>NC_060068.1:2794358-5194358 GCF_922984935.1 Meles meles
TTTTTCTGGTAGTATGTGAGTCTTATACTTGGGATTCATTTCTGCTCAGTTCTGTTTTTTTTTTTTTTCTTGTAATTTACTTTTGTAAATTACAAGAAGTCTTTTTGTTTTCCATTTGTGTTTGCATATTTTATAAATCTTACCTTTGTGGCTCATTCTGCCTGGGGTCTTCTCTCTCTCTTTTTTTTTTCTTTGTCTTTTTTTCTCCTTTCTCTCTCTTTTTCCTTTTCTCTTTCTTCTTTCTTTTAGGTGAGGACTCTCAATTGCTCAAAAGTGTTCCAGAGTGCACATTGTTGCCACTTCCTGTCAGCGAATGGGAGAAGAATGAGGCACAAAGAAGTCAGCTGCAAGAGAAAGGGAGGAGGGGACAACAGTAGAAAAGACTGTTGCCCCAAACAACTCCTCAGTCCCGCTTTTATTAAATAGAAACAGTAACCAAGAGAAGAGCCAAAGAAGGCCAAACATTAGTCATATTCCTTTAGATAAACAAGAAGGAAGGCAAAATATGTCTGAACAAGCAGTATAAAGTTTATAGTTGAACAAGCACATTCAAAGGACTTACCTGATTAGCCACAGGTGCTCTCTGGGAGGAAAGAAGAGATAACAGAAAAATGAAGCAGGTGGCATTCCACCCTGAGCAGGCCAGGATTTCCCAGCTGCTTGGCTTCCATGGTCAAACACTCTGATTAAGCAGGAAAAAATATACAGTGGATAAAAGACAGTCTCTTCAATAAGTGGTGCTGGGAAAATTGGACAGCTATGTGTCAAAGAATGAAACATGAGCATTCTTTTACACCACACACAAAGATAAATTCAAAATGGATAAAATACCTCAATGTGAGGCAGGAATCCATCAGAATACTATAGGAGAACATAGGCAGTAACCTCCTTGACATCGGCCACAACAACTTCTTTCGAGATATGCCTCCAAAAGCAAAGGAAACAAAAGCAAATATGAACTTTCGGGAATTCATCAAGATCAAAAGCTTCTGCACAGCAAAAGAAACAGTCAATAAACCAAAGAAGGCAACCCACAGAATGGGAGAAGATATTCACAAATGACCCCACAGACAAAGGGCTGATATCCAAGACCTATAATGAACTCTTCAACCTCAACACACACAAAACATATAATCATGTCAAAAAAAAAAAAATGGGCAGAAGACATGGACAGACACTTCTCCAAAGAAGACATAAAAATGGCTAATAGAGGGGCGCCTGGGTGGCTCAGTGGGTTAAGCCTCTGCCTTCGGCTCAGGTCATGATCTCAGGGTCCTGGGATCAAGCCCCGCATCGGGCTCTCTGCTCCACAGGGAGCCTGCATCTCCGTCTCTCTCTCTCTGCCTGCCTCTCTGCCTACTTGTGGTCTCTGTCAAATAAATGAATAAAATCTTTAAAAAAATGGCTAACAGACACATGAAAAAATGTTCATCATAACTAGCCATCAGGGAGATTCAAAGCAAAACCACATTGAGATACCACATGACACCAGTTAGAATGGCCAAAATTAGCAAGACAGGAATCAACCTGTGTTTTAGAGGATGTGGCGAAAGGGGAACCCTCTTCCACTGTTGGTGGGAATGCAAGTTGGTGCAGCCACTTTGGAAACAGCGTGGAGATTCCTTAAGAGATTAACAATAGAGCTTCCCTATGACCATGCAGTTTAACTACTGGGTATTCACCTGAAAGATACAGATGTAGTGTAAAGAAGGGCCGTGTGTACCCTAATGTTCATAGCCACAATGCCCACAGTCACCAAACTGGAAAGAACAAAGATGCCCTTTAATGGAGGAATGGATAAATAAGATATGGTCCATATATATTATGGGGTATTATACCTCCATCAAGAAATCTTCTTTATTTTTTTAACTGTTCCCTTTGTTTTGTTGACAGTTTTCTTTGTAGTAGCATTTAATCTTGATGAAGTCCCAAAAGTCCATTTTTGCTTTTGTTTCCTTTGCCTTTGGAGACATATCTGGAAAGAAGTTGTTGTGGCTGATGTCAAAGAGATAACTTCATATGTTCTCCTCTAGGATTCTGATGGATTCCTGCCTCACATTGAGGTCTTTTACCATTTCGAGTTTATCTATGTGTATGGTGTAAGATAAGGGTCAAATTTCAGTCTTCTATGTGTAGCTGTCCACTTTTCCCAGCACCATTTATTAAAGAGATTGTCTTTTATCTACTGTTTTTTTCCTGTTTTGTCAAAGATTATTTGACCATATAGTTGAGGGTCCATATCTGGGCTCTCTACTCTGTTCCACTGGTCTATGTGCCTGTTTTTGTGCCAGTACCATGCAGTCTTGGTGATCACAGCTTTGTAGTAAAGCTTAAAATCAGGCAATGTGATACCCCCGTTTTGTTTTTCTTTACCCACATTTCTTTAGCAATTTGGGGTCTATTCTGATTCCATACAAATTTTAGGATTGTTTGCTCTAGCACTTAGAAAAATTCCAGTAGAATTTAGATTAGGGATGCATTGAAAGTACAGCTTGATCTGGGTAGTATAGACATTTTAACAATGTTTATTCTTCCAATGCATGACATGGAATGGTCTTCCTTCTTCCTCTCTCTTCTTCAACGTCTTTCATGAGTGTTCTGTAGTTCCTCAAGTACAGATCCTTTACCCCTTTGGTTAGGTTTATTCCCAGGTATCTTAGGTTTCTTGGTGATATACTAAATGAAATCAATTCTATAATTTCCCTTTGTATATTTTTATTTTTAGTGTAAGGGAAAGTAACTGATTTCTGTACATTGATTTTTTTATTCTTCCACATTACTGAATTGCTGTATCAGTTTTAGTAGTTTGGGGGTGGAGTCTTTTGGGTTTTCCATATAAAGTGTCATGTCATCTGCAAAGAGAGAGAGTTTGACTTATTCATTGCCAATTTTAATACACTTTATTTCTTCTTGTTTTGTTATTGCTGTTGTTAGTATTTCTAGTACTATGTTGAACAAGAGTGGTGAGGGTGGGCATCCTTGTAGTGTTGCTGATCTCAAAGGGAGGCTGTCAGCTTTTCCTCATTGAAGATGATATTCCCTGAGGGTTTTTCATAGATAGATTTTATGAAGTTGAGGAATGTTCTCTCTATCCCTATATTTTGAATTTTTAAATTCAGGAACAGATACTATATCTTGTCAAATACATCTGCATCATTTCTGCATTGGTTGAGAGGACCATGTGCTTCTTCTCTCTTCTCTTATTGACTTCTTCTATGGCATTCATTGATCTGCAAATGTTGAAGTACCCTTGCATTCCATGGAAAATCTATAGAAACAAGGACTTCACAGACAACATGATGTCAATAAAAACTTACGTTTCAATACTCACTCTCAACTTTAATGGTCTAAATGCTCTCATAAGAAGGCACAGGGTTGCATATTGGATAAAATGCCTGGACCAATCCTATGCTGTCTACAAGAGACCCACTTGGTACCAGACTAAAAGTGAAGGAGTGGAGTAGCATCTTTCATGCCAAAAAGCTACAAGAGCAACCTGGGTAGCAATTCTCATATGAGATCAATCAGATTTTATTTTATATTTTCAAGATTTTATTTATTTATTTATTTTACAGAGAGACAGAACACTAGTAGGCAGAGAGGCAGAGAGAGAGGGGGGGAAGCAGGCTCCCCACTGAGCAGAGAGCTCCATGTGGGACTCGATCCCAGGACCCTGGGATTATGACCTGAGCCACAGGCAGAGGCTTTAACCCACTGAGCCACCTAGGTGCCCCGAGATCAATGAGATTTTAAACTATAGACTGTTGTCTGAGATACAGAAGTACACTACATCATTCATAAATGGCCTATCCTCCGAGAAGATTTAACAATTGTAAATATTTATGCCCCCAATATGGGAGCAACCAACTACATAAGACAACTGTTCATCAAGATAAAGAGTCATATTGATATGAATACACGAATAGTAGGGGATCTTAACATGCCACTCTCAGTAATGGACAGATCATCCAAGCAGAAAATCAGTAAAGAAACAAGAGCTTTGAATGACACATTGGACCAGATGGACCTCATAGGTATATACAGAACATTCCACCCTAAAACAACAGAATACTCATTATTCTCAGGTGCAAATGCAATCTTCTCTAGAATAGACCACATACTGGGTCAAAATCATGTTTTAACTGATACCAAAATATTGAGGTTATTCCCTGCATATTCTCAGACCACATGCTTTGAACCTGGAACTCAAATACAAGAAAAAGTTTGGAAGGAATTCAAACACTTGGAAGCTAAAGACCATCCTTACTCAAGAATGTTTGGATCAACCAGGAAATCAAAGAAGAACTTAAACAATTCATGGAAACCAATGAGAATGAAGCACATTGGTCCAAAACCTATGGGATACAGCAAAGGTGGTCCTGAGGGAGAAATATATAGCAACCCAAGCTTCACTCAAAAAAAAAAAAAAATCCTGAATACACATTTAAGGTGTAAAGCTCTCTTTACACCTTCAAGAACTGGATAATCAACAACAAATTAAGCCAAACCCATGTGCAAGAAGGGAAATAATTAAGGTGAGAGCAGAGATCAATGAGTTAGAAACTAGAGATATAGTAGAACACATCAATGAAACTATAAGCTGTTTTATTGAAGGAATCAACATGATTGGTCAACCATTGGCCAAACTAATCCAAACGAAAAGAGAGAAGCCCCAAAGTAATAAAATTATAAATGAAAAGGGAGAGATCATGATTAACACCAAGGTAATAGAAACAATCATCCGAAATTATTATCAACAGTTCTATGCCAGTAAGTTAAGCAACCTAGAATAACTGGTTGCATTCCTAGAAACCTATAAATTTCCAAGACTGATACAGGAAGAAATTAGCAACCTGAATAGACCAATATGTAGTAATGAGATTGAAGCAGTGACCAAAAACATCCCAAAAAAGAAGTGCCCAGGACCTGACAGATTCCCTAGGGTATCCTAGCAAACATTCAAAGAAGAAATAATACTTACTCTTCCGCAGCTGTTTCAAAAAGTAGAAACAGAAGAAAACTTCCATACTCTTTCTCTGAAACCAGCATTACCTTGCTCCCCAATACAGGCAAAGACCTCAGCAAAAAGGAGAATTTCATACCAATATCCCTAATGAATATGGTTGTCAATATTCTCAACAAGATCTTAGCTAACAAGATCCAATGGTACATTAAAAGGTTTATCCACCATGACGAGGTGGGATTTGTCCATGGGATGCAATAGTGGTTTAACATTTGGAAATCAATCAGTGTGATAGAAGAAATCAATAAGAGAAGAGAGAAGAACCTTGTTGTCCTCTCAATTGATGCAGAAAAAGCATTTGATAAGATAGAGCATCCATACCTTATTAAAACTCTTTAATTATAGAGATAGAGGGAATATTCCTCAAATTCATAAAATCTATGAAAAACCCACAGTGAATATCATTCTCAATGCGGTAAAGTTGACACCTTTCCTTTGGGATCACTAACATGACAAGGATACCCATACTTCCCACTGTTGTTAGATACAGTACTAGAAGTCCTAGCAACAGCAATCAGACAACAAAAATGAAAGTTATTCAAATTGGCAAAGAAGAAACCAAACTCACTCTCTTCACAGATGGCATCACACTTTACATGGAAAGCCCAAAACACTGCACCCCAAACTACTAGTACTCATAGAGAAATTCAGTAATGTGGAAGGATAAAAGCAATGTACAGAAATCAGTTACTTTCTTATACACTAACAATGAAAATACAGGAAGGGAAATTAGAAAATCATTCCACTTACTATAGCACTAAAACCCTCAAGATACCTGGGAAGAAACCTAACCAAAGTGGTAAAGGATCTGCACTTGAGGAAAAACAGAACATTCAGGAAAGAAATTGAAGAAGATACTAAAAGTTGAAAGACCACTGCATGCTCATAGATAGGAAGAATGAACATTGTTAAAATGTCAATACTGCCTAGAACAATCTATACTTTCAATGCCATCCCCATCAAAATTCCAGGGCATTTTTCAAAGTGCTGGAACAAACGATTCTAAAATTTGTATGGAACGAGAAGTGGCCCCGAATTGCTAAGGAAATATTGAAAAAGAAAAACAAAACTGGAGGCATCATGTTACCTGATTTCAAGCTTTACTACAAAGCTGTGATCACTAAGACAGCATGGTACTGGCACAAAAACAGGCACATAGACCAGTGGAACAGACTAGAAAGCCCAGACATGGACCCTCAATTCTATTGTCAAATAATCTTTGACAAAGCGGAAAAAATATCCAGTGGAAAAAAAGACAGTCTCTTCAATAAGTAGTTCTGGGAAAATTGGAGAGCTATGTATAGAAGAATGAAACTGTTTCCTTTGCTGTGCAGAAGCTTGTGATATTTATGAAGCTCCAGAAGTTCGTTTTTTGTTGTTGTTGCTGTTGTTGTTTTTTGTTTTTGTTTCCTTTGCCTTTGGAGACATATCTTGAAAGAAGTTCCTGTGGCCTAAGTCAAAGAGGTTGCTAAGTTCTCCTCTAGGATTTTGATAGATTCCTGCCTCACATTGAATCTTTTATCCATTTCACGCTTATATTTGTGTGTGGTGTAAGAGAATGGTCAAGTTTCATTCTTCTATACATAGCTCTCCAATTTTCCCAGAACTACTTATTGAAGAGACTGCCTTTTTTTCCACTGGATATTTTTTCCGCTTTGTCAAAGATTATTTGACAATAGAATTGAGGGTCCATGTCTGGGCTTTCTAGTCTGTTCCACTGGTCTATGTGCCTGTTTTTGTGCCAGTACCATGCTGTCTTAGTGATCACAGCTTTGTAGTAAAGCTTGAAATCAGGTAACATGATGCCTCCAGTTTTGTTTTTCTTTTTCAATATTTCCTTAGCAATTCGGGGCCACTTCTCGTTCCATACAAATTTTAGAATCGTTTGTTCCAGCACTTTGAAAAATGCCCTGGAATTTTGATGGGGATGGCATTGAAAGTATAGATTGTTCTAGGCAGTATTGACATTTTAACAATGTTCATTCTTCCTATCTATGAGCATGCAGTGGTCTTTCAACTTTTAGTATCTTCTTCAATTTCTTTCCTGAATGTTCTGTTTTTCCTCAAGTGCAGATCCTTTACCACTTTGGTTAGGTTTCTTCCCAGGTATCTTGAGGGTTTTAGTGCTATAGTAAGTGGAATGATTTTCTAATTTCCCTTCCTGTATTTTCATTGTTAGTGTATAAGAAAGTAACTGATTTCTGTACATTGCTTTTATCCTTCCACATTACTGAATTTCTCTATGAGTACTAGTAGTTTGGGGTGCAGTGTTTTGGGCTTTCCATGTAAAGTGTGATGCCATCTGTGAAGAGAGTGAGTTTGGTTTCTTCTTTGCCAATTTGAATAACTTTCATTTTTGTTGTCTGATTGCTGTTGCTAGGACTTCTAGTACTGTATCTAACAACAGTGGGAAGTATGGGTATCCTTGTCATGTTAGTGATCCCAAAGGAAAGGTGTCAACTTTACCGCATTGAGAATGATATTCACTGTGGGTTTTTCATAGATTTTATGAATTTGAGGAATATTCCCTCTATCTCTATAATTAAAGAGTTTTAATAAGGTATGGATGCTCTATCTTATCAAATGCTTTTTCTGCATCAATTGAGAGGACAACAAGGTTCTTCTCTCTTCTCTTATTGATTTCTTCTATCACACTGATTGATTTCCAAATGTTAAACCACTATTGCATCCCATGGACAAATCCCACCTCGTCATGGTGGATAAACCTTTTAATGTACCATTGGATCTTGTTAGCTAAGATCTTGTTGAGAATATTGACAACCATATTCATTAGGGATATTGGTATGAAATTCTCCTTTTTGCTGAGGTCTTTGCCTGTATTGGGGAGCAAGGTAATGCTGGTTTCAGAGAAAGAGTATGGAAGTTTTCTTCTGTTTCTACTTTTTGAAACAGCTGCGGAAGAGTAAGTATTATTTCTTCTTTGAATGTTTGCTAGGATACCCTAGGGAATCTGTCAGGTCCTGGGCACTTCTTTTTTGGGATGTTTTTGGTCACTGCTTCAATCTCATTACTACATATTGGTCTATTCAGGTTGCTAATTTCTTCCTGTATCAGTCTTGGAAATTTATAGGTTTCTAGGAATGCAACCAGTTATTCTAGGTTGCTTAACTTACTGGCATAGAACTGTTGATAATAATTTCGGATGATTGTTTCTATTACCTTGGTGTTAATCATGATCTCTCCCTTTTCATTTATAATTTTATTACTTTGGGGCTTCTCTCTTTTCGTTTGGATTAGTTTGGCCAATGGTTGACCAATCATGTTGATTCCTTCAATAAAACAGCTTATAGTTTCATTGATGTGTTCTACTATATCTCTAGTTTCTAACTCATTGATCTCTGCTCTCACCTTAATTATTTCCCTTCTTGCACATGGGTTTGGCTTAATTTGTTGTTGATTATCCAGTTCTTGAAGGTGTAAAGAGAGCTTTACACCTTAAATGTGTATTCAGGATTTTTTTTTTTTTTTGAGTGAAGCTTGGGTTGCTATATATTTCTCCCTCAGGACCACCTTTGCTGTATCCCATAGGTTTTGGACCAATGTGCTTCATTCTCATTGGTTTCCATGAATTGTTTAAGTTCTTCTTTGATTTCCTGGTTGATCCAAACATTCTTGAGTAAGGATGGTCTTTAGCTTCCAAGTGTTTGAATTCCTTCCAAACTTTTTCTTGTATTTGAGTTCCAGGTTCAAAGCATGTGGTCTGAGAATATGCAGGGAATAACCTCAATATTTTGGTATCAGTTAAAACATGATTTTGACCCAGTATGTGGTCTATTCTAGAGAAGATTGCATTTGCACCTGAGAATAATGAGTATTCTGTTGTTTTAGGGTGGAATGTTCTGTATATACCTATGAGGTCCATCTGGTCCAATGTGTCATTCAAAGCTCTTGTTTCTTTACTGATTTTCTGCTTGGATGATCTGTCCATTACTGAGAGTGGCATGTTAAGATCCCCTACTATTCGTGTATTCATATCAATATGACTCTTTATCTTGATGAACAGTTGTCTTATGTAGTTGGTTGCTCCCATATTGGGGGCATAAATATTTACAATTGTTAAATCTTCTCGGAGGATAGGCCATTTATGAATGATGTAGTGTACTTCTGTATCTCAGACAACAGTCTATAGTTTAAAATCTCATTGATCTCGGGGCACCTAGGTGGCTCAGTGGGTTAAAGCCTCTGCCTGTGGCTCAGGTCATAATCCCAGGGTCCTGGGATCGAGTCCCACATGGAGCTCTCTGCTCAGTGGGGAGCCTGCTTCCCCCCCTCTCTCTCTGCCTCTCTGCCTACTAGTGTTCTGTCTCTCTGTAAAATAAATAAATAAATAAAATCTTGAAAATATAAAATAAAATCTGATTGATCTCATATGAGAATTGCTACCCAGGTTGCTCTTGTAGCTTTTTGGCATGAAAGATGCTACTCCACTCCTTCACTTTTAGTCTGGTACCAAGTGGGTCTCTTGTAGACAGCATAGGATTGGTCCAGGCATTTTATCCAATATGCAACCCTGTGCCTTCTTATGAGAGCATTTAGACCATTAAAGTTGAGAGTGAGTATTGAAACGTAAGTTTTTATTGACATCATGTTGTCTGTGAAGTCCTTGTTTCTATAGATTTTCCATGGAATGCAAGGGTACTTCAACATTTGCAGATCAATGAATGCCATAGAAGAAGTCAATAAGAGAAGAGAGAAGAAGCACATGGTCCTCTCAACCAATGCAGAAATGATGCAGATGTATTTGACAAGATATAGTATCTGTTCCTGAATTTAAAAATTCAAAATATAGGGATAGAGAGAACATTCCTCAACTTCATAAAATCTATCTATGAAAAACCCTCAGGGAATATCATCTTCAATGAGGAAAAGCTGACAGCCTCCCTTTGAGATCAGCAACACTACAAGGATGCCCACCCTCACCACTCTTGTTCAACATAGTACTAGAAATACTAACAACAGCAATAACAAAACAAGAAGAAATAAAGTGTATTAAAATTGGCAATGAATAAGTCAAACTCTCTCTCTTTGCAGATGACATGACACTTTATATGGAAAACCCAAAAGACTCCACCCCCAAACTACTAAAACTGATACAGCAATTCAGTAATGTGGAAGAATAAAAAAATCAATGTACAGAAATCAGTTACTTTCCCTTACACTAAAAATAAAAATATACAAAGGGAAATTATAGAATTGATTTCATTTAGTATATCACCAAGAAACCTAAGATACCTGGGAATAAACCTAACCAAAGGGGTAAAGGATCTGTACTTGAGGAACTACAGAACACTCATGAAAGACGTTGAAGAAGAGAGAGGAAGAAGGAAGACCATTCCATGTCATGCATTGGAAGAATAAACATTGTTAAAATGTCTATACTACCCAGATCAAGCTGTACTTTCAATGCATCCCTAATCTAAATTCTACTGGAATTTTTCTAAGTGCTAGAGCAAACAATCCTAAAATTTGTATGGAATCAGAATAGACCCCAAATTGCTAAAGAAATGTGGGTAAAGAAAAACAAAACGGGGGTATCACATTGCCTGATTTTAAGCTTTACTACAAAGCTGTGATCACCAAGACTGCATGGTACTGGCACAAAAACAGGCACATAGACCAGTGGAACAGAGTAGAGAGCCCAGATATGGACCCTCAACTATATGGTCAAATAATCTTTGACAAAACAGGAAAAAAACAGTAGATAAAAGACAATCTCTTTAATAAATGGTGCTGGGAAAAGTGGACAGCTACACATAGAAGACTGAAATTTGACCCTTATCTTACACCATACACATAGATAAACTCGAAATGGTAAAAGACCTCAATGTGAGGCAGGAATCCATCAGAATCCTAGAGGAGAACATATGAAGTTATCTCTTTGACATCAGCCACAACAACTTCTTTCCAGATATGTCTCCAAAGGCAAAGGAAACAAAAGCAAAAATGGACTTTTGGGACTTCATCAAGATTAAATGCTACTACAAAGAAAACTGTCAACAAAACAAAGGGAACAGTTAAAAAAATAAAGAAGATTTCTTGATGGAGGTATAATACCCCATAATATATATGGACCATATCTTATTTATCCATTCCTCCATTAAAGGGCATCTTTGTTCTTTCCAGTTTGGTGACTGTGGGCATTGTGGCTATGAACATTAGGGTACACACGGCCCTTCTTTACACTACATCTGTATCTTTCAGGTGAATACCCAGTAGTTAAACTGCATGGTCATAGGGAAGCTCTATTGTTAATCTCTTAAGGAATCTCCACGCTGTTTCCAAAGTGGCTGCACCAACTTGCATTCCCACCAACAGTGGAAGAGGGTTCCCCTTTCGCCACATCCTCTAAAACACAGGTTGATTCCTGTCTTGCTAATTTTGGCCATTCTAACTGGTGTCATGTGGTATCTCAATGTGGTTTTGCTTTGAATCTCCCTGATGGCTAGTTATGATGAACATTTTTTCATGTGTCTGTTAGCCATTTTTTTAAAGATTTTATTCATTTATTTGACAGAGACCACAAGTAGGCAGAGAGGCAGGCAGAGAGAGAGAGACGGAGATGCAGGCTCCCTGTGGAGCAGAGAGCCCGATGCGGGGCTTGATCCCAGGACCCTGAGATCATGACCTGAGCCGAAGGCAGAGGCTTAACCCACTGAGCCACCCAGGCGCCCCTCTATTAGCCATTTTTATGTCTTCTTTGGAGAAGTGTCTGTCCATGTCTTCTGCCCATTTTTTTTTTTTTGACATGATTATATGTTTTGTGTGTGTTGAGGTTGAAGAGTTCATTATAGGTCTTGGATATCAGCCCTTTGTCTGTGGGGTCATTTGTGAATATCTTCTCCCATTCTGTGGGTTGCCTTCTTTGGTTTATTGACTGTTTCTTTTGCTGTGCAGAAGCTTTTGATCTTGATGAATTCCCGAAAGTTCATATTTGCTTTTGTTTCCTTTGCTTTTGGAGGCATATCTCGAAAGAAGTTGTTGTGGCCGATGTCAAGGAGGTTACTGCCTATGTTCTCCTATAGTATTCTGATGGATTCCTGCCTCACATTGAGGTATTTTATCCATTTTGAATTTATCTTTGTGTGTGGTGTAAAAGAATGCTCATGTTTCATTCTTTGACACATAGCTGTCCAATTTTCCCAGCACCACTTATTGAAGAGACTGTCTTTTATCCACTGTATATTTTTTCCTGCTTAATCAGAGTGTTTGACCATGGAAGCCAAGCAGCTGGGAAATCCTGGCCTGCTCAGGGTGGAATGCCACCTGCTTCATTTTTCTGTTATCTCTTCTTTCCTCCCAGAGAGCACCTGTGGCTAATCAGGTAAGTCCTTTGAATGTGCTTGTTCAACTATAAACTTTATACTGCTTGTTCAGACATATTTTGCCTTCCTTCTTGTTTATCTAAAGGAATATGACTAATGTTTGGCCTTCTTTGGCTCTTCTCTTGGTTACTGTTTCTATTTAATAAAAGCGGGACTGAGGAGTTGTTTGGGGCAACAGTCTTTTCTACTGTTGTCCCCTCCTCCCTTTCTCTTGCAGCTGACTTCTTTGTGCCTCATTCTTCTCCCATTCGCTGACAGGAAGTGGCAACAATGTGCACTCTGGAACACTTTTGAGCAATTGAGAGTCCTCACCTAAAAGAAAGAAGAAAGAGAAAAGGAAAAAGAGAGAGAAAGGAGAAAAAAAGACAAAGAAAAAAAAAAAGAGAGAGAGAAGACCCAGGCAGAATGAGCCACAAAGGTAAGATTTATAAAATATGCAAACACAAATGGAAAACAAAAAGACTTCTTGTAATTTACAAAAGTAAATTACAAGAAAAAAAAAAAAAAAAACAGAACTGAGCAGAAATGAATCCCAAGTATAAGACTCACATACTACCAGAAAAAATAAATGCAGAAACACTGACAGAAGAAAGAAAGATGGGAGGGTGGTTATAAATCCTCAGGGTGGGCATGGAAGGTTATTTTGATTCTTCATGAGTGTGTCTTGATATCTTAGTTAAAGGACTCAACTTTCCCAAGATAAAGGGGGATTAAAACTGATTTATATATAGGGATAGGAGATAGTACTGATTGGGGAAAGAAGAGAAAGAGGATTACCTTGAAGCTTATCTCTATATGAATATTAAAAAAAATAGAAATGCAAAAGTAAAACACAGGTATATGTATCAAAAAATTTCCAATTAAAAGGTTATTATGAAATTTGTTGTATGGAACCTCTCGTTGTGATGGTAAATAGGTTACAAATTTTAAAAGAATTAGAATAATGGGAACAAATTAAAAATAAAAGTTGTATCTATGAAGTATACAGGTTTTAGGGCAGTACTTGGAGGTTAATATCTTCTTTTCCCCTGATATTGGGGTTTTACAGTTTTATGGGGATCCTGTGGTGGTTGTCCTCTTGTTTTTTTATTATTATTTTTTAGGTGGCTGGCTTTCTGTGGGAGGGCCCTGCTGCATTATTTTTCAGGCAATCTTGCTAGAGTTGAGTCATCCTGCCTCCTATAATGGGGCTGGACTCTGAAGAAACCAGTTTTTCAGGCTTTTGTTCTCTGGAGTCCTGCCCCCCAGTGGCTTTTATAGTTTTTTCAGAGGTTTGGAGAAACAAACTGCATCCAGACCTCCTTCTCAGAGAGAAGCCTCAGTCTGTTCCCCTCTGGGTTGTCCAGAGCCCACAGACTCCCCCTCTGCCACCTCCCACAGGCAGAGCACATCCCCATCCAACTTCTCAGGGGTTGCAGGAGCTCAGGATTGTCTCTGCACTCTGATGCTACTAAAACCACAATAATGGTCCAGGGAGCTTGCTTCTACTGACTGCCTTTGCTGGGTTGCTGTCTGGACAGGTCCAGACCACCAGAAAGATCCCAAACAGAGACAGTGTGCTGAGATTTTCATGCCCACCCAGGTTGGGAGTGTTTAGAGTCTAGGCCAGTTCTAGTGCCTATTGGCTATACCTGCATGGACCCCTCTCAGGAGAGGGTGTGGAGTGCGGCTCAGGCTCTCGTCAGCGCGCATGTAGAGTGGTAAAGGCTGTGGTTCTAGAGAGCACAGGCTGGCATCCACCCAGACTCTCTCATGTGTGACAGCTGCTCAGGGACCATGGCCTGGAGGTTTCCATGCACTCTCTCTGGCAGGGTTTGTCGCTGGCAGTGGCTGTCCTGGGTCTGTGGGTTTAAGCCTCTGCCTCTGACCACCTGATTCCACCAGTTGCCCATTAAGATCTCTTGCTCTTTTCGAATGCTTTTAACGAGACTCCAAGTTAATGCTGGTCCCCAATCACAAGGCACTCTCATATTAGGGTATTATTCTCCAATGGGTAACTTCTGGTGGCTAGCTCCCCATTCTGTTGGTTCCCTCACCTTTCTGTTTATCTTCCAATATCAGTCCAAGCATTGCCACTCCATTTTACCTGTCCACTAGTGTCTTCTGCCTCTTCTGGATCTAGAGATCCAGATGTGTATAATCCTACATCTCAGGCTGATTTCATGGGTGTACGGAGTGTTCTGGTAGACAACCAGCTCACTCTAGGGGACTTGTTGAAACAGCACCTCCTACATCTCTGCCATCGTGCCCTCCTCCTCTTATGGGAATCTTTTCATTTCCCCAAACTTGTTTTTCTCAAAACTAAATTAGAAAGCCATGACTCCAGGTTTTGTTTTGTTTTTGTTTTATTTTCATTATTTAACTGAATGAGATGCCTGTTTTAGTCTATATCTTCAGGCTTGCAAATGTTTTCAGGATTCTAAAATCACCACATTACAAAACACCATTTCTAAATTGACTTGCAAACAACTGAAGGAAGACAAAAAATAACTTTTGAGGGCTCTTCCCCCCTCCTGCATTCTCTTTGTCTCAGGTCCCAACTCAGGTGCCCCCCCCCCCCGTCTGTCTCTGGCATGCAGTATGACCTATACAAGCTTTCAGTATGAAGCACTGTCTTCTTTTTGCCCTCCTCTGCCAGCTACACACTCTTTATACCCTGTACTTTTTCACTAAATTTCCCCGAATCTCTCCTCCCTTCCTTCTCTTACATAACTATTAAAAACTGACCCTGTCAGGTCTCCTGAGGATCCAAAGGCTAAACCTCTAATTATTTATGTTGTAAGTTGAATTACAATCAAAGGTCAAAGACGTTTCTTTTATTTCCTTTTTTTTTCTTTTTCTCTTTGCTTTTTTTAATTAACATATAATATATTATTAGCCCCAGGGGTACAGGTCTGAGAATCGCCAGGGTTAAACACTTCACAACACTCAAAATAGCACATACCCTCCCCAATGTCCATAACCCCACCAGCCTTTCCTGAAACCCCTCCCCCCAGCTACCCTCAGTTTGTTTTGTGAGATTAAG
This sequence comes from Meles meles, assembly GCF_922984935.1. Lineage (NCBI taxonomy): Eukaryota > Metazoa > Chordata > Mammalia > Carnivora > Mustelidae > Meles > Meles meles. Next base: position 2,809,750 of record NC_060068.1, read on the forward strand.
AGTTTCTTATGGTTAGTCTCCCTCCCAAGCCCATTTGTTTCATTTATTCTTTTCCTACTCCTTAAACCCCCCACGTTGCATCTCCACTTATCAGCGAGATCATATGAGAGTTGTCTTTCTCCAATTGACTTATTTCGCTAAGCAAAATACCCTCTAGTCCCATCCATGTCTTCGCAAATGGCAAGATTTCGTTTCTTTTGATGGCTGCATAGTATCCCATTGTACATATATACCACTTCTTCTTTATCCATTCATCTGTGGATGGACATCTAGGTTCTTTCCATAGTTTGGCTATTGTGGACGTTGCCGCTATAAACATTCGGGTGCACGTGCCCCTTCGGATCACTACTTTTGTATCTTTAGGGTAAATACAGAGTAGTGCCATTGCTGGGTCATAGGTTAGCTCTATTTTCAACTTTTTGAGGACCCTCCATGCTGTTTTCCAGAGTGGTTGCACCAGCTTGCATTCCCACCAACAGTGCAGGAGGGTTCCCCTTTCTCCACATCCTCACCAGCATCTGTCATTTCCTGACCTGTTAATTTTAGCCATTCTGACTGGTGTGAGGTGATATCTCATTGTGGTTTTGATCTGTATTTCCCTGATGCCGAGTGATGTGGAGCACTTTTTCATGTGTCTGTTGGCCATCTGGATGTCTTCTTTGCAGAAATGTCTGTTCATGTCCTCTGCCCATTTCTTGATTGGATTATTTGTTCTTTGGGTATTGAGTTTGCTAAGCTCTTTATAGATTTTGGATACTAGCCCTTTATCTGATATGTGATTTGCAAATATCTTCTCCCATTCTGTCAGTTGTCTTTTGGATTTGTTGACTGTTTACTTTGCTGTGCAAAAGCTTTTGATCTTGATGAAGTCCCAATAGTTCATTTTTGCCCTTGCTTCCCTTGCCTTTGGTGATGTTCCTAGGAAGAAATTGCTGCAGCTGAGGTCAAAGAGGTTGCTGCCTGTGTTCTCCTCAAGGATTTTGATGGATTCCTTTCTCACATTGAGGTCCTTCATCCAGTTTGAGTCTATTTTCGTGTGTGGTGTAAGTAAATGGCCCAATTTCATTTTTCTGCATGTGGCTGTCCAATTTTCCCAGCACCATTTGTTGAAGAGGCTGTCGTTTTTCCACTGGACATTCTTTCCTGCTTTGGCGAAGATTCGTTGGTCATAGAGTTGAGGGTCTATTTATGGGCTCTCTATTCTGTCCCATTGATCTAGGTGTCTGTTTTTATGCCAGTACATACATTTCAGCTGTCTTGATGATGACAGCTTTGTAATAGAGCGTGAAGTCCGGAATTGTGATGCCACCAACTCTGGCTTTCATTTTCACTATTCCTTTGGCTATTCGAGGTCTTTTCTAGTTCCATATGAATTTTAGGATTATTTGTTCCATTTCTTTAAAAAAAATGGATGGTATTTTGATAGGGATTGCATTAAATGTGTAGATTGCTTTAGGTAGCATAGACATTTTCACAATATTTGTTCTTCCAATCCAGGAGCATGGAACATTTTTTCCATTTCTTTGTGTCTTCCTCAATTTCTTTCATGAGTACTTTGTAGTTTTCTGAGTACAGATTCTACCTCTTTGGTTAGGTTCATTCCTAAGTATCTTATGGTTTTGGGTGCAATTGTAAATGGGATTGACTCCTTAATTTCTCTTTCTTCTGTCTTGTTGTTGGTGTAGAGAAATGCAACTGATTTCTGTGCATTGATTTTATATCCTGACACTTTACTGAATTCCTGTACAAGTTCTAGCAGTTTTGGAGTGGAGTCTTTTGGATTTTCCACATACAGTATCATATCATCTGCAATGAGTGATAGTTTGACTTCTTCTTTGCTGATTTAGATGCCTTTAATTTCTTTTTGCTGTGTGATTGCTGAGGCTAGGCCTTCCAGTACTAGGTTGAATAGCAGTGGTGATAATGGACATCCCTGCTGTGTTCCTGACCTTAGTGGAAAAGCTCTCAGTTTTTCTCCATTGAGAATGATATTTGCGGTGGGTTTTTCAAAGATGGCTTTGATGATATGGCGGTATGAAGTACCTCTATCCCTACACTTTGAAGAGTTTTGATCAGGAAGGGATGCTGTACTTTGTCAAATGCTTTTCAGCATCTATTGAGAGTATCATATGGTTCCTGTTCTTTCTTTTATTAATGTGTTGTATCACATTGATTGATTTGCGGATGTTGAGCCAACCTTGCAACCCTGGAAAAAATCCCACTTGGTCATGGTGAGTCATCCTTTTATTGTACTGTTGGATCCTATTGGCTAGTATTTTGGTGAGAATTTTTGCATCTGTGTTCATCAAGGATATTGGTCTGTAATTCTTTTTGATGGGATCCTTGTCTGATTTTGGGATCAAGGTGATGCTGGTCTCATAAAATGAGTTTGGAAGTTTTCCTTCCATTTCTCTTTTTTTGGAACAGTTTCAGGAGAATGGGAATTAATTCTTCTTTAAGTGTTTGGTAGAATTCCCCCTGGGAAGCCGTCTGGCCCTGAGCTTTTGTTTGTTTGGAGATTTTTGATGACTGTTTCAATCTCCTTACTGGTTATGGGTCTGTTCAGGTGTTCTATTTCTTCCTGGTTCAGTTGTGGTAGTTTGTATGTCTTTAGGAATGCATCCGTTTCTTCCAGATTGTCAAATTTGCTGGTGTAGAGGTGCTCATAGTATGTTCTTATCATTGTTTGTATTTCTTTGGTGTTGGTTGTGATCTCTCCTCTTTCATTCATGATTTTATTTATTTGGGTCCTTTCTCTTTTCTTTTTGTTAATTCTGGCCAGGGGTTTATCGTTCTTATTCATTCCTTCAAAGAACCAGCTCCTAGTTTCATTGATTTTTTTCTATTGTTTTTCTGGTTTCTATTTCATTGATTTCGGCTCTGATCTTTGTGATTTGTCTTCTCCTGCTGGGTTTAGGCTTTCTTTCCCGTTCTTTCTCCAGCTCATTTAGGTGTAGGGTTAGGTTGTGTATTTGAGACCTTTCTTGTTTCTTGAGAAAGGCTTGTACCTCTATATATTTTCCTCTCAGGACTGCCTTTGCTGTGTCCCACAGATTTTGAACCGTTGTGTTTTCATTATCATTTGTTTCCATGAATTTTTTTCAATTCTTCTTTAATTTCCTCATTGACCCATTCATTCTTTAGAAGGATGCTGTTTAGTCTCCATGTATTTGGGTCCTTTCCAAATTTACTCTTGTGGTTGAGTTCTAGCTTCAGAGCATTGTAGTCTGAAAATATGCAGGGAATGATTCCAATCTTTTGGTACCAGTTGAGATCTGATTTGTGACCCAGGATGTGATCTATTCTGGAGAATGTTCCTTGTGCACTAGAGAAGAATGTGTATTCTGTTGCTTTGGGTGGAATGTTCTGTATATATTTGTGATGTCCATCTGGTCCAGTGTGTCATTGAAGGCCTTTATTTCCTTTTGATCTTTTGCTTGGATGATCTGTCCATTTCAGTGAGGGGAATGTTAAAGTCCCCTACTATTATTGTATTATTGTCGACCAGTTTCTTTGATTTTGTTATTAATTGGTTTATTTAGTTAGTTAGCTCCTCCCATGTTAGGTGCAGATACTTACAATTTTTAGATCTTCTTGTTGGAAAGACCCTTTGAGTATGATATAGTGTCCTTCCTCATCTCTTATTATGGTCTTTAGCTTAAAATTGAATTGATCCGATATTAGGATTGCCACCTCAGCTTTCTTCTGATGTCCATTAGATGGTACATTGTTTCCACCCCCTCACTTTAAATCTGGAGGTGTCTTTTGGTCTAAAAAGAGTCTCTTCTAGGCAGCATATTAATGGGTTTTGCTTTTTTTATTCATTTTGATTCCCCATGTCTTTTGATTAGGGCATTTAGTGCATTTACATTCAGGGTAATTATTGAGAGATAGTTTAGTGAATATAGTGCCATTGTATTTCCTGTAAGATGACTGCTACTGTATATTGTCTCTGTTCCTCTCTGATCTACTACTTTTAGGCTCTCTCTTTGCTTAGAGCACTCCTTTCAATATTTTCTGTAGAGCTGGTTTGGTGTTTACAAATTCTTTCAGTTTTTATTTTGTCCTGGGAGCTTTTTATCTCTCCTTCTATTTTCAATGATAGCCTAGCTGGATATAGTATTATTGGATGCATATTTTTCTCAATTTCTGATCTGAATATATCATGCCAATTCTTTCTGGCCTGCGTTGTCTCTGTGGATAAATCTGTCCTCAATCTAATATATTTACCATTGTATGTTACAGACTTCTTTCCTGGACTGCTTTCAGGATTTTCTGTCTGTCGCTAAGACTTGCAAATTTTACTATTAGATGACCGGGTATGGACCTATTCTTATTGATTTTAAGGGGGGTTCTCTGCAGCTCCTGGATTTTGATGCTTGTTACCTTTGCCATATTAGGAAATTCTCTATAGTAATTCTCTCCAATATACCTTCTGCTGCCCTCTCTCTTTCTTCTTCTTCTGGAATCCCAATTATTTTAATGTTGTTTCATCTTATGTGTCACTTATCTCTCAAATTCTCCCCTCATGGTCCAGTAGTTGTTTTTCTCTCTTTTGCTCGGTTTCTTTATTCTCTGTCATTTGGTCTTCTATATCATTAATTCTTTCTTCTCCCTCATTCATCCTAGCAGTAAGAGCCTCCATATTTGATTGCACCACATTAATAGCATTTTTATTTCAACTTAGTGAGATTTTCCTTCTTTTATTTCTTCAGAAAGGTCATTAATCTCTCCGTAGAGGGTTTCTCTCAGTATCTTCCATGCCTTTTTTGAGCTTGGCTAGAACCTTGAGAATCGTCATTCTTAACTCTCAATCTCACATATTACCAATGTCTGTATTGATCAGCTCCCTAGCCTTTGTACTGTCTCTTGTTCTTTTTGTGTGTGTGTGGTGAGTTTTTCTGCCTTATCATTTTGTCCAGATAAGAATATATGAAGGAGCAAATAAAATACTAAAAGGGTGGCAAAGACCCCAGGAAAATGTGTTTTAACCAAATCGTGGGAGGGAGAAAGGGCTAAAAAGAAGTTCAGAAAATTAGGAAAAATTTTAAAAAGTAAACAAGTAAGAAACAATATAAAGAAGAATATATATTTGACTGGTGACTAGAACAGGGTCACCCACTTAATTTTGGGAGTATTTTGGTCTCTTAGAAGAAACTACACTCCAAAATTTTAAAGAATACAAAACATATATCAGAGTAAACACAGTGAAGGAGTAGAATATGCCTATAATGATGAATTTTTTTTTTTAATTTCTAAAAAAGGAGTTGGTAAAGTAAGTTGGTTGGGAGAATAAAGAAAAAGAAAATGGAGAGAATTTACTCGGGCTGGAGACTAGAACAAGCCTTGAGCAAGATTTAGGGTATATTTTGATCTATTAAAAGAAGTTGTACCCCAAATTTTTTAGATGAAAAAACCCTGTGTATATAGAAAAAATAAAGTTACATACCACGAAGGATAAAATGTGACTATAATAATGCATGTTCAAAAAAGATTATTATTATTTTTTTATGAATGGTATTGTTAGATAAACTAGTTAAAAAACGTTAAAAGAGGGAAAGGTAAAAGTTTAAAAAATTAGCAAAAGAAAGAAAAATTAAAAAAAAATTAACTGCAAGACTAAAGAATCATGGGGAGAGAGCCATGAATTCCATGCATTGTTTTCTCCTCCTCTGGAATTCTGCTGTTCTCCTTGGTAAGTGAACTTGGTCTTGGCTGGATTTCTTATTGATGTTCTGGGAGGAGGGGCCTGTTGTAGTGACTCTCAAGTGTCTTTGCCCAAGGAGAATTGCACCACCCTTACCAGGGGCCCTTCTAAGTAATCCACTGGGGTTTGCTTTCAAGAGATTTTGTTCCCTGAACACTTTCCGTAGAGTTTTGGAGGATGCGAATGAAAATGGCGGCCTCCCAATCTCCAGCCCAGAGGACCGGAGAGCTCAGGGCCCCACTCCTCAGTGCGCCCTCAGAGAAAAGCGCTTAATTACTCCTGTCTCCCTGGCTTCTGAATGTACTTGGAGAAAAGCACTCAATCACTTCTGTCTCCCTGGCCTTTGGCCCCGCTCCGAGCTCACCCAGCCTGTGACCAGTTCAAGGTAACCCCGAGTTGAGAGCTCACTTCTTGTCTCTGCCTCTGAAGCTGGCTTTGCTGCTCTAATACCTGCAAGCTCTGTGACACCTAGACATCCCTGATCCTTCTATGACACCGTGGGACCTGGGGCCACTCTGACCCTGTGTGGACTTCACCCCAGTTTAGCCTCTGAAGTGTTGTCCCTCAGTGGAGCAGATTTTTAAAAGTCCTGATTTTGTGCTCCATTGTTCCGCCACTTGCCTGGATCCAGCCCCTCTACCCGCGGTCTATCTTCCCATCACTTTGGATTCGCTTCTCCACTGGTCCTACCTTTCAGAAAGTGGTCGATTTTCTATTTCTAGAATTGTTCCTCAATCTCCTGTTTGATTTTTAGGTGTTCACAATGGCATGATAAGCTGTATAGCTGATCTCCTGCTACCTGATATCAGCTCATCCTGCTACTTCTCTGCCATCTTGACTCTAAGAATCCAAATATTTACCTTTTTCAATCCTCAAGTCTACTTTCCACACATCAAACCTAAAACGAATTTATCACAAATACCTATATCTCACACGTAATGACCCCTGTGAATAGATAAAGGGTCACATGACTCCTTAAGTGTTTAGCAGAAAGTCTACAACCCCGTTTATAATTGTATTTTTTCTGAATTATCTTTTGAAATTTTTTAAGGAGCAAACTTTTCAATATCCATAGTAGAACTCAAATATTCACTTCTCTACTCTTCTTATAGCTATAGCCAAGACATATATCTACACTGTATATTAGATTCTCTTTTTGAACACTTTATCTTGGGAATGGGTCACTCAGATAACCGAGAGAGAGAGAGAGATGAAAGGTGCACAACCTCTAAATGAAAATGAATGAAATGAAAATAAATTCATAAAATTTTCAGGGAAATCCATCACATAGTTCTGAGTCTCAAATGGCACCCAAAACAGGAAATGGTAGTATCCTTATAGGACTCATTTTCAGGTTCTTGTTGGACATTTTTTTCTTTCTTTTTTTTTCTGTTGCACAGGTTTTCAGACATGATTTACTTCCATATTTAGAGACTCTATAAGTCTTTTAAACATTTTAAAAATTACATTATTTGTTAAAATTAGGCTAAATAAATATAAGTCTCTTTCCATTTAGGAACTCTAGCTGATAATATAAGATTCCAAATCCTGTTTTTATTCAGTTGGGAAATATTGCTAGAAAATACTCCAATAAAGAGAGGATGAGGATGATTCTTCCTGAATGGCTCAATGGGTTAAGTGTCCCACTCTTGATTCTGGCTCAGGTCATGACCTTGGCTTTCTGGGATCAAGCACTATGTGGGGCTCTGTGCTCCGAAGGGAGTCTGCTGGAGAGTATCTCTCCCTCTCCTTCTGCCCCTCCCCCATGTGTGCTCTCACTCACTCTCAAATAAATAAATACTTAAAAAATAGAGAGAAAGAGAGAGGATGAGGATCTGGAGTAAGGCAATGATTCAGTGACTGAAGGAAAGAGATTATAAAGTACTCAAGAGGAAAAAAAAATATTGAGAATTAAATAAAATCGATTAGTTCACAACACTGAAAGAACAAAATGCTTATATTCGCTTGTAATTGTCTAATTGGCTCACCATTTTGTCTGAAATGTTTCTACGTGTCCCTCACAATATTTGAAATTCTTTTTTAAGTATTTGGTCATCGTAGTGAATTTTTCTTTTTTTTTTTCTTTTCGTTTCTTTTCTTTTCTTTTTTTTTTTTAGGTGTTTATTTATTTATTTGACAGAGAGAGACAGTGAGAGAGGGAACATAAACAGTGGGAGTGGGGAAGGAAAAAACAGACTCCCTGCCTAGCAGGAAGCCTGATGCATGGCTCGATCCCAGTACCCTGGGATCCTGACATGAGCCGAAGGCAGGTGCTTAATGACTGGGCCACCCAGGTGACCCACATTTGTCTTTTTTGTCCTTTTTAATATTTTCTTTTACATTTTTTCACATTTCTTCAAATTTCAGAGTCCTGTAGTTAAATGAGATTAGTCTTTCAGCAAGAAGCAACTATTATGTTATCCTATACTAATTAGACATCACTAAGTTACTTGTGTTGAGAAAAGTCCACTTAATTTGAATTTGGGGAGAAGCAAGTTATAACCAAATATCATTCTATAAGTCAAGCTTTTAATTAGCAACTACTCTATTGAAAACAAAATCCTTAATTGACATATTTGCAAAATATCCAAATTTACGTATTTTTAAGTCTTTCCAACTATTGATGGAATGTTAATCAGCACAGTCATTATGGAAAATGGTATAGATGCTCCTCAAAAAATAATTGAAAATAGAACTACCATATGATCCAGCATTCCCACTTCTGGATATATATCCAAAGAAATGAAACCTTAGTGAAATATTTCTGCCCACAAGTTAGTGGAAAAAGCATTCCTTTTTATAGATGTAGAAAAAATACCACAAAGAAAACACAAGTAGGCCTTAGAATTTATATATATATATATATGGACAACCTCAATTTATTTAAACCTCTATATTAAGTTCTTTCACTCGAGGCATAATATATATATATACATATACATATATATATATATATATATATACACACACACACACACACACATGCATATATATATATATATTTTTTTTTTTCTTCACAATGGCACACAGCTGAGTTGACATGTAACTGAAGCTTTGGAACTAATGTATATTGTCTACATTTTCAGTTTGGATTCTCTGAATCAATCTTCTCAGAGCCCCCATCACTTCCTTGTTTCTCAAGGTATAAATAATAGGGTTCAGCACTGGGATCAGTATGGTGTAGAAGACAGCAAGAATCTTGTTCTCTGTTGGTGATTGGAGGGCTCTAGTGTGTAGATAAGTATAAAAAAAGGATTAGTAGCAGAAAGTGACCACAGTGAGGTGGGTTCTGCAGATTGAATAGGGCTTCTTCCTCCCCTTTGTTCATTGCATTTGGCAGATGGCATCGAGGACCCAGCCATAGGAACATGCAATACCAATGAAAGGAAACATAAGGTAGAGTGTGGTGCTCACAAACACTGGGTACTCATAAACCCAGGTATCCATGCAGGTCACATTTACCCTGGCTAGAACATCACAGAAGAAGTGGTTGATCTCTCTAGACTGGCATAGGGATATGTAGAATATATGAAATGTGAACACAGGAGTTGACTGAGCCCATTATCCAAGATCCTGTTATCATCAGCACTCATACTCATTTGTTCATACAAATGTCTTAGTGGAGAGGAAAGCAAAAGCAACGTAATGATCATAGGCCATAGAGGCCAATAGTTAATCCTTCTCCACCAGCTAAAGTCAAGAAGAAGAAGCTCTGAATCCCACACCCAATACAAGAAATAAACTGTTTCCAAGGAGATAATTGGATGCCATTTTGGGGACAATTGTGGAGATGTAGTTCAGGTCCATGAGGGAGAGTTGACTAAGTATAAAATACAGGGTGTGTGGATATGGGTGTCCACATAGGGTGAGGATGATCATGGACAGGTTGCCAAAAAGAGCCATTAAGAAAATGAGAACAATGAGAATAAAGAACAGGCCAATTCTTGAAGGTGGGAACAACTCCAATAATATGAAATCAATAGAAGTTTGATTGTAATTTTCCATTTGACTTTAATTCAGTTTTTTCTAAAAACAGACACAATAGTAATAGTATTAGTAAATAATAATAGTAAGTTAATAAAATACAGAACACTATTTTTATCTCATTATTTTAGTCACACCATGATTTATTCATTGAATATTGAAGGTTTTAAATGATTTTTTTGAAAAAAAAATCCTTAGTTTTGCTTCATAGATAAAACTTTGATGAGGCAAATATGTGAGGTCAAAATAATTTCTAAAAATCTATGAATTTGTGAGAATAATATATTCTTTTAATAATAATAATATCATTAGGATTTAATATTGTATTAAATTAAATTTTAATATTGTATTTCCTTACATAAATTCACTTATCTTGAAAGTAGAATTTAGAAATTAAATGAATACATGGTAAATCAATTTAAATTCATAGATTATAGGCCCATATTAATACTTTTTTTTTTACCCTTAGGGTATTTTTCTTTTATATTTATACCCTATTCTCTCTGAATCTGTAGTAGCCTATTAGATCATGTGAAGATCTAGATTACCTTTTTGTGTTCTTAAAATTTTATCACAATGGCTCCTTGGATGTCAAATGTCATTATTTGCTTGTTTCAGAAATCTATAATAAATCTGTATTGTCAAATACAATTTATGCAAAGGCATTTTCTTCTGCATCCTTACCCAACTTTTGAATGTTCAAATTAAATTAGACCCTTTCTCTGGGAATCTATAATCCAATTTCATTGCTGCTTCCCTGTATGCTCAAGCTCTCCTGAAAGTTGTCTGTTCTGTCCATCTGTTTCTCAATATTTACATAACATTAAACATTGTTTTATGATATCTTTTTGTACTTATTCCTCTTTTTATTTAAATTCAATTATCCAAAGTATAATGCTATAACTATAATCATTAGATTTTACATTATCAATAATTCATTAGTTGTCTATATCCCCCAGTGCTCATCATATCATGTGCCCTCTTTATTCCTTTTTTATCTTTCTAAAACTCTTTCTACCTCTAGATAACTGTGGAGTATAAGCACATATTTTTATCATTTCTCTGTCATAAAATCTAAATGACATGATAATAAAGTAATAAATACATTATAAATTTAATAAAAATTGGAGAAGGCGGTGGTGTGAATGGACAAGAGAAGAAATAGTTCAGGACCTTTAGGAAGAAGGAATTTTAAGAAAACTTTCTTTATATAAAAGGAGAAGAGAAATGCAAACTTGAGAATCTTTTTAATGAGAATGAGTGGAGGCATTCTTCTGAAGAGGGGATACTATCAGCAAGCAAGCTCAGGATACTATTAGAAGTTGTTAAATATACAGTTCATATATTATGTTTTATATAAAAAGAAGTGTTAGATAACAATAAGGTGTCAGATACTTCTGACATATATGTCAGAATATATATTCTGTTGGTTCTGACATATATATCAGAATATATATGTCACATATATATATATAAATATGTTTATATATAAATTTATACATTTAAAGTTTCAAAAGAGAAGTTGGAGAAAATTGATCAGTAAGAAAACAAGAACAAAAATGAAATATAAAATTTTGACATTTAAGAATAGATAATAATAGGGGCCCCTGTGTGGCTCAGTTGGTTCACCCTCTGCCTTTTGTTCAGGTCATGATCTGGTGTCCTGGGATTGAGCCCTGAATCAGGCTCCCTACTCTGTGGGAAGCTTGCTTCTCCCTCTCTTATTCCCCTTGCTTGTGTTCCCTCTCTGTCTGTCCCTCTTTCTGTCAAATAAACTCTTAAAATAATAGATAATTATAGAATTAATATAAAATAATTCAACATATATGTTATATGCATATGTAGAGATATAAACTAATTGATATACATATTTGATATAAACTAATTAAACATATGTATACACACATAGATATAAGTATTCTTAAAAATGCATGTGGCATAATAATTAAAGAGTGAATATTAAAATAAAACTTCTCTTAGAACTGTTATTTATGAGGTATACTATTTAAACAGTGCAAAAAAACACAGAAGCATTAATGATAAATTATTTATTAAAGATTTTTTGGAAAATTCTATCTTCTTGTAAACAATTTCTTGACAATTCTTAGTATCAGCCAAAAATTTATGTTCTTAAACTTCTTTAGAGAAATTATAATCATATATTTAGAAATATATAATCAGCAGTAACCAATAAAATAGTATCAGGTTTTGCAATAATGCTATATTTTTATATAAAGCCAGTAATTTCCAGGAAATGAAATAATGCTGTCAATGCATGCCCCCAAACAAAGAATAGTATGTAACTGTGATGACAGCAGGGGAGGAGAGAAAGAGGATGAAGGTGGTGATGTAGAGAGGGAGCAGCATCTCATTCATAGTGGCCTCATTTACAAACCACAGTCTGTTATTTGGGATTTAAAAATCAAGGAATAGAAGACAAACATATTGTTTAAAATATCAGGAGAGTATTGGAACAAATAATTTAATTATTCACCTTGGGTGTCAGGAGGAGTGGGTTCTAAGACCATCTTTTTTCTCTGTGATTTGTTGATGTCATGCCCATGCATTATTTAAATAAAATACTAAAGTCCTATACAAATTATTTCACAGTTAATAATTTCCATATGCTCAAATAATTGCATATGAGAATCTCCAAACACATTGTACAAGATAGAGCAGGTCCTGGGTCTATTCAGAGCAATTTATTTTCACACTTTGTGTGGTTATGAAAATATGCAGAGGAAAAACTAGGAGAGCTATTTTATTTTCATAACAATGCATTTGGATTAAATATGAAACCAAATATTCGGTTGATGTCATTTGTTATAATTTATATTCATAACTTCAATTATTGATAAGATGGAAAATGTAATATTTATGATTACCAATGGAATTAACATTGTTAATATTCTTTTTTTTTACCATTTTATTTATTTTTTCAGCGTAACAGTATTCATTCTTTTTGCACAACACCCAGTGCTCCATGTAAAACGTGCCCTCCCCATTACCCACCACCTGTTCCCCCAACCTCCAACCCCTGACCCTTCAAAACCCTCAGGTTGTTTTTCAGAGTCCATAGTCTCTTATGGTTCGCCTCCCCTTCCAAATTTTTTTTTTAATAAACATATAATGTATTTTTATCCCCAGGGGTACAGGTCTGTGAATCGCCAGGTTTACACATTTCACAGCACTCACGATAGCAATTACCCTCCCCAATGTCCATAGCCCACTCCCCCTCTCCCAATCCCACCTCCCCACAGCAACCCTCAGTTTGTTTTGTGAGATTAAGAGTCATTTATGGTTTGTCTCCCTCCCAATCCCATCTTGTTTCATTTCTTCTTCTCCTATCCCCCTAACCCCCCATGTTGCTTCTCCATGTCCTCATATCAGGGAGATCAAATGATAGTTGTCTTTCTCCGATTGACTTATTTCACTAAGCATGATACGCTCTAGTTCCATCCACGTCGTCGCAAATGGCAAGATTTCATTTCTTTTGATGGCTGCATAGTATTCCATTGTGTATATATGCCACATCTTCTTTATCCATTCATCTGTTGATGGACATCTAGGTTCTTTCCATAGCTTGGCTATTGTAGACATTGCTGCTATAAACATTCGGGTACACGTGCCCCTTCGGATCACTATGTTTGTATCTTTAGGGTAAATACCCAGTAGTGCAATTGCTGGGTCATAGGGTAGTTCTATTTTCAACGTTTTGAGGAACCTCCATGCTGTTTTCCAGAGTGGTTGCACCAGCTTGCATTCCCACCAACAGTGAAGGAGGGTTCCCCTTTCTCCACATCCTCTCCAGCATCTGTCATTTCCTGACTTGTTAATTTTAGCCATCCTGACTGGTGTGAGGTGATATCTCACTGTGGTTTTGATTTGTATTTCCCTGATGCCGAGTGACGTGCAGCACTTTTTCATGTGTCTGTTGGTCATCTGGATGTCTTCTTTGCAGAAATGTCTGTTCATGTCCTCTGCCCATTTCTTAATTGGATTGTTTGTTCTTTGGGTGTTGAGTTTGCTAAGTGCCTTATAGATTTTGGATACTAGCCCTTTATCTGATATGTCGTTTGCAAATATCTTCTCCCATTCTGTCAGTTGTCTTTTGGTTTTGTTAACTGTTTCCTTTGCTGTGCAAAAGCTTTTGATCTTGATGAAATCCCAAGAGTTCATTTTTGCCCTTCCTTCCCTTGCCTTTGCCATTGTTCCTAGGAAGATGTTGCTGTGGCTGAGGTCGAAGAGGTTGCTGCCTGCGCTCTCCTCAAGGATTTTGATGGATTCCTTTCTCACATTGAGGTCCTTCATCCATTTGGAGTCTATTTTCGTGTGTGGTGTAAGGAAGTGGTCCAATTTCATTTTTCTGCATGTGGCTGTCCAATTTTCCCAGCACCATTTATTGAAGAGGCTGTCTTTTTTCCATTGGACATTCTTTCCTGCTTTGTCGAAGATTAGTTGACCATAGAGTTGAGGGTCGATTTCTGGGCTCTCTATTCTGTTCCACTGATCTATGTGTCTGTTTTTGTGCCAGTACCATGCTGTCTTGATGATGACAGCTTTGTAATAGAGCTGGAAGTCCGGAATTGTGATGCCACCAACTTTGGCTTTCTTTTTCAATATTCCTTTGGCTATTCGAGGTCTTTTCTGGTTCCATATAAATTTGAGGATTATTTGTTCCATTTCTTTGAAAAAAATGGATGGTATTTTGATAGGGATTGCATTAAATGTGTAGATTGCTTTAGGTAGCATAGACATTTTCACAATATTTATTCTTCCAATCCAGGAGCATGGAACATTTTTCCATTTTTTTGTGTCTTCCTCAATTTCTTTCATGAGTACTTTATAATTTTCTGTGTATAGATTCTTAGTCTCTTTGGTTAGGTTTATTCCTAGGTATCTTATAGTTTTTGGTACAATTGTAAATGGGATTGACTCCTTAATTTCTCTTTCTTCAGTCTTGTTGTTGGTGTACAGAAATGCAACTGATTTCTGTGCATTGATTTTATATCCTGACACTTTACTGAATTCCTGTACAAGTTCTAGCAGTTTTGGAGTGGAGTCTTTTGGGTTTTCCCCATATAGTATCATATCATCTGCGAAGAGTGATAGTGTGACTTCTTCTTTACCAATTTGGATGCCTTTAATTTCTTTTTGTTGTCTGATTGCTGAGGCTAGGACTTCTAGTACTATGTTGAATAGCAGTGGTGATAATGGACATCCCTGCCGTGTTCCTGACCTTAACGGAAAAGCTTTCAGTTTTTCTCCATTGAGAATGATATTTGCGGTGGGTTTTTCATAAATGGCTTTGATAATATTGAGGTATATGCCCTCTATCCCCACACTTTGAAGAGTTTTGATCAGGAAGGGATGCTGTACTTTGTCAAATGCTTTTTCAGCATCTATTGAGAGTATCATATGGTTCTTGTTCTTTCTTTTATTAATGTGTTCTATCACATTGATTGATTTGCGGATATTGAACCAACCCTGCAGCCCTGGAATAAATCCCACTTGATCGTGGTGAATAATCCTTTTAATGTACTGTTGAATCCTATTGGCTAGTATTTTGGTGAGAATTTTTGCGTCTGTGTTCATCAAGGATATTGGTCTGTAGTTCTCTTTTTTGGTGGGATCCTTGTCTGGTTTTGGGATCAAGGTGATGCTGGCCTCATAAAATGAGTTTGAAGTTTTCCTTCCATTTCTATTTTTGGGAACAGTTTCAGGAGAATAGGAATTAGTTCTTCTTTAAATGTTTGGTAGAATTCCCCTGGGAAGCCGTCTGGCCCTGGGCTTTTGTTTGTTTGGAGATTTTTGATGACTGTTTCAATCTCCTTACTGGTTATGGGCCTGTTCAGGTTTTCTGTTTCTTCCTGGTTCAGTTGTGGTAGTTTATATGTCTCTAGGAATGCATCCATTTCTTCCAGATTGTCCAATTTGTTGGCGTAGAGTTGCTCATAGTATGTTCTTATAATTGTCTGTATTACTTTGGTGTTAGTTGTGATCTCTCCTCTTTCATTCATGATTTTATTGATTTGGGTCCTTTCTCTTTTCTTTTTGATGAGTCTGGCCAGGGGTTTACCAATCTTATTGATTCTTTCAAAGAACCAGCTCCTACTTTCATTGATTTGTTCTATTGTTTTTTTGGTTTCTATTTCATTGGTTTCTGCTCTGATCTTTATGATTTCTCTTCTCCTGCTGGGTTTAGGGTTTCTTTCTTGCTCTTTCTCCAGCTCCTTTACGTGTAGGGTTAGGTTGTGTACTTGAGACCTTTCTTGTTTCTTGAGAAAGGCTTGTACCGCTATATATTTTCCTCTCAGGACTGCCTTTGCTGTGTCCCACAGACTTTGAACTGTTGTGTTTTCATTATCATTTGTTTCCATGAATTTTTTTCAATTCTTTTTTAATTTCCTGGTTAACCCATTCATTCTTTAGAAGGATGCTGTTTAGTCTCCATGTATTTGGGTTTTTTCCAGCTTTCCTCTTGTGATTGAGTTCTAGCTTCAGAGCATTGTGGTCTGAAAATATGCAGGGAATAATCCTAATCTTTTGATACCGGTTGAGACCTGATTTGTGACCCAGGATGTGATCTATTCTGGAGAAGGTTCCATGTGCACTAGAGAAGAATGTGTATTCTGTTGCTTTGGGATGAAATGTTCTGAATATATCTGTGATGTCCATCTGGTCCAGTGTGTCATTTAAGGCCTTTATTTCCTTATTGATCTTTGGCTTGGATGATCTGTCCATTTCAGTGAGGGGGGTGTTAAAGTCCCCTACTATTATTGTATTATTATTGATGTGTTTCTTTGATTTTGTTATTAATTGGTTGATATAGTTGGCTGCTCCCACGTTCGGGGCATAGATATTTAAAATTGTTAGATCTTCTTGTTGGACAGACCCTTTGAGTATGATATAGTGTCCTTCCTCATCTCTTATTATAGTCTTTGGCTTAAAATCTAATTGATCTGATATAAGGATTGCCACCCCAGCTTTCTTCTGATGCCCATTAGCATGGTAAATTGTTTTCCACCCCCTCACTTTCAATCTGGAGGTGTCTTCGCGTCTAAAATGAGTTTCTTGTAGGCAACATACTGATGGGTTTTGATTTTTTATCCATTCTGATACCCTGTGTCTTTTGATTGGGGCATTTAGCCCATTAACATTCAGGGTAACTATTGAGAGATATGAATTTAGTGCCATTATTAGTCTGTAAGGTTACTGTTACTGTATCTTGTCTCTGTACCTTTCTGATCTACTACTTTTAGGCTCTCTCTTTGCTTAGAGGACCCCTTTCAATATTTACTGGAGAGCTGGTTTGGTGTTTGCAAATTCTTTCAGTTTTTGTTTTTCCTGGAAGCTTTTTATCTCTCCTTCTATTTTCAATGATAGCCTAGCTGGATAGAGTATTCTTGGCTGCATGTTTTTCTCGTTTAGTGCTCTGAATATATCATGCCAGCTCTTCCTGGCCTGCCAGGTCTCTGTGGATAAGTCTGCCGCCAATCTAATATTTTTACCATTGTTTGTTACAGACTTCTTTTCTCGGGCTGCTTTCAGGATTTTCTCTTTGTCACTAAGACTTGTAAATTTTACTATTATGTAACGGGGTGTGGACCTATTCTTGTTGACTTTGAGGGGGCTTCTCTGCATCTCCTGGATTTTGATGCTTGTTCCCTTTGCCATATTAGGGAAATTCTCTCCAATAATTCCCTCCAATAGCCCTTCTGCTCCCCTCTCTGTTTCTTCTTCTTCTGGAATCCCAATTATTCTAATGTTGTTTCCTCTTATGGTGTCACTTATCTCTCGAATTCTCCCCTCATGGTCTAGTAGCTGTTTGTCCCTCTTTTGTTCGGCTTCTTTATTCTCTGTCATTTGGTCTTCTATATCACTAATTCTTTCTTCTGCCTCATTTATCCTAGCAGTGAGAGCCGCCATTTTGATTGCACCTCATTAATAGCTTTTTTGGTTTCAACTTGGTTAGATTTTAGTTCTTTAATTTCTCCAGAAAGGGCTTTAATATCTCCAGAGAGGGTTTCTCTAATATCTTTCATGCCTTTTTCGAGCACGGCTAGAACGTTCATAATCTTCATTCTGAACTCTTGATCTGACATATTACCAATGTCTGTGTTGATTAGGTCCCTAGCCTTTGGTACTGTCTCTTGTTCTTTTGTTTGTGGTGATTTTTTCTGCCTTGTCATTTTGTCCAGATAAGAGGATATGCAGGAGCAAAGAAAATACTAAAACGGTGGCAAAGACCCCAGAAAAATGCACTGTAACTAAATGAGAAGAGACCCCAGATTGTGGGGAGGATAAAGGGGATAAAAAGAGGTTCAGGAAAAAAAAGAAAAAAATTTAAAAAATAAAACAAATAAAGAAAAAATATAAAAAAGAAAGAAATATATATATATATTTAGATAAGCTAGTCAAAAAACGTTAAAAAAGAAAAGGGTAAAAGTTTTTAAAAAATTAGCAGAAGAAGAAAAAAGAAAAAAGAAAAAAAATTGAAAAAAGAAAAAAAAAAATTGAAGTAGCCGCAAGATAAAGAATCATGGGGAGAAAGCCATGAGTTCCGTGCTTTGCTTTCTCCTCCTCTGGAATTGCGCTTCTGTCTTAGGAATTGAACCTACTTTCCTTGATAGATGAACTTCGTCCTGGCTGGATATTTTGTTGATCTTCTGGGGGAGGGGCCTGTTGTAGTGACCCTCAAGTGTCTTTTGCCCGAGGTGGGATTGCACCGCCCTTACCGGCGGCCAGACTAAGTAATCGGCTCGGGTTCGCTTTTGGGAGCTCCTGTTCCCTGAACGCTTTCTGTAGAGTTCCGGAGGATGGGAATGAAAATGGCGGCCTCCTAGTCTCCGGCCTGGAGGAGCCGTGAGCCTGGGGCCCCACTCCTCAGTGCGCCCCCAGAGGACAGCACCCAATCACTCCCATATACCCAGCCTCTAGCTGCGCTCCAAGCTCACCCAGCCCGTGACCATTTCAAGGTAACCCCGAGCTGAGAGTTCAATCCTTGGCTCTGCCTCTGCAGCCGGCTTCTCTGTTCTAATACCTGCGAGCTCTGCGACACTCCGACACCCCCAATCCCTCTGTGACCCTGCGGGACGGGGGCCATGCTGACCCCGCGTGGGCTTCACCCTGTTTTAGCCTCTGGAGCAATGTCCCTCAGTGGAACAGACTTTTAAATGTCCTGATTTTGTGCTCCGTTGTTCCGCCGCTTGCCGGGAGCCGGCCCCTCCCCCCGCGGTCTATCTTCCCGTCGTTTTAGATTCACTTCTCCGCCAGTCCTACCTTTCAGAAAGTGGTTGATTTTCTGTTTCTAGAGTTGCTGTTCTTCTTCTTTTCCATCTCCCGTTGGATTTGTAGGTGTTTGCAATGTTTAGATAAGCTATCGAGCTGATCTCCTGCTACCTGATGTAGTCTCAGCCTGCTACTTCTCCGCCATCTTGACTCCTCCTTCTTCCCATTTCTTGATTGGATTATTTGTTCTTCAGGTGTTGCGTTTGCTGAATTCCTTATAGATTTTGGACACTAGCCTTTTATCTGATGTGTCGTTTGCAAATATCTTCTCCCATTCTGTCAGTTGCCTTTTGGTTTTGTTAACTATTTCTTTTGCTGTGCAAAAGGTTTTGATCTTGATGAAATCCCAATATTTCATTTATGCCCTTGCTTCCCTTGCCTTTGGTTATGTTCCTAGGAAGACGTTGCTGTGGCTGAGGTAAAAGAGTTTGCTGCCTTTGTTCTCCTCAAGGATTTGGATGGATTTATTTCTTACATTGAGGTCCTCCATCCATTTTGAGGCTATTTTCGTGTGTGGTGTAAGGAAGTGGTCCAATTTCATTTTTATGCATGTGGCTGTCCAATTTTCCCAGCACCACTTATTGAAGGGGTTGTCTTTTTTTCCACTGGACATTCTTTACTGCTTTTTTGAAGATTAGTTGACCGTAGAGTTTAGGATCTATTTCTGGGCTCTCTATTCTGTTCCATTGATCTATTGGTCTGTTTTTGTGCCAGTACCACACTGTCTTGATGATGACAGCTTTGTAATAGAGCTTGAAGACCGGAATTGTGATGAGTCCAACTTTGGCTTCTTTTTCAATATTTGTTTGGCTATTCGAGGTCTTTTCTGGTTCCATATAAATTTTAGAATTATTTGTTCCATTTCTTTGAAAAAAATGGATGGCATTTTGATAGGGATTGCATTAAATGTGTAGATTGCTTTAGGTAGCATAGACATTTTCAGAATATTTGTACTTCCAGTCCAGGAGCATGGAACATTTTTCCATTTCTTTTTGTCTTCCTCAATTTCTTTTATGAGTACTTTATATTTTTCTGAGTACAGATTCTTACCCTCTTTGTTTAGGCTTATTCCTAGGTATCTAATAGTTTTGGGTGCAATTGTAAATAGGATTGACTCCTTAATTTCTCTTTCTTCTGTCTTCTTGTTGGTGTTGAGGAATGCAACTGATTTCTGTGCATTGGTTTTATATCCGGACACATTACTAAATTTGTGTGCACGTCCCAGAAGTTTTGGAGTGGAGTCCGTTGGGTTTTCCACATAGAGTATCATATCATCTGTGAAGAGTGATAGTTTGACAACTACTTTGCCGATTTTTATGCCTTTAATTTCCTTTTCTTGTCTGATGGCTGAGGATAGGGCTTCTAGTACTATGTTGAATAGCAGTGGTGATAATGGACATCCCTGCCATGTTCCTGACCTTAGCTGATAAGCTTTCAGTTTCTCTCCATTGAGAATGATATTTGCGGTGGGTTTTTCTTAGAAGGTTTTGATGATATTGAGGTATATGCCCTCTATCCCCACACTTTGAAGAGTTTTGATCAGGAAGGGATGCTGTACTTTGTCAAATGCTTTTTCAGCATCTATTGAGAGTATCATATGGTTCTTGCTCTTTCTTTTATTAATGTGTATTATCACATTGATTGATTTGCGGATGTTGAACCAACCTTCCAGCCCTGGAAAAAATCCCACTTGGTCATGGTGAATAATACTTTTAATGTACTGTTGAATCCTATTGGCTAGTATTTTGGTGAGAATTTTTGCATCTGTGTTCATCAAGGATATTGGTCTGTAGTTCTCTTTTTTGATGGTATCCTTTTCTGGTTTTGGGATCAAGGTGATGCTGGCCTCATAAAATGAGTTTGGAAGTTTTCCTTCCATTTCTATTTTTTGGAACAGTTTCAGGAGAATAGGAATTAGTTCTTCTTTAAATGTTTAGTAGAATTCCCATGGGAAGCGGTCTGGCCCTGGGCTTTTATTTGCTTGGAGATTTTTGATGACTGTTTCAATCTCATTACTGGTTATGGGTCTGTTCAGGTGTTCTATTTCTCCCTGGTTCAGTTGTGGTAGTTCATACGTCTCTAGGAATGCATCCATTTCTTCCAGATTGTCAAATTTGTTGGTATAGAGTTGCTCATAGTATGTTCTTAAATTGTCTGTATTCCGTTGGTGTTCGTTGTGATCTCTCCTCTTTCTTGCATGATTTTATTTATTTGAGTCTTTTCTCTTTTATTTTTGAAAAGTCTGGCCAGCGGTTTATCAATCTTATTAATTCTTTCAAAGAACCAGCTCCTAGTTTCATTGATTTTTTCTATTATTTTTTTTTTTTTTTTGTTTCTATTTCATTGATTTCTGCTCTGATCTTTATGATTTATCTTCTCCTGCTGGGTTTAGGCTTTCTTTCCTGTTCTTTTTCCAGCTCCTTTAGGTGTAGGGTTAGGTTGTGTACTTGAGACCTTTCTTGTTTCTTGAGAAAATGTTGTACCGCTATGTATTTTCCTCTCAGGACTGCCTTTATGTGTCCCACAGGTTTTGAGCCGTTCTGCTTTCATTATCATTTGTTTCCATGATTTTTTTCAGTTCTTCTTTAATTTCCTGGTTGACCCATTTATTCTTTAGAAGAATGGTGTTTAGTCTCCATGTATTTGGGTTCTTTCCAGCTTTCCTCTTGTGATTGAGTTCTAGCATCAGAGCATTGTGGTCTGAAAGTATGCAGAGAATGATCCCAAACTTTTGATACTGGATGAGACCTGATTTAGGACCCAGGATGTGATCTATTCTGGAGAAGGTTCCATGTGCACTAGAGAAGAATGTGTATTCTATTGCTTGGGATGAAATATTCTGAATATATCTGTGATGTCCATCTGGTCCAGTGTGTCATTTAAGGCCTTTATTCCCTAGTTGATCTTTTGCTTGGATGATCTGTCCATTTCAGTGAGGGGAGTGTTCAAGTCCCCTGCTATTATTGTATTATTATTGATGTGTTTCTTTGATTTTGTTATTAATTGGTTGATATAGTTGGCTGCTCCAACGTTATTGGCATAGATATTTGAAATTGTTAGATCTTCTTGTTGGACAGACACTTTGAGTATGATATAATGTCCTTCCTCATCTCTTATTATAGTCTTTGGCTTAAGTCTAATTGTTCTGATATAAGGATTGCCACCCCAGCTTTCTTCTGATGTCCATTAACGTGGTAAATTGCTTTCCACCCCTTCACTTTAAATCTGGAGGAGTCTTCGGGTCTAAAATGAGTTTCTTGTAGGCAACATATTGATGAATTTGGTTTTTTATCCATTGTATTACCCTTTGTCTTTTGATTGGGTTATTTAGCCCATTAACTTCCAGGGTAACTATTGAGAGATATGAATTTTGTGCCATTATTAGTCTGTAAGGTGACTGTTACTGTATATTGTCTCTGTACCTTTCTGATCTACTACTTTTAGGCTCTCTCTTTGCTTAGAGGACCCCTTTCAGTATTTCCTGTAGAGCTGGTTTGGTGTTTGCAAATTCTTTCAGTTTTTGTTTGTCCTGCAAGATTTTTCATCTCTCCTTCTATTTTCAATGATAGCCTAGCTGGATATGGTATTCTTGGCTGCATGTTTCTCTCATTTAATGCTCTGTTTATATCATGCCAACTCTTTCTGGCCTGCCAGAACTCTGTGGTTAAGTCCACTGCCAATCTAATATTTTTACCATTGTATGTTTCAGACTTCTTGCCCTGGGCTGCTTTCAGGATTTTCTTTTTTTCACTAAGAGTTGTAAATTTTACTATTAGGTGATCGGGTGTGGACCTAATCTTTTTTATTTTGAGGGGGGTTCTCTGGACCTCCTACATTTTGAGGTTTGTTCCCTTTGCCATATTACGGAAATTCTGTCCAGTAAATCTCTCCAATATACCTTCTGTTCTCCTCTCTCTCTCTTCTTCTTCTGGGATCCCAATTATTCTATTGTTGTTTTGTTTTATGGTGTCACTTATCTCTCCAATTCTCCCCTCCTGGTCCAGTAGGTGTTTGTCCCTCTTTTGCTCAGCTTCTTTATTCTCTGTCATTTAGTCTTCTACGTCACTAATTCTTTCTTCTGCTTCATTTATCCCAACCGTGAGAGCCTCCATTTTTGATTGAATTTCGTTAATAGCTTTTTTGATTTCAACTTGGTTAGATTTTAGTTCTTTAGTTTCTCCAGAAAGGGCTTTTATCTCTCCAGAGAGGGTTTTTCTGATATCTTCCATGCCTTTTTCGAGCCTTGTTAGAAACTTGAGAATCGTCATTCTGAACTCTAGATCTCACATATTACCAATGTCTGTATTGATTAGGTCCCTAGCCTTTGGTACTGCCTCTTGTTCTTTTTTTTGTGGTTAATTTTTCTGCCTTGTCATTTTGTCCAGATAAATGTATATGACGGTGCAAGTAAAATGCTAAAAGGGTGGCAAAGACCCCAGGAAAATGTGCTTTAACGAATTCAGAAGAGACCCCAAATTGTGGGGGTGATAAAGGGGATAAAAAGAGGTTCAGAAAAAAAAGAAAAATTAAAAAAAGAAAACAAAGTAAAAATATAAAAAAGAAATATATATATAGATATATCTACATATATATATATATATATATATATATATATATATATATATATATTAGATAAACTAGTTAAAAACATTAAAACATTAAAAAAGAACAGGGTAAAATTTAAAAAAAATAGCAGAAGGAGAAAGAAAAAAATTTAAATTGACCGCAAGTCTAAGGAATCACGGGGAGAAAGCCATGAGTTCCATGCTTTGCTTTCTCCTCCTCTGGAATTCCACTTCTGTGCTTGGTATTGAACCTCCTCTCCTTTGTAGGCGAACTTGGTCCTGGCTGGATTTCTTGTTTATCTTCTGGGGGAGGGGCCTGTTGTAGTGATTCTCAAGTGTCTTTGCCCGAGGCAGAATTGCACCGCCCTTACCAGCGACTGGCTAAGTAATCTGCTTGGGTTCGCTTTCGGGAGCTTTTGTTCCCTGAACGCTTTCCACTTTCTGTAGAGTTCCAGAGGATGGGAATGAAAATGGCGGCCTCCCAGTCTCTGGCCCAGAAGAGCCAAAAGCCCAGGGCCCCATTCCTCAGTGCACCCCCAGAGAACAGCGCCCAATCACTCCCATATCCCCAGCCTCCAGCCACACTCTGAGCTCACCAGCCTGCGACCAGTTTAAGTTAACCCCAAGCTGAGAGCTCATTCCTTGGCTCTGTCTCTCTAGCCAGCTTCCCCGTTCTAGTACCTGCAAGCTCTGTGACACTCCCAAACATTCTGTGACACTGCGGGACCTGGGGCCATTCTGTGACACTTCAGGACCTGGGGCCATGCTAACCCCTCATGGGCTTCACCCCGGTTTAGTCTCTGGAGCAATTTCCCTCAGTGGAACAGACTTTTGAAAGTCCTGATTTTGTGCTCCATTGCTCTGTCGCTTGCCATGAACACCTGCCCCCCCGTGGTCTATCTTCCCGTCGTTTTAGATTCACTTCTCCACCAGTCCTACCCTTCAGAAAGTGGTTGATTTTCTGTTTCTAGAATTGCTGTTCTTCTTCTCTTCAAACTCCCTTTGGATTTGTAGGTGTTTGCAATGTTTAGATAAGCTATCTAGCTGATCTCCTGCCACCTGATATAGTATCAGCCTGTTACTTCTTCACCATCATGAGTCCTCCCCCATATGACGTTATTCTTATGGGCATTCCTCTTTAGTTAAGGAAGCTCTTCCCCCTAGCAGGTTTCTAGAGTTCCAGGCTAAAATTATGATTCAAAAAAATTAAATAAAAATATT
Source organism: Meles meles (assembly GCF_922984935.1). Lineage (NCBI taxonomy): Eukaryota > Metazoa > Chordata > Mammalia > Carnivora > Mustelidae > Meles > Meles meles. The sequence goes on from NC_060068.1 coordinate 2,834,518, forward strand.
AAAATTATGATACATCATTTTCATAATCAGGTGCCTTGAGGTCTTTCTAGAACATTAACGCTGGTTCCATTCAGATTGGGAAATTTTTCATGGAGAATTTGTTCAACTATATTCTAGTCTTCATTCTTTCTCCTTCCTCTCAGGGATTCCAATAATTCTGATGTTGGAACATATCATGGCAGCATTTATTTCCCTAATTCTGTTTTCATGCCTGCTGTTTGTTCCAGGCCTCCTCCTGATCCTTTTTATTTATCAGTTTGTCTTCGAGATCACTAGTTCTATCTTCTGCCTCAGTTACCCTAGCTGTTAGAGAATTTAGATTAGATTGGAACTCATTAAGAGCATGGTTAAGATCTTCCTTGGTGGCTTTCATTTCTGCCCTTATCAATTCCATTTTGCCATGAAAGATTTTCTCTAACCTAGCCATTTCCAGGATTATTTTTAGCCTGAATTCCCTTTCTGACATACTGTTTATGTCCATATCCAATATCTCTCATGGAGAGGTCACAGTTTCTGATTTTTTCCCCTCTGTTGGCCATTCATCTTCTTATTCATTTTGGTGAGAGATGGTAGAACGGATGTGTAACTGAATGTATCAACCATGGTCCAGGCAAGGTGCACTCTGGAATGCTTCTGAGCAATCAGGCGTCCCTACCAAAAAGAAAGAAAAAGAGATAGAGATAGAGAGAGAGAGAGAGAGAGAGAGAGAGACAGCAGGAAAAAAAAAGAAAAAAGTAAAAGAGAAGATCCAGCCCAAATGGGCCTCAAAGGTAATATTTATAAAGTACACAAATAATAACAGACAAACAAAATGACCGACAAAATAAATGACAAGGAAAAAAAAAAAGAACCCAGCCAAAATGAGCCCCAATTATAAGATTCAGTTACTACCTGAACAAAAACAAATGCACGGAAACACTGACAGAAGGAAAAGATGGGAGGGTGGTTATAAAGCTCTGTGTGGGTGAGGAAGGTTGTTTTGATTCTTCCTGGGTGTATCTTGATATCTTGCTTAAAGGACTCAACTTTCCCAAGATAATGGGGAATTAAAGTTGGTTTATTAATAGGTGTAGAACTGACTGGGGAATGAGGATTACCTTGAAGGTTATCTCTAAATGAATATTAAAAAAATCAAAAAGCAAAAGAAAAACGCAGGTATATGTATCAAAAATTTTCAAGTTAAAAGGTCATTATGGAATTTGTTTCATTGAACACCTCATTGTGATGGTAAATAGGTTAAAACATTTAAAAAATTGAAAAGAATGAGAATTGTGGGAACAAATTAAAAATAAAAATTGCATCTGTGATGTAGTGGTGGGTGTCTTCTTCCTTTTTCATTTTTTTTTTGTTTTGTTTGGTTTTTCGCTGGCTTTCTGGGAAAGGAGCCTGCCACATGGTTTTTCAGGCAGTCTTGCTAGATTTGAGTCCTCCTGCCCCTATCAAGTGGCTGGGCTCTGAGGAAACCGATTTTTCAGACTTTTGTTCTCTAGAGGTTTTTTGTTTGTTTCATTGTTTGTTTCCTCCCATTGGAGCCTTTTGGTCATACTTTGGAGGTTTAGACTAAAGCAAACTGAACCCAGACCTCAGTCTCAGAGAGAAGCCTCAGTCTATTCCCCTCTGGGTGCTCCAGAGCACATAAACTCCCCTCTGCTCCCAGAAGAGCATGCTCCCAGTCAGTCTCACGGGTCGCAGGAGCTTCTGCTTTTATCCTGGTGTTACCAAACCCATGAAAAGTACTAGACAAAGACAGGTGGTTTCCAGCAGCTGCCTCCGCTGCAGCTATCTGGGCAGGTCCAGACCACCAGAGAGGTCACAACTGGAGATGGCATGCTGAGATTTTCATGCTGGCTTGGGCTGAGAGTGTTCAGACTCTTGCCAGTCCTAAATAGCACTGGCTAGCCCCAGCATGGCCTGTCTCAAGAGAGTGTGTGGAGCGGGACTCAGACCTCAGATCAGCAGTGACCATGCAGAGTGCAAAAGGCTATGGTTCTAGAGAGTGCCAGCTGGCGTCCTCACCAGACTCTCTCATGTGTGCCACCACCCAGATGCCTCACGTGTGCCAGTGACTCAGGGACCAAGCCCTGACTTCTTTGCTGCACTCTTTCTGGCTCAGTACCAGTAGTCGCCATTATGGGTCCGTGGGCTTAAGCCCCTATTCCTAACTGCCCAATTCCACCAATTTCCCCTTAAGATCATTTTCTTTTGAGTGCTTTCAACCAGACTCCAAGTTAATGCTGGTCCCCAATCACAGGGCACTCTCATATTGGGATATTACTTTCCAATGAGTTGCTTGTGGTGGCTCCCTCACCTTTTTGTTTATCTTTTGATATTAGTCCCTTGTTCCCACTCTGCTTTACCTGTCCACTGGCATCTTCTGCCAACCTAGAAGTCCAGAAGTGTGTAATTCTAATCTCAGGCTGATTTCATGGGTGATCAGAGTACCTTGATAGGTAATTAGCTCACTTTAGGGGACGGGTTGAAGCAGAACTTCCTACTTCTCCACCATCTTTCCTCCCTCACCCTTAACTTGAATATTTCTGATACATATAACTGTGTTTTTCTTTTGTTTTTGTTTTTTTTAATGTTCATATAGAGATAAGCTCAAGGTAATCCTCTTTCCCCAATGAATACTACTTCTATATATAAAACAGTTTTAATACCCGTTTATCTTGGACACGTTGAGTCATTTGAAAAAGATATCAAAATACACCTGGGAAGAATAAAAATAAACTTCTACGCCCACACTGAGGATTTATAACCACCCTCCTATCTTTTTCCTCTATCAGCATTTCTGTGTATGTGATTTTGTTCGGGTAATATATAAATCTTATACATGGGATTAATTTTGGCTGGGATCTTTTTTTTTTTTTTTTGTCTTTATTTTTGTTTGTCTATTTCTGCTGGTATACCTTATAAATCTTACCTTTGATGCCCATTCTGGCTGGGTAATCTCTCTTTTTTTTCCTTGTCTCTTTCTTTCTCTCTCTTATCTTATTTTTTTCTTTCTTTTTGGTGGGGATGCCTCAATGCACAGAAGCATTACAGAGTGCAACTTGCCTAGATCCAGTTGAAACATGCAGTTACAAATCCCCTCAGCCATCTCTCACCAAAATGACTAGGATGAGGAATGCCCAACAGAGGAACAATTCAGAGACTGTGCCCTCTCCATCAGAGTTATTGGATATGGACATAAACAGTATGTTGGAAAGGGAATTCAGGCTAACAGTTATCCAGACAATGGCTAGGTTGGAGAAAGCCTTTAATGACAACACGGAATGGATTAGGGCAGAAGTGAAAGCCACCAGGGAAGAAGTTAAAATTGCTATCAATGAGTTCCACTCTAATCTAAATTCTCAAGCAGCTGGGGTAACTGAGGCAAAAGATAGAATTAGTAATCTCAATGACAAACTGATAGAGGAAAAAGATCATGAAGAGGCATGGAACAAACACCTTAGAAGGCATGAAAACAGAATTAGCGAAATAAATGATGCCATGAAAAGTTCTAACGTCAGAATTATTGGAATCCCCGAGAAGAAGGAGAAAGAAAGAAGAGTAGAGGATAGAGTTAAACAAATGCTCTATTAATTTTTTTCCATTGTGGGGAATGGAATATGCGTTCATGTCCTAGAGGCAGAAAGGACTCCCTCCAAGATCATAGAATATAGAAATACCTTGAGGCACCAGATTGTGAATCTGATGAATGGTAATTTTAGACAGGAGCAATTGAAAGCATCTAGGTGGAAGATATTCCTTAAATACAGAGGAAGACCCATCAGAATAACGTCAAACCTGTCCACAGAAACATGGCAAGACAGAAAGGGCTAGAAAGACATATTCAGGGCACTAAATGAAAAGAATATACAGCCAAGAATACTTTATCCAGCAAGGCTGACATTCAAAATGGAGGAAGAGATCTAGAGCTTTCAAGACCAGCAAGGTTTAAAAGAGTATGTGACCACCAAGCTGGCACTACAAGAAATATTAAGAAAGGGTTCTATAAAAAAGAAAGAACCCAAGAGTGTCATAAGAGAGAAATTTACAGAGAAAAATCTATAGAAACAAGGACTTCACAGGCAACACAATGTCAATAAAAATATATCTCTCAATAATCACTCTCAACGTGAAAGTCTAAATGCTCCCATAAAAATGGTTCCCCAAAAAACAGGGTTGCAGATTGGATAAAATGACAGGACCCATCCATAGGTTGTCTACAAGAGACCCATTTTGTACCTAAGGATACATCCAGACTGACATTGAAGAAATGGAGAAGCATCTTTCATGCCAATGGGCCTCAAAAGTAGGCTGGGGTAGAGATTCTCATAACAGATCAATTAAATTTTAAACTAAACACTGTAGTCAGAGATATAGAAGGACAATACATCATTCTTAAAGTGTCTATCCACGAAGAAGATCTAAACATTGTAAATATTTATGCCCCCAATATGGGAGCAGCCAACTACATAAGACAACAGTTAAGCAAGGTAGAGTCATATTGATATAAATACATGAATAGCAGTGGATATCAACATGCCACACTCAGTAATAGACAGATCATTCAAGCAGAAATTCAATCAAGAAACAAGGGCATTGAATGACATATTAGACCAGATGTACCTTATAGATATATACAGAACATTCTACCCTAAAACGACAGAATACTCATTCTTCTCGAGGTCACATGGAACATTCGCCAGAGTAGACCACATCCTGGGTCAAAAATCAGAGCTCAACTGATACCAAAAGATTGAGATTTTCCCCGTCATATTCTCAGAACACAATGTTTTGAAACTGGAGTTCAACCACAAGAAAAATTTGGAAGGAATTAAAACACCTGGAAGCTAAGACCACCTTGCCTAAGAATGTTTGGATAAATCAGGAAATCAAAGAAGAACTTTAACAATTCAGGAAAACCAATGAGAATGAAGACCCTTCAGCCCCAAACCAGTGGGGTACAGCAAAGGCGATCCTAAGGGGGAAATACATAGCCATCCAAGCCTCCCTCAAAAAAATGGAAAAATCCAGACTATGCCAGCTCTATTTACACCTTTAAGAACTGGAGAATCAACAACAAAGTAAGTCAATCCCATGCACAAGGGAAATAATCAATATTAGAGCAGAGATCAATGAGATAGAAACTAGAGATACAGTAGAACACATCAATGAAACTAGAAGCTGGTTTTTTGAAAGAAGCAATAAGATTGATTAACTGTTAGTCACACTAATCCAAAAGAAAATAGAGAAGCCCCAAATTAATAAAATTATGAATAAAAAGGGAGAGATAGCAACTAGCCCCAAGGAAACAATCATCAGAAATTATTATCAACAGTTATATACCAATAAGTTAAGATACCTAGCTGAAATGGATACATTTCTGGAAACCTATAAACTTCCAATACTGAATCAGGAAGAAATTGACAACCTGAATAGAACAATAGCTAGTAATAAGATTGAAACAGTGATCAAAAACCTCTGAAAAAACTAGAGCTCAGAACCTCATGAATTCCTTGCAGAATTCTACCAAACATTCAAAGAAGAAATAATACCTACTCCTGAATCTGTTTCAAAAATTGAATCAGAAGGAAAACTTCCAGACTCTTTTTATGAAGCAAACGTTACCATGATCCCCAAACCAGACAAAGACCCCAAGAAGAATAATTTCAGACCCATAACCCTGATGAATATGTATGCTAAGATTCTTAACATGATACTAGCTAAAAGGATCCAACAGTACATTAAAAGGATTATCCACCATGACCAGGTGGGATTTATCCATGAGATGCAGGGGTGGTTCAACATTCATAAATCAATCAATGTGATGGAAAAAAAAATCAAGAATAGAAGAGAGAAAAACCACATGGTCCTCTCAGTTGACGCAGAAAACGCATTTGACAAGAAAAAGCATCCATTCTTGATTAAAACATTTCAAACTATAAGGATAGAAAGAACATTCCTCGACTTCATAAAATCAGCCTATGAAAAATCCAAAATGAATATCATTCTCAATGGGTAAAAGCTTGCAGCCTTCCCGTTGAGATCAGGAACATGACAAGGATGCCCTCTCTCACCACTCTTGTCCAACACAGAATTAGAAGGCCTAGCAACAGCAATCAGACAACAAAGAGAAATAAAAAGTATTCAAATTGGCAAAGAAGACATCAAACTCTCTTTCTATTTGCACATGACATGATACTTTATATGGAAAACCCAAAGGACACCACCTCCAAACTACTAGACCTCATACAGCAATTAAGTAATGTGACAGGATGTAAAATCAGTGCACAGAAATCTGTTGCTTTCTTATACACTAACAATGAAAATACAGAAATGAAAATTAGAGAATTGATTCCATTTACTTTAGCACCAATAACCATAAGATACTTGGGAATAAACCCAACCAAAGAGGTAAAGGATATGTACTCAAGGAACTACAGAACACTCATGAAAAAAAATGAAGAAGACACAAAAAGATGGGTCAGAAGAATAATCATTGTGAAATGTCTATGCTGCATAGAGCAATCTACACTTTCAATGCCTATCTGATCAAAATTTCACCGGCATTTTTCAAAGTGCTGTAAAAAATTATTAAAATTTGTATGGAAGAAGAGACCCCAAGTTGGAAAGGAAATGTTGAAAAAGATAAACAAAGCTGGAGACATCATGTTGCCTGATTTCATGCTTTACTATAAAGCTGTGATCACGAAGACAGTATAGCACTGGATCAAAATCAGACACAAAGACTGGTGGAACAGAGTAGAGAGACCAGATATAGACACTAAAGTCTATGGTCAAATAATCTTTCTCAAAGCAAGAAAATATATACACTGGGGAAAAGACAATAAATGGTGCCGGTAAAATTGGACAGCTATGTGTAGAAGAATGAAACTTGACCCTTCTCTTACACCATACACAAAGATAAACTTGAAAGCATAAAAGACCTCAATGTGAGGCAGGCATCTTTCAGAATCTTAGAGAACATGGGCAGTAACCTCTTCAACATCAGCCCCAGCAACTTCTTTCAAGACTTGTCTCCAAAGGCAAAGGAAACATAAGCAAAAATGAACTTTTGGGACTTCATCAAGAGCCAAAGCTACTCCACAACAAAGGAAACAGTCAAAAAAAACAAAGAGACAACCCACAGAATGGGAGAAGATATTCACAAATGACACTACAGACAAAGTGCTAATATCCAAGATCGATATAGAACTCAAACTCAACATCCACAAAACAGATAATTATGGCAAAAAATGGGCATAACACATGAACAGACACTTCTCCAACGAAAACATACAAATGGCTAACAGACACTTAAAAAAATGTTCATCATCATTAGCCATCAGAGAGTTTCCAATCAAAACCATATTGAGATACCACCTAACACCAGTTAGAATGGCCATAATTAACAAGAAAGTAAAGAACATGTATTGGAGAGGATGTGGAGAAAGAGGAGCCCTCCTACACGCTTGGTGGGAATGCAAATTCATGTAGCCACTTTGGGAAACAGTGTGGGTATTCCTTAAGAAATTAAAAATAGAGCTACTCTGTGACCCTGCAATTGCACTAATGGATATTTTCCCCATAGAAACAGATGTAGTGGGAAGGGCCATCTGTACCCCAATATTCATAGGAGCAATGGGCAAGTCACCAAACTGTGGAAAGAACCAAGATGCCCTTCAACAGATGAATGGATAAAGAAGATATTGTCCATATATACAATGGAGTATTATGCCTCCATTGGAAAGGATGAATACCCAACTTTTGTATCAACATGGATGGGACTGGAAGAGATTATGCTGAGTGAAATAAGTCAAGCAGAGAGAGTCAATTATATGGTTTTACTTATTTGTGGAGTTTATGGAATAACATGGAGGATATGGGTAGATGGAGAAAAGTGAGTTGGGGGAAACTGGAAGGGAAGATGAACCACGAGGGAATGTGGACTCTGAGAAACAAACTGATTCTTTTGGAAAAGAGTCAATTGGGAGTTTGGGTGAACCTGGTGGCAGGAATTATGGAGGGCATATATTGCATGAAACACTGGATATTGTGCATAAACAATGAATTCTGGAATACTGAAAAGAAATAAAATTAATAAAAATTTCAAAAGTGGCAATAAATACATAACTATCAAAAATTACTTTGAATATAAATCGACTAAATGCTCCAATCTAAAAATGTAGAGTATCAGAATGGCTATAAAATATGACCCATCTATATTCAGCTTACAAGACCTCATTTTAGATAAGGATACCTAAAAATTGAAAGTGAGACTATGAAAGTCAGATTATGGACTCTGAAAAACAACCAGAGGGTTATGAAGGAGCGGCGGGGGGGTGGGGAAAAAAAAAAGAAAAGAAAGTGAGGGTATCAACAAATATTTACCATGCCAACAGATGTCAAAAGATTGTAGTGTAACAACACTTATAATGGACAAATTAGACTTTAAAACACAGTAAGTAATAAGAGAATAAGAAGGACACCATATGATAATAATAGGGTAATTTCAACAATATCTAACAATTATAAATATTTATGCATCCAACATGGGAGCAACCAAATATACAATACGATTAATAAGAGAAGTGCAATCATTGATAATAATACAAAAATCACGGGAGACTTTAACCTCTCACTTACATCATTAGGCAGATCACCTAAATAGAAAATCAACAGGGAAACAATATCTTTGAATGACACACAGAACCAGATGTTGTTAACTGATATCAAGAACATTATATCCTACATCAATAGAATAAATATTATTTTTAAGTGACCATGAGACATTCTCTAGGATAGATAACATGGTAACTCACACATTAGGCCTCAACAAGTATAAAAATATTAGATTATACCATGTATATTTTTTGACCATGACACTATGAAACATGAAGTCAACCACAAGGAAAAAAATTGAAGAAAGACTACAAATACTGGTGGTTAAAAAACTTGCTAGTAAGGAATGAAAAGATCAAAAAGGAAATCAAAGTAAAACTTTTAAAAATACATGAAAAAAGTGAAAGAAAACAGTCCAAAACCTTTGGAATGCAGCAAAAGAGGGTTTAAAAGTGAAGCATATAGCAAAACAGGTCTACCCCCCAAACAAGAAAAATTTCTAATGGAGCTAGAAAAATTACAACACATAAAACCGAAAGAAAGAAAAAAGGAAGGAAATATTAAACATCACATCAGAAATAAATCATAAAGAAACTAAAAACAAACAACAAACAGAACAGATCGATGAAACCAGGAATTGGTCCTTTATTTTTTATATTTTGTTTATTTTCAGCATAACAGTGTTCATTGTTTTGGCATCACACCCAGTGCTCCACGCAGTACGTGCCCTACCTATTACCCACCACCTCATTCCTCAACCTCCCACCCCCCGCCCCTTAAAAACCCTCTGGTTGTTTTTCAGAGTCCATAGTCTCTCATGGTTCATCTCCCCTTCTAGTTTCCCTCAACTCCCTCTCCTCTCCATCTCCCCATGTCCACCATGTTATTTGTTATGCTCCACAAATAAGTGAAACCATATGATACTTGACTCTTTCTGCCTGATTTATTTTGCTCAGCATAATCTCTTCCAGTCCAGTCCATGTTGCTACAAAAATTGGGTATTCATCCTCTCTGATGGAGGCATAATACTCCATCGTGTATATGGACCACATCTTCCTTATCCATTCATCCGTTGAAGGGCATCTTGGTTCTTTCCACAGTTTGGCGACCGTGGCCATTGCTGCAAGAAACATTGGGGTACAGATGGCTCTTCTTTTCACTACATCTGTATCCTTGGGGTAAATACCCAGCAGTGCAATTGCAGGGTCATAACGAAGCTCTATTTTTCATTTCATGTGGAATCTCCACACTGTTCTCCAAAGTGGCTGCATTAACTTGCATTCCCACCAACAGTGTAAGAGGGTTCCCCTTTCTCCACATCCTCTCCAATACACGTTGTTTCCTATCTCGCTAATTTTGGCCATTCTAACTGGTGTCAGGTGGTATCTCAATGTAGTTTTAATTTGAATCTCCCTGGTGGCTAGTGATGATGAACATTTTTTCATGTGTCTGAGAGCCATTTGTATGTCGTCATTGGAGAACTCTCTGTTCATATCTTCTGCCCATTTTTTGATATGATTATCTGTTTTGTGTGTGTTGATTTGAAAAGTTCTTTATAGATCCTGGATATCAACCTTTTGTCTGTACTGTGATTTGCAAACATCTCCCATTCCGTGGGTTGCCTTTTTGTTTTGTTGACTGTTTCCTTTGCTGTGCAGAAGCTTTTGATCTTGATGAAGTCCCAAAAGTTCATTTTCACTTTTGTTTCCTTGGCCTTTGGAGACATATCTTGAAAGAAGTTGCTTTGGCTGATATCGAAGAGGTTGCTGCCTATGTTCTTCTCTAGGATTCTGAAGGATTCCCGCCTCACATTGAGGTTTTTTATCCATTTCGAGTTTATATTTGTGTACGGTGTCAGAGAATGATCGAGTTTCATTCTTCTACATATCACTGTCCAGTTTTCCCAGCACCATTTATTGAAGAGACTGTCTTTTTTTCCATTGTATATTTTATCCTGTTTTGTCGAAGATTATTTCACCATAGAGTTGAGGGTCCATATCTGGGCTCTCCACTCTGTTCCACTGGTCTGTGTCTGTTTTTATGCCAATACCATGCTGTCTTGGTGATCACAGATTTGTAGTAAAGCTTGAAATCGGGTAACGTGATGCCCCCAGTTTTGTTTTTCTTTTTCAATATTTCCTTAGCAATTCGGGGTCTCTTCTGATTCCATACAAATTTTAGGATTATTTGATCCAGCTCTTTGAAAAATACCGGTGGAATTTTGATTGGAATGGCGTTAAAAGTATAGATTGCTCTTGGCAGTATAGACATTTTAACAGTGTTTATTCTTCCAATCCAAGAGAATGGAACGGTCTTCCATCTTTGTGTCTTCTTCAATTTCTTTCATGAGTGTTCTGTAGTTCCTCGAGTACAGGTCCTTTAACTCTTTGGATAGGTTTATTCCCAGGTATCTTATAGTTCTTGGTGCTATAGTAAATGGAATCAATTCGCTAATTTACCTTTCTGTCTTTTCATTGTTAGTGTATAAGAAAGCCACTGATTTCTGTCCATTGACTTTGTATCCTGCCATGTTACTGAGCTGCTGTATGAGTTCTAGTAGTTTGGGGGTGGAGTCTTTGGGGTTTTCCATATAAAGAATCATGTCATCTGCGAAGAGAGAGAGTTTGACTTCTTCCTTGCCAATTTGGATAGTTTTATTTCTCTTTATTGTCTGGTTGCCGTTGCCAGGACTTCTAATACTATGTTGAACAAGAGTGGTTAGAGTGGGCATCCTTGTCATGTTCCTGATTTCAATGGGAAAGCTGCAAGCTTTTTCCCATTGAGGATGATATTTGCTGTGTGTCTTTCATAGTTAGATTTTATGAAGTTCAGGAATGTTCCCTCTATCCCTATACTTTGAAGCGTTTTCATCAGGAACGGATGCTGGATTTTGTCAAATGCTTTTTCTGCATCATTTGAGAGGCCAATGTGGTTGTTCTCTCTTCTCTTATTGATTTGTTCTATCACATTGATTGATTTGTTAATGTTGTACCAACATCGTAACCCAGGGATGAATCCCACCTGGTCATGGTGGATAATCTTTTTAATGTGCTGCTGGATCCTGTTTGCTAGGATCTTCTTGAGAATCTTAGCATCCATATTCATCAGAGATATTTGTCTGAAATTCTCCTTTTTGGTAGGGTCTTTGCCTGGTTTGGGGATCAGGGTAATGCCGGCTTCATAAAAGAGTCTGGAAGTTTTCCTTCTGCTTAACTTTTCTGGAACAGCTCTAGGATAATTGGTGTTATTTCTTCTTTGAAAGTTTCATAGAATTCGCCAAGGAATCCGGCAGGTCCTGGGCTCTTGTTTTTTGGGAAGTTTTTGATCACTGCTTCAATCTCATTTCTAGATATCGGTCTATTCAGCTTGTCGATTTCTTCCTGGTTCAATTTTGGGAGTTTATAGTTTTCCAGGAATGCATCAATTTCATCTAGGTTGCTAAGCTTATTGGTATATAACTGTTGGTAATAATTTCTGATGATTGTTTCTATTTCTATTTCTATATCTATTGTTTCTATTGTGGTTTAGTCAAGGTGCACCCTGGAACTCTTCGGTGCAATCAGGTTTCCCCACCCAAATGAGAGAGAAAAGAAAAGAAAAAGAAATAGAGAAGAAGAAAGAAAAAAAAAAGGAAAAGAAAAAAGGAAAAAAGAGAGAGAGAGAGAGAGACAGGAAAAAGAGGGAAGTTAAAAAAGAAGACTCAGCTCAAATGGGCCCCAAGGTAAGATTTTTGAAGTATTCAAATAAAAACAGACAAAAAAAAAGACTGATAAAAGTATATGAAAAGAGAAAAAAATATATATATAAGCAAAAATAGTGAAGAACCTCATCAGAAAGAACCCCAAGTATAAGATTTATAAATTATCAGGACAAACACAAATTCACAGAAACACTGACAGAAGGAAAAATTGGGAGAGTGGTTATAAATTCTCAGTGTGGGCAAGGAAGTGTATTTTGATTCTTCAAGGATGTATCTTGATGTTTTTGTTAAGAGACTCAACTTTCCTAAGTTACAGGCGGATTAGAAACTGGTTTGCCTATAGGGGTAGCATTGATTGGGGAGAGGGGATTACCTTGAAGTTTAACTCTATATGTATATTAGAAAATAAAAATTAAAAAAGAATAAACGACTAAATTAAGTTAAAATTAAAAAAAGAATTAAAAAAATAGATAAGCAAAAGAAAACCACGGGTGTATGCATCAAAAATTCAGGTTAGAATGTTATTAAGTAATTTGATGTACTGGACATCTCAGTGTGATGGTAACGAGGTTAAAAAATTATCTGTATTTATTTTAAAAAAAAAAGGAACCAGAACATTGGTAAATATTTAAAAATAAAAGTTGTATTTATGAAGCAGTGGTGGTTGTTCTCTTGTCGTCTTCTTCTTTTTTTTTTTTTCTTCCTTCCTGGTTGGTTTTCTGGGAGAGGGGTCTGCTACGTGGGTTTTTTAGACAATGATGTTCCCTGAGTTAGGTCCTCCCGCCCGCTCCCCTCAAGGCAGTGCGCTCTGAGGAAACTGTTTTTTTCAGGCTTTTGTTCTCTGGGGTTTTTTATGTTCTTTCATCTGTTTTCTCTCACCTTGACAGCTTTTGATGGTTTTTGGAGTTTCAGAGGAGAGCAAACTGCACCCCGACTTCCCTCTCAGAGAGAAGCCTCAGAATGCTCTGCAGAGCTCCTGGCAGAGTAGGTTCTGAGTCACTGTCCCTGGGGATGCAGGAGCTCCTCGTTGTATCCAATACCAGGGCAGTGGCAGCTGTCTAGGCAGCTCCAAACCGCCAAAGAGGTTTCGCACACTGAGATTTTCCTGCTGTCCCGGGCTGGGAATGTCTGATTTTTCCAGATGCCAGAGCTCCAGGCTAGCGCCTATGAGCACCTCTCCCAAGGGAGGGTGTGGGACACACACATTTCAGGATTGCTGTCTGGCCAGGCTCCCAGCCCCTTAAGGGAGCCAGACCTCACTTGTTCTCTGGCGCACTGGCAGCTAGGTGTACTGGTGGCTCAGGGACCAAGACCTGATTTCTCTGCTGCACTCTCTCTGGCTCAGCACCAGAGGAGGCTGTCCTGGGTCCAGGGACTTTGGTCTCTGTCCCTAATCTCCAAGATTCCCAATATTTCCCCCCGTGATCCTTTGCTCTTTGTTTTTTGAGTGCTTTCAACCAGACTCCAAGTTAATGCTGGTCCCCAGATGCAGGGCACTCTTGTATTGGGGTATTACATTCCAATCAGTCACCTCTGGTGGCTCCCTCCCCCTTTTGTTTATCTTCCAGTATCAGCCCGATGTTCCTACTCTGCTTTTCCTGCCACTGGCGTATTCTGCTCCTGTAGAGATCCAGATGTGTATAATTCTGATCTCAGGCTGATTTCATGGGTGGTCGGTGTTCTTTGGTAGGTAATCAGCTCACTTTAGGGTACAGGTTGAAATTGCTCATCCTCCTACTTCCCCGCCATCTTGACTCCCCTGGTTCTTTTAAAATATTAATAAAATTGATAAATTTCTAGTCAAGCTTGTCAAAACAAAATGGACTCAAATAAATACAACCACAAATGAGAGAGGAGAAAAAAAAACACAGAAATATGAACAACTATAAGAGAACATTATGAAAAAGTATATGCTAATATATCATACAACCTGGAAAAGTGGATAAATTCCTGAAATATATAAATACCAAAACTGAAACAGGAAGTAATAGAAAACGTGAACAGGCTGATAACCAGCAAAGAAATTGAATCAGTAATCTAAAACCTCTCAATAAACAAAAGTCCAGGGCCAGATGGTTTCACAGAATTTTACCAAATATTTATTGAAGAAGTTTTACCTATTTTTTTCTCAAAGTATTCAAAAAATAGAAAAGGAAGGAAAACTTGTAAACTCTTTCTATGAGTCCAGTATTATCCTGATACCAAAATCAGATAAAAACTCTACTAAAAGAGAGAACTACACTCCAATATCCCTGATGAACATGTATGAAAAAATTAATAAAATACTACCAAAATGAAGCCAACAGTAATCACGATCCAGTGAATCAGTGGGCTTTCTTCCTTGGTTACAATGGTAGTTCAATATTTACAGATCAATCAATGTTGCATGTCACATTAATTTTAAAAAGGATAAGAAGCATATAATAATTTCAATACACTCAGAAGAAGAAACAAACCAAACAAACAAACAAAAAACATTTGACCAAGTACGACTACCATTCCTGACAAAAACCCTTAACAAAGTAGTTTTAGAGGGACCATACCTCAACATAATGAAGGCCATGTATGAATAAACCTACAGCTAATATACCCTCAATTGTGATAAACTGAGAGGTTTTTCTTTATAGTCAGGAACAAGACAGCATGTCCCCTCTCACCACTATTATTTAACACAGTACTGAACTCTTAGCCACAGCAATCAGATAATAAAAAGAAATAAAAATAATCCAAATCAGCACGAAGACTTAAATTTTCATTAATTACAGATGATGTAATACTCTATATGAAAAAGCCGAATAACTCCATCAAAAAACTGCTTGCACTGAAATACAGAATTAGTAAATTCAGGGAATAAAAAATCAGTGTACAGAAGTATGTTGCATTTCTATACACCAATAATGAATTACAAGAAAACATAATTCAAGGAATTAATCCCATTTACAATTGGACCAAAACCATAAAATACCTATGACTAAACCAAGCCAAAGAGATGAAAGATCTGTACTCTTAAAACTATAACACACTGATGAAAGAAATTGAAGATGACACAAGAAATGGAAAGACAGTCCATGCTCATGGATGAGAAGGAAAAAAAAAAAAGACTGTTAAAATGTCTTTACTACCCAAAGCAAACTGTGCATTTCATTCAATCCCTATCATAATACCAATAGCATCTTCCACAGAGTCATAACAAATAATCCTAAAATTTGCATGGAACCACAGAAGACCCTGACCAGCCAAAGCAATTTTGAAAAACAATGCAAAGTTGTAACCATCACAATTCTGAGCTTCAATTTATATTACAAAGCTGTAGTGATCAAAACAGTATGGTACTGGCACAAAAATAGACATATAGGTGACAGAACAGAATAGAAAACTCGGAAATGGGCCCACAATATAGGGTCAATTAATCTTTGACAAAGCAGTAAAATAGTTGAATAGTTGAATAGTTTGAATAGTAAAAATATAGTCTCTTCAACAAAGGGTGTTCGGAAAACTGGACAGTAACTTGTAAGGGAGTGAAATGACCATTTTCTTACACCAAATACAAAAATAAATTAATAAATGGATTAAAGATGTAAATGTGAGACAAGAAATCATTAAAACCCTAAAGAAGAACAGACTGTAACCTCTTTGACATCAGCCATAGAAATTTTTTTTCAGTGTTTCAAGATTCATTGTTTATGCACCACACCCAGTGTGCCATGCAGTACATGCCCTCCTTATAACCCACCACCAGGTTCACCCGTCCCACCACCCACTCTCCTCCAAAACCCTCAGTTTTCTTCTGAGAGTCCACAGTCTCTCATGCTTCATCTCTCCTTCCAATTTCTCCCAATTCACTTTTCCTTTCCTTCTCCTAATGCCCTCCATGTTATTCCTATCCTTCACAAGTAACTGAAATCATATGATAGTTGACTCTCTCTGCTTGACTTATTTTACTCAGCATAATCTCCTCTAGACCCGTCCATGTTGATACAAAAGTTAAGTATTCATCTTTTCTGATGGAGGTATAATATTACATTGTATATATGGATCATATCTTCTTTATCCATTCACCCGTCGAAGGGCATCTTGGCCCTTTCCACAGTTTAGCGATTGTGGCCATTACTGCTATGAAAATTGGGGTGCAGATACTACTCCTTTCCACTATGTCTGTATCTTTGGGGTAAATACCCAGTAGCGCAATTTCAGAGTCATTGGGTAGCCTTATTTTTAATTTCTTCAGGCGTCTCCAAACTGTTTTCCAAAGTGGCTGCACTTTCCTTCTAGGTATGTCTCATAAGGCAAGAGAAACAAAAACAAAAATGAACTAGTCAGACTTCCTTAAATTAAAAATCTTCCGCATATGGGGTTCCTGGATGGCTCAGTGGGTTAAAGCCTCTGCCTTTGGCTCAGGTCATGATTCCAGGGTCCTGGGATTGAGCCCCGCATTGGGCTCTCTGCTCAGCAGGGAGCCTGCTTCCTCCTCCTCTCTCTGCCTGCCTCTCTGCCTACTTGTGATCTCTATCTGTCAAATAAATAAATAAAATCTAAAAAAAAAAAATCTTCCGCATAGTGAAGGAAATAATGAACTAAACTGAAAGCCATCCTACAGAATGGGGAAATTATTTGCAAATGACATATATGTTAAAGGGTTATAGTGCAAAATATATAAACAACTTATACAATTCAACACCCCCAAAACCCAAACAATCCATTTCAAATTGTGCAGAGGACATAAATGGACATATTTCTAAAGAAGAAATTTAGATGGCCAACAGACAGGAAAAGAGGCTCATCACTCATCATCATGAAAATTACAATGACATACCACCTCACACCTCTCAGAGTTGTGAAAGTCAACACCAAAATCAATAGATGTTGGTGAGGTTGTGGAAAAAGGGTAGCACTTCTATACTGTTGGTGGGATTGAAAACTGGTGCAGCCACTCTGGAAAATAGTATGGAGGGTCTTCAAAAGTTAAAAGTAAAACTACCCTATGATCCAACAACTATTAATTAGATGTTTACTCAAAGAATATAAAAGTACTAATTCAAAAGGATACATGTACCCTGAGTATTATAGCAGTACTTTTTACAATAGCCAGCCTATGAACATATGCCAAGTTTCCATCAGTTGATAATTGGATAAACAAGTGACACTATTATACAATGGTGTATTATTCAGCCATACAAAATAATAAAATCTATCCATTTGTAAGTATGTGGATGAAACTAGAAAATATGTTAAATGAAATAAGTAAGAGAAATACAAATATCATGAGTTCACTCATATATGATATTTAAGTATATGGCATTCAAAACAAAGGAGCAAAGGGGAAAAAAGAGAGGAAGGCAAACCATGAAACAGATTCTTAGGAGAATAAACTGATGGATTCTAGAGTGAAGATTGTTGGAATGGCTTAAACAGGTGATGGATATTAAGGAGTGCCATTATGATGAGCACAAGGTGATACATGGAAGTGTTAAGCTACTATTTGTGCACCTGAGACTAAATATGACATTGAATAATAATTAACTGGAACTAATATAAAAACCTAAATAATATGAATGCATTATCAAACAAACAAGAAAACAAATAAAATGTAAAATATCCCTATCTGTAGTTTCCATTTTCATTGAAACTAAAGTGTGTGTTGTTACATATCCTTATCTTTCATTCTTTCTTTTGTAGTAAAATATTTATTGAAAAGTTATAATGTAAAATGAATATACAGACATATGAATATAAAGTTAAGTAAAGGTAAATGAATCACCTCTTTCCATAAAGTTAAATATTGTGCACCTTTTGAGATCCATAGTTTAACATTATTTCCAACACCTACACACACAAATATACACATTAATTTTATTTTATTTTAAGATTTTATCTACTTATTTGATAGAGAAAGAGAGAGAGAGAGAGAGTGGCATAAGCAAGGGGAACAACAGAAGGATAGGGAGAAGCATGCTCCCTGATGAGCAGGGAGCCTGATGTGCGGCCCAATCCCACCTGAGCCAAATGCAGATGCTTAACCAAATGAACCACCTAGGCACCCCTACAAATTAATTTTAAAAGGAAAAAACAACAAGCTTGGTTATTTCAGAGAATGCTGGTTCATTCCCTGCTGAATCCTTAAGGCTACCATACCACCTTCTGCATCAGAAGACCCTGCTTTCAGCAGGGTCTTTCAGTCCTGTAACCAACAGGATAGATTGTATGCTCAACTTTGTGGTGGTGGAGGACATGTCTTTTGTTCTTCATGACCTAAAACACCTTCCTGGTTTCAGAACACATCCCGATGACCACACACACAGGTGAACTGTGTGGGCACCACACTGGGTCAATTCTGAAAGAGGGAAGGTGCTCAGAGAGGACCTTCCAGGTGTCAGAGAAATGCCAAGGGAGTCACAGGGGCCAGCTAGCCTAGAGGGTCCATTAGGAAGAACACGGGCGGGCACAAGACCCTGGACTGAAAACACAAGTTCCTCCCTGCCTTCTCAGGATGGAGGGAGGACAGGAAACCCGGGCACAACCTGCCAGTGATCCCAGCCAAATCTGCACACTCAAGAGCCTGGTGAAGCCCCACCCTGAGGGGTCAGATTCGTCCCTGCTACCAGATCCCAGGGAAACTGAGGAATTGTCAGCCAGAAACTGGCAGAGGCCTAAGAGTACCTGGCAACCCTCCCCTACCTAGGACGCACAACATGGAGTGCAGGATAACCCAGTTCCTAAGTACTGAGAGTAAAGCAACTCTTCCAGCCTCCTCACCCAGACATAGGATGGGGATGCTGAACCGGAGTTCTTGGTTACCAAGCAAACAAAAGTGCACAGGACCACAGCCCATTCTTCTCCTCAGGGGCTAGAATCCTGATTTAGCAGAATCACTAGTTATGCTAATAAAATTTGAAATAAATAAGAAAAGGATGAAGGAACTATGGAAGTCACACATGTCTAATGCAATACCAGATATTTTATTGATTGTTACTGGTAGAACTGAGTGAAAAATTCTATGTCTGAACAAATTGGGAGATAAGGTAACACTGTACAAGCAAACTCTGTCCCTTACATGGGTCATCTTCATCCTCATAGCAGCTCTGAGTGATCGGAACTAACCACCACATTTGAGAGTTGTTGCAAATTGCTAGGGTCCTTTATGGCTGCACTGCCCTCACCCAGAATGCAAACCTGAGTCTGGCCTGTGGCATCTGAGCTGGGTGAAGTCCATGCCTACTCCATAGCCATCAGGGGGTGAAGAGACACCAGAAAGAGATGATACCCTAGGTGTCAAATATTAGTGAGAGTGGGAATGGGAGTGGTCAAAGTTAAATGAGACTGATCACTGTTTAAATAACTGTAGAGCAATGACCTGGATAGAACTAGAGTCTATTAAGCTAAGCAAAATAAATCAGTCAGAGAAAGATAATTTTCATATGATTTCTCTCATATGTGGAATTTATGAAACAAACAGATGAACATAGGAGAAGGGAAGGAAAAACAAAATAACAAATAAGAACACAGAGGGAGGCAAACCATAAGAGACTTTTAATTGTGGTGAACAAAATGAGGATTGTTGGAGGGTGGGTGGATGGAGGGATGGAGTAACTGGGTGATGGGCATTAAAGAGGGCACATGATGGAATGGCATAATATAGAAAGAATATAAAATTCTATCTTAATTTAACATTATCAATTCATTTTATTATGGTGATGATTAGTATTAAATTTGGAAGTTTGAGCTCATTGGGCATATCCATAATTCTTTTATGTTGTCAGATGTCTGGGGATTCCTTCCGATTCACCACATTATTTGAGACACTATCTGGCCCTTCTCAGTATCACATTGTAGGAGACTATTGACTCTCTTCAGTTCGGGGTCGTGAAATCCCAGATATGGGTTTTAATAACATATTATCTAGATGGAACTTTTACCCTTTCCTGTGATTTGCTACACCCATATTCTTTCTTCCACATAAACATTCTCACTATTTCTAAAGTTTTAGATGTTTCCCAAAATATTTTGTATATCTCAAGTTATTACTTAAGCTCTAATTAGCTAACATATAGCATAATATTGGTTTCAGGAATAGAATTTAGTGATTTATCACTTACATGCAACACCCAGTGCTCATCACAGTAAGTACACTCTTAATAACCATGACCCATTTGGCCCATCCCCTGCCCACCTCCTTCCATCAACTCTCAATTTCTTCTCTATAGTTAAGAGTCTCCTATGGTATATTTTACCCCTTCTATTATGTTCATCTCTTCTGTTCCTTAAAGTCTGCATATGAATGGAATCGTATGGTATTTGTCTTTCTCTGACTGATTTAGTTTGGCTTGGATAACACTAGAGTGTATTATGCTAAGCAAAAGACATATTCCAATATCTAAGAGTTCGTGAAAAAATATCCTTCCTTGGAGAATTCTTTACTCTATTTAGACCATCCTTACTTGCTTCTATCTCTTGCTCTGAACTGGACAGCTCTGTCAGTGCATCCTGTTTGATCTACCCCTTTACTCTCTCAGTTTATATTTGTTCTCTGCACCTGAACATGACCTACTTATCTCTCCCTGACGTATCCTATAATGTCTCCCCAAGGAACACTTCTCTCACCTTATCCAAATTTACCAATTTCACACCACCAACGACAGAACACTGTTGATGAGTTACTCCACACCTAACACACTGGGCTTACTGGTTCCCCAGACTATGAAGAAGTCTTCATGGGTTCCTAGCAATTGCTGAGAACATCAGGTGTCTCCTTCAGTGTCACTTCATCCAGAGTGACTGAGAGTTATCAGGTGATACCCAATCCAGTAATTTGCTTCAAAGAAACATAGAGTTTGCAGAGGTAAGTGGAAAACATAGTTTGGGAGGACCAAGGACAAGCAGGGAGGACACTTACCATCTTGGAGTCCTGTGTCATGAAGCTTATGGAGGAGAAAATATCCACCCTTTGATGGGTGACATGGCCTGCCATGTCCCCAGAGCATATCTGGGGAGGGAAGTGAAGGGAACGTGAGGACATTGTTCGTCTAGAGTGTTATGGGGTTACTGAGATGGACAGGAATTCCTCAGGGTACAGCAGCAAAATCCTGGTGTCAGAGAGAGAAGGAAAATGTCTATTTCAGATTTATTAAATAAAGTGAAATGAAGTATTTGCTAAAGAAAAAATTATTGCATTTCTGACCCTTTTCCCATTATACTCTCTGTTCTTAGCATATTTTATTCCTATCTTCAAGTCCTGAGAGTACATTGTTTGTTAAAGGAACTGTTTATGGCCTGCCTCTTACATTAGATACCGGATTTAGTGAAGGCCACTAGGCTGACCTCACTTGCTACAGCACTGAGAGTCTTCTAGGTATTTGTGGAATCAATGAATGAACTTAATTATCCCACAGACAGCCTACTACATAGAGATACATAAAAAGATGGACTTGTTTTATCTGAGTGATTATGCTATTTTTATTCTTGATAGATTCATAAGTCAAGAAAATGATAACCAAATGAACTAAATATGAAAGTAAATGTAACAAAACATTCAGTTAACTTACTGGCCTTACACATTATAACAACTATACATTGGTAAGTATTTTTGAATATCAGGCAATATTTTTAGCATCTAGCATTAATTAACATCTTACAGTTGTTATTTATCATTGAAGATCTGTGCAGTTCCCACAAAATTAGACAACACGCCAGGTTGTCTGGCTTAACGAAGGGTTCAAGTCCTGAAGTTCTGTTGTCAGAATTCACATTCTAACGTGAAGACCATTTTCTCCAGAAATTTTTGCCTATTTAACCCAAAATAGGGGCTTCATTGACAATATATTTTTCTTTAGGAAGGGAAAGGATGTTTAAGTCATATGTGTTTGTGTGTTGTGTGTGTTTAAGGGTTGTTGTGAGTGTCCAGTCCTACATTCACAACTGCCCTTTCCTAACTATAAGCTGTTTAAATCAGATATCTGAATTCAGATCTGTGTGAAGGAGAACCATGAATTTTGTCGAAATATACCTGCCTACATTTTTAAAAAGTGAGAGCATTGCATGTACATCAGGTTTATGGTAATCATTAAAATGAGAATACAAAAGTGAAATGTTAAGCAAAATGCACAACATAATTAAAGAATGAAAGACATTTTATATTTATTCTTATTGTTGTTATTGAATCTTAAGATGTTAAACTAGTTTTACTCCATCTCAATGAAGGCTTAAATAATTAGTTTTATATGTTTTACAAACAAAATATTTAATGAAATTGCCCTTGGATCAAAGTATGACCATGTTTAGAGGAGCAGACAAAGTTTAAAATGTAATCAACTGTTGAGATCAATTAGAAATGCTGAAATGTGGCGTTTAGGATTGAGAAAAATTCCTCAACTAGATCTTATGTCTGTAGGTTTCATTTCCAAAATATTGCAGGAACCTGCATAACTGGAACTTCCCTTGTTTCCTGATATTATTTTATTTTGATTACTCTGTTTTCTTATTTATGTGAGATAAAGTATAAAATCTTGATTAAAATGTTGAAAAAAAAAGTTCTGAAAGACAGACTCAGATTAAACTAAAGTGGCGAAAGTTAAAAAAAAAGTACAAAATTAATTTTGAAACCTCTTATTTTATACTGTTGTATTAAAGTGCATCTTGTATTTTCCTGTTAAAGACCATGGAGAGCACATAATTATGAATTTTTAAATATGGATATATATTAATAAATATTTATATATTTAATGATTTTATTTGCAAAAACAACCTCTTTAAAACTGCCAAATTTCTTGCCCATAGATCATTGTAGGTATATAATCATTTACCAGTAAAAGTTAAATATATATAGATCCCCTGAAAAAAAATCAGATCCCGAAATTCTCTAATCAATTTTTTTCCTTCTTTAGGCAAAAATTACTTACTAGAGAAAAATGTATCAGATTTTCAATGCATGATACCACCAATGGAATTGAAGTATGTTACGATGCATAACTAAAACAAACAAATAAACTTATAATTCTAGCTCAATGGACATTGAGTAAGAGATGTATTGCATAAATATTAATTTTAATGAAAAGTAATCTTTGAAAATAGATTAAAAGTAGATTTGTCAAAAATGTAATAATAAGTAACCAAATATACTTTATTTTTAAATGTTCCAAGTAATCCTATGAATGTCATATACTGTTTATTACAAAACCACCAAGTTGTTTTGGCACTGCAAACATCTACATGCTTGTTTTTTTCCCTAAAAGTGAAAATTGATCATTCACAAGGAAAGATATGCACATAGACAATGAGGTGATGAAAAAGTCCTTGGAAACTTTCATCTTCATAGAAATGCAAAATAGAAAAAACAAAATGAGTTAGTCTATCCATACTAGTATAGCTGAAATGAAAATGTTGATGTTGGGGCATCTGGGTGCTCAGTGCGTTAAGCCTCTGCCTTCAGCTCAAGTCATGATCCCAGGGTCGGATCATCAAGCCCCACATCTGGCTCTCTGCTCAGTGGGAGCCTGCTTCCTCCTCTCTCTGCCTGCCTCTCCACCTACTTGTGATCTCTCTGTCAAATAAATAAATAAAATCTTAAAAAAAGGTTGATGTTACCCACAATTGCTGTCAATTGTAGCAAGTGGTAACTCCTGTGACTTTCTGGCAGGCATGTAAAATTGAACAAACATATTTTTTTACTGTTTACTAAAATATTAGTCATTTTGGAGGGCACATATTGCATGGAGCACTGAGTGTGGTGCATAAACAATGAATTCTGGAACACTGAAAAGAAATATATATATATATATATATATATATATATATATATATATATATATATTACATTACCAAATGAAATAAAAACAAGTGATCACAAAAAGGATATTTTTGTCGTAATATTTTCAGACTGAAAATAGTCCACATGTTCATCATCAAAGTAGCAAGTAAACAAAAAGTACTAGATTAAGAGATAGGAATATTTTTTAGAAACAAAAAAGAGCAAACTGATGATAAATGTAAAATCATAACAGCATCTTTAAAAACATATTATGTTGAGAAAAAGGCACATGATATAAAAAATGTTCAGTTTGTTTTCACTGAAGCAAAATTCTACAATAAATATATAAACTTACCAGTAATTCTATCTTGGTTGAGTGGTTTTACTGTAAGGTCATGAAAAACACTTATGGTCTGGTGAGAATTTTCTCTAGCTATTTAGTGGGTAAGTTGCAAGCCCATGTTACTGAAACTGGTTGAACAATCAGTTTTGAGCATTCTAGTGTTTGTAAGTTACACCACAATTAAAAAGAAACTACAACTGATGTTCAAAATTTTTGACTACTTAATTCTTTAAAGAAACGCTTATTGTATGGTGTGGTGTAAAAACATTTTAATGATTTGTGATTAACATTTTTAACAATCCACAACTGGATGTGTTGATGACAATCTAGGCATAGATCCAAACTACGGAGGTCTTGTCTGCATTCAGTGTAGAATAGTAACAGGTATAGATACAACACATATATAACTTTTCCCTAGGAAATCCTGCACAGTCACTTTATGCAGTCTTTAAATGGGGGACAAATTGATGTAATCTTGGTCATGACTTAAGGCAGCACACTGACCCATACACTTTCTCAGAGCTCCCTTGACTTCATTGTTCCTCATACTGTAGATAAGGGGGTGGGACAAAGGAGTGAAGATCGTATAGAAGGCTGAAACCACTTTATCACTGTTAGCTGGCCTGTAGGATTTGGGTTGCATATAGGTAAAAATGCCAGCTCTATAAAAGATTCCCACCACAGAGAGATGTGTGGAGCAGCTAGCAAAGGTCTTCTTGTGGGCTTCTCTAGAACACATCTGGAGAACTGCAGCTAATATGAAACTACAGGAAATCAGGATGAGAGAAAATGGTACCAGAAGCATTAATACACAGCAGGTGTACAGCACATACTCAAAAAGAACTGTGTCAGCATAAGCCAAATGGACCAGAGTAGGGGCCTCACAGAAGAAATGATTGATTTCATATGCATCACAAAATGGGAAGCTCAGGACAACAGCAACCTGCATGAGCCCATCAGTTGCCCCAGAAACCAAGACCCCACAGTCATTTTCAGGCATAATTGCCAGCTTATAAGAATGGGGTACCTCAGTGGGTGGCAAACAGCCACATAGCAGTCATAGGACATGGATGCTAAGAGGAAGTACCCCTTCCCAATATGATGAAGAAGGAGATCTGAAAACCACAGCCAGCAGGGGAGATAGACTTCTGGCTAGTCAAGTAGTCAGCTGCCATTTTGGGCATTAAGGTGGAGACCAGCAACATATCCATGAGGCAGAGTTGGCTCAGGAGGAAGTACATGGGCGTGTGGAGCTAGACATCCTGGTGAATCAGGGAGAGCATTGCCTACTAGAGAGGTGAAGGCAATTGTCAGAACCATTTCAAAGAGAAATAAGTGGGCTCCTGTGTGGATAAAGAGTCCGAGGAGAATGAAATCTGAGGTGGTGCTCCAAATCTTCATGATTTAAAACAGGACTGACACTGCAAATGAAGAAATAGATGACAGTTTTCATCATTTGCAACGCTCTATGTCAATTACCTCGTTACTGATAAGTATGTACCTGATAATGATAAAAACTTTTTCAAATCTGCCAGATGTAAGATTTGAAAAAGGTATATATATACACGTTTTTCAAATCTTACATATATATATGTATATATATGTATATATTCATATATATATGAAAGATTCCCCACATATATCCCAGCAAAAATGTGGCTCCTTTTTGCAAAGTAGGATGCACAGAGTCATGAATAAGTGGGGAGATATTGGAAAATAAACAGAATAGGGAGGAGGTTCCATAATCTGGCTCCTGGAAAGTGATAGAACACCAGAGTGCAAAAGTGTCCTGTGCCAGGAACCAGGCAATAACTCACAAAGCAGTGGAATCTGGGAAAGTCCTCTAGAGCAGTGCTCAGACAGGATCCAGGAGCTGTGTGTGCACGTGGGACCCCATGGCTGCTCACAGTTTTAGAAGCACAAGAAGCAGTGACATGCTGCACCACTAGGATGATCTCTGAGAGAGTCACTTTGGGCACGTACCATAGGAGGCTTTGGTTTTTAGTGGTGAAGACGGAAAGAGAGGCTCTTTGTCCTGGAACATTTAGTGAAGAGAGCAAACTGCGATTTATTTGCACTTGGACAGAGGTTTGGGTGTGATCATTCTTGTTCTGACCCTCAGAAGGGGCATGGAAAACTGCCAGAGAACAAAAACTCAAAAGATCATCTTCCTGGGAGACCAATCCCCTTAGAGGGGGAAAGGCAAATCTGCCCAAGCAGGATTGCATGAGAAACAGCTTGACAGGACTCTCCCCCAGAAGACAGGCTGGAAGGAAAAGAGGACAACAGCCCTATGGACACCCTAAGACTTTAAAATACCCCACAACATGTGAAAATAGTATATAGAGCTCCAGGCATTGCCTCACTCCTTGCTTATTTTTCTTTTCTTTTTTGTTCACTTTTTTAAAATTTCTTTTCAGCGTAACAGTATTCATTGTTTTTGCACAAACCCAGTTCTCCATGCAGTATGTGCCCTCTCTATTACCCACCACCTGGTTCCCTCAACCTCCCACCCCACACCCCTTCAAAACCCTCAGGTTGTTTTTTAGAGACCATAGTCTCTCATGGATCATCTCCCCTTCAAATTTCCCTTAACTCCCTTCTCCTCTCCATCTCCCCATGTCCTCCATGTATTTTGTTATGCTCCACAAATAAGTGAAACCATATGATACTTGACTCTCTCTGCTTGACTTATTCACTCAGCATAATTTCTTCCAGTCCTGTCCATGTTGCTACAAATGTTGGGTATTCATCCTTTCTGATGGAGGCATAATACTCCATTGTGCATATGGACCATATCTTCCTCATCCATTCGTCCGTTGAAGGGTATCTTGGTTCTTTCCACAGTTTGGTGACCATGGACATTGTTGCTATAAACATTTGGGTACAGATGGCCCTTTTCACTACATCAGTATCTTTGGGGTATATACCCAGTAGTGCAATTGCAGAGTTATAGGGAAGCTCTATTTTTAATTTCTTGAGGAATCTCCACACTGTTCTCCAAAGTGGCTGCACCATCTTGCATTCCCACCAACAGTGAAGAGGGTTCCCCTTTCTCCACATCCTCACCAACACATGATGTTTGCTGTCTTGCTAATATTGGCCATTCTAACTGGTGTAAGGTCGTATCTCAATGAGGTTTTGATTTGAATCACCCTGATGGCTAGTAATGATGAACATTTTTTCATATGTCTGTTAGCCATTTGTATGTCTTCATTGGAGAAGTGTCTGTTCATATCTTCTGCCCATTTTTTGATATGATTTTCTGTTTTGTGTGTGTTGAGTTTGAGGAGTTCTTTATCGATCGTGGATATCAACCTTTTGTCTGTACTGTCATTTGCAAATATCTTCTCCCATCCCGTGGGTTTCCTCTTTGTTTTCTGACTGTTTCCTTTGCTGTGCAGAAGCTTTCGATCTTGATGAAGTCCAGAAAGTTCATTTTCTCTTTTGTTTCCTTGGCCTTTGGAGACATATCTTGAAAGAAGTTGCTGTGGCTGATATCGAAGAGGTTACTGGCTATGTTATTCTCTAGGATTCTGATGGATTCCTATCTCACATTGAGGTATTTTATCCATTTTGAGTTTATCTTTGTGTACGGTGTAAGAAAGTGGTCAAGTTTCATTCTTCTACATATAGCTGTCCAGTTTTCCAAGCACCATTTAGTGAAGAGACTGTCTTCTCTCCACTGTATATTTTTTCCTGTTTCATCGAAGATTATTTGACCCTAGAATTGAGGGTCCATATCAGGGTTCTCCACTCTGTTCCACTGGTCCACTGTGTCTGTTTTTATGCCAGTACCATGCTGTCTTGGTGATCACAGCTTTGTAGTAAATCTTGGAATCGGGTAACGTGATACCACCAGTTTTGTTTTTGTTTTTCAATATCTCCTTAACAATTCGGGGTCACTTCTGATTCCATACAAATTTTAGGATTATTTGCTCGAGCTCTTTGAAAAATACCGGTGGAATTTTGACCAGAATGGCATTAAAAGTCTAGATGGCTTTAGGCAGTGTAGACATTTTAACAATGTTTATTTTTCCAAACCAAGAGCATAAAATGGTCTTCCATCTTTTTGTGTCTTCTTCAATTTCTTTCATGAGTGTTCTGTAGTTCCTCGAGTACAGATCCTTTACCTCTTTGGTTAGGTTTATTCCCAGGTATCTTATGGTTTTTGGTGGTATAGTAAATGGAATTGATTCTCTAATTTCCCTTTCTGTATTTTCATTGTTAGTGTGTAAGAAAGCCACTGATTTCTGTACATTGACTTTGTTTCCTGCCACGTTACTGAATTGCTGTATGAGCTCTAGTAGTTTGGAAGGGGAGTCTTTGGGGTTTTCCATATAAAGAATCATGTCGTCTGCAAATAGAGTTGAACTTCTTCATTGCCAATTTAGATACATTTTATTTCTCTTTGTTTTCTGATTGCCGTTGCTAGGCCTTCTAATACTATGTTGAACAAGAGTGGTGAGAGTGGGCATCCTTGTCATGTTGCTGATCTCAATGGGAGGGCTGCAAGCTTTTTCCCATTGAGGATGATATTTGCTGTGGGTCTTTCATAGGTAGATTTTATAAAGTTCAGGTATGTTGCCTATATCCCTATACTTTGAAGCATTTTAATCAGGAATGGATGCTGGATTGTATCAAATGCTTTTTCTGCATCAATTGAGAGGACCATGTGGTTCTTCTCTCTTCTCTTACTGGTTTTTCTATCACATTTATTGATTTGTGAATGTTGAAGTATCCTTGTAACCCAGGGATGAATCCCACCTGGTCATGGTGGATAATCTTTTTAATGTGCTTTTGATCCTGTTTGCTAGGATCTTGTTGAGAATTTTAGCATTCATATTCATCAGTGATATTGGTCTGAAATTATCCTTTTTGGTAGGGTCTTTGCCTGATATGGGGATCAGGGTAATGCCGGCTTCATAAAAAGAGTCTGGAAGTTTTCCTTCTGCTTCAATTTTTTTTGAAACAGCTTCAGGAGAATTGGTATTATTTCTTCTTTGAAACTCTGGTAGAATTCCCCAGGGAATCTGTCAGGTCCTGGGCTCTTGTTTTTTTGGGAGGTTTTTGATAACTGCTTCAATCTCGTTACTAGACATTGGTCTATTCAGGTTGTCGATTTCTAACTGGTTCAATTTTGGGAGTTTGTAGTTTTCCAGGAATGCATCCATTTCTTCTAGGTTGCTTAGCTTATTGGCATTTAACTACTGGTAATAATTTCTGATGATTGTTCCTATTTCCTTGATGTTAGTTGTGATCTCTCCCTTTTCATTCATAATTTTATTAATTTTGGCTTTCTCTCTTTTCTTTTGGATTAGTGTGGCCAATCATTTATCGATCTTATTGATTCTTTCAAAAGCACAGCTTCTAGTTTCATTGATATGTTCTACTGTATCACTGATTTCTACCTCATTGATCTCTGCTCTAATCTTGAATATTTCCCTTCTTGTGTGTGGAGTTGGTTTGATTTTTGTTGATTCTCCAGTTCTTTAAGGTGTAGAGACAGCTGGTGTATTCTGGATTTTTTAATATTTTTGAAGGAGGCTTGGATGGACATGTATTCCCCCCTTAGAACCGCCTTTGCTGTATCCCATAGGTTTTGGACCGAAGTGTCTTCATTCTCATTGGTGTCCATGAATTGTTTAAGTTCATCTTTGATCTCTTGGTTGATCCAAGCATTCTTAAGCAAGGTGGTCTTTAGCTTCCAGGTGTTTGAGTTCCTTCCAAACTTTTCCTTGTGATTGAGCTCCAGTTTCAAAGCATTGTGATCTGATAATATTCAGGGGATAATGTCAGCCTTTTGCTATTGTTTGAGTCCTGCTTTGTGACCCAGTATGTGGTCTATTCTGGAGAAGGTTCCATGTGCACTTGAGAAGAATGAATAGTCTGTTGTTTTAGGATGGAATGTTCTGTATAGGTCTATGAGGTCCATCTGGTCCAATGTTTCATTCAATGCTCTTGTTTCTTTATTGATTTTCTCCTTCAATGATCTATTACTGAGAGAGGCATATTAAGATCTCTTACTATTAATGTATTCACATCCATATGACTCTTTATCTTGATTAATAGTTTTCTTATATAATTGTCTGCTCCCATATTGGGGGAATAGATATTTACAATTGTTAGATCATCTTGGTGGATAATCCCATTAAGAATGATGTAGTGTGAGGGGGAGTCAAGATGGCGGGGAAGTAGGAGGAGGCACTGTTTCAACCTGTACCCTAAAGTGAGCTGATTACCTACCAAAGAACTCCAACCACTCATGAAATCAGCCTGAGATCAGAATTATACACGTCTGAATCTCTACAATAGCAGAAGACGCCAGTGGCATGTAAAGCAGTCTGGGAGCGTCGGACTGATATCAGAAGACAAACAAAAGGGGGAGGGAGCCACCAGAGGTGAATGATTGGAAAGTAATACCCCAATGCGAGAGTGCCCTGCGTCTGGGGACCAGCATTAACTCGGAGTCTGGTTGAAAGCACTCAAAAACAAAGAGCAAAGGATCGCAGGTTGTAATAGTGGGAACCTGGTAGGTTAGGGTCAGAGACCGAAGTCCCCTGACCCAAGACAGCTTCCCCTGGTGCTGAGCCAGAGAGAGTGTGGCAGAGAAATCAGGTCTCTGTCCCTGAGCCGCCAGTGCGCCTGAATGCCAGTGCGCCCGAGAATGAGTTGGGTCTGGCTCCCTTGAGGGGCTGGGAGTCTGGCCAGATGGCAATCCTGAAACGCACGCATCCCACACCCTCCCTTGGGAGAGGTGCTCATGGGCCCTAGACTGGAGCTCTGGCATCCGGAAAAAACAGACATTCCCAGCCCGGGACAGCGGGAAAATCTCAGTGTGCGATCTCTGCTCTGAACCTCTCTTGCTGTCTGGAGCTGCCCAGACAGCCACAGCTGCCCTGGGTTTGGGTACAATGAGGAGCTTCTGCATCCCCAGGGACAGTGACTCAGAACCGACTCTGCCAGCAGCTCTTGCAAAACATTCTTAGGCTTCTCTCTTAGAGGGCGGTCCAGGTGCAGTTTGCTCTCCTATAAAACTCCAAAAACCATCAAAAGCTGTCAAGGCAAGAGAAAACAGATGAAAGAACATAAAACCCCCCAGAGAAGAAAAGCCTGAAAAAAAAAAACAGTTTCCTCAGAGCCCACCCCCTTGAGGGGAGCAGGAGGACCTAACTCAGGGAACATCATTGTCTGAAAACTCACGTGGCAGGCCCCTCCCCCAGAAAACCAACCAGGAAAGAGGAAAAAAAAAAAAGACTACAAGAGAACAGCCACCACTACCTCATAAATACAACTTTTATTTTTAACTCTTTACCAATATTCTGGTTCTTTTTTTTATACATACAGATAATTTTTTAACCTATTTACCACCACACTGAGATGTCCAGTACATCAAATTCTTTCATAACCTTCTAACCTGAACTTTTTGATACATACACCCGTGTTTTTCTTTTGCTTTTCTATTTTTTAATTTTAACTTAGTTTAGTCTAGTTTATTCTTTTTTAATTTTTATTTTTTACTATACATAAAGAGTTAAACTTCAAGTAATCCCCTTTCCCCAATCAATGCTACCCCTATAGGCGAACCAGTTTCTAATCCCCCTGTAACTTAGGAAAGTTGAGTCCCTTAACAAAAACATCAAGATACCTTCAGGAAGAATCAAAATAACCTTCCTCACCCACACTGAGAATTTATAACCACTCTCGCAATTTTTCCTTCTGTCAGTGTTTCTGTGAATTTGTGTTTGTCCTGATAATATATAAATCTTATATTTGGGGTTCTTTCTGAAGAGATTCTTCCCGCTTTTTTTTTTTTTGTGTGTATATATATATATATATATATATTTTCTCTTGTCATATACTTTTATCAGTCTTTTGTTTGTCTGTTTTTTGTTTGTATACTTCACAAATCTTACCTTGTGGCCCATTTGGGCTGAGCCTTCTCTTTTATCTTCCCTTTTTTCCCTATCTCTCTCTCTCTCTACCTCTGTTTTTTTCTTTTTTCTTTTCCCTTTTTTTCTTTCTTCTTCTCTATTTCTTTTTCTTTTCTTTTTTCTCTCATTTGGGTGGGGAATCCTGATTGAACAGAAGCATTCCAGGGTGCACATTGACTGCACCACAATCGATAAGTCCAGCTGCATCTGTTTAGTCATCTCTTACCAAAATGACTAGGAGGAGGAATACCCAACAGAAGAAAAATACAGAGAATGGGCCTTCTGCAACAGAGCTAATGGCTATCTACATAGACAATATGTCAGAGAAGGAATTCAGACTAACAATTTTCCAGGCAATAGCTAGGTTGGAGAAAGCCATGGATGAACAAACAGAATTGATTAGGGCAGAACTGAAAGCCACCAGGGATGATGTTCACAGTATTAGGGCAGAACTGAAAGCCACCAGGGATGATGTTCAAAATGCTCTCAATGAGTTCCAATCCAATCTAAATTCTCTAAAAGCTAGGGTAACTGAGACAGAAGATAGAATTAGTGATCTGGAGGACAAACAGATAGAGAGAAAGGATCAGGAGGAAGCCTGGAACATACAGCTCAGAAGCCACGAAAACAGAATCAGGGAAATAAATGATGCCATGAAACTTTCCAACATCAGAATTATTGGAATCCCTGAAGGGGAGGAAAAAGAAAGAAGTCTAGAAGATATAGTGGAAGAAGTTGTCTATGAAAATTTTCCCAATCTCACAAATGGAAACAACGTTCATGTACTAGAGACAGAGAGATTTCCTCCCAAGATTTTAGATTCTCGAAAGTCCTCACGACACCTTATAGTTAGAATGAGGAATTATGTTTCAAGAGAGACCCTCTTAAAAGCAGCTAGGACAAAGAAGCTCCTTACATACAGAGGAAAGCCCATTAGAATAACGTCAGACCTTTCCACAGAGACCTGGCAAGCCAGGAAGGGCTGGCAAAATATAACAGAGTACTAAATGAGAAGAACATGCAACCAAGAATACTCTATCCAGCAAGACTGACATTTAAAATGGATGGAGAGATAAAGAGTTTCCAAGATGGGCAAGGCTTAAAAGACTTTAAAAAAAAAAAAAAAAAAAAAAAAAAAAAAAAAAAAAAAGAGACTTTTCAACCACCAAGCCAACACTGCAGGAAATATTAAGGGGGGTCCTATAAAGGAGAAAAAAATATAAGAATATCATTGAACAGAAATATAGAAACAATCTACAGACAGAAAGACTTCAAAGGCAACACGATGTCAATAAAAACCTCTCTCAATAATCACTCTCAATGTGAATGGCCTAAATGCGCCCATAAAACGACACAGGTTTGCAGATTGGATAAAACGACAGGACCCATCCATATGTTGTATGCAAGAGACCCTTATTGAACCTAAGGACACTACTGGGTATTTACCCTAAAGATACAAACATAGTGATCTGAAGGGGCACGTGTACCCGAATGTTTATAGCAGCAATGTCTACAATTGCCAAACTATGGAAAGAACCTAGATGTCCATCAATAGATGAATGGATAAAGAAGATGTGGTATATATACACAATGGAATATTATGCAGCCATCAAAAGAAATGAAATCTTGCCATTTGCGATGACGTGGATGGAACTAGAGGGTATCATGCTTAGTGAAATAAGTCAATCAGAGAAAGACAACTATCATATGATCTCCCTGATATGAGGACATGGAGAAGCAACATGGGGGGTTAGAGGGATAGGAGAAGAATAAATGAAACAAGATGGGATTGGGAGGGAGACAAACCATAAATGACTCTTAATCTCACAAAACAAACGGTTGCTTTGGGGGTTGCTGGGGGGAGGTGGGGTTGGGAGAGGGGGAGTGCGTTATGGACATTGGGGAGGGTATGTGCTATCGTGAGTGCTGTGAAGTGTATAAACCTGGAGATTCACAGACCTGTACCCCTGGGGATAAAAATACATTACATGTTTATTAAAAAAAAATTGGAAGGGGAGGCTAACCATAAGAGACTATGGACTCTGAAAAAGAACCTGAGGGTTTTGAAGGTTCAGGGGTGGGAGGTTGGGGGAACAGGTGGTGGGTAATAGGGAGGGCACGTTTTGCATGGAGCACTGGGTGTTGTGCAAAAACAATGAATACTGTTATGGTGAAAAAATAAATTAAAAAAAAAGAATAAAAAAAAGAATGATGTAGTGTCCTTCTGTATCTCTGACTACAGTCTTTAGTTTAATATCCAATTTTTCTGATATGTGAGTTGCTACCCTGGCCTTCTTTTGAGGCCCATTGGAATGATAGATGCTTCTCCATCCCTTCACTTTCAGTCTGGGTGTATCTTTAGGTTCAAAATTGGTCTCTTGTAGACAACATATGGATGAGTCTTGTCATTTTATCCAATGTGCAACCCTGTGTCGTTTTATGGGCTCATTTAGGCAGTTTGCATTGAGATTAATTATTGAGAGAGGTTTTTATTGACATCGTGTTACCTTTGAAGTCTTTTTTTCTGTATATTCTCTCTATATTTCTGTTCAATGATATTCTTAGAATTTTTTATCTTTTATAGGACCCCCCTTAATATTTCGTGCAGTGTCAACTTGGTGGTTGCATAGTCTTTTAAGCCTTGCCGGTCTTTGAAACTCTTTATCTCTCCATCCATTTTGAATGTCAGTCTTCCTGGATAAAGTATTCTTGGCTGCATTTTCTTCTCATTTAGTACTCTGAATATGTTTTGCCAGCCATCGCTGGCTTGCCAGGTCTCTGTGGACTTGTCTGACGTTATTCTAATGGGTTTTCCTCTGTATGTAATTAACTTCTTTGTCCTTGCTGCTTTTGAGAGGGTCTGTCTAGAATCATAATTCTTCATTCTAACTATCAGGTGTCATGAGGATTTTTGAGAATTTGAAATCTTGGGGAGATACTGCTCTGCCTCTAGCACATGAACGTTGTTTCCATTCATGACATTTGGAAAATTTTTCTAGACAACTTGTTCCACTATTTTTCTAGACTTCTTTCTTTTCCTCCCCTTCAGGGATTCCAATAATTCTGACGTTGGAAAGTTTCATGGCATCATTTATTTCCCTGATTCTGTTTTCGTGGCTTCTGAGCTGTTTGTTCCAGGCTTCCTCCTGATCCTTTCTCTCTATCTGTCCTCCAGATCACTAATTCTGTCATCTCTCTTGGTTACCCTAGGTTTTGGAGAATTTAGATTGGATTGGAATTCATTGAGAGCATTTTGAACATCATCCCTGGTGGCTTTCAATTCTGCCCTCACATTGTGAATATCATACCTGGTGGCTTTCAGTTCTGTCCTAATCAATTCCATTTGGCCATCCATGGCTTTCTCCAACCTAGCTATTGCCTGGATAATTGTTAGCAGAAATTCCCTTTCCAACATATTGTCTCTGTCGATAGCCATTAGCTCTGTTGCAGACGGTTCATCCTCTGTATTTTTCTTCTGTTGGGCATTCCTCCTCTAGTCATTTTGGTAAGAGATGACTGAACAGATGTAGCTGGATGTATCTATTGTGGTGCAGACAAGGTGCACCCTGGAATGCTTCTGTGCAATCAGGATTCCCCACCCAAATGAGAGAAAAAAGAAAAGAAAAAAAATAGAGAAGAAAGAAAAAAAAGAAAAGAAAAGAAAAAGAAAAAGAGAGAGAGAGAGACAGGATAAAAAGGGAAGGTAAAAGAGAAGGCTCAGCCCAAATAGGCCCCAAGGTAATATTTATGAAGTATACAAAAAATAGACTGATAAAAGTATATGAGAAGAGAAAAATATATATATATATATATAAAAGCAAAAAAAAAAAAAAGGAAGAATCTCATTATAAAGAACCCTAAGTATAAGATTTAGATACTATCAGGACAAACACAAATACACAGAAACACTGGTGGAAGGAAAAGGTGGGAGAGTGGTTGCAAATTCTCAGTGTGGGCGAGGAAGGTTATTTTGATTCTTCTTGGATATATATTGATGTTTTTGTTAAGGGACTCAACTTTCCTATGATAAAGGGAGATTAAATATTTCTTTGCCTATAGGGGTAGCATTGATTGGGGAAAGGGTATTACCTTGAAGTTTAACTCTATATGTATATTAGAAAATAAAAATTAAAAAAGAATAAATCAGACTAAACAAAATTCAAATTAAAAAAAATTAATAAAATAGAAAAGCAAAAGAAAAACACTGGTGTATGTATCAAAAAGTTCAGGTTAGAAAGTTATTAAGGTTTTTGATGTACTGGACATCTCAGTGTTATGGTAAATAGGTTAAAATTATCTGTATGTATAAAAAAAAGAACCAGAATAGTGGTAATGTGTTAAAAATAAAAGTAGTATTTATGAAGTAGTGGTGGTTGTTCTCTTGTCGTCTTCTTTTTTTTTTTTTTTTTCTTCCTTCCTGGTTGCTTTCTCGGGGAGGGGCCTGCCACGTGAGTTTTCAAATAATGATGTTCCCTGAGTTAGGTCCTCCTGTCCCCTTCAAGGGGGTGGGCTCTGAGGAAACTGTTTTTTTCAGGTTTTTTTTCTCTGGAGGTTTTTATGTTCTTTCATCTGTTTTCTCTCGCCTTGACAGCTTTTGATGGTTTTTGGAGTTTTATAGGAGAGCAAACTGCACCCAGACCGCCCTCTCAGAGAGAAGCCTCAGAATGCTCTGCAGAGCTGCTGGCAGAGTAGGTTCTGAGTCACGATCCCTGGAGATGCATGATCTCCTCTTTGTCCCCAATACCATGGCAGCAGCAGCTGTCTGGGAAGCTCCAGACCACCAGAGAGGTTACAAGCAGCAATTGTACACTGAGATTTTCCCGCTGGCCTGGCCTGGGAATGCCTGGTTTTTCAGGATGCCAGAACTCCAGGCTAGCACTTGTGTGCACCTCTCACAGGGGAGGGTGTGGGACACGCGCATTTTGGGAATGCCCTCTGGCCAGGCTCCCAGCCCCTTAAGGGAGCCGGACCCCACGTGTTCTTGTGTGCACTGGCTGCTCTGGTGCACTGGCGCTTTATGGACCAAGACCTGGTTTCTCCACTGCACTCTCTCTGGCTCAGCACCAGGGGAGGCTCTCCTGGGTTCTGGGATTTAAGCCCCTGTCCCTAACCACCCTGATTCCCACAATATCCCCCCGTGATCCTTTGCTCTTTTTTTTTTTTTTTTGAGTGCTTTCAACCAGACCCCAAGTTAATGCTGGTCCCCAGACACAGGGCACTCTCGTATTGGGGTATTACTTTCCAAAGGGTCACCTCTGGTGGCTCCCTCCCCTTTTTTGTTTATCTTCCAATATCAGTCTGATATTCCCACTCTGCTTTACCAGCCACTGCCGTCTTCTGCTCCTGTAGAGATCCAGACGTGTATATTTCTGATCTCAGGCTGATTTCATATGTGATCGGAGTTCTTTGGTTGGTAATCAGCTCACTTTAGGGTACAGGTTGAAACGGCGCCTCCTCCTACTTCCTCCCCATCTTGACTCCTCTGACTTCATGTACTCTTGTCTTCATTCCAGTGAGTATCTTCATAATCATTAATTTAACTACTTTACCAAACATATTTTTATCCCTGTTTCATTTAGTTCTTATTCTGACATTTATCCTTCTTCTTTCTTTAGGAGCATATTCCACTCTCTCTCCATTTTGCTTCACTTTGTCTGTTTCCATGGATTAGGTGGCACAGCTCCTTCTCCTAAGCTTTAAGGAGTTGAGTTGTATATACTGTCCCCTATGTAGATGGTGCATGCTTAGTGACTTTTCCTGAGTGGCTGGAACAGTGGGTGTTTATGCTAATTTCTCTTTATTTTTTAAAGATTTCATTTATTTGAGAGAAAGAGAGAGTGCACAAGCAGAGGGAAGGATGGGAGGAGAGGGAAAGGGAGAGGCATACTCATTGCTGATCACAGACCTGGACATGGGGCTTGATCCCAGGATGCTGCGATCATGACTTGAGCTGAAGTCAGATGTTCAACAAACTGAGCCACCCAGGAGCCACTGCTACTCTTTTATACTTTGGCTTTTTTTTCAGATGGAAGAAAATAATTAATAATAATAATAATAATAATAATAGTAAAAAATTAAAAATATATAAAAAGGAAAAAAGAAGAAAAAGAAATAAGAGGGAAAGAAAGCAAAGAAAAACAAAACCAACAGGATTACAAATAAATACACAACATGACAAATTAAATAAAATTTAAAAATCGAAATTTAAAAAAAAAGTGGCTTATTATCTGTGCCCCAGTGGAGAGACTGCAGTGTGCTTGCAGATCCTGGGCTTGCTGAGGCCATGAGTTCCCTGTGATGATGGAACCACCATAGTGGTATCCATATCCTACTCCAGTCTAGGCTTTTAAGTTGAGATTGGAACATAATCATGTTATCTTCCAGTCCCTCTGATCTGGAGAGTAACCCTGCAGCTCCTTCACTGCTTGGTGGAATCTTAGTGTTATCTCTTTTTTGTGCTACCTTCACTTTTAAATGATGACATTTTTTTCCTGTGCCCAAGGACAAATAAATCTATTTCCAGTCCTACATCACTATCCCTCCCCACTGCCATTTGAGGGTTCCCTTTACTACCATGTCACCATCTCTCTTGTTGTTCTTTTGCCCTTCTCTCTGTCTTTGGTTTTTCAGCTTAAAGTCACCAGCTGCATTATCTCCTAGCAATAGAGTCAGGCTATTCTTTGACACTTTGAAGCCAGGCATTGACATATCTGCTCTAGCTATGAAAGTCCTACATGATATCTTCTTCCCATAAAAGGCTGATTTGTTTACATAGAAAAACATTTTGTTTTTTGTTTGTTTGTTATTTGTTGTTGGTTTTTTTGTAGCCACCTTTATTAATTATCTTAGGTAAAACTTTTGAAGAACTTGCTGAAGCACTTGCTCCTTCATCTTGCACTTTGATGTTACAGAGATGACTTCTTTCCTTAAATTTCATAAAATAGCCTCTGCTAGTTTGAAACATTTTCTTCTAAGTCTTCCTTACCTCTCTCAGCCTTCATAGAATTGAAGAGAGTTAAGGCCTTGTTCTGGATTAGGCTTTGGCTTGAGTAAATGATATGGCTCATTTGCTCTTCTAAACAGACCCCCAACAGAAGTTTCTCTGTATCAGCAATAAGGCTGTTTTAATTCTCTATCCATAGGTTCACTGGCATAGAATTTTTAATTTCTTTCAAGAACTTTCTGTTTGCATTTACAGGTTGGTTGTTTGGTGCCAGAGGCCTAACTTTTGGCCTCTTTTAATACACCTTCTTTACTAAGCATAATCATTTCTAGCTCTTAATTTAATGTGAGAAACATGTGACTTCCTTTCTCTTGAGCACTTATTGCCCATCACAGGATTATTAATTCGCTTAATTTCAGTATCATTGTGCCTCATGGAATAAGTAGGCTCAGAGAGAGAGAGAGAGAGAGAGAGAGAGGAGAACAGCTAGTTTTGGAGTAGTCAGAGCAAACACAATATTTATCAGTTAAGTTCACTGTCTTATGCAGGAGTCACTTATCATACACCAAAATAATTATAATAGTAATAGAAAAGACTATTGTATTACTGTATACAATAAAGAAAAATTTTGAATTTCTGTGATAATTACCAATCTGTGACACAAAGATACAAAGTGAGATAATACTGTTTGAAAAATAGTGCTGATAGACTTTCTTGATGACAGATTTCCACAAACTTCAATTTGTAGAAAATGCAGTTTGTGAAATGCAACAAAATGAAGCACAATAAACCAAGGTTTTCAAGACTCCAAAACTCACTTAGGAAAAATAATCCAAGGAGTAAGTACTAGGTGGTCACCATGATTGTACTGTTATGCCTGATTTATAATGCAGTTTAATAGGCTAGTAGTCTCAAGTGCTTCCTATGTCTGTACTGAAATTTTCATTAGGTATATCTAGAAAATATTTTCTGAGTGTCAAATATGTACCATGCATTGACCATATCTGAGGATACCACCATAATGAAGAGAAATTTGATCACCACACTTGGGGAGATTTTATAGCATTACATACTGAAAATAAGCAACTACACAAACACATTATAGGGTGATAAGTACTATGAAGGAAAGATTTGAAGTTTTCTGATAAAGAAATTCATCTCCTTTAGGTGAAGAGACCAGGAGTCTTTCTTAGAAATCATTTGAACTGGAGGATACAAAAGGAAGAAGAGTAATGGATAGTATTCCTATATAGAGGCACGGCAGTGTGTGTTCCAGACAGAAGAAAGGAGCAGCTCCATGGTGCCAATGAAGGACACTTGTGGCTTGCATCAAGTGAAAGGAAGGAATTTTTTCATCACTGTTCAGAAATATTTAATTAACCTATTAATTAGGCTTTTTGAAACCCATTTTCCTCATATGGGAAGTAAAAATAACAAAAGTAATAATGGTTAATAACACTAGACTCACGGGTGGGGTAACAAGATGGCAGAGAAGTAGGAGGTGATGTTTCAACTGGTTCCCTAAAGTGAGCTGATTATCTACTTTCACCAATGAAATCAGCCTGACATATGAATTATACACTTCTGGGTCTCTACAGAGGCAGTTATCACAAGTGGACAGGTAAAGCAGAATGGGATCATTGGAATGTTATTGGAAGATAAACAAAAAGAGGAGGTAGCCACCACAAGCAACCCATTGGAAAGTAATACCCCAATACGAGAGTGCCCTGTGATTGGGGACCAGCATTAACTTGAGGTTCGGTTGAAAGCACTCAAAAAGAGCAAAAGATCTTAAGGGGAATTTGGGGGAATTGGGTGGTTAGGGACAGGGACTTAAGTCCACAGACCCAGGACAGCCACCGCTGGTGCTGAGCCAGAGAGAGTGCAATGAAGAAGCTAGGCCTTGGTCCCTGAGCCACCAGCATGCCTGATGCATGCCACCAGCATCTGGGTGGTGCTGCACATGAGAGTCTGATGTGGATGCCACCCTGCACTCTATAGAACCACAGCCTCTTGCACTCTGCACGCATGACCAGGGTCTGAGTCATGCTCCACATCCTCCTCTGAGAGAGGTCCCTGCAGACGCTAGCCAGTAATATCTAGGACCGGCAAGAGTCTGAACACTCCCAGCCTGGGTCAGCATGAAAATCTCAATGTTCTGTCTCTGGTTGGGACCTGTCTGGCAGTCTGGACCTGCCTGGACAGCCACGGCAGAGGCAGCTCCTGGAAACCAGCTTTGTGGGCTTCTTGTGGATTTGGTAACATTGGGGCACAAGCAGGAGCTCCTGCGATTCCCGAGATCATGACTGGAGACAGGCTCTGCTGGCAG
This sequence comes from Meles meles, assembly GCF_922984935.1. Lineage (NCBI taxonomy): Eukaryota > Metazoa > Chordata > Mammalia > Carnivora > Mustelidae > Meles > Meles meles. Next base: position 2,876,117 of record NC_060068.1, read on the forward strand.
CAGAGGGGGAATTTATGTGCTCTGGAGCATCAAGAAGGGAACAGACTGAGGCTTCTCTCTGAGACGGAGGTCTGGGTGCAGTTTGCTTTGCTCTAAACCTCCAAAGAACCACCAGAAGCCACCAAGGGGAGAGAGGAAAAAAAAAAAAAAAAAACCTCCAGAGAACAAAAACCTGAAAAACCAGTTTCCTCAGAGCCCAGCCCCTTAATAGGGGGCAGGAGCACTCAACTCTAGCAAGACCCCCTGAAAAAAACACATGGCAGACCCCTTTCCTGGAAAGCCAGATCCCCACCCCAAAGAGGATAACAACCACTACTTCATATATACAAATTTTAATTTTTTAATAAACTTATAAACATATAGTGTATTATTAGCCCCAAGGGTACAAGTAGGTGAATTGTCAGGTTTACACACTTCACAGCACTCACCATAGCACATATCCTCCCCAATGTCCATAACACCACCACCCTCTTCCTATACCCCTCCCCCTGGCCACCCTCCGTTTGTTTTTTGACATGAAGAGTCTCTTGTGGTTTGTCTCCTCCCAAGCCCATCTTGTTTCATTTATTCTTTTCCTACCCTCCAAACCCCCCACGTTGCATCTCCACTTCCTTATATCAGGGAGATCATATGATAGTTGTCTTTCTCCAATTGACTTATTTCTCTAAAGATGATACCCTCTAGTTCCATTCATGTCATTGCAAATGGCAAGATTTCATTTCTTTTGATGGTTGCATAGTATTCCATTGTATGTATATATATATATATATATATATATATATATATATATATATCACTTCGTCTTTATCCATTTATCTGTTGACAGACATCTAGGTTCTTTCCATAGTTTGGCTATTGTGGATATTGCTGCTATAAACATTCAGGAGCATGTGCCCCTTCAGAACAATATGTTTGATACAACTTTTATTTTTAATTCGTTGCCACTATTCTTGCTCTTCTTATGTATTTATAACTTTTTAACCTATTTACCATCACAATGAGATGTACAGTACAACAAATTCCATAATAACCTTTTAACTTGAACTTTTTTGATACATATACCTGTGGGTTTTTTTAAAAATATTCATGTAGAGATAAGCTTTAAGGTAATCCCCTTTCCCAAATCAATGCTATCCCTATATATAAACCAGTTTTAATCCCCCATTATCTCAGGAAAGTTGAATCCTTTAACGAGGATATCAAGAGACATCCAGGAAGAATCAAAATAAACTTCCTCACACACAATGAGAATTTATAACTACCCTCCCTTCTTTTTGTTCTGTCAGTATTTCTCTCTGGGTTTTGTTGTTGTTGTTGTTGTTCTGGTAGTATCTAAATCTTATACTTGGGGTTCATTTTGTCTGGGTTCTTTTTTATTTTTTTTTCTTTTCATTTAATTTTTTTTCCCATTTTATTTTTTTTTTCAGCGTAACAGTATTCATTCTTTTTGCACAACACCCAGTGCTCCATGCAAAACGTGCCCTCCCCATTACCCACCACCTGTTCCCCCAACCTCCCACCCCTGACCCTTCAAAACCATCAGGTTGCCCCAACCTCCCACCCCTGACCCTTCAGAACCCTCAGGTTGTTTTTCAGAGTCCATAGTCTCTTATCGTTCGCCTCCCCTCCCCAATGTCCATAGCCCGCTCCCCCTCTCCCAATCCCACCTCCCCCCAGCAACCCCCAGTTTGTTTTGTGAGATTAAGAGTCATTTATGGTTTGTCTCCCTCCCAATCCCATCTTGTTTGCATTTAATTTTGTTGCTCTTTTTGATTGTCTGGTTTTGTTTGTATGCTTTATAAATCTTACCTTTGAGGCCCATTCTGGCTGGCTCTTCTCCTTTATTTTTTCTTTATTTTTTGTTCTCTCTCTCCCACTCTCTCTTTCTTTTTTCTTTCTTTTTTCTGGGGACTCCCAATTGCTCAGAAGCATTCCAGAGTGCACCTTGACTGCACCACAGTTGATACATTCAGCTACACATCCCTTCAGCCATCTCTCACTAAAATGACTAGGAGGAGGAATGCCCAACAGAGGAAAAATTCAGAGACTCTGCCCTCTCCATCAAAGCTATTGGATATGGACATAAACAGTATGTCGGAAAGGGAATTCAGGCTAACAATTATCCAGGCAATGGCTAGGTTGAAGAAAACCATTAAAGATAACATGGAGTCAATTAGGCAGAAGTAAAAGCTACCAGGGAAGAAGTTAAAAATGATATCAATGAGTTCCAATCTAATCTAAATTCTCTAGCAGTTAGGGTAACTGAAGCATAAAATAGAATTCATGATCTCGATGAAAATCTGATAGAGAAAAAGGATCAGGAGGAGGCCTGGAACAAACAGCTTAGAAGGAATGAAAGCAGAATTAGGGAAATAAATGACACCATGAAATTTTCCAAGATCAGAATTATTAGAATCCCTGAGGGGGAGGAGAAAGAAAGAAGACTAGAGTATAGAGTTGAACAAATACTCCATGAAAATTTTTCCAATCTAGTGAATGGAAACTTCCTGTCCTAGAGGCAGAAAGGTATCCCCCCATGATCCCAGAATCTAGAAAGATCATGAGGCACCTGATTGTGAATATGATGAATCAATGAGAATGATTGGCCCAATTTTAGACCGGAGCTTTGAAAGCAGCTAGTGGGAAGAGATTCCTTAAGAACAGAGGAAGGCCCATCAGAATAACATCATACCTGTCCACAAAAACCTGGCAAGCCAGAAAGGGCTTGAAAGAGATATTCAGGGCAGTAAATGAGAAGAACATGCAGCCAAGAATAATTTATCCAGCAAGGCTGACATTCAAAATGGAGGAAGAGATATAGAGCTTTCAAGACCAGCAAGGCTTAAAAGAGTATGTGACCACCAAGCCAGCACTACAAGAAATATTAAAGGGAGTTCTATGAAAGAGGGAAAAAAAAAAGAATATCTCAAACAGAAATTTATGGAGACAATCTATATATAAAAACACTTCACAGATAACATGATGTCAATAAAAATGTCTCTCTTAATAATCACTCTCAACGTGAATGGCCTAATGTGCCCATAAAATGAAACAGGGTTGCAGATTGGATAAAACGACAGGACCTGTCCATAGGTTGTCTATAAGAGACCCATTTTGAACTTAAGGATACATCCAGACTTAAAGTGAAGGGATGGAAAAGCATCTTTCATGACAATGGGCCTCAAAAGAAGGCTAGGATAGTGATTCTCATATCATATAAATTAGATTTAAACAAAAGACTGTAGTCAGAGATATAGAATGGCACTACATCATTCTTAAAGTGTCTATCCGGCCAAGAAGATCTAACAATTGTAAATATGTATGAACCCAATACAGGAGCGGCCAACTACATAAGACAATTGTTAATTAAGATAGTCATATAGATATGAATACATTAATGGTAGGAGATCTTAACACACCACTCTCAGTAGTAGACATATCATCCAAGAAGAAAATCAATCAAGAAACAAGAGCATTGAATGACACACTGGACCACATGGACCTCAAAGATAGACACACAACATTTTACCCTAAACAATAGAATACTCATTCTGAATCACACATAGAACTTCCTCCAGAAGAGACCACCCACCTGGTCACAAATCAGGGCTCAACTGGTACCAAAAGACCGAGATTATTCCCTGCATATTCTCAGATCACAATGCTTTGAAACTGGAGCACAACCACAAGAAAAATTTCAGAAGGAATTGAAACACGTGGAAGCTAAAAACCACCTTGCATAAGAATGCTTGCATCAACCAGGAGATCAAAGAAAACATAAACAATTCATGGAAACCAATGAGAATGAAGACACTTTGGCCCAAAACCTATGGGATACAGCAAAGGCGGTCCTAAGGGGGAAATGCATAGCCATCCAAGTCTCCCTCTGAAAAACTGAAAAATTAAGAATACACCAGCTGTCTGTACACCTTGAAGAAATGGAGGATCAACAGCAAATTAAGCCAACACCACACACATGAAGGGAAATAATCAAGATTAGAGCAGAGATCAATAACATAGAAACTAGTAATACAGAAGAATTCATCAATGAAACTAGAAGGTGGTTTTTTGAAAGAATCAATAAGTTCAATAAACCATTAGCAAAACCAATCCAAAAGAAAAGAAAGAGGGCCCAAATTAATAAAATAATGAATGAAAAGTGAGATATCACAAATAGCACCTAGGAAATAGAAACAATCATTAGAAATTATTATTAACATTTATATGCCAATACATTAAGCAAACTAGATGAAATGAAATGGATGCATTCCTGGAAAACTATAAACTCCCAAAATTGAGCCAGGAAGAAATTGACAACCTGAATAGACTGATATCTAGTAACGAGATTGAAGCAGTGATCAAAAACCTCCCAAAAAAGCAAGAGCCCAGGACCTGACAGATTCCCTGGGGAATTCTACCAAACTTTCAAAGAGGAAATAACACCAATTCTCCTGAAGCTGTTTCAAAAAATTGAAGCAGAAGGAAAACTTCCAGACTCTTTTTGTGAAGCCAGAATTACCCTTATCCCCAAACCAGGCAAAGACCCCACCATAAAGGAGAATTCTAGACCAATATCCATGATGAATAGGAATGCTAAGATTCTCAACAAGATCCTAGTTAATAGGATCCAAGAATACATTAAAAGTTTTATCCACCATGACCAGATGACATTTATCCCTAGGTTGCAAGGGTATTTCAACATTCCCAAATCAATCAATGTGATAGAACAAATGAATAAGAACAAATCAGTAAGAGAAGAAGAGAGAAGGACCGAGATGCAGAAAAAGCATTTGACAAAATCCAGCATCTGTTCCTGACTAAAACGCTTCAAAGTATAGGGATAGAGGGAACATTCTTCAACTTCATAAAATCTAACAATGAAAAACCCACAGTGAATATTCCTCAATGGGGAAAAGCTGACATCCTTCCCTTTGAAATCAGGAACATGACAAGGATGCCCACTCTCACCACTCTTGTTCAACATAGTATTAGAATCCTAGCAACGGCAATCAGACAACAAAGATAAATAAAAGTTATTCAAATTGACAATGAAGAAGTCAAACTCTGTCTCTTCACAGATGACATTATTCTTTGTATGGAAAACCCAAAAGACTCCACCCCCAAACTAGTAGAACTCATACAGCAATTCAGTAATGTGGCAGGATACAAAGTCAATGCACAGAAATTAGTTCCTTTCTTATACACTAACAATCAAAACACAGAAAGGGAAATTATTGAATAAATTCCATTTACTATAGCACAAAGAACCATAAGATACCTGGGATTAACCTAAGAAAGGTGGTAAAAGATCTGTCCTCAGAAGAAATTAGAGAAGAAACAAAAAAATGGAAGACCATTCCATGTCATGGATTTGAAGAATAAACATTGTTAAAAAGTCTATACTTCTTAGAGCAATCTATGCTTTCAATGCTATTCCATTAAAAATTCCATGACATTTTTCAAAGAGTTGGAGCAAGTAATCCTAAAATTTGTATGGAATCAGAAGAGACTTTGAATTGCTAAGGAAATGTTGAAAAAGAAAAACAAAACTGGGGGCATCATGTTGCCTGATTTCAAACTTTACTACAAACCTGTAATCACCAAGACAGCATGGTACTGGCACAAAAATAGACACATAGACCAGTGTAACAGAGTAGATAGCCCAGATATGGACCCTCAAATTTATGGTCAAATAATCTTCGACAAAGTAGAAAAAAAAAATATATATATATATATCTTCAATAAATGGTGTTGAGAAAATTGGACAGCTATGTGTAGAAGAATGAAACTCGACCATTCTCTTACACCGTATGCAAAGATAAACTCAAAATGGATAAAAGACCTCAGAGTGATACAGCAATCTATGAGAATCTTAGAGGAGAACATAGACAGTAACCTCTTCGACATCTGCCACAGCAACTTCTTTCAAGATATGTCTCCAAAGGCAAAGGAAACAAAAGCGAAAATGAAATTTTGGGACTTCATCAAGATCAAAACTTTCTGCACAACAAAGGAAACACTCAACAAAGCAAAGAGACAAACCACAGAATGAGAGAAGATACTCTCAAATGACAGTACAGATGTTGGGCTGATAGCCAGGATCTATAAAATACTCCTGAAACTGAACACAAACAAACAAACACAAACAGAAGAAATAATCATGTCAAAAACTGGGCAAAGACATAAACAGACACTTCTCCAATGAAGACATACAAATGGCTATAACACACATGAAAAAATGTTCATCATCATTAACCATCAGGGAGATTCAAATCAAAACCACGTTGAGATGCCACCTTACACCAGTTAGAATGACCAAAATTAGCAAGACAGGAAACAACGTGTGTTGGAGAGGATGTGAAGAAAGGGGAACGCTCTTCCACTGTTGGTGGGAATGCATGTTTTTGTAGCCACACTGGAAAACAGTGTGGAGATTCCTTAAGAAATTAAGAATAGAGCTTCCCTATGACCCTGCAATTGCACTACTGTGTATTTACCTCCAAAGATACAGATGTAGTGAAAAGAAGGGCCATCTGTACCCCAATGTTCATTGCAGCAATAGCCACAGTCATCAAACTGGAAAGAACCAAGATGCCCTTCAACAGACGAAGGCGTAAGGAATATGTGGTCCACATATGGTATGGAGTATTATGCCTCCATCAGAAAGGATGAATACCCAACTTTTCTTATCAACATGGACAGGACTGGAAGAGATTATGCTGAGTGAAATTAGTTAAGCAGAGAGAGCCAATTATCATATGGTTTTGCTTCTTTGTGGAGCATAAGAAATATCACAGAGACATGGAGAGATGGAGAGGAGAAGGGAGTTGGGGGTAATTGGAGGAGGAGATTAACCATGCGAGACTGTGGACTCTGAAAAAGATTCTGAGGTTTTTGGAGGGGTGGGAGGTGGGAGGTTGGGTGGGTCTGTGGTGGGTATTTTGGAGATCAAGTATTGCATGGAGTACTGGATATGGTGCATAAACAATGAATTCTGGAACACTGGAAAGAAATTTAAAAAAATAAATTTAAAAAAATGGATGGTTGGGGAGAGGGCATGAGGTCTCTTGTGACCTTGAACTCAGGGTTTAATACTGGGCCTGGCACATAATAAGAGCTCAATAAATGTTTCTTGAATAAATGAAAAAAAATACTAGACTCAGATCACATGCTAGTCTTGTTCTCAATGTTTGACCCTAATTTCTCATTCTTTATTCACATTTTTTTTCATTTTCCAGCTATTTAAAGAAAAGAAAAGCTTAAATGCTTTAAATCACCCAATGACATAGAGATCTTAGCTACAGAGATAGGATTTGAAAACATGCAGTTTGGCTTCAGAGCCCAATGTGCTTAACGAATCCCAAATTCATGCCTCATAAATGTACTTTAAGACTAAATGAGGTAATGTATATAAAACACTTAAGACAGTGCATGGCAATAGGTAAACATTCAGTAAATGTAAATAATTATTAGTAATCAATACCTTCAATATACTTTGTAAGTACCTGAGAAGTACATTGATAATAAATTTAGTTCCATTTTGTTTAGGACACTCAAAAATTATCACAAATCATGATACAGGCTCCATTCATGTTCCAATACAATCCCTTTTCTCAAGATTTCATGCACTGCCATGAATTAAGGAGAGATTATAACTTTCTTCTATCTCAGTGAGTCTCTACTTAAAACTCTAAAGAATTGGATATCTCAAATTATTTCCCCCCCCAGGAGTCTGACACAACAACGTAAAACAATGGCAAGACATTCCTGCCATCTGGGTTCCACCTGTTCTTCCTAAAGAGCCTTTCTTGTGAAGGTTACTCCAAGGCTTTGGTTAATTATAACTTTCGGTGTTAATCTAGATCAGTCCAACAATAGCATTAGAGAGAGACAGAACATGATATATTAGGGTATAGCTGTCCAGTCTGGTGTGGTTGAACAGTATAGCATAGTGGGTGTGATCATATGTGGCCACACTATAGAAAGGATTTGGGACAAGCACCAGAAAGATTTAGAAAAGTGCATTAGAACCATCATATCTTGAAACATGTAAAAATTGTTGGACATATGTGCCTATATTACTTACCAGAAATTGGTTTATAAAGTCTAGGGAAACTAGATGTTTTCCTTACATTTAATTTAGGTAACACTGTTATATGGGAACTTCCCTGCCCCATTGTAGTATAGTGCACATTACTAAAAGTATGGAAGCAAAGATGTATAATTAATGTGGGTTGAAAATTGGAATTTGGAGTTCATAATAGTATTAGCATTTTTCATAATAGCATTAGGCATTAACTGGGATAACAATAAGGAATCTGGGTATTTTAAGGAACAAGTGACATCATCCACCCTGCTTAAGTATCAAGTTTCTCCATAGAACCTTACTCAGGGCCCCAACACCTTCTTGTTCTTCAGGCTGTAGATGAGGGGATTAAGCATGGGGATAATGATTACATCAAACACAGAGATGCTGTTCCATCTCTGAGTGGAGAGACCCTGAAGTCCCATAGCTAATCATTGTTGGATCAAAGTAGAGCCTTATCACACCAAGGTGGGAGGAGCAGGTAGCTAGAACTTTGTTTTTTCCCTGAGGGGAATTCATGTGAAGGACAGTAAGATAGATGAGTATGTAGGAAGTCAGAATGAGTCTAAAAGGGATGAGAATAAAAACAATGCTGGACAGTAATATCACTTTCTCATAGATTATTTTCTCACAAGAGAACTCACATAAGAAATGGTGAAATTTCCGGTGCCACAAGCAGAGAAATGTATGGCAAAATTTGTGTACATTAAGGAGTGGAGCACACTCCTAGCCCACGAACCAGTGACCATTTGTTTAAAGACTCAGGTGTCATGATGGCCAGATATCTGTGTGGGCTACAGATGCCCTGAGAGTGGTCAAAGACCACGAGAGTAAGGAGAACACACTCAGCCACTCCTAGCTTCAAATGAAAGGCTGGAACTCTACAGCTGTTGCAAGAGATGTATTTATGTCGAGAACTTGGTTTCCATCTTGAGGAGAGTGGTGAAAATTTTTAGAATTAGGTCCATGAGGGAGAGAGGGCTGAGCGGGAAGTACATTGGGGTGTGGAGGCAAGCATCACCCCACTACAGCAGAGCTAGTATGGAGTTTCCCATCCTGGCCACCCCAAGAATAATAAGGACAATGGAGATGAAGAGGCCAGGATGCTGAAAGTAAGAGGAAAAGGCCCAGTAGAACAAAATATGTGGTAGAGGATCCATTTCGCTGCTCCAGGTCTTAGTCTACTGGATTGATATGAAAGGTCATGGGAGAAAATACACAGAATGTTATTGCTCTTTTCATATAAATGCACCACTGTTTCACATCTGCTTATGAAACTTGTATGTATTGCAATATATTTGAATATATAAAAGATTAATAGGTTTGTATCCGTTGTTATTTAAATATAGTATTTAGCAATCTGTCTGGCAGGATAAGCAATGTTAATGGAGAATATTGATTTTGGTCATATTATATTACTTTGCTTTACATAGTGTTGCTATCATTTCTTGAGGATTACAAGTTTAATTTTTAGTTCCTATGAAAATGTCCCTATGTCCTCGTAATGTGATATACACTCTTTCCAAAGTTAACAAGTTTTCTATTGCACAAACACTGGAATTTCTGCAAATCTATTGCTTTAGATTAACCATCCGTATCTAAATTTATCCTTAGGGCTCTTACAGATCACTAAGCAGGTAGCCTGATCTGTAATGGGTTGGGGCGTCTTATGGCTCTAATCATTGGGACTGGCCTAGAATGTCTTGAAAGTGACTTGGACTTGTCCTTATGGCCCTTGTGATTTATCAGTCAATAGAAACTGATAAAAGAGTATTATAATTGGGGCACCTGGGTGGCTCAGTGGGTTAATCCTCTGCCTTCGGCTCAGTCATGATCTCACGGTCCTGGGATCGAGTCCGCAACGGGCTCTCTGCTCGGCAGTGAGCCTGCTTCCTCTCTCTCTCTCTCTCTCTCTCTCTCTCTGCCTACTTGTGATCTCTGTCTGTCAAATAAATAAATAAAATATTTAAAAAAAGAGTATTATAACGCTTTGTACACTTGATATGTTATATTACTTTTTCCCTATGAACAAATATATCCACTTGTGCAAGTCCTTCCATAAAATTCTATGTCATCTCATCTAAAATATTGACTTTGCTATGCTGTTATTGGAATTTTGTGCCATCTTCCATGGCAGGATGAGGCTGCTAGAACATAAAAAAAAAAAGATAAGGTCAAATAGTGTCTTGATGTAGAATCAGGAAGGAATGAATTCACAGAAATTTAAAAGCAATTTCTCAGTGTTCTTTTATTGTGTCTTTTTAAAAATATTAATCAATAGCATTTTTGACAACATATCTGCTCATCCTGGTACTAGAAAATAATCATGAAAACAATAAAACTGTTCATTCAAAATTCTGGATAGTTTATTAACATACCAAATAGATAAAATATTATGTTCATCTGATCTTTAGCTCATATCTTCATATCTTTAGCTCTCCCATGTGTTATAGCTGCAGTAGTCAGATTTTTCTGTGATCAGGGTGGTAGAACATAACCGTAGGAGTTAGACACAAATATTCCAGAAAGTGTTCTGCAAGACATTTTGCGAAATGGTTGGTGAAACATTGTTAACTCTGTCTTACCCCAAGAAGCTCTTATTAGCATTTTGAGACCCTGAAAATGTTACATTAAAAAGTAAATCTTTTCACCTATTTGTCAGCTTTTAAAAAAAATGTTCTGTACTTTGACACTGAACTTGTTTTACTCTGCAAATATCCCTATTAATGTTTTCTATATTCTTGGGTTTAGTAGAACACTAATTTAGAAATGTTGAACTGGTATTGAAGACATTAGCAATTAATGAGATTTTATTTTTTAGATATTCTAAATAAATAATATTTTTATTTTGACATATGATTTTTTAAAAATTTATTTTCAGTGTACTAGAATTCATTGTTTATGCACCACACCCAGTGCTCCATGCAATACATGCCCTCCATAATACCCATGACCAGGCTCAAACCACCATCCACCACCCGCCACTTCGAAAACCTCAGGTTGTTTTTCAGAGTACATAGTCTCTCATGGCTCATCTCCCCTGCAATTTCCCTAAACTCCCTTCTCCTCTCCATCTCCCCATGTCCTCCATGTTATTTCTTATGCCCCACAAAGAAGCAAAACTATATGATAATTGACTCTCTCTCCTTGACTAAATTCACTCAGCATAATCTCTTCCAGTCCCGTCCATGTTGATACAAAAGTTCGGTATTCATCCTTATCGATGGAGGCATAATATTCTATAGTGCATATGAACCACATCTTCCTTATCCATTCATCCATTGAAGGGCATCTTGGTTCCTTCCACAGTTTGGCGACCGTGGTCATTGCTGCTATGAACATTGTGGTACAGATGGCCCTACTTTTAACTACATCTGTATACCCAGTATTGCAATTGGAGGGTCATAGGGAAGCTCTATTTTTAATTTCTAAAGGAATCTCTACATTGTTCTCCAAATTGGCTGCACCAACATACATTCCCACCAACAGTGGAGAGGATTCCACTTTCTCCACATCCTCTCCAACACACGTTGTATCCTGTCTTGCTAATTTTGGTCATTCTAACTGGTGTAAGGTATTATCTCAATGTGGTTTTAATTTGAATCTCCCTGATGGCTAGTAATGATGAACATTTTTTTAAATTGTCTGATCGCCATTTGTATGTCTTCGTTGGAGAAGTGTCTGTTCATATCTTCTGCCCATTTTTTGACATGATTATCTGTTTTGTGTGTGTTGAATCTGAGAAGTTCTTATAGATCCCAAATATCAGCCTTTTGTCTGTACTGTCATTTGAGAGTATCTTCTCCCATTCCATAGGTTGCCACTTTGTTTTGTTGACTATTTCCTTTGCTATGCAGAGGCTTTTGATCTTGATGAAGTCCCAAAAGTTCATTTTCACTTTGTTTCCTTTGTCTTTGGAGACATATCTTGAAAGAAGTTGCTGTGGCTGATATCGAAGAGGTTACTGCCTATGTTCTCCTCTATGATTCTGATGGATTCCTGTCTCATGTTGAAGTCTTTTATCCATTTTGAGTTTATCTTTGTGAACAGTGTAAGAGAATAGTTGAGATTTATTTTTCTACATATAGCTGTCCAATTTTCCCAGCACTATTTATTGAAGAGACTGTCTTTTGCCCACTGTATATTTTTTCCTGTTTTGTCGAAGATTGTTTGACCATAGAGTTGAGCATCCATAACTGGGCTCTCTACTTCATTCCACTGGTTTATGTATCTGATTTTATAACAGTACCATGCAGTCCTGGTGATCACAGCTTTGTAGTAAAACTTGAAATCAGGTAACATGATGCCCCAGTTTTGTTTTCTTTTTCAACATTTCCTTAGCAATTCGGGGTCTCTTCTGATCCCATACAAATTTTAGGATGATTTACTCCTGCTCTTTGCAAAATACCAGTGGGATTTTGATCAGAGTGCCATTAAAAGTATAGATTGCTCTAGGCAGTACAGACATTTTAACAAGGTTTATTCTTCTGATACAAGAGCATGGAATGGTCTTCCACCTTTTTGTGTCTTCTTCAGTTTCTTTCATGAGTTTTCTGTAGTTCCTCGAGTACAAATCCTTTACTTCTTTGGTTAGGTTTATTCCCAGGTATCTTACGTTTCTTGGTGGTATAGTAAATGGAATAGATTCTCTAATTTCCCTTTATGTGCTTTCATTGTTAGTGTATAAGAAAGCAACTGATTCCTGTGCATTGACTTTGTATCCTGCCACATTACTGAATTGCTGCATGAGTTCTAGTAGTTTGTGAGTGGAGTCTTTTGGGGTTTCCATATAAAGTATCATGTCATCTGTGAAGAGACAGAGTAGGACTTCCTCAATGCCAGCTTGGATACACTTAGTATTTCTTTGTTGTCTGATCGCTGTTGCTAGGACTTCTAATACTATGTTGAACAAGAGTGGTGAGAGTGGGCATCCTTGTCGTGTTCCTGATCTCAATGGGAAGGCTGTGAGCTTTTTCCCATTGAGGATGATATTTGCTGTGGGTATTTCATAGATAGATTTTATGAGGTTCAGTAATGTTCCCTCTATCCCTATACTTTGATGCGTTTTCATCAGGAACGGTTGCTGGATTTTGTCAAATGCTTTTTCTGCATCAATTGAGAGGACCATGTGTTTGTTCTCTCTTCTCTTATTGATTTGTTCTATCACATTGATTGATTTGAGAATGTTGGACCACCCTTGCAACCCAGGGATGAATAACACCTGGTCATGTTGGATAATACTTTTTTTTAAGATTTATTTATTTATTTGACAGAGAGAGATCACGAATAAGCAGAGAGGCAGGCAGAGAGAGAGGAGGAAGCAGGCTCCCCGCTGAGCAGAGAGCCTGATGTGGGGCTTGATCCCAATAACCTGAGATCATGACCTGAGCTGAAGGCAGAGGCTTAACAAATTGATCCACCCAGGTGCCCCATGTTGGATAATACTTTTAATGTGCTGTTGGATCCTATTTGCTAGGATCTTGTTGAGAATCTTGGCACCCATATTCCTAATGAATATTGATTTGAAATTCTCCTTTTCGGTGCAGCCTTTTCCTGGTTTGGGATCAGGCTGATTATGGCTTCATAAAAAGAGTCTGGAAGTTTGCTTTCTCCTCAATTTTTTGAAACAGCTTCAGGAGAATAGGTATTATTTCTTCTTTGAACTTTTGGCAGAATTCCCCAGGGAATCCATCAGGTCCTGGACTATTATTCTTTGGGAGTTTTTTGATCACAGCTTCAATCTTGTTACCAGATATCAGTCTATTCAGGTTGCCAATTTCTTCCTGGTTCAATTTTAAAGTTTATAGTTTTCCAGGAATGTATCTATTTCATCTAGGTTGCTTAATTTATTGGCATATAACTGTTGATAATAACTTCTGATGGATTGTTTCTATTTCCTTGGTGTTAGTTGTGATCTCTCCCTTTTCTGTCATAATTTTATTAATTTGGGTCTTCTCTCTTTTCTTTTGGATTAGTTTGGCCAATGGTTTATTGTTCTTATTGATTCTTTCAAAAAAACCGCTTCTAGTTTCATTGATGCATTCTACTATATCTCTAGTACCTATCTTATTGATCTCTGCTGTAATCTTGATTATTTCCCTTCTTGTGTGTGGAGTTGGCTTAATCTGTTGTTGATTCTCCAGTTCCTTAAGGTGTAGAGACAGCTTGTGTATTCTGGATTTTTCAGTTTTTTTTTTTTTTTTTTTTTGAGGTAGGCTTGGATGGCTATGTATTTCCCCTTTAGGACTGCCTTTTCTGTATTCCATAGGTTTTGTTGAAGTGGCTTCATTCCTATTGGTTTCCATGAGTTGTTTATATTCTTCTTTGATCTCCTGGTTGATCTAAACATTCTTAAGCAGGGTGGTCTTTAGCAGCCAGGTGTCTGAATTCCTTCCAAACTTTTCCTTGTGTTTGAGCTCCAGTTTCAAAGCATAGTGATCTGAGAATATGCAGGGAAAAATTTCAATCTTTCGGTATTGATTGAGCCCTGATTTGTGACCCAATATGTGGTCTATTCTGGAGAAGGTTCCATGTGCACTCGATAAGAATATGTATTCTGTTGTTTTAGGGTGGAATGTTCTGTATTTATCTTTGAGGTCCATCTGGTCCAATGTTTCATTCAATATTCTTGTTTCTTTATTGATTTTTGCTTTGTTGATCTACCTATTACAGAGAGTGGTGTGTGAAATCTCCTACTATTAATGTATTCATATCAATATGACTCTTTTTCTTGATTAACAGTTTTATTATGTAATTGGTTGCTCCCATATTGGGGGCATAAATATTTACAATTTTTAGATCTTCTTAGTGTATGGTCACTTTAAGAATTATGTAGTGTCCTTCTGTGTCTCTGATTATTTAGTATTTAGTTTAAAATCTAATTTATCTGATATGAGAATAGCTATCCCAGCCTTCTTTTGAGGCTCATTGGCAAGAAAGTTGCTTCTCCATCCCTTCACTTTCAGTCTGAGTGTATCCTTAGGTTCGAAATGGGTCTCTTGTAGACAACATATGGATGGGTCCTGTCGTTTTATCCAATCTCCAACCCTGAGTCATTTTATGGGTGCATTTAGGCCATTCATGTTGAGAGTGATTATTGAGAGATTCGTTTTTATGGACATCGTGTTACCTGTGAAGTTTTGTTTCTATAGATTGTCTCTATATATTTTTGTTCTATGATATTCTTAGGATTTTTCCTGTTTTATAGAACCCCACTTAATATTTCCTGCAGTGTCAGCTTGGTGGCCACATACTCTATTAAATCTTGCCAGTCTTGGAAGCTCTTTATCTCTTCATCCATTTTGAATGTCATTCTTGCTGGATTCAGTATTCTTGGATGCATGTCCATCTCATTTAGTGCCCTGAATATGTCTTGCCTGCCCTTTCTGGTTTTCCATATTTCTGTGGACAGGTCTGATATTATTTGATGGGCTTTCGTCTTTATGTAAGTAATTTCTTTCCCCAGCTGCATTCCAGAGCTCCTGCTACAATTATGATTCTTCATTTTCACAATTATGAGTCTTGAGGTCTTTCTAGATTGGGGGGGTTACCTTTATTTTTCTAGTACATGAAGGCTGGTTCCATTGGAGGGAATGGGAAATTTTCATGGAGAATTTGTTCAACTATATCTTCTAGTCTTCTCTCTTTCTCCTCCTCCTCAAAGAATTATTAGAAAAAAATTCTGACACTGGAAAATTTCATGGTATAATTTATTTCACTAATTCTGTTTTAATGGCTTCTATGCTGTTTGTTCCAGGCTTCCTCATGATTCTTTTTCTCTATGTTTGTCTTCCATATCACTAATTCTATGTTCTGCCTCAGTTACCCTAGTTTTTAGAGAATTTAGATTAGGTTGGAACTCATTGAGAACATTGTGAACATCATCCCTGGTGGCTTTCCCTCCTGTCCTACTCATTTCCATTTTGTCATCAATGGCTTTCTCCAACATAGCTATTGCCTGTATAATTGTTAGCTTGAATTCCCTTTCCAACATATTGCCTATGTCCATATCCAATAGTTCTGTTGCAGAAGGCCCAGTCTCTTAATTTTTCTTCTGTTGAGAGATGGATGAATGGCCATGTAGCTGAATGTATTGGCCATGGTGCAGGTAAGGTACACTTTGGAAAGCTTCTGAGAAATCAGTAGTCCCCATCAAAAGAAAGAAAAAAGAAAAAAAAAAGCGAGAGGGAGAGACGGGAGAAAAAAAGAAAGAAAAAGAAAAGAGAAGGCCCAGCCCAAATGGGCCCCAAGGTAATATTTATGAAGTATACAAACAAAAAGAGGCAATCAAAAAGACCAACAAAGGGGGGGAGTCAAGATGGCGGGGAAGTAGGAGGAGGCACCGTTTCAACCTGTACCCTAAAGTGAGCTGATTACCTACCAAAGAACTCCGACCACACATGAAATCAGCCTGAGATCAGAATTATACAAGTCTGGATCTCTACAGGAGCAGAAGACGCCAGTGGCAGCTAAAGCCGATTGGGAGAGTCGGATTGATATCGGAAGATAAACAAAAAGGGGGAGGGAGCCACCAGAGGTGACCGATTGGAATGTAATACAACAATATGAGAGTGCCCTGCATCTGGGGACCAGCATTAACTTGGAGTCTGGTTGAAAGCACTCAAAAAACAAAGAGCAAAGGATCACAGGGGGAAATAGTGGGAACCTGGGCGGTTAGGGTCAGGGACCTCAGTCCCTGGACCCAGGACAGCCTCCCCTAGTGCTGAGCCAGAGAGAGTGCAGCAGCGAAATCAGGTCTCCGTCCCTGAGCCACCAGTGCACCCCACCTGCCAGTGCGCCTGAGAACGAGTGGGGTCTGGCTCCCATGAGGGTCTGGGAACCTGGCCAGACAGCAATCCTGAAATGCGCGAGTCCCACACCCTCCCTTGGGAGAGGTGCTCAAAGGCGCTAGCCTGGAGCTCTGGCATCCAGAAAAACCAGACATTACCAGCCCGGGACAGCGGGAAAATCTCAGTGTCCGATCTCAGCTCGGAACCTCTCTGGCGGTCTGGAGCTGCCCAGACAACCACCGCTGCCCTGGTTTTGGGTACAACGAGGAGCTCCTGCATCCCCAGGTACAGTGACTCAGAACCGACTCTGCCAGCAGCTCTTGCAAAACATTCTGAGGTTTCTCTCTTAGAGGGAGGTCGGGGTGCAGTTTGCTCTCCTATAAAAGTCCAAAAACCATCAAAAGCTGTCAAGGCAAGAGAAAGCAGATGAAAGAACATAAAAATCCCCAGAGAACAAAAGCCTGAAAAAAAAAAAAAAACAGTTTCCTCAGAGACCACCCTCTTGAGGGGAGTGGGAGGACCTAACTCAGGGAACATCATTTTCTGAAAACCCACGTGGCAGGCCCCTCCCCCACAAAAGCAACCAGGAAGGAAGAAAAAAAAAAAAGACTACAAGAGAACAACCACCACTACCTCATAAATACAAATTTTATTTTTAAATCTTTACCAATATTCTGGTTCTTTTTTTTATACATACAGATAATTTTTAACCTATTTACCATCACACTGAGATGTCCAGTACATCAAATTCTTTAATAACCTTCTAACCTGAACTTTTTGATACATACACCTGTGTTTTTCTTTGCTTTTCTATTTTTTTAATTTTAATAATTTTAATTTATTCTTTTGTAATTTTAACTTAGTTTAGTCTAGTTTATTCTTTTTTAATATTTATTTTCCACTATACATATAGAGTTAAACTACAAGGTAATCCCCTTTCCCCAATAAATGCTACCCCTATAGGCAAACTAGTTTCTAATCCTCCTGTAACTTAGGAAAGTTGAGTCCCTTAACAAAAACATCAAGATACATTCAGGAAGAATCAAAATAACCTTCCTCACCCATACTGAGAATTTATAACCATTCTCCCAATTTTTCATTTTGCCAGTGTTTCTGTGAATTTGTGTTTGTCCTAATAATATATAAATCTTATACTTGGGGTTCTTTCTGATGAGGTTCTTCCCTTTTTTGTTTTTTTGCTTATATATATATTTTTTTCTCTTCTCATATACTTTTATCAATCTTTTTGTTTGTTTTTGTTTGTATACTTCACAAATCTTAACTCGTGGCCCATTTGGACTGAGCCTTCTCTTTTATCTTCCCTTTTTTTCCTATCTCTCTCTCTCTTTTTTTTCCTTTTTTCTTTTCCCTTTTTTTCTTTCTTCTTCTCTATTTCTTTTTCTTTTCTTTTTTCTCTCATTAGGGTGGGGAAACCTGATTGCACAGAAGCGTTCCAGGGTGCACCTTGACTGTACCACAATCGATAAGTCCAGCTGCATCTGTTTAGTCATCTCCTACCAAAATGACTAGGAGGAGGAATACCCAAGAGAAGAAAAATAGAGAGGATGGACCTTCTGCAACAGACCTAATGGCTATCGACATAGACAATATGTCAGAAAAGGAATTCAGACTAACAATTATCCAGGCAATAGCTAGGTTGGAGAAAGCCATGGATGACCAAACAGAATTGATTAGGGCAGAACTGAAAGCCGCCAGGGATGATGTTCACAATGTTAGGGCAGAACTGAAAGCCACCAGGGATGATGTTCAAAATTCTCTCAATGAGTTCCAGTCCAATCTAAATTCTCTAAAAGCTAGGGTAACTGAGACAGAAGATAGAATTAGTGATCTGGAGGACAAACAGATAGAGAGAAAGGATCAGGAGGACGCTTGGGAAAAAAAGCTCAGAAGCCACGAAAACAGAATCAGGGAAATAAATTATGCCATGAAACGTTCCAACATCAGAATTACTGGAATCCCTGAAGGGGAGGAAAAAGAAAGAAGTCTAGAAGATATAGTGGAAGAAGTTATCTATGAAAATTTTCCCAAACTCACGAATGGAAACAACGTTCATGTGCTAGAGGCAGAGAGATTTCCTCCCAAGATTTTAGATTCTCGAAAATTCTCATGACACCTTATAGTTAAAATGAGGAATTATGTTTCACGACAGACCCTCTTAAAAGCAGCTAGGACAAAAAAGCTCCTTACATACAGAGGAAAGTCCATTAGAATAACGTCAGACTTTTCCACAGAGACCTGGCAAGCCAGGAAGGGCTGGCAAAAGATATTCAGAGTACAAAATGAGAAGAACATGCAACCAAGAATACTCTATCCAGCAAGACTGACATTTAAAATGGAGGGAGAGATAAAGAGTTTCCAAGATGGGCAAGGCTTTAAAGACTATGCAACCACCAAGCCGACACTGCAGGAAATTTTAATGGGGGGTCCTATAAAAGAGAAAAAATCCTAAGGATATAATTGAACAGAAATATAGAAACAATCTACAGACAGAAAGACTTCAAAGGCACGATGTCAATAATATCCTATCTCTCAATAATCACTCTCAATGTGAATGGCCTAAATGCGCCCATATAACGACACAGGGTTGCAGATTGGATAAAACGACAGGACCCATCCATATGTTGTCTACAAGAGACCCATTTTGAAACTAAGGTTACACCCAGAATGAAAGTGAAGGGATTGAGAAGCATCTTTCATGCCAAAGGGCCTCAAAAGAAGGCTGGGGTAGCAATTCTCATATCAGATAAATTACCTTTTAAACTAAAGAATGTAGTCAGAGATACAGAAGGACACTACATCATTCTTAAAGGGACTATCCGCCAAGATGATCTAACAATTGTGAATATCTATGCCCCCAATATGGGAGCTCCCAATTACATAAGAAAACTATTAATCAAGATAAAGAGTCATATTGATATGAATACAATAATAGTAGGAAATCTTAATACACCTCTCTCAGAAATAGACAGATCACCGAAGCAGAAAATTAATAAAGAAATAAGAGCATTGAATGAAACATTGGACCAGATGGACCTCATAGACATATACAGAATATTCCACCCTAAAACAACAGAATACTCATTCTCTCAGGTGCACATGGAACCTTCTCCAGAATAGACCACATACTGGGTCACAAAGCAGGACTCAACCAATACCAAAAGACTGACATGATTCCCTGCATACTCTGAGCTCACAATGCTTTGAAACTGGAACTCAATCACAAGGAAAAGTTCAGAAGGAAATCAAACACCTGGAAGCTAAAGACCACCTTGCTTAAGAATGCTTGGATCAACCAGGAGATCAAAGATGAACTTAAACAATTCATGGACACCAATGAGAATGAAGACACTTCGGTCCAAAACCTACGGGATACAGCAAAGGCGGTTCTAAGGGGGAAATAAATAGCCATCCAAGCCTCCTTCAAAAATATTTAAAAATCCAGAATACACCAGCTGTCTCTACACCTTAAAGAACTGGAGAATCAACAACAAATCAAACCAACTCCACACACAAGAAGGGAAACAATCAAGATTAGAGAAGAAATCAATGAGGTAGAAACCAGTGATACAGGTGAATGTATCAATGAAACTAGAAGCTGGTTTTTTGAAAGAATCAATAAGATCGATAAACCATTGGCCACACTAATCCAAAAGAAAAGAGAGAAAGCCCAAAGTAACAAAAATATGAATGAAAAGGGAGAGATCACAACTAACACCAAGGAAATATAAACAATCATCAGAAATTATTACCAACAGTTATATACCAATAAGCTAAGCAAACTAGAAGAAATGGATGCATTCCTGGAAAACTACAAACTCCCAAAATTGAACCAGGAAGAAATGGACAACCTGAATAGACCTATATCAAGTAACAAGATTGAAGCAGTGATCAAAAACCTCCCAAAAAACAAGAGCCCAGGACCTGACAGATTCCCTGGGGAATTCTACCAAACTTTCAAAGAAGAAATAAAACCACTTGTCCTGAAGCTGTTCCTAAAAATTGAAGCAGAAGGAAAACTTCCAGACTCTTTTTATGAAGCCGGCATTACGATGATCCCCAAATCAGGCAAAGACCCTACCAAAAAGGAGAATTTCAGACCAATATCACTGATGAATTTGGATGCAAACATTCTCAACAAGATCCTAGCAATCAGGATCCAGCAGCACATTCAAAAGATTATCCACCATGACCAGGTGGGATTCATCCCTGGGTTGCAGGGTTGGTTCAACATTTGCAAATCAATCAATGTGATAGACCAAATCAATAAGAGAAGAGAGAAGAACCACATGGTCCTCTCCTTTGATGCAGTAAAAGCATTTGACAAAATCCAGCATCCGTTCCTGATGAAAACGCTTCAAAGTATAGGGATAGAGGGAACATTCCTGAACTTCATAAAATCTATCTACGAAAGACCCACAGCAAATATCATCCTCAATGGGAAAAAGCTTGCAGCCTTCCCGTTGAGATCAGGAATACGACAATGATGTCCACTCTCACAACTCTTGTTCAACATACTATTAGCAGTTCTAGCAACAGCAATCAGACAACAAAGAGAAATAAATGGTATCCAAATTGGCAAGGAAGAAGTCAAACTCTCTCTCTTCGCAGATGACATGATTCTTTATATGGAAAACCCCAAAGACTCCACCCCCAAACTACTAGAACTCATACAGCAATTCAGTAACGTGGCAGGATACAAAGTCAATGTACAGAAATCAGTGGCTTTCTTATACACTAACAATGAAAATACAGAAAGGCAAATTAGAGAATCGATTCCATTTACTATAGCACCAAGAACCATAAGATACCTGGGAATAAACCTAACCAAAGAGGTAAAGGACCTGTTCTCGAGGAAATACAGAACACTCATGAAAGAAATTGAAGAAGACACAAAAAGATGGAATACTGTTCCATGCTCTTGGATTGGAAGAAAAAACATTGTTAAAATGTCTATACTGCCTAGAGTAATCTATACTTTTAATGCCATTCCGATCAAAATTCCACCGGTATTTTTCAAAGAGCTGGAGCAAATAATCCTAAAATTTGTATGGAATCAGAAGAGATCCCGAATTGCTAAGGAAATGTTGAAAAACAAAAACAAAAGTGGTGGCATTATTGTTACCCGATTTCAAGCTTTACTACAAAGCTGTGATCACCAAGACAGCATGGTACTGGCAAAAACACAGACACATAGACCAGTGGAACAGAGTGGAGAGCCCAGAGATGGACCCTCAACTCTATGGTCAAACAATCTTTGACAAAACAGGAAAAAATATTCAATGGAAAAAAGACAGTCTCTTCAATAAATGGTGCTGGGAAAACTGGACAGCGATATGTAGAAGAATGAAACTCAACCATTCTCTTACACCGTACACAAAGATAAACTCGAAATGGATAAAAGACCTCAACGTGAGACAGGAATCTATCAGAATCCTAGAGGAGAACCTAGGCAGTAACCTCTTCGATATCAGCCAGAGCAACTTCTTTCAAGATATGTATCCAAAGGCCAAGGAAACAAAAGAGAAAATGAACATTTGGGACTTCATCAAGATCAAAAGCTTCTGCACAGCAAAGGAAACAGTCAACAAAACAAAAAGGCAACCCACGGAATGGGAGAAGATATTTGCAAATGACAGTACAGACAAAAGGTTGATATCCAGGATCTATAAAGAACTTCTCAAACTCAACACACACAAAACAGATAATCATATCAAAAAATGGGCAGAAGATATGAACAGACACTTCTCCAATGAAGACATACAAATGGCTGTCAGACACATGAAAAAAATGCTCGTCAGTAGCCATCACGGAGATTCAAATTAAAACAACATTGAGATACCACCTGACACCTGTTAAAATGGCCAAAATTAGCAAGACAGGAAACAACGTGTGTTGGAGAGGATGTGGAGAAAGGGGAACCCTCTTCCACTGTTGGTGGGAATGCAAGATAATGCAGCCACTTTGGAGAACAGTGTGGAGATTCCTGAAGAAATTAAGAATAGAGCTTCCCTATGACCCTGCAATTGCACTGCTGGGTATTTACCCCAAAGATACAGATGTAGTGAAAAGAAGGGCCATCTGTACCCCAATGTTTATTGCAGCAATGGCTACGGTCGCCAAACTGTGGAAAGAAACAAGATGCCCTTCAACGGATGAATGGATAAGGACGATGTGGTACATATATGCACAATGGAGTATTATACCTCCATCAGAGAGGATGAATACCCAACTTTTGTAGCAACATGGACGGGACTGGAAGAGATGATGCTGAGCAAAATAAGTCAAGCAGAGAGAGTCAAGTATCATATGGTCTCACTTATTTGTGGAGCATAACAAAGAACATGGAGGACATGGGGAGATGGAGAGGAGAGGGAGTTGAGGGAAACTAGAAGGGGAGATGAACCATGAGAGACTATGGACTCTGAAAAACAACCAGAGGGTTTTGAAGGGGCGGGGGGTGGGAGGTTGAGGAACCAGGTGATTGGTAATAGGGAGGGCACGTACTGCATAGAGCAATGGGTGTGATGCCAAAACAATGAACACTGTTATGCTGTAAATAAACAAATAATAAAATAAAATAAAAAAAAGACCGACAAAAGTAGATGACAAAATAAAAAATAATAAATAAATAAATAAATAAATTTAAACAAAAAAAAGAACCTCATCAAATAGAACTCCGTGTCTAAGATTTATATACTATCAGGACAAACTCAAATACACAGAAACACTGGCGGAAGATTAAGATGGGAGAGTACCTATAAATTCTGAGTGTGGGTGAGGAAGGTTATTTTGATTCTTTCTGGATGTATCTTGATATCTTTGTTAAAGGACTCAACTTTCCTAAGATAAAGGGGGATTAAAAACTGGTTTACCTATAGGGGTTGCATTGATTGAGGAAAGGGGATTACTTTGAAACTTAAGTCTATATGAATATTAAAAATAATAGTCGTAATGTAAAATTAAATTAAATTAAAATTTTAAAATTAAAAAAATAGAAAAGCAAAAGAAAAACAGGTACATGTATGAAAAAGTTCATGTTAAAATGTTATTATGGATTTTGATTTACTGGACATCTCACTGTGATGGTAATTAGGTCAACAATTTTTAGATAAAAGAAATGAACCAGAATAGTGGGAATGAAGTAAAAATAAACGTTGTATCTATGAAGTAGTGGTTGTTGTCCTATTGCTTTTTTTTTTTTTTTGGTTGGCTTTCTTTTGGAGGGGTCTCCTTCGTGGGTTTTCAGGGAGTCATGCTAGAGTTAAGTCCTCCTGCCCCCATCAAGGGGATAGGCTCTGAGGAAACCGGTTTTTCAGGCTTTTATTCTCTGAAGGATTTTTTTGTTTGTCTGTTCATTTGTTTTCTCTCCCCTTGGCAGCTTTTGATGGTTTTTGGAGGTTTAGAGGAAAGAAAATTGCACCCAGACTTCCCTCTCAGAGAAAAGCCTCCATTTGTTCCACTCTGGGTGCTCCAGAGCACATAAATTCCCCCTCAGCCACTGGCAGAGCATGTTCCCAGTCGTGGTCTCTGGGGTCACAGAAACTCCCCCTTGTACTCAAACCCATGATAGCCAATGCTGTCTGGTCAGCTCCAGACCAACAGAGAGGTCCCAAGCAGTGATAGTGCACTGAGATTTACCACGGGCTGGGAGTGTTCAGACTCTTTGGGGTCCAAGAGAGTGCCGGCTGGCACCTGCATGCACCTCTCTCAGGGGAATGTGTGGGGCTCAACTCAGACTCTGGTCATGAGGTGCGTGTATGTAAGGTGCAAAAGGTTATGGTTCTGACAGCAAGTGAGGCTCCCTTACCCTCATGGGAGTCACCACCCAGAGGCTCTCAGGTGCGCTGGCCACTCAGGGACCAATACCTGCATTCTTTCTGACTCAGCACCAGCGGTGGCTGTCCTGGTTTGGGGGACTTAAGCCTTTGTCCCTAACTGTCCAATTCCCACAATTTCCCCCCATGATCCTTTGCTCTTTTTGCATGCTTTCAACCAGACTCCAAGTTAATGTTGGTCCCTAATCACAGAGCACTCTCGTATTGGGGTATTACTTTCCAATGAGTTGCTTCTGATGCCTCTCTCCCCCTTTTGTTTATCTTCCAATATCAGTCTGATGTTCCCACTCCACTTTACCTCCCATGTTCTTGTTAAGTCTAATGTCCTTGTTAAGTGACACAAAATTATTTTGCCCCTGAGAGGAAAAATCCACTTTCTGTGAGAACAATGATGCATAAATAATCAGAACAATCAGCATGTACTTTTTCGTAATTATTTTTGTTAGTGTAACAGCATTTTAATCATTTTGTTTTAAAATATCAATTGGAGGGGGAGATGAACCATGAGAGACTATGGACTCTGAAGAACTAACTGAGGGTTTTGGAGGGGAGTGGGGTGAGAGGTTGGGTGAGCCTGGTGGTGGGTATTGTGTAGGGCACATATTTCATGGAGCACTGGGTGTGGTGCATAACCAATGAATTCTGGAACACTGAAAAGAAATTTAAAAATAAATAAATAATTAAAAAATAATATTAAAAAATAAAATATATAATAAATAAATAAAATATATAAAATATATAAATAATATATATTTAAATAAAATAAAATAAATAAATAAAAAATATATAAAATATACTGACATCTTGCTTTTAAAATAAATTATAAAAAGTACAATTACTCAATGAGTAAAAATAAATAATTTAGACTCCTATCACTGTTAATTTATGTAGAAAGATGTGAAGGAGAAGAGAAAGTAGAATTAAAAATAATACGAAGGAAATCTGGGATAAGAGACATAGACTGGCTCTGCCAATCAAGTTCAGCAATGAATCCACTAATCAAATACACCTTGCAAGCATTTTGCAATGTTTGGGCATGCAGAAGGAGGCATTAGTGCTGAACAGTGATAACTACTACCTAGTCATCCTGGTAGGGAACTGGAGAGGTTGCACAGGGTAAGAGGTATTGAATTAAGATCTGTGAAGGGAATCCAGGCAAAGAGAAGGGAGACAATGACTTTTTTATGCACAAGTAACAGCCTGTGTAAAGATGCAGAGTTTGGAGAGAACATGACACCTGGAGATGCTACAAGCTGCTGGGAACTGCTGGAGCTCAAGCAGACAGTGGAATTTGTGGGTATACTCACTAAGACATGTCATACAAGGCCTTGATGTCACATAGGAGAATGCATAACCTAATCCCCGTAGGTTTCGAGAAACCAATGATGAGTGAGGAACCCCTGATCAGGAGAATGTGTGTCTACACACATTAAAAAATCACACTAGTAAGACTGTGGATAAATCATAATGAAACAAAAGTCCAGCGCTGAAACATTTTTACGCAATTATTGCTAGAGATTAGGGAAAGAATCTTAGAGAGGACAGAAATAGCCATGATATTTGGAAGGTTAAAGGACATGGCTTATTGTGTTATCAGGTGGGCAAAAGTAATGATTGTTTTTCATTGGCTCAAAAACCTGGAATTAACAGACATTTGGAGGTTTGTTACCAATGAAATCTAGAGGGAGGTCTGCTCTTAGAAAATGCTCTGTAATTTCTTTCCAAGCACACTACAATTTTCTTACGTGTTTTGCTACATCTAAAAGAAGGAAGAGGAGTTTCCATTCCAAGTGACAACAAATGAATCAAGATGAGGGGAATAAGTGAAAGCTCTTACTCACATAGAGAACTGGTTGTGATTTAGACCTCTGCAAAATGGTAGTTGTTGTTTTCCTCTCTTCTCTGAGAATTTATTGGCTTGGTTATGTAAAACTGATAAAAGGAGAGGAAATGGGGACACAGAGAGTTCCATTGTTTCCTCAGACCCTGCTGCCTCCCAGGATATTTGAACTTTGAAATTTTCTGTCTACTCACTGAAACATTCTGAATGGGACACTTCCTCAGTACCTTCTTCATTGGGCCCACAACTTCCTTGTTCATTAGACTGTATATGAGATGGTTCAGCATGGGAGTGAGGATGGCGTCAAACATAAAGAAATCCTGGTTCAAGATGGGGTTATGGGAAGATCCAGGCCTCAAGTATATCAGCATGACTGCACCAGAGTAAAAGATGACCACAGTCAGATAGGAGGAGCAGGTAGCCAGGGCCTTGCTCCTTCCCTCATGAGAGTGAGGAAGATGAGGGTGTAGGAGGTCAGGAGGAAGCTTATAGGAAGAATAAAAAACAATGCTGGTCACTATTATTCTTTTCTCATAGGATTATATGTCCTCACAAGATAGCTTCAAGATGGCCTTGACCTCACAGAAGTGGTGGAGTTCCCAGGGGCCACAGAGGGGAAAGTGTATGGAATAGGCTATGTGGGCCAAGGATGCCAGAGTTCCTCCCACCCAGGAGCCAATGGTCATTTTCTGATAATAATTGGGTACTAAGAGGATTTCAGTTGGCCATACAGTGATCATAAGCCATGAGGGTCAAAGTAGGCACTTAGCAATCCCCATAGTCAAAGTGAAGAAGATCTGGGCCCCACACACAATCAGGGAAATCTCTTTTTCCTGAGAAAAAGTTAACCAACATTTTTGGCACTATGTTATAGATGAAATCCAGGTCAATGAGAGAGAGTTGCCTAAGCAGGAAATACTTGGAGGTGTGGAGGTGGGGATCCACCCAGATGAGGAGAATCAAAGTTGTGTTTCCTGTGATAGCAATGGTGTAGATGAGGAGGACAACCAAGACAAGGAGGACTGTATGTGTCATTACAGGATAAAGTCCCAGAAGAATGAAGTCTGTGCTTAATGTCTCATTTCCTGTCTCGATTTTCTCTTTAGCAGCTTCACCTGAAAGACAGTGGACACTTTCATAATGCATGTATATAAAGCAGACCCATACAATACAGTAATTGACTGCATAATATGAACTGTTTCTTGGGTAACTAAAAATATAATTTTCCTTCATAAAGATATTCAAGTTACAGGACAGGAATTAAGTACAGCAAGGAAACGACACTTTTTTTTTTCCATCAGTGCTTAAACCCATTCTATATTTACTGTTTCTACTTCACCTTTAATTATCCTCTTTCAATAATCTAAAAGATTCTTAAATTCATACAGGTGTTTTAGTTTGGTTTATTTTCATATTAGTGGTTGCAGTAAAGCAATTTTGGCATACCATAGGGATGCTTTAATAAAATATTTTTGTGATTCAGGTGTAACATGGAATAAATGTCACATGAAGTAAACTATATTCTGGGAAACTCCAATATCATTTATTTAACTCATTGAAGTTCCTACAGAATGTGGACCATTGAGTGCTCCAACACACTCAAGCCTCAATAACATTTATCTGTTCAGTAGAAAGTTTTTTTTTAGTCTCCCCTCACCATCTGTATTCAGAGAATCAACAAGCAGCAAGTTTAAATTCGATGTCTTTAAGAAGGGTGAGAAAGGACACATCTTGTTTTTTCATTTTTAATTGGATTATATTTGCTAGATGATATTACATTAACTTAAGATGTACAACATACTTATTGTACAACTCGATAGGTTATTTTAGTCTCACGACAAGTTTAGCTATCATCTGTTTTTTACAGAACTATTTCAATGCCTTTGATTATATTCCTTATTCTGTACCTGGAAGCCTGTGCCTTCCATTCTGCTTCACCCATTTTTGCCCATCCCGGCCATCCTTACCCCCATCCATCCATGACCAGTTTGTTATATGTATTTATGGATCTGTTTCTATTATTTTGTTTTGTTTCTTCCTTTATTTTATTTTTTAGATTCCACATATCAGTGATGGTATATGACATATATCTTTCTCTGTCTGACTAATTTAACTTAGGATAATACCTCCTAGGTTCATCCATGTCACAAATGGCAAGAAGACAAGGAAAATAAGTAAAAGACATCCAGATTGGTATGGAAAACGTAAAACTGTCGCTATTTACAGATGAAATCATATTAAAAAAAAACACAACACAACAAAATAAAAAACCCTGAAAACCTCACCATAAAACTATTAGAAATAATAAATGCATTCAGTACTGTTGCAGAATACATAACTAATAAACATAAATCTTTCATCTCTCTGCACTAATGACAAAGCAGTTTTAAAAAAATTAAGCAAACAATTTCATTTAGAATTTCACCAAAAATAAGAAAATACTTAGAAGTAAATTTAACCAAGGAGTTGGAAGAACTATATGCTAAAAACTAGAGAACCCTGCTGAAAGAAATAGAAGAAGAAACAAAAAATGAAATGGAATAGAAGAATTAATATTGTTAAAATGTGAGGGGGAGACAAGATGGCAGGGAACTAGGAGAAGGCGCCGTTTCAACCTGTACCCTCACCCTGACGTGAGTTGATTACCTACCAAAGAACTCCAATCACCCATAAAATCAGCCTGGGATCAGAATTATACACATCTGGATCTCTATGGGGGCAGAAGACACCAGTGGGCAGGTAAAGTGGAGTGGAAACATTGGACTGATATTGGAAGATAAACAAAACGGGGAGGGAGCCACCAGAGGCGACCCACTGGAAAGTAATACTCCAGTACGAGAGTGCCCTTCGTCTCAAGACCACCATTAACTTGGAGTCTGGTTGAAAGCACGCAAAAAGAGTAAAGGATCATGAGGGGAAATTGTGGGAATTGGGGTGGTTAGGGACAGGGGCTTAAGTCCCCACACCCAGGACAGCCACCCCTGGCGCTGAGCCAGAGAGTGCAGTGGAGAAACAGGTCTTGGTCCCTGAGTCGCCAGTGTGCTCAAGAGCACATGGGGTTTGGCTCACGTGAGGGGCTGGAAGCATCGCTATTCGGCAGAAGCAAAGCCTTTTTGCATTCTCCACATAAGTGCCATGCCATGCTATCAGAGTCTGATTCACATCTTGCGCACTCCCCTGAGAGAGGTGCATGCAGGCGTCAGCCCGGTGCTCTTGGACCTGGAAAGACCAGGCACTCCCAGAATGGCCCAGCAGGAAAATCTCAGTGTGTTATCACTGCTTGGAACCTCTCTGGTGGTGTGGAGCTGACCAGACAGCCACCACTGTTGTGGTTTTGGGTACAAGCAGGAGTTCCTGTGTCCCCAGGGACTGCACCTGGGAAAGTGCTCTGCCAGTGGCCAAGGGGGAATATATGTGCTCTGCAACACCCAGAGGGGAACAGACTAAGGATTCTCTCTGAGAGGGAGGTCTGGGTGCAGTATGCTTTCCTCTAAATCTCCAAAACCCATCAAGAGCCACGAAAGGGAGAGAAAACTAATGAACAAAAACGTAAAAACCTCCAGAGAACAAAAGCCTGAAAAAGAGGTTTCCTCAGAGTCCACTCCCTTAACAGGGTGGGAGGACGTAACTCAGGGAACATTGCCTGAAAACCCATGTGGCAGGCCCCTGCCTCAGAAAGCCAACAAGGAAAAAAAAAAAAAAAAGACGACAAGAGCACAACCACCACTAATTCATAGATACAACTTTTATTTTAAATTTGTTCCCAAAATTCTGGTAATTTTTTTTAATTTTGTAAAAAAGATATTTTTTTAGCCTATGTGCCATCACAGTGATATATCCAGTATATCAAATTCCATAATAAACTTTTAACCTGAACTTTTTGATACATATATCCGTGTTTTTCTTTTTTTTAATAAATTTATTTATTTTTTTCAATGTAACAGAATTCATTCTTTTTGCACAACACCCAGTGCTCCATGCAATAAATGTCCTCCCTATCACCCATCACCGGGTTCCCCCAACTTCCCAGCCCCGCAGCTTCAAAACCCTCAGGTTGTTTTTCAGAGTCCATAGTCTCTTATGGTTCACCTCCCCTTCCAATTTTTTTTATATAAACATATAATGTATTTTTATCCCCAGGGTACAAGTCTGTGAATCGCCAGGTTTTCATACTTCACAGCACTCACCATAGCACATACCATCCCCAATGTCCATAACCCCCTCCCCATCTCCAAACCCAGTTTGTTTTGTGAGATTAAGAGTCATTTATGGTTTGTCTCCCTCCCAATCCCATCTTGTTTCATTTATTCTTCTCCTATCCCCCAAACCCCCATGTTGCATTTCCATGTCCTCATATCAGGGAGATCATATGATAGTTGTCTTTCTCCGATTGACTTATTTCACTAAGCATGATACTCTCTAGTTCCATTCACGTCATTGCAAATGGCAAAATTTCATTTCTTTTGATGACTGCATAGTATTCCATTGTGTATATATACCACCTCTTCTTTATCCATTCATCTGTTGATGGACATCTAGGTTCTTTCCATAGTTTGGCAATTGTAGACATTGCTGCTATAAACATTCGGGTACACGTGCCCCTTCGGATCACTATGTTTGTATCTTTAGGGTAAATACCCAGTAGTGCAATTGCTGGGTCATAGGGTAGTTCTATTTTCAACATTTTGAGGAACCTCCATGCTGTTTTCCAGAGTGGTTGCACCAGCTTACATTCCCACCAATAGTGTAGGAGTGTTCCCCTTTCTCCGCATCCTCACCAGCATCTGTCATTTCCTGACTTGTTAATTTTAGCCCTTCTGACTGGTGTGAGGTGATATCTCATTGTTGTTTTGATTTGTATTACCCTGATGCCGAGTGATGTGGAGCACTTTTTCATATGTCTGTTGGCCACCTGGATGTCTTCTTTGCAGAAATGTCTGTTCATGTCCTCTGCCCATTTCTTGATTGGATTGTTTGTTCTTTGGGTGTTGAGTTTGCTAAGTTCCTTATAGATTTTGGACACTAGCCCTTTATCTGATATGTCGTTTGCAAATATCTTCTCCCATTCTGTCAATGGTCTTTTGGTTTTGTTAACTGTTTCCTTTGCTGTGCAAAAGCTTTTGATCTTGATGAAATCCCAATAGTTCATTTTTGCCCTTGCTTCCCTTGCCTTTGGCGATGTCCTAAGAAGACTTTGCTGCAGCTGAAGTCGAAGAGGATGCTGCCTGCATTCTCCTCAAGGATTTTGATGGATTCCTTTCTCACATTCAGGTCCTTTATCCATTTTGAGTCTATTTTCGTGTGTGGTGTAAGGAAGTGGTCCAATTTCATTTCTCTGCATGTGGCTGTCCAATTTTCCCAGCACCATTTATTGAAGAGGCTGTCTTTTTTCCATTGGACATTCTTTCCTGCTTTGTCAATGATTAGTTGACCGTAGAGTTGAGGGTCTATTTCTGGGCTCTCTATTCTGTTCCATTGATCTATGTGTCTGTTTTTGTGCCAGTACCATGCTGTCTTCATGATGACAACTTTGTAATAGAGCTTGAAGTCGGGAATTGTGATGCCACCCACTTTGGCTTTGTTCTTCAATATTCCTTTGGCTATTCGAGGTCTTTTCTGGTTCCATATAAATTTTGGGATTATTTGTTCCATTTCTTTGAAAAAAATGGATGGTATTTTGATAGGGATTGCATTAAATTTGTAGATTGCTTTAGGTAGCATAGACATTTTCAAAATATTTATGATTCCAATCCAGGTGCATGGAACATTTTTCCATTTCTTTGTGTCTTCCGCAATTTCTCTCATGAGTACTTATAGTTTTCTGCATATAGATTCTTAGCCACTTTGGTTAGGTTTCTTCCTAGGTATCTTACAGTTTTGGGTACAATTGTAAATGGGATTGACTCCTTAATTTCTCTTTCTTCCGTCTTGTTGTTGGTGTACAGAAATGCAACGGATATCTGTGCATTGATTTTATATCCTGACACTTTACTGAATTCCTGTACAAGTTCTAGCAGTTTTGGAGTGGAGCCTTTTGGCTTTTCCACATATAGTATCATATCATCTGTGAAGAGTTATACTTTGACTTCTTCTTTGCCGATTTGGATGCCTTTAATTTTTTGATGTTGTCTGATTGCTGAGGCTAGGACTTCTAGTACTATGTTGAATAGCAGTGGTGTTAATGGACATCCCTGCCGTGTTCCTGACCTTAACGGAAAAGCTTTCAGTTGTTCTCCATTGAGAATGATATTTGCGGTGGGTTTTTCATAGATGGCTTTGATAATATTGAGGTATGTGCCCTCTATCCCTACACTTTGAAGAGTTTGGATCAGGAAGGGATGCTGTACTTTGTCAAATGCTTTTTCAGCATCTATTGAGAATATCATATGGTTCTTGTTCTTTCTTTTATTAATGTGTTCTATCACATTGATTGATTTGCAGATGTTGAACCAACCTTGCAGCACTGGAATAAATCCCATGTAGTTGTGGTGAATAATCCTTTTAATGTACTGTTGAATCCTATTGGCTAGTATTTTGGTGAGAATTTTTGCATCTGTGTTCATCAAGGATATTGGTCTGTAGTTCTCTTTTTTGGTGGGATCCTTGTCTGGTTTTGGGATCAAGGTGATGCTGCCCTCATAAAATGAGTTTGGAAGTTTTCCTTCCATTTCTATTTTTTTGGAACAGTTTCAGGAGAATCGGAATTAGTTCTTCTTTAAATGTTTGGTAGAATTCCCCTGAGAAGCCGTCTGGTCCTGGGCTTTGGTTTGTTTGGAGATTTTTGATGACTGTTTCAATCTCCTTACTGGTTATGGGCCTGTTCAGGTTTTCTATTTCTTCCTGGTTCAGTTGTGGTAGTTTATATGTCTCTAGGAATGCATCCATTTCTTCCAGATTGTCCAATTTGTTGGCATAGAGTTGCTCATAGTATGTTCTTCTAATTGTCTGTATTTCTTTGGTGTTAGCTGTGATCTCTCCTCTTTCATTGATGATTTTATTAATTTGGGTCCTTTCTCTTTTCTTTTTGATAAGTCTGGCCAGGGGTTTATCAATCTTATTGATTCTTTCAAAGAACCAGCTCCTAGTTTCATTGATTTGTTCTATTGTTTTTTTGGTTTCTATTTCATTGATTTCTGCTCTGATCTTTATGATTTCTCTTCTCCTGCTGCCTTTAGGGTTTCTTTCTTGTTCTTTCTCCAGCTCCTTTACGTGTAGGGTTAGGTTGTGTACTTGAGACCTTTCTTGTTTCTTGAGAAAGGCTTGTACCGCTATATATTTTCCTCTCAGGACTGCCTTTGCTGTGTCCCACAGATTTTGAACCGTTGTGCTTTCATTATCATTTGTTTCCATGAATTTTTTCAATTCTTCTTTAGTTTCCTAGTTGACCCATTCATTCTTTAGAAGGATGCTGTTTAGTCTCCATGTATTTGGCTTCTTTCCAGCTTTCCTCTTGTGATTGAGTTCTAACTTTAGAGCATTGTGTTCTGAAAATATGGAGGGAATGATCCTAATCTTTTGATACTGGTTGAGACCTGATTTGTGACCCAGGATGTGATCTATTCTATGGAGAATGTTCCATGTGCACTAGAGAAGAATGTGTATTCTTTTGCTTTGGGATGAAATATTCTGAATATATTTGTGATGTCCATCTGGTTCAGTGTGTCATTTAAGGCCTTTATTTCCTTGTTGATCTTTTGCTTGGATGATCTGTCCATCTCAGTGATGGGAGTGTTAAAGTCTCCTACTATTATTGTATTATTATTGATGTGTTTCTTTGAATTTGTTATTAATTGGTTCATATATTTGGCTGCTCCCACGTTAGGGGCATAGATATTGAAAATTGTTAGATCTTCTTGTTGGACAGACCCTTTGAGTAGGATATAGTGTCCTTCCTCATCTCTTATTATAGTCTTTGGCTTAAAATCTAATTGATCTCATATAAGGATTGCCACAGCTTTCTTCTCATGCCCGTTAGCAAGGTAAATTGTTTTCCACCCCCTCACATTAAATCTGGATGTGTCTTCGCGTCTAAAATGAGTTTCTTGTAGGGAACATACTGATGGGTTTTGTTTTTTTATCCATTCTGATACCCTGTGTCTTTTGATTGGGGCATTTAGCCCATTAACATTCAGGGTAGCTATTGAGAGATATGAATTTAGTGCCATTATTAGCCTATAAGGTGACTGTTACTGTATATGGTCTCTGTACCTTTCTGATCTACTAATTTTAGGCTCTCTTTTTGCTTATAGGACTCCTTTAAATATTTCCTGTAGAGCTGGTTTGGTGTTTGCCAATTCTTTCAGTTTTAGTTTGTCCTGGAACTTTTTAACTCTCCTTCTATTTTCAATGATAGCCTAGCTGTATAGAGTATCCTTGGCTGCATGTTTTTCTCGTTTTGTGCTCTGAATATATCATGCCAACTCTTTCTGGCCTGCCAGGTCTCTGTGGATAAGTCTGCTGCCAATCTACTATTTTTACCATTGTATGTTATAGACTTCTCTTCCCGGGCTATTTTCAGGATTTCTCTTGTCACTAAGCCTTGTAAATTTTACTATTAGGTGATGAGGTGTGGACCTATTCTTGTTGACTTTGAGGGGTGTTCTCTGCATCTCTTGTATTTTGATGCTTGTTCCCTTTGCCATATTAGGGAAATTCTCTCCAATAATTCTCTCCAATAGACCTTCTGCTCCCCTCTCTCTTTCTTCTTCTTCTGGAATCCCAATTATTCTAATGTTGTTTCGTCTTATGGTGTCACTTCTCTCTCTAATTCTCCCCTCGTGGTCCAGTAGCTGTTTGTCCCTCTTTTGCTCGGCTTCTTTATTCTCTGTCATTTGTTCTTCTATATCACTAATTCTTTCTTCTGCCTCATTTATCCTAGCAGTGAGAGCTTTTTTATTTATTTATTTATTTATTATTTTTTTATTTGTTTATTTACAGCATAACAGTGTTCATTGTTTTGGCATCACACCCAGTGCTCCATGCAGCATGTGCCCTCCCTATTACCCACCACCTGGTTCCTCAACCTCCCAACTCCCGCCCCTTCAAAACCCTCTGGTTGTTTTTCAGAGTCCATAATCTATCATGGTTCATCTCCCCTTTCATTTTCCCTCAACTCCCTCTCCTCTCCATCTCCCCATGTCCTCCATGTTATTTATTATTTTTGATTGTACCTCATTAATATCTTTTTTGATTTCAACTTTGTTAGATATTTGTTCTTTAATTTCTCCAGAAAGGGCTTTTATATCTCCAGAGAGGGTTTCTCTAATATCTTCCATGCATTTTTCGAGCCTGGCTAGAACGTTCAGAATCGTCATTCTGAACTCTTGATTTGAAATATTACCAATGTCTGTGTTGATTAGGTCCCTAGCCTTTGGTCCTGCTTCTTGTTCTTTTGTTTATGGTGATTTTTTTTCTACCTTGTCATTTTGTCCAGATAAGAGGATATGAAGGATCAAATAAAATACTAAAAGCATGGAAAAGACCCCAGAAAAATGCGCTGTAACCAAATCAGAAGAGACACCAAATTGTGGGAGGGAGAAATGTGATAACAAGAGGTTCAGAAAAAAAAAGAAAAAATTTTAAAAAATAAAACAAATAAAGAAAAAATATAAAAAAGAAAGAATATATATACATATATATTTACATAAACTAGTCAAAAAACGTTAAAAAAAGGGTACAAGTTTTAAAAAATTTAGCAGCAGAAGAAAAAAGAAAGAAAAGAAAATTGAAAAAAGAAAAAAAATGAATTAACAGCAAGACTAAAGAATCATGGGGAGAAAGCCATGAGTTCCGTGCTTTGCTTTCTCCTCCTCTGGAATTCCGCTGCTGTCTTAGGAATTGAACCTGCTTTCCTTGATAGATGAACTTCATCCTGGCTGGATATTTTGTTGATCTTCTGGGGGAGGGGCCTGTTGTAGTGACTCTCAAATGTCTTTGCCGGAGGCAGAATTGCACCGCCCTTACCGGCCTCCAGACTAAGTAATCAGCTCTGTTCATTTTGGGAGCTTCTGTTTCCTGAACGCTTTCCGTAGAGTTCCTGGATGAAGGGAATGAAAATGGCGGCCTTCCAGTCTCTGGCCCAGAGGAGCCGAGAGCCCGGGGCCCCACTTCTCAGTGCACCCCCAGAGGACAGCACCCAATCACTCCCATATCCCCCGCCTCTAGCTGTGCTCTTAGCTCACCCAGCTCGTGACCAGTTCAAGGTAACCCTGAGCTGAGAGTTCAGTACTCGGCTCTGTCTCTGTAGCCAGCTTCTCTGTTCTAATGACTGCGAGCTCCGCGACACTCCAACACCCCTGATCCTTCTGTGACCCTGAGGGACCTGGGGCCATGCTGACCACGCGTGGGCTTCCCTCCGGTTTAACCTCTGGAGCAATGTCCCTCAGTGGAACAGACTCTTAAAAGTCCTGATCTTGTGCTCCATTCCTCCGCTTGCCGGGAGCCGACCCCTCCCCCGCAGTCTATCTTCCCATCGTTTTAGATTCACTTCTCCACCAGTCCTACCTTTCAGAAAGTGGTTGATTTTCTGTTTCTAGAATTGCTGTTCTTCTTCTCTTCAATCTCCCGTTGGATTTGTAGGTGTTTGCAATGTTTAGATAAGCTATTGAGCTGATCTCCTTCCTACCTCATGTAGTCTCAGCCTGCTACTTCTCTGCCATCTTGACTCCGCCTCCTTCATATCCGTGTTTTTCCATTTCTTTTCTATTTTTTATTTTTTTAATTTTATTTTAGTTGAGTTTAGTTCATTTTTTTAAGGTTCAAACTTTTATTTCTTATTTCATTCTTTTTTTTAATTTTGATTTTTAATATTCATATAGAGTTAAACTTCAAGGTAATCCTCTTTCCCCAATAAATTATACCCCATAGGTAAACCAATATTTAATCCCCCTTTATCCTAGGAAATTTGAGTCCTTTAACAAATATATCAAGATATATCAAGGAAGACTCAAAATAACCTTCTTAGCCCACAGTGAGAATTTATAACCAATCTCACATCTATCTCCCAATGTTTGTTTGACATTTACAAATCAGCCAATATGATACACTACATTACTAAAAGAAATGACAAGAACCATATGATCTTCTTAACTGATACAGAAAAAGTATTTGACAAAGTACAACATCCTTTCTTGTTAAAACCATTCAAAACACAAGGATAGAAGGAACATGTCTCAATATCTTAGAATCCTTCTATGAAAAGCCCACAGTGAATATCATCCTCCATGGGGAAAAACTGAAGTTTTTTCCCCTAAGGTCAGGAACAGGACAAGGATATCTACTCTCACCACTGTTGTTCTACACAGTATGAGAAGACTCAGCCTCAGCAATCAGACAACAAAAAGAAATAAAATACATCTGAATCAACAAAGAAGAAGTAAAACTCTCACTCTTTGCAGAAAACATGATACTCCATGTGGAAAACCCCAAAGACTCCAGTTGCTAGAACTCTACAGGAATTCAACAAAGTGAAAGGATATAAATTCAATGCATAGAAATCAGTTGCATTTCTATGCACTAACAATGAGAACAGATGAAAGAGAAATTGAACTGATAACATTTATAATTGCTCCAAAATCCATAAGGTATCTAGAAATAAACCTAACCAAAGAGGTAAAGGATCTGTACTCAGAAAACTAGAACACTCATATGTAAATTGAGGAAGACACAAAGAAATTGGAAAAAAATGCTTCTGCTTATGTATTAGAAGAATCATCATCGTTAAAATGTCTATGCTACCTATAGAAATCTAAACATTCATTGCTATCCCTGTTTAAATTCACAGAGTTGAAACAAATAATATGAAGCTTATATGGAACCATAAAAGATCCCAAATATTAAGGAGAATGATGAAAAAGAAAACCAAACCTGGGGGCATCACAATGCCTGACTTCAAGATGCATTACACAGCTGTGATCATCAAGACAGTATGGTACTTGTACAAAAACAGCACAGACCAATGGAGCAACATATAGAACCCAGATATGTGCCATCAACTCTATGGCCAATTAATCTTTGACAAAGCAGGAAAGAATATCCAATCAAAAAAGGAAAGTCTCTTCAACAAATGATGTTGGGAAAATTGAACAGCCACATGAAGAAGAATGAAACCAGGAAATTTTCTTATACCATACACAAAGATAGACTCAAGATAGATAAAAGACCTTAATCTGAGAAAGGAATCCATCAAAATACTAGAGGAGAGCACAGGCAGCAACCTCCATGAACTTCTTGCTAGATACATTTCCAAAAGCAAGGGAAACAAAGGCAAAAATGAACTTCTGGAAATTCATCAAGATAAAAAGCTTTTGCACAAAAAAGGAAACAGTTGACAAAACCAAAATGCAACTGAATGAATGGGAGAAGACATATGCAAATGTCTAATCAAATAAAGAGCTAGTATCCAACATCTATAAAGGCCTTATCAAACACAAAGCTCAAAGAAAAATAATCCAATTAAGAAATGGACAGAAAACATGAACAGACATTTCTGCAAAGAACATGTAGAAATGTCCAATATACCTATGAAAAACTGTTCAACATCACTGGGCATCAGGTAACTACAAATCAAACCCACAATGAGATACCACCTCACATGGATCATAATGGGAAAAAAATTAACCAGTTAAGGAAATTACAGATATTGGAGATTATGTGAAGAAGTGGGAACTTCTTACACAGCTGGTGTGAATGCAAACAGAAGCAGCCTCTCTGGAAAAGAGTATGGATATGCCTCAAAATTTTAAAATAGAACTACACTGTGACCCAGAAATTTCACTACTAGGTATTTATTCCAAAGATACAAATGTAGTGAACTGAAGGGACATGCACCCCAATGTTTATAACAGGAATGTCTACAATAGCCAAACTATGGAAAGAGATCAGTTGCCCATAAATAGATGAATGGATAAAGAAGATATGATAAACCAATATGTATATCTATAACTATCTCCATGAAAAAAATGAAATCTTGCCATTTGGAATGACATGGATGGAAATAGAGGATATTATGTTAAAAATAAGTCAACCAGAGAAAGGCAATTATCATATGATCTCACTCATATGTGGAATTTAAGAAAAATGAATATCATGTGGGAAGGGAGGGAAAATAAAACAAGATGAAATCAGAGAGGGAGATAAACCATAAGAGCCTCTGAATCATAGAGAACAAACTGAGAGATGCTGGAGGGTAACTGTTGGGAGGAAGATGTAACTAGATGATGGACATGTGATGTAATGAGCACTCGGCATTATATAAGACTGATGAATCACTGAATTCTACCTCATGCACTAATAATATATTTTTGTTAATTGAATTTACATAAAAAGACATGTTTGGTAGAATTTGCCTGGGTAGATAACCTGAATAGATATTTCCCAAAGAAAATGTACACATGGCCAATAGATATATGCAAAGACGCTTATCATCCCTTATCATTAGGCAAATGCAAATCAAAACCAAAATGATTTATCACCTTACAACTTCAGAATGTCTAGCATAAAAAAGACAAGAAATAATGAGTGTTGGTAAGGTTGTGAAGGAAAAGAAACACTCATGCAGTATTGGCAGGCATGTAACTTGTTGTTGCACCTATTGTTGAAGACAATAGAAAGGTACCTCAGAAAGTGAAAATAGAAATATGACACAATCCAATAATCTCACTATAAAGTGTTGCCAAAAATTGAAAACACTAAATTGAAAATATATATGCACCCCTAATTTTACTGCAGCATTGATTACTTACAATAGCGAAGATAAGGAACCAAACTAAGTGTTCATCAATAGATACAAGGATAAAGAAGATGTGATAACTTACGATAAAAAAAATACCTTTTAAAGTCTATTTACATCTTCACTGTTTTTTAAAGTCAACTTAGATTACATTTTATTTCACTTAGGCTAAAAGGTTCTGTATAAATCTATGAGGTACATCTGGTCCAATGCATCATTCAATGCTCTTCTTTCCTCAATGATTTTATGCTTGGATAATCTGCCTATTACTGAGAGTAGTGTGTTAAGATCCCCTACTATTAATGTATTCATAGCAATATGACTCCTTATCTTGATTAACAGTTGTCTTATGAAGTTGGCTGCTCCTGAGTTGGTGCATAAAACTTCCAAAAACTTTTCACGAAGCCGGCATTACCCTGATCCCCATAGAAGGCAAAGACCCCACCAAAAATAATTTCAGACCAATAACCCTGAAGAATATGGATGCTAAGATTCTCCACAATATTTTAGCTAACAGGATCCAGCACTGCATTAAAAAGATTACCCACCATGACCAGGTGGGATTAATCCATGGGATTCAAGTGTGGTTCAGTATTCGTAAATCAATCAATGTGATAAAACAAATCAATAAGAGAAGAGAGAAGAACCACCTGGTCCTCTCAGTTGATGCAGAAAATCATTTGACAAGAGAAAGCATCCATTCCTGATTAAAAGATTTCAAAGTATAGAGATAGAGGAAACATTCCCCAACTTCATAAAATCTATCAATGAAAAACCCACACCGAATATAATTCTCAATGGAGAAAAGATGGCAGTCTTCCACTGATACCAGGAACATGACAAGGATGCCCACTCTCAACACTGTTGTTCAACATAGTACTGGAAGTCCTAGCAACAGCAATCAGACAAAAAAGTAAATAAAATATATTCAAATTAGCAAAGAAGAAGTTAAATTCTGTCTCTTCACAAATGACATGATACTTTAAATGGAAAACCCAAAACACTTCACCACCAAACTACTAGAACTCATACAGCCATTCAGTAATATGGCAGGATACAAAATCATTGTACAGTAATCAGTTGCTATCATATAACCTAATAATCAAAATACGGAAAGGGAAATTAGAGAAACAATTCCATTTACTATAGCACCAAGAACCATAAGATCCCTGGGAATAAACCTAACCAAAGTTGTAAAGGATCTGTTCTCAAGGAACACAGAACACTCCTGAAAGAAATTTAATAAGACACAAAAAGATGGAAGACCATTTTAACAATTCTCAGGGATCAGAAGAATAAACATTGTTAAAATGTCTATATGACCTACAGAAATCTATACTTTCAATGCCATCCCATTAAAAATTCCACGGCTATGTTCAAAGAGCTGGAACAAACAATCCTAAAATTTATATGGAGCCAGAAAAGACCCCGATTTGCTAAGGAAATGTTGAAAAAGAAAAAAACAAATCTGGGGCACCACGTTGCCTGGATTTTCAAGCTTTACTACAAAGCTGTGATCACCAAGACAGCATGGTACTGGAAAAAAATAGACACATAGACCAGTGGAACAGAGTAGAGAGCCCAGATTTGGACTCTCAACTCTATGGTCAAATAATCTTCGACAAAGTAGGAAAAAAATATACAGTGGAAAAAAAGACAGTCTCTTAAATAAATGGTGCTGGGAAATTTGGACAGCTATGTGTAGAAGAATGAAACTTAAACATTCTCTTACACCATACACAAAGATAAACTCGAAATGGATAAAAGACCTCAATGTGATGCAGGAATCCTTCAGAATCTTAGAGGTGAACATAGGCAGTAACCGATTCAACATCAGCCACAGTGGCTTCTTTCAACATATGTCTCCAAAAGCAAGGGGAAAAAAAGTGAAAATGAACTTTTGGGACTTCATCAAGATCCAAAGCCTCTGCACAGCCAAGGAAGTCATCAACAAAACAAAGAGGCAACCCATGGAATGTGAGAAGATATTTGCAAATGACAATACAGACAAAGGGCTGATATCGAAGATCTATAAAGTACTCCTGAAACTCAACACACACAAAACAGATTATCATGTAAAAAAACTGGGCAGGAGACATGAACAGACACTTCTCCAAAGAAAACATACAATGGCTAACAGACACATGAAAAAAAATATTCATCATCAATAGCCATCAGGGAGAGTCAAATCAAAACCACATTGAGATACCAACTTACAAAAGTTAGAATTACCAAAATTAACAAGAGTGTAAACAA
Source organism: Meles meles (assembly GCF_922984935.1). NCBI lineage: Eukaryota > Metazoa > Chordata > Mammalia > Carnivora > Mustelidae > Meles > Meles meles. Next base: position 2,918,673 of record NC_060068.1, read on the forward strand.
CCTGTTTTGGAGAGGATGTGGAGAAAGGGGAACCCTCTTACAATGTTGGTGGAAATGCAAGTTGGTGTAGCCACTTTAAGAAAACAGTGTGGAGATTCCTTAACAGATTAAAAATAGAGCTTCCCCATGACCCTGCAATTACACTACTGGGTATTTACCCCAAAGATGCAGAAGTAGTGAAAAGAAGGGCCATCTCTACCTCAATGTTCATAGCAGCAATGGTCACAGTCACCAAACTTTGGAAAGAACCAAGATTCCCTTCAACAACAGGAAACAACATGTGTTGGAGAGGATGCGGGGAAAGTGAAACCCTCTAACACTGTTGGTGGGAATGCAAGTTGGTGCAGCCACTTTGGATAACAGTGTGGAGATTCCTCAAGAAATTAAAAATAGAACTTCCCTATGACTCTGCAATTGCACTACTGGGTATTTACCCCAAAGATACAGATGTAGTGAAAAGAAGGGCCATCTGTACCCCAATGTTTATAGCAGCAATGGCCACGGTCGCCAAACTGTGGAAAGAACCAAGATGCCCTTTGACAGATGAATGGATAAGGAAGATGTGGTCCATATTCAGTATGGAGTATTATGCCCCTATCAGAAAATATGAATACCCAACTTTTGTAGCAACATGGACGGGACTGGAAGAGATTATGCTGAGTGAAATAAGTCAAGCAGAGAGAGTCAAGTATCATATGGTTTCACTTATTTGTGGAGCATAACAAATAAGATGGAGGATATGGGTGGATGGTGAGGAGAAGGAAGTTGAGGGAAATTGGAAGGAGAGATGAACCATGAGAGACTATGGACGCTGAAAAACAACCTGAAGGTCTAGAAGAGGTGGGGGGTGGGAGGTTGGGGGAACAAGGTGGTGGGTATTAGTGAGGGCACGTGTTGCATGGAGCACTGGGTGTGGTGAAAAAACAATGAACACTATTATGCTGAAAAGAAAAAAATATAAAGTGTTATATGTTTAAAAAAAAAGAAGCCATGGTCCATATACACTATGGAATATTATGCCTCCATCAGAAAGGATGAATACCCAACTTTTGTATCAACATGGAAAGGACGGGAAGAGATTGTGCTAAGTGAAATAAGTCAGCAGGGAGAGTCAATTATAATATTTTTGCGGACTTGTGGAGCACAAGAAATAACATGGAGGGCATGGGGAGATGGAGAAGAGATGGGAGTTGGGGGAAATTGGAAGGAGAGAGATGAACAATGAGAGACTGTGGACTCTGAGAAACAAACTGAGCGTTTTGGAGGGGATGGAGGTGGGGGTTGGGTGAGACTTGTGGATAATATTATGGGGGGCACGTTTTGCATGGAGCATTGGATATTGTACATAAGCAATAATTCTGGAATACTGAAAAGAAATTAAAAAAATTATTTCACTTATATAGAGATAAATATCATAAAATTGCCCCCAAGGAATTTATGGTTTCTACCCAATTGACCTTTGCATCTATGTCAGCTTGATCCATCAGAAAAAGGTATATGGCCATCTGAGAGAAACATATTCTGTCAGTTTTTGGAGTATTTTATGCAGATAAAATTTTTATCAAGCCTCCATGAACATCAGTAACTTCTGTCCTGTAGCTGGAAGAGTCCCTCAGCTAATAGACGTCTTTCTACTGTCTTTTTCTACTCCTTCTTCTTAGCTTCTTGAGCCCGTTTGAGCTCTAATTCATGGCTCTCAGCTCTTATGTGCAGTAGAACCACATGAAATACTCACTAAAATGCAGATTCCAGGTCCTACACCCAGAAAATTGTATGCTTAGGCCTAAGATGAGTTACTGAAATATACATTTCCAAGAAAAGCTCAAATGATTCTGATGTTGGTGACATCTATCACATTATGAGAAGGCCAGTGCTGGCCAAATTATAGGGCCTTTAGTCAGGAATGACATCTGTTCACTGTGCTACATTCTTTTATTAGCCACACAGACACATGCATTAATTGCCTACCATACCTCTCTTAGTCATAATTGACCAAATTGACTGACACCTTTGGATGACTGTGGATAACTATAGAGCTCTGAATGTGTGAGTCCAGGCAATAGTGGAATAACTGTCATTGTTCTGTGTCATGTCAAATTGACTGACTGATGTCATCTATAATCTGATAAAATACTTTATACATCCTGATGTAGATACATTTCATAGACACCAGGTGACTAAAATGTTCTGCATTTTCTGTTTAAAATTAAGCATTTATTTTATTTTAAATAGTGTTTGATTCTCAGAGTTAAACTTAGCCATCAATATGAATACCGTCTTGATTTCTTTGCATGAAGATGTAAGAAATGATCAATTCCCAAACAACTGATTTCTTCAGTGAACCAACTTAACAAACTAAGTCATACTACTTACTTGATATAATCCATTAGATTTTTTGTCACAATTACAAACTCGCCAATCAGTATCAACATTGGCTCATGGAACAAATTTTACTATTCCTTCTTATAAATCTACCTAATCCAACCAGTGTGCATGCATGCGTGTGTGTCTTGAAAAACACAGAAATAGTCAATGATGTATTAAGGAGAGAAAGAGTTAGATCTTTTCCCCATATTGTCACTAAAACTGGAAAACAATTAAAATAAACCAAGTTAGCAAGTTCAGAAATTAACCAAATATGTACGAACAGGCAGGCTCAAAAAAAAAACAAAAACAAAAACAAAAACAAAACAAAACAAAACAAAACCCTCATAGAACATGATCTGAGTGCAATGAAATCATTTCCCTCCTAGATGTTCTCACTACATCTTAAATAAAAGACTCACTTTAGGGGGAAAAATCAGACATGAGAGGCAGGCTGTGTCATCCAGAAAGCCAGCATTGAGCAAATAGAATCCAAAGCTTAAGACTGAATATGGCGTGGCTGGTCAGTTTAGTTTAGAATTTCATATCAGATCAATTAGATTTTAAGCCAAAGACTATAATAAGAGATGAGGAAGGACACTATATCATACTCAAAGGGTCTGTCCAACAAGAAGATCTAACGATTTTAAATATCTAAGCCCCCAACGTGGGAGCAGCCAAGTATATCAACCAATTAATAACAAAATCAAAGAAACACATCAATAATAATACAATAATAGTAGGAGACTTTAACACTCCCGTCACTGAAATGGACAGATCATGCAAGCAAAAGATCAACAAGGAAATAAAGGCCTGAAATGACACACTGAACCAGATGGACATCACAGATATATTCAGAACATTTCATCCCAAAAGAACAGAATACACATTCTTCTCTAGTGCACATGGAACATTCTCCATAGAATAGATCACATCCTGGGTCACAAATCAGGTCTCAACTGGTATCAAAAAATTAGGATCATTCCCTCCATATTTTCAGAACACAATGCTCTAAAGCTAGAACTCAATCACAAGAGGAAAGCTGGAAAGAAGCCAAATACATGGAGACTAAACAGCATCCTTCTAATGAATGAATGGGTCAACCAGGAAATTAAAGAAGAATTGAAAAAATTCATGGAAACAAATGATAATGAAAGCACAACGGTTCAAAATCTGTGGGACACAGCAAAGGCAGTCCTGAGAGGAAAATATGTAGCGGTACAAGCCTTTCTCAAGAAACAAGAAAGGTCTCAAGTACACAACCTAACCCTACACGTAAAGGAGCTGGAGAAAGAACAAGAAAGAAACCCTAAACCCAGCAGGAGAAGAGAAATCATAAAGATCAGAGCAGAAATCAATGAAATAGAAACAAAAACAATAGAAAAAATCAATGAAACTAGAAGCTGGTTCTTTGAAAGAATCAATAAGATTGATAAACCCCTGGCCAGACTTATCAAAAAGAAAAGAGAAAGGACCCAAATTAATAAAATCATCAATGAAAGAGGAGAGATCACACCTAACACCAAAGAAATACAGACAATTAGAAGAACATACTATGAGCAACTCTATGCCAACAAATTTGACAATCTGGAAGAAATGGATGCATTCCTAGAGACATATAAACTACCACAACTGAACCAGGAAGAAATAGAAAATCTGAACAGGCCTATAACCAGTAAGGAGATTGAAACAGTCATCAAAAATCTCCAAACAAACCAAAGCCCAGGACCAGACGGCTTCTCAGGGGAATTCTACCAAACATTTAAAGAAGAACTAATTCCGATTCTCCTGAAACTGTTCCCAAAAATAGAAATGGAAGGAAAACTTCCAAACACATTTTATGAGGCCAGCATCACTTTGATCCCCAAACCAGACAAGGATCCCACCAAAAAAGAGAACTACAGACCAATATCCTTGATGAACACAGATGCAAAAATTTTCACCAAAATACTAGCCAATAGGATTCAACAGTACATTAAAAGGATTATTCATGGGGAGCAAGATGGCGGGGAAGTAGGAGGAGGCACCATTTCAACCTGTACCGTAAAGTGAGCTGATTACCTACCAAAGAACTCCAACCACCCATGAAATCAGCCTGAGATCAGAATTATACACGTCTGGATCTCTACTGGAGCAGAAGACGCCAGTGGCAGGTAAAGCAGACTGGGAGCATCTGACTGATATCGGAAGATAAACAAAAGGGGGAGGGAGCCACCAGAGGTGACCGATTGGAAAGTAACACCCCAACACGAGAGTGCTCTGCGTCTGGGGACCAGCATTAACTTGGAGTCTGGTTGAAAGCACTCAAAAAACAAACAGCAAAGGATCGCGGTGGTGGGGGGGGTAATAGTGGGAACCTGGGCGGTTAGGGTCAGGGACCTAAGTCCCCGGACCCAGGACAGCCTCCCCTGGCGCGGAGCCAGAGAGAGTGTGGCGGAGAAATCAGGTCTCGGTCCCTGAGCCGCGAGTGCACCTGAACGCCAGCGCACCTGAGAACGAGTGGGGTCTGGCTCCCGTGAGGGGCTGGGAGCCTGGCCTGATGGCAATCCTGAAACGCGCGCGTCCCACACCCTCCCTTGGGATAGGTGCTCATAGGCGCTAGCCTGGAGCTCTGGCAGCAGGAAAAACCAGACATTCCCAGCCCGGGACAGCGGGAAAATTTCAGTGCGCGATCTCTGCTCGGAACCTCTCTGGCGGTCTGGAGCTGCCTAGACAGCCCACCGCTGCCCTGGTTTTGGGCACAACGAGGAGCTCCTGCATCCCCAGGGACAGTGACCCAGAACCAACTCTGCCAGCAGCTTTTGCAAAACAGTCTGAGGCTTCTCTCTGAGAGGGAGGTTGGGGTGCTGTTTGCTCTCCTCTAAACCTCCAAAAACCATCAAAAGCTGTCAAGGCGAGAGAAAGCAGATGAAAGAACATAAAAACCCCCAGAGAACAAAAGGCTGAAAAAAAAAAAAAACAGTTTCCTGAAAAAAAAAGAGCTCACCCCCTTGAGGGGAGTGGGAGGACCTAACTCAGGGAACATCATTGTCTGAAAACCCACGTGGCAGGCCCCTCCCCCAGAAAACCAACCAGGAAGGAAGGAAAAAAAAAAAAGACTACAAGAGAACAACCACCACTACTTCATAAATACAACTTTTATTTTTAACACTTTACCAATATTCTGGTTCTTTTTTTTTATACATACAGATAATTTTTTAACCTATTTACCATCACACTGAGATGTCCAGTACATCAAATTCTTTAATAACCTTCTAACCTGAAATTTTTGATACATACACCCGTGTTTTTCTTTTGTTTTTCTATTTTTTTTAATTTTAACTTAGTTTAGTCTAGTTTATTCTTTTTTTAATTTTTATTTTCTACTATACATATAGAGTTAAACTTCAAGGTAACCCCCTTTCCCTAATCAATGCTACCCCTATAGGCAAACCAGTTTCTAATCCCCCTGTAACTTAGGAAAGTTGAGTCCCTTAACAAAAACATCAAGATACCTTCAGGAAGAATCAAAATAACCTTTCTCACCCACACTGAGAATCTATAACCATTCTCCCAATTTTTCCTTCTGTCAGTGTTTCTGTGAATTTGTGTCTGTCCTGACAATATATAAATCTTATACTTGGGGTTCTTTCTGAGGAGGTTTTTCCCTTTTTTTGCTTATATATACATATTTTTTTCTCTTGTCATATACTTTTATCACTCTTTGTCTGTCTGTTTTTGTTTGTATACTCCACAAATCTTACCTTGTGGCCCATTTGGGCTGAGCCTTCTCATATATCTTCCCTTTTTTTCCTATCTCTCTCTCTCTTTTTTTTTTCTTCCTTTTTTCTTTCCCCCCTTTTTTTCTTTCTTCTTCTCTGTTTCTTTTTCTTTTCTTTTTTCTCTCATTTGGGTGGGGAATCCTGATTGCACAGAAGCGTTCCAGGGTGCACATTGACTGCACCACAATCGATAAGTCCAGCTGCATCTGTTTAGTCATCTCTTACCAAAATGACTAGGAGGAGGAATACCCAACAGAAGAAAAATACAGAGGATGGGCCTTCTGCAACAGAACTAATGGCTATCGACATAGACAATATGTCAGAAAAGGAATTCAGACTAACAATTATCCAGGCAATAGCTAGGTTGGAGAAAGCCATGGATGACCAAACAGAATTGATTAGGGCAGAACTGAAAGCCACCAGGGATGATGTTCACAATGTTAGGGCAGAACTGAAAGCCACCAGGGATGATGTTCAAAATGCTCTCAATGAGTTCCAGTCCAATCTAAATTCTCTAAAAGCTAGGGTAACTGAGACAGAAGATAGAATTAGTGATCTGGAGGACAAACAGATAGAGAGAAAGGATCAGGAGGAAGCCTGGAACAAACAGCTCAGAAGCCACGAAAACAGAATCAGGGAAATAAACGATGCCATGAAACGTTCCAACGTCAGAATTATTGGAATCCCTGAAGGGGAAGAAAAAGAAAGAAGTCTAGAAGATATAGTGGAAGAAGTTGTCTATGAAAATTTTCCCAATCTCACGAATGGAAACAATGTTCACGTACTAGAGGCAGAAAGATCTCCTCCCAAGATTTTAGATTCTTGAAAGTCCTCACGGCACCTTATAGTTAAAATGGGGAATTATGTTTCAAGAGAGACCCTTAAAAGCAGCTAGGACAAAGAAGCTTCTTACATACAGAGGAAAGCCCATTAGAATAACGTCAGACCTTTCCACAGAGACCTGGAAAGTCAGGAAGGGCTGGCAAAATATATTCAGAGTACTAAATGAGAAGAACATGCAACCAAGAATACTCTATCCAGCAAGACTGACATTTAAAATGGATGGAGAGATAAAGAGTTTCCAAGACCGGCATGGCTTAAAAGACTATGCAACCACCAAGCCGACACTGCAGGAAATATTAAGGGGGGTCCTATAAAAGAGAAAAAATCCTAAGAATATCATTGAACTGAAATATAGAAACAATCTATAGACAGAAAGGAATTCAAAGGCAACACGATGTCAATAAAAACCTATCTCTCAATAATCACTCTCAATGTGAATGGCTTAAATGCGCCCATAAAACGACACAGGGTTGCAGATTGGATAAAACGACAGGACCCATCCATATGTTGTCTACAAGAGACCCATTTTGAACCTAAGGATACACCCAGACTGAAAGTGAAGGGATGGAGAAGCATCTTTCATGCCAATGGGCCTCAAAAGAAGGCCGGAGTAGCAATTCTCATATCAGATAAATTAGATTTTAAACTAAAGACTGTAGTCAGAGATACAGAAGGACCCTACATAATTCTTAAAGGGACTATCCGCCAAGACGATCTAACAATTGTGAATATCTATGCCCCCAATATGGGAGCACCCAATTACGTAAGAAAACTATTAATCAAGATAAAGAGCCATATTGATATGAATACAATAATAGTAGGAGATCTTAATTCGCCTCTCTCAGAAATAGAGAGATCATCGAAGCAGAAAATTAATAAAGAAATAAGAGCATTGAATGAAACATTGGACCAGATGGACCTCATAGACATATACAGAACATTCCACCCTAAAACAACAGAATACTCATTCTTCTCAAGTGCACATGGAACCTTCTCCAGAATAGACCACATCCTGGGTCACAAAGCAGGACTCAACCGATACCAAAAGACTGACATTTTTCCCTGCATATTCTCCGATCACAATGCTTTGAAACTGGAGCTCAATCACAAGGAAAAGTTCAGAAGGAACTCAAACACCTGGAAGCTAAGACCACCTTGCTTAAGAATGCTTGGATCAACCAGGAGATCAAAGATGAACTTAAACAATTCATGGAAACCAATGAGAATGAAGACACCTCGGTCCAAAACCTATCGGATACAGCAAAGGCGGTTCTAAGGGGGAAATACATAGCCATCCAATCCTCCCTCAAAAACATTGAAAAATCCAGAATACACCAGCTATCTCTACACCTTAAAGAACTGGAGAATCAACAACAAATCAAACCAACTCCACATGCAAGAAGGGAAATAATCAAGATTAGAGCAGAGATCAATGAGGTAGAAACGAGAGATACAGTAGAACGTATCAATGAAACTAGAAGCTGGTTTTTTGAAAGAATTAATAAGATCGATAAACCATTGGCCACACTAATCCAAAAGAAAAGAGAGGAAGCCCAAATTAATAAAATTATGAATGAAAAGGGAGAGATCACAACTAACAGCAAGGAAATAGAAACAATCATCAGAAATTATTACCAATAGTTATATGCCAATAAACTAAGCAACCTAGATGAAATGGATGCATTCCTGGAAAGCTACAAACTCCCAAAATTGAACCAAGAAGAAATTGACAACCTGAATAGACAGATATCTAGTAATGAGATTGAAGCAGTGATCAAAACCTCCCAAAAAACAAGAGCCCAGGACCTGGCGGATTCCCTGGGGAATTCTACCAAACTTTCAAAGAAGAAATAACACCAATTCTCCTGAAGCTGTTCCAAAAAATTGAAGCAGAAGGAAAACTTCCAGACTCTTTTTATGAAGCCAGCATTACCCTGATCCCCAAACCAGGCAAACCCTACCAAAAAGGAGAATTTCAGACCAATATCACTGATGAATATGGATGCAAAGATTCTCAACAAGATCCTAGCAAACAGGATCCAGCAGCACATTAAAAAGATTATCCACCATGACCAGGTGGGATTCATCCCTGGGTTGCAAGGTTGGTTCAACATTCGCAAATCAATCAGTGTGATAGAACACATCGATAAGAGAAGAGAGAAGAACCACATGGTCCTCTCAATTGATGCAGAAAAAACATTTGACAAAATCCAGCATCCGTTCCTGATGAAAACGCTTCAAAGTATAGGGATAGAGGGAACATTCCTGAACTTCCTAAAATCTATCTATGAAAGACCCACAGCAAATATCATCCTCAATGGGAAAAAGCTTGCAGCCTTCCCGTTGAGATCAGGAACACGACAAGGATGCCCACTCTCACCACTCTTGTTCAACATAGTATTAGAAGTTCTAGCAACGGCAATCAGACAACAAAGAGAAATAAAAGGTATCCAAATTGGCAAGGAAGAAGTCAAACTCTCTCTCTTCGCAGATGACATGATTCTTTATATGGAAAACCCCAAAGACTTCACCCCCAAACTACTAGAACTCATACAGCAATTCAGTAACGTGGCAGGATACGAAGTCAATGTACAGAAATCAGTGGCTTTCTTATACACTAACAATGAAAATACAGAAAGGGAAATTAGAGAATCGATTCCATTTACTATAGCACCAAAAACCATAAGATACCTGGGCATAAACCTAACCAAAGAAGTAAAGGACCTGTACTCGAGGAACTACAGAACACTCATGAAAGAAATTGAAGAAGACACAAAAAGATGGAAGACTGTTCCATGCTCTTGGATTGGAAGAATAAACATTGTTAAAATGTTTATACTGCCTAGAGCAATCTATACTTTTAATGCCATTCCGATCAAAATTCCACCGATACTTTTCAAAGAGCTGGAGCAAATAATCCTAAAATTTGTACGGAGTCAGAAGAGACCCCGAATTGCTAAGGAAATTGTTGAAAAACAAAAACAAAACTGGCGGCATCACGTTACCCAATGTCAAGCTTTACTACAAAGCTGTGATCACCAAGACAGCGTGGTACTGGCATAAAAACAGACACATAGACCAGTGGAACAGAGTGGAGAGCCCAGATATGGACCCTCAACTCTATGGTCAAATAATCTTCGACAAAACAGGAAAAAATATTCAATGGAAAAAAGACAGTCTCTTCAATAAATGTTGCTGGGAAAACTGGACAGCGATATGTAGAATAATGAAACTCGACCATTCTCTTACACCGTTCACAAAGATAAACTCGAAATGGATAAAAGACCTCAACGTGAGACAGGAATCTATCAGAATCCTAGAGGAGAACATAGGCAGTAACTTCTTCGATATCAGCCACAGCAACTTCTTTCAAGATATGTCTCCAAAGGCCAAGGAAACAAAAGCAAAAATGAACTTTTGGGACTTCATCAAGATCAAAAGCTTCTGCACAGCAAAGGAAACGGTCAACAAAACAAAGAGGCAACCCACGGAATGGGAGAAGATATTTGTAAATGACAGTACAGACAAAAGGTTGATATCCAGGATCTACAAAGAACTTCTCAAACTCAACACACACAAAACAGATAATCATATCAAAAAATGGGCAGAAGATATGAACAGACACTTCTCCAACGAAGACATACAAATGGCTATCAGACACATGAAAAAATGTTCATCATCACTAGCCATCAGGGAGATTCAAATTAAAACAACATTGAGATACCACCTAACACCAGTTAGAATGGCCAAAATTAGCAAGACAGGAAACAACGTGTGCTGGAGAAGATGTGGAGAAAGGGGAACCTTCTTACACTTTTGGTGGGAATGCAAGATAATGCAGCCACTTTGGAGAACAGTGTGGAGATTCCTGAAGAAATTAAGAATAGAGCTTCCCTATGACCCTGCAATTGCACTGCTGGGTATTTACCCCAAAGATACAGATGTAGTGAAAAGAAGGGCCATTTGTACCCAAATGTTTATTGCAGCAATGGCTACGGTCGCCAAACTGTGGAAAGAACCAAGATGCCCTTCAACGGATGAATGGATAAGGAAGATGTGGTCCATATACACAATGGAGTATTATGCCTCCATCAGAAAGGACGAATACCCAACTTTTGTAGCAACATGGACAGGACTGGAAGAAATTATGCTGAGCAAAATAAGTCAAGCAGAGAGAGTCAAGTATCATATGGTCTCACTTCTTTGTGGAGCATAACAAATAACATGGAGGACATGGGGAGATGGAGAGGAGAGGGAGTTGAGGGAAACTGGAAGGGGAGATGAACCGTGAGAGACTATGGACTCGGAAAAACAACCAGAGGGTTATGAAGGGGCGGCAGGAGGGGGTGGGGTGGGGTGGGAGGTTGAGGAACCAGGTGGTGGGTAATAGGGAGGGCACGTACTGCATGGAGCACTGGGTGTGATGCCAAAACAATGAACACTGTTATGCTGTAAATAAGCAAATAAAAATAAATTAATTAATTTAAAAAAGGCATAAAAAAAAGAAAGAAAAAAAAAGGATTATTCATGATGACCAAGTGGGATTTATTCCAGGGCTGCAAGTTTGGTTCAACATCCCCAAATCAATCAATGTGATAGAACACATTAATAAAAGAAAGAACAAGAACCATATGATATTCTCAATAGATGCTGAAAAAGCATTTGACAAAGTACAGCATCCCTTCCTGATCAAAACTCTTCAAAGTGTAGGGATAGAGGGCACATACCTCAATATTATCAAAGCCACCTATGAAAAACCCACCGCAAATGTCATTCTCAGTGGGGAAAACTGAAAGCTTTTCCGTTAAGGTCAGGAACACGGCAGGGATGTCCATTAACACCACTGCTATTCAACATAGTACTAGAAGTCCTAGCCTCAGCAATCAGACAACATCAAAAAATTAAAGGCATCCAAATCGGCAAAGAAGAAGTCAAACTATCACTCTTCGCAGATGATATGATACAATATGTGGAAAAGCCAAAAGGCTCCACTCCAAAACTGCTAGAACTTGTACAGGAATTCAGTAAAGTGTCAGGATATAAAATCAATGCACAGAAATCCGTTGCATTTCTGTACACCAACAACAAGACAGAAGAAAGAGAAATTAAGGAGTCAATCCCATTTACAATTGCACCCAAAACTATAAGATACCTAGGAAGAAACCTAACCAAAGAGGCTAAGAATCTATATGAAGAAAACTACAAAGTACTCATGAGAGAAATTGAGGAAGACACAAAGAAATGGAAAAATGTTCCATGCTCCTGGATTGGAATCATAAATATTGTGAAAATGTCTATGCTACCTAAAGCAATCTACACATTTAATGCAATCCCTATCAAAATACCATCCTTTTTTTTCAAACAAATGGAACAAATAATCCTAAAGTTTATATGGAACCAGAAAAGACCTCGAATAGCCAAAGGAATATTGAAAAAGAAAGCCAAGGTTGGTGGCATCCCAATTCCAGACTTCAAGCTCTATTACAAAGGTGTCATCATCAAGACAGCATGGTACTGGCACAAAAACAGACACATAGATCAATGGAACAGAATAGAGAGCCCAGAAATAGACCCTCAATTCTATGGTCAACTAATCTTCGACAAAGCGGGAAAGAATGTCAAATGGAAAAACGACAGCCTCTTCGATAAATGGTGCTAGGAAAATTGGACAGCCACATGCAGAGAAATGAAATTGAACCACTTCCTTACACCACACACGAAAATAGACTCAAAATGGATAAAGGACCTGAATGTGAGAAAGGAATCCATCAAAATCCTTGAGGAGAATGCAGGCAGCATCCTCTTCGACCTCAGCCACAGCAACGTCTTCCTAGGAACATCGCCAAAGGCAAGGGAAGCAAGGGCAAAAATGAACTATTGGGATTTCATCAAGATCAAAAGCTTTTGCACAGCAAAGGAAACAGTTAAAACCAAAAGACAACTGACAGAATGGGAGAAGATATTTGCAAACGACATATCAGATAAAGGGCTAGTGTCCAAAATCTATAAGGAACTTAGCAAACTCAACACCCAAATAACAAACAATCCATTCAAGAAATGGACAGAGGACATGAACAGACATTTCTGCAAAGAAGACATCCAGATGGCCACAGACACATGAAAAAGTGCTCCACGTCACTCAGCATCAGGGGAATACAAATCAAAACAACAATGAGATATCACCTCACACCAGTCAGAATGGCTAAAATTAACAAGTCAGGAAATGGCAGATGTTGGCAAGGATGCGGAGAAAGGGGAACCCTCCTACAATTTTGGTGGGAATGCAAGCTGGTGCAACCACTCTGGAAAACAGCATGGATGTTCCTCAAAATGTTGAAACTAGAACTACCCTATGACCCTGCAATTGCACTGCTGGGTATTTACCCCAAAGATACAGATGTAGTGAAAAGAAGGGCCATTTGTACCCCAATGTTTATTGCAGCAATAGCTACGGTCGCCAAACTGTGGAAAGAACCAAGATGCCCTTCAACGGATGAATGGATAAGGAAGATGTGGTCCATATACACAATGGAGTATTATGCCTCCATCAGAAAGGACGAATACCCAACTTTTGTAGCAACATGGACAGGACTGGAAGAAATTATGCTGAGCAAAATAAGTCAAGCAGAGAGAGTCAAGTATCATATGGTCTCACTTCTTTGTGGAGCATAACAAATAACATGGAGGACATGGGGAGATGGAGAGGAGAGGGAGTTGAGGGAAACTGGAAGGGGAGATGAACCGTGAGAGACTATGGACTCGGAAAAACAACCAGAGGGTTATGAAGGGGCGGCAGGAGGGGGTGGGGTGGGGTGGGAGGTTGAGGAACCAGGTGGTGGGTAATAGGGAGGGCACGTACTGCATGGAGCACTGGGTGTGATGCCAAAACAATGAACACTGTTATGCTGTAAATAAGCAAATAAAAATAAATTAATTAATTTAAAAAAGGCATAAAAAAAAGAAAGAAAAAAAAAGGATTATTCATGATGACCAAGTGGGATTTATTCCAGGGCTGCAAGTTTGGTTCAACATCCCCAAATCAATCAATGTGATAGAACACATTAATAAAAGAAAGAACAAGAACCATATGATATTCTCAATAGATGCTGAAAAAGCATTTGACAAAGTACAGCATCCCTTCCTGATCAAAACTCTTCAAAGTGTAGGGATAGAGGGCACATACCTCAATATTATCAAAGCCACCTATGAAAAACCCACCGCAAATGTCATTCTCAGTGGGGAAAACTGAAAGCTTTTCCGTTAAGGTCAGGAACACGGCAGGGATGTCCATTAACACCACTGCTATTCAACATAGTACTAGAAGTCCTAGCCTCAGCAATCAGACAACATCAAAAAATTAAAGGCATCCAAATCGGCAAAGAAGAAGTCAAACTATCACTCTTCGCAGATGATATGATACAATATGTGGAAAAGCCAAAAGGCTCCACTCCAAAACTGCTAGAACTTGTACAGGAATTCAGTAAAGTGTCAGGATATAAAATCAATGCACAGAAATCCGTTGCATTTCTGTACACCAACAACAAGACAGAAGAAAGAGAAATTAAGGAGTCAATCCCATTTACAATTGCACCCAAAACTATAAGATACCTAGGAAGAAACCTAACCAAAGAGGCTAAGAATCTATATGAAGAAAACTACAAAGTACTCATGAGAGAAATTGAGGAAGACACAAAGAAATGGAAAAATGTTCCATGCTCCTGGATTGGAATCATAAATATTGTGAAAATGTCTATGCTACCTAAAGCAATCTACACATTTAATGCAATCCCTATCAAAATACCATCCTTTTTTTTCAAACAAATGGAACAAATAATCCTAAAGTTTATATGGAACCAGAAAAGACCTCGAATAGCCAAAGGAATATTGAAAAAGAAAGCCAAGGTTGGTGGCATCCCAATTCCAGACTTCAAGCTCTATTACAAAGGTGTCATCATCAAGACAGCATGGTACTGGCACAAAAACAGACACATAGATCAATGGAACAGAATAGAGAGCCCAGAAATAGACCCTCAATTCTATGGTCAACTAATCTTCGACAAAGCGGGAAAGAATGTCAAATGGAAAAACGACAGCCTCTTCGATAAATGGTGCTAGGAAAATTGGACAGCCACATGCAGAGAAATGAAATTGAACCACTTCCTTACACCACACACGAAAATAGACTCAAAATGGATAAAGGACCTGAATGTGAGAAAGGAATCCATCAAAATCCTTGAGGAGAATGCAGGCAGCATCCTCTTCGACCTCAGCCACAGCAACGTCTTCCTAGGAACATCGCCAAAGGCAAGGGAAGCAAGGGCAAAAATGAACTATTGGGATTTCATCAAGATCAAAAGCTTTTGCACAGCAAAGGAAACAGTTAAAACCAAAAGACAACTGACAGAATGGGAGAAGATATTTGCAAACGACATATCAGATAAAGGGCTAGTGTCCAAAATCTATAAGGAACTTAGCAAACTCAACACCCAAATAACAAACAATCCATTCAAGAAATGGACAGAGGACATGAACAGACATTTCTGCAAAGAAGACATCCAGATGGCCACAGACACATGAAAAAGTGCTCCACGTCACTCAGCATCAGGGGAATACAAATCAAAACAACAATGAGATATCACCTCACACCAGTCAGAATGGCTAAAATTAACAAGTCAGGAAATGGCAGATGTTGGCAAGGATGCGGAGAAAGGGGAACCCTCCTACAATTTTGGTGGGAATGCAAGCTGGTGCAACCACTCTGGAAAACAGCATGGATGTTCCTCAAAATGTTGAAACTAGAACTACCCTATGACCCAGCGATTGCACTACTGGGTATTTACCCTAAAGATACAAATGTAGTGATCCAAAGGGGCATGTACACCCTAATGTTTATAGCAGCAATGTCTACAATAGCCAAACTATTTAACGAACGTAGATGTCCATCAACAGATGAATGGATAAAGTAGAGGTGGTATATATACACAATGGAATACTATGCAGCCATCAATTGAAATGAAATATTGCCGTATGCGACGTGGATGGAACTAGAGGGTATCATGCTTAGTGAAATAATTCAAAGGAGAAAGGCAACTATCATATGATCTCCCTGATATGAGGTCATGGAGATGGAACATTGGGGTTAGGGGGTTAGGAGTAGAATAAATTAAACAAGATGGAATTGGGAGGGATACAAACCATAAATGACTCTTAATCTCACAAACAAACTGAGGGTTGCTGTGGGGAGGGGGGTTTGAGAGAGGAGGAGGGGGGTTATGGACATTGGGGAGGGTATGTGCTATGGTCAGTGCGGTGAATTGTGTAACCTGGTGTTTCACAGACCTTTACACCTGGGGATAAAATTACATTATATGTTTATAAAAAATAAGAAATAAATAAATAAAACAAAAAAAATAATACCAAAAAAAGAGAAAACCAAAAAGTCCTAATAGTATGAAGAATTTTCAAGAAGTATCCCTACTGATGCTGTCATTTGTGCTCATTCTTGACTGAAATCATTATGGTTCTTTCATGGTGTTAATTGCCTCTCTAGCTGGTGGAAATTGGATGCCTGGTTTGGCCTTCATGAAGATCACATATTTGACTTCTCCTTGAGGCTAACCATTGCACTGTGACCCACGAAGATATAATATTAAGATGCTGGATTAAACGGAGAACTTGTTCTGTCAAATCCTTGTTATAAACTGACAAAGAACCCAGCATCTTAGAGGAAGGATCTAAAAGAGAACCAATTATTGTCTTAATTATTTTGAACTCATAACTGAGAGTTTCTGTACTGTCCTTCCTGCAGCCAGTGTTACTGAGTAAAAGTAGCCCAGATTATTCCTGTGATTTATTTTCTGGACAAGCATCTCCCCATTCAAAGCATAGAAATAATCTGAGGATTATGAAAACACAGGGATCCAAGTACAACTGAATCTAAAATATCAGGGATGGGTACAGGTATTCCTTTGGATTACTGTTTTTGTATTTTGAAAAAATAAGCAGTAGTGCAATTACTGGATTACCAGAGCAGCATTATTTATAATATCCAAATTATGGAAGCAGCCTACGTGTCCATTGTTTGATGAATGAATATTTATGTGGTACAAACACACACGTGCACACACACACATGCACACACACATGCTGGAATATTATCCAGCTATAAAATTAATGGGATCTTGCCATTTGTGACAACACGGATGGAACTAGATAGTACAAGGCAAAGTTAAATAAGTCAGAGAAAAACAAATACTGTATGTTTTCCTTCATATGTGGAATTTAAGAAACAAAAAAAAATGTACAAATAAAGAGAAAAAGAGGGAGAGAGAAAGCAAGAAACAGACACTTAACTATAGATAACAAACTGATGGTTACCAGAGGGAAGGTTGTTGGGAGGATGAGTTAAATAGGTGATGAGGTTTAAGGAGTGTGCCTGTCATGATGAGCACTGGGTGATATATGGAAGTCTTGAATCACTATATTGTACACCTGAAACTACTACAACAATTTATGCTAACCACACTGGAATTAAAGTTAAAAACTTTAATAAAAAATAAAATGCCAAGAAAGGACCAGAAATGTGGGTGTTTATCAAGGTCTCAGGATTTTATCCTTACCACCAGGTAAGTGTGGTGACACTTGACACAAAACAATGAATAAAGATTTGTTCCATTGATCATCAAATAGTGGTACCTAATGATAGGATTCCTAGTGGTGGATCTTAATAATGGCTGCACATGGAAATTATCTTCCTCATCCACGGACAGGGTGACATAACCTTGCCATTAGTAATTAAGCTTTCCCCCACCCTTGTTCTAATATGTAGTAGACATGGAGAATCACTGTTTCTCTTTCCCCAAAATAATTAAATCTGTTATCAGGAATCAGACAGGGCAAAAATAAGCAGGCAGATCTCCAGGTGTATGTTCATCATGGTGGAGGAGATATGGATACAGACAGAGCCTTTATACACAGTCTTACCTGAATAGGTGCTAAGTAATCGTTGTTAACTTGGTATTCCCATTAGCTCAGGGATTGCAGGAATAGTGCTTTTTAGTATGGTTATTTGGTAGTCTCAATCACTTCTGGGGATTGGATCATTAGTTTTCAAGTGTCAGATGCTCCAGAAGCAGTCTCAGATCCCAATGGTACTGACTCGGTCTTTTTGAAGATTTCTTCTGGATTTTCCAGCTTGTGTATTAGACATTAGACTGAGTAAGCCAATAGGATGATGTAATTTGAAAAGAGTTTTATTGGAGTTTTGTCTCATTTGTAATAAGAAAAATATGTTGTTTGATTTCAAGATGAAAATTTCATGAGTTAGTAAATCACAATCACTCTGATCCTTGGTTTTGTTTTGTTTTGTTTTGTTCTTCATACCTTTAGGATAATAATGACTCCATTAATGAGTAGCTATGAGAATTAATGTGAAAATGTTTTGTAAGCCTGTAACTTTTTTTTTTTTACCTTTTTTGAGGTTTAGTTGATAAATAAAAGTTATATTTAGGTTGTATAATGTGGTGTTTTGATATACATGTATTGTGGAATGACTAAAACACAAGCTAATTAACATATCTATCATTGAGCCCATGTCATATAGGATTAATGAGCTTGAAACTAGCTGGAAGTTTAAAGCTTATTTATCGTAAAACTATTGTGTCTTTTCAGACTCCACTAACAAACTCACTAGCTGTCTCTGAAGAATTCTGGACTGACTAATATGTCAGTAATATTCCACTGGAGTTACACACAAACACATATATGATTATAAAAGTATGATTTGTTTTACTATGTTATGTTAGTCACCATACAGTACATCATTATGGTTTCAGCCTATGAACAAGCTAGACCCTTCATTCCTCCTAGAGATAAGAAGCCTAAAAACCAATCCAGTTTATACCAGCTCAACAAGCCCATGTCCCCTTCTTTTTGTCTTAAAATTACCTCCTGACATCAGGGGCTGAATTTTATCTTGTTCTGGTGTTAAGTCTCCAGATGTTTACTCAGTGCTTATGCACCATCTTTCCTCATGAATGATCATAAGTTTTTTCCCTTTCAAAAAATTTGTATCCTCTCCCCATTCAGAGAAGTAGATTTGAGTCTTGCTCTCCTGACCCCTTGTTTGGCTGCCTCCTGGATAAACTCTTTTCCTCCTGCATACCTTATTTTTCAGTGATTGGATTAACTATACATAGAGCAAATGGACTTGTGTTCAAATACATCACCTCATATAGTTAGTGGTAACTGTTATTCTAATCTCCATTGTTATATACTTGGCTTTTTTTTCTTGTTTTATTAAGATATAATTGATGTATGCATATATATATATATGTATAACACATTGTGTAAGTTTAAGATTACAGTATGATTATTGTATATATGTGTGTGTAGAGAAATAATGTCCACAATAAGTTTGGTTAGCACACCCAATGAATTGACTAGTCACATTTTTTTGTTATGTTGAAAATTTTTAAGACTTACTTTCTTGGCGCCTTTCAAATATACAATAGAGTATTACTGACTATAGATACCATGCTATACATTACAACCTATAACTAAAAATTTGCACTCTGCCTACAAACTTAACGACCAACTCCCTCAAGAACATCCCTAGCAACAACTAATCTTATCTTTCCTGTTATGAGTTTTTCTTTTAATTTCACATGTAAGATCAGGCAGAATTTCTTATTCTCTGTCTGATTTATTTCCCTTAATGTAATTCCCTCAATTCATCTATGTGATAGGAAATGGCAAGATTTTTTTTTCATGGCAGAAAAATATCGCCTATACATTTTATTTTTTTAGTAAATTAATTTTAATTGAAGTATAGTTGACATACAATGTTACATTATACCTTATACATGCACATTTTAGGTATACAACATAATTAGTGAAAAATTCTCTATGTTATGCTATGCTAACCACATGTATCTAAGATCTGTCATCATGAAATGTTATTAACAATACTACTGACTATATTGTATACACTAATATCTTAATTCCCATGGCTTATTTGTTCTATAACTGGAATCATATACCTATCACACCTC
Organism: Meles meles; assembly: GCF_922984935.1. Taxonomy (NCBI): domain Eukaryota; kingdom Metazoa; phylum Chordata; class Mammalia; order Carnivora; family Mustelidae; genus Meles; species Meles meles. The sequence continues at coordinate 2,938,693 of NC_060068.1, forward strand.
TAGAACATTTGCCTAACCCTTTGGCAACCACCATTTGTTCTCTGTAGTTATGGATCTATTTCTTCTTTTTTTGTTTGCTCAATTGTTTTGTCTTTAGATTCCACATATAAGTGCAACCATATGGTCTTTGTCCTTAACTTATTTCAGTTAGTGTAATACTCTTCACTGGCAACCACATCATTGCAAATAGCAAGCTCTCATTCTTTTTTATGGGTAAGTAATATTCTACTTACAAAAGTATGTATTTTTTTATTGTGTTATGTTAGTCACCATACAGTATGTCATTAGTTTTTGATGTAGTGTTCCATGACTCATTGTTTTTATATAGCATCCAGTGCTCCATGCAATCTGTGCCCTTCTTAATACCCATTACCAGGCTCATCCATTCTCCCACCCCCTCCCTTTTGAAACTGTCTTTTTGTTTCCCAGAGTCCACAGTAGCTCATAGTTCCTCTCCCCCACAGATTTCTCTCCTTCATTTTTCCCTTCTCCTAATGCTCTCCATGATATTCCTTATGTTCCATAAATAAGTGAAACCATATGATAATTGACTTGCTCTGTTCTACTTATTTCACTCAGCAAAATCTCCTCCAGTCCCATCTAAGTTGATGCAAAAGTTGGATATTCATCTTTTCTGATGACTAAGTGATACTTCAATGTATGTATGGATTACATTTTCTTTATCCACTTATTTGTTGAAAAGCATCATACTCTTTCCACAGTATGGATATTGTGGAAACTGCTGCTATGAACACTGGGGTGCACATGGCCTTTTTTTTCATTACATCTGTATCTCTGAAGTAAATACCCAAAAGTGTAAATGCTAGGTGATAGGATAGTTCTATTTTTCATTTTTTGAAGAACTTCCACCCTGTTTTTCAAAGTGGCTGCAACAAATTGCATTCCCACCAATGGTGTAAGAATGTCCCCTTTCTTCACAACTTCTCCAACATATGTTGTTTCTTGCCTTGTCAATTTTTGCCATTCTAACTGGTATAAGGTGGTATCTCAATGTGGTTTTGATTTAAAAAGAAGAATTTAATAAATTCATGGAAACCAATGAGAATGAAAACACACTGATTCAAAACCTACAGGACATGGCAATGGTGGTCCTAAGGGGAAAATGCATAGCCATCCAACCCTCACTCAACAAAACTGAAAAATCACAAATACATAAACTATCTTTACACCTTAAATATCTGAAGAGTGAACAACAAATTAAACCTAACCCACACATAAGAGGGATATAGTTAATATTAGCACAGGATCAATGAAGTAGAAACCAGAAATATAGTAAAACACATAAACGGAACAAGAAGCTGGTTTTTTGAAAGAATCAATAAGATCGATACCACTGGCCAAACTAATCCAAAAGAAAAGAGAAAGGACTCAAGTTAATGAAATTATGAATGAAAAGGGAGAGATCATGATTAACACCAAGGAAATAGAAACAATCATCACAAATTATTATCAACAACTATACACCAATAAGCTAGGGAACATAGAATAAAGGGATACATTTTTGGAAACCTATAAACTTGCAAGACTGAAAGAGGAAGAAATTGAGAACCTGAATACAGCAATAACTAGTAATTGGATTGAAGCAATGATCAAAAACCTCGCAAGAAGCAACAGTTCAAAGCCTGATAGATTCCCTGGGGAATACTACCAAACATTCAAAGAAGAAATAATACCTATTCTCTTGAAGCTGTTACAAAAAAGAGAAACAGAAGGAAAACTTCCAGACTCTTTCTTGAAGCCAGCATTACCTTGACCCCCAATCCAGGCAAAAACCCCATCAAAAAGGAGAATTTCAGGTCAATGTCCCTGATGAATATGGATGCCAAGATTCTCAACAACATTTTAGCTAATAAGATCCAAAAGTACATTAAAAAGGTTATCCACCATGAACAGGTGAGATTTATCCATGGGATTCAAGGGCGCTTCAATATTTGCAAATCAATCAATGTGATAGAACAAATCAATAAGAGAAGAGAGAAGAAACACATGGTCCTCTCAACTGATGCATAAAAAACATTTGGCAAGAAAAAAAGCATCTGTTCCTGATTAAAACTCTTTAAAGTAAGGAACATAGAGGGAACATTCCTCAACTTCATAAAATAAAACCATAAAAATCCCACACTGAATATCATATTCAATGGGGAAAAGATGGCAGCCTTCCCACTGAGATCAGGAACATGACAAGGATGCCCACTCTCAACACTGTTGTTCAACATAGTACTGGAAGTCCTAGCAACAGCAATCAGACAACAAAAAGAAATAAAATATATTACAATTGGCAAAGAAGAAGTCAAATTCTCTCTCTTCACAAATAACATGATATTTTATGTGGAAAACCCAAATCACTCCACCCCCAAAGCACTAGAACTCATACAGCAATTCAGGAACATGGCAGGATAAAAAAAAAAAATCAATGCACAGAAATCAGTGGCTTTCTTATACACTAACAATGAAAATACAGAAAGGGAAATTAGAGAACCATTCTATTTGCTATAGCACCAAGAATCATAAGATACCTGGGAATAAACCTAACCAAAGAGGTAAAGGATCTGTACTCAAGGAACTATGGAACACTCAAGAAAGAAATTGAAGAAGATACGAAAATATGGAAAATCATTCCATACTCATAGATCAGAAGAATAAACATCATTAATATGACTATGCTGCCAAAAGCAACCTATACTTTCAATACCATCCAAATCAAAATTCCAACTGAATTTTTCAAAATGATGGAAAAAAATCCTTAATTTGTTTGAAATCAGAAGAGTCCTCGAACTGCCAAAGAAATGTTGAGAAAGGAAAAACAAAGCTGGGGTATCAAGATGCCTGATTTCAAGCTATATGACAAAGCTGTGATCACCAAGACAGCATGATACTGGCACAGAAACAGACAAATAGACCAGTAGAACCGAATAGAGAGCCCAGATATGGACCCTCAACTCTATAGTCAACTAATCTTTGACAAAGCAAGAAAAAATATCCAGAGGAAAAAAAGAGAGTCTCTTCACTAAATGGTGCTGGGAAAATTGGACAGCTATATACAAAAGAATGAAACTGGAAGATAAACTCTAAAGGGATGAAAGACCTCATGTGAAAAAGGAAACCATCAAAATCCTAGAGGATAATACAGGGAGTAACTTCTTTAAAATTGGCCACAGAAACTTTCAAGACACATCTCCAAAAGCAAGGGAAACAAAGTAAAAATTTGGGACTTCATCAAGATAAAAAGCTTGTTCACAACAGAGAAACAGTAAACAAAACAAAGAAGCAACCCACAGAATGGGAGAAGATATTTGCAAATGACACTACAGACAAAAATATATATTTTCTGTATGAAAATATATACACAAATATATGGAATATTGGATATATGTAAACAAATAAATATATACACAAATATAAGGAATATTGGAATATATATACACACACAAATATATATATATATATATACAAATCCTTGCTTAAATATCCATCATATAGGATTTCTATTTTTATTTTTTTCCTTGATTCATTTTTTAATTTAATTTTATTTTTTCAGTGATCCAAGATTCATTGTTTATGCCCCACACCCAGTGCTCAATGCAATACGTATCCTCCTTAAGAGCCACCAACAGGCTCACCTATCCCCCCAACACCCACCCCTCCAAAACCCTCAGTTTGTTTCTCAGGGTCCATAGTTTCTTATGCTTCATCTCCCCCATCTGATTTCTCCCAATTCACTTTTCCTTTCCTTCCCCTAATGTCCTCCATGTTATTCTTTAGGCTCCACAAGAAAATGAAAGCATATGATAATTGACTCTCTATGTTTGACTTATTATTTTTTTTAACTCAGTATAATCTCCTCCAGTCCCACCGAGGTTGATACAAAAGTTGGGTGTTAATTCTTTTCTGATGGAGACATAATACTTCATAGTACATACAGACCATATCTTCTTTATCCATTCATCAGTTGAAAGGCATCTTGGCACTTTCTACAGTTTCAGGATTGAGACCATGGGTCCTATGAACATTGGGTTACATATGGCCCTTCTTTTCACTACATCTGCATCTGGGAACAAATACCCAGTAGAGCAATTGCAGGGACATAGTACCCTACTCTATTTTCAATTTCATAAGGAATCTCCACACTGTTTTCTAAGGTGACTACAACAACTTGCATTCCAACCAACAGTGAAAGAGGGTTCCCCTTTCTCCACATCCTCTCCAACACTTGTTTTTTACAGTCTTGTTGATTTTGGTCATTGTAACTGGTGTAAGGTGGTATCTCAACATGGTTTTGATTTGAATCTCCGTGTTGGTTAGTGATGATGAATATTTTTTCATGTGTCTGATAGCCATTTGTATGTTTTCTTTGGAGAAGTGTATGTTCATGTTTTCTGCCCATTTTTTGACATGAATGTCTGTTTTCTGTGTGCTGAGATTGAGGAGTTCTTTATGGATCTTGGATATCAGCCCTTTGTCTGTAGTTTCATTTGTGTATCATGTCATTTGTGAAGAGAATTTGACTTCTTTTTTGCCAATTCGAATATATTTTATTTCTTTTTGTTGCCTGATTGCTGTTGCCAGGACTTCCAGTACTATGTTATACAACAGTGGAGAGAGTGGGTATCCTTGTCATGTTCCTGATCTCAGTGGGAAGGCTGCCATCTTTTCCCCATTGAGGATGGTATTCAGTGTGGGGTTTTAATAGATTTTTAGGAAGTTGAGGGATGTTCCCTCCATCTTCCTGTACTTTGAAGCATTTTAATCAGGAACAGATGCTTTTTATTGTCAAATATTTTTTTTCTGCATCAGTTGAGAGGACCATGTGTTTCTTTTCTCTTCTCCTATTGATTTGTTCTATCACACTGATTGATTTGTGAATTTTGAAGCACCCTTGCATCCCATGGATAAATCCCACCTGTTCATAGTGGATCCCCTTTTTAATATACTTTTGGATCTTATTAGCTAGAATGTTGTTGAGAATCTTGGCATCCATATTCATCCGGGATATTGGCCTGAAATTCTCCTTTTTGCCTGGTTTGGGGGTCAAGGTAATGCTGGCTTCAAGAAAGAGTCTGGAAGTTTTCCTTCTGTTTCTATTTTTTGTAACAGCTTTAAGAGAGTAAGTATTATTTCTTCTTTGTATGTGTGGTAGCATTTCCCCAGCGAATCTTTCAGCCCCTTGGCTCCTGTTTTTTGGGAGGTTTTTCATCACTGCTTCAATCTTGTTACTATATATTGGTCTATTCAGGTTGTCAAGTTCTTCCTGATTCCATCTTGGAAGTTTACAGGCTTCAAGGAAAGCATCCATTTCATCTATGTTGCTTAACTTACAGGCATATAACTGTTTTTAAAAATTTCTGATGGTTGTTTCTATTTCCTTGGTGTTTGTCATTATCTCTCCCTTTTCATTCATAATTTTATTAATTTTGGTCCTCTCTGTTTTCTTTTGGATTAGTTTCACCAAAGGTTTATCAATCTTATTGATTCTTTCAAAGAACCAGCTCCTACTTTTGTTGATGTGTTCTAATGTATCTATAGTTTCCATCTCATTGATCTCTATTCTAATCTTGATTATTTCACTTCTTGTACACAGGGTTGGCTTAATTTGTTGTTGATTTTCCAGTTCTTTAAAGTGTAAAGAAAGCTGATGTATTCTGGATTTTTCATTGTTTTTGGAATCAGGCTATGTATTTTCCCCTTAGGACTGCCTTTGCTGTATCCCATAAGTTTTGGACTGAAGTGTCTTAATCTCATTGGCTTTCATGAATTTTTTAAGTTCTTCTTTGATTTCCTGGTTGATCCAAACATTCTTAAGCAGGGTGGTCTTTAGCTTCCAAGTGTTTAAATTCCTTCCAAACTTTTTCTTGTGGTTTCGCTCCAGTTTCAAAACATTGTGTTCTGAGAATATGCAGGAAATAATCTCCATATTTTGATATAAGTTTAGTTCTGATCTATGACCCAGTATGTGGTCTATTCTGGAGAAAGTTCCATGTGCATTCACAAGAATGAGTATTCTGTTGTTTTAGGGTGGAATGTTCTGTATACATCTAGGAGGTCCATCTGTTCCAGTGTGCATTCAAAGCTCTTGTTTCTTTACTCATTTTCTGCTAGGATGATCTGTCTATTACTGAGAGTGGTGTGTTAAGATCCCCTACTATTCATATATTCATATCAATATGACTCTTTATCTTGATTAACGGTTGTCTTACGTAGTTGGCTGCTCTCATATTGGGGCTATAAATATTTACAAATATTAGATCTTCTTGGTGGATAAGCCCTTTCAGAGTGATGCAGTGTCTTTCTGTATCTCTGACTACAGTCTTTAGTTTAAAATCTAATTTTCCTGATATGAGAACCATTACCCCAGCTTTCTCATGAGGCCTGTTGGCATGAAAGATGCTTCTCCATCCCTTCACTTTCAGTGTGGATGTATCTTTAGATTCCAGATGTGTCTCTTGTTGACAGCATATGGACTGGTCTGTCGTTTTACCCAGTCAGCACCCCTGTGCTGTCTTATGGGAGCATTTAGGCCATTTATGTTGAGAGTGATTATTGAAAGATACGTTTTTATTGACATCGTGTTGCCTGTGATGTCCTTGTTTCTATAGATTTCTCTGTAAATTTTGGTTCTATGTCACTCTTGGGTTTTTCTTCTTTTATAGAACTCCCCTTAATATTTCTTGTAGTGTCAGCTTGGTGGTCACATACTCTTTTTAACCTTGCCAGTCTTGGAAGTCCTTTATCTTTCCATCCATTCTGAATGTCAGCCTTGCTGGATAAAGTATTCTTGGCCACATGTTCTTCTCATTTATTGCCCTGAATATGTCTTGCCAGCTCTTTTTTGGCTTGCCAGGTTTCTGTGGACAGGTCTGATATTATTCTGATGGACCTTCCTCTGTACTTAAGGAATATCTTCTCCCTAGCTGCCCTTAGGACCTCTTGTCTAAAAATATGATCTGTGAATTTCCCAATTAAGTGTCTGGAGGTCTTTCCACCCTCATTTATCTGGAGGGGTTTCCTTTCTGCCTCTAGGACAGGAGCACTTGTTCCATTCCCCAGATTGTGGAAATTTTCATCCAGAATTTGTTCAAATATATCTTCTAGGCTTCTGTCTTTCTCCACCCCCTAAGGGATCCCAATAATTCTGACATTGGAATGTTTCATGATGTCATTCATTTCCCTAATTCTGTTTTCATAGCCTCTAAGCTGTTTGTTCCAAGCCTCCTCCTAATCCTTCTTTTCTATCAGTTTGTCTTTTACATCACCAATTCTATCTTCTGACATGGTTGCCCTAGCCCTTAGAGTATTTAGATGAGATTGGATCTCATTGATAGCATTTTTAACTTCTGCCAGGTCAGCTCTCACTTCCACCCTTAGAAATTCTGTGTTGTCACCAATGGTTTTCTTGAACTTAGCCATTGCCTGGATAATTGTTATCCTGAATTATCTGCCAACATACTGTTTATGTCCATATCAAATAGTTTTGTGCAAGAGGCATGTTCTTTGAATTTTTCCTCTGTTGGGTGTTCCCCCTCCTAGCCATTTTGGTGAGAGGTGGTTGAGGTGATGTATAGCTGAATATATCAACTGCTGTTGAGGCAAGGTGCACCCTTTCCACTGATGTCTTCTGCCTCCCATAGAGATCCAGAGGTGTATTGTCTCACATCCCAGGATGATTTCATGGGTGTTCAGAGTGTTCTGGTAGATATTTACCTGTCTTTAGGGGACCAGTCAAAACATGGTCTCCTACTTCTCTGCCATCTTGCCCCTCCCTCTTTTTATTTTTTTATTTAAATTCAATTAGTGAAAGTATAGGATATCATTGGTTTCTGATAAATATTCAGTGATACATAAGTTGCATGTAACACCTACTACTCATCACATCTCTGCCCTCTTTAATGCCCATCACCCTGTTATCCCATCCCCTCACCCACCTCCCTTTCTTCAACCTTCAGTTGGTTTCTCAGAGTCGAGTCTCATATGTTTTGTCTCCCTCTCTGATTTCTGACTATTCATTTTCCCCACCCCTATTTTCCTCTCCACTATTCCTTATGTTCCACATATGTGTGAAACCGTATGATAATGTCTTTCTTTGCTTGGCTTATTTCACTTAGCATAATCCCCTCCAGTTCCATCCATGCCCATGTAAGTGATATGTATTCATCCTTTCTGATGGATGAGTAATACTCCATTGCATATGTGTACCACTTTTTCTTTATACATTCATCTGTTGAAGGACATCTCATTTCCATATACAGTTTGGCAACTGTGGCCATTGCTGCTATGAACATTGGGGTACAGATGGCCCTTCTTTTCACTAGATCTGTATCTTTGGGGTAAATACCCAGTAATACAATTACTGGGTCATAAGGTAGCTCTATTTTTAACTTTTTAGCTTTAACCAGAAACTTTAACTTTAACCAGAAACATCTATACTGTTTTCCAGAGTGGTTGTGCCAGCATGCTTTCCCACCAAGAGTGTAAGAGGGTTCCCCTTTCTCATACATCCTCATAAACATTTGGTATTCCTTGTCTTGTTAATTTTAGCCATTTTGACTGGTGCAAGGTGATATCCAGTTGTGGTTTTGATATGTATCTCTCTTCTGGTAAGTAATGTGGAGAATTTTTTCATGTCTATTGGCCATTTGTATGTATTCTTTGGAGAAGTGTCTGTTCATATTTTTGCCCATTTTTTGACGGGATTATTTGTTTTTAGGTGTTGCTTTTGAGAAGTTCTTTGTAGATCTTGGGTACCAACCCATTATCTGTAATGTCATTTGCAAATATTTTCTCCCATTATCTTGATGAAGTACTAGAGTTCATTTTTGCTTTTGTTTCCCATGCATTTAGAAACAAGTCTTGAAAGAAGATTCTGTGGCCAATGCGGAAGAGGTTACTACCACTGTTCTACTCTAGGATTTTGGTTGGAACTAAGGCAGAACTTGGGATGAGCACCACATTTTGTCTGAAAGTGTTGAATCCCTGTATTGCACACCTGAAACTAATATTAGACTGTAAGTTAACTACATAATTTAGATAAAATTAAAAAAAGCAAAAACTTTGTTTTTGTTCGTTTGTTTTGTTTTTATCACATGCCATCCACAAAGAGAATTAATTTCACTTCTTCTTTTCCAATTTGGAAATATTTTATTTATTTTCCTTAACTAATGGCTTTGGCTAGGATTTCCAATACTGTGTCGAAAGGAAATGGTTGATTGTGGACATCCCTATGTTGTTCCTAATCTTAGAGAAAAACTTTAGTCTTTAGCCATTGAATATGATGCTCCTCTCTTAGATTTTTATATATGGCCTTCTTTATATTGAGGTTGTTTCCTTCTACTCCTAGTTTTTTCAGTGTTGTTTTCATGAATTCTTGTTAAATTCTGTCAAATGATTTTTTTTCCTACATCACCTGAGGTATTCATGTAATCCTCTCCACCCTTATTCCGTGGTGGATCATGATATTCCATGGTGGACTGATATTTATATGTTGAACCATCCTTATGTTCAGGGGAAATCTCACTTGATCAAATTGTATAATCATCTTAATGTGTAGTGATTTAGTTTATTAGAATTTGTGGAGATAACATTTATCCTCTTTTTTTTTTTTTACAAAAAACTAAAAATTAAAAAAATAAAAATTTTCTTGAGGCCAAAAGAAAGGAGGCAGATTTATTCTCTGTTCCTCATGAAAAAAACAATAGCAATGAGTGGGTTGCAGGTTTGTGAAGTTTTGGCAATCTGAAAGCTGCCTTTTGCATTTCACAGGAGATCAGATTATTTCAATGCCATAACAATTGAATCCAGCTGTTAGAAGTTATGTTTCCTCAGCCAATCCTGAAATTCTGAATTCTTTCATTTTTTCTTAGGATAATTTCATGCCTCCTTTTTCATAGGTATATTTAGTCAGATGAGTACATTTGTCATTTGGATACATAGGAGCAATAATGATGCTTTGTGTTATTTTGAAAAGCACTGCAGTTTCAGGATTTTTTTGTTGGAAGAATTTGATCTTTGGTTTGTGTTCTGAAGACATCAATAAGTTATTTTATATTTCATTTTTTATTTTTTATTTTCACACAATAAGGGGGTTGAAACAAATGACCTCTAATATATCTAGGATTCTTATAACCAAATTTATCAGATCCTAAATTCTCTTAAAACAATTCAAAGGAATATGATAACATGTGGTAATAATTAAGTGTGGCAAACTAGGTGATTTTTAACCTTTTTCAGGAGGCATCTACTGATCACTATACTTTTCATAGCTGCTATGACATCCTTGTTTCTCAGGCTATAGATGAGGGGGTTAAGCATAGGGGTAAGAATAGCATTAAACATAAAGAGGGACTGGTTTATTTGGGGGGTTTTGGAAGATCCTGGCCTCATGTAGACTAATATGGCAGGACCAAAGTAGAGAGAGACCACACAGAGGTGCGAGAAACATGTGGCCAAGGCCTTGTTCTTACCTTCAAGGGAGTTCATACGGAGGACAGCAAGGAATATGTGGGTGTAGGAAGTGAGGATGAGACTCAGAGGGATTAGGACCACCAGAAAGCTTGATATCACCACTGACTGCACATATCCTGAAATGTTCTCACAAGTGAGCTTCAGGAGTGCCATGACCTCACACAAGAAGTGTGGGATCTCTCGAGGATGACATATTGATAAGTGCATGGCATAGGCTGTATGAACTAGGGAAATTATTGCCCCTCCTACCCAGGACCCAATGACCATCTGTTTAGAGATGGTATGGCTCATCAATACTGAGTAACGTAGTGGATTGCAAATGGCAATGTAGCGGTCATAGGACATAAGGGTCAGTAGAAGGCACTCAGAAATTCCCAAGGTTAAGCTGAAAAAGATCTGGGCTCCACAGCCTGTCTGTGATATGGTTCTTTTCCCTGAGAAGAAGTTTGTGACCATTTTGGGGACGGTAGTGGAGATCAAGGCCACATCAATAAAGGAGAGCTGGCTGAGCAAGAAGTACATAGGAGAGTGGAGTCGAGAATCCAGCCAGATGAGGAGAATGAGAACAGAATTGGTCATTACAGTTATAATGTAGACAAGAAGAATGAGGAAGACAATGATCACAAGGTGACTAAGCTTAGGCCAGAGCCCCAAGAGAATAAAATCTGTGGTAATACTCTTATTGTTTATCTCCATGGCTGAACATCATTGCCCAGAAAACAATGATAAGAGCACTATTCCATCCAATGTGTTATTGTATATTTGCTTTTCTTACTCTCAGAACTCCTCTGAATATGTTCGTGCTCACTTCATTCTTGTTGTTATCTATTTAGTATTATGAGTAACTTCTTGATATACAAAATTTCATTAACTATATCTCTTGAATTTCTCAATAAACTACTATTTACACATTGTAGTGATTACAAACTGTAATCACTAATAGTAACCAAACAAGAACACAGGTACATTTAACATTCTATCAACTAAAAGCTAATCAATTTGATGAAAATGTATCACATGTATTTCTTAAAGCATTTACAAATACATCACCTTGAAGTATTGTGCAGATATAACTTCAATAGAAAGGCAATGATTATTTTAGATTTATAAAAGTCAATGTTTCACTTAGTCTTGGGAGACTTCAGGGAAAATGAAGAAGACTCTCTTGAAGATGAGAAAAAAAGTCTTTGATAACCTGAGGACACAAAAACATTTTCAGAACTGAGTGTTGTCTGTGCTTACTTTTTCTCTCTCACATAGGGGATTTTCCCATTTCCCATGAGTCCTCCTTGCTCTAATCCTAACTCAAGTATCTCTTAAGTCAGGTAACCTTGAACAGAATTTCTAACCACAACAACTTTGTTTAAGAAGAGACCTCATAAAAACAGTTGCTGCTGGTTTCACAGAAGTTTTCCTATTCTGCATGAAGTCTGTTTCTGCCATCAAAGTAATTAAAGGTACTAGCTGATGCTGTATAAAAGTAAACAGAAGGTAATGATGGAGATTACTAGAGTCCATCTTACAAGAAGTGCTTTATTTTAAAGGTAGAATAATATTCAGTTTAGCAAAAGTTTCATTGGACATATAAGCTGTGGAAGCAGATAAAGTATTGTAGATAAGTTAAAAACAACCTCCAGAGGATCAGTACCAGAGTTTGAAGCTCCCTTCCTCAAACACACCACATTTACCTGCCTGATGGCCCTGGTGTAGTTGGATAATCCTTCTGTGTCTGTCTTCTTTCATTTGTAAAATTCGACTGAAGCATACCCACACCACAGGAGAGACATATAGAGTAAAAGAATTAGTGAAAACAGAACACTGTCTGGCCAACAGGTTTAAATGGTATATTAGGCATACTTTGAAGTTTAATTTGCATAAATGGGAAAACCAGTGCTTTCAGGTCCCTTAGTAGTCACAGAAATGTGCATATATGCATAGTTAGTCAGAGTGATTTCACTGTTTCTTGCAGTTTGAACCTCTACCTCTAAGTACAATTAAAAATGTTAGGCACAAGAATTTATTACATGTGTATAGGTGTGATGGGGGAAGAGTTTTGACTAATCCATAAGTTTAAAACATACATTTTTCAAAAACTAGTGAGTAGAGTAAAAGCAATTTAGTTTTACTTTAAGTGCTAAAGTGTATTACCCACTTTCAAAGTCCTAGCTCAAATGTTCTCTTCTGTGGTCCTGAGGCATGACTTCACCTCTCCTACTCATTTCTATATTCATCAGTCTCTCATGGTGTGTATTGCATGATGCCTTATACCATGTTATTAATGGGCAAATCTCCTTTCCCTGAACCCTGTAGTTTGATAATATTTTAAGAAGAGGGGTCCTGCTTTTTTTTCTCTGCTTTGTAAATATTTTGAACACTCAAGCTTGCCTGGGCCTATAACTTTAACACATGGGTTATCAATAATTGTGTGATAATAAACTTTGCATATTTTCTATTTCATACTTTCTGAAGAGTTAATGATAAAATATCTGATTTTCAGTTTCATAGGCCTTATGAAATAAAATATTGTGGTTACTTAAAGTTGCCTGATGTAAACATGCCTGTACAATTCTCTGGACCTAGTAAATCATATTCTACATGCAGTTCTTATAATTAACCGGATAGAGGAATATGAAGTATAATATTTGTATTATAAAAAAACGAAGGATTGATACTGAAATTAAGTGACTTGGTCAAGTTCATGCAGTGTCACATGACCAGTGACACCTCACAGAGTAAGTCAAGTAAGACTTGATATTCTATCAGATGTATCTTTCAGCTACATCTGGCACTGTATTATAAATTATTTACAGAATGATACAATCTTATTTTTTTCCATTTTTCCCTATACATCTGAGATTATATTCCCATAAAATCATGTATTTTTCTGCTAGATTTAAATAATATTTGTGCTAAAGTAAATGAATTGGGGATTTATGTATTGACATTTTATAACTTTATACCTCATTCTTTCCATAACTCATTTCACAGATTCACCCAGTTAGTCTTTCACTCTACACATGTCTATTGAGTTCAGTGTCTGTGCTGGGCAAATTCTAGTTTAGATTACAAGGTTTCAAGGACTTGTGAACATCAACTCTGGTATCAGTAAGGATGAGGGAAAGAAACCATTATTAAAATAAAATGTGACATTGGTTTTAAAGGAAATTGTTCAAACTTTACAAAGAAATAAGGGAAGAATTTGTGCTGGAGATAATATTTTAATTACATCTTAAAAATGTGGAAGAGCTCCAGTTTCAAAGCATTGTGGTCTGAGAATATTCATGGAATAACTCCAATCTTTTGGTATCGATTTAGCCCTGATTTATGACCCAGTATGTGATGTATTTTGGACACGTTCCATGTGCATTTGCGAAGAATTATTATTCTATTGTTTTAGGGTGGAACGTTCTGTATATATCTGAGGTCCATCTGGTCCAATGTATCATTCAATGCTCTTGTTTCTTTACTGATTTTCTGCTTGTTTGATCTGTCTATTACTGAGAGTGACATTTAAGATCCTCTACTATTAATGTATTCATATCAGTATGACTCTACCTTGATTAACAGTTGTCTTATGTAGTTGGCTGAAACTGGATCTCAACCAAAAGAAAAACTTTGGAAAGAATCCCAACACATGGAAGCTAAAGACTACCTTGCTAAAGAATGTTTAGATCAACCAGGAAATCAAAGAAGAACTTAAACAATCTATGGAAGCCCATGAGAATGGAGACACTTCAGTCCAAAACCTATGGGATACAGCAAAGGCAGTCCTAAGGGGGGAATACATAACCATCCAAGCCTCCCTCAAAAAAAATTGAAAAATCCAGAACACAGCAACTCTCTTTACACCGTAAAGTACTGGAAAATCAACAACAAATTAAACCAACCCTACACACAAGAAGTGAAATAATCAACATTATAGTTCATATCAGTGAGATAGAAACAAGTGATACAGTAGAACACCTCAACGAAACTAGAAGCTGCTTTTTTTTTTGAAAGAATCAATAAGATCGATAAACTGTTGTCCAAACTAACCCAAAAGTAAAGAGAGAGGACTCAAATTAATAAAATTATGAATTAAAAGGGAGAGATCATGACTAACACAAAGGACATAGAAACAACCATTAGAAATTATTAAAAACAGTTATATACCAATCAGTTAAGCAACCTAGATGAAATGGGTGCATTCTTGGAAACTTATAAACCTCTAAAACTGAATATGGAAGAAGTTGACTACCTGAATAGACCAATATATAGTAACAATATTGAAGCAGTGATAAAAAACCTCCCAAAAAACAAGAGCCCAAGGGCTGAAAAATTCGCTGGGGAAATGCTACCACACATTCAAATAAGAAATAATACCTGTTCTCTTTAAGCTGTTTCAAAAAATAGAAACAGAAGGAAAACTTCTATACTCTTTCTTTTTTTTTTTCCATTTTATTTATTTTTTCAGCGTAACAGTATTCATTCTTTTTGCACAACACCCATTGCTCCGTGCAAAACGTGCCCTCCCCATTACCCACCACCTGTTCCCCCAACCTCCCACCCCTGACCCTTCAAAACCCTCAGGTTGTTTTTCAGAGTCCATAGTCTCTTATGGTTCGCCTCCCC
This sequence comes from Meles meles, assembly GCF_922984935.1. Taxonomy (NCBI): domain Eukaryota; kingdom Metazoa; phylum Chordata; class Mammalia; order Carnivora; family Mustelidae; genus Meles; species Meles meles. The sequence continues at coordinate 2,953,780 of NC_060068.1, forward strand.
TCCCCAATGTCCATAGCCCGCTCCCCCTCTCCCAATCCCACCTCCCCCCAGCAACCCCCAGTTTGTTTTGTGAAATTAAGAGTCATTTATGGTTTATACTCTTTCTTGAAGCCAGCATTGCCTTGATCCCAAAACCAGGCAAAGACAGAATCAAAAAGGAGAATTTCAGACCAATATCCCTGATGAATATGGATGCCAATATTCTCAACAACATTCTAGCTAATAGGATCCAAAAGTACATTAAAAAGTTTATCCACCATGACCAGGTGGGATTTATCCATGGGGAAAAAGGGTGGCTCAACATTCGCAAATCAATGTCATAGACAAATCAATAAGAGAAGAGAGAAGAACCACATGGTCCTCTCATTTAATGCAGAAAAAGCATTTGAGAAGAAAAACCATCCGTTCCTGATTAAAATACTTCAAACTATAGGAAGATTGATGGAACATTCCTATTCCTCAACTTCATCAAATCTATCTATGAAAAACCCACACCGATTATCATTCTTAATGGGGAAAATATGGCAGCCTTCCCACTGATATCAGGTACATGACAAGGATGCCCACTCTCACCATTTTTGTTCAACATAGTACTGAAAGTCCTAACAACAGCAATCAGACAACAAAAGCAAATAAAATGTATTCAAAGTGGCAAAGAAGTCAAATACTCTCTTCACAAATGGCCCCACCCCAAACCCACTATAACTCATACAGAAATTCAGTAATGTGGCAGGATACAAAATCAATGTAAAGAAATCGATTGTTTTCTTATACACTAACAATGGAAATACAGAAAGGGAAATTAGAGAACCAATTCTATTTACTATAGCACCATGAAACATAAGATCCCTAGGAATAAACCTAACCAAAGATATAAAGTATCTGTACTTGAGGAACTACAGAACACTCATGGAAGAAACTGAAGAAGACACAAAAAGGTAGAAGGCCATTCCATGCTCATGGATTGGGAGAATAAACATTGTTAAAATGTCTATACTGCCTAGAGAAATCTATACTGTCAATGCCATCCCATTCAAAATTTCACTGCCAGCTTTTAAAGAGCTGGAGCAAATGATCCTAAAATCTGTATGGAGCCAGAAGAGACCCTGAATTTCTAAGGAAATTGTGAAAAAAGAAAACTAAAACAGGGGCACCACATTGCCTGATTTCAAGCTTTCCTACCAAGCTGTGATCACCAAGGCAGCATTGTACTGGCATAAAAACAGACACTTAGACCATGGAACAGAGTAGAAAGCTCAGATATGGACCCACAACTCTATTGCCAATTAATCTTCGATGAAGCAGGAAAAAAAAATCCAGTGGAAAAAAGTCTCCTCAATAAATGGTGCTGGGAAAATTGGACACCTGTGTGTAGAAGACTGAAACATGACCATTCTCTTACATCATACACGAAGATAAACTCAAAATGGATAAAAGGCCGCAGTGTGAGGCAGGTATCTATCAAAATCCTATAAAAGAACATAGGCAGTATCCTCTTTGACATCAGCCACAGCAACTTCTTTCAAGATATGTCTCCAAAGGCAAAGGAAACAAAAGTGAAAATGAACTTTTGGGACTTCATCAAGATCCAAAGCTTCTGCACAGCAAAGGAAACCATCAACAAAACAAAGAGGAAACCCACAGAATGGGAGGCGATATTCACAAATGACAGTACAAAGGGCTGATATCCAAGATCTATAAAGAACTCAAACTCAACATACACAAAACAGATAATCACGTCAAGAAATGGGCAGAAGACATGAACAGACACTTCTCTGAAGAAAACATACAAATGGCTATCAGACACATGAAAAAATATTTATTATAACTAGCCATCAGGGAAATTCAAATCAAAACCACATTGAGATATCACCTTACACCAGTTAGAGTGGCCAAAATTAAAAAGACAAAATAAACAAAATTAATAAGACAGTAAACAGCATGTGTTAGAGAGGATGTGTAGAAAGGGGAACCCTCATCCACTGTTGGTGGAAGTGCAATTTGGTGCAGCCACTTTGGAAAACAGTATGGAGATTCCTTAAGAAAGGAAAAATAGAACTTCCCTATGACCCTGCAACTGCAATACTGGGCATTTGCCCCAAAGACGCATATTTAGTAAAGAAGAAGGGCCACCTGTACATAGCAGCAATGGCCACAATTGCCAAACTGTGGAAAGAAAGATGATGCCCTTCAACAGATGACTGGATAAAGAATGGATGTATGATCCACATATACAATGGAGTATTATGCCTCCATCAAAAAGGATGAATACCCAACTTTTTTTTTTTTTTGGTTTTGGACTAGATTTTGCTTTTTTTTTTTCTTTAATATTTTTTTATTTGTTTATTTACAGCATAACAGTGTTCATTGTTTTGGCATCACACCCAGTGCTCCATGCAGTATGTGCCCTCCCTATTACCCACCACCTGGTTCCTCAACCTCCCACCCCCCCGCCCCTTCAAAACCCTCTGGTTGTTTTTCAGAGTACATAGTCTCTCGTGGTTCACCTCCCCTTCCAATTTCCCTCAACTCCCTTCTCCTCTCCATCTCCCCATGTCCTCCATGTTATTTGTTATGCTCCACAAATAAGTGAGACCATATGATACTTGACTCTCTCCGCTTGACTTATTTCACTCAGCATAATGTCTTCCATTCCCGTCCATGTTGCTCCAAAAGTTGGGTATTCATCCTTTCTGATGGAGGCATAATACTCCATTGTGTATATGGACCACATCTTCCTTATCCATTCATCCATTGAAGGGCATCTTGGTTCTTTCCACAGTTTGGCGACCGTAGCCATTGCTGCAATAAACATTGGGGTACAGATGGCTCTTCTTTTCACTACATCTGTATCTTTGTGAATACCCAACTTTTAAATCTACCTGGACAGGACTGGAAGAGAGTATGCTGAGCAAAATAAGGCAAGCAGACAGAGTCAATTATCATACGCTTTCACTTACTTATGGAACATAAGGAATAATATAGAGGACATTGGATGAAGGAAAGGAGAAGTGAGTTGGGGTAAATCAGAGGGGGAGACAAGCCATGAGAGACTGTGGACTCAGAAACAAACTGAGGGTTTTGGAGAGGAGGGGGATGGGATTTTGATGAGCTTGGTGATGGGTATTATGGAGGTCATGTATTGCATGGAGCACTGGCTGTGTTGCATAAACAATGAATGCTGGAACACTGAAAAGAAATAAAATAAAATGGGAAAAAATTATACTGGAGTAGGTACCTTAAAAAAGTGTTGAAGAGCTTTACCATTTGACAAAGTGCATTCCAGATCTCAGGAATATTGTGCATAAAGAAGCAGAAGGACAGCAGAGAATAACATAGAAATTTCTTCAGGGTTATGGCTTAGAATTTTGATAAAATTGACAGGAAGTTTGATGTAATATTAGAAGTAACTTGAAAATGGGGAGGGAATAACTGGACTCTGTTATGATCATGAAGGAAAGGGAAATAAAGTGGAAATGTTAATGGGTTTAATAATATTTTATTAAATCAAACTTAGGTGAAATTCTGGAAATTTGCAGATTCTCAGTGCTCAATGCATGTTTCCTGAATGCTAGGTGTTATAAGTATCAGGAACAGGGATCACACGCTGTGCTGCTCTTAAGAATTCATAGTGCTGGGGGGAGACAAGATGGAGGGGAAGTAGGAGGAGGCCCATTTCAACCTGTACTCTAAAGTGAGCTGATTATCTACCAAAGAACTCCAATCACCCATGAAATCAGCCTGAGAACAGAATTACACACGTCTGGATATCAAGGGGGCCGAAGATACCAGTGGGCAGAAAAAGAGGAGTGGGAAGATCGGACTGATATCAGAAGATAAACAAAAGTGGGAGGAAGCCACCAGAGACGACCGATTGGAAAGTAATACCTAAAATAGGAGAGTGCCCTGTGACTGGGGACCAGCACTAACTTGGAGTCTTGTTGAAAGCACTCAAAAAGAGCAAAGAATCATGGGGGGAAATTGTCAGAATAGTGGCAGCTAGGAACATAGGATTGGGTCCCCAGACCCAGGACAGCCTCCCCTGGCACTGAGCCAGAGAGAGTGTGGTGGAGAAACAAGGTCTTGGTCCCTGAACCGCCAGCGCACCCGAGAATGGGTGGGGTCCAGATCTTGTGAGGGGCTGGGGGCCTCACCAGATGGCAGAATGCCAGGCCTTGCCATCAGAGCCTGAGACACGTGCACCCCACACCCTCCCCTGGAAGAGTGCACACAGGCACCAGCCGGGAGCTCTCAGACCCGGAAAGACCGGTAACTCCCAGCACAGGCCATTGGGAAAATCTCAATGTGTGATCACTGCTTGGAAACTCTCTGGCGGTCTGGAGCTGCCCAGATAGCCGCCGCTGCCATGGTTTTGGGTACAAGCAGGAGATCCTGCATCCCCAGGGACCACGACTCAGAACCCACTCTGCCAGTTGCCAAGGGGGAATTAATGCACTCTCAAACACCCACAGGGAAGCAGGCTGAGGCTTCTCTCTCAGAGGGAGGTCGGGGTGTAGTTTGCTTTCCTCTAAACCTCCAAAAATCATCAAAAGCTGTCAAGGTGAGAGAAAACAGATGAACAAACATAAAAACCTCCAGAGAACAAAAGCCTGAAAAAACCGGTTTCCTCAGACCTACCACCTTGATGAATCTTAACTCAGGGAACATCATTGACTGAAAATCCACGTGGCAAGCTCCTCCCTCAGAAAACCAACCAGGAAAGAAAATAATAAAAAATAAAAAAGATGACAAGAGAACAACCACCACTACTTCATAGATACAAATTTTATTTTCAACTCGATCCCGCTATTCTTGTTCATTTTTTATATAGATACATTTTTTCCTATTTACCATCACAGTGAGATGTCCAGTACATCATTGGCCATAATAACCTTCTAACCTGAAATTTTTGATACATGCGCCCGTGTTTTTTTTTTTTGTATTTCTATATTTTTAATTTTTTTTAAATTTTAGTTTAGTTTAGTCTAGTTTATTCTTTTTTTATTTTTATTTTTGAATATTCATATAGAGTTAAACTTCAAGGTATTTCCCTTTCCCCAATCAATGCTACCCCTATAGGTAAACCAATTTTTAATCTCCCTTTATCTTAGGAAAGTTGAGTCCTTCAAAAAAGATATCAAGATACATCCAGGAAGAATCAAAATAATCTTCCTCGCCCACACTGAGAAATTATAACCACTCTCTCATCTTTTTCTTCCGCCAGTGTTTCTGTGTATTTGTGTTGTCCTGATAGTATATAAATCTTACACTTTGGGTTCTTTTTGACGAGCTTCTTCCTTTTTTTATTTTTTTTGCTTTTATATATATACATATATTTTTTTTCCTCTTGACATATACTTTAATCTGTCTTTTTGTTTGTCTATTTTTGTTTCTATACTTCATAACCTTACTTTGGTTATGCCCATTTGGACTGAGCCTTCACTTTTATCTTCCTTCTGTTTCCCCTCTCTCTCTCTCTCTAGCTCCTCTATCTCTCACTCTCTGTTTCTTTTTTCTTTTATTTATCTATTTCTTTTTGTTTTCTTTTTTCTCTCATTTGAGTGGGGAATCCTGATTGCACAAAAGTGTTTCAGGGTGCACCTTGACTGCACCACAGTTGATATATCCAGCTGCATCCATTCAGTCATCTCTTACCAAAAGACTAGGAGGAGGAATGCCCAAAAGAAGAAAAATACAGAAGAAGAGCCTTCTGCAACAGAACTAATGGCTATCAACATAGACAATATGTCGGAAAAGAAATTCAGGCTAACAATTATCCAGGCAATAGCTAGGTTGGAGAAGCCATGGATGACCAAACAGAATTGATTAGGGCAGAACTGAAAGCCACCAGGTATGATGTTCACAATGTTAGGGCAGAACTGAAAGCCACCAGGGATGATGTTCAAAATGCTCTCAATGAGTTCCAATCTAATCTAAATTCTCTAAAATCTAGGGTAACTGAGACAGAAGATAGAATTAGTGATATGGAGGAAAAACAGATAGAGAGAAAGGATCAGGAGGAAGCCTGGAACAAACAGCTCAGAAGCCATGAAAACAGAATCAGGGAAATAAATGATGCCATGAAACGTTCCAATGTCAGAATTATTGGAATCTCTGAAGGGGAGGAAAAAGAAAGAAGTCTAGAAGATATAGCGGAAGAAGTTGTCTATGAAAATATTCCCAATCTCACGAATGGAAGCAACGTTCATGTACTAGAGGCAGAGAGATTTCCTCCCAAGATTTTAGATTCTCGAAAGACCTCACGACACCTTATAGTTAAAATGAGGAATTATGTTTCACGACAGACCCTCTTAAAAGCAGCTAGGACAAAGAAGCTCCTTACATACAGAGGAAAGCCCATTAGAATAACGTCAGACCTTTCCACATTGACCTGGCAAGCCAGGAAGGGCTGGCAAAATATATTCAGAGTACTAAATGAGAAGAACATGCAACCAAGAATACTTTATATACCAAGACTGACAGTCAAAATGGATGGAGAGATAAATAGTTAACAAGACCAGCAAGGCTTAAAAGACAATGAAACCACCAAGCCGACATTGCAAGAAATATTAAGGGGGGTCCTATAAAAGAGAAAAAATCCTAAGAATATCATTGAACAGAATTATAGAGACATTCTACAGACAGAAAGACTTCAAAGGTAACATGATGTCAATAAAAACGTATCTGTCAATAATCATTATCAATGTGAATGGCATAATGCCCCCATAAAGTGACACAGGGTTGCAGATTGGATAAAACGACAGGACCCATCCATATGTTGTCTACAAGAGATCCATTTTAAATCTAAGGATACACCCAGACTGAAAGTGAAGGGATGGAGAAGCATCTTTCATGCCAATGGGCCTCAAAAGAAGGCTGGGGTAGCGATTCTCATATAAGATAAATTAGATTTTAAACTAAAGACTGTACTCAGAGATACAGAAGGACACTACATCATCATTAAAGGGACTATTCACCAAGACGATCTAACAGTTGTAAATATCTATGCCCCAATATGGGAGCAGCCAATTACATAAGAAAATTATTAATCAAGATAATGAGTCTTATTGATGTGAATACATTAATAGTAGGAGATCTTAACACGCCTCTCTCAGTAATAGACAGATCATTGAAGCAGAAAATCAATAAAGAAACAAGATCTTTGAATAAAACATTGGACCAGATGAACCTCATAGACATATACAGAACATTCCACCCTAAAACTACAGAATACTCATTCTTCTCAAGTGCACTTGAAACTTTCTCCTGAAGAGACCACATAGTCGGTCACAAAGCAGGACTCAAATGATGCCAAAGACTGACATTATTCCCTGCATATTCTCAGATCACAATGCTTTGAAACTGGAGTTCAATCACAAGGAAAAGTCCAGAAGGAACTCAAACACCTGGAAGCTAAAGAACACATTGCTTAAGAATGCTTGGATCAACCAGAAGATCAAAGAAGAAATTAAACAATTCATGGACACCAATGAGAATGAAGACATTTCAGTCTGAAAACTATGGGATACAGCAAAGGCAGTTCTAAGGGGATAATACATAGCCATCCAAGCCTCCCTCAAAAAAAATTGAAAAATCCAGAATACACCGGCTGTCTCTACACCTTAAAGAACTGGAGAATCAACAACAAATCAAACCAACTCCACACGCAAGAAAGGAAATAATCAAAATTAGAGTAGAGATCCATGAGGTAGAAAACAGAGATACAGTAGAACGTATCAATGAAACTAGAAGCTGGTTTTTTGAAAGAATCAATAAGATCGATAAACCATTGGCCACACTAAAACAAAAGAAAAGAGAGAAAGCCCAAATTAATAAAATTATGAATGAAAAGGGAGAGATCACAACTAACACCAAGGAAATAGAAACAATCATCAGAAATTATTACCAATTATATGCCAATAAGCTAAGCAACCTAGATGAAATGGATTCATTCCTGGAAAACTAAACTCCCAAAATTGAACCAGGAAGATATTGACAACCTGAATAGACCGATATCTAGTAAAGATATTGAAGCAGTGATCAAAAACCTCCCTTAAAACAAGAACCCAGGACCTGAAGGATTCCCTGGGAAATTCTACCAAACGTTTAAAGAAGAAATAACACAAATTCTCCTGATGCTGTTTCGAAAAAATGCAGCAGAAACAAAACTTCCAGACTCTTTTTATGAAGCCAGCATTACCCTGACCCCAAACCAGACAAAGACCCTACCAAAAAGGAGAATTTCAGACCAATATCAATGATGATTATGGACACTAAGATTCTAAAGAAGATCCTAGCAATCAGGATCCAGCAGCACATTCAAAAGATTATTCACCATGACCAGGTGTGCTTCATCCCTGGGTTACAAGGTTGATTCAACTTTCGCAAATCAATCAATGTGATAGAACAAATCAATAAGAGAAGTGAGAAGAACCACATGGTTGTCTCAATTGATGCAGAAAAAGCATTTGACAATAACCAGCATCCGTTCCTGATTAAAACGCTTCAAAGTATAGGGATGGAGGGAACATTCCTGAACTTCCTAAAATCTATCTATGAAAGACCCACAGCAAATATCATCCTCAATGGGAAAAAGCTTGCAGCCTTCCCGTTGAGATCAGGAACACGACAAGGATGCCCACTCTCACCACTCTTGTTCAACATAGTATTAGAAGTCCTAGCAACGGTAATCAGAAAACAAAGAGAAATAAAATGTATCCAAATTGGCAAGGAAGAAGTCCAACTCTCTCTATTTGCAGACGAAATGATTCTTTATATGGAAAACAGCAAAGAATCCACTCCCAAACTACTAGAACTCATACAGCAATTCAGTAACGTGGCAGGATACAAAGTCAATGTACAGAAATCAGTGGCTTTCTTATACACTAACAATGAAAATACAGAAAGGGAAATTAGAGAATCGATTCCATTTACTATAGCACCAAGAACCATAAGATGCCTGGGAATAAATCTGAACAAAGAGGTAAAATATCTGTACTCGAGGAACTATAGAACACTCATGAAAGAAATTGAAGAAGACACAAAAAGATGGAAGACCATTCCATACTCTTGGATTGGAAGATGAAACATTGTTAAAATGTCTATACTGCCTAGAGCAATCTATACTTTTAATGCCATTCCGAGCAAAATTCCACCGATATTTTTCAAAGAGCTGGAGCAAATAATCCTAAAATTTGTATGGAATCAGAAGAGACCCCGAATTGCTAAGGAAATGTTGATAAACAAAAACAAAACTGGTGGCATCACTTTACCTGATAACAAGCATTAGTACAAAGCTGTGATCACCAAGACAGCATGGTACTGGTGTAAAAACAGACCAACAGACCAGTGAAACAGAGTAGAGAGCCCAGGTATGGACCCTCAACTCTACGGTCAAATAATCTTCAATGAAACCGGAAAAAATATACAGTGGAAAAAAAGACAGTCTCTTCCATAAACAGTGCTGGGAATATGGGACAGCTATATGTAGAAGAATGAAACTCGACCATTCTCTTACACCATACACAAAGATATACTCGAAATGGATAAAAGACCTCAATGTGTGACAGGAATCCATCAGAATCCTAGAGGAGAACATAGGCAGTAGCTTCTTCGATATCAGCCACAGCAACTTCTTTCAAGATATGTCTCCAAAGGCCAAGGAAACAATAGCAAAAAAGAACTTTGGGACTTCATCAAGATCAAAAGCTTCTGCACAGCAAAGGAAGCTGTCAACAAAACAAAGAGGCAACCCACGGAATGGGAGAAGATATTTGCAAAGCACAGTACAGACAAAAGGTTGATATCCAGGATCTATAAAGAACTTCTCAAACTCAACACACACAAAACAGATAATCATATCAAAAAATGGGCAGAAGATATGAACAGACACTTCTCCAACGAAGACATACAAATGGCTATCAGACACATGAAAAAATGTTCATCATCAATAGCCATCAGGGAGATTCAAATTAAAACAACATTGAGATACCACCTAACACCAGTTAGAATGGCCAAAATTAGCAAGACAGGAAACAACGTGTGTTGGAGAGGATGTGGAGAAAGGGGAACCCTCTTCCACCGTTGGTGGGAATGCAAGTTAGTGCAGCCATTTTGGAGAACAGTGTGGAGATTCCTGAAGAAATTAAGAATAGAGCTTCCCTATGACCCTGCAATTGCACTGCTGGGTATTTACCCCAAAGATACAGATGTAGTGAAAAGAAGGGCCATCTGTACCCCAATATTTATTGCAGCAATGGCCACAGTCGCCAAACTGTGGAAAGAACCAAGATGCCCTTCAACGGATGAATGGATAAGGAAGATGTGGTCCATATACACAATGGAGTATTATGCCTCCATCAGAAAAGATGAATACCCAACTTTTGTAGCAACATGGATGGGACTGGAAGAGATTATGCTGAGCGAAATAAGTCAAGCAGAGAGAGTCAAGTATCAAATGTCTCACTTATTTGTGGAGCATAACAAATAACATGGAGGACATGGGGAGATGGAGAGGAGAGGGAGTTGAGGGAAATTGGAAGGGGAGATGAACCATGAGAGACTCTGGACTCTGAAAAACAACCAGAGGCTTTTGAAGGGGCAGGGGGGGTGGGAGGTTGAGGAACCAGGTGGTGGGTAATAGGGAGGGGGTGGAGCACTGGGTGTGATGCCAAAACAATGAACACTGTTATGCTGTAAATAAACAAATAAAAATATATATAAATTTAAAAAAAAAGAAACTATAACATACTGATGAAAGAAACTGAAGATGACATAAGGAAATTGAAAGATATTTCATTTTCACAGATTTAAAAGGAAAAAAATGTTAAATTCCATGCTTCCCAAAGAAATCCAAGCATTTAGTGCAGTCCCTATCAGAATACCATGACCATTTTTCATAGAGATAGAACAAACAATGCTAATATATGCATGGAAAAGCAGAAGACCTTAAATAGACAAAGAAACATTATCCCTGGGGATAAAAATACATTATATGTTTATTAAAAAAAAATTGGAAGGGGAGGCGAACCATAAGAGACTATGGACTCTGAAAAACAACCTGAGGGTTTTGAAGGGTCAGGGGTGGGAGGTTGGGGGAACAGGTGGTGGGTAATGGGGAGGGCACGTTTTGCATGGAGCACTGGGTGTGTGCAAAAACAATGAATACTCTTACGCTGAAAAAATAAATAAAATGGGAAAAAAAAGTAAAGTAAAGCAGGAAGCATCAGAATTCCAGACTTCCAGCATTATTTCAAAGCTGTGGTGATCAAAACAGCATTGTACTCACACAAAATGTACAAATAGATTGATATAATAGAATAGAAAACCCAAAAGGAACCCACAACTATACTGTCAGTTAATCTTCAATGAAGCAGGAAAAAATACACAATGGGAAAAAAGATGGTGTTGGGAAAACTGGTTAGCATCATGCAAAAGAATGAAACTGGACTTCTTTCCTACACCATACACAAAAATATATTCAATATGGATGAAAGACCTAATTGTGAGTCATTAATCCATAAAAATCCTAGAAAAGAGCACAGGCAATAACCTCTATGATGTTGGCCATAGCAACTTTTTACTAGATATGCCTCCTCAGGCAAGGTAAATAAGCAAAAATAAACTATTCATACTACAACAAAACAGAAATACTTCTGTACAGTGAAGGAAACAATAAAACTAAAAGGCGGCCTATGGAATGGAAGAGGATATTAGCAAATGACATATCTGATAAAGGGTTAGTATACAAAACATATAAAGAATTTATAAAACTCAATACACCAAAACTGAATAATCCAACTTAAAAATGGGCTGATGAGGGATTGGAGTCAAGATGGCGGAGAAGTAGCAGGCTGAGACTACATCAGGTAGCAGGAGATCAGCTCGATAGCTTATCTAAACATTGCAAACTCCTACAAATCCAACGGGAGATGGAAGAGAAGAAGAACAGCAATTCTAGAAACAGAAAATCAACCACTTTCTGAAAGGTAGGACTGGCGGAGAAGTGAATCTAAAACGACGGGAAGATAGACTGCAGGGGGAGGGGCCGGCTCCGGGCAAGCGGCGGAGGAACGGAGCGCAAAATCAGGACTTTCAAAAGTCTGTTCCACTGAGGGACATTGCTCCAGAGTTTAAACCAGGGTGAAGCCCACGCGAGGTCAGTGTGGCCCCAGGTCCCGCAGGGTCACAGAAGGATCGGGGGTGTCGGAGTGTCACAGAACTCGCAGGTATTAGAACAGAGAAGCCGGCTACAGAGACAGAGCCGAGGACTGAACTCTCAGCTTGGGGTTACCTTCAACTGGTCGTGGGCTGGGTGAGCTCAGAGCGTGGCTAGAGGCTGGGGATACGGGAGTGATTGGGTGCTGTCCTCTGGGGGCGCACTGAGGAGTAGGGCCCCGGGCTCTTGGCTCCTCCAGGCCGGAGACTAGGGGGCCACCATTTTCATTTCCGTCCTCCAGAACTCTACGGAAAGCATTCAGGGAACAGAAGCTCCCAAAAGCAAACCCGAGCCAATTACTTAGTCCGGCCCCCGGTAAGGGCGGTGCAATCCCGCCTTGGGCAAAGACACTTGAGAGTCACTACAACAGGCCCCTCCCCCAGAAGTTCAACAAAATATCGAGCCAGAACAAAGTTCATCTATCAAGGAAAGCAGGTTCAATTCCTAAGACAGCAGCGCAATTCCAGAGGAGGAGAAAGCAAAGCAGGGAACTCATGGCTTTCTCCACATGATTCTTTAGTCTTGTGGCTAATTCAATTTCTTTTTTCTTTTTTCAATTTTTTTTCTTTTTTTCTTTTTTCTTCTTCTGCTAATTTTTTAAAAATTTTACCCTTTTCTTTTTTAATGTTTTTTGACTAGTTTATCTAAATACATATATTTTTTCTTTCTTTTTTATATTTTTTCTTTATTTATTTTTTATTTTTTTCCTTTTTTTTTCTGAACCTCTTTTTATCCCCTTTCACTCCCCCACAATTTGGGGTCTCTTCTTATTGGGTTACAGTGCATTTTTCTGGGGTCTTGCCACCATTTTAGTATTTTATTTGATCCTTCATATCCTCTTATCTGGACAAAATGACAAGGCGGAAAAAATCACCACAAACAAAAGAACAAGAGACAGTACCAAAGGCTAGGGACCTAATCAAAACTGACATTGGTAATATCTCAGATTAAGAGTTCAGAATGATGATTCTGAACGTTCTAGCCGGGCTCGAAAAAGGCATGGAAGATATTAGAGAAACCCTTTCTGGATATATAAAAGCCCTTTCTGGACAAATTAAAGAACTGTAATCTAACCAAGTAGAAATCAAAAAAGCTATTAATGAGGTGCAATCAAAAATGGAGGCTCTCACTGCTAGGATCAATGAGGCAGAAGAAAGAATTTAGTGATATAGAAGACCAAATGACAGAGAATAAAGAAGCCGAGCAAAAGAGGGACAAACAGCTATTGGACCACGAGGGGAGAATTCGAGATATAAGTGACACCATAAGATGAAACAACATTAGAATAATTGGGATTCCAGAAGAAGAAGAAACAGAGAGGGGAGCAGAAGGTCTATTGGAGAGAATCATTGGAGAGAATTTCCCTAATATGGCAAAGGGAACAAGCATCAAAATCCAGGAGATGCAGAGAACCCCCCTCAAAGTCAACAAGAATAGGTCCACACCCCGTCACCTAATAGTAAAATTTACAACTCTTAGTGACAAAGAGAAAATCCTGAAAGCACCCCGGGAAAGGAAGTCTACAACATACAATGGTAAAAATATTAGATTGGCAGCAGACTTATCCACAGAGACCTGGCAGGCCAGAAAGAGCTGGCATGATATATTCAGAGCACTCAACGAGAAAAACATGCAGCCAAGAATACTCTATCCAGCTAGGCTATCATTGAAAATAGAGGGAGAGATCAAAAGCTTCCAGGACAAACAAAAACTGAAAGAATTTGCAAACACCAAACCAGCTCTCCAGAAAATATTGAAAGGGGTCCTCTAAGCAAAGAGAGAGCCTAAAAGTAGTAGATCAGAAAGGTACAGAGACAATATACAGTAACAGTCACCTTACAGGCTAATAATGGCACTAAATTCATATCTCTCAATAGTTACCCTGAATGTTAATGGGCTAAATGCCCCAATCAAAAGACACAGGGTATCAGAATGGATAAAAAACCAAAACCCATCAGTATGTTGCCTACAAGAAACTCATTTTAGACGTGAAGACACCTCCAGATTGAAAGTGAGGGGGTGGAAAACAATTTACCATGCTAATGGGCATCAGAAGAAAGCTGGGGTGGCAATCCTTATATCAGATCAATTAGATTTTAAGCCAAGGACTATAATAAGAGATGAGGAAGGACACTATATCCTACTCAAAGGGTCTGTCGAACAAGAAGATCTAACAATTTTCAATATCTATGCCCCTAACGTGGGAGCAGCCAAATATATGAACCAATTAATAACAAAATCAAAGAGACACATCAATAATAATACAATAATAGTAGGGGACTTGAACACTCCCCTCACTGAAATGGACAGATCATCCAAGCCAAAGATCAACAAGGAAATAAAGGCCTTAAATGACACACTGGACCAGATGGACAGCACAGATATATTCAGAACATTTCATCCCAAAGCAACAGAATACACATTCTTCTCTAGTGCACATGGAACATTCTCCATAGAATAGATCACATCCTGGGTCACAAATCAGGTCTCAACCGGTATCAAAAGATTAGGATCATTCCCTGCATATTTTCAGACCACAATGCTCTGAAGCTAGAACTCAATCACAAGAGGAAAGCTGGAAAGAACCCAAATACATGGAGACTAAACAGCATCCTTCTAAAGAATGAATGGGTCAACCAGGAAATTAAAGAAGAATTGAAAAAATTCATAGAAACAAATGATAATGAAAACACAACGGTTCAAAATCTGTGGGACACAGCAAAGGCAGTCCTGAGAGGAAAATATATAGCGGTACAAGCCTTTCTCAAGAAACAAGAAAGGTCTCAAGTACACAACCTAACTCTACACCTAAAGGAGCTGGAAAAAGAACAAGAAAGAAACCCTAAAGGCAGCAGGAGAAGAGAAATCATAAAGATCAGAGCAGAAATCAATGAAATAGAAACCAAAAAAACAATAGAACAAATCAATGAAACTAGGAGCTGGTTCTTTGAAAGAATCAATAAGATTGAAAAACCCCTGGCCAGACTCATCCAAAAGAAAAGAGAAAGGACCCAAATAAATAAAATCATGAATGAAAGAGGAGAGATCACAACTAACACCAAAGACATACAGACAATTATATGAACATACTATGAGCAGCTCTACGCCAACAAATTTGACAATCTGGAAGAAATGGATGCATTCCTAGAGACATATAAACTACCACAACTGAACAAGGAAGAAATAGAAAACCTGAACAGGCCCATAACCAGTCAGGAGATTGAAACAGTCATCAAAAATCTCCAAACAAACAAAAGCCCAGGGTCAGACGGCTTCCCAGGGAAATTCTACCAAACATCGAAAGAAGAACTAATTCCTATTCTCCTGAAACTGTTTCCAAAAATAGAAATGGAAGGAAAACTTCCAAACTCATTTTATGAGGCCAGCGTCACCTTGATCCCCAAACCAGACAAGGATCCCACCAAAAAAGAGAACTACAGACCAATATCCTTGATGAACACAGATGCAAAAATTCTCGGCAAAATACTAGCCAATAGGATTCAATAGTACATTAAAAGGATTGTTCACCACGATCAAGTGGGATTTATTCCAGGGCTGCAGGGTTGGTTCAACAGCCGCAAATCAAACAACGTGATAGAACACATTAATAAAAGAAAGAATAAGAACCGTATGATACTCTCAATAGATGCTGAAAAAGCATTTGACAAAGTACAGCATCCCTTCCTGATCAAAACTCTTCAAAGTGTAGGGATAGAGGGCACATACCTCAATATTATCAAAGCCATCTATGAAAGACCCACCGCAAATATCATTCTCAATGGAGAAAAACTGAAAGCTTTTCCGTTAAGGTCAGGAACACGGCAGGGGTGTCCATTATCATTCATCTGTCCATCTGCTATTCAACATAGTACTAGAAGTCCCAGCCTCAGCAATCAGACAGCAAAAAGAAATTAAAGGCATCCAAATTGGCAAAGAAGAAGTCAAACTATCACTCTTCGCAGATGATATGATACCATATGGGGAAAACCCAAAAGACTCCACTCCAAAACTGCTAGAACTTGTACAGGAATTCAGTAAAGTGTCAGGACATAAAATCAATGCACAGAAATCAGTGCATTTCTCTACACCAACAACAAGACAGAACAAAGAGAAATTAAGGAGCCAATCCCATTTACAATTGTACCCAAAACTATAAGATACCTAGAAGTAAACCTAACCAAAGAGGCTAAGAATCTATACGCAGAAAATTATAAAGTACTCATGAAAGAAATTGAGGAAGACACAAAGAAATGGAAAAAAGTTCCATGCTCCTGGATTGGAAGAATAAATATTGTGAAAATGTCTATGCTACCTAAAGCAATCTATACATTTAATGCAATCCCTATCAAAATACCATCCATTTTTTTCAAAGAAATGGAACAAATAATCCTCAAATTTATATGGAACCAGAAAAGACCTCGAATAGCCAAAGGAATATTGAAAAAGAAAGCCAAAGTTGGTGGCATCACAATTCCGGACTTCCAGCTCTATTACAAAGCTGTCATCATCAAGACAGCATGGTACTGGCACAAAAACAGACACATAGATCAGTGGAACAGAATAGAGAGCCCAGAAATCGACCCTCAACTCTATGGTCAACTAATCTTCGACAAAGCAGGAAAGAATGTCCAATGGAAAAAAGACAGCCTCTTCAATAAATGGTGCTGGGAATATTGGACAGCCACATGCAGAAAAATGAAATTGGACCACTTCCTTACACCACACACGAAAATAGACTCAAAATGGATGAAGGACCTCAATGTGAGAAAGGAATCTATCAAAATCCTTGAGGAGAATGCAGGCAGCAACCTCTTCGACCTCAGCTGCAGCAACATCTTCCTAAGAACAACAGCAAAGGCAAGGGAAGCAAGGGCAAAAATGAACTCTTGGGATTTCATCAAGATCAAAAGCTTTTGCACAGCAAAGGAAACAGTTAACAAAACCAAAAGACAACTGACAGAATGGGAGAAGATATTTGCAAACGACACATCAGATAAAGGGCTAGTATCCAAAATCTATTAGGAACTTAGCAAACTCAACACCCAAAGAACAAACAATCCAATCAAGAAATGGGCAGAGGACATGAACAGACATTTCTGCAAAGAAGACATCCAGATGGCCAACAGACACATGAAAAAGTGCTCCACGTCACTCGGCATCAGGGAAATACAAATCAAAACCACAATGAGATATCACCTCACACCAGTCAGAATGGCTAAAATTAACAAGTCAGGAAATGACAGATGCTGACGAGGATGTGGAGAAAGGGAACCCTCCTACACTGTTGGTGGGAATGCAAGCTGGTGCAACCACTCTGGAAAACAGCATGGAGGTTCCTCAAAATGTTAAAAATAGAACTACCCTATGACCCAGCAATTGCACTACTGGGTATTTACCCTAAAGATACAAACATAGTGATCCGAAGGGGCACGTGTACCCGAATGTTTATAGCAGCAATGTCTACAATAGCCAAGCTATGGAAAGAACCTAGATGTCCATCAACAGATGAATGGATAAAGAAGAGGTGGTATATATACACAATGGAATACTATGCAACCATCAAAAGAAATGAAATCTTGCCATTTGTGACGACGTGGATGGAGCTAGAGCGTATCATGCTTAGTGAAATAAGTCAATCGGAGAAAGACAACTATCATATGTTCTCCCTGATATGAGGACATTGAGAAGCAACATGGGGGGTTAGAGGGATAGGAGAAGAATAAATGAAACAAGATGGGATTGGGAGGGAGACAAACCCTAAATGACTCTTAATCTCACAGAGCAAACTGGGGGTTGCTGGGGGGAGATGGGGTTGGGAGAGGAGGAGGGGGTTATGGACTTTGGGGAGGGTATGTGCTATGGTGAGTGCTGTGAAGTGTGTAAACCTGGCGATTCACAGACCTGTACCCCTGGGGATAAAAATACATTATATGTTTATAAAAAAATTGGAAGGGGAGGCGAGCCATAAGAGACTATGGACTCTGATAAACAACCTGAGGGTTTTAAAGGGTCAGGGGTGGGAGGTTGGGGAAACAGGTGGTGGGTAATAGGGAGGGCACGTTTTGCATGGAGCACTGGGTGTTGTGCAAAAACAATGAATACTGTTACGCTGAAAATATAAATAAATTAAAATGTAAAAAAAATGGGCTGATGACATGAATAGAGATTTTTTCAAAGGAGACATCTAAAGATGGCCAACAGACACTTGAAAAGATACTTAATATCATCAGGGATCATCAGGGAAATATAAATTAAAATTGAAATGCAATATACATCACACCTGTCAGAATAGCTAAAATCAATAAGACAAGAAACAACGGGCTTTGGCAAGTACATGGAAAAGGTGTAATCCTCCTGCACTGTTGGTGAGAAGGCAAACTGCTGCAGCCACTGTGGAAAACAGTATGGAGTTTCCTCAAAAAGTTAAAAATAGAATTACCATATAAGCTAGCAATTATATTTTTGGATAATATCCAAAGATTATAAATCCATTATCCATTGGAAATTATCCAAAGTATATAAACTAATTCAAGGCATATTTGTGCAACAATGTATACAGCAGCATTATCTACACGAGCCAGACTTTTGAAATAGCTCAAGAGTGCATCAACTAATGAATGGAAAAGATGTAACACAACACACACACACACACACACACACACACACACACACACACACACACACTGGACTATTACTCAGCCATAAAAAAGAATGAAATCTTGTCCTTTCCAAGGACATGGTTGGATCTAGAAAGTACTATGGTAAGTGCAATAATTCACTCAGAGAAAGGCAAATACCATATGATTTCACTCATATGTGGAATCTAAGAAGCAAAAAAAATGAACAAAGGACAGCAAAAGAGAAAGGCAAACAGACTCAGCTATAGAATACGAAGTGATGGGTATCAAGAGTATGGGTTAAATGTGATGGGGATCAAAGAGTGCACTTGTTTTCTTGAGCACTAAGAATGGTATGTAAGTGATGAATCAATATATTGTACATCTGAAACTAACAGTGTATGTTAACTAACTGGACTTAAAAAACATAAAAAAACAAACAAAAGAAGAGTGAATTAATATGAATAATTGTACCCATATTTTACCAATAGGAGCAGAGGAGCTGTGAGGGATTATGTAATTTTCCAATGGCAGAGGAACCATGAGGTAACCCTGGCAATATGATATTAGAGTCTGCCCTTGATATACAAAAGAATGTTCCACAAAGTTATCTGCTCACCAGAATCAAAGAAGGCTCCTATTTAAAAAATACAGATTTCTGCAGTGCCTGGATGGTTCAATTGGTTAAGCATCTGCTTTCACCTCTGGTCATTATCTCTTGGTACTTGGATAGAACCCAGAGTCAGGGTCTCTGCTTAGTGGGAGTCTGCTTCTCCCACTCCCTCTGTCCCTCCCCCCTGATCATGTTCTCTCTCTCTCTTCTCCCTAAGAAAGAAAGAAAGAAAGAAAGAAAGAAAGAAAGAAAGAAAGAAAGAAAAAATCTTAAAAGAAATACAAATTCCTGAACCACGCCAGTGTGAAATGGGGGCTGGAATATTAACAGGGGCTTCAGCTGCGACTTAAAAAGCAGAACAGTAGAAATGCTTCAGGAAACCAAAATGCTTCAAAGACATGTAACACAGATATTTTCTCAGAAAATATATTTATATCTTCAATTACCACAATCCATCCATTGAATCTTTCCTTTATATCTGTGTTTTCTTCTAGGTGTTTGTCCCTTTTCTTGAGAGTATTAGATCAAAACAACAGGTAAAATTAAGCACATTTGTGTTTTATCTTCTCTCTTGGAATAAACAAACAATATGATTTGGCAACTTTTAGCCTACATGGCAATGAAGAGGTGTATTTTATGGTGTCCAGCAACCCTCATAAGATATCTCCCCTAATTGTAGCCTCTCTCTCAGGGACCCAGCAGAATAGAGTGGGACTGGACCATCCACATCCTTGTTGGCTGTCTGGCTATCCAGGTCATACTGCTTTAGAGATCAGCTTTGCCTGTGTTAAGCTTCAAAACAGTCCTGATGGGGCGCCTGGGTGGCTCAGTGGATTAAGCCGCTGCCTTCGGCTCAGGTCATGATCTCCGGGTCCTGGGATCGAGCCCCGCATCGGGCTCTCTGCTCTGCAGGGAGACTGCTTCTTCCTCTCTCTCTGCCTGCCTCTCTGCCTACTTGTGATCTCTCTCTCTGTCAAATAAATAAATAAAATCTTTAAAAAAAAAACAAAAAACAGTCCTGATAACCCTGAGACAGAGGTGTCATCATGAGAACAATTCCCTCCCTCTGAAGTCCAAACAGCTCACTAATTGGAGGGAATACTTGTCTATTACTTTTCCTCACTTCAGATGATACAGAGACAGAAAATAAATCAAAACAAGTCATGACCCTATCCATAATGGCTTTGGATTTAGTATGGCTTTCCATATGTTTTCTGTCAAAAAAACAAAAACAAAAAACAAACAACAACAACACCAAAAAAAATACACTTAAGTGTTCCTGGGTGGCTCAGTCATTAAATGCCTGCCTGCAGCTCAGGTCATGATCCCAGGGTCCTGGGATCAAGCACCACATCAGACTCCCTGCTCAGTGCAAGGTCTGTTTCTCCCTCTCCCACTCCCCATGCTTGCTTGTGTTCTCTCTCTCTCTCTGTCAAATAAATAAATAAAATCTTAAAAAAAACTGGTTAGCGTAGGTAGTATAAATTCTAAGAGACTGCCTGAGGTGGTAATTCTTATTTAACTATAGATAAACAAATCAACTTTTAAAAAGTTTTGGGTCATATGATGCTTATATACCCTGATTTATGTTTTAATATTAATGTATTTTTATTGGTTATAATATTTAATGAATTATGTTTTCAATGTTCTCACATAAATGTACTAATCCATCCAAGTACTGAAAGTTTTACAGATCCCACTGTGTCAATACTTATTTTATTGACTAGAGAAAATAAATCATGGGCTTTTCTTTATTAAATATTAATAAATATCTCTTTTATTAAATATTTAACATTAAATATTAAAAATACTATTTAATTCCATGCAGTGTACTCAACTCTTCATATACTATGGTGCATTAAATTGCAGTGATATTTCAGATTTGTGTGCTCTTGCTTAATCCAGTTTACTGATTTCAAAGTCAAAGTGTGGAAACATTGTCTTTTCATAAGTCCACTGAGGTAGGTGGTAAGGCTGAACCTTTAACCTTATTCTTTTGGACCCTGGAGCCCAGGGCTTTAATTACCATCACTGATATAAGATTTTATACCCAGGATACATTTGATCTTCTCTATTATCTAACTTATGAGGACAAATAATCTTAGACATCAAAAATAAAACCTAGACATTAAAAACTCTTATAGAAAACATGAATGAAGATGGACATTAATTATTAACCACCCAAAGAGCTATGCTCTTAGCTATATTCTCAATATGATTTTTTACCTCCCTTGTCCATCTGAATTAATATACACAAATTATACAAAATTATTTTCATAGTCCATAATTATCATCACTCATGCAAATCAACTGTTATCAATATTAACTGATTTTTTAAAATACCAGGAAAACTTCAGGCACCAGAGTAAATGTTAAAGTTGGCTACCTCACAATTTCTGTCATTCCCTTTTGAGATTGCCACCTGGACTCCCAGGTTTCTTTGGTGCTGCACTCTGGGTGATAAGAAGTTGGTTCTCCTTTCCCATATCCGAACTAAGGCTAAAAATTGATCAAGGGTGTGGGTAGATAGAGGCTCATTTTATCTTCTCGGATCAGACTGACTCAAATCATATAGTTAATATGAGAAGGGACTATAAGTTAATGTTCTGTTCAGAAACAAGACATCTATTACATAATAAAGATCCTTTGCTAATTAAAGACCTCAAGAGGAAATATCCTAGAAACATCCTGTCCCCAGACATTAATTAGCATGGATTTGTGTCATCAGATCTGAATCTTTACAATTATTCTCTGAAAAAATTAGCTGTCATTCACAAGATAACTAGTCAAGCCACCACAAATCTATCCAACAGTTTTATTTAATTCTGCCTCTCCTCTAGACCATCCTTGGACTCATCATTGTAACAAAGGATAGAGAGAGGCTGAGGCAAGGGTTTTTTTCTGAAAGCTGAATTTACAATGTATTTACCAAACAAACAAACAAACAAACAAACAAAAAACCTGAGAAAATGCATACTTTCTAAACAGAGAATGGAGTATTATGTGGGAAAGATACAGCTCAACAAGGTATTCCTAGGTCTTATCATCATGTGAATTTAAATTCTGTAGTCTGGGCTACATATATATGAATGGATGTCACTTGAGTAGTTACTATGTTAGTGACTGATTTGATGATACCAAGGACCAAGGTTAATCTCTATTTAAGTCAATTCACTTTACTGTGCATATGGAAGCTTTAAAAAATATGCTATTAGTTCATGGTTTCATCAAGTTCTCATCAAGGTTCAGAGAACTGTACATTCTCATACACTGTTGGTGGAACTGCTGTGGGTATTGACATTTTCCTTATGTAGTTAGGTGTCCAGTGGTGGATGCATAAATATGTATAATTATTTTATCTTCTTGTTAAATTGATCCCTTTATCATTGTGTAATTCTTTTTTGTCTCTTGTTACAGTCTTTGTTTTAGTATCTATTTTGCCTGATATGTGTTGCTACTCAGCTTCATATTCTTTAATTTCCATTTATTCTTTGTTTTACCATCTTTTCACTTACAGCCTGTATGTGTCTGATGTGAGCCTCTTATTGGCAATCTATAAATATATCTTTTTTTAATGTTTTTGTTTTGTTTGTGTTATCCATTCCACCACTTACATCTTTTTAATATTTTTTTCTTTATTTTAGTGTAGTTGATCCACAATGTATATCAGTTTCAGGCTTATGACATAATGATATGGTAAGTTTAAACATTATATTATATTTACCACAAGAATAGTTGCCATCTGTCTCCATTACACTGTCATTGCAATATCTTTCACTATATTCCTTATGCAGTGCCTCTTAGTCCCATGACTTATTCATTTCATAACCGAAAGACTGTATCTCCCTCACTCCTTCATCGATTTTTCCCATCTGTCACCACCTTCCCCTCTGGCAATATCAATGTATTAAATGTGTTTACAAGTCTGATTCTGCTTTTTGTTGGCTTACTTTATTTAAGAATCCACATATGAATGGAATCACAAAGTATTTGTTTTTCTGAGATTTATATGTTTTACTTACCACAATACCCTCTAGGTCCATCTGTGTTGTCTCAAATGGCACAATCTTGTCCTTTTTATGGCTGCATAATATATAATATATATATTATATAATATATTTTATATGATCAAGATATATATATATATATTTATCATATCTTTACTTATTTGCCCATCAGTGGATTCAAGTTGCTTCCATATATTGGCTAGTGTAAATAATGTTGCAATAAACATAGGGGTGCATGAATCCTTTCAAATTCGTGTTAATTTTCTTTGCATAAATTCCCAGTAGTGGAATTGTTGAATCATATAGCATTTATATTTTTATTTTTTGAGGAAACTCTATACTGTTTTTCAAAGTGACTGTATCAATTTGCATCCCCACTGATAGTGTACAAGTTTCTTTTTCTCCACATCCTCATTGAGATTTGATATTTCTTGTCCTTGTGATTTTAGCTATTCAGATAGATAGAAGGTTAAATCCCATTGTGATTTTTTAACTTTTTATTTAAATTCTAGTTAGTTAACATACAGTGTAATAGTTTCAGGTGTAGAATATGGTGATTCAACATTTACATCAACACCCAGTGCTCATCACAAGTACACTCCTTAATATATATCAACTATTTAACCTGACCCTCCACCCACCTCCCCTCTGGTAACCATCAGTTTGTTCTCTGTAGTTAAGAGTCTGTTTCTTGGTTTACCTCATTCTCTTTCTTTTTTCCCATATGGTTGTTTTATTTCTTAAATTCTGCATATGGATAAAATCATATGGTATTTGTCTTTCTCTGACTGACTTATTTCACATAGCAAGGTATTCTGTAGCTCCACCTGTATCATTGAAAATGGCAAGATTTGGGGAACCTGAGTGGCTCAGTGGGTTAAAGCCCCTGCCTTCAGCTTGGGTCATGGTCCCAGGGTCCTGGGATTGAGCCCTGCATTGGGCTTCCTGCTCAGTGGGGAACCTTCTCCCCCCTCTCTCTCTTTGCCTGCCTCTCTGCCTACTTGTGATCTCTGTCAAATATTGGGAGGGAGACAAACCATAAATGACTCTTAATCTCACAAAACAAACTGGGGGTTGCTGGAGGGAGGTGGGATTGGGTGAGGAAGAGCGGGCTATGGACATTGGGGAGGGGAGGCGAACCATAAGAGACTATGGACTCTGAAAAACAACCTGAGGGTTTTGAAGGGTCAGGGGTGGGAGGTTGGGGGAACAGGTGGTGGGTAATGGGGAGGGCACGTTTTGCATGGAGCACTGGGTGTGTGCAAAAACAATGAATACTCTTACGCTGAAAAAATAAATAAAATGGAAAAAAAATAGGGAATGAATCAATAAAATGTAGGTTTTCAAAACAAAAAATAAATAAATAAATAAATAAATAAAATCTTTTAAAATGGCAAGATTTCATTCTTTTTAATGGCTGAATAATAGTGTGTGTGTGTGTGTGTGTGTGTGTGTGTGTGTGTGTGTATGTATTCCCCACATATTCTTTATCCATTCATCAAATAATGGAGAATTGGTCTGTTTCCATATTTTTCTATTGTAAGTAATGCTGTTATAAACATAGGGGTGCATGTATCCCTTTGAATTAGTGTTTCTATAAAATGGTTATGGGAAAATGTGGTCCTTGTCCTCTCCATGCAAACTGTGCCCTTATAGGACAGCTGATGCTGAAGTGATTTCAAGCCAGGTTATCCTGGAGCTCTTTTCACTGAGGGTGACCTGGTGAGATATTTGAAGCAAAACTGAGTGCAAGCTAGGATGTTGTATGGTGCTTAGCACAGGGTATACCCTGGTTTACTGAACCAGGAAGGAACAGAGGTTGGTATACCAGGGTGTTCCACATAAGAGAGTGTCCTGGCAGAGTGGCTAAAATGGAGGTTGTCATAGGCCTGGGAATTCTAGGGCACTCAACATAGGGGGTACCTTGTGAGGGAGTGACTAGATCTAAACCAGGCATTAGCCAGAAGATCCCAGAGCCCTCTGAGAATGCCCTAGCAAGTTTTCTTATGGTAAATTGGTGTGACCTGGAGTGTTCTGGGGTACTTTGTGCTTGTGTCACCTTGGTGAAAAGTCTGCAGCTGTAATGTGTGCTAACCAGTAGTATTCCAATTTCCACCACTCTTGTGGTTACCTTGCTAGGACAGCTAGGGCTGGTATGGACCAAGGGTTCAAGATTGACTGAGGCAGTAGTCCAGTTAGTGTGTGTACAGCGTGCACTGCTCTGCAGTTTCAAGGTGGAGTGGAGTGTAAACTATGTTGTTTACCATCCCCTCTGACCTGAAAATTGTTCTAGCAGCTCCTCTACCATGTGGCAGAGTTCAAGGACAGGATCTTTTGTAAACTAGTTTATATTTTAAACCATGGCTGGATCATGGGATATTTCCATTTTTAATTTTTTCAGGAACATCCATACTTTTTTCCAGAGGCTTGCACTAATATGCATTTCCACAAAAAGTGCACAAGTGTTCCTTTTCATTCATATCCTCATCAAAACCTGTTGTTTCTTATGTTGTTGATTTTAGCCATTCTGACTGGTGTGAGGTGATATCTCATTGTAGTTATTTTTTTAAATTTTATTTTATTCTTTCAGTGTTCCAAGATTCATTGTTTATGCACCACACTGAGTGTAGTTTTTTAATACTGTATGAAATTTGAATTCTGTAAAATCAAATGTTGTAAAAGTATTTCCAAATGCTTTTGCATATCAGAAACAAATTTATATATATTTTAAAACATTTCAATGTGTGAAATCATACTCAAATATAGAAATGCAATATTATTTCAATGAAAAACTATATATCTAAAACAATTCAAGTACTCATAATGAATACACTGCATGGAAACATGCAAGTTCACTAGAGACAACCTAAACACTGTTTAGTTTCTATCCTGTTGTACAGGATAGAGGTTCAAATGGTTATTTTTCTTATTTTACTGAAATTCAATTAGTTAACATATAGTGTATCATTAGTTTCAAAAGTAAAGTTCAGTGATTCATCACTTACCCAGTGCTGATCACATCAAATCACATACCCTCCTTAATGCCCATCACCCAATTACCCCATCCCTTCACCCACCTTCCCTGCTTCAACCCTCAGTTTGTTTCCTATAGTTAAAAGTCTTTCATGCTTTGTATCCCTCTCTTTTGTCTAATATTATTTTCCCTCCCTTCCCCTAATCCTCAATATTTCCTTCCTTATTCTGGTTTTAGATTCATTTGTTGTTCTTTTTCTAGTTCTGTTGGGTGTAATGTATGGTTGTTTATTGGAGTTTTTTCTTGCTTTTTATGGTGGTCCTGTATTGTTTTAAATTTCTGTCTTAGAACGTCTTAGAATTTTGGCTGTGTGCCAAAGTTGTGTTGTGTTTTCATTTTCATGTCTTTTTTTTTTCCAAAACGTATATGTCAGTATCTTTATTTCTAGAATATATGAAAGAACTATCATAATGTACCATTATAAAAACACAAACAACACAACTTAAATGGGTGAAGGAATGGAAGTTTTGAATCAGTATTTTGTACACCTGGAACTAATATTACACTGTGTTAAATAACATTTATTTATTTATTTTAATTACGTTCAGATATTCAGCATGTAGTACATCATTAATCTTTGATGTAGTGTTCAATGATTCATTAGTTGTGTCTAACACCCAGTGCTCATCACGTAATATGCCTCCTTAATAACTATCACTCAGTTACCCCATCCAACTCCCTAACCCTGTAATCCTCAGTTTGTCTCCCAGAGTCTAGAGTTTCTCATGGTTTGTCACCTACCCTAATGACTTCCATTCAGATTTTCTTCCCTTCCCCTATTGTCCTCTGCACTGTTTCTTATATTCCACACACGAGTGAAACCACATGATAATTTTCATTCTCTTCTTGACTTATTTCACTTAGCATTATACCCTCCAATTCCTCCCATGTTAATTCAAATGGTAGGTATTCATCCTTTCTGATGGTTGAGTAATATTCCATTGTATACATGAAACATATCTTCTTATATATTCATCTGTTGAAGGACATCTTGGATCCTTCCACACTGTGGCTATTGTGAACATTGCTGCTATGAGCACTATGGTGCAGGTACCCCTTCCTTTTGTTACATGAAAAAAATGTCCAACATCACTAGCCATCAGGGAAATACAAATCAAAATCGCAATGAGATACCATCTTACACCAGTTAGAATGGCTAAAACTAACAAGACAGGGAACAACAAATTTTGGCAAGGATGTGGAGAAAGGGGAACCCTGTTACACTCTTGGTGGGAATGCAAGGTGGTACAGTCACTCTGGATAACTGCAGGGAGGTTCCTCAAGAGATTAAAAATAGAGCTAATCGGGATGCCTGGGTGTCTCAGTGGGTTAAAGCCTCTGCCTTTGGCTCAGGCCATGAGCCCAGGGTTGTGGGTTTGAGCCCCACATCAGGCTCTCTTCTTGGTGGGGAGCCTGCTTCGTCCTCTCTCTCTGCCTGCCTCTCTGCCTACTTGTGATCTCTCTCTGTCAAATAAATAAATAAAATCTTAAAAATAATAGAGCTTTTTTTCATGTGTCTAATAGCCATTTGTATGTCTTCATTCATCATCACTAGCCATCAGGGAGATTCATATTAAAACCACATGGAGATACCACCTGACACCAGTTAGAATGGCCAAAATTAGCAAGACAGGAAACAACGTGTGTTGGAGAGGATGTGGAGAAAGGGGAACCCTCTTCCACCGTTGGTGGGAATGCAAGTTAGTGAAGCCACTTTGGAGAACAGTTTGGAGATTCCTGAAGAAATTAAGAATAGAGCTTCCCTATGACCCTGCAATTGCACTGCTGGGTATTTACCCCAAAGATACAGATGTAGCGAAAAGAAGGGCCATCTGTACCCCAATATTTATTGCAGCAATGGCTACTGTCGCCAAACTGTGGAAAGAACCAAGATGCCCTTCAACGGATGAATGGATAAGGAAGATGTGGTCCATATACACAATGGAGTATTATGCCTCCATCAGAAAGGATGAATACCCAACTTTTGTAGCAACATGGATGGGACTGGAAGAGATTATGCTGAGCGAAATAAGTCAAGAAGAGAGAGTCAAGTATCATATGGTCTCACTTATTTGTGGAGCATAACAAATAATATGGAGGACATGGGGAGATGGAGAGGAGAGGGAGTTGAGGGAAACTGGAAGGGGAGATGAACCATGAGAGACTATGGACTCTGAAAAACAACCAGAAGGTTTTGAAGGGGCGGGGGGGGGGGTGGGAGGTTGAGGAACCAGGTGGTGCATAATAGGGAGGGCACGTACTGCATGGAGCACTGGGTGTGATGCCAAAACAATGAACACTGTTATACTGTAAATAAACAAATAAAAAAAATAGAGCTACTCTATGACCCAAGAATTTACCCCAAAGATACAGATGTAGTGAAAAGAAGGGGTACCTGCACCATAGTGTCCATGCTTTTTTTAAAAGTATTTTATTAATTCTTGGAACACTGAAAAAATATTTTTTAAAAGTACCTCATTTATTATTTAATTGTCAGTGAGAGGGAGTGCACAATCAATAGAAGTGACAGGCAGAGGGAGAAGCAAGTTCCTCTCTGAGCAAGACTGATACAGGATTTGATCCCAGGATCCCCTGGATCATGACCGAGATGAAGGCAGATGCTTAATCAATTGCTGAAGGCCAATGCTTAACTGATTGAGCTAACCAGGCATCCCTCATTTTTATTTCATCACATGTAGCTTTCAATTATTTCTTTTATTGTTTAGTAACATGTTGTTTACCATTCATATATGTGTGTTCTTTCCAGATTTATTTCTTGTTCTTCAATTGTAGTTTCATAATATTGTTATCAGAAAAGATGCATGGGATGACTTTATTTATTAGTGGTTTTTGATATGTAGTTAACCATAATGTTTGTATATGACCTCTTCTGCATGAAGCAGTCTCAATCAAACTGATGGTCATTTAAGTTTTAGGTATATTCTATTATGTTTTACATCCTTTTATTTTGTGAGTTCTTTGACTGATTTTCTTACAGAAATATTCATTGTTATTGCTTTCATGTTTTCTCTCTTCACTTTGTCACTTTTGATCTCTCTTTTTCACTTAAAAATTCCCTTTGGAATTTCTCACAGGACTGGTTTGGTCTTCTGATAAATTTTTTTATCTCTCCTTCTATACTGAATGACAGGCTTGCTGGATAAAGTATTCTTGGCTGCAGATTTTTCTCATTCATCACATTGAATATATACCTTCTGGTTTAAATTTTTTCTGCTGAATAATCCCTTGCTAGTTTTATGGGGTTTCCTTTTGTAACTGTCTTCTTTGTCCTGCTCCTTTTAACTTTTTTCTTTATTTCTGCATTTTTCTGATTCAGTTACAGTATGTGGTGGTGTGGAACTTTTATTGTTTTTGTTGTTCTTTGTGCCTCTTGGATTTGGATGTCTGTTTCCTTACCCAGAATAGGAAAGTTTTCGGCTATCATTTCTTCAAATAAATTGTATGCCTTTTTTATCTCTTCTTCTGAGACTCGGATAATATAAATCTTCCTATGTTTGTTAGAATTATTGAGCTCCCTAAGTCTATCATTATTTGTATAATTCTTTTCACCTCTTACTTTTATTCAGCTCAATTACTTTAATCATTCTGTCTTCTAGGCCATTAATTTATTCCTCTGCTTCTTCCAAACCACTGTTTATTCCATCAAACATATTTCATTTCATTCATTTAGCAATTTATCTTTGATATATTATTTCTTATTTCTGTATTGAGTCTCTTTCATAGAGAGAAATCCCAAATTAATAAAATTATGAATGAAAAAGGAGAGATCACAACTAACAGCAAGGAAATAGAAACAATCATCAGAAATTATTACCAACAGTTATAAGCCAATAAGCTAAGCAACAGATGAAATGGATGCATTCCTAGAAAACTACAAACTCCCAAAATTGAACCAGGAAGAAATTGACAACTTGAATAGACCGATATCTAGTAACGAGATTGAAGCAGTGATCAAAAACCTCCCAAAAAACAAGAGCCCAGGACCTGACGGATTCCCTGGGGAATTCTACCAAACTTTCAAAGAAGAAATAACACCAATTCTCCTGAAGATGTTCCAAAAAATTGAAGAAGAAGGAAAACTTCCAGACTTTTTATGAAGCCAGCATTACCCTGATCCCCAAACCAGGCAAAGATCCTACCAAAAAGGAGAATTTCAGACCAATATCACTGATGAATATGGATGCTAAGATTCTCAACAAGATCCTAGCAAACAGGATCCAGCAGCACATTCAAAAGATTATCCACCATGACCAGGTGGGATTCATCCCTGGGTTGCAAGGTTAGTTTAACATTCGCAAATCAATCAATGCGATAGAACAAATCAATAAGAGAAGAGAGAAGAACCACATGGTCCTCTCAATTGATGCAGAAAAAGCATTTCACAAAATCCAGCATCCGTTCCTGATGAAAACGTTTCAAGGTATAGGGATAGAGGGAACATTCCTGAACTTCATAAAATCTATCTACGAAAGACCCACAGCAAATATCATCCTCAATGGGAAAAAGCATGCAGCCTTCTCGTTGAGATCAGGAACATGACAAGGATGCCCACTCTCACCCCTCTTTTTCAACATAGAATTAGGGTTCTAGCAATGGCAGTCAGACAACAAAGAGAAATAAAAGGTATCCAAATTGGCAAGGAAGAAGTCAAACTCTCTCTCTTCGCAGATGACACGATTCTTTATATGGAAAACCCCAAAGACTCCAC
This sequence comes from Meles meles, assembly GCF_922984935.1. Taxonomy (NCBI): domain Eukaryota; kingdom Metazoa; phylum Chordata; class Mammalia; order Carnivora; family Mustelidae; genus Meles; species Meles meles. Next base: position 2,984,997 of record NC_060068.1, read on the forward strand.
CCCCAAACTATGAGAACTCATACAGCAATTCAGTAATGTGGCAGGATACAAAGTCAATGTACAGAAATCAGTGGCTTTCTTATACACTAACAATGAAAAGACAGAAAGGGAAATTAGAGAATCAATTCCATTTACTATAGCACCAAGAACCATAAGATACCTGGGAATAAACCTAACCAAAGAGGTAAAGGATCTGTACTCGAGGAACTACAGAACACTCATGAAAGAAATTGAAGAAGACACAAAAAGATGGAAGACAATTCCATGCTCCTGGATTGGAATAATAAACATTGTTAAATTGTCCATACTGTCTAGAGCAATCTATACTTTTAATGCCATTCCAATCAAAATTCCACCGGTATTTTTCAAAGAGCTGGAGCAAATAATCCTAAAATTTGTATGGAGTAGGAAGAGACCCCGAATTCCTAAGGAAATGTTGAAAAACAAAAACAAAAGTGGCGGCATCACGTTACCCGATTTCAAGCTTTACTACAAAGCTGTGATCACCAAGACAGCGTGGTACTGGCATAAAAACAGACACATAGACCAGTGGAACAGAGTGGAGAGCCCAGATATGGACCCTCAACTCTATGGTCAAATAATCTTCGACAAAACAGGAAAAAATATTCAATAGAAAAAAGACAGTCTCTTCAGTAAATGTTGCTGAGAAAACTGGACAGCTGTATGTAGAAGAATGAAACTCAACCATTCTCTTACACCATACAGAATGATAAACTCGAAATTGATAAAAGACCTCAATGTGAGAGAGGAATCTATCAGAATCCTAGAGGAGAACATAGGCAGTAACCTCTTCGATATCAGCCACAGCAACTTCTTTCAAGATATGTCTCCAAAGGCCAAGGAAACAAAACCAAAAATGAACTTTTGGGACTTCATCAAGATCAAAACCTTCTGCACAGCAAAGGAAACAGTCAACAAAACAAAAAGGCACCCCACGGAATGGGAGAAGATATTTGCAAAGCACAGTACAGACAAAAGGTTGATATCCAGGATCTATAAAGAACTTCTCAAACTCAACACACACAAAACAGATAATCATATCAAAAAATGGGCAGAAGATATGAACAGACACTTCTCCAACGAAGACATACAAATGGCTATCAGACACATGAAAAAATGTTCATCGTCACTAGCCATCAGGGAGATTCAAATTAAAACCACATTGAGATACCACCTGACACCAGTTAGAATGGCCAAAATTAGCAAGACAGGAAACAACGTGTGTTGGAGAGGATGTGGACAAAGAGGAACCCTCTTACACTTCTGGTGGGAATGCAAGTTAGTGCAGCCATTTTGGAGAACAGTGTGGAGATTCCTGAAGAAATTAAGAATAGAACTTCCTTATGACCCTGCAATTGCACTGCTGGGTATTTACCCCAAAGATACAGATGTAGTGAAAGAAGAGCCACCTGTACCCCAATGTTTATTACAGCAATGGCTACGGTCGCCAAACTGTGGAAAGAACCAAGATGCCCTTCAACGGACGAATGGATAAGGAAGATGTGGTCCATATACACGATGGAGTATTATGCCTCCATCAGAAAGGATGAATACCCAACTTTTGTAGCAACATGGATGGGACTGGAGGAGATTATGGTGAGCGAAATAAGTCAAGCAGAGAGAGTCAAGTATCATATGGTCTCACTTATTTGTGGAGCATAACAAATAACATGGAGGACATGGGGAGATGGAGAGGAGAGGGAGTTGAGGGAAACTGGAAGGGGAGATGAACCATGAGAGACTATGGACTCTGAAAAACAACCAGAGGGTTATGAAGGGGCGGCGGGGGTGTGGGAGGTTGAGGAACCAGGTGGTGGGTAATAGGGAAGGCACATACTGCATGGAGCACTGGGTGTGATGCCAAAACAATGAACACTGTTGTGCTGTAAATAAACAAATAAAAAAAAAAGAGTCTCTTTCATGCATTCCACTATTTTTTTCAAGTCCAGTGAGTATCCTTGTCATTATTGCTTTAAATACTCATCAGGCATATGGCATACATGTTTTCTTAGATCTCTGGCATGGCTTTCTCCAGTTCTTTCATTTGGATATTTTTACTGTATTCTCACTTTTTCTACATCTGTATACCTGTTTCTCTGTGTTAGGAAAATAGCTATTTCTCCTGTGTTGAGGGTAATAGACTTTTGAGGAAGAGGTTCTAGAGTGCCCTGCTATGTAGTGTCTCCTATTCCCTAGGAACCATTGCTTCTGGGTTGTCCCCCAATGTGAGCTGCATGTATTCTTATGTTTTGTCCTTCAGTCAGTCATTTTCAGAGGCTCTCTTTGTCTCTTGTGAGCAGTGTATTGTCCCTGCCCTGAATGTGGTGCTTTTTAACTAGGTGTGCTCTAGTCTCTTGGTGAAATGTGACCTACTGTCACTGGTGCTGTAACTGAGGCTCTGCAAAAGTCCCAAGTGGGAAGACCCTTATGAGCAGGGTCTGTCATCTGGGGAAGGGTGCCCACCTCACTGGCACTGAAGCAAGGATGACAGGGAAGGGAAGTTCCACCTGAGTGTGGGGTGTGCAGGACTTGTTGAAAAGGTAGCAAGTGTCTTCACTGTCCTTGTTCCCACCATTGGCACTGTGCTTATGTTGAGTGTATGGGGAATTGTGCTAGAAAGTTCTTTTGTTCTAATATGGTCTCACCTTGAATGTTACCTTTCTGGTATATGCTCCAAAATAAGCAAATATCCTCCCACTGTGTGTGCTAGACACTCCTCAGATTGCTATTTCCAAATTGTATATCCATGTATTTTTGCCTGTTTTCTCTCCAAGAGTAATACAATGCCTTTTGGGCTCTACCTAGCCAAACCCATTGACCTATAGAACAGGATTTCAGCCCCACTAGTTCTCATAAGTCATGAAATTTGTCCTGTCTCACTCTCCAAACCCCCATCGTGTGGGGATATAGGGAACACATCTTAGTATCATTTTATCTTAGTATCAATTTATATGGGGATTCATTTTCACCATGCTCTCCCCGATGTGTTAGTTTCTGTAACCATGGCTTCCTCCCACCACAGAAGCTAAGATCTAGTTCAATCTTAAGTCGTGTCTATGTACTTACTTCCTATGATGATATATCTTCTCTACCTTTATTTGTAGAGTTTGTTCTACCAGTCTTCAGGTCAAGTTCTGAGATATTTAGAATGATTTGATAAATATCTAATTGTATTCATGGGACAAGGTAAGCCAGGGGAACTCTTACTCTGCTATCATTTTCCAACCCTTCCCTTTGTCAAAATTTTATTATTTATTTATTTATTCCTGGTGTTGTGTTGTAGAAGTTCATTATATATTTTGGGCATGAACCTCTTATTGGACGTATCATTTGTAAATATCATGTCATCTGTGAAGAATGAGAGTTTGACTTTGAAGAATGAGAAATTTGCCAATTTGAATGCCTTCTGTTTCTTTTTTTTGTCTGATTGCCAGGACTAGGACTTATAGTACTATGTTGAATAGCAGTGGTGAGAGTGGACATCCTGCTGTATTACTGACTTTAGAGGAAATCTCTCAGTATTTCCCTATTAAGAATGATATTTACTGTGATCTTTGTGTATATGGATTTTATGATACTAAGATGTGTTCCCTATATCCCCACACAATGGGGAGTTTAATCAAGAAAGGATGTTTTACATTGCCCAATGCTTTTTATGCAACTCTTTAGAGGATCAAATGGTTGTTGTTCTTTGTTATATTAATGTAGTATGTCACATTAATTGATTTGTGAATGTTGAACCACATTTCAGTCCAGGAATAAATCTCACATGGTCATAATGAATAATCCCTTTAATGTACTATCAGATCCTATTGGCTAGTATTTTGGTGATAATTTTAGTATCCATGTTCATCAGGAATATTATTCTGTAATTCCAATTTTTGCTGTTGTTTCATCTATTCTTGAGATCAATAAAATGCTGGCCTGGAGAGAGGAGCAGGATGGTGGAGATGTAAGAAACCTAAATTTCATCTGATCAGGAATTCAGCTAGATAGTTATTAAACCATTCTGAATACTTATATCCTCAACAAGATATTGAAGTAAAGAAGAGCAGCAATTCTAGGAACAGAAAAATAACCACTTTCTGGAAGGTAGACGTACAGAGAAGTGAATTCAAGGCAATATACGGAAGATAGACCATGGAAGGAGGGGCTGGCTCCTGGCAAGCAGTAGAGCATTGGAGAAAAAAAAAACAAACCTCATTGTGAGAAAGGAATCCAACAAAATCCTTGAGGAGAACACAGTCAGCAAGCTGTTCAAGCACAGCCGCAGCAACTTCTTCCTAGAAACATCGCCAAAAGCAAGGGAAGCAAGGGTATTAGTATGTCATCAAGATAAAAAGACTTTCCACAACAAAAGAAACAGTCAACAAAACCAAAAGAAAATCGATAGAACGGGAGAAGATATTTCCAAATGACATAACAGATAAAGGGCTAGTATCCAAAATCTATAAAGAACATGTCAAACTCAACACCCAGAGAATAGATAATCCAATTAAGTAATGGTCAGAAGACAGGAACAGACATAGCTGCAAAGAAGACGTCCAAATGACCAACAGTCACAAGAAAGGTACTCAAAATCACTCCGCACCAGGGAAACGCAAATCAAAACCATAGTGAGATACCACCTCAAACCACACAGAATGGCTAAAATTAACCAGTCAGGAAAAGACAGCTGTTGGCAAGGATGCAGAGAAAGGAAAACTCTCCTATGTTTTTGGTAGGAATGCAAGCTGGTGTAGCCATTCTGGAAAACACTATGAAGGTTTCTCAAAAAGTTAAAAAGAAAGCCAGCCTACAACCTGGCAATTGCACTACTTGATATTTGCCCTAAAGATACAAATGTAGTTATCCAAGGGGACACATGAAACTTAATGTTTACAGCAGCAGTGTCCACAATAGCCAAACTATGGGAATAGCCTCGATGTCCACCAACAGATGAATGTCCACCAACAGATGAATGGATAATTAAGATGTGGTGTATATATACACACAATGGAACACTATGCAGTCACGAAAAAAAAAAAAAAGGAAATCTCGTCATTTGCAACAACATGCATGGAACTGGAGGGTATTGTACTAAGTGAAATAAGTGAATCAGAGAAAGATTATCATATGATCTCACTGATATGAGGAATTTGAGAAACAAGACAGAGGATCATAGGGGAAGAAATGGAAAAAAATAAGACAAGATGAAACCAGAGAGGGAAACAAACCATAAGAGACTCTAATCTCAGGAAACAAACAGGGTTGCTAGAGGGGAGGTGGGGAGGGATGCGGTGGCTGGGTTATGATCACTGGGGAGTTTATGTGCTATTGTGAGTGCTGTGAATTGTATAATACTGGTGAATCACAGACCTGTACTCTTGAAACAAATAATACATTATATGTTAGTTTAAAAAGTCTAAAAATAAAATTAAAATTTCCATTTACAAAAAAACATCATTAAAGGACTGAAAAAGGAAACAAAAAATATATCCCTACTACTTAAAGATATCTACATATTAATATAATACCTATCAAAATACCAACAAGATTCTTTACAGAAGTAAAACAAATAATTGTAAATTTTACATGGAACCATGGAAGATCCTGAATAGCCAAAAAACCTTGGAAAAAAAAATCGAAACTGGAGCAATCACAATCCCACTCTTCACAATATAATACAAGTTTCTAGAAATCAAAGCAGTATGGTACTGGCACAAATTTGACACATAGTTCAGTGAAACTGAATAGAGATTCCAGAAATAAACCCATGTGTCTATAGTTAATAGGGAACAAAATGGAACAAAAAAATGCTTGAATATACAATAGAAATAACACAGTCTCTTCAACAAATGTTGGGAAATGTAGATAGCTACATGAAAAAGAATGAAACTCCACCATTTCCTTATACCACACACACAAATAAACTCTTTTGCTCTTTTTAAAATAAATTTATTTGCTTATTTCTGAGACTTATGAGTTCTTTGTATTCTGGATAAAATACATTTCATCTGATGTGACATTGGCAAATACTCTCTCCCAGTGTATGGCCTGTCTCCCAATTTTATTGATATTGCATTTCTCAGAACAGGAGTTTCTAATTTTAAATGAAGTCCAGACTAACAATTTTTGCTTTTGTGAATTTTACCTTTGTGCTGTGTCTAAAAAACATCATTGGGGCATCTACTATTTTTTCTTGTCATTTACTTTTGTCAGTCTCTTTGTTTGTTCATTTTTGTTTATATACCAGTCAGTTAAGCCTCTGACTCATGATTTCAGTTTAGGTTGTGATCTCGTAGGTCTTGGGATTGAGCCCCACATTGGGGTTGGCACTCAAAGGAGAGTGTGTTTAAGATTCATCTTCTATTTCTCCCTCCTCCCTTCCCTCCTACTCTCTCTCTTTATCTCTCTCTCTCAAATAAGTAAATAAAAATTTTTAATAAAAAGAAGAAAAGCATAACCATACCCAAAGTGATATGGGTTTTCTCTTATGTTACCTTATGTTATCTTCTAGGAGTTATGTATAATATTTTATATTTAGGCCTATGATCCATTTTGAATTAATTTTTTGAAGATTGTAAGTTCTATGTGATTTTTTTTAACATATGGATATCCAGTTACTTTAGCACCATTTGTTAAATAGGCAATCTTTTGTATATTGGATGCCTTTTATCCTTTAATGAATATCAGTTGACTACATTTATGAGTGTCTATTTCTGGATTACATAATTTGTTCCCTTGATCTTTTTGTATTTTTTTTAACAATACCTAGTTCTTTTGATAATTTTAGCTGTCTGATAAGTCTTAAACTGGATAATGTTGTTCATCAAGCTTTGTTCTTGTTTTTAAGTAATACTGGCAATTCTGGATATTTTTATTTTGATTCCTATTGCATTGAGTATTTAGAACTGATAGACTGAAAATATCAACTACTAAAATCCATCAACACTCCATTTATTTATTTTTTTCTTTGATTTTTTTTCAGGTTTGTGATTTCCTCTTTTAGATCTTCTACATGTTTTCCTAGATTTATACTTAAGTGCTTCATTTTGAGTGGTGGTAATGTAAATGATATCATTTTTATTGTAAATTCCACTTGTCATTGCTGATGTATAGGAAAGTAATTCTTCTTTATATGTTTTGTAGAGTTTGGGGGATGTCCACTTAAACAGTTATGCTATTTGTAAACAAAATGGTTTTAGCTGTTTTATACCAATGATATATCTTTAAAAATAAACAAGCATGGAGGGGTAAGATGGCAGATAAGTAGGAGACCCTGTTTCACCTACCCCCTAAAGTGTGCTGAATATCTACCAGAACACTCTGAACACCCATGAAAGCAGCCTGAGATGTAGGATTATACATTTCTGGATTTCTGTGGGGAGCAGAAGACATCAGTGGTGAGGTAAAGCAGAGTGGGAACACTCGGACTGCTATCAGAGGATTAGCAGAAGGGGGAGGGAACCATCAGAAGTGACCCATTGGAAAGTAATACCCCAATATGAAAGTGCCCTGTGGTTGGGGACCAGCATTAACTTGGAGTCTGGTTGAAGGCACCCAAAAAGAGCAAAAGATCCTAAGTGGCACCTGGTGGAATCGGGCAGTCACAGGCAAGGCCCAAGCCCACGTTCCCAGGACGGTTACAGACAGCAACCACCTGTGCCAGAGAGGGTATGGTGGGGCCTCCAGTCTGTTGTCCCTGAGCCCACAGCTTTCCACTGTTTGGATGGACAAACCCCCGCCTGCACCTGAGAGAGCCTGGTGTGGATGCCAGGCAGCGGTCTCTAGGACCACAGGCTTCTGTGATTAGCCACGAGGTCTGAGTGCTTCCAGCCCACGCCTGAGAGAAATGGGCTTGATCTCCAGTAGGGATCCCTCAGGCAGCAGTCTTCTATGAACTACATGACCACTGAGTCTGAGTGCACCCAGTGTGGGTGTGGACTCCAGACAGCAGTTGCAGCAAAGGCAGTCACTGAAAGTGGGCTTCCTGGACAAATATTGCTCGTGGTTTCAGTGGCATGGGGGTGCAGAGACAAGTGGTGGCCTCAGGTAACCACTGGGATGGTCGCTGGAGGTGTGCACCACCTCTGGGAGGTTGCACTGTTCAGCAGAAGTCTGTGTGTTCTGGACCACACAGAGGGGAAAAGTCTGAGCTTTCTCTCTGAGGCAAAGGTCTGGGTGCAGACAGATTCTTTCTTTGCTCTGACCCTCTGAAAAGCCACAAAAATGTGCCAAAGAACAAAAACCTCCAGAGAACAAAAGCCTGAAAAACTGGCTTCCACAGGTCCAGCCCCTTGAGAGCAGGGCAACACAACCCAAGCGAGACTGACCAGAGAACAATAAAGCAGGACCCTCCCCCAGAAGACAAGCCAAAAGAACAGGAGGACAACCACTACTAGGTTCCATAAAACTGTAAAACCCAACTTCGAGGAAAACAATATATAAGCTCCCAGTGTTACCCTAGAACCTGTATATTTTGTATATAAAACTTTTAAAATATTCATCCTCATGATTCTTGTTCTTTTGATTTTTAACCTGCTTACCATTCCAACAATACAACATATTACATATATATACCTGTGTTTCTTTTTCTTTCCTTTTTCTTTTCTTTTTTTTTTTTTAATACACATATAGATATAAGCTTCAAGGTAATCCTATTTCCCTATTCAATACTACCCCTATATACAAACCAGTTTTAATTTCCCTGTAACTCTGGAAAGTTGAGTCCTTTAACAATGATAACAAGATACACCCAGGAAGAACTGAAATAACCTTCACCCACATCGGGGGTTTACAACCGCCCTCACATCTTATTCTTCTGTCAGTGTTTCTGTGTATTTGTTTTTGTGCTGGTACTATATAAATCTTGTTCTTGGAGTTCATTTTGACAGGGTTATACTTTTTTTCCTTGTCATTTACTTTTGTCCATCTTTTTGTTTGTTCATTTTTGTTTATATACCTTAAAAATCTTAATTCTGGGGCTCATTATGGCTGGGTATTTTCTTTTCTTTTTTCTCTTTCTCTCTCTCTCTCTCTCTCGTGGGTTTTTTTTTTTTTCACTTTTCTTTATTTTTGGTGGTGATTTCTGACTGCTCCGAAACTTTCCAGGGTGCACCTTGCCTGGATAATGGTTGATATATTCAGCTATACATCCCTTCAACCACCTCTCACCAAAATGACTAAGAGAAGGAACACCCAGCAAAGGAAAAATTCAGAAACAGTGACCTCTAGCACAGAACGATTGGATATGGATATAAACAGTATGTCAGAAAGGGAATTCAGGGCAAAAATTACCCAGGCAATGGCTGTGTCCAAGAAAACCACTAGTGACAACATAAAATCTCTAATGGTGGAAGTGAGAGCCAATCTGGCAAAAATTAAAAATGCTATCAATGAGATAGTATCTCATCTAAATACTCTAACAGCTAGGGTAACCAAGGCAGATGACAGAATTAATGATCTAAAGGATAAACTGATAGATAAGAAAGATCAGGAGGAGGCCTGGAACAAACAGCTTAGAAGCCATGAAAACAGAATTAGGAAAATAAATGATGCCATGAAACATTCCAACATCAGAATTACTGGAATACCCGAGGGAGTAGAGAAAGAGAGAAGCCTAGAAGATATAACTGAATAAATTCTGGATGAAAATTTTCCCAATCTGGGGAACGGAACAAGTGTTTCTATCCTAGAGGCAGAAAGGACACCCCTCAATATCAGTGAATCTTGAAAGACCGCTAGAGAATTAATTGTAAAATTCATGAATCATAATTTTAAACAAGAGGTCCTAAGGGCAGCTAGGCAGAAGAGATTACTTATGTCCAGAGGAAAGTCCATCAGAATAATTTCAGACCTGTCCACAGAAACCTGGCAAGCCAGAAATGTCTGGCAAGGCATATTCAGGGCAATAAGTGAGAAGAACATGCAGCCAAGAATACTTTATCTAGCAAGGCTGACATTCAAAATGGATGGAGAGATAAAGAGTTTCCGAGACCAGCAAGGTTTAAAAGAGTATGTGACCACCAAGTTGGTACTACAAGAAATATTAAGGGGATTCTATAAAAGAAGAAAGAACCCAAGAGTGAGATAGGACAGAAATGTACAGACAATCTACAGAAACCAGGACTTCACAGGCAACATGATATCAATAAAAAATTATCTTTCAATAATCACTCTCAATGTGAACAGCCTAAATGCACCCATAAAATGGCACAGAGTTTCATATTGGGTAAAATGACAGGACCCATCCATATGCCACCTACAGGAGACACATCTGGATCCTAAAGATACATCCAGATTGAAAGTGAAGGGATGGAGAAGCATCTTTCATGCCAAAGGGCCTCAAAAGAAAGCTGAGGTAGTGATTCTCATATCAGATAAATTAGATTTTAAGCTAAAGACTCTAGTCAGAGATACAGAAGGACACTGCATCATTCTGAAAGGGTCTATCCACCAAAAAGATCTAGCAATTTTAAATACTTATGCCCCCAATACAGGAGCAGCCAATGGCATACGCCAATTTTTAATCAAAATAAAGAGTCATAGTGATGTGAATACATTAATTGTAGGGGATCTTAACACGCCACTCACAGTAAGAGATCATCCAAGCCAAAAATCAATAAAGGAACAACAGCATTGAATGACACAATGGACAGAGAACATAGGCAGTAACGTCTTCGACATTGGCCACAGCAACATCTTTCAAGACAGGTCTCCAAAGGCAAAGGAAACAAAAGTGAAAATGAACTTTTGGGACTTCTTCAAGATCCAAAGCTTCTGCATGGCAAAGTAAACCGTCAACAAAATAAAGAGGAAACCCACAGAATGGGAGAAGATATTCGCAAATGACAGTACAGACAAAGGGTTGATATTCAAGATCCATAATGAACTCCTCAAACTCAACACACACAAGAGATCATCATGTCAAGAAATGGGCAGAAGACATGAGCAGACACTTCAAAGAAGACATACAAATGGCTAACAGACACATGAAAAAATGCTCATCATTATTAGCCATCACGGATATTCAAATCAAAACCACATTGAGATACCACCTTACACCAGTTAGAATGGCCAAAATTAACAAGGCAGTAAACAACATGTGTTGGAGAGAATGTGGAGAAAGGGTATCATACCTCTTACGCTGTTGGTGGGAATGCAAGTTAGTGCAGCCACTTTGGAGAACAGTGTGGATATTCCTTAAGAAATTAAAAATAGAGCTTCCCTATGACCCTATTTACCCCAAGGATACAGATGTAGGGAAAAGAAGGGCCCTCTGTACCCCAATGTTCATAGCAGCCATGACCACAATCGTATGGCAAGAGCTTAGATGCCCTTCAACAGATGAATGGATAAAGAAGATGTGGTCCATATATGCAATGGACTATTATGCCTCCATCAGAAAGTATGAATACCCAACTTTGTATCAACATGGACGGGATTGGAGGAGATTATGCTGAATGAAATAAGTCAAGCATAGACAGTCAATTATCATATGTTTTCACTTCCTTGTAGAGTGTAAGGAATAACATGAAGGACATTAGGAAAAGGAAAGGAAAAGTGAGTTGTGGAAATCAGAAGGGGAGATGCAGCACAAGAGGCTGTGGACTCTGAGAAACAAACTGAGGGTTTTTGAGGAAAGGGATTTAGGGGGAGAGGTGAGCCTGGTGGTGGGCATATGGAGAGAACTTATTGCATGGAGCACTGCGTGTGGTGCATAAACAATTAATCTTGGAACACCGAACAAACAAAATTAAGGTAAAATAAAGAAGAAGTAACATTCGTTGGCCTTATTTTATGGATGAGGGAATTAGAAAAAAAACTGTATATGAACAAATGCATATTGTCCTCAAACATATTATGAAATAGTTGCTAATATCTGCCCAATTTGTTCTATAAATAAAGGATCTAAGCAAAATTAAAGGATGTAACTTACAACACAAGTTTGTAAATTAAGATGCAGCAAAGCTGGGATACCAACAAAGGAAGTTTTTTATCTTAAACAATAAGACTCTAGTCTCCATTATCCAGAAGAGAAAAGTAAATCCTTCTCAGATTCAGATTAATACTGGAGACATTTTCATCATTAGAGTCACCAGTGCAAAACTATTTACACACAGATGTCTATCTGTTGGAACAGTAAAGCATACTGCCCATCCTTAACCCAGGAAGAATCCTTTACCTCTTTCTTCCTCAAGATCACATGAACTGGGAATACTTTCCATTCATCTTTTTTAAACTAATATACCAGTTTTTTATTCTTCAAATCTACCTCCACTCCAATAAAAATGACACCTAAAATTTAATAAAATTTTATTTATTGATCCAAATGTAAAAGCCTTTCACTTATGACACTGTTAACATAATGAGTACTGACCTTAACCTTGCATTATGAACAATAAATAAACTGCACGAAATACATGAGATACATCAGACATTAGGCAAATGGCATGGCAATAATGTGTTATCTGAGTGGGGAAAACAAATAGTTAAATCCTATGGTCAGTCTACTTACAGTCAACTTACTGGAGGGAATTTTTTAAGATTTATTTATTTATTTATTTGACAGATAGGGATCACAAGTAGGGAGAGAGGCAGGCAGAGAGAGAGAGGAGGAAGCAGGATCCCTGCTGAGCAGAGAGAGTGATGCGGACCTCAATCCCAGGATCCTGGGATCATGACCTGAGCTGAAGACAGAGGTTTAAAACCACGGAGCCACCCAGGCGCCCCTGGAGGAAATTTTTTGACTGCGCCACAAAAAAAATGTAATGCAGAGAAGTCCTTCCTGAGGAGCTTGGGGGATCTTCAGGTACACTTTAGTCTGGATATTTGCAACAGGAAAACAAGATCCACAAAATCTGGGTTTGAAAATCGGTGGGGCTTAACTTGTGGAGCTTTGGTCAGGAGAGATGGAGGGATATCGGAAACTGACTCCTCTCTACAGGGCCACATATGCTATATCTGTCACTCAGAAACCCAGTACAGACACAGCAGTTTCTCATAGAAGGAGACTTTTTGACTAAATTTAGGGCATCTGCTGGAGGGGACAGAGATCTGTAGCAAATGTCTCAGGGAATGTAAATGTTGACAGGCGCTATTTTTCCTGACTCCTACAGCTTAGTTGACTTGACACTGGCAGGAGTCAATTTTAACATTCCATTTACCTTGCTAGAACCGCTTTCCTTCCTCAGTATTCACGCACCAAAATTCCCATGAAGTAGGCACTAATCCAAAGCAGGCATCAACTGACAACATGAAGTGGACAGCTTCAACTTGGAAAGGCCACTCTCCAAAGCAAATCCTGCCATAGGAGTGTAGCCAGACCCACCCACCCACACACTTGCAACTGTTGCAGTCAGGCTTCTCAGCCATCTGCACTGGCACCAATCTCACCAACAAACCTATAAAAGATGCTTATAGGCCTCTCAGCAAGCCATGCCAGGGGCCAACCCAGCAAATGAATGCACCCACGGTAGACATAGTGCAGCCAGCTGGATTGGGACCCAATCCTCTCACCATTGCACTCAAAGTAAGGATGGTCCACCCACAAGAGGAAGGTACATACAGTTCACCAAAAGAGTACCTTTGGAATACCTGGTTTTGGTGACCATTGAGATAGCACTATGTTACTCAATGGGATGCCTGCTACAACTAGACCACCACTTTTAAAACTAGTATAATAAGATGACCTACCTAATAAATATAAACGAACAGAAAGTTAGGTTAAATGAAGAGACAGATGAATATATTCCAAATGAAAAAAAAAATGGTGAAACCTCAGAAAAGAGATAAATGAAATGGAGATAAGCAATCTAACAGACAAAGAGCTGAAAGCAACGGCCATAGAGATACTAACCATACTCTAGAGAAAAGTAGATGAACTCAGTGAGATCTTCAACAAAAAGGTAAAAAAGAACCTATCAGAGTTGAATAATATAATAATGAAAATAAAAAATACATTAGATGAAATCAAAAGCAGATTAGATGATGCAGAAGTAGAGATCAGAAATATGGATCACAGAATAGTGGAAATCATCCAAACTGAAAAGAAAAAGTTTAAAAAAGAATTAAAAAATCAAAGTGAGTTAAAAGAATGCTGGGAAAATATCAACTGTACTAACATTCATATTTTAGAGGTCCTAGAAAGTGAAGAGAGGAAGAAAGCGTTAGAAAAGATCTTTACAGCAACTTCTTTCAAGATATGTCTCCAAAAGCACAGGAAACAAAAGAGAAAATAAACTTTTGGAACTTCATCAAGATCAAAAGCTTCTGCACAGCAAAGGAAATAGTCCACATAAAAAAAAGGAAACCCACGGAATGGGAGAAGATATTTGCAAATGACAGTACAGACAAAAAGTTGATATCCAGGATCTATAAAGAACTCCTCAAACTCAACACACACAAAACAGACAATCATATCAAAAAATGAGCAGATGAGCAGATATGAACATACACTTTTCCAATGAAGACATACAAATGACTATCAGACATATGAAAAAATGTTCAACATCACTAGCCATCAGGGAGATTCAAATCAAAACCACATTGAGATATTACCTTACACCATTTAGAATGACCAAAATTAGCAAGACAGGAAACAACATGTGTTGGAGAGGATGTGGAGAAAGGGGAACCCTCTTCAACTGTTGGTGGGAATGCAAGTTGGTGCAGCAACTTTGGAGAACATTGTGGAGATTCCTCAAGAAATTAGAAATAGAGCTTCCCTATGATCCTGCAATTGCACTACTGGGCATTTACCCCAAAGATACAGATGTAGTGAAAATAATGGCCATCTGTACCCCAATGTTTATTGCAGCAATGATCGCCAAACTGTGGAAAGAACCAAGATGCCCTTCAACGGATGAATGGATAAGGAAGATGTGGTCCATATACACTATGGAGTATTATGCCTCTATCAGAAAAGATGAATACCCAACTTTTGTAGCATCGTGGACGGGACTGGAAGAGATGGTGCTGAGTGAAATAAGTCAAGCAGAGAGAGTCAATTATCATGTAGTTTCACTTATTTGTGGAGCATAACAAACAACATGGAGGACATGGGGAAATGGAGAGGAGAAGGAAGTTGAGGGAAATTGGAAGGGGAGGTGAACCATGAGAGACTATGGACTCTGAAAAACAACCTGAGGGTCTAGAAGGGGTGGGGGTGGGAGGTTGGGAGAACAAGGTGGTGGGTATGAGTGAGGGCACGTGTTGCATGGAACACTGGGTGTGGTGCAAAAGCAATGAACACTGTTATGCTGAAAAGAAATAAAAAAAATCTGTTATCTAAAAAAAAAAAGAAAAGAAAGAAAAGATCTTTAAAGAAATAATAATACTAGAAAACATCTCTGACCTGGAGAGGGAAGAAGACATCAAAGTCCATGAAGCACAAAGACATTGAAAAAAGATGCACTGAAGGAGGTCTGCACCAAGCCACATAATTAAATATCAAAAAATAAAGATAGAGAGGATTTGAAAGGCAGCAAGAGAAAATCAACTAGTTACATAAAAGAGGAACTCCATAATGTTAGCACCTGATTTTTCAGAAGAGGAAAATTTGCAGGCCAAGAAGTAAGGCATGATGTGTTTAATATGTAGAAAAAAAGAGAAAACAAACAAAATGTACAACCAAGAATACTTTACCCATTAAGAGTAAATAATAGGGGCACCTGGGTGGCTCAGTGGATTAAGCCGCTGCCTTCGGCTCAGGTCATGATCTCAGGATCCTGGGATCGAGCCCCGCATCAGGCTCTCTGCTCCGCAGGGAGCCTGCTTCCTCCTCTCTCTCTGCCTACTTCTCTGCCTACTTGTGATCTCTCTCTCTCTGTCAAATAAATAAATAAAATCTTAAAAAAAAGTAAATAATAGAGTTTCCCAGACAAACAAAATTTAAAGTTTATCAACAATAAATTGGACTTACAAGAAATGCTAAAGGGACTTTTTTAAGCAAAAAGGCCATAACTAATGTTAAGAAAATTATGAGGAAAAATATTTACTGGTGAAAGGGAAAGCAAACGTAGAGACCTAATGGTTATTCATATATAAAGCTAGTAAGAAGACTAAAAGAAGAAAAAAACACTTATATCTTCAGTATTTTCTCAAAGGATACACAAAATAAGGAGTTGTAATATATGCCATGTACATTAAATGTAAATAAAGGAGTAAAAATGTTTTAAGAATGTGTTCAAACTTAGGTGACCATCAACTTAACATAAACTGCTTTATAAACATTTTTATATATGGTCTCATGATAATTGCAAGTCAAAAACCTGCAAGAGATATACAAAGTACAGAGATAAAAACACAAGCATAGTAAGAAAGCCATCAAGTTACAAGTGAAGATTTAGCTATATGCTTTATACAGCAGACTAAGTTCAGACCTAAGGACGCATACAGACTGAATGTAAAAAAATGGAAAAAGATACTTTATGAAAATGGAAATGAAAAAAAAAAGTTGGGGTAGCAATACTTATATGACACAAAATAGACTTTAAACAAAGACTATGGTTTGGAAAGATGGTGATGTATTAGGAGGACCCAGACTCACCTCCTCCCATGAATACAACCAAATGACTATTAAATCATCCTAAATATCCCCATCCTAAATTGAGTCTGAAGACTGGTAGAACAAACTCCACAACCAGAGGTAGAAAAGAGACCACATAGAAGAAGGTAGAAAGTGTAAAAATTTGGCTTGGGAGAGAAATGGAACATAACTGCTGTCATCAGAGGGAAATGTGGTTGTGGAGAAGGGCAAGGCACAGGGAAGCCCATGGAGAAAAGAGTCCCCACATCACTGGGCTTGGAAAGTGAGAGGAGCTGAATCTGCTCAGTTTTTGCAACTAGCGGGGTTGAAAGTCTAAAATTTTAAAGGTCAGTGGCTGTGGCTAGGATAGAACCTAGAAGAAATTCTGCTGTTCTTGGAGAGAAGGCAAGCAAACAACCCACTGATACACAACATGCAAACAGTACTCTGAAGACCACCTGGGACATGCACTCGGGAAGGTATTTCCTCATATGGGAGCTTGGCCCAGAGAGGCAGAATTACCAGAAATATCTATCCAGGAATAAAGGAAATCAAAGATGTCATTACCCTCTGCCACCATTCAGCATGGATTGGGAAAGAGCCCAGCACCAGCACTCCCTATCTAACTTGCTTACACCTGCCCCCCCGATGGTCCTATGGATCTGCCCTTCCCACTCAAAATTTCTTTAGGCCCAGAATGACACTTTCCAAAACAAAACAAAACAAAACAAAACAAAACAAAACCAAAACCAAAAACAAAACAAAACAAAAAAACCAAACAGCCCAAACTAGCTTAAACTGCTTCTCCCAAGGTTAGAGGTGTTTGGAGCCTCCTTTCTAGGGACCATGATAATAGGTCTTGTACCACAAAATGGACCAGGGCACAGCTAGATAAAATGTACCATACGTAGCAAGGAAAAAGAGAGAGAGAGAGAGAGGGCGCCTATATGGTTCAGTTGGTTAAGTGTACAACTCTTGATTTTGGCTCAGGTCATGATCTCCGAGTTGTGAGATTGAGTCTTGTGTCTGGCTCCATGCTAAGTGTAAATCTGCTTAATATTCTCTCTCTCCCTCTATTTCTTCCCTATGGAGGGAAGAATAAATTAGAAATCAATTTATTTAATTCAGTTTAATTAATTTAAATTGATTAAATTGAATTAATTTAATTTAATAATAATTTATAATTTAATAAATTAGAAAAAAGAAAAAAAGACTCAAATAAAATCACAAATGAGAGAAGAGGGATAACAACAAACATCAGAGAAATACAGACAATTATAAGAGAATATAATGAAAAATTATATGCCAACAAATTGGACAACCTGAAAGAAATAGATAAATTCCTAAAAACATATGAACTATAAAACTGAAACAAGAAGTAATAGAAAATTCGAACAGAATTCTAATAAGCAAATAAATTGAATCAGTAATCAAGCATCCTCCAACAAGAAGACACGAGAGAGCCGTGTGTAGGACATGAGAAGGTAGTGTGTGAGACATGAGAAAGCAGGGAGTGTCCAAGCAATTTCAGTAGAGAGTGAAGGATTTTGGGTTGGGGAGGATTGTCGTTGACAGAGAAGAATGGAAGGTAGGAAGCGAGGGAGGGAGGAAAGGAGGGAGGGAGAAGGACAGTTTCCCAGGATGAAAGAAAAGTCCAGGATCAGAGGGCTTCTCAGGTGAATTCATCTAAATTTTTAAAGAAGAGTTAATACCTATTCTTCCAAAACTGTTCCAAAAAATAGAAAAAGAGGTAAAACTTCCAAACTCATTGTATGAGGCCAGCATTACAAAACCAGATAAAGATTCTACTAAAAGATAACTACAGGCTAATATCCCTGAGGTACATAGATGCAAAAATTCTCAGTGAAATTCTAGCAAACAAAATCCAACAACACACCAAAAAAATCATGCAACATGATAAAGCAGGGTTTATTCCTGAACTGTGAGGGTGATTCAGTATTTGCAAATCAATGAAAGTGGTAGATCACATTAATAAGAGGAAGGAAATGAACTATATGATTATTTCAATAGATGACGGAAAAACATTTGACAAACCACAACATATACTGATCATGAAATTGCTCAACAAAATAGTGTAGAGAGAACATGAGCTCAAAGTCATAAAGGCCATTTAGAAAAATCCCATAGCTAACATCATCCTCAATAGGGAAAACCTGAGAGTTTTCCCTCTATGGTCAGGAACATGAGAGGGATGTCCAATCAAACAACGTTACTTTACATAATACTTCATATTGGCAAGGAAGAAGTAAAATTTTGACTATTTGTAAATGACATGATATTCTATATAGAAAACTTATCACCACCAAAAATCTGTTAGAATGAATACATAAATTTGGCAAAGGCTCAGGATACAAAATCAAAATAGAGAAATCAGTTGCATTTCTATACACCAACAAAGAACCAGCAGAAAGAGAAATTAAGAAAAAAAGCCCATTTACAATTGCACCTAAAATAATAAGATATCCAGGAGTAAACCCAATCAAAGAAGTGAAAGATCTGTACCCTGAAAACTATAAAACTCTGATGAAAGTAATTTAATAGGATACAAAGAAATGGAAAGATATTCCATGCTTTTGGACTGGAAGAATAAATGTTATTAAAATGTCTATCCTATCCAAAGCAATGTAAACATTCAATGCATTCTCTATCAAAATAGCAACAGCATTTTTCATAGAGCTAAAACGAATCATCCTAAAATATGTATGGAAGCAAAAAAGACCTCAAATAGCCAAATCAATCTTGAAAAAACAAAAGCAAAGCTTGAAACATCAAAATTCCAGACTTCAAGATATATTACAAAGGTGTAGTAATAACAACAAAAAAAAAACTATGGTATTGGCATAAAAATAGACATACATGCTATCGTGAGTGCTGTGAAGTGTGTAAACCTGGCGATTCACAGACCTGTACCCCTGGGGATAAAAATACATTATATGTTTATTAAAAAAAAATTTGGAAGGGGAGGCGAACCATAAGAGACTATGGACTCTGAAAAACAACCTGAGGGTTTTGAAGGGTCAGGGGTGGGAGGTTGGGAGAACAGGTGGTGGGTAATGGGGAGGGCACGTTTTGCATGGAGCACTGGGTGTTGTGCAAAAACAATGAATACTGTTACGCTGAAAAAATAAATAAAATGAAAAAAATAAATAATAAAATTTAATGAGAAATCAAAAAAAATAGGCATATAGATCAATAGAAAAAAAATAGAAAACCCAGAAATGAACCCACAACTGTATGGTCAATTACTCTTTGACAAAGAAAGAAATAATATTAAATAGGAAAAAGACAGTTTTTTTCAACAAATGGTGGTAGGAAAACTGGACAGCCACATGAAAAAGAACTAAACTACCACTATTTTACATCATACACAAAAATAAATTCAAAATAGATTAAAAACCTAAATGTGAGACACGGGGTCATTAAAACCCTAAAAAAGAATACAAGCAGGAACTTATTTTCCATCAGACCTAGCAACTTTTTATAGATAGGTCTCCTGAGACAGGGGAAACAAAAGCAAAAATAAACTACCTCAGAACAAAAACTTCTACACAGGGAAGGAAACAGTCCACAAAATTATACGGCAACCTATAGAATGAAAGAAGATATTTGCAAATGACATAACTAATAAAGGCCTCATATCTCAACTATATAAAGAACTTATAAAACTTAACATCCAAAAACAAATATTCCAATTAAATATTGACAGAATATATAAAAAGACATCTCTCCAGAGAAAACATACAGATGGTCAACAGACATACGAAGATGCTCCTTCACCATCAGTGAAATGCAAATCAAAACTACAAGGAGATATCACATTACACCTACCAGAATGGCTAAAATCAACAACACAAGAAAAAATAGGTGTTTGTGAGGATGTGGAGTAAAAGTCAACCTCTAACATTGTTTGTGGGAATTCAAACTGTAGTGCTCTAGGCCCTAAACCAATCCCGAGCTTGTGTTTTCAGACTTCATCCTCACACTCCTGGCCCACAAGCCCTCCAAATTGGGAGTTCTAGATCCACAACATAGCACTCTCCCTGCACACCAGAAGAAATAAATGCCCTAAGGGACTGCCCCAAATCCCCAAATGATGATCCACCTGCATGGCCCTCGAGGGGACACCAATTTCCTAGGCCGCCCTGTTCAATAATGCTCTGTCTGACACAGCCTGAGACCAGACCTCCCATCAGCCACCCAGACAGCTGGCTGCATATCCAGCAGATGGTACCTGCCATGGCAATATGCCATCATCTCTACCCAACCTAGATTTTCAGGCATCTGTATCCCAACCTTATCCTAAATCCCTGCATATGGGAAAATCTGATGCACAAAAGAGTACTCCTTCTTCCACATGGCAGGAAAACTTATTGTTGTTTTGGGTGTATAACACTCTGAGTAAGAGAAACCAGCATGACCAGTAAGGATATCTCCACTCATGAGGGCCACCCTGGACACATACATGCATTGTGACCCTCAGCCTGAGCCTATTTTCTAAGGCCCCCTCGGGAGCTGGACTAAGAGGCAGCATATTGGGCCTGCCTTGCCCTTAGCCCCAAATCCTAATTCACAGTGGTGTTTTCTAGGCACCTGAACCCAGAGTCCATCTCTTGAATCTCTTTTTTTGTGGGACAGAAAACACGACTCTTCCCTTTCCCTAGAATGTCACCAAATTATGGAGAGCCTGGGAGAATCTCCAGAGACAGAGAATCTTCCAAAGCCCCATGAGGCCACAAATACATTGCTTTCCATCCTAGACACACAGTCCAGAGACAAAAGCCTGAGCTACAACCTCACACCCACTCTAATTTCAGATCCTGGGGAGCTCCTCTCAGGGTCTGCCGATCGCACCTCCATAACCCCAGCCCTAACTCTAACATGGGTGTCAAACCCTCATGGTAATATAAACCTGCTTGGCCCAAGAGGCCACTTTCACTCTGGAGGACTGCATTGGGCACAAACACTTATTGTGGCCCTCATCCTGAGCCACGTTATCAAATAAAGCCCCTAGGTACTTGGACTAAGAGCACGCATATCATGCTTGCCATATTCCTAGGCCCAAATCCTAGCCCATGGTTGAGTTTTCCAGGATCCCATACCCAGAGCCCAGCTATGGAATCCTTTTTGCGAGAACATTGAGACAAAAAAAAAAAAAAAAAGACTCCTCCTTTCCCCCAGAATGACACCAAACTATTGGGAGCCCAGCAACATCACCAGAGAGGGAGAATCTTCCATATCTCCATGAGGCCAACCCTACATAGTGGTCATCCTAGACACACAATCCAGAAACAAAAGACTGAGCTACTGTCTGACATTCTCCCTAATTTCAGATCATGAGGTGGTCCCCCCAGGATTTGTAGATCGGGCTTCCATTACCTGGGCCCTAAACACAACCTGTGTTTGTGTTTTCATACTTTTGTCCCCAAAGCCCTGGTCCACACACCCTCCAGGATGAGCCCCAGTACTGTAGCTACACCACAAGAGTGTCCCTGCCCTCCTGAGGGAAACTCTGCCCATCACAGTTGCCAAAAGCCTACAGATTAGAAGAAAACTGCAACCACCCAAGGCCACCCCTATTTTGTAGGGCACCCTGGAAAAAAATGCACAGTTTGACACACCCGGTGCACTGATATCCAGTCAGATACCCAGGTAAATTGCTCAGGAGACAGAAGATTGGCCCTGAAATGCCCTTAGGCCCTATTCTGATCCGTAGCTTAGGTTTTCAGGCTTCTGTCACCAGAGGTCTGTTCTCAATACCAACATATGTGGAGTAACATGAGGCACAAAAAAGAACACCTCCTGACCCCAGAAAGGAAACTTGCTCTTTGGAGCTGTGTAAATACTAAGGGTAGGAGAATCCTGAATGGCTCCTCAACCACCACCACATTCCAAGGTCTCCCTGGACAGAAACCAGCATTGTGATCCATCAGCAAGAGACTCCATTTCAACTCAGCCCCCTGGGTAGCTCACCCCAGAGCCCGCAGATTGAAATGCCATGTTCCTAGGTGAAAATGATAGCACGAGGTAGGGTTACAGGCAACCATAGGTGGAGCCCTGCTCTCGAATCCTTCCATATGATGTACCCATGAGTCATCAAACAAAGTCCCCATGTTCTGAAGAACTTGCTGTTGGGAGCAGCTCACAACCCCCAGAATTTGAAAACCTCCATGGCCTCATGAGGTCACCCTTCCACGAGGCAGCCATAATGGACACAAACTCTAGCCTGAATGAAAATCTGACACTCGCCCTGACTTCAGATGCTGTAGATCTTGATTCAGCCTCTGCAGATTGGGCCTGCCATGCCCTAGGCCCTAAAATGAACCCAAGCTTGTGTTTTCAGACTTTTGTCATCACACTCCTAGCCCACCCGCCATCCCGTTTGGGATTTCTGGAGACACAACACAGCACTCTGCCTGCCCAACAGAAGAAAAAATTATCCTATGGTGCTGCCCCAAAACCCCAAATGAGGATCAACCTGCATGGTCCTCGATGACACCTCAATTTTATAGGCCGCCTTGTGCACGAATTCTCAGTCTCAGATAGCCTGAGCTCAGACCTCCCATCAGTCACCCAGAAAACGGGTGGCCTATCCAACAGATAGGACCTGCCATGGCCCTAGGCCTTCATCTCTACCCAACGTGTTTTCAGGCATCTATCCCAGACCTTAGCTCAAATCCCTGCATATGGTGGAGCCTGATGCACAAAATAGAACTACTCCTTCGCTGTGGCAGGAAACCTTGCAGTTGGGATGATTGTAAAACCATCAGGGCAGGAAATACCTGCATGACCCATGAGGCCATGCCACTCTGGAGGGGCAGCATGGGCACAAACACTCATTGTGAGCCTCAGCCTGAACCCTGTTTTCAAATGAGTCCTCTCAGTAGCTGGACCAAGAGCACGAATATCGGGGTGCTATGCCCCTAGGCCTAAATCCTAAGTTAAGGTGTGTTTTCCAGGTGCTGGTACCCAGAGCCCTGCTCTGGAATACCTCTATTGGGGGAATTCTGAGAGAGAAAACAGGACTCAGCCCTTCCCCCAGAAGGAATTGAAACTACTGGGAGCTGGGGAAAATCCCCAGAGAAGTAGAATATTTCATGGTCCCATGATGCCACCCCTATATTCCGTGGCCATCCTAGACACAAAATCCGGAGACAAATGCCTGAGCTAGCACCTCACACTCGCCCTAATTTCAGATCCCGAGGAGCTCCCCTCAGGGTCTGCCGATCAGGTCTACCATACCCTCAGCCCAAACCCTAACCCAAGTTTGTGTTTTCAGACTTCTGTCCCAGAGCCCTCCCCAACAAATCTCCAAAATGGGGCCTCCGGAGCCACACTGCAGGACTGTGCTTCCCTCTTGAAGGAAATTGTGCCCTTTACACTTACCAAAGCCTCCAGATTAGAAGAAACCTGTAAGGACCCTGAGGCCACCCCAATTTCGTAGGCCGCTCAGGAAAAAAAAAAAAGGCACTCTCTGACAGAACCTGAACACCTGCATCCAGTCAGACTAGCAGGGAGGTGGCCCAAGAGACATAAGATTGAAACTGATATGTCCCTAGGCCCTAATTTGAGCCCTAGCTTGGGTTTTCTGGCATCTATCCCAAAAGACCTGGTCTCACATACCAACATATGGGGGTGCCTGAGGCACATAACAGAATACCTCCTGACCCCAGAAGTATACCTTGCTATTTGAAGCTCTATAAAACTCTCAGCATAAAAGATCCTGCATGGCCCCTGAGCCACCACCACATTGCAAGGTCTCCCTTCTTCCTGGACACAAGCCAGCATTGTGACCCAAAGGCATGTGACTCTACTTCAATCTAGCCCCTCGGGTATATCACCCCAGAGCCAGCAGATTGAACCTACTTTGTTCTGAGGTGCCAATGGGAACACGAGGTGTGGTTTCCAGGCATCCATACGTAGAGCCCTACTATCGAATCTTTCCATATTTCGGACCCTTGAGCTATCAAGCAGGACTCCCCCTGTCCCATAGTAGGAATCTTTTTTTTTTTTTTTTTTTTTTTTGGAACAGCTCACAATTCCCAGAGTGGGAAAACCGCCATGGCCTCATGAAGCGACCCCTGCATTAGGCGGCCATGATGTACACAGACTCTAGCCCGAGGGAACATCTCACTGTAGCCCTTATTCAGATGCTGGAGAACTCACTTCAGCCTCTACAGATTGGGGCTGCCATGTCATATGCCCTAAACCTAACCCTAGCATCCCAGACTTCCATCCTCAAACTCCTGGCCCACAAGCCCTCTGGACTGGGATTTCTGGAGCCACAACGCAGCACTCTGCCTGCCCACCAGGAGGGAAATGTGCCCTATGGGGCTGCCCAAAATCTCCAAATGGAGATCAACCTGCTCGGCCCTCTATGGCACCCAATTTCATAGGCTGCCCTGTGCAACTAATGCTCTGTCTGATACAGCCAGAGACCAGACCCCCATCAACTACCCAAACAGCTACCCACATATCCAGCAATTTAGACCTGCAATGGCCCTAGGCCATCATATCTACCCAACATGGGTTTTCAGACATCTGTCCCCAGACCGTATCTCAAATCCCTACATATGGGGGAACCTGATGCAAAAACACAAGTCCTCCTTCCCCATGGCAGGAAACCTTGCTGTTGGGATGGGTGTCAAACCCTCAGGGTAAGAGAATCCTGCATCGTCCATGAGGCCATGCCCACTTTTGAGGGCATCCTTGGGCAGGAACTCACATTGTAACCACCATCCTGAACCCTGTTTTCAAATAAGGCCCATCAGTAGCAGCATCAAGAGCCCAGATATCGGGCTTTTGCTATGCCCCTAGGACCAAATCCTAACCTAAGGTGAATTATGCAGGCACCTGTACCCAGACCACTGCTCTGGGATCCCAGTTTTGGGGGGCACCTGAGAGAGAAAAAAAGGACTCTTCCCTTCCCCCAGAATGACACCAAACTATTGGGAGCTGGGCAAAATCCCCAGAGAGGAAGAATCTTCCAAGGCCCCATAAGGCCACCCCTACATTCCATGGCCAATCTAGACACAAAATCCAGAGACAAAGGCATCAGCTACCACCTCTCACCCTCTCCCTAATTTCAGACCCCAAGGAGCTCCCTCTGGGTCTGCCAATGGGGCCTGCCATTCCCTCTGCCCTAATCCTAACCCTAGTTCGTGTTTTCAGACTTCTGTCTCCAGAGTGATGTCCCACAAACTGTCCAACCTGGGTATTTAATACACACACCACAGGACTCTTCCTGCCCTCCAGAAGGCAGCTGTGCCCCTTAGCGCTTCAGGAAACCTCAAGATTAGGACAAACCTGCAAGGCCCCTGAGACTATCCCAATTTCATTGGTCGCCCAGGATAAAGTACGCAGTCTGACACACTGTGAGCAACTATCTCCCATCAGACACCGAGGTCAATGGCCCCAGACACAGAAGATTGAACCTGACATGCCACTAGGCTCTAATCTGTACCTTAGTTTAGGTTCTAGGCCATCTGTCCACTGAGGCCTGGTCTCGAATACCAACATTTGGGGGATACCTGAGCCACAGAAACAAAAATTCCTGTCCCCAGAAGGAAACCTTGCTCTTGTGAGCTGTGTCAAACCTTCAAGGTAGTAGAATCCTGCATGGCCCCTGAGGCCATCAACACATTTGAAGGTAGTTCTGGACAGAAACCCGCATTGTGACCCTCAGCATGAGATGCCATTTCAACTCAGCCCCCTGGGTATCTCGCCCCAGAGCCAGCAGATCAAACCTGTCTTGTCCCTTGGCTTCAATGAGTACACTAGGTGCACTGTTCAGGCATCCATATGTAGAGCCTGCTCTCGAATCCATCCATTGGGGGACACTTGAGCCATCAATCAGCACTCCCACTGTCCCGAAGAAGAGAATTTTGCTGTTTGGAGCGGTGCCCAGCCCCCTGATTGGGAAAATCTGCATGGCCTCCTGAGGCCACCCCTCCATTAGGAGGCCTTCCTGGACACAAACTCCAGCCTGAGCGGACATTGGACACTAGCCCTTATTTCTGATGCTGGTGGTCTGGTCTTTGGCTCTAGAGATTGGAGCTCCCATGCCCTAGGCCCTAACACTAACCCTAGCTTGTGTTTTCAGTCTTCCCTCCCCAGAGTCCTGGTGAACAAGCCCTCCAGATTGGGAATTCTGGAGCCTCATTGCAGCACTCTGCCTGCCTTTCAGAAGGCATAAGTGGCCATTGAAAGTGCACTAAAAACACCAAAGAAGGATCAACCTGCACGGCCTGTGAGGGCACCGCAATTCCATAAACTGCACTGAGCACTAACATTCTGTTTGCCAAAACCTGGGCCCTGACTCCTGTCAGCCACCCAGGTAGATAGCACTCTATCCAGCAGAACAGATCTATCATGTCCCTAGGCAATCATCTCTACCTAACCTGGGTTTATAGACAACTGTCTCCAGAGACCTGGTCTCAGATCCCTGTGGAGAAACATGATCCACAAAATGGAAGTCTTGACCTGCAGCAGGAAACCTTGCTATTGGGATGTGTGTAAAACCCTCAGAGTGGGAGAAACGTGCATGTCCCTTTATGTCCCGCCCACTATTGAAGGCCGCCCTGGGCACAATCTCGCATTGTGACCCTCAGCCTGAGCCACATTTTCAACTAAGCCCCTTCAGTATCATGACCTTGAGGCAGCATTTGAGACTTGTGGTGACCCTAGGCCCAAATCCTAACCCAAGATTGGGTTTCTAGGCATATATACACAGAGCCCTGCTCTCGAATCCCTCCTCATGGGGCCCCCTGAATCAGAAAACAGAATTTCTCCTCTCCCCCACAATGACAGAATGCTATTTGGAGCTGTGAAAATCCCCAATGAGGGTGAATCTTCCATGGCCCCCTGAGGTCCCCTCTATATTCCGCGCCCTTCTCAGACACAAAAACCAGAGGAAAAGCCTGACTTTCTGCCTCACACTTGCCCGAATGTCAGATCCTGAGGAGCTCGACTCATCATCTGCAGATCGGGCCTGTCATACCCTCAGCCATTATCCTAACCCTAGCTGGTGTTTTCAAATTTCTGTTCCCAGAGTCCTGCACCACAAAACCTCCAGCCTGGGTATTCCATAGTCACACCACAGGACTGGGCCTGCCCTCGAGAAGGAAGTTGGGCCCTTTAGAGCTTCTAGAAACCTCAGGTGAGGGGCGCCTGGGTGGCTCAGCGGGTTAAAGCCTCTGCCTTCAGCTCAGGTCTTGATCCCGGGGTCCTGGGATCGAGCCCCGCATCGGGCTCTCTGCTTGGCTGGGAGCCTGCTTCCTCCTCTCTCTCTCTCTGCCTGCCTCTCTGCCTACTTGTAATCTCTATCTGTCAAATAAATAAATCTTAAAAAAAAAAAAAGAAACCTCAGGTGAGGAGAAACCTAGAAGGCCGCTGAGGCCACCCCAATTTCGTATGATGCTCTGTACAAAAATGCGTGGTCTGACACAACCTGAGCAACTCCCTCCCGTCAGACACCCAGGTAGAAGGCCCCAGAGACAGAAGATTGAACCTTACATGCTCCTAAGTCCGAATCTGTACAGTAGCTTAGGTTTTCAGGCATCTGTCCCCAGAGGCCTTGTCTCCAACTCAATCATTCGGGGAATCCTTGAGCCAAAGAACACAACACCTCCTGTCCCCAGAAGGAAACCTTGCTATTTGGAGCTGCATCTAAACCCCAGATAGGGAAAGTTCCATGGAAGGAGGCCATGGAAGATTCTCCCTCTTATGGGTTTTGCACAGCTCCAAATAGCATGTTGTCATTTGGGGGAGAGGGGGAATCTTGTTTTCAAATTCAGGGGTCCACATAAAGAGGGATTCGAGAGGGGTACCTGGGTGGCTCAGTGGGTTAAACCTCTGCGTTTAGCTCAGATCAAGATCTCAGGGTCCCTGAATTGAACCCCGTGTCAGGCTCTCTGTTCAGCATGGAGCCTGCTTCCTCCTCTCTCTCTGCCTGCCTCTCTGACTACTTGTGATTTCTCTATCAAATAAATAAATGAAATAAAAATAAGGGGGATTTGAGAGCAGGGCTCTGTGTATGGGTGCCTAGATATCCAACCTTAGGTTAAGATTTGGGCCTAGGGTCATGGCAGTCCTCATATGCTGGCTCTAGGTCAAGATACTGAGGTGGCTTAATTGAAACATGGCTCAGGCTGAGGGTCACAATGTGGATTGTGCCCAGGGCAGCCTTCAACAGTGGGCAGGGCCTCATGGGCCATGCATGTTTCTCCTACTCTGAGGGTTTTATACACATCCCAATAGCAAGGCTTCCTACTGCAGGGCAGGAGGACTTCTAATTTATGGATCATATTTCCCGATATTCAGGGATTTGAGCCCATGCCTCTGGGGACAAAGGCTTATAAAACCAGGTTGATTAGAGATGATGGCCTAGGGACATGGCAGGTACGATCTGTTGGAAAGGCGGCCAGCTACATGGGTGGATGTCAGGAGGTCAGGGCTTAGGTGTGCCAGACAGATCATTAGTGCACCAGTGCCCTATGAAATTTCTTTGGCCTTGCAGCCTGTGCAGGTTGATCCTCTTTTGGGTTTGTTATGCAGTCCCAGAGGCCACTTTTGCCTTCTGAAAGACAGATAGTGTGCTGCATTGTGACTCCAGAATTCCCAATCTGGAAGGCTTGTACATCAGGACTCTCAGGACAGAAGACTGAAAACACAAGCTAGGGTTAGGGTTAGGGCCTAGGGTATGGGAGGCACAATTTGCAGAGGCTGTTTCAAGATCTCCATCATGTGAGGTAAGGGCTGGTGTCAGACGTTTTCTCAGGCTGGAGTTTGTGTCCATGATGGCATCCTAAGGGTGGGATGGCCTCATAAGCCCATGGAGGTATTCCCACTCTGGGTGTTGTGAGCTGCTCCAAACCTCAAGGTTTCTTTCTGTAAGAGAGGGGGAGTCCTATTTGATGGCTACAGTGTCCCCCATATGGAATGATTCTATAGCACAGCTCTATGCATGGATGCCTTGAAATCCCACCCCATGTTACCATTACAGCCTAGGAACATGGCAGGTTTGATATGCTGGCCCCGGGGCAAACTACCCAGGGGGCTGAGTTGAAATGGAGTCTCATGCTGATGGGTCACAATGCAGGTTTGTGTCCAGGGACACCTTGGATTTTGGCCGTGGCTCAGAGACCATGAGGGATTCCCCCTCCCCGAGTCTCTGATGCAACTCCATATAGCAACCTTCCCTTCTGGGACATGAGGTGTTCTGTTTTGTGGCTCAGGGACCCCGTTATGGTGGTATTCAATCCAGGTCTCTGGGGACAGATGCCTGAAAACCAATGCTAGTGTTTAGATTAGGTACTAGGGACATGTTAGTTTCAATCTCCTGTCTCTAGACCATCTACCTGGATGTAGGTGCGCAGGATGTGTCAGAGTGTGCATTATTTCCAGCTCACCTTATGAAATTAGGGTGGCCTCGAGGGCCTTGCAGGTTTCTCCTAATATGTAGGGTTTTGGCAACTGTAAAGGGCACAGTTTCCTTTGGGAGGGGAGGCTCAGTTCTGAGGTGTGGCTCTGGAGGCACTAGCCTGGAGGGTGTGTGGTCCAGGGCTCTGGGGATGGAAGTCTGAAAACACAAACTCAGTTTAGGGTTAGGACTGAGGGTATGGCATGCCTGATCTGCAGACCCTGAGGGGAGTTCCTTGGAATCTGAAATTAGACGAGTGTGAGGCGGTAGCTCTGGCTTTTGTCTCTGGATTTTGTGTCTAGGATAGTGGCGGAATGTAGGTGTGGCCTCATGGAGCCATGGAAGATTCTCTTTCTGTGGGGATTTGCACAGCTCCCAATAGTTTGGTGTCAAGGTTCGGGAAGGGAGGAGTCCTGTTTTATTCTCAGAGGTCCCCAAAAAGAGATATCCAGAACAGGGCTCTGGGTATGGGCTCCTGGAAAACCTCCACTTTGGTTAGGATTTGGCCCTAGGGGCATGGCAAGCCTGAATTGTGGACTCCTAGTACAGCTACTGTTGGGCCTTATATGAAAACATGGCTCAGCCTGAAGATCTCAATGCGTGTTTGTGCCCAAGGCCACCCTCAAAATTGGACGTGGCCTCATGGGCCATGCAGGTTTCTCTGACTCTGAGAGTTTTACCCTCAAACCAAAGGCAAGGTTTCCCTCATGGGGAAGGAGGAGTTCTGTTTTGTGCATCAGGGTCGCCCATATTCAGGGATTTGAGATAAGATCTGCAGACAGATGCCTGCAAACCCAGTTTGGGCAGAGATGATGGCCTAGTGACATGTCATGTACGATCTTCTGGATATGTTGCAAGCTAACTTAGAGGCTGAGAGGAGGTCTGGGCCATGACCCTAGAAAACTCTGTGGCCCCAAGAGATCACCCACACATTTGGGGTATCGAATGGACAAAAACTCCAGCCTGAGAGGCCTCCTGACTGTCACCTTAACCTCAGATCCCTGGGATTTCGCCTCAGCATCTGTAGATTGGGCCTGCCATGATCTAGGCCCTAACTCTACCCTTAGCATAGGTTTTCAATCCTCTGTCCCAATGGTGCTGGCCCACAAGCTCTTCAGATAGAGAACTGATGAACCACACCATGGGACTCTGCCTAACCTACAGAAGGAAACCGTTCTCAATGGCGATTCACAAAACCCCAAGATTAGGGGAAACATGCATGGCCAACGAGGCCACACCCATTGATGGAACCCGACCCTGGACATTAAGGCACATTCTGTCTCTCAGCCTGAGCAGCGGCCTCCAGACCTCAGTCAGCCATCACGTAGCTGGCCCCAGAGGCAGCTTATTGGACCTGCCATGGCCCTAGTCCCTAATGCTAACCCCAGAATGGGTTTTCTGGCATCCGTACACAGAGTCCTGCTCTCAGATCCCTCCATATGGGGACATTTGTGACATACAACAGGACTCCACCTCTCCCCCAAAATGAAGTCATACTATTTGGAGCTCTGCAAATCCCCCAGAGCAGGAGAAACCTCCATGGCCCCAGGAGGCCACACACATTCAGCAGCCCTAGTGAACACAAATTCTAGTCTGGTTTGAGCAAATGCCTGACACTCACCCTAACTTCATATTCTGGGGGGCTTGCCTCAGAATCTGCCCATTGGGGATCCATGTCCTACACCCTAACCGTACACTGAACTTAGGTTTTCAGAATTCCATTCCTTGAGTCCTGGAATGCAATACCTCCAGATTGGGGTCTCTGGAGCCACTCCACAGGACTTGCCCTGCCCTGCAGAATGAATTATGCCCTATGGAGCCCAACAAAACCCGTAGATCAGGGAAAACGTGCACGGCCCACGATGCCACCCACTTTTGTTCTCCACCCTGGACACTAATACACAGTCTGAAACAACCTGAGTCCCATCCTCCAATCAGCCACTGGGAGAGCTGGCCCCAAAACCAAAAGATCAAACCTGCCATGCCCCTAGGCTTGAATTCTAACCCTTTTTGGATTTTCAGACATCCATACCCAGAGCTGTTTTGTTAAATGCCTCCACAGAGGGGACCCCTCAACTACAAAACAAAAATATTGCTGGTTTCCAGAAGGAAACCTTGCTTTTGCATCTATATAAACCCTCAAGATTGGAAGAAACCTGTGATGACCTGAGGCCATGGCCACTCTTGTCAGTTGCTCTGAACAATCACCCATTATGACCCTTAGCCTGAGACCCATTTTCAACAGAGCCCTATGGGTAGATCATCCCAGATCCAGGATATAAGGCTTGTCATGCCCCATGTTCCTAACCCTAGACATAGGTTGGGTTTTCAGGCATCTATTCCCAGAGCCCTGCTCTCAAATCCCTCCATACAGGGAACCACTGATCCATAAAACAGGACAGCACATATCACCCAGAATACACCAAACTATTTGGAACTGTGCAAATACCCCAGAGGAGTAGCAACTCCATGGCCCCATGAGGCCACCCACACACTCGGCGGATCACATGGACAAAAACTCCACCCGGAGCCACCCCTGACACTCACCTTAACGTGAGATCCCAGGGAGCTCACCCAGCACCTGAAGATTAGGCCTGCCACGCCCTAAGCCCTAACACTAACCCTAGCTTTGGTTTTCAGACTTCTGTTCCAAGAGCCCTGGCCCACAAGCACTCCAGAGAGAAAACTCCAGAACCACACCATGGGACTCTGCCTACTCTCCAGAAGGAAATCATGGTCATTGGAGCTGCACAGATTTGGAGAAACCAGCATGACTACTGAGGTCACATCAATTTAAGAACACGACACTGGACCCTAATGCACATTCTTTCCCACAGCGTGATCCCTGTCCTCCAATCAGCCACCTACATAGTTTGCACCAGAGTCATCAGATTGTTCTGACATGCCCCTTGTCCGTAAGTCTAACCCTAGGTTGTGTTTTTAGGCATCCATACCCAGAGCCTTGCTCTAGGTCCCTCTGTATGGGGACCCCTGAGCCATACAATAGGACTCCACCTCTCACCGAGAATGAAATCATACTATTTGGAGCTGTGCAAAACCCCCAGCAGGAGATACCTCCATGGCCCCAGGAGGACACCCACACTCTAGTGGAAACAAATTCTAGTCTGGTCTGAGTGAATGCCTGACATTCCCCCTACCCTCAGAAACTGGAGAGCTCAACTCAGGATCTGCAGATAGATGACCCATGCCCTACACCCTAACCATAAACTGAACTTGGCTTGTCTGAATTCCATCTCTTCAATCCTGGGATGCAAGCCCTCCAGGTTGGGAATCCAGGGCCAGCCCATAGGAGTCTGTCTGCCCTCCAAAAGTAAACCGTGCCCTATGGAGCTGCCTAAATCAGGGCAAACGTGCAATGCCACCCACTTTTGTTCTCGACTCTGGACACTAATACCTGGTCTGATACAACCTGAGTACTGTCTTCCAATCAGCCACGAGGAAGGCTGGCGCCAGAGCCCGCAGATTGGAATTGTTTTACCCCGTGGCCCAAATCCTAACCCTAGATTGGGGTTTCAGGTATCCAAACACAGAGCCCTCCACTTGAATCCCTCCACAGGGGGGACGCCTGAACCATACAACAGGACCCCACCTCTCACTGAGAATGAAATCGTACTATTTGGAGCTGCACAAAACCTCCAGCAGGAGATATATCCATGGACCCAGGAGGATACCCACACATTCTGCAACCTTAGTGGACATAAACTCTAGTCTGGTCTGAGTGAATGCCTGACACTCACCCTAACTTCAGAATCTAGAGAGCTCACCTCAACATCTACAGATCAGGGAACC
This sequence comes from Meles meles, assembly GCF_922984935.1. NCBI lineage: Eukaryota > Metazoa > Chordata > Mammalia > Carnivora > Mustelidae > Meles > Meles meles. The sequence continues at coordinate 3,018,776 of NC_060068.1, forward strand.
ATGCCCTATAACCTAAACATAAACTGACCTTGGGCTTTCAGAATGCCATCCTTTGAATCCAGGAATGCAAGGAATCCAGATTGGGGATTCTGGAGCCAGCCCACAGGACTCCTCCTGCCCTCCATATGGAAACTGTTTCCTATGGAGCTGCACAAAAACCCTTGATCAGGGCAAACTTGCATGGCCCCTGATGCCATCCCACTTTGGTTCTCCACGCTGAACACTAATATGCAGTCTGCCACAACCTGAGTCCTGTCCTCCAATCAGTCACAGTGTTAGCTGGCCCCAGAGTGAGCAGATTGGACCTGCCATGCCCTAGAGTCTAATCCTAGCCCTTGCTTTTGGTATCAGGCATCCATACCCAGAGTCCTGTTCTAGAATCCCACCACACGGGGGACCCCTGAGAAACAGAAAAGAACTTCTCCTTGTGCCCAGAAGGAATCCTTGCTTTTTCAGCTATGTATAACCCTCAGAGGTGGAAGAAAGCTGCACTGCCCCAGAAGCCATGCACAAATTTACAGGCAGCCCAGGACACAAACACCCATTGTGACCCTTAGCCTATGCCCCATTTTAAACACAGTGCCACTGGTAGCTCTTCGCAGAGCCAGGATATAAGATCTGCCATGTCACTAGGATCTAACCCTAAACATAGGTTGGGTCTTCAGGCATCCATATCTGGAAACCTGCTCTCAAATTCCTCCATATGGGGGACCCATGAGCCATATAACAGGACACCACTTATCCTACAGAATAGGCCAAACTATTTGGAACTGTGCAAAAACTGCAGAGTGGGAGAAAACTCCATAGCCCCTTGAGGCCACCCCTACATTCTGCATAAACTACAGAAGGACATTGTGCTCATTGGAGCTGCACAAAACCCACAGATTTGGAGAAACTGGCACAACTAATGAGGTCACCCCCATTTATGGAACACAGCCCTGGATCCTAATACACATTCTGTCCTCAGCCTGTGCCCTGACTCCCACTCAGCCACCCACGTAGCTGGCTCCAGAGGCAGCAGATTGGACCTGCCATGCCCCTAGTCCCTAATGCTAACCTTAGGTTGGGTTTCAGGCATCCATACCCAAAGTCCTGCTCTCTAATCCCCTCATATGGGGACATCTGTGCCATATAACAGGACTCCACATCTCCCCCAGAATGAAGTCATACTTTTTGGGGCAGCACAAATCCCCCAGAGCAGGAGAAAACTCCATGGCCCCAGTAGGCCACAAACTCTTTCAGCAGCCCTAGTGGACACAAATTCTGGTCTGGTCTGAACAAATATCTGACACTCACCCTAATTTCAGAATCTGGAGAGCTTGCCTCAGCTTCTGCAGATCAGGGATCCATGTCCTACACCCTATCCATAAAGGAAACTTGGGTTTTCAGAATTCCATCCCTTGAGATCTGGAATGCAAGCTCTCCAGATTAGGGAATCTGGAACCACGCTGCAGGCCTCTCTCTGCCTTCCAGAAGGAAACCTTGCCCTATGGAGATGCACAAAACCCATAATTCAAGGGAAATGTGCATGGCCCCCGATGCCACCCCACTTTCGTACTCCATCCTGGACACTAATATGCAGTCTGACACCACCTGAGTCCCGTCTTCCAATCAGGTACTGTGACAGCTGGCATAGAGACAGCAGATCATATCTGACATGCCCCTAGGCCTTAATCCAAACCCTTGGTTTGGGTTTCAGGCATCCTTACCCAGAGTCCTCCACTCGAATCACTCCACACTGGGGATGCGTGAACCACAAAACAGAATTGCTCCTGCCCCCCCAGAAAGAAATCTTGCCTTTTTGAGCTATGTAAAACCCCTAGAGTTGGAAGAAACCTGAGTAGACACTGAGGCCACGTCAACTTTTGCAAGCCACCCTGGACACAAACACCAATTGTGATCCTCTTCCTGAGCCCCATTTTCAACACAGCACTATGAGTAGCTCACCCCAGAGCCAGGATATAAGGACTGCCATGCCACTAAGACCTAAGCCTTATAGTAGTTTGGGTTTTCAAGTATCCATACCTGGAACCCTACTCTCAAATCCCTCCATATGGGGGACCCCTGAGCCGTAAAACTGGACACCATCTATCCATCAGAATAGACCAAAGTATTTGGAACTGTGCAAAAAGCTCAGAGCAGGGCAAAACTTCATAGCCCCATGAGGCCACCTGCACTTTTGGCGGATAGCATGGACACAAACTCCAGCCTGAGCCACCTCCTGACACTTGCCTTCACCTCAGATCCCCAGGAGCTCGCATCAGCGTCTGTAGATTGGGCCTGTCTTGCCCTACAACCTAACCCTAACCCTAGCTATGGTTGTCAGACTTCCATCCCAAGAGGCCTGGCCCACAGGCCCTCCAGATAGAGTACTCTGGAGCCACACCTTGGGTCTCTGCCTATGCTCCAGAAGGAAACCGTGCTCACTGGAGCTGCACACAAACCCCAGATTAGGAGAAACCTGCACGGCAAATGAGGCCTCTATGATTTTCAGAACTCGACCCAGGACACTTATACACATTCTATCCCTCAGACCGACCTCCAGTCAGCCACCCACATAGCTGGCCCCAGTGTCAGCAGATCAGACCTCCCATGCCCCTAGTCCCTAATCCTAAACCTAGGCTGGGTTTTCAGGAATCCATTCCCAAACCCTGCTCTCAAATCCTTCCATATTAGGACCCCTGATTCATACAGCAGGTCTCCCCCTCTCCCACAGAATGAAACCATACTATTTGGAGCTGTACAAAACTCCCAGTTTAGGAGAAACCTGCATGTCCAACAAGGTCTCCCTGATTTACAGAACCCGACCCAGGACACTAATATAAAATTTGTTCCTAAACCTGAGCCCCGACATCCAATCAGCCACCCATGTAGCTGGCCCCAGAGTCAACAAATCAGACCTTCCATGCCCCTAGTCCATAATGCTAACCCTACGTTGGGTTTTCAGGCATCCTTACCCAGATCCCTGCTCTCAAATACTTCCATATGGGGACCCATGAGCCATGCAACAGGACTCCATGTCTCCCCCACAATGAAACCATACTTTTGGTAGCTGTGCAACAACCCGAGCAGGAGGAAATTCCAAACCCAGTAGGCCAGGCACATATTTGGCAGCCCAGGTGGACGCAAAATCTTGTAAGGTTTAAGCCAATGCCTGGGACTCACCCTAACTTCAGAGTCTGGGGAGATCACCTTAGAATCTACAGATAGGTCATCCATGCCCTACACCCTAACCATACACTGAGCTCTGGTTTTCAGAATTCCATTCCTTGCATCCAGGAATGCAATCATTCCAGACTGGGGACTCTGGATCCACCCCAGCGGATTCTCTATGCCCTCCAGAAGGAAACTGTGTGTTATGGAGCTGCGCAAAACCCCTAGATCAGGGGAAACGTGCACGGCCCATGATGCCAGCCCACTTTCATACTCCATCGTGGACAATATTATGCAGTCTGACAAAACCTGAGTCCCATCCTCCAATAAGCCACCGGGATAGCTGGACCCAGAGCCAGCAGTTCAGACCTGCCATGCCTCAAGGCCCCAATCCTAACCCTAGGTTGGCGTTTCAGGCATCCATACTCAGAGCCCTCCTCTTGAATCCCACTACACGGTGGACCCCTGAGAAACAGAACAGAACTTCTCCTACCCCCCAGAAGGTATCCTTGCTTGTTGCATCTCTGCAAAACCCTCAGAGTTGGAAGAAAGCTGCATTAACCTGAGGCCACACCCAATTTTACAGGCTGCCCAGGAAGCAAACACCCATTGTGAGCCCTATTTTCAACACAGCCCCATGGGTAGCTCAGCCCATAGACAGGATCTAAGGTTTGGATACCACTAGCATCTAACCCTAAACATAACTTGGGTCTTCAGGTATCCATACCCGGAACCCTGCTCTCCAATGCCTCTGTATGGGGAATCCATGAGCCATAAAATAGGACACCATCTATCCCCCAGAATAGACCTAACTACTTGGAACTGCACAAAAACCCCAGAGCGGGAGCAAACTCCATGGCCCCATGAGGCCACCCCCACAGTTGGCAGATCACATGGATACAAACTCCAGCCTGAGTGACCTCCTGACCCTCGCCTTAACCTCGATTTTTGGGGAGCTTGTCTCAGCGTCTGTACGTTGGGCCTGCCATATCCTAGGCCCAAACCACAATCATTTCTTGGAGAAGGAAATTGGGTTCTTTTTGTCATATTTAAGTCATTATTTTACTATATAAACATCATCTTGCTTAAAACTAAAGAACTATTTACTCTATTACCTGACTTGTTAGTAATAAATGGGAATATTTAAGATTTTATTTTAATATTTTGTATAAATTGCCCTTTAGAATAAGTTAAGCATGGCCTATGCAGGATAATGAAAGAATTTAAAGGTGTCTCATGGACCCAGAATGCCCCCCGCCGTTTCCGCCATTCAAAATATCGTTATGAAAGGGAATACTACCCAGATAATGTGAGTTGCATATTTGGGGGCTTCCCATGATGATAGTTCTTTCAGGAACATTCATTTGTAATAAAATGTTACTTTTATAAAACAATGAAAAAATTATGTATATTTCTTATATTCTGTAGCCAGACAGAAAAGGCCATATTGTAGGATTCAAGTCACATGAAAATCCCAGATGATGTATAGTACCAGAGACAGAGAAGCACAGTGGTTGCAGGGACTGTGGCATGGTAATGAGCAATGAGTGATAAGTAGCCCAGGTTTCTCTGTGATGGAAATGTTCTACAAGTAATTAGCTGTGCAACACTCTTAAAGTACTTAAAGTCACCTCAATATACCATTGAAAAAGATCAGGGTAAACTTTTATGTAAATTCTAATAATACTTTGTTTAATGAACAAAATCTATTCAGCCATTTTACAAGTGTATACAAAACACAAACATTACAAAGAGGGCAAGGAACCCCATCCTTGGGGTTCCAGCAAGCATGAGATGCTGCTTGGGGGCTGAGTCTGGTTATTCCACTGAGACAACTGCTGACTCGACCCCCTCAGGAACCAAAAAGGAGCATGGGCAGAACCCTGCTGGACCTTCAGGTCAGGTAAAGGGGCTGATAGTTCTTCTATCTCAGGAGAGTGAATTAGAGCCCTGACTACCACCTGCACTGGCCCCAACAGGGCAGGTGGTACCACTGCTCTTGCTGAGGGGTGAGCTCCAGCACCAGGGATAGGGTGTGCCAGCTTTGTGTCCGAAGATACAGTGGGCACCACAGTGGGAGCTGGGGTGAGTTCCTGAGGTGGTTCAGGATCTTTCTCTGGTCCTAGGGCTTTAGCTCCTTGAAAAGAAAGTATCATGAGCATGATTGACTTCCCATGTCCCTTCTAAAACAAAGAAATTTTCCCCAGGACTCAATGCCTTCTGTGTCCAGGAAGCAAAGCCTGGGAGGTCTCCCTGGCTAAAGACCATGGGGACAGGAATCTGAGACTACTCAATCCTCTCGGCTCAAGTGTACTCTAGGCTTTGTCAGTGTGACCCATTCACCCCCCTCCACAGGACCACATCAGCCCATCCAGCCCTTATCACTCCCAGACTCTGTCTCCATGGCTCAATCTGTTGCACCTGGGAGAGAAGAACGTGGGTATGGTGCTCCAAATCTAATCCTGGCATATAGAGCCCCATGCTGAATATGCCAGCAGCATCTTCAGGCTGGGAAATTCTGGGGGCTGGACAAAATCCTCAGGCTAATGTTCTAGCCATATGTTCAAGATGGAGGAGATGGCCCTGGGAAGGGACTTTTAGTCAGATGAGTCAGAAGCAGGGCACCCTCCCAAACCAATATCCCAGGGAACCCCTGTGGGAATCTGGGTCCTTGGGCTTCCAGCTCCTGTCAGAAACCAGTCCTAGTCTTTGTCCATCCGTGATCTGGCATTCCTGCCTTAGACAAGTCTCATCATAGATGACAGGGTGCAAAAAGTTGCTATGACTGTGAGTCCTGATCAATCCTATGAGCATTTCTGTCCTTCTTAGGGGAACTGGACACACTCCTCAGTCTGTCTCCTTGTCCACTTGCCACAGAATTCAACTGCATGTTCCCAGGGAGGGGTGGAGTCTGGCCTCTTAATTACCCTCAATGCACATGCCACTGCGCTGTGAAGATCCAAACAAGGAGGGAACTAAGGGACTCTGTCTCTAGCTAGGACTTTTCAGGGCCCTCCCAGTAACTCAAATGTTACCTCCTCTGCCCTTGTCCTGCCTCTTTCACTAGATGCCACGAGCAAGTCTCCTTCCACTGACACTATTCTCCACAGGGTGTGGAATGTCTGGTCTGTGAGCTCTCACTGGGTCTTCCGAGCCACATCTGGGCATCCAGTGTCCGGGTTCCAACAGATTGCTATGTGTGATGGTTCCTAAACCCTCTGTTATGGGTCCCTGGATTGGTATGGGGTCAGAACTTGGGGAGGGGGGCTGGGTGGGGAATGACTCCCTTAGGGGCTCATGCTGTCCTCTATGTCCCTCTGCTCTGCAAAGGAGTCCACATCCACAGTTTCCACGGGCCCCTTCCTATATCTAGAAGGAACTCTCAGACCTTCACCCTTAAGGAGGAATCACAGATGTGTGGGATGAGGATCCAAGAGTCCCTGGGGGTGAGAGAAGGTCCTCATGCATCAGTCAAAGCTAACTCACATATTGTGCTACTCCTGGGCTCTGTCAACCTCATCATAGCTGGAGAAAGTACACCCATATCTAGTGGAAGCCAGGGTTCACTACATAAAATGTTGTGTGGATGCTACCTCTCATCATGTCCAGTGTCACTGTTTGTCCCCTAACTAGTCTGGAGCCCTGGGGTGCTGTCTGCTCTGTGCAGGGTTCATAGTCAGCTCCTAGAGGATTGCCTATGATGAGTGGGGATTCCTGAATGCTTCCTGAATGAAAGGGCCCCAACCCAGCCAATTACAGATATCTGCATGGGCCTGGACCTCCTGCTCACCTCTGGGAACACCTGCTCTGGTTTCTCCCAGGCACAGTCCTCATATAGAGTCTCATATCTCCTTTAAAAAAATTTAAATTACTTTTCAGTGTTCTGAGTTCATTGCATATGCACCACACCCATCCTCCATGCAATGCATGCCCTCCATAATACCCACCACCTGTCTTACCCAAAGACCCACCCCTACCCCTCCAAAACCCTCAGATTGTTTTCATAGTCCAGAGTCTCTCATGGTTCATCTCCCCCTCCATTTCCCCCCAACTCCCTTCTCCTCTCCATTTCCCCATGTCCTTCATGTTATTCCTTATGCTCCACAAATAAGTGAAACCATATGACAATTGACTATCTCTGTTGACTTATTTCACTCAGCACAATCACCTCCAGTTCCGTCCATGTTGCTACAAAAGTTGGGTATTCATCCTTTCTGATGGAGGCATAATACTCTGTATTGTATATGGACCATATCTTCCTTTTCCATTCGTCCATTGAAGGGCATTTTGGCTCTTTCCACAGTTTGGCTACTGTGGTCATTGCTGCTATGAACATTGGAGTACGTGTGGTCCTTTTATTCACTACATCTGTATCTTTGGAATAAATACCAAGTAGTGCAATTGCAGGGTCACAAGGAAGCTCTAATCGACATTGTTTTAAATTTGACTCATCCCTGAAAATTTTTTGGAAGAGTGTCAAGTTGCAAAATTAAAAAATATATATATTTATCTATATCTATATCCCTCTACATATAGATATATAAATAATTTATTTATTTGGCAGAGAGATATTTCCATAGAGGGAATACAAGCAGGAGTGGGAGAGGGAGAAGCAGGGTTCCCACCGAGCAGGGAGCCTGATGTTGGGCTTGATCCAAGGACCCTGGGATCATGACATGAGCCAAAGGAAGACACTTAATGAATGAACCACTCAAATGTCCTTAAAAATATTTTAAGATGATATTATTCATGTATGTTTTATGAAGTGAGTGACCTCCCTATGCTCTGAAAGAGGATATTTAATATTTCATTTTGACTAACATCTGAGAATCAATTCGAATCACTCTGGGCTATCAGTGTCTTGTCTCCTAGATCTTCTGTGGTAAAAGGGCAATATAGAAAAAAAAAGCTACAATGGAAAATCTTCTCACAAATATTCTACTACTGTCCTTGTAAATACACTCCTTTTCTGCTGAATGTTATCTGAAGTAACTTTCAGTAGAGTCGTAATCTAGGAAGTTTATTTTTATAAAGGTTATAAATGAGGTTGTTTTTACCAAAAGGAGAATGTAGGTCATGGATGTTTTGCTTTAAATCTCATAAAGATATAAAATAGCATAATTATTACATTTTAAATAAAATGTATTTTTTCACTCTTCATATTTTATTGATTCCTATAAGTAAATAAATGATTATTTTTTAAATTTAATGTAATTTTTCCTGGGTTCCAAGTTTAATTATTTATGCACCATATTCAGTGCTCCATGCAATACATGCCCTCCTTAATAGCCACCACCAGGTTTATCTATCCCCCATCCCTGCCCCTATAAAACTCTCAGTTTTTTTTTCTCAGAGCCACAGTCTCTCATGAGTCATCTCCTCTTACAATTTCCCCCAATTCACTTTTTCTTTCCTTCTACTATTGTCCTCCATATAATTTCCTATGCACCACAAGTAAGTGAAACCATATAATAATTGACTCTCTCTGATTGACTTATTTCCTTTCAGCATAATATCCTCCAGTCCTCCATATTGATAGAAAAGTGAGGTATTCATCCCTTATGATGGCTGCATAATATTCCATTGTATATGTGGACCATATCTTCTTTATCCATTGTCTGTTGAAGGACTTCATGGCTCTTTCCACAGTTTGGTGACTGTGGCCATGCTGCTATGAACATTGGGGTACAGATGGCCCTTCTGTTCACTACATCTGTATCTTTGGGGTAAATACCCAGTAGTGCAATTGCAGGGTCATAGCGAAGCACTGTTTTTAATTTTTTAAGGAGTCTCCACACTGTTTTCCAAGGCAGCAACACCAGCTTTCAGTCCCACCAACAGTTTAAGAGGATTCCCCTGTCTCCACATCCTCACCAACACATGTTGTTTCCTGTCTTGTTAATTTTGACCATTTTAACTGGTGTGAGGTGGTACCTCAATGTGGTTTTGATTTGAATCTCCCTGATGGCTAGTGATGATGAATATTTTTCATGTGTCTGAAAGCCATTTGTATGTCTTCCTTGGAGAAGTGTCTTTTCATGTCTTCTGCTCATTTTTTGACATGATTATCTGTTTTGTGTGTGTTGAGTATGAGTTATTTATAGATCCTGGATATCAGCCATTTGTCTGTATTGTCATTTGTGAATATCTTCTCCCATTATGTGGGTTGCCTCTTTGTTTTGTTGACCCTTTCCTTTACTGAGCAGAAGCTTTTGATCTTAATGAAGTCCCAAAAGTTCACTTTTGCTTTTTTTTTTCCTTTGCCCTTGGAGACATAACTTGAAAGAAGTTGCTATGGCTAATGTCGAAGAGGTTACTGCCCATGTTCTCCTCTAGGATTCTGATGGGTTCCTGCCTCACATTGAGGTCTTTATCCATTTCAAGTTTATCTGTGTGTATGGTGTAAAAGGATGGTCAAGCTTCATTCTTCTATATATAGCTGTCCAATTTTCCCAGCACCGTTTATTGAAGAGACTGTCTTTTTTTTCCCCCGCTGTATATTTCTTTCAGTTTTGTTGAGGATTATTTGACCATAGAGTTTTGGATCCATATCTTGGCTCCCTCCTCTCTTACACTTGTCTATGTGTCTGTTTTTGGGCCAATACCATGCTGTCTTGGTGATCACAGCTTTGTAACAAAACTTGAAATTAGTCAGGCAACGTGATGCCCCTGGTTTTGTTTTTCTTTTTGAAAATTTCCTTAACAATTTGGGGTCTTTTCTGGTTCCATACAAATTTTACGATTGTTTGTTCCATCACCTTGAAGATGTTAGTGGAATTTTGACTGGGATGGAATTGAAGTATACATTACTCTCTGCAGTAAAGACATTTTAATGATGTTTATTTTTCCGATCCATGAGCATGGGATGCTTTTACATCTTTTTGTGTCTTTTTCAATTTCTTTCATGAGTGTTCTTTAGGTCCTTAAGTAAAGATCCTATACCTCTTTTGTTAGGTTTATTCCAAGGTATTTTGTGGTTCTTGGTACTATAGTAAATGGAATCAATTCTCTAATTTCCCTTTCTGTATTTTCTTGGATTGTGTATAAGAAAGCAACTGATTTCTATACATTGAATTTGTATCCTGCCCCATTCCTGAATTGTTATATGAGTTCTAGTAGTTTGGGGGTGGAGTCTTTTGGGTTTTCCATATAAAGTATGATGTCATCTGTGAATAGGGAGAGTTTGACTTCTTTCCCAAACTGAGTACATTTTATTTCTTTTTGTTGTCTGATTGCTATTTCTAGGACTTCAAATACTATGGTGGAGAACAGTGCCAAGACTGGGCATCCTTCCTGTGTTCCTGACGTCAAAGTGAAGACTGTTAAATTTTCCCCATAGAGAATCATATTCACTGTGGGCTTTTCATTGATAGATTGATGAATTTGAGGAATATTACCTCTATACTTTATTTTGAAGTGTTTTGATCACGAACCAATGTGGTATTTTTATAAATGCTTTTTCTGCACCAATTGAGATAGCCAAGTGGTTCTCTCTTCTCTTATTGTTTTTTTTTCACATTGATTGATTAGTGAATATTAATCACTCTTGCTTACCAGAGATCAATCCTACTGGGTCTTAAGGGATAATTTTTTTAATGTACTTTGGATCCTATTATCTAGGAACTTGTTGAGATCTTGGTGTCCATATTCATCAGGGATATTGGTCTGAAATATTTTTTTTAATTTATTTATTTTTTCAGCATAACAGTATTCATTGTTTTTGCACAACACCCAGTGCTCCATGAAATACATGCCCTCCCTATTACCAACCACCTGGCTCGCCCAACCTCACACCCCCGCCCCTTCAAAACCCTCAGGTTGTTTTTCAGAGTCCATAGTCTCTTATGGTTCACCTCCACTACCAAATTTTTTTTATAAATATATAATATATTTTTATCTCCAGGGGTACAGGTCTGTGAATCACCAGGTATACACACTTCACAGCACTCATGATTGCACATACCCTCCCCAATGTCCATAACCCCCTCCCCTTCTCCCAACCCCACCTCCCCCAAGGAACCCCCAGTTTGTTTTGTGAGATTAAGAGTCATTTATGGTTTGTCTCCCTCCCAATCCCATCTTGTTTCATTTATTCTTCTCCTATCCCCCTAAGCCCCCACATTGCATCTCCATGTCCTCATATCAGGGAGATCATATGATAGTTGTCTTTCTCCAATTGACTTTTTCACTAAGCATGATACCCTCTAGTTCCATCCACGTTGTCGCAAATGGCAAGATTTCATTTCTTTTGATGGCTACATAGTATTCCATTGTGTATATACACCACATCTTCTTTATCCATTGATCTGTTGATGGACATCTAGGTTCTTTCCATAGTTTGGCTATTGTAGACATTGCTGCTATAAACATTTGGGTACACGTGCCCCTTCAGATCACTGCATTTGTATCTTCAGGGTAAATACCCAGTAGTGATATTGCTGGGTCATAGGGTAGTTCTATTTTCAACATTTTGAGGAACGTCCATGCTGTTTTCCAGAGTGGTTGCACCAGCTTGCATTCCCACCAAGAGTGGAGGAGGGTTCCCCTTTCTCCGCATCCTCACCAGCATCTGCCATTTCCTGACTTGTTAATTTTAGCCATTCTGACTGGTGTGAGGTGATATCTCATTGTGGTTTTGATCTGTATTTCCCTGATGCCGAGTGATGTGGAGCACTTTTTCATGTGTCTGTTGGCCATCTGGATGTCTTCTTTGCAGAAATATCTGTTCATGTCCTCTGCCCATTTCTTGATTGGATTGTTTGTTCTTTGGGTGTTGAGTTTGCTAAGTTCCTTATAGATTTTGGATACTAGCCCTTTATCTGATATGTCGTTTGCAAATATCTTCTCCCATTCTGTCAGTTGTCTTTTGGTTTTGTTAACTGTTTCCTTTGCTGTGCAAAAGCTTTTGATCTTGATGAAATCCCAATAGTTCAATTTTGCCCTTGCTTCCCTTGCCTTTGGCGATGTTCCTAGGAAGATGTTGCAGCGGCTGAGGTCAAAGAGGTTGCTGCCTGCATTCTCCTCAAGGATTTTGATGGATTCCTTTGTCACATTCAGATTCTTCATCCATTTTGAGTCTATTTTCGTGTGTGGTGTAAGGAAATGGTCCAATTTCATTTTTCTGCATGTGGCTGTCCAATTTTCCGAGCACCATTTATTGAAGAGGCTGTTTTTTTTTTTTTTTTCCAATGGACATTCTTTCCTGCTTTGTTGAAGATTAGTTGACCATAGAGTTGAGGGTCTATTTCTGGGCTCTCTATTCTGTTCCATTGATCTATGTGTCTGTTTTTGTGCCAGTACCATGCTGTATTGTTGATGACAGTTTTGTACCAGAGCTTGAAGTCTGGAATTGGGATGCCACCAACTTTGGCTTTCTTTTCAATATTCCTTTGGCTATTCGAGGTCTTTCCTGGTTCCATATAAATTTGAGGATTATTTCTTCCATTTCTTTGAAAAAAATGGTTGGTATTTTGACAGGTATTGCATTAAATGTGTAGATTGCTTTAGGTAGCATAGACATTTTCACAATATTTATTCTTCCAATCCAGGAGCATGGAACATTTTTCCATTTCTTTGTGTCTTCCTCAATTTCTTTCATGAGTACTTTATAGTTTTCTGTGTATAGATTTTTAGCCTCTTTGGTTAGGTTTATTCCTAGGTATCTTATAGTTTTGGGTGGAGTTGTAAATGGGATGGACTCCTTAATTTCTCTTTCTTCTGTCTTGTTGGTGGTGTACAGAAATGCAACTGATTTCTGTGCATTGATTTTATATCCTGACACTTTACTGAATTCCTGTACAAGTTTTAGCAGTTTTGGAGTGGATTCTTTTGGGTTTTCTGCATATAGTATCATATCATGTGCGAAGAGGGATAGTTTGACTTCTTCTTTGCTGATTTGGATGCCTTTAATTTCTTTTTGTTGTCTGATTGCTGAGGCTAGGGCTTCTAGAACTATGTTAATAGCAGTGGTGATAATGGACATCCCTGCCGTGTTTCTGACCTTAGCGGAAAAGCTTTCAGTTTTTCTCCATTGAGTTTTTCTCCATTGCTGCCAATCTGATGTTTTTACCATTGTATTTTATAGACTTCTTTTCCTGGGCTGCTTTCAGGATTTTCTCTTTGTCACTAAGACTTGTCAATTTTACTATTAGGTGACGGGGTGTGGACCTATTCTTGTTGACTTGAGGAGGGTTCTCTGCATCTCCTGGATTTTGATGCTTGTTCCCTTTGCCATATTAGGGAAATTCTCTCCAATAAGTCTCTCCAAAAGACCTTCTGCTCCCCTCTCTGTTTCTTCTTCTTCTGGAATCCCAATTATTCTAATGTTGTTTAGTCTTATGGTGTCACTTATCTCTCGAATTCTCCCCTCGTGGTCCAGTAGCTGTTTGTCCCTCTTTTGCTTGGCTTCCTTATTCTCTGTCATTTGGTCTTCTATATCACTAATTCTTTCTTCTGCCTCATTGATCCTAGCAGTGAGAGCCTCCATTTTTGATTGCACCTAATTAATAGCCTTTTTTATTTCAACTTGGTTAGATTTTCGTTCTTTAATTTCTCCAGAAGGGGCTTTTATATCTCCAGGGAGGGTTTCTCTAATATCTTCTATGCCTTTTTCGAGCCCATCTAGAACGTTCAGAATCGTCATTCTGAACTCTTAATCTGACATATTACCAATGTCTGTGTTGATTAGATCCCTAGCCTTCGGTACTGTCTCTTGTTCTTTTGTTTGTGGTGATTTTTTCCGCCTTGTCATTTTGTCCAGATAAGAGGATATGAAGGATCAAATAAAATACTAAAAGGGTGGCAATGACCCCGGAAAAATGCGCTGTAACCAAATCAGAAGAGACCCAAATTGTGGGGGAAGTAAGGGGATAAAAAGAGGTTCAGAAAAAAAAAGAAAAAGATTAAAAAAAAAAAACAAATAAAGAAAATATATAAAAAAGAAAGAAAAATATATATATTTAGATAAACTAGTCAAAAAAACGTTAAAAAAGAAAAAGGTAAAAGTTTTAAAAAATTTAGGAGAAGAAGAAAAAAGAAAGAAAAAAAATTGAAAAAAAATTGAATTAACTGCAAGACTAAAGAATCATGGGGAGAAAGCCATGAGTTCTGTGCTTTGCTTTCTCCTCCTCTGGAATTCCGCTGCTGTCTTAGGAATTGAACCTGCTTTCCTTGATAGATGAACTTCATCCTGGCTGGATATTTTGTTGATCTTCTGGGGGAGGGGCCTATTGTAGTGACTCTCAAGTGTCTTTGCCCGAGGCGGAATTGCACCACACTTACTGGGGGCTGGAGTAAATAATCCACTCGGTTCGCTTTTGCGAGCTTCTGTTCCTTGAGCACTTTCCATAGAGTTCCCGGAGGACGGGAATGAAAATGGCGGCCTCCTAGTCTCCGGCCCAGAGGAGCCGAGAGCCCGGGGCCCCACTCCTCAGTGCGCCCCCAAAGGACAGCACCCAATCACTCCCATATCCCCAGCCTCTAGCCACGCTCCGAGCTCACCCAGCTCGCAACCAGTTCAAGGTAACCCTGAGCTGAGAGTTCAGTCCTCGGCTCTGTCTCTGTAGCCGGCTTCTCTATTCTAACACCTGCGAGCTCTGCGACACTCCGACACCCCCAATTCTTCTGTGATCCTGCGGGATCTGGGGCCACGCTGACCTCGCGTGGGCTTCACCCCAGTTTAGCCTCTGGAGCATTGTCCCTCAGTGGAACAGACTTTTAAAAGTCCTGATTTTGTGCTCTTTGCTCCAGCACTTGCCGGAATCCGGTCCCTCCCCTCCCTATCTTCCCGTCGTTTTAGATTTACTTCTCCACCAATCCTACCTTTCAGAAAGTGGTTGATTTTCTGTTTCTAGAATTGTTTTTCTTCTTCTCTTTGGTCTCCCGTTGGATTTGTAGGTGGTTGCAATGTTTAGATAAGCTATCGAGCGGATCTCTTGCTACCTGATGTAGTCTCAGCCTGCTACTTCTCCACCATCTTGACTCCTCCCCCCTGAAATTCTTTTTGATGGGATCTTTGCCTACTTTGCGGACCAGGGTAATTCTGGCTTCACAGTATGTGAATGGAAGTTTTCATTTTCTTTCCATTTATCCCTTTTCTCTTTATTTTCCTTCTGTTTTCTTATCTAAAGAACCACTTAAGCATTGGCAAGGGGTCATCACTGTGAAAGCTCCTACAAATGCTAGTATGGCAAATTTTTTAAAAAGATTTTATTTATTTATTTGTCAGAGGGAGATACAGAGCAAGAGAGAGAAAGCACAGGCAGACAGAGTGGCAGGCAGAGGCAGAGGGAGAAGCAGGCTCCTTGCCAAGCAAGGAACCCGATGTGGACTTGATCCCAGGACGCTGGGATCATGACCCGAGCTGAAGGCAGCTGCTCAACCAACTGAGCCACCAGTTTTTAACTCATGATGACTGTACTTCTTCAAAGGCCAGTCCTACAGGTAATGCCCAGAGGTCAAGACAAGGATAGTAATGAGCATCCACTTGGACCCTGTGCCTTCTCTTGAGGGAAGCCTTGTGCTGCTTGGGCATCAGGAGTTTGTTGTACACTAAATGGTACCTCAATAAACCTGGGGATAAATGTCATCACCACTGAAAAACATGTTCACAGGGTTGTAAATGAACAAAAATCATACTTCAGCACCTCTGTTATGAGTCAGTAATAACTTCATCTAATAATAAACCTCACCTCTGAGCAAGCATTAGATTTCTCTCATGGCATTTGATCAAGAATAAGGCAAGAAAAGGCACCATCATGGTCTTTGTGTGCTATGTGAGGGAACAGAGACTTGAAGACTACATAAGCATATGGCCAGCATATGAGAAACGGGGCACTGAAGTTTTGATGCCTTGCTTCCAAAGCCCCTGCAACCTTCTCTCACATCTCCACTGCCTGGAAGGGACTGTAAATTTCTGCTCTGAGTTTGGCATCAACAGTGGCTTTAGTCCTGGCTCTGGACCCTCCTATGGTAGGCATATGCCAGGTGAAAGACATCGGGCCCAGTCCATGCTCAGAATTCAAGTACTTTTAGAATCCAATGTGTATTTCTCACCCTGATGCTTCACTGTTTCTCCTTCCCTCACTCTCAGACTCTTTTGATTACAGGTATTTTCAGACTTAATCCTCCCACAGTCTTCAAATTCTGGAGTTCTGGAGCAGTGCTCCTTGCTGTGGCAGTCAGGCCCTAGGGAAGTCACATCTCACACCCACGTGTGTAAGGAGATGAGGAAAATTAACTCCAAACTTCCCCTATTGGGATCTAACATTTCATCTCACATAGTGCTGCCAAAAGTCGAAATGCAGCTCCCTTGTGGGTAATCTGTCTTCTTCACCTGGGACAGGCATGGTTTCTGTGTGATTTCCAGAAGACTCTCTCCATGAAACAATAAAAAATAAAAATAAAGAGATAGAGAGATAGAGATAGGTAGATAGATGAGAGAGAGAGAGAGAGAGAGAGAGAGAGAGAGAGATGTTCTTCAGGGATTGAGCATTAAGATGGGCACCTGGCTTTCTTCCAGAGAGGTAGAAAGAATAGGCTATGTGTTGCAATTTGGAGGTAGAAAAGCTCAGCGATGGGAGAAGAAAAGCACCACTTAGGGTTCTGTTCAAATCGACTATTTAAAATCGTCTCTTGCTGTATTATGTGGACCTTTTGAAGGAAATAAACGTAAGGCATCATTTTGGATAAATATAAATATAAAATGAGACAATTTATGGATTGACGTTTCCTTTTTGATCATGTATATATATGAAATATGTTGCATCTGTATGGATTTTGCTTGCCCTGTCAGTGTCAATGTTTCCCTCTGCAAAACAAAATCTGAAACAGCTGGATTGATATATATTGCTTATTAACTCCAGAAACACCTAGACTTCCATAAACTCCTGATTATTGTTCCCATGCCATCAATAGGGAGACTCTAAGGATCAAGAGAGTTACCTGGTGGATTCCATGGGTGAATGCAGCACTCAGATCTAAGGGCTGGACCTTATAAAGAAAAGGAAGGGAAGAAGGAAGAAGGAAGAAGGGAAGAAGGAAGACACAAGGCACATCAGACCATTAGAGAGATGAACAGTCTAAAGTTTCAAGATCAGAATACTTGGTAGAGTGTCCTCACTTACAGATACTGCTGAGCTGGGAAGGAAACATCTGCATGAGTAGCAGAAGACTTAAAGCCAGCAAGATTCTGGTGATCATATGCATGTGACTTAAACTGTTCTCACCTGCTGGTGAGAGTCTCGACCGTTTGAGGGTCAAGAGTGGTAGGAATTTGCACAGAACACCAGATGACTCTTTGGATACAATGGGACTGCAATGGCTGATCAGCAAGTATACTGTGCTTGGGTTAGCATTCTGCTAAGTAGTTATTAGGCTCCTGTGACCTAGGCATGTTTTTAGGGGCCAGCTCAGGAATAGATTTGGGCTCAGTGCTGACTCAGCAAGCCCTGGGTCAGCCAAACCACAAGGTTTGTCAAGTCCCAAGGGGGTTGTGGACTGAGACTTGACAGATTAGGGAAGACGGAGCTGTGTGTACAATGGGAATAGACTGAGAGCTAACTTCTCGGGATTTGAGTAGAGCTCTGCAGGGCAGTTGACCTGAGACTTTAAACCTTAGCTTGGTGGCCAGGACCCTTTGCAGTCTACTTCAAAGGAGCTGAGACCCTCAGTGCTGGAATGAAACAACAGGGCACATCAAACTATACGCCTTCATTTTCTTTTATTTATTTATTTTTTATATTATATTTATTTATTTGACAGAGAGAAGGACACAGAGAGAGAGAGAGAGAGCACAAGCAGAGGGAGCAGGAGAGGGAGAAGCAGAATCTCCACTGAGCATTGAGCCCAATATGGGGCTCAATCATGGAACCCTGGGATCATGATCTGAGCCAAAGGCAGATGTTTAATAACTGAGCCACCCAGACCCCCTATAGAGCTTCATTGTAGAAGAGAGGAGAATTGGCTTCATTCTAATACATAAGAGGAGAATTGTTGGATGATATGGTAATTCTATAACCATTTTTTAAGTACTCTTTAATCACAATGTGGGGCTCAACCTCATGATCCCGAGATCAAGAGTAACTCACACTTCTGATTGTGTCAGCTGGGTGCCCCCTGTTGAATTTTTTGATAAAACTTGCCACTATTTTTTCTTTTTCTTTTAATTTCTTTTCAGCATAACAGTATTCATTTTTTTTACACCACACCCAGTGCTCCATGCAGTACGTGCCCTCCCTATTACCCACCACCTGGTTCACCCAACCTCCCACCCCCCGCCCCTTCAGAACCCTCAGGTTGATTTTCAGAGTCCATAGTGTCTCATGGTTCATCTCCCCTTCCAATTTCCCTCAACTTCCTTCTCCTCTCCATCTCCCCATGTCTTCCATGTTATTTGTTATGCTCCAAAAAAAGTGAAACCATATGATACTTGACTCTCTTTGCTTGACATATTTCGCTCAGCATAATCTCTTCCAGTCTCGTCCATGTTGCTACAAAAGTTGGGTATTCATCCTTTCTGATGGAGGCATAATACTCCATCGTGTATATGGACCACATCTTCCTTATCCATTCGTCCGTTGAAGGGCATATTGGTTCTTTCCACAGTTTGGCGACCGTGGCCATTGCTGAATAAACATTGGGGTACAGATGAACCTTCTTTTCATGACATCTGTATCATTGGGGTAAATACCCAGCAGTGCAATTGCAGGGTCATAGGGAAGCTCTATTCTTAATTTCTTCAGGAATCTCCACACTGTTCTCCAAAGTGGCTGCACTAACTTGCATTCCCACCAACAGTGGAAGAGGGTTCCCCTTTCTCCACATCCTCTCCAACACATGTTGTTTCCTGTCTTGCTAATTTTGGCCATTCCAACTGGTGTAAGGTGGTATCTCAATGTGTTTTTTTTAATTAATATATTTATTTTCAGCATAACAGTACTCACAGTTTTTGCACCACACCCAGTGCTCCATGCAATACGTGCCCTCAATGTTTTTATAATTTGAATCTCCCTAATGGCTAGTGATGATGAACATTTTTTCATGTGTATGATAGCCATTTGTATGTCATCATTGGAGAAGTGTCTGTTCATATGTTCTGCCCATTTTTTGATATGATTATCTGTTTTGTGTGTGTTGAGTTTGAGGAGTTCTTTATAGATCCTGGATATCAAACTTTTTTCTGTACTGTCATTTGCAAATATCTTCTCCAATTCTGTGGGTTGCCTCCTTGTTTTGTTGACTGTTTCCTTTGCTGTGCAGAAGCTTTTGATCTTGATGAAGTCCCAAAAGTTCATTTTCAATTTTGTTTCCTTTGTCTTTGGAGACATATCTTGAAAGAAGTTGCTGTGGCTGGTGTTGAAGAGGTTATTGCCTATGATCTCCTCTAGGATTCTGATGGATTCCTGTCTCACGTTGAGGTCTTTTATCCATTTTGAGTTTATCTTTGTGTACAGTGTAAGAGAATTGTCTAGTTTCATTCTTCTACATATAGCTGTTCAGTTTTCCCAGCACCATTTATTGAAGATACTGTTTTTTCTCCACTATATATTTTTTCCTGTTTTGTCAAAGATTCTTTGACCCTAGAGTTGAGGGTCCATATCTGGGCTCTCTACACTGTTTCACTGGTTTATGTGTCTGTTTTTATGCCAGTACCATGCTGTCTTAGTGTTCACAGCTTTGTAGTAAAGATTGAAATCGGGTAACGTGATGCCGGCAGTTTTGTTTTTGTTTTTCAACATTTCCTTAGCAATTCGGGGTCTCTTCTGATTCCATACAAATTTTAGATTATTTGCTCCAGCTCTTTGAAAAATATCGGTGGAATTTTGATCGGAATGGCATTAAAAGTATAGATTGCTCTAGGCAGTATAGACATTTTAACAATGTTTATTCTTCCGATCCAAGAGCATGGAATGGTCTTCCATCTTTTTTTTAAATTTATGTATTTATTTTTATTTGTTTATTTAGAGCATAACAGTGTTCATTGTTTTGGCATCACACCCAGTGCTCCATGCAGTACGTGCCCTCCCTCTTACCCATCACCTGGTTCCTCAACCTCCCACCCCACCCCACCCCCACCCCCGCCGCCCCTTCATAACCCTCTGGTTGTTTTTCAGAGTCCATAGTCTCTCATGGTTCATCTCCCCTTCCAGTTTCCCTCAACTCCCTCTCCTCTCCATCTCCCCATGTCCTCCATGTTATTTGTTATGCTCCACAAATAAGTGAGACCATATGATACTTGACTCTCTCTGCTTGACTTATTTCGCTCAGCATAATTTCTTCCAGTCCCGTCCATGTTGCTACAAAAGTTGGGTATTCATCCTTTCTGATGGAGGATAATACTCCATTGTGTATATGGACCACATCTTCCTTATCCATTCATCCGTTGAAGGGCATCTTAGTTCTTTCCACAGTTTGGCGACCATAGCCATTGCTGCAATAAACATTGGGGTACAGATAGCCCTTCTTTTCACTACATCTGTATCTTTGGGGTAAATACCCAGCAGTGCAATTGCAGGTTCCTAGGGAAGCTCTATTCTTAATTTCTTCAGGAATCTCCACACTGTTCTCCAAAGTGGCTGCACTAACTTGCATTCCCACCAACAGTGGAAGAGGGTTCCCCTTTCTCCACATCCTCTCCAACACATGTTGTTTCCTGTCTTGCTAATTTTGGCCATTCTAACTGGTGTTAGGTGGTATCTCAATGTTGTTTTAATTTGAATCTCCCTGATGGCTAGTGATGATGAACATATTTTCATGTGTCTGATAGCCATTTGTATGTCTTCGTTGGAGAAGTGTCTGTTCATATCTTCTGCCCATGTTTTGATATGATTATCTATTTTGTGTGTGTTGAGTTTGAGAAGTTCTTTATAGATCCTGGATATCAACCTTTTGTCTGTACTGTCATTGGAAATATCTTCTCCCATTCCGTGGGTTGTCTCTTTTTTTGTTGTTGACTGTTTCCTTTGCTGTGCAGAAGCTTTTGATCTTGATGAAGTCCCAAAAGTTCATTTTTGCTTTTGTTTCCTTGGCCTTTGGAGACATATCTTGAAAGAAGTTGCT
Source organism: Meles meles (assembly GCF_922984935.1). Lineage (NCBI taxonomy): Eukaryota > Metazoa > Chordata > Mammalia > Carnivora > Mustelidae > Meles > Meles meles. Next base: position 3,039,986 of record NC_060068.1, read on the forward strand.
GTGGCTGATATCGAAGAGGTTACTGCCTATGTTCTCCTCTAGGATTCTGATGGATTCCTGTCTCACGTTGAGGTCTTTTATCCATTTCGAGTTTATCTTTGTGTACGGTGTAAGAGAATGGTCGAGTTTCATTCTTCTACATATCGCTGTCCAGTTTTCCCAGCACCATTTATTGAAGAGATTGTCTTTTTTTCCATTGAATATTTTTTCCGATTTTGTCGAAGTTTATTTGACCATAGAGTTGAGGGTCCATATCTGAGCTCTCCACTCTGTTCCACTGGTCTATGTGTCTGTTTTTATGCCAGTACCACGCTGTCTTGGTGATCACAGCTTTGTAGTAAAGCTTGAAATCGGGTAACGTGATGCCGCCATTTTTGTTTTTGTTTTTCAACATTTCCTTAGCAATTCGGGGTCTCTTCTGACTCCATAAAAATTTTAGGATTATTTGCTCCAGCTCTTTGAAAAATATCGGTGGAATTTTGATCGGAATGGCATTAAAAGTATAGATTGCTCTAGGCAGTATAGACATTTTAACAATGTTTTTTTTCCAATCCAAGAGCATGGAATTGTCTTCCATCTTTTTGTGTCTTCTTCAATTTCTTTCATGAGTGTTCTGTAGTTCCTCGAGTACAGGTCCTTTACTTCTTTGGTTAGGTTTATGCCCAGGTATCTTATGGTTCTTGGTTCTATAGTAAATGGAATCGATTCTCTAATTTCCCTTTCTGTATTTTCATTGTTAGTGTATAAGAAAGCCACTGATTTCTGTACATTGACTTTGTATCCTGCCACGTTACTGAATTGCTGTATGAGTTCTAGTAGTTTGGGGGTGGAGTCTTTGGGGTTTTCCATGTAAAGAATCATGTCATCTGCGAAGAGAGAGAGTTTGAATTCTTCCTTGCCAATTTGGATACCTTTTATTTCTCTTTGTTGTCTGATTGCCATTGCTAGAACTTCTAATACTATGTTGAACAAGAGTGGTGAGAGTGGGCATCCTTGTCGTGTTCCTGATCTCAACGGGAAGGCTGCACGCTTTTTCCCATTGAGGATGATATTTGCTGTGGGTCTTTCATTGATAGATTTTATGAAGTTCAGGAATGTTCCCTCCATCCCTATATTTGAAGTGTTTTCATCAGGAACGGATGCTGGATTTTGTCAAAAGCTTTTTCTGCATCAATTGAGAGGACCATGTGGTTCTTCTCTCTTCTCTTATTGATGTGTTCTATCAAACTGATTGATTTGCGAATGTTGAGCCAACCTTGCAACCCAGGGATGAATCCCACCTGGTCTTGGTGGATAATCTTTTTAATGTGCTGCTGGATCCTCTTTGCTAAGATCTTGTTGATAATCTTAGCATCCATATTCAAAAGGGATGTTGGTCTGAAATTCTCCTTTTTGGTAGGGTCTTTGCCTGGTTTGGGGATCAGGGTAATGCTGGCTTCATATAAAGTGTCTGGAAGTTTTCCTTATGCTTCAATTTTTTGAAACTACTTCAGGAGAATTGGTGTTATTTCTTCTTTGAAAGTTTTGTAGAATTCCCCAGGGAATCCGTCAGGTCCTGGGCTCTTGTTTTTTGGGAGGTTTTTGATCACTGCTTCATTCTCATTACTGATATCGGTCTATTCAGGTTGTCAATTTCTTCCTGGTTCAGTTTTGGGAGTTTGTAGCTTTCCAGGAATGCATCCATTTCATCTAGGTTGCTTAGCTTATTGGCATATAACTGTTGGTAATAATTTCTGATGATTGTTTCTATTTCCTTGGTGTTAGTTGTGATCTCTCCCTTTTCATTCATAATTTTATTAATTTGGGCTTCCTCTCTTTTCTTTTGGATTAGTGTGGCCAATGGTTTATCGATCTTATTGATTCTTTCAAAAAACCAGTTTCTAGTTTCGTTGATACGTTCTACTGTATCTCTCGTTTCTACCTCATTGATCTCTGCTCTAATCTTGATTATTTCCCTTCTTGCATGTGGAGTTGGTTTGATTTGTTGTTGATTCTCCAGTTCTTTAAGGTGTAGAGACAGCTGGTGTATTCTGGATTTTTCCATTTTTTTGAGGGAGGCCTGATGGCTGGCTATGTATTTCATCCTTTGAACCGCCTTTGCTGTATCCCATAGGTTTTGAACCGAGGTGTCTTCATTCTCATTGGTTTCCATGAATTGTTTAAGTTCTTCTTTGATCTCCTTGTTGATCCAAGCATTCTTAAGCAAGGTGGTCTTTAGCTTCCAGGTTTTTGAGTTCCTTCTGAACTTTTCCTTGTGATTGAGCTCCAGTTTCCAAGCATTGTGATCTGAGAATATGCAGGGAATAATGTCAGTCTTTTGGTATCGGTTGAGTCCTGCTTTGTGACCCAGTATGTGGTCTATTCTGGAGAAGGTTCCATGTACACTTGAGAAGAATGAGTATTCTGTTGTTTTAGGGTGGTATGTTCTGTATAAGTGTATAAGTGTATAAGAAAGCCACTGATTTCTGTACATTGACTTTGTATCCTGTCACATTACTGAATGGCTGCACGAGTTCTAGTAGTTTGGGGGTGGAGTCTTTGGGGTTTTCCATATAAAGAATCATGTCTTCTGTGAAGAGAGAGATTTTGAGTCATTCATTGCCAATTTGGATACTTGTTATTTCTCTTTGTTGTCTGATTGCTGTTCCTAGGACTTCTAATACTATGTTGAATAAGAGTGATGAGAGTGGGCATCCTTGTCGTGTTCCTAATCTCAACGGGAAAGCTGTAAGCTTTTTCCCATTGAGGATGATATTTGCTGTGGGTCTTTCATTGATAGATTTTATGAAGTTCAGGAATGTTCCCTCTATCCCTATACTTTGAAGCATTTTAATCAGGAATGGATGCTGGATTTTGTCAAATGCCCTTCTGCATCAATTGAGAGGACCCTGTGGTTCTTCTCTCTTCTCTTATTGATTTGTTCTATCACATTGATTGATTTTCAAATGTTGAACCATCCTTGCAACCCAGGGATGAATCCCACTTGGTCATGGTGGATAATCTTTTTAATGTGCTGCTGGATCCTCTTTGCTAAGATCTTGTTGATAATCTTAGCATCCATATTCAAAAGGGATGTTGGTCTGAAATTCTCCTTTTTGGTAGGGTCTTTGCCTGGTTTGGGGATCAGGTTAATGCTGGCTTCATAAAAAGTGTCTGGAAGTTTTCCTTATGCTTCAATTTTTTGAAACTGCTTCAGGAGAATTGGTGTTATTTCTTCTTTGAAAGTTTTGTAGAATTCCCCAGGGAATCCATCAGGTCCTGGGCTCTTATTTTTTCGGAAGTTTTTAATCACTGCTTCAATCTTGTTACTAGATATTGGTCTATTCAGGTTGTCAATTTCTTCCTCGTTCAGTTTTGGTAGTTTACAGTTTTCCAGGAATGCATCCATTTTATCTAGGTTGCTTAGCTTATTAACTTGCTACTATTTTCCATGGTAGCTGCACCCATTCATAGTCCTATCAACAGGGCCCGTTTATAGTCCCACTAGAGCACAATAGAGCACAGTTCCCTTTCCCCCACATTTTGGCCAAAATTCTTGTTTGGTACTAGTCATAATGACAGGTGACAGGTGACATCATTTTGGCTTTGATTTGCATTTCCCTGGTGATAAGTGGTGTTGAATATCTCTTCATGTATTTTTTGGCCCTCTGTGTGATTTCTTTGGAAAAATATCTAGTTAGTCTGAACTCTGCTCATTTTGTTACTGCTATTTGTTTTTGTGTTATTGAGTTGTATGAGTTCTTTAATATTTTGGGTATGAGACATTTATCAGTTAGGTAGTTTGCAAATATTTTCTCCTCTTCAGTATATTGTCTATTCACTGTGTTGATGACTGGGGATTTCCTTTGCTGCACAGAAGTCTTTTATTTTGATGCAGGCCCAGTTGTTTATTTTTCACTGTAGGCTTTGCTTCTGATGTCAAATCCAAAAATAAGTGTCAAGAACGAACTCCAGAAACATTTTTCCAAAAAGAAATTTTTTTGTTAAGGCGATGAATGAATAGATCTATTCTGAAACCTCTGTGCCCCATAGTTTTAATAGGTTCTTGCCTGGCTCAGTCAGCACAGCATCTGACTCTAGATCAGAATAGGGAGTTCAAATTTTGGTCATGGAGCTTATTATAAAAAGCAGGAGTGTTAATAACATTCTGCCCAATTTCCAGCTAGGGATTTTATGGGTGTAGCTGCTTTGTTGAACTTCTTGCCACATTGTGACTTTAATATTTTTGATTGGGTGGGATAGACATTCAGTTGCATTGCTTTACTTGAGGTTGCCCTGTGTTTCCAAAGCACTTATCATGGAGACTGTTGCTTCCCTATTTTACATTAGTGGAGATTTAATTGGAAGTCAATTGACTACATATGTGTGGGGTTTTCCTGTGTTTTCTACTCTGTTCCATTGAACTGTGTGCCTGTCTGCATATCCATTCCACACGATTTTCATTTCTACAAATTTGTAATACACTTTGAATTCAGAAAGCATGATGCCTCCAGGTTTGTTTTTTTCTCCAGATGGCTTTGGCTATTCAGGGCCCTCTGTGGTAGTATTCACTCTGTAGGTTATTGGTTTTATTTCTAAAAATGCCATTAAAACTTGATGGGGTTTGCACTGAATATTTAGATTGCTTTATGCAGTGTGGACCTTTGGATTACATATATTCTAGGGCTCCACGATCATGGGATGTCTCCAGACTTAACTCTGTCTTCTTCAAATTCTTCCATTAATGATTTAAGTTTTCAGTATGTAGGTCTTTCACCTCAGGTGAAAATAATTCCTATGTATTTTCTTCATTTTGAGTGATTATCGATTAAAAATTATTTTCATAATTCCTGTCCTTGATAGCATGTTATTCATGTATAGAGATGAAACTCATTTTTGTATATAGAATCTGTGCCCTTAAGTTTAGGACTTAATCCATCTGTTAGTTCTACAAGGGTTTTTGTAGTTGATAAGAGTTCAATATATGGGGCGCCTGGGTGGCTCAGTGGGTTAAACCACTGCCTTCAGCTCAGGTCATGATCTCAGGGTCCTGGGATCGAGTCCCACATCGGGCTCTCTTCTCGGCAGGGAGCCTGCTTCCCTCTCTCTCTCTCTCTCTCTCTGCTTGCCTCTCTATCTACTTGTGATCTCTATCAAATAAAAAAATAAAATCTTTAAAAAAAAGAGTTTAATATATGACACCATCTTCTCCTAATAAGTAAAAAAATAAGCTGGGAATATAAGTTGATATCATCTAACTGGGAAAAGTGGATACAGGTATGCTGAGTGATAGTTTTCAAATTGTTTAAAATGTTTTATGTTTAGTGTAAGCAAAGGAATCCATAAATATGTCTTGTTTTCTTTTACTGCTTTCTTTCTACCAAATATACAGAGCTGTGGCATTGATCAGTTATTTCCCACACTATCCCACCGTACACCATGTACCTCTTGGGAAGCATCCACCGTTCTCCCTACTTTCCTGGAACCCAGGGCCTGACTCAGCTACTCAGAAAATATTTCTCTAAATAGTGCATTTGGGAGAAAGCCCATTTTCCACAGATTTCCTAGAAGACCCATTCCAAAAACGTTGAATTTTATGGAACTCTTTTGATCTCTCTGTGAATCCTTAAAGATGCCCAACATCCACTGGCTTGTTTTGCAGACAGTTCAGGGAACTCCTGGTGTCACCTGTGGCCACCAGAGGAGCTTGTGTACTCTTAACAAGGACACTGCTCCACCCCTGCAGAAGATATAAGTTGACCTCCTTTTGGCCTTCCTTCATAATCTTAGCAAATTTCTTCAAGGATAGAATAAATATTATTCTACAGATTCTTGCAGATCTATTGACAACTTCCTACAAGTGACAACCTAAGGTACTACAGTGACTTACCCACATCTGTTCTTACAACTAACAATCCATAAAATTATAAATGATTGAATGAAGGCCCATGAAACCTACCCTCAGAAAAGACAGAAAATGAACCCCAAATGGGTCACAGATCTAAATTCAAAAGCTAAAACTATAAACCTCAGAGAAGAAATCCTATGAAGAAATCTTCCTCACCTTAGCTTTGGCATCTGTTTCTTAAGAACGTCAACAGAACCAACAAGTGGAAGACCAGATACATGGGTAAATCAGTCACTGACACGATTGCCTTTCCTCTGGATTCTACACAAGCTCCCAGGCACCAGGTAGGGACTATACGAGTCATTTCTTTCTACATCTCACTTAGAAGTACCCATTACATTCAATAATTTAGGGACGGGGTCTGTAGCTTCAGAGCCCTGTTTGGGGTCGCCCAGCTATGAAGAGGCTGAGCAGGGGCTAGAACTGCTGTCTCTCTGCCATTGGACTCTGTTTTCCATCCACATGGCACACTCCTGGAACTCAGAGCTGCACAAAGCTCCACATCCAACCCCAAGGCCTGGAGACATCACTGAACTCAAGGGGCAGTGAGGCAAACTCTCATTTGGGCTTGTCCTGGGTCTGTTGTCTGATAATGCTGTGCCTTGGCACTGAGGACTCTCACAGTACCAGCTGGCCTTTGTCTCATTAGGAGGAGGTTTCTCCTTGGGTACAAAGGCTCATGTAACCTCAGAGTTGAGAAGTCTCTTCTGAAGCAACTAGATGCAACCTTCTTGTGAGGCTGGGCCCACAATGCTGGCAAGCCCTGGGTTCAAATCCTGCCTGTGACTCAATGTGGATCATGGAAAGGTGAAGTTTATTAAAGCCTTGGTTTCCTTTTTCATCCAACAGAGGCAGGATTTCTACCTTCCACATGGAATTGTTAGGGGGATTGACTGACGTGATTCATGCTCTAAAAAGATACTCAGTAATCTTTAGACTTACCAGCTAAAATTAGCTCACAGGGAGCACAATCCTGTAATGGGCTCTGGGTATCTGCCTTACTGTGTCCTTTCAGCCTGCCAAACCAGGCTCCCCTGACTCAGTTGTCCTTCCAGAAAGCCTTCGTCCTATCCAGTATGGGATCCCACAGCCCTGAGCTCATCCATCAGACCCAGGCCATCCCTGGGACAGGATGTCACCCAGAGCTTGTGTCCTGGACATGGAAATTACCCAATGTGGAGACTGGCAGGCTGGAGCCCCTGGAAATGTCACCTGTTTTGGAACAAATATTGGAGTGACTTGTGATGGGGCTCTTTCACTCCAAAGCAGGGAAAATAGCTCCCCCCAGTTCCATTACCCAGTCCCACTTTTCCCCCACCGTGTAATCATTGGTACAAAGACTCTTAGGACTCCTTGGCTGCCTGGGTCCCACTGCCTTTCCGTTGTTGGAGTTGAAAGTATTTATGGATGTGATTTTGGTTTTTGATGGGACTATTGGTAGGAGGAAGCCTGGCCACTCCCTATAAGCCAACACAAAGCCTGTGCCACTGACCAATATGGCAGCACCTGGCTCATGGCAGCCCTTCCCCTAGTGCACAGAGTTCTCCTTTCTCACGGAGTCCTACTCAGTTTTTCTCTCTTCCTGCAGGGAGAGCCCCAAATGTCCTCTCTCTGGGGATATCTTCTGTGCCTGGTTATCTCCATGTTATGGCGAGGAGACAGGAATTAATGACAATGGCTTCTAATAGATTATCACATCAAGTGGACTCCCCCTTACCTGACTTGAAGGAGGAGAAGGATCTCAGCAGGAAGCACAGTCCCCTCTCTCAGACCAACTTAACTTGAGGGATACCAAGGTTGGTGTCGGCAGGGTTAAGGGGTCACAGCTAGAGCATCTTGACTGGTGTGGATGACGAATGAGCAATGTCCAGTGTCAAAGCCCCTGACTGAGGCTCTGTCCATCCTGCAACTTCCATGAGAAGCCAATTTGCTTTGTAAAGGCCTGTCTTGCTCACACAGGTTCAAGTGGTTCTTGCTGTTGCCACTAAAACTGCATTTGGATGAATACTTGTCTGTAACCCACTGACCTGCACTGTCTTTAGAGGTTCCTTCCTGAGAGGATGTGGTTCATCCAGGAAGTACAGGGAGCAAGCTGAGAGGAGTGTCCTGGCCTGCACCCCTTTGATGGCACGGAGCATGGTCTGGTTGCTCTAGTTAGCATCTGAGTTCAGGAGCACGAGGGGCTGAGTGGCTGGAGAGTGTCACAAGACAGGGCATGGGTGAGGTATGTTCCAGGACAGAAGGCAGGGAATCTTGTGGGAGAGGACATATGAGAGGGGGTTCTGGGCAGGCTTTTCCATTCTCTATGGTCACTCCCCATACTCCAATGGCATCACTGGTGGCTTGTCCTCATGATTTCAGGTTTCATCTATAGAATCCGGGATCCCTCCTTTCCAAAGCAATGCTTCACCTTAATAAATAGAGCATAGAGGATCCAGCAGCCAGTCCCCCAAAAATGTGGTTAACATGTGTTCTAGTATTGGTTTTTATAGGAACCATTCCTGAAGAAACAGAGATTTATGGCACTGACATTCTTATCACTTACAGTATGAGAGTCAAATAATTGGAAATGTCTTAGTTGTTCAACAGATGGAGCTGCTGAGCGCTGTCACTGTGAATGCCCAAGGGGACAGCAGCGACAGTGCCTGTCCACTGTGGAGACATCAGGTAGAACAAGAGTGCAGCCTGGAACCTTCTCTGCCCCACTCTGATACACACATATGCGTGTGCATGTGTGTGCATGCACACACACACACACATACACACACACACACACACACTACACTTAGAGGGAAAGGCAGGGAAGACAGACACTGTGTGTTATGGGCGATTATTTCTTGGTAGAAAGAACATGTCTTCTTCTTTCACATTTAAGCCATTATTTACTAAATAAATATAGTCTGGATAAAACCTAAAGAACTATTTACTTTGTTACCTAACTTGTTAGCATAAATGATAATATTTAAGATATAATTTAATATTTTATAATATGCCCATTAGAATAGTTTAAACATAGTCTATACAGGAAAATGAAAGAATTGAAAGGTGGCTCATGGACCACTTGTGGTTTCTGCTTTTCAAGGCATCCTTGTAAAAGGGAACCCTATCACACATAATGAAAATAGTTCATTTTGGAGCTTCCCACGATCTTTGTACTTTCAGGAACATTCCTATATAATAAAATGCTATTTGCATAATTTAAAAATGTGAATCACACTTATGTTCTGCAGACAGACAGAGGAGGACATATTGTAGGATTCCAGGCACATGAAAATCCAAGACAAGTAAAGTACATACTGGAGCCAGAGAGAAGAGCAGTGGTTTCAGGGACTGGGGTGAGGGAATGAGTAGAGAGTGATTAGTAGCACAGGTGTCTCTGTGATAGAAATGTTGTAGAAGTAAATGGTTGTGCCAAACTCTGAATGTACCTAATGAGACGTTGATATAACATTGAAAAGGATCTGAATAAAATTTTATGTAAACTCAAATTCTATTTTATTTAATGCACAAAATCTATTGTCATTATACAGGTGTATACAAAACACAAATATTACAAAGAAGGCAATGACAGGGGAAGGGAAGGTATTGTTTGGGTCTACAGCTTGCACAAGCTGCTGCTCAGGGGCTGCGGCTGGTTACTCCACTAAGGCAGGTGGTGGTTCAGGCAGTTCAAGAACTCCAGTAGCAGGGGCAGGACCCTGCTGGACCTCCAGGTCAGGCAAAGAGGCCTCTGGGTGCCAGAATTGGAGTTAGGATGGGTTCCTGAGGTGGATCAGGATCTTGCTGTAGGGCTGATGCTGTAGCTCCAAGAAGAGTAAGTATCATCAGCACAACTGGCTTCCTTTTTACCTCATACATAAAAGATCTTTTCCCACAATCAATGTGATCTGAATTCAAGACCCAAACCTTAAAGCAAAACAAAACAAAACAAAACAAACCCAAACCTTGGAATGTCTCTTCAACTGAAGCCCATGGGGACAGGGATCTGAGACTACTCAATCCTCTCAGACCAATAACAATCTGTGGAGGCTTACTCAGTGTGGCCCATGCTGTCTCCTCCTCAGGCCCACATCAGTCACCCCAGACCTCCTTACCCCAAAGCTCTCGCTTCATGAGCTCAAGGTGTTGCAGATGTGAGAGAAGAAGTTGGGCATGAGGCTACAGGCCTGGCATATTGAGCCCTATGTATGCCAGCAGCATTTACAGGCTGGGAAATTCTGGTGGCTGGAAAAAATCCCCAGAATATTGTTCCAGCCATGTGCTCAAGATGCAATAGATAGCCCTGAGGACAGGCAGGTAGGCAGAAACGTCAAAGGACAAGGCACCCATCCAAACCAATATCCCAGGGAAACCCTGTGGGAACCTGGGTCCCTGGATTTCCAGCACCTGTCAGAGACAAGTCCTACTCCTTCTCCACCTGTTATCTCTCAATACACCCCAGGACAGGCCTTGTAACAGATGGCAGGCTGGCAAAAAGGCGCTGTGAGTGGGAGTCCTTCATCAATGGTATGAGCATTTCTGTCCTTAAGGGAACTGGACATACTCCTCAGTTTGTCTCCTTGCTCACTTCCCACTTGAATTCAACTGCATGTGCCCAGGGATGGGTGGTGTCTGGCCTCTTATTTACCCTCACTGCACACACCACTGCTATGTAAAGATCCAACCAAGGAGGGAACAAAGTTACTCTGTCTCTAGCCAGGCCTTCCGAGGACCCCCCAATACCTCAAACGTTACCTCCTGTGCCCGTGTGCTGCCTTATTTACTAGGTGCCATGAGTGAGTCTTCTTCCACGGACACTAATCTCCCACAGGATGTGGGTTTGTGTTCCCTGACCTCTCACTGGGTCTCCTGAGCACCCTCTGAGCACCAAGTGTCCAGGTTCTAACAGACTGCTGTGTGATGGTTCCCAAATCCCCAGTTCAGGGTACTGGATTTGGGGTAGAGATAGGGCTGGGAGGGGGCAGGGATGAAGAATGACCAGCTTAGTGTTTGAACCCGTCCTCCATCCCACTATGATTTTCCACAGTGGTTCACACACCAACCACATTGCCCCAGCACACCTTCCCATTTTCCAGAAAACGCTCTCAGACATTTACCCTGAAGCAATAATAACAGATGTGTGGGTGAAGGTCCAGCAGGCCCTCTAATTCAGTACCTCACTACACTGATGGAGAGGGAAGGCCCTTCTTTATCAGCTGAAGCTTACTCAATTTCCACTTCTCCTGGGCTCTGCTGACCTCATCATGGATGGAGAAAATGCACACGTATCTAGAGATGGCCAGGGGGCATCACATGAAATGCTTTGTGGATGCTTTATTTCATCGTGTGAGCCCCAACTAGTTTGCAGTCCTGAGGTGCTGTGTGTTCTGTGTAGGGATCATATACAGTTCCTATATAAATGCCTCCACCGAGTGGGGCTTCCTGAGTGCTTGATGAATGAAAGGGCCCCAACGAGCCCATCAGAGATATCTGAGTGTGCCTGGCCCCCTGCTCACACCCAGGGATGCCCACTCTGGATTGACCCAGAAAGAGACCCCAGATGGAGTCTCATATCTCCCTTTCAATGGCAAAAGAGCCCAGCTCAAGACCATTGTGATAGTGAGGGATGAGGCAGAGGCTTTATCATGAGGATCAGGAGAATGCTCAAATAGCGTGACAATAGATCCTCTAGCAGATTATTCCACAGAAGCAGGAACCCAGGTGTACTTTACCTACAATTCCCCACTAGTCCCTATAATAACTCTGCCCCAGTTAAGAGCAAACTGAGGCTTGTGGAAGTTTGGAGACATGCTAAAGTCTCACAACCATGCATTGGCCAAATCACACTTGGAAGTTAGGGGAAGGTCCTCACTTTTCAAACAGGAGGTCCAGCACCTCTTGCGTGATGGCAAAGCCTCAGTATGTTCCCAGGAACATGTAGACAGAGTTTAGATCTCTTCTTTGGAAGGCAGGTTCCAGGTGTTCTATTTCTGTCTCAGCGTGTTTGCCTGGTTGGTAAAAGCATGGAGGTCTCATTTCTTTTTCTGATTGAGCCATTTTTACCATGAGGTGAATCAGAGGACACATGAGTCAGTGCTATAGCCACCAGGAGAATTGGGGGTTGGAGGGCAGACTGACCCCCCAGATCTCAGTGACTCATGGCAAGAGTTAGGACAAGATACCCCAAAGTCCTAAAAAGAATAAGGTGATTCAGTGTTTCCTTGGGTTAATCATAAGGCTCTTGGTTTTTGTTCAGTTCATATTCTCAATGTCCTGGGACTGTGCTCCTCATAGGGCTGTGCCCATAGGGCAGTGTCTGCTTGAGGATTCTGTCTCTCCCTCTGCTTCTCCCCACTCTCCCCCTGCCTCTCTCTCAAATCCATCAATCAACCAATCAATTAATAAACCTTTAAGGAAAAAAATAAAAAGGTTCTTGGCAGCCATATAAAGAATTGAAGTAAATGGTGTCTGAACTGATAGTATCTCAGGTCACTTTGTGAGCTGAGTACTGATAGCACCACCCTGCATGAATGGCATGAATCCTGTTATTTCTGATAACAAATCCCATTCTTGAGACAAGAACACAGAGATGTCTTAGGTTAGAGGTCTTAGGATATTAGGGCACAAAGGATGTAGGATGCAGCACTGTGTGTTGGCAACAGAAGGGGTCACATCAAATTCCTGCTTCAGTAAAGGGCTCAATGGTTGTGATAAATGACTGGCCTTCTGGAATGGTGTGCAGCACAGTGGATCCCCTGAACCTGACCCTGGAGGGACTCCAAAGATGTGTTCCATCAAAACAACAGGACAGAGCAAGAGAACTAGTACCATTGGCTGAAGGTCCCTTTGAATAAAAGTCTCCCAATTCACCATGATCATTTGCAAGACTTGCAGAACTTGGGGAAGAGCTGTTGGGCCAGTGGGGACACCTGGGATCACGAGTTAAGAAATTTTATAGCACAGTGAAAAATAACTCTAGATAAATGAGATGAGACATGGTTTAAAGTCTCTTTAATGATATTTCTATAAATAAGTGGACAATGACTCTGCTTCTGTCCAAGTTGTGGACAGGACCAGATGGGCAAGTTTGGGGAAGAGATTGGATGGAGAAGCATATGAGTACAGGAACCTTGGAGCCCAGGAAGCTTCTAGGATGTGGGGTCCTTTGTTCTGCATTGGTGCCCTTGGGGTGGGATCTCCCCAACACCTGCACTCATCTCGAACTAGTGCTGGACTCTGTTGGTAGTGTGGGACACCTTCTTTTGCTTCAAGGAGGTATAGATGGGGATCTCATCATTCAGCTCCCATCCCATCTCCTTTCTAGAGGTCTGTAAAGACAGTGCCCTGCAGTTAGGCAGGAGGCTTCAGAGCCCTGTATGGATGACTTTGCTGGTCTTCAGACCAAGGACATTCCATTCCAGACACACCACACACCAGTATTCACACACTCCTGTCAAGGAGAGAAACGTGGCTTCTGGAGTCCCAGAAGATGACAACCCCACCTACAATGGGTGGGTAATAGCTTCACAAGATCTTAGGCTTCTGATTTCCAATGCAAACCCTAAAGAAGGGATTGGTGTCTTGGCCCTTTATGGTCAGAATGCACCCTTACACTTTGAGACTGCCTGTCCTGGGATGCAAGCCATTATCTCCTTTCCAATGGGTGTGATGTAGATAGAGGTCCATTCAGTGGGTTTCCATAACCTGGGGTCCTCCTCAGACAACAACATGGGGAGATGTCTCTTCTCCAGGATATCAATGATCACCCTCAGCCCGATACCATTTCCATGTCTATAGCCACTTCCTTCTAGACAACATTTTCCAGAGCTCCCAGTGAATGTCTAGGTGCACCAGGACCCCACCTTTGAAGATAATCAAGGAGCTGGATTCATGCCTGGTAAACCTTCCTACCAGTCTGATTATGGTCAAAGCATGGACTCTGCAGGGATCATCACCTTCTCCCCTCAGGGGTACCGTTGGTTCCCCAAATGCTCTGCATATATCCTTGTGTAACCCCCTCCCCTAGTGTGGTCTGGATTTCGTGATTCACTTCCATTCCACAGAAAATGGCAACATGACCCAATGTCCCTGCTGAGATTTAGTTATAAAATCTCATTGCCCAGCCCCATGTTGACTCGACCCATGTTCTCTATCACATCCTTATACTGGAGTACAAGCCCTCAGGTTGAACCATGACACAGACATATGCATGTGGCCTAGCACTGTGGGGTCAACAACAGGCAGAAGAACTCACGTTTTTGGAAAGGGTTGTAGCTGTCCAATGCCCCTAAGTGAGCTCAGGTTCTCAGAGAAGCATGTCCTCCCTTGGTGTTGTTAACCGCCTCAACCTAATGAGACTCTGGAAGGAACCGCCAGCTGTGCACTCCTGGATTCCTGATCCCTTAGAGAGCGGGAGACAGTGTTTGTGGGTTCAGCCACTAAGTGTGTGGAAATGTGGTCACACAGCACTGGGAGAAGGGCACTGATACTGTCGAAATTCCCTGGGCCCTGGCCCTCCTACACTCTCTCTCTGCTCTCTTCCTCAGTTTCCTCTGGCCACCCTGGCCTCCTTTCTAACCTCCATTCTGGGAACATCAAATTCTGCCCCCAATGCTCTGCTCCATGGTGTCCTCTCCCAGGTTGAATACACTCAGATTTGTGCAGGACTGTCTTCTTCTTTTCCTGACACAGGAATTCTCAATGTCATCTCAGCATAGGCTTGTCAAACCCCTCACTTGGTGGAGCTCAGGACTTAGTTGTAGTCCCTGGCTCTTTTCCTGTGGAGCAATTGCTCTTTTCCTTCTCATTTTTGTTTCTTGTTTCTCCATCTTCCCTCTAGGCCCTGAGTTCTTAGATGGAGAACCTGTTTGGCTGATCAGCACTGGCACCACCTGAGTGCTGAATGAATGGGAGACAGGATCCATCCCAACATTGACCGGCTCCATCATTTAAGCCTGATTGATTTTGCTCATGTGTAAATCTTTTTTCCATTTTTTTGTTTTTCTTTTTTAAGTAAACTATGCCTGATGTGGGGCTCAAACTCATAACCCAGAGATCACGTATCCTACTGACTGAAGAGGCCAGGTGCCTCTTTGGTCATTTTTAAAGGTTTTTGGATGATAACTCTTGAAGTTAACTTGGTGATTTCAACATGTTGTAGGTATATTACAGTATGATAAATTACCAAGTAACTCCCCAAATTTTGGTAGCATGTCACCACAAATTTCCCCCCATGACTGTGCTGGGGGCCTCTGAAGATGAGGAGACTGGAATCCTTTATGTGGTCTTTCAGGAATGCAGAGTCACTCCACCATGTGCTTTCTCACTCCCTGTGCTGATGCCATCAGCACAAGAGGAAAAATGACAAAGAAATACACAAATGAGGATGTTTCCAGCCAGGTCTTGAAGGCCTAGGTGTACACTTTTACACTCAATCTTTTATTATTTATTTATTTAAAAGATTTTATTTATTTATTGGACAGACAGAGATCACAAGTAGGCAGAGAGGCAGGCAGAGAGAGAGGAGGAAGCAGGCTCCCCGTTGAGCAGAGAGCTCGATGTGGGGCTCGATCCCAGGACCCTGGATCATGACCTGACCCGAAGGCAGAGGCTTTAACCCACTGAGCCACCCAGGCACTCCACTTTTATTTATTTTTTATAAGGATTTTGTTTCTTTATTAGAAGGTAAAGAGCACAATCAGGAAGGGAGGTGCAGAGGGAGGAGATCCAGAGAGATGCTGAGGTGAGGAGGACAGGGTGTGGCTGATATAGACCAGTGGATGGAACAGCTTAGGCCACACTGAATAAGTTTCCATCAACTGGTAGTCCAGGAGTAATGAATATTCTCAGATCTCTATTCCCATGACTTGCCATCAGGGGAGACCTTCCATGGATTGCTTCATGGACTCAGAGAACATTGAATGGTGGGAAATTTTCTCATTATTTAGGAGGGAGATGAAACGTCAATCATGGTGATGATACTTTCTCTTCTTGGACCAATAGCACCAGCCATAGAAGAAGATCCTGAACCACCTCAAGAGCAACCTCTAGCTCTCACTGTGGTGCCTGCAGCAGCTTTAGACCTTGAGTGGCATGGATGGGAATAAGTTGTGCGGGCGATATGACCGTGGATACAGCAGAGGGGAGGCACCTAGCTGAAGTACCCTACCGCAAGGTTTTTAGTGAAAATGAAGTTCTTGATTGAAACACTTAGAATACGACTACTGTGTGGGACATTTATGGCTTAAGTGTTCAAATGGTGAAGTGGGGTGGAATCCCAGGTGTTACAGCATGATATGAGGATCCTAAGGGTCACAAGAAGAACAGGTGGAGCCAGGATGCTTCAGAGTTCCCAGACATCCGTTAGGGAAAAATGGCTGAAAACAACAAAGCTAGGTCCTGGCCTTCTGCTCTGTGTAGCCCTATACTCCAAACCACAGCATTGTTGGGCATTCACTTTCCTGAGAGGGGTCCAGAAAATAAAAAAAAAAAAAAAAAAGCATGACAAGACCTCAAACACCCAGCAGGTACGGTGTGGTTCTGTGCCACAGAAATCCATAGAAATTGGAATTGGGGTTACCAGTGTGGCTCAGTTGTTTAAGTAACTGCCTTCACCTCAGGTCATGACCCCAGAGTGTCTGGATCCAGTCCCACATCAGGTTCCCAGTTCCATGGGGAGTCTGCTTCTCTCTCTAACCTTCTCCCATCTCATTCTCTCTCTCTCTCTCTCTCTCTCTCTCAAATAAATAAAATATTTAAAAACAAATATATTGGAGTTAGAACTCAATCGCATTCCTGAGATAAAAATGCCTTGTCACTGGAAGCGTGAACACAGAGTTCGACAGAAACCGGGAAGTTAATGACTGGTGGATTTTTTTGTTTGTTTAGTTTTGTCTGTCTGTCTGTCTGTCTGTCTGTTTGTTTGTTTGTTTTCCTGTGAGGGCTCTCTGAAGAGCAGGGGTGCAAATTTTTAGCTCCTGCGTAGAAAGCAGGGTGCAGCGATATTCATCTTACCCATTGGTGCATCATCTGATAAAAGAATAACTAATTGTTTTTGACATAGTGTAAACACCAAAACCATCACTAATGTGAGGAAATTGATGCATCCAGAGCACACGATGTCAGGAGACATTCACGCCTAGATTTGCACAAGCCTCACCCGTGAACCTTCACGACCCTTCAAGTGAGTGGCTCCTTAAATTTTGTACCCTAGGGACCTCATTTTTATCATTCTGGTATTTCTGTTAATTTATCTATTATTTATTCTTTCTATAAACTAATGCTTGGAAGAAAAGTGAGTGCATCTCAAGGGTATCGCAGTTTGCCAACAATAGGTTCATGAATGTTCTTTTAATACACAGATTTCTTTCCATCTCTTGACTGCCTGCCAGGTCCACATAACAAAATTTCCAGGTTGGTGACCACTATCTACTTCCTTTCCTCCAATCCCATACTGTTAATTTTGACCAAGCTTACAGGTTTCACTAAATATTTTTGTTATTCAGCCTTAGCTAGTCTGTAATGCAACTTGTTATTCTTTTCTTCTTATCACTTTGTGCAGGCCAGAGATTTAAAATGAGGTGTTGGGTCTCAGTACATAGACACCTTTCTTTACCTCCAACATACTTAATGTTAACTACTTTATTTCACTCTTTACTTCATTTCTTTAAAGTCTAGTTTCCTGTTTTCAAAATGGAGTTGACATTTGTACATATTTCCTGACTGTCAATGAGATTAAAAAACAATACTATTCACGTCGTCGCAAATGGCATGATTTCATTTCTTTTGATGGCTGCATAGTATTCCATTGTGTATATATACCACATACGTGGATGGAACTAGAGCGTATCATGCTTAGTGAAATAAGTCAATCGGAGAAAGACAACTATCATATGATCTCCCTGATATGAGGACATGGAGAAGCAACATGGGGGGGTAGGGGGATAGGAGAAGAGTAAATGAAACAAGATGGGATTGGGAGGGAGACAAACCATAAATGACTCTTAATCTCACAAAACAAACTGGGGGTTGCTGGGGGGAGGTGGGATTGGGAGAGGGGGAGCGGGCTATGGACATTGGGGAGGGGAGGCGAACCATAAGAGACTATGGACTCTGAAAAACAACCTGAGGGTTTTGAAGGGTCAGGGGTGGGAGGTTGGGGCAACCTGAGGGTTTTGAAGGGTCAGGGGTGGGAGGTTGGGGGAACAGGTGGTGGGTAATGGGGAGGGCACGTTTTGCATGGAGCACTGGGTGTTGTGCAAAAAGAATGAATACTGTTACACTGAAAAAATAAATAAAATGAAAAAAGAAAAAAAAACAATACTATTGGGAAATATGCAATTCAGTACTCTGCATATAGTAATCATTTAACAAATGTGAAATAGTATAAAACACAAAAATGAATCATTACATCTTTATAGAAAAAAAATGATGTAATATATAATTTTTTGTGTTTCCTCAATGCAAGCCTTCACTATTTGAACTTTTATTCCTAAGGGAGACTTTATATTTTTGAGTACATTCTGTGATTTTATTTCTTTTACCTAGATTGCTCTAGGTCATCACCAGCCCACTCAATGGGAATATACTATTTTATTCAATCAAAACTAAGCAAGAATTTTAACCCTCCTTCTGGAAAAGGATCTCTTCTTGCTTGGCAAAGATATTTCCTATGTTTTAGGGGCATTGCCTCCAGGGTACTTCCTATGTAACACCATTAAACTTTCCCCAGGAAACCAACCATAAGTCAGGGGTTCCAGGTTCATCTCTTCATGCTCCTTGTCTGGGCTGCATGGGCTTCTATACACAGTAAACTGTCTTCTGCTTGGTATTTAGCCTTGTGTAGTATGGGCTATTGATACTCCATCAGATTTTCCCAAAGTCTAGTTATGTCTCATATATTGTAAGACTTGGAAATAGAATGTTGGCTTTTCATTGCCAATGGCAACACTTGAGACTATTGTGTGATTCAAGTATTTTCAACTCCTCCTGCTCTTTTGCTTTGAAATCCATCAGGCCATGTGTAATCAGAGAACAAATATGATCACTCAAAGGAATTAGTGGCTGGTAAATATAGAACTAACCCATCATACCTGATTCACACAGAGATTGCATTTCATCTTTCTCTGCATGACACAGAGCTCATCTAAATGAGAAGTATAAATGTTTTCAAAGGCAACTCCAAGCACAGCTCAAAACTGTAAAATAATTACAAAAACAAATCCTTTGGTGTATTATCTGTTCCACCCACCTGACTTTTCATTGCACTCAAGATACCTTAATGATGTGATTGAATGTTTAATGATATTTTTTTATTAATTGGCCAGGGTTGCATCTTTTAGAGAAAGATGTTTGAATATTCATCACAGATAAATTATAAGCATGTGGATTTAGAAAGGATATGTTAATCAGCATTAATGGAAAATCTACCATATGAAAATTATTGTGATAGATTTTATGGGAATATAAGGAAAATGTCTTAGTCAGCTTGGGCTGCTATAACAAAATACCATAAACTGAGTAGCTTCTCAACAATAGAAATGAGTATCATCCTGGAGGTTTTAGGTCAGATATCAGAGTGCCAGCACGGTCAGGTTCTGGTGAGAGCCCTCTTCCACACTGCAGATTGCGAAGTGCTCATTGTATCCTCATGTGGTGTAAAGAGAGCTAGCTAACCCTCTGGCCTCTCCCTATAAGGACACCAATCCTATGCATTAGGGCTCACCCTTGGGACCTAATTATCTCCAAAATTCCAAACTCCAAATACCATCTTACTGGAATTAGGATTTTAACATGAATTTTTGAGAGGCACAAATATTCAGTCTGTAACAGGTGACTAAAAATAGTTATCTCAAGAACTTCACTTTAGAGTTATAGATCATTAAGGATACCTCTGGAATTGTAAGCTTTGAGTGAGGAAAATCCTACTGTATAAGTCTGAGCCTGTAGTACTCAGTGTCTCTAGGAAATATGCTATATTGAGTAGAAAATAATCCATTTTTGCAAATGGTCTTAACATAAAGTAGAGAAAAGGTGAGGAGGAAAAAATACAGAAATCAATCACGGAATGATAAGTGCAAATTGAAAGTTTAGCTAAATGTTTTAATCACTTACAGTTTCTGAGGGGCAGAGATTCATTCAATCCAGATTTCCTTCTAGAACAGTTGGCACTCTTGTGTCCCTATTATTCTGCTAATAATATTCTTTCTGAGGCCCAATTCTTGCCTCTCTGGGACCCATTATTACCTCCACCCCCCTTCATACATTCTTAGCTCAATGCCGTACTCTCCTGAGTGCTGCCTTTACATAACATTTGAATCTTATCTACCACATACCTTTATTCTCTTGGCTCAGTCTTTTTTTCTGTGTTATTAATGTTTTTTTCCTTTCCTTTTCCCTTTGCAGCCGTAGTGTAAAATGTAAAGTTCAATACCACATGAAACTTTAGAAAACACATTTCTAGAACTACTACACATGACATGAATGTTGGCTTTTAGCCATGGATTATATGCAGAGACTAATATACATAGGAAGAAATCAATAAGATTCAATTTATACAAAATAAATAAAATAGAACAATATTTGAAAGAAAGATGCACAGTATCACAAGAATGTGCCTGGTGCCTGGTATCATTTGCAAATGATTGATTCTGATAGTAACTAGAAGTGCCATAATTTAGAAAAGAAAGACATGACTCTGGATTAGTCTAGAACAGTCTCATGGATTATCAGTAACCATTGTTAGATTATGAAGATAGATAGGATTTAGAACGTGAAGAAGATTTGGAAGGTTGTTCTATAGGAAAAATCTGTGGTTAACGATGGGTGCATAAATGTATTATAAGTGGAGCTCCACTAAAAATAGTAGTTCATATGTAGCTCAGATCTAATTCCACATAAATCTGGGTCTGGATCTCACTACTCCCCTCCATGTTTTTATAATGAATGCCTTGGCAGTGTATAGAAAATACGTACATGTGTATGTGTGTGTTTGTATGTGTGTGTATCTATACACTAACAAGTTTCTCCACATATATAGTGAGATACTGTTTCATTGTGTGCCTCTGTCTCGACTACAGAGACATGATTCAAGTGCAAAGTAATAAAAGTATAGAGAATGGAATATTATTATATTAAAGGATATGCTTTCAAATAAAGTCCAAATAATACTGATAGGGGTTTGGAGGAAATCTCGTTTCATTCGCTAACTTTTCTAATGCAGGTCAGGTGTATAACCTGTCTCCTGAGAAGAAAACAATATGCTGAATAAGACTGAGTGAGAATAGCCAACACTAGGGAGGAAATAATCTCACTTATCTTCACTTTTTGTGTTTAACAATGATGTGAAGGCTAATATATCCACAAAAATCTCCATATATATATATATCCCCATGAAAAATAATAGCACCAGCACTCCTCATTGTCATGAATATATATATATATATATATATATATATATATATATATATATATACCAGCACTCCTCATTGTCATCTCATTGTCATGAATATCTATCTATCTATCTATCTATCTATCTATCTATCTATCTATCATCTATCTATCTATCTATATATTCATGACAATGAGGAGTGCTGGTGCTATTATTTTTCATGGGGACTTTCAGTACTTTGCATTGATCTGTCTGATTTACACCTTTTATGTGTATAGATTTCCATTCTTCCTAATACCTGGGGTTCCAGCACCAGTTCTAGGATAACTTTATTTCCTACTTGCTTTCTCCCTATTCCATACTATAGTCTCATTTATTCATTGGCTTGTTCATTATTCACTCAATGAAGAAAGTGAGAGAAGACCTTATTGAGAGACAAAAGAGGATAGATCCAGGAGAAAGAAGGAGGGAAAGAAAGATAAATCTTCCTCTAAAACCTTTCTTCTCGTTTTCTACTCTCATGCTTTCTACAGAAGACTTGCAGAAAATAAGTTTGATGAAAGAAGAAACTACCAATCATAACCCAAGAAAAATGTCATTATTATCCTTTTACATAAATAAACAAAAAGTATGTAGAGGTCAAGCCTCAAAGGCGGCAAAAGAAACAGAATCAGTATCATCAGGAATGATAAGTCCTTTTCAAGAGGGTCTTCCTATCTCACGAAGGGATGCAATCTTCCTGTCTCTATTGTTACTAGTGTAGTGCTATAGGAAATACAGATTTCCATATCTGTGTGCATCCAATATGTGTATCCACATCATTTTTTTCATCTTGTTTTCAATGATCCTTGAGATAATGAGTGGAAATTATAGTTTTCTGCAATAACCATAATGTGAGTTCCTCTTTGCCTCTGGCCTAGAGGAAGCCCACATGATGAAATAAATACTAACCTAGAAGCCATCACAGTCTTGGTTCAACCCTTATGCTCTTTCTTAAGTCTATGACCCTGTGAAGCCACTCATCACCTTTAACTTTAGTTTCCATCTCTGAGAAAGAGAACGATAATAATTATGTTCTAGAATGATGAGAACCTTAAGTGAAATCGATGTGTGTGGACACACTTATTTAAAGTTTTAGGTGTTGTTATTATAAGATCAATACCATAATCATATTAAAAAAAATAAAGTTGATAGATTGGAGTCAAGATGGCGGGGAAGTAGGAGGAGGCGTCGTTTCAACCTGTACCCTAAAGTGAGCTGATTACCTACCAAAGAACTCCGACCACCCATGAAATCAGCCTGAGATCAGACTTATACACGTCTGGATCTCTACAGGAGCAGAAGACGCCAGTGGCAGGTAAAGCAGACTGGGAGCATCGGACTAATATTGGAAGATAAACAAAAGGGGGAGGGAGCCACCAGAGGTGACCGACTGGAAAGTAATACCCCAATACGAGATGCCCTCCATTAACTTGGAGACTGGCTGAAAGCACTCAAAAAACAAAGAGCAAAGGATCGCGGGGGGAAATAGTGGGAACCTGGGCGGTTAGGGTCAAGGACTTAAGTTCCTGGACCCAGGACAGCCTCCCCTGGTGCTGAGCCAGAGAGAGTGCGGTGGAGGAAATCAGGTCTCTGTCCCTGAGCTGCCAGTGCACCTGAACGCCAGCGCACCGGAAAACGAGTGGGGTCTGGCACCCATGAGGGGCTGGCAGCCTGGCCAGATGGCAATCCTGAAACGTGCACGTCCCACACCATCCCTTGGGATAGGTGCTCATAGGCGCTAGCCTGGAGCTCTGGCATCCGGAAAAACCAGACATTCCCAGCCCAGGACAGCGGGAAAATCTCAGTGTACAATCTCTGCTCGAACATCTCTGTCGGTCTGGAGCTGCCTAGAGAACCGCCGCTGTCCTGGTATTGGGTACAACGAGGAGCTCCTGCATCCCCAGAGACAGTGACTCAGAACCGACTCTGCCAGCAGCTCTATAGAACATTCTGAGGCTTCTCTCTGAGAGGGAGGTCGGGGTGCAGTTTGCTCTCCTCTAAACCTCCAAAAACCATCAAAAGCTGTCAAGGCGAGAGAAAGCAGATGAAAGAACATAAAAACCCCCAGAGAACAAAAGCCTGAAAAAAAACAGTTTCCTCAGAGCCCACCCCCTTGAGGGGAGCGGGAGGACCTAACTCAGGGAACATCATTGTCTGAAAACCCACGTGGCAGGCCCCTCCCCCAGAAAACCAACCAGGAAGGAAGAAAAAAAAAAGACTATAAGAGAACAACCATCACTACTTCAGAAATACAACTTATATTTTTAACTCTTTACCAATATTCTGGTTCTTTTTTTTAATACATACAGATAATTTTGTAACCTATTTACCACCACACTGAGATGTCCAGTACATCAAATTCTTTAATAACCTTCTAACCTGAACTTTTTGATACATACACCCGTGTTTTTCTTTTGCTTTTCTATTTTTTTAATTCTTTTTAAATTTTAACTTAGTTTAGTCTAGTTTATTCTTTTTTAATTTTTATTTTCTACTATACATAGAGAGTTAAACTTCAAGGTAATCCCCTTTCCTAAACCAATGCTACCCCTATAGGCAAACCAGTTTCTAATCCCCCTGTAACTTAGGAAAGTTGAGTCCCTTAACAAAAACATCAAGATACATTCAGGAAGAATCAAAATAACCTTCTTCACCCACACTGAGAATTTAAAACCACTCTCCCAATTTTTCCTTCTGTCAGTGTTTCTGTGAATTTGTGTTTGTTCTGATAATATATAAAACTTATACTTGGGGTTCTTTCTGACGAGGTTCTTCCCTTTTTTTTTTTTTTTTGCTTATATATATATATTTTGTTTTTCTCTTGTCGTATACTTTTATCAGTCTTTTTATTTGTTTGTTTTTGTTTGTATACTTCAAAAATCTTACCTTATGGCCCATTTGGGCTCAGCCTTCTCTTTTATCTTCCTTTTTTCCCCTATCTCTCCCTCTCTCTTTTTTTTTCCTTTTTCCCCCCCTTTTTTTTCTTTCTTCTTCTCTATTTCTTTTTCTTTTCTTTTCTCTCTCATTTGGTTGGGGAATCCTGACTGCACAGAAGCTTTCCAGGGTGCACATTGACTGTACCACAATCGACAAGTTCAGCTGCATCTGTTCAGTCATCTCTTACCAAAATGACTAGGAGGAGGAATACCCAACAGAAGAAAAATACAGGGGATGGGCCTTCTGCAACAAAGCTAGTGGCTATCGACATAGACAATATGTCAGAAAGGAATTCAGACTAACAATTATCCAGGCAATAGCTAGGTTGGAGAAAGCCATGGATGACCAAACAGAATTGATTAGGGCAGAACTGAAAGCCACCAGGGATGATGTTCAAAATGCTCTCAATGAGTTCTAATCTAATCTAAATTCTCTAAAAGCTAGGGTAACTGATACAGAAGATAGAATTAGTGATCTGGAGGACAAACCGATAGAGAGAAAGGATCAGGAGGAAACCTGGAACAAACAGCTCAGAAGGCACAAAAACAGAATCAGGGAAATAAACGATGCCATGAAACGTTCCAACATCAGAATTATTGGAATCCCTGAAGGGGAGGAAAAAGAAAGAAGTCTAGAAGATATAGTGGAAGAAGTTGTCTATGAAAATTTTCCCCACGAATGGAAACAATGTTCATGTACTAGAGGCAGAGAGATTTCCTCCCAAGATTTTAGATTCTCAAAAGTACTCACGACAACTTATAGTTAAAATGAGGAATTATGTTTCAAGACAGACCCTTTGAAAAGCAGCTAGGACAAAGAAGCTCCTTACATACAGAGGAAAGCCCATTAGAATAACGTCAGACCTTTCCACAGAGACCTGGCAAGCCAGGAAGGCTGGCAAAATATATTCAGATTGCTAAATGAGAAGAACATGCAACCAAGAATACCCTATCCAGCAAGACTGACATTTAAAATGGATGGAGAGATAAAGAGTTTCCAAGACCGGCAAGGCTTAAAAGACTATGCAACCCCCAAGCCGACACTGCAGGAAATATTAAGGGGGGTCCTATAAAAGAGAAAAAATCCTAAGAATATCATTGAACAGAAATATAGAAACAGTCTACAGACAGAAAGACTTCAAAGGCAACACGATGTCAATAAAAACCTATCTCTCAATAATCACTCTCAATGTGAATGGCCTAAATGCGCCCATAAAACGAAACAGGGTTGCAGATTGGATAAAACGACAGGACCCATCCATATGTTGTCTACAAGAGACCCATTTTGAACCTAAGGATAAAACCAGACTGAAAGTGAAGGGATGGAAAAGCATCTTTCATGCCAATGGGCCTCAAACGAAGGCCGGGGTAGCAATTCTCATATCAGATAAATTACCTTTTAAACTAAAGAATGTAGTCAGAGATACAGAAGGACACTACATCATTCTTAAAGGGACTATCTGCCAAGATCTAACAATTGTGAATATCTATGCCCCCAATATGGGAGCACCCAATTACATAAGAAAACTATTAATCAAGATAAAGAGTCATATTGATATGAATACAATAATAGTAGGAGATCTTAATATGCCTCTCTCAGAAATAGACAGATCATTGAAGCAGAAAATTAATAAAGAAATAAGAGCATTGAATGAAACATTGGTCCAGATGGACCTCATTGACATATTCAGAACATTCCACCCTAGAACAACAGAATACTAATTCTTCTCAAGTGCACATGGAACCTTCTCCAGAATAGACCACATACTGGGTCACAAAGCAGGACTCAACCGATACCAAAAGACTGACATTATTCCCTGCATATTTTCAGATCACAATGCTTTGAAACTGGAACTCAATCACAAGGAAAAGTTCAGAAGGAACTCAAAACCTGGAAGCTAAAGACCACCTTGCTTAAGAATGCTTGGATCAACCAGGAGATCAAAGATGAACTTAAACAATTCATGGAAACCAATGAGAATGAAGATACTTCAGTCCAAAACCTATGGGATACAACAAAGGCGGTTCAAAGGATGAAATACATAGCCATCCAAGCCTCCCTCAAAAACATTGAAAAATCCAGAATACACCAGCTGTCTCTACACCTTAAAGAACTGGAGAATCAACAACAAATCAAACCAACTCCACATGCAAGAAGGGAAATAATCAAGATTAGAGCAGAGATCAATGAGGTAGAAACGAGAGATACAGTAGAACGTATCAATGAAACTAGAAGCTGGTTTTTTGAAAGAATCAATAAGATCAATAAACCATTGACCACACTAATCCAAAAGAAAAGAGAGAAAGCCCAAATTAATAAAATTATGAATGAAAAGGGAGAGATCACAACTAACAGCAAGGAAATAGAAACAATCATCAGAAATTATTACCAACAGTTATATGCCAATAAGCTAAGCAACCTAGACGAAATGGATGCATTCCTGGAAAACTACAAACTCCCAAAATTGAACCAGGAAGAAATTGACAACCTGAATAGACCGATATCTAGTAACGAGATTGAAGCAGTGATCAAAAACCTCCCAAAAGGGCACCTGGGTGGCTCAGTGGGTTAAAGCCTCTGCCTTTCGATCAGGTCATGATCTCAGGGTCCTGGGATCGAGCCCCGCATCGGGCTCTCTGCTGGGCAGGGAGCCTGCTTCCTCCTCTCTCTCTCTCTGCCTGCCTCTCTCCCTACTTGTAATCTCTATATGTCAAATAAATTAAAAAAAAAAACTCCCAAAAAACAAGAGCCCAGGACCTGAGGGATTCCCTGGGGAATTCTACCAAACTTTCAAAGAAGAAATAACACCAATTCTCCTGAAGCTGTTCCCAAAAATTGAAGCAGAAGGAAATCTTTTCCATTTTGAGCACATGGATAGAACAATATCTTGGAGATTTTTTCCAGCCCCCAGAATTACCTATCCTCAAATTGCTGCTGGCATAACTGTGGCTTAATATGCCAGGCTCAGACCTGGAGTGCCATGTCCAGCTTCTGCTCTCACATCTGCAACAGCTTGAGCCCACAGAGCCAGAACCTGGGGATGAGGAGGACTGGGGGTGTCTCATGTGATCCTGAGGAGGAGACAGTGTGGGCCACAGGTTGGACCGAGTGGGGTGAGTAGTCTCAGATCCTTGTCCCCATGGGCTTCAGTTGGGGAAACCTTCCAGGGATTGGGTCTTGAAAGCAGACCATACTAAGTGTTGGGAAAAATTTCTTTTATTATAAGCAAAATGGAAGTCAGTCATGCTGATGATACTTTCTCTTCTTGGAGCTACAGCACCAGCCTCAGAGGAAGGTCCAGGTCCACCTCAGGAACTCATCCCAGCACCCACTCTGGCACCTGCTGCATCTTTGGAACCTGAGCTGGCCCACCCCATTCCTACTGCTGTGGCTCACCTTCATGAGGAAAAGCAGTGCCACATGCCCTGTTGCGGCCAGTGCAGGTGGTAGTCAGGGCTCTAAATCACTCTCCTGATGTGGAAGAGCCATCAACCCCTTTGCCTGACCTGGAGGTCCAGCAGTGTCCTGCCCCTGCTCCTGGGGTTCCTGAAGAGTCTGAACCATCACCTGCCTCAGTGGACCAACCAGCCTTAGACCCTGAGCATTAGCTGATGCAGGCTGCAGCCCCAAACAATGCCCTCCCTTCCCCTGTGATTGCCTTCTTTATAATATTTGTGTTTTGTATACACCTGTATAATGACTTAATAGATTTTGTTCGTTAAATAAAGTAGAATTTGAGTTTACATAAAATTTTACTCAGATCCTTTTCAATAGTATATTGATGTCTCATTAGGTACATTCAGAGTTTGGCACAACCATTTACTTCTACAACATTTCTATCACAGAGATACCTGGGCTACTAATCACTCTTTGCTCATTCCCTCACCCCAGTCCCTGAAACCACTTCTCTTCTCTCTGTCTCTGGTACTTTACCTCGTCTTGGATTTTCATGTGCCTGGAATCCTACAATATGGCGCCTGTGTCTGTCTGCAGAACATAGAAGTGATTCACATTTTTTAAAAGTTTTTATACAAATAACATTTTATTACATGGGAATGTTCCTGAAAGAACAAAGATCACAGAAAGCCCCAAAATGAAGTATTTTCATTATCTGTGGTAGGTTTCCCTTTTACAAGGATGACTTGAAAAGCAGAAAGCACAAGAGAAATGTCTGGGTCCGTGAGACACCTTCCAATTCTTTCATTTTCCTGGATAGTCTACGTTTAAACTATTCTAATTGACATATTACAAAATATTAAAATCATATATTAAATAGTCTCATTTATTGCTAATATGTTAGGTAATAGGCTAAATAGTTCTTTAGGTTTTATCCAGACTATGTTTATTTAGTAAATAATTATTTAAATATGAAAACAAGAAGTCACGTTCCTTCTACCAAGAAATAATCGCCCATAAGACACAGTGTCCTTCTTTCCTTCCTTTCCCCCTAAGTGTAATGTGTGTGTGTGTGTGTGTGTGTGTGTGTGTGTGAGTGGGTCAGGGAAGCTTCCAGGGCTGAGCTCTTGTTCTACCGTATGTCCCCACAGTGGACAGGCACTGTCGCTGCTGTCCCCTTGGACATTCTCAGTGACAGCACTCAGCAGCCCCATCATTGAATAACTAAGCCATTTCCAATTATTTGATTCTCATAATGTAAGTGATAAGCATGTCTGTGCCATAAATCTCTGTTTTTTTTGTTGTTGTTGTTTGTTTTGTTTTTAGGAATGATTCTTATAAACACCAATACTGGAACACACTTTAACCATATTTTGGGGGGACTGGCTGCTGGCTCCTCTATGCCCTCTTTATTAAGGAGAAACATTGTTTTGGAAAGGTAGGATCCCAGGTTCTATAGATGAGAACTGAAATCCTGAGGAGGACAAGCCACCAGCGATGCCATCAGTGTATTGGGAGTGACCATAGAGCATGGAAAAGCCTGCCCACGACCCCCACCATATGTCCTCTCCCACAAGCTTCCTTGAATTGTGTCCTGGAACACAACTCACCCATACCCTGTCTCATGACACGCTCCAGCCACTTGAGCCCGTCGTGCTTCATAACTCAGATTCTAACTAGAGCAACCACAACCTGCTCCAGGGCAGCAGAGGAGTGCAGATCAGGCCACTCCTCACAGCTTGTTCCCTGTCCTTCTTGTCTGAACTCCATCGTCTCAGGGAGGAACATCTAAGGACAGTGCAGGCCAGTGGGTTACAGACAAGTGTTCATCCAGATGTAGTTTTAGTGTCAACAAGAACCATTTGAACTTGTGTGAGCAAGAGAGGCCTCTATAAAGCACACTGGCTGCTCATGGAAGCTGCAGGATGGACAGAGCCTCAGCCAGGGGCTTTGGCACTGGACATAGCTCATCACCCCTCAGGATCCTCTAGCTGTAATCCCCTGACCCTTCCAACCCCAATCTTGGTATTCCTAAAGTTGATCTTGTATGAAAGAGGGGGCTGTGCTACTTGCTGAGACCCCTTTCCTCCCAAAAAGTCGAGTTAAGGGGAGTCTACTTGATCTGATGCTGTAATAGAGGCCATCATCAGTACTTCCTGCCTTCTCTGCCATAACATGGAGGTAATCAGGCACAGAAGGTACATCTTCAGAGAGAGGACATTTGGGACTTTCCCTGCAGGAGGAGAGAGAAAAACCAGTGAGTGGGACTCAGTGAGAAAGGAGGGCTCTGAGCACTAGAGGAAGGGCTGCCATGGGCTGGGCACTGCCATATTGGTCCATGGCACAAGCTTTGTGTTGGCTTGTAGGGAGTGGCCAGGCTTCATCCTACCAATAGGTCCAACAAAAACCAAAATGACATCCATAAATACTTTCAACTCCAAACACAAAATGGCTCTGGGACCCAGGCAGCCTAGGGGGCCCAAGATGCTATGTACTAATGATTAGTACAGCATGATGGAACTGAACGCAGTTCTTTTCCCAGCTTTGGGGAGAAAGAGGCCCATCACAAGTCACCCCAATATTTGTTGCAAAACCAGGAGACAGTTCAGGGGGCTCCTGCCTGCCAGTCACCTCAGTGAGGATTGTCCATGCTCCGGACACAAGCTTTGGGTGACATCCAGTCCCAGGGCTGCCCTGGGTGTGATGGATGAACACCAGTTTTGTGGGATCCCATACTGGAGGGGATGAAGGCTTTCTGGAAGGACAACTGAATCAGGGGAACCTGGATTGGCAGGATGAAGGGACACAGGAAGGCAGAAGCCCAGAGCCCATGACAGCAATGTGCTCCCTGTGGGCTAATTTTAACAGGTAAAGCTAAGGATTACTAAGTATCTTTTGAGAGAATGAATCATGTCAGTCAATCCCCCTAACAATTCCATGAGGAAGGTAGAAATGCTGTCTCTGATCAAGAATGAAACCAAGGTTTTAAGAAACTTCCCCTTTCCATGCTCCATATTGAGTCACAGGCAGGATTTGAACCAAGGGCTTGCCAGCATTGTGGGCCCAACCTCACAAGAAGGTTGCATCCAAATGCTTCAGAAGAGACTTCTCAACTCTGAGGTTACATGAGACTTTGTACCCATGGAGGAACCTCATCCTGCCCAGACAAAGGCTTGCTGTTACTGGGAGAGCCCTCAGCGCCCAGGCACAGCATCCTCAGACCACAGACCCAGGACAAGCCCAATCAGAGGTGGCACCACTGCCCCTTGAATTCAGTGAGGTCTCCAGGCCTGTGGAGCTTTCTGCACCTCTGAGTTCCAGGTGTGAGCTGTGTGGATGGAACACAGGTTCCAATAGCAGGGAGAGAGCAGTTCTAGCCCCTGCTCAGCCTCTTTGTAGCTGGGTGACCCAATCAGGGCTCTGAAGCTACAGACCCCATCCTTAACTTGGAGAATGTAATGGGTACTGCTATGTGGGATGTAGAAAGAAATGACTCCTCCACTTCCTGCCTGGTGCCTGGGAGCACATGTGGAGTCCAGAGGAAAGGCATTCATGTCAGCGACCAATTTACCCATGTACCTGTTTTCCACTTGTTGATTCTGGTGTCATCATAAGAAGCAGATGCCAAAGCTAAGGTCAGGAAGATTTCTTCTTAGGCTTTCTTCTCTGAGGTTTATAGCTTTAGCTCTTAAATTTAGATTGTGACCCATTTGGGGTTCATTTTCTTTCTCCTCTGAGGAGAGGGTCCATGGACCTTCATTCAGTCATTGATAATTTTATGTAATTGTATGTGTAAGAAGGGACTAGTCAATAGATCCGCAAGAATCTTCAGAATAATATTTATTCTATCCTTGTAGAAATTCGCTGAGACTGTGAAGGAAGTCCAAAAGGAGGTTAGCTTGTATCTTCTGTGGAGGTGGAGCAGTGTCCTTGTTAAGAGCACACTCCCCCCTCTGGTGGCCACAGGAGACATTGCAGGAGTTCCCCGATGTGTCTGCAAAACAAGCCACAGTCAATGTTGGGCATCTTCAAGGATTCACAGAGAGATCCAAACAGTTCTGTAAAATTCAATGTTTTGGAGGGTTTCTCCTAGGAAATCTGTGAAAAAGGTGCACTATTTCGAGAAATATTTTCTGAGAAGATGAGTCAGGCCCTGCGTTCCAGGATAGAAAGTAGGGAGAATGGTAGATGCTACCCAAGAGGATAAGGGTGTACAGTGGGGTAGTGTGGGAGATAACTGGTCTACACCACAGCTCTGTATATCCAGTTGAAAGAAAGCAGTAAAAGAAAACAAGCCATATTTATGGATTCCTCTGCTTAAATTAACCATAAAACATTTTAGAAAAATTGAAAACTATCACTCCGCATATCTGTATCCTCTTTTCTCATTTAGATGACATCAACTTATATTCCCAGCTTATTTTTTTTTTTACTTAATAGGAGAAGATGGTGTCATATATTGAACTCTTAAGGACTCTACAAAAATCCTTGTAGAACTAACAGATGGATTAAGTCCTAAAATTAAGGACACAGATTCTATATACAAAAATGAGTTTTGGGGCGCCTGGGTGGCTCAGTGGGTTAAGCCGCTGCCTTTGGCTCAGGTCATGATCTCAGGGTCCTGGGATCGAGTCCCACGTCGGGCTCTCTGCTCAGCAGGGAGCCTGCTTCCCTCTCTCTCTCTCTCTCTCTGCCTGCCTCTCTATCTACTTGTGATCTCTCTCTGTCAAATAAATAAATAAAATATTAAAAAAAAGAGTTTCATTTCTATAAATGAATAACCTGCTATCAAGGACAGGAATTAAGAAAATTATTTGTAATTGATAATCACTCAAAAAAATAAAACACATGGGAATTATTTGCACCCAGAGTTGAAGGACCTGCATACTGAAAACTTAAATCATTAATGAAAGAATTTGATTGTCTCCATATTTCTGTTCAATGATATTCTTAGGATATTTCCCCTTTTATAGAACCCCACTTAAATTTTCCTGCAGTGTCGGCTTGGTGGTCACAGACTCTTTTAAGCCTTGCTGGTCTTGGAAAACTTTATCTGTCCATCTATTATGAATTTCAGTCTTTCTGGATAAAGTATCCATGGCTGCATGTTCTTCTCTTTAAGTTACTTGAATATATCTTGCCAGCCCATTCTGGCTTGCCAGATTTCTGTGGACAGGTATGACGTTATTCTGATGAAAGAAATCAAAGAAGACACACAAAGATGGAAGACCCCTCCATGCACTTGGATCAGAAGAATAAACATTGTTAAAATGTCTATACTGTGTACGAAGAGGTTGCTGCCTGCGTTCTCCTCAAGGATTTTGATGGATTCCTTTCTCACATTGAGGTCCTTCATCCATTTGGAGTCTATTTTCGTGTGTGGTGTAAGGAAGTGGTCCAATTTCATTTTTCTGCATGTGGCTGTCCAATTTTCCCAGCACCATTTATTGAAGAGGCTGTCTTTTTTCCATTGGACATTCTTTCCTGCTTTGTTGAAGATTAGTTGACCATAGAGTTGAGGGTCGATTTCTGGGCTCTCTATTCTGTTCCACTGGTCTATGTGTCTGTTTTTGTGCCAGTACCATGCTGTCTTGATGATGACAGCTTTGTAATAGAGCTTGAAGTCCGGAATTGTGATGCCACCAACTTTGACTTTGTTCTTCAATATTCCTTTGGCTATTCGAGGTCTTTTCTGGTTCCATATAAATTTTAGGATTATTTGTTCCATTTCTTTGAAAAAAATGGATGGTATTTTGATAGGGATTGCATTAAATGTGTAGATTGCTTTAGGTAGCATAGACATTTTCACAATATTTATTCTTCCAATCCAGGAGCATGGAACATTTTTCCATTTTTTTGTGTCTTCCTCAATTTCTTTCGACCTCAGCCGCAGCAACATCTTCCTAGGAACAACGGCAAAGGCAAGGGAAGCAAGGGCGAAAATGAACTATTGGGATTTCATCAAGATCAAAAGCTTTTGCACAGCAAAGGAAACAGTTAACAAAACCAAAAGACAGCTGACAGAATGGGAGAAGATATTTGCAAACGACATATCAGATAAAGGGCTAGTATCCAAAATCTATAAGGAACTTAGCAAACTCAACACCCAAAGAACAAACAATCCAATCAAGAAATGGGCAGAGGACATGAACAGACATTTCTGCAAAGAAGACATCCAGATGGCCAACAGACACATGAAAAAGTGCTCCACGTCACTCGGCATCAGGGAAATACAAATCAAAACCACAATGAGATATCACCTCACACCAGTCAGAATGGCTAAAATGAACAAGTCAGGAAATGACAGATGCTGGAGAGGATGTGGAGAAAGGGGAACCCTCCTCCACTGTTGGTGGGAATGCAAGCTGGTGCAACCACTCTGGAAAACAGCATGGAGGTTCCTCAAAATGTTGAAAATAGAACTACCCTATGACCCAGCAATTGCACTACTGGGTATTTACCCTAAAGATACAGACATAGTGATCCGAAGGGGCACATGTACCCGAATGTTTATAGCAGCAATGTCTACAATAGCCAGACTATGGAAAGAACCTAGATGTCCATCAACAGATGAATGGATCAAGAAGATGTGGTATATACACACAATGGAATACTATGCAGCCATCAAAAGAAATGAAATCTTGCCATTTGCGACGACGTGGATGGAACTAGAGCGTATCATGCTTAGTGAAATAAGTCAATCGGAGAAAGACAACTATCATATGATCTCCCTGATATGAGGACATGGAGAAGCAACATGGGGGGGTAGGGGGATAGGAGAAGAATAAATGAAACAAGATGGGATTGGGAGGGAGACAAACCATAAATGACTCTTAATCTCACAAAACAAACTGGGGGTTGCTGGGGGGAGGTGGGATTGGGAGAGGGGGAGCGGGCTATGGACATTGGGGAGGGGAGGCGAACCATAAGAGACTATGGACTCTGAAAAACAACCTGAGGGTTTTGAAGGGTCAGGGGTGGGAGGTTGGGGGAACAGGTGGTGGGTGATGGGGAGGGCACGTTTTGCATGGAGCACTGGGTGTTGTGCAAAAAGAATGAATACTGTTACGCTGAAAAAAAAATAAATAAATAAAAAGGGGAAAAAATAATAATAATTTAAAAATAAAAATCTTCAATTCTTAAAAAAAATGTCTATACTGTGTAGAGCAATCTATACTTTTAATACCATTCTGATAAAAATTCCACTGGTATTTTTCAAAGAGCTTGAACAAATAATCCTAAAATGTGTATGAAATCAGAAGAGACCAAGAATTGCTAAGGAAACACTGAAAAAGAGAAACAAAACTGGGGGCATCACATTACCTGATTTCAAGCTTTATTACAAAGTTGTGATCACCGAGACAGAATGGTACTGGAATAGCCCAGATATGGACCCTCAACTCTATGGTCAAATAATCTTTGACAAAGCAGGAAAAAATATACAGTAGAAAAAAGAAATTCTTTTCAATAAATGGTGCTGGGAAAATTGGACAGCTATATATAGAAGAATGAAGCTTTGACCATCCTCTTACACCGCACACAAAGATAAACCCGAAATGGATAAAAGACCTCAATGTGAGACAGAAATCCATCAGAGTCCTAGAGGAGAACATAGGCAGTAACCTCTTTGATATCAACCACAGCAACTTCTTTCAAGATATGTCTCCAAAGGCCAAGGAAACAAAAGCGAAAATGAACTTTTGGGACTTCATCAAGATCAAAAGCTTCTGCACAGCAAAGGAAACAGTCAACAAAACGAAGAGGCAACCCCGGAATGGGAGAAGATATTTGCAAATGATAGTACAGATAAAATGTTGATATCCAGAATCTATAAACAACTTCTCAAACTCAACACACACAAAACAGGTAATCATATCAAAAAAATGGGCAGAAGATATGAACAGACACTTCTCCAATGAAGACATACAAATGGTTATCAGACACATGAAAAAATGTTCATCATCACTAGCCATCAGGGAAATTCAAATTAAAACCACATTGAGATACCATCTTACACCAGTTAGAATGGCCAAAATTAGCAAGAGAGGAAACAACGTTTGATGGAGAGGATGTGGAGAAAGAGGAACCCTCTTACACTGTTGTTGGGAATGCAAGTTGGTGCAGCCACTTTGGAGAACAGTGTGGAGATTCCTTAAGAAATTAAAAATAGAGCTTCCCTATGACCCTGCAATTGTACTACTGGGCATTTACCCCAAAGATACAGATGTAGTGAAAAGAAGAGCCATCTGTACCCCAGTGTTTACAACAGCAGTGGCCACGGTGGCCAAACTGTGGCAAGAACCTTACATACTCTTCAATGGACGAATGGATAAGGAAGATGTGGTCCATATACACTATGGAGTATTATGCCTCCATCAGAAAGGATGAATACCCAACTATTGTATTAACATGACGGGACTGGAAGAGATTGTGGTGAGTGAAATAAGTCAAGCAGAGAGAGTCAATTATCATATGGTCTCACTTATTTGTGGAGCATAACAAAGAACATGGAGGACACAGGGAGATGGAGAGGAGAAGGGAGTTGAGGGAAATTGGAAGGGTAGATGAACCAGGAGAGACTATGGACTCTGGAAAACATCTGAGGGTTTTGAAGGGGGGGTGGGAGGTTGGGGGAGCCAGTTGGTGGGTATTACGGAAGATACGTATTGCATGGAGCACTTGGTGTGTTGCATAAACGATGAATTCTGTTACACTGAAAAGAAATTAAAAAATAAAGAATTTGAAGAAAACAGAGTTAAGTCTGGAGACATCCCATGCTAGTGGATCCCTAGAATATATGTAATTCAAAGGTTCACACTGCATAAACAATCTAAATATTCAGTGAAAACCCCATCCAAATCTAATGATATTTTTAGAAGTAAAACCAATAATCCTACAGAGTGAATACTACCACAAAGGCCCTGAATAGCCAAAGCCATCTGGAGAAAAAACAAACCTGGAGGCATCATGCTTTCTGAATTCAAAGTGTATTACAAAGTTGTAGAAATGGAAATCATATGGTATTGACCTACAGACAGACACACAGATCAATGGAACAGAGTAGAAAACTCCCTTCTCCTCTCCATCTCCCCGTGTCCTCCATGTTCTTTGTTATGCTCCACAAATAAGTGAGACCATATGATAATTGACTCTCTCTCCTTGACTTATTTCACTCACCACAATCTCTTCCAGTCCCGTCATGTTAATACAATAGTTGGATATTCATCCTTTCTGATGGAGGCATAATATTCCATAGTGTATATGGACCACATCTTCCTTATCCATTCATCCATTGAAAACCCCACACAAATGTAGTCAATTGATTTACAACAAAAGCTCCAAGAATGTAAAATAGAGAAGCAACAGTCTCCACCTTAAGTGGCTTTGGAAACACTGGGCAACCTCAAGTAAAGCAATGCAACTGAATGTCTATCCCACCCGATCCAAAATAACGAAGTCACAATGTGGCAAGGAGTTCAACAAAACAGCTACACCCATAAAATACCTAGCTGAAAATTAGGCAGAATGTTATTAACACCCCTGCCTTTTTATAATAAGCTCCATGACCAAAATGTGAACTCC
This sequence comes from Meles meles, assembly GCF_922984935.1. Classification (NCBI taxonomy): domain Eukaryota; kingdom Metazoa; phylum Chordata; class Mammalia; order Carnivora; family Mustelidae; genus Meles; species Meles meles. Next base: position 3,077,197 of record NC_060068.1, read on the forward strand.
AGAGTGTGAGATCTAGAGTTAGATGCTGTGCTGACTGAGCCAGTCAAGAACCTATTAAAACTATGGGGCACAGAGGTGCCAGAATAGATTTATTCATTCATCCTCTTAACACATTTTTTGGAAGAATGTTTCCTGAGATCCTTCTTAACACTGAGTATTGGATTTGATGTCACAAGAAAAGGCTACAATGAACACTGGGACTGCATCAAATTAAAAGCCTTCTATACAGCAAAGGAAATCTCCAGTCATCAAAATATTGAAAAGACAACATTCTGAAAATGGGAAAATATTTGCAAACTACCTAACTGATAAATGTCTCATATCCAAAATATTGAAGAACTCATGCAACTCAATAACACAAAAACAGAGAGCAGTTACAAGATGAACAGAATTCAGACTAAATATTTTTCCAAGGAAAACACACAGAGGGCCAACAAATAAATGAAGAGATGTTCATCAGCACTTATCACCAGGGAAATGCAAATCAATGCCCAAAATTATGTCACTTGTCACCGGTCCCCTGTCAGAATGACTAGTATCCAGAAGACCTAACAAGAAGGTTTGTCAAAATGTGGAGGAAAGGAAACTGTGCTCTTTTAGTGGGAATGTAAATAGGCTCAGTTGGTAGGACTGTAAGTGGGTGCAGCCACTATGGAAAACAGTGTCAAATTTTCTCAAAAAATTCAACATAGAGGCATCCAGCTGACACAATCAGAAGAGTGAGTGACTCTTGACCTTGGGTTCATGAGGTTGAGTTCCACATTGGGGGTAAAGAGTACTTAAAAAAATGGATAAAGAACAACCATATCATCCAAAAATTCTCCTCTTATATATTAGAATGAAGCCAAGTATTATCTCTTCTACAGTGGAGGTGTATTGTGGTGCCTGGGTGGCTCAGTAGTTAAGTATCTGCCTTTGGCTCAGGTCATGATCCCAGGGTCCTGGGATTGAAGCCCAAATTGGACTCCCTGCTCAGTGGAGAGTCTGCTTCCCCCTCTCCCATTCCCCTGATTGTGCTTTCTCTCTCTGTGTCCTCTCTGTCAAATAAATAAATACAATCAAAATAAATAAATAATTGAAATAAAATGAAGCCATATAGTTTGATGTGCCCACTGTTTCATTCCAGCACTGAGAGTCTCTGCTCCTTTGAAGTAGACTGTGAAGTGTCCTGGCCACAAAGCTAAGGTTTAAAGTCTCATGTCAACTGCTCTCCAAAACTCTACTAAAATCCTGAGAAGTTAGCTCTCAGTCTATTCCCCTTGTACCCACAGCTCTGTCTTCCCCAGTCTGTCAAGATCCAGACCACCTCCTGGGGACTTGACATAGCTTGTGGTTTGGCTGACCCAGGGCTTGCTGAGTCAGCACTAGGTCCAAAACTATGTCCTGAGCTGTCCCCTACAAACATCCATGGGTCACAGGAACCTACTAACTACTTAGCAGAATGCTCGCAGAAGCACAGGCCCCCAACCTGTATACTTGCTGATCAGGGAGCATCTCCCAACCATTGCAGTCCCACTGTATCCAACGAGCCATCAGGTGTGTAAATTCCTTCCACTCTTGTCACTCAAAGAGTCAAGACTCTCCACAGCAGGTGAAACAGGTTAAATTACATGTGCACGATCACCAAAATCTTGCTGTCTTTAAGTCTTCTGCTACTCATGTGGATCTTTCTTTCCAGCTCAGCAGTATCCGGAAGGGAGGATACTCAGCCAAGACTTCTTATCTTGAAACCTTAGACCCTTCATCTATCCCATGGTCTGATCTGCCTGGTGTCTTCTTCTTCCCTCAGAAATATTTTTGTCATAAAGTCCAGCCTTCAGTTCTGAGTGCTGCATTCACCCATGGAATCCACCAGGTAACTCTCTTGATGCTTAGAGCCTCCCTGTTGATGGCATGGGGACAATAATCTGAAGTCTATTGATTTCTAGGAGTTTCTGGAGTTAATAAGTGACATATATCAGTCCAGCTGTCTCAGATTTTGTTTTGTGGAGGGAAACATTGACACTGACAATGCAAGCAAAATCCATTCAAATACAACATATTTCATATATATACATGATCAAAAATGAAACTTCAACCCATAATTTGTCTCATTTTGTATTTATATTTATACAAAATGATGACTTAAGTTTGTTTCCATCACAAGGTCCACATAACACAGCAAGAGGCGATTTTAAGTGGTCATTTTGAACACAACCCTAAGTGGTGCTTTTCTTCTCCCATCGCTGAGCTTTTCTGCCTCCGACCTGCAACACATAGCCTATTCTTTCTACCTCTTTGGAAGAAATCCAGGTGCCCATCTTAATGCTCAGTCCCTGAAGAATATATTTTGTTCGTTTTATTTTCCTTTTTTATTTTCTTTTTTTTTCCCCTTCTTTTTGGATAGTGTCTTCTGTTAATCACACAGAAACCATGGTTGGCCCAGGTGAAGAAGACAGATTACCCACAAGGGAACTGCATTTCCACTTTTGGCAACATAATCTGAGGTGAAATGGTAGATCCCAATAGGGGAAGTTTGGAGTGAATTTTACTCAACTTCTTCTACACCTGAGTGTGCAATGTGACTGCTCTAGGGCCTGACTGCCACAACAAGGAGCACTGATCCAGAACTACAGACTTTGAAGACAATGGGAGGATTAACAATGAAACCGCCTGTAATCAAAAGAGTTTGGGAGTGAGGGAAGGAGAAACAGTAAAGCATCAGTGTGGGAAATACCCATTGGATGTTAAATGTACTTGAATGCTGAGCAAGGACTGGGCCTGATGTCTTGCACATGGCATGTGCCCCCCCACAGGAGGCTCCAGAGCAAGGATTAAAGCCACAGTTGATGCCAAACTCAGAGTAGAAGTTTACAGTCCTTTCCAGGCAGTGGAGATGTGAGAGAAAGTGTGGGGTCTTGGAGGAAGGCAACAAATTTCAGTGCCCCATTTCTCATATGCGGGCCCTGTGATGATGTGATCTTCAAGTCTCTGTTCCCACACATAGCACACAAAGACCCTGATGGTGCCTTTTCTTTCCTTATGCTTGATCAAATGCTATGAGAGAAATCTAAAGCTTGCTCAGAGGTGAGGTTTATTGCTAGATGAAGTTATTACTGACTCATAACAGAGATTCTGAAGTATAGTTTTTGTTCATTTACAACCCTGTGAACATGTTTTTCTTTCTTTTTTTTAAATTAATTTATTTATTTTTATTTGCTTATTTACAGCATAACAGTGTTCATTGTTTTGGCATCACACCCAGTGCTCCATGCAGTACGTGCCCTCCCTATTACCCACCACCTGGTTCCTCAACCTCCCACCCCACCCCACCCCACCCCCGCTGCCCCTTCATAACCCTCTGGTTGTTTTTCAGAGTCCATAGTCTCTCATGGTTCATCTCCCCTTCCAGTTTCCCTCAACTCCCTCTCCTCTCCATCTCCCCATGTCCTCCATGTTATTTGTTATGCTCCACAAATAAGTGAGACCATAGGATACTTGACTCTCTCTGCTTGACTTATTTCGCTCAGCATAATTTCTTCCAGTCCTGTCCATGTTGCTACAAAAGTTGGGTATTCGTCCCTTCTGATGGAGGCATAATACTCCATTGTGTATATGGACCACATCTTCCTTATCCATTCATCCGTTGAGGGACATCTTGGTTCTTTCCACAGTTCGGCGACCGTAGCCATTGCTGCAGTAAACATTGGGGTACAGATGGCCCTTCTTTTCACTACATCTGTATCTTTGGGGTAAATACCCAGTAGTACAATTGCAGGGTCATAGGGAAGCTCTATTCTTAATTTCTTCAGGAATCTCCACACTGTTCTCCAAAGTGGCTGCACTAACTTGCAATCCCACCAACAGTGTAAGAGGGTTCCCCTTTCTCCACATCCACTCCAGCACACGTTGTTTCCTGTCTTGCTAATTTTGGCCATTCTAACTGGTGTTAGGTGGTATCTCAATGTTGTTTTAATTTGAATCTCCCTGATGGCTAGTGATGATGAACATTTTTTCATGCGTCTGATAGCCATTTGTATGTCTTCGTTGGAGAAGTGTCTGTTCATATCTTCTGCCCATTTTTTGATATGATTCTCTGTTTTGTGTGTGTTGAGTTTGAGAAGTTCTTTGTAGATCCTGGATATCAACCTTTTGTCTGTACTGTCATTTACAAATATCTTCTCCCATTCCGTGGGTTGCCTCTTTGTTTTGTTGACTGTTTCCTTTGCTGTGCAGAAGGTTTTGATCTTGATGAAGTCCCAAAAGTTCATTTTTGCTTTTGTTTCCTTGGCCTTTGGAGACATATCCTTTTTTTTTTAAAGATTTTATTTATTTATTTGACAGAGAGAGATCACAAGTAGGCAGAGAGGCAAGCAGAGAGAGTGAGAGGGAAGCAGGCTCCCTGCCGAGCAGAGAGCCGATGCGGGACTCGATCCCAGGACCCTGAGATCATGACCTGAGCCGAAGGCAGTGGCCCAAACCACTGAGCCACCTAGGCGCCCCTGGAGACATATCTTGAAAGAAGTTGCTGTGGCTGATATCGAAGAAGTTACTGCCTATGTTCTCCTCTAGGATTCTGATAGATTCCTGTCTCACGTTGAGGTCTTTTATCCATTTCGAGTTTATCTTTGTGAACAGTGTAAGAGAATGGTCGAGTTTCATTCTTCTACATATCACTGTCCAGTTTTCCCAGCACCATTTATTGAAGAGATTGTCTTTTTTCCATTGAATTTTTTTTTCCTGTTTTGTCGAAGATTATTTGACCATAGAGTTGAGGGTCCATATCTGGGCTCTCCACTCTGTTCCACTGGTCTATGTGTCTGTTTTTATGCCAGTACCACGCTGTCTTGGTGATCACAGCTTTGTAGTAAAGCTTGAAATCGGGTAATGTGATGCCGCCACTTTTGTTTTTGTTTTTCAACATTTCCTTAGCAATTCGGGGTCTCTTCTGACTCCATACAAATTTTAGGATTATTTGCTCCAGCTCTTTGAAAAATACTGGTGGAATTTTGATCGGAATGGCATTAAAAGTATAGATTGCTCTAGGCAGTATAGACATTTTAACAATGTTTTTCTTCCAATCTAAGAGCATGGAACAGTCTTCCATCTTTTTGTGTCTTCTTCAATTTCTTTCATGAGTGTTCTGTAGTTCCTCGAGTACAGGTCCTTTACCCCTTTGGTTAGGTTTATTCCCAGGTATCTTATGGTTCTTGGTGCTAGAGTAAATGGCATCGATTCTCTAATTTCCCTTTCTGTCTTTTCATTGTTAGTGTATAAGAAAGACAGTGATTTCTGTACATTGACGTTGTATTCTGCCACGTTACTGAATTGCTGTATGAGTTCTAGTAGTTTGGGGGTGGAGACTTTGGGGTTTTCCATATAAAGAATCGTGTCATCTGCGAAGAGAGAGAGTTTGACTTCTTCCTTGCCAATTTGGACACCTTTTATTTCTCTTTGCTGTCTGATTGCCATTGCTAGGACTTCTAATACTATGTTGAACAAGAGTGGTGAGAGTGGGCATCCTTGTCGTGTTCCTGATCTCAATGGGAAGGCTGCAAGCTTTTTCCCATTGAGGATGATATTTGCTGTGGGTCTTTCATAGATAGATTTTATGAAGTTCAGGAATGTTCCCTCTATCCCTATACTTTGAAGCGTTTTCATCAGGAACGGATGCTGGATTTTGTCAAAAGCTTTTTCTGCATCAATTGAGAGGACCATGTGGTTCTTCTCTCTTCTCTTATGGATGTGTTCTATCACACTGATTGATTTGCGAATGTTGAACCAACCTTGCAACCCAGGGATGAATCCCACCTGGTCATGGTGGATAATCTTTTGAATGTGCTGCTGGATCCTGTTTGCTAGGATCTTGTTGAGAATCTTTGCATCCATATTCATCAGTGATATTGGTCTGAAATTCTCCTTTTCGGTAGGGTCTTTGCCTGGTTTGGGGATCAGGGTAATGCTGGCTTCATAAAAAGACTCTGGAAGTTTTCCTTCTGCTTCAATTTTTTGGAACAGCTTCAGGAGAATTGGTGTTATTTCTTCTTTGAAAGTTTGGTAGAATTTCCCAGGGAATCCGTCAGGTCCTGGGCTCTTGTTTTTTGGGAGGTTTTTGATCACTGCTTCAATCTCATTACTAGATATCGGTCTATTCAGGTTGTCAATTTCTTCCTGGTTCAATTTTGGGAGTTTGTAGCTTTCCAGGAATGCATCCATTTCATCTAGGTTGCTTAGCTTATTGGCATATAACTGTTGGTAATAAGTTCTGATGATTGTTTCTATTTCCTTGCTGTTAGTTGTGATCTCTCCCTTTTCATTCATAATTTTATTAATTTGGGCTTTCTCTCTTTTCTTTTGGATTAGTGTGGCCAATGGTTTATCGATCTTATTGATTCTTTCAAAAAACCAGCTTCTAGTTTCATAGATACGTTCTACTGTATCTCTCGTTTCTACCTCATTGATCTCTGCTCTAATCTTGATTATTTCCCATCTTGCATGTGGAGTTGGTTTGATTTGTTGTTGATTCTCCAGTTCTTTAAGGTGTAGAGACAGCTGGTGTATTCTGGATTTTTCAATGTTTTTGAGGGAGGCTTGGATGGCTATGTATTTCCCCCTTAGAACCGCCTTTGCTGTATCCCATAGGTTTTGGACCGAGGTGTCTTCATTCTCATTGGTTTCCATGAATTGTTTAAGTGAACATGTTTTTCAGTTGTGGTGACATTTCCCCCCAGGCTTCTTGAGGTACCACTTAGTGTACTGTAAACTCCTGAGGCCCAAGCAGCACAAGGCTTCCCTCAAGAGAATGCACAGGGTCCAAGTGGATGCTCATTACTAACAATCCTTGTCTTGACCTCTGGGCATTACCTGTAGGACTGGACTTTGGAGAAGTACAGTCATCATGAGTTAAAAATTTGCCATACTAGCATTTGTAGAAGCTATCACAGTGAAGACACATTGCCAATCCTTAAGTGGTTCTTTATATAAATAGAAAACAGAAGGAAAATAAATAGAAAAAGATATAAATAGAAAGAAAATGAAAACTTCCAATTTCTTTCAGCATTACCAGCATTACCCTGGTCCTCAAACCAGACAAAGATTCCATCAAAAAGAATAATTTCAGAAAAATATCCCTGATGAATATGGACACCAAGATCTCAACAAGATCCTAGCTAATAGGATCCAATATTACATTAAAAAGATTATCCTCCATGATCCGGTAGGATTGAACTTTGGGAGGCAAGGGTGGTTCAATATTCACAAATCAATCAATGTGATAGAAAAAAATCAGTAGGAGTAGAGAGAACGACATTGTCCTCTCAATTGATGCAGAAAAAGAATTTATAAAAATACAGCATTCATTTCTGATTAAAATGCTTCAATGTAAAGGGATAGAGGGAACATTCCTCAACTTCATCAATCTATCAACGAAAAGCCCACAGTGAATATGCTTCTTCATGAGGAAAACGTAAAAGCCTTCCCTTTGAAATCAGGAACACAAGAAGGATGCCTAGTCTAGGCACTGTTCTTCAACATGGTACTAGAAGTCCTGGAAACAGCAATCAGACAACAAAAAGAAATAAAATGTACTCATTTGGTGAAAGAAGAAGTCAAACTCTCTCTCTTCGCAGATGACATGATACTTTTTATAGAAAACCCAAAGACTCTACCCCCAAATTACTAGAACTCATATAACAATTCAGTATTGTGGCAGGATACAAAAATCAATGCCCAGAAATCAGTTGCTTTCTTATACACTAACCATGAAAATATATAAAGGGAAATTACAGTATTGATTTAATTTACTATAGCACCAAGAATCACAAAATACCTTGGAATAAACCTAATCAAAATGATACAGGATCTGTACTTAAGGAACTAAAGAACACTCATGAAAGAAATTGAAAAAGACACAAAAAGATGGAAGAACATTCCACGCTCATGGATTGGAAGAATAAACATTGTTAAAATCTCTGTACTGCACAAAGCAATCTATACTTCAATTCTATCCTGTTCAAAATTCCACTAGCATCTTCAAAGGGCTAGAACAAACAATCCCAAAATTTGTATGGAACCAGAAAGGACCCAAAATTGCTAAGGAAATTTTCCAAAAGAAAAACAAACCCGGTGCATCACGTTGCCTGATTTCAAGCTTTGTTACAAAGCTGTGATCACCAAGACAGCATGGTACTGGCCCATAAACAGACATATAGACCAGTGGAAGAGAGAAGAAAGCCCAGATATGGACCCAAAACTCCATGGTCAAATAATCTTCAACAAATGAGGGAAAAAATACAGTGTTAAAAAGACAGTCTCTTCAATTAATGGTGCTGGGAGAGTTGGACAGCTATGTGTAGAAGAATGAAACTTGACCATCCTCTTATACCATACACAAAGCTAAACTCGAGATGAATAAAAGACCTCATCATGAGACAGGAATCCATCAGAATCCTAGAGCAGAACGTAGACAGTAACCTCTTTGACATTGGCCACAGCAACTTCTTTGAAGATATGTCTCCAAGGGCAAAGGAAACAAAAGTGAAAGAGAACTTTTGGGACTTCATGAAGGTGAAACCTTCTGCACAGCAAAGGAAACCGTCAACAAATCAATGAGGCAACACACGGAATGGGAGAAGATATTCACAAATGACACTACAGACAAGGAGATGCTGCCCAAGATCTATAAAGAACTCCTCAAACTCGACACTGAAAAAAAAAGCTAATCTTGTCCAAAAAATGGGCAAAATACATGAACAGACATTTCTCCAACGAAGACATACAAATGGCTAAAAGACACATGAAAAAAGGTTCATTATAAATACCATCAGGGAGATTCAAATCAAAACCACATTCAGATACCACCTTACACCAGTTAGAATGGACAAAATTAACAGGACAGGAAACAGGTGTTGGAGAGGATGTGAAGAAAGGGGAAAACCTCTTACAGTGTTGGTGGGAATGCAAGTTGTTGCAGTCGCTTTGGAAAACTGTGTGGAGTTCTCTTAAGAAAGTAAAAACAGAGCTTCCCCATTACCCTGCAATTGCACTACTGGGTATTTTCCCCAAACATACAGATGTAGTGAACAGAAGGGCCAATGTTCATAGCAGCAATGGCCACAGTCACCACACTGTGGAAAGAGCCAAGAAGCCCTTCAACAGACAATGGATAAAGAAGATGTGGTCCACATATACGATGGAATATTATGCAGCCATCAGAAATGATGAACACCTAACTTCTGTATCAATATGGAGGACTGAAGGAGATTATGCTGTGGGAAATAAGTCAAGCAAAGAAAGACAATTTTATATGGTTTCACTTAATTGTGGTGCATAGAAAATTACATGGCAGACATTAGTAGAAGAAAAGAAAAGTGAATCGGGGGAAATTGGAAGAGGAGACGAAGCATGAGACTGTGGCTCTGAGGAACAAACTGATGGCTTTGGAGGGATGGGAGTTAGGGGATAGGTGAGCCTGGTGGTGGGTATTAAGGAGGGCATGTATTGCACGGAGCATTGAGTGTGGTGCATAAACAATTGATCCTCGGACTCAGAAAAAATTAAATTAAATTTAAAAAATAATCATTTAGTTATAGGAATCTTAATAAAATGTGAAGAGTGAAAAATACCTTTTATTTAAAATGTAATAATGATTCTATTTTATATCTTTATGAGGCTTAAAGCAAAATATCCATGTTCTACATTCTCCTACTGATAAAAGTTACCTCAATTATCACTTTTATAAAAATAAATTTCCTAGATTTCTACTCTGCTCTACTGAAAGTTACTTCCAATTTCATTCAGCAGAAAAGGGGTATATTTACAAGGACAGTAGTAGAATATTTAGGAGAAAACATTCCATTGTAGCTTTTTTTCTTTTTCTTTTTTTTTTAGATTTTATTTATTTATTTGATAGAGAGAGAGATCACAAGTAGGCAGAGAGGCAGGCAGAGAGAGAGAGGAGGAAGCAGGCTCCCTGCGGAGCAGAGAGCCCGATGTGGGGCTCAATCCCAGGACCCTGAGATCATGACCTGAGCCGAAGGCAGCGGCTTAATCCACTGAGCCACTCAGGCGCCCCATTGTAGCTTTTTTCTATATTGCACTTTTACCACAGAGGATCTAGGAGACAAGACGCTGAGAATTCAGATTCTAATCAGTTCTCAGATGTTAGTCAAAATGAAATCGTAGATATCCTCCTTCAGAGCATAGGGTGGTTACTCACTTCATAAAACATACCTGAATAATATCACCTTAAAATATTTTTTAGGGACACTTGAGTGGTTCATTCATTAAATGTCTGCCTTTGGCACAGGTAATGATCCCAGGGTCCTGGGATCAAGCCCCACATCGGGCTCCCTACTAAGTAGGAAGCCTGTTTCTCACTCCCCTGCTCCTGGTAGTATTCCCTCTATGATTATCTCACTGTGCCAAATAAATAAATTATTTATATATCTATATCTATATGTAGATATATATATATATATATATATATATATATATATATAAATACATATTTTAATTTTGCAACTTGACACTATTCCAAAAAAATTTCAGGGATGAGTCGAATTTAAAACAATGTCAACAGGCACCTGGGTGGCTCAGTGGGTTAAAGCCTCTGCTTTCGGCTCAGGTCATGGTCCCAGGGTCCTGGGATCGAACCCCACATAGAGCTCTCTGCTCAGCGGGGAGACTTCTCCCCTCTCCCACTTTCTGTCTGCCTTTCTGCCTACTTGTGATATCTCTCTGTCAAATAAATAAATAAGATCTTAAAAAAAAAGAATAGTGCTTAAACAAAATGTCAAATAGGGCTTCCTAAAAAAAAAAAAATAGGGCTTCCTTATGACCCTGCAATTGCACTTCTGGGTATTTACCCCAAAGATACAGAGGTAGTGAAAAGAAGGACCACATGTACCCCAATGTTCATAGCAGGAATGGCTACAGTCGCCAAACTGTGGGAAGAGCCAAAATGTCCTTCAATAGACCAATGGAAAAGGAAGATACAGTACATATACACTATGGGGTATTATGCCTCCATCAGAAAGGATGAATACCCAACTTTTATATCAACATGAAAGGGACTGGAAGAGATCATGCTAAGTGAAATAAGTCAAACAGAGAGAGTCAATTATCATATGGTTTCACTTATTTGTGGAGCATAAGGAATAACACTGAGGACATGGGGAGATGGTGAGAAGGGAGATGGGGGAAATTGGAGGGGGAGACAAACCATGAGAGACTGTGGACACTGAAAAGCAATCTGAGGGTTTTAGAGGGGCAAGGGTGGGATGTTGTGTGAGCCTGGTGGCGGGTATTATGGAGGACACGCATGGAGGACGGGTGTATTGCATATGCAATTAATTCTGGAACACTGAAAAGTAATTTAATTTTAAAATTTTAAAAGGAGATACAAGACGCTATTTGAGGACTGTGCCTGGGCAAAACCAGAGCAGGTGTCCCCAGGGGTGAGCAGGGGGTCCATGCCCACTCAGGTAACTGTAATCGGTTGGGTTAGGGCCCTTTCTTTCAGGAAGCATTCAGAAAGTCCCACTCATCACACGTGATCCTCTAGGAGCTGACTGTGAACCCTGCACAGAACAGACAGCACCCCAGGGCTCCAGACTAGTTAGGGGACCAACAGTGATCCTGTACACGATGAGAGTTAACATCCACAGGACATTTTATGTGATGACCCCTAGCTTCCACTAGATATCTGTGTTGTGGTGGCTAGGTGGCTCAGTGGGTTAATCCTCTGCCTTCAGCTTGGGTCATGGTCTCGGGGTCATGGGTCAAATCCCGCATTGAGCCCCACATCAGGCTCTTGCTCAACGGGAAGCCTGCTTTCCCTCCCGCCCCCCCTGCTTGTCTCTCTGCCTATCTGCAATCTCTCTCTCTCGGGTCAACTAAATAAATAAAATCTTTTTTAAAAAGTTTAAGAAATAGATATGGGTGTATTTTCTCCAACTATGATGAGGTCGGCAGACCCTAAGAGCAGCAGAATATGTGAGTGAGCTTTGGCTGATGCATGAGGGCCTTCTCTCACCACCACGGAAGCCAGGGAACTGTGATCTGGAGCACTCTTGTACCCTCATCCCACACATCTTTGATTCCTCCTTAATGGTGAAGGTCTGAGAGTCCCTTTTGAAGAAAGGAAGGGGCCCAGGTGAACTGTGGATATGGGCACATTTGTAGAGTAGAGGGGGATGGAGGACAGCTTTAGCCCTTAAGAAAGTCATTCCCCACCCAGCCTCCTCCTAGCCCTGATTCTACACCAATCCAGGGATGCAGAACAGAGGCTGTAGGAACCATCAAACTTAGCAACCTGTTGGAACCCAGACACTGGGTGTTCAGAGGGTGCTCAGAAGACCAAGGGAGTGATCAGGGACCAGACATCCACACCCTGTGGGAGAATAGTGTCAGTAGAAGGAGACCCACTCATGGCAACTAGTGAAAGAGGCAGGAAAAGGGCAGAGGAGGTAACATTTGGGGTACTGGGAGGGTCCTGGAAGGGCCTAGATAGAGACAGAGACGTTAGTTCCCTCTTTGGTTGGATCTTCACAGCAGGCTTCCTACTGAGTAGGGAGCCCGATGTGGGGCTTGATCGCAGGACCCTGGGATCATTACCTGAGCCAAAGGCAGACACTTAATGAATGAACCACTCAAGTATCCCTAAAAAATATTTTAAGGAGAGTTTTTGGACTGGGCTCTTCTTCTACCTGATGTCCCCACAGTGGACAGTGACATGTGCAGCAAGGGTAATTAAGTGGGCAGACACCACCCCTCCCTGAGAACGTGCACTTGAATTCAAGTATCAAATGCACAAGGAGACAGACTGAAGAGTGTGTCCAGTTCCCCTAAGATGGACACAAATTCTCACAGGATTGATCAGGACTCACACTTATAGCACATTTTTGCACCCTGTCGTCTATGATGAGACCTGTCTCAGGCAGGACTGCCAGATCACAGGTGGGCAAAGACTAGAACTGGTCTCTGGCAGGAGCTGGAAACCCAGGGACCCAGGTTCCCACAGGGTTCCCTGGGATATCTGTTTGGGAGGGGGGCCTGTCCTCTGACTCCTCTGCCCAACTGTCTCTTCCTCACGTTGCACACATGGCTAGAAAAATAGCCCGAGGTTTTGTCCAGACATCCGAATTTTCCAGCCTGAATATATTGCTGGCATACCTGGGGCTCAATATGCCAGGCTCAGATTTGGAGCACCATACCCAGCTTCTGCTCTCACACGTGCAATAACTTGAGTCCACGGAGACAGAGTCTGGGAGTGAGAAGGGCTGGACTGATTGATGTGTGCCTGTGGAGGGGACTGGTTGGGCCACACTGACCAAGACTAGAGTATACTTGAGCTGAGAGGAGTGAGTGGTCTCAGATCCCTGTCCCCATGGTCTTTTGTCAGGGAGTCGTCACAGGGATTGGTTCTTGGACATAGAAGACATTCAGTGCTTGGAAAAGTTTGCTTTATTTAGAAGGGACATGGGAAATAAATAATGCTGATGATATTTTCTTTTCAAGGAGCTACAGCACTAGGCCCAGAGAAATATCCTGAACCACCTCAGGAACTCACCCCAGCTCCCACTGTGGTGCCCGCTGTATCTTCAGACACAAAGCTGGACCACCCCATCCCTGGTACTGGAGCTCACCCCTCAGCAAGAGCAGTGGCACCACCTGCCCTGCTGGGGCCAGTGCTGGTGGTAGTCAGAGCTCTAATTCACTCTCCTGATATGGAAGAACTATCAGCCCCTTTACCTTACCTGAAGGTCCAGCAGGGTGCTTTTGGGTCAAGGAGCCATGTTCTATGGAATAGAAGGAATCACTAAATCCAGACCACACTCCAAGGCACAGGTTTACACAAAGTTGTTTAAACAATATATGAGATTTAAGGGAGCCACTGGGAGGAGAAGGTGAAGACCCCTGTAGGGTCAGTTCCTTGCTGAGAATGACAGACTTGTAAGAAGGCTGAACCATGCATGCATGAACCCAGCTCTTTGTGTGTGCATCCTCAACGTACAGGCCCTGGATGCACCTAGCCATTCACTGGAGTGCTCTGGAGAAAAGTTGTGTTGAAAGCAGGGGCTACAGACATGGAGACGGCTTCAGGGTGAGAGTCAGCATTAATGTTGTAGACAGGAGGCATTCCAGGTATTTCTTGTCTGAGGGGGAGCCCAGGTCATGGCAACCCACTGAGTGGACCCCTATGCACATGACACCCTTTGGAAAGGAGGTAATAGGTCTCATTACTGGATATGCAGTCGCTATGGTAAGGGTGGATTCTGACCATCAAGCCCCAAGGCTCCAATTCCCTCTTTAGTGTTTGCTTTGAATACTAGAAAGAATAAGGTCTTGAGAAATTATGGCCCACCCCCCTGTAGAGGGGCTATCATCATCTGGGACTCCAGAATGTGAGCACTGATGAACAGATATGTGCCCAGAGGAGTGACTGTACACACACACACACACACACACACACACACACACACACACACACTATTAGGGACTGTAGGGTGGAATCTGACCAGTAGCAGGCTCAGAGAAAGTGAGAAGAGGAGGAAAAGGTGCTTAGAGGTACTCCCTACCTGTGACACCACTCTTTCAATAACATAGATATTATTCTACATATGCCTGTGGAAATCTGGAGACTAGGAGATCGCCATTTTCATTCCCGTCCTCCGGAACTCTACAGAAAGCATTCAGGGAACAGAAGCTCGCAAAAGCGAACCCGAGCCGATTACTTACTCCGGCCACCCGTAAGGGCGGTGCAATCCCGCCTCGGGCAAAGACACTTGAGAGTCACTACAACAGGCCCCTCCCCCAGAAGATCAACAAAATATCCAGTCAGGATGAAGTTCATCTATCACGGAAAGTAGGTTCAATTCCTAAGACAGAAGCACAATTCCAGAGGAGGAGAAAGCAAAGCACGGAACTCATGGCTTTCTCCCCATGATTCTTTAGTCTTGCGGCTACTTCAATTTTTTTTTCTTTTTTCAATTTTTTTTTCTTTTTTCTTTTTTCTTCTTCTGCTAAATTTTTTAAAACTTTTACCCTTTTCTTTTTTAACGTTTTTTGACTAGCTTATCTAAATATATATATTTTTTCTTTCTTCTTTATATATTTCTTTATTTATTTTATTTTTTAAATTTTTTTTCTTTTTTTTTTTCTGAACCTCTTTTTATCCCCTTTCTCCCCCCCACAATTTGGGGTCTCTCTCATTTGGTTACAGCGCATTTTTCTGGGGTCTTTGCCACCCTTTTAGTATTTTATTTGCTCCTTCATATCCTCTTATCTGGACAAAATGACAAGGCGGAAAAAATCACCACAAACAAAAGAACAAGAGACAGTACCGAAGGCTAGGGACCTAATCAACACAGACATTGGTAATATGTCAGATCAAGAGTTCAGAATGACGATTCTGAACATTCTAGCCGGGCTCCAAAAAGGCATGGAAGATATTAGAGAAACCCTCTCTGGAGACATTAAAGCCCTTTCTGGAGAAATTTAAGAACTAAAATCTAACCAATTTGAAATTAAAAAAGCTATTAATGAGGTGCAATCAAAAATGGAGGCTCTCACTGCTAGGATAAATGAGGCAGAAGAAAGAAATAATGATATAGAAGACCAAATGACAGAGAATAAAGAAGCCGACAAAAGAGGGACAAACAGCTACTGGACCATGAGGGGAGAATTCGAGAGATAAGTGACACCATAAGACGAAACAACATTAGAATAATTGGGATTCCAGAAGAAGAAGAAACAGAGAGGGGAGCAGAAGGTCTATTGGAGAGAATTATTGGAGAGAATTTCCCTAATATGGCAAAGGGAACAAGCATCAAAATCCAGGAAATGCAGAGAACCCCCCTCAAAGTCAACAAGAATAGGTCCACACCCCGTCACCTAATAGTAAAATTGACAAGTCTTAGTGACAAAGAGAAAATCCTGAAAGCAGCCCGAGAGAAGAAGTCTGTAACATACAATGGTAAAAATATTAGATTGGCAGCAGACTTATCCACAGAGACCGGGCAGGCCAGGAAGAGCTGGCATGATATATTCAGAGCACTCAACGAGAAAAACATGCAGCCAAGAATACTCTATCCAGCTAGGCTATCATTGAAAATAGGAGAGATAAGAAGCTTCCAGGACAAACAAAAACTGAAAGAATTTGCAATCACCAAACCAGCTCTACAGGAAATATTGAAAGGGGTCCTCTAAGCAAAGAGAGAGCCTAAAAGTAGTAGATCAGAAAGGTACAGAAAAATTACAGTAACAGTCACCTTACAGACTAATAATGGCACTAAATTCATATCTCTCAATAGTTACCCTGAATGTTAATGGGCTAAATGCCCCAATCAAAAGACACAGGGTATCAGAATGGATAAAAAAACAAAACCCATCAGTATGTTGCCTACAAGAAACTCATTTTAGACGCGAAGACACCTCCAGATTGAAAGGGAGGGGGTGGAAAACAATTTACCATGCTAATGGGCATCAGAAGAAAGCTGGGGTGGCAATCCTTATATCGGATCAATTAGATTTTAAGCCAAAGACTATAATAAGAGATGAGGAAGGACACTATATCCTACTCAAAGGGTCTGCCCAACAAGAAGATCTAACCATTTTAAATATCTATGCCCCTAACGTGGGAGCAGCCAACTATATCAACCAATTAATAACAAAATCAAAGAAACACATCAATAATAATACAATAATAGTAGGGGACTTTAACACTCCCCTCACTGAAATGGACAGATCATCCAAGCAAAAGATCAACAAGGAAATAAAGGCCTTAAATGACACACTGGACCAGATGGACATCACAGATATATTCAGAACATTTCATCCCAAAGCAACAGAATACACATTCTTCTCTAGTGCACATGGAACCTTCTCCAGAATAGATCACATCTTGGGTCACAAATCAGGTCTCAACCGGTATCAAAAGATTAGGATCATTCCCTGCATATTTTCAGACCACAATGCTCTGAAGCTAGAACTCAATCACAAGAGGAAAGCTGGAAAGAACCCAAATACATGGAGACTAAACAGCATGCTTCTAAAGAATGAATTGGTCAACCAGGAAATTAAAGAAGAATTGAAAAAATTCATGGAAACAAATGATAATGAAAACACAACGGTTCAAAATCTGTGGGACACAGCAAATGCAGTCTTGAGAGGAAAATATATAGTGGTACAAGCATTTCTCAAGAAACAAGAAAGGTCTCAAGTACACAACCTAACCCTACACGTAAAGGAGCTGGAGAAAGAACAAGAAAGAAACCCTAAACCCAGCAGGAGAAGAGAAATCATAAAGATCAGAGCAGAAATCAATGAAATAGAAACCAAAAAAAACAATAGAAAAAATCAATGAAACCAGGAGTTGGTTCTTTGAAAGAATCAATAAGTTTGATAAACCCCTGGCCAGACTCATCAAAAAGAAAAGAGAAAGGACCCAAATCAATAAAATCATGAATGAAAGAGGAGAGATCACAACTAACACCAAAGAAATACAGACAATTATAAGAACATATTATGAGCAACTCTACGCCAACAAATTTGACAATCTGGAAGAAATGGATGCATTCCTAGAGACATATAAACTACCATAACTGAACCAATAAGAAATAGAAAACCTGAACAGGCCCATAACCAGTAAGGAGTATGAAACAGTCATCAAAAATCTCCAAACAAACAAAAGCCCAGGGCCAGACGGCTTCCCAGGGGAATTCTACCAAACATTTAAAGAAAAACTAATTCCGATTCTCCTGAAACTGTTCCAAAAAATAGAAACGGAAGGAAAACTTCCAAACTCATTTTATGAGGCCAGCATCACCTTGATCCCAAAACCAGACAAGGATCCCACCAAAAAAGAGAACTACAGATCAATATCCTTGATGAACACAGACGCAAAAATTCTCGCCAAAAGACTAGCCAATAGGATTCAACAGTACATTAAAAGGATTATTCACCACGATCAAGTGGGATTTATTCCAGGGCTGCAGGGTTGGTTCAACATCCGCAAATCAATCAATGTGATAGAACACATTAATAAAAGAAAGAACAAGAACCATATGATACTCTCAATAGATGCTGAAAAAGCATTTGACAAAGTACAGCATCCCTTCCTGATCAAAACACTCCAAAGTGTAGGGATAGAGGGCGCATACCTCAATATTATCAAAGCCATCTATGAAAAACCCACGGTAAATATCATTCTCAATAGAGAAAAACTGAAAGCTTTTCCGTTAAGGTCAGGAACACGGCAGGGATGTCCATTATCACCACTGCTATTCAACATACTACTAGAAGGCCTAGCCTCAGCAATCAGACAACAAAAAGAAATTAAAGGCATCCAAATTGATAAAGAAGAAGTAAAACTATCACTCTTCGCAGATGATATGATACTATATGTGGAAAACCCAAAAGTCTCCACTCCAAAACTGCTAGAACTTGTACAGGAGTTCAGTAAAGTGTCAGGATATAAAATCAATGCACAGAAATCAGTTGCATTAGTGTACACCAACAACAAGACAGAAGAAAGAGAAATTAAAGAGTCAATCCCATTTACAATTGTACCCAAAACTATAAGATACCTAGGAATAAACCTACCCAAAGAGGCTAAGAATCTATACACAGAAAATTATAAAGTACTCATTAAAGAAATTGAGGAAGACACAAAGAAATGGAAAAATGTTCCATGCTCCTGGATTGGAAGAATAAATATTGTGAAAATGTCCATGCTACCTAAAGCAATCTACACATTTAATGCAATCCCTATCAAAATACCATCCATTTTTTTCCAAAGAAATGGAACAAATAATCCTAAAATTTATATGGAACCAGAAAAGACCTCGAATAGCCAAAGGAATATTGAAGAACAAAGCCAAAGTTGGTGGCATCACAATTCCGGACTTCAAGCTCTATTACAAAGCTGTCATCATCAAGACAGCATGGTACTGGCACAAAAACAGACACATAGATCAGTGGAACAGAATAGAGAACCCAGAAATCGACCCTCAACTCTATGGTCAACTAATCTTCGACAAAGCAGGAAAGAATGTCCAATGGAAAAAAGAAAGCCTCTTCAATAAATGGTGCTGGGAAAATTGGACAGCCACATGCAGAAAAATGAAATTGGACCACTTCCTTACACCACACACGAAAATAGACTCCAAATGGATGAAGGACCTCAATGTGAGAAAGGAATCCATCAAAATCCTTGAGGAGAATGCAGGCAGCAACCTCGTCGACCTCTGCCGTAGCAACATCTTCCTTGGAACAATGGCAAAGGCAAGGGAAGCAAGGGCAAAAATGAACTATTGGGATTTCATCAAGATCAAAAGCTTTTGAACAGCAAAGGAAACAGTTAACAAAACCAAAAGACAACTGACAGAATGGGAGAAGATATTTGCAAACGACATATCAGATAAAGGGCTAGTATCCAAAATCTATAAGGAACTCAGCAAACTCAACACCCAAAGAACAAACAGTCCAATCAACAAATGGGCAGAGGACATGAACAGACATTTCTGCAAAGAAGACATCCAGATGGCCAACAGACACATGAAAAAGTGCTCCACATCACTCGGCATCAGGGAAATACAAATCAAAACCACAATGAGATATCACCTCACACCAGTCAGAATGGCTAAAATTAACAAGTCAGAAAATGACAGGTGCTGGCGAGGATGCGGAGAAAGGGGAACCCTCCTACACTATTAGTGGGAATGCAAGCTGGTGCAACCACTCTGGAAAACAGCATGGAGGTTCCTCAAAATGTTGAAAATAGAACTACCCTATGACCCAGCAATTGCACTACTGGGTATTTACCCTAAAGATACAAACATAGTGATCCAAAGGGGCACGTGTACCCGAATGTTTATAGCAGCAATGTCTACAATAGCCAAACTATGGAAAGAACCTAGATGTCCATCAACAGATGAATGGATGAAGAAGAGGTGGTATATATACACAATGGAATACTATGCAGCCATCAAAAGAAATGAAATCTTGCCATTTGCGACGACGTGGATGGAAGTAGAGGGTATCATGCTTAGTGAAATAAGTCAATCGGAGAAAGACAACTATCATATGATCTCCCTGATATGAGGTCATGGAGAAGCAACATGGGGGGTTAGGGGGATAGGAGAAGAAGAAATGAAACAAGATGGGATTGGGAGGGAGACAAACCATAAATGACTCTTAATCTCACAAAACAAACTGGGGGTTGCTGGGGGGATGTGGGATTGGGAAAGAGGGAGGGGGCTATGGACATTGGGGAGGGTATGTGCTATCGTGAGTGCTGTGAAGTGTCTAAACCTGGCAATTCACAGACCTGTACCGCTGGAGATAAAAATACATTATATGTTTATTAAAAAATAAAAATTTGGAAGGGGAGGCGAACCATAAGTGATTATGGACTCTGAAAAACAACCTGAGGGTTTTGAAGGGTCAGGGGTGGGAGGTTGGAGGAACAGGTGGTGGGTAATAGGGAGGGCACGTTTTGCATGGAGCACTGGGTGTTGTGCAAAAACAATGAATACTGTTACGCTGAAAAAATAAATAAAATGGAAATAAAACAGAAAAAAAAAAAAGAATCATTACCCTTCCCACCCTCTCCCAGCCCTGACTCTACCTTAATCCTAGGACCCAGAACAAAGGCTGTGGGAACCATCACACTCAGCAATCTGTTGAAACCTGGACAGTGGATGTTCAGAATGTGCTCAGAAGACACAGTGAGAGCTCAGGGGCCAAATATTTCACACCTTGTGGGGGAATAGTGTCAGTGGAAGGAAATACACTCAGAGAACCTCATGAAAGAGGCACATTTGAGGTATTGAGGTGGTCGTTTGAGGTATTGGGTGGGTGACGTTTGAGGTATTGGGTGGGTCCTGTTAAGGACTAGCTAGAGACAGTATCCCTTTGTTTCCTCTTTGGATGGCTCTTCAGAGCAGTGGTGTGTGTAGTGTGGTAATTAAGAGGAGAGACATCACCCCTCCCTGGGCACATGCAGTTGAATTCAAGTAGCAAGTGCACAAGGAGACAGACTGAGGAGTGCGTCCAGCTCCCCTAAGAAAGACAGAAATTCTAACACCATTAATCAAGGACTCACACTCTTACTGGGTTTTGCAACCTGTCATCTATGATCAGGCTTATCTTGGGCAGGACTGCCAGATCACAGGTGGACAAGGACTAGGACTGGCCTCTGACAGGAGCTGGAAGCCCAGGGACACAGTTTCCCACAGGGGTTCTGGGAGATATTGGTTTGGAAGGGTGGGTTGTCCTCTGACTCCTCTGCCTAACAGTCTCTTCCCAGGTCCATCTCCTCTATTTTGAACACACATCAAGGACAATATCCAGAGGATTTTGTCCAGCCCCCAGTGTTTCCCAGCCTGAATATCCTGCTGGCATACCTGGGACTCAATATGCCAGGCTCAGATTTGGATCACCGTGCCCAGCTCTCGCTCTCGCAGCTGCAACCGCTTGAGTCCACGGAGCCAGGGTCTGGGTATGAGAAGGCCTGGGATGAAAAATGTGGGCCAGTAGAGGGTATTGGGAGGGCCACACTGAGTAAGCCTCCATAGAATGCAGCTGGGCCAAGAGGAGTGAGTAGTCTCAGATCCCTGTCCCCATGGTCTTTAGTCAAGGAGGCCACCAGGGATTGGTTCCTGGACACAGACAACATTGAGTGGTGGTAAAATTTCCTTTATTTTGAAGGGACATGGGAAGTCAATCATCGGGATTATACTTTCTCTTCATGGAGCTATAGCACTAGTTCCACAGAAAGATCCTGAAGCACCTCAGGAAATTGGTCCCACTCCCACTGAGTCACCCGCTGTATCTTCAGAGTTTGACAAAGCTGGCCCACCCTATCCCTGCTGCTGGATCTCACCCCTCAGGAAGAGCAGTGGGGCCACCTGTCCAGTTTGGGCCACTGTAGGTGGTACTCAGGTCTCTAATTAACTCTCCTGAGATGGAAGAGTTGTCAGTCTCTTTTCCTGACCTGGAGGTCCTGTAGGGTGCTGCCCTGCTCCTGGGGGTCCCAAGGGGCTCGAGCCAGCACCTATCTAAGTGGAATAACAAGCCTTAGGCCCCAAGCAGCATCTCATGCTGGCTGGAACTGGCTGGATGGATTCCCCTTCCCCATCCTTGCCTTTTTTGGTAATTTTTGTGTTTTGAATACACCTCTATAATGGCTTCATAGATTTTGATCATATAAATAATGTAGAAATTGTGATCACTTAAACCTTTACTCTGATACTTTTCAATGTTATATAGAGGTGCCTTTAAGTACAGTAAGGGTGTTGCACAACTATTTACTAGTAGAACATTTCCATCACAGAGAAACTTGGGCTATTGATAACTCACTGCTCTTTACCTAATGCCAGTCCCTGCAACCACTGCTCTTCTCTCTGTCTTTGGTACTTTACCTCGTCTGGCATTTTCATGTGCCTGGAATTTTACAATATGGCCTTTTCTCTCTGGCTACAGAACATAATAGCGATATGTTTTTCCAGTTTTTTTTTTTATAAAAATAACACTTTATTACCAATGAATGTTCCTGAAAGAACAATCATCATGGAAAACTCCAAAATAAACTACTTTCATTACCTTGGTTAGTGTTCCCTTCCATAAAGAAACCCTGAATGGCAGAAACTGGGGAAATGTTTGGGCCCATGAGAAACCTTTAAGTTTGTTCTTTATCCTGCATAGGCTATGTTTAAACTATTCTAGTGGGCTTTTTATAAAAAATATTAAAATCATGTCTTAAATCATCCCATTTATTTCTAACGTGTCAGGTAATAATCAATCTTTCTTTCGGTTTTAGGCACACTGTGGTTATGTAGTAAAATAATGAATGACATATGAAGAAAAGAAGACACGTTCCTTCTTCCAAGAAATAGTATCACATAATGGATGGTGTCCCGATTCCATAATTTTCCCTCTGGTTTGTGCGCGTATGTTTGTGTGTGTGTGTGTGTGTGTGTGTGTGTGTGTGTAAGTGTGTGTGTGTGTGCAATAATGGGTGGGAGGAAGGTAGAATTGTGGGCTGGGCTCTTGTTCTACCTGATGTTCCACCATAGATAGGCACTGTCGCTGCTGTCCCCTTGGGCATTCTCAGTGACAGCACTCAAAGCCCCATCATGGAACAACTGAGCCATTTCCATTTTTTGTCTCTCATCATTCAAGTGATAAGTATGTCTGTACCATAAATATCTGTTTCTTTCTGTCTGATTCCTACAAATTTCACCACTTGAACACCTTTAGTTCAGGGACATCTTGTTCTGATGGTGTCAGAGATGCATGATAACCCAGGAGGTGAGAGGTCCCATGGTAAAGGGACTCTGGGCTCCTGAAAGACCACATGAAGGAGATCAGCCTTCAATCTGAATATCTACTCAGCACTGTCATGTGGGGAATCTATGGTAAGATGCTTCCATATTTGGGGGAGTTATTTGGTAATTCAGCATAAGGGAATATAACTAGAACATGTTGAAATCAGCAAGTCAACTTTGATAGTTATCAGCCTAGAACCTAGAGAAAATGACAAAAGAAGCAACTGGCTTCCTCAGTCAGTAGGGCATGAGGTATTTGATCTCAGGGTCATGAGTTTGAGCCTCACATGGAACACAGAGTTGATGTAGGAAACAAAAGAAAACAACAGGATTTACACACAACCCATATCAATTGAGCTTGGACAATAGAGCTGGATGGTGGTGTGCTGGAACCTCTCTCTTGTTTATTCAGCCACTGGGCCCTGAGCACTCAGGTGGTGCAAGTGCCAATCAGGCAACCATTTTTTCCCTTTAGGTGATCAGGGTCTAGAGGGCAAATGGACAAACATGAACTGAAAAGGTGAATGAAAATAATATTTGCTCTATAAGAAAAGAGCAAGGGACTACAATTGGGCCCTGAGCTCCTCCAGGTGAGTGGTCTGGCAAGGTGGTTCTGAGGTGACATTGAAAATTCCTGTAACAGGAAAAGAAGGAGAGAGTCCTGCAAAATCTGAGTGTATTTAAATGGCAGAGGATATCATGGTGCAGAGGCTATGAAGCCGAAAATGTTGTTCTCAGAGAAGGGGTTAGAAAAGAGGCCAGAGTGATTGGAGAAAGCTGAAGATGGGAATAGAGAGGAA
Organism: Meles meles; assembly: GCF_922984935.1. Taxonomy (NCBI): domain Eukaryota; kingdom Metazoa; phylum Chordata; class Mammalia; order Carnivora; family Mustelidae; genus Meles; species Meles meles. The sequence continues at coordinate 3,101,306 of NC_060068.1, forward strand.
AGTGAGGAGGGCCATGACTTGGGGCAAGTGGACATTACCAGTACCCTGCTCCTTGTTCTGTGTGACCACATTACCCCACACTCAGTGGCTTAACCAACAAACACTATCTCACATTCTCTGAGGAGTCTTTAAGTACAGGAATCCAGGAGTGCTTACATAGGGGATCCTGCTAGAACCCCTCAGTACTTTGGGGCTGCTGATAACATCAATGCAGGATCTGCCTCACTGAGAATATGAGCTCACATAGTGGTGTTGGCAGGATTCCATCCATCTCAAATGGTGTGAGCTCTTCTCTCTGTTGTTGGCCCTCCTTGTTAGGTCCTGGGCCCATGTGTGTGTTTCAAGGTTCAGCATATGGGCTTGTACTCCAGGGTGAAGATCTGAGAGAGAACATGGGTCAGAGGAAGCATGGGATGGTCAATGAGCTTTTAGGACTTAATCTCAGACAGGGTTCTTGGGTCGTGTGGCCATGTTCTGTGGAATGGAAGGAATCACTAAGTCCAGACCACACTCCAACAGACAAGGTTACACAAAGATGATAAAACAGGATATGAGATTTCAGGGAACCACTGGGAGCAGGTGAAGACCGCTGCATGGTTAGTGCCTTGCCCAGAATTACAGACTTGTAAGAAGGCTAAACCAGGCATGAACCCAGATCTTTGTGAATATCCTCAATGTTGGGGCCCTGGATGCACCTAGGACTCACTGGAGTACTCTGAAAAAATTTGTGTTGAAGGCGGGGGATACAAACATGGAGATGGTTTCAGGGTGAGGGAGGGCATTGATATCACAGAGAGGAGGCATTCAAGGAAGTTCTTGTCTGAGGGGGACCCCAGGTCATGGCAACGCACTGTGTGGACCCCTATCCACATCACACCCATTGGAAAGGATTAATAGCTTTCAGCACAGGATATGAAGTCTCTAGTGGTAAGGATGGATTCTGACCACGAAGCGCCAAATCTCCAATCCCTTCTTTAGGATTTGCTTTGAAAATTAGGAAGCCTAAGGTCTTGGGAAAGTATGGCCCACCCCTCTGTAGAGGTGGCTGTCACCTTCTTGGACACCTTCTATGAGCACTGATGAACGGATGTGTGCTCACAGGAGCGACTGTGCATGCCCCCCCCCACACACACACACTCACACACACTTACACACACCGTTAGGGACTATAGGGTGGGAACTGACGAGTAGCAGACTCAGATAAATTGAGAAGGAAAATGTGCTTGGAGGTATTACCTGCATGTGACACCACTCCTGAAATATCATACATATTATTCCACATAAGCTAGTGGACATGTGAAGGATGTCCATGCTACAAACACCTCTATTGTACAGACAAAATGCAGACCACTCTGACAGTCATAATGCCATATCCAGGGTCACAAACAGGTAAGAGTGGAGATTTGTGTCTGAAGCCAGGTGGGGCCCTGGCTGCACTCAGCCCTTCCTTGGGGGCCTGTGGAGAAGTGTGTTGGTGTCACTGTGTAGAGCTGTGGCCTTGCATGCAGAAAGGAGATGAGCAGGCAGCAGCCCTGAGCACTGTTTGTCTAGGTTATAATCCAGGGCAGAATCGGATAGGTGATCTCAGGCAGTGTAGTCACTTCCTATACCATAGACCCCAATCGAATTTAGAACACTGCAACCAGGCCCCCAAATTCTAGTGTATTCTGCTACCAGAGTTACTTGGCTGGAGACATCTGATACAGAAAATGCACTCTTGCTGTTTGCCAACATTAAGGGGCTCTAGCTTCCAGAATCCCCAGGGAATGGCTTTTTCACATGCTGCAAACATTGCCACCACCTCATCCCCAATGTCTCAGGGCATTTGGTAGGAGGTTCTATTAGACTTTACAAGAGCCAGGATCACTATAGATGCCTGAAAAACTAACCTAGGGTTAGGAAAAGTCCTAGTGGCATGGGCAGCCCAATCTGCAGAGGTTGAGGCAAGCTCCCTGGGATGTGAGTTTATTGCGACTGTCGGGCGCTTGCTCAGACTGGAGTTTGTGTCCATGAGTTCTGTCAAATATGGGGGTAGCCTCATATGGCCCTGGATGTTACTAAAGCCATGGAGATTTTGAGCACCTCCAATGAGTTGGGTTTTATTCTTCAGGACAGGGGAGTCCTGTTTATATTCAGGGGTCACCCTCATGGAGGGATTCGAACCAAGGCTCTGGATATGGATTCCTGAAAACCCCACCTAGGGTTAGGACTAAGGCCTAGGAGCATGGCATGTCCAATCAGCTGTCTCTGGGGTGAAATATCTGGGGGACTCAGTTGTAAATGGAGAATAGGTTGAGGGTCACAATGCAAGTTTGTGTTCAGTGAGTCCTCAGAAAGTGGGTGTAGCCTCGGCCATAATGTTGTCTCCAACTTTCAGGGTTTTACACAGCTCCAAACAGCTAGAAATCCTTTTTGGAGGACAGGAGGATTTCTGTTTTCTGGCTCAGGAATATCCCACATGGAGGGATTCAAGACCAGGCCACTAGGGACAGATGTATGGAAACACAATCTAGGGTGAGAATGAGGGCCTAGGGTCAGGGCAGGTCTGATTTTCTGGCTCTTGGGCTAGCTACGTGGGTGGCAGAGTGGAGGTCGGGGCTCAGGATGAATGATAGAATGTGTATTAGTGTCCAAAACTGGCTTCTGTAAATGGGAGTGGCCTCAGATGCCATTCATGTTTCTCCTAATCAGGGGGTTTTGTGCAGCTCCATAGGGCACGGTTTCCTTCTGACTGGCAGGGAGAGTCTTGTGGTAATAGCTCCTGAGTCCCTAGGCTGAAAGGCTTGTGGGCCAGAACTCTGGGGAAAGAAGTCTGCAAACCCGAGTTAGGGTTAGAGTTAGGGCCCAGGGCATGGCAGACTCAATCTGAAGATGCTGGGACGAGCATCCCAGCTTGTGAAGTTAGGGTGAGTGTCAGGAATTCACTCAGACTACAATTTGTGACCACTGGGGTAACTGTAGATTGAGGTGGACTCCTGAGGACATGGAGGTTCTTGCCACTTCACGGGCTTTGCACAGTTACAAATAGCAAGGTTTCATTCTGGAGGACAGTTGGAGTCTGCTGTTTGGCTCTAGGGTATCCCATATGGAGGGAATTGAGAGCAGGCTTCTAGGCATGGATGCCTGAAAACTAAACCTAGGATTAGGGTTAGGTCTTAGGGGCAAGGCACGTACAATCTGCTGCCTCTGCCGCCAGCTATGTGGGTATCTGTCTGGAGGTAGGACTCAGGTTGAGGGAGAGAATTTTATTAGTGTTCAGTGCTGGCTTTCATAAATGGGGTAGCATGGGGTCTCTTGGAGCTTTCTCATAATCTGGGTGTTTCATGAAGCTCCATAGGACACATTTTCCTTATGGAGGGCAGGAAAAGTCCTGTGATGTGACTCCAGTGTTCCCTATCTAGAGGGCTTGTGGACCAGGGCTCGGAGGACAGACTTACGAAATCCCAAGCTAAGAGTAGGTTTAGAGGCTAGGGCATGGCAGGGGTCTGCCAATCTGCAGACCCTGAGGCAAGCTCCCTGGGATGTAAATTTAGGCCAAGTTTCAGGAGTTCCCTCAGGCTGAAGTTTGTGTCCATGTGTTCTGCCAAGTATGGGGGAAGCCTCATGAAGACAGGGAGGTTACTACAGATCTGCTGGTTTTTCACAGCTCCAATTAGTGAGATTTATTTTACAGGACAGGAGGAGTCCTGTTTTATGGCTCAGGCGTCCACCATAAGGAGGGATTCACGAGCAGGGTTCTGGGTATGGATGTCTGACAATCCAACCTAGGGTTAGGATTAGGGCCTGGGGGCATGGCAGTTCCCATCTGCTGGCTCTGGGGCCAGCTGTCCCAGTGGCTAATTGGACTCAGGTTGCGTCAGACTGTGAAATAGTGTCCACAGTGGTGTACAAACTTGGGTGACATCAGGGGCCGTGCATGTATCTTTAATTGTGGGGTTTTGTGAAGCTCCATAGGGCACAGAGTCCTTCTGGTGGGCAGGCTGAGTCATATGGTGTGGTTCTTGTGTTCTGTGTCTGGAGTACTTGTGGGACAGGACTCTTGGGACCAAAATCTGAAAACACAAACTAGGGATAGGGTTAGGGCCTAGGGCATGGTTGGCCCGACCTGCAGATGCTAAGGCAAGCTCCATGGATTGTGAATTTAGGGCGAGTGTCAGGTGTTCACTCGGGCTGGATTTTGTGTCCATGAGTTCTGCTAAATATGGGGGTAGACTAATATGCCATTGGAGGTTACTACAACCATGGTGATTTTGCACAGCTCCAATTAGCAAGGTTTTATTCTGCGGGACAGGAGGAGTTCTGTATTATGGCTCATAGGTCACCCATATGCAGGGATTCAAACCAAGTCTCTGGGTATGGATTCCTGAAAACCAAATCTAGGGTTAAGATTAGGGCCTAGGGGCATGGCACGCTTGATCAGTTGTCCCTGTGTCGAGCTATCTTGGGGACTGAGTTTTAAACTCAGCACAGGCTAAGGTTCACAAACTGGCTTGTGTCCAGTGGGTCCTCCAAAATTCGTGGTGGCCTAGGCCATGCAGATGTCTCTTACTCTGAGAATTTTACACAGCTCTAAACCAGAAGAATTCCTTTAGGAGGGCAAGAGAAGTCCTGATTTCTGGTTCAGGATTCTCCCACATGGAGGGATTTGAAAAGTAGACCACTGGGGACAGATATCTGAAAACACAGTTAGGGTTAGAATTGGGGACTCAGGGCAGGGTAGGTCTGATCTGCTGGCTCTTGGGTTAGCTACGTGGGTGACAGAGTGGAGGTCCTCTCTCAGGATGAGTGACAGAATGTGTATTAGCGTCCAGGGAGGGCTTCTTAAATGGGGGTGGTCTCAGAGGCCATGCATGTTTCTCCTAATCAGGGGGTTTCGTACAGTTCCATAGGCCACGACTTCCTTCTGGAGGGCAGGGAGAGTCCTGTGGTATGTCTCCTGAGTCCCCAGTCTGGAAGACTTTTGAGCCAGGACTCTGGGAAAGAAGTCTGAAAACCCATGATAGAGTTTGGGAAAGGTCCTAGGTCATGGCAGGCCAGATCTGCAGATGCTTGTTGAGCTCCTCAGGATCTGAGTTTAGGGCAAATGTCAGGCATGTCTAGGGCATGGATTACCGATCTGCAGATGCTGAGGCGAGGTTCCAGATTCTGAAGTGAGGGCTAGTGTCAGGTATTCGCTCAGACTAGAATTTGTGTCCACTAAGTCTGTCATATGTGTGTGCATGGCCTCTTGGGGCCATGGAGTTTTATCCTGTTCTGGGGGTTTTGTTAAGCTCCAAATAATATGGTTTCTTTCTGGGGCACAGGTGGAGTCCTGTGTATAGCTTTAGGGTCCCCCATATGGAGTGATTCAAGAGCAAAGCACTGCGTATGTATGCTGGAAAACTCAAACCAGGGTTCATGGTAGGGCCTGGGGGCATGAAAAGTCCGAAGTAATCCCCCTGGCACTAGCTACTTGGTGGCTGACTGGAGGTCAGTGCTCTGGTTGAGGGCAGAATGTGTATTAGTGTCCAAGGCCGGCTTCCATCAATCGGGTGGCTTTGGGGTTTTGTGCAGGTTTCTCATAATAGGGGGGTCAACTACAACTCAATAAGGCACATTTTCCATCTGGTGGGCAGGCACAGTCCTGTGGTGTGGCTCAGTGTTCCCTATATGGAGGGCTTGTGGACCAGGGCATTGAGGATGGAAGTCTGAAAACCCAAGTTAGGGGTAAGGTTAGGGCCTAGGGCATGGAAGGTCAGTCTATAGATGCTGAGGCAAGCTCTCCAGGATCTGAGCTTAAGGAGAGTGTCAGGATGTCGCAGAGACTGGAGTTTTTGTCCATGAGTTCTGTGACTCATAGGTGGCATAATTGTGGCATGGAGGCTCCTCTAACTCTAGGGATTTCACAGTTCCAAATAACTTGGTTTATCTGGGTTGTAGGTTGTGTCCTGTTTGACTGCACAAGAGTCTCCAATATGGAAAGATTCTATAGCAGGGCTCTAACTATGGATGCCTGGAAACCCCACCTAGTGTTACCATTGCAGCCTAGGAACATGGCAGGTTCAATCTTGTGGCTCTGGGTCCAAATAACCAGGGGGATGAGATGAAATGGAGTCTCATGCTGATGGGTCACAATACAGGTTTGTGTCCAGGGAGAATTTTGTATGTGGTGGTGGCTCAGGGGCCATGTAGGATTCTCTCCTACCCTGAGGGTTTGGCACAGCTCCAAAGAGCAAGGTGTCCTTGGGGGGCCTTGGTGGCTCAGTGGGTTAAGCTTCTGCTTTCGGCTCAGGTCCTGATCTCAGGGTCCTGGGATCGATCCGCGCATTGGGCTCTCTGCTCAGCAGGGTGCCTGCTTCCCCCACTCTCTCTGCCTCTCTGCCTACTTGTGGTCTCTGTTGTCAAATAAATAAATAAAACCTTAAAAAAAAAGACCAAGGTGTCCTTCTGGGGCCAGGAGGTGTTCTGTTTTGTGGCAGAGGGACCACGTGTTGGATGATAAGTTGTTATTCGAGAATAGGCCTCTGGGGACAAACGCCTGAAAACCTAAGCTTGAGTTCAGATTAGGGCCTAGGTCATGTCAGGTTCAATTGTCTCACTCTGGGTATCTGACTGGATGTCAGAGCTCAGGATGTGACAAACTGTGCATTGTTGTCCAGAGTGGTCAACAAAATTTCAGTGGCCTCGGGAGCCTTGAAGTTTTCTCCTACACAGGAGAGTTTTAGCAACTGTGGCGGGCACAGTTTCCTTCAGGAGGACAGGTACAGTCCTGGGGTGTGGCTCTGGAGGCCCCATCCAGGAGGGCGTGTGGGCCAGGGTATTGGGGATAGAATTCTGAAAACACAAACTTGGATTAGGGTTAGAGCTGAGGTTATGGCAGGCCCAATCTTCAGACCATGATGAAGGGTCCTCAGGATCTGATATTAGGGCAAGTGTGAGGTGGTAGCTCAGGATTTTGTCTCCAGATTGTGTGTCTAGGATGGCCCCAGAATGTAGCTTTGGATTTAGGGGCCATGGAAGATTTTCCCTTTCTGGGGATTCTGCCTGGCTCCCAATAGTTCGGTGTCATTCTGTGGTAAGGGAAGAGTCCTGTTTTCTGTCTCAGGAGTCCCCCAAACCAGGGATTCCAGAGAGGGTCTCTGGTTACAAGCGCCTGGAAACCCTACCGTGGATTAGGATTTGGGCCTAGGAGCAAATCAGGCCCTATATGCAGGCTCTTGGTCAAGCTTCAGAGGACGCTTCTTTGAAAAAGGGGTTCAGGCTGAGGGTCACAATGCGTGTTTGTGCCGAAGGTGGACCTCAAGAGTGGACGTGGCCTTGTGGGTCATGCCGGGTTTTCCTATTCGGGTTTGACACCCATACCAGCAGAAAGGTTTCCTGCCAGGGGGAAGGAAGAGTACTCTATTGTGCATCAGTTTCCCCCATATACAGGGATTTGAGATAAGATCTGGGTATAGATGCTTGAAAACCCAGGTTGGGTCAAGATGACGGCCTAGGGCCATGGCAGGTCCAATCTGACTGATATGCGGCCAGATATCTGGGTGGCTGACAGGAGGTCGGGTCTCAGGCTGTGTCAGACAGAGCATTAGTGCACAGGGCTTCCCAAGAATTTGGAGTGCCCTCGAGTGCCGTGCAGTTGAAGGGACATGGCTGGTCCTATCTGCTGTCTCTGTATCGAGCTACCCAGAGGGCTGAGTTGAAAAGGAGTCTCATGCTGAGGGTCACAATGTGGCATAGTGTCCTGGACGACCTTCGAATGTGGCAGTGGCCTCTGGGACCATGAAGTCTTCTGCAACAATCACCTCCAAATAGCAAGGTTTCCTTCTGGGGACAGGAGGTGTTGTGTTCTGTGGCTCAGGGAACCCCCGAATGTTGGTATTTGACACCAGGCCTCTGGAGATAGATTCCTGAAAAACTAAGCTAGGGTTCAGATTAGGGCATAGAGCCAATTCTGGTTCAATCTTTTCTCTCTGGGGCCATCTACCTGGGTGTCTAACAGGAGGTAGTTGCTCTGGGTCTGTCAGAGTGCACATTTTAGTGCAGGGCCTCCTATGAAATTGAGGTGGTCTCATGGGCCTTGCACGTTTCTCCTACTCTTGAGGAATCTTGAAGCTCTAAAGGGCCCAGCTTCCTTCTGGAGGGCAGTCACAGTCCTGTGGTGTGCCTATGGAATACCCAGGCTGGAGGGTTTGTGGGGCAGGACTCTGGGTCAGAAGGCTGAAAATACCAACTAGGGTTAGGATTAGGACTGAGGGTATGGCAGGCCCGATCTGCAGTCCCTGACCAGCTCCTCAGGATGTGAACTTAGGGCGAGTGTGAGGCAGTAGCTCAGGTTTATGTCTCCGGTTTTTGTGTCTAGGATGGCCGCGGAATGCAGGGATGGCTTCATGGGGCTACGGGAGATTCTCTCTAGGGATTTTCCCCGGCTCCCAATAGTTTGGTGTCATTCAGGGGAATGGAAGAGTCCTGTTTTCTGCCTCAGTTGTCCCCATAAAACAGGGATTCCAGAGCAGAGCTCTGGGTACCAGCAACTGTAAAATACAACCTTGGGTTAGGATTTGACCTAGGGACATGTCAAACCTGATATGCGGGCTCTTGGTCCAGCTACAGAGGGACCTTATTTGTAAATGGGACTCAGGCTGAGGGTCACAATGCGTGTTTGTTCCCAAGGTGGCCCTCAAGCATGGGCGTGGCCTCATGGGCCATTCAGTTGTCTCCTCATTTGAGGAGACCCATCCCAACAGCAAGATTTCTTGCCATGGGGAAGGAAGCGTTCTGTTTTGTGCACCAGGTTCCCCAATATGCAGGCATTTGAGATAAGGCCTGGGGAAAGAAGCCTGAAAACCCAGGTTGGGGAACCATGACAGCCTTGGGCCACGGCAGGTCCCATCAGATGGATATATGGTCAGTTGTCTGGGTGGCAGACCCGAGATCTTGGTTCAGGCTGTGTCAGACAGAGGATTAGTGCACAGGGTGACCTATGAAATTGGGGTGAGGTCGATAACTGTGCCAATTGATCATCATGTGGTGTTTCTGGGCAGCCCCAAAGAGCACTTTTTTTTTTCTTCTGGTGGGCAGGCAGAGTGCTGTTTTGTGGCTCTAGAATTCCCAATCTGGAGCGCTTGTGGGCCAAGAGTGTGAGGACGGATGTCTGAAAACACAAGCCGGTGTTAGATGTAGGGCCAAGGACATGGCAGGCCTACTCTGCAGAGGCTGAATCAAGATCTCCAGTATCTGACATTAAGGGCAAGTATCAGACGTTGGCTCAGGCTGGAGTTTGTGTCCATGATGGCTACATAATGGAGGGGTGGCCTCATTAGGCCATGGAGGTTTTCCAAATAGGTGGTTGCAAGCTGTTCCAAACAGCAAGTTTTCCTTCTTTGGGACAAGGGGAGTCCTGTTTGATGGCTGAAGGATCCACCATACGGAAAGGTTTAAGATCAGAACTCTGCAAATGGATGCCTGGGGACCCCAACTCGCGTTCCCCCTGGCGCATAGGAACAGACACCTTCAATCTGCTGGCTCTGGAGCCAACTACCAAGGGGGCTAAGTTGAAATGGAGTCTCATACTGATGGGTCACAACGTGGGTTTGTGTCCAGGGAGATACTGGAATGTAGCAGTGGCTCTTTGGCCATACAGGATTCTCGTACTCTGACAGTTTGATACAGCTCCAAATAGCAAGCTTTCCTTCTGGGGACAGGAGGTGTTCTGTTTTGGCCCTCAGAGACCTCCCCCATATGTTGATATCAGAGACCAGGTCTCTGGGAACAGAAGCCTAAAAAGCTAAGCTAGAGTTCAAATCAGGGCCTAGCGGCATGTCACGATCATTCTTCTATCTCTGGGGCCATCTACCTGGGTCTCTGACTGGAGATAAGTACTCAGGGTGTGTCAGATGGCACACTTCGTTCCAGGGTGACCTACGAAATTGGGGTGTCTCAGGGGCCTTGCAGGTTTCTCCTAATCTGAAGGGTTTGGGCAAATGGAAAGGACAGAGTTTCTGTCTGGAGGGCAGGCACAGTCCTGGGGTGTGGCTCCAGAGGCCTCACCCTAGAGGGTGTGTGGGCCAGGGCACTAGGCACAGAAATCTGAAAACAAAAACTCGGGTTAGGGTTAGAACCAAGGGTATGGCAGGACGGATCTGTAGACCCTGTGGGCAGCTACTCGGGAACTGAAATGAGGGCAAGTATGAGGTGGTAGCTCAGGCTGTTGTCTCTTCATTTTGTGTCTATAATGGCCGCAGAATGCAGGGGTGGCCTCATGGGGTCATGGAAGATTCTCCCTCTCTGGGAATTGTGCTGGCTTCCAATATTTTAGTGTCATTCTGGGGGAAGGGAGGCATCCTTTTTCTGTCTCAGGATTACCCCAAAAATAGGGATTCCAGAACAGGACTCTGGGTATGGGCACCTGAAAAACCCCAACTTTGGTCAGGATTTGGGGATATGGGCATTACAAACCTGATATGCGGGCTCTTTGTCCAGCTGCCGAGGTGCATTACTTGAAAATGCGGCCTAGGCTGAGGGATACAATGCATGTTTGTGCCCAAGGCCGCCCTCAAAAGTGGGCTTGGCATCATGGGCCATGCAGGTTGCTCCTATACTGAGGGTTTGACCCCCATCCCATCAGCAAGGTTTCCTGCCATGGGGAAGGAGGAGTTCTGTTTTGTGTATCAGTTTCCCCCATATGTGGGGATTTGAGTTAAGGTCTGGGGACAGATGCCTGAAATGCCAGGTTGGGGGGAGATAACAGCCTAGGGCCATGGCAGATCTGATCTGCTGGATATGCAGCCAGTGGTCTGGGTTGCTGATGGGAGGTCTGGGCTCAGGCTCTGTCAGACAGAGCATTAGTGCACAGGTGCCCTTACAATTGGGGTGTCGTCAAGGGCTGTGCAGGTTGATCCTCATTTGGGGTTTCTGGGCAGCCCCATAGGGTACTTTTTTCTTCTGGTGTACAGGCAGAGTGCTGCGTTGTAGCTCCAGAATTACCAATCTGGAGGTCTTTGGGGCATATCTGGAACTCTGGAGCCACAACACAGCACTCTGCCTACCCCTCAGAAGGAAAACAGACCCTATGGGGCTTCCGAAAAAAACAGCAAATGAGGATCAACCTGCACGGCCCTGGACCGGAGTCATGAAAGCCCAACTGAGGGTTAGGATTAGGTCCTGGTGGCATGGCAGGCCTTAAACCCTGGTGGTGGGCTGAGGCACTTTTGGGGCTATGTTTAAAATGTGACTCAGGGTAAGGGTCACAATGGGTGATTGTGTCCATGGCGGTCTGCAGAAGTGGGCGTGGCCTCAGGGGCCAAGCAGATTTCTTCCAATTCTGAGGGATTTCCATATCTCCAAAAAGCAAGGTTTCCTTCTGGGGGACAGGCGGAGATTGGTTTTATGGATCAGGGGTCCCCCAAGAGGAGGGATTCCAGAGAAGGGCTCTGTGTATGGATGCCTGAAAACCCAAAGTAGGGTTAGGATTTCGGCCTAGGGGCATGGCAGTTCCGATCAGCTGCCTCTGGGTCCAGCTCTCTTGTTGGTTGATTGGTGGTCAGAACTCAGTTTGTGCCCACCTGATCATTCATATCCAGGGTGGCATACAAAGGTGGGATGGCATTGGGGGCCTTGCATGTTTCCCCTATTCTAGGGGTTTAGTGCAGCTCTATAGGGCATGGTTTCAATTTGAAGGGCAGGGATCATCCAGTGGTGTGGATCCTGAGTCCCCAATCTGGAGGGCTCATGTTCCAGGGCACTGGGGACCGATAACTGATAAGCCAAGCTAGGTCTATGTGTGGGGTCTAGGACATGGGCCTCTGATCTGCAGATGATATGGCAAGGTCACCGGATCCTGAATTGAGGGAGAGTGTCAGGCATTTGCTCACACTAGAATTGATGTCCTAGGGCCACCGAAGGTGTGGGTGTCCAGCTGGGGCATGGGGGTTTCTCCTCCTAGGGGGGCTTTGCACAGTTCCAAATACTGTGGTTTCAATCTGGCGGAAAGTTGGGAGTCCTGTTGTATGGCTCTAGGGTCCTCCAAATGGAAGAATTCCAGAGCAGGGCTCTGGTTATAGATGCGTGAAGATTCAACCTAAGTTTAGGCTTAGGGCATGGGGCATGGGAGGTCTGATCTGCTGACTCTGGCTCCAGCTACATGGGTGGCTGACTGGAAGTCAGTGCTCAGGTTGAGGGACAGAATGCGTCTTAGTGTCCGAGGTTGACTTTGGCTACTTTGGGTGGCTTAGGGGTATCATACATCTTTCTTGTAATCTGGGGGATGTGTACAGCTCCATAGGGCACAATTTTTATATGGAGGGCAGGCAAAGTCTTGTGGTGTGGCTCTGATGTTCCCTATCTGGAGGGACTGTAGGCCACAATTGTGAGAATGGAAGTCTGAAAGGCCAATCTAGGGGTATGATCAGGGCCTAGGGCATGCCAGGGCTAATCTACAGTCACTGAGGCAAGCTCCTTGGGATCTGAGGTTAAAGCAAGGGTCAGAAGGTCACTTAGGCTGGAGTTTGTTTCCATGATATCCATCAATTTGGGAATGGCCTCATGTGGACATGGGATTTTTGCATAGTTAAAAAATAGCTTAGTCTATTCTGGGAAATAGGTCCTGTCCTCTTTTATGGAATAGTGGTCCCCCATATGGAGGGATTAGAGAGCAGAGTTCCGGGTATGGATGCCTGAAAACCCAACCTAGGTTTAAGATTAGGTCTTAGTGGCATCTCAGGCCTTAGAATTGGGCTTTGGGCCAAGGTACCCATGGGACTGTGTTGAAAATGGGGCTCAGGCTAAGGGTCACAATGGGTGTCTGTGTCCCAGGAGGCCAGCATAAATGGGTAGAGCCTTAGGGGCAACGCGGTTTTCACCAACTCTGAGGGATTTCCATAACTCCAGAAAGCTTCTGGGGGATAAAAGGAGTTCTGCTTTGTGGCTCAGGGGTTCCCTATGTGGAGGGATTTGAGAGAAGGGTTTTGGGGATCGATGCCTGAAAACTCAACCTATAGAAATGATTAGTGCCTAGGGAAATGGCCAGTCTGATCTGCTGACTCTGACGCCAGTAGAGTGTCTGACTGGAGTTCAGGGCTCAGGTTGAGGGACAGAATGTGTTTTAGTGTCCAGGGCCGGCTTCTGTAAAGGAGGGTGGCTTTGGGGTTTTGTGCCACTTTCTCCTAATCTGTGGGTTCCGTGCAGCTGCATAGGGCACATTTTCCTTTTTCAGGGCAGGAAGAGTCCTGTGCTGTGGCTCTGGAGTCCCCTATCTGGAGGGCTTGTGGATCAGCACTCTCTGATGGGGCATGAGAACTAAGATGGGGCTAGGGATAGGGACCAGGGCATTGCAGACCCAACGTATGGATGCTGAGGCAAAGTCCAGGGAATCTGAGGTTAAGGCAAGGTCAGTCTGTTGCTCAGGCTGGAGTTTGTTTTGATGAGATCTGCCGAATGTAGGTTTAGCCTCATGGGGGCAAGGAGTTTTGTCCCACTCAGGGGTTTCTGTGCAGTTCCAAATATCTTGGTCTACTCTGGGAGTAGGTGCTGTGGTGCTTTATGAATCAGGGTTCCCCCATATGGAGGGAATTGAGAGCAGATTTCCACATATGGATACCTGAAAACCAAGCCTAGGTTTTGGATTTGGTCCTAGTAGCATGGCAAGCCTTAGGTCCTAGCTCTGGGCCAGGCTATCCATGCAGCTTTGTTGAAAATGCGGCTCAGCTTCTGCCTTCGGCTCAGGTCATGATCCCAGGGTCCTGGGATCGAACCTCTCATCGGGCTCTCTGCTCAGCAGAGAGCCTGCTTCCTCCTCTCTCTCTCTCTCTCTCTCTCTCTCTCTCTCTGCCCGCCTCTCTGCCTACTTGTGATCTCTGTCTGTCAAATAAATAAATAAAATCTTAAAAAAAAAAGAAAATGGGGCTCAGGCTAAGGGTCATAATGGGTGTTTGTGTCCAGGATGGCCTGCAAAATTGGCTGTGGCCACAGGGGCAATACAGGTTCCTGCCATCTCTGAGAGTCTTCCATAGCTCCAAAAAACCAAGGTTTTCTTCTGAGGGGCAGGAGGGGTACTGTTTTGTAGCTAGGATGCCCCCCTTTTGTAGGGATTTGAGAGAAAGGCTCTGGGAATGGAAGCCTGATAACCCAACCTAGGTTTAGCATAAGGGCCTAGGGTCATGGCAGGTACGATCTCCTGGCTCTGGGGCCAGCTGTCTCGATGGCTGGTTGGATGACAGGACTCAGGTGTGTCAGACTGGGCCTTCCATCTTCCTGTGCAGTGGAGTCATCCCAAGTCCCATGCCTGGCTTCACCCACAGCCAGCTGTCTAGCTGATTCCATAGGCAGTCCATTCCTCAACACCTGTCTAGCGACTGAGAAGCATCCCTTCCTTCTCTAGGTCCCAGGCGCTCCTTGTACTCAATCACTTGGGACACCATGAGGGCACACTAATCTCTAGGCCGGAGGGCAAGGAAATGGGGCACAGAGGGTTCTCGGGAACACTATCAGGTAGATGTGGCTGCTCAATGGGATGTGAATCCAGGTCATCAGGTGTGCTCACTGCATTCTGCTGGGTTTCTGTTATGTCTCGGTTAAATACAAGCCGATGTCCACAGAACTTGTGGGTGTGGGAGGGGAGCAGAATTCTGAGCAAAGAACATGGAGACCTCTTCCTAAGTGCCAACTGGAGGGAGGAATGCCTGCTGGGCAGCTGGTGAGTAGGGGCAGAAAACAGTTGGACTAGAAGTAAAGAATGTTGAATCCCCCTATGATCTTCTGACAACAAGATGGCGACACTGCTCTCTATTTCTATGTGTCTCCCAATAATCTGTGTGAAGCTTCCCCTTGAGGATGTGAAGCCGCCCACAACCACGCCGGCCCCACCATAACCACCCAAGAAGAAAGTCCGCTTCTCCCTCTGTAAGGGCCTGGTTGGCCAGAGGGAGCCATTTTGTTGTGGGCTTATATGAGCCCTGCCCCTCCCAGAGTAACTTACTTGCAAACCCCGGATATAGGGATGGGCCAGGCCTGATGGAAACATCCAATCATTGGGGCACGCATATATTTGCTGTGGTGAATTGGAATTCAATTAGCCACCCCATTGCTGACCAAGCATGACTGTGCAGTTTTCCCTGTGTGTTGCAATCTCATTGGCAACCTGTGTGTGGGCCGGGTTCAACCACCTCTATAAAGGTTGGTCTGTGAGGCAGGAGAGGAGTAGTGATAGCGTCAGTGTCTTCGGGAGCATCGTAGGCATTGGGAGCTTCGGGGTTGCTGGGAGCAGCATCGTCGGGAGCAGCATGGACATTGGGAGCGTCATGAGTGTCGCTGGGGAGCAGCCTCGACGGGGACGGCCTCGCCGGGGAGCAGCCTCGATGGGGAATCTTCAGGTAAGGGGAATCGTTGGGTAAGGGGAATCGTTGGGTAAGGGGAATCGTCGGATAACTGTTGGTGTCTTGATCGTCATCGCCATTTTGTAAGAGACGGCCCCGACTGGTTGGTTTGATTTTCGATGCTTGGCGCAAAATAAAGCTTTGCCTGACTTTGGCTTTGTGTTGGTCTCATTCCTTTGATAATGGACCCTACCACCTGCAGGATCAGGTCTACCCCATTGGGGACACCGAGGAAGTTACCTTGGAGATTGACTCATTATGTTGATTGGAGATGCATTCTTTCATTCAGTAGCACAGACATAACCGAGGCTTTTAAAACTGCTGAGACACATTTTCCCCTGACTTCACTGGTAGCCATTTCCCTCTATGCCATCCGTCCCAATTAAGTCCACAAGTCAAGACGAAATTCTCATTCAAACTGGATCTGAGGGGCACAGGACAATAATGTCTACTAGCTGAAGGGATGGATCTTAGGTCTTTTTGGAACACAGGTCCTTATAGGTCTCTCCAGGAAATTGCTGTACAAGAGCTTGCAGCAACTTGCATTACTTCGAGACCATGGGCACGTACCCACAGGCAGAAACTGGTTGAACGCCATCTTCAAGGGAAAGCATTTAGTCCAGCCACACCCTTAGCCAGGATCCGAGGATCCACACTGTCAGGAACCCCGACAAATGTGGTCAATGTGGAAGAGCCATTAGATACAGCTCTCACGTTTGGAGACACCAGACAACTCAGAGCAGAGATACCTGTGTCTGTCAACACTGGGGTCCCGCCTGTACCCAGAGCACCCGCCTTTCTCACCACCACAGAAATCACACAGTACAAACCCTGTGTCTCCCGTCACTAAGGCAGAGGCTTCTGCCAGAAGTGGTCCCTTTCCCAACACCAGAGAACTCACACGGGGAGAACCACTAGCACTGTATCTTGCTGGAAGAAGCTTCAACTTGGGTTCTGGCCTGAGCTCCTGCTACCATCTCAGAGAGCAGGTCATCTCTCACATGGGAGCGAAGGTGCAGGGACCTCCTGGGACACCCTGTATCATCGCTGCTGCTGAATGCCGATGAAATCCATGTGGGAATCCCATTCTTCATGGAGCCAACATGTGAAGGACCTGGGAGGATTTGCACAGAAGAAAATCTTCCCAGTTTGATGAGGAAAGGAATGTTCTCAGGTATCCCTTCTTCCTTAGCCAGCAAGGACACCCTCACTCTGAGGAAACTGATCCCAACACAACGGGGGAGGGGGGATTCTTCCCCTGAAACTCACATCAGAAAATCACTGGGCAAATACCTCCCAACGAATTTCTTAGGGTGAAATTGAGATACAAACTCAGACACTGACAATTTTTCACTGCAAACGCATACAACTGCATCATGTTCTGAGGGATGCTGAATGCAGTCTTTCAGTAACCAATAGCCAGAAATAAAGCAAATATGCTCCCATCCATCAGTACTTGCATAAAGGCCAGTATCACCGAACAGGTGGGGTCTCACAACCTTGCACACTGTGCCAAGAAAGAACCGGGGACTTTTACTTTACTATCTCTCACAATTGACACAGGTGTTGTCTCTTGGTAGGAAGTTTGACACATAAATACACTGCCTGTGATCCATGAGAACATCAATTGGAGGGTTAACTTAGAATCTTAGAACACAACGGGATTGACGTATGTTCACAAAAACATTAATCTATCGATGTATGTAGATCACAAGGATGAATGGCAACAAGACTCAACAAACACATGATTTGTTATCTACCTCTCATGTGTCCTTAATTCTACTAATATTGTCCTCATAAATTGGAAAGGATTTACAAATTAATTACATGCTTAGAAGTATTTCTATTTTCTTTACTCATTTGAGAGTGAGAGAGCTAGAGAGAGAGCAAGAACAGTTGGTGTCGGGCCGCAAAGAAGAGGGAGAGGAAGCAGGCTTCACATGGAGAAGGGTTCCCAAAGCGGGGCCTGATACCCCAGGATCCAGGGATCCTGACCTCAGCCAAAGGCAGATGTTAATCAACTGTGCCACTCAGGGGCTTGCAAATTAATTTCATCTTTTACAGAGGTTCTGTTTTGGAAGAACTGTGTGTATCAGGCCAGGAATTAAACTGTACTGTTCAGATTCAGGCAGTGAGGGCTTCCTCCCCCTCTATGAGACTTTGGTAGCCAACTGCTTTTCTCCACCACCAAGAATAGCTATTTATCTCTTGGCCTGAGAAGGTGTAAGACCACTGCCAATATGGAAATAGTCCCCGATTTAGAAGATTATAGAACAGGAGGGGTCAAGTATGCTCCCTTCCATAAACACAAAGCACATCCAGAAATGCCTGTATGGGTCTTTTATTTAAGGGACCAACTCTTGATTTTGGTTCAGGTCTGATAACAGGGTTGTCAGATCAAGCCGCTGACATGTATCATGCTCTGCACAGCAGGTGGAGCCTGCATAAGGGTCTTTCTCTCCCTCTGTACCTCCTCTTCCAAACTTGGCTACCAGAAGTTCCATGATGTCTATGCCAGACTAAAGGAGGAGCATGTAGGACCAGAGGTGCCCCAGGTGTCAATCACCATTGGCAACTAGTGACAAGATACTAAATAAACTTCCTGCTTTTCCCAGAACCAAACAGAAGACTTGCAGAAACCCTATTACAACCGCATTTCACATGACCATCTTAGCGATGCTTACTTCTCCTAGAATCTTCATATTAGAAATGTGTTCTTATTCATCTACCCTGAATCTTCAGTGATATGGAATTCATACAGGAGATGTGCATTCACTCTACCTCATCATGTCTTCTCTACTTTATGTGAATGAACTTCTTACTGACCCTCTTGATTTTGACTGAGGTGATGATCTTGGGGTTGTGAGATCGAACCCTGTGTCATGCTCTGCAAAGCGTGTGGAGCCTGCCCAGTGTCTCCCTCTCTCTCTCGCACCTCCCTGTCTTATAAAAAAAACACACACACACACACACACATCCACTCAGAGATCCATTTGTAATGATGCCCAATATTCTTTACTCTAGTTTACTGGCCCTAAAAAGAATGTGTTGGCAGAAAACACTATTTTGGAGAGAATGTCTATTTATAAGATAACCCTGCAATAATTCAGGATTCTGCTAACAGAAGCAACCTGTAGTTCAGATGTTTTGTTTGGAGCAGAGACTTGCAGAATCTTCTCCATATGTGCCACCAAGTAATTTTCCCAAGCAACAAACTCTAGATATTCTGGTTAAGGGTACATCTCCAATTTAATCAAAAAAAGAGGGTATCTTTCCCTCCGGAAGAAAGACAGAAGCCAGCAAGAAAGGCACCCAAGTCAAGGCCTGAACCTCAACCCAGGCAGAAGGTTCAGAACGAGGACAACTTACCACTGTGATGCACATCCACCAGGGAGAAGACAATGGTCACACTCCTGTACGTGTTGCACTTGAATCTGCATCGAAGAGACAGAGGCCAGATGCATTGGATGCTGCCAACGAGGTCAAGTCACCTGAGCCTCTAAGCACCACCAGTAAAAACAGGGAGAGCATTTAGCTAAGATCTCAGGACCTAAACTCAGTAAGACACAGTGTAACACAAAACTGAAAGCATGCTCCTCCCTTCCAGCAAAGAGCAAAAGTTCAAAGAGGCCAAAACCACAGGGTCCTGAAATTGGTGAAAGACTTAGCATTTCTGCTGGCAGATCTTCAAATAATACATGCATGCTCAATTGGCTACTGGGAATTCCATGATATCTAGGCCAGATCCAAGCAGGAGGATGTGGGCCAGGAGATGGCCCAGTGCTCAATCACCATTTGCAACTAGTGATGAGAGTCTAAATAAAGTTCCTGCTGCTCCAAGAATGGGAACAGAAGATCTGCAGAAACCCTATTTCAACTGCATTTTGCATGACCGTCTCCTTGAATCTTCTTTCACCTTTGACATGACTTCTCTCATTCATCTACCCCGTAACTTCAATGACACAGAACTCCCATAGGAGATGTGCATATACTCCCATAGGAGATGTGCATACACCTCCTCAATGTCTTTTCTACTCTATGTGAGTGACTCTGTTAGTCTTGCTTCCTTTCTTTTTCCCAACTCTATTTAGCTGAAATGAGCCTCTGGTCTTTCCTTTCTAAGACATGCCTCTCATGGACCCTGGAACTCAAAAAAAAAAAAAAAAAAAAAAAAAAAGAAAGAAAGAAAGAAAGAAAAATAAAAGAAAAGAAATAAAAAAACCAACAATTAATGAGCACCCAATATGAATATAACCTATACCTTGGAGATTGAAGTTGTTTCACTCCTCACCAGCGATTATGCTACTGACCCAAAGGGCAAGCCCCCCAACCATCAGCTTCTAGAGGATTCTGGGATGATTTGGGGTATAGTTCTGATAGGATTTTCTGAATCAGAAAACACTGCCAGCCTCCAAAGTGAGGTCCCCAAACCTAATTGTGAACTAAATAGATTCAGAGCTTCACGGGACCCATTGTGAGGCAGAGAAATGCCTGGCGGTGGTGGCAGTGGGTGCTAGATGGATTTCAGTTCAACGGATTTGGGGTGGTTTCTTAGATGCAAGAAGGCAGCCGCAAGCACACTTGGTTTTTTAGCATCTATTCTAACTAAGCCTGGCAGGCATAGTGACAGACCATTCCATAAAGATTTGAAACCCTGCTGTGCTGGAACTTTTCATGAGGAATCTCTAGAGTGAACTTTCAGTAGTGTGTCCAGACCAAAGCCAAGGCAATACTCACATCAGACTTGACTGCAATACCTGTCGATTTGGGTGGATTCCTCTTCTCGATGTCAGGCAAATATCCTGAGGTTTCCTATACCTGCCAACAAGTAACATTCCATACTCATCTGGCAAGGCTCCTGGGCACTGTGTCATCGAGGTGTCAAGCCGCTATTGCCAAGGGGCTCCATGAAGTCACCCTTAATTCCTGAACATTGTCTGGTCATTATCTGAGTCTATACAATTTACTCTCAAATTGGATATTTCACTCAATAACCAATGTTTCCAGCGCTGTCCTATTACAAGAAAAAGGCACTTGTTCTGAACTTGTGCCAACAATCCTAAGTACCTTGGAAGAAATTCTCCCTGAGAGTTTCTGAATGATGGAGGGTTCAGGGAGGGAGAGAAGTTAAATGCTCCCATTTGTTCACATAGAAATATTTCATCACATTTCTGTAGGTCATGGATATTTTCAGATACAGTTTAACTCAACCTGGAAGAAGAAACATTAAAGAACCAGCAATGTTTCAAACAATAGTCTCAAAGGTAGACTCATGTTCCTCAGCTCACTCAATACCCCCTTATTAATTCTTGTTTGGCTTGAATGCAGCTTTTCCATGAATTCTGCAAATCTGTACACAGTTGAGTTTGAGAATTTTCATGATCAGACACTAAGACCCCACAAGACATATTACTGTTTACAGTCACAGGCATTTAATGTCAAAGTGGGGTTGAATGGCCAGCAGACACACGCTTAATGAGATATATTTTCACCGAACATAGAAGGCAAGACATCACCATGGAAGCAGAGACGTCACAAGACCTGCATCCTGTTCCCAGGGCATGGAGTGTCCATGAGTTTCCATAACTCCAAGACAAACACACTCATGTCTTCTGAGCTAAGCATTCTGATTCTAGAATTTTCTCCCATGGAGAAAACCAGAGGGGTTGTAAAGGATTTGCAACAGTGTTCAGGGAGGCTTCCTGGATGATGGCGAAGCCCTGCAGCCCACCGCCTTCCCGAGGCCCACAAACCTGTTCAGTACCCTCTTTGCATCCACCATGGTCAGGCAGGTCTAGCCCTTTCTCCCCCGGGTGCACAGCATACACTCTCTTGGTGTCCACCAGGCAGTTTGGCCTCTGTGTTCCATGTCCTCCACGGATCCCTTTGGAAGAAGGTAACCCACATAGGGATGGAAAGAGCAAATATACTCCTTCCCACACTTTTGCTCTCTTTTCACCCATCCAAGGTTTGTGTAGGGGCAGCAGAGCTGCAGGGATATGCAGATGGGGTTCTTCTTCTGTGGTGTTTCCAAGAATCCTCTTGCACAGAGCCTGAGTCTTAGCGCTTAGTGCGTTATTTGGGTCTCTACCCCAAAAACCCACCCCAGCCACGGGGCAGCATTCCACCGGCCAGCCTCCTCAGAAAGTACTCCCGCACCCTAGCTAGCTGCCCTCCGTCCAACGCCCAGGTGCTGACCTAGGCATTCGAAAGGAGACTGGATGAGGAGACATGGCCACCACGCTCAGGTGCCCAAGTGTGCTCCACACCACACTGTCTACTTCAGAGTTGTGATGCAGACTTCCCACTGTGTGCTTTTTGCCCTGAGGCATGCCAACCCTCTCATGTGGCACAGAGCACAGAGCTGGGTTTCAGCCCTCCGGTGACCTGGCTAGCTGATGCCACTGCCTGAGCCTGCCTGCCTCCCTCCCTGGTACCAGTCCTTTCCTATGAGTATCTGCCTGGGCCCTGTGATGCTGGCTCTGCTCTGATGCCCCGAGCCCTGGGTGCAGACCATCAATAGACAGTTGAGGAGCCACAGACTCTGGCTGACTGGCCCTGTGCTCCCCTCAACCCAGCCAGTGTGGTGACCAACGTGGACTCAGGTGCCAGATAGGACTGCAGGCCCTGCCTTCCTGCTCAACCTCAGGGGGCACCTCTGAAGCAAGGCATGTCAGCCCTAAATACCCTCTCCCCAACCCCCTCCCCACAGGCCAAATATTCCCTAGGGACAAACGTATAGAGAAGTCAACACAATCTACACTCCAGGCACTGCATTTCTCTCAGCCTCTCATGGTACACAGGTGGGTCAGAGGAAGATTCAGCACAACAGCACAAACAACACTTGAGTAGTGAGCAAATGTGTTTCTCCCAGGGTGGCAACATTACCAGATACCATGCAGCAGGCCTGGTTGTCAGCCTACCTGTGTTCCAGTAAGAGCCCTGCTCTGACATTGATGAGCAAGCCACAGACCAAGAGTACCTCTGCAGGTAAGTGGGCCCAAATTTATCCCGGATCCTTTCATTTTGTTGTTTTGATTTTGCCCCAAAGTCTAGGGAGATACCTCTGGGGCATGGATGGGGCTCTCCGTTCAAGAGCACAAGAGGTAAATGAGCCATATGTTGCCATCAACACCACTCCTGGGATAGGTCGGGTCAAGCTACTACCCATGTGCAACCCTGTGACCTCAACAGGGCCAAAGCACATCCTGCTCCCTGGATGTGGAGAGAAAAGGGCTTCAGTCCCCGAGCCACATATTTGGAAGTCAGAGCTCTAAGGGAACTACGCATGTGGGCTGGTTGTGGCATAGAAACTGGCAGGCACCACACTGCCCTGAATGCCACCTAGGCTCCTGGCTGCCTCAGAGTGGGGGTTCCTTGGCTGCTCTGCATTCCAGATCGCCCCTAGTCTGTCTTTACTCAGACCTAAGCTGGAACCCCTGTGGTCCCTCCAAGGTCAGGTGGCATAAAAGGGGCCTAGAGTAGTTGGGGTGGCCCTGGGAAGGGAATCCACAGAGGCAAATCCCAGGATGAGGCTGGACAGCATATCAGGGGCTCACTGAGATGGGAACCTATAGCAGATTGCTGTGGGAACAGAGAGCCCAGTGTCTGTGGAGAGTGTCCACATCACTGCCTCAAAGGCTATGTCCCTGGAAAATGACTGAATGTGTCTGTGCCCCCACAGTTTCTGCAGAACTGGGCCTCACAGCACTTTGCCCCCCAGGATTTGGAAAGGATAAACCAAGACAATGAACAATAAGCATCTCACCAGTGCTTGGAACAGAAGTGGCATCCATGAAGACGCATATCCCTAGGATTGCTTGGTAGGAAACGTGTTTTGGAACCCCTGACTCAGCTGGTCATGTGGTTTTGAACATCAGAGAAAAAGCACCTGGTTGCAGGGAACCTCCCTCCAACATGGTGACTCAGAGCTACCCTGATCCAACCTCCTCTCCAGGGACATTCCTGACTGTCTGTTAAATATTGGGCTGTGTAGACACACTATTCTGCAAGCCCTGCACCAGGAAGCCATGGACCCAGCAAGTTTTTGGCGCCCAATTGGGCCCAGCTGTCCTCCCCATGTCACCAGGACAGTGGACCTGGGCCTCTGACCTTACCTCGCTTCTCAGTGGTGATGACGGTGGCCTCTAGGGGCTCCCCCAGCCCTGCATCATCTTAGTCATCAGGCTGGAGATGTATACTGACACTGGGACCAGCTCAGTGGCAGTGAATCGCCTCACCATGGCACCCATCTCCACTGTAGTGAACGTGCTGGAGTTGCTGTTGGCCAGGCAGTAGGCGATCTGATACCCTGTGAGTGGGACAGGAGGACCACACATCAGTCTCATCACCCCACTCAGGACCCCACATTCCCTCCACCCTGCCACCACCACTCTGCCATGTGTCCACCACATCCTTCCTCCTCTGCCAGCTTCTGAGAGGAATGGCACAGCCGCAGTGGCAGATGGAGCCTCTGAGTGCTGGAACCCCATGATTCTCATTCCCCTTCATCTATCCCACCACCAAGATATGGAAACAGTTCCATCTTTAGTGATTCAATACTTACATAAAACACCAATACTCATCATATCAGCAATTTAAAACCTCCTAAAAAACGAAGTTCCAGAACCAGATGCCTTTTGTGGCAAATTCTACCATTCAGGGAAGGATTCATACCAGTCCTTTGCCCACTTTACCAAAAAACAGAAGATAAAGCTTCTAAACTCATTTGCTAAGGCCAACATTACCCTAATACAAAAATAAATGAGGAGACCCCAAGAAAAGAACCTTATAGTCCAATATCCCTGATGACCATAGATGCAAAAATGTTCAACAAAATACTAGCAACCCAAGTTCACCAATATGCTGAGAGGATCATATACTATGACCAAGTGGGATCTTGCAGGAATGCAATGATGGTTTACAGGTGCACATCGATCAAAGTGATACAACACATTAACAAAATAAAGAATAAAAATCATGTGATCATCTTGAGATGCACGGAAGCATTTGATAAACTTTAATATCCGTTTTCAATCAAAATTCTCAACAGAGTGCACAGACCAGGAACATACCTCAACACCAAAAAGGCCATATACGGGCCACCTGGGTGCCTCAGTGGGTTAAAGCCTCTGCCTTAAGCTTTGATCATTATCCCAGGGTGCTAGGATCGAGCCCCACACTGGGAATCTCTGCTCAGCAAGGAGCCTGCTTCCCTCTCTCTCTGCCTCTCTGCCTACTTGTGATCACTCTCTCTCTCTCTCAAATAAATAAATAAAATCTTTTTTCAAAAGGCCATATATGACAACCACGCAGATTACATCACATCACATAGTGAAAAGTTTTAGCTGTTACTATTTCCTCTAAGATCACCTGTTTTAGGAATATTGCCAATCTTTCCTTGCCACTTTTATTGAACACAATATTGAAATTCCAAGGCAGAACAATTATGCAAGAAGATAATCAGAAGGCATCAAAACTGGAAAAAAAGGGGCGCTTGGGTGACTCAGTGGGTTATGGCCTCTACCTTCGGCTCAGGTCATGATCCCAGGGTCCTGGGATAGAGTCCCGCATTGGGCTCTCTGCTCAGCGGGGAGACTCTTTCCTCCTCTCTCTCTCTCTGCCTGCCTCTCTGCCTACTTGTGATCTCTGTCTGTCAAATAAATAAATAAAATCTTTTAAAAAACTGGAAAGAAAGAAGTAAAACGGTCACTATTTGCAGATCACATAGAATATAAGGAAAAACTCAAAGATGCTAGTGAAAAATTGTTTGAATTATGACTAAATTCAGGAAAGGGACAGGATAAAATATCACTACCCCCAAATCTGCTGTGTATATATATGCTAATAATGAATCATCAGAAAATAAATTAGCAAGATCATCCCACCTGAAGTTGCATCAGAAAGAATAAAATACCTAGGAATAAACTGTTGGGACCGGACAGGAAGGGAAACTCTTCAAGATGGCGGATACCCCAAAATGGCCGAGGTTCCCGTCATCACCTCCTCTTGGGACGCCAATGGATCAATGACCTGCTGACAGCTTGATGCAGGCCCCTACACCTCTCCTTTTGGACTTCCCCAACCGAACCCAATACCCATCAAACCCCAGAAAAGGAAGTAACTCTGACTAGTCAGATTACGATCCTTCCTTTGCATAGAGGAAGTAACTCTGACTGGTCAGATTACAATTCTTCCTTTGAATAGAGGAAGTAACTCTGACTGGTCGGATTACAATCCTTCCTTTGCATATGAGCCGACCAATAGGAAATAGTTCTGCTTTTCAACTTTATGTAAACCCCTGCCACCTTGTCTTGCACACGACTTCCCCGACTCACTGCCCTCTTTTGAGTCGTGGAACCTTGCCCGAGGGTGCCCACAATAAAGATCTGTTCTTGGACCCTCGCTTGCCTTGGCAGTCTCATTTCCATTTAGTTACCGAGAAACCTGACATTTGGTGCAGAAACCCGGGAGGAGATCGAGCCCCTGCACTGGCATGGAGGCTCTCTCCTCCTTCATCGGCCTGGGACTCCACTCTCTTTCTCTACTCAGGTCACAGGACTCCTTGCTGTGAGTGTTCCTTGGTCTCCAACCCTTCCCCGGGGCGCCCTGTCCTAATGGATGCCGCATCAGGGCAATCCCTCCTCCGCCACCTGGTGGCTCCGTGGTTCTGGGAGTAAAGGAGACATCCTCACTCCACGGTAACCATTTCCCTAAGCTGCAGCTCAATTCACAGACGAGAGGACGCCCTCCTCCAAGTCTTGAACTGATAAGGGAAGGGGCCATGGGAACCTCCCAGTCCAAATTCAATCCCAAAAGGCCTTTAGGATGCCTAGTGGCTAATCTCCGAACTCTGGAGTTACACCAGGACCTACGAAGGCGATGCCTTATTCATTACTGTACTGTCGCTTGGCCTCAATATGGGCTGGACAACCAATCACAATGGCCACCTGAAGGCACTTTCGATTATCAGATACTTATGGACCTTGATAATCTCTGTAGACTCCAAGGCATATGGTCTGAGGTGCCTTATGTCCATGCTTTCTGGACCTTGTGCTCCAGACCAGAACTCTGCTCTACCTGCTCAACCTCTCAAGGACTCCTAGCCCGCTCTCCCCTGCCAACTCTTCCCCACTCCACCTCTAAAGACTCTAACTCGGCCTCTCTATCTCCCCTCACCGAGCCTCCTGAAAATCTCTCCAGGCCCCCTGTAAGGGTCCCACACCTTCCTACTCCTCCCTACCAACCTTCTCCCCAACACTCTATGCCCCCAACTCCTTCTCCAACCCCTGAAGCTCCAGGCACAGCCTTGAGCACACCCTCTCCTACCGCTCCTCCCCTCTCAGCCCCAGAACCTCAACCACCTTCCATCCCCCTCCCTTCTTCCCCTCCTATCTCCACCCGTACCAGATACAAAAACCCTTCCCTGGACCTGGTCTGCCCCTTGAGGGAGGTTGCAGGGGCAGAAGGGGTTGTCCGAGTCCATGTGCCCTTTTCTCTACAAGACCTATCCCAAATAGAAAAACGCTTAGGTTCCTTTTCGGCCAATCCTGGCAGCTACATCAAGGAGTTCCAATATTTAGCCCAGGCCTATGACCTAACCTGGCATGACTTACATATCATCCAGACCACCACCCTCACCACAGAGGAAAGGGGACACATCCAGTCTGCTGCCCGAGAACCTGCAGATCAGGTTCACCTGACTGATGCTACGATGCCAGTCGGGGCTCAGGCTGTCCCAGCCGTGGAACCAGGCTGGGACTACCAAAATGGCCAGGATGGTCGTCGACACCGCGACCGCATGGTCCAATGCCTCATTGCCGGCATGCGGGCAGCCTCTAACAAGGCTGTCAACTACGACAAGATTAGGGAAGTCATACAGGCCCAGATGAGAAGCCGGCCATGTTCCTTAACCGGCTGACTGAGGCATTAACCCAATACACACGCCTAGATCCAGCCTCCCCTGCGGGGGCGAGAGTTCTAGCCACACATTTCATCTCCCAGTCAGCCTCAGATATCCAAAGAAAGCTAAAAAAGGCAAGGAGGGCCCACAGACCCCCATTTCAGACCTAGTGAGAATGGCCTTTAAAGTCTTTAACTCCCACGAGGAAGCCGCTGAACTTAAACAGCAGGCCAGGCTCCAGCAGAAAGTCCAACTACAAACCCAAGCCCTGGTTGCAGCCCTGTGGCCAGCCAGCTCTGGTAGCCAGCAAAAAGGGGAAACCAACCTCACCCCACTGGAGGCCTGCTTCAAATGTGGGGTTGAAGGTCATTGGGCCCATCAATGCCCTAACCCGAAGGCGCCAACCCAACCATGCCCTCTCTGCCATTTGATGGGCCATTGGAAATCCGACTGCCCTAGCCTCGGGGAATCCTCGGTGCCTCAACGCGGGGGAAGACCTGAGACGGTAAGTTCAGCCTTCCAACTGCTTGGTTTGGAGGACGTCTGACGGAGCCCAGACTCAGCCACCCTTCTTACCCACCCAGGCTGAGCCCAGGGTCATGCTCCAGGTAGCGGGTAAGTCTGTCTCTTTTCTGCTGGACACGGGGGCTACCTATTCTGTTCTACCTTCCTATGTGGGACACACTCGACCCTCACCAGTCGCTGTTATGGGGATCAATGGGAATTCCTTCACTCCTAGAGTCACCCCTCCCCTTATCTGTAGCCTGGATGGGTTCCCCTTCTCCCACTCATTCCTGGTAATTCCCTCACGCCCAGTGCCACTACTGGGTAGGGATATCCTCCAAAAGCTAGGGGCAACTATCCAGTTGTCTCCCTCTCCTCCCTCCTCACCCTCAGCTCGTCTCATCCTATATCTCTCCACTCCATCTACTCCTGCCCCTGATCAATTACCCCTGGTGAACCCCCAAGTATGGGATACCTCGGAACCCATAGTGGCCTCCCACCACACTCCCATCAAAATACAACTCAAGGATGGTTCCAAGTTCCCCTCTAGACCCCAGTTCCCTATCTCCCTCCCTCATCGCCATGGTCTCAAGCCCATCATAGAACAGCTGAAACGTTGGGGACTTCTGATTCCCATAAGTTCTCCTTGTAACTCCCCCATCCTGCCAGTCCATAACCCCTCCAGGGCCTATTGACTGGTTCAGGACTTCCGACTCATCAATGAGGCAATAGTCCCTCTCCATCGAGTGGTTCCTAACCCTTATACCTTGCTATCCCATATCCCTCCAAGCACCACTCACTTTACAGAGTTGGACCTGAAGGATGCCTTTTTTACTATCCCCCTACACCCTGATTCCTATTTTCTTTTCGCCTTCACCTGGGAAGACCCAGACACACATACCTCTGGACAGTTGACCGGGACTGTCCTACCCCAGGGGTTCCGGGACAGCCCCCATATTTTCGGTCAGGCCTTGGCTGTGGATTTACAGCAATGCATCCTTAAGGCTAGTGCCTTACTACAATATGTAGACGACCTCCTCCTCTGCAGCCCTTCCTGCATCACCTCCCAGGACACCTCCTCCCTACTTAACTTCCTAGGGAGCAAAGGGTATCAGGTCACACCCTTTAAGGCACAGCTCTGCACCCCCACCATCACTTACCTAGGCATCCAGCTGACCCCCACCTCTAAGTCTCTTACCAGGGACCGCATCCGCCTCCTACGAGAGCTCCAACCCCCTCAGACGGCAGATGAGATACTCTCTTTCCTCAGGTTGGCTGGCTTCTTTAGGCACTGGATTCCAAACTTCTCCATCCTGTCCCACCCCTTGTACCAAGCAGCAAAGGACACTCCCCAGGGTCCCCTCAGTGATCCCTCTTTGGTCCGCCGCCTGTTTTCCAAGCTAAAAGACTGTCTCACCGCTGGGCTGGTACTAACTTTGCCTGACCCTTCGAAACCATTCCACCTTTACACTGATGAGTGGTCGGGTTCAGCCACTGGCCTTTTGGCCCAACCGGTGGGACCTACTTACCGGATTGTAGCCTATCTATCTAAGCAGCTAGACAGCACCACCCGCGGATGGCAGCCCTGCCTCAGGGCGCTGGCAGCTGCTGCCTCCTTGACTAAGGAGGCTCTCAAATTGACTTTGGGACAACCCCTCGTGGTTTACTCCCCCCATCAACTTGGGGATCTTCTTAGCCACCGATCCCTGGCCCACCTAACCCCCTCTCGTCTCCAACTCTTCCATCTGCTATTCATTGAAAACCCTCAAATCACCCTCGCTACCTGTCCCTGCTTAAATGCTGCAACTCTGTTGCCTACACCCTTGCCTACCTCCGAACCCACTCACTCCTCCCCGCAGCTCATGGAGGATCTCACCCCTCCCCATCTTGGACTCTCCGATCAGCCACTCTCCAACCCTGACTGTATTCTATTTGTAGATGGCAGCTCCCTCCTGGCTGCAGAGGGTCAGAGACATGCCGCTTATGCTGTAGTCACCTCGGAATCAATTGTTGAGGCAGCTCCCCTCACGACAGGGACCACATCCCAAAAGGCGGAACTTATAGCCCTCACTAGGGCATTACATTGTCCAAAGGACAACGAGTCACCATCTACACTGACTCGAAATATGCCTACCTCATTACTCATACACACTCTGTCCTCTGGCAGGAGCGGGGATTTCTGACCTCAAAGGGAACACCCATAGTCAATGGACCACTCATTGCTTAAATACTCGAGGCCCTCAGTCTGCCCACTGAAGTCACGATTGTTCATTGCAAGGGCCATCAGGCCTCCAACGATATGGTCTCCATGGGAAACAACAAGGCCGGCTCAGTGGCCAGGCAGATGGCTCTGAATAGCCCCATATCTCCCATCCTTTTTCTCAATACTCCTCACCAACCATCCTACTTAGAAAAAGAGACCCAAGCACTTCACTCCCTGGGGGGAAAAACAGGAGATAAAGGGTGAATTTACATTCAGAGCAAAATCGCCCTCCCAGAGAACCTGGCCCATACCCTAATTACTGATATCCACCAATCTCTCCATATTGGCCCAAGGGCACTGACCCAATTCCTCCAGCCCCTGTTTTACTATCCATCCCTACCTAAGGTGATTGAGGCTGTCCATACGGCTTGTAAAACCTGCTCGGCCGTAATGCACAAGGAGGAATCCGCCGGCCGGGGCCTAACCATCAACTCCGAGGCCATCAGCCCAGGGAAGACTGGCAGCTGGACTTCACTCACATGCCCCGCTGTAAAACCTTTCGTTATCTACTGACTTTGGTTGACACTTTTACAGGATACATTGAGGCGTACCCCGCAGCCAGAGAGACTGCAGATGTAGTGGCCACAATCCTCATCGAGCACATCATCCCGAGGTTTGGGTTACCCCGGACCTAACAGTCGGACAACGGGCCGGCATTTATCTCCAGCGTGACCCAACAGGTGGCCGAAAGCCTCAACATTACCTGGAAGCTGCACATCTCCTACCACCCTCAGTCTTCGGGTAAGGTGGAAAGGGCCAACGGGTTACTTAGGGCTCAATTCACTAAACTTACCCTGGAGACTCGCCTTTCGTGGCTCGCATTGTTACCTATAGCTCTCACCAGACTCCAGGCGTCCCCCCGAGGACCATCAGGTTTGAGTCCCTTTGAGCTGCTGTACCGTCGGCCTTTTCTTATCAACCACAACCTCCCGGCCATTCCTCCACCTCTCTTATCCTATCTGCCTTACCTTACCCTCCTCCAGGCCCTCTTGAGAGCCCATGCCGATGCTATCATACCGGCCCCGAACGACAATACCTCTGAGGAAGCCTGCCCATGAGACTTATCCCCAGGGGACCAGGTGCTTCTCAGAAATCTTTGGCCAGGCTCCCTGCAGACCCGATGGACTGGGCCCCACACGGTTATCCTCACCATCCCAACCGCAGTAAAATTGCTGGGACATACCGCATGGGTGCACATCAACAACCTTAAGCGGGCACCCACAGGTAACGAATGGACTTCCCAGATGGTGGCACCCACCAAACTCCGCCTGGCTAAGACTCCTTCTCATATTCCTCCTAAGCACCCCCGATCCAAGCAATAGAATGTGAATGTATGAGGAGCACATCCAGATACTCAAAATATCTACCTCAACTAGCCTCCCAGTCCACTACCTACTTTCCTCCTATACCTATATGCCCGCTATCTGTTACTCGGGGAAAACGCCAACTACCTGTATTTCGAAACACACCCCAGGAAAAAACCTTTTGGACCTCTGAACTCTCTCAAACTAGTCGATCCCCTTGCACCCAGTACCCCAAAACTGGTAAAGTTTGCTGGAACTATCTGGGTCATGCCGGTCTCACTGCTGAGGGAGGAGTCCAAGACCAGGTGGCCCGGGAAGTAACCAGACAAAAGGTCATTCAATTAAATAACCGGCTCCAAGCCTCAACCCAGCTTACCTACAAGGGTATTTCCCTTGACAGTATAAAAAAGATCCCCACCACTGAACAACTAACAATAACTCTCCTAAATGCCAGCTATAATTTATGTCGGAATGCCACTGGCAGTGAGGACAGCAACTGCTGGATCTGTTTTCCGTTCTCTACTCTCTCTAACTTCATAGGGATCCCTCTCCCAACCAGCTGGCCACTCCCTAATAACACGATCATCAACCAGACGGTCCACATTGGACCTATTGGAGGAAAAATACCAATCATCAACTACTCCAGCTCTCTCACCTTCGACATGACTAACTCCTCCCTCCCATATTGTACTCCCTCAGGTGTATTCCTCTCATGCCCTCAGGGTACCTATCGTTGCTTAACTATCAATGACTCCCTAGACTGCACATTTATCTTACTATCCCCCTCAACTAACATCTATTCTGATCCTCAACTCCAGTCCATACTATTCCCCCAGCACCGAACCAAAAGGGCTGCCTTCCTCCCCTTCTTGATAGGCGCTGGGATAACTATGGGAGTTGCAACCGGAGCAGCGGGGTTAGGGACTTCCATGGACTTTTACTATAAACTTTCCCAAGCTCTTAACGATGACATGGAACAGATCGCTGATTCCCTCACAGCCCTACAGACTCAGGTCACCAGTTTGGCAGCTGTCGCCCTACAAAATCGAAGGGCTCTTGACCTCCTAACCGCCGAAAAAGGTGGAACATGTCTATCAT
Organism: Meles meles; assembly: GCF_922984935.1. NCBI lineage: Eukaryota > Metazoa > Chordata > Mammalia > Carnivora > Mustelidae > Meles > Meles meles. Next base: position 3,133,724 of record NC_060068.1, read on the forward strand.
TAAATGAACAATGCTGCTACTTTGTTAATCAGTCAGGTATAGTTACTTCCAAGGTCAAAGAACTCCGGGACCGGATCCAGACCAGACGTCAGAGCACATCTTTCTGGGGCTTAGACCCCCACACTTGGGTAACGTGGTTACTCCCTTTGGCGGGACTCCTATGCCTAATCCTTCTTCTCATCTCTGTCGCTCCTTGCGTATTTCGATGTTTACAGGAACGCCTGCAAGAACTCACCTGGGTATCTGTCAACCAACTTTTTCTTCAGCCCTACTCTCACCTGCCCACCTCCGACTACCCCTAATGATGCCCCACCATCAGCAGGAAGTAGTCAGAGCAGAGTCGACGCCCCTGACACCATTATATAAAACCAAAGGTCAGAATGCTGGGGCCGGACAGGAAAGGAAACTCTTCAAGATGGCGGATACCCCAAAATGGCCAAGGTTCCCATCATCACCTCCTCTTGGGATGCCAGTGGATCAATGACCTGCTGACAGCTCGACGCAGGCCCCTACACCTCTCCTTTTGGACTTCCCCAACCGAACCCAATACCCCTCAAACCCCAGAAAAGGAAGTAACTCTGACTGGTCAGATTACGATCCTTCCTTTGCATAGAGGAAGTAACTCTGACTGGTGGAGTTACAATCCTTCCTTTGCATAGAGGAAGTAACTCTGACTGGTCGGATTACAATCCTTCCTTTGCATAGAGGAAGTAACTCTGACTGGTCGGATTACAATCCTTCCTTTGCATAGAGGAAATAACTCTGACTGGTCGGATTACAATCCTTCCTTTGCATATGAGCCGACCAATAGGAAATAGTTCTGCTTTTCAACTTTATGTAAACCCCTGCCACCTTGTCTTGCACACGACTTCCCCGACTCACTGCCCTCTTTTGAGTCGTGGAACTTTGCCCGAGGGTGCCCACAATAAAGGACCCTCGCTTGTCTTGGTGGTCTCATTTCCATTTAGTTACCGAGAAACCTGACATAAACTTCACCAAGAGGTAAAATTTTGTATCATGAAAACTACAAGACGGTAAGGAAAGAAACTGAAGCCAACACACATACACCAAGATACCACATATTCATGGGTGAGAAGAATTAATAGTGGTAATATATCCATACTTCCTTAAACCATCTACATTGCCAAGCGTGTGGCTGCAGCACGAGCACCACCCCCCGTGCTGCTATCAGCTTGCTGCCCCCCAAAAATGCACCCCTGCCACACTGCTGTGCCCCTTACTGCTGCACCCCCTCTGTCCTGTGCCCCCGGCCTCTGGCCTCTGCTGTGCTTCACTGCCCCACCTCCTTGGCATGCACTATGAGCAGGTCCAGCAAGCCAGTCAAGCTGTCGCTGTGCTGCTGTCTCAGGGCTGGTCCCACCCTCCCTATGCTGCCATGCCGCCTATATTCCAACCCCCCCTCCACAGGTGCCACAGGGCTGATCCATTCAGATGTCACACAGCTCCTGACCCATGGACCGCTACCCCTCCCTGTGCCACTACTGACTGGTTGCCCCCTCCCCCGACTCTGGTGACCCCAGCTCTCCCCACACTGGTACCACCCCCATACCTGAGCGTTTTCACCTGACGCCTCCTGGCACCCTTGCATCCTTGCTACCCCGCCCACCACGCCAAGACACTGGCCTCCAGATGATTCCTGGCTGGTACCCGCCATGCCCCATGTCAAGACCCGGGAGCTGCTTCCCCCTCCCCCTATTCCATTGCCTCCCTGCTGCCACACATATTACTGCTTCGCATGCCCCCCCCAGCCCCCCTCATGGTACATTATGGAGCTACTACTGACCTGAATATTCGCCCCTCTCCCCACGCTTACACCACATTGCTAACCCCACAAGCACCCCTGCTACCCTGTGTGCCCCTCATCCTGCCCCCCTTACCTCAGCTGCCGCTGCTCCCCCGCAGCCCTGTGCCCCTGGCCTCTGCTGTGCTTAGCTGCCCCGCCTCCTTGAGCTGCATGATGGGCCCACCCACCAAGCCCTCCTAAATGTTGCTGCCCCACCTCCTTGACTTGCGCTGTGGGCCCGCCCACCATGCCCTCCTAAGTGCTGCTGCTGCTGCTGAGCAGCGGCCTCTGGGCTGGTCCCACCCCCACTGGAGGTTGCTGCAGTCTAGATTCCACCCACCCCCCACAGTCGCCGCATGGCTGCCACCGTTGGTGGTCACGCAGCTCCCACACCATGGTCCGCCACCTCTCCCTGTGCCACTACCGCCTGGTTGTCCCCTCACCTGGCTCTGGTGAACCCTGCTCCTTCTCACAGGGGTCCTTCCCCCCTGCCATAGGGTTATCACCTGGCTGCCACCTCCTCCTGCCTGGGCAGCCCCATGGCCCCACTACCACCCCATGCCATGACTGCCCCATTGCCCCACTGAGTCGACCTTGATTCCCGCTAACACACCTCGCCCCCCACAGTTACTGCAGCACAGGGACCTGCTGTCCCACTGCACATCCCCCCAGCGCCACTGCAGCCCTCCCCAAGCTACTCCCCAAGTTTCCCCTTCTTTCTGCCCTGCACCCGACCCCCATCCCACCCCGCCACCCGCTGGCCTGGTGCTGCTGCCAGGGTTTCCAAGGCCACGGCCCTTTCCTTGGTTGCCCTGCTGCCACTGCCTTTCCCCATTACCATGAGACCGCCGCCTCGCTGGTCCTGCCCACCCCCCACCATTAACCCCCACTCCAATACCATCCTGCTTCACCCCCCACTGTACTGCTGACCCACTGTGTCCCCCCAAAGCCACTGTCACCCCACTGCACCTCCCCAACATCGCTGTGACTGTGACCCAGTGACATTGCTTCCCGCTGCCTTCCCTCTTGCTGATGCCCTGCTGTGCCCGCCCTCCACTGCCACCTGGCCCAACTGCATGCCCTGCCATCAATGTGGCCCCAACAAACAATTACCCCCGCCACTTCTCTGTCCCTGTGACCCTTACAGCCCTCACTGCTGATGGGCTGCTTTCCCCAGGTCCAGAGGCTGCTGTTGAGCTGCCTTCACAGCCCAGCCCCCTTAACAGTTACCAGGCCCTGCTGCCACACCCATCACACCAAGTGTCACCATGCTGGCCCCCTCACTGGTCCCATCTCCTCCCTGCCAACTTCTGGCTAGCTTAACCCCCGCCCCCCGCAACAAGGTACTGCCCTGCTGCCCCACCCCATTTTCAAGGGCTCCCACCCTTGTTTTCTTGCTTCCCCTCCCCCACCGCTGCTGCCTGGCTGCCCCCGCCAAATCACTGCCTCACATGATGTCCATTTACCCCATCGCACTGGGACACAGGGCCTCTTTGCCCTGAGTTTAAGGGACTGGAGGGGGCAGGTCCAGCGTGCTGATCTCACTCCTGGATTCTGAGCTCTCTCCCTCCTGAGTCCTTCACCTATTTCTAGAAGTTTTCAGACCTAGGTCATCTTCTCTCTAGTCTTCCGTAGGAATGCCTGTTCTTTTGCTCATTATGGTAATTTCTTCTGGCACTGCTGCACCAGCCTGGGAGTATCTATGGATGAATCACGTATTTTGGTGTTTTGAAATAACTCCATGCCCATTCCCATCAGTGCTGAGATCTGACCAGTATTATTTCTTGTTCACTCGCACCATCTAATACTGCCAAAAGATGTTGAATAACAGCAATTAGTCACATTTCCCCATTCCTGATTTTGTAGAAATGTCTTCCCTCCAGCCACCCAATTAACTATTTTCCTGATTGTGGGAATGAGTGCTATGTGTGTGGAAGATAGTGTGTTCTCACAGCACAAGTGTCTCTGTTTCTATTTTATGTGGCTTTTATTATGGCTTTGATTTCAGTTTAGTCAAAGGGTCTTTCAAGTTCTAGTGAGATCATGATATTTTCATTGGTGATTTATTAATATGATACCTTATCTTAGAGCATTTATCAATATGAAATCCCACTCTGTATCTGTAATAAATTACTATGGTCATAGTGTATGAATATATTAATCCGATACTGAAATATCACTGCTGACATTTTATTTAGAACCATTGTAAATATTTCATTATATTCTGTAATCTTCTTTTTTCTGTAATTTATGCATCAAGTGTATGTAACCATATATTATTTCTTCATATAAGAATTCAAATATTTGATGTTTTTCATTGTTTTCTATATAGAGTATTTACATATATGAAGAAAACATATGAAACTATGGTCTCTGAAGACTTGTTAGTGATGCTTGTGAAGCTAATGCATCTTATGCTTTTTTGAGGAGTAGTTGCTAAAATTATTTTCTGTTGTTTTCCTAAGGATTTGGTCTGTTTATTCATTTTTAAGGGAAATATTTTTCTTCCTAATGAAGTGAGATTTTTATTTATATATTAACACAGGTTAATGCTTTTTTAAATATTAATACAGGTTATGCTTTTTCCCTCTTTTTATTGACATGTCATTTCTCATTTGCAGATTTGTGTCTTAGTCATTTTCATTCAAAACTTAGTAAATGGTTTGTACATTTCTGTCATTCAAAAACTGGATTTTCATGCAACAATTAGACTTATTTATTTATTTGTCCATTTGATTATTTATTTTAAAGATTTTATTTGTTTATTTGACACATAGAGAGAGAGAGAGAGAGATCACATGCAGGCAGAGAGGCAGGCAGAGAGTAGGGTGAACATAGAACCTGATGCATGTCTTGATCCCAGGAGCCTGAGATCATGACCTGAGCCAAAGGCAGAGGCTTAACCCACTGAGCCACCCAGGAGGCTCAAGGCCCCAATTAGATGTAAATTCAGGTTGTGATAATGGTACTAGGGGGCTCTGGGTGCCTGACAAGAGAGCAGAGACTGATGTCTATCCCATTCACAGATGGGAAGAGCTTGGACCTGCTTCAGTGGGACTGGGAGCAATGACCCCCATTCATGTGGGACTGTCCTGCACTGTGACTCCTCTAACCCCCTGGAGAAACTGCTCAGGTGCTGCTCTTCCCTCAGCCCATGGGTAAACCTAGGTTATCTCTTCCTTATTCCTATGACTAGAAACATCACCAGCCCAGGGTGTTGCAGGGAATAGACACAGTGAATGGCAGGCCCATGTTGGCATGAATGACTGTATTCCCAACAACCAAGGGAAAGAAGGAGGCATACTCTTTCCACAAACCCACTGTGGTGCTCAGGAGGCTGTGCTATCATATTTCCTCCATGGCTCCTCCTCAATTTGCAGAGTACCATGCACATGAGGATACCACCTACTACCCAAGTGTATCTCACAAAATCCCTGCCCTCCATTGCAGGATCTTGAGCATACTCAGCCCCACTCCATGTGGGATTCCAGAACTTCCATACGCTCCCACTCTCGACAGTGAAGAGCAGCAACTATGAAGTCAGCACAATCAACATCCCTGTCCAGGTGACCAAATGTCAAGGAGCACAAGTTAGGAAAGGGCTTTTCTGATGAGAAGAAGCTCTGTGGGGTGTCCTGAGAGGAGTGAAGAGGTGGACCTCCCTCAAACTGGAAGACACAAAGTGAATGACAGATGACAAGTGACAAGTTACTCAGTTCACGGGGACTCCTCTGAGAGTGACCTGAGCTGTGACTGGATCAATCTACCCATGGTTCTCTCTGCCTGTACAACTTCCTATCGCCCTCAATGACTCACTCCACCACATTCTGCATGTTCCTCAGACAACTTCTCTGTGGAGGGGCAGGTGTTCTGTGTGGGGAACCTGTGATGATCCAGGCAGTGGGTTCTTTCTCTTGGCCTTAGCTGGCCCTTCCTCACACTGAACTCCATTGATTCACCCTTTCTTTCTCCAAGGAATCCCCAAATATTTGTTCTCCTGCCCATCTGTTAATTGACTTGTTTCCTCTCACTGTAATCACCTGGAACTCTGAGAGAATAGGGGACAAATCTCACCTTCACTTTGAATTCCACGAAGGACCCCGCTCCTCTTTCCTCAACTTTCCCAGAAAGAGCCTTTCCCAGGGCTACATTTTTCTATGTACCTTCTGAGAATCTGCTTATAAATTTGTCCCCAAAGTCACCTTCTAATACCTACCATTGTTCAAGACCAGAAACAGAATTAAAACATGTATGTGGGGTAGATGTATGGAAATAGCCACCTCATACAGAGAACATACATCAACCCAAGGAAAGCAATGTTCTGTTTAAGGTCCATGTTTCTTCCTGAATGTCCTCATTCAGGTCCTCAGATGGGAGCACAGAGGTGAGGCAGACCCACACACCTGGGGCAGGACAGATGGTCTTTGGCAACCTCCTCACTTAAGGATTCAATTAGATGGTCCCTCCCCCTGCCACATGAATTACCCTCTGGTGAACGTCCCTGAAATTTGTACGCACATCTGTCATATCCATCTGACACCTATGTATTTTAGATATTACATAGATTTCAAATACTGTTTTGCAATTCAAAATATGCACTTTATGGATATTTGGCTCTTAGTGTAATCAATACTGAATCAATTTTATAACTTGTTAAATTATAATTGAAAATTCCTCAATAGTGGAGCCTATGAATCAATAAAATACAGGTATAATTATCTGGGAATAATTTGCAATCAGAAACTTAAAGGTTACTAACTGCCCAATTCTGATTGATATATAAAAGTAAAGAAGAATAATTATCTCCACCTCAAAATAATCCAATAGTTCAAAGTGGGTGTCAAAAGTTGAGGGATTCTCCCTAGATATCATTGATCCCAAAGAATTCAATCAGGGTCTAGTGTGAAGGTGGGAGTGATGCTGGGGGCTGGAGAAGGAGTGGAAGCTGGTCAACCAGCAGAGAGGGGCTGGTGTGTGGAGTTCAGTGTTCTTTCCCAGGGGCCACACCCTGAGGAAGTAGAAGCTGGAAGAAGACCTCTCCTCCCAGTTCAGACAAAAGCACTGGGTCAGGTATAGAGAGGAGTCTCCTTCCCAGCCCTTCCTATTACATCCTCATCTGCAGCAATCAGAGGATACTCGGTCCTTGTGAAATACGTACTTCACAAATGACGACGTAAGTTCTGGACCACTGGACCAAATGAGAAATTCTGCAAACTGGAAAAGAGGAAAAGCTTTAGAATTTCTCTTTCCCTCATAGGTAGTGGTGGCAGCACATGTTCTATTTAATAATTTACCTCCTCCTGTGCACTATCTACTCTGTGAGATCAATCATTTCACGGTCATGGGTACAGAGCTTCCCTTTCATTTTACCCCCTGCTTCCTTACTTGTTCTTACTGTTTCATAGGGCACAAACTCTATCATCACCTCTAAACTGATTCTATCTAGTATCTCGTACAGGAGTTCAAGTATTAATTCCCTACAACAACTAGGTGATTTTCTCTATGTCATCAATGAAGAAACCTAAAAGGCATTAAAGAAAAAAAAAATTCCATTTAGGATAGTATCAAAAAGAAAAAAAAAATTTATGAGTTAACTTAATGAAGTGGGAAAAGACTTCTAAACTGAATAGTAGAAAAGAATGCTGAAAAGGATTTAAATAAGTGAATTCCATGGAGTTAAACTCCTAGGTTAGGGTCAAATGTAGGTTCAGGAGTTTGTCAGTGAAGGAGAGAAGGAAGAACTCTCAGAAGGGAAGAGGGCTCCATTCATAGTACTCTTCTTTTTATATCAATCATCATACTAAATATAAATAAAAACTAGTCTAAAACATATTAAGTATATCATTGGGTCAAATAAATATGAATCTGTGGCTAATAGTTAAGGAAAATTTAACCTTGTAAAGTAGGTAAAAGCAGAAGACACCATTTACCCTGCCCATATAGGCAGGAGAGAACATGACAGGGGTGATAGTCAATACCACCTCAGGAAGTGAGACTCCCTGGATCCTTTCTCCTGTCTAGTGTTTCCTCACCATGTGCCCCATTCCTTCTCTCCCAGGGTATGTCCCTCTCTCCAATGTGACCCTCCAAGACAGGCATTCCTCTCTGCTTAGATGATCAGGAGGTGACTCAGATGTAAAATACATCACAGCAAGACTCAGTGACCTCACTGCTCCTTGTGAGACTTTTCTTATTCAGGTGCATCAATAAACATGCCTTTGGAAGTATACTGCACTATGGAGACGTCTCCTATACACAACCTGAAATTATACCTAAAGAACCTTGAAAAAGACAAGAAAATAAAGCTTAAATTGAAGAGGAATAGGGAAATAATAAAGTTTAGAATGGAAATCAAGATATAGAAATTTAAAAAGTAAGAACAGATCAATGAAACATGGACCTAGTTCTTTTTTTTTAATATTTAAGATTTTATTGCCCAAATAAAGACAGAATGATAAGGGCATCACCTCATTTGTATATGTTCAGAGTCTTGGAAGCTTAACTACCCTCCATTCTCCTACAAATGGGCCTTGAGAGCTTGTTTGGAGGTTCTAGCAGGGGAGTGCAGTTACTCCTATACCCTTGACTTAAGAAAGGTCCTCTCCTCTGTTGGGAAAGGTCATCTTCCTTGACATAGAGTGCAGCATTGGAAGGGATTCACATGGAGTGGTGAGGGAGGAAGGGGACACCAACCTAGCCAGCCAGATCAGCTGAATCAATCATGACAATCACTGGGGTGACAGAGGTCGCAGCCAGATCACCCCCTCATCAAACATGGACCTGGTTACATGAAATAATTAACAGAATTGATTAAACCCCAGGCCAGACTTATCCAAAGAGAGAGACCGAGAGAGAGAGAGAGAGAGAGAGAGAGCCCAAATAAATAACCTCATGAAAGAAAGAGGAGAGATCACAGCCAGCACCTCAGAAATACAAACCATCACAAAAGAATGTTATGAGAAAGTATATACTAACACATTAGGCGATATGGAAGAAATGGATAAATTCCTAGAAACATATAAACTAAAAAAGAAGTGAAACAGGAAGTAATAGAAAAATAGGAACAGTCCCATAAGCAGGAAATAAATTGAATCACTAATCAAAAACCTCCCAAAAACAAAAGTCCAGGGCTGGAAGACTTGTACAAATTCTACAAACATTTAAAATTCTACATTTAAAGATTTAAAGAAGAATTAACACCTGTTCTTCTGAAACTGTTCCAAAAATAGGAACAAAAGGGAATCTTCCAAAGTCATTCTATGAGGCCAGCATGACCTGGATTCCAAAACCAGTCAAAAACCCCACTAAAAAGGAGACTTGTTGACCAATATCCCTGAAGAACTTGGATGCATAAATTCTCAAAAAGATACTGGCTAATCGGATCCAACAGTACAGTAAAATGACTATCATCATGGAAAGTGATATTTATTTCTGGGCTACAGAGATGGTTCAACACCTGCAAATACATCAAGTGATACGCTGCATTAATAAAAGAAAGGACAAGAACCATATACCCTCACAACTGATGTAGAAAAAGCATTTGTCACAATATAGCATCCTTTCTTTATAAAAACACTCAACAAAGGAGGGATGGAAGGAAGACTAAGGCCAATTCGCCTCTGTTCCCGAAATCCACAACCTTAGTATAATCATGAGTAGACGCCAGACAACCCACATTCCGATACATTCTACAAATCTCACACCAGTAGTCTTCAAAATACCCAAAACCAAGAAGAACGAAGGAAGATTGAAAAAGATCACACATTGTAGAATATTGGTACATCGTGATGAATAAATGCAATGTATTATTTCACCTGGATCCCAGAATGAAAGAAAGATATTAGTGACAAAAACCTGTGAAATCTGCCTAATGTCTGCGGTTTCATTAGTATCAGTGGACTTCTGTTCAGCTCTTGTTTTTATAAAATACTGTTGTTATGCAAGGTGTTAGCAGTAGAATAATCTGAGACAAAGGGATATGAGTGATTTTTGTACTACATTTGCATTTTTTTCTGTATGTATACAATTGTTAGAGTTTTAACACAGAAGTACATAAAAATAAAAGAATAAAAATGTAAATAAAAATATATCCTGCTCCCTTCTCTGTGTTTATAAACTTCAGAATTTGCAAATCAGGCCTCACTCTAAAAATGTTCACAGCCAGTCCTTAGTCAGTAACTATATTTTCTTTTCATTATTCTGTAAAGAAAAGTATTAACACAGTGATCTCAATTCCTGTCTTTTATTTAAATAGCTTGAGGATCACAATAAATCCCCTCCATAGCATGAGCTAAGCAGATCTCCACCACCCTGGCAGTGGAGGAAACCATGCAGAGCAGGCACCACCACGATCCCCGGTTTTGGCCAGTAGAAAGTGTTCCCATTTATCCCAGTCCTCTCTCTTACCAACGAAACACCATAGATGCAGTACAACAAACACATACAGAAAGACTCCAAGAGGAAGAAAGGATAAGGAAGATTTCCCAAAAACCTCAACAGTCAAGGAAAACACAGTAGTGAATTCCTTGGTTCCTTCCCTTCTGTTACCTCCCCAACATGAAAGACAAGATGCTGCAGGAGACTTGAGCCAACAATCACTCAGAGGCCCAGATTTGGAGAAATGAAGCAAAGAGCATTTTCCAAATTCCAAAATTCCAAAAATGCTAATACTCATGATCAGAGGATCTGGAGAAAAGTTGGCCTAAGCCTGAAAATATTTTTGACAAACCTGCCCATCACTTACCTATACACACTAATGAATTCCCAAACTGTGCCCTAACGCAGGGCTCTCAACATTGCTGAGCAAAGACCTATTGCTCATCCCCTCCTGGCAAAAAGAAGTCATTATCTAATTTTCTATGTGGGGTTGTGTCACTGGGTTCAGTGGAGAATTGGGCTTCCATACCATGGGAGCATCAACAGGCCTGGGGAAGGAGGGATAATTGGGCTAGTTAGTACTCCAGTTCAGCCCACCCTTGCGTTTAACTGGCCTGAAGGAGCCTACTTCAATCCAAACCTTCAGGAGGGAGATGGAATGGCAGAGCTAGTCTGCACCCTTGTACTCCTGATGGTGACTTTGGGGCCTGTGAGGAGCTGATATTGTGCTCTTGCCTGATATTAACACACTGAATAAGGGGGTTGAACACCGGGGAGCTGGCCTTACACTTGACTCAACGACCTCTGGTGTCAGGGATCAGAGAGCCTAGTGGGGACCCAAATGACCATTCGCTGCAGTGAAGCAACTAAATTCAGTCCCGTGTGTACCATTCTGGGGTCAGCAGGGCCCAGCAGGGAGCCTGCCCTACTCCCCCACAAGTTGGGAATGAGTAGGTCGCAATTTTGCCCCATTTTCCCCAAGAGGGAGTCAGTAGCACCTACCAGTGGGATTGAGAACTTCAATTTCCCTGGAGGCATGAGGAAGCTGGCATACAACCCCTGACATCATGCTCACCTTGATGGGAGGATTGAATGAAGGAAGGTAACTGGGGAGACAGCACTTCACATCATATTGCCCCAATATGATCCAGGAAAAAAAGATCATTTGTCATGTCAAGAAGCAAGAAAATCTAGCCTTGGATGAGGAAGAAGAATTTACTGCCACTAACATTAGGGTGACTCAGTTGCTGAAATTAACAGATAGAAAATTTTAGGCAATAATTGTAAAATCCATCTGATGGGACTACAAACACTCATGGAACAAATGGAAAAGACAGAATGAAGAATTGAAATAGAAGTCATCAGAACACAGCAAGTGGGGATTATAGAACTGAAGAATACAATACATGCAGCTGATAAAGAAACCTTGCTGATCAAGCTCATGAATCAGTAACACTTTTGGTTATTTCTTTGTTTATTGGAAGGACAAAGGGGCTACATGCCCTCTGCATAATTCCCATCACCATGAAGAGTCTCCATAGGGTGTCATCAGGGGGAGCTGTGTACCAGCTCAGAAGGTTAGGCTGAAGCAACTGCAATGGTTCCAGCTGACTGGGCAATGCACATGGTCTAGTTGACCCCAAAGAAGTGACAGCAGCTGCTTCTTCAGAAGGGACAAACTCAGAGCTCATGGCCTCCCAAGACCTCCTCTTGAGAGGTAAGTTACAAGCTGGGCTGAGGACCCCGTATCAAGTGGCATTGTGGGCTCAATTTACATAATGTACCACAAAACACAATTTCACCCTGGGAGCTGATAGGGAGACAAAAGACACATCCCAGATACCAGCACCAGCTGTAAGGGCAGGGGAACTTTGGGAAGTCCACACTGTTGTGTCTGTTATCAAAGGAACGAGACTGAGACAAAGTGAAAGTTATGCAAAGCCTTATTCTATGCCAAGCATTAGAAGTTAAACTGAGCGGCCATGGGAACAAGGCTGAGACAAAGTGAAAGTTATGTAAAGCTTTATTCTATGCCAAATATTAGAAGTCAGACTGACCGGCCAGGGCCGCCTCTGAAGAGAGCAACCCCTCTTTGGTCTTACAGGCTAGTTTTATAGGGCACAACTGCAGTCCTTTACATATGTGGGTTTGGATGATTGGATGTCTCCTCCCTGTGTGTTTTAGTAATGGTTACCCGGAACTGATACAACAAAATGGCCTTGTTTTAGGTATGCATTTTAGCAACAGTTACCTGGAACTGATATCAGTAACTGCTGAGGCATTTATTAAACAACAAATTGTCTACCTAGGCAGCACGGAGTCACTATGGCTAAGTAGGCCCAGGCAGGCCCTAGGGGTTTAACAGGTTTTAATGTGGAATTGGCCCCATCACACACCATGACCTGGTCTCCTCACCTCCTTCTCCCCCTCCTCACCCATTGATCTGGTTCATGGAGATTTCTAAAGGCAGACATTGGAGGAGTCCCTCTGCCTTTACTCTTCATTTCTAACATGTGTCTGTTTTCATTTCAAGGACCAATTAGTTCTCATGCTGTGGTGACTCAGGGACTCTCACTCACTGTGTCCCCAGGAGGGACAGTCACTCTCACCTGTGCCTCCAGCACTGGAGCAGTCACCATTGCTCACCATCCATACTGGTTGCAGCAGAAGCCTGGCCAAGTCTCAGGACATTGATTTACGATACAAGAAATAAACACCCTGGACCCGCATCAAGTTCTCAGGTTTACTCCTTGGAGGCAAAACTCTCCTGACCCTCTCTGGTTCCCAGACTCAGGACAAGGCTGATTACCACTGGGAAGAGCCCAGTGCTTGGCTCAGTGTGAAACCCAGGTGTGGCAGGAAGACAGAAACTGGTTTTCACCAAGTGTGGGTACCACTATGGTCATGTCTATATTGGCATCCCGTGACCAGACACCTGACTTCCAGGATACACTCAATGTTAACCATCCATGCAAAGATGACGATTGGATGGGTCTGAATGTTTACAAATTTTTGAATCAATTTTGGAACATAAATTTTTGATATTTTATTAAAATATTAAATATACACTTCTGGTGACTCAGTATTATATTTTTAGAAAACAATTATTAAGGACAATTATCTACCTAAGACACTTAAGAATCAATATACAGGTATGTCCAGGTCAGAGTTGTTGACAATGAAAAACAATTGAAGCCAACATGAATGTATCTCACTGGAAAACTCACCAAAATATAGTAAGTCATCCTTGGGAACAAAGATCAACTATGAATCCAAATGAAACAGAACCACATGTATTATTAGAAAAAGATCACCAATTACATTGTGTGCGGCAGTGCTGGTGATGGAACAAGGAACACAAAAGCAGGAACTTGTTATGTAATAATAATAACATACAATTTATATATTTGTGTACAAAGTCTATATATATTTATATATAAATGTGTATATGTAATATGTATTTCCGTATATGTATGTATGTATGTATATTTTCTTTATATATAACATATAAAATTTATGTATATATTATTCATTTAAATTAGTATACAAAATATATAATTTTTTTAATTTTTATTTGTTTATTTACAAAATATATAAATTTTATAAATATGTATATATTTATTTTATACGTGTGTGTGTGTGTGTGTGAAACTTAGTACAGCACATCCTTTATACTATTGACAGTTATTCATTCAGGAGGAAGTGGCAGTGGGAGAGAAGACTGTGTTTTCAGGGATGGCATCATATTAATGTTAGAGACCACTAATAGAAATGTTACAAATATCAGTACCCACACTGATAATTTACAAAATTACAGAAAAACATCTCAAATATATCAGAGTTAATACAAAGTACTTATGGTAAGGATAAAATAATTAGTAAAGAGGAAATGGGAACCCACAGGTATAATCAAAGACAAAAGGCATGTGGTTCCTGTCAGCATGACACTTTTTTAACAGAGACAGATACAGTGACAAAGCATATGCTATGGGGGCTGATAAACGTAACAGGACATCCTAACAACAGCAACAATAACCAAATAAATCAACCTGTAAGGGTAACCAAGTTCGAATCATTACTAGGGTTTGACCAATGGATTTTTCTGGGGAACTTTAAGCCTTGGGCTTTTTTCAAGTGCATTATGTACCAGTAATGAAACCACAGACAAGGCAGAATAAAAGATCATTAGGAAATTCTGAAATGTTTTTTAACATAAATACTTCCCTTAGCTGTCTACCTGAGGGCCTTGGTGTCCTGGGAAAATGAATAGCTCAATCCCAGATTTGACCTGCTCATGCTACTGCCCTGAGTGGTGGCCTAAGCGAGGTCCACCTGAAAGGTCAGAAAGCCCGACCAAGAATGTTATTCAGTAGGACTTTGGTGGGGGAGAATGGTGTCTATGGCCAACAGGGGGTGCTACTGGGCTGCTCATGAGAGATGAGGGGCCTGGGTCTGGGTCAGGAAGACCAGGAGAATCTATCACCCGCTCTTGCACACTTAAGAAGCAGGGTCCTCTCTGTGGGTGACTATCTTGCATCTGGGTACCCAGAAGCAACATGGCCTTAGTTTTGAATCACACAGGCCTCATATCATGTCCTCCACTGCACCATGGAGTAAACCAATTTTCATGAAAAGAGAGATGAGCAGGATAATCCTACAACAAAAATAAATTTGCTTCCTAAACTTGAGGTTCGATGCTCCCTGGGCAAAGCATTGGGTATATGGGGGGGGGGACTGTCTCTGTGCCCATAATTGGGCCCAGCAAGCAGAGCTCCGGGGCTTTTCCACCATGGCCTGTATTCTTCTCTTCACCTCCTCACTGATAGAAGAGTGTTTCCTTTAGGAGAAAGTGGAAGGTTTGGCGAGTGAGGAAGGACAATGCCTTTTATTCTGCTCCTGTGATCTGGGCACAAGTGGTTGTCATTTCATTCTTACTGCCATGTTCTGACCCATTCTTCTGGGGTTGTAGGACAGATGGAGCTGTCTCTGCCATTTACTGAGTGTAAGTCTTTCTTTAATAAATGGTTGAAATATATATTAAAGTAAGAGACATATATCCGAAACTCATTTTCTCACTCTAGCAAATCAGTGGAAGGACCATAATCCAACAGAAGAGTATCAGAAGTGAAAATTACAGGATATTCTCATTGATGAACATAGCTGATAGTTGCACAAGTGACTCAATGCCTGTGCCACTGGAGTCACAGTATCTCAGAAAAATTATCCTTCACTAACAGGGGGGATTGGGACTGAGACCAGTTGTATGCAGTCTCTCAGTGATGAGGAATGTGGAATGTGGGGGGCCAGATGTGGAGAGGCACTGAAGCATGTGTCAGGTGCCTGCACCAGGGAAAGCTCCTGAGCTCTCAGTGCCAGTTTTCTGACACTGGGAAAGAACAGTGAAGCCAGCAGACACACAATATGGGACAAAGTGATCTATAGAGAACATGATCAGACTGCCTCTACATGTCCTCCCAGATGCAAGTACAGCCCAGAGGGAGATGCTCCCTGATTCACACAGGAATACTCAGGACCCATATGGGCTGCTGCTTTACCACCTTCCTGTGTGTGGGTTTCCTAGAATCCTGGGTGCTTTTCCGATCTCCAGGCCATCAATCTAGCCATTCTGCTTGAGCTGCCCATATCTGCACCATGGAAAAATGAATGGGACCCTGGTGTCTGGGCAATGCTCAGGTGTCAGGAAGGCCACCCTCAGAGACCCTTGCTGCTACCTATGATTTCCAAGTGCACCCATGATGAAATCTGCAATAAGTGTGTGAGCCCTTTAGTTGCTACCATTTCAGTTGTTACTTTTGTATACATCTTCATTTTTCCAATACTTTATAGTGATTTGTGGAAACAGATATCAGTCATGTTTTCAGCTTTCCAAGACTTTCTTTTTTCTTGAGTTTCAATACTGACGCTCACCTCAAAATTTGATAGGAAAGTATCCATTGGAATCCAAGGTATCTTGGACATTCGTTTAATAACAACATCCTTTAGTGTGATTATTTTTTTCTGACATCAGTTGTGGCTCTCAAACACATGCAGAGACAGGAAAAGTATCCTGTAAGAATTAACAAACCAACTCCTTACTCCTGATTCCACAATGAATGCCAAACATAATTACACATCATCCTGGGACTAGCACAAGCCCTGAACTTCACCCACCCCTCTAACCCTCCTGGCACTCATCCTAACTGCCAGACCCATCTTTAAACTTATAGGTCCTTCTACTCCTCCGCAGAGCACAAAGGGAAAGTGACTTGAAAATACACCCAGGCTGTCACACCCACTTGTTTCCACTGTGTCCTTTTATATTCTTTTTAATTTCATTAATTTCTTCTTTTTTTAATGAGCTTTATGCCCACTGTGGGGCCTGAATTTTCAACCCCTTGATCAAGGATCACATGCCATACCCACTGATTTAGCCAGGTGCACAGTATCCTTTTCATTTATGATCATGAGTCCCACTTGTCTATATTTGTTATACCTGATGTGGCCAGTTGTTTCCAAATTTCATGGTCAAACTCCGACCTTCCCTCCTCAAAGGCTACTGTTCCATTGATGGTCTTTACAGAATAGACAACTTCTTAGAACTTTTGAGGCTGGCCTCTTCAGCCTGAAGGGTCACTGAGTATAGGGACACCAAGCCCTGCTAGGCTTCCTCATTCTAGGACTGAGTCAGAGGAGATTCCATCCCTTACCCCCAAGATGGGGGTTCTGAGATTCCCAGAGGACTCACTGCTGGAGGAGTGACCACTAAGATCCACCAAGGAGACAATCAGCTTTGTTGCTTGGGAAGACAAAAATGTTCCCAGTGCTGGGATGGATCTGGGCTGAACTAGAAGCAGGGTCCGGATTAGGAGAACACACTATATCCTCGGTATCAGCCTTTCCAGAGAGGATACTTGGGTTGAAGTTACCAGACATGTGAGGGAGCTAATTTGGTGAAAGATGCCATCCCTATCCCTCAGTGTCCCAGTCGCCCTGTAGTAATTAGTCAATGTGAGGTCCCAGCTTATGGGTCTTTCACATTCTCCTGCAGGGGATAGCAGGGTGACGCTGGGGCAGGGAGAGGGAGGAAGCTTATTTGCATGAAACACCTTCTCTTTTTAATGTGTCTGGGAGGCAAGAAAAGGCCCAGGACACCCAACTCCAGACCAGGAGACTGAGATGGCCGCATCCTGTGAGGTTCCCCACCATGGCCTGGACTGTGCTTCTTCTTAGGCTCTCACTTATGGATCAGGTCAGGGGAGTAGACTCTGAATCTTTGAAGGGCACATAAAATGAAAGTCTCAGGGTGACTTGTCTCCCATAACAACAACACCTGTCTGTCCTCTCGGTTTTAGGAGCAGGATATCAGGCTGTGGTGATCCAGGAGCCATCAATGTCAGTGCCTCCAGGAGGAACAGTCACATTCACCTGTGCCTTTAGCACTGGTTCAGTACTTTAGTACTGGTTCAGTATCTATGGGTACCAGTTTCTGGCTGGCACCAGCAGACCCAAGGTCAACCTCCTCACATTATTATCTACAATACAAACAGCCACCCCTCAGAGGTCCCTGCATGCTTCTCTGGATAATAGTGAACAAAGCCACCCTCATCATCTCAGGGGCCCAGCCTGAGGGTGAGGCTGACTATTTCTGTGTACTTTATGGGAGAGGTTATAATTAAACAGTAATTTAAATAAATGAGGATGTGCAACAAAAATCTCCTCATGGACTCAGAATGGCTCAGCCTTAGAGGCAGGAAAGAAAGCAAGGGCAGGGGAGATAGTTAACAGCAACACGGGAAGGGAGGCTTCCTGGCCCCATTCTCCTCTGAAGTGGAGTCATGTGTCCTGATTTTGACTTTCCCAAGGTGTGTCCATCTCTAGAGTGTGACTCCCCTCAAACCTGGACTTCCTCTCTTTCTCTGATTATGATGGGGAAGGCGCTCAGGTCCACAATATACTCACAAACAGTGAGATTCAGTGAGCTCACTGCTCCCTGTGAGATGTTGCTTATTCCAATGACATTAACAAACATGTCCACATTCAGTATTTTGATGATGGAGACCAAATCATATTGGGCATTTCTTCATCTGGACACACATGAGCTGGATCCATAGCCCATCTGCTGCTCTGCTCCACATGCCAGATGGTTCTAGTCAGTGTGCAGTAAAGAACATGAGGGAAAAGTGTTCAGAAAAGATCAACTGTGGATTCTGTATGAGATAGTGCTCATCTGATAGCCATATCCCTCACTTCTTATCTCTTCTAACTTGGGTCATCGTTTCATTAACTATGGCCATGTTTACCTTATAGTATAGTTTAAAAACTTCTTGTAAATTTAATAATAAATATGTGGTATATTTGTATTTTTTTTTAATTCTGGAAAGCATGTGCCTTTTAAGGAACTAGAAAATAAATTAATATCAGGAACTTGGGTCACAGCAGGGTGTTTGTAAACTGACAGTGAGCAGAATGTTAGTCCTGCCCCAAAGTAATTTCCACCCAGAGCTGAGATTTTGCCAATGGACAGTACAGGGAACTAAGTGCCTTCTCCACCTTCTGCTCAGTGGGGGATCCATGCTCTCTAATCCCCCAGTCTCGCCAGGCTGAGGAACTGGCATCTGTGTGTACTGGCAGGGACTCAGAAGCTGTGTTCCCTCTGGCTGGGCAGAGTGTCCTGCTCACTAGTCAGTGGAAGATCCCAGCAGCTGCTTCCTGCCTGGTCCCTCTAAGGGCACATATTCTGAGCCTCTCCCTAGACTCTAGTCTGTCTAACATCCAACCTGGACAGCAGCTCATGCTCAGGTTTGAACAGATTATCCAGTAGGAAACAGTTCATATGAGCAGCCTTCCCCTTTTTGCCACAGGAGTTGACAAAATAGGCCTAGCCACACGACCCCAGCTTAGCACTCATGACACCTCTGTCCCCATGGCTGGACTCCTATCCTTCTCATGCTCACTTCCAACTGAACATGGCATGCACATACAGGCCCCAGAGAATTGAATTTGACATGTGCCTTCATCAGATGATAGGAAGGAACTAGACAGAATCTGGTTGTCTGAGGGGACTGCTGGTGATGGATCACTGGGGATGGAGCTGGAGTGGGAAGCAGATGCTGTAGCTATAGGCCTGACTCCTAGAAGGAGACATGGAAGATAGGATCAGGTAAGAGAGTCTAGGACTGGGGAGGACTCAAGATGGCGGAGAAGTAGCAGCCTGAGAATACATCAGGTAGCAGGAGATCAGCTCGATAGCTTATCTAAACATTGCAAACACCGACAAATCCAACGGGAGATTGAAGAGAAGAAGAACAGTAACTCTAGAAACAGAAAATCAACCACTTTCTGAAAGGTAGGACTGGCGGAGAAGTGAATCTAAAACGACGGGAAGATAGACCGCGGGGGGAGGGGCCGGCTCCCGGCAAGCGGCGGAGCAACGGAGCACAAAATCAGGACTTTTAAAAGTCTGTTCCACTGAGGGACATTGCTCCAGAGGCTAAACCAGGGTGAAGCCCACGCGGGGTCAGCGTGGCCCCAGGCCCCGCAGGGTCACAGAAGGATCGGGGGTGTCAGAATGTCGGAAAGCTCGTAGGTATTAGAACGGAGAAGCCGACTACAGAGACAGAGCTGAGGACTGAACTCTCAGCTCGGGGTTACCTTGAACCGGTCGCGGGCTGGGTGAGCTTGGAGCTCGGCTAGAGGCTGGGGATACGGGAGTGATTGGGTGCTCTCCTCTGGGGGCACACTGAGGAGTGGGGGCCCAGGCTCTCGGCTCCTCCGGGCCGGAGACTAGGAGGCCGCCATTTTCATTCCCGTCCTCTGGAACTCTACGGAAAGCGTTCAGGGAACAGAAGCTCCCAAAAGCGAACCCGAGCCGATTACTTAGTCCGGCCGCCGGTAAGGGCGGTGCAATCCCGCCTCGGGCAAAGACACTTGAGAGTCACTACAACAGGCCCCTCCCCCAGAAGATCAACAAAATATCCAGCCAGGACGAAGTTCATCTATCAAGGAGAAAGCAGGTTCAATTCCTAGACAGCAGAGCAATTCCAGAGGAGGAGAAAGCAAAGCACGGAACTCATGGCTTTCTCCCCATGATTCTTTAGTCTTGCAGCTACTTCAATTTTTTTTTCTTTTTTCAATTTTTTTTCTTTTTTCTTTTTTCTTCTTCTGCTAATTTTTTTTAAAACTTTTACCCTTTTCTTTTTTAACGTTTTTTGACTAGTTCATCTAAATATATATTTTTTTTCTTTCTTTTTTATATATTTTTATTTGTTTTATTTTTTAAATTTTTTTCTTTTTTTTCCTTTTTTTTTTCAGAACCTGTTTTTATCCCCTTTCTCCCCCCCACAATTAGGAGTCTCTTCTGATTTGGTTACAGCGCATTTTTCTGGGGTCTTTGCCACCCTATTAGTAGTTTATTTGCTCCTTCATATCCTCTTATCTGGACAAAATGACAAGGCGGAAAAAATCACCACAAACAAAAGAACAAGAGACAGTACCGAAGGCTAGGGACCAAATCAACACAGACATTGGTAATATGTCAGATCAAGAGTTCAGAATGATGATTCTGAACATTCTAGCCGGGCTCGAAAAAGGCATGGAAGATATTAGAGAAACCCTCTCTGGAGATATTAAAGCCCTTTCTGGAGAAATTAAAGAACTAAAATCTAACCAAGTTGAAATCAAAAAAGCTATTAATGAGGTGCAATCAAAAATGGAGGCTCTCACTGCTAGGATAAATGAGGCAGAAGAAAGAATTAGTGATATAGAAGAACAAATGACAGAGAATAAGGAAGCCGAGCAAAAGAGGGACAAACAGCTACTGGACCATGAGGGGAGAATTCGAGAGATAAGTGACACCATAAGACGAAACAACATTAGAATAATTGGGATTCCAGAAGAAGAAGAAACAGAGAGGGGAGCAGAAGGTCTATTGGAGAGAATCATTGGAGAGAATTTCCCTAATATGGCAAAGGGAACAAGCATCAAAATCCAGGAGATGCAGAGAACCCCCCTCAAAGTCAACAAGAATAGGTCCACACCCCGTCACCAAAAAGTAAAATGTATAAGTCTTAGTGACAAAGAGAAAATCCTGAAAGCAGCACGAGAAAAGAAGTCTGTAACATACAATGGTAAAAATATTAGATTGGCGGCAGACTTATCCACAGAGACCTGGCAGGCCAGGAAGAGCTGGCATGATATATTCGGAGCACTAAAGGAGAAAAACATGCAGCCAAGAATACTCTATCCAGCTAGGCTATCATTGAAAATAGAAGGAGGGATAAAAAGCTTCCAGGACAAACAAAAACTGAAAGAATTTGCAAACACCAAACCATCTCTACAGGAAATATTGAAATAAGCAAAGAGAGAGCCTAAAAGTAGTAGATCAGAAAGGTACAGAGACAATATACAGTAACAGTCACCTTACAGACTAATAATGGCACTAAATTCATATCTCTCAATAGTTACCCTGAATGTTAATGGGCTAAATGCCCCAATCAAAAGACACAGGGTATCAGAATGGATAAAAAAACAAAACCCATCAGTATGTTGCCTACAAGAAACTCATTTTAGACGTGAAGACACCTCCAGATTTAAAGTGAGGGGGTGGAAAACAATTTACCATGCTAATGGGCATCAGAAGAAAGCTGGGGTGGCAATCCTTATATTAGATCAATTAGATTTCAAGCCAAAGACTATAATAAGAGATGAGGAAGGACACTATATGCTACTCAAAGGGTCTGTCCAACAATAAGATCTAACAATTTTAAATATCTATGCCCCTAACGTGGGAGCAGCCAACTATATCAACCAATTAATAACAAAATCAAAGAAACACATCAATAATAATACAATAATAGTAGGGGACTTTAACACTCCCCTCACTAAAATGGACAGATCATCCAAGCCAAAGATCAACAAGGAAATAAAGGCCTTAAATGACACACTGGACCATCATTGGTCATCACAGATGACCATCACAGATGGTCATCACAGATATATTCAGAACATTTCATCCCAAAGCAACAGAATACACATTCTTCTCTAGTGCACATGGAACCTTCTCTAGAATAGATCACGTCCTGGGTCACAAATCAGGTCTCAACCGGTATCAAAAGATTAAGATTATTCCCTGCATATTTTCAGACCACAATGCTCTGAAGCTAGAACTCAATCACAAGAGGAAAGCTGGAAAGAACCCAAATACATGGAGACTAAACAGCATCCTTCTAAAGAATGAATGGGTCAACCAGGAAATTAAAGAAGAATTGAAAAAATTCATGGAAACAAATGATAATGAAAACACAACAGTTCAAAATTTGTGGAACACAGCAAAGGCAGAACTGAGAGGAAAGTATATAGCGGTACAAGCCTTTCTCAAGAAACAAGAAAGGTCTCAAGTACACAACCTAACCCTACATGTAAAGGAGCTGGAGAAAGAACAAGAAAGAAACCCTAAAGGCAGCAGGAGAAGAGAAATCATAAAGATCAGAGCAGAAATCAATGAAATAGAAACCAAAAAAACAATAGAAAAAATCAATGAAACTAGGAGCTGGTTCTTTGAAAGAATCAATAAGATTGATAAACCCCTGGCCAGACTCATCAAAAAGAAAAGTGAAAGGACCCAAATCAATAAAATCATGAATGAAAGAGGAGAGATCACAACTAACACCAAAGAAATACAGACAATTATAAGAACATACTATGAGCAACTCTACGCCAACAAATTGGACAATCTGGAAGAAATGGATGCATTCCTAGAGACATATAAACTACCACAACTGAACCAGGAAGAAATAGAAAACCTGAACAGGCCCATAACCAGTAAGGAGATTGAAACAGTCCTCAAAAATCTCCAAACAAACAAAAGCCCAGGGCCAGACGGCTTCCCAGCAGAATTCTACCAAACATTTAAAGAAGAACTAATTCCTATTCTCCTGAAACTGTTCCAAAAAATAGAAATGGAAGGAAAACTTCCAAACTCATTTTATGAGGCCAGCATCACCTTGATCCCAAAACCAGACAAGGATGCCACCAAAAAAGAGAACTACAGACCAATATCCTTGATGAACACAGACGCAAAAATTCTCGCCAAAAGACTAGCCAATAGGATTCAACAGTACATTAAAAGGATTATTCACCACGATCAAGTGGGATTTATTCCAGGGCTGCAGGGTTGGTTCAACATCCGCAAATCAATCAATGTGATAGAACACATTAATAAAAGAAAGAACAAGAACCATATGATACTCTCAATAGATGCTGAAACAGCATTTGACAAAGTACAGCATCCCTTCCTGATCAAAACTCTTCAAAGTGTGGGGATAGAGGGCACATACCTCAATATTATCAAAGCCATCTATGAAAAACCCACCGCAAATATCATTCTCAATGGAGAAAAACTGAAAGCTTTTCCGTTAAGGTCAGGAACACGGCAGGGATGTCCATTATCACCACTGCTATTCAACATAGTACTAGAAGTCCTAGCCTCAGCAATCAGACAACAAAAAGAAATTAAAGGCATCCAAATTGGTAAAGAAGAAGTCAAACTATCACTCTTCGCAGATGATATGATACTATATATGGAAAACCCAAAAGACTCCACTCCAAAACTGCTAGAACTTGTCCAGGAATTCAGTAAAGTGTCAGGATATAAAATCAATGCACAGAAATCAGTTGCATTTCTGTACACCAACAACAAGACTGAAGAAAGAGAAATTAAGGAGTCAATCCCATTTACAATTGCACCCAAAACTATAAGATACCTAGGAATAAACCTAACCAAAGAGACTAAGAATCTATACACAGAAAATTATAAAGTACTCATGAAAGAAATTGAGGAAGACACAAAAAAATGGAAAAATGTTCCATGCTCCTGGATTGGAAGAATAAATATTGTGAAAATGTCCATGCTACCTAAAGCAATCTACACATTTAATGCAATCCCTATCAAAATACCATCCATTTTTTTCAAAGAAATGGAACAAATAATCCTCAAATTTATATGGAACCAGAAAAGACCTCGAATAGCCAAAGGAATATTGAAAAAGAAAGGCAAAGTTGGTGGCATCACAATTCCGGACTTCAAGCTCTATTACAAAGCTGTCATCATCAAGACAGCATGGTACTGGCACAAAAACAGACACATAGATCAGTGGAACAGAATAGAGAGCCCAGAAATCGACCCTCAACTCTATGGTCAACTAATCTTCGACAAAGCAGGAAAGAATGTCCAATGGAAAAAAGACAGCCTCTTCAATAAATGGTGTTGGGAAAATTGGACAGCCACATGCAGAAAAATGAAATTGGACCACTTCCTTACACCACACACGAAAATAGACTCCAAATGGATGAAGGACCTCAATGTGAGAAAGGAATCCATCAAAATCCTTGAGGAGAATGCAGGCAGCAATCTCTTCGACCTCAGCCACAGCAACATCTTCCTAGGAACAACGGCAAAGGCAAGGGAAGCAAGGGAAAAAAATGAACTATTGGGATTTCATCAAGATCAAAAGCTTTTGCACAGCAAAGGAAACAGTTAACAAAACCAAAAGACAACTGACAGAATGGGAGAAGATATTTGCAAACGACATATCAGATAAAGGGCTAGTATCCAAAATCTATAAGGAACTTAGCAAACTCAACACCCAAAGAACAAACAATCCAATCAAGAAATGGGCAGAGGACATGAACAGACATTTCTGCAAAGAAGACATCCAGATGGCCAACAGACACATGAAAAAGTGCTCCACGTCACTCGGCATCAGGGAAATACAAATCAAAACCACAATGAGATATCACCTCACACCAGTCAGAATGGCTAAAATGAACAAGTCAGGAAATGACAGATGCTGGCGAGGATGTGGAGAAAGGGGAACCCTCCTCCACTGTTGGTGGGAATGCAAGCTGGTGCAACCACTCTGGAAAACAGCATGGAGGTTCCTCAAAATGTTGAAAATAGAACTACCCTATGACCCAGCAATTGCACTACTGGGTATTTACCCTAAAGATACAAACATAGTGATCCGAAGGGGCACGTGTACCCGAATGTTTATAGCAGCAATGTCTACAATTGCCAAACTATGGAAAGAACCTAGATGTCCATCAACAGATGAATGGATAAAGAAGAGGTGGTATATATACACAATGGAATACTATGCAGCCATCAAAAGAAATGAAATCATGCCATTTGCGACGACGTGGATGGAACTAGAGCATATCATGCTTAGTGAAATAAGTCAATCGGAGAAAGACAACTATCATATGATCTCCCTGATATGAGGACATGGAGAAGCAACATGGGGGGGTAGGGGGATAGGAGAAGAATAAATGAAACAAGATGGGATTGGGAGGGAGACAAACCATAAATGACTCTTAATCTCACAAAACAAACTGGGGGTTGCTGGGGGGAGGTGGGATTGGGAGAGTGGGAGGGGGCTATGGACATTGGGGAGGGTAAGTGCTATCGTGAGTACTATGAAGTGTGTAAACCTGGCGATTCACAGACCTGTACCCCTGGGGATAAAAATACATTATATGTTTATTAAAAAAAAATTTGGAAGGGGAGACGATCCATAAGATCGTCTCATAAGAGACTATGGACTCTGAAAAACAACCTGAGGGTTTTGAAGGTTCAGGGGTGGGAGGTTGGGGGAACAGGTGGTGGGTAATGGGGAGGGCACGTTTTGCATGGAGCACTGGGTGTTGTGCAAAATGAATGAATACTGTTACGCTAAAAAAATAAATAAGATGGGAAAAAAAAAGAGAGAGTCTAGGACTACAGGTCTGTGCATGTCAGCAAGGATGACGAAGGTCCTGGGACTTTGGGGACATTGGAGGAGGCTTCTTGAGTCCATGTGTTCCTGTTGCCAACTAAGGGGCAATGGTATTGTCAGTTACCTTGTGTCCTGCCTGCAGGTTCTTCTTGGAGGGGAGCAATGACAACTGCACTTCCCGGGCCAACACAATTGGCCTTTGCTGCTGTCTGCCATCCTCAGGGCAGGGCTGTTCTATCCTCCTTCTGCTTCTTCCTCCACAGGTACCCTAAATTAGGTCAATCTGAGGGGTCTCAGGGCTTTAAAGGCTCTGTTACTTGCATATCTCTGCAGGAATAGAGGCCACTGCTCTGCCTGAAGCCACTTGCCTGGGAGGGAAGGGCCTGTGGGAAAGGCACCCCTTTTGCCAGTCAGCACCTCTGGGGACATGATGCAATCCTCGAGTATGGAGTATCAATCACTGCAGCTCTGTTTGTCTCTGAATTTTTCTAAAACCTCTCCACCCTTTCACACCATGATCACCGTGTGACACAGGACAACAGACACATCATCAGCTCCCCCACATACACTGCCACCTGACCTCACCCATGTCAGTCAGGGTGTCCCTATGTCTTGGGTATCGATCTTCATCCACCTAACATTTTGGACCATCCTTCCCTCTCCCATGGCCTAGGAGTATGTAGGTCACCTCCAGGTGTCCCACCTGGGGTCATGTGACATTTATCCCTTCCCTTTCCCTGAAGACCTGATGTCCCCAGTCGAGTCTGTGTCCATGGACCCTTCCACCAAAAGAGCAATTCTTCTCATCTCTGGGCTGCAGCCTGAGGACGAGGCTGATGATCACTCTGCTGTAGGTCACTTGACTGGAAGCAGCTATACTCATTCACATTCTCTCAGACAATGAGGTACTGAAAGAAGAAAGCCTTTGTACCAAAATCATGGCTCTGAGTGTATTTTTACTGAGAAAATTAAGGAGTGACACACGTGTCTTTTTTCAAGGGTCTGGGCCCAGTCTGTGCTGATGCAGCTTCACTCAGAGGTCCTGGGCCAGAGGTCACTATCTTCTGCACTGGAAGCAGCACCAACATCAGGGATGGTCATCCTGTGAGTTGGTACCAACAGCTCCCAGGAATGACCCCTCAACTCCTCAATTTACTCTCACAGGTCCCACATTCATTCTCTGGCACTAAGCCCAGCAACCTTGTCCCCTAACCAGTACTGGCCTCCAGGTTGAGGAAAAGGTGATTGTTATGACTCAGTGTGGGACAGGGTTCTCAGTGCTCACATAGGTCTTCAGTCTGTAGGAAGGCGAGTCCAATTCTACTTACTCCTCTGAAAAGAGCATGAAGAGCCAAGCTCCTGGCTGCTTGCTCAGCCTATGATTCTGCTTAATTGAACTGCCTGGTACCTGGCCGCCAGCAGCAGAGGCCAGAGCATCAGGTCTTGCAGAAGTTTCCAGGCCTGCACTGGAATGCAATGTGGTTTTTAATTTGAATCTCCCTGATGGCTAGTGATGATGAACATTTTTTCATGTGTCTGATAGCCATTTGTATGTCTTCGTTGGAGAAGTGTGTGTTCATATCTTCTGCCCATTTTTTGATATGATTATCTGCTTTGTGTGTGTTGAGTTTGAGAAGTTCTTTATAGATCCTGGATATCAACCTTTTGTCTGCACTGTCATTTGCATATATCTTCTCCAATTCCATGGGTTGCCTTTTTGTTTTGTTGACTGTTTCCTTTGCTGTGCAGAAGTTTTTGATCTTGATGAAGAATTTCAGACCAATATCACTGATGAATATGGATGCAAAGATTCTCAACAAGATCCTAGCAAACAGGATCCAGCAGCACATTCAAAAGATTATCCACCATGACCAGGTGGCATTCATCCCTGAGTTGGTTCAACATTCACAAATCAATCAGTGTGATAGAACACATCAATAAGAGAAGAGAGAAGAACCACATAGTCCTCTCAATTGATTAAGAAAAAGCATTTGACAAAATCCAGCATCCGTTCCTGATTAAAAGGCTTCAAAGTATAGGAATGGAGGGAACATTCCTGAACTTCATATAATCTATCTATGAAAGACCCAGAGCAAATATCATCCTCAATGGGAAAAAGCTTGCAGCCTTCCCATTGAGATCAGGAACATGACAAGGATGCCTACTCTCACCACTCTTATTCAACATAGTGTTAGAAGTCCTAGCAATGGCAATCAGACAACAAAGAGAAATAAAAGGTATCCAAATTGGCAAGGAAGGAGTCAAACTCTCTCTCTTTGCAGATGAAATGATTCTTTATATAGAAAACCCCAAAGATTCCACCCCCAAGCTACTAGAACTCATACAGCAGTTCAGTAACGTGGCAGGATACAAAGTCAATGTACAGAAATCAGTGGCTTTCTTATACACTAACAATGAAAATACAGAAAGGGAAATTAGAGAATCGATTCCATTTACTATAGCACCAAGAACCATAAGATACCTGGGAATAAACCTAACCAAAGAGGTAAAGGACCTGTACTCCAGGAACTACAGAACAGTCATGAAAGAAATTGAAGACACAAAAAGATGGAAGACTGTTCCATGCTCTTGGATTGCAAGAACAAATATTGTTAAAATGTCTATACTGCCTAGAGCAATTGATACTTTTAATGCCATTCCGATCAGAATTCCACCGATATTTTTCAAAGAGCTGGAGCAAATAATCCTAAAATTTGTATGGAATCAGAAGAGACCCCGAATTGCTAAGGAAATGCTGAAAAACAAAAACAAAGCTGGCGGCATCACGTTACCCAATTTAAAGCTTGACTACAAAGCTGTGATCACCAAGACAGCATGGTACTGGCATAAAAACAGACACATAGACCAGTGAAACAGAGTGGAGAGCCCAGATATGGACCCTCAACTCTATGGTGAAATAATTTTCGACAAAACAGGAAAAAATATTCAATGGAAAAAAGACAGTCTCTTCAATAAATGGTGCTGGGAAAACTGGACAGCAATATGTAGAAGAATGAAACTCGACCATTCTCTTACACCGTACACAAAAATAAACTCGAAATGGATAAAAGACCTCAACGTGAGACAGGAATCTATCAGAATCCTAGAGGAGAACATAGGCAGTAACCTCTTCGATATCAGCAACAGCAACTTCTTTCAAGATATGTCTCCAAAGGCCAAGGAAACAAAAGCGAAAATGAACTTTTGGGACTTCATCAGGAGCATATCTTCTTTTAATTTAAATCTTGATTATTTCAAGTCTTGGGCCTGTGAAATTCTGTTAAGTATATTGCCATATAACCTGGATAATATTTCTTGAATGTCCTAAGATTTTACTTCTTTGCCTCAGAAAATGAGCAAGAATATTAGCTTCCTTGCCTACAAATGAATATACAGAAAGAGTAACCTAATTGTAATTAGCCATTGAAAATATTAAGCATCTATTCTGAGCCAGGTGGAGGAAATAGTTGAAGGAACATTAGTTAGGATGCTTCTGCCAGCAAATAGCAAAATACTGGCTTAGTCAATAAGGAAATTTATCTTCTTACTCGAGGTTTGAAAGCAAGGCAGAATTAGAATTCTAATTAAATTAGAATTCCTATCAAATTCTATCAGGAATTGCTATCAAATCATTAAGGATCCAAAGTCTATACTTCTTTCCACTGTAGCAACAACTGCCTGCTGGCCTTTCCTCTCAGGCTTGTATTTTTGTGCTTGCAAGGTGGCCAAAATAACTCAGAACATCTTATAGTCATAACCACGAGGCTATAGGCATGTACACACAAACAAGGTTGTTTTCTTTGCCCATCTCCTCTAAAGAAAGAAAATCATTTCCTCAACTCTCCCAAGGGCCTTCTTCTTAGGTTCCTCATCCAGGATGACTGTATCACCCCCTGTACTGGCTGACAGGTCCTATTAGCCAGAAGTTATTGTGGATGCTGGGTGTGGGATTCAGAGAACTGTTAAATAAGCCACAAACATGTAACTGCCAAAAAGCAGAAGACTTTGCCTTAACTTCAAAGGCTTACAAGTTGCTTATAACTATAAAACAAAGACAGCATCTTCAATAAATGGTGCTGGGAAAATTGGACAGCCACATGCAGAAAAATGAAATTGGACCACTTCCTTACACCACACACGAAAATAGACTCAAAATTGATGAAGGACCTCAATGTGAGAAAGGAATCCATCAAAATCCTTGAGGAGAACACAGGCAGCAACCTCTTCGACCTCAGCCACAGCAACATCTTCCTAGGAACAATGGCAAAGGCAAGGGAAGCAAGGGAAAAAATGAACTATTGGGATTTCATCAAGATCAAAAGCTTTTGCACAGCAAAGGAAACAGTTAACAAAACCAAAAGACAACTGACAGAATGGGAGAAGATATTTGCAAATGACACATCCGATAAAGGACTAGTATCCAAAATCTATAAGGAACTTAGCAAACTCAACACCCAAAGAACAAACAATCCAATCAAGAAATGGGCAGAGGACATGAACAGACATTTCTGCAAAGAAGATATCCAGATGGCCAACAGACACATGAAAAAGTGCTCCACGTCACTCGGCATCAGGGAAATACAAAGCAAAACCACAATGAGATACCACCTCACACCAGTCAGAATGGCTAAAATGAACAAGTCAGGAAATGACAGATGCTGGCGAGGATGCGGAGAAAGGGGAACCCTCCTCCACTGTTGGTGGGAATGCAAGCTGGTGCAACCACTCTGGAAAACAGAATGGAGGTTCCTCAAAATGTTGAAAATGTTGAAAATAGAACTACCCTATGACCCAGCAATTGCACTACTGGGTATTTACCCTAAAGATACAAACATAGTGATCTGAAGGGGCATGTGTACCGAATGTTTATAGCAGCAATGTCTACAATAGCCAAACTATGGAAAGAACCTAGATGTCCATCAACAGATGAATGGATAAAGAAGAGGTGGTATATATACACAATGGAATACTATGCAGTCATCGAAAGAAATGAAATCTTGCCATTTGCGATGACGTGGATGATGTGGATGACGTGGATGGAACTAGAGGGCATCATGCTTAGTGAAATAAGTCAATCGGAGAAAGACAACTATCATATGATCTCCCCGATATGAGGACATGGAGAAGCGACATGTGGGGTTAGGAGGATAGGAGAAGAATAAATGAAACAAGATGGGATTTGGAGGGAGACAAACCATAAATGACTCTTAATCTCACAAAACAAACTGGGGATTCCTGGGGGGAGGTGGGGTTGGGAGAGGGGGAGGGGGTTATGGACATTGGGGAGGATATGTGCTATGGTGAGTGCTGTGAAGTGTGTAAACCTGGCAATTCACAGACCTGTACCCCTGGGGATAAAAATACATTATATGTTTATAAAAAAAAAAAATTGGAAGGGGGGGGTGAACCATAAGAGACTATGGACTCTGAAAAACAACCTGAGGGTTTTGAAGGTTCAGGGGTGGGAGGTTGGGGGAACAGGTGGTGGGTAATAGGGAGGGCACGTTTTGCATGGAGCACTGGGTGTTGTAAAAAAATAATGAATACTGTTACGCTGAAAAAAATAAATTTAAAAGCAAAAAAAAAAAACCAAACATATAATTTAATTATATTTGTATATGCTGATTTATATTTGCAAATTATCTCAATCATATTAGTTTACTTAGCTGTTACATGAACCATGTAAATTATATATTTCTGCAATCTCTTTTGTAATTAAGAAAATTAAGTCACAGAATGAAAAAAATATTAAATTTAAGCTTTCTCACCTGTCGTAGTATAAAATATCTCATTGCTCAATGACTAGAGATAACAGTAATGCATTTGGAGGCAATACACCTTAAATCGGAAGAGGAAAAGCTCTTTTCCATGATATCAACCCTTCTGTAAAATGACTTTTATTATAGATATAAAAAATAAAACAAGTAGCAGATTAGAAGACACTGAAAATTAATGAAATGCTAAATTCTGTGGTACTTACTATTAGTGTGCATAGTGAATATTTTTTAGTGTTTTTTTGAGTTATACCTGATATACAACAGTATATTAGTTTCAGGTATACAACATAGTGATTCAATACTTATATATATTGTAAAATGATCACCACAATGACTCTTGTTATCAACTATCACCATACATAGTTACAATTTGTTTTCTTTATGGGTGATGAGGACTTTTGATATTTACACTCCTAGCAACTTTAAATTTGCAATAGAGTATTATTAATTATAGTCACCATGCTGCATATTACATCTCCATGACTTAATTAATTTTTACTTGGAAGTTATAAAAATAGAAATAAAACCTTTGTACCTTTAGACCCCCTTCACATTTTTCTCCCACTCTCTCACCTCCTGCCTCTGGCAGCCACCAATCTGTTCTCTATACATATGGCATGGGCTTTGATATTTTTAAATTCCACCTAGAAGCGAGATCATGCAGTATTTAACTTTCTCTTATTTACATTTTATGTACTTTATTTTTAGCTACTGTTTTGGAATCCTTGGATCCCAAGAATACAGGATTCTTATTTTATATACCACTGTTTCCTTGTTTCTGAAACAATCTAGTCGTGCAAAATGCTTGAATAAATGGAGGAGTGAATTAATGAATGAAGTATTACAGTAAGAAATGCCTATATTAGAACTTTAGTTTCCTCGTTACTAAGCATAGTGACTGGTACCTCATAAGTTATTTAAATATTTTTGAGTAATTGAAGGACTAATTAAATGAATGAGGACTATAACAAATTAAAACACAATGAAATATAATGCATTTTAATAAATTCAGAAGTAACACTGAAGTAAGAATAGGTACATTTGTTTTTCTGAAGTTTCAAAGAAGAAACTACTTGAATATTGGGTTAATTGGCATCATGACCAAGCTCATTAAGATGAAAATAATACTTTCTCTCTAAAATACATTAGGTGTTGTGCCAGTCTTCAGGTTCTTGTAAAGTCCTAATTAATTCTGAAAAAGAAATGTCAGAGTTACCTTTCAGTTTCTCCACTTGTTTTTTTTCCCCCCAACATTAGGAAAATATAGTGCTGTGGACATTTAGGGAAGTTCCCTTTTGACAAATTACATTGAATGAAATGGACAATAGAAGCATCAGAAGGAAGCACGGAATGTGGCCATCAAATTCCACATCCAGCCATCTCTGGCCATATTAAAGCCCAATGTGGCATCCATGTTGGAAGTTGAATGGTTTGCAAACTTGAGAGGTTGGTCCTACTGAGTGTACCCTTTGTCTGTTTCTTTCTGACTTTATAGCTAACTGAAGCTCTAAAAAAATAAAGCCTAGAATAACTCAAAATCTTATAAGTAGTATTTTATGAGTTTTTGGCTTGATATTGGGGAGTTCCTTTTCTCTGTAGTCTATTTTTTACTGAGTGCCTTATATAAGAGAGCAAGTGAAAGCTTTCAAATTTTGAAGACACCTGTCTGTCATTTTTCATTAACTTCTTCCTACTTTTCACATGTTCCTTTTATTATTTTTGAGTTAAGTAATATTAGGTAAACAATATATATCACCTTCAGTGGTTATTCAGATAGCCCTGTATAAGGAGTTCCTGTCCTGGTGTTTCTACATTCCAGGAAGCACAGACTCCTTCCATCTTAAGAAAGGAAGATAAGAAGATGTCCAGTTTGGTCAGGTTCCAGGGCTCACAGAGGGGTGAGTTGACCCAAGTATCTCTTTCATAATAAGATCATTAAACATTATGGCATCAAATTACAGCTGTTCATTTTTCATTTGGGACCCTGAGAGATGAGTTCTTTAATCCCTAATGGAAATAAGAAGAAGCAAACAAACATGATTTCTCAAGGCAGAGAATAAGCTATAAATATGCTGCGTGGTATATTTAGTTTTTGTTCCCTTCACTAACTAAAACCTACACATCTTATTGGCAAGCACTGGCCCAGGTCACATGGGACCATGCTCCAGGAACACTCTCGATAACATCTCAGCCCTATGGCCCTCAAGATGAAATAAGACCTGGACCAGGGCCAATGGCCACATGTCTTATCCATAGAGGCAGGATTTTCTAAGGGTGTCCTTAGATTTCTAGTTATTTATCTTATTTAAGGAAATAAGTTTCATTCTTTTGTTGCAAAGGGTTTATCACCATGGCCAAGATCACAAGCACCCAGAGCCAATACCTGTGTTTAAAAATGACTATGTCTGACAGTGTTGTTGCAGAGAATAAGTTAATTTCACTCAGGGCTCAGTTCTGGCTTGGCTTGCCTGGCTGAGGCGAAAATTGGGGAGATTTAGTTATGGCAGAGTATGTGTGGGAAGAAGAGAGCTAATTGTGACTGCTAGGTAATAAAGAACATTTTGAGCTTCTCATTTAATCAATGCCTCTAAATTTACTTTTCTCAGAAGTATTAGTAGACCACTAAATCACATCAAATTATTAAGTTCAATATAAGAAAATTAATGAATACCAGTAACAGTAACTACTATTTGGTTTAATATTTAATTGTGATTTCCATTTGCATTCTAGTCTTTTTTTTTCCCCTTTTATTAATTTTTTCAGCATTCTAGTCTTTTGACTAGAAAGAAAAATTACCACTCCAAATCGATGAAGGATGTAGATTCCAAAAGTTCTTACTCAGTGTTTCTAAATACATCTGCATTGTCTGTGCATCAGCTCCCTGATTTTCTTTATTGTTCTAAAGTCCTCTCCTGTCCCAGGGTGCAAGTGCTAGCTCCATAATGCACCTGACTTTCCTAGTAAGGAAACTGATATATAGAGTGACCTAGACTTTCTTCATTATATTAGATTTTATGCACATGTTTTATCCTCCATGTTCCTAAATTGTCAATATGCAATTTCCTAATTTTCTTTAAACCATTAAAGGAGAGAATAATGGTTAGTATATTCTTATTCTAGGTAGAAAATATATTTATGTGGAAAAAATATAAGAGATACTGTTCTGAAAATAACAGTGGCAATAATAAAAGTATATACCAGTGTAAAATATAGTGTGAGCAGGAGGTAAAGAGAAAATAGCAAACCAGTGGAGTCAGAGATTTGATTCTACCATCAATGAGCCAATTAGGGAGGCATGATGAATCTATTTTCTCACTTGTAATTTGGAGAAATAATAACCGAGTTTCTAGTGTTGTTGTGAAGATTAAATATAAGATATCTTGTACAGAATCATGCACTCTAGTGGAGCCGGTATTCTCCTAGCCTATTCTGCCTCGATGGCCCTTCTTAACTCTGCCTTTTGTCTAAGACGTTTTCGTTTTCTCCACTTTCTATATGAAATTCCCACTTATTTCACTATAAATATTTAATATGTACTCACCCTAACACAAACACTCAAATAGGCTATTGTCCCCCATCATTTAAAGGCTACCTCAGAAATACCCTTCTCAATGAAATTCTCATAAGGTGAAATTTTAGGCATAAGCAATGATTAAAGATATTTCTCTAACTTCCCTACCATTGCATGACCCTCAAAGATTTAAAAAGAATCTATATCTGTGGCCTGTATTTCTAACCAAAAGAATGCTGAACATGTTGTATTATAGTATTTCTCAGGAAGCAGTTCTCTGAATATCAGCCACTAGCTCTTGTCAGGAGACATTTCACTGCAGAGAAAGGTAAAAATTGCTCCTGTGTTGTGGAGACCTGTTTGAAAATAGAAGTTTACATGACATCTGCATAAGTGTAAGAGTTTTGTAGGAACCAAGTTTACATGTATGACACATTACTTCCACCATATTCCACTGAAGAGAAATTATACATATGGCCACAGGTTATTAAAAACCAGTTGGGAAATATATGAAATGTATGTATGAAATGAGATTTTTGAATTTGTTTCAGTGTTTCTACCACAAGCATGAGAAAGCATTTGTCAAAATGATATCCATTAATGTTAAAATTATGTATCTCATTTAGAAAGCAGGTGACATTTCTTGTTCATCTCACCACCCACAACACCTTCACTCATTATGAGTGTTTGATATTTGCTAAGTGAATGAACTTAAGACACCCAGGAAATCTATAAACAATATTTTTGTTACAATACTATGATAAAGAGAATATTTTCAGCTTAGTTTAATTCCAGACAGGTACTTCCATGTTTCGCCTGCAGTGTTGATGTGTTCAGGGTGGGAGGAAATAAGGGTTGAGATTGTCCTTGGATTTCCTTTCTCTGCCCTAGTGAATAGAGACAGAGATTTGTCAATAGCAGCAGTATGTGTGTATGTGTGTGTTGGGATAAGGGGAGAGGAGTGCTATGTTACTTCTGCAATATTCTTGAGGTTCAAAAATTATAAGTTCTTAAAGTTGGTCCATTTCCCCCATATCACACTTTCTTTCTTAACAATTATTTATTTATTTTGAGGGGGATACTCCTTTTATTTTCAGTCTTCAGTTTGGCTCTGCACAAGATACATGAGTGGATCTGAGACAGGGGTTTGCCCTTTGAGACACTATGAAAGTGACAGGGATAGGAAAACACGTACTATCTTCAGTCAGTTTAAGGGAACTACCCTTCACCTGCTTGCTCACTCCATAACGATTCTCATTTAATTAGGTGCAGTTGAGATATATTTCTGGAAGTATGTACAAACTTGTCCTTCTATATCTTCTGCAGCTAAAATGACATGCTTGTTGCACCAGGCAGTCAAATCCTACATTTACTCAAGGTCACAATCTTGGTACTTTTAAATAGAACAATTAAGTATCACAAGAATTATTTTTTCCTAATCTCTTTTATAAAGATGTATGCAAGTATATCATGTGTATTGATTTAATACTCTACAGATCACTTTCTGAGACCATCTCTTAAGAAAGGTTACCATTACAATAGAGATGGAAATAAACTATGAATTATGTAGCCCAGTTTAAAAAAAAAAGGAAGTAGATATAGATAAATCATGGAATTGTTCTAGTTTACACTGAAATTTAATTGAGAACCCAAAACAACTTCAGCTCTCAGAATTCTCAGACCCTTGCTCATTCCTCTGCATACTGATCAATCTATGCATTCACATTTTTTTAAAATGGCAGAGTTGTTTCTTCCCTACTCTTACCATTCTCATTTTCACCTAACATTTCATAGAAATTCCCATTAGAAACAGTTTAGTTTTACTCCAAGATACTGCATGGCAGTGCTCTCAGTTGTAATGTACACAACCCATGTTATGCTCTCCATGTTGATTAATGATAAATGGACATCAGGGTGATAGTGAGGATATACATTTCCTGTTGGCTGTTTCATGTTGACTGCTTATATTTTGTTACTTTGTGGCACTTCCAATTTGTAAGTAGTTTTCTCTTTCCTCATTGTTTTCTGTGGACTTCACCATCATAAAGTCTCACTTTTGGCTATGTTCTGTTACCTCCATATTCAATGCTGTTTTGTGATTTTCCTATATTTTCTCAGAACTTTATAAAATATTATACTGCAGCATGAAGTTATATATAGTTGAACATTTACTGTTTTAGATATAATATAGCTTATGTGTAATATTTACATGCAATATAAATATATAACTACATATTTATGAATATAAACATTTTAATTTTCATATTTCTTATGGTTTAGAAATCATTGATTAAAGATAAATGCTTAGAGAGGCAAATTATTTCATAAGTAATTTTATCCACTGAATTAAATCAATATGGAATTATGTGTATGTATGTTTATTTATAATTTTGTGGAAATGCAAATCTTGACTGTTTGTAGACTAAATATGCATCCAGAAATTCTTACAACCTTTTTTTTTTTAAACTCTTCACTATACGTGTGGGAATAATAATTATTTTGAATGATTTTACATCAAAACTGGATATTTGATTACTCATTGACTTGAAGGTTCCTCTAAAACATCCTAATGGAAATTTGAGAAAAGTTTCTTCAGCAATTCTTTCATAGTCGACAGTGGTCATTTACTTGATATCTTTTATTTTCCTGGCACAGTACTGAGTTCCACTTTTATTGTTTCTAATTCTAACAGCAATCTTTGAAGCAGTTAATTTTTTTCAAATGAAGAAATTCAAGTTTGAAGGGTCACACTGAGAGTAAGTGCACGAATCAGTATTTTAATCTGAGTGTTTGAAATTTCATGGTCTGGTATTTTTTTTTTACTAATATTCTAGAGGGAAATAAAAAAGTTAGAAGGGGAAACAAATGATAAGTCCATCAGACAATTGTGCAGCCAAGACCGTTAGAACCACCTTTTATCATACATGCATATGATGACACACTCATCACCATTAGTGTGCACAGCTAGTTGGAGTCCCTCAATCTCTAAACTCCCTATGCCAGGTTACTTGTAATATATGTTACCTCTCCAGCTTCTATTTGAAACCAACTCATAAATTTTAAAATAGCAAACTCTTCAATATTTGAAATGTCTTGCTTTACATGCGTTAAATTTGCACAGTTACGATATGCAGCAAATTTCTAGTATGAGTAGGTTTTAAATTAGCAACTTCATTGGAAATCCTCAACTAAGCAATTTCTATAGGGGTAGCCTTATGTTCAACATAGCCTACTGGGTTGATGATCTCTCAAGAGCAATGCAATTCATTAACAACTCCTATGGCATTCTGCTCAATTTGGGGAATTCTTATTACTTCTGTTCTATTCAACTATCTGCTGGGAAGAGGGGAATACAAGATTGCCACCGATAGGAGACATTTCAAGCAGAGTAAGATTCCCTGTGGCTTTATTTATAGGATATATAGAATTTGGCAGCCATGTAAACCTTTCATCCTTGAGTTGAAAAATTAATTCACAAACATTGATTCTTTCAGAAGTGCTATAATGTATGTGATAACAGAGTCATAGAATTTGCAAAAAGAAGTTAAAAAGATATTTAGTCAAACACCTACTTTTAAAGATGAAGAAATAGGGGCCTAGAGAGAACTGACTTGCTGAATTAATGTCTCTTTTTATATTTATAGCTTAATTATATTAAATAAATGATCCCACACCATTGAATACCTGTGTATTTTTAAGCTACAAAGTGCAAGTTCATAGCCTTGTGAAGAAAGTATATTCAATATTATAAGGAGAAAGAATCAGGGCTCAATTAGAGAGGAACAGTAGGTTTATAGAGTGACTTATCAAAGACAGATATACCTTGAAGTATTTCAAAACAGGACAAGGTTGCATAAAACTATAACTTACTTTAGTTTGCTTCATTTTGAACTTTTTTTCAGCAAAACAGTATTTATTGTTTTTGCACAACACCCAGTGCTCCATGCAATACGTGACCTCCCTATTACCCACCACCTGGTTGCCCCAAACTCCCACCCGCTGACTCTTCAAAATCTTCAGTTTGTTTTTCAGAGTTCAAAGTCACTCATGGTTCATCTCCCCTTCCAATTTCCCTCAATTCCATTCTCCTCTCCATCTCCCCATGTCCTCCATGTTCTTTGTTATGCTCCACAAATAAGTGAAACATATGATACTTGATTCTCTCTGCTTGAATTATTTCGCTCAGAATAATCTCTTCCAGTCCCGTCCATGTTGCTACAAAAGTTGGGAATTCATCCTTTCTGATGGAAGCATAATACTCCATCGTGTATATGTACCACATCTTCCTTATCCATTCGTCCGTTGAAGGGCATCTTAGTTCTTTCCAGTTTGGCGACCATGGTCATTGCTGCTATAAACATTGGGGTAGAGATGGCCCTTCTTTCACTACATCTGTATCTTTGGGGTAAATACCCAGCAGTACAATTGCAGGGTCAAAGGGAAGCTCTATTTTTAATTTCTTCAGGAATCTCCACACTGTTCTCCAAAGTGGCTGCACCAACTTTCATTCCCACCAGAAGGGTAAGAGGGTTCCTCTTTCTCCACATCCTCTCCAACACACGTAGTTTCCTGTCTTGCTAATTTTGGCCATTCTAACTGGTGTAAGGTGCTATCTCAATGTGGTTTTAATTTGATTCCCCCTGATGGCTAATGATGATGAACATTTTTTCATGTGTCTGATAGCCATTTGTATGTCTTCATTGGAGAAGTGACTGTTCATATCTTCTGCCCGTTTTTTGACATGATTATCTGTTTTGTGTGTGTTGAGTTTGGGGAGTTCTTTATAGATCCTGGATACCAAACTTTTGTCTGTACTGTCATTTGCAAATATATTCTCCCATTCTGTGGGCTGCCTCTTTGTTTTGCTGAGTGTTTCCTTTGCTGTGCAGAAGCTTTTGATCTTGATGAAGTCCCAAAAGTTCATTTTCGCTTTTGTTTCCTTAGCCTTTGGAGACATATCTTGAAAGAAGTTGCTGTGGCTGATATCGAAGAGGTTACTGCCTATGTTCTCCTCTAGGATTCTGATGGATTCCTGTCTCACGTTGAGGTCTTTTATCCATTTCGAGTTTATTTTTGTGTACTGTGTAAGAGAATGGTCGAGTTTCATTCTTCTACATATCGCTGTCCAGTTTTCCCAGCACCATTTATTGAAGAGACTGTGTTTTTTCCATTGTATACTTTTTTCTGTTTTCTCAAAGATTATTTGACCATAGAGTTGAGGGTCCATATCTGGGCTCTCCACTCTGTTCCACTGGTCTATGTGTCTGTTTTTATGCCAGTACCACACTGTCGTGGTGATCACAGCTTAGTAGTAAAGCTTGAAATTGGGTAACGTGATGCCGCCAGTTTTGTTTTTGTTTTTCAGCATTTCCTTAGCAATTCGGGGTCTCTTCTGATTCCATACAAATTTTTGGATTATTTGCTCCAGCTCTTTGAAAAATACCGGTGGAATTTTGATCGAAATGGCATTAAAAGTATCGATTGCTCTAGGCAGTATAGACATTTTTTTTAATTTGTTTATAACAGCGTTCATTGTTTTGGCATCACACCCAGTGCTCCATGCAGTACGTGCCCTCCCTATTACCCACCACCTGGTCCCTCAACCTCCCACCCCACCCCCCGCCCCTTCAAAACCCTCTGGTTGTTTTTCAGAGTCCATAGTCTCTCATGGTTCATCTCCCCTTCCAGTTTCCCTCAACACCCGCTCCTCTCCATCTCCCCATGTCCTCCATGTTATTTGTTATGCTCCACAAATAAGTGAGACCATAGGATACTTGACTCTCTCTGCTTGACTTATTTTGCTCAGCATAATCTCTTCCAGTCCCGTCCATGTTGCTACAAAAGTTGGGTATTCATCCTTTCTGATGGAGGCATAATACTCCATTGTGTATATGGACCACATCTTCCTTATCCATTCATCCGTTGAAGGGCATCTTGGTTCTTTCCACAGTTTGGCGACCGTAGCCATTGCTGCAATAAACATTTGGGGTACAGATGGCCCTTCTTTTCACTACATCTGTATCTTTGGGGTAAATACCCAGCAGTGCAATTACAGGCCATAGGGAAGCTCTATTATTAATCTCTTCAGGAATCTCCACACTGTTCTCCAAAGTGGCTGCACTAACTTGCATTCCCACCAACATTGGAAGAGGGTTCCCCTTTCTCCACATCCTCTCCAACACACGTTGTTTCCTGTCTTGCTAATTTTGGCCATTCTAACTGGTGTTAGGTGGTATCTCAATGTTGTTTTAATTTGAATCTCCCTGATGGCTAGTGATGATGAACGTTTTTTCATGTGTCTGATAGCCATTTGCATGTCTTCGCTGGAGAAGTGTCTGTTCATATCTTCTGCCCATTTTTTGATATGATTATCTGTTTTGTGTGTCTTGAGTTTGAGAAGTTCTTTATAGATCCTGGATATCAACCTTTTGTCTGTACTGTCATTTGCAAATATATTCTCCCATTCAGTGGGTTGCCTTTTTGTTTTGTTGACTGTTTACTTTGCTGTGGAGAAGCTTTTGATCTTGATGAAGTCCCAAAAGTTCATTTTTGCTTTTGTTTCCTTGGCCTTTGGAGACATACCTTGAAAGAAGTTGCTGTGGCTGATATCGAAGAGGTTACTGCCTATGTTCTCCTCTAGGATTCTGACAGATTTCTGTCTCACGTTGAGGTCTTTTATCCATTTCGAGTTTATCTTTGTGTACGGTGTAAGAGAATGGTCGAGTTTCATTCTTCTACATATCGCTGTCCAGTTTTACCAGCACCATTTATTGAAGAGACTGTCTTTTTTCCATTGAATATTTTTTCCTGTTTAGTCAAAGATTATTTCACCATAGAGTTGAAGGTCCATATCTGGGCTCTCCACTCTGTTCCACTGGTCTACGTGTCTGTTTTTATGCCAGTACCACGCTGTCTTGGTAATCACAGCTTTGTAGTCAAGCTTGAAATCGGGTAACATGATGCCGCCAGTTTTGTTTTTGTTTTTCAACATTTCCTTAGCAATTCGGTGTCTCTTCTGACTCCATAAAAATTTTAGGATTATTTGTCCAGCTCTTTGAAAAATACTGGTGGAATTTTGATCGGAATGGCATTAAAAGCATAGATTGCTCTAGGCAGTATAGACATTTTAACAATGTTTATTCTTCCAATCCAAGAGCATGGAACGGTCTTCCATCTTTTTGTGTCTTCTTCAATTTCTTTCATGAGTGTTCTGTAGTTCGTCGAGTACAGGTCCTTTACCTCTTTGGTTAGGTTTATTCCCAGGTATCTTATGGTTCTTGGTGCTATAGTAAATGGAATCGATTCTCTAATTTCCCTTTCTCTCTTTTCATTGTTAATGTATAAGAAAGCCACTGATTTCTGTACATTGACTTTGTATCCTGCCACGTTACTGAATTGCTCTATGAGTTCTAGTAGTTTGGGGGTGGAGTCTTTGGGGTTTTCCATATAAAGAATCGTGTCATCTGTGAAGAGAGAGAGTTTGACTTCTTCCTTGCCAATTTGGATACCTTTTATTTCTCTTTGTTGTCTGATTGCCGTTGCTAGAAATTCTAATACTATGTTAAACAAGAGTGGTGATAGTGGGCATCCTCGTCGTGTTCCTGATCTCAACGGGAAGGCTGCAAGCTTTTTCCCATTGAGGATGATATTTCCTGTGGGTCTTTCATAGACAGATATTATGAAGTTCAGGAATGTTCCCTCCATCCCTATACTTTGAAGCATTTTAATTAGGTACGTATGCTGGATTTTGTCAAATGCTTTTTCTGCATCAATTGAGAGGACCATATGGTTCTTCTCCCTTGTCTTATTGATTTTTTCTATCACATTGATTGATTTGTGAATGTTGAACCAACCTTCAACTCAGGGATGAATCCCACCTGGTCATGGTGGATAATCTTTTTAATGTGCTGCTGGATCCTGTTTGCTAGGATCTTGTTGAGAATCTTTGCATCTATATTCATCAGTGATATTGGTCTGAAATTCTCCTTTTTGGTAGGGTCTTTGC
Organism: Meles meles; assembly: GCF_922984935.1. Lineage (NCBI taxonomy): Eukaryota > Metazoa > Chordata > Mammalia > Carnivora > Mustelidae > Meles > Meles meles. Next base: position 3,176,967 of record NC_060068.1, read on the forward strand.
CTGGTTTGGGGATCAGGGTAATGCTGGCTTTATAAAAAGAGTCTGGAAGTTTTCCTTCTGCTTCAATTTTTTGGAACATATTCAGGAGAATTGGTTTTATTTCTTCTTTGAAAGTTTGGTAGAATTCCCCAGGGAATCCGTCAGGTCCTGGGTTCTTGTTTTTTGGGAGGTTTTTGATCACTGCTTCAATCTCGTTACGAGATATTGGTCTATTCAGGTTGTCAATTTCTTCCTGGTTCAATTTGGGAGTTTGTAGCTTTCCAGGAATGCATCCATTTCATCTAGGTTGCTTAGCTTATTGGCATATAACTGTTGGTAATAATTTCTGATGATTGTTTCTATTTCCTTGGTGTTAGTTGGGATCTCTCCCTTTTCATTCATAATTTTATTAATTTGGTTTTTCTCCCTTTTCTTTTGGATTACTGTGGCCAATGGTTTATCAATCTTATTGATTCTTTCAAAAAAACAGCTTCTAATTTCATTGATACGTTCTACTGTATCTTTCGTTTCTACCTCATTGATCCCTGCTCTAATCTTCATTATTTCCCTTCTTGCATGTGGAGTTGGTTTGATTTGTTGTTGGTTCTCCAGTTCTTTAAGGTGTAGAGACAGCTGGTGTATTCTGGATTTTTCAGTGTTTTTGAGGGAGGCTTGGATGGCTATGTATTTCCCCCTTAGAACCGCCTTTGCTCTATCCCATAGGTTTTGGACCAAAGTGTCTTCATTCTCATTGGTTTCCATGAATTGTTTAAGTTCATCTTTGATCTCCTGGTTGATCCAAGCATTCTGAAGCAAGGTGTTCTTTAGCTTCCAGGTTTTGAGTTCCTTCTGAACGTTTCCTTGTGTCTGAGTTCCAGTTTCAAAGCATTGCGATCTGAGAATATGCAGGGAATAATGTCAGTCTTTTGGTATCGGTTGAGTCCTGCTTTGTGACCCAGTATGTGGTCTATTCTGGAGAAGGTTCCATGTGCACTTGAGAAGAATGAGTATTCTGTTGTTTTAGGGTGGAATGTTCTGTCTATGTCTATGAGGTCCATCTGGCCCAATGTTTCATTCAATGCTGTTATTTCTTTATTAATTTTCTGCTTCGATGATCTGTCTATTTCTGAGAGAGGCGTATTAAGATCTCCTCCTATTATTGTATTCATATCAATATGACTCTTTATCTTGATTAATAGTTTTCTTATGTAATTGGGAGCTCCCATATTGGGGGCATAGATATTCACAATTGTCAGATCATCTTGGCGGATAGTCTCTTTTTTTTATTTTTTTTATTTTTTCAGCATAACAGTATTCATTGTTTTTGCACAACACCCAGTGCTCCATGCAAAACGTGCCCTCCCTATTACCCACCACCTGTTCCCCCAACCTCCCACCCCTGAACCTTCAAAACCCTCAGGTTGTTTTTCAGAGTCCATAGTCTCTTATGGGTCACCCCCCCCTTCCAATTTTATTTTTATAAACATATAATGTATTTTTATCCCCAGGGGTACAGGTCTGTGAATCGCCAGGTTTACACACTTCACAGCACTCACCATAGCACATATCCTCCCCAATGTCCATAACCCCCTCCCCCTCTCCCAACCCCACCTCCCCCCAGGAATCCCCAGTTTGTTTTGTGAGATTAAGAGTCATTTATGGTTTGTCTCCCTCCAAATCCCATCTTGTTTCATTTATTCTTCTCCTATCCCCCTAACCCCACATGTCGCTTCTCCATGTCCTCATATCGGGGAGATCATATGATAGTTGTCTTTCTCTGATTGACTTATTTCACTAAGCATGATGCCCTCTAGTTCCATCCACGTCATCCACGTCATCCACGTCATCGCAAATGGCAAGATTTCATTTCTTTCGATGACTGCATAGTATTCCATTGTGTATATATACCACCTCTTCTTTATCCATTCATCTGTTGATGGACATCTAGGTTCTTTCCATAGTTTGGCAATTGTAGACATTGCTGCTATAAACATTCGGGTACACGTGCCCCTTCGGATCACTATGTTTGTATCTTTAGGGTAAATACCCAGTAGTGCAATTGCTGGGTCATAGGGTAGTTCTATTTTCAACATTTTGAGGAACCTCCATGCTGTTTTCCAGAGTGGTTGCACCAGCTTGCATTCCCACCAACAGTGGAGGAGGGTTCCCCTTTCTCCACATCCTCGCCAGCATCTGTCATTTCCTGACTTGTTAATTTTAGCCATTCTGACTGGTGTGAGGTGATATCTCATTGTGGTTTTGATTTGTATTTCCCTGATGCCGAGTGACGTGGAGCACTTTTTCATGTGTCTGTTGGCCATCTGGATGTCTTCTTTGCAGAAATGTCTGTTCATGTCCTCTGCCCATTTCTTGATTGGATTGTTTGTTCTTTGGGTGTTGAGTTTCCTAAGTTCCTTAAAGATTTTGGATACTAGTCCTTTATCTGATATGTCGTTTGCAAATATCTTCTCCCATTCTGTCAGTTGTCTTTTGGTTTTGTGAACTGTTTCCTTTGCTGTGCAAAAGCTTTTGATCTTGATGAAATCCCAATAGTTCATTTTTTCCCTTGCATCCCTTGCCTTTGCCATTGTTCCTAGGAAGATGTTGCTGTGGCTGAGGTCAAAGAGTTTGCTTCCTGCGTTCTCCTCAAGGATTTTGATGGATTCTTTTCTCACATTGAGGTCCTTCATCCATTTGGAGTCTATTTTCGTGTGTGGTGTAAGAAAGTGGTCCAATTTCATTTTTCTGCATGTGGCTGTCCAATTTTCCCAGCACCATTTATTGAAGAGGCTGTCTTTTTTCCATTGGACATTCTTTCCTGCTTTGTCGAAGATTAGTTGACCATAGAGTTGAGGGTCGATTTCTGGGCTCTCTATTCTGTTCCACTGATCTATGTGTCTGTTTTTGTGCCAGTACCATGCTGTCTTGATGATGACAGCTTTGTAATAGAGCTGGAAGTCCGGAATTGTGATGCCACCAACTTTGCCTTTCTTTTTCAATATTCCTTTGGCTATTCGAGGTCTTTTCTGGTTCCATATAAATTTGAGGATTATTTGTTCCATTTCTTTGAAAAAAAAATGGATGGTATTTTGATAGGGATTGCATTAAATCTCTTTAAGAATGATGTAGTGTCCTTCTGTATCTCTGACTACAGTCTTTAGTTTAAAATCTAATTTATCTGATATGAGAATCGCTACCCCGCCTTCTTTTCAGGCCCATTGGCATGAAAGATGCTTCTCCATCCCTTCACTTTCAGTCTGGGTGTATCCTTAGGTTCAAAATGGGTCTCTTGTAGACAACATATGGATGGGTCCTGTCGTTTTATCCAATCTGCAACCCTGTGTCATTTTCTGGGCTCATTTAGACTATTCACATTGAGAGTGATTATTGAGAGATAGGTTTTTATTGACATCGTGTTACCTTTGAAGTCTTTCTGTCTGTAGATTGTTTCTATATTTCTGTTCAATGATATTCTTAGGATTTTTTCTCTTTTATAGGACCCTCCTTAATATTTTCTTCAGTGTCGGCTTGGTGGTTGCATAGTCTTTTAAGCCTTGCCGGTCTTGGAAACTCTTTATCTCTCCATCCATTTTAAATGTCAGTCTTGCTGGATAGAGTATTCTTGGTTGCATGTTCTTCTCATTTAGTACTCTGAATATATTTTGCCAGCCCTTCCTGGCTTACCAAGTCTCTGTGGAAAGGTCTGACGTTATTCTATTAGGCTTTTCTCTGTATGTAAGGAGCTTCTTTGTCCTAGCTGCTTTTAAGAGGGTCTCTCTTGAAACATAATTCCTCATTCTAACTATAAGGTGTCGTGAGGACTTTTGAGAATCTAAAATCTTGGGAGGAAATCTCTCTGCCTCTAGTATATGAACGTTGTTTCCGTTCATGAGATTGGGAAAATTTTCATAGACAACTTCTTCCACTATATCTTCTAGACTTCTTTCTTTTTCTTCCCCTTCAGGGACTCCAATAATTCTGACGTTGGAACGTTTCATGGCATTGTTTATTTCCCTGATTCTGTTTTCGTGGCTTCTGAGCTGTTTGTTCCAAGCTTCCTCCCGATCCTTTCTCTCTCTCTGTTTGTCATCCAGATCACTAATTCTATCTTCTGTCTCAGTTACTATAGCTTTTAGAGAATTTAGATTAGATTGGAACTCATTGAGAGCATTTTGAACATCATCCCTGGTGGCTTTCAGTTCTGCCCTAATATTGTGAACATCATCCCTGGTGGCTTTCATTTCTGCCCTAATCAATTCTGTTTGGTCATCCATGGCTTTCTCCAACCTAGGTATTGCCTGGATAATTGTTAGTCTGAATTCCTTTTCTGACATCTTGTCTATGTCGGTAGCCATTAGCTCTGTTGCAGAAGGCCCATCCTCTGTATTTTTCTTCTGTTGGGTATTCCTCCTCCTAGTCATTTTGGTAAGAGATGACTGAACAGATGCAGCTGGATATATCGATTGTGGTGCAGTCAAGGTGCACCCTGGAACGCTTCTGTGCAATCAGGGTTCCCCACCCAAATGAGAGAGAAAATAAAAGAAAAAACAATAGAGAAGAAGAAAGAAAAAATAGGGAAAAGAAAAAAGGAAAAAAAAGAGAGAGAGAGACAGGAAAAAAAGGGAAGATAAAAGAGAAGGCTCAGCTCAAATGGGTCACAAGGTAAGATTTGTGAAGTATACAAAGTAAAACAGACAAACAAAAAGATTGATAAAGGTATATGACAAGAGAAAAATACATATATAAGCAAAAAAAGGGAAGAACCTCATCAGAAAGAACCCCAAGTATAAGATTTATATATTATCAGGACAAACACAAATTCACAGAAACACTGACAGAAGGAAAAATTGGGAGATTGGTTATAAATTCTCAGTGTGGGTGAGGAAGTTTATTTTGATTCTTCCTGAATGTATCTTGATGTTTTTGTTAAGGGACTCAATTTTCCTAAGTTACAGGGGGATTAGAAACTGGTTCGCTTATAGGGGTAGCATTGATTGGGGAAATGGGATTACCTTGAAGTTTAACTCTATATGTATAGTAGAAAATAAAAATTAAAAAAGAATAAACTAGACTAAACTAAGTTAAAATTTAAAAAGAATTTAAAAAATAGAAAAGCAAAAGAAAAACATGGGTGTCTGTATCAAAAAGTTCAGGTTAGAAGGTTATTAAAGAATTTGATGTACTGGACATCTCAGTGTGATGGTAAATAGGTTAAAAAATTATCTGTATGTATAAAAAAAAAGAACCAGAATATTGGTAAAGAGTTAAAAATATAAGTTGTATTTCTGAAGTAGTGGTGGTTGTTCTCTTATAGTCTTCTTCTTCTTTTTTTTTTCTTCCTTCCTGGTTGGTTTTCTGGGGGAGGGGCCTGCCACGTGGGTTTTCAGACAATGATGTTCCCTGAGTTAGGTCCTCCCACTTCCCTCAAGGGGGTGGGCTCTGAGGAAACTGTTTTTTTTTTCAGCCTTTTGTTCTCTGGGGGTTTTATGTTCTTTCATCTGTTTTCTCTCGCCTTGACAGCTTTTGATGGTTTTTGGAGGTTTAGAGGAGAGCAAACTGCACCCCGACCTCCCTCTCAGAGAGAAGCCTCAGAATGTTCTATAGAGCTGCTGGCAGAGTCGGTTCTGAGTCACTGTCTCTGGGGATGCAGGAGCTCCTCGTTGTACCCAATACCAGGACAGCGGCGGTTCTCTAGGCAGCTCCAGACTGACAGAGATGTTCGAGCAGAGATTGTACACTGAGATTTTCCCGCTGTTCTGGGCTGGGAATGTCTGGTTTTTCCGGATGCCAGAGCTCCAGGCCAGCGCCTATGAGCACCTCTCCCAAGGGAAGGTGTGGGATGCACACATTTCAGGATTGCCATCTGGCCAGGCTCCCAGCCCCTCAGGGGAGCCAGACCCCACTTGTTCTTGGGCGCTCTGGCGGGTCAGGTGCACTGGCGGCTCAGGGTCGGAGACCTGATTTCTCCGCCGCACTCCCTCTGGCTCAGCGCCACTGGAGGCTGTCCTGGGTCCAGGCACTTAGGTCCTGACACTAACCGCCCAGATACCCACTATCCCCCCCACCACGATCCTTTGTTCTTTGTTTTTTGAGTGCTTTCAACCAGACTCCAAGTTAATGCTGGTCCGCAGACACAGGGCACTCTTGTATTGGTTTATTACTTTCCAATTGGTCACCTCTGGTTTCTCCCTCCCCCTTTTGTTTATCTTCAGATATCAGTCTGATGATCCCAGTCTGCTTTACCTGCCACTGGCGTCTTCTGCTCCTGTAGAGATCCAGACGTGTATAATTCTGATCTCAGGCTGATTTCATGGGTGGTCAGAGTTCTTTGGTAGGTAATCAGCTCACTTTAGGGTACAGGTTGAAACAGTGCCTCCTCCTACTTCCCCGCCATCTTCCATATTATGATTTAAATATTGGCTCCCCCACTTCTCAGGTGGCTGCGCTCCAACTGGAATATTCCACTAGCTTTCCTAGTGATTCAGTTTGCAGATGACAAATCATAAAACTTCTTGTTTACCATAATTGTGTGAGCCGATTGCTCATTACCTACCTATTTATCTATATATCATCTATCTATCATTTATCTATCTTCTATCTACATATTATTGGTATGTTCCACCTATATATTTTATAAATATAGTCTCTCTCTCTCTCTCTCCCTCTCTTTCTACAAACACACACACATACATGCATTTTTATTTTTGGGGTGCTGGGATTGAGCCCCATATCTGGCTCTCTGTTCAGCAAGTAGCCTGCTTCCCCTCTCCCTCTGCCTCTTTCTTTGCTTATATGTGATCTCTCTTTGTCAAATATATAAGTAAAATATTTTAAATAATAGAACTTTTAAAGAAGCAATTAGATTAAACTAAATCATAATTAAATAGGATAAGTTAAATCACAATTTAATCCTAATCCAATCCTAATCAATATGTCAGGTATCTTTATAAGAACTGGAAGAGACACCAAGGATGGACATGCATAGGGAAAGACCATGTGAGGACACAGCAAGAAGGTCCGGTCTCCAAGCCAGGAAGAGAAGCATCAGGAGAAACCAAACCTTCTGATACCTTAATTTTGGACTTCCATCTTCCAGATTTCTGAAAAAATGAATTTCTTATATTTAAGCCACCCAGTCTGGTTGCTGGCATTCTGTTAACACAATCTTAGCAACCTAATGGATATTTTGGCATTGAAAAATAGGGAGCTGCTGTAACAAATACATGGAAATATGGAAGTGACTTTGTGGAAGTGGGATGGAGAAAGGCTGGAAGAGTTACAAGGTGCATGTTAGAAAGGCCTACATTGATTGAAGAGACTGTCAGTAGAAGTATGAACCTTTAAGGGTGATGCTCATGTGATCTTAAATGGGAATGAAGAATATTATTAGAAACAGGAGGAAAGGTGATCTTTGTTATAAAGAGGTAAAGCACTTGGATGAATTGTGCTTAGTGTTTTTTGGAAAAGAGAACATATTTTTGATGAGCTTAAATGATTACTTGAGGAGATTTATAAGGGAAAAAATGTCAGGGGTGCAATCTGGATTTTTGTTACAGTTCATAGTAGAATTCACAAGCGTAGAGATTATTTGAACAAGGAATTGTTAAACATTTGTTATGGAAAAAGTAATCAGACATTGAATAATCAGAAAACTGTCAGCCCATCCACATTGAAAAACACAAGAAAAGCATGAACTGGAGAGAACAAGAGTTGTTGGATGGAAGAATACTTCGGTAAAGACATTATAGATGTGATTCCTGGCCCGAAAGATAGGAATGTGTAATGTTGAAATTTGAACCAGGGATCCACTTCTGGAATTTAAGATTTTAACTCCAAAGCTCTCAACTTTCACACTTTCTTTTTTTTTTTTTTATAAATCTTTTTTTTTTTTCATTTTATTTATTTTTTCAGCGTAACAGTATTCATTCTTTTTGCACAACACCCAGTGCTCCATGCAAAACGTGCCCTCCCAATTACCCACCACCTGTTCCCCCAACCTCCCACCCCTGACCCTTCAAAACCCTCAGGTTGTTTTTCAGAGTCCATAGTCTCTTATGGTTCACCTCCCCTTCCAAAATTTTTTTTTTAAAAATAGATAATGTATTTTTATCCCCAGGGGTACAGGTCTGTGAATCGCCAGGTTTACACACTTCACAGCACTCATGATAGCACTTACCCTCCCCAATGTCCATAGCCCCCTCCCCCTCGCCCAATCCCACCTCCCCCCAGCAACCCCCAGTTTGTTTTGTGAGATTAAGAGTCATTTATGGTTTGTCTCCCTCCCAATCCCATCTTGTTTCATTTATTCTTCTCCTATCCCCCTAACCACTCATGTTGCTTCTCCATGTCCTCATATCAGGGAGATCATATGATAGTTGTCTTTCTCCGATTGACTTATTTCACTAAGCATGATACGCTCTAGTTCCATCCACGTCGTCGCAAATGGCATGATTTCATTTCTTTTGATGGCTGCATAGTATTCCATTGTGTATATATACCACCTCTTCTTTATCCATTCATCTGTTGATGGACATCTAGGTTCTTTCCATAGTTTGGCTATTGTAGACATTGCTGCTATATACATTCGGGTACACGTGCCCCTTCAGATCACTATGTTTGTATCTTTAGGGTAAATACCCAGTAGTGCAATTGCTGGGTCATAGGGTAGTTCTATTTTCAACATTTTGAGGAACCTCCATGCTGTTTTCCAGAGTGGTTGCACCAGCTTGCATTCCCACCAACAGTGGAGGAGGGTTCCCCTTTCTCCACATCCTCGCCAGCATCTGTCATTTCCTGACTTGTTCATTTTAGCCATTCTGACTGGTGTGAGGTGATATCTCATTGTGGTTTTGATTTGTATTTCCCTGGTGCCGAGTGACGTGGAGCACTTTTTCATGTGTCTGTTGGCCATCTGGATGTCTTCTTTGCAGAAATGTCTGTTCATGTCCTCTGCCCATTTCTTGATTGGATTGTTTGTTCTTTGGGTGTTGAGTTTGCTAAGTTCCTTATAGATTTTGGATACTAGCCCTTTATCTGATATGTCGTTTGCAAATATCTTCTCCCATTCTGTCAGTTGTCTTTTGGTTTTGTTAACTGTTTCCTTTGCTGTGCAAAAGCTTTTGATCTTGATGAAATCCCAATAGTTCATTTTTTCCCTTGCTTCCCTTGCCTTTGCCGTTGTTCCTAGGAAGATGTTGCTGTGGCTGAGGTCAAAGAGTTTGCTTCCTGCGTTCTCCTCAAGGATTTTGATGGATTCCTTTCTCACATTGAGGTCCTTCATCCATTTGGAGTCTATTTTCGTGTGTGGTGTAAGGAAGTGGTCCAATTTCATTTTTCTGCATGTGGCTGTCCAATTTTCCCAGCACAATTTATTGAAGAGGCTGTCTTTTTTCCATTGGACATTCTTTCCTGCTTTGTCGAAGATTAGTTGACCATAGAGTTGAGGGTCGATTTCTGGGCTCTCTATTCTGTTCCACTGATCTATGTGTCTGTTTTTGTGCCAGTACCATGCTGTCTTGATGATGACAGCTTTGTAATAGAGCTTGAAGTCCGGAATTGTGATGCCACCAACTTTGCCTTTCTTTTTCAATATTCCTTTGGCTATTCGAGGTCTTTTCTTGTTCCATATAAATTTTAGGATTATTTGTTCCATTTCTTTGAAAAAAATGGATGGTATTTTGATAGGGATTGCATTAAATTTGTAGATTGCTTTAGGTAGCATGGACATTTTCACAATATTTATTCTTCCAATCCAGGAGCGTGGAACATTTTTCCATTTTTTTGTGTCTTCCTCAATTTCTTTCATGAGTACTTTATAATTTTCTGTGTATAGATTCTTAGTCTCTTTGGTTAGGTTTATTCCTAGGTATCTTATAGTTTTTGGTACAATTGTAAATGGGATTGACTCCTTAATTTCTCTTTCTTCAGTCTTGTTGTTGGTGTACAGAAATGCAACTGATTTCTGTGCATTGATTTTATATCCTGACACTTTATTGAATTCCTGTACAAGTTCTAGCAGTTTTGGAGTGGAGTCTGTTGTCCACATATAGTATCATATCATCTGCGAAGAGTCATAGTTTGACTTCTTCTTTACCAATTTGGATGCCTTTAATTTCTTTTTGTTGTCTGATTGCTGAGGCTAGGACTTCTAGTACTATGTTGAATAGCAGTGGAGATAATGGACATCCCTGCCGTGTTCCTGACCTTAACGGAAAAGCTTTCAGTTTTTCTCCATTGAGAATGATATTTGCGGTGGGTTTTTCATAGATGGCTTTGATAATATTGAGGTATGTGCCCTCCATCCCCACACTTTGAAGAGTTTTGATCAGGAAGGGATGCTGTACTTTGTCAAATGCTTTTTCAGCATCTATTGAGAGTATCATATGGTTCTTGTTCTTTCTTTTATTAATGTGTTCTATCACATTGATTGATTTGCGGATGTTGAAACAACCCTGCAGCCCTGGAATAAATCCCACTTGATCGTGGTGAATAATCCTTTTAATGAACTGTTGAATCCTATTGCTTAGTATATTGGCAAGAATTTTTGCGTCTGTGTTCATCAACGATATTGGTCTGTAGTTCTCTTTTTTGGTGGGATCCTTGTCTTGTTTTGGGATCAAGGTGATGCTGGCCTCATAAAATGAGTTTGGAAGTTTTCCTTCCATTTCTATTTTTTGGAACAGTTTCAGGAGAATAGGAATTATTTCTTCTTTAAATGTTTGGTAGAATTCCCCTGGGAAGCCGTCTCGCCCTGGGCTTTTGTTTGTTTGGAGATTTTTGATGACTGTTTCAATCTCCTTACTGGTTATGGGCCTGTTCAGGTTTTCTATTTCTTCCTGGTTCAGTTGTGGTAGTTTATATGTCTCTAGGAATGCATCCATTTCTTCCAGATTGTCCAATTTGTTGGCGTAGAGTTGCTCATAGTATGTTCTTATAATTGTCTGTATTTCTTTGGTGTTAGTTGTGATCTCTCCTCTTTCATTCATGATTTTATTTATTTGGCTCCTTTCTCTTTTCTTTTTGATGAGTTTGGCCAGGGGTTTATCAATCTTATTGATTCTTTCAAAGAACCAGCTCCTAGTTTCATTGATCTTTTCTATTGTTTTTTTTTTTTTTTTTGGTTTCTATTTCATTGATTTCTGCTCTGATCTTTATGATTTCTCTTCTCCTGCTGGGTTTAGGGTTTCTTTCTTGTTCTTTCTCCAGCTCCTTTACGTGTAGGGTTAGGTTGTGTACTTGAGACCTTTCTTGTTTCTTGAGAAAGGCTTGTACCGCTATATATTTTCCTCTCAGGACTGCCTTTGCTGTGTCGCACAGATTTTGAACTGTTGTGTTTTCATTATCATTTGTTTCCATGAATTTTTTTCAATTCTTCTTTAATTTCCTGGTTAGCCCATTCATTCTTTAGAAGGATGCTGTTTAGTCTCCATGTATTTGGGTTCTTTCCAGCTTTCCTCTTGTGATTGAGTTCTAGCTTCAGAGCATTGTGGTCTGAAAATATGCAGGGAATAATCCTAATCTTTTGATACCGGTTGAGACCTGGTTTGTGACCCAGGACGTGATCTATTCTAGAGAAGGTTCCATGTGCACTAGAGAAGAATGTGTGTTCTGTTGCTTTGGGATGAAATGTTCTGAATATATCTGTGATGTCCATCTGGTCCAGTGTGTCATTTAAGGCCTTTATTTCCTTGTTGATCTTTGGCTTGGATGATCTGTCCATTTCAGTGAGGGGAGTGTTAAAGTCCCCTACTATTATTGTATTATTATTGATGTGTTTCTTTGATTTTGTTATTAATTGGTTGATATAGTTGCTGCTCCCACGTTAGGGGAATAGATATTTAAAATTTTTAGATCTTCTTGTTGGACAGACCCTTTGAGTAGGATATAGTGTCCTTCCTCATCTCTTATTATAGTCTTTGGCTTGAAATCTAATTGATCTGATATAAGGATTGCCACCCCAGCTTTCTTCTGATGCCCATTAGCATGGTAAATTGTTTTCCACCCCCTCACTTTAAATCTGGAGGTGTCTTCACGTCTAAAATGAGTTTCTTGTAGGCAACATACTGATGGGTTTTGTTTTTTTATCCATTCTGATACCCTGTGTCTTTTGATTGGGGCATTTAGCCCATTAACATTCAGGGTAACTATTGAGAGATATGAATTTAGTGCCATTATTAGCCTGTAAGGTGACTGTTACTGTATATTGTCTCTGTACCTTTCTGATCTACTACTTTTAGGCTCTCTCTTTGCTTAGAGGACCCCTTTCAATATTTCCTGAAGAGCTGCTTTGGTGTTTACAAATTCTTTCAGTTTTTGTTTGTCCTGGAAGATTTTGATCTCTCCTTCTATTTTCAATGATAGCCTAGCTGGATAGAGTATTCTTGGCTGCATGTTTTTCTCGTTGAGTGCTCTGAATATATCATGCCAGCTCTTTCTGGCCTGCCAGGTCTCTGTGGATAAGTCTGCCGCCAATCTAATATTTTTACCATTATATGTTACAGACTTCTTTTCTCGGGCTGCTTTCAGGATTTTCTCTTTGTCACTAAGACTTGTAAATTTTACTATTAGGTGACGGGGTGTGGACCTATTCTTGTTGACTTTGAGGGGGGTTCTCTGCATCTCCTGGATTTTGATGCTTGTTCCCTTTGCCATATTAGGGAAATTCTCTCCAATGATTCTCTCCAATAGACCTTCTGCTCCCCTCTCTGTTTCTTCTTCTTCTGGAATCCCAATTATTCTAATGTTGTTTCGTCTTATGGTGTCACTTATCTCTCGAATTCTCCCCTCATGGTCCAGTAACTGTTTGTCCCTCTTTTATTCGGCTTCTTTATTCTCTGTCCTTTGTTCTTCTATATCACTAATTCTTTCTTCTGCCTCATTTATCCTAGCAGTGAGAGCCTCCATTTTTTATTGCACCTCATTAATAGCTTTTTTGATTTCAACTTGGTTAGATTTTAGTTCTTTAATTTCTCCAGAAAGGGCTTTAATATCTCCAGAGAGGGTTTCTCTAATATCTTCCATGCCTTTTTCGAGCCCAGCTAGAATGTTCAGAATCGTCATTCTGAACTCTTGATCTGACATATTACCAATGTCTGTGTTGATTAGGTCCCTAGCCTTTGGTACTGTCTCTTGTTCTTTTGTTTGTGGTGATTTTTTCTGCCTTGTCATTTTGTCCAGATAAGAGGATATGAAGGAGCAAATAAACTACTAAAAGGGTTGCAAAGACCCCAGAAAAATGCGCTGTAACCAAATCAGAAGAGACCCCTAATTGTGGGGGGGAGAAAGGGGATAAAAACAGGTTCTGAAAAAAAAAAAAGAAAAAAATTTAAAAAATAAAACAAATAAAAAAATATAAAAAAGAAAGAAAAAATATATATATTTAGATGAAGTAGTCAAAAAACGTTAAAAAAGAAAAGGGTAAAAGTTTTAAAAAAATTTAGCAGAAGAAGAGAAAAGAAAAAAGAAAAAAAATTGAAAAAAAAAATTGAAGTAGCCGCAAGACTAAAGAATCATGGGGAGAAAGCCATGAGTTCCGTGCTTTGCTTTCTCCTCCTCTAGAATTGCTCTGCCGTCTTAGGAATTGAACCTACTTTCCTTGATAGATGAACTTCGTCCTGGCTGGATATTTTGTTGATCTTCTGGGGGAGGGGCCTGTTGTAGTGACTCTCAAGTGTCTTTGCCCGAGGCGGGATTGCACCACCCTTACCGGCGGCCCGACTAAGTAATCGGCTCGGGTTCGCTTTTGGGAGCTTCTGTTCCCTGAACGCTTTCCGTAGAGTTCCGGAGGACGGGAATGAAAATGGTGGCCTCCCAGTCTCTGGCCCGGAGGAGCCGAGAGCCTGGGGCCCCACTCCTCAGTGCGCCCCCAGAGGACAGCACCCAATCACTCCCGTATCCCCAGCCTCTAGCTGCGCTCCGAGCTCACCCAGCCCGCGACCAGTTCAAGGTAACCCCGAGCTGAGAGTTCAGTCCTCAGCTCTGTCTCTGCAGCCGGTTTCTCTGTTCTAATACCTGCAAGCTCTCCGACACTCTGACACCCCCGATCCTTCTGTGACCCTGCGGGGCCTGGGGCCACGCTGACCCCGCATGGGCTTCACCCTGGTTTAGCCTCTGGAGCAATGTCCCTCAGTGGAACAGACTTTTAAAAGTCCTGATTTTGTGCTCCGTTGCTCCGCCACTTGCCAGGAGCCGGCCCCTCCCCCCACGGTCTATCTTCCCGTCGTTTTAGATTCACTTCTCCGCCAGTCCTACCTTTCAGAAAGTGGTTGATTTTCTGTTTCTAGAGTTGCTGTTCTTCTTCTCTTCGCTCTCCCATTGGATTTGTAGGTGTTTGCAATGTTTAGATAAGCTATCGAGCTGATCTCCTGCTACCTGATGTAGTCTCAAGCTGCTACTTCTCCACCAGCTTGACTCCTCTCAACTTTCACACTTTCTTAATCACAGAATCTACCTCTCTATCTTGTATAATGTGTGTGTGTGTGTGTGTGTGACTGTGTGTATGCAGACACACACACACACACACACATATATATATATATATATATATAACATCGGATACAAGTTTGGTACTTTCTCCATCACCCTATGGTACAGAGTTTAAAAGACAAGACACGTGAAGTTTAAGAGGGGTGACAGTACTATAAAAATAAAAGTACCATATGATTTCAGTTATATGTGGAATCTGAAAAACAAATAAAAACCAAACTCTTAAATACAGAGAACAAATTGGTGATTGCCAAAGGGAAAATGGGTAGGAGAATGGGAAAAAGAGATTAAGGGAATAAAGAGGTAAAAGTTTTTCAGTTACAAAATAAATAAGTTACAGAAATGTAAAGTACAGCATAGGGAATATGTTTAATAATACTGTAAAATTGCAGTGTGGTGACAGATGGTGACTACGTTTATCACGATAATCATCAAGTAATGTACAGAATTATCAAGTCACTCTATTGTACACCTGAAACTAATATAACATAGTATGTTAATGATACCACAGTATTTTTTCTAAAAAATAAAAATAAAGTAAAAAGAACAACACCAGTGCTACGGGTGATTGGAATGTGAAAGGGATATTTCTTAGCCTAATGAGTTTGTGTCTATAAACATAACGTGGAAATGTTTGGGATCTTGTGTTTTCTGGAGTGAGTTGAGCAGTAACTTACATTTGCTAGAAAGGAGAGTCTCCCCATCCAACTGTCAATAGAGTTTTCATATATGAGGACTAGGTATCATTGGAAATCAGATGTCTGAAATTAACTGAAAACTGAGAAGAAATATTTTATCTGTGGTAAGCCCATTGGAAGCTTCTAAAAAGACATTTATTTCAGTTGAATGTTAAGAAAGCTCCATCTGACTGGAGCCATGTGTTAATAGACCCTTGTCAGATTTTCTTTAAAAAAAAAGTGTTTTCTGGGGCACCTGGGTTGCTCAGTAGATTAAGCATCCAACTCTTGGTTTTGGCTTAGGTCATGATCTCAGGGTTGTGAGATCAAGACTTATGTGGGGGGGGCGCCTGGGTGGCTCAGTGGGTTAAAGCCTCTGCCTTTCGCTCAGGTCATGATCCCAGGGTCCGGGATCGAGCCCCGCATCGGGCTCCTTGGCGGGGAGCCTGCTTCCTCCTCTCTCTCTCTCTCTGCCTGCCTCTCTACTTGTGATCTCTATCTGTCAAATAAATAAATAAAATCTTTAAAAAAAAAAAGACTTATGTGGGGCTGACTGCTCAGCATGGAGTCTGTTTATATTTCTCTTCCTCTCCCTCTGCCTCTGCCCCTCCTCCAACTCATGCTCATGCACATCCTCTCCTTCCTTTTCTAAAATAAATAAATGGAAATCATCTAAAATGTGTTTTTCCATTATTGAGATTTTGTACATCTGGATATTCCTTTAAAGTTGACCATTTTAAATGTTGGGAAGTAGTTAACATTAAGTATGTTGAAGTCAAAGAAAGCAGTCTATGCACTGAGACCCAACACCTCATTTGTAATCTCTGGCCTGCACAAAGTGATGAGGAAGAAAACAGTAACAAGTCTCATTACACATAAGCTAAGGCTGGATAACAAAAATATTTAGTGCAGCCAGTAAGCTTGGTCACAATTAGCAGTATGGGGTTGGAGGAAAGGAAATATATAGTTGTCAACAATCTGGAAGTTTTGTTATGTGGGTTTGGCAGGTAGTCAAGAGATGGAAAGAAATCTGTGTATAAAAAGAAGGACATCCATGAAACTATTGTTGGCTAACTGAAATAGCCTGGAGATGCACTAATTTCTAATTCAAGGATAAATTTATAGGAAGAATAAATAATAGAAAAATTAACAGAGGTACCAAAATGAGACAAGTGAGGCACCTAGGGTACAAAATTGAAGGGGCCACTCACTTGCAGGTTCATGAAAGTTCATGGGTGAGGATTGTGCAAACCTAGGCATGAATATCTCCTGACATCGTGTGCTCTGGCTGCATCAATTGCCTCACCTTAGTGCTGTTTCTGGTGTTTATGTAAAAAATAATTAATTATTCTTTTCTCAGATGATATGGCTATTTTTCAGTTTGGGGAACAGCAAATCTTAGTGAAAAATAGTAATGAAAGAGTAGTAAAAAGAAAATACAGTCTGGACACTAATGGCCCATTTTGTGATGATAAATTTTCAACCATTTGCTCAAATAAATCAAATTTTGTTTTGTATTTATAGATTTTCAGTTTACTTCCAAACTGTGATACCATTTCACTTTCTTGGTTTACATATTTATTCATTCCAAGGTATTTATTGAGTTCCTGACTAATGTGTCATTGTGCTAGGCAATTGATTATATATTGATTAATAAAACAGAAAAGGTGACTGCCCTTTTGGAGTTGATAAGTGAGAGAGAAAAAGACATTTAATATGTATATAACTAATTTAATAAGTACTTATCATTGTGCTAAGGGCAATAAAAGAAACAAACACCAAGCAGGAATGCCTACTGGTTCATGTTCGAGAACACAGTCGAGGATCACCTCCAAGACCCTTGGCGATGCAGTGTGGTTTAGGAGAATTCCTCCCAGAAGTCCTAAGACATTTGAGAAAGTAAATTATATAACATATTTTCTTTCAGTATTAAAGATAAAATTGAAATAATTCATGCATTCATTAAAATAGGAAGACATTTTTACATATATGTAGAATAAAAACCAAACACATTTGGTCATACCACAAAGATACTGCTAACAAAGTAATTTCTTTCTTTCTAGTTTTGTCTCATGCCACACTTTAGTAAAATTCATATTACTTCTTGACTACTCTTCCTCTGCTCTTGTCATTCTTGTTTCCCTTCCTTCTCCTACTCTTCCTTTAAATTCTTATGTACTTAGGATTGATCTGATTTTAATTTCTTCTCATTTAAAGATACTCTTTGAGGGTAGCCTGGGTGGCTCAGTTGTTGAGTTTGAGTTCAGGTCTTTTACTTTTGGGACCTGGGACCATGCCCAGAGCTGGACTCTGTGCTCAGCAGGCAGTCTGTTTGAAGATTCTCTTCCATTTCCCAACACCCTCCCACACACTCTGTCTGTCTAATAAAAATTACTTTAAAAGAGATGAAAAATAATAAAAACCTGAAAAAAATAAATAAAAAGCTACAAAATAAAAATACAAAGAGTGCTACTTAGTGTTTTTCTGAAGCTCTGAAGCTTTGCAGCCCTCTGATATCAGTAAACTTGAGAGGAGTGAGTTGTTTGTGATGGTCTTCTAGGGAAGGGATCTCTTGTCCAGGTCCTCAAGTGTACTTCAATTAGTGTGAAAGCAGCTCTCCTAAGCAGCAGAAACAGGCCTCCATGTAAGTAGCTCTGGATTCCAGTATGTGGCGCCGTTTTACTCCCTGAAGGCTTGCAGCATCAATGGGTGAGATGAATATCACTGAACCAGGCTCTACCCAGGAGATGAAAATTTGCACCCCAGCTCTGCAGTGAGCACTCACAGATGTAAAAAAGAAATAATAATCCACTAGTCTTAACTCCTCGGTTTTGGTCAGAACTCTGTGTTCACCCTGCCAGTGAAAAGGCATGTTTATCTCAGGCACATGACTGAGTTCCAAATCCATTTTTTGTTTTTAAAGATTTTATTTATTTATGAGAGAGAGAGAGAGAGAGAATGAGAGGGGAGAAGATCAGTGAAAGAAGCCAACTCCCCATGGAGCTGGGAGTCCAGTGTGGAACTTGATCCTGGGACTCCGGGATCATGACCTGAGCTGAACGCAGTTGCTTAACCAACTGAACCACCCAGTCAGATCCAACTCCAATTTATATGGATTCCTGTGACACAGACTGACACCATACCTATGGGGTATTGGAGGTCTTGCCATGGTTCTGTTTTTTGCTGGACCCATCCCAGGAAAGTGAATGCCCTACCATGCTGTGATTCAGAGTATAGGGATACACAGTGCAAAAAGCCAGGATCTAGCTTCATGGTTTTCAGCCATTTTTCCCTAACTGATGTCTGGGAACTCTGAAGCATTCGGGCCCCACCTGTTCTTCTCATGACCCCTGGGATCCCAAGATCATACTGTCATACCGGGATTCCACCCAGCTTCACCACTTGAACATTTTTAAGCGAGGAGTGTCCCCCACAGGAATAGACTCCTAAGTGTTTCAATCACGCACTGCATTGCAGTAGGCACTTTCAGGTAGGTGCTTCCCCTCTGCTGTATCCACAGCCATATCATCTTCACAATTTACTCCCACCAATGCCACTCAAGCTCTGAAGCTGCCACAGGCACCACACTGGGAGCTAGAAGTAGCTCTGAGGTGGTTCAGGATCTTCTTCTGGGGCTGGTGCTGTAGGTCCAAGAAGAGAAAAGTATCATCACAGTGATTAATTTTCATGTCCCTCCTGAACAAAGGAAAGTTTTCCCACCATTCAATGTTCTCTGAGTCCATGAAGCAATCCCTGGAACGTCTCCTCTGATGGCAAGACATGGGCACAGGGATCTGAGAGTAGTCATTACTCCCAGAATACCAGTTGATGGAGGCTTGCTCTGTGGGGCCCAAGCTGTTCCCTCCAAATGTCTATATCAGAAGCACCCTGTCCTCCTCACTTCAGCATCTCTCTGGTTCCCCTCCTTCTGCCCCTCCCCACGGGCTTGTGCTCTTTTCCCTCCAATAAAGAAATAAAATCCTTAAAAAATGAATAAAAGATTGAGCATAAAAGTGTACATTTGGGCCTTCAAGACCTGGCTGTATACACCCTCCTGTGTGTATTTCTTTGTCATCTTTTCTCTTGTGCTGATGGCCTCAGAGGTACATGACAACCCAGGTAGTTACTTGATAATTTAGCATAATGTAATATACCTACAACATGTTGAAACCACCAAGTAAACGTCAATATTTATCAGCCTAAAACCTTTAAAAAATGACTGAAGAGGCACCTGGCTTCCTCAATCAGTAGGATACTTGATCTCAGGGTTAGGAGTTTGAGCCCCATGTCAGGCATAGTTTACTTAAAAAACGAAAGAAAAGAAAACAAAAGGACTTACACATGGCCAAAATGAATGAGGCTCAAACAATGGAGCTGGACGGTGTGGGGATGGATCCTGTCTACCATTCATTCAGCCACTGGGCACTGCCCACTCTAGATGGTGCCAGTGCTATCAGCCAACCAGGTTCTCCTTCTACGAGCTCGGGTTCTAGAGGAGAATATGGAGAAACAAGAAACAAAAATGTGAATGAAAAGAGCAATTGCTCCACAGGAAAAGAGGAACGGACTACAACTAAGTCCTGAGCTCCACCACTTGAGGGGTATGACAAGACTATTCTGAGATAAAATTGAGAATTCCTGTGGCAGGAAAAGAAGGAGACAGCCCTGCACAAATCTGAGTATATTCAACCTGGCAGAAGGCACCATAGGGCAGAGGACTGGAGGCAGAATTTGATATTCCCAGAGTGGAGGTTAGAAAGGAGGCCAGGGTGGCCAGAAGAAGCTGAGTAAGAGAGCAGAGATGGAGGGTAGGAGGGCCATGATCCAGGGCAGTTTGATAGTATCAGTGCCCTTCTCCCAGTGCTGTGTGACCACATTTCCTCACACTCAGTGACTGAACCCACAAACACTGTCTTTCAGTCTCTGGGGATCAGTAACCAGCAGTGCTCAGCTGTTTGGGGCTTTTGACAACACCAAGAGACGACCTGCTACACTGAGAACCTGATTCACTTGAGAGCATTGGCCAGATACAGCCAATCCTAAAGACCTGAGTTTTCTCTCTGTTGTTGATCCACAGTGCTAGGCCACATGCATATGTATTTGTCATGGTTCAACCTAAGTGCTTGTACTCCAGTGTAAGAATCTGAGAGAGAACATGCGTCAGAGTCAACATGGGGCTGGGCAATGAGCTTTTATAAATATATCTCAGCAGGGCCTTTGGGCCATATTGCCATGTTCTGTGGAATGGAAGTGAATCACTAAATCCAGACCACACTCAGGGAAGGGGGTTGCAAAAGGATGTATATAGAGGAGTTGGGGAACCAGTAGAGCCCATGCAGAGAGAAGGTGACTATCCCTGCCGAGTCCATGCTTTGCCCAAAATCATGCTGGTAGGTAGAATTACTAGGCATGAGCCCAGATCTTAGAGTTTCGTCAAAGGTGGGGTCCTGGATGTGCCTAGTCATTCACTGGGGGCTCTGGAAATGTTGTCTATAAGAAAGTGGCTATAGACATGGAAATGGCATTTGGCTGAGGGGGATCATTGATATCCTAGATAGGAGACATGTCCCCATGTTCTTGTATAAGGATTATCCCAGGTCATGTCAACTCAGTGAATGGACCCCTATCAACAACACACCATTTGGAAAGGATGTAATGGCTTGCATTACAGGACAGGCAGTCCCTACGGGTAAGGGTGGATTCTGATCATCAAGGGCCAAGGCTCCAGTCCTTTCTTTAGGGTTTGCATTGAAAATTAGAAGCCTAAGGTCTTGGGAAGCTATTGCCCACCATTCTGTAGGTGGGGCTGTCATCTTGTGGGACTCCAGAATGTGAGCACTGATTAACACATGTATGTACACAGGGGTAAGTGTGCATGTGCACACAAAAACACACAAACCAGTCGGGACTGTGGGGTGGGATCTTCCTAGTAGCAGATTCAAAGAAGTTAAGAGGAGGGAAATTTAGTTGGAGATATTTCCTACATGTGACACTACTATAACATCATAGATATTATGCAACCTATGCCTGTGGATATCTGGTAGAACGACATGCTAGAATCATCTGGATTTTACGGAGAAGACTATTCCAGTCAGGCAAAATGGATTATCTAGAGTCAAAAATAGGTAAGAATAGATAGTTTTGCCTGAAACCAGGTGCGTTTCCAAGCTGAAGCCCTGGCTGCTACCAGATCGTCCCTGGGGGCCTGTGGAAAGGGATGCATTGTTGTCACTGTTTACAGATGTGTCCTTGCATGCAGAAATGGTATGAGGAGATGACAGACCAGAGAACTGTTTGTGTAGGTGCCAAATCAGGAGTGGACTCCAGTAGGGGGTCCCAGGCAGTGATGTCACTTCCTTGACCACAGACCCCAGCAGAACTTGGTACCCCTGAACCAGGCAACCACATTCTAGTGTAGTCCAATATCAGAGTTACTTGGCTAAAGACATCTGATATGGAAAGATGTTCTCTTGCTTCTTGCCTACTTCCCGGGTCTCTGGCTCCCAGAAACCCCAGGGGAATGATTTTTTACATGCTGGGAACATTGGATCAAACCTCAACCAGAGTGCCTCAGGACATTTGGCAGGAGGTAATATAAGGAACTTAATACTGAGCAGACTAGGTGATGACCACCTCTCTGAATCATCCAAGGGCAGCCCCATTCCTTCCTCTTAAGTTTTAGGGAAAGAGGGCTATGTGTGGTTCCCCACCCATGGGCTTGGGGAGGTTGAGCACAGTGGATATCCTGGTGATCCCTTCTTGTTCACACCAATGTCATGTCCTCTAGATATGGGTGCATTTTCTCCAGCTATGATGAGGTTGCCAGAGCCCAGGAGAAGCAGAACATGTGAATGAGCTTTAGCTGATAAAAGGGAGCCTTCCCTCTCCACCAGGCAATTGAGGTACTGTAAATTAGATAGGCTTTTGGACCTTCAACCACACATCTGTTATTCGTGCTTTATGGTAAAGTTCTGGGAGCTCCTTTTGGAAAATGGGAAGTTGTCCTGGGGAGATGTGGTTGGTGTGTGAGCACTGTGGAGTGCATAGGGGAATGGAGGATATCTTGAACCCCTAAGAGGGTCATTCTCCATCCCTGCCCCCCCCCCAGCCTTATCTCTACCCCAATTCTGGGACCCTGAACTGAGGATTTAGGAACCATCACACAGCTTTCTGTTGGAACCTGGACACTGGGTTCTCAGATGGTTCTCATGAGACCCAGTGAGAGCTAAGGAAGCAGACATCCCACACTCTGTGGGATATTAGTGTCAGTGGAAGGAGACCCACACATGGCACCTAGTGAATAAGGCAGCATATGTGTACAGGAGGTAATGTTTGAGGCATAGGGAGGGTCCTGGGAAGGCCTTGCTAGAGACAAAGTCCCTTACTTACCTCCTTGGTTGGATCTTCACAGACCAGTGACATGTGCAGTGAGGGTAATCAGGAGGCCAGGTACCTCTCCTCCTCAACACATGCAGTTGAATTCAAGTGGCAAGTGGGCAAGAAGACAGACTGAGGAGTGTGTCCAGCTCCCCTGATAAGGACAGAAATGGTCACACCATTCATCAAGGTGTCACAGGGCCCACTCACAGCATATTTTTGCCAGCCTGCTGTCTGTGACAAGGCCTGACTCAAGCAGGACTGCCAGATCACAGGTGGACCAGGACTACGAATGGACTCTGACAGGAGCTGGAAACCCAGGGGCTCAGTTTCCCACAGGGGTTCCCTGGGGTATTGGTTAGGATAGGTGCCCTGTCCTCTGACTTCTCTTGCCTACCTCTATAGGGCAATCTATTCGATCTTTAGCACATGGCTAGAGAAATATCTTGGGGATATTTTCCAGCCTCTAGAATTACCCAGCCTGTATATGTTGCTGGCATACATGGGGCTCAATATGCCAGGCTCAGATCTGGAGTGCCATGTCTAGCTTCTTCTCTCACAGCTGCAACAGCTTGAGCCCACAGAGCCAGAGCCTGGGGTTGAGGAGGGCTGGGGGTAGCTCATGTGAGCCTGAGGAGGAGACAGTGTGGGCCACAGGTTGGGCCAATTGGAGTGAGTAGTCTCAGATCCCTGCCCCTATGGGCTTCAGTTGGGGAGACCTTCTAGGGATTGAGTCTTGGACGCAGACCACACTGAGTGGTGGGGAAAATTGCTTTTATTATAAGGAAAAAAGAAGCCAGTCATGCTGATGATACTTTCTCTTCTGTGATAGGTTTCCCTTTTACAAGGATGCCCAAAAAGCAGAAAGCACAAGAGAAATGTCTGGGTCCATGAGACACCTTTCAATTCTTTCATTTTCCTGGATAGTCTTAGTTTAAACTATTCTAATGGGAATATTATGAAATATTAAAATCATATCTTCTTTTTTTTTTTAACAATCAACTGACTTTTTTAGTGGACCCAGCTGTGACTTCTTTGGTTTTAAAGCCAATCCAAGGTTGTTGGTTTTATTTTATTCTTTTTTAAAGATTTTATTTATTTATTTGACAGAGAGAGAGATCACAAGTAGGCAGAGAGGCAGGTAGAGAGACAGGAGGAAGTAGGCTCCCCGCTGAGCAGAGAGCCCCAGGCAGGGGTTCGATCCCAGGACCCTGAGATCATGACCTGAGCTGAAGGCAGAGGCTTAACCCGCTGAGGCGCCCCTTAAGATCATATCTTAAATATTCTCATTTATTGCTAATAAGTTAGTAATAAGGTAAATAGTTCTTTAGGTTTTATCCAGACTATGTTTATTTAGTAAATAATGATTTAAGTATGAAAACAAGAAGTCACCTTCCTTCTACCAAGAAGTAATCACCCATATGACACAGTGTCCTTCTTCCCTGCCTTTATAAGTTTAGTGTATGTGTGTATGTGTGTTTGCGTGTCTGTGGCAGAGTTGGTAAGGGAAGGTTCAAGGGCTGAGCTCTTGTTCTACCATATGTCCCCACTGTGGACAGGCACTGTTGCTGCTGTCCCCTTGGGCATTCTCAGTGACAGTACTCAGCATCCCTATAATTGAACAACTAAGCCATTTCCAATTATTTGACTCTCATGATGTAAGTGACAAGCATGTCTGTGCCATAAATCTCTGTTTCTTTATGAATGATTCCTATAAACACCAATACTGGAACATATTTTAACCACATTTTGGGGGGACTGGCTGCTGGCTCCTCTATGCCCACTTTATTAAGGAGAAGTATTGCTTTGAAAAGGACGGATCCCGGGTACTATAGATGAGAACTGAAATCATGAGGAGTACAAGCCACCAGTGATGCCATCGGGGTATTGGGAGCGACCATAGAACATAGAAAAGTCTGCGCTCAACCCCCCTCATATGTTCTCTCCCACAAGCTTCCTTGCCTTGTGTTCTGGAACACACCTCACCCATGCCCTGTCTGGTGACACGCTCCAGCCACTCCAGCCCCTTGTGCTTCAAAACTCAGATTCTAACTAGAGCAACCAGACCCTGCTCCAGGCCAACACAGGGCTGCAGGCCAGGTCACTCCTCTCAGCTTGCTCCCTGTACTTTCTGGCTGAACCCCATTGTCTCAGGGAGGAACCTCTAAGGGCAGTGCAGGTCAGTGGGTTACAGACAAGTGTTCACCCAAATATAGTTTTAGTGGCAACAGTAAGAACCATTTGAACTCGTGTGAGCAAAAGAGTCCTCTATAAAGAACACTGACTGCCCATGGAAGCTACAGGATGGACAGATCCTCAACCAGGAGCTTTGGCCCTGGACAGAGCTCAACAACACCCCTCAGGATCCTCTAGCTGTGACCTCCTAACCCTTCCAACCCCAATCTTGGCATCTCTCAAGTTGAGCTTGTCTGAGAGAAGGGGCTGTGCTTCCTGCTGAGACCCCTTTTCTCCCACAAAGTCGGGTAAAGGGAAATCTACTTGATCTGATGCTGTAATTGAGACCATCGTCAGTAATTCCTGTCTTCTCTGCCATAACATGGAGCTAACCAGACACTGAAGGTACATCTTCAGAGATGATATTTGGGACTCTCTCTGCAGGAAGAGCGAGAAACACGAGTTATTGGGACTCATTGAGAAAGGAGAGCTCTTAGCAATAGGGGAAGGGCTGCCATGGACTGGGCACTGCCATATTGGTCCATGGCACAGACTTTGTGTTAGCTTGCAGGGAGTGGCCAAGCTTCATCTTACTAATAGTTCCAACAAAAACAAAAATGACGTCCATAAAATACTTTCAACTCCAACCACAAAAAGGCTCTGGGACCCAGGCAGCCAAGGGGGCCCAAGATGCTATTTACCAATGATTACATGATGGGGGAAATGTGGGACAGGCATGACGGAATTGAGGGCAGCTCATTTCCTTGCTTTGGGGAGAAAGAGCGCCATCACAAGGCACCCCAATATTTGGTCCAAAAAACATGTGACATCTCAGGGGGCTCCTGCCTGCCAGTATCCCCACTGAGGATTTTCCATGTCCTGAACACAAGCTATGGGTGACATCCAGTTCCAGGGCTGCCTTTGGTGTGATGGATGAACACCAGTTTTGTGGGATCCCATACTGGAGGGGATGAAGGCTTTCTGGAAGGACAACTGAGTCAGGGGAGCCTGAATTGGCAGGCTGAAGGGACACAGGAAGGCAGAAACTGAAAGCCCATGAGAGCAATGTGCTTCCAGTGGGCTAATTTTAACAGGTAAATCTAAGGAATACTGAGTGTCTTTTGAGAGAATGAATCATGTCAGTCAATGCCCCTAACAATTCCATGAGGAAGGTAGAAATGCTATCTCTGTTTGATGAAGAAGGAAACCGAGGTTTTAAAAAACTGCCCATTTCCATGCTCCATATTGAGTCACAGGCAGGATCTGAACCCAGGGCTTGCCAGCGTTGTGGGCCCAACCTCATAAGAAGGTTGCATCCAGATGCTTCAGAAGAGACTTCTCAACTTTGAGGTTACATGAGCCTTTGTACCCAGGGAGAAAACCTCCTCCTACACAGACAAATGATGGTTGTTACTGGGAGAGTCCTCAGCGCCAAGGCACAGCATCATCAGGCAACAGACCCAGGAAAACCCAAAGTCAGAGGTGGCACCACTGCCCCTTGAATTCAGTGAGGTCTCCAGGCCTGTGGAGCTTTCTGCACCTCTGACTTCCAGGCGTGAGCTGTGTGGATGGAACACAGAGCCCAATGGCAGAAAGACAGATGTTCTAGCCCCTGCTGAGCCTTTTTGTAACTGGGTGACCCAAGCAGGGCTCTGAAGCTACAGACCCCATCCCTAAACTGGAGAATGTAATGGGTACTGCTAAGTGGGATGTAGAAAGAAATGACTCATACAGTTCCTGCCTGGTGCCTGGGAGCACGTGTGGAGCCCACGGGGAAGGTATTCATGTCAGTGACCAATTTACCTACGTACCTATTCTTCCACTTGTTGATTTTGGTGTCATCATAAGAAATAGAGGCCAAAGTTGAGGTCAGGAAGATTTCCTCGTAGGCTTTCTTCTCTGAAGTTTACAATTTTAGCTCTTGAAGTTAGATCTGTGAACCATTTGGGGTTCATTTTCTGTCTTCTTTGAAGGTAAGGTCCACAGGCCTTCATCCAGTCATTTATAATTTTATGTATTGATATGTGCAAGAACGGATGCACTTTAGTTACTGTAGTACCTTAAGTTTTCACTTGTAGGGACTTGTCAATAGAACTGCAAGAGTCTGCAGAATAATATTTATTCTATCCTTGAAGAAATTCACTGAGATTATGAAGGAAGTCCAAAAGGAGGTTAACTTTTATCTTCTGCAGGGGTGGAGGAGTGTCCTTGTTAAGAGTACACATCCTCCTCTGTTGGCCCCTGGTGACATTGCAGGAGTTCCCTGAACTGTCTGCAAAACAAGACAGTGGATGTTGGGCATCTTCAAGGATTCACAGAGAGATTAAAACAGTTCCATAAAATTCAACGTTTTGTAATGTGTCTTCTTGGAAATCTGTGGAAAATGGGCTTTTTTCCCAAATGTACTGTTTTGAAAAATATTTTCTGAGTAGCTGAGTCAGGCCCTGGGTTCCAAGATAGAAAGTAGGGAGAATGGTGGATGCTTCCCAAGAGGCACATGGTGTATGTTGGAATTGTGTGGGAAATAACTGGTCCATACCACAGCTCTGTATATTTGGTTGAAAGAAAACAGTAAAAGAAAACAAGCCATATTTATGGATTACTTTGCTTACAGTAAACATAAAACATTTTAGACAATTTGAAAACTATCACTCAGCATTTATGTATCCTCTTTTCCAGTTAGATGACATCAACTTATATTCCCAGCTTATTTTTTACTTATTAGGAGAAGATGGTATCATATATTGAACTATTAATGACTCTACAAAAATCCTTATAGAACTAACAGATGGATTAAGTCCTAAACTTAAGGACACATATTCTATATACAAAGATGTGTTTCATCTCTATACACGAATAACATGCTATCAAAGACAGGAATTAAGAAAATTATTTGTAATTGATAATCACTCAAAAAGAATAAAATACACAGGTATTATTTTCACCTGGAGGTAAAAGACCTGCATACTGAAAACTTAAATCATTAATGAAAGAATTTGAAGAAGACAGAGTTATGTCTGGAGACATCCCATGCTAACCCTAGTATATATGTAATCCAAAGATCCACACTGCATTAACAATCTAAATATTCATTGCAAACCCCATCAAGATCTAATGGCATTTTTAGAAATAAAACCAATAATCATACAGAGTGAATACTACCACAAAATACCCTGAAAAGCCAAAGCCATCTGGAGAAAAAACAAACCTGGAGGCATCATTTTTTCTGAATTCAAAGTGTATTACAAAGTTGTAGAAATGAAAATCATATGGTATCGACATGCAGACAGACACACAGATCAATGGAACAGAGTAGAAAATCCAGGAAAAAACCCACACATATGTAGTCAATTGATTTCCAAAAAAAGCCCCAAGAATATAAAACAGGCAAGCAACAGTCTCCACGATAAGTGCTTTGAAAACCCTGGGCAACCTCAAGTATAGCAATGCAACCAAATGTCTATCCCACCCGATCCACAGCAATGAAGTCACAATGTGGCAAGGAGTTCAACAAAACAACTAGGACCATAAAACACCTAGCTGGAAATTGAGCAGACTGCTATTAATACCCCTGCCATTTTATAACAAGCTCCATGACCAAAATTTGAACTCCAGATTCTGAGATCTAGAGTCAGATGTTGTGTTGACTGAGCCAGGCAAGAAAGAACCTACTAAAACTATGCAGCATAGAGGTGTCAGAAGAGATCTATTCATTCATCCTCTTATCACAATATTTTTTGAAGAATGTTTCCTGAGTTCCTTCTTGACACTGATTTTTGGATTTGACATCAGAAGCAAAAGCTACAATGAAAAACAACTGGGACTGCATCAAACTGAAAGCCTCTGTACAGCAAAGGAAATCTCCAGTCATCAACACATTGAAAAGACAACATACTGAAGAGGAGAAAATATTTGCAAACTACCAAACTGATAAATGTCTCATATCCAAAATATTGAAGAACACATACAACTCAATAACACAAAAATAGATAGCAGTTACATGATCAGCAGAGTTCAGACTATATATTTTTTTAAAGAAAACACAGAGAGGGCCAACAAATACACGAAGAGATGTTCACCACCACTTATCACCAAGGAAATGCAAATCAGAGCCCAAAATTATGTCACCTGTCACCTGTCAGAATGACTAATATCCAGAAGACCAAACAAGAAATTTGGCCAAAATGTGGAGGAAAGGGAACTGTGCTCTACTGGGCTCTAGTGGGACTGTAAATGGGCTCTGTTGGTAGGACTATAAATGGGTACAACCACTATAGAAAACAGTGTCAAGTTTTCTCAAAAAATTCAACAGAGGGGCACTCGGCTGACACAATCAGAGGAGTGAGTGACCCTTGATTGCGGGGTCATGAGTCTGAGCCCCCCATTGGAGGTAAAAAGTACTTAAAAATCGATATAGAATAACCATAACATCCAAAAATTCTCCTCTTATGTGTTGGAATGAAGCCAAGTCTTCTCTCTTCTACAATGAAGGTGTATAAAACTGTCTGGGTGGCTCAGACATTAAGCATCTGCCTTTGGCTCAGGTCATGATCCCAGGGTCCCAGGATTGAGCCCCACATTGGGCTCCCTGCTCAGTGGAGAGTCTGCTTCTTCCTCTACCACTCCCCCTGCTTGTGCTCTCTCTCTCTCTCTCTCTCTCTCTCTCTCTCTGTCCTTCTCTAGGTCAAATAAATAAATAAAATCTAAAAAAAAAAAAAAACAGAAAACAAAATTAAGGTGTACAATTTGATGTGCCCCGCTGTTTCATTCAAGCACTGAGAGTCTCTGCTCCTTTCAAGTAGACTATGAAGAGTCCTAGCCACCAAGCTAAGGTTTAGGGTCTCAGGTCAACTGCCCTCCAGAGATCTACTCAAATCCCGAGAAGTTAGCTCTCAGTATATTCCCCTTGTACCCACAGCTCTCTTTCCCAATCTGTCAAGGCCCAGTCCACCACCCCCTGGGGACTCGACATAGCTTATGGTTTGGCTGACCCAGGACTTGCTGAGTCAGCACTGGGCCCAAATCTATCTCCTGAGCTGCCCCCTACAAACATGCCTGTGTCACAGGAACCTACTAACTACTTAGCAGAATGCTCACATAAGCACAGTACACTTGCTGATCAGCCATTGCAGTCCCACTGTATCCAATGAGCCATCGGGTGTTCTGTGCAAATTCCTTCCACTCTTGACCCTGAAACAGGTGAGACTCTCACCAGCAGGTGAGAACAGGTTAAATCACATGCACATGATCACAAGAATCTTGCTGGCTTTCAGTCTTCTGCTACTCATACGGATGTTTCCTTCCCAGCTCAGCAGTATCTGGAAGTGAGGATACTCTACCGAGTCTTCTGATCTTGAAACTTTAGACCCTTCATCTGTCACATGGTCTGATGTGCCTTGTGACTTCCTTCTTCCCTCAGAAATCTTTTCTTCATAAGGTCCAGCCCTCAGCTCTCAGCGCTGCATTCACCCATGGAATCCACCAGGTAACTCTCTTGATCCTTAGGGTCTCTCTGTTGATGGCATGGGAACAATAATCAGGAGTTTATGGATGTCTAGGAGTTTCTGGAGTTAATAAGTGACATATATCAATCCAGCTGTCTCAGATTTTGTTTTGTGGAGGGAAATATTGACACTGACAGGACAAGCAAAATCCATTCAAATGCAACATATTTCATATATATGCATGATCGAAAAGGAAACGTCAATCCATAATTTGTCTCATTTTATATTTATATTTATCCAAAATGATGATTTAAGTTTGTTTCCTTCAAAAGGTCCACATAACACACCAAGAGGGTAATTTAAGTGGTCAATTTTAACACAACACTAAGATGGTGCTTTTCTTCTCCCATTGCTTAGCTTTTCTGCCTCCAACTTGCAAAACATAACATATTATTTCTACCTATTTGGAAGAAAGTCAGGTGCCCATCTTAATGATCAATTCGTGAAGAAAAAAAAATATATATATAGTAGGAGAGTATCTTCTGGTAATCACACAGAAACCATGGCTGGCACAGGTGAAGAAGACAGATTACCCACAAGGGAACTGAATTTCCACTTTTGGCAGATCCCAAATATGTTAGATCCCAAATGTGAGATCCCAATAGGGGAATTTTGGAGTGAATTTTCCTCAACTCCTTCCATACCTGGGTGTGGGATGTGACTGCCCTAGGGCCTGACTGCCACAGCAAAGAGCACTGCTCCAGAACGCCAGACTATGAAAACTGTGGGAGGATTATCTCTGAAACTTCCTGTAATCAAAAGAGTTTGGGAGTGAGGGAAGGAGAAACAGTGAAGCATCAGTGTGGTAAATACCCATTGGATGCTAAAAGTACTTGAATGCTGAGCAAGAACTGGGTCTGATGTCTAGCACGTGGCAGGTGCCCCTATCAGGAGGCTTCAGAGCCAGGACTAAAGCCACAGTTGATGCCAAACTCAGAGTAGAAATTTACAGTCCCTTCCAGGCAGTGGAGATATGAGAGAAAGTGTGGGGGCTTCGGAGGCAGGGCACCAAAACTTCAGTGCCCCGTTTTTCACATGCTGGCCCTGTCCCTATGTTGTCTTCAAGTCTCTGTTCCCTCACGTAGCACACAAAGACCATGATGGTGCCTTTTCTTTCCTTATGCTTGATCCAGTTCCATGAGAGAAATCTAAATCTTGCTCAGAGGTGAGGTTTATTGTTAGATGAAGCTATTACTGACTCATAACAGAGATTCTGAAGTATGGTTTTTGTTCATTTACAACACTGTGAACATGTTTTTCAGTGGTGATGACATTTCTCCCCAGGCTTACTGAGGTACCACTTAGTGTTCAACAAACTCCCAAGCAACACAAGGCTTCCCTCAAGAGAAGGCACAGGGTCCAAGTGGATGCTCATTACTAATAATCCTTGTCTTGACCTCTGGGCATTACCTGTAGGACAGACCTTTGGAGAAGTACAGTCATCATGAGTTAAAAATTTGCCATACCAGCATTTGTAGGACCTTTCACAGTTATGACCCCTTGCCAGTCCTTAAGTGGTTCTTTAGATAAATGGAAAACAGAAGGAAAAGAAATAAAAAGAGATAAATAGGAAAAAATGAAAACTTTCAGTCTCTTTCTAAGAAGCGAACATTACCATGTTGCTCAAACCAGGCAAAAATCTCATCAAAAAGAAGAATTTCAGACCAATATCCCTGATGAATATGGACACTAAGATCTCAAAAAGATCATAGCTAATGAGATCTAACAGTGCATTAAAAATTTATCCTCCATGAGCCAGTATGATTGATCCCTGGAGGAAAGAGTGTTTTAATATTCACAAATCAATCAATGCAATAGAAGAAATCAGTAAGAGAAGAGAGATCCACATGGTCCTCTCATGACACAGAAAAAGCATTTGACAAGATAGAGCATCCGTTCCTGATTAAAACACTTCAAAGTAAAGGGATAGAGGGAACATTCCTCAACTTCATCAATCTACCAATGAAAAGTCCACAGTGAATATAATTCCTATGGAGAAAACTTAACAGCCTTCTCTTTGAAATCAGGAACAGGAGAAGGATGCCCAGTCTCAGCACTGTTTTCCAACATAGTAGTAGAAGTCCTAGAAACAGCAATCAGACAACAAAAGGAAATTAAATGTATTCAATTTGGGAAAGAAGAAGTCAAACTCTTTCTATTCACAGACGACATGATACTTTAAGTGGAAAACCCAAAAGTCTCCACCCCCCAAACTGCTAGAACTCATATAACAATTCAGTAATGTGGCAGAATATAAAATCAATGCCCAGAAATCAGTTGCTTTCCTATACACTAACCATGAAAATATAGAAATAGAAATTAGAGAATTGATTCCATTTACTATATCACCAAGAACCACAAAATACCTTGGAATAAACCTAACAGAAGAGGTATAGGATCTGTACTTAAGGAACTAATGAACCCTCATGAAATATTGAAAAAGACATGAAAAGATGGAAAAACATTCCATGCTCATGGATTGGAAGAATAAATATTGTTTAAATGTCTGAACTGCACAGAGTAATCTATACTTCAATTCCATCCCAGTCAAAATTCCACTAGCATCTTCAAAGTGCTGAAACAAAAAATCCTAAAATTTCTATGGAAGCAGAAAAGACCCCAAATTGTTAAGGAAATTTTCATAAAGAAAAACAAAATTGGGGAGCTCACATTGCCTGATTTCAAGCTTTGTTACAAAGCTGTGATCACCAAGACACCTTGGTACTGGCCCAAAAACAGACACATAGACACGTGGAAGAGAGGAGAAGGCCCAGATATGGACCCAAAGCTCTACGATCAAATAATTTTCAATGAAGCAGGAAAAATTATCCAGTGGAAAAACAGACAGTCTTCAAAAAATGGTGCTGGGAAAATTGGACAGCTATGTGTAGAAGAATGAAGCTTGGGGTCCCTGGGTGGCTCAGTGGGTTAAACCTTCTGCCTTCAGCTCAGGTCATGATCCTAGGGTCCTGGGAACGAGTCCCACATCAGCTCCCTGCTCAGCTGGAAGTCTGCTTTCCCCTCTCTTTCTCTGCCCGCCTCTCTGCCTACTTGTGATCTCTGTCTGTCAGATAAATAAAAATAAAATCTTTAAAAAAATACTGAAGCTTGACCATCCTCTTACACCATACACAAAGATAAACTCGAAATGTATAAAAGATCTCAACGTGAGGCAGGAATCCATCATAACCTTGGAGGGAAACATAGGCAGTAACATCTTTGACATCAGCCACAGCAACTTCTTTCAAGATATGTCTCCAAGGGGCGCCTGGGTGGCTCAGTGGGTTAAAGCCTCTGCCTTCGGCTCAGGTCATGATCCCAGGGTCCTGGGATCGAGACCCACATCGGGCTCTCTGCTCAGCAGGGAGCCTGCTTCCTCCTCTCTCTCTCTGCCTACTTGTGATTTCTGTCTTTCAAATAAATGAATAAAATCTTTAAAAAAAATATGTCTCCAAGGGCAAAGGAAAAAAAAAGAAAGCGAAAATGAATTTTTGGGACTTCATCAAGATCAAACGCTTCTCCACAAAAAGGGAAACAGTCAACAAAATGAAGAGGCAACCCATGGAATGGCAGAAGGTATTTGCAAATGTCAGTACAGACAATAGGCTGATATTCAGGATCTATAAAGAACTCCTTAAACTCAACACACACAAAACAGATAATCATATCAAAAAAATGAGCAGAAGATATGAACAGACACTTCTCCAATGAAGACATACAAATGGCTGTAATGGAAAAATGTTCATCATCACTAGCCATTAGGGAGATTCAAATCAAAACAACATTGAGATATGACCTTACACCAGTTAGAATGACCAAAATTAACAGGACAGGAAACAACAAGTGTTGGAGAGGATGTGGAGAAAGGGGAACCCTCTTACACTGTTGGTGGGAATGCAAGTTGTTGCAGCCGCTTTGTAAAACAGTGTGGAGATGTCTTAAGAAAGTAAAAACAGAGCTTCCCTATGACCCTGCAATTTCACTACTGGGTATTTACCCCAAAGATACAGATGTAGTGAAAAGAAGGGCCACCTGTACACCAATGTTCACAGTATCAATGGCCACAGTCACCAAACTGTGGAAATAGCCAAGAAGCCCTTCAACAGACAATGGATAAAGGAGATATGGTCCATTTATACAATGGAATATTATTCAGCCATCAGAAGGGATGAATACCTAACTTTCTATCAATATCTAGGACTGGAGGAGATTATGCTGAAGGAAGTACTTCAAGCAGAGAAAGTCAATTATTATATGGATTCACTTACTTGTGATGCATAGGAAATTACATGGAGGACATTAGTAGACAGAAAGGAAAAGTGAACGGGCAGACATTGGAAGAGGAGATGAAGCATGAGAGACTGTGGCTCTGAGGGAAAAAAAAACAACAACTGAGGGTTTGGAGGGGCGGGGATGGGGGATATGTGAGCCTGGTGGTGGGTATTAAGGAGGGTATGTATTGCATGGAGCACTGAGTGTGGTGCATAAATAATTAATCTTGGAACTCAGTGACAGCACTCCAAGCCCCATCGTGGAACAACTGAGCCATTTCCCATTATTTGACTCCCATAATTCAAGTGCTAAGTATGTCTGTGCCATAAATCTGTTCCTTTCTGTCTGATTCCTACAGTTTCACCACTTGAACTCCTTTAGTTCAGGGACATTCCCATTGTGCTGAAGGCATCAGAAGTGTATGATAACCCAGGGAGTGAGAGGTCCCATGGTAGAGGGACTCTGGGCTCCTGAAAGACCACATGAAGGAGATAAGCCTCCAATCTGAAGATCTACTCATACTGTCATGTGGGGAAATCTATGGTAACATGCTACCATATTTGGGGGAGTTATTTGGTAATTCACCATAAGAGAATATATCTAGAACTTGTTAAAATCAGCAAGTAAACTTCGATAGTTATCAGCCTAGAACCTAGAGAAAATGACCAAAGAAGCACCACGCTTTCTCAGTCAGTAGGGCACAAGGTACTTGATCTCAGGGTCATGAGTTTGAGCCTTACAAGAAACACAGAGTCAATGTAGGAAACAAACAACAACAACAACAACAACAAAATTTGGACTTACACATGACCCCAATCAATTGGGCTTGCACCATAGAGCTGGTCGATGGTGGTTTGGATCCTCTCTCCTGTTCATTCAGGCACTGATCCATGAGCACTCAGGTGGTGCCAGTGCCAATCAGACAACCACTTTTTCCGTCAAGTTGATCAGTGTCTAGAGGGCAGATGGACAAACATGAATTGAAAAGGTGAATGGGAAGAACATTTGCTCCATAAAAAAAGAGCAAGGAACTGCAACTGGGTCCTGAGCTCCTTCAGGTGAGGGTTCTGACAAGGTTGTGCTGAGATGACATTGAGAATTCTTTTGGCAAGAAAAGAAGGAGAGATTCCTGCACAAATCTGAGGGTACTTAAAATGGCAGAGTACCATAGTGCAGAGGATAGGAAGAAGAATATGATGATCCCATAGTGGGGGTTAGAAAAGAGGTCAGAGTGATTGGAGGAAGATGAAGATGGGAGTAGAGAGGAAAGGGAGGAGGGCCATGGCCTCGGGCAGGTGGACACTATCAGTACCCTGCTCCTAGTGTGGTGTGACTACATTATGCCATACTCAGTGTCTTAACCAACAAACACTATCTCACATTATCTGAGGAGTTTTAAAGTACAGGAATCCAGGAGTGCTTACCTAGGGGTTCCTGCCAGATCCCCTCAGTACTTTGGGGCTGTTGATAACATTAATTCAGGACCTGCTTCACTGAGAATCTGAGCTCATGTAGAGTTGTTGGAAGGATTCTGTCTATCTCAAAAGGCGTGAGTTCTTCTGTCTGTTGATGGCCCTCCTTGTTAGGTCCTGGGTCCATGTGTGTTGCAAGGTTCAGCTTAGGGGCTAGTACTCCAGGGTGAGGATCTGAGAGAGAACATGGGTCAGAGGCAGCACGGGTATGGGTAATGAGTTTTAGAGCTAAATCTCAGATGGGGCTTTTGGGTCATGTGGCCATGTTCTGTGGAATGGAAGGAATCATTAAGTCCACACCACACTCCAAGGAACAGGGTTACACAAAGATTATAAAACAGGATATGAGATTTCAGGGAAGCAATGGGAGGAGAATATGAAGACCGCTGCATTGTTAGTACCTTGCCCAGAATCACAGACTTGTAAGAATACTGAACCAGGCATGAGCCCAGCTCTTTATGAGTGTCCTCAGAGTTGTGGCCTTTGATACACCTAGGACTCACTGGAGGGCTCTGGAAAAAGTTGTGTTGAAGGCAGGGGCTACAGACATGGACATGGTTTCAGGGTGAGGGACAGCATTGATATCATAGACAGGAGGCATTCCAGGGAGTTCTTGTGAGGGGAGCCATGTCATGGCAACCCACTGAGTGGACCCCTATGCACATAACACCCATTGAAAAGGATTTAATATCTATCAGCGCAAGATATGAAGTCTTCAGTGGTAAGGGTGGATTCTGACCATCAAGCGCCAAAGTTCCAATCCCTTCTTTAGGGTTTGTGTTGAAAATGAGAAAAGCTTAGGTCTTGGGAAAGTAAGGCCCACCCCTCTGTAGATGGGACTGTCACCTTCTCAGACGCCAGAATATGAGCACTGATGAACAGATGTGTGCCCACAGGAGCGACTGTGCATGTGCACGCACACACAGACACACACACACACACACAGTTACACACAATATTAGGGACTGTAGGATGGGATCTGACAAGTAGCAGACTCGGAGAAATTGAGAAGAAGAGGAAAATGTGCTTGGAGGTATTTCCTGCATGTGACACCACTCCTACAGTATCATACATATTATTCCACATATGCCTGTGGACTTGTGGAGAGAGTCCATGCTACAATCATCCGTATCGTACAGACAAGATGCAGACCACCCCGGACAGGCATAATGCCTCATCCAGGGTCACAAACAGGTAAGAGTGGAGATTTGTGTCCGAAGCCAGGTAGGGCCCTGGCTGCACTCAGCCCTTCCTTGGGGGCCTGTGGAGATGTGTGTGTTGGTGTCACTGTGTACAGATGTGGCCTTGCATGCAGAAAGGAGATGAGTAGACAGCAGCCCTGAGCACTGTTTGTGTATGTGATAATCTAGGGCCAAATTGGGTAGGTGATCTCAAGATGCTCCTCAATGTAGTCACTTCCTTGACTGCAGACCCCAAAAGAATTTGGAACCCCTCAACCAGGTGCCCACATTCTAGTGTAGTCCAGTACCAGATACTTGGCTGGAGACATCTGATACAGAAAGATGTACTCTTGCTTTTTGCCAACACTATGGTTTTCTGGCTCCAGAATCCCCAGGGGAATGGCTTTTTCACATGCTGCAAACATTGCTGCCAATCTCGCCCCCAATGCCTCAGGGCATTTGTTAGAAGGTTCCATTAGGCTTTAGGAGAGCAGGGCTATGTATGGATGCCTGAAAAACTAACTTAGGGTTAGGATAAGGGATTAGGGGCATGGCATATCTGATGTGCTGACTCTAGGGCCAGTTGTCATGGTGGCTGATTGTAGCCAGGACTCAAGTTGTGTCAAACTGTGCATTAAAGTCCAGGTTTGAGTATGAAAGTGGGGTAGCAGGGCATGGTTTCCTTCTGGGGGGGGGGGGAGAGGCCTGTGGTGTGAGTACTGAGTCCCTACCCTGGGAGGCTTGTAGGCCAGGACTCTAGGAAAATACATCTGAAAAACCTAGTTAGGGTTTGGGCTAGGGCTTAGGGCATGGCATGCCCTATCTGCAGATGCTGAGGAGACCTCCCCAGTATCTGAAGTTAGGACAAGTGTCTGGATTTTGCTCAGACTAGAATTTATGACCACTAGTGCTGAAGTATGTGGAGGTGGCCTCCTGAGGACATGGAGTTTTCTCCTATTCAGGTGGTTTTGGGCAGTTCCAAATAACAAAATTTCATTATGGGTGACTGGTGGAGTCCTGTTGTGTGTCTCAGGGTCCCCCAAATGGAGAGATTCATGAGAAGGACTCTGGATATGGATACCTGAAAACTCAACCTAGAGTTACATTAGAGATTAGGGGCATGGCAGGTCCAATCTGCTGACTCTCAGACCAGCTACGTGGGTAGCTGAATTGAGGTCGGAGCTCAGGCTGAGGGACAGAATGTGTATATGTGTCCAGGGACAAGTTTCTTAAATGGGGGTGGCCTCATTGGCCATGCAGGTTACTCCCAATCTGAGGATTTTGTGCAGCTCCATAGAGCTGGTTTCCTTCGGAAGGGCAGGCAGAGTCCTATAGTATGGTTCTGGAGTTCTGTATCTGGAGGGCATGTGGGCCAGGACTCTTGGGATGGAAGTCTGAAAACCCAAGCTAGCGTTAGGTTTGGACCTAGGCCTAGGTTTGGTCTCTGGGAGAGCTACCTGCGGAATTCAGTTGTAAATGGAGTACAGGCTAAGGGTCACAATGCAAGTTTGTGTCCAGTGAGCCCTCAGAAAGAGGGCGTGGCCTCAGCCATGCTGGTGTTTCCTACTCTCTGGGTTTTACACAGCTCCAAAAAGCTAGACATCTTTTCTGGAGGACAGGAGGAGTTCTGTTTTCTGGCTCAAGGATATCCCATATAGAGGTATTTGAAACCAGACCACTGGGGACAGATGTCTGAAAGCACAAACTAGGGTGAGAATGAGGGCCTAGGAGAAGGGCAGGTCTGATCTGCTGGCTCTTGGGCTAGCTACATGGGTGGAAAAATGGAGGTCGGGGCTCAGGATGAATGACAGAATGTGTATTATTGTCCTAGACTGGCTTCTGTTAATAGAAGTGGCCTCAGGGGCCATGCATGTTTCTCCTAATCAGGGGGTTTTGTGCAGCTCCGTATGGCAAGGTTTCCTTCTGAAGGACAGGGAGAGTCCTGTGGTTATGGCTCCTGAGTCCCCAGTCTGGAAGGCGTGTGGGGCAGGAATCTGGGGAATGAAATCTGAAAATCTAAGTTAAGGTTAGGGTTAGGATCCAGGGTACAGAAGGCCCGATCTGAAGATGCTGGGGCAAGCACCCCAGGATGGGATGTTAGGGAAAGTGTCAGACATTCGTTCAGACTACAATTTGTGACCACCATGGCCACTGTATGTTGAGGTGGCCTCCTGAGGATATGGAGATTTCTGCCAATCTGGGGGTTTTGCACAGTTCCAAATAGCAAGGTTTCATTCTGGAGGACAATTGGAGTCCTGCTCTTTGGATCTAGGGCCCCCAATGTGGAGGGATTTGACAGCAGGCCTCTGGGTATGGATGCCTATAAACTAAACCTAGGGTTAGGGTTAGGTCCTAGGGGCATGGCAGGTCCAGTCTGCTGCCTTGATGCAAGGTATGTGGGTGTCTGTCTGGAGGTAGGGCTCAGGTTGAGGGACAGAATTGTATTTGTTTCCAGTACTGCCTTTCATAAATGGGGGAGGCTTGGGGTCTCTTGCAGCTGTCTCATAATCTGGTGGTTTCATGCAGCTCCGTACGGCATGTTTTCCTTCTGGAGGGCAGGCAGAATGCTGTGTTGTGACTCCAGTACTCCCTATCTGGAGGGCTTGTGGACTAGGACTCTGAGGACAGAATTATGAAATCCCAAGCTAAGGCTAGGTTTAGGCCCTAGGGCATAGGAAGCCAAATCTATAGATGCTTAGGCGAGCTCCCTGGGATCTGAGGTTAAGGAAAGTAGGAGGGGGTCACTCAAGCTGTAGCTTGTGTCTATGAGAACCATTGATTTTGGGGGCGGCCTCATGGGGACATGAAGTTTTCAAAAGCTCTGGGATTTTTGCACATTTCCAAATAGTTTGGTTTATTCTGGAATATAAGTGGTGTTCTGTTTTATGGCTCAGGGGTCCCCTATACGGAGGGAAATGAGAGAAGGGAACAGGTATGATTCCTGAAAATCCAACCTAGGGTTTGGGTTAGGGACTAGGGTCATGTCAGGTCTGATCTGCTGACTCTGGGGCCAGATATGTGGGTGGCTGACTGGAGGTCGGGGCTCAGGCTGAGGGACAGAATGTGTATTATTGCCCTCACCAAGGTTCCCAAATTGGGGATGTCCTCTTTGGCTGTCCAGGATTCTCATAACCTGGGGGTATTATCAGCTCCCTAGAGAATGTGTATTAGTGTCCTGACCCAGGTTCCAAAATTGGGGGTGTCCTCTTTGGTCATGCAGGATTCTAATAATCTGGGGGTGTTTGCAGCTCCCCAGAGCACTGTTTCTACTAATGGGCAGGCAGAGTACTGTGCTGTCATTCCAGAGGTCTCTATCTGGAGGGCTTATGGGCCAGGACTCTTGGGATGGAAGTCTAAAAACCCAAGCTAGTGTTAGGGTTAGAGCCTAGGGCATGGCTGGACAGATCTATAGACACTGAGGCAAGCTCCCTGGGAGTTAAATTTAGGATGCGTGCCAGGCATTAGCTCAGGCTGAACTTTGTGTCCATGCATTCTGCCAAATAAGGGAGAAGCCTCATGTGGCCATGGAGGTCACTACCACCCTGCTGGTTTTGTGCAGCTCCAATTAGTACAATTTATTTTATGGGACAGGAGGAGTCCAGTTTTATGGCTCAGGTGTCCACAATAAGGACTGATTCACGAACAGGGTTCTGGGTATGGATGCCTGACAGCCCAATCTAAGGTTAGGATTAGGGTCCCATATCCTGGCTCTGGGGCCAGCTGTACCAGTGGCTGATTGGAGAACGGGACTCAGGTTGTGTCAAGTGCAAATGTGTGTCCATAATGATGTACAAAATTGGGGTGGCATCAGGGTCATGTACGTTTCCATAATCTTGGGGATTTGTGCAGTTCCATAGGGCACAGTTTCCATCTGGAGGGCAGGCCGAGACAAATTTTGTGGTCCCTGAGTTCTGTATCTGGAGTACTTGTGGGCCAGGACTCTTGGGACAGAAGTCTGAAAACCCAAGCTAGGGTTAGGGCCTAGGGCATGGTTGGCTCGACCTGCATACGCTGAGGCAGGCTCCATGGATTGTGAATTTAGGGTGAGTGTCAGGTGTTCACTCAGACTGCACTTTGAGTCCATGATTTCTGCTAAATATGGGGGTGGCCTCATATGCCCATGAAGGTTACTACAGCCATGGTGATTTCACGCAGCTCCAATAAGGGAGAGGTGGAGTCCTGTTCTATGGCTCAGGGATCCCCTTATGGAAGGATTTGAGAGCAGGTCTCTGGGTATGGATGCCTGAAAACCCAACCTAGGGTGAGCATTGAGCACTAGGTGCATGGCAGGCCGATATCCGGACTCTGGGGCCAGCTACGTGGGTGGCTGACTGGAGTTCAGGGCTCAGGCTGAGGGACAGAATGTGTTTTAGGATCCAGGGTCGGGTTCCATCAAAGGTTGTAGCCTTTTGGCCATGCACGTTTCTCCAAGTCGGGGTTTTTTGCATCTCCATTGAGCATGGCATCCTTCTGGAGGTAGGCATAGTCCCATGGTATGGCTCTGGAGTTCTCTATCTGGAGGACTTGTGATCCAGGACTCTAGGGATGGAAGTCTGAAGAGCCATACTAGGGTTAGGGATTGGGCCTAGGGCATGGCAGGCCCCATCTGCAGACACTGAGGTGAGCTCCCATGGATTTCAGGTTAAGGCAAGTGTCAGGAGGTCGCTCAGACTGGAGTTTGTGTCCATGTGATCCATAAAATGTGAGTGTGGCCTCATGGGGCCATGGAGTTTTGTCCTGCTCTGGGGTTTTTGCACAGTTACGAAGAATTTGATCTATTCTGGGTGATGGGTGGTGCCCTATTTTATATCCCAGGGGTCCCTCATATGGAGGGATTTGAGAGCAGGATTGCGGGTATGTATGCCTGAAAACCCAAGCTACAGTAAGGGTTAGGTCCTAGTGGAATGTCAGTCCTTATATCCTGGCTCTGGGGTGAACTACCGATGGGGCTGTGTTGAAAATGGGGTTCAGACTAAGGATAACAATGGGTGTTTGTGTCCAGGGCGACCTGCAAATTGGGCATGGCCTCAGGGCCTACACAGTTTTCTTCCAACTCTGGGGGTTTTATATAGCTCAAAAAGGCAAGGTTTAATTTTGGGGGGCAGTAGGAGTTCTGTTTGTGGCTCAAGGGTCCACATCCGACCCCGTATAGAGGGATTCGAGTGGAGGGCTCTTGGTATGGATGCCTGAAACGCCAACCTAGGGTTAAGATTAGGGCCTACAGGCATGGAAGCTCTGAACTGCTGGCTCTGGGGCCAGCTGTCCCGGTGGCTTATGGAGGATGGGACTCAGGTTGTGTCAGATTGCATAATATTGTCCAGGGTGGAGTATGGAAGCAGGGTGGCATTGGGGGCTGTTCACGTTTCCCCAGATCTAGGGGTTTTGTGCAGGTCCATAGGGCACGATTTCCTTCTAGAGTACAGGGAGAGTCCTGCAGGGTGGATCCAGAGTCCCCAATCTGCCGAGTTTGCAATCCAGTACTCAAGGGATGGATTCCTGAAAACCAAAGCTCAGTGTATAGTTAGTGTGTATGGCATGGATCATCCATCTGCAGATGCTGGGGTGAGCCCCCCAATATCTGAAGTTAGGGTGAGTCCCTGGCATTCGCTCAAACCTTACAAGAATCTGCGTCCACCTGGGCTACTGCCAAATGTGTGAGCGGCCTCCTGGGTTTGGAAGTTTCTCCTGCTGGGGTGGTTTCACGGCTACCAAAAGCATGGTTTCACTCTGGGGGAGATGTGGAGTCCTGTTGCATTGCTCAGGTATGCCCATATGGAAGTATTTGAGAGCAGGGCTCTGGGAATGGATGCCTGAAAACCCAACGTAGGGTGAGCATTGTGGATTAGGGGCATGGAAGTTTGGATCTGCTGACTCTGGGGCCAGCTACGTGGGTGGCTGACTGGAGGTCAGTCTCAAGCTGAGGGACAGAATGTGTATTAGTGTCCTGGGTCGAGTTCTGAAAATCGTACAGGCCTCATCTGCCGTGCAGGTTTCTCCTAATCTGGGGGTTTTGTGCAACTCCAGTGAGCATGGTTTCCTTCTGGAGGGTAGGGAG
The DNA here is from genome assembly GCF_922984935.1 of Meles meles. Classification (NCBI taxonomy): domain Eukaryota; kingdom Metazoa; phylum Chordata; class Mammalia; order Carnivora; family Mustelidae; genus Meles; species Meles meles. The sequence continues at coordinate 3,220,143 of NC_060068.1, forward strand.
AGACCCAAGGTGTGGCTCAGGAGTACTCTATCTGGAGGGCTTATGGGCCAGAACTCTTGGGGCGGAAGTCTGAAAAAGGAAGCTAGGGTTAGGGTTAGGTCGTAGGTCATGGCAGGCCCAATCTACAGATGCTGAGACTAGCTTCTGGGGATCTGAGGTGAAGGCGAGTGTCAGGAAGTCGCTCAGGCTGGAGTTTGTGTCCATGAGGTCCACCTAATGTGCAGAAGGCCTCATGGGGCTATGGAGTTTTGTCCCGCTCTGGGCTTTTTGCACAGTTACAAATACTTTGGTCTATTCTGAGGGATAGATGGTGTCCAGCTTTATGGCTCAGAGTCCCCTATATGGACGGATTTGAGAGCAGAGTTCCAGGTATGGATGCTTGAAAATCCAAACTACTATAAGGGTTGATCCTAGTGGCATGGCAGTCCCTATATCCTGGCTCTGGGGTGAGCTACTTATAGTGTTGTGTTGAAAATGGGGCTCAGGCTAAGTACCACAATGGGTGTTTGTGTCCAGAGTGGCCTGCACATTGTGGGCGTGGCCTCAGGGCCAACTCAGGTTTCTTCCAACTCTGGGGGTTTTACATAGCTCAAAAGGGCAAGGTTTCCTTCTGGGGGCAGGAGCAGTTCTGTTTTGTGGCTCAGGGGTCCACCTTGTGGAGGTATTCCAGAAGAAGGCTTTGGGTATGGATGCCTGAAACCCAAACCAAGGGCTTGGATTAGGGCCTAAGGGCATGGCAGATGATATCTGCTGCCTCTATGCCAGTTGTCCCCGTACCTGGTTGGAAGACGGGACCAAGGTTGTGCCAGACTGTGTATTAGTGTCCAGAGTGGAGAAAGAAAGTGGGGTGGCATTGGGGGCCATGTAGGTTTCCCCTGATCTAGGGGGTTTGTGCAGCTCCATAGGGCAGGGTTTCCTTCTGGAAGGCAGGGAGAGTCCTGCTGTGTGGCTCCATTCCCTAATCTGGAGACCTTGCATTCCAGGTCTCAAGGGATGGAATTCTGAAAACCCAAGTTCCCTTTATGGTTAGGGTGTAGGGCATGTATCTCTGATCTGCAGAACCTGAGGCGAGCTCCCCAGATTCTGAAATTAGGCTGTCAGCCATTTTCTCAGACCAGACAAGAATTTGTGTCCACTAGGGCTGCCGAAAGAGTTTGTGGCCTCCTGGGTCCATGGAGTTTTCTCTTGCTCTGGGGGAATTATGCAGCCTGTAAAAGTATGACTTCATTCTGGGGGAGACTGGAGTCCTGTTATGGAGGGATTTGAGAGGAGGACTCTGGGTATGGATGCCGGAAAACCCAACCTAGGACTAGCATTAGGGATTAGGGGCATGACAGGTCCAATCTGCTGCCTCTGGGGCCAGCTACATGGCTGCCTGACTGGAGGTGGGACACAGGATGAGGACAAAATATGTATTAGGATCCAGGTTGTATTCCATAAATGGGGGTGGCCTCATTAGTCATGCTATTTTTTCCAAATCTGGGGGTTTTGTGCAGCTCCAGTGAGCATGGGTTCGTTCGGTAGTTTATGCAGAGCTGATGGTGTGGTTCTAGAGTTCTCTCTGGAGTGCTTGTGGGCCAGGGCTCTCAGGACAGAAGACTGAAAACTAAAGCTAGGTTTAAGGTCGGGGCCTAGTTCATGGCGGGCCCAATCTACAGATGCTGGGCAAGCTCCTGAGGATCTGAGGTTAAGGCGAGTGTCAGTAGGTCGCTCAGGCTGGAGTTTGTGTCCATGTGATTCGTCGAAAGTAGGTGTGGCCTCAAGGGACCATGGAGTTTGCTCCCCCCCTGTGGTTTTTGCACAGTTTCAAATAGTTTGGCCTATTCTGGGGCATAAGTGGTGTCCTGTTTTATGGCTCATGGATCCCCCATACGGAGGGATTTGAGAGCAGGTTTCTGGATATGGATGCCTGAAGCCCCAACCTATATTTAGGGGTAGGTCTCATTGTTATGGCAGGCCTTATATCCTGGATCTGCAAAGAGCGACCCATGGGGCTGTGTTGACAATGGGGCTCAGGCTAAGGGTCACAATGGGTGTTTATGTCCTGGGCTGCCTGCAAATTTGTATGTGGCCTCAGGGGCCATGAAGTATTCTTCCACCTCTGAGGGTTATACATAGCAGCAAGAAGCAAGAATTCCTTCTGGGGGACAGGAAAAGTTCTGTTCTGTTTCTCAGGGGTCCCCCATGTGGTGTGATTCAAGAGGAGGGCTCTGGGTATGGATGCCTGAAACCCCAATCTAGGGCTAGGATTAGGGCCTAGGGGCATGGCAGGTCTGAACTGCTGGCTCTGGGTTCAGCTATCCTATCCCCGTGGCTGATTGGAGGACCAGATTCAGGTTGTGTCAGACTGACTGTTAGTGTCCCAGGTGGAGAACGAAAGTGTGTGGCATCCTGGGCCGTGCACATTTTCCCTGATCAATGGGTAATGTTGGGCTCCATAAGGCACAGTTTCCTTCTGCAGGGAAGAGCAAGTCCTGTGTGGTGGCTCCAAAGTCCCCAGTCTGGTGGGATTGCATTCCAGGACTCAAGGGATGGAATTCTGAAAACCTAATTCATTGTATGGTTAGGGTGTAGGGCATGGATCCCCGATCTGCAGATATTGAGGTGAGCTCCCCAGAATATGAAGTTAGGGAAAGTGCCAGGCATTAGCTCAGATCAGACTAGATTCTGTGTCCACTAGGCCTGCCGAATGTGTGTGTGTTCTGCTGGAGCCATGGAGGTTTCTCCTGCTCTGGGGGATTTGTGCAGCTCCAAATAGTATGATTTCATTCTGGGGGAGATGTGGAGTCCTGTTGTATGGCACAGATGTCCCCATATGGAGGGTTTCGAGAGGAGGGCTCTGAGTAAGGATGCCAGATAACCCAACCTAGGGTTAAGATTAGGGCCTATGGGAATGGCAGTACCAATCTGCTGGCTCTGGGGCCAGCTAACACAGTGGCTGATTGGAGGCCAGGACTTCCAGGTTGTGTCACACTGCATATTAATGCCCAGGATGGAGAATGAAAGTGGGGTAGCATCCGGGGTTGGCACGTTTGCCCTGACCTAGGGGTTAGGTGCAGTTCCATAAGGGATAGTTTCCTTTTGTGGGTAAGGAAGCCTCCAGTGGGGTGGCTCTAGAGTCCCCAGTCTAGAGCGCTTGCATTCCAGGATTCAAGGGAGGGAATTCAGACTACCCAAGCTCAGTTTCTGGTTAGGATGTAGAGCATGGATCACCTATCTGCTCATGCTGAAGTGAGTTCCCAGATTCTGAAGTTAGGGCGAGTGTCAGGCATTCGCTCAGAACAGACTAGAACTTATGTCCACTAGGGCTACAGAATGTGTGTGTGTTCTCCTGGGGCCATGGAGGTATCTCCTGCAGGGGGATTTGCGCAGCTCCAAATAGTATGATTTCATTCTTGGTGAGAGGTGGAGTTCTGTGGTATGGCTCAGGGTTTCCCCATGTGGAGAGATTCAAGTTGAGGGCTCTGTGTTTTGGGCCAAGTGGCATAGCAGTTCCGATCTGCTGGCTCTAGCTCCAGACTTCCTGGTGGATGATTGGTGGACAATACTCAGGTTGTGTCAGACTGGGTATTAGTGTCCAGGGTGGAGAACAGAAGTAGGTGGCATTGGGGGTCTTGTACATTTGCCTGATTTAGGCAGCTCCATAGGGAACGGTTTACTTTTGGAGGGTAGGCAGACTCCTGTGGGCTGGCTGTGGAGTCCCAACCTGGAGGGCTTGCATTCCAGGATTGAAGGGATGGAATTCAGACAACCCAAGGTCAGCTTATGGTTAGGGTGTAGGGCATGGGTCATCTATCTGCAGATCCTGAGGCGAGCTCTCCAGTTTCTGAGGGTAGGGCGAATGTCAGGCATTCACTCAGACTAGACTAGAATTTGTGTCCTCTAGAGCTGCAGAATGTGTGGGTGTCCTCCTGGGTCCATGGAGGTATCTCCTTTTGGGGGATTTGCACATATCCAAATAGTATGATTTAATTCTTGGTGAAAGGTGGAATCCTATTGTATAGCCGAGGGGTCCCTATATGGAGGGATTGAGAGCAGGGCTCTGGGTATGGACGCCTGAGAACGCAACCTAAGGTTAGCCTTAGGGACAAGGGGGATGGCAGGTCTGATCTGCTGATCCAGGACAAGCTGCATAGGTGGCTGACTGGAGGACGGTGCTAACACTGTGGGACAGAATGTGCATTAGGGTCCAGGGTCAGGTTCCAAAAATGCGGGTGGCCTCATTGACCTGACTGTTTCTCCATATCTGGGGGCTTTGTGCAGCTCCATTGAGCACAGTTCCTTCTGGAGAGTAGACAGAGCCCCACAGTGTGGTTCTGGAGTTCTCTCTCTGTAGTGCTTGTGGGCCAGGGCTCTTGGAACAGAAGTCTGAAAACCAAAGCTAGGGTTAGGGTTAGGGCTTAGGGCATGACAGTCCTAATCGTCAGATGCTGGGCGAGCTCCCAGGATCTCAGGTTAAGGTGAGTGTCAGCGGTCGCTTTGTTTGGATTTTTTGTCCTTGTGATCCGCAGAGTATGTGGGTGTCCTCATGGGTCCATCGAGTTTGCTTCTGCTCTGGGGTTTTTGCACAGTTCCAAATAGTCTGGTGTATTCTGGGCGATATGTGCTGTCCTGTTTTATGGCTCAGTGGTTCCTCGTATGGTAGGACTTGTGAGGAGGGCCCTGGGAATAGATACCTAAAACACCCAACCTATGTTTAGAGATAGGATCAAGAGGCATGGCAGGCCTTATATCCTGGATCTGGGATGATCTACCCATAGGGCTCTGTTGAAAATGGGTCTCAGGCTAAGGGTCATAATGGGTGATTGTGTTCAGAGTGAGCAGCAAGAGTGGGCGTGGCCTCAGGTTCAACACAGGTTTCTTCTAATCTTGAGGGTTTATAGATGCAAAAGCAAGGTTTCCTGCAGCTGTTGGGGGAGGGGGGTGGCAGGAGCAATTCTGTTTTGTGGCTCAGGGGTCCCCCTTGTAGAGTTATTCCAGAAGAAGGCTTTAGGTATAGATGCCTGAAACCCCAACCTAGGTTTAGGATTAGGGCCTAGGGGCATGGCAGGTCCAACCTTTGGGCTTTGGGGCCAGCTGTCCCGGTGGCTGATTGGAGGATGGGACTCAGGTTATTTCAGACTGCATATTAGTGTCCAGGGTGGAGAACAAAAGTGGGTGGCATTGTGGGGCATGCACGTTTGCCCTGATCTAGGGGTAATATTGGGCTCCATGGGGCACGATTTCTTCTGCAGTGTAGGGCAAGTCCTATGGGGTGCTCCAGAGACCCCAATCTGAACGGATTGCATTCCAGGACTCAAGGGATGGAATTCTGAAAACCTAAGTTCAGTGTATGATTAGGGTGTAGGGCATGGATCCCCGATCTGCAGATTCTGAGGCGAGCTCCTCAGAATATGAAATTAGGGCAAGTGTCAGGCATTCGCTCAAACCAGACTAGAATTTGTGTCCACTAAGGCTGCTGAGTGTGTGTGTGTGACCTGCTGGAGACATGGAGGTTTCTCCTGCTCTGGGGGATTTGTGCAGCTCCAAATAGTATGATTTCATTATGGGAGAGATGTCAAGTCCTGTTGTGTGGCACAGATGTCCCCATTTGGAGGGATTTGAGAGAAGGACTCTGGGTATGGATGCCAGAAAACCCAACTTAGGTTTAGCATTAGGGACTAAGCGCAGGGCAGGTCCAATCTGCCGACTCTGGGGCCAGCTACATGGTGGCTGACTGGAGGTCACTGCTCAGGCTGAGATACAGAATGTGCATTAGTGTCTAGGATCAGGTTCCATCAATGGTTGTGGTCTCGTTGCCCGTGCATGTTTTCCTAATCTTGGGGTTTTGTGAATCTCCATTGAGCACAGTTTCCTTGTGTAGGTTAGGCTGAGTCCCATGGTGTGGTTCCTCAGTTCTCTATCTGGAGAGCTTGTGGGCCAGGACTTTTGTGATGGAAGACTGAAAATCCATGCCAAGGCTAGAGTTAGGGCCTAGGTCATGGCAGGCCCAATCTATGCATGCTGAGGTGAACTCCCAGGGATCTGAGGATAAGGTGACAGTCAGGAGATTGCTCAGTCTGAAGTTTGTGTCCATGTGATCTGCCGAGTGTGTGGGTGGTCTCATGGGGCTATGGAGTTTTCTAGGGCCATGGCCCAGATCTCCTGTAAGCCTCTCAGATACCTGGCAACATATCCAGCAGATCAGACATGCCAAGGCCCTAGGCCATCATCTTTACATAAACTGGGTTTGCAGGCATCTGTCCCCAGACATTATCTCAAATCCCTGCATATGGGGCAACCTGAGGCAGAAAACAGTACTCCTCCTTCCCCATGAAAGGAAACCTTGCCTTTGGGGTGGGGGTAAAACTCTCAGAGTAGGAGGAACCTGCATGGCATATGAGGCCACGGCCACACTTGAGGGTGGCCTTGGGCACAATCACTCATTGAGATCCCCAGGCTGAGCCACGTTTTTATATAAGGTCCAACAGTAGCTGGAATAGGAGTCCGCAATTCAAGCATGCCATGCCCCTAGGGCCAAATCCTAACCAAAAGGGGAGGTTTTCCAGGAGCCCATACCCAGAACCATGCTCTGGATCTCTCTTTTTGGGGGAACCCTGAGAAAAAACAGGACTCCTCCCTTCCTGAAGCATGGCACCAAACTTCTGGGAGCCGGCAAATCCCCACAGAAGGAAAATCTTACATGACCCCATGAGGCCACACCTACATTCCATGGCCATCCTAGACACAAGACATATGAAATTGCGATAGTCTCAGGAGCCTTGCAGTTTTGTCCTAATCTTGAGGTTTTCTGAAGTTCTTAGGGGCACAGCTGCCTTCTGGAGGTCAGGCACAGTCCTGTGGTGTGTGTATGGAATACCCAGGTTGGACGGTTTGTGGGGCAGGACTCTGGAGGCAGAAGTCTGAAAACACCAACTAGGGTTAGGATTAGGGCAGAGGGTATGGCAGGCCCCATTTTCAGACCCAGAAGGAGCTCCTTGGGATCTGAAATTAGCGAGAGGGTGAGGCGGTAGCTGAGGCCTTTGTCTCCGGATTTTGTGTCTAGGATGGCCGTGGAATGTAGGGGTAGCCTTATGGGGTCTTGGAAGATTCTCCCTCTCTGGGGATTTTGCCTGGCTCCCAATAGCTTGGTATCATTCTGGGGGAAGGGAGGAGTCCTGTTTTCTCTCTCAGGTGTCCCCCAAAAACAGGGATCCCAGAGCAGGGCTCTGGGTACAGGAGCCTGCATAATACACCTTGGGTTAGGATTTGGGCCTAGGGGCATGTCAAGCCCAATATGTGGGCTCTTGGTGCTGCTATCGAAGGGCCTCATTTGAAAACGGGGCTCAGGATGGTGGTTACAATGTGTGTTTCTGCCCAAGGCAGTCCTCAAGTGTGGGCATAGCCTCATGAACCATGCAGGATTCTCCTACCCTGAGGGTTTGACACCCATCCCAACAGCAAGGTTTCCTGCCATGAGTAAAAAAGGAGTACTCTTTTGTGCATCAGATTTCCCCATATGCAGTGATTTGAGATAAGGTCATAATACAGATGCCTGATAAGCTAGGTTGGGTAGAGTTGATGGCGTAGTGCCATTGCAGGTCCCATATGCTGGATATGCGGCCAGCTGTCTGGGTGGCTGATGGGAGGTCTGGGCTCAGGCTGTTTCAGACAGAGCATTAGTGCACAGGGTGGCCTATGAAATTGGTGTGCCCTCGAGGGCTGTGCAGATGGATCTTCATTTGGGGATTTTTGGTAGCCCCATAGAGCACTTATTTCTTCTGGTGTGCAGGGAGAGTGCTGCGTTGTGGCTCCAGAATTCCCGGTCTGGAGGGATTGTGGGCCAGGAGTGTGAGGACGGAAGTCTGAAAACACAAGCTTGGGTTCGGTTTAGGGCCTAGGGCACTACAGGCCCACTCTGCAGCGGGTGAATCGAGGTCTCCAACATCTGAAGTCAGGGCGAGTGTCAGGCGCTCGCTCAGTCTGGAGTTTGTGTCCATGATGGCCACCAAATGGAGGGGTGGCCTCATGAGGCCATGGAGGTTTTCCCACCCTAAGGGTTGTGAGTTGTCACAAACTGCAATGTTTCCTTCTGCGAGACAGAAGTACTGTTTGATGGCTCCAAGTTCCCCCATATGGAAATATTCGAGAGCAGGGTTCTACATATTGATGTCAGGAAACCCCGCTTGCATTACCATGCAACCTAGGAACATGGCACATTCAATCTGCTGGCTCTGGGGTCAACTAAGCTAGGGGCTGACTTGAAGTAGAGTCTCATGATGAAGGGTCTCAATGCAGGTTTGTGTTCAGGGAGACCTTGGAATGTAGCGGTGGCTCAGGTACCATGCAGGATTCTCCTACCCTGAGGGTTTGAGACAGCTGCATTATAGCAAGGTTTCCTACTGGGGACAGGAGGTATTCAGTTTGTAGCTCGGAGACCCCCCCCCCCATGTTGGTATTGGAGAGCAGGCATCTGGAGAATGATACCTGAAAAAGTTTAGGGCCTAAGGGCATGTCAGGTTCAATATTCTGTCTCTAGGGATCATTTACCTGGGTGCCTGGCTGGAGGTAGTAGGTTCTCAGGATGTGTCAGACAGTGCATTTATTTCCAGAGTGGCCAACAAATTTGGCGTGGCTTCACGGGCCTTGTAGATTTCTCCTAATCTAGATGGTTTTGGCAACTCTGATGGGCACAGTATTCTTCGGATGGGCAGCCACAGACCTGGATAGTGGCTTCAGAAGCCCCATCCTGGAGGGTGTGTAGCCAAGATGTTGGGGACAAAAGTCTGAAAACACAAACTTGGGTTAGGTTTAAGGCCAAGGTTATGGAAGGCCCGATCTGCGGACCCTGAGGGGCGCTCCATGGGATCTGAAATTTGGGCGAGTGTGAGGCGGTAGCTCAGGCTTTTGTCTCTGGATTGTGTGTCTAGGATGGCCGAGAAATACTGGGGTGGCCTCATGTGTCCATGGAGGATTCTCCTTCTCTGGGGTTTCTGCCCAGCTCCCAATAATTGGTATCATTCTGGGGGAGGGAAGAGTCCTGTTTTTTTCTGTCTCTGGGATCTCCCTAAAACAGGGATTCCAGAGATGGGCTCTGGGTACAGGAGCCTGGGAAACCACACCGTGTGTTATTATTTGGGCCTAGGGGCATGGAGGCCCGATATGTAGGCTCTTGGTCCAGCTACTAAGGGGGCTTATTTGAAAATGGTCTCAGAATAGGAGTCAAAATGATCTTTGTGCCCAGGGAGGCCCTCATGTGTGGGCGTGGCCACATGCTCCATGCAGGTTTCTCCCACTCTGAGAGTTTGACACCCATCCCAAGAGCAAGGTTTCCTGCCATGGGGAAGGAGGAGTTCTGTTTTATGCATCTGGTTCCCCCATATGCAGGGATTTGAGCAAAGGTCTGAGGACAGATGCCTGAATAACCAGGTTGGGTAGGGATGATGGCCTAGGGCCACGGCAGGTCCCAACTGCTGGATATACGTTCAGCTAATTGTGTGGCTGGCGGGAGGTCTGGACTCAGGCTGTGTCAGACAGGGCATTAGTGCATAGGGTGGCCTGTGAAATTGTGGTGCCATCAAGAGATGTGCAGGTTGATTCTCATTTGGGTTTTCTGGGTAGCCACATAGGGCAACTTTTTCTTCTGTTGCACAGGCAGACTGCTGTGTTGTGGCTCCAGAATTCCCAATCTGGAGGGTTTGCGGGCCAGGAGTGTGAGGACCGAAGTCTGAAAACACAGGTTAGGGTTTGTTTCAAGGCCGAGTGCATGGCAAACCCCATTTAGAGTGGCTGATTCAAGATCTCCAGCATCTGAAGTAAGGGCGAGTGTCAGACGTTCCCTCAGGCTGGAGTTTCTGTCCATGATGGCTGCCTAATGGAGGGGTGGCCTCATGAGGCAATGGAGGCTTTCCCACGCTGATGGTTGTGAGCTGCTTCAAACAGCAAGGTTTCCTTCTGTGGGAAAGGGGGAGTCCTGTTTGTGGTCTCCAGTGTCCCCTATATGGAAAGATTCGAGAACATGGCTCTACTCATGGATACCTGGGAAGCCTACCTTGCATTACCATTGCAACCTAGGAACATGACAGTTTCTATCTGGTGGATCTGAGTCCAACTACCCAGGGGGATGAGTTGAAATGGAGTCTCATACTCATGGGTCACAATGCTGGTTTTTATCCAGGGAGACCTTGGAATGTGGTGGTGGCTCAGGGCCCATACAGGATTCTCCTACACTGAGGGTTTGACACAGGTCCCAAGAGCAAGGTTTCCTTCTGGGGACAGGAGGTGTTCTGTTTTGTGGCTAAAGGACCACATGTTGGACCATATGTTGGTATTCAAGAACAGCCCTCTGGGGAGAGCCCTTAAAACCCATGCTAAGGTATAGATTATGTCCTAGGGGTGTGTCAGGTTCAATCTTCTGTCCCTAGGTAGATCAGGCTTTTGCTTCTGGTTTTTGTGTCTAGGATGGGCACAGAGTATAGGGGTGGTCTCATGGGGAAATGGAAGATTCTCTCTCTCTGGGGATTTTGCCCAACTTCCAATAGTTTGATGTCATTCTGGGGGAAGGGAGGAGTCCTGTATTCTCTCTAAAGGTCCCCCCAAAAAAGGGATTTCAAAGCAGGTATGGGTGCCTGGATAATCCCAACTTGGGTTAGGATTTTGGCCTAAGGGCCTGGCAAGTCTGATATGCAGGTTTGTGGTCCAGCTACCAAGGGGTCTTCTTTGAAAACAGGGCTCAGGCTGAGGGTCACAGTGCATGTTTGTGCCCATGGCGGCCCTACAGAGTGGGCATGGCCTCATGGGAACTGCTGGTTTTCGCTACTCTGAGGGTTTGACACAAATCCGAACAGCAAGGTCTCCTGGCATGGGGAAAAGGAGTTCTGTTTTTTGCATCATGATCCCCTATATGTCGGAATTTGAGATTAGATCTGGGGACAGATGCCTGAACACTGAGGTAGATTAGAGATGACGGCTAAAGGAAAGGGCAGGTCTGTTCTGCTGGATATGCCCCCAGAGTGTGGGTGGCTGATGGGAAGTCTAGGCTCAGTGCCACCTATGATACTGGGGTGTCGCTGAGGGCCGTACAGGTAGATCCTCATTTTGGGTTTTTGGGCAGCCCCATAGGTCACTTCTTCTTTCTGCTGGGCAGGCAGAATGCTGCGTTGTGGCTCAGAATTCCCAATCTGGAAGATGGCGGGGAAGTAGGAGGAGGCACCATTTCAAACTGTACCCTAAGGTGAGCTGATTACCTACCAAAGAACTCCTACCACCCATGAAATCAGCCTGAGATCAGAATTATACACGTCTGGATCTCTACAGGAGCAGAAGAGGCCAGTGGCAGGTAAAGCAGACTGGGAGCGTCAGACTGATATCCGAAGATAAACAAAAGGGGGAGGGATCCACCAGAAGTGACCGATTGGAAAGTAATACCCCAACAGGAGAGTGCTCTGGTTCTGGGGACCAGCATTAACTTGGAGTCTGGTTGAAAGCACTCAAAAAACAAAGAGCAAAGGATCGCGGGGGGGGTAATAGTGGGAACCTGGGCAGTTAGAGTCAGAGACCTAAGTCCCCAGACCCTGGACAGCCTCCCCTGGCGCTGAGCCAGAGAGAGTGCAGCAGAGAAATCAGGTCTCCGCCCTGAGCAGCCAGTGCGCCTGAACGCCAGCGCGCCCAAGAACGAGTGGGGTCTGGCTTCCGTGAGGGGCTGGGAGCCTGGCCAGATGGCAATCCTGAAATGCGGGCGTCCCACACCCTCCCTTGGGATAGGTGCTCATAGGCGCTAGCCTGGAGCTCTGGCATCCGGAAACACCAGACATTCCCAGCCTGGGACAGCGGGAAAATCTCAGTGTGCGATCTCTGCTCGGAACCTCTCTGGCGGCCTGGAGCTGCCTAGACAGTCACTGCTGCCCTGGTTTTGGGTACAATGAGGAGCTCCTGCTCCTCAGGGACAGTGACTCAGAACGGACTCTGCCAGCAGCACTTGCAAAACATTCTGAGGCTTCTCTCTGAGAGGAAGTTCGGGTGCAGTTTGCTCTTCTCTAAACCTCCAAAAACCATCAAAAGCTGTCAAGGCGAGAGAAAGCAGATGAAAGAACATAAAAACCCCCAGAGAACAAAAGCCTGAAAAAAAAAATTTCCTCAGAGCTCACCCCCTTGAGGGGAACGGGAGGACCTAACTCAGGGAACATCATTGTCTGAAAACCCACGTGGCAGGCCCCTCCCCCAGAAAACCAACCAGAAGGAAGAAAAAAAAAAGACTACAAGAGAACAACCACCACTACTTCATAAATACAACTTTTATTTTTAACTCTTTACCAATATTCTGGTTCTTTTTTTTTTTATAGATACAGATAATTTTTTAACCAATTTACCATCACACTGAGATGTCCAGGATATCAAATTCTTTAATAACCTTCTAACCTGAACTTTTTGATACACACACCCGTGTTTTTCTTTTGCTTTTCTATTTTTTTTAATTCTTGTTTAATTTTAACTTAGTTTAGTCTAGTTTATTCTTTTTTCATTTTTATTTTCTACTATACATATAGAGTTAAACTTCAAGGTAATCCCCTTTCCCCAATCAATGCTACCCCTATAGGCAAACCAGTTCCTAATCCCCCTGTAACTTAGGAAAGTTGAGTCCCTTAACAAAAACATCAAGATACCTTCAGGAAGAATCAAAATAACCTTCCTCACCCACACTGAGAATTTATAACCACTCTCCCAATTTTTCCTTCTGTCAGAGTTTCTGTGAATTTGTGTTTGTCCTGATAATATATAAATCTTATACTTGGGGTTCTTTCTGATGAGGTTCTTCCCTTTTTTTTTGCTTATATATATATATATTTTGCTCTTGTCATATACTTTTATCACTCTTTTTGTTTGTCTGTTTTTGTTTGTATACTTCACAAATCTTACCTTGTGGCCCATTTAGGCTGAGCCTTCTCTTTTATCTTCCCCCTTTTCCCTCTCTCTCTCTCTCTCTTTTTTTCCCCTTTTTTCTTCCACTTTTTTTTTCTTTCTTCTTCTCTATTTCTTTTTCTTTTCTTTTTTCTCTCATTTGGGTGGGGAATCCTGATTGCACAGAAGCATTCCAGGGTGCACATTGACTGCACCACAATCGATAAGTCCAGCTAAATCTGCTCAGTCATCTCTTACCAAAATGACTAGGAGGAGGAATACCCAACAGAAAAAAAAAATACAGAGGATGGGCCTTGTGCAACAGAGCTAATGGCTATCAACATAGACAATATGTCAGAAAAGGAATTCAGACTAACAATTATCCAGGCAATAGCTAGGTTGGAGAAAGCCATGGATGACCAAACAGAATTGATTAGGGCAGAACAGAAAGCCACCAGGGATGATGTTCACAATGTTAGGGCAGAACTGAAAGCCACCAGGGATGATGTTCAAAATACTCTCAATGAGTTCCAATCTAATATAAATTCTCTAAAAGCTAAGGTAACTGAGACAGAAGATAGAATTAGTAATCTGGAGGACAAACAGATAGAGAGAAAGGATCAGGAAGAAGCCTGGAACAAACAGCTCAGAAGCCACGAAAACAGAATCAGGGAAATCAACGATGCCATGAAACATTCCAATGTCAGAATTATTGGAATCCCTGAAGGGGAGGAAAAAGAAAGAAGTCTAGAAGATATAGTGGAAGAAGTTGTCTATGAATATTTTCCCAATCTCATGAATGGAAACAACGTTCATGTACTAGAGGCAGAGAGATTTCCTCCCAAGATTTTAGATTCTCGAAAGTCCGCACGAAAACTTATAGTAAGAATGAGGAATTATGTTTCAAGAGAGACCCTCTTAAAAGCAGCTAGGGCAAAGAGGCTCCTTACATACAGAGGAAAACCCATTAGAATAACATCAGACCTTTCCACAGAGACCTGGCAAGCCAGGGAGGGCTGGCAAAATATATTCAGAGTACTAAATGAGAAGAATATGCAACCAAGAATACTCTATCCAGCAAGACTGACATTTAAAATGGATGTAGAGATAAAGAGTTTCCAAGACCGGCAAGGCTTAAAAGACTATGCAGCCACCAAGCCAACACTGCAGGAAATATTAAGGGGGGTCCTATAAAAGAGAAAAAATCCTAAGAATATCATTGAACAGAAATATAGAAACAATCTACAGACAGAAAGACTTCAAAGGCAACATGATGTCAATAAAAACCTATCTCTCAATAATCACTCTCAATGTGAATGGCCTAAATGCGCCCATAAAACGAAACAGAGTTGCAGATTGGATAAAACGACAGGACCCATCCATATGTTGTCTACAAGAGACCCATTTTGAACCTAAGGATACACCCAGACTGAAAGTGAAGGGATGGAGAAACATGTTTCATACCAATGGGCCTGAAAAGAAGGCGGGGTAGCGATTCTCATATCAGATAAATTAGATTTTAAACTAAAGTTTGTAGTCAGAGATACAGAAGGACACTACATAATTCTTAAAGGGACTATCCGCCAAGATGATCTAACAATTGTGAATATCTATGCCCCCAATATGGGAGCACCCAGTTATATAAGAAAACTATTAATCAAGATAAAGAGTCATATTGACATGAATACAATAATAGTAGGAGATCTTAATACGCCTCTCTCAGAAATAGACAGATCATCGAAACAGAAAATTAATAAAGAAATAAGAGCATTGAATGAAACATTGGACCAGATGGACCTCATTGACATATACAGAACATTCCACCCTAAAACAACAGAATACTCATTCTTCTCAAGTGCACATGGAACCTTCTCCAGAATAGACCACATACTGGGTCACAAAGCAGGACTCAACCGATACCAAAAGACTGACATGATTCCCTGCATATTCTCAGACCACAATGCTTTGAAACTGGAGCTCAATCACAAGGAAAAGTTCAGAAGGAACTCAAACACCTGGAAGCTAAAGACCACCTTGCTTAAGATTGCTTGGATCAACCAGGAGATCAAAGATGAACTTAAACAATTCATGGAAACCAATGAGAATGAAGACACTTCGGTCCAAAACCTATGGGATACAGCAAAGTCTGTTTTAAGGGGGAAATACATAGCCATCCAAGCCTCCCTCAAAAACATTGAAAAATCCAGAATACACCAGCTGTCTCTACACCTTAAGGAACTGGAGAATCAACAACAAATCAAACCAACTCCACATGCAAGAAGGGAAATAATCAAGATTAGAGCAGAGATCAATGAGGTAGAAACGAGAGATACAGTAGAACGTATCAATGAAACTAGAAGCTGGTTTTTGAAAGAATCAATAAGATCAATAAACCATTGGCCACACTAACCCAAAAGAAAAGAGAGAAAGCCCAAATTAATAAAATTATGAATGAAAAAGGAGAGATCACAACTAACAGCAAGGAAATAGAAACAATCATCAGAAATTATTACCAACAGTTATATGCCAATAAGCTAAGCAACCTAGATGAAATGGATGCATTCCTGGAAAACTACAAACTCCCAAAATTGAACCAGGAAGAAACTGACAACCTGAATAGACCAATATCTAGTAACGAGATTGAAGCAAAGATCAAAAGCCTCCCAAAAAACAAGAGCCCAGGACCTGATGGATTCCCTGGGGAATTCTACCAAACTTTCAAAGAAGAAATAACACCAATTCTCCTGAAGCTGTTCCAAAAAATTGAAGCAGAAGGAAAATTTCCACACTCTTTTTATGAAGCCAGCATTACACTGATCCCCAAACCAGGCAAAGACCCTACCGAAAAGGAGAATTTCAGACCAATATCACTGATGAATATGGATTCAAAGATTCTCAACAAGATCCTAGCAAACAGAATCCAGCAGCACATTAAAAAGATTATCCACCATGACCAGGTGGGATTCATCCCTGGGTTGCAAGGTTGGTTCAACATTCGCAAATCAATCAATGTGATAGAACAAATCAATAAGAGAAGAGAGAAGAACCACATGGTCCTCTCAATTGATGCAGAAAAAGCATTTGACAAAATCCAGCATCCGTTCCTGATGAAAACGCTTCAAAGTATAGGGATAGAGGGAACATTCCTGAACTGCATAAAATCTATCTATGAAAGACCCACAGCAAATATCATCCTCAATGGGAAAAAGCTTGCAGCCTTCCCGTTGAGATCAGGGACACGACAAGGATGCCCACTCTCACCACTCTTGTTCAACATAGTATTAGAATTTCTAGCAATGGCAATCCGACAACAAAGAGGAATAAAATGTATCCAAATTGGCAAGGAAGAAGTCAATCTCTCTCTCTTCGCAGATGACATGATTCTTTATATGGAAAACCCCAAAGACTCCACCCCCAAACTACTAGAACTCATAGAGCAATTCAGTAATGTGGCAGGATACAAAGTCAATGGACAGAAATAAGTGGCTTCCTTATACACTAACAAGAAAAACGCAGAAAGTGAATTAGAGAATCGATTCCATTTACTATAGCACCAAGAACCATAGGATACCTGGGAATAAACCTAACCAAAGAGGTAAAGGACCTGTACTCGAGGAACTACAGAACACTCTTGAAAGAAATTGAAGAAGACAGAAAAAGATGGAAGACAGTTCCATGCTCTTGGATTGGAAGAATAAACATTGTTAAAATGTCTATACTTCCTAGAGCAATCTATACTTTTTAAAAATATTTTATTTATTTATTTGACAGAGATTTCAAGTAGGCAGAGAGGCAGACAGAGAGAGAGAGGAGGAAGCAGGCTCCCTGCTGAGCAGAGAGCCTGATGTGGGGCTCAATCCCAGGACCCGGGGACCATGACCTGAGCTGAAGGCAGAGGCTTTAACCTACTGAGCCACACAGGCTCCCCAGCAATCTATACTTTTAATGCCATTCCGATCAAAATTCCACCGGTATTTTTCAAAGAGCTGGAGCAAATAATCCTAAAATTTGTATGGAATGAAAAGAAACCCCGAATTGCTAAGGAAAGGTTGAAAAACAAAAACAAAAGTGGCAGCATCACGTTACCCGATCTCAAGCTTTACTACAAAGCTGTGATCACCAAGACAGCGTGGTACTGCCATAAAAGCAGACACATAGACCAGTGGAACAGAGTGGAGAACCCAGATATGGACCCTCAACTCTATGGTGAAATAATCTTCGACAAAACAGGAAAAAATATTCAATGGAAAAAAGACAGTCTCTTCAATAAATTGTGCTGGGAAAACTGGACAGCGATATGTAGAAGAATGAAACTCGACCATTCTCTTACACCGTACACAAAGATAAACTCGAAATGGATAAAAGACCTCAACGTGAGACAGGAATCTATCAGAATCCTAGAGGAGAACATAGGCAGTAACCTCTTCGATATCAGCCACAGCAACTTCTTTCAAGATATGTCTCCAGGGGCGCCTGGGTGGCTCAGTGGGTTAAGCCACTGCCTTCGGCTCAGGTCATGATCTCAGGGTCCTGGGATCGAGCCCCGCATCAGGCTCTCTGCTCAGCAGGGAGCCTGCTTCCCTCTCTCTCTCTCTGCCTGCCTCTGTGTCTGCTTGTGATCTCTGTCTGTCAAATAAATAAATTTAAAAAAAAATTTAAAAAAAAAAGATGTGTCTCCAAAGGCCAAGGAAACAAAAGTGAAAATGAAGTTTTGGGACTTCATCAAGATCAAAAGCTTCTGCACAGCAAAGGAAACAGTCAACAAAACAAAAAGGCAACCCACGGAATGGGAGAAGATATTTGCAAATGACAGTATAGACAAAAGGTTGATATCCAGGATCTATAAAGAACTTCTCAAACTCAACACACAGAAAGCAGAGAGTCATATCAAAAAATGGGCAGAAGATATGAACAGACACTTCTCCAATGAAGACATCAAATGGCTATCAGACACATGAAAAAATGTTCATCATCACTAGCCATCAGGGACATTCAAATGAAAACCACATTGAGATACCACCTGACACCAGTTAGAATGGCCAAAAGGAGCAAGACAGGAAACAACTTGTGTTGGAGAGGATGTGGAGAAAGGGGAACCCTCTTACACTGTTGGTGGGAATGCAAGTTAGTGCAGCCACTTTGGAGAACAGTGTAGAGATTCCTGAAGAAATTAAGAATAGAGCTTCCCTATGACCCTGCAATTTAACTGCTGGGCATTTACCCCAAAGATACAGATGTAGTGAAAAGAAGGACCATCTCTACCCCAATGTTTATTGCAGCAATGGCTACAGTCGCCAAACTGTGGAAAGAACCAAGATGCCCTTCCACGGATGAATGTATAAGGAAGACGTTGTACATATACACAATGGAGTATTATGCCTCCATCAGAAAGGATGAGTACCCAACTTTTGTAGCAACATGGACGGGACTGGAAGAAATTATGCTGAGTGAAATAAGTCAAGCAGAGAGAGTCAAGTATTATATGGTCTCACTTATTTGTGGAGCATAACAAATAACTTGGAGGACATGGAGAGATGGAGAGGAGAGGGAGTTGAGGTAAACTGGAAGGGGAGATGAACTATGAGAGACTATGGCCTCTGAAAAACGACCAGAGGGTTTTGAAGGGGCGGGGGGTGGGAGGTTCAGGAACCAGGTGGTGGGTAATAGGGAGGGCACGTGCTGCATGGAGCACTGGGTGTGATGCCAAAACAATGAACACTGTTATGCTGTAAATAAACAAATAATAATAAAAAGAAAAGAATTCCCAATCTGGAGGGCTTGTTGGCCAGGAGTGTGAGGTTAGAAATCTGAAAACACAAGCTAGGGTTAGTTTTAGGGCTGAGGGCATGGCAGGCCAAATCTGCAGTCTGAATCAAGATCTCCAGCATGTGAAGTAAGGGCGAATGTCAGATGTTTGTTCAGACTAGAGTTTGTGTGTCCATGATGGCTGCTACATGGAGTGGTGGCCTTATGAGGCCATGGAGATTTTCCCACTCGTGGGGTTCTGAGGTGCTTTAGACACCAAGGTTTCCTTCTGCGAGACTGGGAGTGTCCTGTTTCCAGGCCCAAATTTCCACCATGCCAAAGAATTTGAGAGCAGGCTGTACGTATAGATGCCTGGAAACCGTACCTCATGATCCCATTGGCGACTAGGAACAAAGCAGGTTCTATCACTGCCTCTGGGGCAAAGTACCCAGGGGGCTGAGTTGAAATGGAGTAACAATGAGTGTTTGTGTCCAGGGACACCTTGGTATGTGGCAGTGGCTCATGGGACATGCAGGATTCTCCTCCCCTGAGGGTTTGACACAGCTCCATATAGCAAGGTTTCCTTCTGGGGACAAATGTTCCTTTTTAGGCCACTGGGACCCCCCATATGTTGGTATTTAAGACCAGCCCTCTGGGCACAGTTGACTGAAATCCTAAGCAAGGGTGCAGATTACTGCCTACGGGTATGTCATATTCAATCTTCTGTCTCTGGGGCCATCTACCTGCGTGTCTGACTGCAAGTCTCTGCATAGGGTGTGTCAGACTACACAGTTTTATCAAGAGCAGCCTACGAAATTGGGGTGGCCTCAGGAGCCTTGCAGTTTTATCCTAATCTGGATGGTTTTGGCAACTGTAAAGGGTACAATTTCCTTCCTGAGATGTGGCCCAGGAGGCCTGGAGTGTTTGTTGGCAAGGGCTCTAGAGACAGAAGTGTTAAAACACAAATTCGGGTTAGGATTAGAACTGAGAGATGGCAGTCCTGATCTGTAGCCCCTGAGGGGAGCTTCTCGGGATCTGAAATTAGGGCGAGTGTGAGGTGGTAGATCAGGCTTTTGTCTCTGGATTTTGTTTCTAGGAAGGCCACAGAATGTAGGGATGGCTTCTTGGGGCCATGGAAGATTCTCCCTCTCTGGGGATTTTGCCTGGCTCCCAAGAATTTGGTGTCACTCTGGGCGTAGGATGGAGTCCTGTTTTCTGTCTCAGGGGTCTCCCAAAAAGAGGGAATCCAGAGCAGGGCTCTCCGTACAGGAGCCTGGAAAACCCCAACTTGGGTTAGGATTTGGGGCTAGGGGTTTGGCACGCCTGATATGCGAGCTCTTGGTCCAGTTACCAAGGTCCCTTTTTTGACAATAGGGATCAGGCTGAGGGTCACAATGCGAGTTTGTGCACAAGGCGGCCCCTAAACATCACGTGGCCACATAGGCCATGCAGGTTTTTGCCACTCTGAGAGTTTGAAACCCATCCGAACAGCAAGGTTCACTGCCATTGGGAAGGAGGATTTCTGTTTTGTGCATCATGTTCCCCCATATGCAGGTATTTGAGGTAATGTCTGGGGACTGATGCCTGAAAACTCTGGATGGGTATATATGAAGGCCTAGGGCCATGGCAGGTCCAATCTGTTGGATACACAGCCAGCTGTCTGGGTGGATGATGGCTGGTCTGGGCTCAGGCTGTGTCAGACAGAGCATTAGTGCAGAGGGTGGCCTATGAAATTGGGGTGCCACCATGGGCTATGCAGGTTTATCCTCATTTGGGGTTTAGGCAGTCCCATAGGTCACTTTTTCCTTCTCATGGGAAGGCTCTGGAGCATTGTGGCTCCAGAATTCCCAGTCTGGAGGACTTGTGGGCCAGGAGTGTGAGGATGGAGGTCTGAAAACACAAGCCAGAGTTAGGTTTATGGCCTAGGGCATGGCAGGCTGAATCTACAGAGGCTGAATTGAGATTTCCAGAATTTGAATTAAGGGCGAGTGTCAGACCTTTGCTCAGGCTCGTGCTTATGTCCATGATGACTGTGCATTGGAGGGGTGGCCTCATGAGACCAAGGAAGTTTCCCACTCTGTGGGTTGTGAGCTGCTCCAAAAAGCAAGATTTCCTTCTGTGAGACTGGGGACGTCCTGTTTGATGGCCCAAGTGTCGCCCATATGGAAATATATGAGAGCAGGGCTCTACATACGGATGCTTGGAAACCCCACCTCGCGCTCTTATTGGCACCAAGGAACAAGGTAGGATCAATCTGCTGCCTCTGGGGCGAGCTACCCAAGTGGCTGAGTTGAAATGGAGGCTCATGCTGATGTGTTGCAATGTGGGTATGTGTCCACGGAGAACTGGGAACGTTTTGGTGCCTCAGGGGGCATGCAGGATTCTCCTACCCTGAGTTGAGGTCACTCAGGTGGATTCTGTGTCCATGAGATCCGTCGAATCTGGGACTGGCCTCATGGAGACATTGAGTTTTATCCCTCTCTGGGATTTTTGCATATTTAAAAAACATTTTGGTCTATTCTAGGGAACAATTCCTGTCCTGTCTTATGACTCAGCTGTCCCCCATATGGAGGGATTCGAGATCAGGGCTGCAGGTATAGATGCCTGAAAACGCAACCTAAGGATATGTTCCAATATGATCTAATAAAGATTAGATCATAGTGGCATTGAAGGCCTTTGATCCTGGCTCTGGTACAAGATATCCATGGGGCTGTATTGAAAATGGCGCTCAGGCAAGGAGTCACAATGGGTGTTTCTGTCCTGGGCAGCCAGAATTAATGGGTATGGTCTCAGGAGCAATGCAGGTTTCACCCAACTCAGGGGGATTTACATAACTCTAGAAAGCTTCTGGGGGGCAAGAGGAGTTCTGTTTTGTGGCTCAGTGGTCCCCTATGTGGAGAAATTTGAGAGAAGGGCTCTGGGGATGGATGCCTGAAAATGCAACCTATTGTTACAATTAGCGCCTAAGGGAATGGCCAGTCTGATCTGCTGACTCTGGTGCCAGCCACGTGAGTGGCTGACTGGAGGTTGGGTCTTAGGTTGAGGTTGAGGGACAGAATGTGTTTTTGTATCCAGTGCTAGATTCTGTAAAGGAGGATGGGTTTGGGGTTTTGTGCAGCTTTATCCTAATCTGTGTGTTGCATGCAACTCCATAGGGCACGTTTTCCTTCTGGCAAGCAGGAAGAGTCCTGTGCTGTGGCTCCAATGTACCCTAACTGGAGGACTTGCCGACCAGGAGTCTCTGGACAGAGGCTTGAGGAACTAGCTAGAGCTAGGGTTAGGGCCTAGGGCATGGCAGGCCCAATATGTGGACACTGAGGCAAACTCCAGAGAAACTGAGGTTAAGGCACTTGTAAGGATGTTGCTCAGACTGAAGTTTGTGTCAGTGAGATATGCCGAATGTAGGTTTAGCCTCATGGGGACAAGGAGTTTTCTCCCACTCAGCGGTTTTTGTGCAGTTCCAAACAGCTTGAACTATCTTGGGGAGTAGGTGCTGTGTTGTTTTAAGAATCAGGTTTCCCCCTTGTGGAGGGATTCCAGAGCAGAGTTCTGCATATGGATGCCTGAAAACCTAGCCTAGGTTTTGGATTTGGTCCTAGTGGCATGGCAGGCCTTAGATCCTGACTCTGGGAAGGGGTACCCATGTGGCTTTGTTGAAAATGCTGCTCAGGCTATGGGTCCCAATGGGTATTTGTGTCCAGGATGGCCTGCAAAAGTGGGCGTGGCCTCAGGGGCAAAACAGTTTTCTGCCATCTCTGAGGGTTTTATATAGCTCCAAAAGAAATGGTTTCCTTTTGGGGGTAGAGAGGTTTTGTTTTGTGGCTACAGGGTCCCCCATGTGGAGGGATTTGAGAGAAGGGCTCTGGGTATGGATGCTGATAACCCAGCCTAGGTTTAGCATAAGGGCCTAGGGCATGACAGGTCCGATCTCCTAGCTCTTGGGACAGCCATCTCGGTGGCTGGTTGGGGGACGGGACTCAGGGTGTCACACTGCGCAGTAGTATCCAGGATGGCATACGCATATGGGTGGGATTGGGGGCACTGCATGTTTCCCCTAATCTAGGGGTTTTGTGCAGTTCCATAGGGCACAGTTCCTATCT
Organism: Meles meles; assembly: GCF_922984935.1. Taxonomy (NCBI): domain Eukaryota; kingdom Metazoa; phylum Chordata; class Mammalia; order Carnivora; family Mustelidae; genus Meles; species Meles meles. Next base: position 3,242,864 of record NC_060068.1, read on the forward strand.
GGAGGGCAGGGAGGGTCCTGGTGTGGCTATGGAGTCCCAATCTTGAGGACTTCTGTTCCAGGAGTCAAGGGACAGAATTCTGAAAGCCCAAGCTCAGTCTATGGTTAGGGTATAAGGCATGGATGCCCTATCTGCATATGCTGAGGTGAGCACTCCAGATTCTGAAGTTAGGGTGTCAGGCATTCGCTGAGACTATAATGTGTATCCTAGGGCCTGAATATGTGGGTATCCTGCTGGGCTTGGAGGGATCTAAAGCTAAGGGGGTTTTGTACAGCTCCAAATAGTATGGTTTCCATGAGGAGGACAGGTAGAGTCCTGTTGTATGGCTCTAGGGTCTTCCAAATGGAGGGATTCCAGAGCAGGGCTCTGTTTATGGATGCCTGAAAGGTCAACCTAGTGTTAGGCTTAGGGCAAGGGGCATGGGGGGTCCAATCTGCTGACTCTGGCGCCAGCTACCTGGGTGCTGACTGGAGGTCGCAGCTCAGGTTTAGGGACGGAATGTGTATTCGTGTCCAGGGTCGGCTTCGGCAACTGTGGGCGGCTGAGGATTATCATGCAACTTTCTCCTAATCTGGGGATAGCATGCAGCTCTATAGGGCATGTATTGCATATGGAGGGAAAGGAGAATCTTGTGGTTTGGCTCTGGTGTTTCCTATCTGGAGGGATTGTAGACCATGGCTGTGAGGATGGAAGTCTGTGAAGCCAATCTAGGGGTATGGTTAGGGCCTAGGACATGGCAGGGCTAATATACAGTTGCTGAGGAATGCTCCCCGGGATATGAGGTTAAGGTGAGTGTCAGGAGGTCGCTGAGGATGGAGTTTGTGTCCATGAGATCCATCGAATCTGGGAGTGGCCTCACTGGGAAATGGAATTTTATCCCACTCTGGGATATTTGCATAGTTAAAAAATAGCTTGGTCTATTCTGGGGAATATGTCCTGTCCTGGTTTATGGCCCAGGGCTCCCTGTATGGTTAGGATTAGGTCTTAGTGGCATTGCAGGCCTTTGATCCTGGCTCTGCACAGATCTACCCATGGCGATGTGTTGAAAATGGGACTCAGGGTAAGGGTCACACTGTGTGTTGGTGTCTCAGGCGACCAATATTAATGGGTGTGGCCTCTAGGACAATGAGGGTTTCGCCCAACTTTGAGGGATTAACAACTCCAGAAAGCTTCTTGGATGGCAAGAGTAGTTCAGTTTGTTGGCTCAGGGGTCCCCCATGGGGAGGGATTTTAGAGAAAGACTCTGGAGATCAATGCCTGAAAATGCAACCTATTGTTATGATTAGCGCCTAGGGGAATGGCCAGTCTGATCTGCTGACTCTGGCGCAAGTCTCGTGGGTGGTTGACTGGAGGTCAGGGCTCAATTTCTGGGACAGAATGTGTTTTAGTTTCCAGGTTCAGCTTCTGAAAATAAGGGTGGCTTTGGGGTTTTGTGCATCTTTCTCCCTATCTGTGGGTTGTGTGCAACTCCACAGGGCACGTTTCCCTTCTGGAGTGCAGGAAGAGTCCTGTGATGTGACTCCGGTGTACCCTATCTGGAGGGCATGTGGGCCAGGACTCTTTGGATGGAGGACTGAATACCAAGATAGGGTAGGGTTAGGGCATAGGGTATGGCAGAACCAACGTGTGGACGCTGAGGCAAATTCTGCGGAATCTGAGGTTAAGACAATTGTCAGGATGTTGCTCAGGCTGGAGTTTGTGTCAATTAGATCTGCTGATTGTAGGTTTAGTCTCACGGGGACAAGGAGATTTCTCCCACTTGGTGGTTTTTGGCACTTCCCAATAGCTTGGTCTAATCTGGGCGGTAGGTGCTGTGTTGTTTTAGGAATCAGGTTTCCCCCATATGGAGGGATTCGAGAATAGGGTTTCGGGTATGAATGCCTGAAAACCCAGCCTAGGTTTTGGATTTGGTCCTAATGGCAAGGCAAGCCTTAGATCCAGGCTCTGGGGCGAGATACCCATGCCGATTTGTTAGGGTCCTAATGGGTGTTTGTGTCCAGGATGGCCTGTAAAAGTGGCCATGGCCCCAGACACAAGGCAGGTTTCTGCCATGTCTTTTTACAAAGCTCCAAAAACCAAAGTTTCCTTTGGGAGGGTGTGGCAGGAGAACTTCTGTTCTGTTTCTCAGGGGTCCCCCGTATGGTGTTATTCGAGAGGAGGGCTCTCTGAATGGATGTCTGAAACACCAACCTAGGGTTAGGTTCAGGGCCCAGGGACATAACAGGTCCGATCTGGTGGATCCAGGCCAGGTATTCCAGTGGATGATTGAGCAGAGAGCCTGATGTGGGGCTCGATCCCAGGACCCTGGGATCACGACCTGAGCCAAAGGCAGAGGCTTTAACCCACCGAGTCACCCAGGCACCCCTCCAGTGGCTGATTGGAGGGCAGAACTCAAGTTGTGTCAGACTGCATATTAGTGTCCAGGGTGTGGAAGGAAAGTGGGGTGACATCAGGGGACATGCACGTTTGCCCTAATCGAGGGGTTTTGTGCAGCTACTTAGGGCACAGTTTACCTCTGGAGGGCAGGGAGAGTCCTGAGTGGTGGCTGCGGACTCCCCAGGCTGGATGCCTTCCATTCCAGGATTAAAGGAATGGAATTCTGAAAGCACAAGCTCAGTTTATGGTTAGGGTATAGGGCATGGATTCCCTATCTGCAGATGCTGAAGTGAGCTCTCCAGATTCTTAAGTTAGGATGAGCATCAGGCATTACCTCAGACCAGACTTGAATTTGTGTCCACTAGGCCAGCAGAATATGTGGGTGTCCATCTGGGGCCATGAAGGTATCTCCTACTGGGGAATTTGCACAGCTCCAAATAGAATGATTTCATTCTTGGTGAGAGTTGGAATCCTGTTGTATGGCTCAGGGGTCCCCATATGGACAGATTTGAGAGCAGGGCTCTGGGATGGATGCCTGAAAATCCAATCTAGTTTTAGCTTTGAGGACTAGGGTCATGGTAGGTCTTATCTGCTGGCTCTGGGACCAGCTATGTGGCTGGCTGACTGTAGATTTTGGCTCATACTGAGGGACAGAATGTGTATTAGTGTTGGGTTGGATTAAGTTATGTGGGGAAGCCTCATTGACCATGCAGTTTTCTCCTAATCTGGGTGTTTTTTGTTTTTTGTTTGTTTGGTTTTTTTTTGGAAGTTAAATATATGTGTTTCTTCATATACTCATTCATTTTATTATTCATTCACTTATGTAACAGATATTTATGAAGCCCCTAACATGCCTGGCATGTGCAAAATCTTTTTTTTTAATTTTTTATTTATTTCTTATTTTTTAAAACCATATAAAGTATTTTTATCCCCAGGAGTACAGTTCTGTGAATCACCAGGTTTACACACTTCACAGCACTCTCCATAGCACATACCCTCCCCAATGTCCATAACCCCCCTCCCCCTCTCCCAACCCCCCCTTCCCACAGTAACCTTCAGTTTGTTTTGTGAGATTAAGAGTCACTTATGGTTTGTCTTCCTCCCAATCCCATCTTGTTTCATTTATTCTTCTCCTCTCCACCTAACCCCCCATGTTGCATCTCCACGTCCTCATATCAGGGAGATCATATGAAAATTGTCTTTCTCCGATTGACTTATTTCACTACGCATGATACAGTCTAGTTCCATCCATGTCGTTGCAAATGCAAGATCTCATTTCTTTTGATGGCTGCATAGTATTCTATTGTGTATCTATGCCACATCTTCTTTATCCATTCATCTGTTGATGGACATCTAGGTTCTTTCCATAATTTGGCTATTGTAGACATTGCTGCTATAAACATTTGGGTGCACGTGCCCCTTTGGATCACTATGCTTGTATCTTTAGGGTAAATACCCAGTGGTGCAATTGCTGGGTCATAGGGTTGTTCTATTTTCAACATTTTGAGGAACCTCCATGCTGTTTTCCAGAGTGGTTGCACCAGCTTGCATTCCCACCAACAGTGGAGGAGGGATCCCCTTTCTCCGCATCCTCGCCAGCATCTGTCATTTCCTGACTTGTTAATTTTAGCCATTCTGACTGGTGTGAGGTGATATCTCATTGTTGTTTTGATTTGTATTTCCCTGATGCCGAGTGATGTGGAACACTTTTTCATGTGTCTGTTGGCCATCTGGATGTCTTCTTTGCAGAAATGTCTGTTCATGTCCTCTGCCCATTTCTTGATTGGATTGTTTGTTCTTTGGGTGTTGAGTTTGCTAAGTTCCTTATAGATTTTGGACACTAGCCCTTTATCTGATATGTCGTTTTCAAATATCTTCTCCCATTCTGTCAGTTTTCTTTTGGTTTTGTTAACTGTTTCCTTTGCTGTGCAAAACCTTTGATCTTGATGAAATCCCAATAGTTCATTTTTTCCCTTGCTTCCCTTGCCTTTGGCGATGTTCCTAGGAAGATGTTGCTGTGGCTGAGGTCCAAGAGGTTGCTGCCTGTGTTCTCCTCAAGGATTTGGATGGATTCCTTTCTCACATTGAGGTCCTTCATCCATTTTGAGTCTATTTTCGTGTGTGGTGTAAGGAAGTGGTCCAATTTCATTTTTCTGCATGTGGCTATCCAATTTTCCCAGCACCATTTATTGAAGAGGCTGTTTTTTTTTCCCCCCATTGGACATTCTTTCCTGCTTTGTAAAAGACTAGTTGATCATAGAGTTGGCGGTCTATTTCTGGGCCTTCTATTCTGTTCCATTGATCTATGTGTCTGTTTTTGTGCCAATACCATGGTGTCTTGATGATGACAGCTTTGTAATAGAGCTTGAAGTCTGGAATTGTGATGCCACCAACTTTGGCTTTCTTTTTCAATATTCCTTTGGCTATTCGAGGTCTTTTCTGGTTCCATATAAATTTTAGGATTATTTGTTCCATTTCTTTGAGAAAAATGGATGGTCCTTTGATAGGGATTGCATTAAATGTGTAGATTGCTTTAGGTAGCATAGACATTTTCACAATATTTATTCTTCCAATCCAGGAGCACGGAACATTTTTCCATTTCTTTGTGTCTTCCTCAATTTTTTCATGAGTACTTTATAATTTTCTGCATATAAATTCTTAGCCTCTTTGGTTAGGTTTATTCCTAGGTATCTTATAGTTTTGGGTGCAATTGTAAGTGGGATGGACTCCTTAATTTCTCTTTCTTCAGTCTTGTTGTTGGTGTACAGAAATGCAACTGATTTCTGTGCATTGATTTTATATCCTGACACTTTCCTGAATTCCTGTACAAGTTCTAGCAGTTTAGGAGTGGATTCTTTTTGGTTTTCCACATATAGTATCATATCATCTGTGAAGAGTCATTTTTTTTTTATTTCTTCTTTGCTGATTTGGATGCCTTTAATTTCTTTTTGTTGTCTGACAGCTGAGGCTAGGACTTCTAGTACTATGTTGAATAGCAGTGGTGATAATGGACATCCTGCCCTGTTCCTGACCTTAATGGAAAAGCTTTCAGTTTTTCTCCATTGAGAATGATATTTACCGTGGGTTTTTCATTGATGGCTTTGATAATATTGAGGTATGTGCCCTCTATCCCTACACTTTGAAGAGTTTTTATCAGGAAGGGATGCTGTACTTTGTCAAATGCTTTTTCAGCATCTATTGAGAGTATCATACGGTTCTTATTCTTTCTTTTATTAATGTGTTGTATCACATTGCTTGATTTGCGGATGTTGAACCAACCTCGCAGTCCTGGAATAAATCCCACTTGGCCATGTTGAATAATCCTTTTAATGTACTGTTGAATCCTATTGGCTAGTATTTTGGTGAGAATTTTTGCATCTGTGTTCATCAAGGATATTGGTCTGTAGTTCTCTTTTTTGGTGGGATCCTTGTCTGGTTTTGGGATCAAGGTGATGCTGGCCTCATAAAATGAGTTTGGAAGTTTTTCTTCCATTTCTACTTTTTTGAACTGTTTCAGAAGAATAGGAATTAGTTGTTCTTTAAATGTTTGATAGAATTCCCCTGGGAAGCCGACTGGTCCTGGGCTTTTGTTTTTTTTGGAGATTTTTGATGACTGTTTCAATCTCCTTACTGGTTATGGGCCTGTTCAGGTTTTCTATTTCTTCCTGGTTCAGTTATGGTCGTTTATCTTTCTCTAGGAATGCATCCATTTCTACCAGATTGTCAAATTTGTTGGCATAGAGTTGCTCATATTATGTTCTTCTAATTATCTGTATTTCTTTGGTGTTGGTTGTGATTTCTCCTCTTTCATTCATGATTTTATTTATTTGGGTCCTTTCTCTTATATTTTAGATAAGTCTGGCCAGGGGTTTATCAATCTTATTAATTATTTCAAAGAACCAGCTCCTAATTTCGTTGATTTTTGCTATTTTTTTGTTTGTTTGTTTCTATTTCATTGATTTCTGCTCTGACTTTATGATTTCTCTTTTTCTGCTGGGTTTAGGGTTTCTTTCTTGTTCTTTCTCCAGCTCTTTTAAGTGTAGGTTTAGGTTGTGTACTTGAGACCTTTCTTGTTTCTTGAGATTGACTTGTACCACTATATATTTTCCTCTCAGGACTGCCTTTGCTGTGTCCCACAGATTTTGAACTGTTGTGTTTTCATTATCATTTGTTTCCATGATTTTTTTTAATTCTTCTTTAATTTCCTGGTTGACCCATTCATTCTTTAGAAGGATGCTGTTTAGTCTCCAGGTATTTGTGTTCTTTCCAAATTTCCTCTTGTGATTGAGTTCTAGCTTCATAGCATTGTGGTCTGAAAATATGCAGGGAATGATTCTAATCTTTTGATACTGGTTGAGACCTGACTTGTGACCCAGGATGTGATCTATTCTGGAGAAGGTTCCATGTGCACTAGAGAAGAATGTGTATTGTGTTGCTTTGGGATGAAATGTTCTGAATATATCTGTGATGTCCATCTGGTCCAGTGTGTCATTTAAGGCCTTTATTTCCTTGCTGATCTTTTGCTTGAATGATCTGTCCATTTCCGTGAGGGGAGTGTTAAAGTCCCCTACAATTATTTTATTATTACTGATGTGTTTCTTTGATTTTGTTAATAATTGATTTATATAGTTGGCTGCTCTCACGTTAGGGGCATAGATATTTAAAATTGTTAGATCTTCTTGTTGGACAGACCTTTTGAGTAGGATATAGTATCCTTCCTCATCTCTTATTATAGTCTTTGGCCTAAAATCTAATTGATCTGATACAAGGATTGCCACCCCAGCTTTCTTTGATGCCCATTAGAATGGTAAATTATTTTCCACCCCCTCACTTTAAATCTGGAGTTGTCTTCACGTCTAAAATGAGTTTATTGTAGACAACATATAGGTGGGTTTTGTTTTTTTATCCATTCTGATGCCCTGTGTCTTTTGATTGGGGCATTTAGCCCATTAACATTCAGGGTAACTATTGAAAGATATGAATTTAGTGCCATTATATTGCCTGTAAGGTAACTGTTATGTATATTGTCTCTGCACCTTTCTGATCTACTACTTTTAGGCTCTCTCTTTGCTTAGAAGACCCCTTTCAATATTTCCTGTAGAGCTGGTTTGGTGTTTGCAAATTCTTTCAGTTTTTTTTGTACTGGAAGTTTTTATTTCTCCTTCTATTTTCAATGACAGCCTCGCTGGATATAGTATTCTTGGCTGCATGTTTTTCTCGTTTATAGTGATCTGAATATATCATGCGAGTTCTTTCTGGCCTGCCAGGTCTCTGTGGGTTAGTCTGCTGCCAATCTAATATTTTTACCATTGTATGTTACAGACTGTTTTTCCCAGCTGCTTTCAGAATTTTCTCTTTGTTACTAAGACTTGTAAATTTTACTATTAGTTGACGGGGTGTGCAGACGGGGGCTTCTCTGCACCCCCTGGATTTTGATGCTTGTTCCCTTTGCCATATTAGTGAAATTATCTCCAATAATTCTCTTCAATATACCTTCTTCTGCCCTCTCTCTTTCTTCTTCTTCTGGAATCCCAATTACTCTAATGTTGTTTGGTCTTATGGTGTCACTTATCTCTCGAATTCTCCCCTCGTGGTCCAGTAGCTGTTTGTCCCTCTTTTGCTCAGCTTCTTTATTCTCTGTCATTTGGTCTTCTATATCACTAAAACTTTCTTCTACCTCACTTATCCTAGCAATGAGAGCCTCCATTTTTGATTGCACCTCATTAGTAGCTTTTCTGATTTTAACTTGGTTAGATTTTAGTTCTTTATTTCTCCAGAAAGGGCTTTTATATCTCCAGAGAGTGTTTCTCTAATATCTTCCATGCCTTTTTTGAGCCCGGCTAGAACCTTCAGAACTGTCATTCTGAACTATAGATCTGACATTTTACCAATGTCTGTATTGATTAGGTCCCTAGCCTTCAGTACTCTCTCCTGTTCTTTTTTTTATTTTTTTTTTGTGGTGAATTTTTCCGCCTTGTCATTTTGTCCAGATAAGAATATATGAAGGAGGAAGTAAAATACTAAAAGGGTGGCAAAGACCCCAGAAAAATGCACTTTAACCAAATCAGAAGAAACCCCAAATCGTGGGGGGAGAAAGGGGATAAAAAGAGGTTCAGAAAGAAATAAATTTAAAAAAGAAAACAAATAAAGATTAAATTAAAGAAAGAAAAAACATATATATTAGATAAACTACTTAAGAAACGTTTAAATAGAAAAGGGTAAAATTTTTTAAAAATTTAGCAGAAGAGCTACTTCTGATGGGGGAGTCAATATGGCGGGGAAGTAGGAGGAGGCACCTTTTCAACCTGTACCCTAAAGTGAGCTGATTACCTACCAAAGAACTCCGACCACCCATGAAATCAGCCTGAGATCAGAATTATACACGTCTGGATCTCTACAGGAGCAGAAGATGCCAGTGGCAGGTAAAGCCGACTGGGAGCATTGGACTGATATCGGAAGATAAACAAAAGGGGGAGGGAGCCACCTGAGGTGACAGATCGGAAAGTAACACCCCAACACGAGAGTGCTCTGCGTCTGGGGACCAGCATTAACTTTGGCTGGTTGAAAGCACTCAAAAAAACAAAGAGCAAAGGATCGTGGGGGGTAATAGTGGGAACCTGGGCGGTTAGGGTCAGGGACCTAATTCCCCAGACCCAGGACAGCCTCCCCTGGCGCTGAGCCAGAGAGAGTGCGGCGGAGAAATCAGATCTCCGTCCCTGAGCCGCCAGTCCGCCTGAACGCCAGCGCACCCGAGAACGAGTGGGGTCTGGCTCCCCTGAGGGGCTGGGAGCCCGGCCAGATGGCAATCCTGAAACGCGTCCCACACCCTCCCTTGAGATAGATGCTTATAGCCGCTAGCCTGGAGCTCTGGCATCCGGAAAAAACAGACATTCCCAGCCCGGGACAGCGAGAAAATCTCAGTGTGTGATCTCTACTCGGAACCTCTCTGGCGGTCTGGAGCTGCCTAGATAGCCACCGCTGCCCTGGTTTCGGGTACAACGAGGAGCTCCTGCATCCCCAGGGACAGTGACTCAGAACCGACTCAGAGAGGTCGGGTGCAGTTTGCTCTCCTCTAAACCTCCAAAAACCATCAAAAGCTATCAAGGCGAGAGAAAGCAGATGAAAGAACATAAAAACCCCCAGAGAACAGAAGGCTGAAAAAAAACAGTTTCCTCAGAGCTCACCCCCTTGAGGGGAGCGGGAGGACCTAACTCAGGGAACATAATTGTCTGAAAACCCACGTGGCAGCCCCCCCCCCCCCCGCAGAGAAAACCAACCAGGAAGGAAGAAAAAAAAAAAGACTACAAGAGAACAACCACCACTACTTCATAAATACAACTTTTATTTTTAACTCTTTACCAATATTCTGCTTCTTTTTTTATACATACAGATAACTTTTTAACCTATTTACCACCACACTGAGATGTCCAGTACATCAAATTCTTTAATAACCTTCTAACCTGAACTTTTTGATGCATACACCCGTGTTTTTCTTTTGCTTTTCTAATTCTTTAATTCTTTTTTAATTTTAACTTAGTTTAGTCTAGTTTATTCTTTTTTAATTTTTATTTTCTACTATACATATAGAGTTAAACTTCAAGGCAATCCCCTTTCCCCGATCAATGCTACCCCTATAGGCAAACCATTATCTAATCCCCCTGTAACTTAGGAAAGTTGAGTCCCTTAACAAAAACATCAAGATACCTTCAGGAAGAATCAAATAACCTTCCTCACCCACAGTGAGAATTTATAACCACTCTCCCAATTTTTCCTTCTGTCAGTGTTTCTGTGAATTTGTGTTTGTCCTGATAATATATAAATCTTATACTTGGGGTTCTTTCTGATGAGGTTCTTCCATTTTTTTGCTTACATATATATTTTTTTTCTCTTGTCATATACTTTTATCACTCTTTTTGTCTGTTTTTGTCTGTACACTTCATAAATCTTACCTTGTGGCCCATTTGGGCTGAGCCTTCTCTTTTATCTTCCCTTTTTTTCCTATCTCTCTCTCTCTCTCTTTTTTTTTCCTTTTTTCTTTCCCCCCTTTTTTTTCTTTCTTCTCCTCTATTTCTTTTTCTTTTCTTTTCCCTCTCATTTGGGAGGGGGGGGAATCCTGGTTGCACAGAAGCGTTCCAGGGTGCACATTGACTGCACCACAATCAATAAGTCCCCCTGCATCTGTTCAGTCATCTCTTACCAAAATGACTAGGAGGAGGAATACCCAACAGAAGAAAAATATAGGATGGGCCTTCTGCAACAGAGCTAATGGCTGTCGACATAGACAATATGTCAGAAAAGGAATTCAGACTAACAATTATCCAGGCAATAGCTAGGTTGGAGAAAGCCATGGATGACCAAACAGAATTGATTAGGGCAGAACTGAAAGCCACCAGGGATGATGTTCACAATGTTAGGGCAGAACTGAAAGCCACCAGGGATGATGTTCAAAATGCTCTCAATGAGTTCCAATCCAATCTAAATTCTCTAAAAGCTAGGGTAACTGAGACAGAAGATAGAATTAGTGATCTGGAGGACAAACAGATAGAGAGAAAGGATCAGGAGGAAGCCTGGAACAAACAGCTCAGAAGCCACGAAAACAGAATCAGGGAAATAAACGATGCCATGAAAGGTTCCAACGTCAGAATTATTGGAATCCCTGAAGGGGAGGAAAAAGAAAGAAGTCTTGAAGATATAGTGGAAGAAGTGGTCTATGAAAATGTTCCCAATCTCACGAATGGAAACAACGTTCATGTACTAGAGGCAGAGAGATTTCCTCCCAACATTTTAAATTCTTGAAAGTCCTCACGACACCTTATAGTTAGAATGAGGAACTATGTTTCAAGAGAGACCCTCTTAAAAGCAGCTCAGACAAAAAAGCTCCTTATGTACAGAGGAAAGCCCATTAGAATAACGTCGGACCTCTCCACAGAGACCTGGCAAGCCAGGAAGGGCTGGAAAAATATATTCAGAGTACTAAATGAGAAGAACATGCAACCAAGAATACTCTATCCAGCAAGACTGACATTTAAAATGGATGGAGAGATAAAGAGTTTCCAAGACAGGCAAGGCTTAAAAGACTATGCAACCACCAAGCCGACACTGCAGGAAATATTAAGGGGGGTCCTATAAAAGAGAAAAAATCCTAAGAATATCATTGAACAGAAATATAGAAACAATCTACAGACAGAAAGACTTCAAAGGCAACACGATGTCAATAAAAACCTATCTCTCAATAATCACTCTCAATGTGAATGGCCTAAATGCGCCCATAAAACGACACAGGGTTGCAGATTGGATAAAACGACAGGACCCATCCATGTGTTGTCTACAAGAGACCCATTTTGAACCTAAGGATACACCCAGACTGAAAGTGAAGGGATGGAGAAGCATCTTTCATGCCAATGGGCCTCAAAAGAAAGCCGGAGTAGTGATTCTCATATCAGATAAAGTAGATTTTAATCTAAAGACTGTAGTCAGAGATGCAGAAGGACACTACATAATTCTTAAAGGGACTATCCGCCAAGATGATCTAACAATTGTGAATATCTCTGCCCTGAATATGGGAGCACCCAATTACGTAAGAAAACTATTAATCAAAATAAAGAGCCATATTGATATGAATACAATAATAGGAGGAGATCTTAATACGCCTCTCTCAGAAATAGACAGATCATCGAAGCAGAAAATTAATAAAGAAACAAGAGCATTGAATGAAACTTTGGACCAGATGGACCTCATAGACATATACAGAACATTCCACCCTAAATCAACAGAATACTTGTTCTTCTCAAGTGCACATGGAACCTTCTCCAGAATAGACCACATACTAGGTCACAAAGCAGGACTCAACCGATACCAAAAGACTGACATGATTCCCTGCATATTCTCAGATCACAATGCTTTGAAACTGGAGCTCAATCACAAGGAAAAGTTCAGAAGGAACTCCAACACCTGGAAGCTAAAGACCACCTTGCTTCAGAATGCTTGGATCAACCAGGAGATCAAAGATGAACTTAAACAATTCATGGAAACCAATGAGAATGAAGACACCTCGGTCCAAAACCTATCGGATACAGCAAAGGCAGTTCTAGGGGGGAAGTACATAGCCATCCAAGCCTCCCTCAAAAACATTGAAAAATCCAGAATACACCAGCTCTCTCTATAGCTTAAAGAACTGGAGAATCAACAACAAATCAAACCAACTCCACATGCAAGAAGGGAAATAATCAAGATTAGAGCAGAGATCAATGAGGTAGAAACGAGAGATACAGTAGAAAGTATCAATGAAACTAGAAGCTGGTTTTTTGAAAGAATCAATAAGATCGATAAACCATTGGCCACACTAATCCAAAAGAAAAGAGAGAAAGCCAAAATCAATAAAATTATGAATGAAAAGGGAGAGATCACAACTAACACCAAGGAAATAGAAACAATCATCAGAAATTATTACCAACAGTTATATGCCAATAAGCTAAGCAACCTAGATGAAATGGATGCATTCCTGGAAAACTACAAACTCCCAAAATTGAACCAGGAAGAAATTGACAACCTGAATAGACCGATATCTAGTAATGAGATTGAAGCAATGATCAAAAACCTCCCAAAAAACAAGAGCCCAGGACCTGATGGATTCCCTGGGGAATTCTACCAAACTTTCAAAGAAGAAATAACACCAATTCTCCTGAAGCTGTTCCAAAAAATTGAAGCAGATGGAAAACTTCCAGACTCTTTTTATGAAGCCAGCATTACCCTGATCCCCAAACCAGGCAAAGACCCTACCAAAAAGGAGAATTTCAGACCAATATCACTGATGAATATGGATGCAAAGATTCTCCACAAGATCCTAGCAAACAGGATCCAGCAGCACATTCAAAAGATTAACTACCATGACCAGGTAGGATTCATCCCTGGGTTGCAAGGTTGGTTCAACATTCGCAAATCAATCAATGTGATAGAACAAATCAATAAGAGAAGAGAGAAGAACCACATGGTCCTCTCAATTGATGCAGAAAAAGCATTTGACAAAATCCAGCATCCGTTCCTGATGAAAACGCTTCAAAGTATAGGGATAGAGGGAACATTCCTGAACTGCATAAAATCTATCTATGAAAGACCCACAGCAAATATCATCCTCAATGGGAAAAAGCTTGCAGCCTTCCCATTGATATTAGGAACACGACAAGGATGCCCACTCTCACCACTCTTGTTCAACATAGTATTAGAAGTTCTAGCAATGGCAATCAGACAACGAAGAGAAATAAAAGGTATCCAAATTGGCAAGGAAGAAGTCAAACTCTCTCTCTTCGCAGATGACATGATTCTTTATATGGAAAACCCCAAAGACTCCACCCCCAAACTACTTGAACTCATACAGCAATTCAGTAACGTGGCAGGATACAAAGTCAATGTACAGAAATCAGTGTCTTTCTTATACACTAACAATGAAAAGACAGAAAGGCAAATTAGAGAATCGATTCCACTTACTATAGCACCAAGAACCATAAGATACATAGGAATAAACTTAACCGAAGAGGTAAAGGACCTGTACTCGAGGAACTACAGAACACTCATGAAAGAAATTGAAGAAGACACAAAAATATGGAAGACTGTTCCATGCTCTTGGATTGGAAGAATAAACATTGTTAAAATGTCTATACTGCCTAGAGCAATCTATACTTTTAATGCCATTCCGATCAAAATTCCACCGGTATTTTTCAAAGAGCTAGAGCAAATAATCCTAAAATTTGTATGGAATCAGAAGAGAACCCGAATTGCTAAGGAAATGTTGAAAAACAAAAACAAAACTGGCAGCATCACGTTACCCGATTTCAAGCTTTACTACAAAGCTGTGATCACCAAGACAGCGTGGTACTGGCATAAAAACAGACACATAGACCAGTGGAACAGAGTGGAGAGCCCAGATATGGACCCTCAACTCTATGGTCAAATAATCTTCGACAAAACAGGAAAAAATATTCAATGGAAAAAAGACAGTCTCTTCAATAAATGGTGCTGGGAAAACTGGACAGCGATATGTAGAAGAATGAAACTCGACCATTCTCTTACACCGTACACAAAGATAAACTAGAAATGGATAAAAGACCTCAACGTGAGACAGGAATCTATCAAAATCCTAGAGGAGAACATAGGCAGTAACCTCTTCGATATCAGCCACAGCAACTTCTTTCAAGGTATGTCTCCAAAGGCCAAGGAAACAAAAGCAAAACTGAACGTTTGGGACTTCATCAAGATCAAAAGCTTCTGCACAGCAAAGGAAACTGTCAACAAAACAAAAAGGCAACCCACGGAATGGGAGAAGATATTTGTAAATGACAGTACAGACAAAAGGTTGATATCCAGGATCTACAAAGAACTTCTCAAACTCAACACACACAAAACAGATAATTATATCCAAAAATGGGCAGAAGATATGAACAGACACTTCTCCAACGAAGACATACAAATGCCTATCAGACACATGAAAAAATGTTCATCATCACTAGCCATCAGGGACATTCAAATGAAAATCACATTGAGATACCACCTGACACCAGTTAGAATGGCCAAAATGAGCAAGACAGGAAACAATGTGTGTTGGAGAGGATGTGGAGAAAGGGGAACCCTCTTCCACTGTTGGTGGGAATGCAAGTTAGTCCAGCCTCTTTGGAGAACAGTTTGGAGACTCCTGAAGAAATTAAGAATAGAGCTTCCCTATGACCCTACAATTGCACTGCTGGGTATTTACCCCAAAGATACAGATGTAGTCAAAAGAAGGGCCATCTGTACCCCATGGTCACGTGTTGCCAACTGTGGAAAGAACCAAGATGCCCTTCAACGGATGAATGGATAAGGGAGATGTGGTACATATACACGATGGAGTATTATGCCTCCATCAGAAAGGATGAATACCCAACTTTTGTAGCAACATGGACGGGACTGGAGGAGATTGTGCTGAGCGAAATAAGTCAAGCAGAGAGAGTCAAGTATCATATGGTTTCACTTATTTGTGGAGCATAACAAATAACACGGAGGACATGGGGAGATGGAGAGGAGAGGGAGTTGAGGGAAACTGGAAGGGGAGATGAACCATGAGAGACTATGGACTCTGAAAAACAACCAGAGGGTTTTGAAGGGGCGGGGGGGGTGGGAGGTTGAGGAACCAGGTCGTGGGTAATAGGGAGGGCACGTACTGCATGGAGCACTGGGTGTTTTGCCAAAACAATGAACACTGTTATGCTGTAAATAAACAAATAAAAAAATTTAAAAACAATTTAGCAGAAGAAAAAAGAAAGAAAAAATAATTTGAGAAAAAAAATTAAATTAACCGCAAGACTAAAATATCATTGGGAGAAAGCCATGAGTGTCGTGCTTTGCTTTCTCCTCCTCTAGAATTCTGCTGCTGTTCTAGATATTGAACCTGTTTTCCTTAGTAGATGAACTTCATCCTGGCTGGATTTTTTGTTGATCTTCTGGAGGAGGGGCCTGTTGTAGTGACTCTCAAGCGTCTTTGCCCGAGGCAGAATTGCACCTCCCTTACCGGGTGCTGTACTAATTAATACGCTCAGGTTCACTTTGGGGAGCTTTTGTTCCCTCAACGCTTTCTGTAGAGTTCCAGAGGACGGGAATATAAATAGTGGCCTCCCAGTCTCCAGCCTGGAGGAGCCGAGAGCCCGGTTCCCCACTCTTCAGTGCACTCCCAGAGAACAGTGTCCAATCACTCCCATATCCCCGGCCTCCCGCCGTACTCCGAGCTCACCCAGCCTGCGACCGGTTCAAGGTAACCCTGAGCTGAGAGCTCAGTCCTCGGCTCTGTCTCTGTAGCCGGCTTCCCCGTTCTAATACCTGCGAGCTCTGTGACACTCTGACACCCCTGATCCTTATGTGACCCTGTGGGACCTGGAGCCACGCTGAACCTGCGTGGGCTTCACCCCGATTTAGCCTCTGGAGTGATGCCCCTCAGTGGAACAGACTTTTAAAAGTCCTGATTTTGTGCTCCTTTGCTCCACCGCTTGCCAGGAGCTGCCCTACCGCCCCGCAGTCTATCTTCCCATCGTTTTGGATTCACTTCTCCGCCAGTCCTACCTTTCAGAAAGTGGTTGATTTTCTGTTTCTAGAATTGCTGTTCTTCTTCTCTTCCATCTCTCGTTGGATTTGTAGATGTTTGCAATGTTTAGATAAGCTATCTAGCTGATCTCCTGCTACCTGATGTAGTCTCAGCCTGCTACTTCTCCGCCATCTTGACTCCAGGCCTCCTAATCTGGGTGTTTTGTGCAGCTGCATTGAGCACGGTTTCCTTCTTTAGCTTAGGCACAGTCCCATGGTGTGACTCTGGTGTTCTCTATCTTGAGGGCTTGTGGGCAAGCAGTCTTTTGATGGAAGTTTGAAAATTTATCCTAGGGTTAGGGTCACGTCCTCGGACATGGTAGGCCCAATCTACAGATACTGGGGGAGCTTCTTTTTATCTGTGGTTAAGGCGAATGACAGGAGTTCGCTCAGTCTGGGTTTTGTGTCCATGCCCTCTGCCAAATATGCGGGTGGCCTCATTGTGCTATGGAGTTGCTACCGCTCTGGGGTTTTTATGCAGTTCCAAATAGTTTGGTGTATTCTAGGCAATGCATGCTGTTCTGTTTTATGATTCAGGGGTTCCCCATATGGAGGGGCTTGAGAGCAGTGGTCTGGGTATGGATGCCTGGAACCCAACCTACATTTAGTGTTAGGTCATAAAGGTATGGCAGGTCTTATATCCTGGCTCCGAGAAGAGCTACCCGTGGGGCTGTGTTGAAAATGGGGCACAGGTTAAGAGTCACCATGGGTGTCTGTGTCCTGGGTGGCCTGCAAAATTGGGTGTGGCCTCAGGGTCAAACACAGGTTTCTTCCACCTCTGAGGGTTATACATACCTGTAAAAAGCAATGTTTCCTTCTGGGGGACAGGAGGAGTTTTTGTTTTGTTTTGTTGTTTATTTGTTTGTTTTGGCTCAAGGGTCCCCTGTGTGGAGGGATTCGGGAGGAGGGCTCTGGGTGTGGATTCCAGAATTCTAAATTGGGTTAGGATTAGCTCCAAGGGACCCAGCTGGTCTGATCTGCTGGCTCTGGGGCCTTCTGTTCCAGTGGCTGATTGGAGGATGGGACTTAGGTTGTGTCAGAAACTGTATTAGTGTCTTGGGTAGAATATGAACATTTGGTGGGCTGTGCACATTTTGCCTGATCAAAGGGTTTTGTCCAGCTCCTTAGGGCATGGTCTCCTTCTGGAGGAGAAGGTGAGTGCTGTTGTGTGGCTCTAGTGTCCTCACACTTGAGGGCTTGCATTCCAGGACTCAAGGGATGGAATTCTGAAAACCCAAGCTCATGTATGGTTAGGGTGTAGGGCATGTATCCCTCATCTGAAGATGCAGTGGCGAGCTCCCCAGATTCTGAAGGTAGGGCGGTGTCACATATTTGCTCAGACCAGATTAGAATTTGTGTCCATTAGGGCTGCCGAGTATGTGTGTGGCCACCTGGTTCCATGGAGATTTTTCCTGCTCTGGGGTTTTGGTAGCAGCTCCAAATCATATGGTTTCATTCGGCAGGAGAGTTGGAGTACTGTTTAATGGCTCAGGGGTCCCGATATGGAGGGATTCGACAGCGAGGCTCTGAGTATGGATGCCTGACAGCACAACCTAGGGCTAGCATTACGGACTAGAGGAACCCAGGTCTGATCTGCTGACTCTGGAGCTAGCTACGTGGGTGACTGGCTGTAGGTTGTGACTCAGGGTGAGGGACAGAATGTTTGTTAGTGTCCAGGTTTGGTTTCCGTCAATGGGGGTGGACTCGTTGGTCATGCCAGTTTCTCTAAATCTGGGGTTTGTGCAGCTTTATTGAGCATGGTTTCCTTCTGGTGGGGAGGCAGAGTTCCAGGGTTTCCATCCAGATTTCTCTATCTGGAGCGCTTGTCTGCAAGGACTTTTGGGACAGAGTCTGAAAACCATGCTGTGGTTAGGGCTAGGGTCTTGGGCATGGCAAGCCCAATCTACAGACTCTGAGGCGAGCCTCAGCAGGGATCTGAGATAAGGCTTGTGTCATGAGGTCATTAAGGCTGGAGTTTGTGTCCAAGTGATCCACCGAATGTGGGAGTGGCCCCATGGGGCCATGGAGTTTTCTCCTCCTCTTTGGTGTTTGTGCAGTTCCAAATAGTTTAGTCTCTTCTCGGGGATAAATGCTGCTCTGTTTTATGGCTCAGGTCTCACCCATATGGAAGGATTGGATATCAGGGTTGTGGTATGGAAGCCAGAAAAACCAAACTACATTGTGGGTTAGGCCCTAGTGGAATGGTGGGCCTTATATCCTGGCTCTGGTGTGAGTTACCCATGGGGCTGTGTTGAAAATAGGGCTAAGGATTAGGGTCACAATGTGTGTTTGTGTGCAGAGCGGCCTGGAAGAGTGGTCATGGCCTCAGGGGCACTGCAGGTTTCATCCCATTCTGAGGGTCTTACATAGCTTCAAAAAGCAAGGTTTTTGGGGCGCCTGGGTGGCTCAGTGGTTTAAGCCTCTGCCTTCGGCTCATGTCATGATCTCGGGGTCCTGGGATCGAGCCCCACATTGGGCTCTCTGCTCAGTGGGGAGCCTGTTTCTCCCTCTCTCTCTGCCTGCCTCTCTGCCTACTTGTGACCTCTCTCTCTCTGTCAAATAAATGAAGAAAATATTAAAAAAAAAACAAGGTTTTCTTCTACGGGGTAGAAGGAGTTCTGCTTTGTGGCTGAGGGGTACACTCTGTGGAGGGATTCGAGAGGAGGGCTCTGGGTATGCATGCCTGAAACCCCAAACTCTTATTACTATTAGTCCTAGGGTCATGGCAGGCCCGATCTGCTGGCTCTGGGGACAACTCTCCCAGTGCCTGACTGGAGGACAGGACTCAGGTCGTATCAGACAGCATTTCATTGTCCAGGGTAGAGAACATAAGTGGGCTGACATCGGGGGCCGGGCACATTTGCCCTGACTGAGTGGTGTTCTGCAACTCCGTAGGGCACGGTTTCCTTCTACAGGGCAGTGAGAGTCCTATGGGATGTCTCCAGAGTCCCCAATATGGAGGGTTTGCATTCCAGGACGCAAGGGATGGAAATCTGAAAACCCGAGCTTGGTTAGGTTGTATGGCATGGATTTCTGATCTGCAGTTGCTTAGTGGAACTCTCCAGATTCTGAAGGTAGGATGAGTGTCAAACATTCCTTCAGACTAGACTAGAAGTTGTGTCCACTAGGGCTACCGAATGTGTGGTTGGCCTCCTTGAGCAATGGAGTTTTCTCCTGCTCTGAGGTTTTTGGGCAGCTAAAAACAGTTTTGTTTCATTTTTGGGGAAAGTGGAGTCCTGTTGTATATCTCAGGGATCCCCATATGGCGGGAATCGAGAGCAGGGATGTGGGTATGGATGCCTGAAAACCCAAGCTACGGTTAGCCTTAGGGACTAGAGGAACCCAGGTTTGATCTCCCGACTCTGAGGCCAGCTATAGAGGTGGCTGACTGGAGGTCAGGCTCAGGCTGAAGGACAAAAATTGTATTAGTGTCCATGGTCGGGTTCTGTCAATGAGGGTGGCCTCGTTGGCCACAAAGTTTGCTCCTAATCTGGGGATTTTTTGCTGCTATGGTGAGCATGGTTTCCTTCTGGAGGGTAGGCATAATGTCATGGTGTTACTCTGGTGTTCTTTAACAGGAGAACATGTGGTCCAGAACTCTTGGAACTGAAGTTTGAAAATCCATGCTGCGGTTAGGGTTAGGGCCTAGGGCATGGCAGGCTCAATCTACAGATGCTGAGGAGAGCTGCTGGGGAACTGAGGTTAAGGCGAGTGTCAGGAGGCCACACAGACTGGAATTTGTGTCCCTGCATAATGCCAAATGTGGGGATGGCCTCAGTGCGCCAAGGAGTTTTCTCTGGGGATTCTGTGCAGATCGAAAAAGTTTGGTCTTTTCTCGGGAATAAGTGATGTCTTAAATTGTGGCTCGGGAGTCGCCATATCGAGGGATATGAGAGTAGATTTCCAGGTATGGATGCCTGAAGGCCAACGTATGTTTAGCGTTACATACTTCTGTCATGGTAGACCTTATATCCTGGCTTTGAGGTGAGGTATCCATGGGGCTGTGTTGAAAATGGGGCTCAGGCAAAGGGTCACAATGGGTGTTTGTATGCAGGACAGACTGAAAAAGTGGACGTGGCCTCAGGGGCAATGAAGGTTTCTTCCAACTGTGATGGTTTTACATAGCTCCAAAAAACAAGGTTTCCTTCTTGGGGAAGGATAAGTTCTGTTTTGTGTCTAAGGGGTCCTAGGTGTGGAGGGATTCGAGAGGAGGGCTCTGGGTATGGATGCCTGAATATCCAACCAGGGTTAGGATTAGGGCCTAGAGGCATGGCAGGCTCAATATACTGGCTCTACGCTCAGGTTCCAAAAGGGCTTCTTTGAAACTGGGACTGAGGCTGAGGGTCACAATGTGGTTTTGCCCAAGCAGGCCTCAAATGTGGGCGTGGACTCATGGGCCATGCAGGTTACTCCTAGTCTGAGGGTTTTACACCCATACCAACAGCATTTCAACTCAACCCCCTTTTCACTCACACCAATGCCACCACATCTAACCTACCATGTTCCTAGGCTCCAATATTAACCCTATGTGGGTTTCCCAGGCATCCATATGGAGAGCCCTGCTCTCGAATCTTTCCAGGTAGGGGAAACTTGAGCCATCAAACAGGATTCCCCTCTCCTACAGAAGAAAACCTTGCTGTTTAAACCTTCACACAACCACCATAGTGGGAAAAGCTCCATGGCATCATGAAGACACCTCAAGTTACTTGCCATTATGGACAAAAAAATTCCAACATGAGTGAATGGCAGACACTTGCCCTTATTTAAGATACAGGGATCTCGCCTCAGCCTCTGCATTTGGGCCTGCAATGCAAATCTAGGACCTAGAGCTAAGCCTAGCTTGTGTTGTTGGACTTCTGTCCTAACATTCCTGGCCTGCAAGCCCTCCAGATCAGGAATTCTGGAGCCACAATACAGCACGTTACCAGCCCACCAGAGGGGAAAAAATGCCCTATGGGCCTACACAAAAACCTCAAAAGAGGATCAACCAGCACAGCCCTCAAGGGCACCCAAAAATCATAGGTCGCCCTGTGCATTAATGGTCTGTCTAACACAGCCTGAGCCCCGACCTCCTAGCAGCCAACCAGATGACTGGCTGCCTATCCAACAGATCTTACCTGCCATGGCCCTAGGCCATCATCTCTACCCAACCTGGGTATTCAGGCATCTGTCCCCAGACCTTATCTCAAATCCCTGCACATGGGGGAACCCAATGCACAAAACGGAACCCCTTCTTCCCCATGGCACAAAACCTTGATGTTGGGATGGATGTGATATCCTTTGAGTAGGAGAAACTGCATAGTATATGAAGCTATGCCCACTGTTCAGTGCCATCCTGGGCTGAAACGCTCATTTTGACCCTCATCCTGAGCCCAGTTTTGAAATAAGACACCTCAGTAGATTTACCAAGAGCATGAATATCAGGCCTGCCATGCCCTTAGGCCCAAATCCTAACACATGTTGCGGTTTCCAGGCACCCGCACCCAGAGACCTGATCTGGAATCCCTCCTTTTGTGGGACCCTTGAGACAGACAATAGGACACCTCCTTTTCCCCAGAATGGCACAAAACTATTGAGATCCAGACAAATCTCCCAGAGAGGGAGAATCTTCCATGGCCCCATGAGGCCACCCCTACATTCCACAGACAGCCTAGATCCTAGACACAAAATCCAGAGACAAAAGCTTCAGTTAGCACCTCACACTCGCCCTAATTTCAGATCCCAATTAGCTCGCCTCAGGGTCTGCAGATCGGGCCAGCCATACCCTCTGCCCTAACCCTAGCCCTACTTTCTGTTTTCAGACTAATGTCCCTAGAGCCCTAGCTCACAAAAATCCCAGGCCAGTGTCCCTGGAGCAGCACCACAGGATTGAGCCATCCCTCCAGAAGGAAACTGTGCACTTTAGAGCTATTAAAACACTCCAGATTAAGATAAACCTGCAAGGCCCCCAAGACCACAATAATTTCGTAGGCCACCCTGCACAAAAATGAGCATTCTGACAAACTCTGAGCACCTACCTCCAGTCAGACACCCAGGAAGATGGCACCAGAGACACAAGATTGAAACTGACATGCTCTCAGGCCCTAATATGAACCCCAGCTTAGGTTTTCAGCATCTGTCCCCGGAGGCCTTGTCTCGATTATCAACATATGGGGGATCCTTGGGCCCCAAAACAGAACACGTCCTGACCCCAGAAGGAAACCTTGCAATTTGGCGCTGTATCAAACTTGCAGGGTAGAAGAATCCTACATATCACATGAGCCACTGCCACATTCCAAGGTCGTCCTGGACATAAACCTGCATTGTGACCCATCAGCTTGAGACTCCATTTCAACTCAGCCCCCTTCTAGATCATCTCAGACCCAGGAGATCAAACCTACCATGTTCCAAGGCAACAATGGTAATGCCAGGTGGGGTTTCCAGGCATCCATAGGTAGAGTCCTGCTATCGAATCTTTCCATATGGGGCAGCCTTGAGCCATCAAACAGGACTCCCCTTGTGATGTAGAAGGAAACCTTGTTGTTTGGAGCAGCTTACAATCCCCAGAGTGGGAAAACTTCCATGGTATCATGGGGACACCCCTACATTAGGCGCCCTCATTAACACAAACTCCAGCCTGAGCGAACATCTGTCACTCGCCCTAACGTCAGATACTGGAGATCTTGGTTCAGTCTCTGCAGATCGGTTCTACCGTGCCCTAGGCACTAAACCTAACCCTAGCTTGTATTTTCACACTTTTCGTCCTCACATTCCTGGCAAAAAAAGCCTCAGGATTGAGAATTCTGGAGCCACAAAGTAGCACTATGCCTGCCCAACAGAAAAAAAAAAGTGCCTTGTGGGGCTGCCCAAAATCACCAGATAAAGATCCACCTCCATGGCCCTTGTAAGCACCCCAATTTCATAGCCCTCCCTGTGCACTAATGCTCTGTCTGAGACAGCCTGAGCCCAGACCTCCCCTCAGACACACAAACAGATGGCCGCATATCCAGCAGATGGGACCTGCCACGGCCCTATGCCGGCATCTCTACCCAACCTGGCTTTTCAGGGATCTGTAATCCAGCCTTATCTCAAATCCCTGCATATGGGGGAACCTGATGCACAAAATAGTACTCGTCCTTCTCCATGGCAGGAAAACTTGCTATTGGGATGGGTGTGTAATCCTTGGAGTAAGAAAAACCAGCATGGCCCATTAGGCCACGCCAACTCATGAGGGCCGCCCTGGGCACATACACACATTGTGACCCTCAGCCTGAGCCTATTTTTAGTAAGGCCCCCACGGGAGCTGGACGAAGAGTCTGTATATCAGGACTTCCTTGGTCCTAGGCCCAAATTCTAACACACAATCTTGTTTTCCAGGTAACTTTACCCCGAGTCCGTCTCTGGAATCCTTCTATTTGGGGGACCCCTGAGACAGAAAACAGGACTCTTTCCTTCCCCTAGAATGACACCAAACTATTGAGAGCCTGGTAGAATTCCTAGAGACAGAGAATCTTCCAAGACCCCATGAGGCCATCCCTACACTGCTTCCAATCCTAGACACACAATCCAGAGACAAAGGCCTAAGCTACAACCTCACACTTGCCCTAATATCAGATCCCGGAGAGCTATCATCAGGGTCTCTGGATCGGACCTCCACAACCTTGTCCCTAACCATAACCCGAGTTTGTGTTTCCAGACTTCTGCTCCCAAAGCCCTGGGCAAACACACACTGCAGTCTGGGGCATCCGGAGCCACACCACAGGACTGTGCCTGCACTCCCAAAGGAAACTGTGCCATTTACAGTTGCCAATTCCCTCCATATTAGGATAACCCTGCAAGGCCCCCAGAGCCTCCCCAATTTTGTATGCTACCCTTGGCAAAATGTGCACCTGAGCACCTACCTTCAGGCAGACACCCAGGTAAATGGCCCTAGAGATGGAAAATTGAACCTGATATGCCCCTAGGCCCTAATCTGAACCCTATTTTAAGTTTTCAGGCATCTGTCCCCAGAGGCCTGGTCTTGAATACCAACATAGGGGATCCCTGAGCACAAAACAGTGCACCCTCTGTCCCCAGAAGGGAACCTATTATGTGGAGCTTTGTCAAAGTCTCAGGGCAGGAGAAACCTGCATGGCCCCTGACCACTGCCACATTCCAAGGTCTCCAGGGACACAAACCTGTATTGTGACCCAGAAAGCACACAACACCGTTTCAACACATCCTTCTTGGTTGCTCACCCCGGAGGCAGCAGACAGGACCTGCATTATTACTAGGCACCAATGGGAACGCTAGGAGTGGTTTCCAAGCATCCACCATGGAGCCCTGCTCTCAAATCTTTGAGTATGGGGAAGCATTGAGCCAAAAAACAGTACTCCACATGTCCTGCAGAAGGAAACCTGGCACTTTGGAACAACTCACAAGCCCCAGAGTGGGGAAAGCTCCATAGCCTCATGAGGCTACTCCTCCATCAGGCAGTCATCATGGACACAAATTCCAGCCTGAGGGAACTTCTGATACTCGCCATTACTTCTGGGGATCTCTATTCAGCCTCTGCAGATTGGTCCTGCAGTGCCCTAGCCCTAAACTTAAAACTAGCTTGTGTTTGCAGACTTCCATCTTCACACTTCTGCCCCTCAAGACCTCCAGATTGGAAATTCTGGAGGCAGAACACAGCACTCTGCATGCACACCAGAAGGAAAAGGGGGCCTATAGGGCTGCACAAACACCCAAATGAGGATCAACCTGCACAGCCCTGGATGAAACTGCCATTTCATAGGCCGCCCTGTGCACTAAGGCTCTCTCTGACAAAACCTGAGTCCAGAACTCCCTTCAGCCACCGAGTAGCTGAACGCATATCCAGCAGATCAGAACTGCCAAGGCCCTCGACCGTCATCTCGTCGCAACCTGGGTTTTCAGACATCTGTCCACAGATCTTATCTCAAGTCCCTGCACATGGGGGAACCTGATGCACAGAACAGAACTCCTTCTTTCCCATTTCAAGAAACCTTGCTCTCTGGATGCTGGTGGGTGTCAAATTCAAATACTCAGAGTAGGATAAACCTGCATTGCCCATGAAGCAACACCCAAGCTTGAGGGTTACCTTGGGCACAAACATGCATTGTGACCCTCAGCATGAGCCCCATTTTCCAATAAGACCTCTCAGAGGCTCGACCAAGAGCTCTCATATCAGGCTGGCCCTGACCCTAGGCCCGAATCCTAACCAAAGGTGGGGTTTTCTGGTCACCTGTACCTGGGGTTCTGCTCTGGGATCCCTCTCTTGGATGGACCCCTGAGACAGAAAACAAGATTCCTCCCTTCCCACAGAATGACCCCAATGATTGGGAGCTGGGCCAAATCCCCAGAGAGGGAGAATTGTTCATGATCCATGAGGCCACCCTTACATTCCACGGCCATTCTTAACACAAAATCCAGAGACAAAAGCCTGAGCTACGGCCTCACTTACCCTTATTTCCAATCCAGAAGAGCGCCACTCACGGTCTGTAGATCCGGCCTGCCATGCCCTCATCCCGATACCTAAGCCGAGGTCGTGTTTTCAGATTTCTTTCCCCAAAGACTTGTCCCACACACCCTCCAGGCTGGGGCCTCTATAGCCACACTGCAAGACTGTGTCTGCCATCTAGAAGGAAACTGTGCCCATTACATTGGCCACAACCCCACAGATTAGGAGAAACCTACAAGGCTCCTGAGCCCATCCCAACTGGGTAGTATACTCTGGATAAAAAGGCATTTCTGACACAACTTGAGCAACTACCTCCACTCAGACACACAGACAGATGTCCCCAGAGACAGAAGATTGAACCAGACTTGCCCCTTGGCCCTAAGGTATACCCTAGCTTAGCTTTACAGGCATCTCTCCCCAGATAACTGGTTTTGAACACCAGCATATGGGGGTTTCCTGGGGCACAAAACAGAACACCTTTTTTCTCCACATGGGAACCTTGCTACTGGGAGTTGTGTGAAATCCTCTGGGTACGTAATCCTACACGGTCCCTGATACACCACCACATTCCAAGTTCTCCATGGACACAAGCTCGCATTATGACCCAACAGCATGAGCGTCCATTTAAACTCAGCCCCCTTGGTAGCTCGCTCCAGAGCCAGCAGATCAAACCTGCCTCGCCCCAGGAACCAGTGGAAATGCTAGGTGGGGTTTCCAGATCTCAGTCCTTTGAGCTGGGCTCCCAAATCATTCCATATGGGTCACCCTTGAGCCATCCAACAGGACTCGCATGTCCTGCAGAAGGAAACCTTGCTGTTTGGAGCAGCTCATAAACCCTAGAGTGAGAAAATCTCCATGGCCTCATGAGACCCTCTCATTAAGTGCCATCTTGGACACAAACTCCAGCCTGAGCCAATGTCTTATCCTCGCCCTTTCATGAGAGGCTGGAAATATAAATTCAGACTCTGTAGAGTGGGCCTGCTAGTACCCTCGAACTGAAAAATAACCCTAGCTTGTGTTTTTAGAATTCCGTCTTCACACTCCTGGCCCACAAATCCTCTCAATTGGGAATTCTGGAGCCCCAACGCAGGACTCTGCCTGCAAAACAGAAGAGAATAGTGCCCTATGGGCCTGCCCAGAAACCCCAAATGAGGCTCAAACTGCTCGGCCTTCAAATGCACCCTAATTTCCTAGGATGCCCTGTGCACTAATGCTCTATTTGACACAGCCTGAGCCCAGACCTCCCATCTGACACCCAGACAGCTGGTCAGCTATGCAGCAGTTCGGACCCTCCGTGCCCTCTGCCGTCATCTCTTCCCAACCTGGGTTTTCAGGCATCTGTCCCTAGACCTTCTCTCAAATCCCTGCATATGGGGGAACCTGATGCACAAAACAGAACTCCTCCTTCCACATGGCAAGAAACCTTGCTGTTGGGATGGGGGTCAAAGCCAACCCTCAGATTTGGAGAGACCTGCATGGCCCATGAGGCCATGCTCATGCTTGAGGGCCACCTTGGGCACAAACATGCATTGTGTCCCTAAGCCTCAACCAGGTTTTCAGATGAAGCCTCTTGGTAGCTGAACCTAGAGCCCGCATATCGGGCTTGCCATGTCCCTAGGCCCCAAACCTAACCAAAGGTGGGGTTTTCCGGTAGCACGTACGTGGGGCTCTGCTCTTGAATCCCTCTTTTGGGGGGGACCCTTGAGACAGAAAAAGGACTCCTACCTTCCCACACAATGACCCCAAACGATTGGGAGCCAGGCCAAATTCCCAGAGAGTTAAAATCGTCCATGGCCCATGAGGCCACCTCCACATTACTCAGCCATCCTTGACACAAAATCCAGAGACAAAAGCTTGAGAGACCGCCTCACACTTGCCCTTCTTTCATATCCTGAGGAGCTCCCCTCATGGTCTATAGATCGGGTCTGTCATGCCCTTGGCCCGAAACCTAACGTGATTTTGTGGTTTCAGATTTCTTTCCCCACAGCACTGGCCCACACACCCTCCAGGCCAGGGCCTCTGTAATTACAATGCAGGACTATGCCTGTCCTCGTGATGGAAACTGTGCCCATTCCATTAGCCAAAACCCTACAGATTAGGAGAAACCTACAAGGCCCCAGAGGCCATCCCAATTGCGTAGTCCAGCCTGCACAAAAAGGCCTTTCTGACACAACTTGTGAAACTATCTCCACTCAGACACACAGACAGATGTCCCCAAAAGACATAAGGTGGAAACAGCCATGCCCCTCAGCCCTAATCTGAACCCTAGCTTAGGTTTGCATGCATCTAGCCCCAGATGTCTGGTTTCATATACCAGAATATGGGGGTTATCTGAAGCACAAAACAGAACACCTTTTGTCTTTACATGGGAACCTTGCTCTGGGGAAATATGTAAATCCCTCCTTGCAGGAGAATCCTACAGGGCCTCTGAGCCACCGAAACATTCCAGGGTCTCCATGGACACAAACTTGCATTATGACCCATCAGCATGAGAATCCATTTTAACTCAGCCCCCTGGATAGCTCGCCCCAGAGCCAGCAGATCTAACCTGCTTTCTCACTAGCAGCCAATGGGAATGTGAAGTGGCGTTTCCAGGCATTCAGCCTTAGAACTGTGCTCTTGAATCTTTCCTTATGGGGCAGCCTGGAGCCATCCAACTGGGCTCGCCATTCCCACAGAAGGAAACCTTGCTGTTTGGAGCAGCTCACAAACCCCAGAGTGGGAAAACCTCCATGGTCTCATGAGGCCACCTTTCCATTCAGGAGCCATCATGGTCGCATACTCCAGTCTGAGCCATCGTCTGATACTCATCCTTACTTCAGATGCTGGAGATCTCGATTCAGTGTCTGCAGAGAGGGTCTTCTATGCCCTCCCCCCTAAACCTAACCCTAGCTTTTGTTTTCAGGCTTCTGTCCTCATACTCCTGGACCACAAGCCCTCCATATTGGGAATTCTGGAGCCACAACGCAGCACTCTGCCTGCCCACCAGAAGAAAAACTTTGCCTTTTGGGGCTCCCCAGAAACCCCAAATGAGGATCAACCTGCACGGCCCTCGACCACACCCCCTTTCCTAGGCTGCCCTGTGCACCAATGCTCTGTCTGACACAGCCTGAGCCCAGACCTCCCGTCAGACACCCAGTCAGCTGGCCGCATATGCAGCAGATTGGATCCGCCATGGCCCTAGGCCGACATCTCTTCCTACCTGGGATTTCAGGCCCCTGTCCCTAGAGCTTATGTCAAGTCCCTGCACATGGGGGAACCAGATGCAGAAAATAGAACTCCTCCACCCCCATGGCAAGAAACCTTGCTGTTGGGATGGGTGTCAAACTTCAAACCCTCAGAGTAGGAAAAACCTGCATGGCCTTTGAGGCCTCTCCCAAGCTTCAGTGCTTCCCTGGGCACAAACAGGCATTGTGACCCTCAGCCTGAGCCCCCTTTTTATATAAGGCCTCTCGGTAGCTGGACCAAGAGCCTGCATATAGTGCTTGCCATTCCACTAGGCCCCAATCCTAACTAAAGTAGGGGTTTCATGGTCACCAGTATCTGGGGCTCTGCTCTGGGATCTCTCTTATGGAGGGACCCCTGAGAGAGAAAATAGGACTCCTGCCTTCAATCACAATAACCCTAAACTATTGGGAGCTGAAACCCCAGAGAGAGGAAGAATTGTCCTTGGCCCATGACGCTACCCATACATTCCACGACAATCCTTTTCACAAAATCAAGAGACAAAAGCCTGAGCTACTGCCTCACACTCACCCTGATTTCATATCCCGAGGAACTCACCTCATGGTCTGTAGATTGGGCATTCCATACCCTCGACCTGAAACCTACCCCGAGTTTCTGTTTTCAGATTTCTGTCCCTACAGCCCTGGACCACACACACTGCAGGGTGGGCCCTCTGCTGCCACAGCTCAGGGCTGTGCCTGCCCTTGAGAAGGAAACTGGTCTCTTGTGGATTCTGCCCAGCCTGCAATAGTTTGGTGTCATTTTGAGGGAAGGGAGGAGTCCTGTTTTCTGTTTCAGGCGTCCCCCAAATACAGAGATTCCAGAGCAAGGGCTCTGGGTACCATCTCCTGTGAACCCCCACCTTGGCATAGAATTTCGGCCTTGGGGCATGGCTAGCCTGATAAGCGTACTCTGGGTCCAGCCCCCGAGGGGTCTTATTTGAGAATGGGGCTCAGACTGATGGTCACAATGTGTGTTGGTGCCCAAGGCGGCCCTCCAGAGTGGGCGTGGCCTCATAGGATCTGTAGGTTTCACCAACGTGGAGGTTTTGACACACACCCCAACAGCAAAGTTTCCTGCCATGGGCAAAGAGGATTTCTGTTTTGGGGATCAGTTTTCCCCACATGAAGGTATTTGACATAAAGTCTGGGACAGATGCCTGAAAACCCAGTTTGGGTAGAAATGGTGACCTGGGGTGCTGGCAGTTCTGATCTGCTGGATATGCAGCACGCTGTCTGAGTTGTTGACTGGATGTCTGGCCTCAGGCTGTGTCACACATAGTATGAGTGCAGAGGGCAACCTATGAAATTGGGGTGCCGTCGAGGGCAATGAGGCTGGGTCCTCATGTGGGTTTTCTGGGCATCCCCATAGGCACTTTGCCTTATTATGGTGAGCAGGCAGACTGCTGTGTTGTGGCTCCAGAATTCTGAATCTGGAGGGTTTGTGGGCCATGAGTGTGAGAACGGAAGTCTGAAAGCACAAGCTAGAGTTAGGTTTAGGGCTAGGGCATGCAGACTCAATCTGCAGAGGCTGATTCAAGATCTCCAGCATCTGAAGTAAGGGTGAGTTTGAGATGTTTGCTCAGGCTGGAGTGTGTCCATGATGGCCGCCTAATGGAGGGGTGGCCTCGTGAAGCCACGGAGGTTTTTCCACACTGGGGGTTATGAGCTGCTCTGAACCGCATGTTTTTTTTTGTTGTTGTTGTTTTGTTTTGTTTTTTTGTTTGTTTTTTTTTTTCTGCAGGAAAGGTGTGTCCTGTTTGATGATCAATTGTCCCCCATACCGAAAGATTGGAGATTAGACTCTCCATATGGATGCCTGAAAACCCCACCTGGCATTCCCACTGGCGCCTAAGAACAAGGCAGTTTCATCTGCTGGCTCTAGGGCAGGCTAGCCAGGGGAATGTGTTGAAATGGAATCTCATGCTGAAGGGTCACAATGCGGGTCTGTGTCCAATGAGACCTTGGAATGTGGCTCAGGGGCCATGCAGGATTCTTTGCTGAGGGCTTGAAACAGTTCCAAATAGCAAGGTTTCCTTCTGGGAACAGGAGGTGTTCTGTTCTGGGCCTCAGCAACCACAATATGTTGGCATCTGAGACCAGGCCTCTGTGGACAGATGCCTGCAAACCCAAGCTACAGTGCAGTTAGGGCCGAGGGCCATGTCAGCGTAAACCTTCTGAGTGTGGGGCCATCTACCTTGGTCTCTGACTGGAGGTCCTTGCCTGGGGTGTGTCACACTGTGCACTTTTGTTCAGGGTGTCCTACGAAACTGGGGTGGCCTCAGGGGCCTTGCAGGTTTCTCTTAATCTCAAGGGTTTTGGCGAATGTAAAAGGCACAGTTTCCTTTGGGTGGGCAGGCACAGTCCTGCATGGTGGCTCTGGAGCCCAGCCTGGTTGGTGTGTGGGCCGGGGCTCTGGGGACAGAAGTCTGAAAACGCAAAGTTTGGTTAGGGTTAGGGCCAAAGTTCGGGTAGGGACGATCTGCAGACCCTGAGGGCAGCTGCTCTGGGTCTGAAATGAGGATGAGTGTGAGGTGGTAGCTGAGCCTTTTGCCTCTGTATTTTGTATCTAGGATTGCCGCAAAATGTAGTGGTGGCCTCCTGGGCCCATGAAAGATTCTCCCTCTAGGGGATTCTGCCCGGCCTCCAATAGCTTGGTGTCATTCTGGGGGAAGGGAGGAGTCATGTTTTCTATCTCAGGGGTCCCCCCAAAACAGGGATTCCAGAGAAGGGCTCTGGTACAGTCCCCTGGAAAACCCAACTTAGCTTAGGATTTCATCATAGGGGCATGTCCAGCCTGATATGCGGGCTCTGGGTGCAGCCTCCGACCGGTCTTGTTTGAGAACAGGGCTCAGGCTGAGGGTCGCAATGCATGTTGGTGCCCAAAGCAGCCCTCCAGAGTGGGCGTGGCCTCATAGGACCTGCAGGTTTCACCAATGTGGAGGGTTTGACACACGGCCCAACAGCAAGCTTTCATGCCATGGGGAAGAAGGAATTCTGATTTGGCCATCAGGTTCCCCCACATGAAGGGGTTTGTCATAACGTCTGGGGACAGATGCCTGAAAACCCAGGCTCATAGGGATGACGGCCTAGGGTGCAGGCAGTTCTGATCTGCTGGATATGTGGCTCGCTGTCTGGGGGGCTGACGGGATGTCTGGCCTCAGGCTGTGTCAGACAGAGCATTAGTGCAGAGGATGGCCTATGAAATTGGGGTGCCCTTGAGGACCATGTGGTTGGATCCTCATTTGGGGTTTCTGGGCAACCCCATATGGCACTTTGTCCTTATTATGGTGGGCAGGCAGAGTGCTGTGTTGTGGCTCCAGAATTCTAAAACCAGAGGGCTGGTGGGCCAAGAGTGTGAGGACAGAAGTCTGAAAACATAAGCCCGAGTTAGGTTCAGGGACTAGGGCATGGCAGGCTCAATCTGCAGAGGCTGAATCAAGATCTCCAGCATCTGATGTAAGGGCTAGTGTGAGACGTTCACTCAGACTAGAGTTTCTGTCTAATGGAGGGGTGGCCTCATGAGGCAATGGAGGTTTTCCCACACTGGGGGTTGTGAGCTGCTCTGAACAACATGGTTTTATTCTGTAGGACATGCGGTGTCCTATTTGATGACAAATTGTCCCCCATAGGGAAATTCTAGAGAGCACGCTCTACACATGAATGTCTGGAATCCATACCTGGCTTTCCCACTGGAGCCTACAAACAAGGCATGTTCGATCTGGTGGCTCTGGGGAAGGCTAGCCAGGGAAATTTGTTAAAATGGAGTCTCATGCTGATGGGTCACAATGCGGGTTTGTGTCCAGGGAGACCTTGGAATGTGGTGGTGGCTCCGGGACCATGCAGGATTCTCTTGCCCTGAGGGTTTGACACAGCTCCAAATAGCAATGTTCCCTTGTGGGGTCAGGAGGTGTTCTGTTCTGTGCCTCAGCAGCCCCCATCTGTTAGTACCTGAGACCGGGCCTCTGGGGACAGATGACTGAAAACCTAAGCTACGGTTCCAAATATGTCCTAGGGTCATATGACCTAGGTCATGCCTCATGTCAGGGTCAACCTTCTGACTGTGGGGACATCTACCTGGGTGTCTGACTGGAGGTCGATGCCCAGGGTGTTTCAGACTGCACATTGTTGTCCAGGGCTTCCAACGAAATTGCGGTGGCCTCGGGGTCCTTGCAGGGTTCTGCTAAACTATAGGGTTTTGGCGACAGTAAAGGGCACAGTTTCCTTTGGGCGTGCAGGCACAGTCCTCCATTATGGATCCAGATGCCCCACTGGAAGGGTCTGTGGTCCAGGGCTCTGGGGACAGAAGTCTGAAATAACAAAGTTGGGTTAGGGTTAGGGCCGACGGTAGGGCAGGTCCGGTCTGCAGACCCTGAGTGGAGCTCCTCAGGATCTGAAATGAGGGCGAGTGTGAGGCGGTAGCTGAGCCTTTTGATTTTGGATTTTGAATCTAGGATGGCCGCGGAAGGTAGGGGTGGCCTCCAGGGGCCATGGAAGATTTTCCCTCTTGGGGATTCCACCCATTCCCCAATAGTTTGGTGTAATTCTGGGGGAAGGGAGGAGTCCTGATTTCTGTCTCAGGGTCACCCCCCCCAACAGGGATCCCTGGAAAACCCACCTTGGGTTAGCATTTCGGCCTAGGGGCATGGCCAGCTGGATATGCGGGCTCTAGGTCCAGTCACTGAAAATTCTTTTTTGAGAACAGAGCTCAGGTTGAGGATCACAATATGTGTTGGAGCCCAAGGTGGCCCTTCAGAATCTGTGTGGCCTCATAGGCCATACAGGTTTCACCAACTCGTAGGATTATACACACATCCCAGTAGCAAGGTTTCCTGCTGCTGGCAGGAGGACTTCATTTGTGGACTATGTTCCCATATACACAGGGATTTGAGACCAGGCCTCTGGGGACATGCCTAGAAAGCCAGGTTGGTTAGAGATGATGGCCTAGGGGCATGGCAGATCCGATCTGGTGGATAGGCATCCAGCTACCGGGATGGCTGATAGGAATGTTGGGGCTCAGACTGTGGCAGACAGAACATTAGTGCACAGGGCGGCCTGTGAAATGGCAGTGCCCTCCTGGGCCATCCAGGTTGACCCTCATTTGGGGTTTCTGGGCACCCCCTAGGCCACTTTTGCCTTCTGAATGGTAGGCCAAATGCTATGTTGGGGCTCCAGAATTCCCTATGGAATTCTGGCTTGTGCACCAGAACTCTGGGGATGGAAGACTGAAAACACAAGCTCAGCTTAGGGTTAGGGCCTGATCTGCAGAGGCTGAGTCGAGATCCCCAGCATCTGAAATAACGGCGAGTGTCAGACATCCACTCAGGCTGGAGATTGTGCCCCTGAGGGCTGCCTGATGTAGGGTTGGCCTCATGAGGACATGGAGGTTTTCTCAATCTGGGGGTTGGGCGCAGCTCGAAACACCAAGGAGAATGCTCCCTAGTGACTCCAGAATCCCCATCTGGAGGGCTTGAGACTAGGAGTGTGATGAGGGAAGCCTGAAAACAGAAGCTATGGTTAACTTCAGTGCCAAGCTCATGGAACTTCCAATGTGCAGCGGTTGATTTGAGATCTCCAGCACCTGAGTAACTGCAAGCGTCAAATGTTCCCTCATGCTGGGGTTTGTGTCCATGATGGCCAGCTTATGGAGGGGTGGCCTCATGAGGCCATAGAGGTTTTGAACGCTAAGCCTTGTGAGTTTCTCCAAACCGCAGTGTTTCCTTCTGCGGGATAGGGGGACTCTGGTTTGATGGCTCCAGGGGCCCCCATATGGGAATATTGGGTAGCAGAACTCTTCACATGGATGTCTGAAAATCCCATCTCGCATTCCCTTTGCAGACGAGGAATGTGGCAGGTTCGATCTGTTGGCTCTGGGGAGAAGTACTGTTACGGTCCATGATCAAAGGACAGAGACTGACACAAAGCGAAAATCAAGCAAAGCTTTATTTCATGCCAAGCATCGAAAATCAAGCTAACCAGTCGGGGCCATCTCTTACAAAGAGGCGACGACAACGAGGATGCTGCTCCTGATGACAAAGAGGCAATAATGACAAGGACGACAACGCCGATGACACAGACTCTGCTCCCCCTGACACCACTCCGACAAGGCCCTTCCCCAGATGAGGCTCCTCTGGACCAGGCCGCTAGTCGACGAGGCCGCTCCCCAGACGATGCTGCTCTGGACGAGGCTGCTCCGGATGAGGCCGCCAGTCGAAGAGGCTGCTCCCCAGACGCTGAAGAGGCTGCTCCAGACAAGGCCGCTTGCAGACGAGGCTGCTCCCCAGACGAGGCCACTCTGGATGAGGCTGCACGCCGACGAGGCTGCTCCTTGGAATGATGCTGCAGCTCAGGGTGGCGAGGCCAGTCGCGGCTTGGGGCAGCGAGGCCGGTCGTGGTGGGGCTGTGGCTCGGGGTGGCGAGACCCCTGGCAGTGGGCCTGTGGCTCAGGGCAGCGAGGCCCCTGGCTGCAGGGCTGCGGCTCAGGGAGGCGAGGCTGGTCACGGAGGGGCTGTGGCTTGGGGCGGCGAGGCCGCTTGCTGCGGCGCTGCTGGTGCTGCTGCTCGAGGCGGTGAGGCCGCTCCCCACGGCACTGCTTCTGCTGGTGCTACTGCTCAGGGAAGCGAGGCCGCTTGCAGTGGCACCGCTGCTGCTGCTGCTGCTCGAGGTGGCGAGGCTGATGAGGCTGCTCCCAATGGCTCCCCTACCGGCTACTCTGACTCCTCCTGCTATATCCCCCTGCAGCCTCACAGATAAGCTTTCATAGAAGTGGTTGAGCCCAGCCCACACACAGGTGGCCAATAGGATTGCAATACACAGAGAAAACTACAGAGTCATGCTAGGTCTGCCACATACAGAAAAAAAAAAAACTGCTACGTATCACACAGGTGGCCAATTGAATTTCAATTTACCCTCGTAGATATATGTGCTCCCCACTGACTGGATGTCTTCACCTGGCCTGACACGCCCTTGTATCTAGGCTTTGCAAGTAAGTTCCTCTGGGAGGGGTGAGGTCAATCTAAGTTCACTACATAAACACAAAATGACTCCCTCTGGCCAACCAGGCCCTTACAGTACCAAGGGGGCTGAGTTGACATGGCTTATCATGTTGAAGGGTCACATTGCTGGTTTGTGTCCATGGAGATCTTAGAAAGTGGAGGTGGCTCAGGGGCCATGCAGGATTCTCCTACCCTGAGGGTTGGACCCACCTCCCAAGTGCAAGGTTTCCTTCTGGGGATGGGGGATTCTGTTGTGTGGCTCAGGGATGACATGTTGATCATTACAGTGGTATTCCAGAACAGGATTTGGGGACAGATGCCTGATACCCTAAGTTGTGTTGAGGTCCTAGGGCCAGGTTAGGTTCAATCATCTGACTCATGGCAATTGACCTGCATGTCTGTCTTGAGGTGGGTGTCTATGGTGTGAAAGACTGCACATTTTTGTCCAGAGCAGGCTACATATTTGGGGTGAGCTCAGTGTCCTTGCAGGTTTTTACTAATCTGGAGGGTTTGGGCAACTGTGATGGGAAGTTTCCTTAGGGAGGGCAGGCCCAGTCCTCCGGTGGGCTCCAGAGGCCCCATCCTGGAGGGCATATGGGCCAGGGCTTTGAGGACAGAAGTCTGCAGACACAAACTCGAGTGAGGGTTAGGGGCGATGTGATGGCAGTCCCTATCTGCACACCCTGAGGGCAGTTCCTAGGTATTTGAAGTTTGGGCGGTTGGAAGGCGGTAGAGCAGGCTTTTCTGTCTGAATGGTATGTCTAGGATGGCCACAGAATGGAGGGGTGGCGTCATGGGGCCATGGGACCTTCTTCCTCTCTGGGGATTCAGCCCGGCTCCCAAGAGTTTGGTGTCTTTCTGGGGGAAAAGAAGAGTGCTGCTTTCCATCTCAGGGGTTAAGCCCAAGCAGGGATTCCAAAGATGGCTTCTGAATCTGGGCCCCTGGAGAACCCCACTGAGGGTTAGGATTTGGGCCTCGGGGAATGGCAGGCCTGCTCTGTGGGATCCTGGTCCAGCTCCCGAGGGGCCTTGTCTGAAAGCGGGCTCAGGCTGAGGGTCACAATGCCAGTTTGTGCCCAGCCTGACCCTCCTTAGTGGGCGTGGTCTCAGGGGCCATGACGCTGACTCCCAATCTCAGGGTTGGACACCAATCACAACAGCCAGATTTCCTGCCCTGGGGAAGGAGGAGGACTCTTTTGTGCTTCAGGTTCCCCCACAGGCAGGGATTTGAGGTATTGTCTGGGGACGCATGCCTGAATGCCCATGTTGGGTAGAGATGACAGCCTCGGGCCACGGTAGCACCTACCTGCAGAATATGGAGCCCATTATCTGGGTGACTGACAGGATGCTGGGGCTCAGGCTATGTCAGACAGAGCATTCATGCCCAGGGTGGCCTAAGATATTGGGGTGACATTCAGGTCCGTGCAGGTTGATCCTCATGTGGGGTTTCTGGGCAGACCCATATGGCACTTCTTCTTTCTGGTGGGCAGGAAAAAGGCTGTGTTCTGGCTGCAGAATTCCCAATCTGGAGGGCTTATGGGCTAAGAGTGTGAGGACAGAAGTCCAAAAACACAAGCTATGCTTTAGTTCAGTGCCGAGTGCATGGCAGTTCCAATGTGCTGTGGTTGCTTTGAGATCTCCAGTCCCTGAGTAAGGGTGAGTGTCAGATATCCACTCACGCTGGAGTTTGTGTCCAAGTTGATGGCTGACAAATGGAGGGTTGGCCTAAAGAGGCCATGGAGGTTTTCCCACGCTGAGAGTTGTGAGCTGCTCCAAACAGCAAGGCGTCCTTCTGCAGGACAGGGGAAGTCCCGTTGATTGTCTCCAGGATCCCCCATATGGAAAGATTGGGTAGCAGAGCTCTCCACATGGATGCATGGAAAGCAACCTCGCATTACAATTGCAGCCAAGGAATAGGGCAGGTTCGATCTGCTGACTCTGGGGCAATGTTCCAAGGGGGCTGGGTTGACATGGGTACTCAGGCTGACTGGTCACATAGATGCTTGCTGTCCAGGGAGATCATAGAATGTGGCTGTGGCTCAGGGGCCATGCAGGATTCTCCTACCCTGAGGGTTGGACCCAGCTCCCAAGAGCAAGGTTATTTCTGGGGAGAGGAGGGGTTCTTTTGTGTGGCTCAGGGACCACCTGTTGGAAGATATGTTGGTATTGCAGAACAGGCTTCTGGGGAGAGCTACCTGAAAATTAAGCTAGGGTTCGGATGAGGGCCTAGGGCCATGTCAGTTTCAATCTACTGACTCAGGGCCATTGGCCTGCATGTCTGCCTGGAGGCGTGTGACTAGGGTGTGTCAGACTGTGCATTTTGGTCCAGAGCAGCCAACAAAATTGGGGTGGGTTCAGGGTCCTTGCAGCTTTCTCCTATTCTGGAGGGTTTGGGATACTGTGACAGGCAGAGTTTCCTTCAGGAGGGCAGGCCCAGTCCTGTGGTGTGACTCCGGAGGCTCCATCCTGGAGGGCACGTGGGGCAGGGCTTTGTGGACAGAAATCTGCAGACATAAACTCGGGTGACGGTTAGGATTGAGGTGATGGCAGGCCCTATCTGCACACCCTGAGGACAGTTCCTTGGGATTTGAGGTTTGGGCGGCTAGGAGGCAGTAGCCCAGGCTTTTCTGTCTGAATTGTATGTCTCTGATGGCCACGGAATGGGGGTGGTGTCATGGCGCCATGGGAGATTCTTCTTCTCTGGGGATTCTGCCCGACTCCCAAGAGTTTGCTGTCTTTCTTGGGGAAGGGAAGAGTAAGGTTTTCCGTCTCAGGGGTCTCGCCCAAAAAGGGATTCCATCGACGGTTTGTGTGTCCAGGCGCCTGGAGAACCCCACAGAGGGTTATGATGTGGGCCTAGGGGCATGGCAGGCCCACTCTCAGACTCCTGGTCCAGGCCCCGAGTCAAGGCATTCTCAGGCTGAGGATCACAATGCCTGTTTGTGCCCAGGTCGTCCCTCCTGAGTGTGGGTGGTCTCATGGGCCATGCAGCTGGCTCCCACTCTGAGGGTTAGACACCCATCCCAACAGCTAGGTTTCCTGCCAAGGGGAAGGAGGAGTACTCTTTTGTGCTTCAGTTTCCCCCACAGGCAGGGATTTGAGGTAAGGTCTGGGGACAGATTCCTGAATACCCAGGTTGTGTAGAGATGACTGCCTCAGGCCACGGCAGGTCTCTCCTGCTATCTGGGTAGTTGACAGGACGTCGGGGCTCAGGCTGTGTCAGCCAGAGCATCAGAGCCCAGTGAAGCCTATGATGTTGTGGTGCCATCAAGGGCCGTGAAGTTGGATCCTCATGTGGGGTTTCTGGGCAGACCCATAGGGTACTTCTTCTTTCTTTTGGTCAGGCAGAAGACTGCGTTGTGGCTCCAGAATTCCCAATCTGAAGGGCTTGCGGGGTAGGAGTGTGAGGACAGATGTCAGAAAACACAAGCTACGTTTCAGTTTAGTGCTGAGCGCCTGGCAGTTCCACTGTGCAGTGGCTGATTCGAGATTTCCAGCACCTGAGTAAGGGCGAGGTTCAGATATCTGCTCACGATGGAGTTTGTGTCAATGATGGCCGACGAAAGGAGGGGTGGCCTCAAGAGACTATGGAGGTTTTCCCACCCTGGGTTTTGTGAGCTGCTCCAAACAGCAAGGTATTCTTCTGCAGGACAGCAGGAGTCCCATTGAATGACTCCAGGGTACCCCATATGGAAAGATTGGATAGCAGAGCTCTCCACGTGGATGCCTTGAAAGCTCACCTCATGTTAACATTGCAACCGTGCAGTTTCGATCTGCTGGTTCTGGGGCGAAGTTCCAAGGCGCAGGATTCAAGGGATCCTCAGGCTGATGGGTCACAATCCTGCTTGTGAGAGGTCCAGGGAGACCTTAGAATGTGCCAGTGGCTCAGGGGTCATTCAGGATTCTCCTACCCTGAGGATTGGACCTAGCTCCCAAGAGCAAGGTTTTCTTCTGGTGATGGGCGGGTTCTGTTTTGTGGCTCAGGGACCACATGTTGGACCATATGTTGGTATTTCGGAACAGGCTTC
This sequence comes from Meles meles, assembly GCF_922984935.1. Lineage (NCBI taxonomy): Eukaryota > Metazoa > Chordata > Mammalia > Carnivora > Mustelidae > Meles > Meles meles. Next base: position 3,283,029 of record NC_060068.1, read on the forward strand.
AGGGGAGAGATGCCTGAAAACCTAACCTAGGGTAGCGATGAGGTCCTTGGACCAGGTCAGGGTCAATCTTCTGACTCAGGACCATTGACTTGCGTTTCTGCCAGGAGGTGGGTGGCTAGGGTGTGTCAGACTGTGCCTTTTTGTCCTGAGCGGCCTATAAATTTGGGGTGGGCTCAGTGTCCTTGCAGGTTTCTCTTAATCTGGAGGGTTTGGGCAACTTTGATGGGTAGAATTTCCTTCGGGAGGTCAGGCCCAGTCCCTCGTTGTGGCTCTGGATGCCCCATCCTGGAGGGCATGTTGTCCAGGGCTTTGGGGACAGAAATCTGCAGACACAAACTCAGGTGAGGGTGAGGGGCGAGGTGATGGCAGTCCCTATCTGCATGCCCATAGGAGAGCTCCTCAAGATTTGAAGTTCGGAAGAGTGAGAGATGGTAGCGCAGGCATTTCTGTCTGAATTGTGTGTCTCAGATGGCCACAGAATGGAGGGGTGTTGTCATGGGGCCATGGGACATTCTTCCTCTCTGGGGATTCTGCCCAGCTCCCTAGAGTTTACTGTCTTCTGGAGAGAGGGAAGAATGCTGTTTTCCATCACAGAGTCGCAGCCCAAACAGGGATTACAGAGTCGGGTTCTGGGTCCGGGCGCTTGGAGAACCCCACTGAGGGTTAGGATGTGGGCCAAGGGGCATGGCAGGCATGCTCTTCGGGCTCCTGGTCCAGCTCCAGAGGGATTTTGTTGAAGGCGGGCTCAGGCTGAGGGTCACAATTCCAGTTTGTGCCCAGGGCGTCCCTCCTGAGTGGGCATCATCTCATGGGCCATGCTGCTGGCACCCACTGTGAGAATTGGATAACCATCCCAACATGCCAGGTTTCCTGCCATGGGGCAGGCATACTCTTTTGTGCTTCAGGTAAACCCACAGGCAGGGATTTGAGGTAAGGTTTGGGGACAGATGCCTGAACACAGGCTGGGTGATATGACAGCCTCAGGCCATGGCAGGACTCACCTGCAGGATACAAGTCCCGCTATCTGTGTGGCTTCCAGGACGTTGGGACTCATGCTGTGTCAGCCAGAGCAGGAGTGCCCAGTGTGGCCTATGATATTGGGGTGCCGTCCAGGGCCGTGCAGGTGTATCCTCATGTGGGGTTTCTGGGCAGACCCATAGTGCACTTCTTCTTTCTGGTCAGCAGGCAGAAGTCTGCATTGTGGCTGCAGAATTCCCAGTCTGGAGGGCATGCGGACCAGGAGTATGAGGACGGAAGTCGGAAAGCACAAGCTACGCTTCAGTTCAGTGCCCAGCGCATGGCAGTTCCACTGTGCTGCGTTTGATTCAAGATCTCCAGCCCCTGAGTAAGGGCGATGCCAGATGTCCGCTCACGCTGGTGTGTGTGTCCATGATGGCTGATGAATGGAAGGGTGGCCTCAAGAGGATATGGAGGTTTTCCCACACTGCGGCTTCTGAGATGCTCCAAACATCAAAGTGTCCTTCTGCCGGACAGTGGGATTCCAATTGAATGGCTGCAGTTTTGCTCATATGGAAAGATTGGATAGCAGATCTCTCCACCTGGATGCCTGGAAAGCCCATCTTGCATTACCATTGTAGCCAAGGAACAGTGCTGGTTCGATCAGCTGGCTCTGAGGCCGCGTTGCAAGGTGGCTGAGTTGACAGGGTTTCTCAGGCTGATGGGGCACAATGCTGCTTGCTGTCCAGGGAGACCTTAGAATGTGGTGGTGGCTCACGGTCCATGCAGGATTCTCTTAACCTGAGGGTTGGACCCGGCTCCCAAGAGCAAGGTTTCCTTCTGGGGACGGGGCGGGGGGTTCCATTATGTGGTTCAGGGACATGTTGAACCTTATGGTGGTATTCCAGAACAGGCTTCTGGGAACAGATGCCTGAAACCCTATGCTAGGGTTATGATGAGGTCCTAGGGCCAGATCATGTTCAATCTTCTGACTCAAGGCCATTGACCTGCATGTCTGCCTGGAGGTGGTTGCCCAGTGTGTGTCAGACTGCGGATTTTAGTCCCGAGTGGCCTACGCAATTGGGGTGGGCTCAGGGGCCTTGCAGGTTTCTCTTAATCTGGAGGGTTTGAGCAAGTGTGACAGGCAGAGTTTCCTTCCGGAGGGCAGGCCCAGTCCTGTGCTGTGGCTCCAGAGGCCCCATTCTTGAGCGCATGTGGGCCAGGGCTTTGGGGACAAAAGTCTGCAGACACAAACTCGGGTAAGGGTTAGGGGCGAGGGGATGGCAGGCCCTATCTGCACACCCCGAAGGCAGCTCCTTGGGATTTGAAGTTCGGGTGGCTGGGTGGCAGTAGTGCAGGCTTTTCTGTCTGAATTGTGTCTCAGATGGCCACGGAATGTAGGGGTGGCATCATGGGGCCATGGGAGATTCTTCCTCTCTGGGGATTCAGCCTGGCTCCCAAGAGTTTGGTGTCTTTGTGGGGAAGGGAAGAGGGCTGTTTTCGGTTTCAGGGTTCCTGCACAATCAGGGATTCCAGAGAAGGGGTCTGGGTTGGGGCGCCTGGGGATCCCCTCCGAGAGTTAGGTTTTGGGACTAGGGTTATGGCAGGCCCATTCTGCGGGCTCCTGGTCCAGCTTCCGAGGGGGCTTGTTTGAAAGCATGCTCAGGCTGAGGGTCAAAATGACTGTTTATGCCCAGGGTAGCCCTCCTGAGTGGACGTGGTCTCATGGGACATGCAGCTGGCCCCAAATCTAAGGGTTAGACACACATCCCAACAGCCAGGTTTCCTGCCATGAGGAAGGAGGAGTACTCCTTTCTGCTTCAGGTTCCCCCATAGGCAGGGATATGAAGTAAGGTCTGGGGAAGTTGCCTGAATAACCAGTGTGGGTAGAGATGACGGCCTTGGGCCTTGGCAGGTCCCACTTGCAGTATAGGGGGCCTGCTATCTGGAAGGCCAGATAGGACAGGAATTCGGGGCTCACGCTGGGTCAGACAGAGCATTAGTGCCCGGTGTGGCCTATGATATTGGGATGCCATCGAGGTCCGTGCAGGTGAATCCTCATGTGTTGTTTCTGGGCAGAAGCATACGGCAGAAGGCTGTGTTGTGGCTCCAGAATTCCCAGTCTGGAGGGCTTGCAGGCCAGGAGTGTGAGTACGGATGTTTGAAAACACAAGCTACGCTTCAGTTCAGTGCTGAGCACATGGCAGATCCACTGTGCTGCGGCTGATTTAAGATCTCCAGCATCTGAGTAAGGCGAGTGTCAGATGTCTGCTCACGCTGAAGTTTGTGTCCATGATGGATGACGAATGGATGGGTGACCTCAAAAGACCATGGAGATTTTCCCACACTGGGGTTTGTGAGCTACTCCAAAGAGCAAAGTGTCCTGGAAGAGAGTCCCAGGAGACACTTTGCTTTGTGGCATGAGTGAGTAGGAGAATAGGGCCATTTTGCTAAAGAGGAAGTGAGAAGACCATCTTTGGACCTGTGTAGCATTTTCCCTCTTTGTTTTCTTCATTTTCACTGTGGAAACCAGAGTTCTCCAGAGGCTTCTACAAGTTGCAGTACAACCATGCTCCCTTAAAGCTCTCTGTTTATTGTGACACTCCACTGGCGATTTTACCTCGGACATGGCTGCAGCTGTGCCTGGATCACTCCTCCAGCTCACCACTCTGAAGCTGTGTCCTCTACTGCTGCCACAGTGAGCGGCAGAGCATGAATATGGTAAACCCATCTTCAGTTTTCCCATGTGGAATTGAAATGCCTGACTTTGAGAATGTGGTTTAAGGATATCACTTCCATTGTAGGTAACCCATTCCTTGAAGGAAAGGATCAGGGTTAACTTTGGCAACAGAGTTTCCCACAGAAATGTTTTGTTTCACCCAGAATGAATGGAATCCCCATCTGTGGGGCCAGATATAACGTACTGTAGAGGGGTATTGGAGCAGAGTTGGTCAGAAATGCCTGATATGTACTTATTCCCTTCATTCTGTCCTATTAGGAAGATCTAAATAGTCAACTTATTCCAGCAGTTGTGTGATGTGTGTTCTCCAGTTCGAGAGGGAATTTGCCTTTGGCTAAACGGAGAAAGAGGTTACCAGTCAGAAAGCAAGCACCTGGGGCTTGCAGCTCAGAGAAGGCTGAATCAGGGCTTATAATGGTCCTGGGACTATGCCTAATGGGAGAACCCTCCATGAGACCCCTGGTCCTGTAGTAAGTGGAGAGTGGTGTGCTTTCCCAAGGGAGTGACAAGGTAGATGTGAGAGGACCATACTCCTGGAACTAACTGATGCAGAGAGAGGGAGAGACTGGCCTTTGGGGCTTCCAAGTGAGCTGTCTACCAGGCAGTTATCCCTTTGTGACTCTCTGTGATTAAAGAAATGAGGGTAAAAGTCATTCCCAAGCTGGGGATTTGCAAATGTGGGTAGAGAGGGGAATCTGTATCTAACTTCACACAAGTTAGCATACCAGATCAGGGCTCACCCCCTCTTTGTGACTTAGACTCCCACAGAAGTTCCTGGGGTAATGATATCTAGGATGAGGACATTAGTAAGGGGGGCCACCTTTGACTTAATTTTGAGCAAGCCCAACATCGATGCCAACCACCACCATAAGCCCAGCGCTCAGCATAAACCAAACTACTCCAATGACATCAATACACAGAACACACTTTCCTGAAAACCTCCCACTTCCAATTAGACTTTTGGTCTTCAAAATGTCCTCATGCATCTATCCACAGAAAAGCGAAAATGAACTTTTGGGACTTCCTCAAGATCAAAAGCTTCTGCACAACAAAGGAAACAGTCAACAAAACAAAAAGGCAACCCACGGAATGGGAGAAGATATTTGCAAATGACAGTACAGACAAAAGGTTGATATCCAGGATCTATAAAGAACTACTCAAACTCAACACACACAAAACAGATAATCATATAAAAAAATAGGTAGAAGATATGAACAGACACTTCTGACATTGAAAGACTTCCAGGAAGATGTATTTCCTTAGGACCTGACTACACTGGTGCCTTATGTTGGACTTCTACCCTAGAGAGATGTGAGAAAATACATTATGGATCTTAGCCATTCTCTAAATCTAGAGTTTGGTGCATTTTAAACAAAACAATAAAGCAGAATTCAAAAGGTGTAACTTTGGACCTTATCAAGATTAAAACCTTCTATTCTAGTAAAGATCGTGTTAGGAGAATGAAAAGACAAACTATAGACTAGGAAAACATATTTGCAAACCACATATCTGACAAAGAACTTCTTATTTAAAAGATTTTATTTATTTATTTATTTGATAGGCAGAGATCACAAGCAGGCAGAGAGGCAGGAAGAGAGAGAGAGAGAGGGAAGCAGGCTCCCTGTTGAGCAGAGAACCCAATGCGGGACTCAACCCAGGACCCTGAGATCATAATCTGAGCCAAAGGCAGTGGCTTAACCCACTGAGTCACCCAGGCACCCTGACAAAGAACTCCTATCTATAATATATAAAGAACTCAGAACTCAATAGGAAAGAAGACAAAACAAAACAAACTGTCTATATAGAAAATGGGCAAAACATGAGCAGACATTTCACCAAAGGGAATATGCAGATGGCAAATAAGCACATGAGAAAAAAGATTCACCACTAGCCCTGAGGGAAATGTAAACGAAAACCTGACTGAGTAATCACTACTATCCACTTGTTAGTACAATTGGTTATTGGAAAACACAGTAAAAAATCAAATTTTGGAAAGAGCCACCTCTACTACATTGCTGGTAGGAATGTAAATGGAGCAGCCACTCTGGTAAGACAGCTTTAAAAGTTCTATAAATGAAACAAGATGGGATTGGGAGGGAGACAAACCATAAATGACTCTTAATCTCACAAAACAAACTGGGGGTTGCTGGGGGTAGGTGGGATTGGGAGAGGGGGAGCGGGCTATGGACATTGGGGAGGGGAGGCGAACCATAAGAGACTATGTACTCTGAAAAACAACCTGAGGGTTTTGAAGGGTCAGGGGTGGGAGGTTGGGGCAACCTGAGGGTTTTGAAGGGTCAGGGGTGGGAGGTTGGGGGAACAGGTGGTGGGTAATGGGGAGGGCACGTTTTGCATGGAGCACTGGGTGTTGTGCAAAAAGCATGAATACTGTTGCACTGAAAAAAATAAATAAAATGAAAATAAATATGCCTTTAATGTTCTAAAAAAAAAAAAAGTTCTATAAAAATGAAACATAAGTGCTACAACCCAGCAATCGCTCTGCTGGACCTTTATCCCAGAGAATGAAAATTTAAGACCCCACTAAACACTGCATAAATGTTCACTGTGGGATTATTTGTAGTCTCCAAAAACTGGGAACACCCAAAAGATACCTAAAAATGTGACCGGATAAACAAACTGTGGCATTTCCATATGAGGGATCCCTACTCAGTGATAAAGAAGCCATAATGTTGTGATAGACAAAACTTGGATATATCCTAGGGATATTTACCATGTGTGAAAACAAATAAAAAACCGACATTGCATGTCACAACTGAAGGATCCCCCTCATATAACAAAATGCCATCACTTCCAAAATGTAAAACACAGGGTTGTTTGCTATGGGCAGGAATAGTGGGAGCAGGTGTGGGTAGCATGAGGACTATCTTTGTGCTGATGGAATACTTCCATACCTGGATTTTGCTGTTGAATATATGAATGTGCATGGCATACTGACAGAACTAGACCTATCCATCACACCACTATCCGTTTCCTGGTGTTAATAGTGTTCTTCAATGATGTAGGATGTTATGTTGGGGCAAAATGGGCCAAGAATGCCTCTGTGACAGGACATTTCTGTAGTGCCTTCAGTTTTCTGTGAATCTATAAATGTACCTACATTGCTCCCTACCTATATTGGTGCTCTACTTGTCAACAAACATTAGAATAATTCCATAAAGCTAGCAGTCCCACCCTGACTCCCTGTAAGTCCAAGCTTCCCAGGACTGTGATGTGTGGATGTCCAGCAGTGGCAAATGAGGCAGGAGGGTTCTGGTGCTAGCCTGTGACTAGGCAGGTCCTGGACAGTGATGCACTGTATCTAAGGGGCAGAGAAAGCCAGGTGTGGGACAGGACAGAGGCAGGACACAGACTGCTGCCCTCCCAGAACTGATGCTTTGCCTTTGGGAAGAAAAGCACAGGAGAAAGACCTAGTTCACAGCCTGCTCTCCCTCCTCTGGACTGAATATGACCCCTGCCCTTGTGGATCCCCTCCACAATCCTGTAATCATCTGCCTTCTGCTTACACAACCATCCTCCCAAATTTGCCAGCATTTTACCAGAAGAAGGAATGGGGAATCAGGGAATGAGTGGCTCTGCTTCACATCCCCAAAGTGTGAAGAACCCCCAAAAATGGGGTCCCAGCACCTGCAGGAGCCTGCCATGTGCAGAAACGTGGGTGGGGAAAGTGAAATCTGAGTAGTTGACCACTGGAGATTAGCAGCTCTTGGATCACATAAGTGTTCCACTTCCCCCTCACATCCATGTGATTTGAATCTATCAGCCTCCCCACTGGCTCCTGAAAGCAGCTGCCCTCTTATAAATTAGGCTATCCTCTCTCCTTCCAAGTCCCCCTCATTTTTACCTCCCTTGTAAAATCCATCTTCCTCATGACTCCCATCAGTTTATGTGCAGGTGTTACGAGGACAGTGCCTTGAGCTCCCCCAAAGGACTATGCTTTTAGGCCCTCATTCCCCTCAGCTACAACCACAGGCAGGCCCCAGCTTCATTGTATCTACAAGGCACTTGAGCTCCCACCTCATCACTATAGATAAAAGGGACAATCTCCAGGGAGAAGAAGAACATGGAAACTTCATTTCCTCCTCCTTTCTGTCAGGTTTATGGAAGAATCTCAGCTCTGTCCTTTAGAGGTAGCCACCTTTCTCCATATACATAAACACCCTTGAGTCTTCCAGATTTACCTCTTCCCACCTGTTCTTACCTGTCTCCCTCTCTGCCTTAGTCTGTCCATCCACCCTTCCACTGGAGCTGCCAGTAGGAATGTATGTGTCTTCCTCAAATTCTCAGTGCTTCTGTGGCTCAGAGCAGATAGCCCACCCTCGGGGCTCCTCATTCCAGTCTATAACCCACAGGAACTCCCCTCACAGTATCTCACCCAGAGACATGGAATGGTCCCATGCCTCTGGCCTCCCTCCACCCTGGTTCCCTCATCATCTTGTCACATTTTCTCTTCGAAGTCCTGCATCACGCAAGAACATGTAGTCAGGAAATACTTGCTGTTGTGGCTCTGGCCACGATTTGGAGCGCTTCACATCAGGGTCCAAATTAAAATTTGCTGCAGTGTGAGGGGTAGGTCTAGGGACAAAACTTGATTTTGTAAATTGCCTTTGTATGGACATAAGCTTAGCTTTTCATTTCTTTTTCTTTCTTTCTCTCTTTTTTCCTTTTAGAATGGAGCTGAGCTCATCATCTGACCTTGGTTTCTAGAAATCAATATGGTAGTGTGGATGGTGTTAGGCAGGTTGTGTTCAGGGTCAGCTCTGCATACACAGACACTTTCTCAGAGTAGTGGGGATCTCTGCCCACCATCAGGAGAAGCTGATGACTCATAAGGTGCAGTAGTGACTGTAAGCCATACTTGCACATCACAATCACCCAGGAGTTGTTTCTTGTAAATTACTAATTCTGCACTCCTGGACATGGCCACACTTTTCCAGGTACCTTTTTATGCCATCTTGGATGGGTGGGTGCAGGGAAATAACTACCTGGACAATATTGCCTGGAGGGCAAAAGCTTCCAGGAAGTCCCAGTGTGCACACCTAGGTATTGGAGGAATGCTCCTGCTTGGTTTGGTATCGTTAGGACTCAATTGTTCTGTGCTCTTCTGGACCAGAGAGCTCTTATTTAGAGGACTTCCACTCACTCCAGTGCCCAAGGTCTCCTTTACTAGTGCTGAGGTGGACTGCAGCAATCCTGGTCTGGAGGCTCCTGGAAAGCATTGTTTTCTGTGGACTTGACTGCTTTGTGCTCTACTGGACTGAAGGACCCCTATTCAGAGGACTCTCCCTCAGCCTGGTGTCCAGTGTCCTTATTTGTGCGGTGCACAGTTGGGCTGTAAGTTTCATTCTTCAGGGCTCCCAGGAGGTTTAGTGTTCTGGAGACTCAGTTGCCCTGTTCTTTGTTGCATTGAAAGGCTTGCACTTGGTCCAGTGTCTTTGTGATTCCTTTGCCTGTATAAAGCTGATATGGAGGGCTCATGGTCTGAAGTCTCCTTGTCACCCCTCTGTCCAGATATCATTTGTCTAGTGCCAAGTTTGGTTGGAGGAGGTTGGTCAGAGGACTCCTTGCAAGCTTGGGGTTCTGGGGACTTGACTCTCCTGTGACTCTCCTATACTTAAACAACAAAAAGAAATAAAAGGTATCTGAATTGGGAAGGAGGGAGTAAAACTTTCACTTTGTAGAGGATATGATACTCTATACAGAAAACTCTAAAGATCCTATCAAAACAAACAAAAAAAAGAAAAAAAACTATTAGAACTGATCAATGAAATTATTAAAATCACAGAATAAAAAAAATCAATGTGGAGAACTCTGTTGTATTTCTATATACTACGAATGAAGTGGCAGAGAGAAAAAGTAAGAAATCAATGTTATTTGTAATTGCACCCAAAATAATAAGATACCCAAAAGTAAAACTAACCAGAGAAGTGAAAGACTTGTACTCTGAAAACTACAAAACATCTGTGAAAGAAATTGAAAAAGTCATGAATAAATGGAAAGACATTCCACGTTCATGGTTGAAAGAGTAAATGTTGGAAAATGTCTCTAGTATACAAAGCAATCTACAGATTTAATGCAATCCATATCAAAATACAAACAGCACTTTTCAGAGAGCTAAAACAAGCAATCCTAAAATTTGTATGGATCACAAAAGATTCCTAGTACCCAAAGCAATCTTGGAAAAGAAAAATGAGGACACCTGTTGTGATAAGCACTGGGTGTTATACACAACCAATGAATCATTGAACACTCCATCAAAAATTATGTCGGTTAATTGAACATAATAAAAAATAAATATTAAAAAAAGAAAAAAGAAATGGGATGCATCTTGATTCTGGTCTTCAAGTTATATTACAAAGGTGTAGTAAACAACATAGTATGGTACAATCATAAAACTGGATACATAGATCAATGGAACAAAATTAAAAACCCATAAACAGGGGCACCTGGGTGGCTCAGTGGGTTAAGCCTCTGCCTTCGGCTCAGGTCATAATCTCAGGGTCCTGGGATTGAGACCCGCATCGGGCTCTCTGCTCATCAGGGAGCCTGCTTCCCACTCTCTCTCTGCCTGCCTCTCTGCCGACTTGTGGTCTCTGTCTGTCAAACAAACAAAAAAATTAAAAAAAACCCCATAAACATACTCACATTTATATTAATGAAAAAATACATATACCAAAAAATATTACTTAACAGTAAAAATTTCATGCCATTTGCAATGACATGAATGAAGCTACAAAGTGTTATGCTAAGTGAAATAAGTTAGTAAGATAAAGACAAATACCATATGATTTCACTCATATATGAATTCAAGAAATAAAGGAGCAAAGGGGAAAACACAAGAGAGAGCCAAACCAATAAACTGACCCTTAACTCTAGAGAACAAGCTAATGGCTACCAGAGGGGATAGTGTGGGGGACTGGTTAAATATGGGATGGGGATTAAGGAATGCACCAGTGATGAGCACCAGCTGTTGTATGGAAGTGTTGAATCAACACATTATACAGCTGAAACTAATATTATATTGTACATTATCTAACTGGAACTGAAATAAAATCTTTAAGGGGTGACAAATGATCTAATTTTTGGTGCAGTGGACAATTTGTTTGTGTAGCAAGCTGTTAATATATCTCCCTTCAATGATACTGAAGTGTCTAAGAGAATTCACTTTGTGTTTAATTGTTGCAAATGGTTCTCAGGGTATATGTTTGGAAACAATTATGAGATGTTGTTGCTGTATTTTTTAATCTATTAATGACCAGTCCTGATATGGGTGAATTAATAAGGTTATATAAAGTGATATAATTAATAAAGTGATATAACCTCATTCTCTTTGGTAAAATTAACATATATATCCACAATATAGCACACACACATATATAATATATAAAGGTAAGATGCAAAACACTGAACCATAAAGAAACAAATAAATTTAGCACAAACAAACAAATAAATAAATTTAGCACATTTGAAATTCCTGGATTAATGCCAATCCCTCTCACAGCTAGAGTTTTGTGACATTTCACTTCTACCCCCAGTAGACAGACATGTTATCGAACTGTTGTGGCTTTGTTATGTTTTGATGATCTTCAGAAAGGGGTTCTCTGTTCTCCATACCACCATTGTTTTCTTGCCTAAAAATAACCATTCTTATTTGTCTGGACAACATCAACTTTGCTGCTTAGACCTTGACTGTTTCAATTGAATTATAAATAGAAAATGCCTGGTAACCATCCGTGTTGTCACCAATGTGGCTATTTCACTGTAAACTGCAAGTATTCACATAAAAGCGGTTTACTAAAATAGCATTTCCAACAGTTTTTATGAGTGTACCAATGCTTGGGGTGCTCAGGTAGCTCAGTGAATTAGGGTCTGACTCTTGATTTTGTCTCAGATGATGTGAGATGAAGTCCCATGTTGGGGTCCAAGCTGGGGGTGGAATCTGCTTAAAATTATTTCTCCCTTTCCCTCTGCCCCTACCCCCACCACTCTAGAAAAAAAAATGAAGTGTACAGACACTTATATTACCATATGTAATGCAAAGGAAAACAACAACAACAACAACACAGCAGTCTCATTTAAGAGATGCCAGTTTCTTTGCATGTAATTGTATGTCATTGTCAGGGCTTCACGCCTGTAGCTTTCCATTTAAGTAATCCTGGATGAGGTTCCCTGGCCTGGTTGCCTGTTTTATTGGACATACATTCTCTCGTTTAAGTCTAGCCCAGGAAAATAGTGTTATGTATTGATATATTCAATATCCATGTTATAATAATAATGCTGTTTTAAAAAGTGATGACAAGGTGATATAAATTCACTCTATTTGGCTTTCAGTCCAGCTTGCTTTGATTTTGAATCCTATTAATAGTGTTGTTTTTAAGACTTCACTCTTTCTGTGCGGTAACACGTTGAAGTTTACATTGCTGAGACTGAGTGTCTTTAATAACAAAAACCACTGGTCGGGCCTGGGGTTATAGGGCAGTAACAGACGAACGTGTCATTCACCAAAAATGCTCTCTGTGTTCAGGGAAGTACAGGAAGGGATGTTCTCACCCACCTACTGGGTACCTCTTGAATTTCATACCTTTGAGGGCAGGTATGCCAAGCAGTCCCCTCAGGTGTGCCATTGTCACAGAAACACACCACAAGGATATAACATCTTGAGCATAAATATATGAAAATGGGATGAAACTAAGTGCACCACTTCCTTTGATGTTTTCAAATGTTCTCTCTGTGTGGATGCCTCCTGCTTCCACTTCTTTTTCTCTTTGATCCATAGCACTTTTCCTGACTGGAGCATCTGGCAGAGTGTTGTGTGTGTTCATTTTATATGTTTCTATGATCATGGCCCCTAACTGAAAACCTGCTTCAGCAAAGTGTTTTCTATTTCTCTCTCTGATAGCAACACCAAATTATGCTTCCACCAAAGAACTGTCTAACCTGAAAAATAAAACCAATGCATTTTTTGGTTTATGTTAGTCAATAGAGGACCAAAAAGATCATTTTGAAAATTACTGTTGTTAATTGTGTTAAGTTACCAAATTTCCTGCTGGAAGCAATAAATTGATATTTCACATCGTCCAGTATTTATATAGAAGACACCTCCATGAAAGTAAATTCAATTGAAAATTCACAAAATATAGTCTTCAGTCACCAGCTACTTTTAACTATAAACTAAAATATGTGACTTAATCAATGACTCTGTAACCTGGAACAAAGATTTGTGAAAGTCTCACATGAACAAGGAAGACTGGGAGTTCTGTGAAGGCATCAGCCTGCTGCTTCCCACTCAATGTACAGCATCTAGCACAGATCAGTAGATCCTGGTTCTCCCTGCTGGGAGTTAGTATGTATTGTATGTATGTATGTGTTTTATTTATTTATTTGTTTTTATTTTTAACCTGTACCCAAGAATGAGCAACTATAAATGTCCAAAACCAGAAAAGAGAACCATAGGTGAGGTTGCAGAACCAGAAGGGGAAGCAGGACATAGAGTATAACAAAGAGAAAATAGCAAGTGGAAGGTGTCCCCTCAGCTGGGACAGCACTGTAGGAGTGGGAGGTGACTGGCAGGAATAAGCCAAGACTCCTGGAATTTCTTTCCAGAGAACAAATAAGGAAAGATATGCACTTGAAAAGAGTTACATGTTGGCTATTTGCACCTGATTAAATCAAACACACACACACACACACACACACACACGTTAAAAAACATGGAGATTCAGCTTTTTTCTGTAACTTTTAGATTATAAAAGCAATGCTTGCCTAAATAAATATAATTTTGACATAAAAAAAGGAAAGCTACAGCCACCTCCCTACCACCTGCAAGTCCACCAGCCCTGCTGGCAAGCAGCAGGTGCTCTTGGGCAGAGGGAGAGCAGTAGACACTGGACTTCTGGGGTTTCTGAATGGCCATCAGGGCACCAGGGCTGGTGGTGGGTATTTGGAATTTGTTGCCTGTTGGGGCAGGTCCCGTCCTGGTGGGGACAGCAGTTCTCTGTGCCAGGACAGGGCTTCTGCCAATACTCTCATGAGAACTTCATAACCCCACCCCCTCTTCCTACCAGGTCTAGCCCCCAAGTTCTGACCAGTGCCCACACCAAGAAGAGGAAGTGCTGAAGGGATTGGGATTCTCCCCAGTAACTGTGGGGTTTAACCAGCTTGTCCCCCACACCAGAAACTGCACTCAAGTTGTTCTAGGTGAATCCTCTCTTCCTGTCCTCTGGGGAGATGGGCAGGGCAAGAGGTCAGAGGACATTAGTACACCTGGGCCAGCATCAGAGTTACCTTCCTGATTGGTGTAAGCATTTTCTAGGGGTGGGAAGAGTCTTTCGGGGTTGTCCTCTGCCTTTTACAGCTCTTAGTCATGGATTGTGCTTTCAATCCATGTTCATGGAATGTGCTTTCCCTTATCTATACCTTTATCCAGTTGCAGACATTCTTACTCTCTTTATGGCCTCAGATGTAAACTAAATAAAAGGATATTCTGGTCATTGTTACTGCTAAGAATACTGCCTGTCATAGCCAGATGTAGTTAGCCTAGTCACTGCAGGAGACAGGGCCACTCCCATGCCCAAGACTCACACTTCAAGCTTGTTTGGACTCCTTTCTGTTTGCCACTGTCTTCTGGTTGGAGAAGTTGTAGAAAGCCTCGGAGGCAGCCTCCTGGTTTAGTCCTTAGCCGAGATAAGTGGTGTGGTGGGGGAGTTAGGGGGGTGCTTTGATAGCATTTTCTAGTTCTCCCTTAACTTAAAAAAGGGTAAAGTGGGAAACAGGTGTTGGTGGTTGGTTTGTACTTGGGTCTTAGTAATCCAGACTATGAATGCATTTAAACTTTCACCAGTTGATAAAAATGCTAACTTCACTTACTCCTCCTGGTACACTAGAATCAGGAGAAAAGGTTGAAAGAGGAGAGATATCTGGAGCATCTAAATGGATTGGATTCTGCTGTACTCAGGTGGAGTGTTAACTGGTAAGTAGGAAAGATGAGTTTAAAATTGCTGTTGAATATATATACCCTATCTTCTTACTCCCTTAATGTGACAGTGGACCCTGGGCTCTTTCCATATATAGGGTATTGTGGACAACTCTGCTATGATATTTGGGGAAACTGGTACCCTTTTGAATCACTATGTGTGTGTCCTTTGGAAAAATATCTATTAGTACATTTGCTGGGCCATAGGGTAGTTCTATTTTTCTAAGATTTATTTATTTGAAAGAGTGTGGGGGGCAGAGGAAGAAGCAGACTCTCCACTGAGCTGATAGCTCATTGTGGGGCTCAACTCCAGGACCCTGGGATCATGACATGAGCCGGAGACAGATGCTTAACTGACTGAGCCAACCAGGTACCCAGGGTAGTTCTATTTTTAACTTCATGAGTCCCCTCTATCCTGTTTTCAGAGTGGCTGTATGAGCTTACATTCCCACCAACATCATTAGGGCTTCCTCTCTCTGCATCCTCACCAGCATTTGTTCTTTCCATCTTGTTAATTTTTGCCATTCTGACCAATGTGAGGTGGTATCTCATTCCGGTTTGGATTTGTATTTCTTTGATGCTGAATGATGTTGAACATCTTTTCATGTGTCTATGGGCCAGTTGTACATACACAATAGAATATTACTCTATCAAACATCAAATCAAACACGCCATCAAACAGAATGACATTTTGCCATTTATAATGCCATGTATGGAACTATAGGGTATTATGCTAAATGAAATAAGTTAATCAGAGAAAGACAAATACTATATGATCTCACTCCTGTGGCATTTAAGAAACAAAATAGATGGACATGGGAGACAGAAAGAAAAAATGAATAAGAGGAAATCAGAGAATGAGGCAAACCACAAGAGATTCTTAACTGTAGTAACAAACTGAAGATTGCTGGAGGGTTGGTATGGGTTTGGGGGGAAAACTCACCACAAAAACAAACAAATAAGCAAAAGAACAAGAGGCAATACCAAAGGTTAGAGACCTAAGCAATACGGACATTGGAAATATGCCAGACCTAGAGTTCAGAATGATGATTCTCAAGGTCCTAGCCAGTCTCAAAATAGCCATGGAAGATATTAGAGAAACCCTCCCTGGAGAGATAAAAGCCCTTTCTGGAGAAATTAAAGAACTAAAATCTAACCAAGTTGAAATCAAAAAAGCTATTAATGAGGTGCAATCAAAAATGGAGGCTCTCACTGCTAGGATAAATGAGGCAGAAGAAAGAATTAGTGATATAGAAGACCAAATGACAGAGAATAAAGAAGCTGAGCAAAAGAGGGACAAAGAGCTACTGGACCACAAGAGGAGAATTCAAGAGATAAGTGACAGTATAACACGATACAACATTAGAATAATTGGGATTCCAGAAGAAGAAGAAAGGGATAGGGGATCAGAAGGTATATTGGAGAGAATTAATGGAGAGAAATTCCATAATACGGCAAAGGAAACAAGCATCAAAATCCAGGAGGTGCAGAGAATCCCCTCAAAATCACTAAGAATAAGTCCACACCCCGTCACCTAATAGTAAAATTGACAAATCTTAGCGACAAAGAGAAAATGCTGAAAACAGCCCGGAAAAGAAGTTTGTAACATACAATGGTAAAAATATTAGATTGGCAGCAGACTTATCCACAGAGACCTGGCAGGCCAGAAAGAACTGGCATGATATATTCAGAGCACTAAAAGAGAAAAACATGCAGCCAAGAATACTCTATCCAGCGAGGCTATCATTGAAAATAGAAGGAGAGATAAAAAGCTTTCAGGACAAACAAAAACTGAAAGAATTTGCAAACACCAAACCAGCTCTACAGGAAATATTGAAAGGGATCCTCTAAGCAAAGAGAGAGCCTAAAAGTAGTAGATCAGAAAGGAACAGAGACATTATACAGTAACAGTCACCTTACTGGCAATACAATGGCACTAAATTCATAACTCTCAATAGTTATCTTGAATGTTAATGGGCTAAATGCCCAATCAAAAGACACAGGGTATCAGAATGGATAAAAAAACAAAACCCATCTATATGTTGTCTACAAGAAACTCATTTTAGACCCGAAGACACCTCCAGATTTAAAGTGGGGGTGGGAGCAATTTATCATGCTAATGTGCATCATAAGAAAGCTGGGGTGGCAATCCTTATATCAGGTCAATTATATTTTAAGCCAAAGACTATAACAAGAGATGAGGAAGGACACTATATCATACTCAAAGGTTCTGTCCAACAAGAAGATCTAACAATTTTAAATATCTATGCCACTAACGTGGGTGCAGCCAACTATATAAACCAATTAACAACAAAATCAAAGAAACACATCAATAATGATATAATAATAGTAGGGGATTTTAACACTCCCCTCACTGAAATGGACGGATATTCCAAGCCAAAAATGAACAAGGAAATAAAGGCCTTAAATGACACACTGGACCAGAAGGACATCACAGATATATTCAGAACATTTCATCCCAAAGCAACACAATACACTTTCTTCTAAAGTGCACATGAAACATTCTCCAGAATATATCACATCCTGGTCCTAAATCAGGTCTCAACTGGTATCAAAAGATTGGAATCATTCCCTGCATAATTTCAGACCACAATGCTCTGAAGCTAGAACTCAATCACAAGAGGGAATTTGGAAAGAAAACAAATACATGGAAACTAAACAGCATTCTTCTAAAGAATGAATGGATCATCCAGGAAATTAAAAAAAGAATTGAAAAAATTCATGGAAACAAATGATAATGAAAACACAATGGTTCAAAATCTGTGGGACATAGCAAAGTCACTCCTGAGTGGAAAATATATAGTGGTACAAGCATTTCTCAAGAAACAAGAAAAGTCTCAGGTGCACAACCTAACCCTACACCTAAAGGAGCTGGAGAAAGAACAAGAAAGAAACCTTAAACCCAGTAGGAGAAGAGAAATCATAAATATCAGAGCAGAAATCAATGAAATAGAAACAAAGAAAAAAAAAAACAATAGAACAAATCAATGAAACTGGGAGCTGGTTCTTTGAAAGAATTAATAATATTGATAAACCCTTGACCAGACTTACCCAAAAGAAAAGAGAAAGGACCCAAATTAATAAAATCATCAATGAAAGAGGAGAGATCACAACTAACACCAAAGAAATACAGACAATTAGAAGAACATAATATGAGCAATTCTACACCAACAAATTTGACAATTTGGAAGAAATGGATGCATTCCTAGAGACATATAAACGACCGCAACTGAACCAGGAAGAAATATAAAACCTGAACAGACCCATAGCCAGTAAGGAGATTGAAACAGTCATCAAAAATTTCCAAACAAACAAAAGCAGAGGGCCAGTCGGCTTCCCAGGGGAATTCTACCAAGCATTTAAAGAACAACTAATTCTTATTCTCCTGAAACTGTTCCAAAAAATAGAAATGGAAGGAAAACTTCCAAACTCATTTTATGAGGCCAGCATTACCTTGATCCGAAAACCAGACAAGGATCCCATTAAAAAAGAGAACTACAGACCAATATCCTTGATGAACACAGATCCAAAAATTCTCACCAAAACACTAGCCAATGGGATTCAGCAGTACATTAAAAGGATTATTCACCACGACCATGTGAGATTTATTCCAGGGCTGTAGGGTTGGTTCAACATCTGCAAATCACTCAATGTGATACAACACATTAATAAAAGAAAGAACAAGAACCATATGATACTCTCAATAGTTGCTGAAAAAGCATTTGACAAAGTACAGCATCCCTTCCTGATCAAAACTCTTCAAAGTGTAGGGATAGAGGGCACATACCTCAATATTATCAAAGCCATCTATGAAAAACCCACCGCAAATATCAGAGAAAAACTGAAAGCTTTTCCACTAAGGTCATGAACACAGCACGGATGTCCATTATCACCACTGGTATTCAACATTGTACTAGAAGTCCTAGACTCAGCAATAGGACAACAGAAGGATATTAAAGGCATCCAAATAGGCAAAGAAGAATTCAAACTATCACTCTTTGATATGATGATATGATACTATATGTGGAAAACCAAAAGACTCCACTCCAAAACTACCAGAACTTGTACAGGAATTCAGTATCATGTCAGGATATAAAAACAATGCACAGAAATCAGTTGCATTTCTCTACACCAAAAACAAGACAGAAGAAAGAGAAATTAAGGAGTCAATCCCATTTACAATTGCACCCAAAACTATAAGAAACTGAGGAATAAACCTAAACAAAGAGGCTAGGAATCTATACTCAGAAAACTATAAAGTACTCATGAAAGAAATTGAGGAAGACACATAGTAATGGAAAAATGTTCCATGCTCCTGGATTGAAAGAACAAATATTGTGAAAATGTCTATGCTACCTAAAGCAACACACATTTAATGCAATTCCTATCAAAGTACCATCCATTTTTTTTTCAAAGAAATGGAACAAATAATCCTCAAATTTATATGGAACCAGAAAAGACCTCAAATAGCCAAAGGAATATTGAAAAAGACAGCCAAAGTTGGTGGCATCACAATCCCGGACTTCGAGCTCTGTTACAAAGCTGTCGTCATCAAGACAGTATGGTACTGGCACAAAAACAGACACATAGATCAATGGAACAGAATAGAGAGCCCAGAAATAGACCCTCAACTCTATGGTCAACTAATCTTCGACAAAGCAGGAAAAAATGTCCAATGGAAAAAAGACAGTCTGTTCAAAAAATGGTGTTGGGAAAATTGGACAGCCACATGCAGAAAAATAAAATTGGACAATTTCTTTACACCACACATGTAAATAGACTCAAAATGGATGAAGGACCTAAATGTGAGATAGGAAGACTGTTAACAAAACCAAAAGACAACTGACAGAATGGGAGAAGATATTTGCAAATGACATATCAGATAAAGGGCTAGTATCCAAAATCTATAAAGACCTTAGCAAACTGAACACCCAAAGAACAAATAATCCAATCAAGAAATGGGCAGAGGACATGAACAGACATTTCTGCAAAGAAGACATCCAGATGGTCAACAGACACATGAAAAAGTGCTCCACATCGCTCGGCATCAGAGAAATACAAACCAAAACCACAATGAGATTCCACCTCACACAAGTCAGAGTGGCTAAAATTAATAAGTCAGGAAATGAGATGCTGGCGAGGATGCGGAGAAACGGGAACCCTCCTACATTGTTGGTGGGAATGCAAGCTGGTGGAACCACTCTGGAAAACAGCATGGATGTTCCTCAAAAAAGTTGAAAATAGAGCTACCCTATGACCCAGCAATTGCCCTACTGGGTATCTACCCTAAAGATACAAACATAGTGATCTGAAGTGGCACGTGCACCTGAATGTTTATAGCAGCAATGTCCACAATAGTCAAACTATGGAAAGAACCTAGATGTCCATCAACAGATGAATGGATAAAGAAGATGCGGTTTATATACGCAATGGAATACTATGCAGCCATCAAAAGAAATGAAATCTTGCCATTTGCAACGACGTGGATGGAAGTAGAGGGTATCATGCTTAGTGAAATAAGTCAATCGGAGAAAGACAATCATCACATGATCTCCCTGATATGAGGGAGTGGAGATGCAACATGGGGTGTTATTTGGGTAGGAGAAGAATAAATGAAACAAGATGGGATTGGGAGGGAGACAAATCATAAGTGACTCTTAATCTCACAAAACAAACTGAGGGTTGCTGGGAGGAGGGGGGTTGAGAGAGGGTGGTGGGGTTATGGACATTGGGGACCGTATGTGCTATGGTGAGTGCTGTGAAGTGTGTAAACCTGGCAATTCACAGACCTGTACCCCTGGGGAAAAAAATACATTCACTGTTTATTAATTAATTAATTAATTAATTAATTAAAAATTATCTATAAAAAATGAACTGGAATAGTGGAAAGGAATTAAAAATAAAAGTTGTATCTTTGAAGTAGTGGTGGATGTTCTCTTGTCTTTCCCCCCCCCCAATTGGCTTTCTGGGGTAGGGGCCTGTGGCATGGGTTTTCAGGTTGAGCTCCCTGAGTTAAGTCCTCCTGCCCCTCTTAATGGGGTGGGCTCTGAGGAAACCGGTTTTTCAGGCTTTTGTTCTCTGTAGGTTTTTTTGTTTGTTTTTACATTTGTTTTCTCTCGCTTTGACAGTTTTTGATGGTTTTTGGAGCTTAAGAGGAAAGTAAACTGCACCCAGACCTCACTCTCAGAAAGAAGCCTCAGGCTCTTCCCCTCTGGTTTCTCCAGGGCACATAAATTCCCCCCTGGCCGCTGGCAGATCATGTCCCCAGCCATCCCTGGGGACGCAGGAACTCCTGCTTGTACCAAAAACCACGACAGTGGCGGCTCTCTGGGCAGTTCCAGACTGCCAGAGAGGCCTGAAGTAGTGATCGCAAACTAGATTTTCCCGCTGGCCCGGGCTGGATGTGCTCAGATTTTCTGGGTCCAAGAGCACAGGGCTGGCACCTACAGGCACCACTCTCAGGAGGAGTTGTGGGGTGCGACTCAGACCAGAGTCTGATAACACAGAGTGGCACATGTGTGAGATTGCAAAAAGGCTGTGGTTCTACCAGCCCCTCTCGGGTGCTGCCACCCAGGCGCTCTCAGGCGTACTCGTGGCTCAGGGACCAAGACCTGGTTTCTTCTCTGCAGTCTCTCTGGCTCAGCACCAGGAGTGGCTGTCCTGGGTCTGGGGACTTAAGCCCCTGTCCCTAACCGCCCCAATTCCCACAATTTCCCCCCATGACCCTTTAATATTTTGTAGTGTTTTCAACCAGACTCCAAGTTAATGCTGGTCCCCAGTGGCAGGGCACTCTCATATTGGGGTAATACTTTCCAATGCATCACTTCTGGTGACTCCCTCCTTCTTTTGTTTATCTTCTGATATCAAACCAATGTTCCCACTCTGTGTTACCTGCCCACTGGCGTCTTCTGCCCCCGTAGAGATCCAGATACATATACTTCTAATCTCAGCCTGATTTCATGTGTGATCAGAGTTCTTTGGTAGGTAATCAGCTTACTTTATGGTACAGGTTGAAAAGTCTCCTCCTCCTAATTCCTCACCAACTTGTCTCAAGCTACAACATTCTTTCTTGAAACAATCCTTCCACCATGTGGCATCAGTATCATAAATACCACATATGAAAGGCCAATAGTGATTACCACCCTCAATGGGGAAAAATTAAGACCATTTCCCATAGGACAAGAACATGACAGGGATGACCACTGTCACCACTGTTGTTCAACATTGTTCTGGAAGTCCTACTCTAAACACTCAGGAAAGAAAAAGAAAAGTCATCCAGATTGGCAAAGAGGAAGTCAACCTTTTCACTCTTCAAAGATGGCATGATACCATGTAAATAACTCAAAAGAATTAAACAAAAATTGGTAGAACTGATACAGTAATCCAGCCAAGTCAAAGTACATAAAAACAATGTATAGAAGTCTGTTCTATTTCTATATACTGAAGCAGCAGAAAGAGATATCAAAGAATCTATCCAATTAACAATTACATCAAAAACCATAAGATACCATAAGAGGGATTAACTTAACCAGAGAGGTTGAGAGATGTGCTCTGAAAACTCCAGAACAATTAAAAGGAAACTGAGGAAGACACGAAGAAATGGAAAAACATTTCATGCTCATGGATTAGGAGAACAGGTATTATTAAAATGTAATACCCAAGTCATTCTAGACATTCAAGTTTCCATCAATCTAGACATTCAGTTTCGATCAATACCATCTTCTTTTTTCATGGAGCTGGAAGAAACAATCCTAAAACATGCATGGAATCAGAAAAGCCCCTGGATAACCAAAAGAATGTTGAAATAGAAAACCAAAGGTGAAGCCATCACGATTCTGGACTTCAAGCAGTGTTAGAAATCTGTAAACATCAAGACAGTATGGTACTCACACAAAAACAGACACATAGATCCATGGAACTGAATAAACTCTCCAGAAATGGACCCTCATCTCTACGAGCAACTAATCTTCACCAAAGTTGGAATGAATATCCATTGCAGAAAAGAGAGTCTTCTCAACAAATGGTGTTGGGAAAATTGGACAGCCACATGAAGAAGGATGAAACCAGACCATTTTCTTACACTATTTACAAAATAAACTGCAAGTGGATGAAAGACCTAAATGTGAGACAGAAATCCATGAAAATCCTAGAGAAGAATGCAGACAAATTCTTTGGACTCACCAACAGCATCTTCTTGCTAGATACATCTCTGAAGGCAAAAGAAACAAAAGAAAAAATGAGCTATTGAGATTTATTCAGAATGAAAAACATTTCAACAGAAAAGGGAATCATAAAACTAAAAGACAACTTATAGAATGGGAGAAGATATTTGCAAATGACTTATCAAATAAAGTGCTTGTATCTGAAATCCATAAAGAACTTGCCAAACTCACTAACCAAACAAACAAATAATTCAGTCAAGAAATGGAAATAAGGCACGAACAGACATTTTTCCAGAGAATACATACAAATGGCTAAAAGACACATGAAAAAGTGCTCAACATCACCGTCCCTGAGGGAAATCCAAATCAAAACCACAGTGATATACAGCCTCATACCCATCAGAGTGGCTAAAATTAACAAGTCAGGAAAGGACAACTATTGTCTTGGATGCAGAGAAAGGGGAACCCTCTTAAACCATGGGTGGATATTCAAACTTGTATAGCCACTCTGGAAAAAGAGTATAAAGGTTCCTAAAAGTGAGAGATAGAACTACCCTTTGACCTAGCAATTGCACTATTTATTCAAAGAAATTATAAACCTAATACTATGTGTGGCAACTGCGCATATTTATAGCATGCTTTCAACTGCAATGTTTATAGCAGCATTGTCCACATTTGCCAAAATATGGAAGGAGCCCAAGTGTCCATCAACAGATGATTGAATAAAGAGGTGGTATATATACACAGTGGGTGTAATATACAACTAATGAATCCCTAAATTCTATCCTTGAAGATAATATACTCTTTGTTAACTGACTTAAATTTAAATTTAAGAAAAATATTTTTTTAAAAAGGAAAAGGATTGAAATAGGGGGAATCAGTATGTTCCATCTGAAGATGTGTTGTTAGTGGTGGAAATTATGAAGAGAGGAAAGGATCTGGAAGTAGACCTATGCCAGTATGCCACACAGATTTTTGAAAAAGGTAAATAATCCCCTTAATGTGGATAGTCTACTCAACAAATTGTTTCAGAGCCTTTGGACATCCATTGGCATAGACTAAACAAACCTTCCTACACCTAAATTTTACCCTTATACAAATGTGAACTCAAAATGATGAGGATCAGTTCAAAATAAAATATAAAAAATATTAAGGAGGGGATGTGTTTTGATGAGCACTGTGTGTTATAAGCAACTAATGAATCGTTGAGCCCTACATCAAAAACTAATGAAGCACTATAGGCTGGCTAAGTAAACCTTAAAGAAAATTTCAAAAGTATAATACTTTTACAAAGGAAGCAAGGGAGAAGAACTTCAGGACTTATGTATTGGTGAGTTCTTAACCATATCACTGAAAACAACCTTCATTAAAAAACAAACAAAAAAAATACTTGATAAATAGGACTTTACCAAAATTGAAAACTTTTTTTTCCATTTTATTTATTTTTTCAGCGTAACAGTGTTCATTCTTTTTGCACAACACCCAGTGCTCCATGCAAAACGTGCCCTCCCCATTACCCACCACCTGTTCCCCCAACCTCCCATCCCTGACCCTTCAAAACCCTCAGGTTGCCCCAACCTCCCACCCCTGACCCTTCAAAACTCTCAGGTTGTTTTTCAGAGTCCATAGTCTCTTATGGTTCGCCTCGCCTCCCCAATGTCCATAGCTCCCTCCCCCTCTCCCAATCCCATCTCCCCCCAGCAACCCCCAGTTTGTTTTGTGAGATTAAGAGTAATTTATGGTCTGTCTCCCTCCCAATCCCATCTTGTTTCATTTATTCTTCTCCTATCCCCCTACCCTCCCATGTTGCTTCTCCATGTCCTCATATCAGGGAGATCATATGATAGTTGTCTTTCTCCGATTGACTTATTTCACTAAGCATGATATGCTCTAGTTCCATCCACGTCGTCGCAAATGGCAAGATTTCATTTCTTTTGATGGCTGCATAGTATTCCATTGTGTATATATACCACCTCTTCTTTATCCATTCATCTGTTGATGGACATCTAGGTTCTTTCCATAGTTTGGCTATTGTAGACATTGCTGCTATAAACATTCGGGTACACGTGCCCCTTCGGATCACTATGTTTGTATCTTTAGGGTAAATACCCAGTAGTGCAATTGCTGGGTCATAGGGTAGTTCTATTTTCAACATTTTGAGGAACCTCCATGCTGTTTTCCAGAGTGGTTGCACCAGCTTGCATTCCCACCAACAGTGTAGGAGGGTTCCCTTTCTCCACATCCTCGTCAGCATCTGGCATTTCCTGACTTGTTAATTTTAGACATTCTGAATGGTGTGAGGTGATATCTCATTGTTGTTTTGATTTGTATTTCCCTGATGCCGAGTGATGTGGAACACTTTTTCATGTGTCTGTTGGCCATCTAGATGTCTTCTTTGCAGAAATGGCTGTTCATGTCCTCTGCCCATTTCTTGATTGGATTGTTTGTTCTTTGGGTGTTGAGTTTGCTAAGTTCCTTATAGATTTTGGATACTAGCCCTTTATCTGATATGTCGTTTGCAAATATCTTCTCCCATTCTGTCAGTTGTCTTTAGGTTTTGTTAATTGTTTCCTTTCCTGTGCAAAAGCTTTTGATCTTGATGAAATCCCAATAGTTCATTTTTACCCTTGCTTCCCTTGCCTTTACGTTGTTCCTAGGAAGATGTTGATGTGGCTGAGGTCGAAGAGGTTGCTGCCTGCATTCTCCTCAAGGATTTTGATGGATTCCTTTCTCACATTGAGGTCCTTCATCCATTTGGAGTCTATTTTCGTGTGTGGTGTAAGGAAGTGGTCCAATTTCATTTCTCCGCATGTGGCTGTCCAATTTTCCCAGCACCATTTATTGAAGAGGCTGTCTTTTTTCCATTGGACATTCTTTCCTGCTTTGTCGAAGATTAGTTGACCATAGAGTTGAGGGTCGATTTCTGGGCTCTCTATTCTGTTCCACTGATCTATGTGTCTGTTTTTGTGCCAGTACCATGCTGTCTTGATGATGACAGCTTTGTAATAGAGCTTGAAGTCCGGAATTGTGATGCCACCAACTTTGGCTTTCTTTTTCAATATTCCTTTGGCTATTCGAGGTCTTTTCTGGTTCCATATAAATTTGAGGATTATTTGTTCCATTTCTTTGAAAAAAATGGATGGTATTTTGATAGGGATTGCATTAAATGTGTACATTGCCTTAGGTAGCATAGACATTTTCACAATATTTATTCTTCCAATCCAGGAGCATGGAACATTTTTCCATTTTTTTGTGTCTTCCTCAATTTCTTTCATGAGTACTTTATAATTTTCTGTGTATAGATTCTTAGTCTCTTTGGTTAGGTTTATTCCTAGGTATCTTATAGTTTTGGGTACAATTGTAAATGGGATTGACTCCTTAATTTCTCTTTCTTCAGTCTTGTTGTTGGTGTACAGAAATGCAACTGATTTCTGTGCATTGATTTTATATCCTGACACTTTACTGAATTCCTGTACAAGTTCTTGCAGTTTTGGAGTGGAGTCTTTTGGGTTTTCCACATATAGTATCATATCATCTGCGAAGAGTGATAGTTTGACTTCTTCTTTACCAATTTGGATGCCTTTAATTTCTTTTTGTTGTCTGATTGCTGAGGCTAGGACTTCTAGTACTATGTTGAATAGCAGTGGTAATAATGGACATCCCTGCCGTGTTCCTGACCTTAACGGAAAAGCTTTCAGTTTTTCTCCATTAAGAATGATATTTGCGGTGGGTTTTTCATAGATGGCTTTTATAATATTGAGGTATGTGCCCTCTAACCCTACACTTTGAAGAGTTTTGATCAGGAAGGGATGCTGTACTTTGTCAAATGCTTTTTCAGCATCTATTGAGAGTATCATATGGTTCTTGTTCTTTCTTTTATTAATGTGTTCTATCACATTGATTGATTTGTGGATGTTGAAACAACCCTACAGCCCTGGAATAAATCCCACTTGATCGTGGTGAATAATCCTTTTAATGTACTGTTGAATCCTATTGGCTAGTATTTTGGCGAGAATTTTTGCGTCTGTGTTCATCAAGGATATTGGTCTGTAGTTCTCTTTTTTGGTGGGATCCTTGTCTGGTTTTGGGATCAAGGTGATGCTGGCCTCATAAAATGAGTTTGGAAGTTTTCCTTCCATTTCTATTTTTTGGAACAGTTTCAGGAGAATAGGAATTATTTCTTCTTCAAATGTTTGGTAGAATTCCCTGGGAAGCCGTCTGACCCTGGGCTTTTGTTTGTTTGGAGATTTTTGAGGACTGTTTCAATCTCCTTACTGGTTATGGGCCTGTTCAGGTTTTCTATTTCTTCCTGGTTCAGTTGTGGTAGTTTATATGTCTCTAGGAATGCATCCATTTCTTCCAGATTGTCCAATTTGTTGGCGTAGAGTTGCTCATAGTATGTTCTTATAATTGTCTGTATTTCTTTGGTGTTAGTTGTATATGTGCTGCCGAAGCGAGCACTCTTTGGTGTTAGTTGTGATCTCTCCTCTTTCATTCATGATTTTATTGATTTGGGTCCTTTCTCTTTTCTTTTTGATGAGTCTGGCCAGGGGTTTATCAATCTTATTGATTCTTTCAAAGAACCAGCTCCTAGTTTCATTGATTTTTTCTATTGGGTTTTTTTTTGGTTTCTATTTCATTGATTTCTGCTCTGATCTTTATATTTCTCTTCTCCTGCTGGGTTTAGGGTTTCTTTCTTGTTCTTTCTCCAGCTCCTTTATGCGTAGGGTTAGGTTGTGTACTTGAGACCTTTCTTGTTTCTTGAGAAAGGCTTGTACCGCTATATATTTTCCTCTCAGGACTGCCTTTGCTGTGTCCCACAGATTTTGAACCGTTGTGTTTTCATTATCATTTGTTTCCATGAATTTTTTCAATTCTTCTTTAATTCCTGGTTAACCCATTCATTCTTTAGAAGGATGCTGTCTAGTCTCCATGTATTTGGGTTCTTTCCAGCTTTCCTCTTGTTATTGAGTTCTAGCTTCAGAGCATTGTGGTCTGAAAATATGCAGGGAATAATCCTAATCTTTTGATACCGGTTGAGACCTGATTTGTGACCCAGGATATGATCTATTCTGGAGAAGGTTCCATGTGCACTAGAGAAGAATGTGTATTCTGTTGCTTTGGGATGAAATGTTCTGAATATATCTGTGATGTCTATCTGGTCCATTGTGTCATTTAAGGCCTTTATTTCCTTGTTGATCTTTGGCTTGGATGATCTGTCCATTTCAGTGAGGGGAGTGTTAAAGTCCCCTACTATTATTGTATTATTATTGATGTGTTTCTTTGATTTTGTTATTAATTGGTTGATATAGTTGGCTGCTCCCACATTAGGGGCATAGATATTTAAAATTGTTAGATCTTCTTGTTGGACAGACCCTTTGAGTATGATATAGTGTCCTTCCTCATCTCTTATTATAGTCTTTGGCTTGAAATCTAATTGATCTGATATAAGGATTGCCACCCCAGCTTTCTTCTGATGCCCATTAGCATGGTAAATTGTTTTCCACCCCCTCACATTCAATCTGGAGGTGTCTTCGCGTCTAAAATGAGTTTCTTGTAGGCAACATACTGATGGGTTTTGTTTTTTTATCCATTCTGATACCCTGTGTCTTTTGATTGGGGCACTTAGCCCATTAACATTCAGGGTAACTATTGAGAGATATGAATTTAGTGCCATTATTAGCCTGTAAGGTGACTGTTACTGTATATTGTCTCTGTACCTTTCTGATCTACTACTTTTAGGCTCTCTCTTTGCTTAGAGGACCCCTTTCAATATTTCCTGGAGAGCTGGTTTGGTGTTTGCAAATTCTTTCAGTTTTTGTTTGTCCTGAAAGCTTTTGATCTCTCCTTCTATTTTCAATGATAGCCTAGCTGGATAGAGTATTCTTGGCTGCATGTTTTCTCGTTGAGTGCTCTGAATATATCGTGCAGCTCTTTCTGGCCTGCCAGGTCTCTGTGGATAAGTCTGCCGCCAATCTAATATTTTTACCATTGTATGTTACAGACTTCTTTTCTCGTGCTGCTTTCAGGATTTTCTCTTTGTCACTAAGACTTGTAAATTTTACTATTAGGTGACGGGGTGTGGACCTATTCTTGTTGACTTTGAGGGGGGTTCTCTGCATCTCCTGGATTTTAATGCTTGTTCCCTTTGCCGTATTAGGGAAATTCTCTCCAATGATTCTCTCCAATAGACCTTCTGCTCCCCTCTCTGTTTCTTCTTCTTCTGGAATCCCAATTGTTCTAATGTTGTTTCGTCTTATGGTGTCACTTATCTCTCGAATTCTCCCCTCATGGTCCAGTAGCTGTTTGTCCCTCTTTTGCTCGGCTTCCTTATTCTCTGTCATTTGGTCTTCTATATCACTAATTCTTTCTTCTGCCTCATTTATCCTAGCAGTGAGAGCCTCCATTTTTGATTGCACCTCATTAATACCTTTTTTTATTTCAACTTGGTTAGATTTTCGTTCTTTAATTTCTCCAGAAAGGGCTTTAATATCTCCAGAGAGGGTTTCTCTAATATCTTCCATGCCTTTTTCGAGCCCAGCTAGAATGTTCAGAATCGTCATTCTGAACTCTTGATCTGACATATTACCAATGTCTGTGTTGATTAGGTCCCTAGCCTTCGGTACTGTCTCCTGTTCTTTTGTTTGTGGTGATTTTTTCCGCCTTGTCATTTTGTCCAGATAAGAGGATATGAAGGAGCAAATAAACTACTAAAAGTGTGGCAAAGACCCCAGAAAAATGCGCTGTAACCAAATCAGAAGAGACCCCAAATTGTGGGGGGGATAAAGGGGATAAAAACACGTTCTGAACAAAAAAAAAAAATTTAAAAAATAAAACAAATAAAAAAAATAAAAAAGAAAGAAAAAATATATATATTTAGATGAACTAGTCAAAAAACGTTAAAAAAGAAAAGGCTAAAAGTTTTAAAAAATTTAGCAGAAGAAGAAAAAAGAAAAAAGAAAAAAAATTGAAAAAAGAAAAAAAATTGAAAAAAGAAAAAAAAATTTGAAGTAGCCGCAAGACTAAAGAATCATGGGGAGAAAGCCATGAGTTCCGTGCTTTGCTTTCTCCTCCTCTGGAATTGCTCTGCTGTCTTAGGAATTGAACCTGCTTTCTCCTTGATAGATGAACTTCGTCCTGGCTGGATATTTTGTTGATCTTCTGGGGGAGCGACCTGTTGTAGTGACTCTCAAGTGTCTTTGCCTGAGGCGGGGTTGCACCGCCCTTACAGGCGGCCGGACTAAGTAATCGGCTCGGGTTCGCTTTTGGGAGCTTCTTTTCCCTGAACGCTTTCCGTAGAGTTCCGGAGGACGGGAATGAAAATGGCGGCCTCCCAGTCTCCGGCCCGGAGGAGCCGAGAGCCCGGGGCCCCACTCCTCAGTGCGCCCCCAGAGGACAGCACCCAATCACTCCCGTATCCCCAGCTTCTAGCTGCGCTCCGAGCTCACCCAGCCCGCGACCAGTTCAAGGTAACCCCGAGCTGAGAGTTCAGTCCTTGGCTCTGTCTCTGCAGCCGGCTTCTCCGTTCTAATACCTGCGAGTTCTCCGACACTCTGACACCCCCGATCCTTCTGTGACCCTGCGGGGCCTGGGGCCACGCTGGCCCCGCGTGGGCTTCACCCTGGTTTAGCCTCTGGAGCAATGTCCCTCAGTGGAACAGACTTTTAAAAGTCCTGATTTTGTGCTCCGCTGCTCCGCCGCTTCCCGGGAGCTGGCCCCTCCCCCCGCGGTCTATCTTCCCGTCGTTTTAGATTCACTTCTCCGCCAGTCCTACCTTTCAGAAAGTGGTTGATTTTCTGTTTCTAGAGTTGCTGTTCTTCTTCTCTTCGCTCTCCCATTGGATTTGTAGGTGTTTGCAATGTTTAGATAAGCTATCGAGCTGATCTCCTGCTACCTGATGTAGTCTCAGGCTGCTACTTTTCCACCATCTTGACTCCTCCTCCAAAATTGAAAACTTTTGCTCTGCTAAGAACTTTTGCTTCTTTTAGGAGCATGAAAAGACAAGCTATAGACTGGGTGAACATATTTGCATTATCTGACAAAGAACGTCTATCTAGAATATGCAAAGAACTCTCAACTTTCAACAGGAAACAGATAATACAAATAGAAAATGGGCAAACTACATGAACAGACATTTCTCCGAAGAGAACATGGAGATGACAAATAAGCACAAGAGAAAAAAAAATGTTCAACATCACTAGCCATGAGGGAAATGCAAATGAAAACCTGACTGAGTTATCATTACTACCTGCCTGTTAGGACAGCTGGTAAATATAAAACAATAAAAACATCAAGTGTTGGAAAGAGCCAGCTCTCCTACATTGCTGGTGGGAATGTAAATGGGACAGACTCTGGTAAGACAGTTTGATAGGTTGTACAGAAGTGAAGCATAAACCCTATAACCTAGCAAGCAGTGTTCTGGAACGTTATCTCAGAGAATTAAAAAAAAATAAGGTCCCATGAAACACTGTGCATAAATGTTCATTCTGTATTTATTTGTAATTTCCAAAAGACTGGAAATGAACAAAATGGATGATGGGTACCTCTATGAGTGGACCATTCTGAACTACATGTGACTTCTGTTAATCTACAAATCTACCTCTCTACCTCTGTGCCTTTTTGTAGCAGTGTTCCAACTGTCAGCACACCTCAGAATAGTCCCTAAGACCAGAAGTTCCACCTTGGCTCACTGGAGCTCCAGCTTCACTAAAGGCCCCAGGACCTTAAAGTGTGGGTGTCAAGCAGCAGTGAGTAAGGCAGGAGGGGATCCATCACTGGTCTCTGACTGGGAAGGTGGTGTGTTGTAACACCCTGTAATCTCAAGGGGCAGGAAAGATCAGGTGAGGGTCAGAGACAGCACCCAGACTGCTGTCCTCCTAGAACTGATGTTTTGCCTTTGGGGAGGAAAGCTCAGGACAAGGACCTGGCCCACAATCTACTTTAATTTCTTCCCTCCTTGCTCTGGATGGCATCTGTTCCCTGACCTTGTAGATTCCCTCAATAAACCTGCCATCTCCTGCCACCTGCTCACACAACCTCCTCCGAACAAAGTTGCTCTCATTGCAGAGATGAAGGGGTGGGGATTCAAAGGGTGAGCAGCTCTGGGGTGCCAGCCCACCCAGGAGCCTGACATTTGTGGAAACCAGGGTACGGTGAGCAGGGTCTGAGCAGCTAAGCAGAGGAGGTTGCAAGTGCAGGGATCACATAAGGAACCCACATACCCCTTACGTCTATGTGACCTGGACTCCACTAGCTTCCACAATGGCTCCCAAAGCAGCACTATCAAATCAGCTCAGACACCATCCATCTTAGAAATGTAGGCCCCCCCACTCCCCATGTCCCCCTAAACTTCACTTTCCACACCCAGAGAAAGTTTCCTCAGGGCTCCTATATGTTCATGCCCAGGTGCTATGAGCACACTGTCTTGACTGAGCTCAGTCCAAGAGCCACAGATCTAGGTCCTTCCACTTCTAGCACGGCTGTGGCCACATGTGGACCCCAGCTCACCGGGATCCGCACCCCACTGGAGCTTCCAACCCACATCATCCCTGGAGCTAAGAGGGACCATTTCCCAAGAGGGCCTGAGCCTGGAATCTCACCTTCCAACTCCCTTCTGACCCACAATCTCCAATTTATCATAGAATCTGAGCTCTGCCTTTTGGAAGTGGCCCATTTCCTTCATGCCCAAATAGACCCTACAGTCTCCAAGGTGTACCTTTTCCGACCTGTATTGCAATGTACCTTACTCTGTGCATACATTCAGGCACCTAAAGCACCTAATGTGAATCCCTCATGTCTCCACCAATTCCTCCAGTATGTTTTTGGTCAGAACAGAGCCCACCACCCTGGCCTTTCACACTATTCTCTCTAGTAATCTGACCCCACACCTTCTCACCCAGAGATGGAATGGTCCCATGCCTCTGGACCCCTTGCCCTGGTTCCCTGTTCTTGTCACATTTGCTCTTCTAAGTTCTGTAACATAGGAACCTATTGTGGAGAAATGCCTGCTTTTGTGACCACAGGTTGAAGCCATAACATCATTGTCCAGAAACAATGGAGGCCTCACCAGAAATGCTTTATGCAGAAATCCTTGTGTACAGACATACTGCTTCTCTTTTCCAAACAAAAGAATTTTGCTGATCTCAGTAGCTGTGATTTGGTTGTGCTCAAGGTAAGCTCATACTGTATCAGAGCCATGAAGACCCTTGCCTAGCATCAGGAGAATGTGATGACTCATAAGTGGCAGTAGTTACTTTATGCCAGACTGCACATCACAGTCACCTGGGGTTGTTTCTCATAAATTTCTCATTCAGAAATGATAATTTTTAAATTGTATTTTGAACATAATATTCAAATTTATACCACGCCCCAGATCCTGGTGATGACCACACTTCCCCAAGTTCCTCTTCTGTCATCAGGAAGTGGGTGCTCAGACATCACCCCTTGAGCACTGCGTAGAAGGCAGAAACTTCTAGGAAGAAATTCATTAGTTTTTTTTTCCTTTTTTAAAAATTTCTTTTCAGTGTTCCAGATTTCATCATTTATGCACCACATCCAGTGCTCCATACAATATGTGTTGTCCTTAATACCCACTACCAGGCTCAGCCAACCATCCACCTCCCTCCCCTCCAAAACTCTGTTTGTTTCTCAGAGTCCACAGTCTCTCATGGTTCATCTCCCCCTCCAATTTCCCCCAACTCCCTTCTCCTCTCCATGTCCCCCTGTCCTCCACATTATACCTTACACTCCACAAATAAGCAAAACTATAGCCGTTCTTTTCACCACAACTGTGTCTTTGGGGTAAATATCGTCTAGTGCAATTTCAGGGTTGTAGGAAAACTCTACTTTTAATTTCTTAAGGAATCTCCACACTGTTTTCCACAGTGGCTGCACCAACTTACATTCCCACCAATAGTCTAAGAAGCTTCCCCTTTCTCCACATCCTCTCCAACAAGTGTTATTTACTGTCTTGTGAATTTTGGCCATTCTAACTGGTTTAAGTTGATATCTCAGTGTTTTTTTTTTTAAGATTTATTTATTTGACAGATAGAGATCACAAGTAGGCAGAGAGGCAGGCAAAGAGAGAGAGAGGAGGAAGCAGGCTCCCAGCCAAGCAGAGAGCCCGATGCGGGGCTCGATCCCAGGACCCTGGGATCATGACCTGAGCTGAAGGCAGAGGCTTTAACCCGCTGAGCCACCCAGGCGCCCCTCAGTGTGGTTTTTATTTGAATCTCCCTGATGGCTAATGATGATGAACATTTTTTCATGTGTCTGTTAGCCATTTGCATATCTTCATTGGAGAATTGTCTGTACATGCCTTCTGTCCATTTTTGGACAAAATTCTCTGTTTTATGTGTATTGAGTTGGAGGAGTTCTTTATAGACTTTGGATATCAGCCCTTTGTCTGAACTGCCATTTTAGAATATCTTCTCCTATTCCGTGGGTTGCCTCTTTGTTTTGTTGACTGTTTCTTTTGCTGTGCAGAACCTTTTGATCTTGATGAAGTCCTAAAAGTTCATTTTCACTTTTATTTCCTTTGACGTTGGAGACATGTCTTGAAAGAAGTTGCTGTGGCCAATGTTGAAGAGGTTACTGCCCATGTTTTCCTCTAGGATTCTGATGGATTCCTGCCTCACCTTGAGATCTTTTATACATTTCAAGTTGATCTTTGTGTATGATGTAAGAATCAGGAAGACCTTCATTTGAATGAAGAACCTCTCCACCTCATGGATCTGAGCCTACCTCTCACTACACTGCTTGGCTTCTTGTTTTAAGGACTCCAACTCTCCCTCTGGGATGGAGCAGCCCATCTAAGAGCCTGATGTTTGTGGAACCCAGGGTATTTTTCAACTGCAGGATCTCAGACAATGGCTCTACAGTGCTCTGGGCCTGGGCCTCTTCTATAATTTCCTCCCAGCCCCTGTCCTCATTTCATGGCCTGAAATTTAATGCAAAGTCTTCAGACAACTGGTCTGTTTCATCTTCTAGGGCATGATGTCATTTTCTTCTTCTGAGGAGAACTCCTCAAAAGATGAATTATGCACGGGTATTAGGCCACAAGGACCTCATTCTTAAGTCAATCCCAGCTGAGAAGTGACTCCCATGTTTACTTCTCTTTAGAAATGGAATTCACCCTCAGAAGGTTTTGGGTCAGTCTGTTGTCCCGCTGGCTTTTTTTTAAGATTTTTTATTTATTTGACAGACAGAGATCACAAGTAGGCAGAGAGGCAGGGAGAGAGAGAGAGAGAGAGAGAGGAGGAGGAAGCAGACTCTCTGCTGAGCAGAGAGCCTGATGCGGGGCTTGATCCCAGGACCCTGAGACATGACCTGAGCTGAAGGCAGAGGCTTAACCCACTGAGCTACCCAGGTGCCCCTGTCCCACTGGCTTTTAAGTCCAGTACTAATTCTGACTGGAGGACTCCTGGTTTGAAGGCTTCCAGGTGGCCAAGGGACTGGTGGACATATATCTGTAGTTCTGAGCAGGTTTGGAAGTCTCACAGACTGAGACCAACTGGAAAGCCCAGTGTTTTAGTGCCCTGTGCTCTGGGGGAAAGAAAGGATCCACATCCTAGGGCATGTGGTAAGCCTGCTGGAAAGCTGCATGTTTGGCCTAGTATAGAGCTGCATTATTATATACTTCCTAGTATAGACCTGCATGGGCACATGGTGAGATTTTTATCTAGTTGCCTTCTTGGCCTAGAAAAGAGCTGAGTTCTTCATCTCCAGGTCCAATGGCAGATGATAATCCCATTCTCAAGGTGCCTTCTTGGCCTAGCAAGAGCTGAGTCATTGGTCTCCAGGTTGAAGAGCATGGTGATCCCTTTGTCTAGGTGTCCCCTTGGCCTGGTGCAGAGCTGTGGTTCGGTCTCCAGCTCCAAAGGCATATTGTTAGACTTCTGTCCAGGTCCCTGCTTGGCATAGCACAGAGATATGTTATTGGTCTCCAGGTTCTACAGCACATGGTAAGCCTGCTATCTATGTGTCTGGGTGGCCTAGCACAAATCGGATATTTTAGTCTCTAGATCCAAGGGTACGTGGTGAAGCTACTATCCAGGTAAATTATTGCCTGAATGCAGAACAGTGGAACAGGGCTCCATGTCTAGTGGCACATAGTGATCAGTTTGTTTAGGTAAGTTCTTGGCAACATGCTGAGGTGGGTTGGTGGCCTCCAGGTCCAAGGGCACATGGTGCACCCTCTGTCCAGGTGTCTGCTTAGCCTATCCCAGAGCTCCTTTCTTGGTCTCCAAGTCAAAAATCACACGGTGAGCCCACTGTCTTGTTGATTCTTTTTTCTAATGCTGAACTTGGATGTAGGACTCATGGTTTCTTGGCACTTGGCAAGCTTGGTGTTCTCTGGACTCACCTCTGGCCTTGTGCCACACTGGCCTAACCAGCTTATGGTATTAGGGCTCCTTGTCCACCCCATGTCTATGTAACACACTGCCTAGTGTCAAATGATTCCAGATTGCTCTCAGGCTTTAGGTTCTTGGTGGGTGCTCTGTTTGGGGACTGGATTTCTTTATGTTCTGTTGTGGTCTATGGGATCCTGTTCAGCCAGCTGTCTCAGGGATTAGTTTGTCCCCTCCTGACCTGGGTCAGACAACTCATTATCTGAGGACCTATGTTCCAAGCACTCCCACTGTTTCCAATGATGTGATTCCCTCAGGTTGTGGACTCAGCTTACTGTGTGGAGATCTGTTGTGATCCCAGAGGTGTGTGGCCTAGCTGTATGAAAATCCACTATGTTCTGATTCCCAGTTTCCCACTCCCAGTGCCAAATGGGAATGCATACTACCTGAGCAGCTAGGCCATCCCTTCAGTGGGAAATGGGTCCAGGAGTTGCTGGGTGCGGGCTTATGGACTCTCAGGACCACAGAGAGGCACAAAAGTAGGTGCAAATATGAAGGTGGAGTGCAGAGTGTTGGTGAGAGGCCAGGGGCAGGGGGAGTGAGCAAGGGCTTGCCATGGGCACGGACAGAGAATGGAGCAGAGGAATGGAGGAATAGAAAGAAGAGCTGTGGCTTAAGGGACATCTCTTATCTCAGTGCAGCCTAGGCTGATGCCACACTTACACAACAGCCCTGCGACATCACAGTGCCTTCTTGTGATATCACCACCATACCCTGGCCAGTCATCAGGACACTCTCAGGTTGGCTTCATCTGAGTGTCCCATAACCATGAGGTTTAGCTTACCAATGACTGATGGCTTTCTCAGTGACCCTTCTGATATCACTGCTTGGAGATCATGTTTTAAAGAAAACAGGTTAAATTTCTTTCCAGATGAAAAAAATAATATTTACGATGTATTTATAGTGAAGTTCATTGTGAGGTTGAAAGACAAAACCAGTACAAAGCTAAATGTGTCACTCAGAGTCAAATTCACTAAAACTCTGACATGGATGTTAATGAAGAGTAGGACAATTAGACCTCATGAAAGGTCACACATGTGGTGTAAGTTGGACAACATGGCACTAGAGCAAATGCTACTCTCAACTATTCCATCAGGACTTAAATATAGGAGTAGAAAATTGTATATATATTTATGTATGTATATATTTATAATATATATTTATAATATATAATATATATTATAATTATAATTATATTTTATAATATAATAATATAATTATATCATATAATTATAATTATATATATAATATATCATATAATTATATATTTATAATATAATGTGTATATATATATATATATCTTTTTCTATTTTCTACACCTGTATTTGAGCCCTGATGAAGCCTATATATATGTTTGGTACATCTTCCTGCAATAAACATAAACCTGGAAAAGGATGAAGCTGTGTCAAAAATCATTACCTGCTTGCCAAAATGATTCAGTTCTCATAGAAGGGGAACAGTAAAATCCAGCCTGTCACCAGGTTCACAGTCTTTGTGTCCAGCATCCAATCCAAGTTCTGGGGGAAGGAGTTAAATTTGTCTCCTCCCTTTTTACAACTACAGGTCAAACCATCAGAGACTTAAGAATATAAATGCTGCAAGTCTACAAGTAGAAAAGGGACCATTGTTTGGAAGGAGGAGGTGTGGAGACTTGAATCTGCTGTGATATAGCAGTGGAGATGAGGGAGTCTGCTTGAGGAGGCTATTGCAAAGTATTATAAGCAGCAGGGTGCAAATAGAAGATTTGTTATATATATGTTATATATGCCAATGGGATATTACTCAGCCACCAAGAAAAATGGTATGTTGCCATTTGCAATGATGTGGATGGAACTAGAGAGTATTAAGCTAACTGAAATTAGCCAGAGAAAGACAAATTCCATTAGATTTCACTCAGAGAAGAGAAAAATAAAATAAGACAAAGACAGAGAGAAAGCAAAGCACAAGGAACTCAACCATAAGGATCAAACAAAGGGTTGCTGGAGGAGAAGTAATGGGGTACATGGGGGTAACTGGGTGATGGGTATCAGGGAGTGCACTTGATGGAATGAGCACTGGGTGTTCTATGCAACTGATACATCACTAAATTGTACTCCTGAAACTAATTAAAATAAATAATGTGTTCAGGAACTTTCCATATTTGTTCCCCCTGGCACAGAGGAAGCACCCATTAATTTATCGTTGAAAGAGTGAGCTGTTGGATTGAGCTGTCTCTGCCCAGAGCAGATACACAGGCTCTGGAGCTCAGGGGAGAGAAGAGTAAGGAACTGAGAGTTGCTCTCTGAGGCAGAGGGATAGTGGGGCTCCCTTTGAGGACTGTGAAGAGAAGAAGAGCATGTGGCCTAGGACTGAATACCAAGCAAAGGGGCACACAGGGAAAACCTGGCAAAGGAAGTTGAAACAGAAATGAGCAAAGAAGGCGACTAGAAGTGAATTACCACAGAAGTGAAGAGCAGTGTATTCCCAGGAGGTCAGAGTTACCTGGTGGACCTAGACAGGCTGAGTGAGGCTAATTACAGCTGGATTGCATTTGGGTTTTTGTCACTCTCAGACAAACCCGATTCTGTTTTGTGTTCTTTCTGACTCATGTTAAAAAAAAATGAAGCATCATTGACAAACAATATCATGTTAACATCAAGTGGGCATTATAGTGATTGGACACGTTTTTACCTTATACTATGCTGACCACAAGTGTGACTACCATCCGTCACCAGAGACACTATTGCAATACTATTGACCATATTCCCCATTATGTGCCTTTCAGCCCTGTGACATATTCATCCTGTAAGGGAAGCCTGTTTCTCCCACTCCCCTTCACCCATTTCTCCCAAGCTCCCCTCCTCTGGCAATCATCAGGTTTTTGTTGGTGCTGTTTTTCCTGTATTTATAGGTATGATTCTGTTTTTTGTTTGGTTGCTTATTCATTTGTTTTGCTTTTAAGGTTTCACATAGGAATGAAATCCCATGGTATTTGTCTTTCTTTGTCTGAAATATTTCATGTAAGTTCATATCCTCTGGGTCCATCCCTGTTGTTCAAAATGGCGAGGTCTCATCCTTTTATTATGGTGGAATGATTTTCTGTTGTGTATATATACTGGCAGTTCTTTATCCATTCATCTATTTGTTGTAGACAGTAATATTTATCTTAGTTTTTCAATCCGCCAAAAAATAAATAAATAAAAACCCAAAAAGGAAAATAAATTCACACTTCACTATTATCTATGAACAGTGTGGACATTTTCAGAGGACCTACAATTAGGTAACGGTATCTCTTCAGCCACATGACAATACTGCATATGCCATAATTATGCTTTACAGCAATGATCCATCAGTAGTCATACTGATATCATGATTTTACATTTCAACAGGAGAAAAAAAATCCACGTTATCCCAGACTTTCTTTCCTCATTATGGCTCCCTGTTTCCAATCTAGCAGAGTAGGTCTCCACACATACTTTTCCGAACGTCAGCATTTATTTTTATTTTTTCCCCAGAATATGCATTGTATATGTAGTGTGATACATTTTTTCCACTTTCTTTTTCAAATTTAGAAAGAATCCAAGTCTGAGTACTATTTGATATTTTTTTTTCAGATACAAAGCAATACTGACGGGATTCATAATTATTATTTGTGACAGAAAAGTTTGCTAACATTTACAAAATATCAACAACTCTTCATTAAACCATAAGATTGACTGAGATTTACTACTTATGATCACTTTTTCAGTACAAATAAAATTTTAAATCTTGATTTTCCCCCAATATTTTAAGGAGTCAAATTTTACTCCAATTCCAGGTTTCAAATTAAAATAATAAAAAAGAGACCAACCAATACAAATTACCCAGCTGGCAACAAGTCCCATATTTCAATCTTATTTTTCACCTGACGATTATAACCTACTGCCAGTAGTTAGTCATTTGTGTCTACTTATTAAGTAAACACTGGTCAGTTATATAAAAGAGTAATTGCAAGAGTGGTACTTGGCACTAGATTACCTTAACTCTTCTGGTATAAAAAGAAGGACTCTGAAGTACTCTTCTAATCTGAAATTTGAATTTCCAAACGTATTTTTTAATAGTTGCTGAGTGCCCAGAGTGGATGCTTCACTGTGCCAGCCCATTGATATAGGACTTTTCTGTGAACCTGGTAACAATTCTACAGAATGGTCATGCTCTTGTGTGTCCCTATATTACAGATGAGTAAAGTGACATTGATTAGACTTATATTAGCAGGTAGGGTTGCTATAGCACAGTGCATGAAAGGAGGCTATACAGCCTAGTCACCTGAGTTCACATCATAGCTCCATCTCCTCCTAGCTGTGTGACTTTGAGTACATTCTGTGTGACTTTGAGTACATTCCTGAAACTCTCCGATTCTCAGTCACCTCATCCACAGCATAGAGATAGCAGTGCCTATCTCATTAATGTGTTTGAAGATTGAAATAACATTAGAAACCTGAAGCCCTTAGCAGTGTTTCTAGCACACAGTAAACACTCATGAAATACTGTCTGTTCTTAACTTTACTCTTATTGATTTTATTGCCAAAACCCTGACCTAAAAACGAGGTTGCTTGGATTCAAATGTAAATCCTTCTGTATCCAAAATGAAAATAATTAGAACCATAATCATATTAGGAAAAAAGTTGATCATACTCTTTATTCAAGATTTTTGGCTACATTCACTAATTCAAGGCATGGTGCTGGGCACTGGGAACAAAGAATAAAGAGGCTTTTCTGTTGAGGGGCTTATAGGAAAGGAAAGGAAAGTTAATTATATTATTTGTTCCCATATTTTACCTTCTCTTCCTGGTCGCAGCCCTATGAATGGACCACATTTACTGTTTTTATGAATGGGTTTGGCTGTATGACTTGTTTTGGCCAATAGAATGTGAATGTTCTTGTTGCAAACAGAGAGTTTAAATGGTCATAACTTGGAGCCACATTTTGCCACAGTATGTGGTCTTGGGTCAGAAGTGGTCTATGCAGAAACACCTTGGTGTAGATATTCTGCTTCTTTTTTCCTTCCTTTCAGACTGGCACCCACCTCAGCAGTTGACCTTGAGGTCTAGGGGAGTCAGTGTGTGTCATCGATGTTGACTAGGATGGGCAGTTTGTGCTATCAGCTGCCTATGGTTCATTACCACATTCTCAGAGAGCATGGAGACCTCTGCCCACCATCTGGAGAATGCAGTGACTAGTGTGGTGTGATGGTGACTGTGATCCTGAAGTGTTCATCCCTAACATCCTAGATTCTTCTTTTGCATAGCACTGCAACTATTTGTTTAAAGCTGATAGACATTGCGAAGCCAATCCCCCCCCCCACTCCAGGAGGTGACCCACACACCAACAGAGCATCCCTTCTGGATCCTCCCATGATGTGCATGTTTGGTGACCTCTCCCCTTTGAAATGTGGCCTGAAAGTCAAAATCTTCCAGGAAGCTCTGAATTTCTACAAAGAAGCTCTGAAACTTTAGGACCTCAGCCTGCCCATAACACCTCCATTTCCACCTCCCCTTCCAGTAGGGAGACCTTCTCCTCCGGCTGAAGGGGCTCAGCCTAGGACTCTGTATTCATGGCCTTGGTCTCCTCCATTTCTCCTAGATACCTCCTCCTGCTGAGCCATTTCCCAGGAACCCTGGTCCTTTGGCAAGGTCTTCCAGTCTTGCCTTTCTTATGTACACAATGATAAAGGATATTTGTCTGATTTGATGTTCTTTCATGTTTTTATGAAGAATTTTGATGTTCTACCACAAATATTGTGAGGGAATTCTTTAACTTAAACTCTTTTTTGGATAGTTAATTATTACGATTCTTGATTGTGTTAAAAGCCAACTAATCCTTTCAAAGTTTTATTTACGGCTTTCATTGCCATGGACAGTTCTCCCAAATGTTGGTCTTTCTCTTGTCTTTGGTCTTGACATCCTATGCTCACCTGGGAGATAATTCTCCAAATGTTAATAGCTCCCCAAGTGATACGTTACCACGACATCAGACTGAAGTTGGCCCCAGACCAGAAATCTGCAGGCCATGTAGCCACCAGCATTTTGGCCCAGTGACCCAATGTGCATATACTGCACTCTGGGCGTCTACAAGTGCCAACCAGGTCTTGGCACCCAGCCATGAACTACTGATATTTGAGAGTAAGCCCTCAATAGAGGGAAAGCCTCTACCCTCATAGACCAGCCCACATGTGGTCTTTACGAGAGAAACGGATTTGTGTCTGGGTAGCAGCCTCAATTTTCTCATGTCTCAGCACAGATGCTACACTTTTCTGGGTTTGGGTTGTTCTTCCTGCTCTGTGTCCTGACCTTCCATGTGTCTTAGAGAGTCTCTGAATGTGTTGGGGTCGAGGGACTATAGGACAAATTCCTCTCTGTCTGGCAATGGGGAAACCACTTGAGAGCCAAGAATGTGGTCATGGTGGGTTGCCAGTATGCAGTGGAAATTTTCTGAGCCCATAACATTGTCTTCATCTTTTGGGTCACATTCTTGGAAGGCATCATGGGGTGGGGTGCATGGGGACTGGTGGATAATGCTTCTAGCCAGATCACCTGGGCCAGGCAGAGATGCTGAGTTCCACAGGCAGAGGAGTCCTCTGGGAAAAGCAAGGGAAAACCTGGTGCTGAACTCCCACAGTGTATGTGGGTGGGTGTATGGGGGCAGAGAGTAGGGTTGGCAGGTGGTCTTTGCTGTGTGGGATATCTGCAGGGAAACAGAGGTGTCAGGGGTTCTCTGTGTGGGTCACAAATTTTCCTTTCTTGAACAGGGAAATCTGGTTTTAAAACCGTAGATTTAGAGATGGGAAGTGGGTAGGCCTGCATAGATATCTGAGGGAGGTTGAGGGTTGGTCTTTCCTGTGTATACATTTAAGTGCCAGTGGCATGACAATGTGAGCAGAGGTGGAACACAATGGATCTCCCCCTTTGGAGCACTGTGCCATGGCTTTTGTAACTGAGAACATCAGGACATGTAAGGTCACCAGAGTGCACCTGGCCAAAACCAAGGGTCTCTCCCCACCAACCCTATGGCCAATCCCCAAGTGGCTAACCCTACCCAGCCTGACCAATGGCCAGGAGATTATTCACATTCCTGTCTCTATGAATAATCATCAGGCAGCTTTCATCTGATATCCCACCTCTTATCTTGTTCCTGCGGCCAATTGCCAGGCAGCATGGCTGGCCAACTAGGAATGGTCAACCCTGCCCTCCTGGCTTCCTCCACCAATGACCATCTTGGACTCAAAGCTATTGAACAGTTTCCTTGCTGATCCCTTCTGGGGAGAGAAATTAACTCCTTCATTCCTGTAGCCCAGCCTTCCTTTCCTAGTTAAGAAACAGGAAGTGAGGGAGGTGACCTGTTGCTCACAACTCCAGGGGATCTGAAAAGCATCATGGGTCAAACCCTCAATAAATTCTGGC
This sequence comes from Meles meles, assembly GCF_922984935.1. Taxonomy (NCBI): domain Eukaryota; kingdom Metazoa; phylum Chordata; class Mammalia; order Carnivora; family Mustelidae; genus Meles; species Meles meles. The sequence goes on from NC_060068.1 coordinate 3,326,726, forward strand.
AGGATTTTACAGGCTGATCCCGTGTGAGTCTGGTTCCTTCAGGGGCTTGAACTGGGACCCAGTTCTTTACACAGGGCCCTGGGGTGGGCTATAGACTGAAAGAGGTAGGGAGAGGCCAGAGGGAACCCGAGAAAATGGAGTGTCCTCCCACAGGTCAGTAGACCAAAATCAGAGAGCTTAAATAAGAGGAACATGAGAGGGACATTGCAAGCTGGCCATTGCTATGTATGGGGGAAGGGTTGGTTGACACTCTTAGGTGATTGTGAGGGAAGAATAAACATGGAAGAAAGGCATGGGACATATGAAGGCAAGTGTTCGTGGCAATTGGAGACGCTACTGGGTCCTCATGCAAGAGAATCACTGCGACCCTCAGTCAAATATGATTCAGGCTTCTCTCGGTTTCCCGAGAGAAATAGTCTGTGCTATGATGAGTGTATCGCTTTGGGTTTCCACTGGCTCCACCTGGTGTTACTATTCTTGACTGCTCTTGGCAGGGCATGCCCAGAGAGACTTGAGCTCTCATTTGAGAGCCTTACATAATGACCAAGGAGGAGAAGACAGCTCCATTAACCTGGGAAGCAGATGGATAAAATCAGATCAATTCAAAACAGAATGGAAACCGGAAGGGCCAAGTTGCCTTTCCTTTCAAGTTAGAGGTTTTTGGTTGTGTTGGAAGGGTAGTGGTGCTGCTGCACTGCGTTTGTGTGTGTGTGTGTGTGTGTGTGTGTGTGTGTGTGTGTGTGTGTTTACAAAATAGCTAAATCCCCTTACATTGTAGAGGCCCTTCAGTGGTTAAAAGGAAGATGAGATGGAATGTGCCATCAGTCGACCACTTCAATGGATTCTCAGAGGCGGCCAGTAATTGAATCAGCCAAGCAACTACAGAGCAAACAAACAAACAACCTTTGGTCCAACAGGAAATGGTACACAGAGAACCAAATCACGTTCCCATTGCCTTATGACACAAAGGGATTCACAAATCCATCAGGTGAACTACAGGGAGATAAGTAGAACCTAGTAGAAATAGGCGGTGAAGGGAGAGATCCTCGCAGGACTTGACAGCAGTCCAAGAGTATTTCCTAGGTCGGAGAAAGAGGCGGTGAAGGGAGTCATCCTCCCAGGACTTGAGGGCAGTCCAAGAACATTTCCTAACAGTAGGGGTGAGTGTGTGTGCAGGTCAGAGGGTGTGCTTGTGCTTCCGTCCCAGAGAATCCACTGGCTTAAGGTCAAGAAACAGCATCTGCAGAAAGAGAGGAATTGCATATCGTGAAGCTCAAGGGGATCTCCCCGGCCAGGTAGTTGGTGGCTGGCCTGGCTGGGCTTGTCGGAGTGGTGGCTTGCAGAATGAGGAGACAGGTGGGCAGGGGCCTCCACAGAGGGTGCCCTAGTACTTTTTGGGCACCGTATACTGAACACAGAGCTTTGAGGAATGTGCAAAGCCATCACAATGGTCAAGTGCTGAGTCCTGACTGGAGCCTATCGGGGAAACTGACCATTGGCGCAGCTCTCTGTTGCTTTCCAGACTTTCCTGTCCTGACATTGCAGGTAGTCTCCAAGCACTGCCTGAGGCTGACCCTCAACAAGACGAGGAGAAATCTTGAAGCCCCGAGACGATGTCCCACAGACACGTGGATCCTGTTTTTGGCCCCTCATTCCTCGGCTTGGGTGATCTCTATCAGAGGGGGAGAGGATCACTTTGAGGGATCCCTGGGGTGGCACAGATGGGTGAAGATGCCCTCAAAGATCAGAAGCCCTGGGCCCTTGGACTCCAAGGCCAGGAATAATAACCCGCTAATGGGTAGACTTCCTCCAGCTTCCACAGGGACATCTCCTCTGGCAAGTTATTTTCCAGAGTGGTGCTCTGTGTTGCACATGAGACAGGAGCTTGAGAGCTCAGTGATATATTCATGGAACTGGCCGCACATGGACAGGACAGGCTCCAGGGCCAAGAGAGAGGGGTGACCCCGCTGAAGGGAGAGCACGAAGACACTGACAGGGAACGTCTGCCTTCTTCCTTAGAAGTGAGGGAACATTGTATGTAGAGAGGCATGCTGATAGACACCAACCAGAGAAAGGGAAAAAAGAAAAGTGGCTGAAGATCTGGAAAGACCACAGTGCTCAACTTTCTGGAATGAAATCTGAGTCTGACTGCAACACCAAGAATGCGAATCTGTGTCCACTGGAAAGGCTCCCGGGCAAACCGGCCAGGCAAAGATCACAGGGCATTCTGGACTTTGGCTGGGAAAGGATCACTGGGCGATGGTGGCCGGCAGTCGTTACCCATTTGGCTGGTTCTGAGGCATCCCAGCCCGGATAGTTTAGCCTCCCCAGGCTCTCACAGTCAAGACACTTAGCATGCTGTCTTGGTCTACATGTCAGCTTCGGGAGATAGGACGTTGTGATGCAGAAGAAGGAAAAGGCATGTGGAGGTGACCTTCTTCGACCTCTCTTCCTTGCTCGGGTTTGCTGCCAGGGCAAGGGTTTCCCAGGCCCCTGAGTCAAGGGTGATGGCAGGGAGGAGGGCTGGTGAGTGAGTCACTACAAGTTCTGAGTCAGGCGTGAGGGAAGGTATACACTACCGAGTGTCCTGTATGACTTCACATGCCTTGCGGAGCTTGAAGAACGACGGAAATGACATGGACCACATCCATGGGACAGGGAGGAACACCCTTCTGAATTTCCAAGTGACTGATAGTCAGTTGGACCTCGGGCTTCTTATGGAGCATGAGCATTGCTTCCTGTTCCTTATCCTCACTGTCCTGCTAGGACGGACTCTCAGAAAACAATGACTGATTGAATGGGGAGTGGGGACAATAAGGACTCTTTGATTCTAGGAAGGAGGCCATGTGGAATCGTGCAGGATGGCCAGCAGGGCCTGAAAAAAGACACTGCTGAGGATTGCTTCAAAGGGTCCAAGATGATCCTCTTGGCAGAGATGCCCACTCGGAAAAGGCTGTGTGTCTTCCCCCCTCTCATGGCTGATAGAAGTTCCTCTAGGAAACTCGAGGCTTCTGCAGAAGCTGGGTGCTGTGGTTCCAGTGCACTAGAGAGCCCAGCAGTAGGGTGTGCCTGCCACCACCAGCCAGGGGTCTCAGTGTGTGCAGGCAGCCCTGGGGCTCCCTCTGGAACCTGTCCTGTGCTCAGAACAAGCCAGGACAACTCGCCCAACCACTGCGGGGCATTGTGGCTATCCAAGGGCCCTGCTTCCTGAACGGGTTGGCAAGGATTGTCATCTGGAGGCAGGGGATAGCCTTAGAAGGGCAGGGGTGCCATGCCAGGGACCTCCTCTTGCGGCTGGCATTCCCCTTGGGTCGGGGGATAGAGACGGGCTTACGAGCTGAGAGGCACCCTCCCAGAGTCGGTCCCATCAGGGAATGGCTCCTCATGGCTTCAGGAGCGGGAGAGTTGCTTCCTCCTTGCCAGGCTTGGATGGGCGGGGCCATAGTGAACCCCAGGACCTGGTTCCCAGGTTCGCCACCCGAAACCAGAGGGGCAAGGCCCATGGAGAGAACAGGAAGGGTCACTGCAGCCAAAGCCTGCATGCTTCCCAGAGGATTGGATGCAGCCAGAAGCTCAGAGCATCCGGGGACAGTGGGCAGGGGGCCTGGGTCCCCCGGGACACTCAGGTGATGACTGGCTTTGTGGTTCCCTGCCCGGTTATTCACGGGGCCACTTCTGCTCTGCCCTGGGTGCCGAGCTCTTCTGTTCTGGAACCAGACCTGGGACAGAGAAGAGGGGTTGCAGACATGAGAAGCTGGGACAGATGCTAGCTCGGATTGCCCTTTCCCCTGCTCGGGATCTCTCGGGGAGAAGGCCACCTCTGTGGCTCGGAATCTCAGGGCAGCTCTGTTCACACCTTTACCCTGGCCCTTGTGAACTCGGGGCAAGCCCAGGGCAACTGTGGACACCTGGTCTGGCCGGGATTCCCCCTTGACTGGATGAAATGGCAGCCGTTCAGCAGTGCTCTGCTGAGTTCACCTCTGTAGTGCTCTGCAGTCCTTGCGTAGCCCTCCCTTTCTTTGCCTGTTGCAGCTTCCTGACCAGCAATTCCTGGAGTCCTGCCATTAAGACTTAGATGACCACCTGCCCTCCTTGCCCAGGCTACCACAAGTCCTCTGGGCGTCCCTCAGAATTTGACCCCCGGTGTCCCACTGCGTATGATCCCAATGGCTAACTACCTCCTCTGCTTTGGAGGCCTTCAGCCCGGGTCTCCCGGCCTCACATCCACACACTCCATCTACAGCCACACGTCTTTGGGGCCAAGGGCAACTCGTGGACAGCCAGGAGTCCAAATCCACCATAGATTTGTCTCTCGGTCTGGGAAGACACCGAGGCAGCTCCCCGGCAGCTCGCGAAGCAACACTTCCCTGGGGAGCCAGGCGGGAGACTGAGATCAGACAGCTGAGAGAGGAGGCATGTAAGAGAGAGATGGCGAGCCAGCCATCGCCATGTACGTGGAATGGATTGGTCCACAGCCTTAGCTGCTTGTGGGGACAAGCTCGGAGGAAAGGCATGGGACGTGTGAACGTGCAGTGTTTGGGGCAAGTGGAGATGCTACCCGGTCCCGGTCTAAGGGAATCAATGCTGTCCGCCATCTGATACGGATTCAGGCCTCCCTAGGTTTCCCAGAGAGAAATAGTCTGTGCTGTGATGGGTCCATCACTTTGGGTTTCCACTGGCTCCACCTGGTGTTCCTATTCTTGACTGCTCTTGGCAGGGCGTGTCCAGAGAGACTTGAGCTCTCAATGGAGAGCCCTACTTAATGACCTGGGAGGAGAAGAAAGCTCCAGTCACCTGGGAAGCAGATGGAGAAATTCAGATCAATTCAAAACAGATTGGAAACCGGAAGGGCCAAGTTGCCTCTCCTTCGAAGCTGGGGTTTTTCGGTGATATCGGAATGGGGGTGGTGCTGCTGCTGTGCCTGTGTGTGTGTGTGTGTGTGTGTGTGTGTGTGTGTCTGTGTGTGTTCACAGAATACCTAACTCCGTTTATATTGTCGAGGTCCCTTCAGTGGTTTAAAGGAAGATGAGATGGAATGTGCCCTGAGTCGACCGTTTCAGTGGATTCCCAGAGGCGGCCAGTTATTGAATCGGCCAGGCAACTACCAAGCACCAAACAAGCCACCAGCGGCCCAACAGGAAATGGTACACAGAAAACCAAATCACGCTCCCATTGCCTTTTGGCTTACAGGGCTCCGCAATTCCATCCGGGGACCTATGGGGAGACGAGTAGAACCCAGTAGAAAGAGGCGGTGAAGGGAGTCATCCTCGCAGGACTTGAGGGCAGTCCAAGAGCATTTCCTAACGGTAGGGGTGAGTGTGTGTGCGGGTCAGAGGGTGGGCTTGTGCTTCCGTCCCAGAGGAACCAGTGTCTTTAGGTCAAGAAACAGCATCTGCACAAAGAGAGGAATCGCATCTCCTGGAAGCTCGGGGGGATCTCCCCGGCCAGGTAGTTGGTGGCTGGCCTGGCTGGGCTTGTTCGAGTGGAGGCTTGCAGCACGAGGAGACAGGTGGGCAGGGGGCCTCCACAGAGGGTGCCCTAGTACTTTTTGGGCGCCGTGTCCTGAACACAGGGCTCTGAGGAATGCGCAAAGCCGCCACGATGGTCAAGGGCCGAGTCCTGCCTGGAGCCTATCGGGGCAACTGACCATTGGCGCAGCTCTCGGTTGCTCTTCCAGACATCGCAGTCCTGACATTGCAGGTGGTCCCCAGGCACTGCCTGAGGCTGACCCTCAACACGACGAGGAGCAGTCTTGAAGCCCCAAGACGATGTCCCACACACACGTGGATCCTGTTTTTGGCCCCTCCTCCTTCGGCTTGGGTGATCTCAATCGGAGGGCGTGAGGATCTCTTTGAGGGATCCCGAGGCTGGCACAGCTGCATAAAGAGGCCCTCACAGATCAGAGGCCCTGGGCCAATGACCTCCAAGGCCATGAGTAACAACCCGCTAACGGGAAGACGTCCTCCAGCTTCCACACGGACATCTCCTCTGGCAAGCTACTTTCCAGAGTGGTCCTCTGTGCTGCACACATGCCAGGGGCTTGCGAGCTCCCTGATAGGCACGGCACTGGCCACACATGGACAGAACAGGCTCCACGGCTCATGTCCGTACTTGAGAATCTGGTGTGGCTGGCCTTGGACCCCAATGTGGCTGCAGCCCCGTTCTTCCCTCCACGTCATGTGTGCAGAAGGGCCAGCCCCAAGTGTCCACCGGCCTTGCAAACACTATCAGATGAGACCGAGGTCCTCCCAACGCCACCAGAGAGCCATTCCTCCACATAGCTTCTCTGGACAAAACCAAAACCCCATCTGTCCCGAGGACACCTTGGATGGGCATATTCCAGACATCCTAACCCATTCTCTTCGGGGAGGGAGAGCCACTGCCTTCCACCCAGTCTACAGAAGCTACAGGTTGGTGTGTCCCTAGCGCCAACTGAAGAACAAAACTCTAGGGCAGGTGAGATGTGGAGGGTTTCCGGCACAAGCTCCATCCACAGAGACATAACAGCAATCTACCTGTGGAGCTAGGCACGGAGCCACATGGGGCTACAGATGCATTAGTGCATAAACGCATGTGGAAGTTGATAGAGAACGAGATGGGTGGAAGTGACCAAGAAAAGTCTTCTTTGGTTCCTGGGAACATGGAACACATACTTGTCGGTCCTGGGTTTGGGGGTGGACTCATGAAACCAAGTCCACAATCTCTCATCTCTCAGGGCACGTGGGAAATAGGTAGAGGCAGAATAATAGCCCAAGGAAATAATCTGGCGACGCCCACCTTAATCCACAAAAGGTTTTGACCACATTCTTTCCCCGGGGGTTCTGCGCCCAAACATTCAGAAGCATAAGCATGATCCTGAGACTGTGTGGACATCTGTGTGTGTCCACGTGTGAGAGAAAATGAGATAGAGGGAGAGGGAAAGAGAGACATAGATCTGAAGAAAGGGAAAGAGAGACAAGGAGGAAGGCAGGGCAAAATGCAAAGTTGCGGGGGGGGGGGAGGTGACTCATTGCCCCCCTGCATGATGAGCCTTAGGTGTGAATTTGGCCTCAGCTGAGAAGAGTGGGGTCAGGGACAATGTGCATGGATTGACTTCCGCTTGCGCTCCCCCTACATCCCTGGGAGGAATGCTTGCACAGAAGGCGCCCTCCATGCTGGCAGAGGGGGATGACTGCTGGGAAGTGTTAGAGCTGCCTCTCTGGCTTCTCTGTGCCCGATGCTGTGAACAAGACGTGGTCATGCCGCTGGCTTCTGCAGTCTGTCCCCGGCCCAGAAATCATCACCATTCGCTGAAGATGGGCAGGCATGACCGGACGGTTGGGGAATGGACTGAATCATGACCAAGACACCACCCTGGGGAGGCAAAGATAGCTTTATTATAGCAATGCAGTGTCCCATGGACCTTGAAAATCCAGGATGGACTTCCTCAAAGTTTCCTTTTGCAAGGGAGAGGAGTGACTCCGCTGAAGGAAGATCACGAAGACGCGGACAGGGAACACCTGCCTTCTTCCTGAGAAGCGCGGGAACATTGTTTGGAGAGATTCATGCCGATAGACACCAACCATAGAGAGGGGGGAATAAAAAGTGCAAAGTTTCTGGAAAGAACCACACTGTTCCCCACACTTCTGGAATGCGTCTGAGAGGGAGTGTGGCACCCGGGGCTGCCAATCTATGTCCACTGGAAAGACTCCGGGGCAAATAAGCCAGGCAAAGTCCAGAGGGCATTCTGGACTTGGGCCGGGACAGGATCGCTGGGCGATGGGGACCTGCGGTCGTTTCCCATTTCGCCGGTTCCGAGCCCTCCCAGCCCGGATGGCTTGGCCTCCCTGGGATCCCACAGTCGAGACATGTAGCGTGCTGTCTTGGTCTACACGCTCAGCTTCTTCAGATTGGAAGTTCTGCTTCAGCAGGCGGCAAAGGCATGTGGAGGTGTCCTCCTTCGACCTCTCTTCCTTGCTTGGGTTCGCTGCCAAGGCCAGGGTTTCCACGGCCCCACAGTCTAGGGTCAGCGCACGGAGGAGGGCCGGTGTGTGTCCTGCCAATGGTCACGGAGGTGTCGGGGAGGGTATAAACGGCCCAGTGTCCTTGATGCCTTCAGGTGCCTCGTGGAGCTTGATGACGGTCGGGAATGCCATGGAGCCCCGTCCACGGGGCAGGGCGGAACAGCCTTCGGTCTTTCCAAGAGACAGATGCTCCTTTGGGCCTCGGGCTTCCTCTGGAGCATGAGCATTGCTTCCTGTTCCTTGTCCTTGCTGTCCCGTAAGGACTGCCTCTCAGAAAAGGACGTCTGAATGAACGGGGAGTGGGGAAGACGAGGCCTCCCCGGTCCTAGGCCTGAGGCCATGTGGAATCGTGCAGCATGGCCAGCAGGGCCTCAAACTCATCCTCAATGAAGGGTGCTTCCAGGGGTCCCGGAGGCTCCTCTTGCCGCAGACGCCCACTCGGAAAAGGCTGTGTGTCTTCCTCCCTCTCTGTGGCTGATAGAAGTTCCTCTAGGAAACTTGAGGCTTCTGCAGAAGCTGGGTGCTGTGGTTCCAGTGCACTAGAGAGCCCAGCAGTAGGGTGTGCCTGCCACCACCAGCCAGGGGTCTCAGTGTGTGCAGGCTGCCCAGCGGCTCCATCTGGAGCCTGTCCTGTGCTCAGGACAAGATGCGAGCCCTCCCCCATCCACTGCGGGGCATTGTGGCTACCCAAGGGCCCTGCCTCCTGCACGGGTTGGCAAGGATTGTCATCTGGAGGCAGGGGATAGCCTTGGAAGGGCAGGGGTGCCATGCCAGGGTGCTCCTCTTGCCGCTGGCATTCCCCTTGGGTCGGGGGACAGAGACGGGCTTGACGAGCTGAGAGGCACCCTCCCAGAGTCGGTGCCATCAGGGAATGGCTCCTCATGGCTTCAGGAGCGGGAGAGTTGCTTCCTCCCTGCCAGGCTTGGGTGGGCGGGGCCATAGTGAGCCCCAGGACCTGGCTCCCAGGTTCGCCACCGGAAACCAGAGGGGCAAAGCCCATGGAGAGAACAGGAAGGGTCACTGCAGCCAAAGCCTGCATGCTTCCCAGAGGATTGGATGCAGCCAGAAGCTCAGAGCATCCGGGGACAGTGGGCAGGGGGCTTGGGTCCCCCGGGACAGTCAGGTGATGACTGGCTTCGTGGTTTGCTGCCCGGTCATTCACGGGGCCACTTCTGCTCTGCCCTGGGTGCCGAGCTCTTCTGTTCTGGAACCAGACCTGGGACAGAGAAGAGGGGTTGCGGACATGAGAAGCTGGGACAGATGCCAGCTCGGCTTGCCCTTTCCCCTGCTCGGGATCTCTCGGGGAGAAGGCCACGTCTGTGGCTCGGAATCTCAGGGCGGCTCTGTTCACACCTTTCCCCTGGCCCTTGTGAACTCGGGGCAAGTCCAGGGCAACTGTGGACACCTGGTCTGGCCGGGATTCCCCCTTGACTGGATGGAATGGCAGCCGCTCAGCACTGCTCTGCTGAGCTCCCCTCTGTAGTGCTCTGCCGTCCCTGCCTAGCCCTCCCTTTCTTTGCCTGTTGCAGCTTACGGACAAGCCATTCCTTGAGTCCTGCCGTCAAGACTTAGCTGAACACCTGCCCTCCTTGCCCAGGCTACCCCAAGTCCTCTGGGCGTCCCTCAGCCCTTGATCCCCAGTGTCCCACTGCTTGTGATCCCGATGGCTAACTACCTCCTCTGCCTTGGAGGCCTTCAGCCCGGGTCTCCCGGCCTCACATCCACACACTCCGTCTACAGCCACATGTCTTTGGGGCCCAGGGCAACTCGTGGAGCGCCAGGAGTCCAAATCCACCAGAGATTTGTCTCTCTGTCTCCTCCGTTGGCTGGATGAGAAGGGTGTTCTCAGGAACGAGCACATTGAGCCTCCCCTCTCTCCAGGGACAAGACTTGTCCAAGTCCAGGCCGCTGCATGCCAGCTTCAAGCAGCCTCCCGGGCTCTTGCCCCAAGGGAGTGCCTTCCATACAGTCTACTTCCGTAGACCATAAAGCTGTTTCACAGGTCCTCTACCAGAAACCAGCCTCTCTGGAGCTGAGGGAGAACAAGCCTTCTCAACTGGGCCCTCCATGGACCTCTGCCCCACCTGGCCAGAATCCTAGGGCCCATAATCCTAGAGGATTAGGTTATCCAGAACAGGTGTGGCTTGTGGGCAGGATCCATTCCCGCCCCGGGGGTGCTGAGGCCCAGGACACTGACAAACACCTGGCCACTCACAGGGAAGCAACCCCACTCACACTCAGGGAATCCTGGGGGCCACATGGACAGCGCGCCCAAGCTGTTGAAGCACTGACATTTTGCGTGACCTCAAGAGAGGTGGCAACTTTTCCGTTTCCCCACTTCTGTCCACTCACCGTTTCTACACACATGGGCACGGCCCCCTCGCCTTCACGGCCTCCCCTAGCAACCCCCTATCGGCTGGCACATTCTGGTTTGTGCAGTCTCTCCCTTGCAAGGGCCATGCTTTCCCCATACTGCCCAGGCACTGGAACCCGTGGATAACCCCGACGAGCCCACGTTTCTCCAGCAATGTCTCAGGGGCCACTCTCCCCTGCACGTTCCACAGCTCACGGGCATCCTCTGCAAATGTACCTGAATGCGGGATTCTGGGAGGCCTGTGAGTCTGGCCAGGTGTTCTCTGGTAGAAATGCTAAGAAGTGGGTTCTTCTCAAAGGCTTGAAGGAGGAGACTGGTTTGGGATGGAGAAATGGCTGTCCGTTTCCTCCTGCCCTCCTTTGGGAAACATGCTGAAAGGAGAACAGAGTTAGAAAGAAGGGTTTGGAGCCCAGGCACATCCAGCGTGGAAAGAGAAATTGGTGTCTCTGTGTGCCTATGAGTGAATGTGTGTGTGTGTGTGTGTGTGTGTGTGTGTGTGTGTGTGTGTGTGTGTGTATCCTTGTGCTTTTACATTTTTGTCCTAGCTTCTCCTTCCCTGAGACTGTAGGGTCAGCACGGACAAAGCCACACAAGTCAGCGCTTGCCTCTAGATCCCGAGGTGACCCATGAACAGGACTCCCTCCTTTCTGGCACTTTCAGAACAGGAAGATTCAAGGCCTTTCTGTCCCGGAAACAATGCACCCGCCCTAGAGGCGGTGTAAACACACTGTCCATCGCTGGGAACACGAAAGGCAGCTGGAACAAGGTAACATGGATTCCTTACCTAAGCCGTCTTGCCAAACCCTTGACAAGCCCACACAGACCCGTTCCTGTGTGAAGGAGAAGCTCCAGAAGAGACGCGTTTGGTGTGCTGGGGACTCACCTGGAGTCCAAGCTGGAGGCTGTTCCTGTGCACACGATGGTCCTTCCACTTGGGAGTCTGCAGACGCCAATCGGCTCTGCCTTCGCTGTCTCGTGCGCTGGTTCTGGAACCACACCTAGGTGGCGAAAGAAGAACCGATGGTCCGGCAGCACTGGTGAACAGGATCTATCTATATCCGTATCTGTATCTGAATGTCCATCATCTCTGTCTGTCTCTATGTCTATCACCTGTCTACCTCCGTAGCTTCCATTCCTTTATTTCTCTCAGGCCTTAAGTCTCAGAGTGTTTGGTGTGGGCCACGCGATAACTCTGGGCAAATGATTTCGAGGGGAAGTCGGGCTGGATGTGTCGACCCGTTGGAGTGCACGGGCCTTGCCCTCCCGTGGTCCCCGTGTTCTCAGACTGAATGACTTGGAATGACTTCAGAGGGCATGGGCTCCCCGGGGATGCCCATACTGGAGCCCAAGCATCTGAGCTCCCCAGCTGGGCATGGAGATTGACATGCACTGGCTTCAGCCAGATTGTGTCCACAACTTGTCCCCCGGGGAGAATGAAAGAGAAGCTCAAGCCTACCTGGATCCTGGACTCTGGAATGTCTAGCGCTCGGGCCAGTCGTTCTCTGGTGGTGATGCCAGGGTACCGGTTCTGCTGGAACGAGGCTTGCAGAGCCTCTTTCTGCCACGGCCTCAAAACAAGCCGCCTCCGTCGGGATCCTGGCGGGAGTGGGCCTGTTGCAGGGAAAATGGAACTGGATTACGAAGGCTTGCACAGGAATGCAAAGAGGCAGTGCCGTCTCAGCTCTTCACTTTCTGCCCTGTCGGACCCTTCCCAGGCCGGAGATTATTGTCCCCTTGCCAGCCACCGATCCACCTGAGAGCCTGCTCAATAGGACGCCGGCAGCCTGCCATCTGTCCCTGGGAACGGGCGATAGTCCAGGATCTAGGGAGATACCAACCTGTCCCAAGCCATGTGATGGCATGCCAACGAATTGAGGAGACCCGCGGGGGGAGTGAGGGAGGAAAGCACCTTAGGGGGAACCAAGAGGATCCCACTGCTCCTAAGAAACATCCAGGACAAATCCGACAGTACATGCTGCCCAGTGCTGCTGCGTTGAAGGTGAAAGTTCCGTTTTTGTCAGTGACTCCTAACAGAGGTCCCGAATCTCGACCCGTCCTCTGCCCCCTGAGATCTAGCTTGCCTATTTTCCAAAGAGGGACTCTTGTTGGGACTCCTGGCCACCGACTTCAGTTTTGCTTCCGACGGCAGCCACGCACAAGCCTGTCTCAGTCCCCTTCCCCCAACCCTCTGTGAATCAGAACCTTCCAGCACGGGGCCCGACTGGCTGGATGGACCCTCTTACTCTCCTGAAGCCAGGAAAGTAATCGGGGCCTTTGGGGAACCCAAGCAGGGAGCAGGGCCTCTGAGGGGAACTTACTCCTTGATGTGCTGGTGGGAGCCATGCCGCTGGAGTCCCTCGGGTCCCAGAGCACTGGCCGGTCAACTGGGCAGGACCCGGCAGCGTGCGGCTTATCAAAGCCTAGGATGGCCCACCCCCTATCAGTTGGACAGCTTCCGGCGGTAGCCCTGCCTTCAGTGGTTCCGACCACTGGGAGAAGGGGTGTTCAGCAGGAGTTCGGGACCACCTGAGCCGAGAGCGGGAGCTGGGCAGGTGGATGTGCCCGCCCCACCCTCCTCTGCAAGGAATGTGCCTCTCCCACTCCCGCAAGCTTGGCTCCAGGATGACAGTCCTGACCCAGCCCTCCACAGTGCTGTGGAGACTCTGGGGACTGTTAGGGCCGATTTCATGTTCAAACCTGTGGAACTCTTAGCGCCTGCTTAGCCAGAGCGGCTCCATATTGCCTGGGTAGCCTTATTGTAGTTCACATCCCTGGACTTCATTCCGGGAATCAACACCCCAGTAGTTCCTGGTATCGGTTCCGGGTATGGATTCTGGGAGTAAACGCCCTAACCACAGAAGCCACGTGCCTGGAGGTCTGTGCTTACGCTCTATAAAACCAGCCTGTGAGATCGGGTCGGGGTCGCTCTCTTCGGAGGCAGACCTGGCTGCTCAGTCTGACTTCGAATGCTGGGCATAGAGTAAAGCTTGGCAGGACGTTCACTTTGTCTCAGTCTCGTTCCCCTGGCCGGTCATTCTGACTTCTAATGCTTGGCAGAGAATAAAGCCTTGCATCTCAGCCTCAGCCTCGTTCCTTTGATAACGGACCCCATCGGGGACTGTGTCTAGGACTGGACCCGGTGAAGGCCTTTCCACCCTTGCTTCAGACTCTGGCATGTGGGTGTGGAGCACGAGTCCCCTTTGGCCACCCAAGACGAGCCCCCTAATTAAGTTCCCTTCTATTGCATCACATGGCTTTCTGTCTTTCTTTCCATTGTTATAGGTACTGTGTATTTATTGGGACGTTGGTCATGTTTCATTGGAGAGCTTTCCATTTCTCTCCCCTTTGTTTTCATATGTTGGCTGATTTTTGTATTACTTGAAAAAAATTATTTGGTAAACGCCCTGGTATGTTCACCGTCCCCCGCCAATTGGGACTGGTCACCCACTTCGTTTGGTGTCTAGGTGCCCTCCAGGTCTGGGGAATCCATTTCGGAAGACACCCTGGCAGCTCCCCGGCAGCTCGCGAAGCAACACTTCCCTGGGGAGCCAGGCGGGAGACTGAGATCAGACAGCTGAGAGAGGAGGCATGTAAGAGAGAGATGGCGAGCCAGCCATCGCCATGTACGTGGAATGGATTGGTCCACAGCCTTAGCTGCTTGTGGGGACAAGCTCGGAGGAAAGGCATGGGACGTGTGAACGTGCAGTGTTTGGGGCAAGTGGAGATGCTACCCGGTCCCGGTCTAAGGGAATCAATGCTGTCCGCCATCTGATACGGATTCAGGCCTCCCTAGGTTTCCCAGAGAGAAATAGTCTGTGCTGTGATGGGTCCATCACTTTGGGTTTCCACTGGCTCCACCTGGTGTTCCTATTCTTGACTGCTCTTGGCAGGGCGTGTCCAGAGAGACTTGAGCTCTCAATGGAGAGCCCTACTTAATGACCTGGGAGGAGAAGAAAGCTCCAGTCACCTGGGAAGCAGATGGAGAAATTCAGATCAATTCAAAACAGATTGGAAACCGGAAGGGCCAAGTTGCCTCTCCTTCGAAGCTGGGGTTTTTCGGTGATATCGGAATGGGGGTGGTGCTGCTGCTGTGCCTGTGTGTGTGTGTGTGTGTGTGTGTGTGTGTGTCTGTGTGTGTTCACAGAATACCTAACTCCGTTTATATTGTCGAGGTCCCTTCAGTGGTTTAAAGGAAGATGAGATGGAATGTGCCCTGAGTCGACCGTTTCAGTGGATTCCCAGAGGCGGCCAGTTATTGAATCGGCCAGGCAACTACCAAGCACCAAACAAGCCACCAGCGGCCCAACAGGAAATGGTACACAGAAAACCAAATCACGCTCCCATTGCCTTTTGGCTTACAGGGCTCCGCAATTCCATCCGGGGACCTATGGGGAGACGAGTAGAACCCAGTAGAAAGAGGCGGTGAAGGGAGTCATCCTCGCAGGACTTGAGGGCAGTCCAAGAGCATTTCCTAACGGTAGGGGTGAGTGTGTGTGCGGGTCAGAGGGTGGGCTTGTGCTTCCGTCCCAGAGGAACCAGTGTCTTTAGGTCAAGAAACAGCATCTGCACAAAGAGAGGAATCGCATCTCCTGGAAGCTCGGGGGGATCTCCCCGGCCAGGTAGTTGGTGGCTGGCCTGGCTGGGCTTGTTCGAGTGGAGGCTTGCAGCACGAGGAGACAGGTGGGCAGGGGGCCTCCACAGAGGGTGCCCTAGTACTTTTTGGGCGCCGTGTCCTGAACACAGGGCTCTGAGGAATGCGCAAAGCCGCCACGATGGTCAAGGGCCGAGTCCTGCCTGGAGCCTATCGGGGCAACTGACCATTGGCGCAGCTCTCGGTTGCTCTTCCAGACATCGCAGTCCTGACATTGCAGGTGGTCCCCAGGCACTGCCTGAGGCTGACCCTCAACACGACGAGGAGCAGTCTTGAAGCCCCAAGACGATGTCCCACACACACGTGGATCCTGTTTTTGGCCCCTCCTCCTTCGGCTTGGGTGATCTCAATCGGAGGGCGTGAGGATCTCTTTGAGGGATCCCGAGGCTGGCACAGCTGCATAAAGAGGCCCTCACAGATCAGAGGCCCTGGGCCAATGACCTCCAAGGCCATGAGTAACAACCCGCTAACGGGAAGACGTCCTCCAGCTTCCACACGGACATCTCCTCTGGCAAGCTACTTTCCAGAGTGGTCCTCTGTGCTGCACACATGCCAGGGGCTTGCGAGCTCCCTGATAGGCACGGCACTGGCCACACATGGACAGAACAGGCTCCACGGCTCATGTCCGTACTTGAGAATCTGGTGTGGCTGGCCTTGGACCCCAATGTGGCTGCAGCCCCGTTCTTCCCTCCACGTCATGTGTGCAGAAGGGCCAGCCCCAAGTGTCCACCGGCCTTGCAAACACTATCAGATGAGACCGAGGTCCTCCCAACGCCACCAGAGAGCCATTCCTCCACATAGCTTCTCTGGACAAAACCAAAACCCCATCTGTCCCGAGGACACCTTGGATGGGCATATTCCAGACATCCTAACCCATTCTCTTCGGGGAGGGAGAGCCACTGCCTTCCACCCAGTCTACAGAAGCTACAGGTTGGTGTGTCCCTAGCGCCAACTGAAGAACAAAACTCTAGGGCAGGTGAGATGTGGAGGGTTTCCGGCACAAGCTCCATCCACAGAGACATAACAGCAATCTACCTGTGGAGCTAGGCACGGAGCCACATGGGGCTACAGATGCATTAGTGCATAAACGCATGTGGAAGTTGATAGAGAACGAGATGGGTGGAAGTGACCAAGAAAAGTCTTCTTTGGTTCCTGGGAACATGGAACACATACTTGTCGGTCCTGGGTTTGGGGGTGGACTCATGAAACCAAGTCCACAATCTCTCATCTCTCAGGGCACGTGGGAAATAGGTAGAGGCAGAATAATAGCCCAAGGAAATAATCTGGCGACGCCCACCTTAATCCACAAAAGGTTTTGACCACATTCTTTCCCCGGGGGTTCTGCGCCCAAACATTCAGAAGCATAAGCATGATCCTGAGACTGTGTGGACATCTGTGTGTGTCCACGTGTGAGAGAAAATGAGATAGAGGGAGAGGGAAAGAGAGACATAGATCTGAAGAAAGGGAAAGAGAGACAAGGAGGAAGGCAGGGCAAAATGCAAAGTTGCGGGGGGGGGGAGGTGACTCATTGCCCCCCTGCATGATGAGCCTTAGGTGTGAATTTGGCCTCAGCTGAGAAGAGTGGGGTCAGGGACAATGTGCATGGATTGACTTCCGCTTGCGCTCCCCCTACATCCCTGGGAGGAATGCTTGCACAGAAGGCGCCCTCCATGCTGGCAGAGGGGGATGACTGCTGGGAAGTGTTAGAGCTGCCTCTCTGGCTTCTCTGTGCCCGATGCTGTGAACAAGACGTGGTCATGCCGCTGGCTTCTGCAGTCTGTCCCCGGCCCAGAAATCATCACCATTCGCTGAAGATGGGCAGGCATGACCGGACGGTTGGGGAATGGACTGAATCATGACCAAGACACCACCCTGGGGAGGCAAAGATAGCTTTATTATAGCAATGCAGTGTCCCATGGACCTTGAAAATCCAGGATGGACTTCCTCAAAGTTTCCTTTTGCAAGGGAGAGGAGTGACTCCGCTGAAGGAAGATCACGAAGACGCGGACAGGGAACACCTGCCTTCTTCCTGAGAAGCGCGGGAACATTGTTTGGAGAGATTCATGCCGATAGACACCAACCATAGAGAGGGGGGAATAAAAAGTGCAAAGTTTCTGGAAAGAACCACACTGTTCCCCACACTTCTGGAATGCGTCTGAGAGGGAGTGTGGCACCCGGGGCTGCCAATCTATGTCCACTGGAAAGACTCCGGGGCAAATAAGCCAGGCAAAGTCCAGAGGGCATTCTGGACTTGGGCCGGGACAGGATCGCTGGGCGATGGGGGCCTGCGGTCGTTTCCCATTTCGCCGGTTCCGAGCCCTCCCAGCCCGGATGGCTTGGCCTCCCTGGGATCCCACAGTCGAGACATGTAGCGTGCTGTCTTGGTCTACACGCTCAGCTTCTTCAGATTGGAAGTTCTGCTTCAGCAGGCGGCAAAGGCATGTGGAGGTGTCCTCCTTCGACCTCTCTTCCTTGCTTGGGTTCGCTGCCAAGGCCAGGGTTTCCACGGCCCCACAGTCTAGGGTCAGCGCACGGAGGAGGGCCGGTGTGTGTCCTGCCAATGGTCACGGAGGTGTCGGGGAGGGTATAAACGGCCCAGTGTCCTTGATGCCTTCAGGTGCCTCGTGGAGCTTGATGACGGTCGGGAATGCCATGGAGCCCCGTCCACGGGGCAGGGCGGAACAGCCTTCGGTCTTTCCAAGAGACAGATGCTCCTTTGGGCCTCGGGCTTCCTCTGGAGCATGAGCATTGCTTCCTGTTCCTTGTCCTTGCTGTCCCGTAAGGACTGCCTCTCAGAAAAGGACGTCTGAATGAACGGGGAGTGGGGAAGACGAGGCCTCCCCGGTCCTAGGCCTGAGGCCATGTGGAATCGTGCAGCATGGCCAGCAGGGCCTCAAACTCATCCTCAATGAAGGGTGCTTCCAGGGGTCCCGGAGGCTCCTCTTGCCGCAGACGCCCACTCGGAAAAGGCTGTGTGTCTTCCTCCCTCTCTGTGGCTGATAGAAGTTCCTCTAGGAAACTTGAGGCTTCTGCAGAAGCTGGGTGCTGTGGTTCCAGTGCACTAGAGAGCCCAGCAGTAGGGTGTGCCTGCCACCACCAGCCAGGGGTCTCAGCGTGTGCAGGCTGCCCAGCGGCTCCATCTGGAGCCTGTCCTGTGCTCAGGACAAGCCGCGAGCCCTCCCCCATCCACTGCGGGGCATTGTGGCTACCCAAGGGCCCTGCCTCCTGCACGGGTTGGCAAGGATTGTCATCTGGAGGCAGGGGATAGCCTTGGAAGGGCAGGGGTGCCATGCCAGGGTGCTCCTCTTGCCGCTGGCATTCCCCTTGGGTCGGGGGACAGAGACGGGCTTGACGAGCTGAGAGGCACCCTCCCAGAGTCGGTGCCATCAGGGAATGGCTCCTCATGGCTTCAGGAGCGGGAGAGTTGCTTCCTCCCTGCCAGGCTTGGGTGGGCGGGGCCATAGTGAGCCCCAGGACCTGGCTCCCAGGTTCGCCACCGGAAACCAGAGGGGCAAAGCCCATGGAGAGAACAGGAAGGGTCACTGCAGCCAAAGCCTGCATGCTTCCCAGAGGATTGGATGCAGCCAGAAGCTCAGAGCATCCGGGGGCAGTGGGCAGGGGGCTTGGGTCCCCCGGGACAGTCAGGTGACGACTGGCTTCGTGGTTTGCTGCCCGGTCATTCGCGGGGCCACTTCTGCTCTGCCCTGGGTGCCGAGCTCTTCTGTTCTGGAACCAGACCTGGGACAGAGAAGAGGGGTTGCGGACATGAGAAGCTGGGACAGATGCCAGCTCGGCTTGCCCTTTCCCCTGCTCGGGATCTCTCGGGGAGAAGGCCACGTCTGTGGCTCGGAATCTCAGGGCGGCTCTGTTCACACCTTTCCCCTGGCCCTTGTGAACTCGGGGCAAGTCCAGGGCAACTGTGGACACCTGGTCTGGCCGGGATTCCCCCTTGACTGGATGGAATGGCAGCCGCTCAGCACTGCTCTGCTGAGCTCCCCTCTGTAGTGCTCTGCCGTCCCTGCCTAGCCCTCCCTTTCTTTGCCTGTTGCAGCTTACGGACAAGCCATTCCTTGAGTCCTGCCGTCAAGACTTAGCTGAACACCTGCCCTCCTTGCCCAGGCTACCCCAAGTCCTCTGGACGTCCCTCAGCCCTTGATCCCCAGTGTCCCACTGCTTGTGATCCCGATGGCTAACTACCTCCTCTGCCTTGGAGGCCTTCAGCCCGGGTCTCCCGGCCTCACATCCACACACTCCGTCTACAGCCACATGTCTTTGGGGCCCAGGGCAACTCGTGGAGCGCCAGGAGTCCAAATCCACCAGAGATTTGTCTCTCTGTCTCCTCCGTTGGCTGGATGAGAAGGGTGTTCTCAGGAACGAGCACATTGAGCCTCCCCTCTCTCCAGGGACAAGACTTGTCCAAGTCCAGGCCGCTGCATGCCAGCTTCAAGCAGCCTCCCGGGCTCTTGCCCCAAGGGAGTGCCTTCCATACAGTCTACTTCCGTAGACCATAAAGCTGTTTCACAGGTCCTCTACCAGAAACCAGCCTCTCTGGAGCTGAGGGAGAACAAGCCTTCTCAACTGGGCCCTCCATGGACCTCTGCCCCACCTGGCCAGAATCCTAGGGCCCATAATCCTAGAGGATTAGGTTATCCAGAACAGGTGTGGCTTGTGGGCAGGATCCATTCCCGCCCCGGGGGTGCTGAGGCCCAGGACACTGACAAACACCTGGCCACTCACAGGGAAGCAACCCCACTCACACTCAGGGAATCCTGGGGGCCACATGGACAGCGCGCCCAAGCTGTTGAAGCACTGACATTTTGCGTGACCTCAAGAGAGGTGGCAACTTTTCCGTTTCCCCACTTCTGTCCACTCACCGTTTCTACACACATGGGCACGGCCCCCTCGCCTTCACGGCCTCCCCTAGCAACCCCCTATCGGCTGGCACATTCTGGTTTGTGCAGTCTCTCCCTTGCAAGGGCCATGCTTTCCCCATACTGCCCAGGCACTGGAACCCGTGGATAACCCCGACGAGCCCACGTTTCTCCAGCAATGTCTCAGGGGCCACTCTCCCCTGCACGTTCCACAGCTCACGGGCATCCTCTGCAAATGTACCTGAATGCGGGATTCTGGGAGGCCTGTGAGTCTGGCCAGGTGTTCTCTGGTAGAAATGCTAGGAAGTGGGTTCTTCTCAAAGGCTTGAAGGAGGAGACTGGTTTGGGATGGAGAAATGGCTGTCCGTTTCCTCCTGCCCTCCTTTGGGAAACATGCTGAAAGGAGAACAGAGTTAGAAAGAAGGGTTTGGAGCCCAGGCACATCCAGCGTGGAAAGAGAAATTGGTGTCTCTGTGTGCCTATGAGTGAATGTGTGTGTGTGTGTGTGTGTGTGTGTGTGTGTGTGTGTGTGTGTGTGTATCCTTGTGCTTTTACATTTTTGTCCTAGCTTCTCCTTCCCTGAGACTGTAGGGTCAGCACGGACAAAGCCACACAAGTCAGCGCTTGCCTCTAGATCCCGAGGTGACCCATGAACAGGACTCCCTCCTTTCTGGCACTTTCAGAACAGGAAGATTCAAGGCCTTTCTGTCCCGGAAACAATGCACCCGCCCTAGAGGCGGTGTAAACACACTGTCCATCGCTGGGAACACGAAAGGCAGCTGGAACAAGGTAACATGGATTCCTTACCTAAGCCGTCTTGCCAAACCCTTGACAAGCCCACACAGACCCGTTCCTGTGTGAAGGAGAAGCTCCAGAAGAGACGCGTTTGGTGTGCTGGGGACTCACCTGGAGTCCAAGCTGGAGGCTGTTCCTGTGCACACGATGGTCCTTCCACTTGGGAGTCTGCAGACGCCAATCGGCTCTGCCTTCGCTGTCTCGTGCGCTGGTTCTGGAACCACACCTAGGTGGCGAAAGAAGAACCGATGGTCCGGCAGCACTGGTGAACAGGATCTATCTATATCCGTATCTGTATCTGAATGTCCATCATCTCTGTCTGTCTCTATGTCTATCACCTGTCTACCTCCGTAGCTTCCATTCCTTTATTTCTCTCAGGCCTTAAGTCTCAGAGTGTTTGGTGTGGGCCACGCGATAACTCTGGGCAAATGATTTCGAGGGGAAGTCGGGCTGGATGTGTCGACCCGTTGGAGTGCACGGGCCTTGCCCTCCCGTGGTCCCCGTGTTCTCAGACTGAATGACTTGGAATGACTTCAGAGGGCATGGGCTCCCCGGGGATGCCCATACTGGAGCCCAAGCATCTGAGCTCCCCAGCTGGGCATGGAGATTGACATGCACTGGCTTCAGCCAGATTGTGTCCACAACTTGTCCCCCGGGGAGAATGAAAGAGAAGCTCAAGCCTACCTGGATCCTGGACTCTGGAATGTCTAGCGCTCGGGCCAGTCGTTCTCTGGTGGTGATGCCAGGGTACCGGTTCTGCTGGAACGAGGCTTGCAGAGCCTCTTTCTGCCACGGCCTCAAAACAAGCCGCCTCCGTCGGGATCCTGGCGGGAGTGGGCCTGTTGCAGGGAAAATGGAACTGGATTACGAAGGCTTGCACAGGAATGCAAAGAGGCAGTGCCGTCTCAGCTCTTCACTTTCTGCCCTGTCGGACCCTTCCCAGGCCGGAGATTATTGTCCCCTTGCCAGCCACCGATCCACCTGAGAGCCTGCTCAATAGGACGCCGGCAGCCTGCCATCTGTCCCTGGGAACGGGCGATAGTCCAGGATCTAGGGAGATACCAACCTGTCCCAAGCCATGTGATGGCATGCCAACGAATTGAGGAGACCCGCGGGGGGAGTGAGGGAGGAAAGCACCTTAGGGGGAACCAAGAGGATCCCACTGCTCCTAAGAAACATCCAGGACAAATCCGACAGTACATGCTGCCCAGTGCTGCTGCGTTGAAGGTGAAAGTTCCGTTTTTGTCAGTGACTCCTAACAGAGGTCCCGAATCTCGACCCGTCCTCTGCCCCCTGAGATCTAGCTTGCCTATTTTCCAAAGAGGGACTCTTGTTGGGACTCCTGGCCACCGACTTCAGTTTTGCTTCCGACGGCAGCCACGCACAAGCCTGTCTCAGTCCCCTTCCCCCAACCCTCTGTGAATCAGAACCTTCCAGCACGGGGCCCGACTGGCTGGATGGACCCTCTTAC
Organism: Meles meles; assembly: GCF_922984935.1. Classification (NCBI taxonomy): domain Eukaryota; kingdom Metazoa; phylum Chordata; class Mammalia; order Carnivora; family Mustelidae; genus Meles; species Meles meles. The sequence continues at coordinate 3,348,891 of NC_060068.1, forward strand.
TCTCCTGAAGCCAGGAAAGTAATCGGGGCCTTTGGGGAACCCAAGCAGGGAGCAGGGCCTCTGAGGGGAACTTACTCCTTGATGTGCTGGTGGGAGCCATGCCGCTGGAGTCCCTCGGGTCCCAGAGCACTGGCCGGTCAACTGGGCAGGACCCGGCAGCGTGCGGCTTATCAAAGCCTAGGATGGCCCACCCCCTATCAGTTGGACAGCTTCCGGCGGTAGCCCTGCCTTCAGTGGTTCCGACCACTGGGAGAAGGGGTGTTCAGCAGGAGTTCGGGACCACCTGAGCCGAGAGCGGGAGCTGGGCAGGTGGATGTGCCCGCCCCACCCTCCTCTGCAAGGAATGTGCCTCTCCCACTCCCGCAAGCTTGGCTCCAGGATGACAGTCCTGACCCAGCCCTCCACAGTGCTGTGGAGACTCTGGGGACTGTTAGGGCCGATTTCATGTTCAAACCTGTGGAACTCTTAGCGCCTGCTTAGCCAGAGCGGCTCCATATTGCCTGGGTAGCCTTATTGTAGTTCACATCCCTGGACTTCATTCCGGGAATCAACACCCCAGTAGTTCCTGGTATCGGTTCCGGGTATGGATTCTGGGAGTAAACGCCCTAACCACAGAAGCCACGTGCCTGGAGGTCTGTGCTTACGCTCTATAAAACCAGCCTGTGAGATCGGGTCGGGGTCGCTCTCTTCGGAGGCAGACCTGGCTGCTCAGTCTGACTTCGAATGCTGGGCATAGAGTAAAGCTTGGCAGGACGTTCACTTTGTCTCAGTCTCGTTCCCCTGGCCGGTCATTCTGACTTCTAATGCTTGGCAGAGAATAAAGCCTTGCATCTCAGCCTCAGCCTCGTTCCTTTGATAACGGACCCCATCGGGGACTGTGTCTAGGACTGGACCCGGTGAAGGCCTTTCCACCCTTGCTTCAGACTCTGGCATGTGGGTGTGGAGCACGAGTCCCCTTTGGCCACCCAAGACGAGCCCCCTAATTAAGTTCCCTTCTATTGCATCACATGGCTTTCTGTCTTTCTTTCCATTGTTATAGGTACTGTGTATTTATTGGGACGTTGGTCATGTTTCATTGGAGAGCTTTCCATTTCTCTCCCCTTTGTTTTCATATGTTGGCTGATTTTTGTATTACTTGAAAAAAATTATTTGGTAAACGCCCTGGTATGTTCACCGTCCCCCGCCAATTGGGACTGGTCACCCACTTCGTTTGGTGTCTAGGTGCCCTCCAGGTCTGGGGAATCCATTTCGGAAGACACCCTGGCAGCTCCCCGGCAGCTCGCGAAGCAACACTTCCCTGGGGAGCCAGGCGGGAGACTGAGATCAGACAGCTGAGAGAGGAGGCATGTAAGAGAGAGATGGCGAGCCAGCCATCGCCATGTACGTGGAATGGATTGGTCCACAGCCTTAGCTGCTTGTGGGGACAAGCTCGGAGGAAAGGCATGGGACGTGTGAACGTGCAGTGTTTGGGGCAAGTGGAGATGCTACCCGGTCCCGGTCTAAGGGAATCAATGCTGTCCGCCATCTGATACGGATTCAGGCCTCCCTAGGTTTCCCAGAGAGAAATAGTCTGTGCTGTGATGGGTCCATCACTTTGGGTTTCCACTGGCTCCACCTGGTGTTCCTATTCTTGACTGCTCTTGGCAGGGCGTGTCCAGAGAGACTTGAGCTCTCAATGGAGAGCCCTACTTAATGACCTGGGAGGAGAAGAAAGCTCCAGTCACCTGGGAAGCAGATGGAGAAATTCAGATCAATTCAAAACAGATTGGAAACCGGAAGGGCCAAGTTGCCTCTCCTTCGAAGCTGGGGTTTTTCGGTGATATCGGAATGGGGGTGGTGCTGCTGCTGTGCCTGTGTGTGTGTGTGTGTGTGTGTGTGTGTGTGTGTCTGTGTGTGTTCACAGAATACCTAACTCCGTTTATATTGTCGAGGTCCCTTCAGTGGTTTAAAGGAAGATGAGATGGAATGTGCCCTGAGTCGACCGTTTCAGTGGATTCCCAGAGGCGGCCAGTTATTGAATCGGCCAGGCAACTACCAAGCACCAAACAAGCCACCAGCGGCCCAACAGGAAATGGTACACAGAAAACCAAATCACGCTCCCATTGCCTTTTGGCTTACAGGGCTCCGCAATTCCATCCGGGGACCTATGGGGAGACGAGTAGAACCCAGTAGAAAGAGGCGGTGAAGGGAGTCATCCTCGCAGGACTTGAGGGCAGTCCAAGAGCATTTCCTAACGGTAGGGGTGAGTGTGTGTGCGGGTCAGAGGGTGGGCTTGTGCTTCCATCCCAGAGGAACCAGTGTCTTTAGGTCAAGAAACAGCATCTGCACAAAGAGAGGAATCGCATCTCCTGGAAGCTCGGGGGGATCTCCCCGGCCAGGTAGTTGGTGGCTGGCCTGGCTGGGCTTGTTCGAGTGGAGGCTTGCAGCACGAGGAGACAGGTGGGCAGGGGGCCTCCACAGAGGGTGCCCTAGTACTTTTTGGGCGCCGTGTCCTGAACACAGGGCTCTGAGGAATGCGCAAAGCCGCCACGATGGTCAAGGGCCGAGTCCTGCCTGGAGCCTATCGGGGCAACTGACCATTGGCGCAGCTCTCGGTTGCTCTTCCAGACATCGCAGTCCTGACATTGCAGGTGGTCCCCAGGCACTGCCTGAGGCTGACCCTCAACACGACGAGGAGCAGTCTTGAAGCCCCAAGACGATGTCCCACACACACGTGGATCCTGTTTTTGGCCCCTCCTCCTTCGGCTTGGGTGATCTCAATCGGAGGGCGTGAGGATCTCTTTGAGGGATCCCGAGGCTGGCACAGTTGCATAAAGAGGCCCTCACAGATCAGAGGCCCTGGGCCAATGACCTCCAAGGCCATGAGTAACAACCCGCTAACGGGAAGACGTCCTCCAGCTTCCACACGGACATCTCCTCTGGCAAGCTACTTTCCAGAGTGGTCCTCTGTGCTGCACACATGCCAGGGGCTTGCGAGCTCCCTGATAGGCACGGCACTGGCCACACATGGACAGAACAGGCTCCACGGCTCATGTCCGTACTTGAGAATCTGGTGTGGCTGGCCTTGGACCCCAATGTGGCTGCAGCCCCGTTCTTCCCTCCACGTCATGTGTGCAGAAGGGCCAGCCCCAAGTGTCCACCGGCCTTGCAAACACTATCAGATGAGACCGAGGTCCTCCCAACGCCACCAGAGAGCCATTCCTCCACATAGCTTCTCTGGACAAAACCAAAACCCCATCTGTCCCGAGGACACCTTGGATGGGCATATTCCAGACATCCTAACCCATTCTCTTCGGGGAGGGAGAGCCACTGCCTTCCACCCAGTCTACAGAAGCTACAGGTTGGTGTGTCCCTAGCGCCAACTGAAGAACAAAACTCTAGGGCAGGTGAGATGTGGAGGGTTTCCGGCACAAGCTCCATCCACAGAGACATAACAGCAATCTACCTGTGGAGCTAGGCACGGAGCCACATGGGGCTACAGATGCATTAGTGCATAAACGCATGTGGAAGTTGATAGAGAACGAGATGGGTGGAAGTGACCAAGAAAAGTCTTCTTTGGTTCCTGGGAACATGGAACACATACTTGTCGGTCCTGGGTTTGGGGGTGGACTCATGAAACCAAGTCCACAATCTCTCATCTCTCAGGGCACGTGGGAAATAGGTAGAGGCAGAATAATAGCCCAAGGAAATAATCTGGCGACGCCCACCTTAATCCACAAAAGGTTTTGACCACATTCTTTCCCCGGGGGTTCTGCGCCCAAACATTCAGAAGCATAAGCATGATCCTGAGACTGTGTGGACATCTGTGTGTGTCCACGTGTGAGAGAAAATGAGATAGAGGGAGAGGGAAAGAGAGACATAGATCTGAAGAAAGGGAAAGAGAGACAAGGAGGAAGGCAGGGCAAAATGCAAAGTTGCGGGGGGGGGGAGGTGACTCATTGCCCCCCTGCATGATGAGCCTTAGGTGTGAATTTGGCCTCAGCTGAGAAGAGTGGGGTCAGGGACAATGTGCATGGATTGACTTCCGCTTGCGCTCCCCCTACATCCCTGGGAGGAATGCTTGCACAGAAGGCGCCCTCCATGCTGGCAGAGGGGGATGACTGCTGGGAAGTGTTAGAGCTGCCTCTCTGGCTTCTCTGTGCCCGATGCTGTGAACAAGACGTGGTCATGCCGCTGGCTTCTGCAGTCTGTCCCCGGCCCAGAAATCATCACCATTCGCTGAAGATGGGCAGGCATGACCGGACGGTTGGGGAATGGACTGAATCATGACCAAGACACCACCCTGGGGAGGCAAAGATAGCTTTATTATAGCAATGCAGTGTCCCATGGACCTTGAAAATCCAGGATGGACTTCCTCAAAGTTTCCTTTTGCAAGGGAGAGGAGTGACTCCGCTGAAGGAAGATCACGAAGACGCGGACAGGGAACACCTGCCTTCTTCCTGAGAAGCGCGGGAACATTGTTTGGAGAGATTCATGCCGATAGACACCAACCATAGAGAGGGGGGAATAAAAAGTGCAAAGTTTCTGGAAAGAACCACACTGTTCCCCACACTTCTGGAATGCGTCTGAGAGGGAGTGTGGCACCCGGGGCTGCCAATCTATGTCCACTGGAAAGACTCCGGGGCAAATAAGCCAGGCAAAGTCCAGAGGGCATTCTGGACTTGGGCCGGGACAGGATCGCTGGGCGATGGGGGCCTGCGGTCGTTTCCCATTTCGCCGGTTCCGAGCCCTCCCAGCCCGGATGGCTTGGCCTCCCTGGGATCCCACAGTCGAGACATGTAGCGTGCTGTCTTGGTCTACACGCTCAGCTTCTTCAGATTGGAAGTTCTGCTTCAGCAGGCGGCAAAGGCATGTGGAGGTGTCCTCCTTCGACCTCTCTTCCTTGCTTGGGTTCGCTGCCAAGGCCAGGGTTTCCACGGCCCCACAGTCTAGGGTCAGCGCACGGAGGAGGGCCGGTGTGTGTCCTGCCAATGGTCACGGAGGTGTCGGGGAGGGTATAAACGGCCCAGTGTCCTTGATGCCTTCAGGTGCCTCGTGGAGCTTGATGACGGTCGGGAATGCCATGGAGCCCCGTCCACGGGGCAGGGCGGAACAGCCTTCGGTCTTTCCAAGAGACAGATGCTCCTTTGGGCCTCGGGCTTCCTCTGGAGCATGAGCATTGCTTCCTGTTCCTTGTCCTTGCTGTCCCGTAAGGACTGCCTCTCAGAAAAGGACGTCTGAATGAACGGGGAGTGGGGAAGACGAGGCCTCCCCGGTCCTAGGCCTGAGGCCATGTGGAATCGTGCAGCATGGCCAGCAGGGCCTCAAACTCATCCTCAATGAAGGGTGCTTCCAGGGGTCCCGGAGGCTCCTCTTGCCGCAGACGCCCACTCGGAAAAGGCTGTGTGTCTTCCTCCCTCTCTGTGGCTGATAGAAGTTCCTCTAGGAAACTTGAGGCTTCTGCAGAAGCTGGGTGCTGTGGTTCCAGTGCACTAGAGAGCCCAGCAGTAGGGTGTGCCTGCCACCACCAGCCAGGGGTCTCAGCGTGTGCAGGCTGCCCAGCGGCTCCATCTGGAGCCTGTCCTGTGCTCAGGACAAGCCGCGAGCCCTCCCCCATCCACTGCGGGGCATTGTGGCTACCCAAGGGCCCTGCCTCCTGCACGGGTTGGCAAGGATTGTCATCTGGAGGCAGGGGATAGCCTTGGAAGGGCAGGGGTGCCATGCCAGGGTGCTCCTCTTGCCGCTGGCATTCCCCTTGGGTCGGGGGACAGAGACGGGCTTGACGAGCTGAGAGGCACCCTCCCAGAGTCGGTGCCATCAGGGAATGGCTCCTCATGGCTTCAGGAGCGGGAGAGTTGCTTCCTCCCTGCCAGGCTTGGGTGGGCGGGGCCATAGTGAGCCCCAGGACCTGGCTCCCAGGTTCGCCACCGGAAACCAGAGGGGCAAAGCCCATGGAGAGAACAGGAAGGGTCACTGCAGCCAAAGCCTGCATGCTTCCCAGAGGATTGGATGCAGCCAGAAGCTCAGAGCATCCGGGGGCAGTGGGCAGGGGGCTTGGGTCCCCCGGGACAGTCAGGTGACGACTGGCTTCGTGGTTTGCTGCCCGGTCATTCGCGGGGCCACTTCTGCTCTGCCCTGGGTGCCGAGCTCTTCTGTTCTGGAACCAGACCTGGGACAGAGAAGAGGGGTTGCGGACATGAGAAGCTGGGACAGATGCCAGCTCGGCTTGCCCTTTCCCCTGCTCGGGATCTCTCGGGGAGAAGGCCACGTCTGTGGCTCGGAATCTCAGGGCGGCTCTGTTCACACCTTTCCCCTGGCCCTTGTGAACTCGGGGCAAGTCCAGGGCAACTGTGGACACCTGGTCTGGCCGGGATTCCCCCTTGACTGGATGGAATGGCAGCCGCTCAGCACTGCTCTGCTGAGCTCCCCTCTGTAGTGCTCTGCCGTTCCTGCCTAGCCCTCCCTTTCTTTGCCTGTTGCAGCTTACGGACAAGCCATTCCTTGAGTCCTGCCGTCAAGACTTAGCTGAACACCTGCCCTCCTTGCCCAGGCTACCCCAAGTCCTCTGGACGTCCCTCAGCCCTTGATCCCCAGTGTCCCACTGCTTGTGATCCCGATGGCTAACTACCTCCTCTGCCTTGGAGGCCTTCAGCCCGGGTCTCCCGGCCTCACATCCACACACTCCGTCTACAGCCACATGTCTTTGGGGCCCAGGGCAACTCGTGGAGCGCCAGGAGTCCAAATCCACCAGAGATTTGTCTCTCTGTCTCCTCCGTTGGCTGGATGAGAAGGGTGTTCTCAGGAACGAGCACATTGAGCCTCCCCTCTCTCCAGGGACAAGACTTGTCCAAGTCCAGGCCGCTGCATGCCAGCTTCAAGCAGCCTCCCGGGCTCTTGCCCCAAGGGAGTGCCTTCCATACAGTCTACTTCCGTAGACCATAAAGCTGTTTCACAGGTCCTCTACCAGAAACCAGCCTCTCTGGAGCTGAGGGAGAACAAGCCTTCTCAACTGGGCCCTCCATGGACCTCTGCCCCACCTGGCCAGAATCCTAGGGCCCATAATCCTAGAGGATTAGGTTATCCAGAACAGGTGTGGCTTGTGGGCAGGATCCATTCCCGCCCCGGGGGTGCTGAGGCCCAGGACACTGACAAACACCTGGCCACTCACAGGGAAGCAACCCCACTCACACTCAGGGAATCCTGGGGGCCACATGGACAGCGCGCCCAAGCTGTTGAAGCACTGACATTTTGCGTGACCTCAAGAGAGGTGGCAACTTTTCCGTTTCCCCACTTCTGTCCACTCACCGTTTCTACACACATGGGCACGGCCCCCTCGCCTTCACGGCCTCCCCTAGCAACCCCCTATCGGCTGGCACATTCTGGTTTGTGCAGTCTCTCCCTTGCAAGGGCCATGCTTTCCCCATACTGCCCAGGCACTGGAACCCGTGGATAACCCCGACGAGCCCACGTTTCTCCAGCAATGTCTCAGGGGCCACTCTCCCCTGCACGTTCCACAGCTCACGGGCATCCTCTGCAAATGTACCTGAATGCGGGATTCTGGGAGGCCTGTGAGTCTGGCCAGGTGTTCTCTGGTAGAAATGCTAGGAAGTGGGTTCTTCTCAAAGGCTTGAAGGAGGAGACTGGTTTGGGATGGAGAAATGGCTGTCCGTTTCCTCCTGCCCTCCTTTGGGAAACATGCTGAAAGGAGAACAGAGTTAGAAAGAAGGGTTTGGAGCCCAGGCACATCCAGCGTGGAAAGAGAAATTGGTGTCTCTGTGTGCCTATGAGTGAATGTGTGTGTGTGTGTGTGTGTGTGTGTGTGTGTGTGTGTGTGTGTGTATCCTTGTGCTTTTACATTTTTGTCCTAGCTTCTCCTTCCCTGAGACTGTAGGGTCAGCACGGACAAAGCCACACAAGTCAGCGCTTGCCTCTAGATCCCGAGGTGACCCATGAACAGGACTCCCTCCTTTCTGGCACTTTCAGAACAGGAAGATTCAAGGCCTTTCTGTCCCGGAAACAATGCACCCGCCCTAGAGGCGGTGTAAACACACTGTCCATCGCTGGGAACACGAAAGGCAGCTGGAACAAGGTAACATGGATTCCTTACCTAAGCCGTCTTGCCAAACCCTTGACAAGCCCACACAGACCCGTTCCTGTGTGAAGGAGAAGCTCCAGAAGAGACGCGTTTGGTGTGCTGGGGACTCACCTGGAGTCCAAGCTGGAGGCTGTTCCTGTGCACACGATGGTCCTTCCACTTGGGAGTCTGCAGACGCCAATCGGCTCTGCCTTCGCTGTCTCGTGCGCTGGTTCTGGAACCACACCTAGGTGGCGAAAGAAGAACCGATGGTCCGGCAGCACTGGTGAACAGGATCTATCTATATCCGTATCTGTATCTGAATGTCCATCATCTCTGTCTGTCTCTATGTCTATCACCTGTCTACCTCCGTAGCTTCCATTCCTTTATTTCTCTCAGGCCTTAAGTCTCAGAGTGTTTGGTGTGGGCCACGCGATAACTCTGGGCAAATGATTTCGAGGGGAAGTCGGGCTGGATGTGTCGACCCGTTGGAGTGCACGGGCCTTGCCCTCCCGTGGTCCCCGTGTTCTCAGACTGAATGACTTGGAATGACTTCAGAGGGCATGGGCTCCCCGGGGATGCCCATACTGGAGCCCAAGCATCTGAGCTCCCCAGCTGGGCATGGAGATTGACATGCACTGGCTTCAGCCAGATTGTGTCCACAACTTGTCCCCCGGGGAGAATGAAAGAGAAGCTCAAGCCTACCTGGATCCTGGACTCTGGAATGTCTAGCGCTCGGGCCAGTCGTTCTCTGGTGGTGATGCCAGGGTACCGGTTCTGCTGGAACGAGGCTTGCAGAGCCTCTTTCTGCCACGGCCTCAAAACAAGCCGCCTCCGTCGGGATCCTGGCGGGAGTGGGCCTGTTGCAGGGAAAATGGAACTGGATTACGAAGGCTTGCACAGGAATGCAAAGAGGCAGTGCCGTCTCAGCTCTTCACTTTCTGCCCTGTCGGACCCTTCCCAGGCCGGAGATTATTGTCCCCTTGCCAGCCACCGATCCACCTGAGAGCCTGCTCAATAGGACGCCGGCAGCCTGCCATCTGTCCCTGGGAACGGGCGATAGTCCAGGATCTAGGGAGATACCAACCTGTCCCAAGCCATGTGATGGCATGCCAACGAATTGAGGAGACCCGCGGGGGGAGTGAGGGAGGAAAGCACCTTAGGGGGAACCAAGAGGATCCCACTGCTCCTAAGAAACATCCAGGACAAATCCGACAGTACATGCTGCCCAGTGCTGCTGCGTTGAAGGTGAAAGTTCCGTTTTTGTCAGTGACTCCTAACAGAGGTCCCGAATCTCGACCCGTCCTCTGCCCCCTGAGATCTAGCTTGCCTATTTTCCAAAGAGGGACTCTTGTTGGGACTCCTGGCCACCGACTTCAGTTTTGCTTCCGACGGCAGCCACGCACAAGCCTGTCTCAGTCCCCTTCCCCCAACCCTCTGTGAATCAGAACCTTCCAGCACGGGGCCCGACTGGCTGGATGGACCCTCTTACTCTCCTGAAGCCAGGAAAGTAATCGGGGCCTTTGGGGAACCCAAGCAGGGAGCAGGGCCTCTGAGGGGAACTTACTCCTTGATGTGCTGGTGGGAGCCATGCCGCTGGAGTCCCTCGGGTCCCAGAGCACTGGCCGGTCAACTGGGCAGGACCCGGCAGCGTGCGGCTTATCAAAGCCTAGGATGGCCCACCCCCTATCAGTTGGACAGCTTCCGGCGGTAGCCCTGCCTTCAGTGGTTCCGACCACTGGGAGAAGGGGTGTTCAGCAGGAGTTCGGGACCACCTGAGCCGAGAGCGGGAGCTGGGCAGGTGGATGTGCCCGCCCCACCCTCCTCTGCAAGGAATGTGCCTCTCCCACTCCCGCAAGCTTGGCTCCAGGATGACAGTCCTGACCCAGCCCTCCACAGTGCTGTGGAGACTCTGGGGACTGTTAGGGCCGATTTCATGTTCAAACCTGTGGAACTCTTAGCGCCTGCTTAGCCAGAGCGGCTCCATATTGCCTGGGTAGCCTTATTGTAGTTCACATCCCTGGACTTCATTCCGGGAATCAACACCCCAGTAGTTCCTGGTATCGGTTCTGGGTATCGATTCTGGGAGTAAACGCCCTAACCACAGAAGCCACGTTCCTGGAGGTCTGTGCTTAGGCTCTATAAAACCAGCCTGTGGGATCGGGTCGGGGTCGCACTCTTCGGAGGCAGACCTGGCTGCTCAGTCTGACTTCGAATGCTGGGCATAGAGTAAAGCTTGGCAGGACGTTCACTTTGTCTCAGTCTCGTTCCCCTGGCCGGTCATTCTGACTTCTAATGCTTGGCAGAGAATAAAGCCTTGCATCTCAGCCTCAGCCTCGTTCCTTTGATAACGGACCCCATCGGGGACTGTGTCTAGGACTGGACCCGGTGAAGGCCTTTCCACCCTTGCTTCAGACTCTGGCATGTGGGTGTGGAGCACGAGTCCCCTTTGGCCACCCAAGACGAGCCCCCTAATTAAGTTCCCTTCTATTGCATCACATGGCTTTCTGTCTTTCTTTCCATTGTTATAGGTACTGTGTATTTATTGGGACGTTGGTCATGTTTCATTGGAGAGCTTTCCATTTCTCTCCCCTTTGTTTTCATATGTTGGCTGATTTTTGTATTACTTGAAAAAAATTATTTGGTAAACGCCCTGGTATGTTCACCGTCCCCCGCCAATTGGGACTGGTCACCCACTTCGTTTGGTGTCTAGGTGCCCTCCAGGTCTGGGGAATCCATTTCGGAAGACACCCTGGCAGCTCCCCGGCAGCTCGCGAAGCAACACTTCCCTGGGGAGCCAGGCGGGAGACTGAGATCAGACAGCTGAGAGAGGAGGCATGTAAGAGAGAGATGGCGAGCCAGCCATCGCCATGTACGTGGAATGGATTGGTCCACAGCCTTAGCTGCTTGTGGGGACAAGCTCGGAGGAAAGGCATGGGACGTGTGAACGTGCAGTGTTTGGGGCAAGTGGAGATGCTACCCGGTCCCGGTCTAAGGGAATCAATGCTGTCCGCCATCTGATACGGATTCAGGCCTCCCTAGGTTTCCCAGAGAGAAATAGTCTGTGCTGTGATGGGTCCATCACTTTGGGTTTCCACTGGCTCCACCTGGTGTTCCTATTCTTGACTGCTCTTGGCAGGGCGTGTCCAGAGAGACTTGAGCTCTCAATGGAGAGCCCTACTTAATGACCTGGGAGGAGAAGAAAGCTCCAGTCACCTGGGAAGCAGATGGAGAAATTCAGATCAATTCAAAACAGATTGGAAACCGGAAGGGCCAAGTTGCCTCTCCTTCGAAGCTGGGGTTTTTCGGTGATATCGGAATGGGGGTGGTGCTGCTGCTGTGCCTGTGTGTGTGTGTGTGTGTGTGTGTGTGTGTGTCTGTGTGTGTTCACAGAATACCTAACTCCGTTTATATTGTCGAGGTCCCTTCAGTGGTTTAAAGGAAGATGAGATGGAATGTGCCCTGAGTCGACCGTTTCAGTGGATTCCCAGAGGCGGCCAGTTATTGAATCGGCCAGGCAACTACCAAGCACCAAACAAGCCACCAGCGGCCCAACAGGAAATGGTACACAGAAAACCAAATCACGCTCCCATTGCCTTTTGGCTTACAGGGCTCCGCAATTCCATCCGGGGACCTATGGGGAGACGAGTAGAACCCAGTAGAAAGAGGCGGTGAAGGGAGTCATCCTCGCAGGACTTGAGGGCAGTCCAAGAGCATTTCCTAACGGTAGGGGTGAGTGTGTGTGCGGGTCAGAGGGTGGGCTTGTGCTTCCATCCCAGAGGAACCAGTGTCTTTAGGTCAAGAAACAGCATCTGCACAAAGAGAGGAATCGCATCTCCTGGAAGCTCGAGGGGATCTCCCCGGCCAGGTAGTTGGTGGCTGGCCTGGCTGGGCTTGTTCGAGTGGAGGCTTGCAGCACGAGGAGACAGGTGGGCAGGGGGCCTCCACAGAGGGTGCCCTAGTACTTTTTGGGCGCCGTGTCCTGAACACAGGGCTCTGAGGAATGCGCAAAGCCGCCACGATGGTCAAGGGCCGAGTCCTGCCTGGAGCCTATCGGGGCAACTGACCATTGGCGCAGCTCTCGGTTGCTCTTCCAGACATCGCAGTCCTGACATTGCAGGTGGTCCCCAGGCACTGCCTGAGGCTGACCCTCAACACGACGAGGAGCAGTCTTGAAGCCCCAAGACGATGTCCCACACACACGTGGATCCTGTTTTTGGCCCCTCCTCCTTCGGCTTGGGTGATCTCAATCGGAGGGCGTGAGGATCTCTTTGAGGGATCCCGAGGCTGGCACAGTTGCATAAAGAGGCCCTCACAGATCAGAGGCCCTGGGCCAATGACCTCCAAGGCCATGAGTAACAACCCGCTAACGGGAAGACGTCCTCCAGCTTCCACACGGACATCTCCTCTGGCAAGCTACTTTCCAGAGTGGTCCTCTGTGCTGCACACATGCCAGGGGCTTGCGAGCTCCCTGATAGGCACGGCACTGGCCACACATGGACAGAACAGGCTCCACGGCTCATGTCCGTACTTGAGAATCTGGTGTGGCTGGCCTTGGACCCCAATGTGGCTGCAGCCCCGTTCTTCCCTCCACGTCATGTGTGCAGAAGGGCCAGCCCCAAGTGTCCACCGGCCTTGCAAACACTATCAGATGAGACCGAGGTCCTCCCAACGCCACCAGAGAGCCATTCCTCCACATAGCTTCTCTGGACAAAACCAAAACCCCATCTGTCCCGAGGACACCTTGGATGGGCATATTCCAGACATCCTAACCCATTCTCTTCGGGGAGGGAGAGCCACTGCCTTCCACCCAGTCTACAGAAGCTACAGGTTGGTGTGTCCCTAGCGCCAACTGAAGAACAAAACTCTAGGGCAGGTGAGATGTGGAGGGTTTCCGGCACAAGCTCCATCCACAGAGACATAACAGCAATCTACCTGTGGAGCTAGGCACGGAGCCACATGGGGCTACAGATGCATTAGTGCATAAACGCATGTGGAAGTTGATAGAGAACGAGATGGGTGGAAGTGACCAAGAAAAGTCTTCTTTGGTTCCTGGGAACATGGAACACATACTTGTCGGTCCTGGGTTTGGGGGTGGACTCATGAAACCAAGTCCACAATCTCTCATCTCTCAGGGCACGTGGGAAATAGGTAGAGGCAGAATAATAGCCCAAGGAAATAATCCGGCGACGCCCACCTTAATCCACAAAAGGTTTTGACCACATTCTTTCCCCGGGGGTTCTGCGCCCAAACATTCAGAAGCATAAGCATGATCCTGAGACTGTGTGGACATCTGTGTGTGTCCACGTGTGAGAGAAAATGAGATAGAGGGAGAGGGAAAGAGAGACAGAGATCTGAAGAAAGGGAAAGAGAGACAAGGAGGAAGGGCAGGGCAAAATGCAAAGTTGCGGGGTGGGGGGAGGTGACTCATTGCCCCCCTGCATGATGAGCCTTAGGTGTGAATTTGGCCTCAGCTGAGAAGAGTGGGGTCAGGGACAATGTGCATGGATTGACTTCCGCTTGCGCTCCCCCTACATCCCTGGGAGGAATGCTTGCACAGAAGGCGCCCTCCATGCTGGCAGAGGGGGATGACTGCTGGGAAGTGTTAGAGCTGCCTCTCTGGCTTCTCTGTGCCCGATGCTGTGAACAAGACGTGGTCATGCCGCTGGCTTCTGCAGTCTGTCCCCGGCCCAGAAATCATCACCATTCGCTGAAGATGGGCAGGCATGACCGGACGGTTGGGGAATGGACTGAATCATGACCAAGACACCACCCTGGGGAGGCAAAGATAGCTTTATTATAGCAATGCAGTGTCCCATGGACCTTGAAAATCCAGGATGGACTTCCTCAAAGTTTCCTGTTGCAAGGGAGAGGAGTGACCCCGCTGAAGGAAGATCACGAAGACGCGGACAGGGAACACCTGCCTTCTTCCTGAGAAGCGCGGGAACATTGTTTGGAGAGATTCATGCCGATAGACACCAACCATAGAGAGGGGGGAATAAAAAGTGCAAAGTTTCTGGAAAGAACCACACTGTTCCCCACATTTCTGGAATGCGTCTGAGAGGGAGTGTGGCACCCGGGGCTGCCAATCTATGTCCACTGGAAAGACTCCGGGGCAAATAAGCCAGGCAAAGTCCAGAGGGCATTCTGGACTTGGGCCGAGACAGGATCGCTGGGCGATGGGGGCCTGCGGTCATTTCCCATTTCGCCGGTTCCGAGCCCTCCCAGCCCGGATGGCTTGGCCTCCCTGGGATCCCACAGTCGAGACATGTAGCGTGCTGTCGTGGTCTACACGCTCAGCTTCTTCAGATTGGAAGTTCTGCTTCAGCAGGCGGCTAAGGCATGTGGAGGTGTCCTCCTTCGACCTCTCTTCCTTGCTTGGGTTCGCTGCCAAGGCCAGGGTTTCCACGGCCCCGCAGTCTAGGGTCAGCGCACGGAGGAGGGCCGGTGTGTGTCCTGCCAATGGTCACGGAGGTGTCGGGGAGGGTATAAACGGCCCAGTGTCCTTGATGCCTTCAGGTGCCTCGTGGAGCTTGATGACGGTCGGGAATGCCATGGAGCCCCGTCCATGGGGCAGGGCGGAACAGCCTTCGGTCTTTCCAAGAGACAGATGCTCCTTTGGGCCTCGGGCTTCCTCTGGAGCATGAGCATTGCTTCCTGTTCCTTGTCCTTGCTGTCCCGTAAGGACTGCCTCTCAGAAAAGGACGTCTGAATGAACGGGGAGTGGGGAAGACGAGGCCTCCCCGGTCCTAGGCCTGAGGCCATGTGGAATCGTGCAGCATGGCCAGCAGGGCCTCAAACTCATCCTCAATGAAGGGTGCTTCCAGGGGTCCCGGAGGCTCCTCTTGCCGCAGACGCCCACTCGGAAAAGGCTGTGTGTCTTCCTCCCTCTCTGTGGCTGATAGAAGTTCCTCTAGGAAACTTGAGGCTTCTGCAGAAGCTGGGTGCTGTGGTTCCAGTGCACTAGAGAGCCCAGCAGTAGGGTGTGCCTGCCACCACCAGCCAGGGGTCTCAGTGTGTGCAGGCTGCCCAGCGGCTCCATCTGGAGCCTGTCCTGTGCTCAGGACAAGATGCGAGCCCTCCCCCATCCACTGCGGGGCATTGTGGCTACCCAAGGGCCCTGCCTCCTGCACGGGTTGGCAAGGATTGTCATCTGGAGGCAGGGGATAGCCTTGGAAGGGCAGGGGTGCCATGCCAGGGTGCTCCTCTTGCCGCTGGCATTCCCCTTGGGTCGGGGGACAGAGACGGGCTTGACGAGCTGAGAGGCACCCTCCCAGAGTCGGTGCCATCAGGGAATGGCTCCTCATGGCTTCAGGAGCGGGAGAGTTGCTTCCTCCCTGCCAGGCTTGGGTGGGCGGGGCCATAGTGAGCCCCAGGACCTGGCTCCCAGGTTCGCCACCGGAAACCAGAGGGGCAAAGCCCATGGAGAGAACAGGAAGGGTCACTGCAGCCAAAGCCTGCATGCTTCCCAGAGGATTGGATGCAGCCAGAAGCTCAGAGCATCCGGGGACAGTGGGCAGGGGGCTTGGGTCCCCCGGGACAGTCAGGTGATGACTGGCTTCGTGGTTTGCTGCCCGGTCATTCGCGGGGCCACTTCTGCTCTGCCCTGGGTGCCGAGCTCTTCTGTTCTGGAACCAGACCTGGGACAGAGAAGAGGGGTTGCGGACATGAGAAGCTGGGACAGATGCCAGCTCGGCTTGCCCTTTCCCCTGCTCGGGATCTCTCGGGGAGAAGGCCACGTCTGTGGCTCGGAATCTCAGGGCGGCTCTGTTCACACCTTTCCCCTGGCCCTTGTGAACTCGGGGCAAGTCCAGGGCAACTGTGGACACCTGGTCTGGCCGGGATTCCCCCTTGACTGGATGGAATGGCAGCCGCTCAGCACTGCTCTGCTGAGCTCCCCTCTGTAGTGCTCTGCCGTCCCTGCCTAGCCCTCCCTTTCTTTGCCTGTTGCAGCTTACGGACAAGCCATTCCTTGAGTCCTGCCGTCAAGACTTAGCTGAACACCTGCCCTCCTTGCCCAGGCTACCCCAAGTCCTCTGGGCGTCCCTCAGCCCTTGATCCCCAGTGTCCCACTGCTTGTGATCCCGATGGCTAACTACCTCCTCTGCCTTGGAGGCCTTCAGCCCGGGTCTCCCGGCCTCACATCCACACACTCCGTCTACAGCCACATGTCTTTGGGGCCCAGGGCAACTCGTGGAGCGCCAGGAGTCCAAATCCACCAGAGATTTGTCTCTCTGTCTCCTCCGTTGGCTGGATGAGAAGGGTGTTCTCAGGAACGAGCACATTGAGCCTCCCCTCTCTCCAGGGACAAGACTTGTCCAAGTCCAGGCCGCTGCATGCCAGCTTCAAGCAGCCTCCCGGGCTCTTGCCCCAAGGGAGTGCCTTCCATACAGTCTACTTCCGTAGACCATAAAGCTGTTTCACAGGTCCTCTACCAGAAACCAGCCTCTCTGGAGCTGAGGGAGAACAAGCCTTCTCAACTGGGCCCTCCATGGACCTCTGCCCCACCTGGCCAGAATCCTAGGGCCCATAATCCTAGAGGATTAGGTTATCCAGAACAGGTGTGGCTTGTGGGCAGGATCCATTCCCGCCCCGGGGGTGCTGAGGCCCAGGACACTGACAAACACCTGGCCACTCACAGGGAAGCAACCCCACTCACACTCAGGGAATCCTGGGGGCCACATGGACAGCGCGCCCAAGCTGTTGAAGCACTGACATTTTGCGTGACCTCAAGAGAGGTGGCAACTTTTCCGTTTCCCCACTTCTGTCCACTCACCGTTTCTACACACATGGGCACGGCCCCCTCGCCTTCACGGCCTCCCCTAGCAACCCCCTATCGGCTGGCACATTCTGGTTTGTGCAGTCTCTCCCTTGCAAGGGCCATGCTTTCCCCATACTGCCCAGGCACTGGAACCCGTGGATAACCCCGACGAGCCCACGTTTCTCCAGCAATGTCTCAGGGGCCACTCTCCCCTGCACGTTCCACAGCTCACGGGCATCCTCTGCAAATGTACCTGAATGCGGGATTCTGGGAGGCCTGTGAGTCTGGCCAGGTGTTCTCTGGTAGAAATGCTAGGAAGTGGGTTCTTCTCAAAGGCTTGAAGGAGGAGACTGGTTTGGGATGGAGAAATGGCTGTCCGTTTCCTCCTGCCCTCCTTTGGGAAACATGCTGAAAGGAGAACAGAGTTAGAAAGAAGGGTTTGGAGCCCAGGCACATCCAGCGTGGAAAGAGAAATTGGTGTCTCTGTGTGCCTATGAGTGAATGTGTGTGTGTGTGTGTGTGTGTGTGTGTGTGTGTGTGTGTGTGTGTGTGTATCCTTGTGCTTTTACATTTTTGTCCTAGCTTCTCCTTCCCTGAGACTGTAGGGTCAGCACGGACAAAGCCACACAAGTCAGCGCTTGCCTCTAGATCCCGAGGTGACCCATGAACAGGACTCCCTCCTTTCTGGCACTTTCAGAACAGGAAGATTCAAGGCCTTTCTGTCCCGGAAACAATGCACCCGCCCTAGAGGCGGTGTAAACACACTGTCCATCGCTGGGAACACGAAAGGCAGCTGGAACAAGGTAACATGGATTCCTTACCTAAGCCGTCTTGCCAAACCCTTGACAAGCCCACACAGACCCGTTCCTGTGTGAAGGAGAAGCTCCAGAAGAGACGCGTTTGGTGTGCTGGGGACTCACCTGGAGTCCAAGCTGGAGGCTGTTCCTGTGCACACGATGGTCCTTCCACTTGGGAGTCTGCAGACGCCAATCGGCTCTGCCTTCGCTGTCTCGTGCGCTGGTTCTGGAACCACACCTAGGTGGCGAAAGAAGAACCGATGGTCCGGCAGCACTGGTGAACAGGATCTATCTATATCCGTATCTGTATCTGAATGTCCATCATCTCTGTCTGTCTCTATGTCTATCACCTGTCTACCTCCGTAGCTTCCATTCCTTTATTTCTCTCAGGCCTTAAGTCTCAGAGTGTTTGGTGTGGGCCACGCGATAACTCTGGGCAAATGATTTCGAGGGGAAGTCGGGCTGGATGTGTCGACCCGTTGGAGTGCACGGGCCTTGCCCTCCCGTGGTCCCCGTGTTCTCAGACTGAATGACTTGGAATGACTTCAGAGGGCATGGGCTCCCCGGGGATGCCCATACTGGAGCCCAAGCATCTGAGCTCCCCAGCTGGGCATGGAGATTGACATGCACTGGCTTCAGCCAGATTGTGTCCACAACTTGTCCCCCGGGGAGAATGAAAGAGAAGCTCAAGCCTACCTGGATCCTGGACTCTGGAATGTCTAGCGCTCGGGCCAGTCGTTCTCTGGTGGTGATGCCAGGGTACCGGTTCTGCTGGAACGAGGCTTGCAGAGCCTCTTTCTGCCACGGCCTCAAAACAAGCCGCCTCCGTCGGGATCCTGGCGGGAGTGGGCCTGTTGCAGGGAAAATGGAACTGGATTACGAAGGCTTGCACAGGAATGCAAAGAGGCAGTGCCGTCTCAGCTCTTCACTTTCTGCCCTGTCGGACCCTTCCCAGGCCGGAGATTATTGTCCCCTTGCCAGCCACCGATCCACCTGAGAGCCTGCTCAATAGGACGCCGGCAGCCTGCCATCTGTCCCTGGGAACGGGCGATAGTCCAGGATCTAGGGAGATACCAACCTGTCCCAAGCCATGTGATGGCATGCCAACGAATTGAGGAGACCCGCGGGGGGAGTGAGGGAGGAAAGCACCTTAGGGGGAACCAAGAGGATCCCACTGCTCCTAAGAAACATCCAGGACAAATCCGACAGTACATGCTGCCCAGTGCTGCTGCGTTGAAGGTGAAAGTTCCGTTTTTGTCAGTGACTCCTAACAGAGGTCCCGAATCTCGACCCGTCCTCTGCCCCCTGAGATCTAGCTTGCCTATTTTCCAAAGAGGGACTCTTGTTGGGACTCCTGGCCACCGACTTCAGTTTTGCTTCCGACGGCAGCCACGCACAAGCCTGTCTCAGTCCCCTTCCCCCAACCCTCTGTGAATCAGAACCTTCCAGCACGGGGCCCGACTGGCTGGATGGACCCTCTTACTCTCCTGAAGCCAGGAAAGTAATCGGGGCCTTTGGGGAACCCAAGCAGGGAGCAGGGCCTCTGAGGGGAACTTACTCCTTGATGTGCTGGTGGGAGCCATGCCGCTGGAGTCCCTCGGGTCCCAGAGCACTGGCCGGTCAACTGGGCAGGACCCGGCAGCGTGCGGCTTATCAAAGCCTAGGATGGCCCACCCCCTATCAGTTGGACAGCTTCCGGCGGTAGCCCTGCCTTCAGTGGTTCCGACCACTGGGAGAAGGGGTGTTCAGCAGGAGTTCGGGACCACCTGAGCCGAGAGCGGGAGCTGGGCAGGTGGATGTGCCCGCCCCACCCTCCTCTGCAAGGAATGTGCCTCTCCCACTCCCGCAAGCTTGGCTCCAGGATGACAGTCCTGACCCAGCCCTCCACAGTGCTGTGGAGACTCTGGGGACTGTTAGGGCCGATTTCATGTTCAAACCTGTGGAACTCTTAGCGCCTGCTTAGCCAGAGCGGCTCCATATTGCCTGGGTAGCCTTATTGTAGTTCACATCCCTGGACTTCATTCCGGGAATCAACACCCCAGTAGTTCCTGGTATCGGTTCTGGGTATCGATTCTGGGAGTAAACGCCCTAACCACAGAAGCCACGTTCCTGGAGGTCTGTGCTTAGGCTCTATAAAACCAGCCTGTGAGATCGGGTCGGGGTCGCACTCTTCGGAGGCAGACCTGGCTGCTCAGTCTGACTTCGAATGCTGGGCATAGAGTAAAGCTTGGCAGGACGTTCACTTTGTCTCAGTCTCGTTCCCCTGGCCGGTCATTCTGACTTCTAATGCTTGGCAGAGAATAAAGCCTTGCATCTCAGCCTCAGCCTCGTTCCTTTGATAACGGACCCCATCGGGGACTGTGTCTAGGACTGGACCCGGTGAAGGCCTTTCCACCCTTGCTTCAGACTCTGGCATGTGGGTGTGGAGCACGAGTCCCCTTTGGCCACCCAAGACGAGCCTCCTAATTAAGTTCCCTTCTATTGCATCACATGGCTTTCTGTCTTTCTTTCCATTGTTATAGGTACTGTGTATTTATTGGGACGTTGGTCATGTTTCATTGGAGAGCTTTCCATTTCTCTCCCCCTTTGTTTTCATATGTTGGCTGATTTTTGTATTACTTGAAAAAAATTATTTGGTAAACGCCCTGGTATGTTCACCGTCCCCCGCCAATTGGGACTGGTCACCCACTTCGTTTGGTGTCTAGGTGCCCTCCAGGTCTGGGGAATCCATTTCGGAAGACACCCTGGCAGCTCCCCGGCAGCTCGCGAAGCAACACTTCCCTGGGGAGCCAGGCGGGAGACTGAGATCAGACAGCTGAGAGAGGAGGCATGTAAGAGAGAGATGGCGAGCCAGCCATCGCCATGTACGTGGAATGGATTGGTCCACAGCCTTAGCTGCTTGTGGGGACAAGCTCGGAGGAAAGGCATGGGACGTGTGAACGTGCAGTGTTTGGGGCAAGTGGAGATGCTACCCGGTCCCGGTCTAAGGGAATCAATGCTGTCCGCCATCTGATACGGATTCAGGCCTCCCTAGGTTTCCCAGAGAGAAATAGTCTGTGCTGTGATGGGTCCATCACTTTGGGTTTCCACTGGCTCCACCTGGTGTTCCTATTCTTGACTGCTCTTGGCAGGGCGTGTCCAGAGAGACTTGAGCTCTCAATGGAGAGCCCTACTTAATGACCTGGGAGGAGAAGAAAGCTCCAGTCACCTGGGAAGCAGATGGAGAAATTCAGATCAATTCAAAACAGATTGGAAACCGGAAGGGCCAAGTTGCCTCTCCTTCGAAGCTGGGGTTTTTCGGTGATATCGGAATGGGGGTGGTGCTGCTGCTGTGCCTGTGTGTGTGTGTGTGTGTGTGTGTGTGTGTGTGTGTGTTCACAGAATACCTAACTCCGTTTATATTGTCCGTTTATATTTAAACCACCTTCAGTGGTTTAAAGGAAGATGAGATGGAATGTGCCCTGAGTCGACCGTTTCAGTGGATTCCCAGAGGCGGCCAGTTATTGAATCGGCCAGGCAACTACCAAGCACCAAACAAGCCACCAGCGGCCCAACAGGAAATGGTACACAGAAAACCAAATCACGCTCCCATTGCCTTTTGGCTTACAGGGCTCCGCTATTCCATCCGGGGACCTATGGGGAGACGAGTAGAACCCAGTAGAAAGAGGCGGTGAAGGGAGTCATCCTCGCAGGACTTGAGGGCAGTCCAAGAGCATTTCCTAACGGTAGGGGTGAGTGTGTGTGCGGGTCAGAGGGTGGGCTTGTGCTTCCGTCCCAGAGGAACCAGTGTCTTTAGGTCAAGAAACAGCATCTGCACAAAGAGAGGAATCGCATCTCCTGGAAGCTCGAGGGGATCTCCCCGGCCAGGTAGTTGGTGGCTGGCCTGGCTGGGCTTGTTCGAGTGGAGGCTTGCAGCACGAGGAGACAGGTGGGCAGGGGGCCTCCACAGAGGGTGCCCTAGTACTTTTTGGGCGCCGTGTCCTGAACACAGGGCTCTGAGGAATGCGCAAAGCCGCCACGATGGTCAAGGGCCGAGTCCTGCCTGGAGCCTATCGGGGCAACTGACCATTGGCGCAGCTCTCGGTTGCTCTTCCAGACATCGCAGTCCTGACATTGCAGGTGGTCCCCAGGCACTGCCTGAGGCTGACCCTCAACACGACGAGGAGCAGTCTTGAAGCCCCAAGACGATGTCCCACACACACGTGGATCCTGTTTTTGGCCCCTCCTCCTTCGGCTTGGGTGATCTCAATCGGAGGGCGTGAGGATCTCTTTGAGGGATCCCGAGGCTGGCACAGCTGCATAAAGAGGCCCTCACAGATCAGAGGCCCTGGGCCAATGACCTCCAAGGCCATGAGTAACAACCCGCTAACGGGAAGACGTCCTCCAGCTTCCACACGGACATCTCCTCTGGCAAGCTACTTTCCAGAGTGGTCCTCTGTGCTGCACACATGCCAGGGGCTTGCGAGCTCCCTGATAGGCACGGCACTGGCCACACATGGACAGAACAGGCTCCACGGCTCATGTCCGTACTTGAGAATCTGGTGTGGCTGGCCTTGGACCCCAATGTGGCTGCAGCCCCGTTCTTCCCTCCACGTCATGTGTGCAGAAGGGCCAGCCCCAAGTGTCCACCGGCCTTGCAAACACTATCAGATGAGACCGAGGTCCTCCCAACGCCACCAGAGAGCCATTCCTCCACATAGCTTCTCTGGACAAAACCAAAACCCCATCTGTCCCGAGGACACCTTGGATGGGCATATTCCAGACATCCTAACCCATTCTCTTCGGGGAGGGAGAGCCACTGCCTTCCACCCAGTCTACAGAAGCTACAGGTTGGTGTGTCCCTAGCGCCAACTGAAGAACAAAACTCTAGGGCAGGTGAGATGTGGAGGGTTTCCGGCACAAGCTCCATCCACAGAGACATAACAGCAATCTACCTGTGGAGCTAGGCACGGAGCCACATGGGGCTACAGATGCATTAGTGCATAAACGCATGTGGAAGTTGATAGAGAACGAGATGGGTGGAAGTGACCAAGAAAAGTCTTCTTTGGTTCCTGGGAACATGGAACACATACTTGTCGGTCCTGGGTTTGGGGGTGGACTCATGAAACCAAGTCCACAATCTCTCATCTCTCAGGGCACGTGGGAAATAGGTAGAGGCAGAATAATAGCCCAAGGAAATAATCCGGCGACGCCCACCTTAATCCACAAAAGGTTTTGACCACATTCTTTCCCCGGGGGTTCTGCGCCCAAACATTCAGAAGCATAAGCATGATCCTGAGACTGTGTGGACATCTGTGTGTGTCCACGTGTGAGAGAAAATGAGATAGAGGGAGAGGGAAAGAGAGACAGAGATCTGAAGAAAGGGAAAGAGAGACAAGGAGGAAGGGCAGGGCAAAATGCAAAGTTGCGGGGTGGGGGGGAGGTGACTCATTGCCCCCCTGCATGATGAGCCTTAGGTGTGAATTTGGCCTCAGCTGAGAAGAGTGGGGTCAGGGACAATGTGCATGGATTGACTTCCGCTTGCGCTCCCCCTACATCCCTGGGAGGAATGCTTGCACAGAAGGCGCCCTCCATGCTGGCAGAGGGGGATGACTGCTGGGAAGTGTTAGAGCTGCCTCTCTGGCTTCTCTGTGCCCGATGCTGTGAACAAGACGTGGTCATGCCGCTGGCTTCTGCAGTCTGTCCCCGGCCCAGAAATCATCACCATTCGCTGAAGATGGGCAGGCATGACCGGACGGTTGGGGAATGGACTGAATCATGACCAAGACACCACCCTGGGGAGGCAAAGATAGCTTTATTATAGCAATGCAGTGTCCCATGGACCTTGAAAATCCAGGATGGACTTCCTCAAAGTTTCCTTTTGCAAGGGAGAGGAGTGACCCCGCTGAAGGAAGATCACGAAGACGCGGACAGGGAACACCTGCCTTCTTCCTGAGAAGCGCGGGAACATTGTTTGGAGAGATTCATGCTGATAGACACCAACCATAGAGAGGGGGGAATAAAAAGTGCAAAGTTTCTGGAAAGAACCACACTGTTCCCCACATTTCTGGAAAGCGTCTGAGAGGGAGTGTGGCACCCGGGGCTGCCAATCTATGTCCACTGGAAAGACTCCGGGGCAAATAAGCCAGGCAAAGTCCAGAGGGCATTCTGGACTTGGGCCGGGACAGGATCGCTGGGTGATGGGGGCCTGCGGTCGTTTCCCATTTCGCCGGTTCCGAGCCCTCCCAGCCCGGATGGCTTGGCCTCCCTGGGATCCCACAGTCGAGACATGTAGCGTGCTGTCGTGGTCTACACGCTCAGCTTCTTCAGATTGGAAGTTCTGCTTCAGCAGGCGGCAAAGGCATGTGGAGGTGTCCTCCTTCGACCTCTCTTCCTTGCTTGGGTTCGCTGCCAAGGCCAGGGTTTCCACGGCCCCGCAGTCTAGGGTCAGCGCACGGAGGAGGGCCGGTGTGTGTCCTGCCAATGGTCACGGAGGTGTCGGGGAGGGTATAAACGGCCCAGTGTCCTTGATGCCTTCAGGTGCCTCGTGGAGCTTGATGACGGTCGGGAATGCCATGGAGCCCCGTCCACGGGGCAGGGCGGAACAGCCTTCGGTCTTTCCAAGAGACAGATGCTCCTTTGGGCCTCGGGCTTCCTCTGGAGCATGAGCATTGCTTCCTGTTCCTTGTCCTTGCTGTCCCGTAAGGACTGCCTCTCAGAAAAGGACGTCTGAATGAACGGGGAGTGGGGAAGACGAGGCCTCCCCGGTCCTAGGCCTGAGGCCATGTGGAATCGTGCAGCATGGCCAGCAGGGCCTCAAACTCATCCTCAATGAGGGGTGCTTCCAGGGGTCCCGGAGGCTCCTCTTGCCGCAGACGCCCACTCGGAAAAGGCTGTGTGTCTTCCTCCCTCTCTGTGGCTGATAGAAGTTCCTCTAGGAAACTTGAGGCTTCTGCAGAAGCTGGGTGCTGTGGTTCCAGTGCACTAGAGAGCCCAGCAGTAGGGTGTGCCTGCCACCACCAGCCAGGGGTCTCAGCGTGTGCAGGCTGCCCAGCGGCTCCATCTGGAGCCTGTCCTGTGCTCAGGACAAGCCGCGAGCCCTCCCCCATCCACTGCGGGGCATTGTGGCTACCCAAGGGCCCTGCCTCCTGCACGGGTTGGCAAGGATTGTCATCTGGAGGCAGGGGATAGCCTTGGAAGGGCAGGGGTGCCATGCCAGGGTGCTCCTCTTGCCGCTGGCATTCCCCTTGGGTCGGGGGACAGAGACGGGCTTGACGAGCTGAGAGGCACCCTCCCAGAGTCGGTGCCATCAGGGAATGGCTCCTCATGGCTTCAGGAGCGGGAGAGTTGCTTCCTCCCTGCCAGGCTTGGGTGGGCGGGGCCATAGTGAGCCCCAGGACCTGGCTCCCAGGTTCGCCACCGGAAACCAGAGGGGCAAAGCCCATGGAGAGAACAGGAAGGGTCACTGCAGCCAAAGCCTGCATGCTTCCCAGAGGATTGGATGCAGCCAGAAGCTCAGAGCATCCGGGGACAGTGGGCAGGGGGCTTGGGTCCCCCGGGACAGTCAGGTGACGACTGGCTTCGTGGTTTGCTGCCCGGTCATTCGCGGGGCCACTTCTGCTCTGCCCTGGGTGCCGAGCTCTTCTGTTCTGGAACCAGACCTGGGACAGAGAAGAGGGGTTGCAGACATGAGAAGCTGGGACAGATGCCAGCTCGGCTTGCCCTTTCCCCTGCTCGGGATCTCTCGGGGAGAAGGCCACGTCTGTGGCTCGGAATCTCAGGGCGGCTCTGTTCACACCTTTCCCCTGGCCCTTGTGAACTCGGGGCAAGTCCAGGGCAACTGTGGACACCTGGTCTGGCCGGGATTCCCCCTTGACTGGATGGAATGGCAGCCGCTCAGCACTGCTCTGCTGAGCTCCCCTCTGTAGTGCTCTGCCGTCCCTGCCTAGCCCTCCCTTTCTTTGCCTGTTGCAGCTTACGGACAAGCCATTCCTTGAGTCCTGCCGTCAAGACTTAGCTGAACACCTGCCCTCCTTGCCCAGGCTACCCCAAGTCCTCTGGGCGTCCCTCAGCCCTTGATCCCCAGTGTCCCACTGCTTGTGATCCCGATGGCTAACTACCTCCTCTGCCTTGGAGGCCTTCAGCCCGGGTCTCCCGGCCTCACATCCACACACTCCGTCTACAGCCACATGTCTTTGGGGCCCAGGGCAACTCGTGGAGCGCCAGGAGTCCAAATCCACCAGAGATTTGTCTCTCTGTCTCCTCCGTTGGCTGGATGAGAAGGGTGTTCTCAGGAACGAGCACATTGAGCCTCCCCTCTCTCCAGGGACAAGACTTGTCCAAGTCCAGGCCGCTGCATGCCAGCTTCAAGCAGCCTCCCGGGCTCTTGCCCCAAGGGAGTGCCTTCCATACAGTCTACTTCCGTAGACCATAAAGCTGTTTCACAGGTCCTCTACCAGAAACCAGCCTCTCTGGAGCTGAGGGAGAACAAGCCTTCTCAACTGGGCCCTCCATGGACCTCTGCCCCACCTGGCCAGAATCCTAGGGCCCATAATCCTAGAGGATTAGGTTATCCAGAACAGGTGTGGCTTGTGGGCAGGATCCATTCCCGCCCCGGGGGTGCTGAGGCCCAGGACACTGACAAACACCTGGCCACTCACAGGGAAGCAACCCCACTCACACTCAGGGAATCCTGGGGGCCACATGGACAGCGCGCCCAAGCTGTTGAAGCACTGACATTTTGCGTGACCTCAAGAGAGGTGGCAACTTTTCCGTTTCCCCACTTCTGTCCACTCACCGTTTCTACACACATGGGCACGGCCCCCTCGCCTTCACGGCCTCCCCTAGCAACCCCCTATCGGCTGGCACATTCTGGTTTGTGCAGTCTCTCCCTTGCAAGGGCCATGCTTTCCCCATACTGCCCAGGCACTGGAACCCGTGGATAACCCCGACGAGCCCACGTTTCTCCAGCAATGTCTCAGGGGCCACTCTCCCCTGCACGTTCCACAGCTCACGGGCATCCTCTGCAAATGTACCTGAATGCGGGATTCTGGGAGGCCTGTGAGTCTGGCCAGGTGTTCTCTGGTAGAAATGCTAGGAAGTGGGTTCTTCTCAAAGGCTTGAAGGAGGAGACTGGTTTGGGATGGAGAAATGGCTGTCCGTTTCCTCCTGCCCTCCTTTGGGAAACATGCTGAAAGGAGAACAGAGTTAGAAAGAAGGGTTTGGAGCCCAGGCACATCCAGCGTGGAAAGAGAAATTGGTGTCTCTGTGTGCCTATGAGTGAATGTGTGTGTGTGTGTGTGTATCCTTGTGCTTTTACATTTTTGTCCTAGCTTCTCCTTCCCTGAGACTGTAGGGTCAGCACGGACAAAGCCACACAAGTCAGCGCTTGCCTCTAGATCCCGAGGTGACCCATGAACAGGACTCCCTCCTTTCTGGCACTTTCAGAACAGGAAGATTCAAGGCCTTTCTGTCCCGGAAACAATGCACCCGCCCTAGAGGCGGTGTAAACACACTGTCCATCGCTGGGAACACGAAAGGCAGCTGGAACAAGGTAACATGGATTCCTTACCTAAGCCGTCTTGCCAAACCCTTGACAAGCCCACACAGACCCGTTCCTGTGTGAAGGAGAAGCTCCAGAAGAGACGCGTTTGGTGTGCTGGGGACTCACCTGGAGTCCAAGCTGGAGGCTGTTCCTGTGCACACGATGGTCCTTCCACTTGGGAGTCTGCAGACGCCAATCGGCTCTGCCTTCGCTGTCTCGTGCGCTGGTTCTGGAACCACACCTAGGTGGCGAAAGAAGAACCGATGGTCCGGCAGCACTGGTGAACAGGATCTATCTATATCCGTATCTGTATCTGAATGTCCATCATCTCTGTCTGTCTCTATGTCTATCACCTGTCTACCTCCGTAGCTTCCATTCCTTTATTTCTCTCAGGCCTTAAGTCTCAGAGTGTTTGGTGTGGGCCACGCGATAACTCTGGGCAAATGATTTCGAGGGGAAGTCGGGCTGGATGTGTCGACCCGTTGGAGTGCACGGGCCTTGCCCTCCCGTGGTCCCCGTGTTCTCAGACTGAATGACTTGGAATGACTTCAGAGGGCATGGGCTCCCCGGGGATGCCCATACTGGAGCCCAAGCATCTGAGCTCCCCAGCTGGGCATGGAGATTGACATGCACTGGCTTCAGCCAGATTGTGTCCACAACTTGTCCCCCGGGGAGAATGAAAGAGAAGCTCAAGCCTACCTGGATCCTGGACTCTGGAATGTCTAGCGCTCGGGCCAGTCGTTCTCTGGTGGTGATGCCAGGGTACCGGTTCTGCTGGAACGAGGCTTGCAGAGCCTCTTTCTGCCACGGCCTCAAAACAAGCCGCCTCCGTCGGGATCCTGGCGGGAGTGGGCCTGTTGCAGGGAAAATGGAACTGGATTACGAAGGCTTGCACAGGAATGCAAAGAGGCAGTGCCGTCTCAGCTCTTCACTTTCTGCCCTGTCGGACCCTTCCCAGGCCGGAGATTATTGTCCCCTTGCCAGCCACCGATCCACCTGAGAGCCTGCTCAATAGGACGCCGGCAGCCTGCCATCTGTCCCTGGGAACGGGCGATAGTCCAGGATCTAGGGAGATACCAACCTGTCCCAAGCCATGTGATGGCATGCCAACGAATTGAGGAGACCCGCGGGGGGAGTGAGGGAGGAAAGCACCTTAGGGGGAACCAAGAGGATCCCACTGCTCCTAAGAAACATCCAGGACAAATCCGACAGTACATGCTGCCCAGTGCTGCTGCGTTGAAGGTGAAAGTTCCGTTTTTGTCAGTGACTCCTAACAGAGGTCCCGAATCTCGACCCGTCCTCTGCCCCCTGAGATCTAGCTTGCCTATTTTCCAAAGAGGGACTCTT
This sequence comes from Meles meles, assembly GCF_922984935.1. Classification (NCBI taxonomy): domain Eukaryota; kingdom Metazoa; phylum Chordata; class Mammalia; order Carnivora; family Mustelidae; genus Meles; species Meles meles. The sequence continues at coordinate 3,377,372 of NC_060068.1, forward strand.
GTTGGGACTCCTGGCCACCGACTTCAGTTTTGCTTCCGACGGCAGCCACGCACAAGCCTGTCTCAGTCCCCTTCCCCCAACCCTCTGTGAATCAGAACCTTCCAGCACGGGGCCCGACTGGCTGGATGGACCCTCTTACTCTCCTGAAGCCAGGAAAGTAATCGGGGCCTTTGGGGAACCCAAGCAGGGAGCAGGGCCTCTGAGGGGAACTTACTCCTTGATGTGCTGGTGGGAGCCATGCCGCTGGAGTCCCTCGGGTCCCAGAGCACTGGCCGGTCAACTGGGCAGGACCCGGCAGCGTGCGGCTTATCAAAGCCTAGGATGGCCCACCCCCTATCAGTTGGACAGCTTCCGGCGGTAGCCCTGCCTTCAGTGGTTCCGACCACTGGGAGAAGGGGTGTTCAGCAGGAGTTCGGGACCACCTGAGCCGAGAGCGGGAGCTGGGCAGGTGGATGTGCCCGCCCCACCCTCCTCTGCAAGGAATGTGCCTCTCCCACTCCCGCAAGCTTGGCTCCAGGATGACAGTCCTGACCCAGCCCTCCACAGTGCTGTGGAGACTCTGGGGACTGTTAGGGCCGATTTCATGTTCAAACCTGTGGAACTCTTAGCGCCTGCTTAGCCAGAGCGGCTCCATATTGCCTGGGTAGCCTTATTGTAGTTCACATCCCTGGACTTCATTCCGGGAATCAACACCCCAGTAGTTCCTGGTATCGGTTCTGGGTATCGATTCTGGGAGTAAACGCCCTAACCACAGAAGCCACGTTCCTGGAGGTCTGTGCTTAGGCTCTATAAAACCAGCCTGTGAGATCGGGTCGGGGTCGCACTCTTCGGAGGCAGACCTGGCTGCTCAGTCTGACTTCGAATGCTGGGCATAGAGTAAAGCTTGGCAGGACGTTCACTTTGTCTCAGTCTCGTTCCCCTGGCCGGTCATTCTGACTTCTAATGCTTGGCAGAGAATAAAGCCTTGCATCTCAGCCTCAGCCTCGTTCCTTTGATAACGGACCCCATCGGGGACTGTGTCTAGGACTGGACCCGGTGAAGGCCTTTCCACCCTTGCTTCAGACTCTGGCATGTGGGTGTGGAGCACGAGTCCCCTTTGGCCACCCAAGACGAGCCTCCTAATTAAGTTCCCTTCTATTGCATCACATGGCTTTCTGTCTTTCTTTCCATTGTTATAGGTACTGTGTATTTATTGGGACGTTGGTCATGTTTCATTGGAGAGCTTTCCATTTCTCTCCCCCTTTGTTTTCATATGTTGGCTGATTTTTGTATTACTTGAAAAAAATTATTTGGTAAACGCCCTGGTATGTTCACCGTCCCCCGCCAATTGGGACTGGTCACCCACTTCGTTTGGTGTCTAGGTGCCCTCCAGGTCTGGGGAATCCATTTCGGAAGACACCCTGGCAGCTCCCCGGCAGCTCGCGAAGCAACACTTCCCTGGGGAGCCAGGCGGGAGACTGAGATCAGACAGCTGAGAGAGGAGGCATGTAAGAGAGAGATGGCGAGCCAGCCATCGCCATGTACGTGGAATGGATTGGTCCACAGCCTTAGCTGCTTGTGGGGACAAGCTCGGAGGAAAGGCATGGGACGTGTGAACGTGCAGTGTTTGGGGCAAGTGGAGATGCTACCCGGTCCCGGTCTAAGGGAATCAATGCTGTCCGCCATCTGATACGGATTCAGGCCTCCCTAGGTTTCCCAGAGAGAAATAGTCTGTGCTGTGATGGGTCCATCACTTTGGGTTTCCACTGGCTCCACCTGGTGTTCCTATTCTTGACTGCTCTTGGCAGGGCGTGTCCAGAGAGACTTGAGCTCTCAATGGAGAGCCCTACTTAATGACCTGGGAGGAGAAGAAAGCTCCAGTCACCTGGGAAGCAGATGGAGAAATTCAGATCAATTCAAAACAGATTGGAAACCGGAAGGGCCAAGTTGCCTCTCCTTCGAAGCTGGGGTTTTTCGGTGATATCGGAATGGGGGTGGTGCTGCTGCTGTGCCTGTGTGTGTGTGTGTGTGTGTGTGTGTGTGTGTGTCTGTGTGTGTTCACAGAATACCTAACTCCGTTTATATTGTCGAGGTCCCTTCAGTGGTTTAAAGGAAGATGAGATGGAATGTGCCCTGAGTCGACCGTTTCAGTGGATTCCCAGAGGCGGCCAGTTATTGAATCGGCCAGGCAACTACCAAGCACCAAACAAGCCACCAGCGGCCCAACAGGAAATGGTACACAGAAAACCAAATCACGCTCCCATTGCCTTTTGGCTTACAGGGCTCCGCAATTCCATCCGGGGACCTATGGGGAGACGAGTAGAACCCAGTAGAAAGAGGCGGTGAAGGGAGTCATCCTCGCAGGACTTGAGGGCAGTCCAAGAGCATTTCCTAACGGTAGGGGTGAGTGTGTGTGCGGGTCAGAGGGTGGGCTTGTGCTTCCATCCCAGAGGAACCAGTGTCTTTAGGTCAAGAAACAGCATCTGCACAAAGAGAGGAATCGCATCTCCTGGAAGCTCGAGGGGATCTCCCCGGCCAGGTAGTTGGTGGCTGGCCTGGCTGGGCTTGTTCGAGTGGAGGCTTGCAGCACGAGGAGACAGGTGGGCAGGGGGCCTCCACAGAGGGTGCCCTAGTACTTTTTGGGCGCCGTGTCCTGAACACAGGGCTCTGAGGAATGCGCAAAGCCGCCACGATGGTCAAGGGCCGAGTCCTGCCTGGAGCCTATCGGGGCAACTGACCATTGGCGCAGCTCTCGGTTGCTCTTCCAGACATCGCAGTCCTGACATTGCAGGTGGTCCCCAGGCACTGCCTGAGGCTGACCCTCAACACGACGAGGAGCAGTCTTGAAGCCCCAAGACGATGTCCCACACACACGTGGATCCTGTTTTTGGCCCCTCCTCCTTCGGCTTGGGTGATCTCAATCGGAGGGCGTGAGGATCTCTTTGAGGGATCCCGAGGCTGGCACAGCTGCATAAAGAGGCCCTCACAGATCAGAGGCCCTGGGCCAATGACCTCCAAGGCCATGAGTAACAACCCGCTAACGGGAAGACGTCCTCCAGCTTCCACACGGACATCTCCTCTGGCAAGCTACTTTCCAGAGTGGTCCTCTGTGCTGCACACATGCCAGGGGCTTGCGAGCTCCCTGATAGGCACGGCACTGGCCACACATGGACAGAACAGGCTCCACGGCTCATGTCCGTACTTGAGAATCTGGTGTGGCTGGCCTTGGACCCCAATGTGGCTGCAGCCCCGTTCTTCCCTCCACGTCATGTGTGCAGAAGGGCCAGCCCCAAGTGTCCACCGGCCTTGCAAATACTATCAGATGAGACCGAGGTCCTCCCAACGCCACCAGAGAGCCATTCCTCCACATAGCTTCTCTGGACAAAACCAAAACCCCATCTGTCCCGAGGACACCTTGGATGGGCATATTCCAGACATCCTAACCCATTCTCTTCGGGGAGGGAGAGCCACTGCCTTCCACCCAGTCTACAGAAGCTACAGGTTGGTGTGTCCCTAGCGCCAACTGAAGAACAAAACTCTAGGGCAGGTGAGATGTGGAGGGTTTCCGGCACAAGCTCCATCCACAGAGACATAACAGCAATCTACCTGTGGAGCTAGGCACGGAGCCACATGGGGCTACAGATGCATTAGTGCATAAACGCATGTGGAAGTTGATAGAGAACGAGATGGGTGGAAGTGACCAAGAAAAGTCTTCTTTGGTTCCTGGGAACATGGAACACATACTTGTCGGTCCTGGGTTTGGGGGTGGACTCATGAAACCAAGTCCACAATCTCTCATCTCTCAGGGCACGTGGGAAATAGGTAGAGGCAGAATAATAGCCCAAGGAAATAATCCGGCGACGCCCACCTTAATCCACAAAAGGTTTTGACCACATTCTTTCCCCGGGGGTTCTGCGCCCAAACATTCAGAAGCATAAGCATGATCCTGAGACTGTGTGGACATCTGTGTGTGTCCACGTGTGAGAGAAAATGAGATAGAGGGAGAGGGAAAGAGAGACAGAGATCTGAAGAAAGGGAAAGAGAGACAAGGAGGAAGGGCAGGGCAAAATGCAAAGTTGCGGGGGGGGGGGGGGAGGTGACTCATTGCCCCCCTGCATGATGAGCCTTAGGTGTGAATTTGGCCTCAGCTGAGAAGAGTGGGGTCAGGGACAATGTGCATGGATTGACTTCCGCTTGCGCTCCCCCTACATCCCTGGGAGGAATGCTTGCACAGAAGGCGCCCTCCATGCTGGCAGAGGGGGATGACTGCTGGGAAGTGTTAGAGCTGCCTCTCTGGCTTCTCTGTGCCCGATGCTGTGAACAAGACGTGGTCATGCCGCTGGCTTCTGCAGTCTGTCCCCGGCCCAGAAATCATCACCATTCGCTGAAGATGGGCAGGCATGACCGGACGGTTGGGGAATGGACTGAATCATGACCAAGACACCACCCTGGGGAGGCAAAGATAGCTTTATTATAGCAATGCAGTGTCCCATGGACCTTGAAAATCCAGGATGGACTTCCTCAAAGTTTCCTTTTGCAAGGGAGAGGAGTGACTCCGCTGAAGGAAGATCACGAAGACGCGGACAGGGAACACCTGCCTTCTTCCTGAGAGGCGCGGGAACATTGTTTGGAGAGATTCATGCCGATAGACACCAACCATAGAGAGGGGGGAATAAAAAGTATAAAGTTTCTGGAAAGAGCCACATTGTTCCCCACATTTCTGAAATGCGTCTGAGAGGGAGTGTGGCACCCGGGGCTGCCAATCTATGTCCACTGGAAAGACTCTGGGGCAAATAAGCCAGGAAAATTCCAGAGGGCATTCTGGACTTGGGCCGGGACAGGATCCCTGGGCGATGTTGGCCTGCGCTCCTTTCGTTATATCGCCTGTTCCCCACATCGAAGGTAAAGGTCCCTTCTGCAGGAGCTGCAAACACAAAGAGAGCAGCTTGGTTAATTTCTCAGAGAAGAAATTCAATCTCAAGAGACGGGGGGAAGCGGCATGACTCGCTCTTTATGAAACCGGATGGTGACACTGCTACTGACCAATGTCATTCTGAGCTGGCTAGGAGGGCAACAATCGTGTGTGTCCTGGGGGAAGAAAAACAAAGCCATTTTACCCTATTCCTCCTCCGAGAATGCTCCTCATTTTATTAAACCTTAAGGAGTCGAGATATTTCCCCACAGGAGGGAAACTTGTCTGTGACCTGCCTTCTTATATATCAACGAATGTATTTCAAGGTGGGTGGACTCCTGATGTCCTTTACTTAAAAGGCCCTCCATGAAATTTTGAAGTAAGGACTGAGACTTGCATACATGTATGAAGAGTGTGGCAAGTCAATTACAGGAAATGATTATACAATTTAGGGAGTAGTTATCAGACCAGTTTGGTTTAAGAGGTCCTAAATGCGCCAACAGTGAGGGCAGCACAAAATTGTACAGACTGTTGTGTGTTTTGTGAATCATTGTTTTCCTCTCTATTAAAAATAAGGATTTAAAATAATGGAACTTTAGGCCCTCCTGGGTGGTATGGTTGGTTAAGCATTCGACTGAGGGTGTGAGCTCAGGTTGTGATCTCAGGGTCACGAGAACAAACGTTACACTGGGCTCCATGCTCAGCGTGGAGTCTGCTTAAGACTTTGTCTCCCTCTTACCCCCTCCCAACCCTGCTCTCTCTCTCTCAAATAAATAAATCTTTTTAAAAAATGTATTAGAACTTTAATATGTACTAAAGGAATACAAGTGACAAGGAAAGAATAGCAGTACTTTGGGAATTAGGTTCCCAGAAGGGTTATTGCTATATAATGAGTCCTGGCAGCTTTGCCCAGGGGCCACTCACTGTGCAGCTCTAGCCTGATGAAGTCAGTAATCCCCAGGTCCTCTACAAACACCCCAGAAGGCACTGCCATCTTAAAATGAAAGAAACTTTAGCACTGAGCTCTCCACGGAACATAGGGAAGTGAAGGTATGAGTTCTCAGTGTTGAAGGAAGAAGAATTCCAAAATGAATCTGTTTCAAAAAAAAGACAGTGAAAATAGCAAGGAAACAGAATAACAACCATATTTTGTATTTATAGCATTTTTTAACCATTACTACCATTTTTACCTTTATTAAATGCATTCATTATCTATGCAAGCCTTCATTTGGGTGTTCTTCCAAACATACAGCCATGATGTGAATATCCAGATACTGACTCTTTCAAGGATTAAGATGGACAAGACTGCAACTGAGTGGACAGATAATCACTGGAAATACCCTGCGTTTTTTTAGAAGATGATATTATTTATGGATTATTATTAAGTCAAATCGACTTTGGGGGACATACAGTTAGATGAACTTTAATACACGTGTAGGTTTTATAACCACCACCAAAATCAAGAAAAAGGACCGCTCCATCTCCGCTCCTCCCTCAGTCTGTTCCCTTACAGGCACACCCTCCTTCTGCCCCTAAGCCTTGGTCATTGTGATCTACAGTTGTTCCTTTTCCAAGTGTCATATAAATGGAATCACACTGTAACCTTCTGAGACTGGCTTCTCTCATTCAGTGGAATTCGAGATTCATCAGTTTGCCATGACTTATTGCTGCTCTATCGTCCTTCATCCCGTGGATCAGGCCACCATTTCTTTGTCACTGTAGAAAGTCAGTGTGGTTTCTAGCTTTGGTCGTTCACAAACAGAGCTGCTCTAAACACGTCTACCAATCACACATGCATCTGCAGATAGTTTTCTTTCTTGCTTTCCAACCTGGATGCCGTTCCTTCCTTCCTCGGTTGCTGCACTGGCTAGGATGTCCACTGCGACTGAAGTCACAGAACAGAAGCGGTGAAATTGAATATCCTTATCTCGTGCCCACTCCTGCAGTGAATGGGTTCAGTTTTTCACTAGTAACCATGCTGCCAGCTGTTCCATATATAGATAATCTTTATTAGGATCAAGAAGTTCCCTGTTATTCATAGTTTGCTAAGAATTTTACTGTGAGTGGTATCTGAAATGAATGTATCATGTTAGTTCATGATATAATCATAGTAATTCAAATGATCGTGTTCATATCAATTGATGCAAAAAAAAAAAGCATCTGGTGTGATTTTTCTTCTTTAAACTGTTAATATGGTAGATGACATTGATTGATTTCCAAATTTGGTCAACCCTGAACAACAAGGGGATTGGGGCACTGAACTTTGCACAGTTGGACATTCACATGTAACTTTGGACCCTCCAAAAACTTAATGATTTAAATAGCCTACTGGACAGGTTGACTGGACACCTTACCAAGAAGCATCAACATTTGATTAATACACACTTTGCATGTTATAGTATTATATAATGTATTTTTACAATCAGTGAGGTGGAGAAAACGAAATATTATTAAGGAAAACAAATTTACGGGATGGTTCTGTATTTCTTGAAAAAAATCTACACATAAGCGGACCTGCCCAATTCAGACCCTTGTTGTTCCAGGGTCAGCTGCACTGAAACAGCCTTGTGTCCTGGGCTAAATCCCAGTTGGCGATGGTGTATTATTCTCTTAATGTTCCTGGATTTTTTGCTAATGTAATTTAGGAGCTTTTCATATGTATCTGTGAGGATGCTGTCCATAGTTATCTCTGTCTTATTTATTTAATTATTTATTGGCATTTTCTTTCTCTAGTTTGGGTATCGGGGAAATGTTGGGCCCTCATAAAATGTTGGAAAGAATTTCCTCTGCTATTTGCTGAAAGAGATTGTGTAAACATGGTGTTATTTCTTCTTTGGTGGAACTTATCACTGAAGACATCTCTGACTGAATTCAATTCCGTCAGTACTTCTAGGTCTCTACTAGTTGTTCAATATATCTTGAGTGAGTTTTAGTAGTTAGTGGTTCTCAAGGAATTAGTCTGTTTTATCTACTTTGGAGAACTGACATGTGTAAAGTTGTTTGTGGTATGGCATTATTATCCTATTGATGTCTGTAGGGTCTGTAGTGATACTCCAGGTTTCACTATTCATATTGGTAATATTTCTCTTCTCTCTCTCAACAATTTTGCTAGAGTTTTATCTATTTTATTGTTCTTTTACAAACATTTTGTTTATATAGATCTCTGCCTTTAATTGATTTCTCTTCTTATCTTTATTACTTCCTTCCTTCTGCTATTTTGAATTATTTTTTCTTCTTTTGCTACTTTCTTATGGTAAAAGCTTAAATCATTCAGTTGAGATCTTTTTCTTTCAAAATAAAGCATTTAATGCAATTACTATCTCTCCAAGCACTGACATAACTCCCTCCCACCATTTTTGTTATGTTGTATTTTCCTTTTCATTCAGATCAATATATTTTATAATGTCTGGTGAGACATCCTTGACTCATTTAATATTTAGTAGTTGGGTGTTTAATTTCTAAGTGTTTGGAGACTTTCTCACTCTCTTTGTTCTTTGTTTCTAGTTTGCTTCATTTATGTCTGGGAATGTGTTTTTGTGTGATTTATTTGATATGTGCTCAAGTTTGTTTTGAGGCACAGAATATGATGTATCCATGTCCAATTTATTTTTTTAAATTTTTTTAAAGATTTTATTTATTTGACAGACAGAGATTACAAGTAGGCAGAGAGACAGGCAGAGAGAGAGAGAGAGAGAGAGAGGAGGAAGCAGGCTCCCTTCTGAGCAGAGAGCCCGATGTGGAGCTAGATCCCAGGACCCTGGGATCATGACCTGAGCTAAAGGCAGAGGCTTTAACCCACTGAGCCACTCAGGTGCCCCTCCATGTCCAATTTAAAAGAATGTGTATTTTACTGTTGGTAAGGTGTTCCATAAATGTCAATGAAATTCTGTTGCTTTGTAGTGACATTAGGTTTTTTGTACACTTTGCTTCTTTCCCCCCCATTAGTTCCAAAGATTAATGAGAGAGGAGTATTGGATTCTCTAATTATAATTGTGATTTTGCCTACTTCCCCTTTCCATCCTGTCAGTTGTTGCTTTATGTATTTTGAAGGTCAGTTATCAGTGTACACATTTAAAATTCTCATGTCTTCTTTAAATCTTTTTTAAAGATTTTATGTATTCACTTGTCACAGACAGAGATCACAAGTAGTCAGAGAGGCAGGCAGAGAGAGGGGGAAGCAGGCTCCCCGCTGAGCAGAGAGCTAGATGCTGGGCTCATTCCCAGAACCCTGAGATCATGACCGGAGCCGAAGGCAGAGGCTTTAACCCACCCAGCCACCCAGGCTCCCCTCTCATGTCTTCTTAATCACTTTTTGTATCTATCAATTTTCTATGCTTTCAAGAAAAACTTTAAAACAGAAACACCAGCTTTCTTTCAATTAGTGTTTGTGTAGTATATCTTTCCCTATCCCTCTTTTTAAACTTATGATATCATTATATTTGGAGTGAGTTTCTTGTACAAAGTACATAGTTGAGTCATACCCATCTGTCTTTAACTGGTTTGTTTGGACCATTTATATTAAATATAGATGTTGACAAGTTTAATTCAGATTTATCATTTTTTAATTTTTTTCCTGTTTCTTAGGCTTTGTTGTTCTTTTCTGTCTCCTTCGGGGTTAAACATTTTTTAGTATTCTATTTTTGTTTGTCTCTAGCAGTTCCTTGGTTGGTTATTTTAGGAGTGACAATATATACACTTATCTTTTCAGAGTCTGCTCAGAATCTACATTTTAACCACTTGGACTCATATGTCAAAACCTCGTCAACAATTCTGTCAGTTTATCGAGTGTCCTTTATTTATTGCTGCCAAATGTATTCCATCTGTACAAATTAAGAACTCTATGAAAAAATGTTGTATTTTTTGCTTTTAACCAAAGGTATATTTAAAATAACTCAACAGGAGAATATTCTATTATATTTACCCCAATATTTACCATTTCTCAAGCTGATTTTATACCCCTGAGATCCCAAATTTCCTTATGGTATCATTTCCCTTCGGTCTTAATCTTCCTTTAGAACATCTTTTAAAGTATCTTCAGGTAAGGAATGCTTTTGGCTTTTCTTCATCTGCGAATCTTTATCTTCATCCCTGAGGGAGGTTTTTGCTGAATATGGAATTCCAGACTAACATTTCTTTACTTTTAGCCCTTGAGAAATGTTTTGCCACTTCCTTCCTGGCTTCCATATTTTTTTTTCGCATGTGCATTTTGTTCCATTTTATTTATTTTTTCAGCGTAACAGTATTCATTCTTTTTGCACAACACCCAGTGCTCCATGCAAAACGTGCCCTCCCCATTACCCACCACCTGTTCCCCCAACTTCCCACCTCTGACCCTTCAAAACCCTCAGGTTGTTTTTCAGAGTCCATAGTCTCTTATGGTTCGCCTCCCCTTCCAAAATTTTTTTTTAATAAACATATAATGTATTTTTATCCCCAGGGGTACAGGTCTGTGAATCGCCAGGTTTACACACTTCACAGCACTCATGATAGCACTTACCCTCCCCAATGTCCATAGCCCCCTCCCCCTCTCCCAATCCCACCTCCCCCCAGCAACCCCCAGTTTGTTTTGTGAGATTAAGAGTCATTTATGCTTTGTCTCCCTCCCAATCCCATCTTGTTTCATTTATTCTTCTCCTATCCCCCTACCCCTCCATGTTGCTTCTCCATGTCCTCATATCAGGGAGATCATATAATAGTTGTCTTTCTCCGATTGACTTATTTCACTAAGCATGATACGCTCTAGTTCCATCCACGTTGTTGCAAATGGCATGATTTCATTTCTTTTGATGGCTGCATAGTATTCCATTGTGTATATATACCACCTCTTCTTTATCCATTCATCTGTTGATGGACATCTAGGTTCTTTCCATAGTTTGGCTATTGTAGACATTGCTGCTATAAACATTCGGGTACACGTGCCCCTTCGGATCACTATGTTTGTATCTTTAGGGTCAATAACCAGTAGTGCAATTGCTGGGTCATAGGGTAGTTCTATTTTCAACATTTTGAGGAACCTCCATGCTGTTTTCCAGAGTGGTTGCACCAGCTTGCATTCCCACCAACAGTGTAGGAGGGATCCCCTTTCTCCGCATCCTCGCCAGCATCTGTCATTTCCTGACTTGTTCATTTTAGCCATCCTGACTGATGTGAGGTGATATCTCATTGTGGTTTTGATTTGTATTTCCCTGATGCCGAGTGACGTGGAGCACTTTTTCATGTGTCTGTTGGCCATCTGCATGTCTTCTTTGCAGAAATGTCTGCTCATGTCCTCTGCCCATTTCTTGATTGGATTGTTTGTTCTTTGGGTGTTGAGTTTGCTAAGTTCCTTATAGATTTTGGATACTAGCCCTTTATCTGATATGTCGTTTGCAAATATCTTCTCCCATTCTGTCAGTTGTCTTTTGGTTTTGTTAACTGTTTCCTTTGCTGTGCAAAAGCTTTTGATCTTGATGAAATCCCAATAGTTCATTTTTGCCCTTGCTTCCCTTGCCTTTGCCGTTGTTCCTAGGAAGATGTTGCTACGGCTGAGGTCGAAGAGGTTGCTTCCTGCATTCTCCTCAAGGATTTTGATGGATTCCTTTCTCACATTGAGGTCCTTCATCCATTTGGAGTCTATTTTCGTGTGTGGTGTAAGGAAGTGGTCCAATTTCATTTTTCTGCATGTGGCTGTCCAATTTTCCCAGCACCATTTATTGAAGAGGCTGTCTTTTTTCCATTGGACATTCTTTCCTGCTTTGTCGAAGATTAGTTGACCATAGAGTTGAGGGTCGATTTCTGGGCTCTCTATTCTGTTCCACTGATCTATGTGTCTGTTTTTGTGCCAGTTCCATGCTGTCTTGATGATGACAGCTTTGTAATAGAGCTTGAAGTCCGGAATTGTGATGCCACCAACTTTGGCTTTCTTTTTCAATATTCCTTTGGCTATTCGAGGTCTTTTCTGGTTCCATATAAATTTGAGGATTATTTGTTCCATTTCTTTGAAAAAAAATGGATGGTATTTTGATAGGGATTGCATTAAATGTGTAGATTGCTTTAGGTAGCATAGACATTTTCACAATATTTATTCTTCCAATCCAGGAGCATGGAACATTTTTCCATTTTTTTGTGTCTTCCTCAATTTCTTTCATGAGTACTTTATAATTTTCTGTGTATAGATTCTTAGCCTCTTTGGTTAGGTTTATTCCTAGGTATCTTATAGTTTTGGGTACAATTGTAAATGGGATTGACTCCTTAATTTCTCTTTCTTCTGTCTTGTTGTTGGTGTACAGAAATGCAACTGATTTCTGTGCATTGATTTTATATCCTGACACTTTACTGAACTCCTGTACAAGTTCTAGCAGTTTTGGAGTGGAGTCTTTTGGGTTTTCCACATATAGTATCATATCATCTGCGAAGAGTGATAGTTTGACTTCTTCTTTACCAATTTGGATGCCTTTAATTTCTTTTTGTTGTCTGATTGCTGAGGCTAGGACTTCTAACACTATGTTGAATAGCAGTGGTGATAATGGACATCCCTGCCGTGTTCCTGACCTTAACGGAAAAGCTTTCAGTTTTTCTCCATTGAGAATGATATTTGCGGTGGGTTTTTCATAGATGGCTTTTATAATATTGAGGTATGTGCCCTCTAACCCTACACTTTGAAGAGTTTTGATCAGGAAGGGATGCTGTACTTTGTCAAATGCTTTTTCAGCATCTATTGAGAGTATCATATGGTTCTTGTTCTTTCTTTTATTAATGTGTTCTATCACATTGATTGACTTGCGGATGTTGAACCAACCCTGCAGCCCTGGAATAAATCCCACTTGATCGTGGTGAATAATCCTTTTAATGTACTGTTGAACCCTATTGGCTAGTATTTTGGCGAGAATTTTTGCGTCTGTGTTCATCAAGGATATTGGTCTGTAGTTCTCTTTTTTGGTGGGATCCTTGTCTGGTTTTGGGATCAAGGTGATGCTGGCCTCATAAAATGAGTTTGGAAGTTTTCCTTCCATTTCTATTTTTTGGAACAGTTTCAGGAGAATAGGAATGAGTTCTTCTTTAAATGTTGGGTAGAATTCCCCTGGGAAGCCGTCTGGCCCTGGGCTTTTGTTTGTTTGGAGATTTTGGATGACTGTTTCAATCTCCTTACTGGTTATGGGCCTGTTCAGATTTTCTATTTCTTCCTGGTTCAGTTGTGGTAGTTTATATGTCTCTAGGAATGCATCCATTTCTTCCATATTGTCCAATTTGTTGACATAGAGTTGCTCATAGTATGTTCTTATAATTGTCTGTATTTCTTTGGTGTTAGTTGTGATCTCTCCTCTTTCATTCATGATTTTATTGATTTGGGTCCTTTCTCTTTTCTTTTTGATGAGTCTGGCCAGGGGTTTATCAATCTTATTGATTCTTTCAAAGAACCAGCTCCTAGTTTCATTGATTTTTTCTATTGTTTTTTTGGTTTCTATTTCATTGATTTCTGCTCTGATCTTTATATTTCTCTTCTCCTGCTGGGTTTAGGGTTTCTTTCTTGTTCTTTCTCCAGCTCCTTTACGTGTAGGGTTAGGTTGTGTACTTGAGACCTTTCTTGTTTCTTGAGAAAGGCTTGTACCGCTATATATTTTCCTCTCAGGACGGCCTTTGCTGTGTCCCACAGATTTTGAACTGTTGTGTTTTCATTATCATTTGTTTCCATGAATTTTTTCAATTCTTCTTTAATTTCCTGGTTAACCCATTCATTCTTTAGAAGGATGCTGTTTAGTCTCCATGTATTTGGGTTCTTTCCAGCTTTCCTCTTGTGATTGAGTTCTAGCTTCAGAGCATTGTGGTCTGAAAATATGCAGGGAATAATCCTAATCTTTTGATACCGGTTGAGACCTGATTTGTGACCCAGGATGTGATCCATTCTGGAGAAGGTTCCATGTGCACTAGAGAAGAATGTGTATTCTGTTGCTTTGGGATGAAATGTTCTGAATATATCTGTGATGTCCATCTGGTCCAGTGTGTCATTTAAGGCCTTTATTTCCTTGTTGATCTTTGGCTTGGATGATCTGTCCATTTCAGTGAGGGGAGTGTTAAAATCCCCTACTATTATTATATTATTATTGATGTGTTTCTTTGATTTTGTTATTAATTGGTTGATATAGTTGGCTGCTCCCACGTTCGGGGCATAGATATTTAAAATTGTTAGATCTTCTTGTTGGACAGACCCTTTGAGTAGGATATAGTGTCCTTCCTCATCTCTTATTATAGTCTTTGGCTTAAAATCTAATTGATCTAAGGATTGTCACCCCAGCTTTCTTCTGATGCCCATTAGCATGGTAAATTGTTTTCCACCCCCTCACTTTAAATCTGGAGGTGTCTTCGTGTCTAAAATGAGTTTCTTGTAGGCAACATACTGATGGGTTTTGTTTTTTTATCCATTCTGATACCCTGTGTCTTTTGATTGGGGCATGTAGCCCATTAACATTCAGGGTAACTATTGAGAGATATGAATTTAGTGCCATTATTAGCCTGTAAGGTGACTGTTACTGTATATTGTCTCTGTACCTTACTGATCTACTACTTTTAGGCTCTCTCTTTGCTTAGAGGACCCCTTTCAATATTTCCTGTAGAGCTGGTTTGGTGTTTGCAAATTCTTTCAGTTTTTGTTTGTCCTGGAAGCTTTTGATCTCTCCTTCTATTTTCAATGATAGCCTAGCTGGATAGAGTATTCTTGGCTGCATGTTTTTCTCGTTGAGTGCTCTGAATATATCATGCCAGCTCTTTCTGGCCTGCCAGGTCTCTGTGGATAAGTCTGCAGCCAATCTAATATTTTTACCATTGTTTGTTACAGACTTCTTTTCTCGGGCTGCTTTCAGGATTTTCTCTTTGTCACTAAGACTTGTAAATTTTACTATTAGGTGACAGGGTGTGGACCTATTCTTGTTGACTTTGAGGGGGGTTCTCTGCATCTCCTGGATTTTGATGCTTGTTCCCTTTGCCATATTAGGGAAATTCTCTCCAATGATTCTCTCCAATAGACCTTCTGCTCCCCTCTCTGTTTTTTCTTCTTCTGGAATCCCAATTGTTCTAATGGTGTTTCGTCTTATGGTGTCACTTATCTCTCGAATTCTCCCCTCATGGTCCAGTAGCTGTTTGTCCCTCTTTTGCTCGGCTTCTTTATTCTCTGTCATTTGGTCTTCTATATCACTAATTCTTTCTTCTGCCTCATTTATCCTAGCAGTGAGAGCCTCCATTTTTGATTGCACCTCATTAATACCTTTTTTTATTTCAACTTGGTTAGATTTTCATTCTTTAATTTCTCCAGAAAGGGCTTTAATATCTCCAGAGAGGGTTTATCTAATATCTTCCATGCCTTTTCGAGCCTGGCTAGAATGTTCAGAATCGTCATTCTGAACTCTTGATCTGACATATTACCAATGTCTGTGTTGATTAGGTCCCTAGCCTTCGGTACTGTCTCTTGTTGTTTTGTTTGTGGTGATTTTTTCTGCCTTGTCATTTTGTCCAGATAAGAGGATATGAAGGAGCAAATAAACTACTAAAAGAGTGGCAAAGACCCCAGAAAAATGCGCTGTAACCAAATCAGAAGAGACCCCTAATTGTGGGGGGGAGAAAGGGGATAAAAACAGGTTCTGAAAAAAAAAAGAAAAAAAAAGAAAAAAGAAAAAAATTTAAAAAATAAAACAATAAAAAAATATAAAAAAGAAAGAAAAAATATATATATTTAGATGAACTAGTCAAAAAACGTTAAAAAAGAAAAGGGTAAAAGTTTTAAAAAAATTTAGCAGAAGAAGAAAAAAGAAAAAAGAAAAAAAATTGAAAAAAGGAAAAAAAAATTGAAGTATCCGCAAGACTAACGAATCATGGGGAGAAAGCCATGAGTTCCGTGCTTTGCTTTCTCCTCCTCTGGAATTGCTCTGCTGTCTTAGGAATTGAACCTGCTTTCTCCTTGATAGATGAACTTCGTCCTAGCTGGATATTTTGTTGATCTTCTCTGGGAGGGGCCTGTTGTAGTGACTCTCAAGTGTCTTTGCCCGAGGCGGGATTGCACCGCCCTTACCGGCGGCCAGACTAAGTAATCAGCTTGGGTTCGCTTTTGGGAGCTTCTGTTCCCTGAACGCTTTCTGTAGAGTTCCGGAGGACGGGAATGAAAATGGCGGCCTCCCAGTCTCCGGCCCGGGGGAGCCGAGAGCTTGGGGCCCCACTCCTCAGTGCGCCCCCAGAGGCCAGCACCCAATCACTCCCGTATCCCCAGCCTCCAGCCTCACTCTGAGCTCACCCAGCCCGCGACCAGTTCAAGGTAACCCCGAGCTGAGAGTTCAGTCCTCGGCTCTGTCTCTGCATCCAGCTTCTCCGTTCTAATACCTGTGAGCTCTCTGACACTCTGACACCCCCAATCCTTCTGTGACCCTGCGGGGCCGGGGGCCACGCTGACCCCACGTGGGCTTCACCCCGGTTTAGCCTCTGGAGCAATCTCCCTCAGTGGAACAGACTTTTAAAAGTCCTGATTTTGTGCTCCGTTGCTCTGCCGCTTGCCGGGAGCCGGCCCCTCCCCCCGCGGTCTATCTTCCCGTCGTTTTAGATTCACTTCTCCGCCAGTCCTACCTTTCAGAAAGTGGTTGATTTTCTGTTTCTAGAGTTGCTGTTCTTCTTCTCTTCGCTCTCCCGTTCGATTTGTAGGTGTTTGCAATGTTTAGATAAGCTATCGAGCTGATCTCCTGCTACCTGATGTAGTCTCAGCCTGCTACTTCTCCGCCATCTTGACTCCTCCCCTGGCTTCCATATTTCTGATGAGAAAGTCATGGCCATATGAGTAGGTGTTCACCTACAGATGGTGCATCACTCTCTTTCTCGTTGATTTCAAAACATTCTTCATTGCCTTTGTTTTCAGCAGTTTGATAATGATGAGTCTGGAGGTGAATTTGAGTTTATCCTGTTTCAAGTTCATTCAGCTTCTCAAGTCTGTTTTATGCCAAACTTGGACAATTTTCAGCCTTGTTTTTTTCTAATTTTTGTTGTTGTTCTGCACCACACTATTCTGTCTGCTTCTGGATGTTCAATTATATGAGTGTTAGATCTTTTGTTTTTGGCTCAGAGCTCCCTGAGGCCCTGTTCATTTTTAGATTTTTTCTTTCTTTTGATCAGATGAGTCAATCCCATGATTAAGGCCACTGACTCTCTCATCTCAGATCCACTATTTGGCCCACCCAGGACATCTTTTATTTCATATTTTTCAGTTCTAAAGTTTTCATTTAGCTCTTTGGATATCTATTTCTTTGGTGAAATGTTCTTTTTCTATTTGCTAAAAAAGTGTTTATGATCCCTTGTTAGAGTTCTTATGTAACAGCTATTTTAAACTCTTTATCAATTCGTTCTAACCACTGTGTCACAATTGCATTAGTATCTGTTGATTATATTTTCTTAAGCCAGCTTAGATTTTTCTGGTTCTTTATGATAAGTAATTTTGTATGACTTCCTAGATATTTTAAATATTATATTAATAAATTCTGGACTTTAGTGTTGTGCAGCATGTTGATTTCATATATATATGAATATATATATGAATATATATGTCTATATACATATATCAAATTTTATTTTTTGTTTTTAATTTCTTTACTTTTTTTTTTTTTTTTTTTTTTTTTGCAGGCACTTGGCCTAGTTGGGATCTGGCCACACAATGCAACCTGCCTTCTGTGGGCTGTCTCTAATGGCAGTACAGTTCTTGAAGCCTTTGCAGCATGACTCAGCTCTGCCTCACTTGTGCACGATCCAGTGGCCACCCTGGGTCTTGGGTGGTCGACTCTCCATTCAGTTCTCAACTTCTTGGGTCTACAGATAGGACCGGATCCATGAATGTGTGGCTCCAAGGTGAGCCCAGGACTTCATGAACAACATATAGTATGCTTTCCTGAATGGCTGCCTCCCTCTGCTATTCCAGGGACATTCTGGTACCCTGGTCTCCCTTGCCAGTCATGGAACTAGAAAACAGGCTCTACTGAGACTGCTCTGTGCTCTCCTATGTAACTCTACCTGGTCCATTGCCAAGCGATGGATGAGTGGAGGAAGAAAACAAAATTAAGATGAGTCTCCCCACCATCTCTGAGCCACAGCTGCCCTACACAGAGCAAAAGTCCCCTCTGAAGTCCTGGCTCTTGTGCGTTCCCTGGGCAGCTTCTGCTGTTACCGTCATGGGTCTGTCTGGATAGAAAAAGAGGGAAATAGGATTCCTGAATTCCCTTAGAGTTAGGAACTTTCTGTTCCAGCCTCTAGCCAGGGCCCGAGGGCTTCTCCTGGAACCTCTCTCTCTGTGACCCAGTGCCCACATCTGGGTTGACAGACAGATGCTGGAGGGAAAAATAAATGATGCCTTCTGGTTTCTCCTCCTTGCCTCTCCTGGCTTCCTAGAGTCTTGAGATAACTGTTTCAGGCATTCTGCCCAGGTTTCATAGGGGGACTCCTGGGAGAGATGAGGTTGGCGTGCTTAGTTCATCCTATCCAGACACAGAGTGTGGTCTGCTGTCTAAGGTCATGAATGGGAAGAAAAATTCTTCATACTATCATCCATCAAGGCATGTTCATATGTTCTTTACACTGTGACTATCCACCTCTCAAAACTTTTGTCATCTGAAGTAGGAAACTTCTTTTATCACAAAGGTAAGGCTCAGAAATGCCAGGATTTCTCCACATGGCAACATCTCCTATGTGATCCCAGGAAGGGTTGGCCACCACAGCCTTGGTAGACATTGGATTTTGGCCTCTGCTCTGATATGAGTGCCATTGGAAAGTCTGGGCCAGAGGACTGACATGCCCTGAATTTTCCCTCTGGACATTCTGTGGCGTCTCTGCTAAGTGGGCAGAAGCAGCTGCAAGAAAGCTAGTCAAGTCATTGGGAGGGGCACTGGATCAGGTTTTTTTTTAAGATTTTATTTATTTATTTGAGAGACAGAGATCACAAGTAAGCAGAGAGGCAGGCAGAGAGAGAGGAGGAAGCAGGCTCCCTGCAGAGCAGAGAGCCCGATGTGGGGCTCGATCCCAGGACTCTGGGATCATGACCTGAGCCGAAGGCAGAGGCTTTAACGCACTGAGCCAGCCAGGCGCCCCTGGATTGATTTTGAAATTCAAAGTGATACGATTTGTATTTGTGGATGAGTTCGATGTGTGTTAAGAGAGGAAAGAAGTTATGAGTGGCTGTTATGTTTTCCATCTAAGCAAGAAAGAGAGAAAGAAAGAAGGTTGATTAAACCAAACTGAAGGTATGATACAATGTGCTCTTAAAATTAGTAATTGGGGTAATGCATGGGAAGTGCTCATCATGACTGTCACTATCCATTCATTCAGCCATCACTTGGTACACAGCGACTCCTTGCCAGGTCCTGCGTGTCAGGGGTGTGGGCATAAAAACCACCATCAGTGTCCCCGAGGAATCTAGTGGATATTTTAAATAATGACAAAAATATAATTGTAATACAATAAAATCACATAAGTGAATATTTAGGATTGAATATCTATGGTCCAATGTATCAAAAACCAGACTAGAGCCAGAGGTCCTGGTAGGAAGCTAGCTGTGCCACCAAGCACCACTCTGGTCAAAGAAAGAAGGTTCTTCTGCATCTTGTGAGTTGCTCGTGTTTTTAAGTACTGCTTCAGTTACGTATGTACTTTGGATTTAGAACAAATAATAGTTCGTCTAATGTATCCTTCGGGTACCCTGCATCTACATAGAACTTAGGAAGTTTCAGCTTCTAACAATTATAAAGCCCCCACTTGCTCTGATGTATACAAATGGAAGCATCTGAAACTGACGCTTCTTAAAATATATTTTATTTATTTGACAGAGAGAAATCACAACTAGGCAGAGAGGCAGGCAGAGAGAGAGGAGGAAGCAGGCTCCCTGTGGAGCAGAGAGCCCGATGCGGGTCTCGATCCCAGGACCCTGGGATCATGACCTGAGCCAAAGACAGATGCTTTAACCCACTGAGCCACCCAGGCACCCCTGAAACTGACATTTTTGCAAGTCAGAACAATCAGCAATTTCAAATGGTTCAGCATATTAGCTATGCTTCAAAAAGACCCTGCATCACTTCACAGTTAATCATTCCAATTCTGTTGAGGCATCAAAAGTATTCTTTCGAGGTAGGAAGTTTAAAATTATTTACATTTTTATTTTGCTTTAAAAATTGACAAGGTGACTGCCGGTTCATATTGGCAAGATATCAAAAAATTGAACTAAATATCCTGAAACTTCAGAAACAATTTTTTTGGAATCAGATGGTTTACAAAAAACAGATGGAACAAAACCCCAGGGCTTTATCTGGGTAAGGCCCTGCGATTTTTGTGCTTGGAAGCACACAGGCAGGTCATCCCAGACACAGGTCAACTGGCTCTGTTGGGATGGGACAGGTGGTCGGTCACAAGTCAGAAGGTGGCGTGGATTGTGGGGAGAGACAGTCTGAAAAAAATGCTTGTTATAAATGTGGGGCTAACACAACAAAATTAATTGCTGGTGTTAAGTATCAGGGAATGTTACAAATAAGCATTTTCATTCCCGTCATTGTTTTGGTAGAACATCTAGAGGGAAAATGTAAGGGCATTAGTTATTCATTGAGTAACCCTGAATTTTAAAGAACCATTTAAAAGCTACATTTATAATGTAGTGAAAAGCTACACTTTCATTGTTTTTAGTAATGACAAAGCACAGAGAGTCCTGCAAAAAACTTAAGGAAAATTGTAATGGGTAATTGTGTGTGTTACGGCAGATATTATAATACGTTCTTTTTTCATTCTGTTATTTGCAAAGTAGCTTCCTGAACCTGAGGAAATTTTAAATAGCTCAGAACTGAGAATTCTTTTTCATGAGTCTGCCCAGAATCCCCAATTGAGGATCAACCTGCACGGCCTTCAACCGCACCCCAATATCATAGGCTGATCAGTGCTCTAATGATCAGTCTGACACAGCCTGAGCCCCGACCTCCTGTCAGCCACCCAGATAGCGGGCCCCATATTCTGCAGGTGGGACCTGCCATGGCCCGAAGTCGTCATCTCTAACCAACCTGGGAATTTAGGATTTTGTCCCCAGACTGTAGCTCCAATCCCAGTCTGTGGTTGAACCTGAACACAAAATAGTACTCCTCCTTCCCCGTGGCAGGAAACCTGGCTGTTGGGATGGGTGTCCAGCCCTCAGAGTGGGAGCCAGCTACATGGCCCATGAGACCACACCCACACATGAGGGCAGCCCTGGGCACAAATAGGCATTGTCACCCACAACCTGAACTGGCTTTCAAGCAAGACCCCTCGGGAGCTGGACCAGGAGCCCGCCTATCGGGCCTGCCATGCCCCTCGGCCCAAATCCTAACCCTTGATGGGGTTATCTAGGCGCCTGGACCCAGAAACTGTCTCTGCAATATCTGTTTTGGTGGGATCCCTGAGGTGGAAAAGAGCACTCTTCCCTTCCCCCAGAAAGACACCAAACTCTTGGGAGCTGGGTAGAATCTGCAGAGAGGCAGAATCTTCCACGGCTCCATGAGGACACCCCCCATTCCCTGGCCATCCTAGACACAAAATCCAGATATAAAAGCTGGTGCTATCACCTCCCAGTCACCTAATTCCTAATCCCAAGGCTCTGCCCTCAGCGTCTGCAGATTGCACCTGCCATCACCTCGCCCCAACCCTAATCCAAGTTTGTGTGTGCAGACTTCTGTCCCCAAAGCCCTGGCCCACATGCCCTCCAGGATGGGGCCTCCAGAGCCACACCGCAGCACTGGGCTTGCCCTCCCTAAGAAAACTGTGCTTGTCACAATTGCCTAAAACCTCCAGATTAGAAGACACATGCAAGGCCCCTGAGCCAACCCCAATTACGTAGGTCGTTCTGCAGAAAAATGCGCCATCTGCCAAACCCTGAGCACCTACCTCCAGGCAGACACCCAGGTCAATGGCCCTGAGTCAGAAGATTGAAGCTGACATGCCCTAGGACCTCATCGTATGTCCTAGCTTAGGCTTCCAGGCATCTGTCCCGAGTCCTGTTCTGGAACACCAACATATGGTGCAACATATTGTCCCTGAACCACACAACAGAACCCTTCCTGTCCCCAGAAGGAAACGTTGCTTTGGGAGCTGTGTCCAACCCTCAAGTTTGGAGAATCCTGCATGGCCCCTGAGCCACTGCCACATTCTAAGGTCTCCCTGGACACAGACCAGCATTGTGACCCATCAGCCTGAGACACCCTGTCCACTCAGGCCCCTTGGCACTTTGCCCCAAGCCAGCAGATCAAACATGCCATGTTGCTCGGTTGCAGTTGTAACCCAGGGTGGGCTTCCAAGGCATCTATGCGAAGAGCTCTGCTGTCCAATATTTCCATATGGGGGACCTGGGAGCCATCTAACTGGACTCACCTGGACCGCAGAAAGATACCTTGCTGTTTGGAACAGCTCATAAGCCCCAGAGTGGGAAATGCTCCCTGGCTTCCTCAGGCCACCTCTCTATTCATCTGCCATCATGGACACAAACTCCAGCGTGAGGGAACATCTGACACTCGCCCTTACTCAGGGGCTGGAGATCTCGAATCAGCCGATGCACATTGGAACTGCCATGCGCTTGCCACAGAACTGAACCATAGCTCATGTTTTCAGACTTCCGTCCTCACACTCCTGGCCCACAAGCCCTCCAGACTGGGAATTATGGAGCCACAATACTGCCTTCTGACTGACCACCAGAAAGAAGAAGGGTCACATGGGCCTGCCTGGAATCCACACATGAGGATCAACATGCATGGCCCTCAAACACACCCCACTAGCATAGGCTGAACTGTGCACTAATGATCTGTCTGACACAGCCTGAGCCCCGACCTCCTGTCAGTCACCCAGATAGCGGGCCCCATATCCTGTAGGTGGGACCTGCCGCAGCCCGAGGTCGTCATCTCTAACCAACCTGGGTATTCAGGCATCTGTCCCCAGACCGTAGCTCGAATCCCAGGCTATGGCTGATCCTGAAGCACAAAAGAGTACTCCTCCTTCCCCATAGCAGGAAACCTGGCTTTTGGGATGGGTGTCCAACACTCAGACTAGGAGCCAGCTGCATGGCCCATGAGACTACACCCACTCATGAGGGCAGCTCTGGGCACAAACAGGCATTGTGACCCTCGGCCTGAACTGGCTTTCAAACAAGACCCCTCAGGAGCTGGACCAGGAGCCTGCATACCAGGCCTGGCATGCCATGCAGTTCTCCAGGTACCCGGACTGAGAACCCATCTCTGCAATCCCTGTTGTAGCGGGATCCCTGAGACGGAAAACAGCACTCTTCCCTTCCCCCAGAAAGATACCAAACTCTTGGGAGCCTGGCAGAATCCCCAGAGAGGCAGAAGCTCGCATGGCCCCACATGGGATTACCAAGGGCCCCATGGGCCTGCCCCGAATCCCCACATAAGGATCTATCTGCACGGCCCTAGAACACATCCCAATAGCATAGGCTGCCCTGTGCACTAATGATCTGTCTGACAGCCTGAGCCCCGACCTCCTGTCAGCCACTCAGATAGCAGGCCTCTTATCCTGAATGTGGGACCTGCCATGGCCTGAGGTCATCATCTCAAATCAACCTGAGTATTCAGGCATCTGTCCCCAGACCATAGCTCCAATCCCAGCCTATGGTTGGTTGATCCTGAAGCACACAAAAAAAGAAAAAGCACACACAAAAAAGAGTACTCCTCCTACCCCATGGCAGAAACCTGGCTGGAGGTATGGATTTCCAACCCTCAGAGTGGGAGACACCTGCAAGACCCATGAGACCATGAACATTCATGAGGGCAGCTTGGGCACAAACAGGCATTGTGACCCACAGCCTGAACTGACTTTCAAACAAGACCCCTCAGGACATGGACCAGGAGCCCGCATAACGGGACTGCCATGCCCTAGGCCCAAATCCTAACCCTCGATACGGTTCTCCAGGTGCTTTGGCCCAGAACCTGTGTCTGCAATCCCTGTTGTGTCGGGATCCCTGAAACGGAAAACAGCACTATTCCCTTCCTCCAGAAAGAGACCAAACTCTTGGGAGCCGGGTAGAATCCCCAGAGAGGCAGAATCTCTTACAGCCCCTGAGGCCATCCCTCCATTCTGTGTTTATCCTAGACACTCAATCTAGACATAAAAGCCTGCACTACTGCCTCCCAGTCGCCCAAATTTCAAATCCCGAGACACTGCCTCAATGTCTGCAGATCGCACCTGCCATCACCTCGCCTCTAAGCGTAATAAGAGTTTGTGTTTGCAGACGTCTGTCTCCAAAGCCCTGTCCCACGTGCCTTCCAAGATGGGGTCTCCGGAGCCACACAGCAGGAATGGGCCTGCCCTCCCAAAGAAAACTCTGCGGGTCACAGTTGCCTACAAAATCCACATAGGTTTATAGGATAAACCTATAATGTCCCTGAGCCCACCCCAAATTCGTAGGCCACTCTGGAGAAAAATGCACAGTCTGACACACCTGAGCTCCTACCTCCAGGCAGACACCCAGGTCAATGACCCGGAGTCAGAAGATTGAAACTGACATGCCTCTTGGACCTAGAGGTCCTAGCTTAGGTTTTCAGGCATCTGTGCCCCGAGGCCTGTGCTGGAACACCAACATATTGTCCAATATGTGGTCCCTGAGCCCCACAAAAGAACCCGTCCTGTCCCCAGAAGGAAACATTGCTATGGGAGCTGTGTCCAACACTCAGGTTCAGAGAATCCTGCATGGCCCCTGAGCCACTGCCACATTCTAAGGTCTTCCTGGACAGAGACCAGCATTGTGATCCATCAGCCTGAGACACCCTGTCCACTCAGGCCCCTTGGTACTTCAACCCAGAGCCAGCAAATCGAACCTGCCATGTTGCTCAGTTGCAATATTAACTCAGGGTGGGCTTCCAAGGCATGCATGTGAAGAGCTCTGCTGTCCAATATTCCCATATGTGGGAACCTGGAGCACTCTCTAAGCGTACTCTCCCAGGACCACAGAAGGATACCTTGCTATTTGGAACACCTTACAAGCCCCAGAGTGGGAAATCCTCCATGGCCGTTCAGGCTAACCCTCTATTTGACTGCCATCATGGACACAATCTCCAGCGTGAGGAAACATCTGACACTCTCCCTTACTCAGGGGCTGGAGATCTCAAAACAGACACTGCACATTGGAACTGCCATGCTCTCGGCATTGAACTGAATGGTACCATGTGTTTTCAGACTTCCTTCCTCACACTCTTCGCCCGCAAGCCCTCCAGATTGGGATTTCTGGAGCCATAACACAGCCTTCTGCCTGCTCAGCAAAAAGAAGAATATACCTAAGGGTCTGCACATAAAGCCCACGTGAGGATCAAGCTGCTTAGCCCTCGACGGCACCCCAATATCATGGGCGGCCCTGTGCACTAATGCTCTGTCTGACAGAGCCTGATCCCCGACCTCCCATCAGCAACCCAGACAGCGGGCCTCATATCCTGCAGGTGGGACCTGCCAATGTCCGAGGCCGTCATCTCTACCAAGCCTGGGTATTCGCGCATCTGTCCCCAGACCTTAGCTCAAATCCCAGCCTATGGGGGGACCTGAAGCACAAAAGAGTACTCCTCCTTCCCCATGGCTGGAAACCTTACTGTGGGGATGGGGGTCAAACCCTAATAGTGGGAGCCAGCTGCATGGCCCATGAGAACACGCCCATCCATCAGGGCCGCCCTAGGCACAAACAGGAATTGTGGTCCTCGGCCTGAGGCTGCTTTCAAACATGCCCCCATGCTAGCTGTACTAGGAGCCTGCATATAGGCCCTTCCACAGTCCTAGGCCCCAAAACTGAACCTGGTTCTGTTTCTCCAGGCGCCCGGAACCAGAACCCGTCTCTGGAATCCCTGTTTGGGTGGGACCCCTGAGACAGAAAACAGCACTCTTCCCTACCCCCAGAAAGAAACCAAACTCTTGGGAGCTGGGCAGAATCCCCCCAGAGGAAGAATTTACCATGGCTTCATGAGGCCACCCCTCCATTCCGTGGCCATCTGAGACACACAATCCAGACAGAAAAGCATGCACTACCACCTCCCCATCGCCCTATTTGAAATCCCGTGGAGATACCCTCAGGGCCTGCAGATCAGGCCTGCATTCACCTCGCCCCTAACCCTAACCCTAACCCAAGTTTGTGTTTGCCGAATTTTGTCCCCAAATCCCTGGCTACATGCCCTCCAGGATGGTGCCTCTGGAGCCACACCAATGGACTCTGCCTTCCATCCCGAGGGAAACTCTACATGTCACAGATGCACAAACCCTCCAGATCAGGACACCTAAAAGTACACTGAGCCCATCCTGATTTCATAGGCCGCTCTGCACAAAAATGCGCTGTCCGACACATGCCAGACAAATGCTCCAGGCAGACACACAGGTCAATGGCACTGAGCCAGAAGATTGAACCGAACAGGCCCCTAAGACCTCATCAGAACCGTAGCTTAGGTTTGAAGGCATCTTTTCCTAGAGGCCTCTTCTCCAATACCAACATAGAGCCCAACAGGTGGTCCCCGAGCTACAAAACAGAACACCTCCTGTCCCCAGAAGGCAACCTGGCTCTTGGGAGCTGCGTCCAACCTTCAGGGGAGGAGAGTCCTCCATTGCAAGTGAGCCCCCGCCACATTCTAAGGTCTCCCTGACACAAACCAGCATTGTGACCCATCAGCATGAGACTCATTGTCAACACAGCCCCCCGGGCACTTTGTTGCAGAGTCACCAGATCTAAAGGCCTTGTTCCTGGGCTGAAATGGTAAGCTGAGCTGGACTTTCCAAGCATCTGCTACTAAATCTTTCCATATGGGGGACCCTGGAGCCATCCAAACGGACTCCCCCTGTCCCGCAGAAGGAAACCTTGCTGTTCGGAGCCGCTCACAAGCCCCAGCCTCAGAAAACCTCCATGGCCTCATGATGCCCCACTCCATTCATTGGCCATCATGCACACAAACCCCAGCGTGAGCGACAATTTGACACTCGCCCTTACTAAAGTGCTAGAGATCTTGAATCAGACGCCACACATTGGAATGGCCATGCTCTCGGCCCTGAACGGAACTGTAGGATGTATTTTCAGAATTCTGTGCTCACACTCCTGGCCTGCAAGCTGTCCAGATTGGGAATTATGAGCCACAACACAGCCTTCTGCCTGCCCACCAGAAAGAAGTGCCCTGTGGGTCTGCCCAAAAAACCCCACAAGAGGATCATCCTGCACGGCCCTCAACGGCATCCCAATATCATAGTCTTCCCTGTGCACTAATGTTCTGTCTGACATAGCCTAAGCCCCAACCTGCCGTCAGCCACCCAGACAGCGGGCCCCATATCCTGCAGGTGGAACATGCCATGGTCTGAGGCCATCATCTCTACCCAACCTGGGTATTCACGCATCTGTCCACAGACCTTAACTCAAATCCCCACCTATGGGGGAACCTGAAGCACAAAGAATACTCCTCCTTCCCCACTTCAGGAAAACTTTGCTGTGGGGATGGGGTTCAAACCCTCAGAGTGGGAGAGAGCTGCATGCCCCATGAGACCACGCCCATCCATGAAGGCTGCCCTGGGAACAAACAGGCATTGTGACACTCAGCCTGAGGTGGCTTTCAAACAATACCCCTCAGTAGCTGAACCAGGAGCCCACAGATTGGGCCTGCCATGCCCCTAGGCCCAAAACCTAACCCTTGGTTGGGTTCCCCAGGTGACTGGACCCAGAACCCATCTCTGGAATCCCTGCTTTGGCGGGACCCCTGAGATAGAAAGCAGCATTCTTCCTTTCCCCCATAAAGACACGGAACCCTTGAGAGTCCGTCAGAATCTCCACAGAGGAAGAATCTCCCATGGACCCATGAGGCCACCCATACAATCCTTGGCCTTCTGAGACACAAAATCCAGACAGAAAAGCCTGCACTCCCACCTCCCAGTTGCCCTAAATTCAAATTCCAAGGAGCTGCCCTCAGAGCCCGCAGATCGGGCCTCCCATCACCATGCCCCTCAAACTAACCCGAGTTTGTGTTTGCATACTTTTGTCGCCAAAGCCCTGGCCCACAGGCCTTCCAGGTTGGGGTCTCTGAGGCCACACCGCAGACTATGCCTGCCCTCCTGAAGGAGACTCTGCCCATTACAGTTGCACAAACCCTCCAGATTAGGAGACACCTGCAATGCCCTTGATCCCACCCTGATTTTGTAGGGTGCTCTGGACAAAAATGCGCCATTTGATACATGTCAGACACCAACCTCCAGGCAGACACCCAGGTCAATGACCCTGAGTCAGAAGATCGAACATGACAAGCCCTTAGGACCTCATCAGAACCCTAGCTTAGGTTTGCAGGCATCTGTCCCCAGAGGCCCGTACTGGAATACCTACATAGAGTCCAACATGTGGTCCCTGAGCCACAAAACAGAACACCTCCTGTCCCCAGAAGGAAACCTGGCTCTTGGGAGCTGTGTCCAACCCTCAGGGGAGGAGAATCTTGCATGATGCCTGAGCCCCCGCCACATTCTAAGGTCTCCCTGGACAGAAACCAGCATTGTGACCCATCAACATGAGATTCCCTGTCAACTCAGCCCCCTGAGCAGTTCACCCCAGAGCCACCAGATTCAAACTGCCTTGTTCCTGGGCTGCAATGGTAAGCTGAGTGGGGCTTCCCAGGTATCTATGCGGAGAGCTCTGCTACCAAATCTTTCTATATGGGGGAACCAAGAGCCATCAAACCGGACTCCCCCTATCCTGCAGAAGGAAACCTTGCTGTTTGGAGCAGCTCACAAGCACCAGCCTGAGTAAACATCCATGGCCTCATCTGCTTTCTCCGAAACAGTGGGTTGCGTGCAGCTCCATAGAGCACATTTTCCTTCTGGAGGGCAGGAAGAGTACTGTGCTGTTTCTCAGATGTACCCTATCTGGAGGGTTAGTGGACCAGGACTCTCTAGACCGAGGCCTGAGGACCAAGCTAGGGCTAGGTCAGGGCATAGGGAATCGAAGACCCAACGTACGTACACTGAGGCAATCTCCAGGGAATCTGAAGTTAAGGCAAGGGTCAGGATGTCGCTCAGTCTGGAGTTTGTGTAGATGAGATGTGCCAAATATAGGTTTAGCCTCATGGTGGCAAGATTTTTCCCAATCGGGGGGTTTTGTGCACATCCAAATAGCCTGGTCTATTCTATGGTTAGTTGCTTTGTTGTTTAAGAATCCGGGTACCCCTATATGGAGGGATTCGAGAGCAGTTTCCAGGTATGGATGCCTGAAAACCGAGCCTAGGTTTTGTCTTTGGTGCTAGTGGCATGGAAGAACTTAGATCCTGAATCTGGCAAATCTACCCATGTGGGTTGTTGAAAATGCGGCTCAGGCTAAGGGTCACAATGGATGTTTGTGTCCAGGATGGCCTGCAAAAGTGGGCGTGGCCTCAGAGACAACACAGGTTTCTGCCATCTCTGAGTCTTTTACATAGCTCCAAAAACCAAGGTTTCCTTCCAGGGGGCAGGAGGAGTTCTGTTTTGTGGCTGTGGGGTCCCCCATGTGGAGGGATTTGAGAGAAGGGCTCTAGCTATGGATGCCTGCTAAACCAACCTAAATTTAGCATAAGGTCCTAGGGGAATGACAGGTCTGATCTCCTGGCTCTGAGGCCAACGGTCTTGGTGGCTGATTGGGGAACTTGACTCAGGTACATCAGACTGTGCATTGGTATCCAGGGAAGCATACACACATGGTTGGCATTGTTGGCCCTGGTGCTGTGTTGTTTTATGAAGCAAGGTTCTCTCATATGGAGAGATTCGAGAGCAGGTCTCTATGTATGGATGCCTGGAAACCCCACCTCGCCTTACCATTGCAGCCTAGGAACATGGCTGTTTTGATCTCTTGGTTCTGGGGCCAACTATCCAGGGGGTCAATTCTAATTGGTGTCTCATGCTGATGGGTCACAATGCTGATTTGTGTCCTGAGATATCTTGGAATGTGGCGGTGGCTCATTCTCCTTCCCTGAGGGTTTGACACAGCTCCAAATAGTAACATTTCCTACTGGGGACAGGATGTGATGTGTTCTGTGGATTAGAGATCCTCCAAATATTGATATTCGAGACCAAGCCTCTGGGTCCTGATGCCTGAGAATCGAAGCTACGGTACAGATTAGAACCCAGGGCATTTCAGGTTCAATCATCTCTCCCTGGGGTTATCTACCTGCGTGTATGACATGAGGTAGTTGCTCAGGGTGTGTCAGACTGTGCATTGTTGGTCGCCCTATCGATTTGGGGTGACTCAGGGGCTTACAGTATTCTCATATTCTTGATGTTTCTTCTATTCTTGAGCTTCCTTCTGGAGGGCAGGCACAGTCCTGTGGTGTGGGTATGGAATCCCTATGCTAGAGGATGTCTGGGGCAGAACTCTGGGGACATAATTCTGAAATCACAAAGTAGGGTTAGGATTAAGGTCGAGGGTATGGCAGGCCTGATCTTCAGACCTTAGGCAAGCTCCTTGGATCTGAAAATAGGGCGAGTGTGAGGTGAGACTCAGCCTTTAGCCACTGGTTTTTGTATCTTGGCTGTAAGCGGAATGTAGGCGTGGCCTCATGGGGCAATAGAAGATTCTCCTTCTTTGGGGGTTTTGCACAGCTCCAAATAGCATGGTGTCATTGTGGGGGAAAGTAGGAATCCTGTTTTCTGATTCAGAGGTCTCCATAAGGAGGGCTTCAAAAGCAGGGCTCTGGGTATTAAGGACTGGAAACCCAACCTTGGGTTAGGATTTTGGCCTGGGGACACTGTAGGTCTCAGATGCTCCCGCCAGACACCCAGGCACATGGCACCAGAGAGAGAAGATTGAAGATTGACATACCTCTAGGCTCTGATCTGAACCCTAGCTTAGGTTTTCAGGCATTGTTCCCCATAGGCCTGGTTTCCAATACCAGCATATGGTGCATCCCTGAGGCACACAACAGAACACACACTGTGCTCAAAAGGGAACCTTGCTATTTGTAGCTATGTAAAACCTTCAGGGGAGTAGAATCCTGCATGGCCCCTGAGCCACCACCACATTCCAAGGTCTCCCTGGACACAAACTGGCCTTGTGATGCATTAACATGACACTCCATTTCAACAAGATCCCTTGAGTAGATCACCCCAGAGCAATTAGATCGAACCTGCCTTGTTCCTAAGGGCCAAAGGGAACATGTGGTAGGGGTTCCAAGCATCCATATGTAGAGCTCTCCTCTTGAATCTTTCCCTACGGGGGAGCCATGAGACATCAAACAAGCCTAGCCCTGTCCCAAAGATGGAAACATTGTTGTTTTGAGCAGCTCACAACACCCAGAGTGGGAAAACCTCATGAGGCCACACCTCAATTTGGCAGCCAACATGGACACAAACTCCAGCCTGGGCGAACATCTAACACTTGCCCATACTTCAGATGCTGGAGATCTCGATTCAGCCTTGGTATATTGGCCTCCCATGCCCTAGGACCTAAACCTAACGCTAGCTTGTGTTTTCAGACTTCCGTCCTCACACTCCTGGCCCACAAACCCTCCAGATTGGGAACTGTGGAGCCACAATCCAGAACTCTGCTTCCCCACCAGAAGGAAAACATGCTCTATGGGGCTTCCCAAAAACCCCAAATGAGGGTCAACCTGCACGGCCTTCGACGGCACCCCAATTTCATAGGCTGTCCTGTGCTCTAAGGCTCTGTCTGACACAGCCTGAGTCCAGACCTCCCATCAGACACCCAGATAGCTAGCTGCAAATCCAGCAATTGTATGTGCCATGGACATAGGCCATCAATTCTACCCAATGTGGGTTCTCGGGCATCTGTCCCCAGAAATTATCTGAAATCCCTGCACATGGGGGAGCCTGATGCACAGAACAGAACTCCTTCCCCATGGCAGGAAACCTTGCTGTTGGATTGGGTGTCAAACACTCAGTGTAGGAGAAACTTGCATTGCCCATGAAGTCCTCCCATGCGTGAGGGCCGCCTAGGTCACAAACATGCATTGGTCCCCTCAGCCTGAGCCCCATTTTCAAATAAGGCCCTCAGTAGTTGCACCATGGCCCGAATATCGGGCTATGCATGCCCCTAGGCCCTAATCCTAACCCAAGGTGGGGTTTTGCAGATGCCTGTACCCAGAGCCCTGCTCTGGAATCCCTCTTTTTGGGGGATCCCTGAGACAGAAACATGACCCCTCCTTTCCCCCAGAATGACACCAAACTATTGGGAATAGGGAAAAATCTCAGAGAGGGAGAATCTTCCACAGCCCATGAGTCCAAATCTACCATCCGCGGCCATTCTAGACCGAAAATACAGAGAAAAAAGCCTGCAGTACCACCTCAAAATCGCCCTGATTTAATGAGGAGCTCCCATCAGGGGCTGAACATCAGGTTTTCCATACACTCGACCCTAATCCTAACCTTAGTTTGTGCTTTCAGGCTTCTGTCCCCAGAGTCCTGGACCACACACCCTCCAGACTGGGGCCTCTGGAGCTAAATGGCAGGACTGTCCATCCTATGAAACTCTGCCCTTTACAGTTGCCAAACACTCCACATTAGGAGAAAACTGCAAGGCCCCCGAGACCACCCCAATTTTGTAGGCTGCCCAGGGCAAAAATGAGCAGTCTGACACACCCTGTGCCCCTACCTCCACTCAGACACCCAGGTAGATGGCCCCAGAGACAGATGATGTAATCTTACATGCCCC
This sequence comes from Meles meles, assembly GCF_922984935.1. Classification (NCBI taxonomy): domain Eukaryota; kingdom Metazoa; phylum Chordata; class Mammalia; order Carnivora; family Mustelidae; genus Meles; species Meles meles. The sequence continues at coordinate 3,409,900 of NC_060068.1, forward strand.
TAGTTCCTAATCTGAACCTGAGCATAGATTTTCAGGCATCTGTCCCTAGAGGCCTTGTCTCAAATCCAACACACAAGGGGTCCCTGAGGGACACAAGAGAACATCTTCTGTCCCCCAAAGGGAACCTTGCTATTTGGAGCTGTGTAAAGCCCTCAGGGTAGGAGAACCCTGCATAGCCCTTGAGCCACCACAAAATTCTAAGGTGTCCCTGGACACAAACCCACATTGTGACCCATCAGCATGAGACTCCATTTCAACTCAGCACACTGGGTAGCACTCCACAGGGTCAGCAGATCGAAACTGCCTTGTCCTAGGCGACGATGAGAATGCCAGGTGGGGTTTCCAGGCATCCATATGTAGAGCCCTGCTCTCAAATGTTTCCATATGGGGGTCCCTTGAGCCATCAAACAGGTCTCCCTATGTCCCACGTAAGGAAACCTTGCTGTTTGGTGCACCACACAACGCCCAGAGTGGGAAAACCTCCATGACCTCATGAGGCCCTACCTCCATTAGGCGGCCATCATGGATTCAAAGTCCATCCTGAGCGAATGTCTGACACTTGCCCTTACTTCAGGTGCTGGAGATCTCGATTCAGCCTCTGCAGATTGGGCTTGTCTTGCTCTAGGCCCTAAACGTAACCAGAGCTTGTGTTTTCAGACTTCCTTCCTTACACTCCTGGCACACAAGCCATCCAGATTGGGAATTCTGGAGCCGCCACCCAGCATTCTGCCTGCCCACCAGAAGGACAAAGTGCCCTATGTGGCTACCCAAAAGCCCCAAATGAGGATAAACCTGCACAGCCCTTCATAGCACTCCAGTTTCATAGGCCGTCCTGTGCACTAATGCTGTCTGACACAGCCTGAGCCTAGACATCCTGTAAGCCACCCAGGGAGCTCGCCGCATATCCAACCATGGTCATGGGCCCACATCTCTACCCAACCTTGGTTTTCTGGCATCTGTCCCCAGACGTTATCTCAAATTCCTGCATATGCAGGAACCCGATGCACAAAACAGAACTCTTCCTTCTGCATGTCAAGAAAACTTTGTTTGGAAGGGTGTCAAACCCTCAGATTTGGAGAAACTTGCAGGGCCTACGAGGCCACACCCACTCTTGAGGGCCACCCTGGGCACAAACACGCATTGTGACCCTCAGCCTGAGCCCCATTTTCAAATAAGGCCCCGCAGTTCCTAGAACAAGTGCCCGCGAATTGGGCTTGCCATGCCCATAAGCCCAAATATGAACCCAAGGAAGGGTTTTCCAGGCACCTGTTCACAGAGATATGATCTGGAATCCCTCTTTTTGGGGGATCCCTGGGACAGAAACGGGACTCCTCCCTTCTCCCACAATGACACCAAACTATTGGAAGCCACACAAAATCACCAGAGAGGGAGAACCTTCCATGCCTGATGAGTCCACTGTTACATTCTATGGCCATTCTAGACACAAAATCCAGAGGCAAAAGCCTGAGCTACCGCCTCCCAATCACCCTAATTTCAGATCCCGAGGAGCTCCCTTGGGGTCTGCAGATCAGGAATGCCATACCCTCAGTCCTAACCCTAACCCATTTTGTCTTTTCAGACTTCTGTCCCCAGAGCCCTGACCCGCACACCCTCAAGGCTGGAGCATATGGAGCCACACTGTAGGACTGTGCCTGCACTCCCTAAGGAAACTGTGCCCTTTAAAGTTGCCAAAACCCTCCAGATTAGGAGAAACCTGCAAGGCCCCCAAGTGACCCAGTTTTGTAGGCCTCCCTGGATAAAAATAAGCAGTCTGACACACCCTGTGCATGGACCTGCAGTCAGACACCCAGGTAGATGGTCCTAGAGACAGAAGATTGAACCTGACATGCCCCTAGGCCCTAAACTGAACACTAGCTATGGTTTTCAGGCATCTTTCCTCAGAGCCGGGTCTCAAATACCAAAATATGGGTGGGTCCCTGAGGCCCAAAACAGAAAACCTCCTGTCCCAGAAGGAAACCTTGCTATTTGGAGCTGTGTCTAATCCTCAAGGCAATAGAATCCTGCATGGCCCCTGAGTCACCACCACATTCCACGGTCTCCCGGGACACAAAACCAGAATGTGACCCATCAGTATGAGACTCCATTTCCACTCAGCCCCCTGTGTAGCTTGCACCAGAGCCAGCAGATCAAATCTTCCATGTCCATAAGATCCAATGGTAACCCTAGGTGGGGATTCTAGGCATCCATACATAGAGCCCTGCTCTTGAATCTTCTATATTGGGAACCTATGAGCCATAGAGCAGATGCCTCCTGCCCTGCAGAAGGAAACCTTGATGTTAGGAGCTGCGCACAACCCCCAGGGTGGAAAAACCTCCATGGCATCATGACATTATGCATGATGACATATGACATATGACATATGACATGGCTGCATTATGCGGCCATAAAGAACACACACTTGAGCCTGAGTGAACATCCAACCCTTGCCCTTACTTCAGATGATGGGATTCTCACCTCAGCCTCTGCATTTTGGGCCTGCCATGCCCTAGGCCCTAAAAATTACATGAGCTTTTGCTTTCAGACTTCTGTCCTCAAACTAACTATAAAAATAATACTTAAAATGAATACACTGTATATGATCATTATTCCTACATGGAATCTAACCATGTCTGGTAATACGAAAAATCAGTCTTGTATTTCAACTATAGGAACACTAATGACCAACATTCGTAAGACCCAACCACTAACCAAAATTATCAACAACTCATTTATCGACCTACCTGCATCATCAAACATCTCAGCATCATGACATTTTGGCTCCCTTCTCAGAATTTGCCTAATCCTTCAAATCCTTACAGGTTTATTCTTAGCTATACACTACACATCAGACACAACTACAGGCTTCACACCAGTTACACACATCTTTCGAGACGCCAATTATGGCTGAATCATCTGATATATACATGTCAATGGAACCTCCATATTCTTCATCTGCCTATTCCTACATGTAAGATGAGGCCTATACTATGGATCTTATATATGCCCCGAAAAATGAAACATCGGCATTATCCTACTATTTGCAGTTATAGCAAGAGCATTCATAGGTTACGTTTTAACCATAAGGACAAATGTCCTTTTGAGGCACAACCGTAATTACTATCAGCCATCCCATCCATTGGAACTAGCCTCGTAGAGTGAATCTGAGGAGGTTTCTCAGTAGGCAAAGCCACCTTAACAGGATTCTTTGCCTTCCATTTTATCCTACCATTCATCATCTCAGCACTAACAGCAATTCATCTACTATTTCTTCATGGAACAGGATCCAACAATCCTTCTGGAATCCCATCTGATTCGGACAAAATTCCATTCCACCCTCACTACACATTTATAGACATCCTAGGTGCCCTATTCCTAATCCTAGTACTCATAATACTAGTACTATTCTCACCCTACCTACTAGGGGACCCTGACAACTATATCCCTGCCAACCCACTTAACACACCACCCCATATCAAACCCAAATGATATTTCCTATTCACATACGCAATGCTACGATCCATTCCAAATAAAGTAGGAGGAGTACTAGCCCTAGTCTTCTCCATTTTAGTCCTAGCCATTATTCCAGTATTATATATTTCAAAACAATGAGGTATTATATTCCGCCCAATAAGCCAATGCCTATTTTGATTACTAGTAGCTAATCTCCTTACCTTAACGTGAATTGGTGGTCAACCAGTAGAACACCACTTCATCACCATTGGTCAATTAGCCTCAATCCTTTACTCGACAATCCTCCTAATTTAATAATAACTATCAGCATTATCAAGAAGAACTTATTAAAATGAAGAGTCTTTGTAGTATATTAATTACTTTGGTCTTGTAAACCAAAAATGGAGAACTCCATCTCCCTAAAACTCAAGGAAGAAGTATTAGCCCTACCATCAGCACCCAAAGCTGACATTCTAACTAACTATTCCCTGATTTCCTCATCCTATTATTTCAATACATATATTTAAAAATATCTGCTGTGCTTCATCAGTATGTATTTTCCCCACCCCTATGTATATCGTGCATTAACGGTTTGCCCCATGCATATAAGCATGTACATACTATGATTGATTTTACATACGTGCACCTCGCCAAGACCATGAGCTTGATCCCCAGGCTTTGAGAAACCATCAATCCTCGTGTGGTGTGTACCTCTTCTCGCTCCGGGCCCACCGAATGTGGGGCTTTCTACAGTGAAACTATACTGGCATCTGGTTCTTACTTCAGGGCGATGATAGTCCTCAATCCAATCCTACTAACCCTTCAAATAAGACATCTCGATGGACTAATGACTAATCAGCCCATGATCACACATAACTATGGTGTCATGCATTTTGTATTTTTTAATTTTGGGGTGGGGGGTTCTGGTATCACTTATCTATGGCTGTAAAGGCCTCGTTGCATTCAAATAACTTGTATCTGGACTTAATCAGAATCATTTATCCACATCGCACAGCCATAAGTTGCAATTCAGTCAATGGTTACAGGACATACACACGTATACACATACACACGTACACACGTACATGTATATAACAGATAGTAACTAGCTAAATCAAACTCCCTTTACTCCCCGTAACTTCAAAAGTATACAAACACTTAAAATTGTCCTGCCAAACCCCCCAAAACAGAACTAAGCACATGCAGCATATATAAGAATCCACTTATACTAATACTCCATACATTAATCTCTGTCACTAATTTACCCAGAATACTCTATTCAAGAAAGCTATCTATAGATGTAATACCCCACCTATAATGCCCCCCTATCAACTCACATTTAATACTAATAATTAAATTACCGTGCCTAAACAACTTAACACTAAATAATCTAATCCTAAACCTGCTAATGTAGCATATTAAATAAAGCAAGACACTGAAAATGCCTAGAAGAGTCATAAGACACCATAAACATAAAGGTTTGGTCCTAGCCTTCCTATTGATTATTAACAGAATTACACATGCAACTCTCTACATCCCAGTGAAAATGCCCCTTAAATCCCTAAACTGATTAAAAGGAGTGATATCCAGCACACTAAATAAGTAGCTCATAACACCTTGCTCAAACACACCCCCACGGGTTATAGCAGTGACAAAAATTTAGCCATGAAAGAATGTTTGACTAAGTCATCTTAACATTAACATTAATGGTAAATTTCGTGCCAGCCACCGCAGTCACACAATTAACCCAAATTAATAGGCCCATGGCATAAAACATGTTAAGTACTACATCACACTACAGTTAAAATTTAACCAAGCAGTAAAACGCTACTGTTAACATAAAAGTCACCACAAAAGTGACTTTATTATTTCTGACCAAATGATAGCTGAGACCCAAACTGGGATTAGATACCCCACTATGCTCAGCCCTAAACATAAATAATTTATACAAGAAAATTATCTGCCAGAGAACTACTAGCAACAGCTTAAACCTCGAAGGACATGGCGGTGCTTTACATTCCTCTAGAGGAGCCTGTTCTATAATCAATAAACACTGGTAAACCTCACCACTTCTAGCTAAGTCAATCTATATACCACCATCTTCAGCAATCCCTCAAAAGGAAGAAAAGTAAACATAATATTTATACATAGAAAAGTTGGGTCAAGGTGTAACCCATGAAGAGGGAAGAAATGGGCTACATTTTCTAATCAAGAATATGCTCACGGAAGTTTTTATGAAAACAAAAACTAAAGGTGGGTTTAGTAGTAAATTAAGAATAGAGAGCTTAACTGAATAGGGCCATGAAGCATGAACACACCGCCCGTCACCCTACTCAAGCAATACATCCAAACACTACATAATACAGACTAAACCAACTCAAGAGGAGGTAAGTCGTAACAAGGTAAGCATACTGAAAAGTGTGCTTGGATAAATCAAAGTGTAACTTAATTAAAGCATCTGGCTTACACCCAGAAGATTTCATACACCAATGACCACATTGAACCAAAACTAGCCCAACCAACCACTAACTCAACTAATACAATAAGTCTCTAATCAAAACATTCAATTACATCATTATAGTATAGGAGATAGAAATTTTACTTGGAGCTATAGAGAAAGTACCGTAAGGGAATGATGAAAGAAAGTTTAAAGTAATAAACAGCAAAGATCACCCCTTATACCTTTTGCATCATGAGCTATATAGAATAATTTAGGAAAGAGATATTAAGCTATGTACCCCAAAACCAGACGAGGTACCTATGAATAAACCGCAGGGATAAATGTACCTATGTTGCAAAACAGTGAGAAGATTTATAGGTAGAGGTGAAAATCCTAACGAGCCTGGTGATATCTGGTTGCCCAGTATACAATCTCAGTTCAACTTTAAATTTACCCAACAATTTCCAAAATTATAATGTAAATTTAAAATATAATCTAAAAGGATACAGCTTTTTAGAATAAGCATACAACCTTACTTGGAGAGTAAAGTTAAATGAAACCATAGTAGGCCTAAGAGCAGCCACCAATTAAGAAAGTGTTATAGGTCAACAACCCAGCCCTATTAATTCCAAAAATCTTAAAACAACTCCTAACATACTACTGAGCTAATCTATTTAATAATAGAAGCAATAATGCTAGTATGAGTAACAAGAAACATTTCTCCTTGCATAAGCTTATAACAGTCAGGGAATACCCACTGATAGTTAACATGATAAAAATAAACTACTAATAAAACACTTATCAAACCAATTGTTAGCCCAACACAGGTATGCAACAAGGAAAGATTAAAAGAAGTAAAAGGAACTCATCAAACACAAACCCCACCTGTTTACTAAGAACATCACCTCTAGCACTCCCAGTACTGGAGGCACTGCCTGCCCAGTGAAACTAGTTAAACGGCCATGGTATCCTGACCATGCAAAGGTAGCATAATCATTTGTTCTCTAAACAAGGACTTGTATGAATGGCCACACGAGGGTTTAACTGTCTCTTACTTCCAATCAGTGAAAATGATCTTCCTGTGAAGAGGCAGGAATAAACTAATAAGAGGAGTAGACTCTATGGAGCTTCAATTAACTGGTCTATAATAAGTCTATTTAATCACCAATTAGGCATAACACAATATTATTAATGGATTAACAATTTAGGTTGGGGTGACCTCAGAGAATAAAATAACCTTGGAGTGATACAAATATAGACAAACCAGTCAAAATATAGTATCATTTATAGATCCAAGAAATTTGATCAACGGAACAAGGTACCCTAGGGAAAACAGCACAATCCTATTTGAGAGTCCATATCAACAATAGGGTTTATGACCATGATGTTGGATCAGGACATCCCAATGGTGCAGCAGCTATTAAAGACTTGTTTGTTCAACAATTAAAGTCCTACGTGGTCTGAATTCCGACTGGAGCAATCCAGGTCGGTTTCTATCTATTACAACAACTTCTCCCAGTATGAAAGGACAAGAGAAGTAAGGTCTATTCTTTCAGAATGCCTTAGGACTAATAGAGGATATATTCTTAATCTAAATAGTCCCCCTTCATTTCATAGCCCTAGAGATAGGGCTTGTAAGGGTGGCAGACCCCAGTAACTGCATAAAACTTAAACTTTTATTCTCAGAGGTTCAAATCTCCTTCCTAACATTATGTTTATAATTAATATCATTTCACTAATTGCACCTATCCTACTTGCTGTAGCCTTTCTAACATTAGTGGAGTGAAAAATCCTAGGGTATATACAACTCCGTAAAGGCCCGAACATTGTAGGATCCTATGGACTCTTGAAAGCAAATGCAGATGCCATAAAACTATTCACAAAAGAACCTTTACAACCCCTAACATCATCTATCACTATATTTGTAATAGCCCCAATCCTAGCCCTAACACTAGCCCTAACCATATGAGTCCCATTACCAATACCTTACCCTCTCATCAATATAAACCTAGGAATCCTATTCATACTAGCAATCTCAGGCCTAGCCTATTTTATGGTCCGGATGAACCTCAAACTAAAAATATGCCCTAATTGGGGCCCTTCGAGCTGTAGCCCAAACAATTTCCTACGAAGTCACACTGGCCATAATCCTCCTATTAAAAAATGTATCTTTTACCCTATCCACACTTATTACTACACAAGAACACCTATGACTACTCGTCCCCACATGACCCCTAGCTATAAAATGATTTATCTCAACCCTAGCAGAAACCAACCATGCCCCATTTGACTTAACAGAAGGAGAATCAGAATTACTCTCCAGATTCAACGTCAAATACACAGTCAGACAATTCGCCCTATTTTTCCTAGCCGAATATGTCAACATTATTATAATGAATATCCTTACAACTATCCTGTTTTTTGGTGAATTCCACACCCTATACTTACTGGAACTATACTCCATCAATTTTACCATAAAAACACTTCTACTAACAACTTCCTTCCTATGAATTCGAGCATCCTATTCACGATTCCATTATGATCAACTCATACATTTATTATGAAAAAACTTTCTCCCCCTGACACTAGCCCTATGCATATGACATGTAGCCTTACCCATTATAACAGCAACTATTCCTCCCCAGACATAAGAAATATGTCTGACAAAAGAGTTACTTTGATTATAGAGGTTTGAGCCCTCTTATTTCTAGAATTATAGGAATTGAACCTAATCCTAAGAACTCAAAAGCCCTTGTGCTACCAAACTCACATCAAACTCTACAGTAAGGTCAGCTAAATAAGGTCTCAGACCCATACCCCGAAAATGTTGGTTTATCCCCTTCCCATATTAATTAACCCCCCATCCTTAGTATCATTATATCAACTGCCACTTCAGGAAACATTATAGTACTAATAAGCTCTCACAGACTGACAATCTGAATTGGATTTGAAATAATTATACTAGCTATTATCCCCATTTTTTTTAATTTATTTATTTTTATTTGCTTATTTACTGCATAACAGTGTTCATTGTTCTGGCATCACACCCAGTGCTCCATGCAGTACGTGCCCTCCCTATTACCCACCACCTGGTTCCTCAACCTCCCACCACACCCCACCCCCTCCCGCCCCTTCATAACCCTCTGGTTGTTTTTCAGAGTCCACAGTCTCTCATGGTTCATCTCCCCTTCCAGTTTCCCTCAACTCCCTCTCCTCTCCATCTCCCCATGTCCTCCATGTTATTTGTTATGCTCCACAAATAAGTGAGAACATATGATACTTGACTCTCTCTGCTTGACTTATTTCGCTCAGCATAATTTCTTCCAGTCCTGTCCATGTTGCTACAAAAGTTGGGTATTCGTCCTTTCTGATGGAGGCATAATACTCCATTGTGTATATGGACCACATCTTCCTTATCCATTCATCCGTTGAAGGGCATCTTGGTTCTTTCCACAGTTTGGCGACCGTAGCCATTGCTGCAATAAACATTGGGGTACAAATGGCCCTTCTTTTCACTACATCTGTATCTTTGGGGTAAATACCCAGCAGTGCAATTGCAGGGTCATAGGGAAGCTCTATTTTTAATTTCTTCAGGAATCTCCACACTGTTCTCCAAAGTGGCTGCACTAACTTGCATTCCCACCAACAGTGTAAGAGGGTTCCCCTTTCTCCACATCCTCTCCATCAAACGTTGTTTCCTCTCTTGCTAATTTTGGCCATTCTAACTGGTGTTAGGTGGTATCTCAATGTTGTTTTAATTTGAATCTCCCTGATGGCTAGCGATGATGAACATTTTTTCATGTGTCTGATAGCCATTTGTATGTCTTCGTTGGAGAAGTGTCTATTCATATCTTCTGCCCATTTTTTGATATGATTATCTGTTTTGTGTGTGTTGAGTTTGAGAAGTTCTTTGTAGATCCTGGATATCAACCTTTTGTCTGTACTGTCATTTGCAAATATCTTCTCCCATTCCGTGGGTTGCCTCTTTGTTTTGTTGACTGTTTCCTTTGCTGTGCAGAAGCTTTTGATCTTGATGAAGTCCCAAAAGTTCATTTTTGCTTTTGTTTCCTTGGCCTTTGGAGACATACCTTGAAAGAAGTTGCTGTGGCTGATATCGAAGAGGTTACTGCCTATGTTCTCCTCTAGGATTCTGATAGATTCCTGTCTCACGTTGAGGTCTTTTATCCATTTCGAGTTTATCTTTGTGAACGGTGTAAGAGAGTGGTCGAGTTTCATTCTTCTACATATCGCTGTCCAGTTTTCCCAGCACCATTTCTTGAAGAGACTGTCTTTTTTCCATTGAATATTTTTTCCTGTTTTGTCGAAGACTATTTCACCATAGAGTTGAGGATCCATATCTGGGCTCCCCACTCTGTTCCACCGGTCTATGTGTCTGTTTTTATGCCAGTACCACGCTGTCTTGGTGATCACAGCTTTGTAGTAAAGCTTGAAATCAGGTAACGTGATGCCGCCAGTTTTGTTTTTGTTTTTCAACATTTCCTTGGCAATTCGGGGTCTCTTCTGGCTCCATACAAATTTTAGGATTATTTGTTCCAGCTCTTTGAAAAATATCGGTGGAATTTTGATCGGAATGGCATTAAAAGTATAGATTGCTCTAGGCAGTATAGACATTTTAACAATGTTTATTCTTCCAATCCAAGAGCATGGAACAGTCTTCCATCTTTTTGTGTCTTCTTCAATTTCTTTCATGAGTGTTCTGTAGTTCCTCGAGTACAGGTCCTTTACTTCTTTGGTTAGGTTTATGCCCAGGTATCTTATGGTTCTTGGTGCTATAGTAAATGGAATCGATTCTCTAATTTCCCTTTCTGTATTTTCATTGTTGGTGTATAAGAAAGCCACTGATTTCTGTACATTGACTTTGTATCCTGCCACGTTACTGAATTGCTGTATGAGTTCTAGTAGTTTGGGGGTGGAGTCTTTGGGGTTTTCCATATAAAGAATCATGTCATCTGCGAAGAGAGAGAGTTTGACTTCTTCCTTGCCAATTTGGGTACCTTTTATTTCTCTTTGTTGTCTGATTGCCGTTGCTAGAACTTCTAATACTATGTTGAACAAGAGTGGTGAGAGTGGGCATCCTTGTCGTGTTCCTGATCTCAATGGGAAGGCTGCAAGCTTTTTCCCATTGAGGATGATATTTGCTGTGGGTCTTTCATAGATAGATTTTATGAAGTTCAGGAATGTTCCCTCTATCCCTATACTTTGAAGTGTTTTCATCAGGAACGGATGCTGGATTTTGTCAAATGCTTTTTCTGCATCAATTGAGAGGACCATGTGGTTCTTCTCTCTTCTCTTATTGATGTGTTCTATCACACTGATTGATTTGCGAATGTTGAACCAACCTTGCAACCCAGGGATGAATCCCACCTGGTCATGGTGGATAATCTTTTTAATGTGCTGCTGGATCCTGTTTGCTAGGATCTTGTTGAGAATCTTTGCATCCATATTCATCAGTGATATTGGTCTGAAATTCTCCTTTTTGGTAGGGTCTTTGCCTGGTTTGGGGATCAGGGTAAGGCTGGCTTCATAAAAAGAGTCTGGAAGTTTTCCTTCTGCTTCAATTTTTTGGAATAGCTTCAGGAGAATTGGTGTTATTTCTTCTTTGAAAGTTTGGTAGAATTCCCCAGGGAATCCGTCAGGTCCTGGGCTCTTGTTTTTTGGGAGGTTTTTGATCACTGCTTCAATCTCATTACTAGATATCGGTCTATTCAGGTTGTCAATTTCTTCCTGGTTCAATTTTGGGAGTTTGTAGCTTTCCAGGAATGCATCCATTTCATCTAGGTTGCTTAGCTTATTGGCATATAACTGTTGGTAATAATTTCTGATGATTGTTTCTATTTCCTTGGTGTTAGTTGTGATCTCTCCCTTTTCATTCATAATTTTATTAATTTGGGCTTTCTCTCTTTTCTTTTGGATTAGTGTGGCCAATGGTTTATCGATCTTATTGATTCTTTCAAAAAACCAGCTTCTAGTTTCATTGATATGTTCTACTGTATCTCTCGTTTCTACCTCATTGATCTCTGCTCTAATCTTGATTATTTCCCTTCTTGCGTGTGGAGTTGGTTTGATTTGTTGTTGATTCTCCAGTTCTTTAAGGTGTAGAGACAGCTGGTGTATTCTGGATTTTTCAATGTTTTTTGAGGGAGGCTTGGATGGCTATGTATTTCCCCCTTAGAACCGCCTTTGCTGTATCCCATAGGTTTTGGACCAAGGTGTCTTCATTCTCATTGGTTTCCATGAATTGTTTAAGTTCATCTTTGATCTCCTGGTTGATCCAAGCATTCTTAAGCAAGGTGGTCTTTAGCTTCCAGGTGTTTGAGTTCCTTCTGAACTTTTCCTTGTGATTGAGCTCCAGTTTCAAAGCATTGTGATCGGAGAATATGCAGGGAATAATGTCAGTCTTTTGGTATCGGTTGAGTCCTGCTTTGTGACCCAGTATGTGGTCTATTCTGGAGAAGGTTCCATGTGCACTTGAGAAGAATGAGTATTCTGTTGTTTTAGGGTGGAATGTTCTGTATATGTCTATGAGGTCCATCTGGTCCAATGTTTCATTCAATGCTCTTATTTCTTCATTAATTTTCTGCTTCGATGATCTGTCTATTTCTGAGAGAGGCATATTAAGATCTCCTACTATTATTGTATTCATATCCATATGGCTCTTTATCTTGATTAATAGTTTTCTTACGTAATTGGGTGCTCCCATATTGGGGGCATAGATATTCACAATTGTTAGGTCGTCTTGGCGGATAGTCCCTTTAAGAATTATGTAGTGTCCTTCTGTATCTCTGACTACAGTCCTTAGTTTAAAATCTAATTTATCTGATATGAGAATTGCTACTCTGGCCTTCTTTTGAGGCCCATTGGCATGAAAGATGCTTCTCCATCCCTTCACTTTCAGTCTGGGTGTATCCTTAGGTTCAAAATGGGTCTCTTGTAGACAACATATGGATGGGTCCTGTCGTTTTATCCAATCTGCAACCCTGTGTCGTTTTATGGGCGCATTTAGGCCATTCACATTGAGAGTGATTATTGAGAGATAGGTTTTTATTGACATCGTGTTGCCTTTGAAGTCTTTCTGTCTATAGATTGTTTCTATATTTCTGTTCAATGATATTCTTAGGATTTTTTCTCTTTTATAGGACCCCCCTTAATATTTCCTGCAGTGTTGGCTTGGTGGTTGCATAGTCTTTTAAGCCTTGCCGGTCTTGGAAACTCTTTATCTCTCCATCCATTTTAAATGTCGGTCTTGCTGGATAGAGTATTCTTGGTTGCATGTTCTTCTCATTTAGTACTCTGAATATATTTTGCCAGCCCTTCCTGGCTTTCCAGGTCTCTGTGGAAAGGTCTGACGTTATTCTAATGGGCTTTCCTCTGTATGTAAGGAGCTTCTTTGTCCCAGCTGCTTTTAAGAGGGTCTCTCTTGAAACATAATTCCCCATTTTAACTATAAGGTGCCGTGAGGACTTTCGAGAATCTAAAATCTTGGGAGGAGATCTTTCTGCCTCTAGTACATGAACATTGTTTCCATTCGTGAGATTGGGAAAATTTTCATAGACAACTTCTTCCACTATATCTTCTAGACTTCTTTCTTTTTCTTCCCCTTCAGGGATTCCAATAATTCTGACGTTGGAACGTTTCATGGCATTGTTTATTTCCCTGATTCTGTTTTCGTGGCTTCTGAGCTGTTTGTTCCAGGCTTCCTCCTGATCCTTTCTCTCTATCTGTTTGTCCTCCAGATCACTAATTCTATCTTCTGTCTCAGTTACCCTAGCTTTTAGAGAATTTAGATTGGATTGGAACTCATTGAGAGCATTTTGAACATCATCCCTGGTGGCTTTCAGTTCTGCCCTAACATTGTGAACATCATCCCTGGTGGCTTTCAGTTCTGCCCTAATCAATTCTGTTTGGTCATCCATGGCTTTCTCCAACCTAGCTATTGCCTGGATAATTGTTAGTCTGAATTCCTTTTCTGACATATTGTCTATGTCGATAGCCATTAGTTCTGTTGCAGAAGGCCCATCCTCTGTATTTTTCTTCTGTTGGGTATTCCTCCTCCTAGTCATTTTGGTAAGAGATGACTAAACAGATGCAACTGGACTTATCAATTGTGGTGCAGTCAATGTGCACCCTGGAACGCTTCTGTGCAATCAGGATTCCCCACCCAAATCAGAGAAAAAAGAAAAGAAAAAGAAATAGAGAAGAAGAAAGAAAAAAAAAGGGGAAAGAAAAAAGGAAGAAAAAAAAAGAGAGAGAGAGAGATAGGAAAAAAAGTGAAGATACAAGAGAAGGCTCAGCCCAAATGGGCCACAAGGTAAGATTTGTGGAGTATACAAACAAAAACAGACCGACAAAAAGAGTGATAAAAGTATATGACAAGAGAAAAAATATGTATATATAAGCAAAAAAAGGGAAAAACCTCCTCAGAAAGAACCCCAAGTATAAGATTTATATATTGTCAGGACAGACACAAATTCACAGAAACACTGACAGAAGGAAAAATTGGGAGAATGGTTATAGATTCTCAGTGTGGGTGAGGAAGGTTATTTTGATTCTTCCTGAAGGTATCTTGATGTTTTTGTTAAGGGACTCAACTTTCCTAAGTTACAGAGGGATTAGAAACTGGTTTGCCTATAGGGGTAGCATTGATTGGGGAAAGGGGGTTACCTTGAAGTTTAACTCTATATGTATAGTAGAAAATAAAAATTAAAAAAAGAATAAACTAGACTAAACTAAGTTAAAATTAAAAAAATAGAAAAACAAAAGAAAAACACGGGTGTATGTATCAAAAAGTTCAGGTTAGAAGGTTATTAAAGAATTTGATGTATGGACATCTCAGTGTGATGGTAAATAGGTTAAAAAATTATCTGTATGTATAAAAAAAAAGAACCAGAATATTGGTAAATAGTTAAAAATAAAAGTTGTATTTATGAAGTAGTGGTGGTTGTTCTCTTGTAGTCTTTTTTTTTTTTTTCCTTCCTTCCTGGTTGGTTTTCTGGGGGAGGGGCCTGCCACATGGGTTTTCAGACAATGATGTTCCCTGAGTTAGGTCCTCCCACTCCCCTCAAGGGGGTGAGCTCTTTTTTTTTCAGGAAACTGTTTTTTTTTTTTTTCAGTCTTTTGTTCTCTGGGGGTTTTTATGTTCTTTCATCTGCTTTCTCTCGCCTTGACAGCTTTTGATCGTTTTTGGAGGTTTAGAGGAGAGCAAACAGCACCCCAACCTCCCTCTCAGAGAGAAGCCTCAGACTGTTTTTGCAAAAGCTGCTGGCAGAGTTGGTTCTGGGTCACTGTCCCTGGGGATGCAGGAGCTCCTCGTTGTGCCCAAAACCAGGGCAGCTGTGGCTGTCTAGGCAGCTCCAGACCGCCAGAGAGGTTCCGAGCAGAGATCGCGCACTGAGATTTTCCCGCTGTCCCGGGCTGGGAATGTCTGGTTTTTCCTGCTGCCAGAGCTCCAGGCTAGCGCCTATGAGCACCTATCCCAAGGGAGGGTGTGGGACGCGCGTGTTTCAGGATTGCCGTCAGGCCAGGCTCCCAGCCCCTCACGGGAGCCAGACCCCACTCGTTCTCAGGCGCGCTGGCGTTCAGGTGCACTCGCGGCTCAGGGACCGAGACCTGATTTCTCCGCCGCACTCTCTCTGGCTCCGCGCCAGGGGAGGCTGTCCTGGGTCCGGGGACTTAGGTCCCTGACCCTAACCGCCCAGGTTCCCACTATTACCCCCGCCACCGCGATCCTTTGCTGTTTGTTTTTTGAGTGCTTTCAACCAGACTCCAAGTTAATGCTGGTCCCCAGACGCAGAGTACTCTCGTGTTGGGGTATTACTTTCCAATCGGTCACCTCCGGTGGCTCCCTCCCCCTTTTGTTTATCTTCCGATATCAGTCCGATGCTCCCAGTCTGCTTTACCTGCCACTGGCGTCTTCTGCTCCAGTAGAGATCCAGACGTGTATAATTCTGATCTCAGGCTGATTTCATGGGTGGTCGGAGTTCTTTGGTAGGTAATCAGCTCACTTTAGGGTACAGGTTGAAATGGTGCCTCCTCCTACTTCCCCGCCATCTTGCTCCCCCCCATTATCCCCATTTTAATAAAAAAAATCAATACACGAGCCATAGAAGCATCAACAAAATATTTTCTTACCCAAGCCACTGCATCTATACTCTTAATATTAGGAATTATTATTAACCTACTATTGACAGGGCAATGAACAATACTAAATACACCTAACCCAATCACATCAAACATAATAACAGTAGCTCTGGCAATAAAATTAGGACTATCACCCTTCCACTTCTGAGTACCTGAAGTAACCCAAGGAATTCCACTATCATCAGGAATGATTCTACTAACCTAACAAAAATCGCCCCCTTATCTGTTCTATACCAAATCTCTCCATTTATAAATCCAAACTTATTAGTAGCCATAGCTGTTATACCCGTTCTAGCAAGAGACTGAGGAGGTCTTAACCAAACACAACTATGAAAAATCCCAGCATACTCATCAATCGCCCACATAGGATGAATGATTGCAGTAACAACAAATAACCCTACCCTAATAATATTATACCTCATAATCTACATTTCAATAACACTTGGAACATTCATACTGTTCACAGTCAGTTCATCTGCAACCACACTATCACTATCTCATATATGAAACAAACTCCCACTAATTAACTCACTAATCCTAACAATCATACTATCACTACGAGGCCTACCTCCCCTCTCAGGATTCATCCCTAAATGAATAATCATCCACAAACTCACACAAAAAAACCCCAATATAATTGTTTTATCAACATTTATAGCAATTACAGCCCTACTAAACCTATACTTTTATATGCAGTTAACACTTGCAACAGCGCTAACTATATTCCCCTCAATAAACACCATAAAAAATGGCAATTTGAAAACACAAAAAATGCAATTCTTTTATCCCCACTAATTGTAACTTCGACCATATTATTTCCATTAACCCCAATAAGAGTAACACTGTTCTAGAAGTTTAGGTTAAAAACACCAAGGGCCTTCAAAGCCCTAAGTAAGTGCCATTCACTTAACTCCTGAATCTCACCTTAAGGACTTTAAGAGTCTATCTCACATCTACTGAATGCAAATCACTTTAATTAAGCTAAGCCCTTCCTAGACTGCTGGGCTATCATCCCAGGAAACTTTAGGTAGCTGCTAAATACCCTAGTCAACTGGCTTCAATCAACTTCTCTGGCTGCGAAGGGAAAAAAATGTGGGGAAGCCCTGGCAGGGTTGCAGCTGCTTCTTTGAATTTGCAATTCAATGTGATACTTCACCACAGAGATTGGCAAAAAGAGGACTCAAACCCCTACTCTTCAATTTAGAGTCTAATGCCTTTATCGGCCATTTTACCTATGTTCATAAAGCCATAATTATTCTCCACAAATCATAAAGATCCTTTACCTTTTATTTGGTGCATGAGCCGGAATGGTAGGCACTGCTCTTATCCTATTAATCTGTGCTGAATTGGGCCAACCAAGTGCTCTACTAGATGACCAAATCTACAACGTAATTGTAAGCGCCTATGCATTTGTAATAATTTTCTTTATAGTAGTGCCAATTATGATTGGAGGATTCAGAAACTGATTAGTACCCTTAATAATTGGCACACCCTACACAGCACTTCCAAGAATAAATAATATAAGCTTTTCACTTCTGCCCCCCTCCTTTCTTCTCCGTCCAGCTTCTTCCATGGTAGAAGCAGGTGCAGGAACAGGATGAACTGTGTACCCTCCTCTAGGAAATTTCCTCTAGGAAATTTAACACATGCAGGAGCATCCGAAGACATAAAAGTCTTCTCCCTACACCTAGCAGGTGTCTCATCTATCCTAGGAACCATTAACTTTATTACTATCATTATCAACATAAACCCCTCTGCAATATCACAATATCAAACTCCTCTATTTGTATGATCTGTCCTGGTCACAGCTGTACTTCTACTCTTAACATTACCAGTTCTAGCAGTCAGTATTACCATACTACTCACAGACTGAAATCGAGATACTACCTTCTTTGACCCAGCTGGAGGAGGAAACCCTATTCTGCATCAATACCTATTCTGATTTTTCGAACATCCCAAAATATATATTCTAATTCTACCAGGATTTGGAATTATCTCACATGTTATAACCTATTACTCAGGAAAAAAAAAAAAAAAAGAACCATTCAGCTACATAGGAATAGCCTGAGCAATGATAGCTATCAGTTACTTAGGATTTATTGTTTGAGCCCATCACATGTTTATCGTAGGAATGGACGCCGGCACACGAGCATACTTCACCTCAGCTACTATAATCATTGCAATTCCAGTGGGAGTAAAAGTATTTAACTGACTGGCTACTCTACACCGGGGAATATTAAATGATCACCAGCTATATTATGAGCACTGGGGTTTATTTTTCTCTTCACAGTGGGCGGTTTAACAGGTATTATGTTATCAAACTCATCATTAGATATTGTTCTTCATGACACATACTACATTGCAGCACACTTCCATTATGTCTTTTCAGTGGGGGCAGTGTTTGCAATCATAGGCGGGTTTGTCCATTGATTCCCACTGTTCACAGGTTACACACTAAATGATATTTGGGCAAAAACCTACTTTACAATTACATTCGTAGAAGTAAATATAACATACTTTCTTCAACATTTCCTAGGCCTATCAGGAATACCTCGATGATACTCCGATTATCCAGATGATTATACAACATGAAACATGATGTCTTCCATGGGTTCATTTATCTCATTAAGGGCAGTAATATTAATAATATTCATAATCTGAGAGGTCTTCGCATCCAAACAAGAGGTGATAATAGGAGAACTTACTTCAACAAACATTGAATTATTACATGGATGCCCTCCTCCATATCACACATTTGAAGAGCCAACCTATGTACTACCAAAATAAGAAAGGAAGGATTCGAACCCCCTAGAATTGGTTTTAAGCCAATATCATAACCACTATGTCTTTTTCAATAAAGAGATATTAGTAAAAATTACATGACTTTGTCAAAGTCAAATTATAGGTGGAAGTTCTTTATATATCTATGGCGTACCCTTTCCAAATAGGCCTTCAAGATGCAACCTCCCCTATTATAGAAGAACTATTACACTTCCATGACCATACATTAATAATCATATTCTTAATCAGCTCTCTTGTTCTCTACATCATTTAATTAATACTAACTACTAAACTAATACATACCAGGACTATACATGCTCAAGAAGTTGAAACGGTATGAACTATCCTACCTGCTATCATTTTAATTTTATTTGCTTTACCTTCACAACGAATCCTCTATATAATAGATGAGATCAATAATCCTTCCTTGACCGCAAAAACTATGGGTCACCAATGATACTGAAGTTATGAGTACACAGATTATGAAGACCTAAACTTTGACTCCTATATAACCCCAACTCAAGAGCTAAAACCTGGAGAACTATGACAATTAGAAGTAGACAATCAAGTAGTCCTCCCAATAGAAATAACAATCTGCATACTAATTTTGGAGCCACAACGCAGCACTCTGCCTGCCCAGCAGATGAAAAACTGCCCTATAGGGTTGCCCAAATACCCCAAATGAGGATGAACCTGCACAGCCCTCAATGACACCCCAATACCATAGGCCTCCCTGTGTACTACTGCTCTGTATGACACAAAATGAGCCAAGGCCTCCCATCAGCAACCCAGACAGCTGGCCACATATGTAGCAGAATGAACTTGCCATGGCCTTAGGCCATCATCTCTACCCAGCCTTGGTTTTCAGGCATCTGTCCCTAGACCTTATCTCAGGTGCCTGCATATGGAGGAACCTAATGCAGAAAACGGAAATCCTTCTTCCCCGTGGCAGGAAACCTTGCTGTTTGGAAGGGTGTAAAACCCTCAGAGCAGAGGAAACCTGCATGATCAATGAGGCCACAACACTCTTGAGGGCTGCCTTGGCACAAACACACACTGTGACCCTCAGCCTGAACCCCCATTTCAAATAAGGCCCTCAGTAGCCAGAACATGTGCCCATATATCGGGCTTGCCCTTCTCCTAGGCCCAAATCCTAATCCAAGGTAGAGTTTTCCAGGCGCCCATACCCAGAGCCCTGTTTTGGAATCCCTCTTCTTAGGGGACCACTGAGACAGAAAAAAGGGAGACTAACATCCCCCAGAACGACACCAAACTATTGGGAGCTGGGTGGTGTCTAGCCCCAGAGCCAGGTGATCCAAACTGTCTTGTTCCTAGGTCCCAATGGAAATTCGAGGTGGGGTTTCCAGGCATCCAAAAATAGAGTCCTGCTCTCAAATTTTTCCATAAGGGAACACTTGAGCTATCAAACAGGACTCCACCTGTCCCACAGGAGGAAACCTTGCTGTTTGCAGCAACAAACAACCCCCAGATTGGGAAAACTCCATGGCCTCATGAGGCCACTGATCCATTCAGTGGCCATGATGGACACAAACTCCAGCCTGAGCAAATGCCTGGCTCTCACCCTTACTTCAGATGCTGGAGATCTCGCTTCAGCCTGTGCAGTTTGGGGCTGCTGAGCCATCTACCCTGAAAGTAACCTTAGCTTCTGTTTTCAGACTTCAGTCCTCATACTCCTGGCGCACAAGCACTCCAGACTGGAAATTCAGGAGCCACAATGCAGCACTCTGCTTGCCCACCAGAAGGATAAAGTGCCCTATGGGGTTTCACAAACCCACAAATGAGGATAGGCCACCCTGTGCAATAGTGTTCTGTCTGCCATACCCTGAGTTACAACCTTCTCTCAGCCACTCAGGTAGCTGCTCGCCTAACCACCAGATTGGACCTGCCATGCCCCTAGGCCTTCATGACCCTAGGCCCAAATCCTAACCCAATTTTGGGATTCCAGACACCCATACACAAAGCCCAGCTCTCGAATCCCTCCTTATGGGGACCGCTGAAACAGATATCAGGATTCCTTCTCTCCCCCACAATGACTCCATGCAATTTGGAGTTGTGCAAAACCCCAAAAGAGGGAGGATATTCCCTGGCCGCATAATGGCACCCCTATTTCCGTGGCCTTCCTAGACACCGAAACCAGAGGCAAAAGCCTGAGCTTCCGCTTCACACTCACACTAATATAACATCCCTAGGAGCTCACCACAGGGTCAACAGATCGGGTCTGCCATACCCTTAGCACTAATCCTAACCTCAGTTGGTGCTTTCATACTTCTGTCCCCAGACTCCTGCCCCATAAAGCCTCCAGGCTGGGTATGACATAGCCACACCATAGAACTGTGTCTGGACTCCAGAGGGAAGCTGGGCCCTACAGAGCTTCAAGAAACCTCAAGTTTAGGAGAAACCTGCAAGCCCCTAAGGCCACCCCGATTTTGTAGGATGCCCTGGACAAAAATGCACAGTCTGACACACCCTGAGCAATAACCTCCTGTCAGACACCCATGCAGATGGCCCCAGAGACAGAACACTGAAGCTGATACGCTCCTAAGCTTTAATCTGAACCCTTGCTTAGCTTTTCAGACATCTGTCCCCAGAGGCCTGGTCTCGAATACCAACATTTGCAGGATCCCTGAGTCACAGAGGACAACACCTCCAATTCCCAGAAGGAAACATTGCTATTTGGAGCTCTATCAAAACCTCAGGGTAGTAGAATCCTGCATGGGCCCTGAGGCCACTGCCACATTTGAAGGTCGCCCTGAACAGAAACCCGCATTGTGACCCTCAGCATCAGACTCGTTTTCAACTCAGTCCCCTGGGTAGCTTGCCCCAGAGCCAGAAGATTGGACCTGCCATGTCCCTCGGCACCAATGGGAACCCTAGGTGGCATTTTCAGGCATCCATACATAGACTCTGCTCTCGAATCTTTCCATACGGGGGCTCTTGAGCCATCAACAGCACTCTCCCTGTCCCGAAGAAGGCAACTTTGCTGTTTGGAGCTGTGCCCAACCCCCAGCTTGGGAAAAGTTCCATGTCTTCATGAGGCCATCCTTACATCAGGCGGCCCTCATGGACACAAACTCCAGCCTGAGCGGCCATCTGACACTCGCCCTTATTTCAGATGCTTGTGATCTGGCCTCAGCTTCTGCAAATTGGTCCTGCTGTACCCTAGGCCCCAACCGTAACCCTAGCTTGTATTTTCAGTCTTCCATCTCCAGTGGCCTTGTGCACAAGCCCTCCACACTGCGAATTCTGGAGCCCCAACACAGCATGCTGCCTGCTTTCAAAAGGCAAAAAGTGGCCTATGGGACGGCACCAAACACCCAAATGAGGATCAACCTGCACAGCCCTCCATGGCACTGAAATTTCACCAACCGCCCTGTGCACTAATGTTCTGTCTGCCACAGCCCGAGCCCTGATCTCCTGTCAGCCACCCAGGTAGATGGCCATCTATCCACCAGATCAGACCTGCCATGCCTCTAGGCCATCATCTTTACCGAACCTGGGTTCATAGGCATGTCCACAGAGGCCTAGTCTAAAATCCCTGCATAGGGAGGAACATGATCCAGGAAATGAAATTCTCCTGTCCCCAGCAGGAAAACTGACTATTGGGATGTGTGTAAACTTCAGAGTACGAGAAACCTGCATGGACCACCAGGGCCCGCCCGTGGTTGAGGGGCACCCTGGGCACACACCTGCATTGAGCTACATTTTCAACTAAGCCCCATTAATAGCTTGAACTAGAGCTAGCATTTGAGGCCTTCGTGAACCTAGACCCAAATCCTAACCCAAGTTTGGGTTTCTAGACACCCATACACAGAGCCCTGCTCTCCAAGCCCTCCTAATATGGACGGCTGAATCAGAAAACAGGATTCCTTCTCCCCCAACAGTGACACCATGCTATTTGGAGCAGTGCAAAACCCTCAAAGAGGGAGAATCTCCATGGCCACATGATGAAACCCCTACATTGCTCGGCCATGCTAGACACAAAAACCAGAGGCAAAAGCCTGAGCTTACACTTCACACTTGCCCTAATTTCAGATCCTGGGTGGCTTGCCTCAGTGTCTGTAGATAGGGCTTACCTAACCCCAGTCACCGTTTTCAGACTTCTGTCCCCAGAGTCCTGCCCCACAAACCCTCCAGCCTGGGTATTCCATACCCACATCAGAGGACTGTGCCTGCCCTCCAGAAGGAAGCTGAGTCCCTTAGAGCTTCAAGAAACTTCAAGAATAGGAGAAACCTGCAAGGACCCTGAGGCCACCTCAATTTCATAGGACGCTCTGGACAAAAATGCACATCTGACACATCCTAAGCAACTACTTCTCGTCAAACACCCAGATAGATGGCCCCAGAGAGAGAAGATTGAGCCTGACAGATGCTAGGCTCTAATCTGTACCCTCTTAGGTTGTCAGGCATGTGTCCCCAGAGACCTTCTCTTGAATACCAACAGCTGGGGCAACCAGAGATACAGAACACAATACCTCCTCTCTCCAGAAGGAAACCTTGCTATTTGGAGCTGTGTCAAAACCTCAGGGTACTAGAATCCTGAATGGCCCCTGAGGCCAATGCCACATTCGAAGGTCACCCTGGATACAAACCGCATTGTGACCCTCAACTCAGCCCCCTGCGTAGCTCACCCCAGAGCCAGCAGATAGGACCTGCCATGTCTCTCGTCTCTAATGGGAACCCTAGGTGGGTTTTTCAGGCATCCATATGTAGAGCCTGCTCTTGAATCTTTCCATACGGGGGAGCATTGAGCCATCAAACAGCACTCCCCCTGTCAAGGATGGAAACCTTGCTGGTTGGAGCTGTCCAACCCTGAGACTGGGAAAATTCCATGGCCTCATGAGGCCACCCGCCCGCATGAACAAAAACTCCAACCTGAGCAGACGTCTGACACTTGGCCCTATATTAGATGCCGGTGATTTCACATCAACCTCCCCAGGGTGGGCCTGCCATGTCCTAGAGTCCTGCTGCACATGCCATCCAGATTGGAAATTCTGGAGCCCCAACACAGCACTCTGCCTGCCTTTCAGAAGGAGGAAGTAGCCTATTGGACTACACAAAATCCCCAAATGAGGATCAACCTCCACGGGCCTTGAGGGCTCCTCAAATTCATAGGCCGCCCTGTGCACCAATGTGCTGTCTGCCACAGCCTGAGCCCAGAACTCCCGTCAGACAGCCAGAAAGCTGGTCGGATATCCAGCAGGTAGGACCGCCATGGCCTTAGGCCATCATTTCTACCCAGTGGGTTTATAGGCATCTCTACTCAGAGGCCTGGTATCAAATCCCTACATATGGGGAACCCTGAGCCACAAAACAGAAGTCCTGCTGCCCTGCAGCAAGAAACCTTGCTATTGGCATGGGTTAAAACATTCAGAGTATGGGAAACCTTCATGGCTCCTGAGGCCCCACCCACTGCTGAGGGTCGCTCTGGGCACAAAACAGCATTGTGACCCCCAACCTGAGCCACGTTTTCAACTAAGTCCCCTCTGTTAGTTGACTTAGCGCCAGCATATGCAGCCTGCTGTGATCCTAGGCCCAAAGCCTAACCCAAGCTTGGGTTTCCAGGCACCCACACACAGAGTCCTGCTCTCAAATCCCTCCTTATGGGCACCCCTTAATCAGAAAACAGGATTCCTCCTTTCCCCCACAATAACACCATGCTATTTTGAGTTAGGCAAACCCCAAAGAGGTAGAATCTTCCATGGACCCATGAGGCCACCCCTACATTCCGTGGCCATCCTAGACACAAAAACCAGAGGCAAAAGCCTGAGCTTACACTTCACACTTGCCCTAATTTCAGATCCTGGGGGCTTGCCTCAGTGTCTGTAGATCGGGCCTGCCATATCCTTGGCCCTAATCCTAACCCTAGTTGCCGTTTTAAGACTTCTGTCCCTAGAGTCCTGCCCCACAAACCCTCCAGCCTGGGTGTTTCATAGCCACACCACAAGACTGTGCCTACACTCCAGAAGGAAGCTGGGCCCTTTAGAGCTTCAAGAAACCTCAAGAATAAGAGAAACATGCAAGGCCCCTGAGGCCACCCTAAAATCGTAGGATGCCCTGGACAAAAATGCGTAGTCTGAAACACAATGAGCAACTACCTCCAATCAGACACTGAGGTAGATGGCCCAAGAGAGAGAAAATTGAACCTGACATGCTCCTAGGTTCTCATCTGTATCCTGTTTTAGGTTTTCAGTTATCTGTCCCCAGAGGCCTGGACACAAATACCAACATTTGGAGGATCCCTGAGCCACAGAACCCAACACCTCCTGGCCCCATTAGAAACCTTGCTATTTGGAGCTGTGTCAAACCCTCAGGGTAGTAGAATCCTGCATGGGCTCTGAGGCCACCACCACATACGAAGGTTGCTCTGTACACAAAACCACATTGTGACCCTCAGCATGAGACTCCTTTCCAACATAGCCCCATGGGTCACTCGTCCCAGAGCCAGCAGGTAGGAACTGCCATGTCCTTCGGCTGTAGGGGAAACCCTAGGTGGGATTTTCAGGCATCTGTATGTAGCCTCTGCTCATGAATCTTTCCATGGGGGGGGGGGCATGGGCCATCAAACAGCACTCCCACTGTCCTGGAGAAGGAAACTTGCTATTTAGAACTACACCCAACTCCCAGATTGGGAAAAATTCCATGTCCTAATGAGGCCACCCCCACATCATGCGGTCCTCATGGACACAAGCTCCAGCCTGAGCAGATGTCTGACACTCCCCCTTATTTCAGATGTTTGTAATCTCGCCTCAGCTTCTACAGATCAGGACTGCCATGCCCTAGGCCCTAACCTATCACTAGCTTGTGCATCCCGTCTTCCGCCCCCACAGTCCTGGGGCACAAGCGCTCCACACTGGGAATTCTGGAGCCCCAACACAGCACTCTGCCTGCCTTTCAGAAGGCAAAATTGGCATATGAGACTGCACAGAAAACTCAAATGAGGATCAACTTGCACAGCCCTCAAGGGCACCAAAATTTCATAGGCCGCCCTGTGCACTAATGTTCTGCCTGACACAGCCTGAGCCCCGACATCCTGTTAGCCACCCAGATAGCTAGCCACATATCCAGAAGATGGGACCTGCCATAGCCCAAGATCGTCATCTCTACCCAACCTTGTTTTTCAGGCATCTGTCCCCAGACCTTAGCTCAAATCCCTGCCTATGGGTGAACCTGAACCACAAACAGGTACTCCTCATTCCCCATGGCAGGAAACCTGGATGTTGGGATTGGTGTCCAACCCTCAGAGTGGGAGCCAGTTGCATGGCCCTTGAGACCACGCCCACCAACAGGCATAGTGACACTCAGCCTGTGCCCGCTTTCAAACAAACCCCTCGGGAACTGGACCAGGAGCCCAATACTGGCCTACCCTATACCTAGGCCCAAATACTATCCATCCAGGGGGTTTACCAATCACCTGGACCCAAAGCCCATCTCTGGAATCCCTGTTTTGGGGGGAACCTGAGATGGAAACCAGGACTCTTCCCAACCCACAGAATGACACCAAACACTTGGGCGCTGGGCATAATCCCCAGAAAGGGAGAATCTTCCAAGACCCAATGAGGACACCCCTACATTCCGTGGCCATCCTTGATACACAATCCAGAGACAAAAGCCTGAGGAACGGCCTCCCACTCGCCCTTATTTCAGATCCCGTGGAGCTCCCTCAGGGTCTGCAGATCGGGCCTGCCATCACCTCGCTCTTAACCGTAACCTTAGTTTGTGTTTGCAGACTTCTGTCTCCAAAGATCTGGCCCCTCCTGCCCTCCACCATGGACGTCTGCAACCACACCACAGGACTTTGCCTGCCCTCCCAAAGGAAACGCTGCCTGTCACAGTTGACCAAACCCTCCAGATTAGGAGAAACCTGCAAGGACCCTGAGTCCTCCCCAATTTCCTAGGCCATTCCGGACAAAAATTCGCACTGTGAAACTTGAGCAACCACCTCCAGGCAGACACCTGGGTAATTGGGCCTAGAGTCAGAAGATTTACACTGACATGCCCCTAGGACCTAATCAGACCCGTAGCTTGGGTTTTCAGGCATTTGTCCCCAGAGGCCTGTTCTCAAATACCAACATATGGTCTAAAATGTGCTCCCTGAGCCACAAAACAGAATACCTCCTGTCCTCAGAAGGAATCCTTGCTCTTGGGAGCTGTGTCAAACCCTCAGTATAGAAGAATCCTATATGGCCCCTGAGCCACCATCCACATACCAAGGTCTTCCTGGACACAAACCAGCATTGTGACCCATAAGAATGAGACTCCATGTCAATTCAGCCCCCTTGGTACTTAGCCCCAGAGCCACCAGATTGAACCGTTCATGTTCCTAGGCTGCAATCCTGATGTGAGAAGGGCTTTCCAGGAATCCATGCCTAGAGCTCTGCCCTCCAATCTTTTCATATGGGGGACCCTGGAGCCATCAAACAGGACTCAGCCTGTCCCACAGAATGAAATCTTGCTGTTTGGAGCTGCTCACAAGCCCTAGCATGGGAAAACCTCCATGGCCTCATGAGGACACTCCTCCATTAGTGGGCCATCATGAACACAAACTCCAACATGGATGAACCACTGCCACTCGCAATTACTCATGTGCTTGAGATCTCAAATCAGCCGCTGCACATTGGAAATGACATGCCCTCGGCCCTGAACCTAACCCTAGCTTCTGTTTTCAGACTCCCGTCCTCACACTCCTGGCCAAGAAGACCTCCAGATTGGGAATTCGAGAGCCAAAAGACAGGATACCACATGCCCGTTGGAAAGAAGAAGTGCCCTATGGGGCTGCCCAGATACCCCACATGAGGATCAACCTGTATGGCCCTCGACAGCACCCAATTTCATAGGCTGCCCTGTGCACTAATCCTCAGTCTGACAAAGCCTGAGCCCTAACTTCTGTCAGCCACCCATATAGCTGGCCGCATATCCAGTAGATGGAACCTGCCATGGCACGAGGACGTCACCTCTACCCAACCTGGGTATTCAGGAATCTGTCCCCAGACCTTATCTCAAGACCTGCCTATGGGGGAACATGATGCACAAAAGAAGACTCCTCCTTCCCCAAGGCAGGAAACTTTGCTGTTGGGATGAGTGTCAAACTTGTAGAGTAGGAGAACCTGGCATGGTCCCTGAGTCACCGCCACTTTCCAGGGTCTCCATGAACACAAACCTGCATTATGACCCATCAGCATGAGAGTCCATTTAAACTCAACCCCCTGCGGAGCTCGCCCCAGAGCCAGCAGATTGAATATGCCTTGATCCTAGGAGCCAATGGGAATGTGAGGAGGGGTTTCCAGGCAACCATCCTTAGAGTCGTGCTCTGGAATCTTTCCATATGGGGCAGCCTTGAGACACCCAACAGGACTCGCCTGTCCTGCAGAAGGAAACCTTGCTGTTTGGAGCAGCTCACAACCCCCCAGCGTGGGAAAAACTCCATGGCATCTTGAGGCCACCCCTCAATTCAGGGACCATCATGGTTGCAGACTCCAGCCTGAGCTAACGTCTGATCCTTGCTCTGACTTCAGATGCAGGAGATCTCGATTCAGAGTCTGCAGAGTGGGCCTGTCGTGACCTCGGCCAGAAACGTAACCCTAGCTTGTGTTTTCCGTCTTCAGTCCTCACACTCATGGCCCACACGCTCTCCAGATTGGGAATTCTGGAGCCACAACACAACACTCTGCCTGAACACCAGAAGAGAAAAAGTGCCCTATGGGGCTGCCGAGAAACCACAAATGGGGATCCACCTGCACGGCCCTTGAGTGCACCCCAAATTCCTAGCCTGCCCTGTACACTTATGCTCTGTCTGTCACAGCCTGAGACCAGACCTCCCGTCAGACACACAGACAGCTGGCCACATATGCAGCAAATCAGGCCCACCATGGCACTTGGCCATCCTATATTCCAACCTGCGTTTTCATGCATCTGTCCCTAGAACTTCTCTCAAATCCCTGCATATGAGGGAACCTGATGCTCAAAACAGAACTCCTCCTCCCCCATGGCAAGAACCCTTGCTGTTGGGATGGGTGTCAATGTCAACCCCTCAGAGTAGGAGAAACCTACAATGGCCCATGAGACCTGCCCATGCTTGAGGGCCAGCTTGGGCACAAACACACATTACAACCCTCAGCCTGAGCCATGTTTTCAAATGAGGCCTCTCAGTAGTGGACCAAGAGCGTGTATAACGGGCTTGCCATGCCCCGAGGCCCCATCCTATCCAAAAATGTTGTTTTCCAGGTCACCTGCAACTGGGGCCGCAACTGGGGAATTGCTCTTTTGGAGGGACCCCTGAACAGAAAACAGGATTCTGCCCTTCCCACAGAATGACCTCAAACTCATGGGAGCCAGGCCAAATCCCCAGAGAGGGAGAATCGTCCAAGGCCCATGAGGCTACACTTCAATTCCATGACCATCCTTGACACAAAATACAGAGACAAAAGCCTGACCTACCTCCTCACACTTGCCCCTGTGTCTTAACTGAGGAGCTCCCCTCACGGTCGGTAGATCGAGCTTGCCATAAACTCAGACCAAAACTTACCCAGAGTTTGTGTTTTCAGAATTCTGTCTCCATAGCCCTGACCCACACACCCTCCAGGCTGGGGCCTCAGGAGCCACACCGCAGGACTATGCCAGCCCTCTTGAAGGAAACTTTGCCCATTACAATGGCCAAAATGCTACAGATCAGGAGAAACCTAGAAGGCCCTCGAGGACATCCCAATTGAGTAGTGTGCCCTGGACCAAAAGACACTTTCTAACACAACCAGAACAACCACCTCCACTCAGACACGCAGACAGATATCCCCAGAGACAGAAGATTGAACCAGACAGGCCACTAGGACCTAAGTTGAACCCTAGCATAGGTTTGCAGGCATCTCTCCTCAGAGGCATGGTTTCGAATACCAGCATATGGGGGTTTCCTGAGGCACAAAACAGAACACCTCTCGTCTCTAGATGTGAACCTTACTATGTGGAGCTGTGTCAAACCCTCCGGGTAGGAGAATCCTGCAGGTCCCTTGAGTCACCGCCATATTCCAAGAGCTCCATGGACACAAACCCACATTATGATCCATCCTCAGGAGAGTCCATTTCAACTCAGCCCCCTGGGCAGCTCGCACCAGAGCCAGCAGATCGAATCTGCCTTGTCCCTAGGAGCCAATGGGAATTCGATGTGGGTTTTCCAGGCATCCATCCTTAGAGCCTTGCTCTCGAATCTTTCCGTATTGGGCAGCCTTGAGCCGTCCTAAAGGACTTGCCTGCATAACAGAAGGAAACATTGCGGGTTGGAGCATCTCACAACCGGAAGAGTGGGAAAACCTCCATGGCCTCATGAGGCACCCCTTCATTCAGGGCCCATCATAGTAGCAAACTCCAGTCTGAGCCAATGTATTACACTCTGTTCTCAGAGACAAAACAATGAACCAGACTTGCCCCTAGGCACTAAAATGAACCCTAGCTTTGGTTTCCAGCTATCACTTCTCAGAGACCAGTTTATGAATACAAGCATATGGGGGTTTCGGAAGGCAAAAATCAGAACACCTCTCATCTCCACATGGGAAGCTTGCTGTTTGTAGCTGTGTAAACCCCTCCAGGTCGGAGAATCCTGCAGGGTCCCTGAGCCACCACCACATTCTAAGGTCTCCCTGGACACAAACCATCATTGTGACCCATCAGCATGAGACCCCCTGTAAACTCATCCACCTTGGCACATCGCCCTAGAGCCAGGAGATAGAAATTCCCATGTTCCTCTGCTGTAATGGTAACACGAGGTGGGCTTTCCAGGCATCCATGTAGAGAGCTCTGCTATCCATTCTTTCCATATGAGGGAAACTGGAGCCATCAAACCGGACTCCCCCTGGCCCCCAGAATGACACGTTGCTGTTTGGAGCAGATCACAAGTCCCAGAGTTGGAAAATCTCCACGACCTCTTGAGGCCACCCCTCCATTCATTGGCCATCATGGACACAAACTCCAGCGTGAGCAGACATCTGACTCTTGCCCTTACTCAGGTGCTGGAGATCTCAAATCTGCCGTTGCACATTGGAACTGCCATGCGCTCTGCACTGAACTGAACCGTAGCTTGTGTTTTCAGACTACAGTCCTCAAACTCCTGGCCCGCAAGTCCTCCAGATGGGGAATTCTGGAGCCACAGTGCAGCCTTCTGCCTGCCTACCAGAAATAAGAAGTGCCACATGGGTCTGCCCAGAAACCCCAAATGAGGATCCACCTGCACCACTTTGGACGGCACCCAATATCATAGAACGTCCTGTGCACTAATGCTCTGTATGACACAGCCTGAGCCCCGACCTCCTGTCAGCCACCCAGATAGCTGGCCACAGATACAGAAGATGGTACCTGCCATGACCCAAGGTCGTCTTCTCTACCCAACCTGGGTATTCAGGCATCTGTCCCCAGATCTTAGCTCAAATCCCTGCCTGAGGGGGAATCTAAAGCACAAAAGAGTACTCGTCCTTCCCCATGACAGAAAACCTGCCCATTGAAATGGGTTTCCCACCCTCTGACTGGGAGCCAGCTGCATGGCCCATGAGACCACGCCCACTCAGGTGGGCCGCCCTGGGCAAACACAGGCATTGTGACCCCCAGCCTGAGTCTGCTTTCAAACAAGCCCCCTTGGGAGCTGGACCAGGAGTCCACAGAGTGGGCCTGCCATGCTCCTAGGCCCAATCCCTAACTCTCGGTGGGGTTCCCCAGGCACCCGAACCCAGATCTCATCTCTGGAATCCCCGGTTTGGGTGGGAACCTGTGACAGAAAAGAGCACTCTTCCATTCCCGAGAAAGTCACCAAACTCTTCGGAGCCGGGGAGAATCCCCAAAGAGGAAGAATCTCCCACGTCCCCAGGAGGCCACCCCTACATTCTGGGGCCATCCAAGACACACAATTCAGACAGAAAAGCCTGCACTACTGCCTCCCAGCCACCCAAATTTCAAATTCTGAGGAGCTGACCTGAGGACAGATAGGGGCTGCCATCACCTCGCCCGTAACCTTAGATTGTGTCTGCTGACTTCTGTCCCCAAAGACTTGGCCCACATGCCCTAAAGGATGGGGCTTCTGGAGTCAGAACAGAGGACTGGGCCTACCCTCCTGAAGGAAACTCTGCCTTTCACAGTTGACCAAATCCTCCAGATTAGGAGAAACCTGCAAGGCCCCTGAGCCCACCCCAATTTCGTAGGCCGCTCTGGACAAAAATGTGCACTCTGACACACCCTGAGCATCTACCTCCATGCAGGTCAATGGCCCTGAGTCAGAAGATTGAAGTTGACATGGTCCTAGGACCCCATTCGAACCCTAGCTTAGGATTTCAGGATCCTGTCCCCAGAGGCCTTTTCTGGAATACCAACATATGCTCCAACATGTGGTCCCTGAGCCACACAACAGAACCCCTCCTGTCCCCAGAAGGAAACCTCACTCTTGGGAGCTGCGTCCAATCTTCAGGGTAGGAGAATCTTGCATGGCCCCTGAGTCACCGCCACACTCTAAGGTCTCCCTGGACACCAACCAGCACTGTGATGCGTCAGCCTGAGAACCCCAGTGCACTCAGCACCCTTGGAACTTCACCCCAGAGCCATCAGAAAGACCCAAACTTTCCATATGGGGGACCCTGGAACCATTCAACCTAACTCCCCCATTCCCGCAGAAGGACATGTTGCTGTTTGGAGCAGCTCATAAGGCCCAGGGTGGGAAAACCTCCATGGCCTCTTGGCCCTCCATTCATCGGCTATCATGTACACAAACTCCAGCATGAGCGAACATCTGACACTCGCCCTTACTCAGGTGTTGGAGATCTCCAATCAGTCACTTAACATTGGAACTGCTTTGTGCTAGGCACCGAACTGAACTGTAGCTTCTATTTTCAGACTTCTATCCTCACACTCCTGGCCCGCAAGAGCTCCAGACTGGGAATTCTGGAGCCACAACACAGCCTTCTGCTTGCCCACCAGAAAGAAGAGGTGCCCTATTGGTCTGCCCCAAAACCCCACATGAGGATCCTCCTGCACGGCCCTAGACAACAGCCCAATATCATAGGCTGCCCTGCGCACTAACGCTCTGTCTGACACAGCCTGAGCCCCGACCTCCTGTCAGCCACCCAGATAGCGGGCTCCGTATCCTGCAGGTGGGACCTCCCGTCAACTGAGGCCGTCATCTCTACCCAACCTGGGTATTCAGACATCTGTCCCCAGAACTTAGCTCAAATCCCTGACTATGGGGAACCTGAAGCACAAAAGAGTACATGTCCTTCCCCATGGCAGGAAACCTGGCTGTTGGGAGGGTTGTCCAACCCTAAGAGTAGGAGTCAGCTGCATGGCCCATTAGACCACGGCCACTCAGCAGGGCTGCCCTGGGCACAAACAGGCATTGTGACCCTCAGCCTGAGCCGCTTTCAAACAAGCCCACTCTGGAGCTGGACCAGGAGCATGTCGAGCGAGCCTGCCATGCCCCTAGGCCCAATTCCTAACCCTCAGTGGGGTTCTCTAGGGCACCCGGACCCAGAATCCATCTCTGGCATCCCTTTTTGAGCGGGACCCGTGTGACGAAAAAGAACACTCTATTCTTCCCTCAGAAATACACCAAAGTCTTGGGAGCCGGGCAGAATCCCCAGACAGGGAGAACCTCCCATCCTTATGCGGCCACCCATACATTCTGTGGATACCCTAGATACACAATTCAGACAGAAAAACCTGTGCTACAGCGTCCGAGCTGCCCGAAATTCAAATTCCGAGGACCTGGCTCAGGGTGTGCAGATAGGGCCTGCCATCGCCTCGCCCCTAACCCTAACCCGAGTTTGTGTCTACAGATTTCTGTCCCCAAAGTACTCGCCCACATGCCCTCCAGGATGGGGCCTCTGGAGCCACACTGCACGATTGGGCCTGCCCTCCCAAAGGAAACTCTGCCCATCACAGTTGCCCAAACCCTCCAGATTAGGATAAACCTGCAAGGCCCTTGAGCCCACCCCAATTTCATAGGCCGCTCTGGACAAAAATGCGTAGTTTGACAGACCCTATGCATCTAATTCCAGGTAGACATGCAGGTCAATGGCCCTGAGTCAGAAGATTGATGCTGACATGGCCCTAGGACCCCATTCGAACCCTAGCTTAGGATTTCAGGCATCTGTGCCCAGAGGCCTATTCTGGAATACCAACATATGCTCCAACATGTAGTCCCTGAGCCACACAACAGAACCCCTCCTGTCCCCAGAAGGAAACCTTGCTCTTGGGAGCTGGGTCCAATCCTCAGTGTAGGAGAATCCTACATGGCTCCTGAGCCACCGCCACATTCCTAAGTCTCCCCGGACACAAACCAGCATTGTGACCCATCCGCATGAGACTCCCTGTCAACTTAGCCCTCTTGGTACTTCGTTCTTGAGGCAGCAGACCAAACGTGCCATGTTCCTCGACAGCCATGCTAACCTGAAGTGGGCTTTCCAGGCCTCTTGCAGAAAGCTCTGTTATCCAATCTTTCCATATGTTGGACCCTGGAGCCATTGAACCGGACTCCCCCTGTCCCACAGAAGGACACCTTGCTCTTTGGAGTGCCTTAAAATCCCCAGCGTGCAGAACCTCCATGGCCTCTTGAGGCCACCCCTATATTCATCGGCCATCATGGACATAAATTCCTGCGTGTGTGAACATCTGACTCTCGCCCTTACTCAGGTGCTGGAGATCTCGAATCAGCCGGTGCACATTGGAACTGCCATGCCCTCAGCCCTGAACCTCACCCTAGCTCTGTTTTCATACTTCTGTCCTCACCCTTCTGGCCCACAAGCCCTTCAGCTGGGGAATTCTGGAGCCACTAAGCCGCATTCTGCCTGCCCACCAGAGAGAAGTGTCATATGAGTCTGCACAGAAAACCCACTTGAGGATCAAACTGCATGGCCTGTGAGGGAACTCCAATATCATAGGCTACCATGTGCACTATTGCTCTGTCTGACACAGCCTGAGCCCTGACCTGTCAGCCACCAAGTAACTCTCCACCTATCCACCAGATCGCACCTGCCATGATCCTAGGCCATCATCTCTACCCAACCGGGGTTTCAAGGCATGTCCCCAGAGGACTCTTTTCATATCACTGCATTTGGGGGAGCATGGTCTACAAAATGAAAGTCCTTCTGCTCCCAGCAGGAATCGTTGCAGTTGGTGTGTGTGTGAAACCCTCAGAGTAAGAGAAACCAGCATGGCCCGTGTGGCCATGCTCTCTGTTGAGGGGAGCCCTGGACACAAACCTGCACTGTGACCCTCAGCCTGAGCCATGTTTTCAACTAAGCACCCTCAGTATCTTGACCTAGATCCAACCTGTGAGGCCTTGAATGCCCCAGGCCCAAATGGTATCCCAAGGGTGGGTTTCCAGGCACCCATCCACAGAGCTCTGCTCTCGAATCCTTCCTTATGGGGAGCCCTGATTGATAAAACAGAATTCTTCCTTTCCCTAACAATGACACCATGAAGTTTGGAGCAGTGCTATACCCCAAAGAGGCACAATCTCCCATGGTCTATGAGGGCACCCCTACATTTCACAGCCATTCCATCTTACGCCTGCCATTACCTTAGGCCCAAATCGTATCAGAAGGTTGGGTTCCCAGGCACCCATGCAATGAGCCTTGCTCTCGAATCCCTCCTCATGGGGACCCCTGAATTATGAAACAGGATTCCTCCTTTCCCAAAACATGACAACATGCAATTTGGAGCAGTGCAGAACCCCAAAGTGGGAGGATCTCCCTTTGCCCATGAGGCCACCCCTAAATTCCATGGCCATTCTAGACACAAACTTCACGGGCAAAGGCTTTTGCCTCACACTCGCGCTCATTTCCGATCACCAAGAGCTCTCCTCAGGATCTGCATATCGGGTCTTCCATACCTTCGGCCTTAATCCTAACCCCAGTTTGTGTTTTCAGACTTCTGTCTCCAGAGTCCTCCCCCACAAACCCTCCAGACTGGGTATTCCATAGCCACACCACAGGACTGTGCCTACCCTCCAGAAGGAAGGTGGGCCCTTTAGAGCTTCAAGAAACCTCAAGAAAAGGAGAAACCTGCAAGGCCCCTGAGGCCACCCCAAAGGCATAGGATGCCCTGGAGAATAATACGTAGTCTGACACACCTTGCTCAACTACTTCTATCAGACACTCATGCAGATGGCCCTAGAGTGAGAAGATTGAACTGGACATGTCCCTCAGCACTCATCTGTACCTCAGTTTAGGTTTTCAGGCATGTGTCCCCTGAGGTTTGTATACAAATACCAAAATTTGGGGGATCCCTGAACCACAAAACACAACACCTCCTGTCCCCAGAAGAAAACCTTGCTATTTGGTTTAAAACCATCAGGGTAGTAGAATCATGCATGGACCGTGAGACCACCGCCACATTCGAAGGTGTCCCTGGACAAAAACCTGCATTGTGACCCTCAGTATGAGATTCCTCTTCACCTCAGCCCCCTGGGTAGCTCACCCCAGACACAGCAGAGAGGGCGTGCTTTCTCCCTCAGTTCCAATGTTTCACCTAGGTGGGGTTTTCAGGCATCCATATGTAGACTCTGCTCTTGAATCCTTCCCTACGGGGTTTCCTTGAGCGATCAAACAACACTCCCCATGTCGCGAAGAAGAAAACGTTGCTGTTTGGAGCGTCACCCAACCTCCAGATTGAGAAAAACTCCATGTCCTCATGAGGCCACCCCTACATCAGGCGGCCCTCATGGACACAATCTCCAGCCTGAGCGGATGTCTGACACTCGCCCTTCTTTCAGATGTCAGGGATCTCGACTCAGTCTCTGCAGAAGGGGCCTGCCATGCCCAAGGCCCTAACCCTAACCTGACCTTGTGTTTTCAGTCTTCCATCCCCAGAGTCCTGGTGCACAAGCCCTCCACATTGGGAATTCTGGAGCCCCAACACAACATTCTGCCTGCCTTTCAGAAGACTAAAGTGGCCTGGGGGGGGCACAGAAACCATAAATGAGGGTCAACCTGCAAGGCCCTGGAGGGTACCCCCATTTCACAGGCCGCCCTGTGCACTAATGTTCTGCCTGCCACAGTCTGAGCCCCCAAATTCCTGTCAACCACCCTGGTAGTTGGCCGCCTATCCTCCAGATCGGACCTGCCATGCCCCTAGGCCAACATCTCTACCAAACCTGGGTCTCTAGGCATGTCCCCTGATGCCTGGTCTCAAATCTCTGCATATGGGGGAACATAGTCCACAGATGAAGTCCTCCTGTCACCAGCAGGAAACCTTGCTACTGGGAATATGTGTACCGCCCTACGAGTTTGTGAAACCTGCATGGCCTATGAGGCCACCCTGACTCTGGAGGTCCACCTTGGGCTCCAACACACACTGTGACCCTCAGCCTGAGCCCTGTTCTCAAAGTAGATCCCTCGGTGGCTGGACCTAGAGCCCTCATATCTCGCTGGCCATGTCCCTAGGCCGAAATGGTAACCCAATGGGATTTCTAGGGGACTGTACCCAAAACCCTGCTCTGGGATCCCTGTTTTGGGGGGACCTCTGAGACAGAAAACAGGACTCCTACCTTCCACCATAATGACAGCAAACTATTGGGGACTGGGCAGAATACCCAAGAGGGAGAATCTTCCACGGCCCCAGGAGGCCACCCCTACGTTCCACGAACATCCTATATTCAAAATCCAGTGGCAAAAGGCTGAGCTAACGCCTCACACTCGCCCTCATTTCAGATCCCGAAGAGCTCCACTCAGGGACTGCAGATCCGGCCTGCCCTATCTTTGGCGCTAAACCTAACCGGAATTTGTGATTTCAGAGTTCTGTCCCCAGAGCCCTGGCCCACAGACCCTTCAGGTGGGGCCTCTAGATCCATAAAGCAGGACTGTGCCTGCCCATCCAAAAGAAACTGTGCCCTTTACTGTCACCAAATCCCTATAGATTAGGAGGACCCTCCAAGGACCTCGAGGCCACCCCAGTTTCGTAGGAAGCCCTGGAAAACAGTGCTCAGTCTGAAACACCCCAGGCATTGACCTCCAGTCAGACACTCGGGTAGATAGCCCCACAGTCAGAAGGTTGACCCTGACATGACCCTAGGCCATGATTGGAAACACAGCTTAGGTTTTCAGTCATCTGTCCCCAGAGGCCCGGTCTCAGATACCAAAAGATGGAGGCTGCTGAGGCCCAGAACAGAACACCTCCTGACCCCAGAAGGGAACCTTGCTATTTGGAGCTGTGTCCAACCCTCAGAGCAAGAGAAACCTGCATGACCCTGGAGCCACTGCCACATTCCAAGGTCTCCCGGGACACATCCCGCATTGTGACCCATCAGCATGAGACTCCATTTCAACACATTCCCCTGGCTGTCCTGCCCCAGAGCCACCAGATCGAACCTGCCTTGTTCGTAGGTGCCAGTGGGAAGGCCAGGTGGGGATTCCAGACATCCATGTGTAGATCGTACTCACGAGTATTTCCCTATGGGGGACAATTGGTCATCAAATAGGACACCGCCTGTCCTGCAGAAGAAAACCATGTTGTTTGGAGCAGTTCAAAAACCCCAGTGTGGGAAAAACTTCATTGACTCATGTGGCCACCTCTCCATTAGGCAGCCATCATGGACAGAAACTCCAGGCTGAGAGAACATCTCACACTAACCCTTACATCAGATGCTGGAGATCTTGATTCAGCCTCTGCAGATTGAGCCTGCCATGTCCTAAGTCCTGAACCTAACACAAGCTTATGTTTTCAGACTTCTGTCCTCACACTCTTGGCCCACAAGTCCTCCGGTTTGGGAATTCTAGAGCCACAATGCAACACTCTGCCTGCCCACCATAATAAGGACAAAGTGCCTTATGGGGCTGCCCAGAAACCCCAGATGAGGATCCACTGGCACGGTCCTCGATGGCACCCCAATTTCATAGGCTGCCCTCTGCACTAATGCTTTGTCTGACACAGCCTGAACCCAGACATCCCGACTGACCACCAGACAGCTGGCCGCCTATGCAGCAGATCAGAACTTCCCACACACTACGCCGTCATCTCTACCCAACCTGGGTTTTCAGGCATCTGTCCCCAGACGTTATGTCAAACCCCTTCATGTGGGGGAACCTGATGCACAAATCAGAATTTCTCCTTCCCCAAGGCAGGAAATCTTGCCGTTGGGCTGTGTGTCAAACCCTCTGCATTGGTGAAACCTGCAGGACCCATGAGGACATGCCCACTCTGGAGGGCTGCTTTGGGCACCAACACGCATTGTGATCCTCAGCCTGAGCCCTGTTCTCAAATAAGACCCGTTGGGGGCTGGACCCAGAGCCCGTATATCGGGCTGGCAATGACACTATTTTGAAACACTAAGCCAATTTAGGTTTTCCAGGGGACTGTACCCAGAGCCCTGCTCTGGAATCTCTGTATTTGGGGGACCCCTGAGACAGAAAACACGACTCCTCCTTTCCTGCAGAATGACACCAAATTATTGGGGGCCAGGCAGAATCCCCTAGAGGGAGAATCTTCCATGGCCCCAGGAGGCCACCCCTACATTCCACGAACATCCTATATTCAAAATCCAGCGGCAAAAGGCTCAGCTACAATCTCACACTTGTCCTCATTTCAGATCCCAAGGAACTTCCCTCAGGGTCTGCAGATCGGCCCTACCATACCATCGGCCCTAACCCTAACCTGACTTTGTGTTTTCAGACTACTGTCCCCAGAGCCCTGTCCCACACACTGTCCAGCGGGGCTCCGGAGCCACCACACAGGATTGTGCCTACACACCCAAAGGAAACTGTCCCCTTTACAGTCGCCAAACCCCTCGAGATTAGGAGAAACCTTCAAGGCCCCCGAGGCCACTACAGTTTCATAGGACACCCTGGACAAAAATGTGCAGTGTGTCACACCCCAGGCAACGACCTCCAGTCAGATACAAAGGTAGATGACTCCACAGTGAGAAGGTTGATGCTGACATGCCCCTTGGCCCTAACCTGAACTGTAGCTTCAGTTTTCAGCCATCTGTCTACAGAGATCTGGTCTCAGATACCAAGTGATTGGGGTTGCTGAGGCCCAGAACAGAACACCTCCTGTTCCCAGAAGGGAACCTTGCTATTTGGAGCTGTTTAAAACCCTCAGGGCAGGAGAATCTTGCATGGCCGCTGAGGTACCATCACATTCCAATGTCTCCATGGACACAAACCCACATTGTGACCCATCAGCATGAGACTCCATTTCAACACATTCCCCTGGCTAGCCTGCTTCAGAGCTAGCAGATGAAACTGCCTTGTTCCTAGTCTCCAGTGGGAACTCCAGATGGGTTTCCAGGCATACATATGGAGAGTCTACTCTCCAATCTTTCCCTATGGGGGACAATTGATCATCAAACAGGACACACCTGTCCTGCCGAAGAAAACCATGCTGTTCAGAGCAGCTCACAACCCCCAGTGTGTGTAAACCTCCATGGCCTGATGAGGCCACCCCTCCATTAGACAGCCATCATGGACACACACTCCAGCATGAGCCAACATCTCATCCTTGCCTTTACTTCATATGCTGGAGATCTTGATTCAGCCTCTCCAGATTGAGCCTGCCATGCCCTAGGCCCTAAACCTAACTCTAGCTTGTATTTTCAGACTTCCATCCTCACACTCTTGGCCCACAAGTCCTCTGGTTTTGGAATTCTGGAGCCACAATGCAGCACTCTGCCTGGCCAACATAATAAGGCACAGTGCCCTATGGGGATACCCAGAAACCACAGATGAGGATCCACTGGCACGGTCCTCAACGGCACCCCAATTTCATAGGCCGCCCTCTGAACTAATGCTCTGTCTGACACAGCCTGAGACCAGACATCCCATCAACAACTCAGACAGAGGGCCACATATCCAGCAGATCAGAACTGTCAGCGACCCAGGTCATCATTTCTACCCAACCTGGGTTTTCAGGCATCTGTCCCCAGACCTTATATCAAATAACTTCATGTGGGGGAACCTGATGCACAAAACAGAACTCCTCCTTCCGCATGGCAGGAAACTTTGCAGTTGGGGTGTGTGTTAAACCCTCTGAGTTGGTGAAAGCATAGGCCACGCCCACTCTGGAGGGCTGCCTTGGCACCAACATGCATTTTGACCCTCAGCCTGAGCCCCATTGTCAAATAAGACCCAGAGCCCGCTGATCAGGTCGGCCATGCCCCGAGGCCGAAATTCGATGCCAACTTGGGGTTTTCCAGGAGACGGTTCCCAGAGCCCTGCTCTGGAATCTCTGTATTTGGGGGGCCCCTGAAACAGAAAACAGGACTCCTCCCTTCCCTCAGAATGACACCAAACTATTGCAGGCTGGGCAGAATCCACAAAAGACCAGTTTCCTTTTAGACGGCAAGGACAGCCCTGAGGTGTGGCACCAGAGGGTCCACCCTGCAGGGTGTGTGCTACATAGCTGTAGGGACAGAAGTCAGAAAACACAAACTCGGGGTACGTTTCAAGCCGAGGGTATGGCATGCCCGATCTACAGACCGTGAGGTGAGTTCCTCAGGATACGCAACCAGTGTGAGTGTGAGGCAGTAGCTCAGGCTTTTGTCAATTGATTTTGTGAAAAGGATTGCCGTGGAATGTATGGGTGGCCTCATGGGCCAAGTACAATTCTCGCTCTCTGGTGATTTAGCTGGCTCTCAATAATTTGGGGTCATTGTGATGGAAGGCACGAGTCCTATTTTCTGTCTCATGGGCCCCTCCATAAGAGGGATTCCAGAGCAGAGCCCCAGGTACAGGTGACCGGAAAATCCCACTTTCGTTTAGGATTGGGGCCTATTGGCATGGCAAGCAAGATATGCAGGCCCTTGGTCCAGCTACCAAGAGGCCTTATATAAAAAGGGGGCTCAGGCTGAGGGTCACAATGCCTGTTTGTGCCCAGGGAGGCACTGAAGCTTGGGAGAGGCCTCATGGGCCACGCAGGATTTTCCTACTCTGAGGGTTTGAACTTTGACACCCATCAAAACAGCATGGTTTCTTGTCATGGGGAAGGAGGAGTTCTATTTTCTACATCAGGTTCCCCCATGTGCAGGGATTTGACATAAGGTCTAGGGACAGGTGCCTGAAAACCCAGGCTGGGAAGAGATGATGGCAGAGGGCCATGGTGTGCCCGATCTGAAGGATATGCGGCCAGCTGTCTGGGTGTCAGATGGGAGGTCTGGGCTCAAGCTGTGTCAGAACATTAGTGCCCAGGGTTGCCTAGGAAATGGGGTGTGGTCGAGGGCCTTGCAGGTTGATTCTCTTTTGGGGTGTCTGGGCAGACCCATAGGGCGATTTGTTCTTCTGGTGCGCAGGCAGAGTGCTGCATTGTGGCTCAAGAATTCCCAATCTGGAGGGCTTGTGGGCTAGGAGTGTGAGGATGGAAGTCTGAAAACAGACGATAGGCTTACGCTTCAGGCCGAGGTGACAGCAGGCTGAATCCAGAGCAGAGGCTGAATCCAGATCTGAAGCATCTAAACTATGGGCGAGTATCAGAGATTAGCTCAGGCTGGAGTTTGTGACCATGATGGCCCTGAATGGAGGGGTGCCCTCATGAGGCCATGGAGGTTTTTCCACACTGGGGGTTGTGAGCTGCTCCAAACATCAAGCTTTCCTTCTACAGGACAGGCGAGTCCTCTTGAATGGCTCAGGGGTGTTCTGTATGGAAAGACTTGAGAGCAGGCCTCTAAGGATGAAGGACTGGAAACCTCACCTCACATTTCCATTGGTTCCTAGGGACAAGGCAGATTTGATCTGCTGGCTCTGGGGAAGGCTACCAGGGGCATGAGTTGAAATGGACTCTCATGGGGCACGTGGGTGGCTCAGTGGGTTAAAGCCTCTGCCTTCGGCTCAGTTCATGATCCCAGAATCCCGGGATCGAGCCCCGTGTCAGGCTCTCTGTTCAGCGGGGAGCCTGCTTCCACCAATCTCTCTGCCTGGCTCTCTGCCTATTTGTGATATCTGTCTGTCAAATAAATAAATAAAAATCTTTAAAAAAATGGAGGGGAGGCGAACCATAAGAGACTGTGGACTTTGAAAAACAACCTGAGGGTTTTGAAGGGTCAGGGGTGGGAGGTTGGGGGAACAGGTGGTGGGTAATGGGGAGGGCACGTTTTGCATGGAGCACTGGGTGTTGTGCAAAAACAATGAATACTGATACGCTGAAAAAATAAATAAAATGGAAAAAAAATGGACTCTCATGCTGATGATTCTCATAATGCAGGTTTGTGTCCATGGAGAACCTGAAATGCGGTGGTGCCCCAGGGGTCCTGCAGGATTCTCCTACCCAGAGGGATTTACACAACTCCCCATAGCAAGGTTTCCATGTGGCGACAAGAGGTGTTCTGTTTTGTTCCTCAGGAAACCCCCATATTCTGGTATACAAAACCAGACCTCTGGGGTGAGGTGCAGGCAAACCTATGCTAGGGTTCAGATTAGGGCCTAGAGACATGTCTGGTTCAATCTTCTGTCTCTGGGGACATCTATCTGTGTGTCTGAGTGGAGGTAGTTGCTCAGGTTGTGTCAGAATGCGCATTTTTGTCCAGGGCAGACTACATTATTGGGATGGCTGCAGGGGCCATGGAGGTTTCTCCTAATCTGTAGGGTTGTGGCCAATGGAATGGGCACAGTTTCCTTTGAGAGCCACGCACAGTCCTGCGGTGTGGCTCCAGAGGCCCCAGCCTGGAGGGTGTGGGGGCCAGGGCTGTGGGGACGATGTCTGAAAACACAAATTTGGCTAAGGTTTCTGGCCTGGGTTCTGGCAGACCGATCTACTTGGGATGTGAAATAAGGGCGAGTGTGAGGTGGTAGCTCAGGCTTTTGTCCCTGCATTTTGTGTCAAGGATGGCCGTGGAATGTAGGGCTGGCCTCATGAGCCATGGAAAATTCTCCCTCTCTTTGTTCTGGCTCCCAATCATTTGGGGTCATGATGTGGGAAGGGAGGAGTCCTGTTTTCCCTCTCATGGGCCCCTCAAAAAAGGGATTCCAGAGCACAGCCCCAGGTACCTATGACCAGAAGGCCCCAAATTTGGTTAGGATTCTGACCTAAGGGCATGGCCAGCCCATTATGTGGGCTCTTGGTCCACTACTGTGAGGCCTCATTTGAAAACGGTCCTCAGGCTGAGGGCCTCCATGTCAATTTGTGCCCAACGCATCCCTCAAGCATGGTCGTGGCCTCATGGATCATGCAGGTTACTCCTCCTCTGAGGATGTGACTTTGACACCCATCCCAACAGCAAGGTTTCTTACCATGGGGGAGAGGAGTTCTGTGTTGTGCATCGGGTTCCCCCAGGTACAGGGATTTGAGATAAGGTGTAGGGACAGATGCCTGAAAACCCAGGTTGGGAAGAGATGACAGCAGAGGGCCATGGCGGGCCTGATCTGCTGCATATGCGGCTAGCTCTCTGGGTGTCTGATGGGAGGTCTGGGCTCAGGCTGTGTCAGACAGAGCATTAGTGCACAGGGTGGCCTATATAATTGGGGTGCGGTCGATGGCCGAGCAGGTTGATCCTCATTTGGGGTTTCTGGTCAGGCCCATAGGGCACTTTTTTCTTCTGGTGTGCAGGCCGAGTGCTGCGTTGTGGCTCCAGAATTCCCAATCAAGAGGGCTTGTGGGCCAGGAGTGTGAAGATAGAAGTCTGAAAACACAAGCTATGGTTATTTTTCGGGAGGAGGGTACAGCAGGCCCACTCTGCAGAGTCTGAATTGAGATCTCTACCCTCTGAAGTAAAGGCGAGGATCAATTGTTGGCTCAAGCTAGACATTGTGTCCAAGATGGCATCTAAATGAATTGGGGTCATCATGAGGCCATGGAGGTTTTCCCACTCTAAGGGTTGTGAGCTGCTCCAAACAGCAAGGTTTCCTTCTGTTGTACAGGCAAGTCCTGTTGCATGGCTCAAGGATACCCCATATGGAAAGATTTGAGAGCCCGGCTCAAAGGATGTCAACTGATGTCTGGAAACCCTTCCTCTCATTTCCACTGACTCCTGGGCAAGGCAGGTTTGATCTGCTGGCTCTGGGGCGAGCTACCCAGGGGCCTGAGTTGAAATGGACTCTAATGCTGTTGGGTCATAATGTGAGTTTGTGTCCATGGAGACCTTGGACTGTG
Organism: Meles meles; assembly: GCF_922984935.1. Lineage (NCBI taxonomy): Eukaryota > Metazoa > Chordata > Mammalia > Carnivora > Mustelidae > Meles > Meles meles. The sequence goes on from NC_060068.1 coordinate 3,454,784, forward strand.
TCAGTTGATCAGGGGCCCTGCAGGATTACCTACCCAGAGGATTTCACACAACTCCCAGTAGCAAGGCTCAAAGGTGGATACGAGAGGTTTTCTGATTTGTGCCTCAGGAAACCCCCATATGCTGGTATTTGAAACCAGGCCTCTGGAAAGAGATGCCTGCAAAGCTAAGCTAGGGTACACATTAGGGCCAAGGGGCAAGTCCAGTTCAATGTTCTGTCTCTGAGGATATCTGTCGGTATGTCTGAGTGGAGGTAGTTGCTCATGTTGTGTCAGAAATGCCTTTTTCTCCAGGGTGGACTACCTAGTCAGGATGGGGTCGGGGGCCTTGTAGGCTTCTCCTAATCTGTAGGTTTGTGGCCAATGGAATGGGTACAGTTTCCTTCAAGATGGCAGGCAGAGTCCTGTGGTGTGGCTCCAGAGGACCCAGCCTATAGGTTGTGTGGGCCACGGCTTTGGGTAAAGAAATCTGAAATCACGACCTTGGCTTAGGTATCGGACTGAGGGCATGGCAGGCCGGATCTACAGAAAGTGAGGGGAGCTACTCTGGACAGGAAATAAGGGTGAGTGTGAGTCCATAGCTCAGGCTTTTGTCTCTGAATTTTGTGTCAAGGATGGCCGTGGAATGGAGTGGTGGCCATGAATGATTCTCCCTCTCTAGGGAATTGGCCCAGCTCCCAATCGTTTGTGGTCATTCTGTGGGAAGGGAGGAGTCCTGTTTTCTGTCTCAGGGGTCCCTCAAAAAGAGAGATTCCAGAGCAGAGTCCCAGGAGTGGGCGACCAGAAAACCCCAACTTTTTTTTAGGATTAGATCCTAGGGTCACGGCCAGCCTGATATGCGAGCTCTTGGTCGAGCCTCTTAGAGGCCTTATTGAAAAACGGGGCTCACGCTGAGGGTCACAATGCATGTTTGTGCCCAATGTGACCCTCAAGCTTGGGCTTTGCCTCATGGGCCATGCAGGTTTATCCTACTCTGAGTATTTGACTTTGACACCCATCAGCATCCTGATAGCAAGGTTTCTTGAAATGGGAATGGAGGAGTTCTGTTCTGTGCATCAGGTTCCCCCAGGTGCAGTGATTTGAGATAAGGTCTGGGGACAGATGTCTGAAAACCCAGGTTGCGACGAGATGACGGCCGAGGGCCTTGGCAGTTCTGCCCTCCTGCATATGCGTTCAGCTAACTAGGTGCCTGACGGGATTTCTGGCCTCAGACGGTGTCAGATAGAGCCTTAGTGCACAGGGTGGTCTATGAAATTGCAGTTCCATTGAGGGCTGTGTACGTTGATCCTCATTTGGGTGTTTGTGCAGCCCCATAGGCCACTTTTTTCCTTCTGGTGGGCATGCAGAGTGCTGTGTTGCGCCTCCAGAATTTCCAATATGGAGGTCTTGAGGGGAAGAAGTGTGAGGATGTAAGTCTGAAAACACAAGCTTATCTTAGGTTTAGGGCCTAGGGCATGGCAGGACCAATCTGCAGAGACTGAATTGAGATCTCCAGCATCTGAAGTAATGGCGAGTGTCAGAAGTTCCCTCAGGCTGCAACTGGTGTCTATGATGACTACTTAGTAGAACAGTAGCCTCATGAGGCTATGGACCTTTCCCCACTGTGGGGCTTGTGAGCTGCTCCAAACTGCAAGGTTTCTTTCTGCAGGACATGCGGAGTTGTGTTTGTTGGCTCAATGCTTCCCCATACTGAAAGATTTGAGAGCAGGGTTCCATGTTGGATGCTTGGAAACCCTTCCTTGCATTCCCATTTTTGCCTAGGAATAATGCAGGTTCTCTCTGCTGCCTCTGGGGTGAGCAACCAAGAAGGATGAGTAGAAATGGAGTCTCATGCTTTTGGCTCACAATGCAGGTTTATGTCCATGGAGACCTTGGAATGTGGCAGTGGTCAGGGGCCATGCAGGATTCTCCTTTGACACAGCTCCACATAATAGCTTCCCTTCTGGGGACAGAGGGTGTTCTGTTTTATGCTCAGGGACCCCCTATGCTGGTATTCGAGACCAGGCCTCTGGGGACAGATGCCTTAAATCTTAAGCTAGGGTTCAGATTAGGGCCTAGGGGCATATCAGGTTCAATCTTCTGTCTCTAGGGCCATTTATCTGTGTGTCTGCTTGGAGGTAGGTGCTTTGGGTTTTTCAGACTGCACATTTTGCCAAGGGCAGCATACAAAATTGGGTAGGCTCCAGGGGCCTTGCAGGGTTCTCGTAAGCTGGAGGGAGTTGGCAACTGTAAATGGCACAGTTTACTTCGGGAGTGCAGGCACAGTCCTGTGGTGTGGCTCCGGATGGCCCAGCCTGCAGTGTGTATTTGCCCAGGGCTTTGGTATCAGAAGTCTGGAAACACAAACTCGGGTTATGGTTAATACCCAGGTTGTGGAGGTCCGATCACAGACCCCGATGGCAGCTCTCTGGGATCTGATATTAGGGCAAGTGTGAGGTTATAGCTTAGGCTTTTGTCTCTGGATTGTGTGTCTAGGATTGGAAGCAGTGTAGGGGTGGCCTCATGGGACCTTGGAAAATTCTCTGTCTCTGGGGATTCTACCAGGCTCTCAATAATTTGGTGTCATTCTATGGGAAGGGAGTAGTCCTGTTTTCTATCTCAGGGGTCCCCAAATAGAGGGATTCCAGAGACGGACTCTGGGTACAGTTGCCTGGAAAACAACACTGTGTGTTAGAATTCGGGTCTAGGGTCAAGGAAGGCCCGATATGCTTGCTCTTAGTCCAGCTCCCGATGGTGCCTTACTGAAAACAGGCTCAGGCTGAGTGTCACAATGCATGTATGTGCCCAGGGCGGTCCTCATGAGTTGGCATGGCCTAATGGGCCATGGTGGTTTCTCTTACTCCAAGGCTGATACACTCATCCCAACAGCAAGTTTTCCTGCCATGGAGAAGGAGTAGTACTCTTTTGTGCATCAGGTTTCCCCATATGCAGGGATTTGAGATAAGGTCGGATTACAGATGCCTGAAAAGTCAGGTTGGGTAGAGATGCCGGCCCAGGGCAATGGCAGGTCCCATCTGCTTGATATGCCGCCATCTGTCTGCGTGTCTGAGGGGAGGTCTGGGCTCAGGTTTTCTCAGACAGAGCATTACTGCACAGGGAGGGCTATGAAATTGGGGTGCTCTCAAGGGCCATAGAGGTGGATCCTCACTTGATGATTTGGGGCAGCCCCATAGGGCACTATTTTCTTTCTGGTGGGCAGGCATAGTGCTACTTTGTGGCTCCAGATTTCCCAATCTCAAGGGCTTTTGAGCCAGGAATGTGAGGATGAAAAGTGTGAAAATACAAGCTAGGGTTAAGTTTAGGGCCTAATGCACGGTAGGCCCAATCTGCAGACTCTGAACCGAGATCTCTAGCATCTGACATTAGGGCGAGTGTCAGACGTTCACTTATGCTGGAGTTTGTGTCAACGAGGGCACCTAATGTAGGGGTGACCCCATGATGCCATAGAGGTTTTCCCACTCTGGGGTTGTGAGCTGCTCCAAACAAGGTTTCCTTCTTCATTACAAGGGGAGTACTGTTTGATGGCTCAAAGCTGCCTATATGGAAAGATTCGATAGCAGGACTCTACATATGGATGCCTGGAAACCCCAACTAGCATTGCCATTGTTACCTTGAAACATGGCAAGTTTGATTTCCTGGGTCTGGGACGGTCTAAAAGGGGGCTGAGTTGAAATGGAGCCTTGAGCTGATGAGTCACAATGCAGGTGTATGTCCAGGACGACCTTGGAATGTGGTGGTGGCTCAAGTGATATGCAGGATTCTCCTACCATGCAGTTTGACACAGCTCCAAATTGCAAGGTTTCCTTCTGGGGTCAGGACATGTTCTGTTTTGGGGCTCAAGGATCCCCCATATGTTGATAATCGAGACCAGGCCTCTGGGGACAGATGCCTGAAAACCTAAGCAGGAGTTCATATTGGGGCTGAGGGGCATGTCAGTTTCAATCTTGTGTCTGTGGTGCCATCTTCCTGAGTGTCTGACTGGAGGTAGGTGCTCAGGGTTTGTCAGAATGCTCATTTTTGTGCAGGGCAGCATACGAAATTATTGTGGCCTTGGGGGCCTTGCAGGTATCTCTTAATCTGGAGTGTTTTAATAGCTCTAAAGGGCACAGTTTCCTTCTGGAGGGATGTCGCAGTCCTGTGGTGCTGCTCTGGGGACCCCAGCATGGGATTTTTGTGAGCTAGGGCTCTGGGGACATTAGTCTGAAAACAGAAAGTAGGACTAGGGTTAGGGCAGAGGGTATGGCCGGCCCGATCTGCAGACCCTGAGGTGAGCTAACTGGGATCTGAAATTAGGGCGAGTGTGAGGTGTTAACTGAAGCTTTTGTCTCTGGATTTTGTGTCTAGTATCTAGGATGGCCCCGGAATGTAGGGGTAGACTCATGGGGCCATGGATGATTCTCACTCTCTGGGAGTTTTGTCTGGATCCCAAAAGTTTTGTGTCATTCTGGGGGAAAGGAGGTGCCCTGTTGTCTTTCTCAAGGGTCCCACAAAAGGAGGGATTCCAGATCAGGTCTCTGGGTGCGGGTGCCTGGAACCCACAACATGTGTTAGGATTTGGGTCTAAGGGCATGGCAGGCCTGATATTCATGCTCTTGGTAAATCTACTGAGGGGCCTTATTTCAAAACTTGACTCAGGATGATGGTCAAAATGGGCATTTGTACCCAGGACGGCACTAAACTGTGGGCGTCGCTTCATACACCATGCAGTTTCTCCTACGCCAAGGATATCACATCCATCCCAACATCAAGGCTTTGTGCCATGGGGAAGGAGGAGTTCTGTTTTGTGCATTAGGTTCCCCCATGTGCAGGTATTTGAGATAAGGTCTGGGGACAGATGCCTGAAGACCCAGGTTAAGTAGAGATGACGGCCTAGTGCCATGGCAGGTTCAATCTGCTGGATAGGCAGCCAGCTATTTGGGTGGCTGCCAGGATGTCAGGGAACAGGCTGTGTCAGACAGAGCATAAGTGCAGAGGGAGGTCTATGATTTTTGAGTGCCCTTGAGGGCTGCGCAGTTTGGTCCTCTTTTGAGGTTTTCGTGTAGGCCCATAGGACACTTTTTCCCTCTGGTGGGCTGGTAACATGCTGTGTTGTGGTTCCACAATTCCCCATATGGAGGACTTGTGGGACAGTAGTGATAGGAAAGAAGTCCAACAACACAAGCTAGGCTTAGCTTTAGGTCCTAGGACATGGCAGGCCCAAATGTAGAGGCTGAGGCGAGATCCCTATACCTTAAGTAAGGGCACTTATTCACTCATGTTGGAATTTTTGTCCATGATGGCCACGTAATTTGGGGGTGTCCTCATGAGGCCATGGAGGTTTTCCCACTCTGTTGGTGTGTGGACTTTTAAACAACAAGGTTTTCTTCTGCCGGACAGGGGAATCCTGTTTGATGGCTCAAGTTTCCCCTACCTGGAAAGATTCGAGAGCAGGGCTCTCCATATGGATGCCTGGGAAACCAACATAGGGTTAATATTGGATCCTAGGGACATGGTAGGTTAGATGTGGTGGCATTGGTGTGAGCAACATGGAGGCTGAGTTAAAATGCTGTTGGTGGGAGGAGGAGTCAAGATGGCAGAGAAGTAGCAGCCTGAGACTACATCAGGTAGCAGGAGAACAGCTCGATAGCTTATCTAAACATTGCAAACACCTACAATTCCAAAGGGAGAGCGAAGAGAAGAAGAACAGCAACTCTAGAAACAGAAAATCAACCACTTTCTGAAAGGTAGGACTGGCGGAGAAGTGAATCTAAAACGAAGGGAAGTAAGACCGCGGGGGGAGGGGCCGGCTCCCGGCAAGCGGTGGAGGAACGGAGCACAAAATCAGGACTTTTAAAAGTCTGTTCCACTGAGGGACATTGCTCCAGAGGCTAAACCGGGGTGAAGCCCATGCGGGGCCAGCATGGCCCCCGGCCCCGCAGGGTCACAGAAGGATCGGGGGTGTCGGAGTGTCGGAGAGCTCGCAGATATTAGAACGGAGAAGCCGGCTGCAGAGACAGAGCCAAGGACTGAACTCTCAGCTCGGGGTTACCTTGAATTGGTCGCGGGCTGGGTGAGCTCGGAGCGTGGCCAGAGGCTGGGGATACGGGAGTGATTGGGTGCTGTCCTCTGGGGGCGCACTGAGGAGTGGGGCCCCAGGCTCTCGGCTCCTCCGGGCCGGAGACTGGGAGGCCGCCATTTTCATTCCTGTCCTCCGGAACTCTACGGAAAGCGTTCAGGGAACAGAAGCTCCCAAAAGCGAACCTGAGACAATTACTTAGTCCGGCCGCCGGTAAGGGCGGTGCAATCCCGCCTCGGGCAAAGACACTGGAGAGTCACTACAACAGGCCCCTCCCCCAGAAGATCGACAAAATATCCAGCCAGGACGAAGTTCATCTATCAAGGAGAAAGCAGATTCAATTCCTAAGACAGCAGAACAATTCCAGAGGAGGAGAAAGCAAAGCACGGAACTCATGGCTTTCTCCCCATGATTCTTTAGACTTGCGGCCACTTCAATTTTTTTTTCTTTTTTCAATTTTTTTTCTTTTTTCTTTTTTCTTCTTCTGCTAAATTTTTTAAAACTTTTACCCTTTTCTTTTTTAATGTTTTTTGACTAGTTCATCTAAATATATATATTTTTTCTTTCTTTTTTATATTTTTTTATTTGTTTTATTTTTTAAATTCTTTTCTTTTTTTTTTCTTTTTTTTTTCTCTTTTTTTTTCAGAACGTGTTTTTATCCCCTTTCTCCCCCCCCACAATTTGGGGTCTCTTCTGATTTGGTTACAGCGCATTTTTCCGGGGTCTTTGCCACCCTTTTAGTAGTTTATTTGCTCCTTCATATCCTCTTATCTGGACAAAATGACAAGGCGGAAAAAATCACCACAAACAAAAGAACAAGAGACAGTACTGAAGGCTAGGGACCTAATCAACACAGACATTGGTAATATGTCAGATCAAGAGTTCAGATTGACGATTCTGAACATTCTAGCCAGGCTCGAAAAAGACATGGAAGATATTAGAGAAACCCTCTCTGGAGATATTAAAGCCCTTTCTGGAGAAATTAAAGAACTAAAATCTAAACAAGTTGAAATCAAAAAAGCTATTAATGAGGTGCAATCAAAAATGGAGGCTCTCGCTGCTAGGATAAATGAGGCAGAAGAAAGAATTAGTGATATAGAAGACCAAATGACAGAGAATAAGGAAGCCGAGCAAAAGAGGGACAAACAGCTACTGGACCATGAGGGGAGAATTCGAGAGATAAGTGACACCATAAGACGAAACAACATTAGAATAATTGGGATTCCAGAAGAAGAAGAAAGAGAGAGGGGAGCAGAAGGTCTATTGGAGAGAATCATTGGAGAGAATTTCCCTAATATGGCAAAGGGAACAAGCATCAAAATCCAGGAGATGCAGAGAACCCCCCTCAAAGTCAACAAGAATAGGTCCACACCCCGTCACCTAATAGTAAAATTTACGAGTCTTAGTGACAAAGAGAAAATCCTGAAAGCAGCCCGAGAAAAGAAGTCTGTAACATACAATGGTAAAAATATTAGATTGGCGGCAGACTTATCCACAGAGACCTGGCAGGCCAGAAAGAGCTAGCATGATATATTCAGAGCACTAAACGAGAAAAACATGCAGCCAAGAATACTCTATCCAGCTAGGCTATCATTGAAAATAGAAGGAGAGATCAAAAGCTTCCAGGACAAACAAAAACTGAAAGAATTTGCAAACACCAAACCAGCTCTACAGGAAATATTGAAAGGGGTCCTCTAAGCAAAGAGAGAGCCTAAAAGTAGTAGATCAGAAAGGAACAGAGACAATAGACAGTAACAGTCACCTTACAGGCTAATAATGGCACTAAATTCATATCTCTCAATAGTTACCCTGAATGTTAATGGGCTAAATGCCCCAATCAAAAGACACAGGGTATCAGAATGGATAAAAAAACAAAACCCATCAGTATGTTGCCTACAAGAAACTCATTTTAGACGCGAAGACACCTCCCGATTGAATGTGAGGGGGTGGAAAAAATTTACCATGCTAATGGGCATCAGAAGAAAGCTGGGGTGGCAATCCTTATATCAGATCAATTAGATTTTAAGCCAAAGACTATAATAAGAGATGAGGAAGGACACTATATCCTACTCAAAGGGTCTGTCCAACAAGAAGATCTAACCATTTTAAATATCTATGCCCCGAACGTGGGAGCAGCCAACTATATCAACCAATTAATAACAAAATCAAAGAAACACATCAATAGTAATACAATAATAGTAGGGGACTTTAACACTCCCCTCACTGAAATGGACAGATCATGCAAGCCAAAGATCAACAAGGAAATAAAGGCCTTAAATGACACACTGGACCAGATGGACATCACAGATATATTCAGAACATTTCATCCCAAAGCAACAGAATACACATTCTTCTCTAGTGCACACGGAACCTTCTCCAGAATAGATCACATCCTGGGTCACAAATCAGGTCTCAACCGGTATCAAAAGATTAGGATTATTCCCTGCATATTTTCAGACCACAATGCTCTGAAGCTAGAACTCAATCACAAGAGGAAAGCTGGAAAGAACCCAAATACATGGAGACTAAACAGCATCCTTCTAAAGAATGAATGGGTTAACCAGGAAATTAAAGAAGAATTGAAAAAATTCATGGAAACAAATGATAATGAAAACACAACAGTTCAAAATCTGTGGGACACAGCAAAGGCAGTCCTGAGAGGAAAATATATAGTGGTACAAGCCTTTCTCAAGAAACAAGAAAGGTCTCAAGTACACAACCTAACCCTTCACGTAAAGGAGCTGGAGAAAGAACAAGAAGGAAACCCTAAACCCAGCAGGAGAAGAGAAATCATAAAGATCAGAGCAGAAATCAATGAAATAGAAACCAAAAAAACAATAGAAAAAATCAATGAACCTAGGAGCTGGTTCTTTGAAAGAATCAATAAGATTGATAAACCCCTGGCCAGACTCATCAAAAAGAAAAGAGAAAGGACCCAAATCAATAAAATCATGAATGAAAGAGGAGAGATCACAACTAACACCAAAGAAATACAGACAATTATAAGAACATACTATGAGCAACTCTACGCCAACAAATTGGACAATCTGGAAGAAATGGATGCATTCCTAGAGACATATAAACTACCACAACTGAACCAGGAAGAAATAGAAAACCTGAACAGGCCCATAACCAGTAAGGAGATTGAAACAGTCATCAATAAATGAAACAAGATGGGATTGGGAGGGAGACAAACCATAAATGACTCTTAATCTCACAAAACAAACTGGGGGTTGCTGGGGGGAGGTGGGATTGGGAGAGGGGGAGCGGGCTATGGACATTGGGGAGGGGAGGCGAACCATAAGAGACTATGGACTCTGAAAAACAACCTGAGGGTTTTGAAGGGTCAGGGGTGGGAGGTTGGGGGAACAGGTGGTGGGTGATGGGGAGGGCACGTTTTGCATGGAGCACTGGGTGTTGTGCAAAAAGAATGAATACTGTTACGCTGAAAAAATTAATAAAAAGGGGAAAAAGAAAAAAAAAAATCTCCAAACAAACAAAAGCCCAGGGCCAGACGGCTTCCCAGGGGAATTCTACCAAACATTTAAAGAAGAACTCATTCCTATTCTCCTGAAACTGTTCCAAAAAATAGAAATGGAAGGAAAACTTCCAAACTCATTTTATGAGGCCAGCATCACCTTGATCCCAAAACCAGACAAGGATCCCACCAAAAAAGAGAACTACAGACCAATATCCTTGATGAACACAGACGCAAAAATTCTCACCAAAATACTAGCCAATAGGATTCAACAGTACATTAAAAGGATTATTCACCACAATCAAGTGGGATTTATTCCAGGGCTGCAGGGTTGGTTCAACATCTGCAAATCAATCAGTGTGATAGAACACATTAATAAAAGAAAGAACAAGAACCATATGATACTCTCAATAGATGCTGAAACAGCATTTGACAAAGTACAGCATCCCTTCCTGATCAAAACTCTTCAAAGTGTAGGGATAGAGGGCACATACCTCAATATTATCAAAGCCATCTATGAAAAACCCACCGCAAATATCATTCTCAATGGAGAAAAACTGAAAGCTTTTCCGTTAAGGTCAGGAACACGGCAGGGATGTCCATTATCACCACTGCTATTCAACATAGTACTAGAAGTCCTAGCCTCAGCTGTCAGACAACAAAAAGAAATTAAAGGCATCCAAATTGGTAAAGAAGAAGTCAAACTATCACTCTTCGCAGATGATATGATACTATATGTGGAAAACCCAAAAGACTCCACTCCAAAACTGCTAGAACTTGTCCAGGAATTCAGTAAAGTGTCAGGATATAAAATCAATGCACAGAAATCAGTTGCATTTCTGTACACCAACAAGACTGAAGAAAGAGAAATTAAGGAGTCAATCCCATTTACAATTGTACCCAAAACTATAAGATACCTAGGAATAAACCTAACCAAAGAGACTAAGAATCTATACACAGAAAATTATAAAGTACTCATGAAAGAAATTGAGAAAGACACAAAAAAATGGAAAAATGTTCCATGCTCCTGGATTGGAAGAATAAATATTGTGAAAATGTCTATGCTACCTAAAGCAATCTACACACTTAATGCAATCCCTATCAAAATGCCATCTATTTTTTTCAAAGAAATGGAACAAATAATCCTAAAATTTATATGGAACCAGAAAAGACCTCGAATAGCCAAAGGAATATTGAAGAACAAAGCCAAAGTTGGTGGCATCACAATTCCGGACTTCAAGCTCTATTACAAAGCTGTCATCATCAAGACAGCATGGTACTGGCACAAAAACAGACACATAGATCAGTGGAACAGAATAGAGAGCCCAGAAATCGACCCTCAACTCTATGGTCAACTAATCTTCGACAAAGCAGGAAAGAATGTCCAATGGAAAAAAGACAGCCTCTTCAGTAAATGGTGCTGGGAAAATTGGACAGCCACATGCAGAAAAATGAAATTGGACCACTTCCTTACACCACACATGAAAATAGACTCCAAATAGATGAAGGACCTCAATGTGAGAAAGGAATCCATCAAAATCCTTGAGGAGAATGCAGGCAGCAACCTCTTCGACCTCAGCCGTAGCAACATCTTCCTAGGAACAACGGCAAAGGCAAGGGAAGCAAGGGCAAAAATGAACTATTGGGATTTCATCAAGATCAAAAGCTTTTGCACAGCAAAGGAAACAGTTAACAAAACCAAAAGACAACTGACAGAATGGGAGAAGATATTTGCAAACGACATATCAGATAAAGGGCTAGTATCCAAAATCTATAAGGAACTTAGCAAACTCAACACCCAAAGAACAAACAATCCAATCAAGAAATGGGCAGAGGACATGAACAGACATTTCTGCAAAGAAGACATGCAGATGGCCAACAGACACATGAAAAAGTGCTCCACGTCACTCGGCACCAAGGAAATACAAATCAAAACCACAATGAGATATCACCTCACACCAGTCAGAATGGCTAAAATGAACAAGTCAGGAAATGACAGATGCTGGAGAGGATGTGGAGAAAGGGGAACCCTCCTCCACTGTTGGTGGGAATGCAAGCTGGTGCAACCACTCTGGAAAACAGCATGGAGGTTCCTCAAAATGTTGAAAATAGAACTACCCTATGACCCAGCAATTGCACTACTGGGTATTTACCCTAAAGATACAAACATAGTGATCTGAAGGGGCACGTGTACCCGAATGTTTATAGCAGCAATGTCTACAATAGCCAGACTATGGAAAGAACCTAGATGTCCATCAACAGATGAATGGATAAAGAAGAAGTGGTATATATACACAATGGAATGCTATGCAGCCATCAAAAGAAATGAAATCTTGCCATTTGCGACGACGTGGATGGAACTAGAGCGTATCATGCTTAGTGAAATAAGTCAATCGGAGAAAGACAACTATCATATGATCTCCCTGATATGAGGACATGGAGAAGCAACATGGGGGGGTAGGGGGATAGGAGAAGAATAAATGAAACAAGATGGGATTGGGAGGGAGACAAACCATAAATGACTCTTAATCTCACAAAACAAACTGGGGGTTGCTGGGGAGAGGTGGGATTGGGAGAGGGGGAGCGGGCTATGGACATTGGGGAGGGGAGGCGAACCATAAGAGACTATGGACTCTGAAAAACAACCTGAGGGTTTTGAAGGGTCGGGGGTGGGAGGTTGGGGCAACCTGAGGGTTTTGAAGGGTCAGGGGTGGGAGGTTGGGGGAACAGGGGTTGGGTAATGGGGAGGGCACGTTTTGCATGGAGCACTGGGTGTTGTGTAAAAAGAATGAATACTGTTACGCTGAAAAAATAAATAAAATGGATAAAACTCTTAAAAAAATGCTGTTGGTGTGGGTGTAAAACCCTCAGACTAGGAGTAACCTGCATGGCCCATGAGTCCACGCCCACATTTGAGGGCTTCCCTGGGCAAAATTGTAACCCTCAACTTCAGTACTGGTTTCAAAGAAGGCCTGTTGGAATCTGGGCGTAGAGCCAGTATATTGAGCCTGCCATTCCCCTAGGCCCCAATCCTAACCCTAGGTTGGGAATTCAGGCATCCATGCCCAGAGCCCTTCTCTCAAATCCCTCCACACCTGAAACCCCTTAGACACAAAACAGAACAATGTATTATTAGCCCCAGGGGTGCAGGTCTTTGAATTGCCAGGTTTACACACTTCACAGCACTCACCATAGCACATACCCTCCCTAATGTCCACAACACAACCACCACCTCCCTACCCCCCTACCCCTGGCAACCTTCAGTTTGCTTTGTGAGACTGAATTTCTTATGGTTTGTCTCCCTCCACATATCTTTTTGTTTCATTTTTTCCTTCTCTACCCCCCATACTGCTCACTTTGCTTCTCAACTTCCTCTTATCAGGGAGATCATATGATAGTTATCTGTCTCTGATTGACTTATTTCACTCAGAATACTAACCTCTAGTTCCAAACACGTCATTGCAAATGGCAAGATTTCATTTCTTTTGAGGCCTGCATAGTGTGTATATATATATATATGTATATATGTATATATATATGTATGTATGTATGTGTGTATGTATATATATATATATACATATATATATACATATATATACATACATATATACATATATATACATATACATATATATGTATATATATACATATATATATATACATATATATATATATACATACACACATACATACATACATATATATATATACACACATACATACCACATCTTCTTTATCCATTCATCTGTTGATGGATATCTAGGTTCTCTCCATAGTTTGGCTACTGTGGACATTGCTGCTATAAACATCAGGTGCACGTGCCCCCTAGGATCACTACATTTGTATCTTTAGAGTAAATATGCAGTACTGTGATTGCTGGGTCTTAGAGTAGTTCTATTATCAATTTTTTGAGGAACTTCCATGCTGTTTTCCACAGTGGTTGCACCAGCTTGCATTCCCACCAACAGTGTAGAAGGGTTCCCTTTTCACCACATCCTTGCTAGCACCTGTTGTTTCCTGACTTGTTTGTTAATTTTAGCCATTCTGACTTGTGTGAGATGATTTCTCATTGTGGTTTTGATTTCTATTTCCGTAATACCAAGTGATGTGGAGTACTTTTTCATGTGTCTGTTGGCCATCTGGATATCTTCTTTGCAAAAATGTCTGTTCATGTCTTCTGCCCATTTCTTGATTGGATTATTTATTGTTTGGATGAATTTATTTATGCATTATTCATAACTAGCTGGTCCCATTGACATTGGTCAGAAGGAGTGATAACCATTGTTAATTTCATACATCTCTCCTCCTCCTCTTCCTTCAAGGCTAAGAACTGTGGATACTCAAAGCATCTCTGTGGGAGGCCGTGATAAGGCTTGACACGAGGACCAAACCAGGCCCTGACTTGTGTCTCCTTTAAAGTCTGAATAGCCTAACAAAAGGTTTAGGATGGAAAAGTTGAGTAGCACTGAGAAAGGGTCTGTGCTATGTGTTGTGCTCTCGCCTACGCGATTTCCCACACGTTTACTTGTTAGTTGAGAGCAATTTGGTTGGGGTCATAAATTCATAACTGGTCCTTGCTGTTCCAGCACAGCTTATGAATCACTCTCAGGTTTGTTGTTACTTCTTGTATGTTTTGAGTTACTTTGGAGTCAGTGCAGCTGGTTGAGGAATTATCTGAAGACAGAGACCACTGGCCTTGGAGAGTCTGCATTTAGACCGTGAGAAGTAGATAATGGGCAAGTCTGGAGGGTTTTTTGTGCATGTAGTAAATTCTTTTATAATCAGTTAAAAATAGTTATTGTTGGCTATATAATGCCTTGCTGCCTTGAATAAACTCAGCATTTGGTGGAAATCATCCCCTGTGCTCCTCCTGACCCCATCTCTTTGTCTCTTTAATTTCTTTTCACCATCCTCTTACCCTCACGCTTCCTGGTCGATTTGTCATGTGGGCCATGGCACATCTCAAAGGCAAATCAAGAAGCCTCTGTGAAGCATTCTTCCCTCCTTATTCCCCAAGTGCAACTGGTAGGTTGAGTCAGACCAACCAACTAAAACCTTTTCTTTAATTTAAGAAAATCAGACCAGGAGTTTCACATGAGGCTGTGTCCTATATGTAGTGCCCCAAATTTCTCCTCATCCTCCCATATCTTCTTCTTCTCCTTATTCTTCCTCTTCTTCTTCTTCTTCTTCTTCTTCTTGGCATAAAAGCATAAAAACCTTTTCTTTTTTAAAAGTAAATTTTGCACCCAGTGCAGGCCTTGAACTGAAAGACCCTGAGATCAAGAGTCACATGTTCTACTGACTGAACCACTCAGGGTAACCTTAAATTTCTGGATATAGATTCTTACTCTCCTATGATCACCATCTGGCATATCTTAATCAAACGTGTGTGGTGCTTTTCATCTCTTTTTCTATGTAATTTCTTTTTTCATCAGTTATTTTCATTATTTTACTATGACTAGCACAGTAAATAATTGTGAAATCTGTGAGTGAATGAATGAATGAAAAATGCTTTACCCTTCCTGCTATTCCCTGCAGAGCATTTCCCAACTGTGTTTGCTCTCTGTGCTATTCTCTTTCAATCATGCCCCAACCTGTGATTGCAGTTGACTCATCCCCTCAACCCCTAACCTGTAGAGGAGTGCCTCCAGAAGCTGTCTGTTGTCTGTTGTCTCCTCACATGTCTCACGCTTGGGGGGTGCTTTCTGTAATTTTGTGTTCTGCAGAACACTCCGTCCTAGTAGCTGCCTAGAAATATGTCCAAACCTTTTGTTTAAATTCTTCATTGTGCTTTAATATTTCAGTGTTGTCTTCCCATCCCCCCTTCTGAGTCTTTAGATTTTGAAATTCTACCTTCACTGAAGCCTGCAGATCTTTGAGCACTTTGCATCTATCACTGTCTAATTCTGTCACTTTAGGATGCACACATAGGAAAACAGATGCCAGGGGGTAGTCAGTGGCTCAGCCCTCCAGCTGAGATGGTTGAACCTGATTTCAAAGGGATCTGTTTCTGACAAAGCAGATATTTTTCTACCCTGCTGTGCATCACCACCTGGCCCAGTTTTGGTCCCCTTCTGCCTTCGTGTATTTGAAAGACCAAAACACTGACTGATGAAATGCCTTGACATAGATCACCCTCTCATAAGAAGTACAAACAATCCCGTTAACTTTTCTTGCCCTCGTTGTGCCATGAGGACTTTCAAATGACTCTTTAATGGAGGAGATGCATGCAGTGGTGGGAACTGTCATGTGCACCCATGGATTGGCACTTTGCAATGCTTAATTATACACGTCTTGCTTCCCAATATTGTTCAAATTCCCCGTGGTTATTTTCATCTTCTGTTCTCTTATTTTCACTGCACTAATGCCATTCTGTGTCTTCTTCCTCTCCAAAGCAAGTCAAGCATTACCAGTAGCTTGGCCTGCACTTTGGCATTTTCAATATCATCTCCTTCTGTCTCATTTGATGGCACCGTTCCTCTTGCCAAAGCTTTCCTGGAGAACCCTTTATAGATTTTAAATATTCTGTCTTTGGTTTGTCCACTACTGTCAAAATGAGTTATCTGCAGAAGGCACCTAGGCTTATTAACTAACCTCCGATAGCATCTTTTTTTTTTTCACATAATTTCCATTTGTCTTCTCTTGATTTGTTATTTATTTTCTGTTGAAAGGGTCTACAGAGCACACATGAAAATAAAGGACTGTGTGGGTAGACTTGTCTCCTGCTCCTTGTCAAATTAATTTATTTCTTCCCACCCACTGAGCATTAGAACGTGGGTCACTTTGATATATAACATCCTCATTTATTTTTTTCAGCTTATCTCCCAAACACTGTTTTGGGACCAGATTTACAGAAAGAATCATTGTAGTTTAACATCAAAGACATATTTTTGAATTAACTAATAATTTTCCCACCTCTCTATTTTGGCCTGATTCAGATCTCCTCTGAAATTCACAATCAGACATTTTTGGATGTCTGACACATCATTTGTCCTGTGTGTCGTGCCTTCTGCTAAGCTTGCCAACTTTTGCAGCAACATGTCTATGTAAATCCTCTGATCAATACTCAGATATGCTACTGGATTCTGGGTTCTAATGCCTTTATTTTCTCCTTTGTAATTATTATTGGTAGTTTTCCTTGTTCTGACCTTTGCCCTTTTATTCACATACTGTTGATCCAAAAGCTTTTTAGAATTTCTTTTGTTTAAAGAGCTGAAACACTCAGGGGAGAACAATCAAATGTCAAACCCAAGAGAAACATCACATTCTACATCACTCTGTGTGATTTTTGAGTTGATATGTTTGCCATAAAATAATTTTTAACTTCTCTTGGGGAAGGTATGGGCTATGGTGAGTGCTGTGAAGTGTGTAAACCTAGCGATTCACAGGCCTGTACCCCTGGGGCTAAGAATAGATTATATGTTAATAAAAATAGAAAATTTTAAAAAAAATAATTTTTAACTTCTCTATTAATTCCGTGGCATTGGCACACATTATTTCTGTTTAATGTAACATATCATTTTCTTTCTTTAAGAATTCTCTTTTTGTATTCTTACTGTTTATTTTTAATATGTAAAAAATTAATCCTAATGACCTTTTCTTTGCATATTCCATGTTTCCTGTGTGACATTTTATTCTTGTCTGAACTTTTCTTTATACTTTGTACCTTAATGGTATAGACAGATTTTCTCACCTGTATTCAGATATTTGCTCCATTAGGTTTAACTTATTTTCTCTCCTTTGCTGTTCTGTTCTTACGTTCTCCATCAAAATTTTCTGCAGTCTTATAGAATATTGACTTTCTCCTTGAAAGACTTGTCTCTACTCAGTCCCTTTGAAAACCATTTTTCATATCACTTCTAACTTTTTCACTCACTCTCTGACATCTTAAAAGGGCCATCCACCATTCATTCTCTTTATCCAGCCTCCTACGAAGTTGTTCCTGTTCTCCCAACTCATCCTGTTTACCATTATATGTTATTTTTTTTTGCTCTAAAACTATCCTACAAAAACCTTTATAGACTTTATTCAAAGAAATTTAGTGTGCTATATTTTAATAGATTATTAAAAGAAAAAGAAAGGACTGAAGTAGAGAGGCAGGTTTTCCATGAATTCTCCCTGGAATTGTTCTGCCTGCAAGGTTGTGGCCCATTCTGATACTCGGGCACTTTTTTTTTATTTTTTCCCATTTTATTTATTTTTTCAGCGTAACAGTATTCATTCTTTTTGCACAACACCCAGTGCTCCATGCAAAACATGCCCTCCCCATTACCCACCACCTGTTCCCCCAACCTCCCACCCCTGACCCTTCAAAACCCTCAGGTTGCCCCAACCTCCCACCCCCGACCCTTCAAAACCCTCAGGTTGTTTTTCAGAGTCCATAGTCTCTTATGGTTCGCCTCCCCTCCCCAATGTCCATAGCCCGCTCCCCCTCTCCCAATCCCACCTCCCCCCAGCAACCCCCAGTTTGTTTTGTGAGATTAAGAGTCATTTATGGTTTGTCTCCCTCCCAATCCCATCTTGTTTCATTTATTCTTCTCCTATCCCCCTACCCCCCCATGTTGCTTCTCCATGTCCTCATATCAGGGAGATCATATGATAGTTGTCTTTCTCCGATTGACTTATTTCACTAAGCATGATACGCTCTAGTTCCATCCACGTTGTCGCAAATGGCAAGATTTCATTTCTTTTGATGGCTACTCAGGCACTTTTTACTGTAAGTGGGGCTTTGGAAGGTGGGTCGGACACTACCTTTTTGGACAGACCTGTAAGAGAAGAAGAGGGTCTGCTGCTCTAGCGTCTGGACTTTGTTATCTTAAATCTGTGGGCTCATTCTCATCATCCTCCCCTTCAGGTGCAGTGAAATTTATGTCCTTCCTCAAAATTTATTCTCCATCACCTCAGGGAGTTCATGCTGTTTCCTCTCCCTGCAAGATTTTGACCTCTCATCCCAGCATCCAGTCATAACACTTGATGCATCAGGCTTCGGTTTAAATGGGTCTTTCTTGTTCTCATTCCTTGGGTTAGAGAGTTCTCATTAACACCTTAAATATAACCCAGTGTAGCTTTTGTCATGCTTTATTATAACTATTTGGTTCCTTGTGCCAGTCTTTAAGTTTTCTGAGAACACATGCTCATCTCAGAGGCATCTTCAACATGGTGCCTAGAGGTACAATCTTGCTACCTATGACTTTTACTGGCCTACAGTCTTAGGAGAGTGACCCACCTCAGACCCTCATTTACTCACCTATACATCAGGGGTGTCATTATACTTGTCTCATTATTTTGTATTTTTGATAATCAAATGCTTAGAAAAATTCCCAGCCTGACTCATAGTGAGTACTCTGTAAATTTGGCTATAAAGCTTACTATAAAAGCAGTTCTTAACAATTATAATTATATATATACATATGTATATGTGTATATATATAATCATATTATAGGTTATTGTATATGCTATATATTACTCTATAATTGTATATTATTATTATTAGTCCCAGACATATTTCCAGGATATGTAGCACAATATTTGCCATAGAATAGTGCTAAATCAATGATTGTTGAATAAATGAACTAAAGAAGAATGTTTCCAAGTCTGAATTTTCCACAGTCCACTTTTAAAAATAAGATTGATTTATTTATTTTAGAAAGAAAGAGAGAGAGTGGGAAGTACACATGAACATGGAAAGGGCAGAGGGAGAAGGAGAGAAACTCAAGCAGATTCCATGCTGAGTGTGGAGCTGGCATGGGGGTCATCTCACATCCTGAGATCAAATCTAGAGACAGATGCTTAACCAAATGAGCCTCCCAGGTGTTCCTTCCACAATCCACTTGTGCAATGCAATGAATATTGCATTCTTTGACTTAATCTCCAATCAAATCTTACATGTTGGTATAAGGAAGGTATAAACCATAGGTCTTTTAAAGAAGTGTATTTTTAAAAGATTTTTATTTATTTATTTGACAGAAAGATCACAAGTAGGCAGAGAGGAAGGCAAAGGGAGATGGGGAAGCTGAGCAGAGAGCCCAATGTGGGGCTCCATTCCAGGACCCTGAGATCATGACCTGAGCTGAAGGCAGGGGATTAAACCACTGAGCAACATATGTGCTCAGGAAGTATATTTTCTTTTGTAATGTTAACATTTTGGTGTTTTCCACATACTAGTAATAAATGATAATAGGAATAAAAATTCTAGTAAAAAAATAACATTTACGTAGTCTTTCCTGTCTGCCAAGCCTTGTTCCAAGAATTTTACATACATAAACCCACTTAGTTTTCACAAAAAGCCAGTAAGTACAATGTGTCTTTCCACTTCATAAATGAAGAAGCTGAGTAACAGATCCTAACAATTGATTGTTATAAAACATATATTGAATAAATATATAAAAATTAAGAAGCATATTATAGTTAATGTAATCAGATAAAGATCACTAATTTTCAATATATTAGGTAATACAAGTTCCAAGGAGGGAAAGAGAGTCATGATATGTGATATTCTGAATTGTGGCCTCTGAAACTGTCTAAATACTTTACACTTATTGTCTAATGTAGGTCTCAAATTATTTGCATAGTTCTTATTATTGGCTCGGTTTTATAGAAAAGGAAACCAAGGTTCAGATGGAATCAATATGTGACTCATGATCACAGACCTACAAACTGAAAAAGGAAATTCAATAGATCAATAACAAACATGAAAAAAATTCAACCTTACTACTTAAGAAATGCAAGCTAGTAAAAAGGAAATACCATTTTCGTTATCAAATCAAGCAAAATTTTATAAACACTGTTGACTAATGATAATAAAATGGTTATAGAACATGCACAGCCAAGAAGAGTTTTAAATGTCACATACTGTATGATGAATATTTGGGGTATATATATATTTTTTTAACTTTTTTACCCCATTTCTTCTCCCACTGACTTTGGGTCCCTTCTGATTTTGTTAGCATACTTTTTATGGGGTCTTTGCCACCCTTTTAGTATTTTATTCTCTTATTCATATATTCTTATCTAGATAAAATGACAAGGTGGAAAAATTCAAGAAGAAGAAGAAGAAGAAGAAGAAGAAGAAGAAGAAGAAGAAGAAGAAGAAGAAGAAGAACTACTGAAGGCTAGGGACCTAATAAATATAGACATTGGTAATATGTCAGAGTAGAGTTCAGAATGAAGATTCTCAAGGCACTAGCTGGGCTCGAAAAAGGCATAGAAGATATTACAGAAACCCTGTCTGGAGAAATAAAAACCCATTTTGGAGAAATAAAAGAACTAAAATCTAATCAAGCTGAAATTGAAAAAAGATATTAATGAGGTGCAATAAAGAATGGAGGCTCTTACTGTGTGTATAAATGAGGAAGAAGAGAGAACTAGTGTGGGGCGCCTGGGTGGCTCAGTGGGATAAAGCCTCTGCCTTCAGCTCAGGTCATGGTCTCAGGGTCCTGGGATCGAGCCCCGCATCAGGCTCTCTGCTCCACAGGGAGCCTGCTTCCTCCTCTCTCTCTGCCTGCCTCTCTGCCTGCTTGTGATTTCTGTCTGTCAAATAAATAAAATATTTTAAAAAGAGAGAGAGAGAGAGAATTAGTGATATAGAAGACCAAGCGATGAAGAAAAAAGAAGCTGAGCAAAAGAGAGACAAACAAGTACTGGACTATGAGAGGAGAATTCGAGAGATAAGTGATACCATAAGAGAAAAAAAAATTAGAATAATTGGGATTCCAGAAGAAGAAGAGACAGCAGGACAGAAAGCATATTGGAGAGAATTATTATAGAGAATTTCCTTAATATGGCAAAAGGCACAAGCATCAAATCCAAGAGGCACAGAGAAGCCCCATCAAAGTCAATAAAAATAGGACAACACCCTGTCTTCTGGTAGTAGAACTTACAAGTCTTAGTGACAAAGAGAAAATCCTGAAATCAGCTTGGGACAAGAAGTCTGTAACATTCAATGGTAAAAATATTATTTTGGCAGAAGACTTACCCACAGGGCCTGGCAGACCAAAAACAACTGGCATGGTATATTCAGAGCACTAAATGAGGAAAACATGCAGCCAAGAATCCTATATCCAGCTAGGCTATCATTGAAAATAGAAGGATAGACAAAATCTTCCAGGATAAACAAAAACTAAAACAAACAAACAAACAAGCAAACAAAAAAACCCATCCCCACAGGAAATATTGAAAAGGGTCCCCTAAGCAAAGAGAGAGCCTAAAAGTAGTAGACCTGAAAGGAACAGAGACAATATACAGTAACATTCACCTTACAGGCAATGCAATGACAATAAATTCATATCTTTCATTATTATGCTGAATGTACCCTTTCAATAGTTACCATGAATGTAAATGGGCTAAACCCCCCAATCAAAAGACAAAGGATATTAGAATAATATCAAATAAATAAACCAAATAAATAAATAAATAATAAAAAATAAAAAACCCACAAAAAAACAAACAAAACAAAACAAAACAATCCATCAACATGTGATCGACAAGAAACTCATTTTAGACCCACAGACACCTCCAGATTTAAAGTGAGGGGTAGAAAACAACTTACCATACTAATAGATATCAAAATAAAGCTGGGGTGGCAATCCTTAGATCAATGAGATTTTAAGCCAAAACTATAAGAAGAGATGAGGAAGGACACTATATCACACTCAACAGGTCTGTCCAACAAGAATATCTAACAATTTTAAATATCTATACCCCTAACATGGGAGCAGCCAACTATATAAACCAATTAATAACAAATTCAAAGAAACACATTGACAATAATACAATAATAGTAGAGGACATTAAAACCCCCCTCGCTGAAAGGAACAAATCATCCAAGCAGAAGTTCAACAAGGAAATAAAGGCTTTAAATGACGAACTGGACTAGATGGACATCACAGATATATTTAGAACATTCCATCCCAAAGCAAAATAATACACATTCTTCTCTAGCACACATGGAACATTCTCTAGAACAGATCACATCCTGGGTCACAAATCAGTTCTCAATCAGTACCAAAGGATTGGGGTCATTCCCCGCATATTTTAAGACCACAATGCTCTGAAGCTAGAACTCAATCACAAGAGGAAAGTTGGAAAGAACCCAAACACATGCAGGTTAAAGAGTATCCTATTTAAGGAAGAATGGGTCAACCATGAAATTAAAGAATTGAAAAAAAAATCATGGAAACAAATGATAATGAAAACACAATGGTTCAAAATCTGTGGGACACAGCAAAGGCAATACTGAGAGGAAAGTATATAGTGATTCAAGCCTTTTTCAAGAAACAAGAAAGGTCTCAAATACACAACCTAAACCTACACTTAAAGGAGCTGGAGAAAGAACAACAAAGAAAACTTAAACCCAGCCAGAGAAGAGAAATAATAAAGATCGGAGAAGAATTCAATGAAATAGAAACCTAAAAAAACAGTAGAAGGAATCAACAAAACTAAGACCTAGTTCTTTGAAAGAATTAATATGATCAATAAATCCCTAGACAGACTTATCAAAAAGAAAGAGAAAGGACCCAAATAAATAAAATCATCAATGAAAGGGGAGAGATCACAAGCAACACCAAAGAAATGCAAACAATTATAAGAACATATTATGAGCAAATTTACATCCTGGAGGCAAATATATGTATCTGGAAGAATTGGATGCATTCCTAGAGACTTATAGACTACCACAACTGAATGAGGAAGACATCAAACACCTGAACAGACCCATAACCAGTAAGGAAATTGAAGTAGTCATCCAAAATCTCCAAACAGACAAGAGGCCAGGGCCAGATGGCTTCTCAGGGAAATTCTACCAAACATTTAAAGAATAATTAATATTTATTCCCCTGAAAATGTTCCCCCCCAAAAAACAAATGGAAGGAAAACTTCCAAACACATTTTATGAGGCCAACATTACCTTGATCTCAAAACCAGACAAAGACCCCATTAAAAAACACAATTACAGACCAAGAACCTTGATGAACACAGATGTGAACATTTTCACCAAAATACTAGCCAATAGGATCCAAGAGTACATTAAAAGGATTAGTCACCACGACCAAGTGGGATTTATTCCAGGGCAGCCAGGATGGTTCAACACCCACAAATCAATCAATGTGATACAATACATAAATAAAGGAAAGAACATGAACCATATGGTACTTTCAATAGATGTTGAAAAAGCATTTGACAACATACAACATCTTTTCTTGGTCAAAACTCTTCAAGGTATGGGGAGTGATAGAGGACACCTACCTCAATATCATCAAAGCCATCTATGAAAAACCCACAGCGAATATCATTCTCAATGGAGAAAAACAGAGCTTTTCTGCTAAGGTCAGGAACATGGCAAGGATGTCGATTATCACCACTGTTATTCAACATAGTACTAGAAGTACTACTCTCAGCATCAGACAACAAAAAGAAATTAAAGTCATCCAAATCAGCAAAGAAGAAATCAAACCATCACTCTTTGCAGATGATATAATACTCTATGTGGAAAACCCAAAAGACTCCATTCCAAATCTGCTAGAACTTGTACAGGAATTCAGTGAAGTGTCAGGATATAAAATCAATGCGCAGAAATCAGTTGTATTTCTATACACCAACAACAAGACAGAAAAAAGAGAAAGGAGTCAATCCCATTTATAATTCCACCCCAAACCATAGGATACCTAGGAATAAACCTAACCAAAGATGCAAAGAATCTGTACTCAGAAAAATATAAAATACTCAGGAAAGAAACTGAGGAAGACATAATAAAATGGAAAAATGTTTCATGCTCATGGAATGGAAGAACAAATATTCTGAAAATGTCTATGCTACCGAAAGCAATCTACACATTTAATGCAATCCCTATTAAAATACCATATTTTTTTAAGGAAATTGAACAAATAATCCAAAAAAATATGGAACCAGAAAAGACCTTGAATAGCGAGAGGAATGGCCAAAGTTGGTGGCATCACAATTCCAGACTTCAAGCTCTATTACAAAGCTGTCTTCATCAACACAGCTTGATGCCAGTATGATATGGGCACAAAAACAGACATATAGATCAAGGGAACAGAATAGAGAGCCCAGAAATAGGCCCTCAACTCTATGGCCAAGTAATCTTTCACAAACCAGGAAAGAATGTACAATGGAAAAAAGACAGTCTCTTCAACAAATGATGTTGGGAAAATTGGACAGCCACTTGCAAAAAAAAATGAAACTGGACAATTTCCATACAACACACACAAAAATATATTCAAAATGGATGAAAGACCTCAATGTGAGGAAGGAATCCATCAAAATTCTTGAAGATGATACAGGCAGGAACCTCTTTGACCTAGCTGCATCCACTCCTTCCTAGAAACATTGCAAAGGCAAGGAAAGCAAGGGTAAAAGTGAACTATTGGGACTTCATCAAGATCAAAAGCTTTTGCACGGTAAAGGAAACAGTCCACAAAACCCAAAGACAACTGACAGCATGGGAGAAGATATTTGAAAAGGACATATCAGATAAAGGGCTAGGATCCAAAATCTAATGGATATCAACCTTGTTTTTTTTTTCCCCATGTCCTCAAATTCCTTTTTTTTTTAATTTGTTTATTTACAGCATAACAGTGTTCATTGTTTTGGCATCACACCCAGTGTTCTGTGCGGTATGTACCTTCCCTATTACCCTCCACCTGCTTCCTCAAACTGCCACCCCCCCGCCCCGTCATACACTCTGGTTGTTTTTCAGAGTCCAGAGTCTCTCATGGTTCATCTGCCCTTCAACTTTCCCTCAACTCCCTCTCCACTCCATCTCCCCATGTCCTCCATTTTATCTGTTATGCTCCAAAAATAAGGGAGACCATATGATACTTGACTCTCTCTGCTTGACTTATTTCGCTCAGCATAATCTCTTCCACTCCCGTCCATGTTGCTACAAAAGTTGGGAATTCATCCTTTCTGGTGGAGGCATAATACTCCATTGTATATAGTACCACATTTTCCTTATCCATTCAAATGTTGAAGGGCATCTTGGTTCTTTCTACAGTTTGGCCACCGGAGCCATTGCTGCAATAAACATTGGGGTACAGATGGCCCTTCTTTTCACTACATCTGTATCTTTGGGGTAAATACCCAGCAGTGCAATTGCAGGGTCTTACGGAAGCTCTCTTCTTAATTTCTTGAAGAATCTCCACACTGTTCTCCAAAGTGGCTGCACTAACTTGCATTCCCACCAACAGTGTAAGAGGGTTCCCCATTCTCCACATCCTCTCCAACAAACGTTGTTTCCTCTCTTGCTAATTTTGGCCATTCTTACTGGTGTCAGGTGGTATCTCAATGTGGTTTTAATTTCAATCTCCCTAATGGCTAGTATGATGAACATTTGGTCATGTGTCTGATAGCCATTTGTATGTCTTCGTTGGAGAAGTGTCTGTTCATATCTTCTGCCCATTTTTCGATATGATAATCTGTTTTGTATGTGTTGAGTTTGACAAGTTCTTTAGAGATCCTGGATATCAACCCTTTGTCTGTACTGTCATTTGCAAATATCTTCTCCCATTCCGTGGGTTGCCTTTTTGTTTTGTTGATTGTTTCCTTTGCTGTGCAGAAGCTATTCATCTTGACAAAGTCCCAAATTTCATTTTCGCTTGTTGTCCTCTAGGATTCTGATAGATTCCTGTCTCACATTGAGGTCCTTTATCCATTTCGAGTTGATCTTTGTGTATGGTGTAAGAGAATGGTCGAGGTTCATTCTTCTACATATCGCTGTCCAGTTTTCCCAGCACCATTTCTTGAAGAGACTGTCTTTTTTCCATCGAATATTTTTTCCTCTTTTGTCGAAGATTATTTCACCATAGAGTTGAGGGTCCATCTCTGGGCTCTCCACTCTGTTCCACTGGTCTATGTGTCTTGTTTTTATGCCAGTACCACGCTGTCTTGGTGATCACAGCTTTGTAGTAAAGCTTGAAATCGGGTAACGTGATGCCGCCAGTTTTATTTTTGTTTTTCAACATTACCTTAGCAAGTCGGGGTCCCTTCTGATTTCATACAAAATTTAGGATTATTTGCTCCAGCTCTTTGAAAAATACCGGTGGAATTTTGATGGGAATGGCATTAAAAGTATAGATTGCTCTAGGCAGTATAGACATTTTAACAATGTATATTCTTCCAATCCAAGAGCATGGAATGGTCTTCCATCTTTTTGTGTCTTCTTCAATTTCTTTCATGAGTGTTCTATAGTTCCTCAAGTACAGGTCCTTTACCCTTTTGGTTAGGTTTATTCCCAGGTATCTTATGGTTCTTGGTGCTATAGTAAATGGAATCGATTCTCTAATTTCCCTTTCTGTCTTTTCATTGTTAGTGTATAAGAAAGGCACTGATTTCTGTACATTGACTTTGTATCCTGCCACGTTACTGAATTGCTGTATGAGTTCTAGTAGTTTGGGGGTGGAGTCTTTGGGGTTTTCCATATAAAGAATCGTGTCATCTGCGAAGAGAGAGAGTTTGACTTCTTCCTTGCCAATTTAGATACCTTTTATTTCTCTTTGTTGTCTGATTGCCGTTGCTAGGACTTCTAATACTATGTTGAACAAGAGTGGTGAGAGTGGGCATCCTTGTCGTGTTCCTGATCTCAACGGGAAGGCTGCAAGCTTTTTCCCATTGAAGATGATATTTGCTGTGGGTCTTTCATAGATAGATTTTATGAAGTTCAGGAATGTTCCCTCTATCCCTATACTTTGAAGCGTTTTCATCAGGAATGGATGCTAGATTTTGTCAAATGCTGTTTCTGCATCAATTGAGAGGACCATGTGGTTCTTCTATCTTCTCTTCATGATTTGTTCTATCACATTGATTTATTTGCCAATGTTGAACCAAACTTGCAACCCAGGGATGATTCCCACCTGGTCATGGTGGATAATCTTTTGAATGTGCTGCTGGATCCTGTTTGCTAGGATCTTGTTGAGAATCTTTGCATCCATATTCATCAGTGATACTGGACTGAAATTCTCCTTTGTGGTAGCGTCTTTGCCTGGTTTGGGGATCAGGATAATGCTGGCTTCATAAAAAGAGTCTGGAAGTTTTCCTTCTGCTTCAATTTTTTGGAAAAGCTTCAGGAGAATTGGTGTTATTTCTTCTTTGAAAGTTTGGTAGAATTCCCCAGGGAATCCATCAGGTCCTGGGCTCTTGTTTTTTGGGAGGTTTTTGATCACCGCTTCAATCTCATTAGTAGATATCTGTCTATACAGGTTGTCAATTTCTTCCTGTTTCAATTTTGAGCGTTTCTAGTTTTCCAGGAATGCATCCATTTCATTTAGGTTGCTTAGCTTATTGGCATATAACTGTTGGTAATAATTTCTGATGATTGTTTCTATTTCCTTGGTGTTAGTTGTGATCTCTCCCTTATCATTCATAATTTTATTAATTTGGGCTTTCTCTCTTTCCTTTTGGATTAGTGTGGCCAATGGCTTATCGATCTTATTGATTCTTTTTTTTATTTGTTTATTTACAGCATAACAGTGTTCATTGTTTTGGCATCTCACCCAGTGCTCCATGCAGTATGTGCCCTCCCTATTACCCACTACCTGTTTCCTCAACCTCCCACACACCCCCCCCGCCCCTTTAAAACCCTCTGGTTATGTTTCAGAGTCCAGAGTCTCTCATGGTTCATCTCTCCTTCCAGATTCCCTCAACTCCCTCTCTTCTCCATCTCCCCATGTCCTCCATATTATTTGTTATGCTCCACAAATGAATGAGACCATATGATACGTGACTGTCTCTTCTTGACTTATTTCGCTCAGCATAATCTCTTCCACTCCCGTCCATGTTGCTACAAAAGTTGGGTATTCATCCTTTCTGATGGAGGCATAATACTCCATTGTGTATACGTACCACATCTTCCCTATCCATTCATCCGTTGAGGCATCTTGGTTCTTTCCACAGTTTGGCGACAGTAGCCATAGCTGCAAAATCATTGGGGTACAGATGGCCCTTCTTTTCACTACATCTGTATCTTTGCGGTAAATACCCAGCAGTGCAATTGCAGGGTCATAGGGAAGCTCTCTTCTTACTTTCTTCAGGAATCTCCACACTGTTCTCCAAAGTGGCTGCACTAACTTGCATTCCGACCAACAGTGGAAGAGGGTTCCCCTTTCTCCACATCCTCTCCAACACACGTTGTTTCCTGTCTTGCTAATTTTGGCCATTCTAACTGGTGTCAGGTGTTGTCTCAATGTGGTTTTAATTTGAATCTCCCTGATGGCTAGTGTTGATGAACATATTTCCATGTGTCTCAAAGCCATTTGTATGTCTTCGTTGGAGAAGTGTCTGTTCATATCTTCTGCCCATTTTTTGATACGATTATCTGTTTTGTGTGCGTTGAGATTGAGAAGTTCTTTATAGATCCTGGATATCAACCATTTTTTCCCCCATATCTTCAAATTTCTTTTTTTTATTTGTTTATTTGTTTATTTACAGCATAACAGTGTTCATTTTTTTGGCATCACACCCAGTGCTCCGTTCAGTATGTGTCCTCCCTATAACACACCACCTGGTTCCTCAACGTCCCCCCCCCGCCCCTTCAAAACCCTCTGGTTGTTTTTCAGAGTCCAGATTCTCTCATGGTCCATCTGCCCTTCAACTTTCTCTCAACTCCCTCTCCTCTCCATCTCCCCATGTCCTCCATATTATTTGTTATGCTCCACAAATAAGTGAGACCATATGATACTTGACTCTCTCTGCTTGACTTATTTTGCTCAGCATAATCTCTTCCACTCCCGTCCATATTGCTACAAAAGTTGGGTATTCCTTTCTGATGGAGGCATAATACTCCATTGTGTATATGTACAACATTTTCCTTATCCGTTCATTCATTGAAGGGCATCTTGGTTCTATTCCCAGTTTGACGACCGTAGCCATTGCTGCAATAAACATTGGAGTACAAATGGCCCTTCTTTTCACTACATCTGTATCTTTGCGGTAAATACCCAGCAGTGCAAATGCAGGGTCTTAGGGAAGCTCTCTTCTTAATTTCTAGAAGAATCTCCACACTGTTCTCCAAAGTGGCTGCACTAACTTGCATTCCCACCAACAGTGTAAGAGCGCTCCCCTTCCTCCACATCCTCTCCAACACACGTTGTTTCCTGTCTTGCTAATTTTGGCCATTCTAAGTAGTGTCAGGTGGTTTCTCAATGTGGTTTTAATTTGAATCTCCATGTTGGCTAGTGATGATTAACATTTGGTCATGTGTCTGATAGCCATTTGTATGTCTTCGTTGGAGAAGTGTCTGTTCATATCTTCTGCCCATTTTTTGATATGATTATCTGTTTTGTGTGCATTGAGTTTGACAAGTTCTTTATAGATCCTGGATATCAACCTTTTGTCTGTACTGTCATTTGCAAATATCTTCTCCCATTCCGTGGGTAGCCTTTTTGTTTTGTTGACTGTTTCCTTTGCTGTGCAGAAGCTTTTCATCTTGACGAAGTCCCAAATTTCATTTTCGCTTTTGTTAACTTGGCCTTTGGAGACATATCTTGAAAGAAGTTGCTGTGGCTGATACGAAGAGGTTACTGCCTATGTTGTTCTCTAGGATTCTGATATATTTCTGTCTCACATTGAGGTCCTTTATCCATTTCGAGTTGATCTTTGGTATGGTGTAAGAGAATGGTCGAGGTTCATTCTTCTACATATCGCTGTCCAGTTTTCCCAGCACCATTTCTTGAAGAGACTGTCTTTTTTCCATTGAATATTTTTTCCTGTTTTGTCAAAGATTATTTCACCATAGAGTTGAGGGTCCATCTCTGGGCTCTCCACTCTGTTCCACCGGTCTATGTGTCTGTTTTTAATGCCAGTACCACGCTGTCTTGGTGATCACAGCTTTGTGGTAAAGCTTGAAATCGGGTAACATGATGCCGCCAGTTTTATTTTTGTTTTTCAACATTACCTTAGCAATTCGGGGTCCCTTCTGATTCCATACAAATTTTAGGATTATTTACTCCAGCTCTTTGAAAAATACCGGTGGAATTTTGATGGGAATGGCATTAAAAGTATAGATTGCTCTAGGCAGTATAGACATTTTAACAATGGATATTCTTCCAATCCAAGAGCATGGAATGGTCTTCCATCTTTTTGTGTCTTCTTCAATTTCTTTCATGAGTGTTCTGTAGTTCCTCGAGTACAGGTCCTTTACCCCTTTAGTTAGGTTTATGCCCAGGTATTTTATGGTTCTTGGTGCTATAGTAAATGGAATCGATTCTCTAATTTCCCTTTCTGTATTTTCATTGTTAGTGTATAAGAAAGCCACTGATTTCTGTACATTGACTTTGTATCCTGCCACGTTACTGAATTGCTGTATGAGTTCTAGTAGTTTGGGGGTGGCTTCTTTGGGGTTTTCCATATAAAGAATTGTGTCATCTGCGAAGAGAGAGAGTTTGACTTCTTCCTTGTCAATTTGGATACCTTTTATTTCTCTTTGCTATCTGATTGCCATTGCTAGAACTTCTAATACTATGTTGAACAAGAGTGGTGAGAGTTGGCATCCTTGTCGTGTTCCTGATCTCAACGGGAAGGCTGCAAGCTTTTTCCTACTGAGGATGATATTTGCTGTGGGTCTTTCATAGATAGATTTTATGAAGTTCAGGAATGTTCCCTCTATCCCTATACTTCAAAGCGTTTTCATCAGGAACGGATGTTGGATTTTGTCAAATGCTTTTTCTGCATCAATTGAGAGGACCATGCGGTTCTTCTCTCTTCTCTTCATGATTTGTTCTATCACACTGATTGATTTGCGAATGTTGAACCAACCTTGCAACCCAGGGATGATTCCCACCTGGTCATGGTGGATAATCTTTTGAATGTGCTGCTGGATCCTGTTTGCTAGGATCTTGTTGAGAATCTTTGCATCCATATTCATTAGTGATATTGGACTGAAATTCTCCTTTGTGGTAGGGTCTTTGCCTGGTTTGGGGATCAGGGTAATGCTGGCTTCATAAAAAGCGTCTGGAAGTTTTCCTTCTGCTTCAATTTTTTGGAACAGCTTCAGGAGAATTGGTGTTATTTCTTCTTTGAAAGTTTGGTAGAATTCCCCAGGGAATCCGTCAGGTCCTGGGCTCTTGTCTTTTGGGAGGTTTTTGATCACTGCTTCAATCTCGTTACTAGATATCGGTCTATTCAGGTTGTCAATTTCTTCCTGGTTCAATTTTGGGAATTTGTAGCTTTCCAGGAATGCATCTATTTCATTTAGGTTGCTTAGCTTATTGGCATATAACTGTTGGTAATAATTTCTGATGATTGTTTCTATTTCCTTGGTGTTAGTTGGGATCTCTCCCTTTTCATTCATAACTTTATTAATGTGGGCTTTCTCTCTATTCTTTTGGATTAGTTTGGCCAATGGTTTATCGATCTTATTGATTCCTTCAAAAAACCAGCTTCTAGTTTCATGGATACGTTCTACTGTATCTCTGGTTTCTACCTCATTGATCTCTGCTCTAATCTTGATTATTTCCCTTCTTGCATGTGGATTTGGTTTGATTTGTTTATGATTCTCAAGTTCTTTAAGCTGTAGAGACAGCTGGTGTATTCTGGGTTTTTCAATGTTTTTGAGGGAGGCTTGGATGGCTATGTATTTCCCCCTTAGAACCGCCTTTGCTGTATCTCATAGGTTTTGTACCGAGGTGTCTTCATTCTCATTGGTTTCCATGAATTGTTTAATTTCATCTTTGATCTCCTGGTTGATCCAAGCATTCTTAAGCAAGGTGGTCTTTAGCTTCCAGGTGTTTGAGTTCCTTCTGAAGTTTTCCTTGTGATTGAGTTCCAGTTTCAAAGCATTGTGATCTGAGAATATGCAGGGAATAATGTCAGTCTTCTGGTATCGGTTGTGTCCTGCTTTGTGACCCTGTATGTGGTCTATTCTGGAGAAGGTTCCATGTGCACTTGAGAAGAATGTGTATTCTGTTCTTTTAGGGTGGAATGCTCTGTATATGTCGATGAGGTCCTTCTGGTCCAATGTTTCATTCAACGCTCTTATTTCTTTATTAATTTTCTGCTTCGATCATCTGTCTATTTCTGAGAGATGCACATTAAGATCTCCTACTGTTATTGTATTCATATCCATATGACTCTTTATTTTGATTAATAGTTTTCTTATGTAATTGGGTGCTCCCATATTGGGGGCATAGATATTCACAATTGTTAGCTCATCTTGGCGGATAGGCCCTTTAAGAATTATGTAGTGTCCTTCTGTATCTCTGACTACAGTCTTTAGTTTAAAATCTAATTTATCTGATATGAGAATGGCTACACCGGCCTTCTTTTGAGGCCCATTGGCATGAAAGATACTTCTCCATCCCTTCACTTTCAGTCTGGGTGTATCCTTAGGTTCAAAATGGGTCTCTTGTAGACAACATATGGATGGGTCCTGTCGTTTTATCCAATCTGCAGCCCTGTGTCGTTTTATGGGCGCATTTAGGCCATTCACATTGAGAGTGATTATTGAGAGAGAGGTTTTTATTGACCTTGTGTTGCCTTTGAAGTCTTTCTGTCTGTAGATTGTTTCTATATTTCTGTTCAATGATATTCTTAGGATTTTTTCTCTTTTATAGGACCCCTCTTAATATTTCCTGCAGTGTCAGCTTGGTGGTTTCATAGTCTTTTAAGCCTTGCTGGTCTTGGAAACTCTTTATCTCTCCATCCATTTTAAATGTCAGTCTTGCTGGATAGAGTATTCTTGGTTGCATGTTCTTCTCATTTAGTACTCTGAATATATTTTGCCAGCCCTCCCTGGCTTGCCAGGTCTCTGTGGAAAGGTCTGACGTTATTCTAATGGGCTTTCCTCTGTATGTAAGGAGCTTCTTTGTCCTAGCTGCTTTTAAGAGGGTCTCTCTTGAAACATAATCCCTCATTCTAACTATAAGGTGTCGTAAGGACTTTCGAGAATCTAAAATCTTGGGAAGAAATCTCTCTGCCTCTGGTACATGAACGTTGTTTCCATTTGTGAGATTGGGAAAATTTTCATAGACAACTTGTTCCACTATATCTTCTAGACTTCTTTCTTTTTCCTCCCCTTCAGGGATTCCAATAATTCGGACGTTGGAACGTTTCATGGCATCGTTTATTTCCCTGATTCTGTTTTCGTGGCTTCTGAGCTGTTTGTTCTAGGCTTCCTCCTGATCCTTTCTCTCTATCTGTTTGTCCTCCAGATCACTAATTCTATCTTCTGTCTCAGTTACAATAGCTTTTAGGGAATTTAGATTAGGTTGGAACTCATTGAGAGCATTTTGAACATCATCCCTGGTGGCTTTCAGTTCTGCCCTAACATTGTGAACATCCTCCCTGGTGGCTTTCAGTTCTGCCCTAATCAATTCTGTTTGGTCATCCATGGCTTTCTTCAACCTAGCTATTGCCTGGATAATTGTTAGTCTGAATTCCTTTTCTGACATATTGTCTATGTCGATAGCCATTAGCTCTGTTGCAGAAGGTCCGTCCTCTGTGTTTTTCTTCTGTTGGGTATTCCTCCTCCTAGTCATTTTGGCAAGAGATGACTGAACAGATGCAGCTGGACTTATCAATTGTGGTGCAGTCAACGTGCACCCTGGAATGCTTCTGTGCTATGAGGGTTCCCCACCCAAATGAGAGAAAAAAGGAAAGAAAAAGAAATAGAGAAGAAGAAAGAAAAAAAAGGAAAAAGAAAAAAGGAAAAAAAGAGAGAGAGAGAGGAAAAAAGGGAAGATAAAAGAGAAGGCTCAGCCCAAATGGGCCACAAGGTAAGATTTTTGAAGTATAAAAACATACAAACAAAAAGACAGATAAAAGTATATGACAAGACCATTTCAACCTGTACCCTAAAGTGAGCTGATTACCTACCAAAGAAATCTGACCACTCATGAAATCAGCCTGAGATCAGAATTATACATGTCTGGATCTCTACAGGAGCAGAAGATGCCAGTGGCAGGTAAAGCAGACTGGGAACGTCTGACTGATATCAGGAGATAAACAAAAGGGGGAGGGAGCCACCAGAGGTGACCGATTGCAAAGTAACACCCCAACAGGAGAGTGCTCTGCCTCTGGGGACCAACATTAACTTGGAGTCTGGTTGAAAGCACTCAAAAAACAAACAGCAAAGGATCGCGGGGGGTAATAGTGGGAACCTGGGCGGTTAGGGTCAGGGACCTAAGTCCCCGGACCCAGGACAGCCTCCGCCGGTGCGGAGCCAGAGAGAGTGCGGCGGAGAAATCAGGTCTCCGTCCCTGAGCCGCCAGTGCGCCTGAATGCCAGCGTGCCTGAGAACGAGTGGGGTCTGGCTCCCGTGAGGGGCTGGGAGCCTGGCCAGATGGCAATCCTGAAACGCGCGCGTCCCGCACCCTCCCTTGGGATAGGTGCTCATAGGCGCTAGCCTGGAGCTCTGGCAGCCAGAAAAACCAGACATTCCCAGCCCGAGACAGCGGGAAAATAGTGTGTGATCTCTGCTCAGAACCTCTCTGGCGGTCTGGAGCTGCGTAGACAGCCACCGCGGCCCTGGTTTTGGGTACAGCGAGGAGCTCCTTCATCCCCAGGGACAGTGACTCAGAACCGACTCTGCCAGCAGCTTTTGCAAAACAGTCTGAGGCTTCTCTCTGAGAGGGAGGTTGGGGTGCTGTTTGCTCTCCTCTAAACCTCCAAAAACCATCAAAAGCTGTCAAGGCGAGAGAAAGCAGATGAAAGAACATAAAAACCCCCAGAGAACAAAAGGCTGAAAAAAAAAAAAACAGTTTCCTGAAAAAAAAGAGCTCACCCCATTGAGGGGAGCGGGAGGACCTAACTCAGGGAACATCATTGTCTGAAAACCCACGTGGCAGGCCCCTCCCCCAGAAAACCAACCAGGAAGGAAGAAAAAAAAAAAAAGACTACAAGAGAACTATCACCACTTCTTCATAAATACAACTTTTATTTTTAACTCTTTACCAATATCCTGGTTCTTTTTTTTTATACATACAGATAATTTTTTAACCTATTTACCATCACACTGAGATGTCCAGTACATCAAATTCTTTAATAACCTTCTAACCTGAACTTTTTGATACATATACCCGTGTTTTTCTTTTGTTTTCCTATTTTTTAATTCTTTTTAATTTTAACTTAGTTTAGTCTAGTTTATTCTTTTTTAATTTTTATTTTCTACTATACATATAGAGTTAAACTTCAAGGTAATCCCCTTCCCCAATCAATGCTACCCCTATAGGCAAACCAGTTTCTAATCCCCCTGTAACTTAGGAAAGTTGAGTCCGTTAACAAAAACATAAAGATACCTTCAGGAAGAATCAAAATAACCTTCCTCACCCACAGTGAGAATCTATAATCATTCTCCCAATTTTTCCTTTTGTCAGTGTTTCTGTGAATTTGTGTTTGTCCTGATAATATATAAACCTTATACTTGGGGTTCTTTCTGATGAGGTTCTTCCCTTTTTTTTTTTGCTTATATATACATATTTTTTTCTCTTGTCATATACTTTTATCACTCTTTTTGTCTGTCTATTTTTGTTTGTATACTCCACAAATCTTACCTTGTGGCCCATTTGGGCTGAGCCTTCTCTTTTATCTTCCTTTTTTCCCCTATCTCTCTCTCTCTCTTTTTTTCCTTTTTTCTTTCCCCTTTTTTTCTTTCTTCTCTATTTCTTTTTCTTTTCTTTTTTCTCTCATTTGGGTGGGGAATCCTGATTGCACAGAAGTGTTCCAGGGTGCACATTGACTGCACCACAATCGATAAGTCCAGCTGCATCTGTTTAGTCATCTCTTACCAAAATGACTAGGAGGGGGAATACCCAACAGAAGAAAAATACAGAGGATGGGCCTTCTGCAACAGAGTTAATGACTATCGACATAGACAATATGTCAGAAAAGGAATTCAGACTAACAATTATCCAGGCAATAGCTAGGTTGGAGAAAGCCATGGATGACCAAACAGAATTGATTAGGGCAGAACTGAAAGCCACCAGGGATGATGTTCACAATGTTAGGGCAGAAATGAAAGCCACCAGGGATGATGTTCACAATGTTAGGGCAGAACTGAAAGCCACCAGGGTTGATGTTCAAAATGCTCTCAATGAGTTCCAATCAAATCTAAATTCTCTAAAAGCTAGGGTAACTGAGACAGAAGATAGAATTAGTGATCTGGAGGACAAACAGATAGAGAGAAAGGATCAGGAGGAAGCCTGGAACAAGCAGCTCAGAAGCCATGAAAACAGAATCAGGGAAATAAACAATGCCATGAAACGTTCCAACGTCCGAATTATTGGAATCCCTGAAGGGGAGGAAAAAGAAAGAAGTCTAGAAGATATAATGGAAGAAGTTGTCTATGAAAATTTTTCCAATCTCACGAATGGAAACAACGTTCATGTACTAGAGGCAGAAAGATTTCCTCCCAAGATTTTAGATTCTCGAAAGTCCTCACGGCACCTTATCGTTAAAGTGGGGAATTATGTTTCAAGAGAGACCCTCTTAAAAGCCGCTAGGAAAAAGAAGCTTCTTACATATAGAGGAAAGCCCATTAGAATAACGTCAGACCTTTCCACAGAGACCTGGAAAGCCAGGAAGGGCTGGCAAAATATATTCAGAGTACTAAATGAGAAGAACATGCAACCAAGAATACTCTATCCAGCAAGACTGACATTTAAAATGGAAGGAGAGATAAAGAGTTTCCAAGACCGGCAAGGCTTAAAAGACTATGCAACCACCAAACCGACACTGCAGGAAATATTAAGGGGGGTCCTATAAAAGAGAAAAAATCCTAAGAATATCATTGAACAGAAATATAGAAACAATCTACAGACAGAAAGACTTCAAAGGCAACACGATGTCAATAAAAACCTATCTCTCAATAATCACTCTCAATGTGAATGGCCTAAATGCGCCCATAAAACGACACAGGGTTGCAGATTGGATAAAACGACAGGACCCATCCATATGTTGTCTACAAGAGACCCACTTTGAACCTAAGGATGCACCCAGTCTGAAAGTGAAGGGATGGAGAAGCATCTTTCATGCCAATGGGCCTCAAAAGAAGGCCGGTGTAGCAATTCTCATATCAGATAAATTAGATTTTAAACTAAAGACTGTAGTCAGAGATACAGAAGGACACTACATAATTCTTAAAGGGACTATCCGACAAGACGATCTAACAATTGTGAATATCTATGCCCCCAATATGGGAGCACCCAATTACATAAGAAAACTACTAATCAAGATAAAGAGTCATATTGATATGAATACAATAATAGTAGGAGATCTTAATACGCCTCTCTCAGAAATAGACAGATGATCGAAGCAGAAAATTAATAAAGAAATAAGAGCATTGAATGAAACATTGGACCAGATGGACCTGATCAACGTATACAGAACATTCCACCCTAAAACAACAGAATACTCATTCTTCTCAAGTGCACATGGAACCTTCTCCAGAATAGACCACATACTGGGTCACAAAGCAGGACTCAACCGATACCAAAAGACTGACATTATTCCCTGCATATTCTCCGATCACAATTCTTTGAAACTGGAGCTCAATCACAAGGAAAAGTTCAGAAGGAACTCAAACACCTGGAAGCTAAAGACCACCTTGCTTAAGAATGCTTGGATCAACCAGGAGATCAAAGATGAACTTAAACAATTCATGGAAACCAATGAGAATGAAGACACCTCGGTCCAAAACCTAAGGGATACAGCAAAGGCGGTTCTAAGGGGGAAATACATAGCCATCCAAGCCTCCCTCAAAAACATTGAAAAATCCAGAATACACCAGCTGTCTCTACACCTTAAAGAACTGGAGAATCAATAACAAATCAAACCAACTCCACATGCAAGAAGGGAAATAATGAAGATTAGAGCAGAGATCAATGAGGTAGAAACGAGAGATACAGTAGAACATATCAATGAAACTAGAAGCTGGTTTTTTGAAAGAATCAATAAGATCGATAAACCATTGGCCACACTAATCCAAAAGAAAAGAGAGAAAGCCCAAATTAATAAAATTATCCATGAAAAGGGAGAGATCACAACTAACACCAAGGAAATAGAAACAATCATCAGAAATTATTACCAACAGTTATATGCCAATAAGCTAAGCAACCTAGATGAAATGGATGCATTCCTGGAAAGCTACAAACTCCCAAAATTGAACTAGGAAGAAATTGACAACCTGAATAGACCGATATCTAGTAACGAGATTGAAGCAGTGATCAAAAACCTCCCAAAAGACAAGAGCCCAGGACCTGACGGATTCCCTGGGGAATTCTACCAAACTTTCAAAGAAGAAATAACACCAATTCTCCTGAAGCTGTTCCAAAAAATTGAAGCAGAAGGAAAACTTCCAGACTCTTTTTATGAAGCCAGCCTTACCCTGATCCCCAAACCAGGCAAAGACCCTACCAAAAAGGAGAATTTCAGACCAATATCACTGATGAATATGGATGCAAAGATTCTCAACAAGATCCTAGCAAACAGGATCCAGCAGCACATTCAAAAGATTATCCACCATGACCAGGTGGGAATCATCCCTGGGTTGCAAGGTTGGTTCAACATTCGCAAATCAATCAGTGTGATAGAACACATCAATAAGAGAAGAGAGAAGAACCACATGGTCCTCTCAATTGATGCAGAAAAAGCATTTGACAAAATCCAGCATCCGTTCCTGATGAAAACGCTTCAAAGTATAGGGATAGAGGGAACATTCCTGAACTTCATAAAATCTATCTATGAAAGACCCACAGCAAATATCATCTTCAATGGGAAAAAGCTTGCAGCCTTCCCGTTGAGATCAGGAACACGACAAGGATGCCCACGCTCACCACTCTTGTTCAACATAGTATTAGAAGTTCTAGCAACGGCAATCAGACAACAAAGAGAAATAAAAGGTATCCAAATTGGCAAGGAAGAAGTCAAACTCTCTCTCTTCGCAGATGACATCATTCTTTATATGGAAAACCCCAAAGACTCCACCCCCAAACTACTAGAACTCATACAGCAATTCAGTAACGTGGCAGGATACAAAGTCAATGTACAGAAATCAGTGGCTTTCTTATACACCAACCATGAAAATACAGAAAGGGAAATTAGAGAATCAATTCCATTTACTATAGCACCAAGAACCATAAGATACCTGGGTATAAACCTAACCAAAGAAGTAAAGGACCTGTACTCGAGGAACTACAGAACACTCATGAAAGAAACTGAAGAAGACACAAAAAGATGGAAGACTGTTCCATGCTCTTGGATTGGAAGAATAAACATTGTTAAAATGTCTATACTGCCTAGAGCAATCTATACTTTTAATGCCATTCCGATCAAAATTCCACCGATATTTTTCAAAGAGCTGGAGCAAATAATCCTAAAATTTGTATGGAGCCAGAAGAGACCCCGAATTGCTAAGGAAATGTTGAAAAACAAAAACAAAACTGGCAGCATCACGTTACCTGATTTCAAGCTTTACTACAAAGCTGTGATCACCAAGACAGCGTGGTACTGGCATAAAAACAGACACATAGACCAGTGGAACAGAGTGGAGAGCCCAGAGATGGACCCTCAACTCTATGGTCAAATAATCTTCGACAAAAGAGGAAAAAATATTCAATGGAGAAAAGACAGTCTCTTCAATAAATGGTGCTGGGAAAACTGGACAGCGATATGTAGAAGAATGAAACTCGACCATTCTCTTACACCGTATACAAAGATAAGCTCGAAATGGATAAAAGACCTCAACGTGAGACAGGAATCTATCAGAATCCTAGAGGAGAACATAGGCAGTAACCTCTTCGATATCAGCCACAGCAACTTTTTTCAAGATATGTCTCCAAAGGCCAAGGAAACAAAAGCAAAAATGAACTTTTGGGACTTCATCAAGATGAAAAGCTTCTGCACAGCAAAGGAAACAGTCAATAAAACAAAGAGGCAACCCACGGAATTGGAGAAGATATTTGCAAATGACAGTACAGACA
The DNA here is from genome assembly GCF_922984935.1 of Meles meles. Taxonomy (NCBI): domain Eukaryota; kingdom Metazoa; phylum Chordata; class Mammalia; order Carnivora; family Mustelidae; genus Meles; species Meles meles. Next base: position 3,495,235 of record NC_060068.1, read on the forward strand.
AAAGGTTGATATCCAGGATCTATACAGAACTTCTCAAACTCAACACACACAAAACAGAATCATATCAAAAAATGGGCAGAAGATATGAACAGACACTTCTCCAACGAAGACATACAAATGGCTATCAGACACATGACCAAATGTTAATCATCACTAGCCTTCAGGGAGATTCAAATTAAAACAACATTGAGATACCACCTAACACCAGTTAGAATGGCCAAAATTAGCAAGACAGGAAACAACGTGTGTTGGAGAGGATGTGGAGAAAGGGGAACCCTCTTACACTGTTGGTGGGAATGCAAGTTAGTGCAGCCACTTTGGAGAACAGTGTGGAGATTCCTGAAGAAATTAAAAATAGAGCTTCCCTATGGCCTGCAATTGCACTGCTGGGTATTTACCCCAAAGATACAGATGTAGTGAAAAGAAGGGCCATCTGTACCCCAATGTTTATTGCAGCAATGGCTACGGTCGCCAAACTGTGGAAAGAACCAAGATGCCCTTCAACGGATGAATGGATAAGGAAGATGTGGTCCATATACACAATGGAGTATTATGCCTCCATCAGAAAGGACGAATACCCAACTTTTGTAGCAACATGGATGGGACTGGAAGAAATTATGCTGAGCGAAATAAGTCAAGCAGAGAGAGTCAAGTATCCTATGGTCTCACTTATTTGTGGAGCATAACAAATAACATGGAGGACATGGGGAGATGGAGAGGAGAGGGAGTTGAGGGAAACTGGAAGGGGAGATGAACCATGAGAGACTATGGACTCTGAAAAACAACCAGAGGGTTATGAAGGGACGTTGGGGGGATGGGGGGGTTGGGAGGTTGAGGAACCAGGTGGTGGGTAATAGGGAGGGCACGTACTGCATGGAGCACTGGGTGTGATGCCAAAACAATGAACACTGTTATGCTGTAAATAAACAAATAAAAATAAATAAATTTTAAAAAAAGTATATGACAAGGGAAAAAAAGATGTATGCAAAAAAGGGAGGAACCTCATCAGAAAGAACCCCACGTATATGATTTATATATTATCAGGACAAACACAAATTCACAGAAACACTGACAGAAGGAAAAATTGGGAGAGTGGTTACAAATTCTCAGTGTGGGTGAGGAAGTTTATTTTGATTCTTCCTGAATGTATCTTGATGTTTTTGTTAAGGGATTCAACTTTCCTAAGTTACAGGGGGATTAGGAACTGGTTTGCCTATAGGGGTAACAGTGATTGTGGAAAGGGGATTACCTTGAAGTTTAACTGTATATGTATAGTAGAAAATAAAAATTAAAAAAGAATAAACTAGACTAAACAAGTTAAAATTAAAAAAGAATTAAAAAAATAGAAAAGCAGAAGAAAAACACGGGTGTATGTATCAAAAAGTTCAGGTTAGAAGGTTATTAAAGAATTTGATGTACTGGACATCTCAGTGTGATGGTAAATAGGTTAAAAAATTATCTGTATGTATAGAAAAAAGAACCAGAATATTGGTAAAGAGTTAAAAATAAAAGTTGTATTTATGAAGTAGTGGTGGTTGTTCTCTTGTAGTCTTTTTTTTTTTTCTTCCTTCCTGGTTGGTTTTCTGGGGGAGGGGCCTGCCACGTATGTTTTCAGACAATGATGTTCCATGAGTTAGGTCCTCCCGCTCCCCTCAAGGGGGTGGGCTCTGAGGAAACTGTTTTTTTCAGGCTTTTGTTCTCTGGGGGTTTTTATGTTCTTTCATCTGCTTTCTCTCACCTTGACAGCTTTTGATGGTTTTTGGAGTTTTAGAGGAGAGCAAACTGCACCCCGACCTCCCTCTCAGAGAGAAGTCTTAGAATGTTCTGCAAAAGGGCTGTCAGAATCGGTTCTGAGTCACTGTCCCTGGGGATGCAGGAGCTCCTTGTTGTACCCAATACCAGGGCAGCGGCGGCTGTCTATGCAGCTGCAGACCGCCAGAGTGGTTCCAAGCAGAGATCGCACATTGAGATTTTCCCGCTGTCCTGGGCTGGGAATGTCTGTTTTTTCCGTATGCCAGAGCTCCAGACTAGCACCTACAAGCACCTCTCCCAAGGGAGGGTGTGGGACGCGCGCATTTCAGGATTGCCATCTGGCCAGGTTTCTAGCCCCTCATGGGAGCCAAACCCCACTCGTTCTCAGGTGCTCGCGGGTCAGGTGCACTGGAGGCTCAGGGACTGTGACCTGATTTCTCCACCGTACTCTCTCTGGCTCAACCCAGGGGAGGCTGTCCTGGGTCCAGGGACTTAGGTCCCTGACCCTAACCGCCCAGGTTCCCACTATTACCCCCCCGCGATCCTTTGCTCTTTGTTTTTTGAGTGCTTTCAACCAGACTCCAAGTTAATGCTGGTCCCCAGATGCAGGGCACTCTCGTATTGGGGTATTACTTTCCAATTGGTCACCTCTGGTGGCTCCCTCCCCCTTTTGTTTACCTTCCGATATCAGTCGGACGCTCCCAGTCTGCTTTACCTGCCACTGGCGTCTTCTGCACCTTTAGAGATCCAGACGTGTATAATTCTGATCTCAGTCTGATTTCATGGGTGGTCGGAGTTCTTTGGCAGGGAATCAGCTCACTTTAGGGTACAGGTTGAAACGGTGCCTCCTCCTACTTCCCCGCCATCTTCAAGATTTGATCACTTATTTCTTGAAGAATATTTCCATCACAGAGAAATCTGGGCTATGTATCACTCACTGCTCATACCCTCACCCCAGTTCTGGCAATCACTGCTTTTCTCTATGTCTTTGGTACTTTACTTCATCTGGGATTTTCGTGTGCCTGGTATCCTACATTCTGACCTTCTCTATCTGGCTACAGAACATAAGAAAGATATAAAAATCTTTTTTCCCCCAATTTTTTATAAAAATAGCATCTTATTACACTGAATGTTTCTGAAACAGCAATGATCATGGGAAGACCCAAAATGAACCACATCCATTATCTTGAATTGTGTTCCCTTCCATAAGGATACCTTGAAAGGCAGAAACCAGGGAAATATCTGGGTCCATGAGACACCTTTAAATGATTTCATTTTCCTGCATAGGCTACTTTTAAACTATTTTAGTGGCATATTATAAAAATATTGACATTACATCTTAAATCTCCCCATTTTTTACTAACGAGCCAGGAAATAAAGTAAATAGTTCTCTAGGTTTAGGGAGACAATATTTATGTAGTAAAATAATGATTTAAATACGAATAAATGAAGACACTTTCCTTCTTCCATGAAATAATCACCAATAATGAATGGTGTCCGGCTTCCATGCTTTTCCCTCTGGATTTAGTGTGTGTTTGCTTGCATGAATTTTTGTGTGCAAAGATGGGGGTGTGGCAGGGAGAGTTTTAGTGTTGGCCTCTTGTTCTACCTGATGTCCCTACAGTGGATAAGCACGGTTGCTGCTGTCCTCTTGGACATTCTCAGTGTCAGGATTCAAATCACCATCTGATGAACAACTGAGCCATTTCCAATTATTTGACACACATCAGTAAAGTAATAAGTAAATCTGTGTCACAAATCTCTGTTTTTTTATGTCTGATTCCTATAAGCACCATCTGGAACACACTTTAACCACATTTTTGGAGGACATGCTGCAGGCTCCTCTATCTACACTCTCTTTATCCAGTGGCATCCTTCCTTGGGAAAGGAGGAATCTGGAGTCTATAGATGAGACCTGAAGCCATAAGTAGGAGAAGCCAGCAGTGAGTCCATTAGTAGTGGGAGAGACCGCAGAGCAGGTAAGAGCTTTCCCACACCCCCCTCATGTGTCATCCCCCACAAGCATCCCTGCCCCATATCCTGGAACACACATCACCCAGACCCTGTCCAGGGATACGCTCCAGCCACTCCAGCCCCTTGTGCTCTTTAACTCAGATTCTAACCTGAGCAGCAATGCCCTGCTCCATGCCAGCAGAGGAGTGCAGACCAGGGCACTCCCGTCAGGTTGCTCCCTGTCTATCCTGGCTGGATCACATCCTCTCAGGGAAGAAACTCTAAGGACAGTGCAGGTCAGTGAGTTACAGACTTGTGTTTATCCAGATGTAGTTTTAGTGGCACAGGATCTGTGTAGGTTTGTAGGGAGTGGTCAGGCTTCATCCTACCAACAGGTCCATCAAAAACCAAACTCTCCTCCAGAAAACACTTTCAACTCTGACCGTCAAAAGGTTCTGGTATCCTGGCAAGCAAGGGAGCCTAACATGCTATGTACAAATGATTATACGATAGGATGAGATAGGAGACTTTCGTGATGGAAGTGATGACAGCTCATTTGCCTGCTTTCGAGGGAAAGAGCCCCACCACAAGGCACCCCAACATTTCTTCCAAAAACAGATGGCAATTTAGGAAGCTCCAGACTGAGAGTCTCCACACTGAGTATTGCCCATGTCCAGGACACAAGCTCTGCATGAGATCCTTACCCAGGCCTGGCCTGGGTCTAATGGATGAGGACCAGTGTTGTGGGATCCCAGCTGAGGGACAGGTCACCCATACTGGAGGGGATGAAGGCTTTATGGAAAGAAAACTGAGTCAGGGGGAGTCAGGCTTGCCAGGCAAAAGGGGCAGAATAAGGTAGAGTCTCAGAGCCCATGGCAGCAGTAGGCTCACAATGGGTAATCTAAGTAGATAGAGCTAGGGATGACAGAGTGTCCTTTGAGAACATGAATCTTGTCAGTCAATCTCTATAACAATTCCATGAGGAAAGTAAAAATACTGTCCTGTTTGACAAATGATGAAACCAAGGCCTTGTGAAACTGCCCCTCTCCATACTCCACAGTAAGTCAGAGGCAGGATTTGAACCCAGGTCTTGCCTACCCTTGTTGGCCCCACCTGACAGGATGGCTGTATACCAGATGCTTCAGAAGGGACTTCTCGACTCTGAGTTTACACGATCCGTTGTGCCTGGTACCCAGGGATAAACCTCATCCTGCCCAGACAAAGGCTTGATGGATCTGGGAGAGTCCTCAGTGCCAAGAACTATCATTGTCAGACAACAGACCCAGGCCAAGCTCCAGAGTGGTACCACTGTCCCCTGAGTTCAATGAGGTTTCCAGGCCTGGGTGTTTGTATGTGGAGCTTTGCACAGCTTTGAATTCCATGTTGGGACTATGTGAATGGAGCAGAGTCTAGTGGCAGAGAGACAGCAGTTCTAGCCCCTACTCAGTCTCTTTGAAGCTGGGTGACCCCAGGCAGGGCTCTGAAGCTACAGACCCCATCCCTTAATTAGACATAGTAATGGGTACAGCTAAATAGAATGTAGAAAAAAAGACGCCCACAGTTCCTACCTGGTGCCTGGGAGCACATCGGGAACCCAGAGGAAAGGCAGTTGTGTTGGTGACAAATTTACCCAGGTATCTGTTCTTCCACTTGTTGATTCTGGCATCATCTTTAAGAAACAGACGCTTAATCTAAGGTCAGAAAGATTTATTCTCAGGCTTTCTTCTCTGAGGTTTATAGTTTTAGCTCTTAAATTTATGTCTGTGACCCGTTAGGGGTTCATTTTGTGTCTCATGTGAGGGGAGGGTCCACCTTCATTCAGTCATTTATAATTTTATGTATCTTCATGTGCAAGAAGGAACACGGTTTAGTCACTGTAGACCCTTAGGTTGTCACTGGTAGGGAACTGTCAATAGATCCCAAAGAGTCTTTACAGTAAATAATCCTTGAAGCAGTTGTCTAAGATTGTGAGGGAAGTCGTTAAGGAGGTTAACTTCTACCTTCTGCAGAGGTGGAGCCATGTCTTTGATAAGAGCACACCCACCCCTCTGGTGGCCACAGGAGACATTGCAGGAGAACTGCAGGGCTCCCTGACCTGTCTGCAAAACAAACCACATTCAACCTTGGACATCTTCAAGGATCCCAGAGAGATGAAAAACAATTCTGTAAAATTCAATGTTGTGGAGGATGTCTTCTAGGAATTCTATGAAAAAATAGGCTTCTTCCCAAGCACACTATTTTGGGAAGTATTTTCTGAGCAGCTGAGTCAGGCCCTGGGTCAAAGGATAGAAAGCAGAGAGAATGTGCATGTATCCCAAGAGGCACAGCATGTAGGGTGGGAAAGTGTGGGGGAATAACTGGTCTAAGTCACAGCTCTGTATATCCGGTTGAAAGAAAACAGTATATGGAAACAAGTCACATTTATGGTTTCTTTTGCTTACATTAACCACAGAACATTTTAGACAATTTGTAAACGATCTCTCAGCATAATTGTATCCTTTTTTCCCAGTTAGATAACATCAACCTATATTCCCAGTGTATTTTTTACATATTAGGAGAACATGATAAGATATATGGAACCCAAAATGATTCTACTAAAATCCTCATAGAACCAACAGATAGATTAATTCAAGCTTAAGGACACAGATTCGATATACAAAAAAAATGAGTTTTACCTCTATACATGAATAAAAAGTTATCACTGAGAGAAATTATGAAAATAATTTTTAATTCATAATCACTCAAAAAGAATAAAATACTTACAAATTATTTTCATCAAGAAGGGAAAGACCTGTATACTGAAAACCATAAATCATTAATGAGAGAATTTTGAGAAGACAGAATGAAGTCTTTAGTCATCCCATACTAATGGATCCCAAGAATATATGTAATCCCAAAGTACACACTGCAAAAAAGCAATCTAAACCTTCAGTTCAAACCCCATCAACATTTAATATCATTTCCAGAAATAAGAACAGCAATCATACAAAGTGAATAATACCATGGAAGGCCTTGAATAGCCAAAAATATCTGGAAAAAACTGGAGGTATCATGCTTTTTGAATTCAAAGTGTATTACAAAGTTGTAGAAATCAAAACGGTATATTATTGATATACAGACACATTCTATGAATGGAACATAGAAAAAAGCCCAGGAAGAAACTGACACGTATGTAGTCAATTCATTTCCAACCAAAGCTCCAACAATAAAAAATAGGGAAGCAACAGTCTCCACATTAGAGGTTCTGGAAACACTGGGCAACCTCAAATAAAGCAATGCAACTGAATGTATACCCAACCCCATCCATAACAACGGAGTCAACACGTGACAAGGACTCCAACAAAACAGCTACACCTATAAAATACCTAGACGAAAATTGGACAGAATGTTATTAACACCCCCACCTTTTTTTAAAACAATCTCCATGACAAAAATTTGAACTCAAGATTCTGAGATCAAGAGACAGATACTATGCTGACTGACCCAGTCAAGAACCATTTAAAACTATGGAGCAAAAATTGCAGTGAAGAAGTCAAACTCTCTCTCTTCGCAGACAGCATGACACTTTATATGGAAAACACATAAGACCCAATCCCCAAACTACTAGAACTCATTCAGCAATTCAGTAATGTGGCAGGATACAAAAATCAATGTACAGAAACCAGTTGCTTTCTTATACTCTAACAATGAAAATACAGAAAGGGAAATTAGAGAATCCATTCCATTCACTATAGCACCAAGAATCATAAGATACCTGGGAATAAAGTGAACCAAAGAGGTTAAGGATCTGTACTTGAGGGACTACAGAACACTCATGAAAAAATTGAAGAAGATGCAAAAAGATGGAAGACCACTCCATGATCATGGATCTGAAAAATAAACATTGTTAGAATGTCTATACCGCCTAGAACAATCTATAATTTTAATGCCATTCCAATCAAAATTCCACTGATATTTTTCAAAGAGCTGGAGAAAACAACCCTAATATTCGTATGGAATCAGAAAAAAACAAGAATTGTTAAGGAAATGTTGAAAAACAAAACTGAAAGCATCACGCTGCCTGATTTCAAGCTTTACTACAAAGCTGTGATCACCGAGACAGCATGGTACTGGCATAAAATCAGACACATAGACCAGTGGAACACAGTAGAAAGCCCAAATATGGATCCCCAACTCTAAGATCAAAAAATCTTTAACAAATATGGAAAAAATATCCAGTGGAAAATTGAGTCTCTTCAATACATGGTGTTGGGATAATTTGACAGCTGTGTGTAGAAAAATGAAAGTCGGCCATTCTCTTACACCATACATGAAGATAAACTCGAAATGGATAAAAGAGGCAGGAATCCATCAGAATCTTGGAGGGGAACATAGGCAGCAACCTCTTTGATATCAGCCACAGCAACTTCTTTCAAGATATGTCTCCAAAGACAAAGGAAACAAAAGTGAAAATAAATTTTGTGGTCTTCATCAAGGTTGAAACCTTCTTCACAACAAAGCAAACAGTCAACAAAACTATGAGGTAACCCACATAATGGGAGAAGATATTAGTAAATGACAATACAAAGGGCTGATATCCAGGATCTATAAAAAACACCTCAAAATCAACACACACAAAACAGATAATCATGTCAAAAAATGAGCAGAAGATATGAACAGACACTTTCTCCAATGAAGACATACAAATGGCTAACAGACACATTAAGAAGTGTTCATCATCGCTAGTCATCAGGGAGATTTAAATCAAAACTGCATTGAGACATCACCTTACTCCAGTTGGAATGGCCAAAGTTAGCAAGACAGGAAACAACGTGTGTTGGAGAGGATGTGGAGACAGGGGAATCCTTATATGTTTTTGGTGGGAATGCAAGTTGATGCAGCCACTTTGGAAAACAGTGTGGAGATACCTTAAGAAATTAAAAAATAGAGCTTCCCTATGACTCTGCAATTGCACTACCGGGCATTTACCCGAAAGATACAGATGTAGTGAAAAGAAGGGCCATCTGTACCCTAGTGTTTATAGCAGCAATGTTCACAGTCGCCAAACTGTGGAAAGAGCCAAAATGTCCTTCAACAGATGAATGGGTAAGGAAGATGGGGTCCTTATAAACTATGGAGTATGATGCCTCCATCCGAAAGGATGAATACCCAAATTTTGTATTAACATGGATGGGACTGGAAGAGATTATGCTGAGTGAAATAAGTCAACCAGAGAGAGTCAATTATCGTATGGTTTTGCTTATTTGTGGAGCATAAGAAATAACACGGAGGACATGGGAGATGGAGAGAAGGGAGTTGAGGGAAACTGGAAGGGGAGATGAACCATGAGAGACTGTGGACTCTGAGGAAATATTCTGTGGGCTTTGGAGGGGAGAGGGTGGGAGGTTGGGTGAGGCTGGTTGTGGGTATTATGGAGGGCAGGTATTACATGTAGCATAGGGTGTGGTGCATAAACAATGAATTATGTAACACTGAAAAGAAGTTAAGAAGATAAATAAAATTTAAAAAAAACATTAAAAAAACCACTATGGAGCACAGAGGTGTCAGAATAGATGTATCCGGAGCACCTGGGTAGCTCAGTGGGTTAAGCTAAAAACCCAGTACTGCTTTGAGACACATGCAGAACTTCACTACCTTGCAATTTAGAATCAGCAAACACTGTATTTCCCACTAATACCTAAAAGGCCTGTACTCTTCCTTGCAGTGGAACATTTGCTTCAGCCAGAAAAAGAAAAATAAGAAGAGGAGGATGCAGCTTCCTGATTCTGGAAGTCTACCCTTTCTAAGCCCTGGAGCTTTGAGTCTTTGCCAGACTCTGCCCTTCTATTGAGAATTGAGAGGCCCCATACCAGTTTGCTGTGATGCCCACTGTCTCTCTCTGATTTCATCCTCATGGAACTTTCTCATTGATATCCCTTCTTGAATATCTTTCCTGAGGGCCAGGGACCTTCGTCTAAATTTCTGTATGCAGGGAAATAAAGCCATTTAATTACGGACAAAGCAAGCAAGCAAACAAACAACAACAACAACAACAAAACAAACAAACAAAAAATCCTGCAAGCTGCAATCATCTACCACAACCAAAATACCACATGGCTGGGCTAAAATATTTCAATTTACTCAATCATAGAATTTAAAAACACATATGAACCTAATGCTACCTCTACAAATCACCATAGTCAGAGCACCAAGGCCCAAATTACTTATCCTTAAACCACCAAGACTTCCCATGTGCACACTTTGGTCTCCCAATTCCATTCTTTTGGTTTTATTTTTCAGTATTTCTGGCTGATACATTTGATGTTGGGTTTTTTTTTTTTAATTTATTTATTTATTTTTATTTTTTTATTTACAGCATAACAGTGTTCATTGTTTTGGCATCACACCCAGTGCTCCATGCAGTATGTGCCCTCCCTATTACCCACCACCTGGTTCCTCAACCTCCCACCCCACCCTCCCACCCCCCCCACCCCTGCCCCCCCCGCCCCTTCATAACCCTCTGGTTGTTTTTCAGAGTCCATAGTCTCTCATGGTTCATCTCCCCTTCCAGTTTCCCTCAACTCCCTCTCCTCTCCATCTCCCCATGTCCTCCATGTTATTTGTTATGCTCCACAAATAAGTGAGACCATATAACAAAGCCATCACAAAATTACTATTGTCCCTCCCTGACCCTGGTGTAATCTGAAGAAGCTGAGGAAAAAAAAATAGTCAAGTCCTCAAAATAGGGGTTAAAATAATAATAGATACCTAGTTGACAAGAATGGCTCACAATAGGTGAGTCAAGTGTCCCTGCTAATCCTGAACCTCAGACCTAAGCAGATTTACCCTCCCGATTATGGTCAAATCAGAGGACTGGAGAAAAACTTGTGCTTTTTAAAGACAAGGTTAGTAGCAAAAGAGAAAAGAGTGAAATTAGTTCAAATATGTAGTTATTCTTCCCCAAGTAATCAATTAGTTATGCAAACTTCACTTTTACTAGGGTTGAGTGAGTGAAGAAGTAGAGGAAGGCCAGAATATGCAAAAGGAATATAACCTCCTCTTGGAAGCCTGGAGTGGGAAATGGCATTCCCCTCCAGACAGAAAGGTCAATAACATGCCCGACGTTAAATAACTCACATATGGAACCACGGATGTCTGTTTCTAAGATTCCTGCTGTTTTCACAGTGACATGCTATCTTTGTAACTTCACAACTCAGTCTGATAGACTTATTAGAATTATTAGTTGTCATTACTGTGGTAATGACATTAAATTTCAAGTATGAAATTCAATGTGTCTCTTTATATCTCAAGAAAAGCCTTGCTAACATTACATCAATTCCTATGATAGAGTGCTCTGAGGCCACTGGCATATTTTTATCTGAGAGGCAGAATAATCCATGTAATTATTTTATTATGTGTTTTGGCTCATATCATTGACTGATAATTAAAAGCACTTTACTGGGTTTTGGGAAACATACTCAAACTTTTTAAAATATTTGGATATGGAGATATATATCTCCATATCCATATATATCTCCACCAAAATAACTAGAAATAACAATATAGGCAAACGTACCATTTCATGTTTATATTGCCATGCCAGTGACTTCAATTAACACCTTACGTAGGCTAAACACTTAGCCTTCACATCATTGTTAAACACAAAAAATGAAGAGAAGGGTGATTATTTCCTCCCCAGTGTTGGCTATTCTCGCTCAGTCTTATTAGCATATTGTTTTCTTCTCAGGAGACAGGTTATACCCCTGACCTGCATTAGAAAAGTTAGCAAATGAAATGCGATTTCCTCTAAACCGCTATCAGTGTTATTTGGAGTATATTTGAAAGCTTATCCTTTAATATAGTAATATTCCATTCTCTATGTTTTTATTACTTTGCACTTGAATCCAGTCTCTGTAGTTGATACAGAGGCACACAATGAAACAGTATCTCACTATATATATATGGAGAAACTTGTTAGTGTATAGATACACACACATACAAACATACACATACACACGTACATGTTTTCTATACACTGCCAAGGCATTCATTAGAAAACCGTGGAGGGGAGTAATGAGATGCAGACTCAGATTTAGGTGTAATTAGACCTCAGCTACATAGGAACTACTATTTTTAGATGAGCTCCACTTATAATACAGTTATGCACCTATCATTAACCACAGATTGCCTTCCTATAGAACAACCTTCCCAATCTTTTTTACTTTCTAAATCCTATCTATCTTCATAATCTAACAATAGTTATTGTTAATCCATAAGGCTGTTCTAGACTAATCCAGAGACTTGTCTTTCTTTTCTAAACTTACGGCACTTCTAGTTGCTATCAGAATAAATAATTTGCAAATGATACCAGGCACAAGGCACATTCTTGTGATACTATGGATCTTTCTTTCAAATATTGCTCTACTTCATTTATTTTCTATAAATTGAAGCTTATTGATTTCCTCCTATGTATATTAGTCTCTGCATATGATCCATGGCTAAAAGCCAGCAGTCGTTTCATGAGTAATAGTTCCAGAAAGGTGTTTTCTAACGTTTCATGTGGTATTGAACTTTACATATTACACTAGGACTGCAAAGGGAAAAGGAAAGAAAAAACACATTATTAACGCAGATAAGGAGCTTGAGGCAAGAGAATAAAGGTATGTGGTAGATCAGATTCAGATGTCATGTAAAGGCAGCACTAAGGAGAGTACAGCATTGAGCTAAGAATGTATGAATGGGATGGAGGCAATAATGGGTCCAAGAGAGGCAAGAATTGAGCCTCAGCGAGAATATTCTTAGCAGAGTAATAGGGACACAAGAGTTCCAACAGTTCTAGAATGAAAGTTGGGTTGAATGAATCTCTGCCCCTCAGAAACTGTAAGTGATGAAAACATTTAGCTAAACTTTCAATTTGCACATACCATTCCGTGATTGATTTCTGATTTCTTTTTCCTCCTCATCTTTTCTCTACTTTATGTTAAGACCATTTGCAAAAAGGGATTATTTTCTACTCAATATAGCATATGTCCTAGATACACTGAGTACTACAGGCTCAGACGTATACAGTAGGATTTTCCTCAAGCAACTAGAATCTTACAGTTCCAGAGGTATACCTTAATGATCTATAACTCTAAAGTGAAGTTCTTGAGATAACTATTTTTAGTCACCTTTTATGGACTGAAAATTTATGCCTCTCAAAAATTCATGTTAAAATCCTAATTCCAGTAAGATGGTATTTGGAGTTGGGGCCTTTGGAGATAATTAGGTCACAATGGTGAGCCCTCATGTATAGGACTGGTGTCCTTACAGGGAGAGGTCAGAGGGCTAGCTAGTTCTCTTTACACCACATGAGGATACAAAGAGCAGTTAGCAATCTGCAGTGTGGAAGACGGCTCTCACCAGAACCTGACCATGCTGCAACTCTGATATCTGACTTAAAGCTTCCAGGATGATACTCATTTCTATTGTTGAGAAGCTACTCAGTTTATGGTATTTTGTTATAGCAGCCCAATCTGACTAAGACATTTTCCTTATATTCCCATAAAACCTATCACAATAATTTTCATATGGTAGATTTTCCATTAATGCTGATTAACATATCCTTTCTAATTCCACATGCTTATCATTTATCTGTGAATATTCAAAGATCTTTCTCTAAAAGATGCAACCCTGACCAATTAATAAACAAAATCATTGAACATTCAATCCCATCATTAATGTATCTTGATTGCAATCAAAAGTCAGGTGGGCGAAACAGATAATACCAAAAGATGTGTTTTTGTCATTATTTTACAGTTTTGAGTTGGGATGGGAGTTGCCTTTGAAAACATTTGTACTTCTCATTTAGATGAGCTCTGTGTCATGCAGAGAAAGATGAAAAGCAATCTCTGTGTGAATCAGGTATGAAGGGTTAGTTCTATATTTTCCAGCCACTAGTACCTTTGAGTGATCATATTTGTTCTCTGATTACACGTGGCCTGATGGATTTCAAAGCAAAAGAGAAGGAGGAGTTGAAAATACTTGAATCACACAATAGTCTCAGGTGTTGCCATTGGCAATGAAGAACAAACATCCCATTTCCAATATATGAGACATAACATTACAATATATGAGACATAACTAGACTTTGGGCAAATATGATGCAGTAGCAATAGCCCATACTAGCCAAGGCTAAATACCAAGGAGAAGACAGTTTGTTTACTGTGTATAGAAGCCCATGCAGCTCAGACAAGGAGCATGAAAGGATGAACTAGGAACTCCCTGACTTATGGTTGGTTTTCTGGGGAAAGTTTAATGGTGTTACATAGAAAGTATCCTGGAGGCAATGCCCCTAATATGTAGGAAAGGTCTTTGCCAAGCAAGAAGAGATTCTTTTTCAGAAGGAGGGTTAAAACTCTTGCTTACTCTGATTGAATAAAATAGTATATTCCCATAAAGTGGGCTGGTGATGACCTAGAGCAATCTGGTAAAAGAAAGAAAGTCACAGAATGTACTACAAAATATGAAGTCTCCCTTAGGAATAAAAGATCAAGTAGTAAAATCTTGCATGGAGGAAACGCATAAAATTATATATTACATCATTTTATTCTATAAAGATGTAATGATTCATTTTTGTGTTTTGTACTATAAAGCACATATACTATAAAACATATAGTAATCACTATACTATATGCAGAGTACTGAATTGCATATTTCCCAATATTATTGGGAAATCTCATAAATCTCATTGACAGTCAGGAAAGATGTACAAATGTCAACTCCATTTTGAAAACAGGAAACTAGATTTTAGAGAAATGAAGTAAACAGTTAAATGAAGTAGTTAACATTAAGTATGTTGGAGGCAAAGAAAGGTGTCTATGCACTGAGACCCAACACCTCATTTGTAATCTCTGGTCTGAACAAAGTGATAAGAAGAAAAGAATAACGAGTCTTATTACAGACCAGCTAAGGCTGAATAACAAAAATGTTTAGTGCAGCCAGTCAGCTGAGTCACAATTAACAGTATGGGACTGGAGGAAAGGAAGTAGATAGTGGTCACCAACCTGGAAGTTTTGTTGTGTGTGCCTGGCAGGCAGTCAAGAGATGGAAAGAAATCTGTGTATGAAAAGAACATTCATGAACCTATCGTTGGCAAGCTGAGATAGCCTGGAGATGCACTCATTTCTCTTTCAAGGAAAAGTTTATAGAAAGAATAAATAATAGATCAATTAACAGAGATACCAGAATGAGACAAATGAGGTCCCTAGGGTACAAAATTTAAGGAGCCACTCACTTGCAGGGTCATGAAGATTCATGGGTGAGGTTTGTGAACACCTAGGTGTGAATGTCTCCTGACATCGTGTGCTCTGGATACATCAATTGCCTCACCTTAGTGATGGTTCTGGTGTTTACACTGCATCAAAAACAATTAGTTATTCTTTTCTCAGATGATATGGCTATTTTTCAGTTTCGGGAACAGCAAATCTTAGTGGACAATAGTAATGAAAGAGTAGTAAAAAAAAATCTGGACACTAATGGCCCATTTTGTGATGACAAATTTGCAACCATTTGCTCCAATGAATCATTTTTTATTTCGTATTTATAGATTTTCAGTTATATGTCCAAAGTCTGATACAATTTCACTTTCTTGGTTTACATATTTATTCATTCCAAGGTATTTATTGAATTCCTACCTAATGTGTCATTTTGGTAGGCAATTGACTATACATTGGTGAACAAAACAGAATAGGTGACTGCTCTTTTGACGTTGATAAGTAGGAGAGAAAAAAAAACATTTAATATGTACATAACTAAATTAGTAAGTACTTATCATTGTGGTAAGGACAATTAAAGAAACAAACATGATGCAGGAATGACTAGTATTATTGGTTCATATTCGAGAACACAGTCGAGGGTCACCTCCAAGACCTTTGGCGATGCACTACTGGGTATTTACCCTAAAGATACAAATGCAGTGATCCGAAGGGGCACGTGTACCCAAATGTTTATAGCAGCAATGTCTACAATAGCCAAACTATGGAAAGAACCTAGATGTCCATCAACAGATGAATGGATAAAGAAGATGTGGTATATATACACAATGGAATACTATGCAGTCATCAAAAGAAATGAATTCTTTCCATTTGCGACGATGTGGATGGAACTAGAGGGTATCATGCTTAGTGAAATAAGTCAATCGGAGAAAGACAACTATCATATGATCTCCCTGATATGAGGACGTGGAGATGCAACATGGGGGGTTAGGGGGATAGGAGAAGAATAAATGAAACAAGATGGGATTGGGAGGGAGACAAACCATAAATGACTCTTAATCTCACAAAACAAACTGGGGGTTGATGGGGGAGGTGGGGTTGGGAGAGGGGGAGGGGATATGGACATTGGGGAGGGTATGTGCTATCATGAGTGCTGTGAAGTGTGTAAACCTGGCGATTCACAGACCTGTACCCCTGGGGATAAAAATACATTATATGTTTATAAAAAAAAAATTGGAAGGGGAGGCGAACCATAAGAGACTATGGATTCTGAAAAACAACCTGAGGGTTTTGAATGGTTGGGGGTGGGAGGTTGGGGGAACAGGTGGTGGGTAATAGGGAGGGCACGTATTGCATGGACCACTGGGTGTGATGCAAAAACAATGAATACTGTGACTCTGAAAAAATAAATTAAAAAAAAAAAAGACCTTTGGCGATGCAGTGTGGTTGAGGAAAATTCCTGCTAGAAGTCCTAAGACATTTGAGAAAGTAAATTATATAACATATTTTCTTTAAATATTAAAGATAAAATTGAAATAATTCATGCATGCCTTAAAATAGGAAGATATTTTTTCAAGTATGTAGAATAAAAACAAAACATATTTGGTCATACTGCAAAGATACTACTAATACAGTTCTTTCTTTCTAGTTTTGTCTCATGTCACACTTTAATAAAATTCATATTACTCCTTTACTACTCTTTCTTTGCTCTTGTATTTCTTCTTTCTCTTCCTTCTCCTACTCTTCCTTTTTATTCTTACATATTTAGGATTGATACAATTTTAACTTCTTCTCATTTGAAGATTCTCTTTGAGGGGAGCCTAGAAGGCTCAGTCTTGTTGAGTTTCAGCTCAGGTATTTTTCTTTTGGACCCTGAGATCCTGCCCAGCGTTGGACTCTATGCTCGGTAGGGAGTCTGCTTGATGGTTCTCTGCCTCTGCCCAACACCGACCCCCCCACACACACACTCTCTCCCTCTAATAAAAATTATTTTTAAAAAAATGAAAAATAAGAAAAACCTGAAAAAATAAATAAAAGTCTACAAAATTAAAATACAAAAATGGTGCTTAGTGTTTTCCCTACACTCTGAAGCTTTGCAGCCCTCTACTATCAGTAAACTTGAGAGGAGTGAGTTGTTTGTGCTGGTCTTCTAGGGGAGGGATCTCTTGCCCTGAACCTCAAGTGGACTCCAATTGGTTCAAAAGCAGCCCTCCTAAGCAATAGAGACAGGCCTCAGGGTAAGCAGCCCTAGAGTCCAGTATGTGGCACAGTTTTACTCCCTGAATTCTTGCAGCACCAATGGGTGAGATGAATATCATTGCACCCTGCTCTCTATGCGGAGCTGAAAATTTGCACCCCAGCTCTTCAGAGAGCCTTCACAGGAAAAAAAAAAAAAAAAAAAAAAAAAAAAAAAAAAAAAAAAAAAACAGTCCACCAGTCGTTAACTCCCTGGTTTCTGTCAGAATCTGTGTTCACACTGCCAGTGACAAGGCATTTTTATCTCAGGAACACAATTGAGTTCTAACTCCAATATCTTTGTTTTTAAAGATTTTATTTATTTGAGAGATAGAGAGAGTGAGAGTGAAAGTGAGAGAGAGAATGAGATGGGAGAAGGTCAGAGAGAGAAGCAGACTCCCCATGGAGCTGGGAATCTGATATGGGACTAGATCCGGACACTCTGGGGTCATGACCTAAGATGAAGGCAGTTACTTAAACAACTGAGCCACCCAGCTGGCCCCAATTCCATTTTCTATGGATTCCTGTGGCACAGAACCTCACCATACCGGCTGGGTGTTTGAGGTCTTGCCATGCTTTTTTTTTTTTTTTTCTAGCCCCCTCTCAGTAAAGTGAATGCCCAACAATACTGTGATTCGGAGTATAGGGCTACACAGAGCAGAAAGCCAGGACCTAGCTCAGTGGTTTTCAGCCATTTTTCCCTAACTGATGTCTGGGAACTCTGAAGCATCCTGGCCCCACTTGTTCTTCTTGCAACCCTCAGGATCCTCAGATCATGCTGTCACACCTGGGATTCCACCCAGTTTCACCATTTGAACACTTTTAAGCCATAAATGTCCCCCATAGTTGTCGACTCCCAAGTGTTTCAATCAAGCACTTCATTGTCACTAAAAACTTTGTGGCAAGCTCCTTCAGGTAGGTGCCTCCCCTCTGCTGTATCCACAGTCATATCACCGCCACAAATTATTCCCACCCATGCTACTCAAGCTCTGAAACTGCTGCCGACACCACAGTGAGAGTTAAAGGTTGCTTTTGAGGTGGTTCAGGTTCTTCTTCTGTGGCTGGTTCTGTTGGCCCAAGAAGAGAAAGTATCATCATCATGACTGACTTTTCATGTCCCTCCTAAATAATGAAAAATTTTCCCACTACTCAATGGTCTCTGAGTACATGAAGCACTCCCTGGAAAGTCTCCCCTAATGGCAGGTCATGGGCATAGGGATCTGAGAATATTCATTACTCCTGGACTACCAGTAGATGGAGACTAGCTCTGTGTGGTCTAAGCTATTCCATCCACTGGTCTATATCTACCACATCCTGTCTTCTTCACCTCAGCATCTCTCCTCCCTCTGCTCATCCCCTCCTGCTTGTGCTCTTTACCCTCTAATAAAGAAATAAAATCCTGAAAAAATAATAAAAGTTTTAGCTTAAAATTGTACACTTAGGCCTTCAAGACCTGACTGGAAACATCCTCCTTTGTGTATTTCTTTGTCATCTTTCCTCTTGCGCTAGTGGAATCAGAGGTGCATGACAACCCAAGGAGTGAGAAGGCTGATGGTGGAGGGACTCTGCATTCCTGAAAGACCACATAAAGGATTTCAGTCTCCTAATATGAAGACCCCCCAGCACAGTAATGGGGGGGGAAATCTGTGGTGACATGCTACCAAAATTTGGGGAGTTATTTCATAACTTAGCATAATGTAATATACCTACAACATGTTGACATCACCAAGTTAACTTCAAGAGTTATCAGCCAAAAATCTTTAAAAATGACCAAAGAGGCACCTGGCTTCCTCAGTCAGTAGGATACTTGATATCTGGTATGAGTTTGAGCCATCAGGCATAGTTATTTAGAAAACAAATTATAAAAATGAAAAAAAGGACTTACACATGAGCAAAATCAATGAGGCTTAAAGGATGTAGCTGGTCAGTGTGGGGATGGATCCTGTCTCCCATTCATTCAGCCACTGGGCACTGCAGACTCAGGTTGTTCCAGTGCTTATCATCCAACCAGATTCTCCATCTAAGAACTCAGGGCCTAGAGGAGAAGATGGACAAACAAGAAACAAAAATTAGAATGATAAGAGCAATTGCTCAATAGGAAAAGAGCAGGGGACTACAACTAAGTCCTGAGCTCCACCAAGTGAGGGGTTTGACAAGGTTATGCTGAGATGACATTGAGAAGTCCTGTGTCAGGAAAAGAAGGAGACATCCCTGCACAAATCTGAGTGTATTCAACCTGGCAGATGACACCGTGGAGCAAAGCATCGGGGCAGAATTTGATGTTCCCAGAGTGGAGGTTAGAAAGGAGGCCAGGGTGTCCAGAGGAAGCTGAGGAAGAGAGCAGAGAGGGAGGGCCAGGGACTGGGGCAGTTCGACAGTATCAGTGCCCTTCTCCCAGTGCTATATGACCACATTTCCACATACTCAATGGCTGAACACACAAACACTGTCTCCCGGTCTCAGGGGATCAGAAATCCAGCAGTGCTTAGCTGGGGGCTCCTTCCACATTCTCTCATTAGTTTGAGGCTATTGACAACACCAAGGGAGGATCTGCTTCTCTGAGAACCTGAGCTCACTTAGGGGCATTGGCCAGATACAGCTCATCTCAAATACCTGAGTTATTCTGTCTGATGTTGAATCACAGTGCTAGGCCACATACATATGTCTGTGTCATGGTTCAACCTAAGGGCTTGTACTCCAGTATAAGGATCTGATAGAGAACATGGGTCAGAGTCAACATGGGGCTGGGCAATGATCTTTTATAACTAAATCTCAGCAGGGACTTTGGGTCATGTTGCCATTTTCTGTGGAATGGAAGTGAATCACTAAATCCAGACCACATTCAGGGGAGGGTGTTACACAAGGATATATGCAGAGGATTTGTGGAACCAACGGTACCCCTGAGGGGAGAAGGTGATGATACCTGCGGGGTCAGTGCCTTGCCCAGAATCAGACTGGTAGGAAGTCTTACCAGGCATGAATCCAGCTCTTTGAGTATCTTCAAAGGTGGGGTCCTGGCACACCTATACATTCACGTGGGGCTCTGGAAAATGTTGTCAAGAAGGAAGTGGCTCTAGACATGGAAATGGTATCGGGCTGAGGGTGATCATTGATATCTTGGAAAGGAGACATCTCCCCATGTTCTTGTCTGAGGAGGACCCCAGTTTATGCCAACCTACTGAATGGGCCCCTATCTACATCACACACATTGGAAAGGAGGTAATGACTTGCATCCCAGGACAGGCAGTCTCAAAGTATAAGGGTGCATTCTGACCATAAAGGGCCAAGATACCAATCCCTTCTTTAGGGATTGCATTAAAAATTAGAAGGCTAAGATCTTGTGAGGCTATTACCCACCCATTGTAGGTGGGACTGTCATCTTCTGGGACTGCAGAATGTCAGCGCTGATGAACAGATGTGTGCACACAGGAGGGAGAGTGCATGTGCACACAAAAACACACAAACCAGTAGGGACTGTGGAGTGGGATATGACTAGTAGAAGATTCAAAGAAGTTGATAGGAGGAAAGAAATTTGGTCGGAGGTATTTCCTACATGTGACACTATACCTCTAACATCATAGATATTATCCAACCAATGGCTTTGGATATCTGGTAGAAGGGCGTGCTAGAATCAACTGTATTTTACAGAGA
Organism: Meles meles; assembly: GCF_922984935.1. NCBI lineage: Eukaryota > Metazoa > Chordata > Mammalia > Carnivora > Mustelidae > Meles > Meles meles. The sequence goes on from NC_060068.1 coordinate 3,516,060, forward strand.
AGACCATCCCTGTCAGGAACAATGGCTTATATAGGGGCAAAAACAGGTAAGAATAGATTTTTGTCTGAAACCAGATGTGTTTCCAAGCTGGGGCTCTGGCGGCACCCAGATCTTCCCTTGGGCCCTGTACAGAGGGGTATGTTGATGTCACTGTGTGCAGATGTGGCCTTGCATGCAGAAAAGGGATGAGGAGATGACAAACCAGAGCACTCTTTGCTTTGGTGTCAAACCAGGAGTGGACTCCAGTAGGGGATCCCAGGCAGTGATGTCACTTCCTTGACCACAGACCCCAACAGAACTTGGAACCCCTGCAACCAGGCACCCACATTCTAGTGCACTCCAGTGTCAGGGTTACTTGGCTAGAGACATCTGATATGGAAAGATGTTCTCTTGCTGCTTGCCTACTTTCTGGGGCTCTGGCTTCCAGAAACCCCAAGGGAATGGCTTTTTCATATGCTGCTGGTATTGGCCCAAAACCTCGCCCCCAATACCTCAGGGCATTTGGCAGGAGGTGCCATAACTTACTTAATATTGAGCAGACTAGGCGATGCCCACCCCTGTGAATTATCAAAGGGCAGCCCCTTCCCTTCCTCTTGAGTTTTAGGGAAAGAGGAATATGTGGGGTTCCCGCCCTAGGGCTATAGTAGGTTGTGCACCGTGGACACCCTGGTGATCCCTTCTTGTTCACACAAATGTCATGGTGGGAAGGGTGGAAAGAGGATCCCTGAGGTGCCTCTTAACCTGTGACAGAGCCCATCCAAGATCCTGAAGCTGTGCCACGTTTCTCTCCTTGATGGAGGTGTGTGAATACTGGGGTGTGGTGTGTCTGTAATGGAATTCCCTTGGTCAGAAAACCAGCAAAGACATCCAGACAGGGCTCTGAGGCCTCCTGCCTGGCTGCCGGTCACTGTCTTTACAGACCTCTGGAAACTAAATGGGGCCGGAGCTGAATGATGAGATCACCATCTATAGCTCCTTGAAGGATAAGAAGGTGCCCCACATTGCCAACAGAATCCAGCACTAGTTCGAGATGAGTGCAGGTGTTGGGGAGATCCCACTCCAAGGGCGCCAATGCAGAACAAAGTACCCCACATCCTAGAAGCTAGCCTGGGCTCCTAGGGTCCTATACTCACATTCATCTCCATCCCATCTCTTCCCCAAACTTTCCCATCTGGTCCTGCCCACACCTAGGACAGAAGCAGAGTCATGTCTACTTATTTATAAGAATATCAGAAAAGAGACTTTAAACCATGTCTCATCTCATTTATCTAGAGTTCTTTTGCACTGTGCTATACATTTTCCCAGCTCGAGCTCCCAAATGTCCCCATTGGACCAACAGCTCTTCCCCAAGTTCTGCAAGTCTTGCAAATGATAATGGTGAATTGGGAGATTTTTATCCAAAGGGCCCTTCATCCCATGGTACAATTTCTCTTGCTATGCCCTTTTGTTTGGATGGAACACATCTTTGGGATGCCTCCAGGGTCAGGATCAGGGGCTCCACTGTGCTGCACACCATTCCAGAAGGCCAGTCATTTATCACAGACATTGAGCACTTTACTGAAGCAGGAATTTAATGTGATCCCCTTCTGTTGCCAATGCACAGTACTGCATCCTACATCCTTCACGCCCTAATATCCTAAGACCTCTCACCTAAAACATCTCTGTGTTCTCATCTCAAGAATGGGATGTTATCAGAAATCACAGGATTCATGCCATTCATGCAGGGTGCTGCTATCAGTACTTAGCTCACAAAGTGATCTGAGATACTATCAGTTCAGACACCATTTACTTCAATGGATGCCACGAACCTCTTTTTTTTTCTTTTTCCTTAAAGGTTATTAATTGATTGGTTGATTGACGGATTTGAGAGAGAGGCAGGGGGAGAGTGGGGAGAAGCAGAGATAGAGACAGAATCCTCAAGCAGACACTGCCCTACGGGCTCAGCCCTACCAAGAGCGCAGTCCCAGGACATTGAGAATATGACATGAACCAAAACCAAGAGCCTTATTATTAACCCAAGGAAACACTGAGTCACCTTATTCTTTTCAGGTCTGAGAGCTTTTTCTGGAAAATGGGAAGGTGTCCTGGGGAGACGTGGTTGGTGTGTGAGCACTATGGAAAATCATAGTGGGATGTAGGACAACTTCAACCCTTAAGAGGGTCATTCTTCAACTCTGCATCCTCCCAGCTCTATTTCTACCTCAAATCTAGGACCCTGAACAGAGGATTTAGGAACCATCACACAGCAGTCTGTTAGAGACTGGACACTTTGTGTTGAGAGGGTGCTCAGGAGACCAAGTGCTAGATCAGGGACCACACAACCCACATCCTATGGGAGATTAGTGTCAGTGGAAGGAGACCCACTCATGGCAACCTAGTGAATAAGGCAGCACACGGGCACAGGAGGTAACGTTTGAGGTATTTTGAGGGTCCTGGGAAGGCCTGGCTAGAGACAGAGTACCTTTGTTCCTTCCTTTGTTGGATCTTTACAGAGCAGTTGTGGGTGCAGTGAGGGTAATTAGGAGGCCAGACACCACCCTTCTCTGGGCATATGAAGTTGAATTCATGTGGCAAGAGGAAGGAGAGAGACTGAGGAATGTGTCCAGCTCCCCTAAGAAGGACAGAAATGCTCACACCATTGATCAAGGATCCCCAGTCATAACTCCTTTTTGCCAGCCCCCCATCTGTGACCAGGCCTATCCTGGGAAGCACTGACAGATCACAGGTTAACAAGGAGTAGGACTGGTCTCTGACAAGAGCTGGATGTCCAGGGGTCCAGGTTCCACAGGGGTTCCCTGGGATATTGGTTTGGATGGGTGCCCTGTCGTCTGACTTCTCTGCCTAACTGTCTGTCCCTAGGTCCATCTATTACATCTTGGGCATCTGGCTGGAACAATATTCTGGGGAATTTTTCCAGCCCCCTGAATTTCCCAGCTTGTATATGCTGCTGGCATACATGGGGCTCAACATGCCAGGCTCAGACCTAGAGCATCGTGCCCAGCCTCTGCTCTCACAGCTGCCACACCTTGAGCCCACAAAGCCAGAGACTAGGAGTGAGGAGGACAGGGGTTGACTGACGTGGACCTGAGGAGGAGACAAGGTGGGCCACACTGAGTAAGCCTCCACAGATTGTTATTGGTCTGAGAGAAGTGAGTAGTCTCTGATCCTCGTCCCCAGGGGCTTTAGTTGGGGAGACCTTCCAAGGATGTGGTCTTGACTGCAGACCAAATTGAGTGGTGGGAAAAGTTTCTTTTAGTTATAAGGTAAAAGAAAAGTCAGTCATGCTGATAATGCTTTCTCTTCTTGGAGCTACAGCACCAGCCCTAGAGCAAGATCCTGATCCACCTCAGGAACCCGTCCCAATACCCATTCTGGCACCCCCTGCATCTTGGAGCCTGAACTGGCCCATCCCATCTCTGCCACTGTGGCTCACCAGTAAGGAAGAGGAGTGACTTCACCTGTCATGTTGGGACCAGAGCAGGTGAAAGTCAGGGCTCTAATTCACGCTCCTGAGATGGAAGAGCCAGGGGCCCCTTTGCCTAAACTGGAGGTCCATCAGGGTCCTGTCCCTGATCCTGGAGTCCCTGAACAGCCTGAACCATTACCTACCTCAGTGGAGCAAGCAGCATCAGCCCCTGAGAAGCAGCTGGTGCAGGTTGTAGCCCCAAACAATGCCTTCTCTTCCCCTGTCATTGCCATCTTTGTAATATTTGTGTTTTGTATACACCTGCATGACTTAGTAGACTTTGTTCATTAAATAAAGTAAAATTTGAGTTTACATAAAATTTTACTCGGATCCTTTTCAATGGCATATCGATGTCTCATTAGGTACATTCAGAGTTCAGGTACATTAGGTACCATTTACTTCTACATTTCCATCACAGAGACACTTGTGCTACTAATGACTCATTGCTCATTCCCTCACCCCAGGCCCTGAAACCACTGCTGTTCTCTTTACCTCATCTTCGATTTTCATGTGCCTGGAATCCTACAATATGGTCTTCTTTGTCTGTCTGCAGAACATAATAGTGATTCACACTAAAAAATATACATATACAAATAACATTTTGTTACATGGGAATGTTCCTGAGAGAACAAAGATCACGGGAAGCCCCAAAATGAACTATTTTCATTATCTTTGTTAGGATTCCCTTTCATGAGGATGCCTTGAAAAGCAGAAACCACAAGAGAAATGTCTGGGTCCATGAGACACCTTTCAATTCTTTCATTTTCCTGGATAGACTATGTTTAAACTATTCTAATGGGCATATTATAAAATATTAAAATCATATCTTAAATATTCTAATTTATGCTAACACGTTAGGCAATGAAGTAAATAGTACTTTGGGTTTTATCCAGACTATGTTTATTTAGTAAATAATGATTTAAATATGAAAAAAGAAGGCACGTTCCTTCTACAAAGAAATAATCGCCCATAACACACGTGTCCATCTTCCCTCCCTTTCCCCCTAAGCGTAGTGTGTGTGTGTGTTTGTGTGTGTGTGTATGCATGTGCACACACATGTGTGTGACACAGTGGGGCAGAGAAGGTTCCAGGGTTGCACTCTTGTTCAACCTGATGTCCCCACAGAGGACAGGCACTGTCGCTCCTGTCCGCTTGGGCATTCACAGTGACAGCACTCAGAAGCCCCATCTGATGAACAACTAAGACATTTCCATTTATTTGACTCTCATAATGTAAGTAATAAGCATGTCTGTGCCATAAATCTCTGTTTCTTTAAGAATAATTCCTATAAACATCAATACTGGAAACACTTTAATCACATTTTGGGGGGAATGGCTGCTGGCTCCTCTATGCTCTCTTTATTATGGAGAAGCATTGCTTTGGAAAGGAGGGATCCTGGAATCTATATATGAGACCTGAAATCATGAGGAGGACAAGCCAGCAGTGATGCCATGGGGGTACTGGGACCATAGAATATGGAAGAGACTGCCCACAACCCCCCCCCCATTTGTCCTCTCCCACAAGCTTCCATGCCTTGTGTCCTGGAACACACTCACACATGTCCTGTCCGGTGACATGCTCCAGCCACTCCAGGCCCTCTTGCTCCTTAACTCAGATGTTAACTAGAGCAACCAGAACCATGCTCCATGCCAGCAGAGGGGTGCAGACCAGGCCACTCCTCTCAGCTTGCTTCCTCTCATTCCTGGCTGAACCCCATCTTCCCAGGGAGGCACCTCCAAAGACAGTGCAGGTCAGTGGTTACAGACAAGTGTTCATCCAGATTTAGTTTTAGTAGCAAGAGCAAGAACCACTTGAACTTGTGTGAGCAAGACAGGCCTTTACAAAGCACACTGGCTGCTCATAGAAACTTCAGGATGGACAGAGCCTCAACCAGGGGTTTGACACTGGACATAGTTCATCCACACACCTCCAGATGCTCTAGTTGTGAACCCTGGCCCTGCTAAACCCAACCTTGGCATCCCTCAAGTTAAGCTTGTCTGAGAGAGGGGCTGTGCTTCCTGCTGAGACCACTCTCCTACCCCAAGTCAAGTAAGGGGGAGTCCACTTGATCTGACGCTCTATTAGAGGCCATCGTCATTAATTCCTTTCTTCTCTGCCATTACATGGAGATAATCAGGCACAGAAGTTATCCTTAGAGAGAGAACATTTGGGGTGCTCCCTGCAGGAAGAAAGAGAAACACCAGTGAGTGGGACTCAGTGAGAAAGGAGAGCTCTGAGCACTAGGGGAAGGGCGGCCATGGGCTGAGTGCTGCCGTATTGGTCAGTGACACAGGCTTTCTGTTGGTTTATAGGGAATGGTCAGGCTTCCTCCTAACAATAGGTCCATCAAAAACCAAAATGACACCCATAAAATACTTTCAACTGCAACTAGGAAATGGCAGTGGGACCCAGGCAGCCAAGGAGACCTAAGATTCTCTGTACCAAAGATTGCCCGGTGGGGGAAAGGTGGGACAGGTGTCATGGAACTTAAGGCAGCTAATTTCCTTGTTTTGGGGAGAAAGAGCCCAGTCAAAAGGCACGCCCATATTTGTTCCAAAAACAGGTGACAGTTGTTCTGGTGGCTCCAGCCTGCCAGTCTCCACACTGAGGATTCTCCATGTCCAGGACAAAAGCTCCAGGTGACACCCTGTCCCAGGGTTGGCCTGGGTCTGATGGATGAGCACCAGTGTTGTGGGATCCCATAATGGAGATGATGAAGTCTTTCTGGAAGGACCACTGAGTCAGGGGAGCCTGGATTGGCAGGCTGAAGGGACACAGTAAGGCAGAAACCAAGAGCCCATGACAGCAATGTGTTCCCTGTGGACTAATTTTAGCAGGTAAAGCTAAGGAGTACTGAGTATCTTTTGATAGCATCAATCACGTCAGTTAATCCCCCTAACAATTCCATGAGGAAGGTAGAAATGCTCTCTCTGTTTGATGAAGAATGAAACCAAACCTTTAAGAAACTGTCCCTTTCCATGCTCCACATTGAGTTACAGGCAGGGTTTGAACCTAGGGCTTGCGAGCATTTTGGGCCCAATCTCACAAGAAGTTTGTGTCCAGATGCTTCAGAAGATACTTCTTAACCTTGAGGTTTCATTGGCCTTTGTAACCAGGGAGAAACCTCCTCCTACCCAGACAAAGCCTGGCTGGTACTGGGAGAGTCTTCAGTGCCAAGGCACAACATCATCAGACAACAGACCAGTGACAAGTCCCAGTGAGAGATGACACCACTTCCCCTTGAATTTAGTGAGTTCTCCAGGGCTCGGGGTTGAATGTGGAGCTTTCTGCACATCTGAGTTCCAGGAGTGAGCCAAGTGGATGGAACACAGAGTCCAATGGCAGAGAGACAGCAGTTCTAGTCCCTGCTCAGACGTTTTGTAGCTGGGTGACCTCAAGCAAGGCTCTGAAGCTACAGACCCCACCCCTAAATTGGAGAATGTAATGAGTACTGCTAAGTGGGATGTAGAAAGAAATGACTCATACAGTTCCTGCCTGGTGCCTGGGAGCACATGTGGAGTCCAGGGGAAAGGCATTCGTGTCAGTGAACAATTTACCCATGTACCTCTTCTTGCACTTGTTGATTCTGGTGTCATCATAAGAAACAGATGCCAAAGCTAAGGTCAGGAAGATTTCTTTGTAGGCGTTATTCTCTGAGGTTTATTACTTCTCCTCTTAAATTTAGTTTGGTGACCCATTTGGGGTTCATTGTCTGTCTCCTCTGAGGGGAGGTTCCATGGACCTTCATTTAGTCATTTATAATTTTATGTATTTGTATGTGTAAGAAGGATGCAGTTTAGTCACTGTAGTACCTTAGGTTGTCACTTGTAGGGATTATCAATAGATCCACAAGAATCTGTAGAGTAATATTTATTCTATCCTTGAAGAAATTCGCTGAGATCTTGAAGGAAGTCCAAAAGGAGGTTAACTGGTGTCTTCTGCACTGGTGGAGCAGTGTCCTTGTTAAGGGCACACACACACACACACACACACACACACACACACACACACCATGGTGGCCACAGGTGGCATTTCAGGAGTTCCCTGATTTGTCTGCAAAACAAGCCACAGTCAATGTTGGGCACCTTCAAAGATTCGCAGAGATATTAAAACAAGTTTGTAAAATTCAATGGTTTGGAGGGTGTCTTCTAGGCAATTTGTGAAATATAGGCTTTTTTCCATGTGCACTATTTCGAGAAATATTTTCTGAGAAGCTGAGTCAAGCCCTGGGTTAAAGGAAAGAAAGTAGAGAGAATGGTGGATACTTCCCAAGAGGCACAAGGTGTATGGTGGGATAGTGTGGGAAATAACTGGTCCCCACCACAGCTTTGTATATCTGGTTAAAAGAAAGCAGTAAAAGAAAACAAGCCATATTTATGGATTCCATTGATTACATTAACCATAAACCATTTTAGACAGTTTGAAAAATATCACTTAGCATATCTGTATCCTCTTTTCCCAATTAGATGACATCAACTTATATTCCCGCTTATTCTTTTACTTATTAGGAGAAGATGATGTCAAATATTGAACCCTTATTGACTCTACAAAACTCCTTGTAGAACTAACAGTTGGATTAAGTCCTAAACTTGAGGACACAGATTCAATATTCAAAGATGAGTTTCATCTCTATACACGAATAACATGCTATCAAGGACAGGAATTAAGAAAATAGTTTGTAATTGATAATCATTCAAAAATAATAAAACACATAGGAATTATTTTCACTCAAAGGTGAAAGACCTGCATACATATAAACTTAAATCATTAATGAAAGAATTTGAAGAAGACAAAATTAAGTCTGGAGACATCCCATGCTAATGGAGGCCTAGATTATATGTAATCCAAAGGTCTACACTGCATAAAGCAATCTAAATACTCAGTGCAAACCCCTTCAAGATCTATTGGCATTTTTATAAATAAAACCAATAATACTACAGAGTGAATACTACCATACAGGGCTATAAATATCCAAAGCCATCTGGAGAAAAAACAAACCTGGAGGCATCATGCTTTCTGAATTCAAAGTGTATTACAAAGTTGTAGAAGTGAAAATCGTATGGTATCGACATGCAGACCCACACACAGATCAATGGAACAGAGTAGAGAACCCAGGAAAAAAACCCACACAAATGTAGTCAATTGATTTCCAACAAAAGCTCCAAGAATATAAAATAGGGAAGCAACAGTCTCCATAATAAGTACTTTGGAAACACTTGGCAGCCTCAAGTAAAACAATGCAACTGGATGTCTATTCTACCCGATCCACAACAACGAAGTCACAATGTGGCAAAGACTTCAACAAAACAGCTACACCCATAAAATACCTCGCTGGAAATTGGGCGGAACGTTATTAACACCCCTGCCTTTTTATAATAAGCTCCATGACCAAAATTTGAATTCCATATTCTGAGATCTAGAGTCAGACACTGTGCTGACTGAGCCAGTAGATAACCTATTAAAACTATGCAGCACAGAGGTGTCAGAAGAGATCTAGCCATTCATCCCCTTAATGCAATTTTTTGGGAAGAATGTTTCTTGAGTTCCTTCTTGACACTGATTTTTGGATTTGACATCAGAAGTAAAAGCTACAATTAAAAAAATCATTGAAAAGACAACATACTGAAGAGGAGAAAATATTTGCAAACTACCTAACTGATAAATGCCTCATATCCAAAATATTGAAGAACTCATACAACTCAGTAACACTAAAACAGATAGCAGTTACAATATCAGCAGAGTTCAGACTAGATATTTTTTCAAAGAAAACACAGAAAGGGCAAAAAATACACGAAGAGATGATCACCATCACTTATCACCAGGGAAATGCAAATCAGGGCCCAAAATGATGTCACCTGTCACATGTCAGAATAACTAGTATCCAGAAGACCAAACAAGAATTTTGGCCAAAATGTGGAGGAAAGGGAACTGTGCTCTTTTGGGCTCTAAAGAGAAGGTAAACGGGCTCTGTTGGTAGGACTGTAAATGGGTGCAGCCACTATAGAAAACAATGTCAAGTTTTCTCAAAAAAGTCAACATAGGGGAACCTGGCTAATGCAATCAGAAGAGTGGGTGACTCTTGATCTCGGGGTCATGAGGTTGAGCCCCACACTGGGGTAAAGAGTACTTAAAAATGGATATAGAACAACCATATGATCCATCAATTCTCCTCTTATGTATTAGAATGAAGCCAAGTCTCCTCTCTTCTACAATGAAGGTATATAGGGGTGCCTGGGTGGCTCAGTCTTAAGCATCTGACTTTGGCGCAGGTCATGATCCCAGGGTCCCAGGATTGAGCCCCACATTGGGCTCCCTGCTCAATGGAGAGTATGCTTCTCCCTCTCCCACTCCTCCTGCTTATGCTCTCTCTCTCTGTGTCAAATTAATTAATTAATTAATTAAATAAAATAAAATGAGGCATATAGTTTGATGTGCCCTGCTGTTTCATTCCAGCACTGAGAGTCTTTGCTCCTTTTAAGTAGACTGTGAAGGGTCCTGACCACAAATCTAAAGTTAAAGTATCAGGTCAACTGCCCTCCAGAGCTCTACTCAAATCCTGAGAAGCTAGCTCTCAGTCTATTCCCCTTGTACACACAGCTCTCTCTTCCCCAATCTGTCAAGACCCAGTCCAACATCCCCTGGGGACCTGACATAGCTGGTAGTTTGGCTGACCCAGGGCTTGCTGAGTCATCTCTGGGCCCATATTCATGTCCTGAGCTGCCCCATAACAACATCTCTGGGTCACAAGAACCTACTAACTACTTAGCAGAATGCTCACACAAGCACAGTATACTTGCTAATCAGTCATTGCAGTCCCACCATATCCAATGAGCCATCAGGTTTTCTGTGCAAATTCCTTCCACTCTCGTCCCTCAAACAGTTGAGACTCTCACCAGCAGGTGAGAACACATTAAGTCGCATGCACATGAACTCCAATATCTTCCTGGCTTTAATACTTCTGCTACTCATGCAGATATTTCCTTCCAAGCTCAGTAGTATCTGGAGTGAGGATATTCTACCAAGTCTTCTTATCTTGAAACTTTAGACCCTTCATCTGTCCCATGGTCTGATGTGTCTTGTGTCTTCCTTCTTCCCTCAAAAATCTTTTCTTCATAAAGTCCAGCCCTCAGCTCTGAGTGCTGCATTCACCCATGGAATCCACCAGGTAACTCTTTTGATCCTTAGAGCCTCCCTGTTGATGGCATAGGAACAATAATCAGGAGTTTATGGATGTCTAGGAGTTTCTGGAGTTAATAAGTGACATATATCAATCCAGCTGTTTCAGATTTTGTTTTGTGGAGTGAAATGTTGGCACTGAGAGGGCAAGCAAAATCCATTCAAATGCAACATATTTCATATATATACATGATCAAAAAGGAAACGTCAATCCATAATTTGTCTCATTTTGTATTTATATTTATCCAAAATGGTGACTTAAGTTTGTTTCCCTCAAAAGGTCCACATAACCCAGCAAGAGGCTATTTTAAGTGGTCAATTTGAACAGAACCCTGAGTGGTGCTTTTCTTCTCCCATTGCTGAGCTTTTTTGTCTGAAACTTGCAACACATACCCTATTCTTTCTACCTCTTTGGAAGAAAGCCAAGTTCCCATCTTAATGCTCAATCAATGAAGAACATTTTTTTTTTTGTAGGCGAGTATCTTCCGGGAATCACACAGAAACCATGGCTGGCCCAGGTGAAGAAGACAGATTACCCACAAGAGAGCTGCATTTCCACTTTTGGCAACATTATCTGAGGTAAAATGTTAGATCCCAATAAGGGAAGTTTGGAGTGAATTTTACTCAACTCCTTCAACACCTGAGTGTGAGATGTGACTGCCCTAGGGCTTGACTGCCACAGCGAGGGGAACTGCTCCAGAACTCCAGACGTTGAAGACTGTGAGAGGATTAACGCTGAAACTGCCTGTAATCAAAAGAGTTTGGGAGTGAGGGAAGGAGAAACAGCGAAGCATTAGGGTGGTAAATACCCATTGGATGCTAAAAGTACTTGAATGCTGAGCAAGGAATAGGCCTGATGCCTTTCACCTGGCATGTAACCACCACAGGAGACTCCAGAGCAAGGACTAAAGCCACTGTTGATGCCAAACTCAGAGTAGAAATTTACAGTCCCTTCCAGGCAGTGGAGATGTGAGAGAAGGTGCGGGGGTTTTGGAAGCAAGGCTCCAAATATTCAGTGTCCAGTTTATCATATGCTGGCCATGTGCCTATGTAGTCTTCAAGTCTCTGTTCTCTCACATAGCACACAAAGACCATAATGGTGCCTTTTCTTTCCTTATGCTTGATCGAATACAATGAGAGAAATCTAATGCATGCTAGGAGGTGAGGTTGATTGTTAGATGAAGTTATAACTGACTCATAACAGAGATTCTGAAGTATGGTTTTTGTACATTTACAACCCTGTGAACATGCTTTTATTTTTTTCTCTTTTTATTATTTTTTAATTTCTTTTCAGTGTAACAGAATTCATTTTTTTGCACCACACCCAGTGGTCCATGCAATGCATACCCTCCACAATAGCCACCACTTGGCTCCCCCAACCTCCCACTCCTGCCCTTTCAAGAACCTCAGGTTGTTTTTCATTTGATTTGTTCTATTTTATTGATTGATTTACGAATGTTGAACCATGCTTGTAACCCAGGTGTGAATCCCACCTGGTCATGGTGAATAATCATTTTAATGTGCTGTGGCTAATCATTTAATGTGCTGTGTGTTTGCTAGGATCTTGTTGAGAATCTTGGCATCCACAATCATCAGTGATATTGGTCTGAAATTCTCCTTTTTGGTGGGGTCCTTGCCTGGTTTGTGGATCAGGGTAATTCTGCCTTATAAAAAGAGTCTGGAAGTTTTCCTCCTGCTTCAATTGTTTGAAACAGCTTCAGGAGAATAGGTGTTACTTCTTCTTTGAAAGTTTGGCCGAATTCCCCAGGGAATCCGTCAGGTCCTGGGCTCTTGTTTTTTGGGAGGTTTTTGATCACTGATTCAATCTCGTTACTAGATATCAGCCTATTCAGGTTGTCAATTTCTTCCTGGTTCAATTTTGGAAGTTTATAGTTTTCTAGGAATGCATCCATTTCATCTAGGTTGCTTAACTTATTAGCATATAACTGTTGATAATAATTTCTTTTCTTTTCTTTTTTTTGTTGATAATAATTTCTGATGATTGTTTCTTCTTCATTGTTGTTGGTTGAGATCTCTCCCTTTTCATTCATAATTTTATTAATTTGAGCTTGCTCTCTTTTATTTTGGATTAGTGTGGCCAATGGTTTATCAATCTTATTGATTCTTTCAAAAAACCAGCTTCTAGTTTCATTGATACATTCTACTGTATCTCTGGTTTCTACCTAATTGATCTCTGCACTAATCTTGATTATTTTTCATCTTGTGTGTGGAGTTAGTTTAATTTGTTATTGATTCTCCAGTTTTTTAAGTTGTCGAGACAATTGGCATATTCTGGATTTTTTTTGAGGGAGGCTTGGGTGGCTATGTATTTCCCCCTCAGGAGTGCTTTTGCTATCTCCCATAGGTTTTGGACTGAAGTGTCTCCATTCTCATTGATTTCCATGAATTGTTTAAGTTCTTCTTGGATATCCTGGTTGATCCAAGCATTCTTAAGCAAGGTGGTCTGTAGCTTCTAGATGTTTGATTTCCTTCTAAACTTTTCCTTGTGATTGAGTGACATTTTCAAAGCATTGTGATCTGAGAATTTGCAAGGAATAATCTCAGTCTTTTGGTATTAGTAGAGCCCTAATTTGTGACCCAGTATGTGGTCTATTCTGGAAAAGGCTTCATGTGCTCTTGAGAAGAATGAGTATGCTGTTGTTTGAGGATGGAATGTTCTGTATATATCTATGAGGTCCATCTGGTCCAACTTGTCATTCAATGCCCTTGATTGTTTATTGATTTTCTGCTTCGATGATCTATGTATTACTGAGAGAGGCATGTTAAGATCTACTCCTATTAATGTATTCATATCACTATGATTCTTTATCTTGATTAATAGTTTTCTTATGTAATTGGCTGCTCCCATATTGGGAGCATAGATATTTACAATTGTTAGATCATCTTGGTGGATAGACTCTTTGAGAATTTTGTAGTGTTGAAGGGGAGGAGTCAAGATGGTGGAGAAGTAGAAGGCTGAGACTACATCAGGTAGCAGGAGATCAGCTAGATAGCTTATCTAAACATTGCAAACACCTAAAAATCCAATGGGAGATTGAAGAGAAGAAGAATAGCAATTCTAGAAACATAAAATCAGCCACCTTCTGAAAGGTAGGACTGGCGGAAAAGTGAATCCAAAATGACAGGAAGATAGACCGTGGGGTGAAGGGCCAGCTCCTGGCAAGCGGCAGAGCAACGGAGCACAAAATCAGGACTTTTAAAAGTCTGTTCCACTGAGGGACATTGCTCCAGAGGCTAAACGGGGGTGAAGCCCACGCGGGGTCAGCGTGGACTCAGGTCCCACAGGGTCACAGAAGGATCAGGGGTGTCAGAGTGTCACAGAGCTCGCAGGTATTAGAACAGGGAAAGCGGCTACAGAGACAGAGCCAAGGACTGAACTCTCAGCTCGGGGTTACCTTGACCAGTCACAGGCTGGGTGAGCTTGGAGCACGGCCGGAGGTTGGGGATACGGGAGTGTTTGGGCGCTGTTCTATGGGGGAGTACTGAGGAGTGCGGCTCCGGGCTCTCGGCTCCTCCGGGTCGAAGACTGTGAAGCCGCCATTTTAATTCCCGTCCACCAGAACTCTATGGAAAGAGTTCAGGGAACAAAAGATCCCAAAAGCGAACCCGAGCGGATTACTTATTCTGGCCCCCGGTAAGGGCGGTGCAATTCCGCCTCGGGCAAAGACATTTGAGAATCACTACAATAGGCCCCTCCCCCAGAAGATCAACAAAAAATCCAGCCAAGACGAAGTTCATCTACCAAGGAAAGCAGGTTCAATACCAAGGACAGCAGCGGAATTCCAGAGGAGGAGAAAGTAAAGCACAGAACTCATGACTTTCTCCCCATAATTCTTTAGTCTTATGGTTAATTTAATTTTTTTTCAGTTTCTTTCTTCTTCTGCTAATTTTTTTTAAAACTTTTACCCTTTTCTATTTTTTAACTATTTTTAACTAGGTTATCTAATATATATATTTTTTTCTTTCTTTTTTAAAAATTTTTCTTTATTTGTTTTCTTTTTTTAATTATTTCTTTTCTTTTTCTGAACCCCTTTTTATCCCCCCCACACACAATTTGGGGTCTCTTCTGATTTGGTTAAAGCACATTTTTCTGGGGTCCTTGCCACCATTTTAGTATTTTACTTGCTCCTTCTTATACTTTTATCTGGACAAAATGACAAGGCATAAAAATTCAACATACACACACAAAAAGAACAAGAGGCAGTACCGAAAACTAGGAACCTAATCAATACAGACATTGGTAACATTTCAGATCTAGACTTCAGAATGACGGTTCTCAAGATTCTAGCCGGGCTCAAAAAAGGCATGGAAGATATTAGAGAAACCCTCTCTGGAGATATAAAAGCCTATTCTGGAGAAATAAAAGAACTAAAATCCAACCAAGTTGCAATCAAAAAAGGTACTAATGAGGTGCAATAAAAAATGGAGACTCTCACTGCTAGCATAAATGAGGCAGAAGAAAGAATTGGTGATATAGAAGACCAAATGACAGAGAATAAAGAAGCTGAGCAAAAGAGGGACAAACAGCTACTGGACCATGAGGGGAGAATTCGAGAGATAAGTGACACCATAAGACGAAACAACATTAGAATAATTGGGATTCCAGAAGAAGAAGAAAGAGAGGAGAGCAGAAGGTCTATTGGAGAGAATTATTAGAGAGAATTTCCCTAATATGGCAAAGGGAACAAGCATCAAAATCCAGGAGGTGCAGAGAACCCCCCTCAAAATCAACAAGAATAGGTCCACACCACATCACCTAATAGTAAAATTAACAAGTCTTAGTGACAAAGAGAAAATCGTGAAAGCAGCCCAGGAAAAGAAGTCTTTAACATACAATGGAAAAAATATTAGATTGGCAGCAGACTACCCACAGAGACCTGGCAGGCCAAAAAGAACTGGCATGATATATTCAGAGCACTAAATGAGAAAAACATGCAGCCAAGAATACTCTATCCAGCTAGGCTATCATTGAAAATAGAAGGAGAGATCAAAAGCTTCCAGGACAAACAAAAACTGAAAGAATTTGCAAACACCAAACCATCTCTACAGGAAATATTGAAATAACCAAAGAGAGAGCCTAAAAGTAGTAGATCAGAAAGGTACAGAGACAATACACAGTAACAGTCACGTTACAGGCAATACAATGGCACTAAATTCATATCTCTCAATAGTTACCCTGAATGTTAATGGGCTAAATGCCCCAAACAAAAGACACAAGGTATCAGAATGGATAAAAAAACAAAACCCATCTATATGTTGCCTACAAGAAACTCATTTTAGACACGAGGACACCTCCAGATTTAAAGTGAGGGGCTGGAAAACAATTTACCATGCTAATGGGCATCAGAAGAAAGCTGGGGAGGCAATCCATATATCAGATCAATTAGATTTCAAGCCAAAGACTATAACAAGAGATGAGGAAGGACACTATATCATACTCAAAGTGTCTATCCAACAAGATCTAAAAATTTTAAGTATCTATGCCCCAAACGTGGGAGCAGCCAACTATATAAACCAATTAATAACAAAGTCAAAGAATCACATCAATAATAATACAATAATAGTAGGGGAATTTAACACTCCCCTCACTGAAATGGACAGATCATCCAAGCAAAAGATCAGCAAGGAAATAAACGCCTTAAATGACACACTGGACCAGATGGACATCACAGATATATTCAGAACATTTCATCCCAAAACAACAGAATACACTTTCTTCTCTAGGGCACATGCAACCTTCTCCAGAATAGATCATATCCTGGGTCCTAAATCAGGTCTCAACCAGTATCAAAACATTGGGATCATTCCCTGCATATTTTCAGACTGCAATGCGATGAGGCTAGAACTTAACCAGAAGAGAAAATTTGGAAAGAACCCAAATACATTGAGAATAAACAGCATCCTTCTAAAGAATGAGTGGGTCATCCAGGAAATTAAAGAAGAATTGAAAAAATTCATGGAAACAAATGATAATGAAAACACAAGAGTTCAAAATCTGGGACACAGCAAAGGTAGTCCTGACAGGAAAATATATAGTGGTACAAGCCTTTCTCAAGAAGCAAGAAAGGTCTCAAGTACACAAGCTAACCCTACACCTAAAGTAGCTGGAGAAAGAAAGAAAGAAAAAAAACCCCTAAACCCAGCAGGAGAAGAGAAATAATAAAGATCATAGCAGAAATCAAAGAGATAGAAACCAAAAAAAAAAAAAAAAAAAAAAGAACAAATCAACAAAACTAGGAGCTGGTACTTTGAAATATTTAATAAGATTGATAAAACCGTGGCCAGACTTATCAAAAAGAAAAGAGAAAGGACCCAAGTAAATAAAATCATGAATGAAAGAGGAGAGATCACAACACCAAAGAAATAGAGACAATTAGAAGAACATACTATGAGCAACTCTATGCCAACAAATTTGACAATCTGGAAGAAATGGATGCATTGCTAGAGACATATAAACTACCACAACTGAACCAGGAAGAAATAGAAAACCTGAACAGGCACATAACAGTAAGGAGATTGAAACAGTCATCAAAAATCTCCAAACAAACAAAAGCCCAGGGCCAGAAGGTTTCCCAGGGGAATTCTACCAAACATTTAAGAAGAACTAATTCCTATTCTCCTGAAAGGGTTCCAAAAAATAGAAATGGAAGGAAACCTCCAAACTCATCGCCAAACCAGACAAGGTTCCCACCAAAAAGGAGAACTATAGACCAATACCCTCGATGAACACAGATGCAAAAATTCTCACCAAAATACTAGCCAATAGGATTCAACACTACATTAAAAGGATTATTCACCACGACCAAGTGGGATTTATTCCAGGGTTGCAAGGTTGGTTCAATATCTGCAAATCAATCAATGTGATACAGCACATTAATAAAAGTAAGAACAAGAACCATATGATACTCTCAATAGATGCTGAAAAAGCATTTTACAAAGTACAACATCCCTTCCTGATCAAAACTCTTCAAAGTGTAGGGACAGAGCACACATACCTCAATATTATCAAAGCCATCTATGTAAAACTCACCGCAAATATCATTCTCAATGGAGAAAAACTGAAAGCTTTTCCGTTAAGGTCAGGAACATGGCAGGGATGTCCATTATCACCACTGCAATTCAACATAGTACTACAAGTCCTAGCCTCAGCAATCAGACAAGAAAAGGAAATTAAAGGCATCCAAATCGGCAAAAAAAGAAGCCAAACTATCACTCTTTGCAGATGCTATGATACTATATATGGAAAAACCCAAAAGATTCCACTCCAAAACTGCTAGAACTTGTACAGGAAATCAGTAAAGTGTCAGGATGTAAAATCAATGCATAGAAATCAGTTGCATTTCTGTACACCAACAACAAGACAGAAGAAAGAGAAATTAAGGAGTCCATCCCATTTATAATTGCACCCAAAACTATAAGATACCTAGGAATAAACCTAACCAAATAGGCTAAGAATCCATATGCAGAAAACTATAAAGTACTCATGAAAGAAATTGTGGAAGACACAAAGAAATGGAAAAATGTTCCATGCTCCTGGATTGGAAGTATAAATATTGTGAAAATGTCTATGCTACCTAAAGAAATCTACACATTTAATGCAATCCCTATCAAAATACCGTCCATTTTTTTTTCAAAGAAATGGAACAAATAATCCTAAAATTTATATGGAACAAGAAAAGACCTCAAATAGCCAAAGGAATATTGAAAAAGAAAGCCAAATTTGGTGGCATCACAATTCCAGACTTCAAGCTCTATTACAAAGCTGTCATCATCAAGACACCATGGTACTGGCACAAAAACAGACACATAGATAAATGAAAAAGAATAGAAGGCCCAGAAATAGACCCTCAACTCTATGGTCAACTAGTCTTCGACAAAGAAGGAAAGAATGTAAAATGGGAAAAAGACAGCCTCTTCAATAAATGGTGCTGGGAAAATTGGACAGCCACATGCAGAAAAATGAAATTGGGCCACTTCCTTACACCACACACGAAAATAGACTCCAAATGGATGAAGGACCTCAATGTGAGAAAGGAATCCAACAAAATCCTTGAAGAGAACAGAGGCACCAACCTCTTCCACCTCAGCCGCAGCAACATCTTCCTAGGAATATCGCCAAAGGCAAGGGAAGCAAGGGCAAAATGAACTATTGGGATTTCATCAAGATCAAAAGCTTTTGCACAGCAAAGGAAACAGTTAACAAAACCAAAAGACAACTGACAGAATGGGAGAAGACATTTGCAAACGACATAGCAGATAAAGGGCTAGTGTCCAAAATCTATAAGGAACTTAGCAAACTCAATATCCAAAGAACAAATAGTCCAATCAAGAAATGGGCAGAGGACATGAACAGACATTTCTGCAAAGAAGACATCCAGATGGCCAACAGACACATGAAAAAGTGCTCCACATCACTCGGCATCAGGGAAATACAAATCAAAACCACAATGAGATATCAGCTCACACCAGTCAGAATGGCTAAAATTAACAAGTCAGGAAATGACAGATGCTGATGAGGAAGGGGAGAAACAGAAACCCTCGTACACTGTTGGTGGGAATGCAAGCTGGTACAACCACTCTGGAAAACAGCATGGAGGTTCCTCAAAATGTTGAAAATAGAATTACACTATGACCAAGCAATTGCACTACTGGGTATTTACCATAAAGATACAAACGTAGTGATCCGAAGGGGCACATGTACCCGAATGTTTATAGCAGCAATGTCTACAATAGCCAAACTAGGGAAAGAATACAGATGTCCATCAACAGATGAATGGATAAAGAAGAGGTGGTATATATACACAATGGAATACTATGCAACCATCAAAAGAAATGAAATCATGCCATTTGCGATGATGTGGATGGAACTAGAGGGTATCATGCTTAGTGAAATAAGTAAATCAGAGAAAGACAACAATCGTATGATCTCCCTGACCTGAGGATGAGGAGATGCAACATGAGGGTTAGGGGGATAGGAGAAGAATAAATGAAACGAGATGGGATTGTGAGGGAGACAAACCATAAGTGACTCTTTTTTTTTTTTAGAAGAATTAAAATATATTCTAATTCTTTTCTTTTCTTTTCTTTTCTTTTCTTTTCTTTTCTTTTCTTTTCTTTTGTTTATTTACAGCATAATAGTGTTCATAGTTTTGGCATCACACCCAGTGCTCCATGCAGTACATGCCCTCCCTATTGCCCACCACCTGGTTCCTCAAACTACTGCCCCCACCACCCCTTCAAAACCCTCTGGTTGTTTTTCAGAGTCCATAGTCTCTCATGGTTCATCTCCCCTTCCAGTTTCCCTCAACTCCCTCTCCTCTCCATCTCCCCATGTCCTCCATGTTATTTGTTATGCTCCACAAATAAGTGAGACCATATGATACTTGACTCTCTGCTTGACTTATTTCGCTCAGCATAATTTCTTCAAGTCCCGTCCATGTTGCTACAAAAGTTGGGTATTCATCCTTTCTGATGGAGGCATAATACTCCATTGTGTATATGGAACACATCTTCCTTATCCATTCATCCGTTGAAGGGCATCTTGGTTCTTTCCACAGTTTGGCGACCGTAGACATTGCTGCAATAAACTTGGGGTACAGATGGCCCTAATTTTCACTCATCTGTATCTTTGGGGTAAATACCCAGCAGTGCAATTGCAGGGTCAAAGGTAAGCTCTCTTCTTAATTTCTTCAGGAATCTCCACACTGTTTTCCAAAGTGGCTGCACTAACTTGCATTCCCACCAACAGTGTAAGAGGGTTCCCCTTTCTCCACATCCTCTCCAACACACGTTGTTTCCTGTTTTGCTAATTTTGGCCATTCTAATTGGTGTCAGGTGGTATCTCAATGTTGTTTTAATTTGAATCTCCCTGATGGCTAGTGATGATGAACATTTTTTCATGTGAGTGATAGCCATTTGTATGTCTTCGTTGGAGAAGTGTCTGTTCATATCTTCTGCTCATTTTTTGATATAATTATCTGTTTTGTGTCTGGAGTTTGGGAAGTTCTTTATAGATCCTGGATATCAACCTTTTGTCTGTACTGTCATTTGCAAATATCTTCTCCCATTCCGTGGGTTGCCTTTTTGTTTGGTTGACTGTTTCCTTTGCTGTGCAGAAGCTTTTGATCTTGATGAAGTCCCAAATGTTCATTTTCGCTTTTGTTTCCTTGGCCTTTGGATACATATCTTGAAAGAAGTTGCTCTGGCTGATATCGAAGAGGTTACTGCCTATGTTCTCCTCTAGGATTCTGATGGATTCCTGTCTCACGTTGAGGTCTTTTATCCATTTCGAGCTTATCTTTGTGTACGGGGTAAGAGAATGGTCGAGTTTCATTCTTCTACATATCGCTGTCCAGTTTTCCCAGCACCATTTATTGAAGAGAC
Source organism: Meles meles (assembly GCF_922984935.1). Taxonomy (NCBI): domain Eukaryota; kingdom Metazoa; phylum Chordata; class Mammalia; order Carnivora; family Mustelidae; genus Meles; species Meles meles. Next base: position 3,537,106 of record NC_060068.1, read on the forward strand.
TGTCTTTTTTCCATCGTATATTTTTTCCTGTTTTGTCAAAGATTATTTGCCTATAGAGTTGAGGGCCCATATCTGGGTTCTCCACTCTGTTCCACTGGTCCATGTTTCTGTATTTATGCCAGTACCACGCTGTCTTGGTGATCACAGCTTTGTAGTAAAGCTTGAAATCGGGTAACGTGATGCCACCAGTTTTATTTTTGTTTTTCAACATTACCTTAGCAAGTCGGGGTCCCTTCTGATTCCATACAAATTTTAGGATTATTTGCTCCAGCTCTTTGACATATACCAGTGGAATTTTGATCGGAATGGCATTAAAAGTATAGATTGCTCTAGGCAGTATAGACATTTTAACAATGTTTATTCTTCCAATCCAAGAGCATGGAATGGTCTTCCATCTTTTTGTGTCTTCTTCAATTTCTTTCATGAGTGTTCTATAGTTCCTCGAGTACAGGTCCTTTACCCCTTTGGTTAGGTTTATTCCCAGGTATCTTATGGTTCTTGGTGCTAGAGTAAATGGCATCAATTCTCTAATTTCCCTTTCTGTCTTTTCATTGTTAGTGTATAAGAAAGACAGTGATTTCTGTACATTGACTTTGTATTCTGCCACGTTACTGAATTGCTGTATGAGTTCTAGTAGTTTGGGGGTGGAGACTTTGGGGTTTTCCATATAAAGAATCGTGTCATCTGAGAAGAGAGAGAGTTTGACTTCTTCCTTGCCAATTTGGACACCTTTTATTTCTCTTTGCTGTCTGATTGCCATTGCTAGGACTTCTAATACTATGTTGAACAAGAGTGGTGAGAGTGGGCATCCTTGTCGTGTTCCTGATCTCAATGGGAAGGCTGCAAGCTTTTTCCCATTGAGGATGATATTTGCTGTGGGTCTTTCATAGACAGATTTTATGAAGTTCAGGAATGTTCCCTCTATCCCTATACTTTGAAGCGTTTTCATCAGGAACGGATGCTGGATTTTGTCAAATGCTGTTTCTGCATCAATTGAGAGGACCATGTGGTTCTTCTCTCTTCTCTTATTGATTTGTTCTATCACACTGATTGATTGGCAAAAGTTGAACCAACCTTGCAACCCAGGGATGAATCCCACCTGGTCATGGTGGATAATCTTTTGAATGTGCTGCTGGATCCTGTTTGCTAGGATCTTGTTGAGAATCTTTGCAACCATATTCATCAGTGATATTGGTCTGAAATTCTCCTTTGTGGTAGGGTCTTTGCCTGGTTTGGGGATCAGGGTAATGCTGGCTTCATAAAAAGCGTCTGGAAGTTTTCCTTCTGCTTCAATTTTTTGGAACAGCTTCAGGAGAATTGGTGTTATTTCTTCTTTGAAAGTTTGGTAGAATTCCCCAGGGAATCCGTCAGGTCCTGGGCTCTTGTCTTTTGGGAGGTTTTTGATCACTGCTTCAATCTCGTTACTAGATATCGGTCTATTCAGGTTGTCAATTTCTTCCTGGTTCAATTTTGGGAGTTTGTAGTTTTCCAGGAATGCATCCATTTCATCTAGGTTGCTTAGCTTATTGGCATATAACTGTTGGTAATAATTTCTGATGATTGTTTCTATTTCCTTGGTGTTAGTTGGGATCTCTCCCTTTTCATTCATAATTTTATTAATTTGGGCTTTCTCTCTTTTCTTTTGGATTAGTGTCACCAATGCTTTTTCGATCTTATTGATTCTTTCAAAAAACCAGCTTCTAGTTTCATGGATACGTTCTACTGTATCTCTGGTTTCTACCTCATTAATCACTGCTCTAATCTTGATTATTTCCCTTCTTGCGTGTGGAGTTGGTCTGATTTGTTGTTGATTCTCCAGTTCTTTAACGTGTAGAGACAGCTGGTGTATTCTGGATTTTTCAATGTTTTTGAGGGAGGCTTGGATGGCTATGTATTTCCCCCTTAGAACCGCTTTTACTGTATCCCATAGTTTTGGACGGAAGTGTCTTCATTCTCATTGGTTTCCATGAATTGTTTAAGTTCTTCTTTGATCTCCTGGTTGATCCAAGCATTCTTAAGCAAGGTGTTCTTTAGCTTTCAGGTGTTTGAGTTCCTTCTGAACTTTTCCTTGTGATTGAGTTCCAGTTCCAAAGCACTGTGATCGGAGAATATGCAGGGAATTATGTCAGTCTTTCGGTATCAGTTGAGTCCTGCTTTCTGACCCAGTATGTGTTCTATTCCGGAGAAGGTTCCATGTGCACTTGAGAAGAATGTGTATTCTGTTGTTTTAGGGTGGAATGTTCTGTGTATGTGTATGAGGTCCATCTGGTCCAATGTTTCATACGATGCTCTTATTTCTTTATTAATTTTCTGCTTCAATGATCTGTCTATTTCTGAGAGAGGCGTATTAAGATCTCCTACTATTATTGTATTCATATCCATATGACTCTTTATCTTGATTAATAGTTTTCTTATGTAATTGGGTGCTCCCATATTGGGGGCATAGATATTCACAATTGTTAGATCATCTTGGCGGATAGTCCCTTTAAGAATTATGTAGTGTCCCTCTGTATCTCTGACTATAGTCTTTAGTTTAAAATCTAATTTATCTGATATGAGAATCGCTACCCCGTCCTTCTTTTGAGTCCCATTGGCATGAAAGATACTTCTCCATCCCTTCACTTTCAGTCTGGGTGTATCCTTAGGTTCAAAATATGTCTCTTGTAGAGAACATATGGATGGGTCCTGTCGTTTTATCCAATCTGCAACCCTGTGTCGTTTTATGGGCGCATTTAGGCCATTCACATTGAGAGTGATTATTGAGAGATGTTTTTATTGACATCGTGTTACCTTTGAAGTCTTTCTGTCTGTAGATTGTTTCTATGTTTCTGTTCAATGATACTCTCAGGATTTTTTCTCTTTTATAGGACCCTCCTTAATATTTCCTGCAGTGTCAGCTTGGTGGTTGCATAGTCTTTTAAGCCTTGCCGGTCTTGGAAACTCTTTATCTCTCCATCCATTTTAAATGTCAGTCTTGCTGGATAGAGTATTCTTGGTTGCATGTTCTTCTCATTTAGTACTCTGAATATATTTTGCCAGCCCTCCCTGGCTTTCCAGGTCTCTGTGGAAAGGTCTGACGTTATTCTAATGGGCTTTCCTCTGTATGTAAGGAGCCTCTTTGTCCTGGCTGCTTTTAAGAGGGTCTCTCTTGAAACATAATCCCTCATTCTAACTATAAGGTGTGAGGACTTTCGAGAATCTAAAATCTTGGAAGGAAATCTCTCTGCCTCTGGTACATGAACGTTGTTTCCATTTGTGAGATTGGGAAAATTTTCATAGACAACTTCTTCCACTATATCTTCTAGACTTCTTTCTTTTTCCTCCCCTTCAGGGATTCCAATAATTCTGACGTTGGAAGGTTTCATGGCATTATTTATTTCCCTGATTCTGTTTTCGTGGCTTCTGAGCTGTTTCTTCCAGGCTTCCTCCTGATCCTTTCTCTCTATCTGTTTGTCCTCCAGATCACTAATTCTATCTTCCGTCTCAGTTACCCTAGCTTTTAGAGAATTTAGATTGGATTGGAACTCATTGAGAGCATTTTGAACATCATCCCTGGTGGCTTTCAGTTCTGCCCTAACATTGTGAACATCCTCCCTGGTGGCTTTCAGTTCTGCCCTAATCAATTCTGTTTGGTCATCCAAGGCTTTCTCCAACCTAGCTATTGCCTGGATAATTGTTAGTCTGAATTCCTTTTCTGACATATTGTCTATGTCGATAGCCATTAGCTCTGTTGCAGAAGGTCCATCCTCTGTGATTTTCTTCTGTTGGGTATTCCTCCTTCTAGTCATTTTGGTAAGAGATGACTGAACAGATGCAGTTGGACTTATCGATTGTGCTGCAGTCAAGGTGCACCCTGGAATGCTTCTGTGCAATGAGGGTTCCCCACCCAAATGAGAGAAAAAAGAAAAGAAAAAGAAATAGAGAAGAAGAAAGATAAAAAAGGGAAAAGGATAAAGGAAAAAAAGAGAGAGAGAGAGAGAGAGAGAGTTAGGGAAAAAGGGAAGATAAAATAGAAGGCTCATCCCAAATGGGCCACAAGGTAATATTTGTGAAGTGTACAAACAAAAACAGACAAACAAAAAGACTGATAAAAGTATATGACAAGAGAAAAATATATATATATAAGCAAAAAAAAAAGGGAAGAACCTCATCAGAAAGAACACCAAGTATAAGATTTATATATTATCAGGACAAGCACAAATTCACAGAAACACTGACAGAAGGAACAATTGGGAGAGTGGTTATAAATTCTCAGTGTGGGTGAGGAAGCTTATTTTGATTTTTCCTGAATGTATCTTGATGTTTTTGTTAAGGGACTCAACTTTCCTAAGTTACAGGGGGATTAGAAACTGGTTTGCCTATAGGGGTAGCATTGATTGGGGAAAGGGGATTTCTTTGAAGTTTAACTCTATATGTATAGTAGAAAATAAAAATTAAAAAAGAGTAAACTAGACTAAACTAAATTAAAATTTAAAAAGGTTGGAAGAATAAACATTGTTAAAATGTCTATACTGCCTAGAGCAATCTATAATTTTAATGCCATTCCGATCAAAATTCCACTGATATTTTTGAAAGAGCTAGAGAAAATAATCCTAAAATTTGTATGGAATCAGAAGAGACCCCGAATTGCTAAGGAAATGTTGAAAAACAAAAACAAAACTGGCGGCATCACGTTACCCGATTTCAAGCTTTATTACAAAGCTGTGATCACCAAGACAGCGTGGTACTGGCATAAAAACAGACACATAGACCAGTGTAACAGAGTGGAGAGCCTAGATATGGAGCCTCAACTCTATGGTGAAATCATCTTCGACAAAACAGGAAAAAATATTCAATGGAAAAAAGACAGTCTCTTCAATTAATGGTGCTGGGAAAACTGGACAGCGATTTGTAGAAGAATGAAACTCGACCATTCTCTTACACCATACACAAAGATAAACTCGATATGGATGAATGTCCTCAACTTGAGACAGGAATCTATCAGAATCCTAGAGGAGAACATAGGCAGTAACCTCTTCGATATCAGCCACAGCAACTTTTTTCAGGATATGTATCCAAAGGCCAAGGAAACAAAAGCGAAAATGAACATTTGGGACTTCATCAAGATCAAAAGCTTCTGCACAGCAAAGGAAACAGTCAACAAAATAAAAAGGCAACCCATGGAATGGGTGAAGATATTTGCAAATGACAGTACAGCAAAAGGTTGATATCCAGGATCTATAAAGATCTTCTCAAACTCCAGACACACAAAACAGATAATCATATCAAAAATGGGCAGAAGATATGAAAAGACACTTCTCCAACGAAGACATACAAATGGCTATCAGACACATGAAGAAATGTTCATCATCACTAGCCATCAGGGAGATTCAAATTAAAACCACATTGAGATACCACCTGACACCAGTTAGAATGGCCAAAGTTAGCAAGACAGGAAACAACGTGTGTTGGAGAGGATGTGCAGAAAGGGGAACCCTCTTCCACTGTTGGTGGGAATGCAAGTTAGTGCAGCCCCTTTGAGAACAGTGTGGAGATTCCTGAAGAATTTAAGAATAGAGCTTCCCTATGACCCTGCAATTGCACTGCTGGGTATTTACCCCAATGATACAGATGTAGTGAAAAGAAGGGCCATCTGTACCCCAATGTTTATTGCAGCAATGTCTACGGTCACCAAACTGTGGAAAGAACCAAAATGCCCTTCAGCGGATGAATGGATAAGGAAGATTTGGTCCATATCCACGATGGAGTATTATGCCTCCATCAGAAAGGATGAATACCCAACTTTTGTAGCAACATGGACGGGACTGGAAGAGATTATGCTGAGCGAAATAAGTGAAGAAGAGACAGTCATGTATCATATGGTCTCACTTATTTGTGGAGCATAACAAATAACATGGAGGACATGGGGAGATGGAGAGGAGAGGGAGTTGAGGGAAACTGGAAGGGGAGATGAACCATGAGAGACTATGGACTCTGAAAAACAACCAGAGTGTTTTGAAGGGGTGGGGGGTGGGAGGTTGAGGAACCAGGTGGTGGGTAATAGGGAGGGCACGTACTGCATGGAGCACTGGGTGTTATGCCAAAACAATGAACACTGTTATGCTGTAAATAAACAAATAAAAAATATAAAAAATATAAAAAAAAAAAGAAAACTTGGGAATAAGAAAAATGCTTCCCAGGGGCACCTGGGTGGCTCATTGGTTAAGCCTCTCACTTTGGCTCAGGTCATGATCCCAGGGTCCTGGGATAAAGCCTCACACAGGGCTCCCTGTTCAGCAGGACGCCTGCTTCTCCCTCTCCCACTGCCCCTGCTTATGTTCCCTCTCTCGCTGTGTCTCTGTCAAGTTAATATAATCTTAAAAAAAAAAAAGAGTAAACTAAACTAAGTTAAAATTAAAAAAGAATTAAAAAAATAGAAAAGCAAAAGAAAAACACGGGTGTATGTATCAAAAAGTTCAGGTTAGAAGGTTATTAAAGAATTTGATGTACTGGACATCTCAGTGTGATGGTAAATAGGTTAAAAATTATCTGTATGTATTTAAAAAAAAAGAACCAGAATATTGGTAAAGAGTTAAAAATAAACGTTGTATTTATGAAGTAGTGGTGGTTGTTCTCTTGTAGTCTTTTTTTTTTTCTTCCTTCTTGGTTGGTTTTCTGGGGGAGGGTCCTGCCACGTGGGTTTTCAGACAATGATGTTCCCTGAATTAGGTCCTCCCACTCCCCTCAAGGGGGTGGGCTCTGAGGAACTGTTTTTTTTCAGGCTTTTGTTCTCTGGGGGTTTTTATGTTCTTTCATCTGTTTTCTCTCGCCTTGACAGCTTTTGATGGTTTTTGGAGGTTTAGAGGAGAGCAAACTGCACCCCGACATCCCTCTCAGAGAGAAGCCTCAGAATGCTCTGCAAGAGCTGCTGGCAGAGTCGGTTCTGAGTCACTGTTCCTGGGGTAGCAGGAGCTCCTCCTTGTACCCAAAACCAGGGCAGCGGTGGCTGTCTAGGCAGCTCCAGACCGCCAGGGAGGTTCCGAGCAGAGATCACACACTGAGGTTTTCCCGCTGTCCCGGGCTGGGAATGTCTTGTTTTTCTGGATGCCAGAGCTCCACGCTAGCGCCCATGAGCACTTCTCCCAAGGGAGGGTGTGGGACGTGCTTGTTTCAAGATTGCCCTCTGGCCAGGTTCCCAGCCCCTCACGGGAGCCAGACCCCACTCGTTCTCAGGCGCGTTGGCGGGTCAGGTGCACTGGCGGCTCAGGGACGGAGACCTGATTTCTCTGCCTCACTCTCTCTGGCTCAGCACCAGAGGAGGCTGTCCTGGGTCCGGGGACTTAGGTCCCTGACCCTAACCGCCCAGGTTCCCACTATTACCCCCCCCCCCCCGCGATCCTTTGCTCTTTGTTTTTTGAGTGCTTTCAACCAGACTCCAAGTTAATGCCAGTCCCCAGATGCAGGGCATTCTCGTATTGGGGTATTACTTCCCAATTGGTCACCTCTGGTGGTTCCCTCCCCCTTTTGTTTACCTTCGGATATCAGTCCGACGCTCCCAGTTGGCTTTACCTGCCACTGGCGTCTTCTCGTCCTATAGAGATTCAGACGTGTATAATTCTGATCTCAGGTTGATTTCATGGGTGGTCCGAGTTCTTTGGTAGGTAATCAGCTCACTTTAGGGTACAGGTTGAAAGAGTGCCTCCTCCTTCTTCCCTGCCATCTTGAATCCCCCCCATAGGTGACTCTTAATCTCACAAAACAAACTGAAGGTTGATGGGGAGGGGTGTTTGGGTGACTGGGAGTGGGGTTATGGACATTGGGGAGGGTATGTGCTATGGTGAGTGCTGTGAAGTGTGTAAACCTTGCGATTCACAAACCTGTACCCATGGGGATAAAAATACATTTTATGTTTATTAAAAAAAAAGAAATAAAAAATTAAAAAACTATTTTGTAGTGTCTAACGAAATTGAAGAAGTGAACAAAATCCTCCCAAAAAACAAGAGCCCAGGACGTGACGGGTTCCCTGGGGAATTCTACCAAACTTTCAAAGAAGAAATAACACCAATTCTCCTGAAGCTGTTCCAAAAAATTGAAGCAGAAGGAAAACTTCCAGACTCTTTTTATGAAGCCAGCATTACCCTGATCCCCAAACCAGGTAAAGACCCTGCCCAAAAGGAGAATTTCACACCAATATCACTGATGAATATGGATGCTAAGATTCTCAACAAGATCCTAGCAAACAGGATCCAGCAGCACATTAAAAAGATTATCCACCATGACCAGGTGGGATTTATACCTGGGTTACAAGCATGGTTCAACATTCGCAAATAGATCAATGCAGTAGAAGAAATCAAAAAAGAAGAGAGAAAAACCATATGGTCCTCTCAATCCATGAAGAAAAAACCATTTGACAAAATCCAGCAGTCGTTCCTGATTAAAATGCTTCAAAATATAGGGTTAGAGGGAACATTCCTGAACTTCATAAAAATCTATCTATGAAAGACCAATAGCAAATATCATCCTCAATGGGAAAAAGCATGCAGCCTTCCCGCTGAGATCAGGAACACGACAAGGATGCCTACTCTCACCACTCTTGATCAACATAGTGTTAGAAGTCCTAGCAACAACAATCAGAAAACAAAGAGAAATAAAAGGTATCCAAATTGGCAAGGAAGAAGTCAAACTCTCTCTCTTCGCAGATGACACGATTCTTTATATGGAAAACCCCAAAGACTCCACCCCCAAACTACTAGAACTCATACAGCAATTCAGTAACGTGGCAGAATACAAAGTCAATGTACAGAAATCACTGTCTTTCTTATACACTAACAATGAAAAGACAGAAAGGGAAATTAGAGAATCGATGCCATTTACTCTAGCACCAAGAACCATAAGATACCTGGGAATAAACCTAACCAAAGGGGTAAAGGACCTGTACTCGAGGAACTATAGAACACTCATGAAAGAAATTGAAGAAGACACAAAAAGATGGAAGACCATTCCATGCTCTTGGATTGGAAGAATATCCATTGTTAAAATGTCTATCCTGCCTAGCACAATCTATACTTTTAATGCCATTCCAACCAAAGTTCCAGTGGTATTTTTCAAAGGGCTGGAGCAAATAATCCTAAAATTTGTATGGAATCAGAAGAGACCATTCATCTGTTGATGGACATCTAGGTTCTTTCCATAGTTTGGCTATTGTAGACATTGCTGCTATAAACATTCGGGTACACGTGCCCCTTCGGATCACTATGTTTGTATCTTTAGGGTAAATACCCAGTAGTGCAATTGCTGGGTCATAGGGTAGTTCTAAAGAAGATGTGGTATATATACACAATGGAATACTATGCAGCCATCAAAAGAAATGAAATCTTGCCATTTGCGACAACATGGATGGAACTAGAGCGTATCATGCTTAGTGAAATAAGTCAATCAGAGAAAGACAACTATCATATGATCTTCCTGATATGAGGACATGGAGAAGCAACCTGGGGGGTTAGGGGGATAGGAAAAGAATAAATGAAACAAGATGGGATTGGGAGGGAGACAAACCATAAATGACTCTTAATCTCACAAAACAAACTGGGGTTTGCTGGGGGGAGGTGGGATTGGGAGAGGGGGAGGGGGCTATGGACATTGGGGAGGGTATGTGCTATCGTGAGTGCTGTGAAGTGTGTAAACCTGGCGATTCACAGACCTGTACTCCTGGGGATAAAAATACATTATATGTTTATTAAAAAAAAATTTGGAAGGGGAGGCGAACCATAAGAGACTATGAACTCTGGAAAACAACCTGAGGGTTTTGAAGGGTCAGGGGTGGGAGGTTGGGGGAACAGGTGGTGGGTAATGGGGAGGGCACGTTTTGCATGGAGCACTGGGTGTTGTGCAAAAACAATGAATACTGTTACGCTAAAAAAATAAATAAAATGGGGAAAAAAAAAAGAAGAAGAGACCCCGAATTGCTAAGGAAATGTTGAAAAACAAAAACGAAAATGGCAGTATCACATTACCTGATTTCAAGCTTTACTCAAAGCTGTGATCATCAAGATAGTATGGTACTGGCATAAAAACTGACATGTAGGCCAGTGGAACAGAGTGGAGAGCCCAGATATGGACCCTCAACTCTTTGGTGAAATAATCTTCAACAAAACAGGAAAAATTATACAGTGGAAAAAAGGCAGTCTCTTCAATAAATGGTGATGGGAAAACTGGACAGCTATATGTAGAAGAATGAAATTCAACCATTCTCTTACACCGTACACAAAGATAAACTCAAAATGGATAAAAGACCTCAACGTGAGACAGGAATCCATCAGAATCTTAGAGGAGAACATAGGCAGTAACCTCTGCGATATCAGCCATAGCAACTTCTTTCAAGATATGTCTCCAAAGGCAAAGGAAACAAAAGCGAAAATGAACTTTTGGGACTTCATCAAGATCAAAAGCTTCTGCACATCAAAGGAAACAGTGAAGAAAACAAAATGGCAACCCACGGAATGGGAGACTTTGAAGAAAACAAAATGGCAACCCACAGAATGGGAGACTTCTCCCATTCCGTGGGTTGCCATTTTGTTTTCTTCACTGTTTCCTTTGATGTGCAGAAGCTTTTGCAAATGACAGTGCAGACAAAAGGTTGATATTCAGGATCTATAAAGAGCTCCTCAAACTCAACACGCAAAAAACAGATAATCATATCAAAAAATGGGCAGAAGATATGAACAGACACTTCTCCAACGAAGACATACAAATGGCTATCAGACACATGAAAGAATACTCATCATCACTAGCCATCAGGGACATTCAAATTAAAACCACATTGATATATCACCTTACACCAGTTAGAATGGCCAAAATTAGCAAGATAGGAAGCAACGTGTATTGGAGAGGATGTGGAGAAAGGGGAACCCTCTTACACTGTTGGTGGGAATGCAAGTTGGTGTAGCCGCTTTGGAGAACATTGTGGAGATTCCTCAAGAAATTAAAAATAGAGCTTCCCTATGATCCTGCAATTTCACTGCTGGGTATTTACCCCAAAGATACAGATGTAGTGAAAAGAAGATCCATCTGTACCCCAATGTTTATAGCAGCAATGGCTACGGTCGCCAAACTGTGGAAAGAACCAAGATGCCCTTCAACGGATGAATGGATAAGGAATATGTGGTTCATATACACGATGGAGTATTATGCCTCCATCAGAAAGGATGAATACCCAACTTTTGTAGCAACATGGATGAGACTGGAAGAGATTATGCTGAGTGAAAGAAGTCAAGCAGAGAGAGTCAAGTATAATATGGTTTCACTTATTTCTGGAGCATAAAAAAGAACATGGAGGACATGGGGAGATTGAGAGGAGGAGGGAGTTGAGGGAACTTGTAAGGGGAGATGAACCATGAGATTCTGTGGACTCTGAGAAACAACCTGAAGGTTTGAAGGGGCGGGGGGTGGGAGGTTGGGGGACCAGGTGGTGGGTAATAGGAAGGGAAAGTATTGCATGGAGCTTAGGGTGTGGTGCAAAAACAATGAATACTGTTATGCTGAAAAGAAATTTAAAATAGTGAAAAAGAAAAGAAGTTTGTACTGTCCTTCTCTATCTCTGACTACAGTCTTTAGTTTAAAATCTAATTTATCTGATATGAGAATTGTAACCCAAGCCTTCTTTTGAGGCCCATTGTCATGAAACATGCTTCCCCATCCCTTCACTTTCAGTCTGGGTGTATCCTTAGGTTCGAAATGGGTCTCTTATAGACAAAATATGGATGGGTCCTGTCATTTTATCCAATCTGCAACTCTGTGTCATTTTATGAGAGCATTTAGGCAATTCACATTGAGAGTGATTTTTGATAGATTCCTTTTTATTGACATTGTGTTACTTTTGAAGTCTTTCTCTCTGTAGATTGTCTCCATATATTTCTGTTCAATGATATTCTTAGGATTTTTCCTCTTTGATAGAACCCCCCCCCCCTTGATATTTCCTGCAGTGTTGACTTGGTGGTCACATACTCTTTTAAGACTTGCTGGTCTTGGAAACTCTTTATCTCTACATCCATTTTGAATGTCAGTCTTGCTGGATAAAGTATTCTTGGCTGCATGTTCTTCTCATTTAGTGCCCTGAATATATCTTTCCAGCCCCTTCTGACTTGCCAGGTCTCTGTGGACAGGTCTGACGTTATTCTGATTGGCTTTCCTCGTATGTAAGGGGCTTCTTTGTCCTAGCTGCCTACAAGAGAGTTTCTCTACAATTATAATTCCTCACTCTTACTATCAGGTGTCTCAAGGACTTTCAAAAATATATAATCTTGGGGGGAAACCATTCAGCCTCTACTACATGAATGCTGGTTCCATTCACGAGATTGGGAAAATTTTCATGGAGAATTTGTTCCACTATATCTTCTAGACTTCTTTCTTTCTCCTCCCCTTCAGGGATTCCAATAATTCTGGTGTTGGAACGTTTCATGGCATCATCTATTTCCCTGATTCTGCTCTTGTGGCTTCTAAGCTGTTTGTTCCAGGCTTCCTCCTGATCCTTTCTCTCTATCCGTTTTCCTCCAGATCACTAATTCTATCTTCTGTCTCAGTTACCCTAGCTTTTATAGAATTTAGATTAGATTGGAACTCATTGAGAACATTGTGAACATCATCCATGGTGGCTTTCAGTTCTGTGCTAACATTGTGAACAACATCCCTAGTGGCTTTCAGTTCTGCCCTAATCAATTCCGTTTTGTCTTCCATGGCTTTCTCCAACAAAGCTATTTCCTGGAAAACTGTTAGCCTGAATTCCCTTTCCAACATATTGTCTATGTTGGTAGCCATTAGCTCTGTTGCAGATGGCCCATCTTCTGATTTTTTCTTCTGTTGGGCATTCCTCCTCATATTCCTTTTGGTGAGAGATGGCTGAATGGATGTAGCTGGATGTATCGAACATGGAGCAGTCAAGGTGCACCCTGGAACACTTCTGAGCCATCCTGATTCCCCACCCAAATGAAAGAAAAAAAGAAAGAGAGAAATAGGAAAAAAATAGAGAGAGAGAGAGACAGAATAAAAAAGAAAGATAAAAAAGAAGGTTCAGTCTAAATGGACCCCAAGGTAAGATTTATGAAGTATACAAAGAAAAACAGACAAACAAAAAGACTGATAAAGGTATATGACAAAAGAAATATATATAAATGCAAAACAAGCAAACAAACAAACACCTCGTCAAAAAGAACCCTAAGTATAAGATTTGTATACTACTAGGACAATCACAAACACACAGTAACACTGGCAGAAGAAAAAGTTTGGAGAGTGGTTATAAATTCTCAGTGTGAGTGAGAAAGTTTATTTTGATTCTTCCTGAATGTATCTTGCTATCTTTGTTAAAGGACTCAACTTTCCTAAGATAAAGGGGGATTAAAAATTGGTTTATCTATAGGGGTAGCATTGATTGGGAAAAGGGGGTTACCTTGAAGTTTAATTCTATCTGAATATTAAAAAATAAAAATAAAAAAGAATGAACTAAACTAAAATATAATTTAAAATTTTAAAAAAATAGAAAAGCAAAAGAAAAACACTGGTATATATATCAAAAAGTTCAGGTTAAAAGGTTATTATGGAATTTGATGTACTGGACATCTCACTGTGATGATAAATAGGCTAAAAAATGATCTATATAAAAATAAAAAAAGAATTTGAAAAATGAACCAGAATAGTGGGAATGAATTAAAAATAAAAGTTGTATCTATGAAGCAATGGTTGTTGTTCTCTTGTCGTCTTTTTTGTTTGTTTATTTTGTTTTGTTTATTCCGGTTGGCTTTCTGGGGGAGAGGCCTGCTGCTTGGGTTTTCAGGCAGTGTTTCCAGAGTTTAGTCCTCCCCCCCCCCTCAAGGGGGTAGGCTCTAAGGAAAACAGTTTTTCAGGCTTTTGTTCTCTGGAAGTTTTTATGTTTGTTCATTTGTTTTCTCTCTGCTTGGCTGTTCTTGATGGTTTTTGGAGGTTTAGAGGAAAGCAAACTGTACCAAGACCTCCCTCTCAATAAAGAAGCCTCAGTCGGGGCGCCTGGGTGGCTCAGTGGGTTAAAGCCTCTGCCTTTCGCTCAGGTCATGATCCCAGGGTCCTGGGATCGAGCCCCGCGTTGGGCTCTCTGCTTGGCAGGGAGCCTGCTTCCTCCTCTCTTTCTCTCTCTGCCTGCCTCTCTCCCTACTTATGATCTCTATCTGTCAAATAAATAAAATCTTTAAAAAAAAAAAAAGAAGCCTCAGTCTGTTCCCCTCTGGGTGCTGCAAGGCACATAATCCCCCCCCTTGGCCGCAGGCAGAGCACGTTCCCATTCACCATCCCTGGGGACAAAGTAACTCTTGCTTGTACCCAAAACCACAACAGTGGCGGCTGTCTGTGCAGCTCCATACTGACAGTGAGGTTCCAAGCAGCAATCGTACACTGAGATTTTCCCGCTGGCCTGGGCTGGGAGTACTCAGCCTTTCTGGGACCAAGAGCTCCTGGATGGCACCTGCTTGCACCTCTCTCAGGGAGGGTGTGTGGTGAGCACATGAGGATTGCAAAAAGGCTGTGTTTCTGCCACCTGGTGAGGATCCCAGCCCCTCATGGGAGCCGCACCCCATGGACCCTCAGGCATGCTTGCTTGTGGCTCAGGGACCAAGACCTGATTTCTTCCCTGCACTCTTTCTGGCTCAGCCAGGGTGGCTGTCCTGGGTCCAGGGACTTAAGCCCCTGTCCCTAACCACCCTAATTACCAAAATTTCTCCCCATGATCTTTTGCTCTTTTTGAGTGCTTTCAACCAGACTCCAAGTTAATGCTTGTCCCCAATAGCAGGGAACTCTTGAATTTGGATATTACTTTCCAATGGATCACTTATGGTGGCTCCCTCCCCCTTTTCTCTTCCAATACCAATCCAATGTTCCCATTGCACTTTACCTGCCCACTGGCATCTTCTGCCCCCGTAGAGATCCAGACATGTATAATTCCAATCTCAGGCTGATTTCATGGGTGATCGGAGTTCTTTGGTAGGTAATCAGCTCATTTTAGGGTACAGGTCCAACCTCCTCCTAGTTCTCTGCCATCTTGTCCTCCTCAAGCTCATATTTGTGAACACGTTTTTCAGTGGTGATGACATTTATCCCCAGGTTTATTGAGGTACCACTTAGGGTACAACAAACTCATGAGGCCCAATCAGCACAAGGCTTCCCTCAAGGGGAGGCACAGGGTCCAAGTGGATGCTCATTAATAATAATACTTGTCTTGACCTCTGGGCATTACCTGTATGACTGGCCTTTGGAGAGGTAGAGTCATCATGAGTTAAAAATTTGCCATACTAGCATTTGTAAGGAGCTTTCACAGTGATGACCTCTTGCCAATGTTTAAGTGGTTCTTTAGATAAATAGAAAACAGAAGGAAAATAAATAGAAAAAGTGATAAATAGAAAGAAAATGAAAACTTCCAGTCTCTTTTTGTGAAGCCAGAATTACCCTGGTCCTCAAACCGGGCAAAGATTCCATCAAAAAGAAGAATTTCAGACCAATATCCCTGATGAATATGGACACCTTGATCTCAACAAGATCCTAGCTAATAGGACCCAAGAGTACATTAAAAAGATTATCCTCCATGACCCGGTAGGATTGCTCTCTGGTAGGCAAGAGTGGTTCAATATTCACAAATCAATCAATGTGAAAAAAAATCAATAAGAGAAGAGAACCACATGGTCCTCTCAATTGATGCAGAGAAAGCATTTATAAAAATACAGAATTGGTTCCTGATTAAAACACTTCAAAGTAAAGGGATAGAGGGAATATTCCTCAATTTCATTGATCTGTCAATGAAAACCCACAGTAAATATGATTCTCCATGGGGAAAATTTAACAGTCTTCCCTTTGAGATCAGGAACATGAGAATATGCCCAGTCTTGGCACTGTTCTCCAACATAGTACTAGAAGTCCTAGAAACAGCAATCAGACAAAAAAAAAGAAATAAAATGTACTCATTTTGGGGAAGTTTGGGGAAGAAGAAGTCAAACTCTCTCCATTCACAGATGACATGATACTTTATATGGAAAACCCAAAAGACTCCACCCCTGAACTACTAGAACTCATATAACAATGCAGTAATGTGACAGGATACAAAATCAGTGTACAGAAATCAGTTGCTTTCTTATACACTATAGATGGAAATATAGAAAGGGAAATTAGAGAATTGATTCGATTTACTATAGCACCAAGAACCACAAAATACCTTGGAATAAACTTAACAAAAGAGGTACAGCATCTGTACTTAAGGACCTAAAGAACACTCATGAAAGAAATTGAAAAAGACACAAAAAGATGTAAAAGCATCCCATGCTCTGGAATCAGAAAAATAAACACTGTTAAAATGTCTTTATTGCACAAAGTAATGTATACTTCAAATCCATCCTGGTCAAAATTCCACTAGCATCTTCAAAGTGCTGGAACAAGCAATCCTAAATTTTGTATGGAACCAGAAAAGACCCCAAACTGCTAAGGAAATTTTCAAAAAAAACAAAAACAAAAACAAAACAAAAACAAAAACAAAAACTAAACTGGAGGCATCACGTTGCCTGATTTCAAGTTTTGTTACAAAGCTGTGATCACCAAGACAGCATGGTATTGGCACAAAAACAGACAAATAGACAAGTGGAAGAGAGCAGAGAGCCCAGATATGGACCCAAAACTCTATGGTCAAATAATCCTCAACAAAGATGGAAAAAATATGCAGTGGAAAAAAAGACAGTCTCTTCAATAAACAGTGCTGGGAAAATTGGACAGCGATATATACAAGAATGAATGAATCTTGACCATCCTCTTACACCATACATAAAGATAAACTCAAAATGGGTAAAAGACCTCAATTTGAGGCAGGAATCCATCAGAATCCGAGAGGAGAACATAGGCAGTATCCTCTTTGACATCAGCCACAGCAACTTCTTTCAAGATATGTTCCAAGGGCAAAGGAAACAAAAGCGAAAATGAACTTCTGGGACTTCATCAAAATCAAAAGCTTCTGCACAGCAAAGGAAACAGCCAACAAAACAAAGAGGCAACCCACGGAATGGGAGAAGATATTTGCAAATGACGGTACAGACAAAGGGCTGATATCCAGGAGCTATAAAGAACTTCTCAATCTCAACACACACAAAACAGAAAATCATGTCCAAAAATGGGCAGAAGATATGAACAGACAATTCTCCAATGAAGACATACAAATGGCTATTAGACACATGAAAAAAAAGTTCATCATCACTAGCCATCAGGGAGATTCAAATCAAAACCACACTGAGATACACCTCACACCATTTAGAATGGCCATAATTAACAAGACAGAAAACACTGTCTGTTGGAGAGGATGTGGAGACAGCAGAATTCCTTTACACTCTTGGTAGGAATGCAAGTTGGTGCAGCCACGTTGGAAACCAGTGTGGAGATTCCTTATGAAATTAAAAACAGAGCTTCCCTATGACCCTGCAATTGCACTAGCGGGTATTTACCCCAGAGATAAAAATGTAGTGAACAGAAGGATCGTCTGTACGCCAATGTTCATAACAGCATGACCACAGTCACCAAACTGTGGAAACAGCCAAGAAGCCCTTCAACAGACAATGGATAAAGAAGATATGTCCATATATACAATGGAATATTATGCATCCATCAGAACGGATGAATACCTAACATTTCTATCAATATGGACGGCTGGAGGAGATTTTGCTGAGGGAAATTAGTCAAGCAGAGAGAGTCAATTATTATATATTTTCACTTACTTGTGTTGCATAGGAAATTACATGGAGGACATTAGTAGAAGGAAAGGAAACGTGAATTGGGGGAAATTGTAAGAGGAGATGAAGCATGAGAAACTGTGGCTCTGAGAAACAAACTGAGGGTTTTGGAGGGGCAGGGGTGGGGGTTAGGTGAATCTGGTGGTGTGTATTAAGGAGGGTATGTATTGCATGGAGAACTGAGTATGGTGCATAAATAATTAAACTTGGAACTCAGAAAAAAATAAATTTAAAAAATAATCATGTATTTACTTATAGGAATCTTAATAAAATATGAAGAGTGAAAAATTACATTTTATTTAAAATGTAATAATGATGCTATTTTATATCTTTATGAGATTTTTTAAAGATTTTTTTTAGTTATTTGACAGAGAGAGAAGTCACAAGTAGGCAGAGAGACAGATGGGGAGCTGGAAGCAGGCTCCCAGCCCCGCAGAGAGCCCAAAGTAGGGCTTGATCCCAGGACCCTGAGATCATAACCTGAACCAAAGCCACATGCTCAACTGCTGAGCCACCCAGGTGCCCCATCTTTACGAGATTTAAAGCCAAACACCCATGACCTACATTCTCCTATTGATAAAAATTAACTCATTTATCACCTATATAAAAAATAAACTTCCGAGATTTCTACTCTACTGAAAGTTACTTCAGATTTCATTCAGCAGAAAAGGAGTGCATTTACAAGGACAGCAGTAGAATATTTGTGAGAAGACTTTCCATTGCAGCTTTTTTTTCTATATTGCCCTTTTACCACAGAGGATCTAGAAGACAAGACACTGAGAACCCAGAGTGATGCTAATTGGTTCTCAGATGTTAGTGAAAACAAAATATTAAATATCCTCTTTCAGAGCATAAGCAGGTCACTCACTTCATAAAACATACCTGAATAATATCACTTTAGAATATTTTTAAGGACATCTGAGTGGCTCAGTCATTAAGTGTCTGCCTTTGGCTCAGGCCATGATCCTGGGGTGCTGGGATCAATCCCAACATCAGGCTCCCTGCTCAGTGGGAAGTCTGTTTCTCCCTCTCCCACTCCTCTTCGTATCCCCTCTATGGAAATCTCTCTCTGCCAAATAAATAATTTATATATATATATATATGGATATAGATATGGATATATATGGATATAGATATGGATATAGACATAGATAAATATATTTTTTAATTTTGCAACTTGACACTGTTCCAAAAAAACTTTCCGGGATGAGTCAAATTTAAAACAATATCAAATAGAGCTTTATTATGACCCTGCAATTGCACTACTGGGTATTTACTCCAAAGATACAGATGTAGTGAAAAGAAGGACCACACGTACCCCAATGTTCATAGCAGCAATGGCCATAGTGGCCAAACTGTGGAAAGAGTGAAAATGTACTTTAATGGATGAATGGGAAAGGAATATGTGGTCCATATACGCTATGGAGTATTATGCATCCATCAGAAAGGATGAATACCCAACTTTTTTATCAACAGAAACTGGACTGGAAGAGATTATGCTAAGTGAAATAAGTCAAGCAGAGATAGTCAATTGTCAGATGATTTCACTTATTTGTGAAGCATAAGGAATAACACGGAGTACATGGGGAGATGGAGAGGAGAAGGGAGTTGGGGGAAAATGCAGAGGGAGAAGAACATGAGAGACTGTGGACTCTGAAAAGCAATCTGAGGATTTTGGAGGGGCAGGGGTGGGGCGTTGGGTGAGACAGTAGGTGGGTATAATGGAGGGCACGCATTACATGGAGTGCGTGTGTGATGAATATGCAATGAATTCTGGAACACTGAAAAGTAATTTAATTTTTTTAAAAGGAGATACAAGGGGGCGCCTGGGTGGCTCAGTGGTTTAGGCCTCTGCCTTCCGCTTGGGTCATGATCTCAGGGTCCTGGGATCGAGCCCCGCATCGGGCTCCCTGCTCAGTAGGGAGCCTGTTTCTCCCTCTCTCTCTGCCTGCCTCTCTGCCTACTTGTGACCTCTTTCTCTGTCAAATAAATAAATAAAATATTTAGATATAAAAGGAGATACAAGACTCTATATGAGGACTGGGTGAAAGACAGGTGAAAGACACCTGGCAGAGCAGGTGTCCCCGGGGATGAGCAGGGGATCCAAGTCCACGCAGATATCTGTAATGGGCTAGATTGGGGCCCTTTCATTCAGGAAGTCCCACTCATCACAGGTGATCCTCTAGAAGCTGAATATGAACCTTGCACAAAGCAGACTGCACCCCGGGACAGAAATGCTCCCAGGATTGATCAAGACTCACACTCATAGCAGCTTTTTGCACCCTGTCATCTATGATGAGAACTTTCTCAGGCAGGACTGCCAGATCACAGGTGGACAAAGACTAGGACTTGTCTCTGACAGGAGCTGGAAGGCCTGGAACCCAGGTTCCCACAGGGGTTCCCTGGGACATTGGTTTGGAAGGGAGACCTGTCTTCTGACTCCTCTGACTAACAGTCTCTTCCCAGTGCCATCTCCTCCATCTTTAACACATGGCTAGAGCAATAGCCCCAGGATTTTTGTCCAGCCCCCAAAATTTCCCAGCCTGAATATGCTGCTGGCATATTCAGCATGGGGCTCAATATGCCAGGCTTAGATTTGGAGCACCATACCCAAGTTCTGCTCTCCCAGCTGCAACAGCTTGAGCCCACGAAGACAGAGTCTGGGAGTGAGAAGTGCTGGATGGACTGATGTGGTACTTTGGAGGGTGCTGAGTGGGCCACACTGACCAAGCCTAGAGTACACTTGAGCCAAGAGGAGTGAGTAGTCTCAGATTCCTGTCCCCATGATCTTTTGTCAGGGAGACCTCCAAGGTATTTCTTCCTGGACACAGAAGACATTGAGTGCTGGGAAAATTTTCCTTTTTTTAGAAGGGACATGGGAAGTCAATCATGCTGATGATACTTTCTTTTCAAGGAGCTACAGCACTAGGCCCAGAGAAAGATCCCAAACCACCTCAGGAACTTGCCCCAGCTCCCACTGTGGCGCCCGCTGTATCTTCGGACACAAAGATGGTCCACCCCATCCCTGGTGCTGGAGCTCACCCCTCAGCAAGAGCAGTGGCAGCACCTCCCCTGTTGGGGCCAGTGCAGGTGGTAGTCACGGCTCTAATTCACTCTCCTGAGATGAAAAACCATCAGCCCCTTTACCTGACCTGAAGGTCCAGCAGGGTTCTGCTCATGCTCCTTTTTTGTTCTGAGGGGATCCAGTCAGGACTTGTCTCAGTGGAATAACCAGACTCAGCCACCAAGCAGAAGCCCATTCTGGCTGGAACCCAAAGGATAGTGTTCCTTGCCCTCTTTGTAATTTTTGTGTTTTGTATACACTTGTAAAATGGCTGAATAGATTTTGTTCATTAAATAAAGTATTATTAGAGTTTACTTAAAAGTTTATTCTGACCTTTTCAATGGTATATTGAGGTGTCATTAAGTACTTTAAGATTGTTGCACAACTAATTATTTGTAGAACTTTTCCATCACAGGAAAACCTGGGCTACTTATAACTCACTGCTCATTACTGTGCCCCAGTCCCTGAAACCACTGCTCTTCTCTCTGTCTCTGGTACTATACCTCATCTGGGATTTTCATGTGACTTGAATTCTACAATATGGCCTTCTCTGTCTGGCTACAGAATATAAGAAATATACATAATTTTTTCATTGTTTTATAAAAGTAACATTTTATTACAAATGTATGTTCCTGAAAGAACTATCATCATGGGAAGTCCCAAAATAAGATACTCTCATTATGTGGAGTAGTGTTCCCTTTCATAACGATATCTTGAATGGCAGAAATGGGGGGGGGGATTCTGGGTCCATGAGACACCTTTAAATTCTTTCATTATCCTGCATAGGCCATGTTTATAAATTATTCTAGAGGGCAATTTATAAAAAATATTAAAATCACATTTTAAATCTTCCCATTTATTACTAACAAGTCAGGTAATAGAGTAAATCTTTAGTTTTAAGGCAGAATGTGTTTATGTAGTAAAATAGTGACTTAAATAGGACAAAAAGAAGACAAGTTCCTTCTCCAAGAAATGATAGCCTGTAATGGATTTTGTCCCAATTCCAATGATTTTCCCTCTGGCTGGTGTGTGTGTGTGTGTGTGTGTGTGTGTGTGTGTGTGTGTGTTATGCTGTGGGGGGAAGGTAGTGAGAGTTTTGGGGCTGGGCTCTTCTTGTACCTGATGTACCCACAGTGAAAAAACACTGTTGCTGCTGTCCTCTTGGGCATTCTCAGTGACAGCCCTCAAAGACCCATCATTGAACAACTGATCCATTTCCAAATATTTGACTCTCATCATTCAAATGTAAGTACATCTGTGCCACAAACCTGTTTTTTTTAGTCTGATTCCTACAAGTTTCACCACTTGAACACTTTAATTCAGGGACATTCCCCTCATACTGATGGCGTCAGAAGTGTTCAACAATCAAGGGGGTGACAAGGACCATGGTGGAGGGACTCTGGACTCCTGAAAGACCATGTGAAGGAACTCAGTCTCCAATCTGAAGATCCACTCAGCACTGTCATGTGAAGAAATCTATGTCAAAATGCCACCATAATTAGGTGAGTTATTTGGTATTTCAGCATAAGGGAATATAATTACAACATGTTGAAATCAGCAAGCAAACGTCCGTAGTTATCAGCCTAGAGCCTAGAGAAAATGACCAAAGAAACACCTGGCTTCATCAGTCAGTAGGGCACGAGGTTCTTGATCTCAGGGTCATGAGTTCGAGCCTCACATGGAACAGAGTTGATGTAGGGAAAAAAAAGAAAACAAGAGGACTTACACACGATCCAAATCAATTGGGCTTGGACAATAGAGGTGGTCGGTGGTGGAATGGATCCTCTCTTCTGTTCATTCAGCCACTGGGCCCTGACCACTCAGATGGTGCCACTCCTTATCAGGCAAGCAATTTCTCGCTCTAGGAGCTCAGGGTTTAGCGGGGCAGATGCAAAAACATGAACTGAAAAGATGAATGAAAAGAGCATTTGCTCTTACAAGTGTAAGGAACTAAAATGGGTCCTGAACTCCACCAGGGGAGGATCTGACAAGGCTATGCTGAGATGACATTGAGAATTCCTGTGGCAGGAAAAGAAGAAGGCAGCCCTGCACAAATGCCACTGTATTTAGCCTGGCAGAGAGTACCATGGTGCAGAGGATCAAAAGAAGAATATGATGTTCCCAGAGTGGGTGCTAGAAAGGAGGATTCTGAAGGGGGGAGCAGAGGAAAGGGAGGAAGGCCACAGCCTGGGGCAGGTGGACACTATCAGTGCCCTGCTCCTAGTGCTGTGTGACCACATTATCCCACACTCAGTGTCTGAACCAGCAAACGCTATCTCACATTTTCTGAGGAGTCTTTAAATAAGGGAATCCAGGAGTGCTTACTTAGGGGCTCCTGCCAGATCCCCACAGTACTTTGGGGCTGTTGATAACATTAATTCAGGACCTGCTTCCCTGAGAATCTGAGTTCACATAGGGGTGTTGGCAGGATTCAATCCATCTCAAAATGCCTGAGTTCTTCTGACTGTTTTTGGTCCTCCTTGCTAGGTCCTGGGCCCATGTGTGTGCAATCAGGTTCAGCATAAGGGATTGTACTCCGGGTGAGGATATGAGAGAGAACAAGGGTCAGAGGCAGCATGGGGATGGACAATGAGCTTTGAGAGCTAAATCTCAGATGGGGCTTTTTGGTCAAGTGGCTATGTTCTGTAGAATGGACGGAATCATTCAGTACAAACCACACTTCAAGGGACAGGGTTACACAAACATTTTTAAACAGGATATGAGATTTCAGGGAACCGCTGGGAGGAGCAGGTGAAGACCACTGCATGGTTAGTGCCTTGCCCAGAATCACAGACTGTTAAGAAGGCTGAACCAGGCATGACCCCAGCTCTTTGTGAGTGTCCTAAAAGTTGGGGCCCTGGATGCACCTAGGACTCACTGGAGAGCTCTGCAAAAAGTCATATTGAAGGCAGGGGCTACAGACGTGGAGATGGTTTCAGGGTGAGAGCATTGATATCATATACAGGAGGCATTCCAGGAAGTTCTTGTCTGAGGGGGAGCCCAGGTTATAACAACCCACTGTGTGGACCCCTATCCACATCACACCCATTAGAAAGGATTTAAGAGCTCTCAGCACAGGATATGAAGTCTTTAATGATGAGGGTGGATTCTGACCATCAAGGGCCAAAGCTCTAATCCCTTCTTTAGGGTTTGCTTTGAAAATTAGAAAGCCTAAGTTCTTGGGAATGTATGGCCCATCCCTCGGTAGATGGGGCTGGCACCTTCTTGGACGCCAGAATATGAGCACTGATGAACATATATGTGCCCACGGGAGTGACTGTGCATGCACACACACACACACACACACACACACACACACACACACTTACACACACCATTTGGGACTGTAAGGTGGGATCTAACGAGTAGTAGACTCGGAGAAATTGGGAAGAGGAAGAAAATGTGCTTGAAGGCATTTCCTATATGTGACATCATTCCTCCAATATCACAGATATTATTCCACACTTGCCTGTGGACATGTGGAGGAAGTCCATGCTACAATCATCTGTATTGTACATACAATATGCAGACCACCCCGGACAGGCATAATGGCTTATCCAGGTTCACAAACAGGTAAGAGTGGAGATTTGTGTCTGAAGCCAGGTGGGACCCTAGCTGCACTCAGCCCTTCCTTGGGGGCCTGTGGAGATGTGTGTGTTGGTGTTACTGTGTACGAATGTGGCCTTGCATGCAGAAAGGAGATGGGGAGACAACAGCCCTGAACACTTTGTGTAGGTGATAATCCAGGGTGGATTTGTGTATGTGATCTCAGGCAGTTTAGTCACTTTCTTGACTGCAGACACCAATAGAATTTGGAACATTGCAACGAGGCTTCCACATTCTAGTGTAGTCCATTGTCAGAGTTACTTGGCTGGAGACATCTGATACAGAATGATGTATTCTTGCTGTCTGCCAACATTATGGGGCTCTGTCTTCCAGAATCCCCGGGGGAATGGCTTTTTCACATGCTGCAAACACTGCCACTAACCTCACCCCCAAAGCCTCAGGGCATTTTGTAGGCGGTTCCATTAGGCATTATGAGAGCAGGGCTCGGTATGGATGCCTGTAAAACTAACCTAGGGTTAGGATAAGGTCCTAGGGGCATGGCAGGTCAATCTGATGCCTTTGTGCCAGCTATGCAGGTGTCTGCCTGGAGGTAGGACTCAGGTTGATGGAAAGAATTATATTAGTGTCCAGAGCTGGCTTTTGTAAATGGGAGTGGCTTGGGGTCTCATGAAGATGTCTCATAATCTGGGGGTTTCACGCAGCTCCATAGGGCATGTTTTCCTTCTGGAGGGCAGGCAGAGTCCTGTGGTGTGACTCCAGTGTTCCCTATCCAGAGGGCTTGTGGACCAGAACTCTGAGGACAGAAGTATGAAATCCCAATCTAAGGCTAGGGTTAGGGCCTAGGGCACAGCAGGCCCAATCTACAGATGCTGAGGCAAGCTCCCTAGGATCTGAGTTTAAGGCAAATATAGGGGGTCACTCAAGCTGGAGCATGTGTCCATGAGAACCATTGATTTGGGGGGTAGCCTCATCTGTTCATGGAGTTTTCAAAGCTCTGGGTTTTTTGCAAAGTTCCAAATAGTTTGGTTTATTCTGGGGTATAGGTGGTGTCCTGTTTTATGGCTCAGGAGTCCCCCATATGGAGGGATACAAGAGCAGGGACCGCATATGTATTCCTGAAAACCAAACCTAGGGTTTGGGTTAGGGACTAGGGTCATGTCAGGTCTGATCTGCTGACTCTGGGGCCAGATACGTGGATGGCTGGCTGGAGGTCAGGGCTCAGGCTGAGGGACAGAATGTGTATTAGTGTCCTGACCTAGGTTCCGAAATTGGGGGTGTCCTCTTTGGTCGTGCAAGATTCTCATAATCTGGGGGTGTTTGCAGCAGTACCATTTCTGCTGATGGGCAGGCAGAGTACTGTGCTCTCATTCCAGAAGTCTCTAACTGGACAGCTTATGGTCCAGGACTATTGAGACGGAAGTCTAAAAACCCAAGCCAGTGTTAGGGTTAAGGCATAGGGCATGGCCAGGCATATGTACAGACGCTAAGGCAAGCTCCCTGGGATGTAAATTTAGGGCACGTGCAAGGCGTTGGCTCAGGCTGAACTTTGTGTCCATGCATTCTGCCAAATATGGGAGAAGCCTCGTGTGGACATGGAGGTTACTACCACCCTGCTGGTTTTGTGCAGCTCTAATTACCAAGATTTATTTTACGGGACAGGAGGAGTCCAGATTTATGGCTTAGGTGTCCACCATAAGGAGGGATTCATGAACAGGTTTCTGGCTATGGATAACTGACAACCCAACCTAGGTTTAGGATTAGGGCCTAGGGGCAAGGCAGATCCCATCTGCTGGCTCTGGGGCCAGGTGTCTTGGTGGCTGATTGGAGAATGGGACACAGGTTGTCAGACTGTGAATTATTGTCCATAATGGCATACCAAATAGGGGTGGCATCAGCGGCCATGCACGTTTCTGTAATCTTGGGGCTTTGTGCAGCTCCATAGGGTACAGTTTCCTACTGGGGGGCAGGCCGAGGCATATTTCGTGGTTCCTGAGTTCTCTCTCTGGAATACTTGTGGTCCAGGACTCTTTGGACAGAAGTCTGAAAACCGAAGATAGGGTTAGGTTTAAGGCCTAGGGCATGGTTGGCTCGACCTGAAAACTCTGAGGAAGGACCCATGGGTTGGGAATTTAGGGTGAGTGTCAGGGGTTCACTCAAGATGGACTTCATGTCCATTATTTCTGCCAAATATGGGGGTGGCCTCATGTGCCCATGGAGCTTACTACAGCCATGGTGATTTTGTGCAGCTCCAATTAGCAAGGTTTTATTTTGCGGGACAGGAGGAGTCCTGTATTATGGCTCAGGGGAAACTCATATAGATGGATTTGAGCCAAGGTTCTGGGTATGAATTCCTGAAAACCCAGTCCAGGTTTAGGATTAGGGCCTAGGGCATGGCATGCCTGATCAGCTGTCTCTGGGGAGAGCTACTCCAGGGACTGAGTTGTGAACGCAGCTCAGGCTGAGGTTAACAAATCAGCTTGTGTCCAGTGAGTCCTCCAAAATCGGGTTTGGCCTGGGCCATGCAGATGTCTCTTACCCTGAGATTTTTATACAGCTCCAAACCACAGAAATTCCTTTAGGAAGGCTGGAGTAGTCCTGTTTTCTGATTCAGAAATCTCCAATATGGAGGGATTTAAAGTAGACCACGGGGGACAGATATCTGAAAACACAGATCAGGTTAGAATTCGAAACTGGGGCAGGGTAGGTCTGTTCTGATGGCTCTTGGGCTGGCTGCGTGGGTGGCAGGGTGGAGGTCCCCTCTCAGGATGAGTGACAGAATGTGTATTAGCGTCCAGGGAGGGCTTCTTAAATGGGAGTGGATTCAGAGGCCATGCATATTTCTCCTAATCTGGGGGGTTTTGTACAGCGCCACAGGGCACAGCTTCCTTCTGGAGGGCAGGGAGAGTCCTGTGGTATGGCTCCTGAGTCCCCAGTCTGGAAAGCTTGTGAGCCAGGACTCTGGAGAAAGAAGTCTGAGCACCCAAGCTAGGGTTTGGGAAACATCCTAGGGCATGGCAGGCCCGATCTGCAGATGCTGAGTTGAGCTCCTCAGGATCTGAGCTTAGGGCAAATGTCAGGTATTTGCTCAGACTAAAATGTGTGGAGACTAGGGCTACCATAATTTGAGGTGTTCTCCCGTGGACATGGAGGTTTCTCCTGCATTGGGGGTTCTGTGCAATGCCGAATAGCCAACTTTCATTCTGGGAGATGGGTGGAGTCTTCTTGTATGGCACTAAGGTACCCCATTTGGAGGGATTCATGAGCAGGGCTCTGGGGATGGATGCCTAAAAACACAACATAGTGTTAGAGATAGGGCATAGGGGCATATCAGGTCTAATCTGCCAACTCTGGCTTGTGGATAAGGACTCTGAGGACATAAGTCTGAAAATCCAATCTAGGTCTAGGGTTTGGGCCTATGGCATGGCAGGCCCAGTGTACAGACACTGAGGCGAGCTCCCGGAGAATCAAAGTTAAGGCGAGTGTCAGGAGGTTGCTAAGGCTGAAGTTTGTGTCCATGCCATCCACCGAATGTGGGGTGGCCTCAAGCAGCGTTGGAGGTTTCTCCCGCTCTGGGGCTTGTGTGCAGTTCCAGAGTTTGGTCGATTCCGTGGATACATGTTGTCTACTTTTATCGTTCAGGGGTCCCCCACATGGAAGGATTTGAGAGCAGAGTTCCACATATGGATGCCTGAAAACCCAAGCTACAGTAAGGGTTAGGTGCTAGTCGCATGTCAGTCCTTATATCCTGGCTCTGGGGTGAGCTACCCATTGGCCTTTTTTGAAAATGGGGCTTACGTTAAGGGTCACAATAGTTGTTTGTGCCCAGGGCAGCATGCAAAAGTGGGCGTGGCCTCAGGGCCTACGCAGATTTCTTCCAACTCTGAGGGTTTTACATAGCTCCAAAATGCACAGTTTTCTTTGGGGGACAGGAAGAGTTCTTTTCGTCACTCGGGGGTCCCCCATATGGAGGGATTCAAGAGGAGGGCGCTGGTTGTGGATGCCTGAAAACCCAACCGAGGGTTAAGAATAGGGCATAGTGGCATGACAGGTCGGGTCTGCTGGCTCCGGGGTCAGCTGTCCCGGTGGCTGATTAGAGTACGGGACACAGATTGTGTCAGAATTCATATTAGTGTCCATTGTAGTGTACAAAATTGGGGTGGTATCAGGGGCCATGCACCTTTCCCCCAATCTCTGGGTTTTGTGCAGCTCCATAGGGCACAGTTTCCTTCTGGTGAACATGGAGAGCCCTGTGGTGAGGCCCTGGAGCTCCCAATCTGGAGTCCTTTCACTCCAGGACTCAAGGAATGAAATTCTAAAAATCCAAGCTTGGTGTATGGTTAAGGTCTAGGCATGAATCTACGATCCGCAGATTCTAAGGCAAGCTCCCCCAGACTCTGAAGTTAGGGCAAGTATCAGGCATTCACTCAGAGCAGACTAGAATTTGTTTCCACTAGGGCTGTCGAATGTGTGGGTGGCCTCCTGGGTCCATGGTGTTTTCTCCTGCTCTGCAGGTTTTTCACAGCTTCAAAGAGCATGGTTTCATTTTTGGGGAGAGGTGGAGTCCTGTTTGTATGTCTAGGAGATCCCCATATGGAAGGATTTGAGAGCAGGGCTCTGGGTTTGGATACCTGAAAACCCAACCTGGGGATAGCATTAGGCACTGGGGGCATGGCAGGCCAATCTGCCAACTCTGGGGCCAGCTACATGGATGGCTGACTGGAGGCTAAGGCTGAGGGACAGAATGTGTTTAGGATCCAGGGTTGGGTTCCATCAAAGGTTGTGGCCTTTTGGCCATGCAGGTTTCTCTAAGTCTCTGGGTTTTGTGCAGCTCCATTGAGCATGGCATCCTTCTGGTGGTAGGCAGAATCCCATGGTATGTCTCAGGAGTTCTCTATCTGGAGGGCTTGAGAGCCAGGACTCTAGGGATGGAAATCTGAAGAGCCATACTAGGGTTAGGGATAGGGCCTACGGCATGGCAGTCCCCATCTACAGACGCTGAGACGAGCTCCCATGGATTTCAGGTTAAGGAAAGTGTCAGGAGGTCGCTCAGGCTGGAGTTTGCTTCCATGTGATCGGCAAAAATGGGTGTCACCTCATGGGGCCATGGAGTTTTGTCCTGCTCTGGGCTTTTTGCACAGTTACAAAGAGTTTGGTCTATTCTGGTTGATGGGTTGTGTCCTGTTTTATATCCCAGGTGTCCCTCATATGGAAGGATTTGAGAGCAGCGTTGTGGGTTGGATGCCTGAAAACACAACCTACGATAAGGGTTAGGCCCTAGTAGCATGGCAGTCCTTATACCCTGTCTCTGGGGTGAGTTACCCATGAGGCTGTGTTGAAAATGGGGCTCAGGCGAAGGATCACAATGGGTATTTGTGTCCAGAGAGGCCTGCAAGGTGGGCGTGGCCTCAGGGCCTACACAGTTTTTTTCCAACTCTGAGGGTTTTACATAGCTCAAAAAGGCAAGGTTTACTTTTTGAGGGCAGTAAGAGTTCTGTTTTGTCTCAGGGGTCCCCCATATGGAGGGATTCGAGTGGAGGGCTCTGAGTATGGATGCCTGAAACGCCAGCCTAGGGTTAGGATTTGGGCCTATGGGCATGGCAGGTCTGAACTGCTGGCTCTGGGGTCAGCTATCCCGGTGGCTTATTGGAGGATGGGACTCAGGTTGTGTCAGACTGCATAATATTGTCCACGATGGAGTATGAAAGTGGGCTGGCATCATGGGCCATGCACATTTCCCCTGATCTAGGGGTTTTGCGCAGCTCCATAACACACAGTTTCCTTCTGGAGGTCATGGAGAGTCCTCTGGGGTGGATCCAGAATCCCCAGTCTGGAATGATTGCATTCCTGGATGCAAGGAATGGAATTCTGAAAACCAGAGCTCAGTGTATGGTTAGGGTGTAGGGCATGGATGACCTATCTATAGATTCTAAGGCGAGCTCCCCAGACTCTGAAGTTAGGGTGAGTCCCAGGCATTCACTCAAACCTTACAAGATTTTACGTCCACCTGGGCTGCCAAATATGTGAATGGCCTCCTGGGTTTGGAATTTTCTCCTGCTGGGGTTGTTGTGCAGCTACCAAAAGTATGGTTTCACTGTGGGGGAGACATGGAGTCCTGTTGCATGGCTCATGAGTCCCCATATGGAAGTATTTGAGAGCAGGGCTCTGGGTATGGATTCCTGAAAACCCAACGTAGGTCAGCATTATGGACTAGGGGCATGGAAGGTCTGATCTGTTGTCTGGGGGCCAGATATGTGGGTGGCTGATTGGACATCGGGGCTCAGGTTGAGGAACAAATTGTGTATTAGTGTCCTGGTTCAGGTTCTGTAAATCAGGGAGGCCTTGTTGGTCATGCGGGTTTCTCCTAAACTCTGAGTTTTGTACAGCTCCAAATAGTATGGTTTCATTCTGGGGGAGAGGGGGAGACCTGCTGTATGAATCAGGGTTCCCCATATGGAGGGATTTGAGAGCAGGGTTTTGGGAGTGGATTCCTGAAAACCCAGCCCAAGTTTAGGATTAGGGACTAGGGGCATGGCAGGTCTGATCTGCCAACACTGCGGCCAGCTATGTGGGTGGCTGCCTGGAGGTCGGTCTGAGGGACAGAATGTGTATTAGTGTCCTTGGTCGAGTTCTGAAAATCGTAGAGTCCTCATTTGCTGTGCAGGTTTCTCCTAATCTGGGGTTTGTGTGCAGCTCCAGTGAGCACGGTTTCCTTCTGGAAGGTAGGCAGAGACCCATGGTGTGACTCCAGAGTACTCTTTCTGGAGGGTGTGTGCCAGTCCTCTTGGGATGGATAGTGTCCTGGGTCGAGTTCTGAAAATCATAGAGGCCCAATTTGCCGTCAGGTTTCTCCTAATCTGGGGTTTGTGTGCAGCTCCAGTGAGCACGGTTTCCTTCTGGACGGTAGGCAGAGACACAACATGTAGCTACAGAGTACTCTATCTGGAGGGCCTGTGGGCCAGTACTCTTGGAACAGAAGTCTGACAACAGAAGCTAGGGTTATGGTTAGGTCGTAGGGCATGGCAGGTCCAATCTACAGATGCTGATACGAGCTCCTAGGGATCTGAGGTGAAGGCGAGTGTCAGGAGGTCACTCAGGCTGGAGTTTGTGTCAATGCTATCTGCCTAATGTGTGAGTGGCCTCATGGGGCTATGGAGTTTTGCCCCGCTCTGGGATTTTTGCACAGTTCCAAATACTTTGGTTTATTCTGAGGGATAGGTGGTATCCAGTTTTACAGCTCGGGGGTCCCCCATATGGAGGGATATGAGAGTAGGTTTCCAGGTATGGATGCTTGAAAACCCAAACTACTATAAGGATTAGGTCCTAGTGGCATGGCAGTCCTTATATCCTGGCTCTGGGGTGAGCTGCTCATAGTGCTGTGTTGAAAATGAGCCTCAGGCTAAGGATCACAATGGGTGTTTGTGTCCAGGGCAGTCTGCAAAAGTGGGCGTGGCCTCAGTGTCTACTCAGGTTTCTTCCAACTCTGGGGGTTTTACATAGCTCAAAAAGGCAAGGTTTTCTTCTGGGGAGCAGGAGCAGTTCTGTTTTGTGGCTCACGTGTCCCCAGTGTGGAGTGATTCGAGTGGAGGGCTCTGGGTATGGATGCCTGAAACCCAAACCAAGGGTTTGGTTTAAGGCCTAGGGGCATGGTAGATATGATCTTCTGGCTCTATGCCAGCTGTCCCAGTACCTGATTGGAAGACGGGATTCAGGTTGTGTCAGACTGCATATTAGTGTCCAAGGTGGACTATGAAAGTGGGGTGGCATCGGGGGCTGTGCAGGTTTTCCCTGATCTAGGGGTTTTGAGCCGCTCCATAGGGCAAGGTTTCCTTCTAGAAGGCAGAGAGAGTCCTGCAGTGTGGCTCCAGATTCTCTAATCTGGAGAGCTTGCTTTCCAGATCTTAAGGGATGGAATTCTGAAAACCAAAGTTTCCTTTATGGTTAGGGTGTAGGGCATGGATCCCTGATCTTCAGAAGCTGAGGCAAGCTCTCCAGATTCTGAAGTTAGGGTGAGTGTCAGGAATTTGCTCAGACCAGACTAGAATTTGTGTCCACTAGGGCTGCAGAAAGAGTCTGTTGTCTCCTGGGGCTATGGAGTTTTCTCCTGCTCTGGGGGATTTGTGCAGGCCCAAAAAGTATATCTTCATTCTGGGAGAGATGTGGAGTCCTGTTATATGGCACAGATGTCCCCATATGGGAGGATTAGAGAGCAGGACTCTGGGTATGGATGTCTGAAAATCCAACCTAGGGTTATCATTAGGGACTAGGGACATGGAGGGCCAATCTGCTGCCTCTGGGGCCAGCTACGTGTGGCTGACTGGGGGTCAGGGCTCAGGCTGAGGGCAGAATGTGTATTAGGATTCAGGGTTGTGTTCCATACAGGGGGGTTCCCTCGTTAGTCATGCTGGTTTCTTCAAATCTGTGGGTGTTGTGCAGCTCCAATGTGCACAATTTCCTTCTATGGTTTATGCAGAGTCGATGGTGTGGTTCTAGAGTTCTCTATCTGGAGTGCTTGTGTGCCAGGGCTCTCAGGATGGAAGACTGAAAACCAAATCCAGGGTTAGGGTTAGGGCCTAGGTCATGGCAGGCCCAATCTACAGATGCTGGATGAGCTCCTGGGGATCTGAAGTTAAGGTGAGTGTGAGGAGGTCGCTCAGGCTGGAGTTTGTGTCCATGCAATCTGCTGAATGTAGGGGTGGCCTGAAGGGGCCATGGAGTTTGCTCCTGCTCTGCAGTTTTTGCACAGTTCCAAATAGTTTGGCCTATTCTGGGGGATAGGTGGTGTCCTGTCTTATGGCTCATGGGTCCCCCATATGGAGGGATTTGAGAGCAGGTTTCCAGATATGGATGCCTGAAGATGCAACCTATGTTTAGGGTTAGGACCTCGTGGCATGGCAGACCTTATATCCTCGGTCTGCGATGAGCTACCCATGAGGCTCTGTTGAAAATGGGGCTCAGGCTAAGGGTCACAATGGGTGCTTGTGTCCTGGGCTGCCTGTAAATTTGTGCATGGCCTCAGGGGCAGCGCAGCTTTCTTCCACCTCTGAGGGTTATACATAGCTGAAAAAGCAAGGATTCTTTCTGGGGGCCAGGAGAAGTTCTTTTCTTTTTCTCAGGGATCCCCCGTGTGGTGGAATTCTAGAGCAAGGCTCTGGGTATGGATGCCTGATATGCCAACCAAGGTCTAGGGTTAGACTCTAGGGCATGGCAGGTCTGATCTGCTGGCTCTGGGGCCAGCTAACCTGTGACTGATCGGAGGACAGGACCCAGGTTGTGCCAGACTGCATATTAGTGTCCAGGGTGGATAACCAAAGTGGGGTGGCAGCATGGGCCGTGCAAGTTTGCCCTTATCGAGGGATATTGTGCAGCTCCGCAGAGAAAGGTTTCCCTATGGTGGGCAGGGAGAGTCCTGTGGGATGGCTCTGGAATCCCCAATCTGGATTCCTTGCATTCCTGGATTCAAGGGATGTAATTCTGAAAGCCCAAGCTCGGTTTATGTTTAGGGTATAGGGCATGGATCCCCGATCTGCAGATGTTGAGGTGAGCTCTCCAGATTCTGAAGTTAGGGTGAGTGTAAGGTATTCACTCAGACCAGACTAGAATTTGTGTCCACTAAGATTGCAGAATATGTGGGTGTCCTCCTGGGGCCATGGAGGTATCTCCTGCTGGGGGTTTTGTGCAGCTCCAATGAGCATGGTTTCCTTCTGGAGAGTAGGCAGAATCCCATGGTGTGGTTCTGGAGTTCTCTCTCTCTCTGGAGTGCTTGTGGGCCAGGGTTCTTGGAACATAAGTCTGAAAACCGAAACTAGGTTTAGGGTTAGGGCTTAGGGCATGCCAGGCCTAATCTTCAGAAGCTGGGCTAGCTCCCGGGGATCTCACTTTAAGGTGAGTGTCAGGGGTCGCTCTGGTTGGACTTTTGTCCATGCGACCTGCCAAGTGTGTGGGTGGCCTCATGGGGCCATGGAATTGCTCCTGCTCTCTGGGATATTTGCACAATTCCAAATAGTTTGGTGTATTCTGGGTGATATGTGCTGTCCTGTTTTATGGATCAGTGGTTCCCAGTATGGATGGACTTGAGAGCAGGACTCTGGGAATAGATGCCTCAAAACCCAACCTATGTTTAGGGTTAGGAACAAGAGGCATGGCAAGCCTTATATCCTGGGACTCAGAGCTACCCATACAGCTCTGTTGAAAATGTGTCTCAGGCTAACAGTCATAATGGGTGACTGTGTTCAGAGCGACTGGCAAGAGTGGCCATGGCCTCAGGACAACACGAGTTTCTTCTAATCCTGAGGGTTTACAGAGTTGCAAAAGGAAGGTTTCCTTCCAGCAACCAGGAATATTTCTGTTTTGTAGTTGAGGCCTCCCCTCTGTGGAGGTATTCAAGGAGAGAGCTCTGGGTATGGATGTCTGAAACTCCAAACAGGGTTATAATTCAAGCATAGGGGCATGGCAGGTCTGATATTTTGGCTTTGGGCCAGCTCTCCGGTGGCTGATTGGAGGACGGGACTCAGTTTGTTTCAGACTGTGTATTAGAACAAAAGTGGGTGGCATCGTGGGCTGTGCACGTTTTCCCTGAACTACGGGCTTTGTTGGGCTCCATAGGGTATGATTTCTTTTGCAGAGCAGAGCAATTCCTGTGGAGTGGCTCCAGAGACCCCAATCTGGAGCGATTGCATTCCAGGAGTCAAGGAATAGAATTATGAAAACCTAAGTTCTGTGTATGGTTAGGATGTATGGCATGGATCTCCAATGTGCAGATTCTGAGGCGAGCTCCCCAGAATATGAAGTTAGGGCGAGTTTCAGGCATTCACTCAAACCAGTCTAGATTTGTGTCCACTAAGGCTGCTGAATGCGTGTGTAACCTCCTGGGGCAATAGAGGTTTCCCCTGCTCTGGGGAATTTGAGGAGCTCCAAATAGTATGATTTCATTCTGGGAGAGATGTGGAGCCCTGTTGTATGGCAGAGATGTCCCCATATGGAGGGATTTGAGAGCATGACTCTGTGTATGGATGGCGGAAATCCCATCCTGCGGTTAGCATTAGGGACTAGGGGAATGGCAGGTCCAATCTGCCGACTCTTGGGCCATCTACGTGGTGGCTGACTGGAGGTCGCTGCTCAGGCTGAGAGACAGAATGTGCATTAGTATCCAGTGTCGGGTTCCATCAATGGGTGTAGCCTCATTGGCCATGCATGTTTCTCCTAATCTTGGGGTTTTGTGAATCTCCATTGAGAACGGTTTCCTTCTGTAGGTTAGGCAGAGTCCCATGGTGTGGTTCCTCAGTTCTCTATCTGGAAAGCTTGTGGGCCAGGACCATTGGGACAGAAGCCTGAAAACCTATGCCAAGGGTAGATTAGGGCCTAGGTCATGGCAGGCCCAATCTACAGATGCTGAGGCAAAATACTGGGATGTGAGGTTAAGTTGACAGTCAGGAGGTTGCTCAGGCTGGAGTTTGTGTCCATTCAATCTGCTGAATATGTGGGTGGTCTCATGGGGCCACGAAGATTTCTAGGGTCATGGTCCAGACCACTTGTTAGCGTCTAAGATTGCTAGCAACATTTCCAGCAGATCGGACGTGCCATGGCCCTAGGCCATCATCTCTGCTGGTTTTGCAGGCATCTGTCCCCAGATCTTATCTCAAATCCCTGAATATGGGGGAACCTGATGCACAAAACAGTAATCCTCCTTCGCCATGAGAGGAAACCTTGCATTTGGGGTGTGGATAAATCTCTCAGAGTCGGAGAAACCTGCATGGCGCATGAGGCCACGCCCACTCTTGAGGGTGGCCTTGGGCACAAACAGGCATTGAGATCCTCAAGCTGAGCCATGTTTTCATATAAGGCCCAACAGTAGCTGGACTAGGTGTCCGCAATGCAGGCTTGCCATTCCCTAGGGCCAAAGCCTAACCAAAAGGCAGGTTTTCCAGGAGCCCATACCCAGAGCCCCTCTCTGGATCTCTTTTTGGGGGACCCCTGAGACAAAAAAAACGGACTCCTCCCTTCCAGAAGCATGACACCAAACTATTGGGAGCCATGCAAAGCCCTACAGAAGGAGAATTTCCATGGCCGCATGAGGCCACGCCTACATTCTGTGGCCATCCTACACACAATATCCAGAGACAAAATCTGGAGCTACCGCCTCACACTCACCCTAATTTCAGATTCGGAGGAGCTCCCCTCAGGGTCTGCAGATCAGGAATGCTATACCCTCAGCCCTAAACCTAAACTGAGTTTGTGTTTTCAGACATCTGTCTCCAGAGCCCTGGCCCACACACCTTCAAGGCTGGTGCCTCCAGAGTTACACCGCAGACTGAGCCTCCCCTCCCAAAGGAAACTGTGCTCTTTACATTTGCCAAAACCCTAAAGATTAGGAGAAACCTACAAGGACCTCGAGGCCACCCCAATGTTGTAAGGTGACCTGGAAATAAAGCACACTCTGATACATCCTGAGAACCTACATCCAGTCAGACACCCAGATAGATGACCAGAGACAGGAGATTGAAGCCAACATGTTCCTAGTACCTAATCTAAACCCTAGCATTGGTTTTCAGGCATCTGTCCCCAGAGAGCTCGTCTGAATACCAACATAATGGGGTCCCTGAGGCACAAAACAGAACACCTCTTGTCCCAGAAGGGAAGCTTGCTATATGGAGCTGTGTCAAAGACTCAGGCAAGGAGAATCCTGCATGGTCCCTGAGCCATGGACAAAATCCAAGGTGTCCCTGGACACAAACCTGCATTGTGACCCATCAGCATGAGACTCCATTCAACTCAGCACCCTGGGTAGTTCGCCCCAGAGCCAGCGGATCGAACCTGCCATGTTTCTAGGCTACAATGGTAACATGGGGTGGGATTTCAAAGCATTCATGCACAGAGCTGTGCTATAGAATCATTACATATGGGGGACACTGCAGCCATCAACCAAGACTCCCCCTGTCTTGCAGAAGGAAACCTTGCTGTTTGGAGCAGCTCACAACACCCAGAGTTGGAATACGTCCATGGGCTCATGAGGCCACCCCGCCCTTAGGATGCCGTAATGGACACAAACTCCAGCCTGAGCAAACTTCTGACACTAGCCCTTACCTCAGATGCTGGAGATCTCGAATCAGCCTCTGCAAATTGTGCCTCCCATATCCTAGGCCCTAACCCTAATCCTAGTTGTGTTTTCAGTCTTCCGTCCCGAGAGTCCTGGTGTACAAGCCCTCCAGACTGGGAATTCTGGAGTCATAACGCAGCACACTGCCTGCATTTCAGAAGGCAAAAGTGACCTCTGGGACTGCACAAAAAACCCAAAAGAGGATCAACCTGCACGGCCCAAAGGGCAAAGAAATTTCATAGGGCACTGGTGCACTAATGATCTGTCTGGCACAGCTAAGCCCTGACCTCGTGACAGCCACCCATGTAGCTGGCTGCCTATCCAAGTGATGATACCTGCCATGCCCCTACGCCATCATCTCTACCCAACCTGGTTTTATAAGCCTGTGTCCCCAGAGGCCTGGGCTCAAATCCCTGCATATCAGGAAACATGATTCACAAATTAGAAGTCCTCCTGCCCTGCAGCAGGAAACCTTGCTACTGGGTTGTTTGTAAAACCCTCAGAGTAGGAGAAACCTGTATGGCCCATGAGGCCCCGCCCACTGTTGACGGCCTCCCTGGGCACAATCCTGCATTGTGACCCTCAGCCTGAGCCACGTTTTCAACTAAGGTGCCTCAGTATCTTGACCTAGAGTCAGCATATGAGGCCTGCCATGACCCTAGGCCCAAATCCTAACTCAAGGTTGAGTTTCTACACACCCATACACAGAGCCCTGCTCTCGAATCCCTCTTTTTTTTTTAAATTTATTTATTTATTTGATAGAGAAATCACAAGTAGGCAGAGGGGCAGGCAGAGAGAGAGGAGGAAGCAGGCTCCGTGCTGTGCAGAGAGCCTGATGTGGGGCTTGATCCCAGGACCCTGAGATCTTGACCTGAGCTGAAGACAGAGGCTTTAACCCACTGAGCAACACAGGTGCCCCTCTCAAATCCCTCTTTATGGGGACCCCTGAATTTGAAAGCAAGATTCCCCCTATCCCCCCCCCCCCCCCAATGACAGCATGCTATTTGGAGCTGTGCAAAACCCCCAAAGAGGGAGAATCTTCCATGGCCTCCTTCCATGGAACTTTCCCTATCTGGGGTTTAGATGCAGCTCCAAGCAGCAAGGTTTCCTTCTGGCGACAGGAGGTGTTGTTTTCTGTAGCCAATGATCCCCCAAACGTCTGAGTTTGAGACAAGGCCTCTGGAGACAGATGCCTGAAAACCTAAGCTAGTGTATAGATTTGGACTTAGGGCCATGTCAGGTTTAATCTTCTGTCTCTGGGGCCTTCTACCTGGGTGTCTGACGGGAGGTAGTTGCTCGGGTTGTGTCAGACCACGCAATTTTGTCCAGAGCATCATACGAAATTGAGGTGGCCTCAGGGGACTTCCAGGTTTCTCCTCACCTGAGGTTTCTTGACGCTCTAAAGGGACCAACTTCCTTCTTGAGGGCAGGCCCAGTCCTGTGGTGTGGCTATGGTATACCCAGGCTGGAGGGTTTGTGGTGCAGGACTCTGGGGATAGAAATCTGAAAACACCAGCTAGGGTTAGGATAATGGCTGAGGGTATGGCAGGCCCGATCTGCAGACCCTGAGTTGAGCTCCTCAGGATCTGACATTCAGGCGAATGTAAGGCAGAAAGCCAGGCTTTGTCTCTGGTTTTTGCATCTGAGAAGGGTGCAGAATGTAGAGGGGACCTCATGGGCCCATGGAAGATTCTTCCTTGATGGGGGTTTTTCACAGCTCCAAATAGCATTCTGTCATTGTGGGGGAAAGGAGAAATTCTGCTTTCTGATTCAGGGGTCCCCATGAGGAGGGGTTCGAGAGCAGGGCTCTGTGTATACATGCCTAGAAACCCAACCTAGGGTTAGGATTTGGGCCTAAGGTCATGGCAGGCCTCATATGCTGACTCTAGGTCAAGACACTGAGGTGCCTTAGTTGAAAACGTGGCTCAGGCTGAGAGTCACAATGCGGGATTTTCCCCAGTGTGGGCTTCAACAGTGGGCGGGGCCTCATGGGCCATGCAGGT
The DNA here is from genome assembly GCF_922984935.1 of Meles meles. Classification (NCBI taxonomy): domain Eukaryota; kingdom Metazoa; phylum Chordata; class Mammalia; order Carnivora; family Mustelidae; genus Meles; species Meles meles. The sequence continues at coordinate 3,576,589 of NC_060068.1, forward strand.
TTCTCCTACTCTGAGGGTTTTTTTTTTCCATTTTATTTATTTTTTCAGTGTAAGAGTATTCATTGTTTTTGCACAACACCCAGGCTCCATGCAAAACGTGCCCTCTCTATTACCCACCACCTGTTCCCCCAAACTCCCACCCCTGACCCTTCAAAACCCTCAGGTTGTTTTTAAGAGTCCATAGTCTCTTATGGTTCGCCTCCCCTTCCAAAATTTTTTTAATAAACATATAAAGTATTTTTATCCCCAGGGGCACAGGTCTGTGAATCGCCAGGTTTACACACTTCACAGCACTCACAATAGCACATACTCTCCCCGATGTCCATAGCCCCCTCCCCCTCTCCCAATCCCACTGCCCCCCAGCAACCCCCAGTTTGTTTTGTGAGATTAAGAGTCATTTATGGTTTGTCTCCCTCCCAATCCCATCTTGTTTCATTTATTCTTCTCCTATCCCCCTAACCCCCCATGTTGCTTCTCCATGTCCTCATATCAGGGAGATCATATGATAGTTGTCTTTCTCCGATTGACTTATTTCACTAAGCATGATACGCTCTAGTTCCATCCACGTCGTTGCAAATGGCAAGATTTCATTTCTTTTGATGGCTGCATAGTATTCCATTGTGTATATATACCACCTCTTCTTTATCCATTCATCTGTTGATGGACATCTAGGTTCTTTCCATAGTTTGGCTATTGTAGACATTGCTGCTATAAATATTCGGGTACCTGTGCCCCTTCGGATCACTATGTTTGTATCTTTAGGGTAAATACCCAGTAGTGCAATTGCTGGGTCATAGGGTAGTTCTATTTTCAACATTTTGAGGAAACTCCATGCTGTTTTCCAGAGTGGTTGCACCAGCTTGCATTCCCACCAACAGTGGAGGAGGGTTTCCCTTTCTCCGCATCCTCGCCAGCATCTGTCATTTCCTGACTTGTTAATTTTAGCCATTCTGACTGGTGTGAGGTGATATCTCATTGTGGTTTTGATTTGTATTTCCTTGATGCCGAGTGACGTGGAGCACTTTTTCATGTGTCTGTTGGCCATGTGGATGTCTTTTCAGAAATGTCTGTTCATGTCCTCTGCCCATTTCTTGATTGGATTGTTTGTTCTTTGGGTGTTGAGTTTGCTAAGTTCCTTATAGATTTTGGATACTAGCCCTTTATCTGATATGTCATTTGCAAATATCTTCTCCCATTCTGTCAGTTGTCTTTTGGTTTTGTTAACTGTTTCCTTTGCTGTGCAAAAGCTTTTGATCTTGATGAAATCCCAATAGTTCATTTTTGCCCTTGCTTCCCTTGCCTTTGCCGTTGTTCCTAGGAAGATGTTACTATGGCTGAGGTCGAAGAGGTTGCTGCCTGCATTCTCCTCAAGGACTTTGATGGATTCCTTTCTCACATTGAGGTCCTTCATCCATTTGGAGTCTATTTTCGTGTGTGGTGTAAGGAAGTGGCCCAATTTCATTTTTCTGCATGTGGCTATCCAATTTTCTCAGCACCATTTATTGAAGAGGCTGTCTTTTTTCCATTGGACATTCATTCCTGCTTTGTCGAAGATTAGTTGACCATAGAGTTGAGGGTCGATTTCTGGGTTCTCTATTCTGTTCCACTGATCTATGTGTCTGCTTTTGTGCCAGTACCATGCTGTCTTGATGATGACAGCTTTGTAATAGAGCTTGAAGTCCGGAATTGTGAGGCCACCAACTTTGGCTTTCTTTTTCAAAATTCCTTTGGCTATTCAAGGTCTTTTCTGGTTCCATATAAATTTTAGGATTATTTGTTCCATTTCTTTGAAAAAAATGGATGGTATTTTGATAGGGATTGCATTAAATATGTAGATTGCTTTAGGTAGCATGGACATTTTCACAATATTTTTTCTTCCAATCCAGGAGCATGGAACATTTTTCCATTTCTTTGTGTCTTCCTCAATTTCTTTCATGAGTACTTTATAATTTTCTGTGTATAGATTCTTAGCCTCTTTGGTTAGGTTTATTCCAAGGTATCTTATAGTTTTGGGTACAATTGTAAATGGGATTGACTCTTTAATTTCTCTTTCTTCTGTCTTGTTGTTGGTGTACAGAAATGCAACTGATTTCTGTGCATTGATTTTATATCCTGACACTTTACTGAACTCCTGTACAAGTTCTAGCAGTTTTGGAGTGGAGTCTTTTGGGTTTTCCACATATAGTATCATATCATCTGCGAAGAGTGATAGTTTGACTTCTTCTTTACCAATTTGGATGTCTTTAATTTCTTTTTGTTGTCTGATTGCTGAGGCTAGGACTTCTAGTACTATGGTGAATAGCTGTGGTGATAATGGACATCCCTGCCGTGTTCCTGACCGTAGTGGAAAAGCTTTCAGTTTTTCTCCATTGAGAATGATATTTGCGGTGGGTTTTTCATAGATGGCTTTGATAATATTGAGGTATGTGCCCTCTATCCCCACACTTTGAAGAGTTTTGATCAGGAAGGTATGCTGTACTTTGTCAAATGCTTTTTCAGCATCTATTGAGAGTATCATATGGTTCTTGTTCTTTCTTTTATTAATATGTTGTATCACATTGATTGATTTGCAGATGTTGAACCATCCCTGCAACCCTGGAATAAATCCCACTTGATCGTGGTGAATAATCCTTTTAATGTACTGTTGAATCCTATTGGCTAGTATTTTGGCGAGAATTTTTGCGTCTGTGTTCATCAAGGATATTGGTCTGTAGTTCTCTTTTTTGGTGGGATCCTTGTCTGGTTTTGGGATCAAGGTGATGCTGGCCTCATAAAATGAGTTTGGAAGTTTTCCTTCCATTTCTATTTTTTGGAACAGTTTCAGGAGAATAGGAATTAGTTGTTCTTTAAATGTTTGGTTGAATTCCCCTGGGACGCCGTCTGGCCCTGGGCTTTTGTTTGTTTGGAGATTTTTGATGCCTGTTTCAATCTCCTCACTGGTTATGGGCCTGTTCAGGTTTTCTATTTCTTCCTGGTTCAGTTGTGGTAGTTTATATGTCTCTAGGAATGCATCCATTTCTTCCAGATTGTCAAATTTGTTGGCGTAAAGTTGCTCATAGTATGTTCTTCTAATTGTCTGTATTTCTTTGGTGTTAGTTGTGATCTCTCCTCTTTCATTCATGATTTTATTTATTTGGGTCCTTTCTCTTTTCTTTTTGATGAGTCTGGCCAGGGGTTTACCAATCTTATTGATTCTTTCAAGGAACCAGCTCCTAGTTTCATTGATTTTTTCTATTGTTTTTTGTTGTTGTTGTTGTTTCTATTTCATTGATTGCTGCTCTGATCTTTATGATTTCTCTTCTCCTGCTGGGTTTAGGGTTTCTTTCTTGTTCTTTCTCCAGCTCCTTTACGTGTAGGGTTAGGTTGTGTACTTGAGACCATTCATGTTTCTTGAGAAAGGCTTGTACCACTATATATTTTCCTCTCAGGACTGCCTTTGCTGTGTCCTACCGATTTTGAACTGTTGTGTTTTCATTATCATTTGTTTCCATGATTTTTTTTTCCAATTCTTCTTTAATTTCCTGGTTGACCCATTCATTCTTTAGAAGGATGCTGTTTAGTCTCCATGTATTTGGGTTCTTTCCAGCTTTCCTCTTGTGATTGAGTTCTAGCTTCAGAGCATTGTGGTCTGAAAATATGCAGGGTATGATCCTAATCTTTTGATACCGGTTGAGACCTGATTTGTGACCCAGGATGTGATCTATTCTGGAGAAGGTTCCATGTGCACTAGAGAAGAATGTGTATTCTGTTGCTTTGGGATGAAATGTTCTGAATATATCTGTGATGTCCATCTGGTCCAGTGTGTCATTTAAGGCCTTTATTTCCTTGTTGATCTTTTGCTTGGATGATCTGTCCATTTCAGTGAGGGGGGTGTTCAAGTTCCCTATGATTATTGTATTATTATTGATGTGTTTCTTTGATTTTGTTATTAATTGGTTGATATAGTTGGCTGCTCCCACGTTAGGGGCATAGATATTTAAAATTGTTAGATCTTCTTGTTGGACAGACCCTTTGAGTAGGATATAGTGTCCTTCCTCATCTCTTATTATAGTCTTTGGCTTAAAATCTAATTGATCTGATATAAGGATTGCCACCCCAGCTTTCTTCTGATGCCCATTAGCATGGTAAATTGTTTTCCATCCCCTCACTTTCAATCTGGAGGTGTCTTCGCGTCTAAAATGAGTTTCTTGTAGGCAACATACTGATGGGTTTTGTTTTTTTATCCATTCTGATACCCTGTGTCTTTTGATTGGGGCATTTAGCCCATTAACATTCAAGGTAACTATTGAGAGATATGAATTTAGTGCCATTATTAGCCTGTAAGGTGACTGTTACTGTATATTGTCTCTGTACCTTTTGGATCTACTACTTTTAGGCTCTTTCTTTGCTTATTTCAATATTTCCTGTAGAGATGGTTTGGTGTTTGCAAATTCTTTCAGTTTTTGTTTGTCCTGGAAGCTTTTTATCTCTCCTTCTATTTTCAATGATAGCCTAGCTGGATAGAATATTCTTGGCTGCATGTTTTTCTCGTTTAGTGCTCTGAATATATCATGCCAGCTCTTCCTGGCCTGCCAGGTCTCTGTGGATAAGTCTGCTGTCAATCTAATATTTTTACCATTGTATGTTACAGATTTCTCTGCTTTCAGGATTTTCTCTTTGTCACTAAGACTTGTAAATTTTACTATTAGGTGACGGGGTGTGGACCTATTCTTGTTGACTTTGAGGGGGGTTCTCTGCATCTCCTGGATTTTGATACTTTTTCCCTTTGCCATATTAGGGAAATTCTCTCCAATAATTCTCTCCAATAGATCTTCTGCTCCCCTCTCTGTTTCTTCTTCTTCTGGAATCCCAATTATTCTAATGTTGTTTCATCTTATGGTGTCACTTATCTCTCGAATTCTCCCCTCATGGTCCAGTAGCTGTTTGTCCCTCTTTTGTTCGGCTTCCTTATTCTCTGTCATTTGGTCTTCTATATCACTAATTCTTTCTTCTGCCTCATTTATCCTAGCAGTGAGAGCCTCCATTTTTGATTGCACCTCATTAATAGCTTTTTTGATTTCAACTTGGTTAGATTTTCGTTCTTTAATTTCTCCAGAAAGGGCTTTAATATCTCCAGAGAGGGTTTCTCTAATATCTTCCATGCCTTTTTCGAGCCCGGTTAGAATGTTCAGAATCGTCATTCTGAACTCTTGATCTGACATATTACCAATGTCTGTGTTGATTAGGTCCCTAGCCTTCGGTACTGTCTCTTGTTCTTTTGTTTGTGGTGATTTTTTCCGCCTTGTCATTTTGTCCAGATAAGAGGATATGAAGGAGCAAATAAACTACTAAAAGGGTGGCAAAGACCCCAGAAAAATGCGCTGTAACCAAATGAGAAGAGACCCCAAATTGTGGGGGGGAGAAAGGGTATAAAAAGAGGTTCAGAAAAAAAAAGAAAAAAATTTAAAAAGTAAAACAAATAAAGAAAAAATATAAAAAAGAAAGAAAAAAATATATATATTTAGATGAACTAGTCAAAAAACATTACAAAAGAAAAGGGTAAAAGTTTTAAAAAATTTAGCAGAAGAAGAAAAAAGAAAAAAAATTGAAGTAGCCGCAAGACTAAAGAATCATGGGGAGAAAGCCATGAGTTCCGTGCTTTGCTTTCTCCTCCTCTGGAATTGCGCTGCTGTCTTAGGAATTGAATCTGCTTTCTCCTTGATAGATGAACTTCGTCCTGGCTGGATATTTTGTTGATCTTCTGGGGGAGGGGCCTGTTGTAGTGACTCTCAAGTGTCTTTGCCCGAGACGGGATTGCACCTCCCTTACCGGCGGCCGGATTAAGTAATCGGCTCGGGTTCACTTTTGGGAGCTTCTGTTCCCTGAACGCTTTCTGTAGAGTTCCAGAGGACGGGAATGAAAATGGCGGCCTCCCAGTCTCTGGCCTGGAGGAGCCGAGAGCCTGGGGCCCCACTCCTCAGTGCGCCCCCAGAGGACAGCACCCAATCACTCCTGTATCCCCAGCCTCTAGCCGCACTCCGAGCTCACCCAGCCCGCGACCAGTTCAAGGTAACCCCAAGCTGAGAGTTCAGTCCTCGGCTCTGTCTCTGCAGCTGGCTTCTCCGTTCTAATACCTGCGAGCTCTCCGACACTCCGACACCCCCGATCCTTCTGTGACCCTGCGGGACTTGGGGCCACGCTGACCCCGTGTGGGCTTCACCCTGGTTTAGCCTCTGGAGCAATGTCCCTCAGTGGAACAGACTTTTAAAAGTCCTGATTTTGTGCTCCGTTCCTCCGCCGCTTGCCGGGAGCCGGCCCCTCCCCCCGCGGTCTATCTTCCCGTCGTTTTAGATTCACTTCTCCGCCAGTCCTACCTTTCAGAAAGTGGTTGATTTTCTGTTTCTAGAGTTGCTGTTCTTCTTCACTTCGATCTCCCATTGGATTTGTAGGTGTTTGCAATGTTTAGATAAGCTATCGAGCTGATCTCCTGCTACCTGATGTATTCTCAGCCTGCTACTTCTCTGCCATCTTGACTCCTCCCCTACTCCGAGGGTTTTATTCACCCCAATAGCAAAGTTTCCTGCTGTGGGTCAGGACTTCCATTTTGTGGATCATGTTCCCCCATATGCAGGGATTTGAGACCGGATCTCTGGAGACAGTTGTCTATAAACCCTGATTAGGTAGAGATAAAGCCTAGGGCATGGTAGGTCTGTTCTGCTGGAAAGGGTGCCATCTCCCTGGATGGTTGACAGGAGTCAGGGCCCAGGCTTTGTCAAACTGAATATTAGTGCTCAGTGTTGTTTATGAAATTGCGGAGCCCTCATGGGCCTTGCAGGTTGATCCTCCTTTGGGGTTTCTGTGCTTATGGCCACTTATGCTTTCTGAAAGGCAGGCAGAGTGCTGCATTGGGGCTCCTGAATTCCCAGTCTGGAGGGCTTGTTCACCAGGACTCTGGGGGTGGAAGACTGAAAACACAAGCTAGGGTTAGTGTTAGGGCCTAGGGCATGGCAGCCCCAATCTCTAGAGCCTAAGACCAGAAAACCGGCATTAGGAAAAAAGGCTAGTGTCCGATGTCCACTCAAGCTGGAGTTTGTGTCCAGGAGGGCCGCCTAATGGAGGGGTGGCCTCAGGAGGCCATGCAGGTTTTCTCAATCTGGGGGTTGGGCGCTGCCCCAAACAGCAAGAGTCTCTTCTTCGGGACAGTGGGAGTGCTGATTGTTGGTTCAAAGGTTCCCCATATGGACCAATTCGAGAGCAGGTCCTACATATGGTTGCCTGAACAGCACACCTAGGGTACCCATTGAAGATAAGGGACAAGGCAGGCTCGATATGCTGGCTCTGGGGCGAGCTACCCAAGGGGCTGAGTTGAAAAGGATTCTCTCATGCTGAGGGTTACAATGCGAGTTTCTGTCCAGAACTACCTTCAAGTGTGGTTGTGGCCTCAGGGGCCATGTAGGATTCTACTACCCTGAGGGTTTGACACAGCTCCCAAGAGCAAAGTTTCCTTCTGGGGACAGGAATTTTTGTTTCTGTGGCTCAGGTATTCCCCAAATTTTGGCATTAGAGACCAGGCCTCAATGGACAGGTGCCGTACAACCTAAGCTAGGGTACAAATTAGAGCCTAGTTGCATGTCAGGTTTAATCTTCTGTCTCTGGGGCCATGGACCTGGGTGTCTGATGGGAGGTAGTTGCTTGGAGTGTGTCAGACTGTGCATTTTATCCTGGGCGACCTATGAAATTGTGATAGTCTCTGGGGCCTTGCAGGTTTGTCCTAATTCTGAGGTTTCCTGAAGGTCTAAGGGGCACAGCTGCCTTCTGAAGGGCAGGCACAGTCCTGTGGTGTGTGTATTGAATACCCAGGTGGGGCAGTTTGTGGGGAAGCAGTCTGGAGACAGAAGTCTGAAAACACTAACTAGGGTTAGGGTTAGGGCAGAGGGTATGGCAGGCCCCATTTGCAGACCCAGAGTGAATTTCTCAGGATCTGAAATTAAGGAGAGGGTGAGGCGGTAGCTGAGACCTTTGTCTCTGGATTTTGTGTCTAGGATGGCCGTGGAATGTACGGGTGGCCTTATGGGGCCTTGGAAGTGTCTCCCTTTCTGGGGATTTTGCCGGCTCCCAATAGTTTGGTGTCATTCTGGGGGAAAGGAGGAGTCCTTTTTTATCTCTTGGGTGTCCCCCCAAAACAGGGATCCCCAAGAAGGGCTCTGGGTACAGGTGCCTGCATAATCCACCTTGGGTTAGAATTTGGGCCTAGGGGCATGGCAAGCCCAATATGTGGGCTCTTGGTGCTGCTACTGGAGGGCCTCATTTGAAAACAGGGCACAGGATGGTGGTTACAATGTGTGTTTCTGCCCAAGGCGGCCCTCAAGAATGGGCGTGGCCTCATGGATCATGCAGGATTCTCCTACCCTGAGGTTTGACCTCCATCCCAACAGCAAGGTTTCCTGCCATGGGGAAGGAGGACTTCTGTTTTTGCATCAGGTTCCCCCATATGCAGGGATTTGAGATAAGGTCTGTGGACAGATGCCTGAAAACCCAGGTTGTGTAGATATGATGGCCTAGGGCCATTGCAGGTCTGAATTGCTGGATATGCGGGTAGATGTCTGGGTGGCTGATGGGGGGTCTGGTCTCTGGCTGTATCAGATAGAGCATTAGTGCACAGTGCGGCCTATGAAATTGGGGTGCCATTGAGGGCCGAGCAGGTTGATCCTCATTTGCAGTTTTTGGGCAGCCCCATAGGGCACATTTCCCTCCTGGTGGGCAGGCAAATTGCTGTGTTGTGGCTCCAGAAATCCCAGTAGAGAGGGCTTGCGGGCCAGGAGTGTGAGGACAGAAGTCTGAGAAGCTAGGGTTAGGTTTAGGGCAGATGACATGGCAGCCCCAATCTGTAGAGGCTGAAGTGAGTTCTCTAGCATCTGAATAAGGGCGACGGTCAGATGTTGCCTCAAGCTAGAGTTTGTGTCCATCCAGGCCAACTCATGGAGGGGTGGCCTCATGTGGCCACGGAGGTTTACCCACTCTGGGAATTGTGAGCTGTTCCAAAAAGAAAGGTTTCCTACTACAGGACAGGGGGAGTCCTGCTTGATGTCCTGCTTGATGACTCAAGGGTCCTAAATATGGAAAGATTTGATGGTAGGTCTCTACGTATGGATGCCTGTAAACTACAACTCATGTTCCCATTGGCACCTCAGAACAGAGTAGCTTCGATCTGCTGCCTCTGGGGTGATATACCCAAGGGGCTACGTTGAAATAGTTTCAAGCAGATGGGTCACAATGCTGGCTTCTGTCCAGGGAGAAGGGAGGCCTTTCAATGTGGTGGAGGCTCAGGGGCCATGCATGATTCTTTTAAGCAGAGAGTTTTACACAGCTTCAAATAGCAAGGTACACTTCTGGGGTCAGGAGGTATTGTGTTGTGTGCCTCAGGGACCCCCCATATGTTGGTATGTGAGACCAGGTCTCTTGGAATAGATGCCAGAAAACCTAAGCTAGGCCTAGGGACATGTCAGGTTCAATCTTATGTTTCTTGGGCCATCTACCTGTGAGTCTGACTGGATGTAGGTGTTCAGGGTGTTTCAGACAGCATATTTTTTTCCTGAGCAGCCTATGAATTTGGGGTGGCCTCGGGGTCCTTGCAGGTTTCTTCTAATCTGGAAGCTTTGGCAAGTGTAAAGGGCACAATTTCCTTTGCGATGGAAGCACAGTTCTGCGCTCTGGTTCCAGAGGTCCCATTTTGGAGATTTGTTGTGGAGGGCTGTGAGACAGAAGTCTGAAAACACAAACTTGGGTTAGGGTTCGGGCTGAGGGTATGGTAGACCCGATTGGCAGACCCTGAGGGGAGCTCCTCGGGATCTGAAATTAGGGCGAGTGTGAAGTGCTAGCTCAGGCTTTTGTCTCTGGATTTTGTGTCTAGGATGGCCACGGAATATAGGGGTGGCATCATGGGACCATAGAAGATTCTCTTTCTCTGTGGATTTTCCCTGGCTTCCAATAGTTTCGAGTCATTCTGGGGGGAGGGAGGAGTCCTGTTTTCTCTCTCAGGGGTCCCCCAATAGAGGGATTCCAGAGCAGGGCTCTGGGTACCGGTATCTGGAAAACACACCTTAGGTTAGGGTTTGGGCCTAGGGGCATGGCAAGTCCGATATGCAGGCTCTTGGTCCAGCTACTGAGAGGCCTCATTTGAAAACAGGGCTCAGGCTTAGGGTCACAATGAGGGTTTGTGCCCAAGCTGGCCCTCCAGAGTGACGTGGCTTCATGGACCATGCATGTATTCCCTGCCCTGAGGGTTTTACAACCATCCCAACAGCAACGTTTCCTGTCACGGGGAAGGAGGAGTTCTGTTTTGTGCATATTCCCCATATTCAGGGATTTGACCTAAGGTCTGGCACAGATGACTGAAAACCCAGGTTGGGTGAGATGAGGGCCTAGGGCCATGGCAGGTTCGATATGCTGGATAGGCTGCCAGTTGTCTGGGTGACTGATGGGAGGACTGGGCTCAGGCTGCCTCAGACTGAGAATTTGTACACAAGGCGGCCTATGAAATTGGGGTGTCTTTGAGGGTCATGCAGGTTTATCCTTATTTGGGGTTTTTGGGCGGCCCCAGAGGGCTCTTTTTTCTTCTGAACGGCAGGCAGAGTGCTGTGTTGTGGCTCCAGAAATCATCAATGGGAGGGCAGGTGGGCCAGGAGTGCGATGACAAAAGTCTGAAAACAAAAGCTTGGTTTAGGTTTAGGGCCTAGGGCATGGCAGACCCAATCTGCAGAGGCTGAATCAAGATCTACAGCATCTGAAGTGAGGGCGAGTGTCAGAAGTTCACTCAGGCTAAAGTTTGTGTCCATGATGGCCGCCTAGTGGAGGGGTGGCCTCATGAGGCCATGGAGGTTTTCAAACTCTGGGGGTTGTGAGCTGCTCCAAACAGCAAGTTCTTCTTCAGAACACAAAGACTTTGTTTGATGACTAATGGGTACACCATATTGAAGGATTCGAGAGCAGGGCTCTACATATGGGTGCCTGGAAAACCCGCCTTGTGTTACCACTGATGCCTAGAAACATGGGAGTTTTGATCTTCTGGCTCTGGGGCGAGCTACCCATGGGGCTCAGTTGAAATGGACTCTCGTGCTGATGGGTCATAATGCTGGTTTGTGTCCATGGAGACCCTGGAATGTGGCGGTGGCTCAGGGGCCATGCAGGATTCTCCTACCCTGAGTATTTACACAGCTCCAAAAAGCAGGTTTCCCTTCTGGGGTCAGGAGGTGTTCTGTATTGTGCCTCAGGTGACCCCACATATGTTAGTATTGAGAACAGGCCTCTCGTGACAGAAGTTTGAAAACCTAAGCTAGGGATCAGATTAGGGTCTAAGGGCATGTCAGGGCCAATATTCTGTCTCCTGGAAAATTGACCCGGGTGTCTGACTGGATATCAGTGCACAGGGTTTGTCAGACTGTGCATTTTTGTCCAGGGTGCCCTACGAAATAGGGGTGGCCTTGGGTGCCTTGTAGTTTTCTCTTAATCTGTAGGATTTTGGCAACTGTGATGGGCAGTTTCCCTCAGGAGGGCAGGCACACTCCTGTGGTGTGGCTACAGTACTGAACCTCAGCCTGGAGGGTGTGTGGACCAGGGCTTTGGGGCCAAAACTATGAAAACACAAACACAGGTTGTATTTAGGGCCGAGTTTAGGGCAAGTCTGATCTGCAGACCTTGAGGGGAGCACCTCATGATCTGAAATTAGGGCGAATGTCAGGCAGTAGCTCAGGCTTTTGTTTCTGGATTGTGTGTCTAGGATGGCCACGGATGTAGGGTTGGCCTCATGGAGCTATGGAAGATTCTCCCTCTCTGGTGATGTTGCTGGGCTCCCAACAGTTTGGTGACATTCTGGGGGAAAGGAGTTTGGTTTTTTTTATTTTGTTTGTTTTTTTTTTTTTTTTCCCAGCAAAAAGAAGGGTTCCATAACTGGGCTCTGGGTATGGGCTCCTGAAAACACCACGGGTTAGGATTTGGGCCTAAGAACATGGCAAGCATGATATGCGTGCTCTTAGTCCAAGTAACTAGGGGCTTTATTTGACAACGTGGCTCAGGATGAGGGTCACAATAAGTGTTTGTGCCCAATGCAGTCCTCCAAAGTGGGAGTGGCGTCTTGGGCCAAGCAGGTTTCTCTTACCATGAGGGTTTGACACCCATGTTGGAGTTGGGCTGAGGTTTTAGAGGTGTGATCTGCAGACCCTGAAGGGAGCTCCCCAGGATATGAAATTAGGGCAAGTGTGAGGTTGTAGCTCAGGCTTTTGTCTCTGGATTGTGTGTCTAGGTTCGGAAGTAATGTAGGAGTGGCCTCATGGGGCCTTGGAAGATTCCTTGTCTCTGGGGATTCTACCAGGCTCTCCATAATTTGGTGTCATTCTAGGGAAAGGGAAGAGTCATGTTTTCTGTCTTAGAAGCCCCACAAAAAAGGGATTCCAGAGACAGACTCTGGGTACAGGTGCCTAGAAAACACCATGTGAGTTAGGATTTGGGCCTAGGGGCAAGGCAGGCCTGATATGCGGGCTCTTATTCTAGCTCCCGAGGAGCCTTACTGAAAATAGGCTCAGGATGAGGGTCACAATGCGTGTATGTGCCCAGGGTGGCCCTCATGAGTGGACATGTCCTTATTGGCCATGCTGGTTTCTCTTACTTGGAGGGTTATACACCCATCCCAACAGTAAGTTTTCCTGCCATGGGGAAGAATGAGTACTCTTTTGTGCATCAGATTTCCCTATATGCAGGGATTTGAGTTAAGGTCGGAATACAGGTGCCTGAAAAGCTAGGTTGGGTAGAGATGATGGCGTAGTGCCATGGCAGGTCCCATCTGCTGGATATGTGGCCAGCTGTCTGGGAAGCTGACGGGAGGTCTGGGCTCAGGCTGTGTCAGAGCATTAATGCACAGGGTGACCTATGAAATTGGTGTGCCCTCTAAGGCTATGCAGGTGGATCCTCATTTGGGGATTTTGGGCAGCCACATAGGACACTTATTTCTTCTGGTGTGCAGGGAGAGTGCTGCGTTGTGGCTCCAGAATTCCCAGTCTGGAGAACTTGTGAGCCAGGAGTGTGAGGACGGAAGTCTGAAAACACAAGCTTGGGTTCGGTTTAGGGCCTAGGGCACAAAAGGCCCAATCTGCAGTGGCTGAATCAAGGTCTCCAATATCTGAAGTCAGGGCGAGTGTCAGATGCTCGCTCAGCCTGGAGTTTGTGTCCATGATGGCCACCAAATGGAGGGGTAGCCTCATGAGGCCATGGAGGTTTTCCCATGCTAAGGGTTGTGAGTTGTCCCAAACAGCAATGTTTCCTTCTGAGGGAAAGGGGAAGTACTGTTTGATGGCCCCAGGGTCCTCCATATGGAAATATTTGAGAGCAGGTTCAACGTATTGATGCCCGGAAACCCCACGTCTCATTACCGTGCACATTCCATCTGCTGGCTCTGGGTTCAACTACCCTGGGGGCTGATTTGAAGTAGAGTCTCATGCTGATGGGTCTCAATGCAGGTTTGTATTCAGGAAGACCTTGGAATGTAGTGGTGGCTCAAGTGCCATGCAGGATTCTCCTACCCTGAGGGTTTGACACAGTTGCCAATAGCAAGGTTTCCTACTGAGGACAGGAGGTGTTTGGTATGTGGCTCGGGGACACCCCTATGTTGGTACTGGAGAACAGGCGTCTGGAGAATGATACCTGAAAACTTATGCTGGGGTTAAGATTAGGGCCTAAATGCATGTCAGATTCAATATTCTGTCTCTAGGGACCATTTACCTGGGTGTCTGACTGAAGGTAGGTGCTCAGGTGTGTCAGATGGTGCATTTCATTTTCCAGAGTGGCCAAGGAATTTGGCGTGGCATCAGGGGCCTTTCAGTTTCTCCTAATCTAGATGGTTTTGGCAACTGTGAGGGGCACATTATCCTTTGGGTGGGCAGCCACAGTCCTGGATAGTGGCTTCAGACGCCCCATCCTGGAGGGCATGTGGCCAGGGTGTTGGGGACAAAAGTCTGAAAACACAAACTCGGGTTAGGTTTAAGGCCGAGGTTATGACAGGTCCAATCTGCAGACCCTGAGGGGAGCTCCTCGGGATCTGATATTAGGGTGAGTGTGACACGGTAGCTCAGGCTTTTGTCTCTAGATTGTGTGTCTAGGATGGCCTCAGAATGCTGGGGTGGCCTCATGTGTCCATGGAGGATTCTCTTTCTCTGGCGTTTCTGCCTGGCTCCCAATACTTTGGTGCCATTTTGGGGGAAGGGAAGAGTCCTGTTTTTCTCTGTCTCTGGGGTTCCCCTAAAACAGGGATTCCAGAAAAGGTCTCTGGGTACAGGAGGAGTTTTTTGTTTTGTTTTGTTTTGTTGTTTATTTGTTTGGTTTTGTCTCAGGGGTCCCCTGTGTGGAGGGATTTGAGAGGAGGCCTCTGGGTATGGACGCCTGAACTCTACATTTGGGTTAGGATTAGGGCCAAGGGACCAGGCTGGTCTGACATGCTGGCTCTGGGGTTATCTGTTAAAGTGGCTGATTGGAGGACGGGACTTAGGTTGTGTCAGACACTGTATTAGTGTCCCGGGTAGAATGTGAACATTTGGTGGCTTCAGGGCCATGCATGTTTCCCCTGATCAAAGGGTTTTGTCCAACTCTTTAGGGCATGGTTTCCTTATGGAAGACAAGGTGAGTCCTGTGATATGGATCTAGTGTCCCCAATCTTGAGGGCTTGAATTCCAGGACTCAAGGGAGGGAATTTTGAAAACCCAAGCTCATGTATGGTTAGGGTGTAGGACATGTATCCCTGACCTGCATATGCAGTGGCGAGCTCCCCAGATTCTGGAGGTAGGGTGGTGTCACATATTCCCTCACAACAGACTAGAATTTGTGTCCATTGAGGCTGCTGAATATATGTGTGGCTACCTCGTTCCATGGAGGTTTTTCCTGCTCTGGGGTTTTGGAGCAGATCCAAATAGTATGGTTTCATTCAGCGTGAGAGTTGGAGTTCTGTTTTACTGCTCAAGGGTCCCGATACGGAGGGCTTCGACAGCGGGCCTCTGGGTATGGATGCCTGACAACACAGCCTAGGGTAAGCATTAGGGAATAGGGGAACCCAGGTCTGATCTGCTGACTCTGGGCCTAGCTACGTGGGTGACTGACTGTAGATCGGGGCTCAGGGTGAGGGACAGAATGTTTATTAGTGTCAGATTTGGTTTCTGTCAATGGGGGTGGCCTCGTTGGTCATGCCAGTTTCTCCAAATTTGGGGGTTTGTGCAGCTTTATTGAGCATGGTTTCCTTCTGGAGGGTAGGCAGAGTTCCAGGGTTTCCACTCAGAGATCTTTATCTGGACAGCTTGTCTGCGAGGACTTTTGGGAAAGAGTCTGAAAGCCATGCTGTGATTAGGCATGGCAGGCCCAATCTACAGACGCTGAGGCAAGCCTCAGCAAGGATCTGAGGATAAGGTGTGTGTCATGAGGTAACTAAGGCTAGAGTTTGTGGCCATGCGATCCACCAAATGTGGGGGTGGCCTCATTGGGCCATGGAGTTTTCTCTTGCTCTTTGGTGTTTGTGCAGTTCCAAATAGTTTAGTCTCTTCTGGGGGATAAATGGTGCCCTGTTTTATGGCTCAGGGGTTGCCCATATGGAAGGATTGGCTATCAGGGCTGTGGTAAGAAATCCAGAAAAACCAACCTACATTGTGAGTTAGGCTCTAGGGGCATGGCAGGCCTTATATCCTGGTTCTGGTGTGAGTTACCTATGGGGCTGTGTTGAAAATGGGGCTAAGGCTTAGGGTCAAAATGTGTGCTTGTGTGCAGAGCGACTTGCATAATTGGTCGTGGCCTTAGGGGCACTGCAGATTTCTTCCCACTCTAATGGTCTTACATAGCTTCAAAAAGCAAGGTTTTATCCTGGGGGGTAGAGGAGTTCTGTTTGTGGCTGAGGGGTACACTATGTGGAGGGATTCAAGAGGAGGGGTCTGGGTATGCATGACTGAAACTCCAAACTCTTGTTATGATTAGATCCTAGGACCATGGAAGACACGATCTGCTGGCTCTAGGGCCAGCTCTCTCAGTGCCTGATTGGAGGACAGGACTCGGGTTGTGTCAGACGGTGTTTTACTGTCCAGGGTGGAGAACATAAGTGGGCTGGCATCAGGGGCCGGGCACTTTTGCCCTGATTGAGTGGTGTTCTGCAACTCCATAGGGCACTGTTTCCTTCTACAGCACAGGGAGAGTCCTGTGGGATGTCTACAGAGTCCCCAACATGGAGGCTTTGCATTCCAGGACTCAAGGGATGGAAATCTGAAAACCCAAGCTTGGTTAGGGTGTATAATGGATTCCCAATCTGCAGTTGCTGAGTGGAGCTCTCCAGATTCTGAAGTTAGGACGAGTGTCAAACATTCTTTCAGACTAAACTAGAAGTTGTGTCCACTAGGACTACCGAATCTGTGGTTGGCCTCTTTGAGCCATGGAGGTTTCTCCTACTCTGGGGTTTTGGGTAGCTAAAAATAGTTTTGTTTCATTTTGGGGAAAAGTGGAGTCCTGTTGTAAATCTCAGGGGTCCCCATATGGCAGGAATCGAGAGCAGGGCTGTGGGCATGGATGCCTGAAAAACCAAACTACGGTTAGCATTAGGGACTAGAGGAACTCAGGTTTGATCTCCTGAATCTGAGGCCAGCTACATAGGTCGCTGACAGGAAGCCAGTCTCAGGCTGAAGGACAAAAAGTGCATTAGTGTCCACGATCGTTTTCTGTCAATGAGGGTGACCTCGTTGGCCACAAAGTTTGCTCCTAATCTGGGGATTTTGTGCTGATATGGTGAGCATGGTTTTCCTCTGGAGAGTAGGCATAGTGCCATGGTGTCACTCTGGAGTTCTCTACCTGGAGAGCTTGTGGTCCAGAACTCTTAGAACCAAAGTCTGAAAACCCATGATGCAGTTGGGGTTAGGGCCTAGGGCATGGCAGGCCCAATCTACAGATGCTGAGGCCAGCTCGTGGAGATATGTGGTTAAGACGAGTTTCAGGAGGTCGCTCAGGCTGGAATTTGTGTCCATGCATAACGCCAAATGTGGGGATGGCCTCGTGGGGCCAAGGAGTTTTCTCCCACTCTGGGGATTCTGTGCAGATCAAAAAATATGGTCTATTCTAGGGAATAGATGATGTCTTAAATTGTGGCTCAGGAGTCCCCATAGAGGGATATGAGAGTAGGCTTCCAGGTATGGATGCCTGAAGGCCAAACTATGTTTAGTGTTACGTCCTTCTGACATGGTAGACGGTATATCCTGGCTTTGGGTTGAGGTACCTATGGGGGGGCAGTGTTGAAAATGGGGCTCAGGCAAAGGGTCACAATGGGTGTTTGTTTGCAGGGTGGCCTGAAAAAGTGGACGTGGCCTCAAGGACAATGCAGGTTTCTTCCAACTGCGATGGTTTTACATGGTTCGAAAAAGCAAGGTTTCCTTCTTGGGGCAGGATGAGTTCTGTTTTGTGTCTAAGGGGTCTCAGGTGTGGAGGGATTTGAGAGAAGGGCTCTGGGTATGGATGCCTGAATTCCCAACCTAGGGTTAGGATTGGGGCCTAGGAGAATGGCAGGCTCAATACACTGGCTCTACGCCCAGATTCCAACAGGCCTTCTTTGAAACCAGTACTGAAGTTGAGGGTCACAATGTGGGTTTTGCCCAGGGAAGCCCTCAAATGTGGGCGTGGACTCATGGGCCATGCAGGTTACTCCTAGTCTGAGGGTTTTACACCCACACCAACAGCATTTTAACTCAGCCTCCATGTTGCTCACACCAATGCCACCACATCTAACCTACCATGTTCCTAGGCTCCAATATTAACCCTATGTTGGTTTCCCAGGCATCCATATGGAGAGCCCTGCTCTCGAATCTTTCCAGGTAGGGGAAACTTGAGCCATCAAACAGGATTCCCCTGTCCGACAGAAGAAAACCTTGTTGTTTAAACCTTCACACACCAACAGAGTGGGAAAACCTCCATGGCCTCATGAGGACACCCCCAAATTATGTGGCCATCATGAACAAAAATTCCAACATGAGTGAATAAGTGCCCTTACTTAAGGTATAGGGATCTCGCCTCAGCCTCTACATTTGGGCCTGCCATATCTTAGGACCTAAAGCTAAGCCTAGCTTGTGTTGTTGGACTTCTTTCCTATCACTGCTGGCCCACAAGCCCTCCAGATGGGGAATTCTGGAACCACAACACAGCATGTTGCCAGCCCACCAGAGGGAAAAAGTGTCCTATGGGCCTACACAAAAAACTCAAAAGAGGACCAAACTGCACAGCCCTCAAGGGCACTCAAAAATCATAGGCCTCCCTCTGCACTTATGCTCTGTCTGACACAGCCTGTGCCCTGACATCCTGGCAGCCACCCAAATAGCTGGCTGCCTATCCAGCAGATTGAACCTGCCATGGCACTAGGCCATCATCTCTACTCAACCTGGGTCTTCAGGCATCTGTCCCCAGACCTTATCTCAAATACCTACACATGGAGGAACCTAATGCACAAAACAGAACTCCTCCTTCCCCATGGCACAAAGCCTTGATGTTGGGATGGATGTGATATCCTTGGAGTAGGAGAAACTGCATGGTGTATGAAGTGATGCCCACAGTTTAGTGCCGTCCTGGGTACAAATGCCCATTTTGACCATCATCCTGAGTCCAGTTTGAAATAAGGCCCCTCAGTAGATTTACCAAGAGCATGAATATCAGGCCTGCCATAAATCCTTAGGCCCAAATCCTAACACATGTTGTGGGTTTCAGGCACCCGCACCCAGAGACCTGATCTGGAATCCCTCCTTTTGTGGGACCCTTGAGAAAGACAACAGGGCACCTCCTTTCCCCCAGAATGACACAAAACTTTTGAGATCCAGACAAAACTCCCAGAGAGGGAGAATCATCCATGGCCCCATGAGTCTACCCCTACATTCCGGGGCCATCCTAGATACTAGACACAAAAATCCAGAGACAAAAGCTTCAGTTAACACCTCACACTCGCCCTAATTTCAGATCCCAATTAGCTCGCCTCAGGGTCTGCAGATCGGGCCGGCCATACCCTCTGCCCTAACCCTAGTCCTAGTTTCTGTTTTCAGACTAATTTCCCCAGAGCCCTAGCTCACAAAAATCCCATGCTGGGGTCCCCAGAGCAGCACCACAGGACTGCGACATCCCTCCAGAAGGAAACTGTGCCCTTTAGAGCTATTAAAACACTCCAGATTAAGAGATACCTGCAAGGCCCCCAAAGCCACAATAATTTCGTATGCTGCCCTGCACAAAAATGAGCATTCTGACAAACCCTGAGCACCTACCTCCAGTCAGACACTCAGGAAGATGGCACCAGAGACACGAGATTGAAATTGACATGCCCCTCAGCCCCAATATGAACTCCTGCTTAGGTTTTCAGGCATCTGTCCCCAGAGGCCTGGTCTCGATTATCAACATATGGGGGATCCTTGAGCCCCAAAACAGAACATATCCTGACCCCAGAAGGAAACCTTGCAATTTGGAGCTGTGTCAAACTGCATGGTAGGAGAATCCTGCATATCACTTGAGCCACCACCACATTCCAAGGTCGTCCTGGACATACACCTGCATTGTGACTCATCAGCTCAAGGCTCCATTTCAACTCAGCCCCCTTTTAGACCGTCCCAGACCCAGGAAATCAAACTTGCCATGTTTCAAGGTAACAATGGCAATGCTAGTTGGGGTTTCCAGGCATCCATATGTAGAGTCCTGCTATCGAATCTTTCCATATAGGCAGCTTTGAGCCATCAAACAGTACTCCCCTTGTAATGAAGAAGGAAACCTTGTTTGGAGCAGCTCACAACCCCAGAGTGGGAAAACCTCTATGGCATCATGGGGTCACCCCTACATTAGGTGCCCTCGTTGACACAAACTCCAGCATAAGTGAACGTCTGACACTCGCCCTAATGTCAGATGCTAGAGATCTCGGTTCAGAGTCTGCAGATTGGGCCTACCGTGCATTAGGCCCTAAACTTAACCCTAGCTTGTATTTTCACACTTTTCATCCTCACATTCCTGGCTCAAAAGCCCTTGAGATTGGGAAATCTGGAGCCACAAAGTAGCACTATGCCTGCCCACCAGAAAGAAAATAGTGCCCTATGGGGCTGCCCCAAATCATCAAGTGAGGATCCACCTCTATGGCCCTTGAGAGCACCCCAATTTCATAGCCCTCCCTGTGCAGTAATGCTCTGTCTGAGAAAACCTGAGCCCAGACCTCCCCTCAGACACGCAGACAGATGGCGGCATATCAAGCAGATGGGACCTGCCATTGCCCTGGGCCGGCATCTCTACCCAACCTGACTTTTCAGGCATCTGTAATCCGACCTTATCTCAAATCCCTGCATATGGGGAAACCTGATGCACAAAAGAGTACTACTCCTTCTCCATGGCAGGAAAACTTGCTGTTGGGATGAGTGTATCAGCCTTGGAGTAAGAGAAACCACCATGGCCCATTAGGCCATGCCAACTCATGAGGACCGCCCTGGGCACATACATGCATTGTGACACTCAGCCTGAGCCTGTTTTCAGTAAGGCACCATCGGGAGCTGGACTAAGAGCAAGCATATCGGGCCTTCCTTGACCCTAGACCCGAATTCTAACACACAGTGTTGTTTTCCAGGCAACTGTACCCAGATTCCGTCTCTGGAATCCCTCTATTTGGGGACCCCTGAGATAGAAAACAGGACTACTCCCTTCCCATAGAATGACACCAAATTATTGAGAGCCTGGTAGAATCCCCAGAGACAGAGAATTTTCCAAGGTCCCATGAGGCCACCCCTACACTGCTTCCAATCCTAGACACACAATCCAGAGACAAAAGCCTAAGCTATAACCTCACACTTGCCCTAATATCAGATCCCAGAGAGCTGCCATCGGGGTCTGTGATCGGACCTCCACAACCTGGGTATTAACCATAACCCGAGTTTGTGTTTCCAGACTTCTGATACCAAAGCCCTGGGCAAATACACACTGCAGGCTGGGCCATCCGGAGCCACACCACAGGACTGTGCCTGCACTCCCGAAGTAAACTGTGCCATTTACAGTTGCCAATTCCCTCCAGCTTACGAGAACCCTGCAAGGCCCCTGGAGCCTACCCAATTTTGTATGCTGCCCTTGGCAAAATGTGCAGTCTGAAAAACCCAAAGCACCTACCTCCAAGCAGACACGCAGATAAATGGCCCTAGAGACAGAAGATTGAACCTGATATGCCCCTAGGCCCTAATCTGAACCCTAGCTTAAGATTTAAGGCATCTGTCCCCAGAGGCCTGGTCTCGAATACCAGCATAGGGGGTCCCTGAGCATAAAACAGAACACCCTCTGTCCCCAGAAGGGAAGCTATTATGTGGAGCTGTGTCAAAGGAGAATCCTGCATGGCCCCTGACCACTGCCACATTCCAAGGTCTCCATGGACATAAACCTGCATTGTGAGCCAAAAGCATGAGACTCCATTTCTACTCATCCTTCTTGGTTGCTCACCCCAGAGGCAGCAGAGAGAACCTGCATTATTCCTAGGCAAAAATGGGAATGCAAGGAAGGGTTTCCAAGCATCCAACATGGAACCCTGCTCTCAAATCTTTCAGTATGGGGAAGCATTGAGCCAACAAACACAACTCCGCATGTCCTGCAGAAAGAAACCTTGCAGTTTGGAGCAGCTCACAAGCCCCACAGTGGGGAAAGGTCCATAGCCTCATGAGGCTACTGTTCTACTAAGTAGTCATCATAGACACCAGTTGCAGCCTGAGGGAACTTCTGACACTCGCCATTACTTCAGATGCTGGAGATCTCAATTCAGTCTCTGCAGATTGGTCCTGCCATGCCCTAGGCCCTAAACCTAAGATAAGCTTGTGTTTTCAGACTTACATCCTCACACTTCTTCCCCTCAAGACCTCCATATTGGAAATTCTGGAGGCGCAACACAGCACTCTGCATGCCCACCAGAAGGAAAAAAGTGGCCTATGGGGCTGCACAAACACCCAAATGAGGATCAACGTACACAGCCCTCAATGGAACTGCAATTTCATAGACCACCCTGTGCACTAAGGCTCTATCTGACACCGCCTGAGGCCAGAAATCCCGTCAGGCACCTAGTTAGCTGAACGCATATGCAGGAGGGCAGAACTGCCAAGGCCCTCGGCCGTCATCTCGTCGCAACCTGGGTTTTCAGACATCTGTCCCCAGACCTTATCTCAAATCACTGCACCTGGGGGAACCTGATGCACAGAACAGAACTCCTCCATTCCCATTTCAAGAAACCTTGCTATCAGGATGCTGATGGGTGTCAAAGTCAAATACTCAGAGTAGGATAAACCTGCATGGCCCATGAGGCAAAGCCCAAGCTTGAGGGTCACATTGGGCACAAACATGCATTGTGACCCTCAGCGTGAGCCCCGTTTTTCAATAAGGCCTCTAAGAGGCTCGACCAAGAGCTCGCATATCAGGCTGGCCGTGACCCTAGGATCTAATCCTAAAAAAAAGTTGGGGTTTTCTGGTCGCCCACTCCTGGGACTCTGCTCTGGAATCTCTCTTTTTGAGGGACCCCTGAGACAGAAAACAGGACTCCTCCCTTCCCACAGAATGACCACAAACGATTGGGAGCTGGGCCAATTCCCTAGAGAGGGAGAATCATTCATGGCCACCACTCCATTCCACGGCCATCCTTGACACAAAATTCAGAGACAAAAGCCTGAGCTATGGACTCACACTCACCCTTATTTCCTGTCCAGAGTAGCTCCCCTCACTTTCTGTAGATCCGGCCTGCCATGCCCTCAGTCCGATACCTAAGCCAAGGTCGTGATTTCAGATTTCTTTACCCAAAGCCGTGGCCCACACAACCTATAGGCTGGGTCCTCTGGAGCCACACCACAGGACTCTGCCTGCCATCTTGAAGGAAACTGTACCCATTCCATTGGCCACAAACCTACAGATTAGGAGAAGCCTACAAGGCCCCCGACCCCATCCTGACTAGGTAGTCCACCCTGGAGAAAAAGGCATTTCTGACACAACATGAGCAACTACCTCCACTCAGACATACCGACAGATATCCTCAGAGACAGAACATTGAACTGGACTTGCCCCTTGGCCCTAATGTGTACCCTAGCTTAGCTTTGCAGGCATCTCTTTCCAGAGGCCTGGTTTCAAATACCAGCATATGGGGGTTTCCTGAGGCACAAATCAGAAAACCTCTCGTATCCACCTTTGAGCCTTGCTACTGGGAGTTGTGTGAAATCCTCTGGGTAGGTAATCCTGCAGGGCCCCTGATCAACTGACACAGTCCAAGGTCTCCATGGACACAAACTCACATTATGACCCAACAGCATTAGAGTCCATTTCAACTCAGGCCCCTGGGTAGCTCGCCCCAGAGCCAGCAGATCAAACCTGCCTTGCCCAGGAGTCAGTGGAAATGAGAGGAAGGGTTTCCAGACATCAGTTGACATCCTTTGAGCCGGGCTCTCAAATCTTTCCATATGGGGTATCCTTGAGCCATGCAACAGGACTTGCCTGTACAACAGAAGGAAACCTTGCTGTTTGGAGCAGCTCACAACCCTTAGAGTGGGAAAACCTCCATGGCCTCATGATGACCCCAATTCATTTAGATGCCATCTTGGACACAATGTCTAGCTTGAGCCAACAATTGATCCTCGCCTTTACTTCAGAGGGTAGAGATCTCAATTCAGACTCTGCAGAGTGGGCCTGCTGTACCCTCCTCCCGAAAAATAACCATAGCTTGTGTTTTCAGACTTCTATCTTCACACTCCTGGCCCACAAGCCCTCTTGATTGGGAATTCTGGAGCCACAACGCAGCACTCGGCCTGCACACCAGAAGAAAAAAGTGCCCTATGGGCCTGACCAGAAACCCCAAATGAGGATCAACCTGCTCGGCCATCGACCGCACCCCAATTATATAGGCCACCCTGTGCACTAATGCTCTGTCTGACACAGCCTGAGCCCAGACCTCCCATCAGACACCCAGAGAGCTAGCCGCATATGCAGCAGATCAGGCCCGCCATGGCCCTCTGCTGTCATCTCTTCCCAACCTGGGTTTTCAGGCATCTGTCCCTACACCTTATCTCAAATCCCTGTACCTGGGGGAACCCGATGCACAACACAGAACTCCTCTCCCCCATGGTAAGAAACCTTGCTGTTGGGATGGGTGTCAAAGTCACATCCTCAGAGGAGGAGTAACCTGCATGATCCATGAGGCCACGACCATGCTTGAGGGATGCGTTGGGCACAAATTGACATGGAGGCCCTCAGCCTGAGGACCGTTTTCAAATGAGGCCTCACGGTAGTGGACCAAGAGCCCACATAATGGGCTGGCCATGCCCTTAGGTCAGAATCCTAACCAAATTTGGGGCCTTCTGGTCATAGGTACCTGGGGCTGTGCTCTGGAATCCCTTTTTTGAGGGGCCCATGAGAGGGAAAACAGGACTCCTCCCTTCCCACATCATGACCCCAAATGATTGGGAGCCAGAACAAAGAGAGGGAGAATTTTCCATGGCTCATGAGGCCAGCCCTACATTCCACGGCCATCCTTGACACAAAATGCAGGGACAAAAGCCTGAGCTACCACCTCACACTCGCCCTTATTTCACATCCCAAGTAGATCGGTCTGCCAGAACCCAGGCCAGAAACCTTAGCCAAATTTGTGTTTTCAGACATCGTCCCCACAGCCCTGGCCCCCACACCCTCCAGGCTGGGGCCTCTGGAGCCACACCGCAGGACTGTGCGTGGCTCTCAAAGGAAACTGTGCCCATTCCATTGGCCACAACCCTACAGATTAGGAGAAACCTCCATGGCCCCTGCAGCCATCCCAATAATGTAGTCTGCCCTGGACAAAAATGCGCATTCTGACACAACCTGAGCAACTACCTCCACTCAGACACACAGATAGATGTCCCCAGAGACAGAAGATTGAACCAGACATGTCTCTAGGCCCTAATCTGAACCCTAGCATAGGTTTGCCTGCACCTCACCCCAGAGGTCTGGTTTTGTATACCAGAATATGGGGGTTTCCTGAGGAACAAAACAGAACACCTCTTGTCGCCACATGGAAACCTTGCTATGGGGAGTTGTGTAAATCCCTCTGGGTAGGAGAATCCTGCAGGACCCCTGGGGCACCACCGCATTTCAGGTTCTTCATGGACACAAACCTGCATTATGAGAATCATCAGCATGAGAGTCCATTTTTTTTTCCATTTTATTTATTTTTTCAGCGTAACAGTATTCATTGTTTTTGCACAACACCCAGTGCTCCATGCAAAACGTGCCCTCCCCATTACCCACCACCTGTTCCCCCAACCTCCCACCCCTGACCCTTCAAAACCCTCAGGTTGTTTTTCAAAGTCCACAGTCTCTTATGGTTCGCCTCCCCTCCATTTTTTTAAAGATTTTTATTTATTTATTTGACAGACAGATATCACAAATAGGCAGAGAGCCAGGCAGAGAGATTGGTGGAAGCAGGCTCCCCGCTGAACAGAGAGCCTGACACGGGGCTCGATCCCGGGATTCTGGGATCATGAACTGAGCCGAAGGCAGAGGCTTTAACCCACTGAGCCACCCACGTGCCCCATGAGAGTCCATTTCAACTCATGCCCCTGGTAGCCTTCCCCAGAGCCAGCAGATCAAATCTGCCTTGTCCCTAGGAACCAATGGAAATGTGAGGTGAGGTTTCCAGTCCTTCATCCTTAGAGGCCTGCTCTCAAGTCTTTCCATACAGAACACCCCTGAGCCATTCAAGAGGACTCGCCTGTCCTGTAGAAGGAAAGCTTGATGTTTGGAGCAGCTCACAACCCCCAGTGTGGAAAAACCTCCATGGCCTCATGAGGGCACCCCTCCATTCAGGGCCATCATGGTCACAAACTCCAGCCTGAGCTAATCTCTGATACTCGCCCATAGTTTAGATGCTTCAGATCTGGATTCAGCCTCTGCTCTGGATTCAGCCTGCTGTCACCTCGGCCTGAAGCGTAAGCCTATCGTCTGTTTTCAGACTTCCATCCTCACACTCCTAGCCCACAAGCCCTCCAGATTGGGAATTCTTGAGCCACAATGCAGCACTCTGCCTGCGCACCAGAAGAACAAATCGCCCTATGGGTCTGCCCAGACACCCCAAAAGAGAATCAACCTGCAAGGCCCTCGACCACACCCCATTTCCTAGGCAACCCTGGGCACTAATGTTCTGACACAGCTTGAGCCCAGACCTCCCATCTGACACCCAGACAGCTGGCCGCATATCCTTCAGATCGGGCACACCATGGCCCTCTGCCATCATCTCTTCCCAGCCTGGGTTTTCAGGCACCTGTCCCTAGACCTTATGTCAAATCCCTGCACATGGGGGAACCTGATGTAGAAAATAGAACTCCTCCTTCCCCATGACAAGAAACCATGCTGTTTTGATGGGTGTCAAAGTTCAAACCCTCAGAGTAGGAAAATCCTGCGTGGCCCATGAGGCCTCGCCCAAGCTTCAGTGCCTCCCTGGGCACAAACAGGAATTGTGACCCTCAGCCTGAGACCCGTTTTTATATAAGGCCTCTTGGTAGCTGGACCAAGGGCCTGCATATCTTGCTTGCCATGCCAATAGGCCCCAATCCTAAATGAAAGTGGGATTTTCCAGTCACCTGTACCTGGGGCTCTGCTCTGGAATCCCTCTTATGGAGGGGCCCATGAGACAGAAAATAGGACTCGTGCCTTCCATCACAATGACCCCAAATTATTGAGAGCCAGCTAAATCACCAGAGAGCGAGAATTGTACTTGGCCCATGAGGCCACCCATACATTCCACGGCAATCCTTTTCACAAAATCAATTGACAAAAGCCTGAGCTACTGCCTCACACTCACACTGGTTGCGTATCCTGAGGAACTCACCTCACGGTCTGTAGATCGGGCATGCCATACCCTCGGCTTGAAACGTACCCCGAGTTTGTGTTTTCTGACTTCTGTCCCTACAGCTATGTAGCACACACCCTGCAGGGTGGACCCTCTGGTGCCACACCTCAGGGCTGTCCTTGCCGTCTAAAAGGAAACTGGTCTTTTGTGGATTCTGCCCAGCCTGCAATAGTTTGGTGTCATTCTGAGGGAAGGGAGGAGTCCTGTTTTCTGTTTCAGGGGCCCCCCAAATACAGAGATTCCAGAGCAGGGCTCTGGGAACCGTCTCCTGGAAAACCCCAAGTTGGCATCGAATTTCGGCCTCGGGGCATGGCCGACCTGATCAGCGGGCTCTGGGTCTTATTTGACAATGGGGCTCAGGCTGAGGGTCAAAATGCATGTTGGTGCCAAGGCAGCCCTCCAGAGTGGGCGTGGCCTATGCTTTCACCAACTCAGAGGGTTTAACACACACCCCAACTGAAAAGTTTCCTGCCATGCGGAAGGAGGAGTTCTGTTTTGTGCATCAGGTTCCCCCACATGAAGTTATTTGATATAAGGTCTGGGGACAGATGCCTGAAAACCCAGGTTGGGTAGAAATGATGACCTGGGTCGCTGACAGTTCTGATCTGCTGGATATGTGGCCCTCTGTCTGAGTTGTTGATGGGATGTCTGGTCTCAGGCTGTGTCAGACAGAGCATTAGTTCAGAGGGCGGCCTATGAAATTGGGGTGCCGTTGAGGACCGTGCCAGTGGATCCTCATCTGTGGTTTCTGGGTATCCCCATAGGGCACTGTGCCTTATTATGTTGGCCAGGCAGAGTGCTGCATTGTGGCTCCAGAATTCCAAAACCAGAGGACTTGTGGGCCAAGAGTGTGAGGATGGAAGTCTGAAAATACAAGCTAGAGTTAGGTTTAGGGCCTAGGGCATGGCAGGCTCAATCTGGAGAGGCTGAATCAAGATCTCCAGCATATGAAGTAAAGGCAAGGATGAGATGTTGGCTCATGCTGGAGAGTGTGTCCATGATGGCTGTCTAATGGAGGGGTGGCCTCATCAGGCCATGGAGGTTTACACACACTGGGGGTTGTGAGCTGCTCTGAACAGCATGGTTTTCTTCGGCAGGACAGGTGTGTCCTGTTTGATGATCAATTGTCCCCCATAGGGAAAGATTGGAGAGTAGACTCTCCATATGTATGCCTGGAAACCCATCTGGAGTTCCCACTGGAGACTAGGAACAAGGCAGTTTCATCTGCTAGCTCTGAAGCAGGCTAGCCAGGGGAATGTGTTGAAATGGAGTCTCATGCTGATGGGTCACAATGTGGGTTTGTGTCCATGGAGACATTGGAATGTGATGGTACCTCAGCGGCCATGCAAGATTCTCCTGCCCTGAGGGTTTTAAACAGCTCCAAATAGCAAGGTTCCCTTCTGGGAACAGGAGGTGTTCTGTTCTGGGCCTCAGCAACCCCAATCACTTGGTATCTGAGACCAGGTCTCTGTAGACAGATGACTGAAAACTGAAGCTACAGTTCAGGTTAGGGCCAAGGGGCATGTCAGCGTCAACCTTCTCACTGTGGAGTCATCTACCTTTGTATCTGACTGGAGGTCGTTGCCTGGGGTGTGACACACTGCACATTTTTGTCCAGGGTGTCCTATGAAACTGTAGTGGCCTCGGGGGCCTTGAAGGTTTCTCCTAATCTCGAGGGTTTTGGCGACTGTAAAGGGGACAGTTTCCTTTGGGTGTGCAGGCACAATCCTGTGTGGTGGCTCCGGAGCCCCGCTGGACAGTGTGTGGGACAGGGCTCTGGGGACAGTAGTCTGAAAACACAAAGTCAGGTTAGGGTTAGGGCCGATGGTATGGTAGGGCCAATCTGCAGACCCTGAGGGAAGTTCCTTGGGATCTGAAATGAGGACAAGTGTGAGATTGTAGCTGAGCCTTTTGCCGCTGGATTTTGAATATAGGATGTTCATGGAATGTAGGGGTGGCCTCCTGGGGCCATGGAAGATTCTCCCTCTAGGGGATTCTGCCTGGCCCCCAATAGTTTGGTGTCATTCTGCGGGAAAGGAGGAGTCGTGTTTTCTGTCTCAGGGGTCCCCCAAATACAGAGATTCCAGAGCAGGGCTCTGGGTACAGTCCCCTGGAAAACCTAAATTGGCTTAGTGTTTCAAAATAGTGTCATTGCCAGCCCGATATACGGGCTCTGGGTCCAGCCCCCAACGGGTCTTATTTGAGAACAGGGCTCAGGCTGAGGATCACAATGCGTGTTGGTGCCCAAAGCAGCCCTCCAGAGTGGGCATGTCCTCATGGGTCCTGCAGGTTTCACCAATGCAGAGGGTTTGACACACAGCCCAACAGCAAGATTTCCTGCCTTGGGGAAGGAGAAATTCTGATTTGTGCATCAGGTTCCCCCACCTGAAGGGGTTTGACATAACGTCTGGGGACAGATGCCTGAAAACCCAGGTTGGGTAGAGATGACGGCGTAGTGTGTGGGAAGTTCTGATCTGCTGCATAGGCGGCCAGCTGTCTGGTGGTCAGTCGGGATGTCTGGGTTCAGGCTGTGTCAGACAAAGCATTAGTGCAGAGGGCAGCCTATGAAATTGGGGTGCCATCGAGGACCGTGCCAGTGGATCCTCATCTGGGGTTTCTGGGCAGCCCCATAAGGCACTTTGTCCTTATTATGGTGGGCAGGCAGAGTGTTGCATTGTGGCTCTAGAATTCCCAAACCGGAGGACTTGTGGGCCAAGAGTGTGAGGACAGAAGTCTGAAAACATAAGCTTGTGTTAGGTTCAGGACTTAGGACATGGCAGGCTCAATCTGCAGAGGCTGAATCAAGATCTCCAGCATCTGATGTAAGGGTTAGTGTGAGATGTTCTCTCAGCCTGGAGTTTCTGTCCATGATGGCTGCCTAATGGAGAGGTGGCCACATGAGTCAATGAAGTTTTTCCCACACTGGGGTTTTTGAACTGCTCCAAACAACATGGTTTTCTTCTGCAGGACAGGCGGTGTCCTATTTGATGACCAATTGTCCCCCATAGGGAAATACTCGTGAGTACGATCTACACATGGATGTCTGGAATCCCCACCTGGCCTTCCCACTGGCACCTACGAACAAGGCAGGTTCGATCTGGTGGCTCTGGGGCAGGACAGCCAGGGGAATGTGTTGAAATGGAGTCTCATGCTGATGGGTCACAATGCGGGATGTGTCCCGGGAGACCTTGGAATGTGGCAGTGGCTCCAGGGTCATGCAGGTTTCTCTTGCTCTGAGGGTTGGACACAGCTCCAAATAGCAAGGTTCCCTTCTGGGGTCAGGAGGTGTTCTGTTCTGGGCCTCAGCAGCCTCCATCTTTTGGTATCTGAGACCGGGCCTCTGGGGACAGATGACTGAAAACCTAAGCTGTGTTTCCAATCATGGCCTAGGGTCATGTCAGGGTCAACCTTCTGACTGTGGGGCTATCTACCCGAGTGTCTGACTGGAGGTCAATGCCTGGGGTGTTTCAGACTGAGCACTGTTTTCCAGGGCTTCCTACGAAACTGAGGTGGCCTCGACGTCCTTGGAGGGTCCTCCTAATCTATAGGGATTTGGTGACAGTAAAGGGCACAGTTTCTTTTGGATGGGCAGGCACAGTCCTGCTTTATGGATCTAGAGGCCCCACCTGAAGGGTCTGTGGGCCAGGGCTCTGGGGACAGAACTCTGAAATCACAAATTCCGGTTAGGTTTAGCGCCAAAGATAGGGCAGGCCGGATCTGCAGTCCCTGAGTGGAGCTCTTCGGGATCTGAAATGAGGGCGAGTGTGAGGCGTTAGCTGAGCCTTTTGCCACTGGATTTTGAATATAGGATGTTCGTGGAACGTAGGGGTGGCCTCCTGGGGTCGTGGAAGATTCTCCCTCTTGGGTATTCTGCCCAGTCCCCAATAGTTTGCTGTCATTATGGTGGAAGGTAGGAGTCCTGTTTTCTGTCTCAGAGGTCCCCCCAAAACAGGGATCCCAGAGCAGGGTTTTGGGTACAGTCCCCTAGAAATCCCATTGGGTTACCATTTCGGCCTAGGGACATGGCCAGCGAGATATGAGGGCTCTAGGTCCAGCCACCGAGGGATCTACTTTGAGAACAGGGCTCAGGCTGAGGGTCACAGTGTGTGTTGGAGCCCAAGGTGGACCTCCAGAGTCAGGGTGGCCTCATAGGCCATGCAGGTTTCACAAACTCGTAGGGCGGTACACATATTCCCAGTAGCAAGGTTTCCTGCTGGTGACAGGAGGACTTCATCTGTGGACTATGTTCCCCCATATGCAGAGATTTGAGACCAGGCATCAGGGGACATGCCTAGAGACCCAGGTTTGGTAGAGATGTTGGCCTAGGGGCATGGCAGGTCCGATCTGGAGGATAGGCGGCCAACTACCAGGGTGGTTGACAGGAATTTGGGGGCTCAGACTGTGGCAGGCAGAACATTAGTGCACAGGGCGGCCTGTGAAATGGGGGTACCCTCCAGGGCCTTGCAGGTTGACCCTCATTTATGGTTTCTGTGCACCCCCCCCCAGGCCACTTTAGTCTTCTGAAAGGCAGGCAGAATGTTGTGTTGGGGCTCCAGAATTCCCAATGTGGAGGGCTTGTGCACCAGGACTCTGGGGATGGAAGACTGAAAACACAAGGTCAGGTTAGGGTTAGGGCCTTGGGCATGGCAGGCCCCTTCTGCAGAGACTGAGTCGAGATCCCTGACATCTGAAAGAAGGGCGAGTGTCAGACATCCGCTCAGGCTGGAGATTGTGTCCATGAGGGCTGCCTGATGTAGGGGTGGCCTCATGAGGACATGGAGTTTTTCTCAATCTGGAGGTTGGGTGACGCTCCAAACAGCAACGTTTTCTTCTTCGCGACATGGGGAGTGTTGTTTGATCGCTCAAGGAAACCCCGTAGGGAAGGATTCAAGAGCAGAGTCTACATATGGATGCCTGAAAACCCCACCTAGGTGAAACATTGGAACTGAGGGAGAAAGCGCGCCCTCTCTGCTGTGTCTGGGGTGAGCTACCCAGGGGGCTGAGGTGAAGAGGAATCTCATACTGAGGGTCACAATGCAGGTTTTTGTCCAGGGACACCTTCGAATGTGGCGGTGGTCTCACGGTCCATGCATGATTCTACTACCCTGATGGTTTTAAACCAAATAGCAAGGTTTTCTTCTGGGGACAGGAGGTGTTGTGTTTTGTGGTTCAGGGATCCCCCAAATTTTGGTATTTGTATACAGACCTCGGGGGACACATGCCTGAAAACCTAAACTGAGGTACAGATGATTGCTGAGGGACATGTCCAGTTCAATCTTCTCACTCTAGGGCCATCTGCATGGGTGTATGATAGAAGTAGTTGAGCAAGGTGTGTCAGACTACGTATTATTCTCCAGGGCATCCTATGCCTTTGGGGTGGCCTCAGGGGCCTTGCAGGTTTCTCCTTTTCTTGAGGTTCTTCGAAGCTCTAAAGGGCCCAGCTTCCTTCTGGAGGGTAGGCACAGTCCTGTGGTGTGGCTATGGAATACCCAGTCTGGAGGGTTTGTGGGGGAGGACTCTGGAGACAGAAGTCTGAAAACACAAACTGGGGTTAGGATTAAGGCCGAAGGTATGGAAGACCCGATATGCAGATCCTGAGGAGAGCTCTTGGTGATCGGAAATGAGCGCGAGTGTGAGGCAAAAGCCTTTGCCCGTGGAGTTTGTGTCTAGAATGGCCGTGGAATTTAGGGGTGGACTCATGGGCAAAGGGAGATCCTCCCACTTTGGGGTTCTGCACTGCTCCAAATTGCATGTTGTCATGTTTTGGGAAAGGAGGAATCCTGTTTCATGATTCAAGGGTCCCCATGAGGAGGGATTCGAGAGCAAGGCTCATTGCATGGGTGCCTGGGAACCCAACCTTCTGATACGATTTGGGCCTAAGGTAATGGCAGGCGTAAGATGGAATGGCTGTGAAATGTAGGGGTGCCCTCATAGACCATGGGAGATTGTGCCTCTTTGGGGGTATAGCACTGCTCCAAACTTCATGGTGTCATTGTTAGGGAAAGGAGGAATTCTGTTTTATCAATCAGGGCTCCCCATAAGGAAGGATTCGAGAGCAGAGCTCTGTGGATGGGTGCCTGGAAACCCACCCTTGGGATACCATTTGGGCCTGGGGCATGCCAGGCCTCACAGGTTGGATCTAGGTCAAGATACTGAGGGTGCTTAGTTGAAAACATGGCTCAGGCTGAGGGTCACAGTGCAGGTTTGTGTCCAGGGCTCCCCTCAACAGAGAGCATGGCCACACGGGCCATGCTGGTTTCTCTTACTCTGAGGGTTTCACACACACCCCAACTGCAACGATTCCTGCTGGGAGCAGAAGGACTTTCATTTTGTAGACCATGCTCCCCCAAATGCAGTGATATGAAAAGAGTCCTCTGGGGACAAGCCTTGAAACCCCGGTTGGGTAGAGATGATGGCCTAGGATCATGGCAGGTGCGATCTGGTGGATAGGTGGAGAGTTACTTGGTGGCTGACAGGTCAGGGCTCAGGCTGTGTCAGACAGAGCAATAGTGCACATGGTAGCCTATGATATTGGAGTTCCCTCACAGGCCATGCAGTTTGATCCTCAAGTGGGTTTTCTGTGTAGACTCATATGACACTTCTCTCTGGTGGGCAGGCAGAATGCTGCTTAGTGGCTCCAGAATTCCCCAGCTGAAGGGATTGTGGGCCAGAAGGGTGAGGACAGAAGTATGAAAACAGAGCTAGGGTGAGGTTCAGGGCTGAGGGCATGGCAGTTCCAATGTGCACCAGCTGATTCGAGATCTCCAGCACCTGAGTAAGGGCGAGAGTCAGATGTTCACACACGCAGGAATTTATGTCCATGATGGCCGATGAATATAGGGGTGGCCTCAAGAGGCCATGGAGGTTCTGCACGCTGGGGATTTTAAGCTGCTCCAAAGAGCAAGGTGTCCTTCTGCAGGACAGGGGGAGTCCGGTTCAATGGCTCCAGGGTCCAACATATGGAAAGATTGGATAACAGCTTTCTGCAAGAGGCCTGGAAAGCCCACTTCAGGTTAGCATGGCTGTCGAGGAACATGGCACGTTTGGTCTGCTGCCTCAAGAACGAAGTACCAAGAGGGCTAAGTTGACAGGGAGTCTCATGCGGATGGGTCACAATGCTGGTTTGTGTCCGGGGAGACTTAGGAATGTGGCGGTGGCTCAGGAGCCATGTAGGATTCTCCTACACTGAGGATTGGACCCAGCTCCCAAGAGCAAGGTTTCCTTCTGGGGACAGGAGGGGTTCTGTTGTGTGGCTCAGGGACTACATGTTGGAGCATATGTTGGTATTCCAGAATAGGCCTCTGGGCACAGATGCCTGAAATCCTAAGCTAGGGTTCGAATGGGGTCCTAGGGCCATGTCAGCATCAATCTTCTGACTCAGGGCCATTGACCTGCATGTCTACCTGGAATTAGATGCATAGGGTTTGTCAAACTACGCATTTTTGTCCAGAGCGGCCTATGAAATTGGGGTGGGCTCAAGGGCCTTGCAGGTTTATCCTAATCTGGAGGGTTTGGGCAACTGTGATGGGCAGAGTTTCCTTTGGGAGGGCAGGCCCAATCGTGCAGTGTGGCTCCAGAGGCCCCATCCTGGAGGGCATGTGGGCGAGTACTTTGGGGACAGAAATCTGTAGACACAAACTCGGGTTAGGGTTAGGGGCGAGGCGATGGCAGGCCCTATCTGCACACCCTGAGCCAGGTCCTCGGAATTTGAATTTCGGGCAGCTCGGACGCTGTAGCACAGGTTTTTCTGTCTGAATTGTGTATCTAGGGTATCCACAGAATGTATGGGTGGCCGCATAAGGATGGGAGGTTCTCCCTGTCTGGGGATTCTGCCCAGCTCCCAAGACTTTGGTGTATTTCTGAGGGAAGAATAGAGTGTTCTTTTTCGTCACACGGGTCCCGCTCAAAAAGGGATGCCAGAGATGGATTCTGGGTCCGGGTGCCCTAGAGAACCCCACTGAGGGTTAGGAATTGGGCCTAGGGGCATGGCAGGCTCGCTCGACATGCTCCTGGTCCAGCTCCAGAGTGGACTTGTTTGAAAGCGGCTCAGGCTGAGGGTCACAATGCCTGTTTGTGCCCAGGGCAGCCCTGCTGAGTGGCCGTGGTCTAATGGGCCATGCAGCTGACTCCTACTCTTAGGGTTGGACAACCCTCCCAACAGCCAGGTTTCCTGCCATGGGGAAGGACATGTACTCTTTTGTGCTTCAGGTTCCCCATAGTCAGGGATTTGAGCTAAGTTCTGGGGACAGATGTCTGAATACCCAGGTTGGGTAGAGATGACGGCCTCAGTTGACGGGAGGTCCCACCTGCAGGATACGGAGCCCGCTATCTGGGTGGCTGACAGGAGGTCGGGGCTCAGGCTGTGTCAGACAGAGCGTTAGTGCGCAGGGCAGCCTATGATATTGGGCTGTTGTCTAGGGCCGTGCAGGAGGATCCTCATGTGGGGTTTTGGGGCAGACCAATAGGGCACCTCTTCTTTCTGGTGGGCAAGCAGAAGGCTGTGTTGTGGCTCCAGAATTCCCAGTCTGGAGCTCTTGCGGGCCAGGAGTGTGAGGATAGAAGTCTGAAAATAGAAGCTACAGTTCAGTTCGGTGCCTAGCACAAAGCAGTTCCAATGTTAAGTGACTGATTGGAGATCTCCAACACCTGAGTAAGGGCGAGTGTCAGATGTTCGCTCATGCTGGAGTTTGTGTCCATGATAGCCGATGAATGGAGGGCCAAGAGGCCATGGAGGTTTTCCCACCCTGGGCCTTATGAGCTGCTCCAAACAGCAACATGTCCTTCTGCGGGAATGGGGGAGTTAGGTTGAATGGTTCCAGGGTCCCCCATATGGAAAGTTTGGGTCTTTCTGATGGCTCTGGGGTGAAGTTCCAAGGGTGCTGAGTGCACTGGGGTTCTCAGGCTGACGCATCACAGTGCTGGTTGGTGTCCAGGGAGACCTTAGAGTGTGGCGGTGACTCAGGGGCCATGCAAGATTCTCCTACCCTGAAGATTGGACGCAGCTCCCAAGAGTGAGGTTTCCTTCTGGGGACAGGAGGGGTTCTGTTGTGTGGCTCAGGGACCACATGTTGGAGCATATGTTGGTATTCCAGAAAAGGCCTCTGGGGACAGGATCCTGAAATCCTAAGCTAGGGTTCGAATGGGGTCCTAGGACCATGTCAACTTCAATCTTCTGACTCAGGGCCATTGACCTGCATGGAGGTAGATGCTCAGGGTGTGTCAGAGTGCACATTTTTGTCCAGAGCGGCCTACGAAATTGGGGTGGGCTCAGGGGCCTTGCAGGTTTCTCCTAATCTGGAGGATTTGGTCAACTGTGAAAGGCAGAGTTTCCTTCAGGAGGGTAGGCCCAGTCCTCTGTTCTGACTCCAGAAGCCCCATCCTTTAGGGCATGTGGGCCAAGTCTTTGGGGACAGAAGTCAGCAGACACAATCTAAGGTTACGGGCGAGGTGATGGCAGCCCCTATCTGTCCTCAGGTCAGCTCCTCAGAATTTGAAATTTGGGTGGCTGGGAGGCAGTAGTGCAGGCTTTTCTGTCTGAATTGTGTGTCTTGGATGGCCCCAGAATGTAGGGGTGGCCTCCTGGGGACGTGGGAGATTCTTCCTCTTTGGGGATTCTCCCCGGCTCCGAAGAGTTTGGTGACTTTCTCGGGAATGGAAGAGTGCTCTTTTCTGTCACAGGTTCCCACCCAAACCGGGGATTCCAGAGATGAGATCTGGGTTCGGGTGCCTGGGGAACCCCACCGAGAGTTAGGGATTGGGCCTAGGAGCATGGCAGGCCCACTCTGTGGACTCCTGGTCCAGCTCCCAAGGGGGCTTGTTTGAAAGCAGACTCAGGCTGGGGGTCACAATGCCTGTGTTTGCCCAGGGCGGCCCACCTGAGTGGGCGTGGTCTCATGGGCCATGCAGCTGGCTCCCAGTCAGAGGGTGGGAAACCCATTTCAATGGGCAGGTTTTCTGTCATGGGGAAGGACGAGTACTCTTTTGTGCTTTAGATTCCCCCTCAGGCAGGGATTTGAGCTAAGATCTGGGGACAGATGCCTGAATACCCAGGTTGGGTAGAGAAGACGACCTTGGGTCATGGCAGGTACCATCTTCTGTATCTGTGGCCAGCTATCTGGGTGGCTGACAGGAGGTCGGGGCTCAGGCTGTGTCATACAGAGCATTAGTGCACAGGACGTTCTATGATATTGGGTGCCGTCCAAAGTGGTGCAGGTGGATCCTCATTTGGGGTTTCTGGGCAGACCCATGTGGCACTTCTTATTTCTGGTAGGCAGGCAGAAGGCTGCACTGTGGCTCCAGAATTCCCCATCTGGAGGACTTGCGGGCCAGGAGTTTGAGGACTGTAGTCTGAAAACACAAGCTACGGTTCAGTTCAGTGCAGAGCGCATGGCAGTTCCAATGTGCAACGGCAGATTTGAGATCTCCAGCACCTGAGTAAGGGCAAGAGTCAGATGTCTGCTCACGCTGGAGTTTGTGTCCATGATGGCCAATGAATGGAGGGGTGGCCTCAAGAGGTCGTGGAGATTTTCCAACTCTGGGACTTGTGATCTGCTCCAAACAGCAACGTGTCATTCTGGGGGCCAGGGGGAGTCCGGTTTGATGGCTCCAGTTTCCCTCATATGGAAAGAATGGATAGCAGAGCTCTCTACATGGATGCCTGGAAAGCCCACCTCGTGTTACCATTACAGCAGAGGAACATGGGAATTTCTATCTCCTGGCTCTAGGGCGATGTGCCAAGGTGGATGAGTTTACAGGGGGTCTCATGCTGATGGGTCACAATGATGGTTTGTGTCCAGGGAGACCTTAGAATGTGGTGGTGGCTCAGGGACCCTGCAGGATTCTCCGACCTGGAGGGGTTTACACAGCTACAAACAGCAAGCTTCCCATGTGGAGATGAGAGGTGTTCTGATTTTTGCCTTCCGAAACCCCCATATGCTTGTATTCATAAACTGGTCTCTGAGAAGTGATAGCTGGAAACCAAAGCTAGGGTTCATTTTAGTGCCTAGGGGCAAGTCTGGTTCATTGTTTTGTCTCTGAGGACAGAGTGTAATACATTGGCTCAGACTGGAGTTTGCTACTATGATGGGCCCTGAATGAAGGGGTGCCTCATGAGGCCATGGAGGTTTTCCCACTCTTCCGGTTGTGAGATGCTCCAACCCGCAATGTTTCCTTCTGTTATGCAGGCAAGTCCTTTAGGACGGCTCAAGGCTGCCCA
Source organism: Meles meles (assembly GCF_922984935.1). Taxonomy (NCBI): domain Eukaryota; kingdom Metazoa; phylum Chordata; class Mammalia; order Carnivora; family Mustelidae; genus Meles; species Meles meles. The sequence continues at coordinate 3,614,682 of NC_060068.1, forward strand.
ATACGGAAAGATTCGAGAGCAAGGCTCTAAGGATGGATGCCTGGAAAACCCACATCGAATTCCCATTGGCTCCTAGGGACAAGGCAGATTCGATCTGCTGGCTCTGGTGCGAGCTGCCCAGGGGGCTGAGTTGAAATGGACTCTCCTGAGGATGGATCATAATGTGGGTTTGTGTCCATGGAGCTCTTGGAATATGGCGGTGACTCAAGGGACCTGCAGGATTCTCCTACCCGGAGGGTTTGACACAGCTCCACATAGTAAGGTTCACATCTAGAGACGAGAGGTTTTCTGTTTTGTGCCTCAGGAAACCCCCATATGCTGGTATTCGAAACCATGCCTCTGAGGAGAGATGCCTGCAAACCTATGCTAGGGTTCAACTTAGGTCCTAGTGGCCTGTCTGGTTCAATCTTCTGTCTCTGGGGATATCTGTCTGCGTGTCTGAGTGGAGGTGGTTGTTCTGGTTGTGTTAGAAAGTGTCTTTTGGTCCAGGGCACACTACTCAATTGGGATGTCCTCGAGGGCCTTCTAGGTTTCTCCTGATCTGTAGCATTTTGGCCATTGTAATGGGCAAAGTTTCCTTCAAGAGGGCCGGCATAGTCCTGCAGTGTGGCTCCTGAGGCCCCAGCCTGGAGGGTGTGTGGGTCAGGGCTATGGAGACAGAATTCTGAAAACACAAACTCTGGGTAAGTTTTGGTCTGAGTTTATGGCAAGCTCGATCTACCGACCGTGAGGGGAGCTCCTCAGTTAAGACACAGGGGCAAGTGTGAGGAGGTAGGTCAGGCTTTTGTCTCTGTATTTTGTGTCAAGGATGGCCATGGAATTGAGGTGTAGCCTCATGGGCCTTGGACGATTCTCCCTCTCTGGGGATTTGGCCTGGCTCCCATGAGTTTGAGGTCATTCTGTGGGAAGGGCAGAATCCTGTTTTCTGTTCAGGGGTCCCTCCAAAAGAGCAATTCCCCAGTTGCGGCCCCAGTTGCAGGTGACCTGGAAAACAACATTTTTGGATAGGATGGGGCCTCGGGGCATGGCAAGCCCGTTATACACGCTCTTGGTCCACTACTGAGAGGCCTCATTTGAAAACATGGCTCAGGCTGAGGGTTGTAATGTGTGTTTGTGCCCAAGCTGGCCCTCAAGCATGGGCAGGTCTCATGGGCCATTGTAGGTTTCTCCTACTCTGAGGGGTTGACATTGACACCCATCCCAACAGCAAGGGTTCTTGCCATGGGGGAGGAGGAGTTCTGTTTTGAGCATCAGGTTCCCTCATATGCAGAGATTTGAGAGAAGGTCTAGGGACAGATGCATGAAAACGCAGGTTGGGAATATAGGATGGCCGAGTGCCATGGTGGGCCTGATTTGCTGCATATGTGGCCAGCTGTCTGGGTGTCTGACGGGAGGTCTGGTCTCAGGCTGTGACAGACAGAGCATAAGTGTACAGGGCAGGCTAGGAATTTGGGGTGCACTCAAGGGCCGTGCAGGTGGATCCCCATTTGTGGTTTCTCGGCAGCCCCATAGGGCACTTTTTCTCTTCTGGTGTTCAGGCAGAGTGTTGTGTTGTGGCTCCAGAATTCCCAATCTGGAGAGCGTGTGGGCCATGAGTGTGAGGACTGAAGACGGAAAACACAAGCTAGGGTTACGTTTCTGGCCGAGGTCACGACAGGCCCACTCTGCAGACTCTGAATCGAGATCTCCTGCATCTGAAGTCAGAGCAAGGATCAGACGTTGGCTCAGGCTGGAGTCTGCAACCATGATGGTCCCTGAATTGAGGGGTGGCCTCAAGATGCCATGGAGTTTTTCCCACGCTGGGGGGTTGTGAGCTGCTCCAAACAGCAAGGTTTCCTTCTGCAGGACAGGCGAGTCCTGTTGGGTGTCTCAAGGCTGCCCCATATGGAAAGATTCCAGAGCACGACTCTAAGGATGGTTGCCTGGAAACCCCTCCTCACATTCCCATTGGCTCCTAGGATCAAGGCATATTCAATCTGCTGGCTCTGGGGCGAGCTCCGCAGGGGGTTGAGTTTAAATGGACTCTCATGCTGATGGGTCATAATGCAGGTTTGTGTTCATGGAGACCCTGGAAAGTGGCGGTGACTCAGGGACCATGCCGGGTTCTCCTACTCTACAAGTTTGACACTCATCCCAACAGCAAAGTTTCCTGCCTTGGGGAAGGAGGAGTCTTCTTTTGTGCATCATGTTCCCCCATAGGCAGGTCTTGAGATAAGGTCTGGGGACAGATTCCTGAATACCCAGGTTGGGTAGAGGTGACGTCCTCGTGCCATGGCAGGTTCCATCTACTGGATATGCGGCCAGCTATGTGGGTGGCTGACAGAAGTTAGGGCTCAGGCTTTGTCAGACTGAGGATTAGTGCACAGGGCAGCCTATGAAATTGGGTGCTGTCGAGGGCCATACAGGTTGATCCTCATGTGGGGTATCTGGGCAGCCCCATAGGGCACTTCTTCTTTCCAACGGGCATGTGGTATCCTGTCTTTTGGCTCTCGAATTCCCAATCTGGAGGTCTTCTTGGCCAGGAGTGTGAGGACGGGAGTCTGAAAACAGAAGCTAGGGTTAGGTTCCGGGCCGAGGGCATGTCATTTCCAATGTGCAGCGGCTGATTTGAGATCTCAAGCACATGAGTAATTGTGAGTGGCAGTGGTTCATCCATGTTGGAGTTTGTGTTCATGATGGCCCACTAATGGAGGAGTGTCCTCATGAGGCCATGGAGGTTTTCCCATGCTAGGGCTTGTGAGCAGCTCCAAACAGCAAGATTTCATTCTGTGGGACAGGCTGAGTCCTGTTTGATGGCTCCAGGGTCCCCCATATGGAAAGATTGGAGGGCAGAGCTCTAGGCATGGATTCCTGGAAAGCCCTTCTCACATCAGGATTGCAGCCTAGGAACATGAACGGTTCAATCTGGTGGCTCTGGGGCTAAGTACCAAGGGGGCTGAATTGACATGGAGTCTCATTCTTATGGGTCACAATGCTGGTTTGTGTCCAGGAAGACCTTGGTATGTGGATGGTGGCTCAGGGGCCATATAGGATTCTTCTATACTGAGGGTTTGACACAGCTCCCAAGAGCAAGGATTCCTTCTGAGGACAGGAGGTATTCTGTTTTGTGGCTCAGGGAGCACATTTTAGACCATATGTTGGTATTTGAGAACAGGCCTCTGGGGACAAATGCCTGAAAACCCAAGCTACGGGTCTGATTAGGTCCTAGGGGCATGTCAGTGTAAATCTACTGACTCTAGGCCCAATTACCCAGGTGTCTGCCTGGAGGTGGTTGCTCAAGTTTCACAGTGCGAATTTTTGTCCGGAACGGCCTAGGAAATTGGGGAGGACTCAGGGTTCTTGCAGGTTTCTCCTAATCTGGAGGGTTTGGTCAACTGTGACAGGCAGCATTTCCTTTGGGAGGGCAGGCAAAGTCCTGTGGTGTGGTTGCAGACGTCCATGGTGGAGGGCAGGAGGGGCCAGATCTTTGGAGACAGAAGTCTGCAAACACAAACTAAGGTTACGGTTAAGAGCGAGGTGATGGCAGGCCCGATCTGCAGACTCTGAGGGAGCTCCACGGGATCTGAAATAAGGGCGAGTGGGAGGCCGTTCCTCAGGCTTTTGTCTCTGGATTGTGTATCAAGGATGGCCACGGAATGTAGGGGTGTACTCATTGGGCCTTGGAAGATTCTCCCTTTCTGGGGATTATGCCCAGCGCCCAAGTGTTTGGTGTCATTCTGTGGGTTGGGAAGAGTCCTGGTTTCCATCTCAGGTTCCCCCCAAAACAGGGATTCCAGAGATGGGCTTTGGGTCCAGGTGATTGGTAAACCCCCTGGATGGATAGTATTTGGGCCTAGGTATAGGGTAGGCCAGTATTGGGCTCCTGGTCCAGTTCCCGAGGGGTTTGTTTGAAAGCGGGCACAGGCTGAGTGTCACTATGCCTGTTGGTGGGCGTGGTCTCAAGGGCCATGCAACTGGCTCCCACTCTGAGGGTTGGACACCAATCCCAACATCCAGGTTTCCTGCCATGGGGAATGAGGAGTACCTGTTTGTGCTTCAGGTTCACCCATAGGCAGGGATTTGAGCTAAGGTCTGGGGACAGATGCCTGAAAAACAAGGTTGGGTAGAGATGACGACCTTGGGCTATGGCAGGTCCCATCTTCTGGATATGTGGCTAGCTATCTGGGTGGCTAACAGGATGTCGGGGCTCAGGCTGTGTGAGACAGAACATTAGTGCACAGGGCGGCCTATGAAATTTTGGTGCCCTTGAGGGCTGTGCAAGTTGATCCTCATTTGAGTTTTCTGTGCAGTCTCATATGCCAATTTTGCCTTCTGAAAGGCAGGCAGAGTGCTGTGTTGGGGCTCCAGAATTCCCAATCTGGAGGGCATGTGCAGCAGGACTCTAGGACATGGCAGGCCCACCCTGGGGAGGTTGATGTGAAATCACCGGCATCTAATATAGGGCCAAGTGTCAGACGTCTGCTCAGGTTGGAGTTTTTGTTCATGCGGGCGGGTGGCCTCATGAGGCCATGGAATTTTCCCAGTCTCAGGGTTGGACAGCTCCAACCAGCAAGGTTTCCATCCTTGACAGGGGGAGTGCTGTTTGATGGCTCAATGCTCCCCCGTATGGAAAGATTCAAGAGCAGGCTCTACATATGGATGCCTGAAAAACCCACCTAGGGTTCCCATTAGAGACGAGAGACATGGCAGGTCCTATCTGCTGGCTCTGGGGTGAGCTACCCAGGGGGCTGAGTTGAGGGTCACAATGCGGTTTGTATCCAGGGTGACCTTCGAATGTGGCATTGGCCTCAGGGGCCATTCAGGATTCTAGTATCCTGAGGTTTTGACACAGTTCCAAATAGCAAGGTTTCCTTCTGGAGAGAGGAGGTATTGTGTTCTGTATCTCTGGTTGCCCCAGCTGTTGGTATTCAAGAGAAGGTCTCTGGGGACACATGCCTGACAACCTAAGAGGGTACAGATTAGAGCCTAGCATCTGTCAGGCTCAATCTTCTCTCTCTGGGGCCATCTATCTGGGTGTCTGACGAGAGGTTGTTGCTTAGGATGTGTCAGATGTGCATTTTTGTCCAGAGCATCCTATGAAATTGAGGTGGCCTCAGGGTCCTTGCAGGTTTCTCCTATTCTTGAGGTTTCTTGAAGCTCTAAGGGACTCAGCTTCCTTCTGGAGGGCAGGCACAGTCCTCTGATGTGGCTATGGAATACCCAGGCTGGAGGGTTTGTGGGGCAGGACTCTGGGGACAGAAGTCTGAAAACGGCGACTAGGGTTAGGTAAGCCCTATCTACGGACACTGAGGCAAGCCACACAGGATCTGAAATTAGGGCAAGTGTGAAGTGTAATCTCAGGCTTTTGCCTCTGGTTTTTGTGTCTAGCATAGCCGAGCAATGTAGGGGTTTCATCATGTGGCCATGGGGATTCTCCCTCTTTGAGGGTTTTGCACTGCTCCAAATAGCATGGTGTCACTGTTGGGGGAGAAGGTATCCTGTTTTCTGATTCAGCCGTCCATATTAGGAGGGCTTGGAGAGCAGGGCTCTGTGTATGGGTGTCTAGAAACCCAAACTTGGGTTAGGATTTGGGTCTAGGCTCACGAAGGCCTCAAATGCTAGCTCTAGTTCAAGCTATTAATGGGGCTTAGTTGAAAATGTAGCTCAATGCAGGTGTGTGCCCAGGGTGCCCCTCAACCACGGGCGGGCCCTGGTGGTCCATGCAGGTTTCTCGTACTCTGAAGTTTACACACATCCCAATAGTCAGTTTTCCTGCTGGGGATAGGAGAATTTCATTTCCTGGATCATGTTCCTCCCTATGCAGGGATTTTAGACTAGGCCTCTGTGGACATGCCTATGAACCCAGGTTCGGTAGAGATGATGGCCTAGAGGCGTGGCAGGTCTGATCTGGTGGATAGATGGCCATCTACCTGGGTGGCTGACAGGAGGTCAGGGCTCGGGCTGTGGCAGACAGAACATTAGTGCACAGGGCGGCTGGTGAAATTTCAGTGCCATGGAGGGCTGTGCAGGTTGATCCTCATTTGGGTGTTTGGTGCCATCCCATAGGCCACTTTTTGCCTTTTGAAAGCAGGCAGCATGCTGTGTTGGGGCTCCAGAATTCGCAGTGTGGTGGGCTTGTGCACAAGGCCACTGGAGATGGAAGACTGAAAACACAAGCTAGGGTTAGGGTTGGGGCCTAGGGTACAGCAGGACCAATTTGCAGAAGCTGAGGCCAGATCACAGGCATCTGAAATAAGGGTGAGTGTCAGATGGCCGCTCAGGCTGGAGTTTGTGTCCATGAGGGCCGCCTGATGTAAGGATGGCCTCATGAAGACATGGAAGTTTTCCCAAGCTGGGGGTTGGGCACAGCTCCAAATAGCAAGGTTGCCTTCTTCGGGACAGGGAGAGTGCTGTTTGATGGCTCAAGAGCCCCCGTATGGAAAGATTCGAGAGCAGAGTCTATGTATGGATGCCTGAAAATGTCACCTAGGGTTCCCATTGGTGCCGAGGGACATGGCAGGTCCAATCTTCTGGCTCTGGGGCAAGCTACCCAGGGGACTGAGTTGAAAACGAGTCTGATGCTGAGGGTCACAATGCGGGTTTCTGTTCAGGGCGACCTTCAAATGTGGCAGTGGCCTCAGAGGCCATGCAGGATTCTACTACCCTGAGGTTTTGATAGAGCTCCAAATAGTAATGTTTCCTTCTGGGAATTGGAGGTGTTGTCCTCTGTGGCTCAGGGATCCTGCAAATGTTGGTATTCGAGACCAGGCCTCTGGGGACAGATGTCTGAAAAGCTAAGCAAGGGTTCAGATTAGAGCTTAGGAGCATATCAGCTTCAGTGTTCTGTCTCTGGGGCCATCTGCATGGGTGTCTGACAGGAGGTTATTGCTCAGGGTGTGTCAGACTGTGCATTTTTGTCCAGGGCATCCTACAAAATCGGGATGGCCTTAGGGGCTTGCAGGTTTCTCCTAAACTTGAGGTTTCTTGAAGCTCTGTAGGGCCCAGCTTCCCTCTGGAGTCCAGACAGATTTCTGTTGTGTGGCTATGTCATACCCAGCCTGGAGGGTTTATGGGGCAGGAGTCTGGGGACAGAAGTATGAAAGCACCAACTGAGGTTAGGATTAGTGCTAAGGGTATGGCAGACCCGATCTGTTGACCCTGTGGTGAGCTCCGAGGGATGTTACATTAGTGTGGGCATGAAGCAGAAGCTCAGGCTTTTACCTCTGGTTTTGGTGTCTAGGAAGGCCACAGAACATAGGGGTGGCTTTATGGGGCCAGGGAAGATCTTCCCTCTTTAGGGGTTTTGCACAACTCCAAATTGCATGGAGTCATTGTTGGGGAGAGAAGGAATCATGATATCTGTTTCAGTAGTCCCCATAAGGAGGGATTCAAGAGCTGGGCTTTGTGTATGGGTGTCTGGAATCCCAAAATTGGGTTAGGATTTGGGCCTAGGGTCATGAAGGCCTAGGGGCATGGCAGGTCCAATCTGGTGGTTAGGCGAGCAGCTACCTGAGTGGCTGAGAGAAGGTTGTAACTCAGGGTATGGCAGACAGAACACTATTGCACAGGGTGGCCTATCTTCATTTGTGGGTTTGTGAAACCCCATAGGGCACTTTATCCTTCTGGTGGGCAAGCAGAGTGCTGCATTGTGGTTCCTGAATTCCCAGTCTGGAGTGCTTGTGCGCCAGGAGTATGAGGACTGAAGTCTGAAAACACAAGCTAAGGTTACTTTCAGGGTAGATGGCTCAGCAGCCCCAATCTGCAGAGGCTGAAGCGAGATCTCCAGCACCTGAAGTAAGGGCAAGAGCCAGGCATTTGCTCAGGCTGGAGTTTGTGTCCATCATGGCCACTGAATGGATCAGTGGCCTCATGAGGCCATGGAGTTTTCCCAATCTGGGGGTTGTTTGTTGCTGCAAACAGCAAGGTTTCCTCCTGCGGGACAGGTGGAGTCCTGTTTGATAGCTCAAGTGTCCCCTTATGGAAAAATTTGAGAGCAGGACTCTATTTTTGGATGCCTGGAAACCCCACCTCGAATTTTCATTGGGACCTAGGAACAAGACAGTTTGGATCTCCTGGCTCTGGGGCTAGACACCACCCAGCTCCCAATAGTTTGGTGTCGTTCTGGGGGATGTTAGTCTCCCTTTTTTCTGTCTCAGTGGTCCCCTAAGAAGAGGGATTCCAAAACCGGGCTCTGGGTATGGGCGCCTGGAAAACTCTACCTTGGATTAGGATTTGGGCCTAGGAGAAGGGCAAGCACGATATATGGGCACATGTTCTGGCTACTGAGGGCCTTATTTGAAATGGGGGTTCAGGCTGAGGGTCACAGTGTGTGTTTGTGCCAAGGCAGCCCTCAAGAGTGTCGAGGCCTCATTGATCATGCAGGTTTCCTCTGCTCTGAGGGTTTTACACCCTTCCAAACAGCAGGGTTTCCTGCCATGGGGAAGAAGGAGTTCTGTTTTCTGCATTAGGTTCCTCCATATGCAGGCATCTGAGATAAGGTCTAGGGACAGATGCCTGAAAACCAAGGCTGGGTAGAGATGATGGCCTAAGGCCATGGCAAGTTCATTCTGCTGCATATGTGGCCAGCTGTCTGGGTTGCTGATGGGAGGCCTTGGCTCATTTTGTGTCATACAGAGCAGTAGTACACAGGGAGGCCTATGGTATTGGGGTGTCATTGAGGGCTGTGCAGGTTCATCCTCATTTGGGGTATTTGGGCAACCCTATAGGGCAGTTTTTCATCTGCTGGGCAGGCAGAGTGCTGCGTTGTGGCTCCAAAATTAGTATGCAGATTGTTATTTCTATTGGGAGGACTACTTGATTGTCTACTTCTAATTGTCATTGTTCTCCAGGTTTTAGCTCTTGAGTTGGGTTAATATAGGAGTCAAAGTTTAGGTCTTCATAATCTGTGTACTCATAACTTCAGTATCATTGGTGACCCATAGTTTTTGTAGTCAAGGAAGGATTATTGATCTCATCTATTATATAGAGGATTCGTTGTGAAGGTAAAGCAAATAAAATTAAAATGATAGCAGGTAGGATAGTTCATACCATTTCAACTTCTTGAGCATGTATAGTCCTGGTATGTGTTAGTTTAGTTGTTAGTATTAATGAAATGATGTAGAGAACAAGAGAGCTGATTAAGAATATGATTATTAATGTATGGTCATGGAAGTGTAATGGTTCTTCTATAATAGGGGAGGTTGCATCTTGAAGGCCTATTTGGAAAGGGTACACCATAGATATATAAAGGACTTCCACCTATAATTTGACTTTGACAAAGTCATGTAATTTTTACTAATATTTCTTTATTGAAAAGGACATAGTGGTTATGATACTGGCTTAAAACCAATTCTAGGGGGTTCGATTCCTTCCTTCCTTTGGTAGTACATAGGTTGGCTCATCGAATGTGTGATATGGAGGAGGGCATCCATGTAATAATTCAATGTTTGTTGAAGTAAGTTCTCCTATTATCACCTCTTGTTTGGATGCGAAGACCTCTCAGATTATGAAGATTATTAATATTACTGCCCTTAATGAGATAAATGAACCCATGGAAGACATCATGTTTCATGTTGTATAATCATCTGGATAATCAGAGTATCATCGAGGTATTCCTGATAGACCTAGGAAATGTTGAAGAAAGAATGTTATATTTATTTCTACGAATGTAATTGTAAAGTAGATTTTTGCTCAAATATCATTTAGTGTGTAACCTGTGAACAGTGGGAATCAATGGACAAACCCGCCTATGATTGCAAACACTGCCCCCACTGAAAAGACATAATGGAAGTGTGCTGCAATGTAGTATGTGTCATGAAGAACAATATCTAATGATGAGTTTGATAACATAATACCTGTTAAACCGCCCACTGTGAAGAGAAAAATAAACCCCAGTGCTCATAATATAGCTGGTGATCATTTAATATTCCCCGGTGTAGAGTAGCCAGTCAGTTAAATACTTTTACTCCCACTGGAATTGCAATGATTATAGTAGCTGAGGTGAAGTATGCTCGTGTGCTGACGTCCATTCCTACGATAAACATGAGGTGGGCTCATACAATAAATCCTAAGTAACTGATAGCTATCATTGCTCAGGCTATTCCTATGTAGCTGAATGTTGGTTTTTTTTTTTTTTCCCCTGGGTAATAGGTTATAACATGTGAGATAATTCCAAATCCTGGTAGAATTAGAATATATATTTTGGGATGTTCGAAAAATCAGAATAGGTATTGATGCAGAATAGGGTTTCCTCCTCCAGCTGGGTCAAAGAAGGTAGTATTTAGATTTCAGTCTGTGAGTAGTATGGTAATACTGACTGCTAGAACTGGTAATGTTAAGAGTAGAAGTACAGCTGTGACCAGGACAGATCATACAAATAGAGGAGTTTGATATTGTGATATTGCAGAGGGGTTTATGTTGATAATGATAGTAATAAAGTTAATGGTTCCTAGGATGGATGAGACATCTGCTAGGTGTAGGGAGAAGATTATTATGTCTTCGGATGCTCCTGCATGTGTTAAATTTCCTGCTAGAGGAGGGTACACAGTTCATCCTGTTCCTGCACCTGCTTCTACCATGGAAGAAGCTGGACGGAGAAGAAAGGAGGGGGGCAGAAGTCAAAAGCTTATATTATTTATTCTTGGAAATGCTGTGTAGGGTGTGCCAATTATTAAGGGTACTAATCAGTTTCTGTATCCTCCAATCATAATTGCCATTACTATAAAGAAAACACTATAAAGAATTATAATGGCTTACAATTACGTTGTAGATTTGGTCATCTAGTAGAGCACTTGGTTGGCCCAATTCAGCACAGATTAATAGGCTAAGAGCAGTGCCTACCATTCCGGCTCATGCACCAAATAAAAGGTAAAGGATCTTTATGATTTGTGGAGAATAATTATGGCTTTATGAACATAGGTAAAATGGCCGATAAAGGCATTAGACTGCAAATTGAAGAGTAGGGGTTTGAGTCCTCTTTTCGCCAATCTCTGTGGTGAAGTATCACATTGAATTGCAAATTCAAAGAAGCAGCTGCAACCCTGCCAGGGCTTCCCCCACCTTTTTTTCCCTTTGCAGCCAAAGGAGTTGATTGAAGCCAGTTGACTAGGGTATTTAGCAGCTACCTAAAGTTTCCTGGGATGATAGCCCAGCAGTCTAGAAAGGGCTTAGCTTAATTAAAGTGATTTGCATTCAGTAGATGTGAGACAGACTCTTAAAGTCCTTAAGGTGAGATTCAGGAGTTAAGTGAATGGCACTTACTTAGGGCTTTGACGGCCCTTGGTGTTTTTAACCTAATCTTCTAGAACAGTGTTACTCTTATTGGGGTTAATGGAAATAATATGGTCGAAGTTACAATTAGTGGGGATAAAAGAATTGCATTTTTTGTGTTTTCAAATTGCCATTTTTTATGGTGTTTATTGAGGGGAATATAGTTAGTGCTGTTGCAAGTGTTAACTGCATATAAATGTATAGGTTTAGTAGGGCTGTAATTGCTATAAATGTTGATATAACAATTATATTGTTTTTTTTGTGTGTGTGTGTGTGTGTGTGTGAGTTTGTGGATGATTATTCATTTAGGGATGAATCCTGAGAGGGGAAGTAGGCCTCGTAGTGATAGTATGATTGTTAGGATTAGTGAGTTAATTAGTGGGAGTTTGTTTCATATATGAGATAGTGATAGTGTGGTTGTAGATGAACTGAGTGTGAACAGTATGAATGTTCCAAGTGTTATTGAAATGTAGATTATGAGGTATAATATTATTAGGGTAGGGTTATTTGTTGTTACTGCAATCATTCATCCTATGTGGGCGATTGATGAGTATGCTGGGATTTTTCATAGTTGTGTTTGGTTAAGACCTCCTCAGTCTCTTGCTAGAATGGGTATAACAGCTATGGCTACTAATAAGTTTGGATTTATAAATGGAGAGATTTGGTATAGAACAGATAAGGGGGCGATTTTTGTTAAGTTAGTAGAATCATTCCTGATGATAGTGGAATTCCTTGGGTTACTTCAGGTACTCAGAAGTGGAAGGGTGATAGTCCTAATTTTATTGCCAGAGCTACTGTTATTATGTTTGATGTGATTGGGTTAGGTGTATTTAGTATTGTTCATTGCCCTGTCAATAGTAGGTTAATAATAATTCCTAATATTAAGAGTATAGATGCAGTGGCTTGGGTAAGAAAATATTTTGTTGATGCTTCTATGGCTCGTGGATTGATTTTTTTTTATTAAAATGGTGATAATAGCTAGTATAATTATTTCAAATCCAATTCAGATTGTCAGTCTGTGAGAGCTTATTAGTACTATAATGTTTCCTGAAGTGACAGTTGATATAATGATAGTAAGGATGGGGGGTTTAATTAGTATGGGAAGGGGGATAAACCAACATTTTCGGGGTATGGGTCTGATAGCTTATTTAGCTGACCTTACTGTAGAGTTTGATGTGAGTTTGGTAGCACAAGGGCTTTTGAATTCTTAGGATTAGGTTCAATTCCTATAATTCTAGAAATAAGAGGGCTCAAACCTCTATAATCAAAGTAACTCTTTTGTCAGACATATTTCTTATGTCTGGGGAGGAATAGTTGCTGTTATAATGGGTAAGGCTACATGTCATATGCATAGGGCTAGTGTCAGGGGGAGAAAGTTTTTTTCATAATAAATGTATGAGTTGATCATAATGGAATCGTGAATAGGATGCTCAAATTCATAGGAAGGAAGTTGTTAGTAGAAGTGTTTTTATGGTAAAACTGATGGAGTATAGTTCCAGTAAGTATGGGGTGTGGAATTCACCAAAAAACAGGATAGTTGTAAGGATATTCATTATAATAATGTTGGCATATTCAGCTAGGAAAAATAGGGCGAATTGTCCGACTGTGTATTTGACGTTGAATCTGGAGACTAATTCTAATTCTCCTTCTATTAAGTCAAATGGGGCGTGGTTGGTTTCTGCTAGGGTTGAGATAAATCATTTTATAGCTAGGAGTCACGTGGGGAGGATTAGTCATAGGTGTTCTTGTGTAGTAATAAGTGTGGATAGGGTAAAAGAGCCATTTTTTAATAGTACTGATAGGAGGATGATGGCCAGTGTGACTTCGTAGGAAATTGTTTGGGCTACAGCTCGAAGGGCCCCAATTAGGGCATATTTTTAGTTTGAGGTTCATCCGGACCATACAATAGGCTAGGCTTGAGATTGCTAGTATGAATAGGATTCCTATGTTTATATTGATGAGAGGGTAAGGTACTGGTAATGGGACTCATATGGTTAGGGCTAGTGTTAGGGCTAGGATTGGGGCTATTACAAATATAGTGATAGATGATTTTAGGGGTTGTAAAGGTTCTTTAGTGAATAGTTTTATGGCATCTGCAATTGCTTGCAAGAGTCCATAGGATCCTACAATGTTCGGGCCTTTACGGAGTTGTATATACCCTAGGATTTTTCACTCCACTAATGTTAGAAAGGCTACAGCAAGTAGGATAGGTGCAATTAGTGAAATGATATTAATTATAAACATAATGTTAGGAAGGAGATTTGAATCTCTGAGAATAAAAGTTTAAGTTTTACGCAGTTACTGGGCTCTGCCACCCTTACAAGCCCTATCTCTAGGGCTATGAAATGAAGGGGGACTATTTAGATTAAGAATATATCCTCTATTAGTCCTAAGGCATTCTGAAAGAATAGACCTTACTTCTCTTGTCCTTTCATACTGGGAGAAGTTGTTGTAATAGATAGAAACCGACCTGGATTGCTCCAGTCGGAATTCAGACCACGTAGGACTTTAATTGTTGAACAAACAAGTCTTTAATAGCTGCTGCACCATTGGGATGTCCTGATCCAACATCGTGGTCATAAACCCTATTGTTGATATGGACTCTCAAATAGGATTGTGCTGTTTTCCCTAGGGTACCTTGTTCCGTTGATCAAATTTCTTGGATCTATAAATGATACTATATTTTGACTGGTTTGTCTATATTTGTATCACTCCAAGGTTATTTTATTCTCTGAGGTCACCCCAACCTAAATTGTTAATCCATTAATAATATTGTGTTATGCCTAATTGGTGATTAAATAGACTTATTATAGACCAGTTAATTGAAGCTCCATAGAGTCTACTCCTCTTATTAGTTTATTCCTGCCTCTTCACAGGAAGATCATTTTCACTGATTGGAAGTAAGAGACAGTTAAACCCTCGTGTGGCCATTCATACAAGTCCTTGTTTAGAGAACAAATGATTATGCTACCTTTGCATGGTCAGGATACCATGGCCGTTTAACTAGTTTCACTGGGCAGGCAGTGCCTCCAGTACTGGGAATGCTAGAGGTGATGTTCTTAGTAAACAGGTGGGGTTTGTGTTTGATGAGTTCCTTTTACTTCTTTTAATCTTTCCTTGTTGCATACCTGTGTTGGGCTAACAATTGGTTTGATAAGTGTTTTATTAGTAGTTTATTTTTATCATGTTAACTATCAGTGGGTATTCCCTGACTGTTATAAGCTTATGCAAGGAGAAATGCTTCTTGTTACTCATACTAGCATTATTGCTTCTATTATTAAATAGATTAGCTCAGTAGTATGTTAGGAGTTGGTTTAAGATTTTTGTAATTAAGAGGGCTGGGTTGTTGACCTTCAATGCTTTCTTAATTGGTGGCTGCTCTTAGGCCTACTATGGTTTTATTTAACTTTACTCTCCAAGTAAGGTTGTATGCTTATTCTAAAAAGCTGTATCCTTTTAGATTATATTTTAAATTTACATTATAATTTTGGATATTGTTGGGTAAATTTAAAGTTGAACTGAGATTGTATTCTGGGCAGGCTGATATCACCAGGCTCGTTATGCTTTTCACCTCTACCTATAAATCTTCTCACTATTTTGCAACATAGGTGAGTTTATCTCTGTGGTTTGTTCATGGGTAGCTCGTCTGGTTTGGGGGTAGGTAGCTTAATATCTCTTTCCTAAATTATTCTATATAGCTCATGATGCAAAAGGTATAAGGGGTGATCTTTGCTGTTTATTACTTTAAACTTTCTTTCATCATTCCCTTATGGTACTTTCTCTATAGCTCCAAATAAAATTTCTATCTCCTATACTATAATGATGTAATTGAATGTTTTGATTAGAGGCTTATTGTATTAGTTGAGTTAGTGGTTGGTTGGGCTAGCTTTGGTTCAATGTGGTCATTGGTGTATGAAATCTTCTGGGTGTCAGCTAGATGCTTTAATTAAGTTACACTTTGATTTATCCAAGCACACTTTTCAGTATGCTTGCCTTGTTATGACTTACCTCCTATTGAGTTGGTTTAATCTGTATTATGTAGTGTTTGGATGTATTGCTTGAGAAGGGTGATGGGCAGTGTGTTCATGCTTCATGGACCCATTCAGTTAAGCTCTCTATTATTAATTTACTACTAAATCCACCTTTAGTTTTTGTTTTCATAAAAACTTATTCTTGAGCATATTCTTGATTAAAAAATGTAGCCCGTGAGCATACTCTTGATTAGAAAATGTAGCCCATTTCTTCCCACTTCATGGGTTACACCTTGACCCAACTTTTCTATGTATAAATATTATGTCTACTTTTCTTCCTTTTCAGGGATTGCTGAAGATGGTGGTATATAGATTGACTTAGCTAGAAGTGGTGAGGTTTACTGGGGTTTATCGATTATAGAACAGGCTCCTCTAGAGGAATGTAAAGCATCACCATGTCCTTCGAGGTTTATGCTGTTGCTAGTAGTTCTCTGGCAGATAATTTTGTTGTACAAATTATTTATGTTTAGGGCTGAGCATAGTGGGTTATCTAATCCCAGTTTGGGTCTCAGCTTTCATGTGGTCAGAAATAATAAAGTCACTTTTGTGGGTGACTTTTATGTTAATAGTAGCATTTTACTGCTTGGTTAAATTTTAACTTTAGTGTGATGTAGTACTTAACATGTTTTACGCCATGGGCCTATTAATTTGAGTTAATTGTGTGACTGCGGTGGCTGGCACAAAATTTACCAACAATTAATGTTAATGTTAACATGACTTAGTCAAACATTCTTTCATGGCTAAATTTTTGTCACGCTGTATCCCGTGGGGGTGTGTTTGAGCAAGGTGTTATGAGCTACTTATTTAGTGTGCTGGATACCCAGTCCTTTTAATCAGTTTAGGGATTTAAAGGGCATTTTCACTGGGATGTGGAGACTTGCATATGTAATTCTGTTAATAATCAATAGGAAGGCTAGGACCAAACCTTTATGTTTATGGTGTCTTATGACTCTTATAGGCATTTTCAGTGTCTTGCTTTATTTAATAATCTACATTAGCAGGTTTAGGATTAGATTACTTAATGTTAAGTTGTTTAGGCATGGTAATTTAATTATTAGTATTAAATGTAAGTTGATAGGGGCATTATAGGTGGGGTATACATCTATAGATAGCTTTCTTGAATAGAGTATTCTGGGTAAATTAGTGACAGAGATTAATGTATGGAGTATCAGTATAAGTGGATTCTTATATATGTTGCATGTGCTTAGTTCTGTTTTGGGGGGTTTGGCAGGACAATTTTAAGTGTTTGCATACTTTTGAAGTTACGGGGAGTAAAGGGAATTTGATTTAGCTAGTTTCTATCTGTTGTATACAAGTACGTGTGTACGTGTGTATGTGTATATGTGTGTATGTCCTGTAACCATTGACTGAATTGCAACTTATGGCTGTGCGATGCAGATAAATGATGATGATTAAGTCCAGATACAAGTTATTTGAATGCAATGAGACCTTTACAGCCATAGCTGAGTGATACCAGAACCCCCCCCAAAAAAATTTAAAAAAACAAAATGCATGGCACCATAGTTATGTGTGATCATGGGCTGATTAGTCATTAGTCCATTGAGATGTCTCATTTGAAGCGTTAGTAGGATTGGATTGAGGACTATCATTGCCCTGAAGTAAGATCCAGATGCCAGTATAGTTTCACTGTAGAAAGCCACACATTTGGTGGGCCTGGAGCGAGAAGAGGTACACACCGCACGAGGATGGATGGTTTCTCAAGGCCTGGTGATCAAGCTCATGGTCTCAGTGAGGTGCACATATGTAAAATCAATCATAGTATGTACATGCTTATATGCATGGGGCAAACCGTTAATGCACGATATACAAAGGGGTGGGGGAAAATACATACTGATGAAGCACAGCAGATATTTTTAAATATATGAATTGAAATAATAGGATGAGGAAAATCAGGAGATAGTTTAGTTAGAATGTCAGCTTTGGGTGCTGATGGTGGGGCTATTACTTCTTCCTTGAGTTTTAGGGAGATGGAGTTCTCCATTTTTGGTTTACAAGATTAATATACTACAAAGACTCTTCATTTTAATAAGTTCCTCTCGATAATGCTGACAGTTATTATTAAATTAAGAGTATTGTCGAGTAAAGGATTGAGGCTAATTGACCAATGGTGATGAAGGGGTGTTCTACTGGTTGACTACCAATTCACATTAAGGTAAGGAGATTAGCTACTAGTAATCAAAATAGGCATTGGCTTATTGGGTGGAATATAATACCTCATTGTTTTGAAGTATATAATACTGGAATAATGACTAGGACTAAAATGGAAAAGACTAGGGCTAGTACTCCTCCTACTTTATTTGGAATGGATCGTAGCATTGCGTATGCAAATAGGAAATATCATTCGGGTTTGATATGGGGTGGTGTGTTAAGTGGGTTGACAGGGATGTAGTTGTAAGGGTCCCCTAGTAGGTAGGGTGAGAATAGTACTAGTATTATGAGTACTAGGATTAGGAATAGGGCACCTAGGATGTCTATAAATGTGTAGTATGGGTGTAATGGAATTTTGTCTGAATCGGATGGGATTCCAGAAGGATTGTTGGATCCTGTTCCATGAAGAAATAGTAGATGAATTGCTGTTAGTGCTGAGATGATGAATGGTAGGATAAATTGGAAGTCAAAGAATCGTGTTAAGGTGGCTTTGTCTACTGAGAACCTCCTCAGATTCACTCTACGCGGCTGGTTCCAATGGATGGGATGGCTGATAGCAAGTTGGTAATTACAGTTGTGCCTCAAAAGGACATTTGTCCTCATGGTTAAAACGTAACCTATGAATGCTGTTGCTATAACTGCAAATAGTAGGATAATGCCAATGTTTCATGTTTCGGGGCATATATAAGATCCATAGTATAGGCCTCATCTTACATGTAGGAATAGGTAGATGAAGAATATGGAGGCTCCATTGACATATATATATCGGATGATTCAGCCATAATTGGCATCTCGAAAGATGTGTGTAACTGGTGTGAAGCCTGTAGTTGTGTCTGATGTGTAGTGTATAGCTAAGAATAAACCTGTAAGGATTTGAAGGATTAGGCAAATACGGAGATGGGTGCCAAAATGTCATGATGCTGAGATGTTTGATGGTGTGGGTAGGTCGATAAATGTGTCATTGATAATTTTGGTTAGTGGTTGGGTCTTATGAATGTTGGTCATTAGTGTTCTTATAGTTGAAATACAACACTGATTTTTTTGTATTACCAGTCATGGTTAGATTCCATGTAAGAATAATGATCACATACAGTGTATTCATTTTAAGTATTATTTTTATAGTTAGTTTGAGGACAGAAGTCTGAAAGCAAAAGCTCATGTAATTTTTAGGGCCTAGGGCATGGCAGGCCCAAAATGCAGAGGCTGAGGTGAGAATCACATCATCTGAAGTAAGGGCAAGGGTCAGATGTTCACTCAGGCTCAAGTGTGTGTCCTTTATGGCCGCCTAATGCAGCGGTGGTGTCATGATGCCATGGAGGTTTTCCCAACCTGGGGGCTGTGCACAGCCCCTAACATCAAGGATTCCTTCTGCAGGGCAGGAGGCATCTGCTTGATGGTTCATAGGTTCCCAATATAGAAGATTCAAGAGCAGGGCTCTATGTATGGATGCCTAGAATCCCCACCTAGGGTTACCATTGGATCCTAAAGACATGGAAGGTTCGATCTGCTGGCTCTGGTGCAAGCTACACAGGGGGCTGAGTGGAAATGGAATCTCATACTGATGGGTCACATTCTGGTTTTGTGTCTGGGGAGACCGTGGAATGTGGTGGTGGCTCAGGGGCCATGCAGGATTCTATTGCCTTGAGGATTAGACACAGCTCCAAATAGCAAGGTTTCCTTCTGGGACAGGAGGTTTTATGATTTGGGCCTCAGGGACCCACCCATATTTTGGTATTTGAGATCCAGCTCTGAGGAAAGATGCCTGAAAACCATAGCTAGTGTTCAGTTTAGGGCCTAAGGGCATGTCAGGTTCAATCTTCTGTCTCAGGACCATCTACCTGGGTGTCTGACTGCAGGTCCATGCACAGGGTGTGTCAGACTGCTTATTTTTATCCAGGGAGGCCTACAAAACTGGGTGACTTGGGGGCCTTGCAGGTTTCTCCTAATCTGGAGGGTTTTGGCAACTTTAAAGGGCACAGTTTCCTTAGGGAGTGCAGGCACAGTCCTACAGTGTGGTCCATATGCTCCAGCCTTGAGGGTGTGCGGGTCAGTGCTCTGGGGACAGAAGTCTGAAAAGACAAAATGGGTTAGGGTTAGGGCTGAGGGTATGGCATTCCTGATCTGCAGACCCCAAGGGAGCTCCTCGGGATCTGAAATTAGGGTGATTGGGAGGCGATAGCTCAGGCTTTTGCCTCTGGATTTTGTGTCTAGAATGGCCATGTAATGTAATGGTGGACTCATCAGGCATGGAAGGTTCTCCCTCTCTGGTGATTTTGCGTGGCTTCCAATAGTTTGGTGTCATTGTGGGGGAAGGGAGGAGTCCTGTTTCTGTCCCAGGAATCCCCCCAAAAGAGGGATTCCAGATCATATCTCTGTGAACAGGTGCCTGGAAAACCCTTCCTTGGGTTCATATTTGGGCTTATGGGCATGGCAAGCCCAATTCGCGGGCTCTTGGTCTAGGAACTGCGGGGCCTTATTTGAAAATGGGGCTCAGGCTGAGGGTCACAATGCGTGTTTGTGCCCAAGGCAGCTCTCAATTGTGGGTGTGGCGTCATGGACCCTGTAGGTTTCACCAATTCAGAGGGTTTGACACCCATCCCAACAGTAAGGTTTCCAGCCATGGGGAATGAGGAATTCTGTTTTGTACATCAGATTCCCCCATATACAGGGATTTGATATAAGGTCTGGGGACAGATGCCTGTAAACCTCAGCTAGGGTTCAGATTATGGCATGCGGCATGTCATTTTTCAATATTCTGTCTCTGGGACCATCTCCCTGGGTGTCTGACTGCAGGTCATTTCTCAGAGTGTGTCAGACTGTTCATTTTTGTCCAGAGTGGCCTATTAAATAGGGGTAGCCTCGGGGGCCTTGCAGGTTTATCCTAATCTGGAGTGTTTTGGCAACTTTAATGGGCACAGTTTCCATCAGAAGGGCAGGCACGGTCTTGTGGTGTGGCTCCGGAGGCTGGAGCCTGAAGGATGTGTGGGACAGGGCTCTGGGGACAGAAATCTAAAAACACAAACTCGGGATAGACTTAGGAGGGTTTGGCATGCCTGATCTGCAGACCCCCAAGAGGAGCTCCTCAGGATCTGAAATTAGGGTGACTGTGAGAAGGTAGCTCAGGCTTTTGTCTATGGATTATGAGTTTAAGTTGGTCGCAGAATGTATGGGGGCCTCATGGGGCCATGGAAGATTCTCCCTCGCTGGGGGTTTTGCCCAGGTCCCAATAGTTTGGTGTGATAGTGAGAGAAGGGAAGAATCATGTTTTCTGTCTCAGGGGTCCCCCAAAAAGAGGTATTCCGGAGCAGAGCTCTGGATATGGGCACCTGCAAAACACCACCTTGGGTTAGGATTTGTGCTAAGGGCATGGCAAGCCTGATATGCATGCTCCTGGTCCAGCTACCGTGGGGCCTTATTTGAAAAGGGCTAAGGCTGAGGGTCAAAATTCGTGTTTCTGCCCAGGGTACCCTCAAGAGTGGGCGTGGCCTCGTAGGCCCTGCAGGTTTCTCCAAATCTGAGGTTTTGTCACCCTTCCAAACAAAGTTTTCTTGCAATGCAGAAGGAAGAGTTCTGTTTTATGCATCGGGTTCCCGCATATGCAGGAATTTGAGATAACGTCTGGGGACAGATGCCAGTAAACCAAGGTTGGGTAGAGATGTGGGCCCATGACCATGGCTGGATATGCGGCGAGCTCCCTGGGTGGCTTACAGGATGTCTAGGCTCAGGCTGTGTCAGACAGCATTAGTGCACAGGATGGCCTTTGAAACTGGAGTGCTGTGAAGGGCTGTGCAGGTTTATCCTCATTTGGGGCTTTTGTGTAGCCACATAGGGCACTTTGTCCTTCTGGTGGGCAGGCAGAATGCTGGGTGGGGACTCCAGAATTCCCAATCTGGATGGCTTGTGTGCCAGGAGTGTAAGGAAGGAAGTCTGAAAACAGAAGCTCTAGTTAAGTTTAGGGCCTAGAGCAAGACAAGCCCAATCTGCAGAGGCTGAATCGAGATCTCCAGCACCTGAAGTAAGGGCAAGTGTCAGACATTCGCTCAGGATGGACTTTGAATCCATGATGGCCGCCTAATGGAGGTATGGCCTCATGAGGTCATGGAGGTTTTCCCACTCTGGGCGTTGTGTGCTGCACCAAACAGCTAGGTTACCTTACATGGGACATAGGGAGTCCTGTTTGATGGCTCAAGGGACCCCCATATGGAAACATTTGAGAGCAGGGCTCTACATATGGATGCCTGGAAACCCCACCTGGCATTCTCATCGTCGCCTAGGACAAGGCAGTTTCGATCTGCTGACCCTGTGGAGTGCTACCCAGTGTGCTGAGTTGAAATGGAGTCTCATGCTGATGGGTCACAGTGTGGGTTTGTGTCCAGGGACACCTTAGAATTTTGTGGTGGCTCAAGGGCTATGCAGGGTTCTCCTACCCTGAGGGCTTTACACAGCTCCAAATAGCAAGGTTCCCTTTGGGGGACAGAAGATGTTCTCTTGTGTCCCTCAGGGACCCCTTGTGTGCTGGATTTGAGACAAGGCCTCTAGGGACAGATGCCTGAAAATCTATGCTCAGGTTCAGATTAGGAACTAGGGGCATGTAAGATTACATCATCTGTCTCTGGGGCCATCTACCTGGATGTCTGAGTGGAGGTAGGGGCACAGGGTGTGTTAGACTGCTCATTTTTGCCCTGGGCAGCCTACAAAATTTGGGTGGCCTCGGTGGCCTTGCAGTTTTCTCCTAATGTGGAGGGTTTGGCAACTGTAAAGGGCAGAGTTTCATATTGGAGGGATGGACAGTCCTGCCGTTTAGCTCCAGAGGCCCCAGTCTGGAGGGTGTGTGGTCCAGGACTCTGGGGACAGAAGCCTGAAAGCACAAATTGAGGTTAGGATTAGGGTCGAGGGTATGGAAAACCTGATGTGCAGCCCCTGATGGGAGCTCCTCATTAAATCAGGGCAATTGTGTGGCGGTACTGCAGGCTTTTGTCTCTGTATTTTCCGTCTAGAATGGCCGCGGATTATAGGTTTGGACTCATGGGCTGTGGAAGATTCTCCCTCTCTGAGATTTTTTTCCCAGCTCCCAATAGTTTGGTGTCATTCTGGGGGAAGGGAGGAGTCATGTTTCTGTCTCAGGGGTCCCCCAAAAAGAGGGATTCCAGAGCAGAGCTCTGGGTACAGGCATCTGCAAAACCCCACCTTGGGTTAGGATTAGGGCCTAGGGGCATGCATAGCCCGATATTCGGGCCATGGTGCAGATATTGAGGGCCTTATTTGAAAATGGGGCTCAGGCTGAGGGGACCAATGCGTGTTTGTGACCTAGGCGGCCCTCACACGTGGGAGGACTTCATGGGCAATGCAAGTTTCTCCTACACTGAGTGTTTGACACCCAATCCAACAGCAAGGTTTCCTGCCATGGGGAAGGAGTTATGTTCTGTGCATCAGGTTCCCCCATGTGCAGGGATTTCAGATAATTTCTGGGGACAGATGCCCGAGAACCCACGTTGGGTAGAAATGATGGCCTATGTCCAGGGCACGTCTGATTGCTGGATTTGCAGCTAGCTATCTGAGTGTCTGATGGGAGGTCTGGACTCAGGCTGTGTCAGACAGAGCCCTAGAGCACAGGACAGCCTATGAAATTGGGGTGCCGTCGAGGCCCGTGCAGGTTGACCCTCATTTGGGTTTCTGGGGAAGCCCCATAGAGCATGTTTTCCTTCTGGTGAGGAAGCAGAGTTCTGGATTGTGGCTCCACAGTTCCCAATCTGGAGGGATTGTGGGCCAGGAGTGTGAGGACGGAAGTCTGAAAACACAAGCTAGCGTTAGGTTTAGGTCCTAGGGCATGGGAGGCCCATATACCAAGGCTGAATCGAGATCTCCAGCATCTGAAGTATGGGCAAGTGTCAGATGTTCGCCCAGGCTGGAGTTTGTGTCCATGTTGGCTGCCAAATTGAGGTGTGGCCTCATGAGGTTTTCCCACTCTGGGTGTTGTGAGCTGCTCAAAACAACAATGTTTCCATCTTTGGGACAGGGCTAGGCTTGTTTGATGTCTCATGGCTCCCCGGTAGGGAAAGATTCAAGAGGAGATCTGTACATATGGATGCTTGGAACCCCTACCTCATGTTCCCTTTGGCCCCTAGGAACAAGGCAGGTTCGATCTAATTGCTCTGGGGCGATCTACTCTAGGGATCATGTTGAAATGGAGTGTCATGTTAATGCATCACAAGGCCAGTTTGTGTCCAGGGAGACCTTGGAATGTGGTGGTGGCTCAGGGGCCATGCAGGATTCTACTCCCCTGAAGGTTTTACATAGCTACAAATAGCAAGGTTCCCTTTTGAGCACAGTGTGTGTTCTGTTGTGTGCCTTAGGGATGCACCATATGCTGGTATTGGAAACCAGGCCTCTGGGGGAAAATGCCTGAAAACCTAAGCTAGGGTTCAGATCAGAGCCTAGAGGTATGTCAATCTTCAATCTTCTCTCACTGGCGCCATGTGCCTGGGTGTCTGGCGGGAGCATCTGAGACCTACAGTGTCCCCAGGCCAAAATCCTAACCCAAGGTTGGGTTTCCAGTCCTTAATACCCAGAGCCCTGCTTTTGAAGCCCTCCTTATGGGGACCTCTGAATCAGAAAACAGGATTCCTACTTTCCCCCACAATGACACCATGTTATTTGGAGATATGCAAAACCCTCAAAGAAGGAGAATCTTCTATTGCCCCATGAGGCCACCCCTACAATCTGCTTACAGCCAAGATACAAAAACCAGTGGCTAAAGGCTGAGTCTCACCTCACACTCGCCCTATTTTCAGATCCAAGGAGCTTGCCTAAGGTCTGAAGATCAGGCCTGCCATACCCTCGACCTTAATCCTAACCCTACTTTGTGATTTCAGAATTATGTCCCCAGAGTTCTGCCCCAGACATCCTCTAGCATGGGGATTCCATACCCACACCACAGGACTGTGCCTGCCCTCCAGAAGGAAGCTCAAGAATAGAAGAAACATCAAGAATATGAGAATACTGTAAGCCCCTGAGTCACCCCAAATCGATAGGGCGACCAACAATGCACAGTCTGACACACCCTGAGCAACTACCTCATGTCATACACGCAGGTAGATAACCCCAGGGAGAGATGATTGAACCTGAAATGCCCTGGGTTCTAATCTGTACCGTAGCTTCGATTCTCAGGCATCAGGACCCAGAGGCTTGGTCTCGAATATCAATATTTGGGGGATCTCTAATCCACAGAACACATCACATTCTGTCCCCAGTAGGAAATGTTACTATTTGGAGCTGTGTCAAACCCTCAGGGAAGGAGAATGAGCCACCGCCACATTCCAAGATATCTCAGGACAGAAATCAGCATTGTGACCCATCAGCATGAGACACCAATTAGAATTGACCCCCTGGATAGTTGGCCCCAGAACCAAGAGATCAAAACAGCCATGTTCCTAGGCTGCAATGGTAAGGCGAGGTGGGGTTTCCAGGCATCCATACATAGAGACCTGCTCTCGAATCTCTCCATATGAGAGAACCTTGCTTCATAAAACAACACAGCACCAGGGCCCACAATGCCAACCATGTGTGTATGCTTCCCTGGATACCAATGCACAGTCTGATGTACCTGAGTCAAGTTCCCCAATCAGCCACCGAGACCGTTGGCCTCAGAGCCAGGAGATCAGACCTGTCATTCCCCTAGGACCTTATGCTAAATTTAGGTTGGTTTAGCAGGCATCCATAGCTAGAGCCCTTCTCTCAAATCCCTCCACATGGGGGACCCCACAGCCACAAAACAGAACTCCTCCTGCCCCCTGGAAGGAAACCTTGGTTTTTGGAGCTATGTAAAAGACTCAGAGATGGCAGAAACCTGTGTTGTCTCTGAGGCCACGCCCACTTTTGCAGGCCATCCTGGACACAAACATCCATTGTGACCCTTAGCCTGAGCCGCATTTTCAACAACCCACATGGGTAGATTTGCCAGATTCAGGATCTAAGTTCTTCCATGCCACTAGCACCAAAGACAAAACCTAGGCTCGGTTTTCAGGCATCCATACCTGGAAACTGCTCTCGAATCCCTCCATATAGGGGTACCCGGATTCTTAAACAACAAAGCAACTAACCATAGAATAGACCAGGCTATTTGGATGTGCACAAAACCCCCCGATTGGGAAAAATCTTGCCACCATGAGGCTAAACCTATATTTGGCACATCTCATCTACACAAACTCCAGACTGAGCGACATCCTGACCCTTGCCTTAACTTCAGATTCCCTGGAGATTGCCTCAGTGTACGTACGTTGGGTCTTCGATGCCCTATGCCCTGACCTAGCCCTAGCTTGGTCCTCAGGCCTCGGTCTAGAGAGTCCTGGTCCACTAACCCTCCAGATAGGGTACATCTGAGAAACAGCACAGTACTCTTCCTGCCCTCCAGAAGGAAAATGTGCTCTATGGAGCTGCACGCAACCCACTGTTTCGGAGAAAGCAGATGAGGCCATGGATGTTTACTCAGGCTGGTGCTTGTGAGCTGCTCCAAACAGCAAGGTTTCCTTCTGCAGGATAGGGGGAGTCCGGTTTGATGGCTCTTGGTTCCCCCATATGGAAAGATTTGGTAGCAGAGCTCTCCGCATAGATACCTGGGAAGCCCCACTCAGCTTACCATTGCAGCCCAGGAACAAGGCAGTTTGAATCTGGTGGCTCTGGGGTGAACTGCTCAGGGGGCTGAGTTGACAGGGAATCTCATGTTGATGGGTCACAATGCTGGTTTCTGTCCAGGGAGACCTTAGAATGTGGCGGGGGCTCAGGCATCATGCAAGATTCTCCTCCCCTGAGGGTTGGACACAGCTCCCAAGAGCCAGGTTTCCTTCTGGGGACAGGAGGTGTTCTGTTTTGTGGCTCAGAGACCACATGTTGGACTCTATGTAGGTATTCCAGTACGGGCCTCTGGGGACAGATGCCTGCAAACCTAAGCTAGGGTTCTGATGAGGTCCTAAGGGCTTGTCATGTTCGATCTTCTGACTCAGGGTCATTGACCTGGGTGTCTGCCTGGAGGTTGGTGTCTGACATGTATCAAATGGCGCATTTTTGTCCAGAGCACCCTACAAAATCAGGGTGGGATCAAGGGCATTGCAGGTGTCTCCTAATCTGGAGGGTTTGTGCAACTGTAATGGGCAGAGTCTCCTTCAGGAGGGCAGGCATAGTCTGCGGTGTGGCCTCAGAGACCCCAACCTGGAAGGCCTGTGGGCCAGGGCTTTGGCGACAAAAGTATGCAAACACAAACTCGGGTTAGTTTGAGGGGCATGGTGATGGGAGGCCCGATCTGCGGGCTCTGAGGGCAGCTCCTTGGAATTTGAATTTAGGGCAACTGGGAGGTGGGAGTGCAGGCTTTTCTGTCTGGATTTTGTGTCTCAGAAGGCCAAGGATTGTATGGGTGGCCTCATGGGTCCATGGGAGATTCTTCCTCTGTGGAGATTCTGACGGACTCTCAAGGGTTCCGTGTCTTTATGGGGGAAAGGAAGAATGCTGCTTTCTATCTCAGGGGTCCCGCCAAAGCAGGGATTCCAGAGATGGGTTCTGGGTCCAGTCACCTGGGGAACCCAACCAAGGGTTAGGTTTTGGGCCTAGGGGCATGGCAGGCCCAATCTGTGGGCTCCTGGTTCAGCTACTGAGGGGTATTGTTTGAAAGCCACCTCAGGCTGTGTGTCACAATGCCTGTTTGTTCCCAGGGCAGCCTTCATGGATGGGCGTGGTCTCATGGGGCATGCAGCTCTCTCCCACTCTGAGGGTTTGAACCCCATCCCCACAGCAAAGTTTTCCTGAAGTGGGGAAGGAGGAGTATTCTTTGTGCTTCAGGTTCCCCCATAGGTGGGGATTTGAGTTAAGGTCTGTGGACAGATGCATGAATACCCAGGTTGGGTAGAGATGATGGCCTCAGACCATGGCATGTTCCACCTGCAGGATATGGGGCCCACTGTCTGGGTGGCTGACGGCAGGTTGGGGCTTAGGCTATGTCAGACAGAACATTAGTGCACAAGGAAGACTATGATATTGGGATGCCGTTGAGGGCCGTGCAGGATGATCCTCTTGTGGGTTTTTTTGGGCAGACCCACAGGGCACTTCTTTCTGGTGGGCAGGCA
The DNA here is from genome assembly GCF_922984935.1 of Meles meles. Taxonomy (NCBI): domain Eukaryota; kingdom Metazoa; phylum Chordata; class Mammalia; order Carnivora; family Mustelidae; genus Meles; species Meles meles. Next base: position 3,642,241 of record NC_060068.1, read on the forward strand.
GAAGGCTGTGTTGTGGCTCATAATTCCCAATCTGGACAGCTTGTGGGCCAGGAGTGTGAGCACAGAATTCTGAAAATACATCCTACAGTTCCGTTCAGGGCCGAGAGCATGGCCATTCCAATGTGTGGCGTCTGATTCGAGATCTCTAGCACCGTAGTAAGGGCGAGTGTCAAATTGTCGCTCACGCTGGGGTTTGTGTGCATGATGGCCAATGAATGGAGTGGGGCATCATGAGGCCATGGAAGTTTTCTGAGGCTGGGGCTTGTGAGCGGCTCCGAACAGCAAGGTTTCCTTCTGCGGGACAGGGGGAGTCCGTTTGGATGGCTCCAGTGTCCCCCATATGGAAAGATTTAGTAGCAGAGCTCTCCACATGAATGCTTGGAAAGCCCAGCTCAGCTTACCATTGCAGCCCAGGAACAAGGCCTTTAGATCTGGTGACGCTGCAACAAAGTGCCCGGGGGGCTGTGTTGACAATGAGTCTCATGCTGATGGGTCACAATGCTGGTTTGTGTCAGGGAGACCTTAGAATGTGGCGGGGGCTCACTTGCAATAGAGGACTCTCCTCCCCTGAAGGTTGGACGCAGCTCCCAAGAGCCAGGTTGCCTTCTGGGGACAGGAGGTGTTCTGTTTTGTAGCTCGGGGACCACCTGTTGGGCTGTATGTTGGTATTGGAGAAGAGGCCTCTAGGAAAAGATGCCTTCAAACCTAAGCTACGGTTCTGATGAGGTCTTAGGGGCCTGTTCGGTTCAATCTTCTGGCTCAGGGCCATTGACCTGTGTGTCTGCCTGGAGCATTTGTCTGGCATGTGTCGGACAGCGCATTTTTGTGCAGAGCGGCCTATGAAATCGGGATGGGCTCAGTGTACTTTTAGGTGTCCTGATCTGGAGGGTTTGTGCATCTGTGACATGCAGAGTTTCCCTCGGGATGGAAGGCAGAGTCCATTGGTGTGGCTCCAGAGGCACCATCCTGGAGGGCATGTAGCCAGGGATTTGGGGACAAAATTCGGCAAACACAAACTTGGGTTAGGGTTAGGGTTAGGGGCGAGGTGAATGCAGGCCTGATCTGCAGGCCCTGAGGGTATCTCCACGGGATTTCAAATAGGGCGATTGGTAGGCGTTAGCACAGGCTTTTCTGTCTGGATTGTGTGTCTCAGATGGCCACGGAATGGAGGGGTGGCCTCATGAAGCCATGGTAAATTCTTCCTCTGGGGGGATTCTGCCCAGCTCCCAAGAGTTTGGTTTCTTTCTGGGGGTAGGGAAGAGTGCTGTTTTCTGTCTCAGGGGTCCCGCCCAAACAGGGATTCCAGAGACGGGTTCTGGTTCCGGGCGCCTGGAGAAACAGAACCAGGTTCAGTTTTGGGGCCTAGGACTGTGGAAGGGCCTATATGCAGGCTCCTAGTACAGCTAGCATGGGGGCATGTTTGAAAGCAGCCTCAGGCCGAAGACCACAATGCCTGTTTGTGCCTAGGGCGGCCCTGATGGATGGGCGTGTTCTCATGGGCCATGCAGCTGGCTCCCACTATTAGGGTTTGACCCCCATCCCCACAGTAAGGTTTCCAGCCATGGGGAAGGAGGAGTACTCTTTTGTGCTTCAGGTCCCCCCATAGGCTGGGATTTGAGCTAAGGTCTGGGGACAGATGCGCGAATACCCAGGCTTGGTAGAGATGACGGCCTCGGACATTGGCAGGTCCCACCTGCAGGATATGAGGCCCGCTGTCTGGGTTGCTGATGGGAGGTCGGGGATCAGGCTCTGTCAGACAGAGCATTAGTGCACAGGGCCGCCCATGATATTGGGGTGCCGTCGAGGGCTAAGCAGCTTGATCCTCACGTGGGCTTTATGTGCAGACCCTTAGGTATATTCTTCTTTTTGCTGAGCAGGCAGAAGGCTGTGTTATGGCTCCAGAAATCCCAATCTGGAGGGCTTGCGGGCGAAGAGTGTGAGGAAGGAAGTCTGAAAACACATGGTACCATTCAGTTCAATGCCGAGAGCATGGCAGTTCCAATGTGCAGTGTCTGTTTTGAGATCTCCAGCCCCTGAGTAAGGGAGAGTGTCAGATGTTTCCTCACGCTGGAGACTGTGTCCATGATGGCAGTCAAATAGAGGGGTAGCCTGAACGGCCATGGAGGATTTCCCACTCTGGGGCTTGTGAGGTGTTCTAAATAGCAAGGTATCCTTCTGCGGTCCTGGGAGAGTGTGCTTAGAGAGTGCTCCAGGTTCCCACATATGGGAAGATTGGACAGCAGAGCTCTTCACATGGATGCCTTGGAAGCCCACCCTGGGTTAATATTGCAACCGAGCAACATGGCAGGATCGATTTGCTGGCTCTGGGTTGAAGTTCCAAGGGGCCTGAGTGGACAGGGTGTCTCAGGCTGATGGGTCACAATGCTGGTCTCTGTCCAGGAAGACCTTAGAATGTGGCAGTGGCTCAGGGGCCATGCAGGATTCTCTGAAACTCAGTGTTGGACACAGCTCTCATAGCAACGTTTCCTTCTGGGGACAGGAGGGGTTCTTTTGTGTGGCTCAGGGACCATATGTTGGACAATATGTTGGTGTTCCAGCACAGGCCTCTGGGCACAGATGCCTGAAAACCTAAGCTAGGAGAGGTCCTAGAGGCATGTCAGGTTCAATCTTCTGACTCAGGGACATTGACCTGGGTGTCTGCCTGGAGGTAGGAGCTCAGGTGTGTCAGACTGTGAATTTTTCTCCAGAGTGGCCTACAAAACTGGGGTGGGCTCAGGGACATTATAGGTTTATCCCCATGTGGAGTTTGTGGGCAACTGTGACCCGCAGAGTTTTCTTTAGGAGGGCAGGCCCATTCCTGCTGTGTGGCTCCGGAGACCCCATCTTGGAAGGCACGTGGGACAGGGCTTTGGAGACAGACGTCTGCAAACACAAACTCGTACTAGGCTTAGAGGCGAGGTGATGGCACGTGCGATCTGCAGACATTGAGGCAGTGTCTCGGCATTTGAAATTCGGGCAACTGGGAGGCAGTAGTGCAGGCTTTTATGTCTGGATTGAGTGTCTAGGATAAACACAGAATGGAGGGGTGGCCTCAGGGGCCGTAAGAGATTCTGCCTGTCTGGGGATTCTACCCGGCTCCCAAGAGTTTGGTCTGTTTCTGGAGGAAGGGAAGAGTGCTGTTTTCCGTCTCAGGGATCCCGACACAACAGGGATTGCAGACACAGGTTCTGGGCCAAAGCACCTGGAGAACCGTATCGAGGGTTAGGATTTGGGCCTAGGGCATGGCAGTCCCATTATGCGGGCTCCTGGTCCATGTCCTGAGGGGTCTTGCTTGAAAGCCAGTTCAGGCTGTGGGTCACAATGCCTGTTTGTGCCCAAGCTGCCCTCATGAATGGACATGGTCTCATGGGTCTTGCAGGTGGCTCCCACTCTGAGGGTTGGAAATCCATACCTCCAACCAGGTTTCCTGCCATGGGGTAGGAGGAGTACTCTTTTGTGCTTCAGGATCAACCAACCATAGGCTGGGATTGGAGCTATGGTCTGGGGACAGATGCCTGAATACTCAGGTTGGTTTGAGATGATGACCTCAGGCCATGGCAGGTCCCACATGCAGGATAAGGGGCCTGCTATCTGAGTGGCTGACAGGAGGTCGGGGCTCAGGCTGTGTCAGACAGATCATTAGTGCACAGGACAGCCTATGCTATTGGTGTGTGTTCTAGGGCCGTGCAGGTAGATCCTCATGTGGGGTTTCCCTGCCGGCACATGGGGCCCTTGGGAGGCCCATGTGAGGCCGTAAGAGATTCTGCCTCTCTGGGGATTCTGCCCGGCTCCCAAGAGTTTGGTATGTTTCTGGGGGAAGGGAAGAGTGCTGTTTTCCGTCTCAGGGATCCCGCTACAACAGGGATTGCAGAGATGGGTTCTCAGTCCGGGCACCTGGAGAACTGCGTGGCATGCCAGGCCCGGTATGCAGGCTCCTGGTCCAGCTCCTGAGGGGTCTTGTTTGAAAGCCAGTTCAGGCCGAGGGTCACAATGCCTGTTTGTGCCCAGGGCTGCCATCATGAGTGGGTGTAGTCTAATGGGCCATGCAGCTGGCTCCTACTCTGAGTGTTGGACACCCATCCCAAAAGCCAGGTTTCCTTCTGTGGGGAAGGAGCAGTACTCTTTTGTGCTTCAGGATCAACCATAGCCTGGGATTGGAGCTACAGTCTGGGGACAGATGCCTGAATACCCAGGTTGGTTAGAGATGACGACCTCGGGCTGTGGCAGGTCCCACCTGCAGGATATGGGGCCCGCTATCTGGGTGGCTGACAGGAGGTCGGGGCTCAGGCTGTGTCAGACAGATCATTAGTGCACAGTTCAGCCTATGCTAGTGGGGTGTGTTTGAGGGCCATGCATGTTGATCCTCATGTGTGGATTCCAGGCAGGCCCATGTGACCCTTCTTCTTTCTGGTGGTCAGTCAGAAGGCAGTATTGTGGCTCTATAATTCCCAATCTGGAGGGCTTGTGGGCCAGGAGTGTGAGGATGGAAGTCTGAAAACACGAGCTACGGTTCAGTTCTGTGGCAAGCGCATGGCAGTTCCAGTGTGCATCAGCTGATTCGAGATCTCCAGCCCCTGAGTAAGGGCGAGTGTCAGATGTTCCCTCACGCTGGAGTTTGTGTCCATGATGGCAGATGAATAGAGGGGTGGCCTGAGGAGGCTAGGGAGGATTTCCCACTCTGGGGCTTGTGAGCTGTTCCAAACAGCAAGGTATCTTTCTGTGGTCCAGGGTGAGTCCAGTTAGATGGCTCCAGGGTCCCCCATATGGAAATATTGGACAGCAGAGCTCTTCGCATAGATGCCTTGGAAGCCCACCCTGGGTTACAACTGCAACCGAGCAACATGGCATGTTTGATCTGCTGACTTGGGGCAAAGTGCCAAGGGGCCTGAGTGGACAGGGTGTCTCAGGCTGATGGGTCACAATGCTGGTCTGTGTCCAGGGAGATCTTAGAATGTGGCGGCGGCTCAGGGGCCATGCAGGATTCTCCGAACTTGAGGGTTGGACACAGCTCCCAAAGCAACGTTTCCTTCTGGGGACAGGAAGGGTTCTGTTGTGTGGTTCAGGGACAATATGTTGCACCATATGTTGGTGTTCCAGAACAGGACTCTGGGGACAGATGCCTGGAAACCTAAGCTAGGACATCTGATGAGGTCCTAGGGCATGTCAGCTTCAATCTTCTGACTCAGGGCCATTGATCTGGGTGTCTGCCTGGAGGTGGGTGCTCAGGGTTTGGCAGACGGCACATTTTTCTGCAGAACGACCTACGTAATTGGGGTTGGCTCAGGGGCCTTGCATGTGTCTTCTAACCTGGAGGATTTAGGCAACTGTGACAAGCACAGTTTTCTTAGGGAGGGCAAGCCCAGTGCTGCGGTGTAGCTCTGGAGGCCCCATCCTGGAGGGCATGTGGGCCAGGGCTTTGGAGACAGAAGTCTGCACACACAAACTTGGATTAGGGTTAGGGGTGAGGTGATGGCAGGTGCAATCTGCGGACACTGAGGGCAGAGCCTCGGGATTAGAAATTAGGTGACTGGGAGGTGATAGCACAAGCTTTTATATCTGGATTTTGTGTCTAGGATGGCCAGGGAATGGGGGGTGTCCTCATGGAGCCGTGGAAGATTCTGCCTCTCTGCAGATTCTACCCAGCTCCCAAGAGTTTGGTGTCTTTCTGGGGGAAGGGAAGAGTGCTCTTTTCCACCTCAGGGATCCCACCAAAACAGATATTGCAGAGACAGTTTCTGGGTCCAGGCGCCTAGATAACCCCATCAAGGGTTAGGATTTGGGCCGAGGGGCATGGCAGGCCCGATAGGCGGGCTCCTGGTCCAGCTCCCGAGGGGTCTTGCTTGAAAGCCAGTTCAGGTTGTGGGTGACAATGCCTATTTGTGCCCAGGGCTGCCCTCATGTGTGGGTGTGGTCTCATGGGCCATGTAGCTGGCTCCCACTCTGAGGGCTGGACACCCATCCCAACAGCCAGGTTTCCTGCCACGGGGAAGGAGGAGTACTATTTTGTGTTCAGGTTCAACCACAGACTGGGATTGGAGCTACAGTCTGGGGACAAAATCCTAAATTCCCAGGTTGGTTAGAGATGACGACTTCGGGCCATGGCAGGTCCCACCTGCAGAATATGGGGCCCGCTATCTGGGTGGCTGACAGGAGGTCGGGGCTCAGGCTGTGTCAGACTGATCATTAGAGCACTGATCAGCCTATGATATTGGGGTGCGGTTGAAGGCCGTGCAGGTTGATCCTCAATTGGGGATTCTGGGCAGACTCATGAAAAAGAATTCTCAGTTCTGAGCTATTTAAAATTTCCTCAGGTTCAGGAAGCTACTTTGCAAATAACAGAATGAAAAAAGAACGTATTATAATATCTGCCTTAACACACACAATTACCCATTACAATTTTCCTTATGTTTTTTGCAGGACTCTCTGTGCTTTGTCATTACTAAAAACAATGAAAGTGTAGCTTTTCACTACATTATAAATGTAGCTTTTAAATGGTTCTTTAAAATTCAGGGTTACTCAATGAATAACTAATGCCCTTACATTTTCCCTCTAGATGTTCTACCAAAACAATGACGGGAATGAAAATGCTTATTTGTAACATTCCCTGATACTTAACACCAGCAATTAATTTTGTTGTGTTAGCCCCACATTTATAACAAGCATTTTTTTCAGACTGTCTCTCCCCACAATCCACGCCACCTTCTGACTTGTGACCGACCACCTGTCCCATCCCAACAGAGCCAGTTGACCTGTGTCTGGGATGACCTGCCTGTGTGCTTCCAAGCACAAAAATCGCAGGGCCTTACCCAGATAAAGCCCTGGGGTTTTGTTCCATCTGTTTTTTGTAAACCATCTGATTCCAAAAAAATTGTTTCTGAAGTTTCAGGATATTTAGTTCAATTTTTTGATATCTTGCCAATATGAACCGGCAGTCACCTTGTCAATTTTTAAAGCAAAATAAAAATGTAAATAATTTTAAACTTCCTACCTCGAAAGAATACTTTTGATGCCTCAACAGAATTGGAATGATTAACTGTGAAGTGATGCAGGGTCTTTTTGAAGCATAGCTAATATGCTGAACCATTTGAAATTGCTGATTGTTCTGACTTGCAAAAATGTCAGTTTCAGGGGTGCCTGGGTGGCTCAGTGGGTTAAAGCATCTGTCTTTGGCTCAGGTCATGATCCCAGGGTCCTGGGATCGAGACCCACATCGGGCTCTCTGCTCCACAGGGAGCCTGCTTCCTCCTCTCTCTCTGCCTGCCTCTCTGCCTAGTTGTGATTTCTCTCTGTCAAATAAATAAAATATATTTTAAGAAGCGTCAGTTTCAGATGCTTCCATTTGTATACATCAGAGCAAGTGGGGGCTTTATAATTGTTAGAAGCTGAAACTTCCTAAGTTCTATGTAGATGCAGGGTACCCGAAGGATACATTAGACGAACTATTATTTGTTCTAAATCCAAAGTACATACGTAACTGAAGCAGTACTTAAAAACACGAGCAACTCACAAGATGCAGAAGAACCTTCTTTCTTTGACCAGAGTGGTGCTTGGTGGCACAGCTAGCTTCCTACCAGGACCTCTGGCTCTAGTCTGGTTTTTGATACATTGGAACCATAGATATTCAATCCTAAATATTCACTTATGTGATTTTATTGTATTACAATTATATTTTTGTCATTATTTAAAATATCCACTAGATTCCTCGGGGACACTGATGGTGGTTTTTATGCCCACACCCCTGACACGCAGGACCTGGCAAGGAGTCGCTGTGTACCAAGTGATGGCTGAATGAATGGATAGTGACAGTCATGATGAGCACTTCCCATGCATTACCCCAATTACTAATTTTAAGAGCACATTGTATCATACCTTCAGTTTGGTTTAATCAACCTTCTTTCTTTCTCTCTTTCTTGCTTAGATGGAAAACATAACAGCCACTCATAACTTCTTTCCTCTCTTAACACACATCGGACTCATCCACAAATACAAATCGTATCACTTTGAATTTCAAAATCAATCCAGGGGCGCCTGGCTGGCTCAGTGCGTTAAAGCCTCTGCCTTCGGCTCAGGTCATGATCCCAGAGTCCTGGGATCGAGCCCCACATCGGGCTCTCTGCTCTGCAGGGAGCCTGCTTCCTCCTCTCTCTCTGCCTGCCTCTCTGCTTACTTGTGATCTCTGTCTCTCAAATAAATAAATAAAATCTTAAAAAAAAACCTGATCCAGTGCCCCTCCCAATGACTTGACTAGCTTTCTTGCAGCTGCTTCTGCCCACTTAGCAGAGACGCCACAGAATGTCCAGAGGGAAAATTCAGGGCATGTCAGTCCTCTGGCCCAGACTTTCCAATGGCACTCATATCAGAGCAGAGGCCAAAATCCAATGTCTACCAAGGCTGTGGTGGCCAACCCTTCCTGGGATCACATAGGAGATGTTGCCATGTGGAGAAATCCTGGCATTTCTGAGCCTTACCTTTGTGATAAAGGAAGTTTCCTACTTCAGATGACAAAAGTTTTGAGAGGTGGATAGTCACAGTGTAAAGAACATATGAACATGCCTTGATGGATGATAGTATGAAGAATTTTTCTTCCCATTCATGACCTTAGACAGCAGACCACACTCTGTGTCTGGATAGGATGAACTAAGCACGCCAACCTCATCTCTCCCAGGAGTCCCCCTATGAAACCTGGGCAGAATGCCTGAAACAGTTATCTCAAGACTCTAGGAAGCCAGGAGAGGCAAGGAGGAGAAACCAGAAGGCATCATTTATTTTTCCCTCCAGCATCTGTCTGTCAACCCAGATGTGGGCACTGGGTCACAGAGAGAGAGGTTCCAGGAGAAGCCCTCGGGCCCTGGCTAGAGGCTGGAACAGAAAGTTCCTAACTCTAAGGGAATTCAGGAATCCTATTTCCCTCTTTTTCTATCCAGACAGACCCATGACGGTAACAGCAGAAGCTGCCCAGGGAACGCACAAGAGCCAGGACTTCAGAGGGGACTTTTGCTCTGTGTAGGGCAGCTGTGGCTCAGAGATGGTGGGGAGACTCATCTTAATTTTGTTTTCTTCCTCCACTCATCCATCGCTTGGCAATGGACCAGGTAGAGTTACATAGGAGAGCACAGAGCAGTCTCAGTAGAGCCTGTTTTCTAGTTCCATGACTGGCAAGGGAGACCAGGGTACCAGAATGTCCCTGGAATAGCAGAGGGAGGCAGCCATTCAGGAAAGCATACTATATGTTGTTCATGAAGTCCTGGGCTCACCTTGGAGCCACACATTCATGGATCCGGTCCTATCTGTAGACCCAAGAAGTTGAGAACTGAATGGAGAGTCGACCACCCAAGACCCAGGGTGGCCACTGGATCGTGCACAAGTGAGGCAGAGCTGAGTCATGCTGCAAAGGCTTCAAGAACTGTACTGCCATTAGAGACAGCCCACAGAAGGCAGGTTGCATTGTGTGGCCAGATCCCAACTAGGCCAAGTGCCTGCAAAAAAAAAAAAAAAAAAAAAAGTAAAGAAATTAAAAACAAAAAATAAAATTTGATATATGTATATAGACATATATATTCATATATATATTCATATATATATGAAATCAACATGCTGCACAACACTAAAGTCCAGAATTTATTAATATAATATTTAAAATATCTAGGAAGTCATACAAAATTACTTATCATAAAGAACCAGAAAAATCTAAGCTGGCTTAAGAAAATATAATCAACAGATACTAATGCAATTGTGACACAGTGGTTAGAACGAATTGATAAAGAGTTTAAAATAGCTGTTACATAAGAACTCTAACAAGGGATCATAAACACTTTTTTAGCAAATAGAAAAAGAACATTTCACCAAAGAAATAGATATCCAAAGAGCTAAATGAAAACTTTAGAACTGAAAAATATGAAATAAAAGATGTCCTGGGTGGGCCAAATAGTGGATCTGAGATGAGAGAGTCAGTGGCCTTAATCATGGTATTGACTCATCTGATCAAAAGAAAGAAAAAAATCTAAAAATGAACAGGGCCTCAGGGAGCTCTGAGCCAAAAACAAAAGATCTAACACTCATATAATTGAACATCCAGAAGCAGACAGAATAGTGTGGTGCAGAACAACAACAAAAATTAGAAAAAAACAAGGCTGAAAATTGTCCAAGTTGGCATAAAACAGACTTGAGAAGCTGAATGAACTTGAAACAGGATAAACTCAAATTCACCTCCAGACTCATCATTATCAAACTGCTGAAAACAAAGGCAATGAAGAATGTTTTGAAATCAACGAGAAAGAGAGTGATGCACCATCTGTAGGTGAACACCTACTCATATGGCCATGACTTTCTCATCAGAAATATGGAAGCCAGGGGAGGAGTCAAGATGGCGGAGAAGTAGCAGGCTGAGACTACATCAGGTAGCAGGAGATCAGCTCGATAGCTTATCTAAACATTGCAAACACCTACAAATCGAACGGGAGAGCGAAGAGAAGAAGAACAGCAACTCTAGAAACAGAAAATCAACCACTTTCTGAAAGGTAGGACTGGCGGAGAAGTGAATCTAAAACGACGGGAAGATAGACCGCGGGGGGAGGGGCCGGCTCCCGGCAAGTGGCAGAGCAACGGAGCACAAAATCAGGACTTTTAAAAGTCTGTTCCACTGAGGGAGATTGCTCCAGAGGCTAAACCGGGGTGAAGCCCACGTGGGGTCAGCGTGGCCCCCGGCCCCGCAGGGTCACAGAAGGATTGGGGGTGTCAGAGTGTCGGAGAGCTCACAGGTATTAGAACGGAGAAGCTGGATGCAGAGACAGAGCCGAGGACTGAACTCTCAGCTCGGGGTTACCTTGAACTGGTCGCGGGCTGGGTGAGCTCAGAGTGAGGCTGGAGGCTGGGGATACGGGAGTGATTGGGTGCTGGCCTCTGGGGGCGCACTGAGGAGTGGGGCCCCAAGCTCTCGGCTCCCCCGGGCCGGAGACTGGGAGGCCGCCATTTTCATTCCCGTCCTCCGGAACTCTACAGAAAGCGTTCAGGGAACAGAAGCTCCCAAAAGCGAACCCAAGCTGATTACTTAGTCTGGCCGCCGGTAAGGGCGGTGCAATCCCGCCTCGGGCAAAGACACTTGAGAGTCACTACAACAGGCCCCTCCCAGAGAAGATCAACAAAATATCCAGCTAGGACGAAGTTCATCTATCAAGGAGAAAGAAGGTTCAATTCCTAAGACAGCAGAGCAATTCCAGAGGAGGAGAAAGCAAAGCACGGAACTCATGGCTTTCTCCCCATGATTCGTTAGTCTTGCGGCTACTTCAATTTTTTTTTCCTTTTTTCAATTTTTTTTCTTTTTTCTTTTTTCTTCTTCTGCTAAATTTTTTTAAAACTTTTACCCTTTTCTTTTTTAACGTTTTTTGACTAGTTCATCTAAATATATATATTTTTTCTTTCTTTTTTATATTTTTTTATTGTTTTATTTTTTAATTTTTTTTCTTTTTTCTTTTTTTTTCTTTTTTTTTTCAGAACCTGTTTTTATCCCCTTTCTCCCCCCCAGAATTAGGGGTCTCTTCTGATTTGGTTACAGCGCATTTTTCTGGGGTCTTTGCCACTCTTTTAGTAGTTTATTTGCTCCTTCATATCCTCTTATCTGGACAAAATGACAAGGCAGAAAAAATCACCACAAACAAAACAACAAGAGACAGTACCGAAGGCTAGGGACCTAATCAACACAGACATTGGTAATATGTCAGATCAAGAGTTCAGAATGACGATTCTGAACATTCTAGCCAGGCTCGAAAAGGCATGGAAGATATTAGATAAACCCTCTCTGGAGATATTAAAGCCCTTTCTGGAGAAATTAAAGAATGAAAATCTAACCAAGTTGAAATAAAAAAAGGTATTAATGAGGTGCAATCAAAAATGGAGGCTCTCACTGCTAGGATAAATGAGGCAGAAGAAAGAATTAGTGATATAGAAGACCAAATGACAGAGAATAAGGAAGCCGAACAAAAGAGGGACAAACAGCTACTGGACCATGAGGGGAGAATTCGAGAGATAAGTGACACCATAAGACGAAACAACATTAGAACAATTGGGATTCCAGAAGAAGAAAAAACAGAGAGGGGAGCAGAAGGTCTATTGGAGAGAATCATTGGAGAGAATTTCCCTAATATGGCAAAGGGAACAAGCATCAAAATCCAGGAGATGCAGAGAACCCCCCTCAAAGTCAACAAGAATAGGTCCACACCCTGTCACCTAATAGTAAAATTTACAAGTCTTAGTGACAAAGAGAAAATCCTGAAAGCAGCCCGAGAAAAGAAGTCTGTAACAAACAATGGTAAAAATATTAGAGTGGCTGCAGACTTATCCACAGAGACCTGGCAGGCCAGAAAGAGCTGGCATGATATATTCAGAGCACTCAACGAGAAAAACATGCAGCCAAGAATACTCTATCCAGCTAGGCTATCATTGAAAATAGAAGGAGAGATCAAAAGCTTCCAGGACAAACAAAATCTGAAAGAATTTGCAAACACCAAACCAGCTCTACAGGAAATATTGTAAGGGGTCCTCTAAGCAAAGAGAGAGCCTAAAAGTAGTAGATCAGAAAGGTACAGAGACAATATACAGTAACAGTCACCTTACAGGCTAATAATGGCACTAAATTCATATCTCTCAATAGTTACCCTGAATGTTAATGGGCTACATGCCCCAATCAAAAGACACAGGGTATCAGAATGGATAAAAAAACAAAACCCATCAGTATGTTGCCTACAAGAAACTCATTTTAGACACGAAGACACCTCCAGATTTAAAGTGAGGGGGTGGAAAACAATTTACCATGCTAATGGGCATCAGAAGAAAGCTGGGGTGGCAATCCTTATATCAGATCAATTAGATTTTAAGCCAAAGACTATAATAAGAGATGAGGAAGGACACTATATCCTACTCAAAGGGTCTGTCCAACAAGAAGATCTAACCATTTTAAATATCTATGCCCCGAACGTGGGAGCAGCCAACTATATCAACCAATTAATAACAAAATCAAAGAAACACATCAATAGTAATACAATAATAGTAGGGGACTTTAACACTCCCCTCACTGAAATGGACAGATCATCCAAGCCAAAGATCAACAAGGAAATAAAGGCCTTAAATGACACACTGGACCAGATGGACATCACAGATATATTCAGAACATTTCATCCCAAAGCAACAGAATACACATTCTTCTCTAGTGCACATGGAACCTTCTCCAGAATGGATCACATCCTGGGTCACAAATCAGGTCTCAACCGGTATCAAAAGATTAGGATTATTCCCTGCATATTTTCAGACCACAATGCTCTGAAGCTAGAACTCAATCACAAGAGGAAAGCTGGAAAGAACCCAAATACATGGAGACTAAACAGCATCCTTCTAAAGAATGAATGGGTTAACCAGGAAATTAAAGAAGAATTGAAAAAATTCATGGAAACAAATGATAATGAAAACACAACAGTTCAAAATCTGTGGGACACAGCAAAGGCCGTCCTGAGAGGAAAATATATAGCGGTACAAGCCTTTCTCAAGAAACAAGAAAGGTCTCAAGTACACAACCTAACCCTACACGTAAAGGAGCTGGAGAAAGAACAAGAAAGAAACCCTAAACCCAGCAGGAGAAGAGAAATCACAAAGATCAGAGCAGAAATCAATGAAATAGAAACCAAAAAAACAATAGAAAAAATCAATGAAACTAGGAGCTGGTTCTTTGAAAGAATCAATAAGATTGATAAACCCCTGGCCAGACTCATCAAAAAGAAAAGAGAAAGGACCCAAATCAATAAAATCATGAATGAAAGAGGAGAGATCACAACTAACACCAAAGAAATACAGACAATTATAAGAACATACTATGAGCAACTCTATGCCAACAAATTGGACAATATGGAAGAAATGGATGCATTCCTAGAGACATATAAACTACCACAACTGAACCAGGAAGAAATAGAAAATCTGAACAGGCCCATAACCAGTAAGGAGATTGAAACAGTCATCCAAAATCTCCAAACAAACAAAAGCCCAGGGCCAGACGGCTTCCCAGGGGAATTCTACCCAACATTTAAAGAAGAACTAATTCCTATTCTCCTGAAACTGTTCCAAAAAATAGAAATGGAAGGAAAACTTCCAAACTCATTTTATGAGGCCAGCATCACCTTGATCCCAAAACCAGACAAGGATCCCACCAAAAAAGAGAACTACAGACCAATATCCTTGATGAACACAGACGCAAAAATTCTCGCCAAAATACTAGCCAATAGGGTTCAACAGTACATTAAAAGGATTATTCACCACGATCAAGTGGGATTTATTCCAGGGCTGCAGGGTTGGTTCAACATCCGCAAGTCAATCAATGTGATAGAACACATTAATAAAAGAAAGAACAAGAACCATATGATACTCTCAATAGATGCTGAAAAAGCATTTGACAAAGTATAGCATCCCTTCCTGATCAAAACTCTTCAAAGTGTAGGGTTAGAGGGCACATACCTCAATATTATAAAAGCCATCTATGAAAAACCCACCGCAAATATCATTCTCAATGGAGAAAAACTGAAAGCTTTTCCGTTAAGGTCAGGAACACGGCAGGGATGTCCATTATCACCACTGCTATTCAACATAGTACTAGAAGTCCTAGCCTCAGCAATCAGACAACAAAAAGAAATTAAAGGCATCCAAATTGGTAAAGAAGAAGTCAAACTATCACTCTTCGCAGATGATATGATACTATATGTGGAAAACCCAAAAGACTCCACTCCAAAACTGCTAGAACTTGTACAGGAGTTCAGTAAAGTGTCAGGATATAAAATCAATGCACAGAAATCAGTTGCATTTCTGTACACCAACAACAAGACAGAAGAAAGAGAAATTAAGGAGTCAATCCCATTTACAATTGTACCCAAAACTATAAGATACCTAGGAATAAACCTAACCAAAGAGGCTAAGAATCTATACACAGAAAATTATAAAGTACTCATGAAAGAAATTGAGGAAGACACAAAAAAATGGAAAAATGTTCCATGCTCCTGGATTGGAAGAATAAATATTGTGAAAATGTCTATGCTACCTAAAGCAATCTACACATTTAATGCAATCCCTATCAAAATACCATCCATTTTTTTTCAAAGAAATGGAACAAATAATCCTCAAATTTATATGGAACCAGAAAAGACCTCGAATAGCCAAAGGAATATTGAAAAAGAAAGCCAAAGTTGGTGGCATCACAATTCCGGACTTCAAGCTCTATTACAAAGCTGTCATCATCAAGACAGCATGGAACTGGCACAAAAACAGACACATAGATCAGTGGAACAGAATAGAGAGCCCAGAAATCGACCCTCAACTCTATGGTCAACTAATCTTCGACAAAGCAGGAAAGAATGTCCAATGGAAAAAAGACAGCCTCTTCAATAAATGGTGCTGGAAAATTGGACAGCCACATGCAGAAAAATGAAATTGGACCACTTCCTTACACCACACACGAAAATAGACTCCAAATGGATGAAGGACCTCAATGTGAGAAAGGAATCCATCAAAATCCTTGAGGAGAACGCAGGAAGCAACCTCTTCGACCTCAGCCGTAGCAACATCTTCCTAGGAACAACGGCAAAGGCAAGGGAAGCAAGGGCAAAAATGAACTATTGGGATTTCATCACGATCAAAAGCTTTTGCACAGCAAAGGAAACAGTTAACAAAACCAAAAGACAACTGACAGAATGGGAGAAGATATTTGCAAACGACATATCAGATAAAGGGCTAGTATCCAAAATCTATAAGGAACTTAGCAAACTCAACACCCAAAGAACAAACAATCCAATCAAGAAATGGGCAGAGGACATGAACAGACATTTCTGCAAAGAAGACATGCAGATGGCCAACAGACACATGAAAAAGTGCTCCACGTCACTCGGCACCAGGGAAATACAAATCAAAACCACAATGAGATATCACCTCACATCAGTCAGGATGGCTAAAATGAACAAGTCAGGAAATGACAGATGCTGGCGAGGATGTGGAGAAAGGGGAACCCTCCTCCACTGTTGGTGGGAATGCAAGCTGGTGCAACCACTCTGGAAAACAGCATGGAGGTTCCTCAAAATGTTGAAAATAGAACTACCCTATGACCCAGCAATTGCACTACTGGGTATTTACCCTAAAGATACAAACATAGTGATCCGAAGGGGCACGTGTACCCGAATGTTTATAGCAGCAATGTCTACAATAGCCAAACTATGGAAAGAACCTAGATGTCCATCAACAGATGAATGGATAAAGAAGAGGTGGTATATATACACAATGGAATACTATGCAGCCATCAAAAGAAATGAAATCATGCCATTTGCGACAACGTGGATGGAACTAGAGCGTATCATGCTTAGTGAAATAAGTCAATCGGAGAAAGACAACTATTATATGATCTCCCTGATATGAGGACATGGAGAAGCAACATGGAGGGGTAGGGGGATAGGAGAAGAATAAATGAAACAAGATGGGATTGGGAGGGAGACAAAGCATAAATGACTCTTAATCTCACAAAACAAACTGGGGGTTGCTGGGGGGAGGTGGGATTGGGAGAGGGGGAGGGGGCTATGGACATTGGGGAGGGTAAGTGCTATCATGAGTGCTGTGAAGTGTGTAAACCTGGCGATTCACAGACCTGTACCCCTGGGGATAAAAATACATTATATGTTTATTAAAAAAAAAATTTTGGAAGGGGAGGCGAACCATAAGAGACTATGGACTCTGAAAAACAACCTGAGGGTTTTGAAGGGTCAGAGGTGGGAAGTTGGGGGAACAGGTGGTGGGTAATGGGGAGGGCACGTTTTGCATGGAGCACTGGGTGTTGTGCAAAAAGAATGAATACTGTTACGCTGAAAAAATAAATAAAATGGAACAAAATGCACATGCGAAAAAAAAATATGGAAGCCAGGAAGGAAGTGGCAAAACATTTCTCAAGGGCTAAAAGTAAAGAAATGTTAGTCTGGAATTCCATATTCAGCAAAAACCTCCCTCAGGGATGAAGATAAAGATTCGCAGATGAAGAAAAGCCAAAAGCATTCCTTACCTGAAGATACTTTAAAAGATGTTCTAAAGGAAGATTAAGACCGAAGGGAAATGATACCATAAGGAAATTTGGGATCTCAGGGGTATAAAATCAGCTTGAGAAATGGTAAATATTGGGGTAAATATAATAGAATATTCTCCTGTTGAGTTATTTTAAATATACCTTTGGTTAAAAGCAAAAAATACAACATTTTTTCATAGAGTTCTTAATTTGTACAGATGGAATACATTTGGCAGCAATAAATAAAGGACACTCGATAAACTGACAGAATTGTTGACGAGGTTTTGACATGAGTCCAAGTGGTTAAAATGTAGATTCTGAGCAGATTCTGAAAAGATAAGTGTATATATTGTCACTCCTAAAATAACCAACCAAGGAACTGCTAGAGACAAACAAAAATAGAATACTAAAAAATGTTTAACCCCGAAGGAGACAGAAAAGAACAACAAAGCCTAAGAAACAGGAAAAAAATTAAAAAATGATAAATCTGAATTAAACTTGTCAACATCTATATTTAATATAAATGGTCCAAACAAACCAGTTAAAGACAGATGGGTATGACTCAACTATGTACTTTGTACAAGAAACTCACTCCAAATATAATGATATCATAAGTTTAAAAAGAGGGATAGGGAAAGATATACTACACAAACACTAATTGAAAGAAAGCTGGTGTTTCTGTTTTAAAGTTTTTCTTGAAAGCATAGAAAATTGATAGATACAAAAAGTGATTAAGAAGACATGAGAGGGGAGCCTGGGTGGCTGGGTGGGTTAAAGCCTCTGACTTCGGCTCCGGTCATGATCTCAGGGTTCTGGGAATGAGCCCAGCATCTAGCTCTCTGCTCAGCGGGGAGCCTGCTTCCCCCTCTCTCTGCCTGCCTCTCTGACTACTTGTGATCTCTGTCTGTGACAAGTGAATAAATAAAATCTTTAAAAAAGATTTAAAGAAGACATGAGAATTTTAAATGTGTACACTGATAACTGACCTTCAAAATACATAAAGCAACAACTGACAGGATGGAAAGGGGAAGTAGGCAAAATCACAATTATAATTAGAGAATCCAATACTCCTCTCTCATTAATCTTTGGAACTAATGGGGGGGAAAGAAGCAAAGTGTACAAAAAACCTAATGTCACTACAAAGCAACAGAATTTCATTGACATTTATGGAACACCTTACCAACAGTAAAATACACATTCTTTTAAATTGGACATGGAGGGGCACCTGAGTGGCTCAGTGGGTTAAAGCCTCTGCCTTTAGCTCAGGTCATGATCCCAGGGTCCTGGGATCTAGCTCCACATCGGGCTCTCTGCTCAGAAGGGAGCCTGCTTCCTCCTCTCTCTCTCTCTCTCTCTGCCTGTCTCTCTGCCTACTTGTAATCTCTGTCTGTCAAATAAATAAATAAAATCTTTAAAAAAATTTAAAAAAATAAATTGGACATGGATACATCATATTCTGTGCCTCAAAACAAACTTGAGCACATATCAAATAAATCACACAAAAACACATTCCCAGACATAAATGAAGCAAACTAGAAACAAAGAACAAAGAGAGTGAGAAAGTCTCCAAACACTTAGAAATTAAACACCCAACTACTAAATATTAAATGAGTCAAGGATGTCTCACCAGACATTATAAAATATATTGATCTGAATGAAAAGGAAAATACAACATAACAAAAATGGTGGGAGGGAGTTATGTCAGTGCTTGGAGAGATAGTAATTGCATTAAATGCTTTATTTTGAAAGAAAAAGATCTCAACTGAATGATTTAAGCTTTTACCATAAGAAAGTAGCAAAAGAAGAAAAAATAATTCAAAATAGCAGAAGGAAGGAAGTAATAAAGATAAGAAGAGAAATCAATTAAAGGCAGAGATCTATATAAACAAAATGTTTGTAAAAGAACAATAAAATAGATAAAACTCTAGCAAAATTGTTGAGAGAGAGAAGAGAAATATTACCAATATGAATAGTGAAACCTGGAGTATCACTACAGACCCTACAGACATCAATAGGATAATAATGGCATACCACAAACAACTTTACACATGTCAGTTCTCCAAAGTAGATAAAACAGACTAATTCCTTGAGAACCACTAACTACTAAAACTCACTCAAGATATATTGAACAACTAGTAGAGACCTAGAAGTACTGACGGAATTGAATTCAGTCAGAGATGTCTTCAGTGATAAGTTCCACCAAAGAAGAAATAACACCATGTTTACACAATCTCTTTCAGCAAATAGCAGAGGAAATTCTTTCCAACATTTTATGAGGGCCCAACATTTCCCCGATACCCAAACTAGAGAAAGAAAATGCCAATAAATAATTAAATAAATAAGACAGAGATAACTATGGACAGCATCCTCACAGATACATATGAAAAGCTCCTAAATTACATTAGCAAAAAATCCAGGAACATTAAGAGAATAATACACCATCGCCAACTGGGATTTAGCCCAGGACACAAGGCTGTTTCAGTGCAGCTGACCCTGGAACAACAAGGGTCTGAATTGGGCAGGTCCGCTTATGTGTAGATTTTTTTCAAGAAATACAGAACCATCCCGTAAATTTGTTTTCCTTAATAATATTTCGTTTTCTCCACCTCACTGATTGTAAAAATACATTATATAATACTATAACATGCAAAGTGTGTATTAATCAAATGTTGATGCTTCTTGGTAAGGTGTCCAGTCAACCTGTCCAGTAGGCTATTTAAATCATTAAGTTTTTGGAGGGTCCAAAGTTACATGTGAATGTCCAACTGTGCAAAGTTCAGTGCCCCAATCCCCTTGTTGTTCAAGGGTTGACCAAATTTGGAAATCAATCAATGTCATCTACCATATTAACAGTTTAAAGAAGAAAAATCACACCAGATGCTTTTTTTTTTTTGCATCAATTGATATGAACACGATCATTTGAATTACTATGATTATATCATGAACTAACATGATACATTCATTTCAGATACCACTCACAGTAAAATTCTTAGCAAACTATGAATAACAGGGAACTTCTTGATCCTAATAAAGATTATCTATATATGGAACAGCTGGCAGCATGGTTACTAGTGAAAAACTGAACCCATTCACTGCAGGAGTGGGCACGAGATAAGGATATTCAATTTCACCGCTTCTGCTCTGTGACTTCAGTCGCACTGGACATCCTAGCCAGTGCAGCAACCGAGGAAGGAAGGAACGGCATCCAGGTTGGAAAGCAAGAAAGAAAACTATCTGCAGATGCATGTGTGATTGGTAGACGTGTTTAGAGCAGCTCTGTTTGTGAACGACCAAAGCTAGAAACCACACTGACTTTCTACAGTGACAAAGAAATGGTGGCCTGATCCACGGGATGAAGGACGATAGAGCAGCAATAAGTCATGGCAAACTGATGAATCTCGAATTCCACTGAATGAGAGAAGCCAGTCTCAGAAGGTTACAGTGTGATTCCATTTATATGACACTTGGAAAAGGAACAACTGTAGATCACAATGACCAAGGCTTAGGGGCAGAAGGAGGGTGTGCCTGTAAGGGAACAGACTGAGGGAGGAGCGGAGATGGAGCGGTCCTTTTTCTTGATTTTGGTGGTGGTTATAAAACCTACACGTGTATTAAAGTTCATCTAACTGTATGTCCCCCAAAGTCGATTTGACTTAATAATAATCCATAAATAATATCATCTTCTAAAAAAACGCAGGGTATTTCCAGTGATTATCTGTCCACTCAGTTGCAGTCTTGTCCATCTTAATCCTTGAAAGAGTCAGTATCTGGATATTCACATCATGGCTGTATGTTTGGAAGAACACCCAAATGAAGGCTTGCATAGATAATGAATGCATTTAATAAAGGTAAAAATGGTAGTAATGGTTAAAAAAAATGCTATAAATACAAAATATGGTTGTTATTCTGTTTCCTTGCTATTTTCACTGTCTTTTTTTTTTTGAAACAGATTCATTTTGGAATTCTTCTTCCTTCAACACTGAGAACTCATACCTTCACTTCCCTATGTTCCGTGGAGAGCTCAGTGCTAAAGTGTCTTTCATTTTAAGATGGCAGTGCCTTCTGGGGTGTTTGTAGAGGACCTGGGGATTACTGACTTCATCAGGCTAGAGCTGCACAGTGAGTGGCCCCTGGGCAAAGCTGCCAGGCCTCATTATACAGCAATAACCCTCCTGGGAACATAATTCGCAAAGTACTGCTATGCTTTCTTCGTCACTTGTATTCCTTTAGTACATATTAAAGTTCTAATACATTTTTTAAAAAGATTTTTTTATTTGAAAGAGAGAGAGAGCAGGGTTGGGGGGGGTAAGAGGGAGACAAAGTCTTAAGCAGACTCCACGCTGAGCATGGAGCCCAGTGTAACGTTTGTTCTCGTGACCCTGAGATCACAACCTGAGCTCACACCCGCAGTCGAATGCTTAACCAACCATACCACCCAGGAGGGCCTAAAGTTCCATTATTTTAAATCCTTATTTTTAATAGAGAGGAAAACAATATTCACAAAACACACAACAGTCTGTACAATTTTGTGCTGCCCTCACTGTTGGTGCATTTAGGACCTCTTAAACCAAACTGGTCTGATAACTACTCCCTAAATTGTATAATCATTTCCTGTAATTGACTTGCCACACTCTTCATACATGTATGCAAGTCTCAGTCCTTACTTCAAAATTTCATGGAGGGCCTTTTAAGTAAAGGACATCAGGAGTCTACCCACCTTGAAATAAATTCGTTGATATATAAGAGGGCAGGTCACAGACAAGTTTCCCTCCTGTGGGGAAACATCTCGACTCCTTAAGGTTTAATAAAATGAGGAGCATTCTCAGAGGAGGAATAGGGTAAAATGGCTTTGTTTTTCTTCCCCCAGGACACACACGATTGTTGCCCTCCTAGCCAGCTCAGAATGACATTGGTCAGTAGTAGTGTCACCATCCGGTTTCATAAAGAGCGAGTCATGCCGCTTCCCCCCGTCTCTTGAGATTGAAATACTTCTCTGAGAAATTAACCAAGCTGCTCTCTTCTCTGTGTTTGCAGCTCCTGCAGAAGGGACCTTTACCTTCGATGTGGGGAACAGGCGATATAACGAAAGGAGCGCAGGCCAACATCGCCCAGGGATCCTGTCCCGGCCCAAGTCCAGAATGCCCTCTGGACTTTGCCTAGCTTATTTGCCCCAGAGTCTTTCCAGTGGACATAGATTGGCAGCCCCGGGTGCCACACTCCCTCTCAGACGCAGTGCAGAAATGTGGGGAACAATGTGGTTCTTTCCAGAAACTTTACACTTTTTATTCCCCCCTCTCTATGGTTGGTGTCTATCAGCATGAATCTCTCCAAACAATGTTCCCGCGCTTCTCAGGAAGAAGGCAGGTGTTCCCTGTCCGCGTCTTCGTGATCTTCCTTCAGCGGGGTCACTCCTCTCCCTTGCAAAAGGAAACTTTGAGGAAATCCATCCTGGATTGTCAAGGTCCATGGGACACTGCATTGCTATAATAAAGCTATCTTTGCCTCCCCAGGGTGGTGTCTTGGTCATGATTCAGTCCATTCCCCAACCGTCCGGTCATGCCTGCCCATCTTCAGCGAATGGTGATTTCTGGGCCGGGGACAGACTGCAGAAGCCAGCGGCATGACCACGTCTTGTTCACAGCTTCGGGCACAGAGAAGCCAGAGAGGCAGCTCTAACACTTCCAGCAGTCATCCCCCTCTGCCAGCATGGAGGGCGCCTTCTGTGCAAGCATTCCTCCCAGGGATGTAGGGGGAGCGCAAGCGGAAGTCAATCCATGCACATTGTCCCTGACCCCACTCTTCTCAGCTGAGGCCAAATTCACACCTAAGGCTCATCATGCAGGGAGGCAATGAGTCACGACCCCCCCAACCTTGCATTTTGCCCTGCCCTTCCTCCTTGTCTCTCTTTCCCTTTCTTCAGATCTCTGTCTCTCTTTCCCTCTCCCTCTATCTCATTTTCTCTCACACGTGGACACACACAGATGTCCACACAGTCTCAGGATCGTGCTTATGCTTCTGAATGTATGGGCACAGAACCCCCGGGGAAAGGAATGTGGTCAAAACCTTTTGTGGATTAAGGTGGGCGTCGCCAGATTATTTCCTTGGGCTATTATTCTGCCTCTACCTATTTCCCACGTGCCCTGAGAGATGACAGATTGTGGACTTGGTTTCATGAGTCCACCCCCAAACCCAGGACCGACAAGTATGTGTTCCATGTTCCCAGGAACCAAAGAAGACTTTTCTTGGTCACTTCCACCCATCTCGATCTCTATCACCTTCCACATGCGTTTATGCACTAATGCATCTGTAGCCCCATGTGGCTCCGTGCCTAGTTCCACAGGTAGATTGCTGTTATGTCTCTGTGGATGGAGCTTGTGCCGGAAACCCTCCACATCTCACCTGCCCTAGTGTTTTGTTCTTCAGTTGGCGCTAGGGACACACCTACCTATAGCTTCTGTAGACTGGGTGGAAGGCAGTGGCTCTCCCTCCCCGAAGAGAATGGGTTAGGATGTCTGGAATATGCCCATCCAAGGTGTCCTCGGGACAGATGGGGTTTTGGTTTTGTCCAGAGAAGCTATGTGGAGGAATGGCTCTCTGGTGGCGTTGGGAGGACCTCGGTCTCATCTGATAGTGTTTGCAAGGCCGGTGGACACTTGGGGCTGGCCCTTCTGCACACATGACGTGGAGGGAAGAACGGGGCTGCAGCCACATTGGGGTCCAAGGCCAGCCACACCAGATTCTCAAGTACGGACATGAGCCGTGGAGCCTGTTCTGTCCATGTGTGGCCAGTGCCGTGCCTATCAGGGAGCTCGCAAGCCCCTGGCATGTGTGCAGCACAGAGGACCACTCTGGAAAGTAGCTTGCCAGAGGAGATGTCCGTGTGGAAGCTGGAGGACGTCTTCCCGTTAGCGGGTTGTTACTCATGGCCTTGGAGGTCATTGGCCCAGGGCCTCTGATCTGTGAGGGCCTCTTGACGCAACTGTGCCAGCCTCGGGATCCCTCAAAGAGATCCTCACGCCCTCCGATTGAGATCACCCAAGCCGAAGGAGGAGGGTCCAAAAACAGGATCCACGTGTGTGGGGGACATCGTCTTGGGGCTTCAAGACTGCTCCTCGTCGTGTTGAGGGTCAGCCTCAGGCAGTGCCTGGGGACCACCTGCAATGTCAGGACTGCGATGTCTGGAAGAGCAACCGAGAGCTGCGCCAATGGTCAGTTGCCCCGATAGGCTCCAGGCAGGACTCGGCCCTTGACCATCGTGGCGGCTTTGCGCATTCCTCAGAGCCCTGTGTTCAGGACACGGCGCCCAAAAAGTACTAGGGCACCCTCTGTGGAGGCCCGCTGCCCACCTGTCTCCTCGTGCTGCAAGCCCCCACTCGAACAAGCCCAGCCAGTCCAGCCACCAACTACCTGGCCGGGGAGATCCCCTCGAGCTTCCAGGAGATGCGATTCCTCTCTTTGTGCAGATGCTGTTTCTTGACCTAAAGACACTGGTTCCTCTGGGACGGAAGCACAAGCACACCCTCTGACCCGCACACACACTCACCCCTACCGTTAGGAAATGCTCTTGGACTGCCCTCAAGTCCTGCGAGGATGACTCCCTTCACCGCCTCTTTCTACTGGGTTCTACTCGTCTCCCCATAGGTCCCCGGATGGAATTGCGGAGCCCTGTAAGCCAAAAGGCAATGGGAGCGTGATTTGGTTTTCTGTGTACCATTTCCTGTTGGGCCGCTGGTGGCTTGTTTGGTGCTTGGTAGTTGCCTGGCCGATTCAATAACTGGCCGCCTCTGGGAATCCACTGAAACGGTCGACTCAGGGCACATTCCATCTCATCTTCCTTTAAACCACTGAAGGGACCTCGACAATATAAACGGAGTTAGGTATTCTGTGAACACACACAGACACACACACACACACACACACACACAGGCACAGCAGCAGCACCACCCCCATTCCGATATCACCGAAAAACCCCAGCTTCGAAGGAGAGGCAACTTGGCCCTTCCGGTTTCCAATCTGTTTTGAATTGATCTGAATTTCTCCATCTGCTTCCCAGGTGACTGGAGCTTTCTTCTCCTCCCAGGTCATTAAGTAGGGCTCTCCATTGAGAGCTCAAGTCTCTCTGGACACGCCCTGCCAAGAGCAGTCAAGAATAGGAACACCAGGTGGAGCCAGTGGAAACCCAAAGTGATGGACCCATCATAGCACAGACTATTTCTCTCTGGGAAACCTAGGGAGGCCTGAATCCGTATCAGATGGCGGACAGCATTGATTCCCTTAGACCGGGACCGGGTAGCATCTCCACTTGCCCCAAACACTGCACGTTCACACGTCCCATGCCTTTCCTCCGAGCTTGTCCCCACAAGCAGCTAAGGCTGTGGACCAATCCATTCCACGTACATGGCGATGGCTGGCTCGCCATCTCTCTCTTACATGCCTCCTCTCTCAGCTGTCTGATCTCAGTCTCCCGCCTGGCTCCCCAGGGAAGTGTTGCTTCGCGAGCTGCCGGGGAGCTGCCAGGGTGTCTTCCGAAATGGATTCCCCAGACCTGGAGGGCACCTAGACACCAAACGAAGTGGGTGACCAGTCCCAATTGGCGGGGGATGGTGAACATACCAGGGCGTTTACCAAATAATTTTTTTCAAGTAATACAAAAATCAGCCAACATATGAAAACAAAGGGGAGAGAAATGGAAAGCTCTCCAATGAAACATGACCAACGTCCCAATAAATACACAGTACCTATAACAATGGAAAGAAAGACAGAAAGCCATGTGATGCAATAGAAGGGAACTTAATTAGGAGGCTCGTCTTGGGTGGCCAAAGGGGACTCGTGTTCCACACCCACATGCCAGAGTCTGAAGCAAGGGTGGAAAGGCCTTCACCGGGTCCAGTCCTAGACACAGTCCCCGATGGGGTCCGTTATCAAAGGAACGAGGCTGAGGCTGAGATGCAAGGCTTTATTCTCTGCCAAGCATTAGAAGTCAGAATGACCGGCCAGGGGAACGAGACTGAGACAAAGTGAACGTCCTGCCAAGCTTTACTCTATGCCCAGCATTCGAAGTCAGACTGAGCAGCCAGGTCTGCCTCTGAAGAGAGCGACCCCGACCCGATCTCACAGGCTGGTTTTATAGAGCGTAAGCACAGACCTCAAGGCACGTGGCTTCTGTGGTTAGAACATTTACTCCCAGAATCCATACCCGGAACCGATACCAGGAACTACTGGGGTGTTGATTCCCGGAATGAAGTCCAGGGATGTGAACTACAATAAGGCTACCCAGGCAATATGGAGCCGCTCTGGCTAAGCAGGCGCTAAGAGTTCCACAGGTTTGAACATGAAATCGGCCCTAACAGTCCCCAGAGTCTCCACAGCACTGTGGAGGGCTGGGTCAGGACTGTCATCCTGGAGCCAAGCTTGCGGGAGTGGGAGAGGCACATTCCTTGCAGAGGAGGGTGGGGCGGGCACATCCACCTGCCCAGCTCCCGCTCTCGGCTCAGGTGGTCCCGAACTCCTGCTGAACACCCCTTCTCCCAGTGGTCGGAACCACTGAAGGCAGGGCTACCGCCGGAAGCTGTCCAACTGATAGGGGGTGGGCCATCCTAGGCTTTGATAAGCCGCACGCTGCCAGGTCCTGCCCAGTTGACCGGCCAGTGCTCTGGGACCCGAGGGACTCCAGCGGCATGGCTCCCACCAGCACATCAAGGAGTAAGTTCCCCTCAGAGGCCCTGCTCCCTGCTTGGGTTCCCCAAAGGCCCCGATTACTTTCCTGGCTTCAGGAGAGTAAGAGGGTCCATCCAGCCAGTCGGGCCCCGTGCTGGAAGGTTCTGATTCACAGAGGGTTGGGGGAAGGGGACTGAGACAGGCTTGTGCGTGGCTGCCGTCGGAAGCAAAACTGAAGTCGGTGGCCAGGAGTCCCAACAAGAGTCCCTCTTTGGAAAATAGGCAAGCTAGATCTCAGGGGGCAGAGGACGGGTCGAGATTCGGGACCTCTGTTAGGAGTCACTGACAAAAACGGAACTTTCACCTTCAACGCAGCAGCACTGGGCAGCATGTACTGTCGGATTTGTCCTGGATGTTTCTTAGGAGCAGTGGGATCCTCTTGGTTCCCCCTAAGGTGCTTTCCTCCCTCACTCCCCCCGCGGGTCTCCTCAATTCGTTGGCATGCCATCACATGGCTTGGGACAGGTTGGTATCTCCCTAGATCCTGGACTATCGCCCGTTCCCAGGGACAGATGGCAGGCTGCCGGCGTCCTATTGAGCAGGCTCTCAGGTGGATCAGTGGCTGGCAAGGGGACAATAATCTCCGGCCTGGGAAGGGTCCGACAGGGCAGAAAGTGAAGAGCTGAGACGGCACCGCCACTTTGCATTCCCGTGCAAGCCTTCGTAATCCAGTTCCATTTTCCCTGCAACAGGCCCACTCCCGCCAGGATCCCGACGGAGGCGGCTTGTTTTGAGGCCGTGGCAGAAAGAGGCTCTGCAAGCCTCGTTCCAGCAGAACCGGTACCCTGGCATCACCACCAGAGAACGACTGGCCCGAGCGCTAGACATTCCAGAGTCCAGGATCCAGGTAGGCTTGAGCTTCTCTTTCATTCTCCCCGGGGGACAAGTTGTGGACACAATCTGGCTGAAGCCAGTGCATGTCAATCTCCATGCCCAGCTGGGGAGCTCAGATGCTTGGGCTCCAGTATGGGCATCCCCGGGGAGCCCATGCCCTCTGAAGTCATTCCAAGTCATTCAGTCTGAGAACACGGGGACCACGGGAGGGCAAGGCCCGTGCACTCCAACGGGTCGACACATCCAGCCCGACTTCCCCTCGAAATCATTTGCCCAGAGTTATCGCGTGGCCCACACCAAACACTCTGAGACTTAAGGCCTGAGAGAAATAAAGGAATGGAAGCTACGGAGGTAGACAGGTGATAGACATAGAGACAGACAGAGATGATGGACATTCAGATACAGATACGGATATAGATAGATCCTGTTCACCAGTGCTGCCGGACCATCGGTTCTTCTTTCGCCACCTAGGTGTGGTTCCAGAACCAGCGCACGAGACAGTGAAGGCAGAGCCGATTGGCGTCTGCAGACCCCCAAGTGGAAGGACCATCGTGTGCACAGGAACAGCCTCCAGCTTGGACTCCAGGTGAGTCCCCAGCACACCAAACGCGTCTCTTCTGGAGCTTCTCCTTCACACAGGAACGGGTCTGTGTGGGCTTGTCAAGGGTTTGGCAAGACGGCTTAGGTAAGGAATTCATGTTACCTTGTTCCAGCTGCCTTTCATGTTCCCAGCGATGGACAGTGTGTTTACACCGCCTCTAGGGCGGGTGCATTGTTTCCGGGACAGAAAGGCCTTGAATCTTCCTGTTCTGAAAGTGCCAGAAAGGAGGGAGTCCTTTTCATGGGTCACCTCGGGATCTAGAGGCAAGCGCTGACTTGTGTGGCTTTGTCCGTGCTGACCCTACAGTCTCAGGGAAGGAGAAGCTAGGACAAAAATGTAAAAGCACAAGGATACACACACACACACACACACACACACACACACACACACACATTCACTCATAGGCCCACAGAGACACCAATTTCTCTTTCCACGCTGGATGTGCCTGGGCTCCAAACCCTTCTTTCTAACTCTGTTCTCCTTTCAGCATGTTTCCCAAAGGAGGGCAGGAGGAAACGGACAGCCATTTCTCCATCCCAAACCAGTCTCCTCCTTCAAGCCTTTGAGAAGAACCCACTTCCTAGCATTTCTACCAGAGAACACCTGGCCAGACTCACAGGCCTCCCAGAATCCCGCATTCAGGTACATTTGCAGAGGGTGCACGTGAGCTGTGGAACGTGCAGGGGAGAGTGGCCCCTGAGACATTGCTGGAGAAACGTGGGCTCGTCGGGGTTATCCACGGGTTCCAGTGCCTGGGCAGTATGGGGAAAGCATGGCCCTTGCAAGGGAGAGACTGCACAAACCAGAATGTGCCAGCCGATAGGGGGTTGCTAGGGGAGGCCGTGAAGGCGAGGGGGCCGTGCCCATGTGTGTAGAAACGGTGAGTGGACAGAAGTGGGGAAACGGAAAAGTTGCCACCTCTCTTGAGGTCACGCAAAATGTCAGTGCTTCAACAGCTTGGGCACGCTGTCCATGTGGCCCCCAGGATTCCCTGAGTGTGAGTGGGGTTGCTTCCCTGTGAGTGGCCAGGTGTTTGTCAGTGTCCTGGGCCTCAGCACCCCCGGGGCGGGAATGGATCCTGCCCACAAGCCACACCTGTTCTGGATAACCTAATCCTCTAGGATTATGGGCCCTAGGATTCTGGCCAGGTGGGGCAGAGGTCCATGGAGGGCCCAGTTGAGAAGGCTTGTTCTCCCTCAGCTCCAGAGAGGCTGGTTTCTGGTAGAGGACCTGTGAAACAGCTTTATGGTCTACGGAAGTAGACTGTATGGAAGGCACTCCCTTGGGGCAAGAGCCCGGGAGGCTGCTTGAAGCTGGCATGCAGCGGCCTGGACTTGGACAAGTCTTATCCCTGGAGAGAGGGGAGGCTCAATGTGCTCGTTCCTGAGAACACCCTTCTCATCCAGCCAACGGAGGAGACAGAGAGACAAATCTCTGGTGGATTTGGACTCCTGGCACTCCACGAGGTGCCCTGGGCCCCAAAGACATGTGGCTGTAGACGGAGTGTGTGGATGTGAGGCCGGGAGACCCGGGCTGAAGGCCTCCAAGGCAGAGGAGGTAGTTAGCCATCAGGATCACACGCAGTGGGACACTGGGGATCAAGGGCTGAGGGACGCCCAGAGGACTTGGGGTAGCCTGGGCAAGGAGGGCAGGTGTTCAGCTAAGTCTTGACGGCAGGACTCAAGGAATGGCTTGTGCATAAGCTGCAACAGGCAAAGAAAGGGAGGGCTAGGCAGGGACCGCAGAGCACTACAGAGGGGAGCTCAGCAGAGCAGTGCTGAGCGGCTGCCATTCCATCCAGTCAAGGGGGAATCCCGGCCAGACCAGGTGTCCACAGTTGCTCTGGACTTGCCCCGAGTTCACAAGGGCCAGGGGAAAGGTGTGAACAGAGCTGCCCTGAGATTGCGAGCCACAGACGTGGCCTTCTCCCCGAGAGATCCCGAGTAGGGGAAAGGGCAAGCCGAGCTGGCATCTGTCCCAGCTTCTCATGTCCGCAACCCCTCTTCTCTGTCCCAGGTCTGGTTCCAGAACAGAAGAGCTCGGCACCCAGGGCAGAGCAGAAGTGGCCCCGTGAATGACCGGGCAGCAAACCACGAAGCCAGTCGTCACCTGACTGTCCCGGGGGACCCAAGCCCCCTGCCCACTGTCCCCGGATGCTCTGAGCTTCTGGCTGCATCCAATTCTCTGGGAAGCATGCAGGCTTTGGCTGCAGTGACCCTTCCTGTTCTCTCCATGGGCTTTGCCCCTCTGGTTTCCGGTGGCGAACCTGGGAACCAGGTCCTGGGGTTCACTATGGCCCCGCCCACCCAAGCCTGGCAGGGAGGAAGCAACTCTCCCGCTCCTGAAGCCATGAGGAGCCATTCCCTGATGGCACTGACTCTGGGAGGGTGCCTCTCAGCTCGTCAAGCCCGTCTCTGTCCCCCGACCCAAGGGGAATGCCAGCGGCAAGAGGAGCACCCTGGCATGGCACCCCTGCCCTTCCAAGGCTATCCCCTGCCTCCAGATGACAATCCTTGCCAACCCGTGCAGGAGGCAGGGCCCTTGGGTAGCCACAATGTCCCGCAGTGGTTGGGGGAGGGCTCGCGGCTTGTCCTGAGCACAGGACAGGCTCCAGATGGAGCCGCTGGGCAGCCTGCACACGCTGAGACCCCTGGCTGGCGGTGGCAGGCACACCCTACTGCTGGGCTCTCTAGTGCACTGGAACCACAGCACCCAGCTTCTGCAGAAGCCTCAAGTTTCCTAGAGGAACTTCTATCAGCCACAGAGAGGGAGGAAGACACACAGCCTTTTCCGAGTGGGCGTCTGCGGCAAGAGGAGCCTCCGGGACCCCTGGAAGCACCCCTCATTGAGGATGAGTTTGAGGCCCTGCTGGCCATGCTGCACGATTCCACATGGCCTCAGGCCTAGGACCGGGGAGGCCTCGTCTTCCCCACTCCCCGTTCATTCAGACGTCCTTTTCTGAGAGGCAGTCCTTACGGGACAGCAAGAACAAGGAACAGGAAGCAATGCCCATGCTCCAGAGGAAGCCCGAGGCCCAAAGGAGCATCTGTCTCTTGGAAAGACCGAAGGCTGTTCCGCCCTGCCCCGTGGACGGGGCTCCATGGCATTCCCGACCGTCATCAAGCTCCACGAGGCACCTGAAGGCATCAAGGACACTGGGCCGTTTATACCCTCCCCGACACCTCCGTGACCATTGGCAGGACACACACCGGCCCTCCTCCGTGCCCTGACCCTAGACTGTGTGGCCGTGGAATCCCTGGCCTTGGCAGCGAACCCAAGCAAGGAAGAGAGGTCGAAGGAGGACACCTCCAAATGCCTTAGCCGCCTGCTGAAGCAGAACTTCCAATCTGAAGAAGCTGAGCGTGTAGACCAAGACAGCACGCTACATGTCTCGACTGTGGGATCCCAGGGAGGCCAAGCCATCCGGGCTGGGAGGGCTCGGAACCGGCGAAATGGGAAACGACCGCAGGCCCCCA
This sequence comes from Meles meles, assembly GCF_922984935.1. Taxonomy (NCBI): domain Eukaryota; kingdom Metazoa; phylum Chordata; class Mammalia; order Carnivora; family Mustelidae; genus Meles; species Meles meles. The sequence goes on from NC_060068.1 coordinate 3,673,937, forward strand.
TCACCCAGCGATCCTGTCCCGGCCCAAGTCCAGAATGCCCTCTGAACTTTGCCTGGCTTATTTGCCCCGGAGTCTTTCCAGTGGACATAGATTGGCAGCCCCGGGTGCCACACTCCCTCTCAGACGCTTTCCAGAAATGTGGGGAACAGTGTGGTTCTTTCCAGAAACTTTGCACTTTTTATTCCCCCCTCTCTATGGTTGGTGTCTATCGGCATGAATCTCTCCAAACAATGTTCCCGCGCTTCTCAGGAAGAAGGCAGGTGTTCCCTGTCCGCGTCTTCGTGATCTTCCTTCAGCGGGGTCACTCCTCTCCCTTGCAAAAGGAAACTTTGAGGAAATCCATCCTGGATTTTCAAGGTCCATGGGACACTGCATTGCTATAATAAAGCTATCTTTGCCTCCCCAGGGTGGTGTCTTGGTCATGATTCAGTCCATTCCCCATCCATCCGGTCATGCCTGCCCATCTTCAGTGAATGGTGATGATTTCTGGGCCGGGGACAGACTGCAGAAGCCAGCGGCATGACCACGTCTTGTTCACAGCTTCGGGCACAGAGAAGCCAGAGAGGCAGCTCTAACACTTCCAGCAGTCATCCCCCTCTGCCAGCATGGAGGGCGCCTTCTGTGCAAGCATTCCTCCCAGGGATGTAGGGGGAGCGCAAGCGGAAGTCAATCCATGCACATTGTCCCTGACCCCACTCTTCTCAGCTGAGGCCAAATTCACACCTAAGGCTCATCATGCAGGGAGGCAATGAGTCACGACCCCCCCAACCTTGCATTTTGCCCTGCCCTTCCTCCTTGTCTCTCTTTCCCTTTCTTCAGATCTCTGTCTCTCTTTCCCTCTCCCTCTATCTCATTTTCTCTCACACGTGGACACACACAGATGTCCACACAGTCTCAGGATCGTGCTTATGCTTCTGAATGTATGGGCACAGAACCCCCGGGGAAAGGAATGTGGTCAAAACCTTTTGTGGATTAAGGTGGGCGTCGCCAGATTATTTCCTTGGGCTATTATTCTGCCTCTACCTATTTCCCACGTGCCCTGAGAGATGACAGATTGTGGACTTGGTTTCATGAGTCCACCCCCAAACCCAGGACCGACAAGTATGTGTTCCATGTTCCCAGGAACCAAAGAAGACTTTTCTTGGTCACTTCCACCCATCTCGATCTCTATCACCTTCCACATGCATTTATGCACTAAAGCATCTGTAGCCCCATGTGGCTCCGTGCCTAGTTCCACAGGTAGATTGCTGTTATGTCTCTGTGGATGGAGCTTGTGCCAGAAACCCTCCACATCTCACCTGCCCTAGTGTTTTGTTCTTCAGTTGGCGCTAGGGACACACCTACCTATAGCTTCTGTAGACTGGGTGGAAGGCAGTGGCTCTCCCTCCCCGAAGAGAATGGGTTAGGATGTCTGGAATATGCCCATCCAAGGTGTCCTCGGGACAGATGGGGTTTTGGTTTTGTCCAGAGAAGCTATGTGGAGGAATGGCTCTCTGGTGGCGTTGGGAGGACCTCGGTCTCATCTGATAGTGTTTGCAAGGCCGGTGGACACTTGGGGCTGGCCCTTCTGCACACATGACGTGGAGGGAAGAACGGGGCTGCAGCCACATTGGGGTCCAAGGCCAGCCACACCAGATTCTCAAGTACGGACATGAGCCGTGGAGCCTGTTCTGTCCATGTGTGGCCAGTGCCGTGCCTATCAGGGAGCTCGCAAGCCCCTGGCATGTGTGCAGCACAGAGGACCACTCTGGAAAGTAGCTTGCCAGAGGAGATGTCCGTGTGGAAGCTGGAGGACGTCTTCCCGTTAGCGGGTTGTTACTCATGGCCTTGGAGGTCATTGGCCCAGGGCCTCTGATCTGTGAGGGCCTCTTGACGCAACTGTGCCAGCCTCGGGATCCCTCAAAGAGATCCTCACGCCCTCCGATTGAGATCACCCAAGCCGAAGGAGGAGGGTCCAAAAACAGGATCCACGTGTGTGGGGGACATCGTCTTGGGGCTTCAAGACTGCTCCTCGTCGTGTTGAGGGTCAGCCTCAGGCAGTGCCTGGGGACCACCTGCAATGTCAGGACTGCGATGTCTGGAAGAGCAACCGAGAGCTGCGCCAATGGTCAGTTGCCCCGATAGGCTCCAGGCAGGACTCGGCCCTTGACCATCGTGGCGGCTTTGCGCATTCCTCAGAGCCCTGTGTTCAGGACACGGCGCCCAAAAAGTACTAGGGCACCCTCTGTGGAGGCCCGCTGCCCACCTGTCTCCTCGTGCTGCAAGCCCCCACTCGAACAAGCCCAGCCAGTCCAGCCACCAACTACCTGGCCGGGGAGATCCCCTCGAGCTTCCAGGAGATGCGATTCCTCTCTTTGTGCAGATGCTGTTTCTTGACCTAAAGACACTGGTTCCTCTGGGACGGAAGCACAAGCACACCCTCTGACCCGCACACACACTCACCCCTACCGTTAGGAAATGCTCTTGGACTGCCCTCAAGTCCTGCGAGGATGACTCCCTTCACCGCCTCTTTCTACTGGGTTCTACTCGTCTCCCCATAGGTCCCCGGATGGAATTGCGGAGCCCTGTAAGCCAAAAGGCAATGGGAGCGTGATTTGGTTTTCTGTGTACCATTTCCTGTTGGGCCGCTGGTGGCTTGTTTGGTGCTTGGTAGTTGCCTGGCCGATTCAATAACTGGCCGCCTCTGGGAATCCACTGAAACGGTCGACTCAGGGCACATTCCATCTCATCTTCCTTTAAACCACTGAAGGGACCTCGACAATATAAACGGAGTTAGGTATTCTGTGAACACACACAGACACACACACACACACACACACACACAGGCACAGCAGCAGCACCACCCCCATTCCGATATCACCGAAAAACCCCAGCTTCGAAGGAGAGGCAACTTGGCCCTTCCGGTTTCCAATCTGTTTTGAATTGATCTGAATTTCTCCATCTGCTTCCCAGGTGACTGGAGCTTTCTTCTCCTCCCAGGTCATTAAGTAGGGCTCTCCATTGAGAGCTCAAGTCTCTCTGGACACGCCCTGCCAAGAGCAGTCAAGAATAGGAACACCAGGTGGAGCCAGTGGAAACCCAAAGTGATGGACCCATCATAGCACAGACTATTTCTCTCTGGGAAACCTAGGGAGGCCTGAATCCGTATCAGATGGCGGACAGCATTGATTCCCTTAGACCGGGACCGGGTAGCATCTCCACTTGCCCCAAACACTGCACGTTCACACGTCCCATGCCTTTCCTCCGAGCTTGTCCCCACAAGCAGCTAAGGCTGTGGACCAATCCATTCCACGTACATGGCGATGGCTGGCTCGCCATCTCTCTCTTACATGCCTCCTCTCTCAGCTGTCTGATCTCAGTCTCCCGCCTGGCTCCCCAGGGAAGTGTTGCTTCGCGAGCTGCCGGGGAGCTGCCAGGGTGTCTTCCGAAATGGATTCCCCAGACCTGGAGGGCACCTAGACACCAAACGAAGTGGGTGACCAGTCCCAATTGGCGGGGGACGGTGAACATACCAGGGCGTTTACCAAATAATTTTTTTCAAGTAATACAAAAATCAGCCAACATATGAAAACAAAGGGGAGAGAAATGGAAAGCTCTCCAATGAAACATGACCAACGTCCCAATAAATACACAGTACCTATAACAATGGAAAGAAAGACAGAAAGCCATGTGATGCAATAGAAGGGAACTTAATTAGGAGGCTCGTCTTGGGTGGCCAAAGGGGACTCGTGTTCCACACCCACATGCCAGAGTCTGAAGCAAGGGTGGAAAGGCCTTCACCGGGTCCAGTCCTAGACACAGTCCCCGATGGGGTCCGTTATCAAAGGAACGAGGCTGAGGCTGAGATGCAAGGCTTTATTCTCTGCCAAGCATTAGAAGTCAGAATGACCGGCCAGGGGAACGAGACTGAGACAAAGTGAACGTCCTGCCAAGCTTTACTCTATGCCCAGCATTCGAAGTCAGACTGAGCAGCCAGGTCTGCCTCTGAAGAGAGTGACCCCGACCCGATCTCACAGGCTGGTTTTATAGAGCGTAAGCACAGACCTCAAGGCACGTGGCTTCTGTGGTTAGAACATTTACTCCCAGAATCCATACCCGGAACCGATACCAGGAACTACTGGGGTGTTGATTCCCGGAATGAAGTCCAGGGATGTGAACTACAATAAGGCTACCCAGGCAATATGGAGCCGCTCTGGCTAAGCAGGCGCTAAGAGTTCCACAGGTTTGAACATGAAATCGGCCCTAACAGTCCCCAGAGTCTCCACAGCACTGTGGAGGGCTGGGTCAGGACTGTCATCCTGGAGCCAAGCTTGCGGGAGTGGGAGAGGCACATTCCTTGCAGAGGAGGGTGGGGCGGGCACATCCACCTGCCCAGCTCCCGCTCTCGGCTCAGGTGGTCCCGAACTCCTGCTGAACACCCCTTCTCCCAGTGGTCGGAACCACTGAAGGCAGGGCTACCGCCGGAAGCTGTCCAACTGATAGGGGGTGGGCCATCCTAGGCTTTGATAAGCCGCACGCTGCCAGGTCCTGCCCAGTTGACCGGCCAGTGCTCTGGGACCCGAGGGACTCCAGCGGCATGGCTCCCACCAGCACATCAAGGAGTAAGTTCCCCTCAGAGGCCCTGCTCCCTGCTTGGGTTCCCCAAAGGCCCCGATTACTTTCCTGGCTTCAGGAGAGTAAGAGGGTCCATCCAGCCAGTCGGGCCCCGTGCTGGAAGGTTCTGATTCACAGAGGGTTGGGGGAAGGGGACTGAGACAGGCTTGTGCGTGGCTGCCGTCGGAAGCAAAACTGAAGTCGGTGGCCAGGAGTCCCAACAAGAGTCCCTCTTTGGAAAATAGGCAAGCTAGATCTCAGGGGGCAGAGGACGGGTTGAGATTCGGGACCTCTGTTAGGAGTCACTGACAAAAACGGAACTTTCACCTTCAACGCAGCAGCACTGGGCAGCATGTACTGTCGGATTTGTCCTGGATGTTTCTTAGGAGCAGTGGGATCCTCTTGGTTCCCCCTAAGGTGCTTTCCTCCCTCACTCCCCCCGCGGGTCTCCTCAATTCGTTGGCATGCCATCACATGGCTTGGGACAGGTTGGTATCTCCCTAGATCCTGGACTATCGCCCGTTCCCAGGGACAGATGGCAGGCTGCCGGCGTCCTATTGAGCAGGCTCTCAGGTGGATCAGTGGCTGGCAAGGGGACAATAATCTCCGGCCTGGGAAGGGTCCGACAGGGCAGAAAGTGAAGAGCTGAGACGGCACCGCCACTTTGCATTCCCGTGCAAGCCTTCGTAATCCAGTTCCATTTTCCCTGCAACAGGCCCACTCCCGCCAGGATCCCGACGGAGGCGGCTTGTTTTGAGGCCGTGGCAGAAAGAGGCTCTGCAAGCCTCGTTCCAGCAGAACCGGTACCCTGGCATCACCACCAGAGAACGACTGGCCCGAGCGCTAGACATTCCAGAGTCCAGGATCCAGGTAGGCTTGAGCTTCTCTTTCATTCTCCCCGGGGGACAAGTTGTGGACACAATCTGGCTGAAGCCAGTGCATGTCAATCTCCATGCCCAGCTGGGGAGCTCAGATGCTTGGGCTCCAGTATGGGCATCCCCGGGGAGCCCATGCCCTCTGAAGTCATTCCAAGTCATTCAGTCTGAGAACACGGGGACCACGGGAGGGCAAGGCCCGTGCACTCCAACGGGTCGACACATCCAGCCCGACTTCCCCTCGAAATCATTTGCCCAGAGTTATCGCGTGGCCCACACCAAACACTCTGAGACTTAAGGCCTGAGAGAAATAAAGGAATGGAAGCTACGGAGGTAGACAGGTGATAGACATAGAGACAGACAGAGATGATGGACATTCAGATACAGATACGGATATAGATAGATCCTGTTCACCAGTGCTGCCGGACCATCGGTTCTTCTTTCGCCACCTAGGTGTGGTTCCAGAACCAGCGCACGAGACAGTGAAGGCAGAGCCGATTGGCGTCTGCAGACCCCCAAGTGGAAGGACCATCGTGTGCACAGGAACAGCCTCCAGCTTGGACTCCAGGTGAGTCCCCAGCACACCAAACGCGTCTCTTCTGGAGCTTCTCCTTCACACAGGAACGGGTCTGTGTGGGCTTGTCAAGGGTTTGGCAAGACGGCTTAGGTAAGGAATTCATGTTACCTTGTTCCAGCTGCCTTTCATGTTCCCAGCGATGGACAGTGTGTTTACACCGCCTCTAGGGCGGGTGCATTGTTTCCGGGACAGAAAGGCCTTGAATCTTCCTGTTCTGAAAGTGCCAGAAAGGAGGGAGTCCTTTTCATGGGTCACCTCGGGATCTAGAGGCAAGCGCTGACTTGTGTGGCTTTGTCCGTGCTGACCCTACAGTCTCAGGGAAGGAGAAGCTAGGACAAAAATGTAAAAGCACAAGGATACACACACACACACACACACACACACACACACACACACACACATTCACTCATAGGCCCACAGAGACACCAATTTCTCTTTCCACGCTGGATGTGCCTGGGCTCCAAACCCTTCTTTCTAACTCTGTTCTCCTTTCAGCATGTTTCCCAAAGGAGGGCAGGAGGAAACGGACAGCCATTTCTCCATCCCAAACCAGTCTCCTCCTTCAAGCCTTTGAGAAGAACCCACTTCCTAGCATTTCTACCAGAGAACACCTGGCCAGACTCACAGGCCTCCCAGAATCCCGCATTCAGGTACATTTGCAGAGGGTGCACGTGAGCTGTGGAACGTGCAGGGGAGAGTGGCCCCTGAGACATTGCTGGAGAAACGTGGGCTCGTCGGGGTTATCCACGGGTTCCAGTGCCTGGGCAGTATGGGGAAAGCATGGCCCTTGCAAGGGAGAGACTGCACAAACCAGAATGTGCCAGCCGATAGGGGGTTGCTAGGGGAGGCCGTGAAGGCGAGGGGGCCGTGCCCATGTGTGTAGAAACGGTGAGTGGACAGAAGTGGGGAAACGGAAAAGTTGCCACCTCTCTTGAGGTCACGCAAAATGTCAGTGCTTCAACAGCTTGGGCACGCTGTCCATGTGGCCCCCAGGATTCCCTGAGTGTGAGTGGGGTTGCTTCCCTGTGAGTGGCCAGGTGTTTGTCAGTGTCCTGGGCCTCAGCACCCCCGGGGCGGGAATGGATCCTGCCCACAAGCCACACCTGTTCTGGATAACCTAATCCTCTAGGATTATGGGCCCTAGGATTCTGGCCAGGTGGGGCAGAGGTCCATGGAGGGCCCAGTTGAGAAGGCTTGTTCTCCCTCAGCTCCAGAGAGGCTGGTTTCTGGTAGAGGACCTGTGAAACAGCTTTATGGTCTACGGAAGTAGACTGTATGGAAGGCACTCCCTTGGGGCAAGAGCCCGGGAGGCTGCTTGAAGCTGGCATGCAGCGGCCTGGACTTGGACAAGTCTTATCCCTGGAGAGAGGGGAGGCTCAATGTGCTCGTTCCTGAGAACACCCTTCTCATCCAGCCAACGGAGGAGACAGAGAGACAAATCTCTGGTGGATTTGGACTCCTGGCACTCCACGAGGTGCCCTGGGCCCCAAAGACATGTGGCTGTAGACGGAGTGTGTGGATGTGAGGCCGGGAGACCCGGGCTGAAGGCCTCCAAGGCAGAGGAGGTAGTTAGCCATCAGGATCACACGCAGTGGGACACTGGGGATCAAGGGCTGAGGGACGCCCAGAGGACTTGGGGTAGCCTGGGCAAGGAGGGCAGGTGTTCAGCTAAGTCTTGACGGCAGGACTCAAGGAATGGCTTGTGCATAAGCTGCAACAGGCAAAGAAAGGGAGGGCTAGGCAGGGACCGCAGAGCACTACAGAGGGGAGCTCAGCAGAGCAGTGCTGAGCGGCTGCCATTCCATCCAGTCAAGGGGGAATCCCGGCCAGACCAGGTGTCCACAGTTGCTCTGGACTTGCCCCGAGTTCACAAGGGCCAGGGGAAAGGTGTGAACAGAGCTGCCCTGAGATTGCGAGCCACAGACGTGGCCTTCTCCCCGAGAGATCCCGAGTAGGGGAAAGGGCAAGCCGAGCTGGCATCTGTCCCAGCTTCTCATGTCCGCAACCCCTCTTCTCTGTCCCAGGTCTGGTTCCAGAACAGAAGAGCTCGGCACCCAGGGCAGAGCAGAAGTGGCCCCGTGAATGACCGGGCAGCAAACCACGAAGCCAGTCGTCACCTGACTGTCCCGGGGGACCCAAGCCCCCTGCCCACTGTCCCCGGATGCTCTGAGCTTCTGGCTGCATCCAATTCTCTGGGAAGCATGCAGGCTTTGGCTGCAGTGACCCTTCCTGTTCTCTCCATGGGCTTTGCCCCTCTGGTTTCCGGTGGCGAACCTGGGAACCAGGTCCTGGGGTTCACTATGGCCCCGCCCACCCAAGCCTGGCAGGGAGGAAGCAACTCTCCCGCTCCTGAAGCCATGAGGAGCCATTCCCTGATGGCACTGACTCTGGGAGGGTGCCTCTCAGCTCGTCAAGCCCGTCTCTGTCCCCCGACCCAAGGGGAATGCCAGCGGCAAGAGGAGCACCCTGGCATGGCACCCCTGCCCTTCCAAGGCTATCCCCTGCCTCCAGATGACAATCCTTGCCAACCCGTGCAGGAGGCAGGGCCCTTGGGTAGCCACAATGTCCCGCAGTGGTTGGGGGAGGGCTCGCGGCTTGTCCTGAGCACAGGACAGGCTCCAGATGGAGCCGCTGGGCAGCCTGCACACGCTGAGACCCCTGGCTGGCGGTGGCAGGCACACCCTACTGCTGGGCTCTCTAGTGCACTGGAACCACAGCACCCAGCTTCTGCAGAAGCCTCAAGTTTCCTAGAGGAACTTCTATCAGCCACAGAGAGGGAGGAAGACACACAGCCTTTTCCGAGTGGGCGTCTGCGGCAAGAGGAGCCTCCGGGACCCCTGGAAGCACCCCTCATTGAGGATGAGTTTGAGGCCCTGCTGGCCATGCTGCACGATTCCACATGGCCTCAGGCCTAGGACCGGGGAGGCCTCGTCTTCCCCACTCCCCGTTCATTCAGACGTCCTTTTCTGAGAGGCAGTCCTTACGGGACAGCAAGAACAAGGAACAGGAAGCAATGCCCATGCTCCAGAGGAAGCCCGAGGCCCAAAGGAGCATCTGTCTCTTGGAAAGACCGAAGGCTGTTCCGCCCTGCCCCGTGGACGGGGCTCCATGGCATTCCCGACCGTCATCAAGCTCCACGAGGCACCTGAAGGCATCAAGGACACTGGGCCGTTTATACCCTCCCCGACACCTCCGTGACCATTGGCAGGACACACACCGGCCCTCCTCCGTGCCCTGACCCTAGACTGTGGGGCCGTGGAATCCCTGGCCTTGGCAGCGAACCCAAGCAAGGAAGAGAGGTCGAAGGAGGACACCTCCACATGCCTTAGCCGCCTGCTGAAGCAGAACTTCCAATCTGAAGAAGCTGAGCGTGTAGACCAAGACAGCACGCTACATGTCTCGACTGTGGGATCCCAGGGAGGCCAAGCCATCCGGGCTGGGAGGGCTCGGAACCGGCGAAATGGGAAATGACCGCAGGCCCCCATCACCCAGCGATCCTGTCCCGGCCCAAGTCCAGAATGCCCTCTGAACTTTGCCTGGCTTATTTGCCCCGGAGTCTTTCCAGTGGACATAGATTGGCAGCCCCGGGTGCCACACTCCCTCTCAGACGCTTTCCAGAAATGTGGGGAACAGTGTGGTTCTTTCCAGAAACTTTGCACTTTTTATTCCCCCCTCTCTATGGTTGGTGTCTATCGGCATGAATCTCTCCAAACAATGTTCCCGCGCTTCTCAGGAAGAAGGCAGGTGTTCCCTGTCCGCGTCTTCGTGATCTTCCTTCAGCGGGGTCACTCCTCTCCCTTGCAAAAGGAAACTTTGAGGAAATCCATCCTGGATTTTCAAGGTCCATGGGACACTGCATTGCTATAATAAAGCTATCTTTGCCTCCCCAGGGTGGTGTCTTGGTCATGATTCAGTCCATTCCCCATCCATCCGGTCATGCCTGCCCATCTTCAGTGAATGGTGATGATTTCTGGGCCGGGGACAGACTGCAGAAGCCAGCGGCATGACCACGTCTTGTTCACAGCTTCGGGCACAGAGAAGCCAGAGAGGCAGCTCTAACACTTCCAGCAGTCATCCCCCTCTGCCAGCATGGAGGGCGCCTTCTGTGCAAGCATTCCTCCCAGGGATGTAGGGGGAGCGCAAGCGGAAGTCAATCCATGCACATTGTCCCTGACCCCACTCTTCTCAGCTGAGGCCAAATTCACACCTAAGGCTCATCATGCAGGGGGGCAATGAGTCACCTCCCCCCCCGCAACTTTGCATTTTGCCCTGCCCTTCCTCCTTGTCTCTCTTTCCCTTTCTTCAGATCTCTGTCTCTCTTTCCCTCTCCCTCTATCTCATTTTCTCTCACACGTGGACACACACAGATGTCCACACAGTCTCAGGATCGTGCTTATGCTTCTGAATGTATGGGCACAGAACCCCCGGGGAAAGGAATGTGGTCAAAACCTTTTGTGGATTAAGGTGGGCGTCGCCGGATTATTTCCTTGGGCTATTATTCTGCCTCTACCTATTTCCCACGTGCCCTGAGAGATGACAGATTGTGGACTTGGTTTCATGAGTCCACCCCCAAACCCAGGACCGACAAGTATGTGTTCCATGTTCCCAGGAACCAAAGAAGACTTTTCTTGGTCACTTCCACCCATCTCGATCTCTATCACCTTCCACATGCATTTATGCACTAAAGCATCTGTAGCCCCATGTGGCTCCGTGCCTAGTTCCACAGGTAGATTGCTGTTATGTCTCTGTGGATGGAGCTTGTGCCAGAAACCCTCCACATCTCACCTGCCCTAGTGTTTTGTTCTTCAGTTGGCGCTAGGGACACACCTACCTGTAGCTTCTGTAGACTGGGTGGAAGGCAGTGGCTCTCCCTCCCCGAAGAGAATGGGTTAGGATGTCTGGAATATGCCCATCCAAGGTGTCCTCGGGACAGATGGGGTTTTGGTTTTGTCCAGAGAAGCTATGTGGAGGAATGGCTCTCTGGTGGCGTTGGGAGGACCTCGGTCTCATCTGATAGTGTTTGCAAGGCCGGTGGACACTTGGGGCTGGCCCTTCTGCACACATGACGTGGAGGGAAGAACGGGGCTGCAGCCACATTGGGGTCCAAGGCCAGCCACACCAGATTCTCAAGTACGGACATGAGCCGTGGAGCCTGTTCTGTCCATGTGTGGCCAGTGCCGTGCCTATCAGGGAGCTCGCAAGCCCCTGGCATGTGTGCAGCACAGAGGACCACTCTGGAAAGTAGCTTGCCAGAGGAGATGTCCGTGTGGAAGCTGGAGGACGTCTTCCCGTTAGCGGGTTGTTACTCATGGCCTTGGAGGTCATTGGCCCAGGGCCTCTGATCTGTGAGGGCCTCTTGACGCAACTGTGCCAGCCTCGGGATCCCTCAAAGAGATCCTCACGCCCTCCGATTGAGATCACCCAAGCCGAAGGAGGAGGGTCCAAAAACAGGATCCACGTGTGTGGGGGACATCGTCTTGGGGCTTCAAGACTGCTCCTCGTCGTGTTGAGGGTCAGCCTCAGGCAGTGCCTGGGGACCACCTGCAATGTCAGGACTGCGATGTCTGGAAGAGCAACCGAGAGCTGCGCCAATGGTCAGTTGCCCCGATAGGCTCCAGGCAGGACTCGGCCCTTGACCATCGTGGCGGCTTTGCGCATTCCTCAGAGCCCTGTGTTCAGGACACGGCGCCCAAAAAGTACTAGGGCACCCTCTGTGGAGGCCCGCTGCCCACCTGTCTCCTCGTGCTGCAAGCCCCCACTCGAACAAGCCCAGCCAGTCCAGCCACCAACTACCTGGCCGGGGAGATCCCCTCGAGCTTCCAGGAGATGCGATTCCTCTCTTTGTGCAGATGCTGTTTCTTGACCTAAAGACACTGGTTCCTCTGGGACGGAAGCACAAGCACACCCTCTGACCCGCACACACACTCACCCCTACCGTTAGGAAATGCTCTTGGACTGCCCTCAAGTCCTGCGAGGATGACTCCCTTCACCGCCTCTTTCTACTGGGTTCTACTCGTCTCCCCATAGGTCCCCGGATGGAATTGCGGAGCCCTGTAAGCCAAAAGGCAATGGGAGCGTGATTTGGTTTTCTGTGTACCATTTCCTGTTGGGCCGCTGGTGGCTTGTTTGGTGCTTGGTAGTTGCCTGGCCGATTCAATAACTGGCCGCCTCTGGGAATCCACTGAAACGGTCGACTCAGGGCACATTCCATCTCATCTTCCTTTAAACCACTGAAGGGACCTCGACAATATAAACGGAGTTAGGTATTCTGTGAACACACACAGACACACACACACACACACACACACACAGGCACAGCAGCAGCACCACCCCCATTCCGATATCACCGAAAAACCCCAGCTTCGAAGGAGAGGCAACTTGGCCCTTCCGGTTTCCAATCTGTTTTGAATTGATCTGAATTTCTCCATCTGCTTCCCAGGTGACTGGAGCTTTCTTCTCCTCCCAGGTCATTAAGTAGGGCTCTCCATTGAGAGCTCAAGTCTCTCTGGACACGCCCTGCCAAGAGCAGTCAAGAATAGGAACACCAGGTGGAGCCAGTGGAAACCCAAAGTGATGGACCCATCACAGCACAGACTATTTCTCTCTGGGAAACCTAGGGAGGCCTGAATCCGTATCAGATGGCGGACAGCATTGATTCCCTTAGACCGGGACCGGGTAGCATCTCCACTTGCCCCAAACACTGCACGTTCACACGTCCCATGCCTTTCCTCCGAGCTTGTCCCCACAAGCAGCTAAGGCTGTGGACCAATCCATTCCACGTACATGGCGATGGCTGGCTCGCCATCTCTCTCTTACATGCCTCCTCTCTCAGCTGTCTGATCTCAGTCTCCCGCCTGGCTCCCCAGGGAAGTGTTGCTTCGTGAGCTGCCGGGGAGCTGCCTCGGTGTCTTCCCAGACCGAGAGACAAATCTATGGTGGATTTGGACTCCTGGCGCTCCACGAGTTGCCCTTGGCCCCAAAGACATGTGGCTGTAGATGGAGTGTGTGGATGTGAGGCCGGGAGACCCGGGCTGAAGGCCTCCAAAGCAGAGGAGGTAGTTAGCCATCGGGATCACACGTAGTGGGACACCACGGGTCAAATTCTGAGGGACGCCCAGAGGACTTGTGGTAGCCTGGGCAAGGAGGGCAGGTGGTCATCTAAGTCTTGATGGCAGGACTCCAGGAATTGCTGGTCAGGAAGCTGCAACAGGCAAAGAAAGGGAGGGCTACACAAGGACTGCAGAGCACTACAGAGGGGAGCTCAGCAGAGCAGTGCTGAACGGCTGCCATTTCATCCAGTCAAGGGGGAATCCCGGCCAGACCAGGTGTCCACAGTTGCTCTGGACTTGCCCCGAGTTCACAAGGGCCAGGGGAAAGGTGTGAACAGAGCTGCCCTGAGATTGCGAGCCACAGACGTGGCCTTCTCCCCGAGAGATCCCGAGCAGGGGAAAGGGCAAGCCGAGCTGGCATCTGTCCCAGCTTCTCATGTCCGCAACCCCTCTTCTCTGTCCCAGGTCTGGTTCCAGAACAGAAGAGCTCGGCACCCAGGGCAGAGCAGAAGTGGCCCCGTGAATAACCGGGCAGGGAACCACAAAGCCAGTCATCACCTGAGTGTCCCGGGGGACCCAGGCCCCCTGCCCACTGTCCCCGGATGCTCTGAGCTTCTGGCTGCATCCAATTCTCTGGGAAGCATGCAGGCTTTGGCTGCAGTGACCCTTCCTGTTCTCTCCATGGGCTTTGCCCCTCTGGTTTCCAGTGGCGAACCTGGGAACCAGGTCCTGGGGTTCACTATGGCCCCGCCCATCCAAGCCTGGCAAGGAGTAAGCAACTCTCCCGCTCCTGAAGCCATGAGGAGCCATTCCCTGATGGGACCGACTCTGGGAGGGTGCCTCTCAGCTCGTAAGCCCGTCTCTATCCCCCGACCCAAGGGGAATGCCAGCCGCAAGAGGAGGTCCCTGGCATGACACCCCTGCCCTTCCAAGGCTATCCCCTGCTCCAGATGACAATCCTTGCCAACCCGTTCAGGAAGCAGGGCCCTTGGATAGCCACAATGCCCCGCAGTGGTTGGGCGAGTTGTCCTGGCTTGTTCTGAGCACAGGACAGGTTCCAGTTGGAGCCCCAGGGCAGCCTGCACACACTGAGACCCCTGGCTGGTGGTGGCAGGCACACCCTACTGCTGGGCTCTCTAGTGCACTGGAACCACAGCACCCAGCTTCTGCAGAAGCCTCGAGTTTCCTAGAGGAACTTCTATCAGCCACGAGAGGGGGGAAGACACACAGCCTTTTCCGAGTGGGCATCTGTGCCAAGAGGATCATCTTGGACCCTTTGAAGCAATCCTCAGCAGTGTCTTTTTTCAGGCCCTGCTGGCCATCCTGCACGATTCCACATGGCCTCCTTCCTAGAATCAAAGAGTCCTTATCGTCCCCACTCCCCATTCAATCAGTCATTGTTTTCTGAGAGTCCGTCCTAGCAGGACAGTGAGGATAAGGAACAGGAAGCAATGCTCATGCTCCATAAGAAGCCCGAGGTCCAACTGACTATCAGTCACTTGGAAATTCAGAAGGGTGTTCCTCCCTGTCCCATGGATGTGGGCCATGTCATTTCCGTCGTTCTTCAAGCTCCGCAAGGCATGTGAAGTCATACAGGACACTCGGTAGTGTATACCTTCCCTCACGCCTGACTCAGAACTTGTAGTGACTCACTCACCAGCCCTCCTCCCTGCCATCACCCTTGACTCAGGGGCCTGGGAAACCCTTGCCCTGGCAGCAAACCCGAGCAAGGAAGAGAGGTCGAAGAAGGTCACCTCCACATGCCTTTTCCTTCTTCTGCATCACAACGTCCTATCTCCCGAAGCTGACATGTAGACCAAGACAGCATGCTAAGTGTCTTGACTGTGAGAGCCTGGGGAGGCTAAACTATCCGGGCTGGGATGCCTCAGAACCAGCCAAATGGGTAACGACTGCCGGCCACCATCGCCCAGTGATCCTTTCCCAGCCAAAGTCCAGAATGCCCTGTGATCTTTGCCTGGCCGGTTTGCCCGGGAGCCTTTCCAGTGGACACAGATTCGCATTCTTGGTGTTGCAGTCAGACTCAGATTTCATTCCAGAAAGTTGAGCACTGTGGTCTTTCCAGATCTTCAGCCACTTTTCTTTTTTCCCTTTCTCTGGTTGGTGTCTATCAGCATGCCTCTCTACATACAATGTTCCCTCACTTCTAAGGAAGAAGGCAGACGTTCCCTGTTAGTGTCTTCCTGCTCTCCCTTCAGCGGGGTCACCCCTCTCTCTTGGTCCTGGAGCCTGTCCTGTCCATGTGCGGCCAGTTCCATGAATATATCACTGAGCTCTCAAGCTCCTGTCACATGTGCAACACAGAGCACCACTCTGGAAAATAACTTGCCAGAGGAGATGTCCCTGTGGAAGCTGGAGGAAGTCTACCCATTAGCGGGTTATTACTCCTGGCCTTGGAGGCCAAGGGCCCAGGGCTTCTGATCTTTGAGGGCATCTTCACCCATCTGTGCCACCCCAGGGATCCCTCAAAGTGATCCTCTCCCCCTCTGATAGAGATCACCCAAGCCGAGGAATGAGGGGCCAAAAACAGGATCCACGTGTCTGTGGGACATCGTCTCGGGGCTTCAAGATTTCTCCTCGTCTTGTTGAGGGTCAGCCTCAGGCAGTGCTTGGAGACTACCTGCAATGTCAGGACAGGAAAGTCTGGAAAGCAACAGAGAGCTGCGCCAATGGTCAGTTTCCCCGATAGGCTCCAGTCAGGACTCAGCACTTGACCATTGTGATGGCTTTGCACATTCCTCAAAGCTCTGTGTTCAGTATACGGTGCCCAAAAAGTACTAGGGCACCCTCTGTGGAGGCCCCTGCCCACCTGTCTCCTCATTCTGCAAGCCTCCACTCGAACAAGCCCAGCCAGGCCAGCCACCAACTACCTGGCCGGGGAGATCCCCTTGAGCTTCAGGATATGCAATTCCTCTCTTTCTGCAGATGCTGTTTCTTGACCTTAAGCCAGTGGATTCTCTGGGACGGAAGCACAAGCACACCCTCTGACCCGTACACACACTCACCCCTACCGTTAGGAAATGTTCTTGGACTGCCCTCAAGTCCTGGGAGGATGACTCCCTTCACCGCCTCTTTCTCCGACCTAGGAAATACTCTTGGACTGCTGTCAAGTCCTGCGAGGATCTCTCCCTTCACCGCCTATTTCTACTAGGTTCTACTTATCTCCCTGTAGTTCACCTGATGGATTTGTGAAGCCCTTTGAGTCATAAGGCAATGGGAACGTGATTTGGTTCTCTGTGTACCATTTCCTGTTGGACCAAAGGTTGGTTGTTTGTTTGCTTTGTAGTTGCTTGGCTGATTCAATTACTGGCCGCCTCTGAGAATCCATTGAAGTGGTCGACTGATGGCACATTCCATCTCATCTTCCTTTTAACCACTGAAGGGCCTCTACAATGTAAGGGGATTTAGCTATTTTGTAAACACACACACACACACACACACACACACACACACACACACACGCAGAGCAGCAGCACCACTACCCTTCCAACACAACCGAAAACCTCTAACTTGAAAGGAAAAGCAACTTGGCCCTTCCGGTTTCCATTCTGTTTTGAATTGATCTGATTTTATCCATCTGCTTCCCAGGTTAATGGAGCTGTCTTCTCCTCCTTGGTCATTATGTAAGGCTCTCCAATGAGAGCTCAAGTCTCTCTGGGCATGCCCTGCCAAGAGCAGTCAAGAATAGTAACACCAGGTGGAGCCAGTGGAAACCCAAAGCGATACACTCATCATAGCACAGACTATTTCTCTCGGGAAACCGAGAGAAGCCTGAATCATATTTGACTGAGGGTCGCAGTGATTCTCTTGCATGAGGACCCAGTAGCGTCTCCAATTGCCACGAACACTCGCCTTCATATGTCCCATGCCTTTCTTCCATGTTTGTTCTTCCCTCACAATCACCTAAGAGTGTCAACCAACCCTTCCCCCATACATAGCAATGGCCAGCTTGCAATGTCCCTCTCATGTTCCTCTTATTTAAGCTCTCTGATTTTGGTCTACTGACCTGTGGGAGGACACTCCATTTTCTCGGGTTCCCTCTGGCCTCTCCCTACCTCTTTCAGTCTATAGCCCACCCCAGGGCCCTGTGTAAAGAACTGGGTCCCAGTTCAAGCCCCTGAAGGAACCAGACTCACACGGGATCAGCCTGTAAAATCCTGCCAGAATTTATTGAGGGTTTGACCCATGATGCTTTTCAGATCCCCTGGAGTTGTGAGCAACAGGTCACCTCCCTCACTTCCTGTTTCTTAACTAGGAAAGGAAGGCTGGGCTACAGGGATGAAGGAGTTAATTTCTCTCCCCAGACGGGATCAGCAAGGAAACTGTTCAATAGCTTTGAGTCCAAGATGGTCATTGGTGGAGGAAGCCAGGAGGGCAGGGTTGACCATTCCTAGTTGGCCAGCCATGCTGCCTGGCAATTGGCCGCAGGAACAAGATAAGAGGTGGGATATCAGATGAAAGCTGCCTGATGATTATTCATAGAGACAGGAATGTGAATAATCTCCTGGCCATTGGTCAGGCTGGGTAGGGTTAGCCACTTGGGGATTGGCCATAGGGTTGGTGGGGAGAGACCCTTGGTTTTGGCCAGGTGGACTCTGGTGACCTTACATGTCCTGATGTTCTCAGTTACAAAAGCCATGGCACAGTGCTCCAAAGGGGGAGATCCATTGTGTTCCACCTCTGCTCACATTGTCATGCCACTGGCACTTAAATGTATACACAGGAAAGACCAACCCTCAACCTCCCTCAGATATCTATGCAGGCCTACCCACCTCCCATCTCTAAATCTACGGTTTTAAAACCAGATTTCCCTGTTCAAGAAAGGAAAATTTGTGACCCACACAGAGAACCCCTGACACCTCTGTTTCCCTGCAGATATCCCACACAGCAAAGACCACCTGCCAACCCTACTCTCTGCCCCCATACACCCACCCACATACACGGTGGGAGTTCAGCACCAGGTTTTCCCTTGCTTTTCCCAGAGGCCTCCTCTGCCTGTGGAACTCAGCATCTCTGCCTGGCCCAGGTGATCTGGCTAGAAGCATTATCCACCAGTCCCCATGCACCCCACCCCATGATGCCTTCCAAGAATGTGACCCAAAAGATGAAGACAATGTTATGGGCTCAGAAAATTTCCACTGCATACTGGCAACCCACTATGACCACATTCTTGGCTCTCAAGTGGTTTCCCCATTGCCAGACAGAGAGGAATTGGTCCCATAGTCCCTCGACCCCAACACATTCAGAGACTCTCTAAGACACATGGAAGGTCAGGACACAGAGCAGGAAGAACAACCCAAACCCAGAAAAGTGTAGCATCTGTGCTGAGACATGAGAAAATTGAGGCTGCTACCCAGACACAAATCCGTTTCTCTCGTAAAGACCACATGTGGGCTGGTCTATGAGGGTAGAGGCTTTCCCTCTGTTGAGGGCTTACTCTCAAATATCAGTAGTTCATGGCTGGGTGCCAAGACCTGGTTGGCACTTGTAGACACCCAGAGTGCAGTATATGCACATTGGGTCACTGGGCCAAAATGCTGGTGGCTACATGGCCTGCAGATTTCTGGTCTGGGGCCAACTTCAGTCTGATGTCGTGGTAACGTATCACTTGGGGAGCTATTAACATTTGGAGAATTATCTCCCAGGTGAGCATAGGATGTCAAGACCAAAGACAAGAGAAAGACCAACATCTGGGAGAACTGTCCATGGCAATGAAAGCCGTAAATAAAACTTTGAAAGGATTAGTTGGCTTTTAACACAATCAAGAATCGTAATAATTAACTATCCAAAAAAGAGTTTAAGTTAAAGAATTCCCTCACAATATTTGTGGTAGAACATCAAAATTCTTCATAAAAACATGAAAGAACATCAAATCAGACAAATATCCTTTATCATTGTGTACAGAAGAAAGGCAAGACTGGAAGACCTTGCCAAAGGACCAGGGTTCCTGGGAAATGGCTCAGCAGGAGGAGGTATCTAGGAGAAATGGAGGAGACCAAGGCCATGAATACAGAGTCCTAGGCTGAGCCCCTTCAGCCGGAGGAGAAGGTCTCCCTACTGGAAGGGGAGGTGGAAATGGAGGTGTTATGGGCAGGCTGAGGTCCTAAAGTTTCAGAGCTTCTTTGTAGAAATTCAGAGCTTCCTGGAAGATTTTGACTTTCAGGCCACATTTCAAAGGGGAGAGGTCACCAAACATGCACATCATGGGAGGATCCAGAAGGGATGCTCTGTTGGTGTGTGGGTCACCTCCTGGAGTGGGGGGGGGGGGATTGGCTTCACAATGTCTATCAGCTTTAAACAAATAGTTGCAGTGCTATGCAAAAGAAGAATCTAGGATGTTAGGGATGAACACTTCAGGATCACTGTCACCATCGCACCACACTAGTCACTGCATTCTCCAGATGGTGGGCAGAGGTCTCCATGCTCTCTGAGAATGTGGTAATGAACCATAGGCAGCTGATAGCACAAACTGCCCATCCTAGTCAACATCGATGACACACACTGACTCCCCTAGACCTCAAGGTCAACTGCTGAGGTGGGTGCCAGTCTGAAAGGAAGGAAAAGAGAAGCAGAATATCTACACCAAGGTGTTTCTGCATAGACCACTTCTGACCCAAGACCACATACTGTGGCAAAATGTGGCTCCAAGTTATGACCATTTAAACTCTCTGTTTGCAACAAGAACATTCACATTCTATTGGCCAAAACAAGTCATACAGCCAAGCCCATTCATAAAAACAGTAAATGTGGTCCATTCATAGGGCTGCGACCAGGAAGAGAAGGTAAAATATGGGAACAAATAATATAATTAACTTTCCTTTCCTTTCCTATAAGCCCCTCAACAGAAAAGCCTCCTTATTCTTTGTTCCCAGTGCCCAGCACCATGCCTTGAATTAGTGAATGTAGCCAAAAATCTTGAATAAAGAGTATGATCAACTTTTTTCCTAATATGATTATGGTTCTAATTATTTTCATTTTGGATACAGAAGGATTTACATTTGAATCCAAGCAACCTCGTTTTTAGGTCAGGGTTTTGGCAATAAAATCAATAAGAGTAAAGTTAAGAACAGACAGTATTTCATGAGTGTTTACTGTGTGCTAGAAACACTGCTAAGGGCTTCAGGTTTCTAATGTTATTTCAATCTTCAAACACATTAATGAGATAGGCACTGCTATCTCTATGCTGTGGATGAGGTGACTGAGAATCGGAGAGTTTCAGGAATGTACTCAAAGTCACACAGAATGTACTCAAAGTCACACAGCTAGGAGGAGATGGAGCTATGATGTGAACTCAGGTGACTAGGCTGTATAGCCTCCTTTCATGCACTGTGCTATAGCAACCCTACCTGCTAATATAAGTCTAATCAATGTCACTTTACTCATCTGTAATATAGGGACACACAAGAGCATGACCATTCTGTAGAATTGTTACCAGGTTCACAGAAAAGTCCTATATCAATGGGCTGGCACAGTGAAGCATCCACTCTGGGCACTCAGCAACTATTAAAAAATACGTTTGGAAATTCAAATTTCAGATTAGAAGAGTACTTCAGAGTCCTTCTTTTTATACCAGAAGAGTTAAGGTAATCTAGTGCCAAGTACCACTCTTGCAATTACTCTTTTATATAACTGACCAGTGTTTACTTAATAAGTAGACACAAATGACTAACTACTGGCAGTAGGTTATAATCGTCAGGTGAAAAATAAGATTGAAATATGGGACTTGTTGCCAGCTGGGTAATTTGTATTGGTTGGTCTCTTTTTTATTATTTTAATTTGAAACCTGGAATTGGAGTAAAATTTGACTCCTTAAAATATTGGGGGAAAATCAAGATTTAAAATTTTATTTGTACTGAAAAAGTGATCATAAGTAGTAAATCTCAGTCAATCTTATGGTTTAATGAAGAGTTGTTGATATTTTGTAAATGTTAGCAAACTTTCCTGTCACAAATAATAATTATGAATCCCGTCAGTATTGCTTTGTATCTGAAAAAAAAATATCAAATAGTACTCAGACTTGGATTCTTTCTAAATTTGAAAAAGAAAGTGGAAAAAATGTATCACACTACATATACAATGCATATTCTGGGAAAAAATAAAAATAAATGCTGACGTTCGGAAAAGTATGTGTGGAGACCTACTCTGCTAGACTGGAAACAGGGAGCCTAATGAGGAAAGAAAGTCTGGGATAACGTGGATTTTTTTTCTCCTGTTGAAATGTAAAATCATGATATCAGTATGACTACTGATGGATCATTGCTGTAAAGTGTAATTATGGCATATGCAGTATTGTCATGCGGCTGAAGAGAAAACGTTACCTAATTGTAGGTCCTCTGAAAATGTCCACACTGTTCATAGATAATAGTGAAGTGTGAATTTATTTTCCTTTTTGGGTTTTTATTTATTTATTTTTTGGCGGATTGAAAAACTTAGATAAATATTACTGTCTACAACAAATAGATGAATGGATAAAGAACTGCTAGTATATATACACAACAGAAAATTATTCCACCATAATAAAAGGATGAGACCTCGCCATTTTGAACAACAGGGATGGACCCAGAGGATATGAACTTACATGAAATATTTCAGACAAAGAAAGACAAATACCATGGGATTTCATTCCTATGTGAAACCTGAAAAGCAAAACAAATGAATAAGCAACCAAACAAAAAACAGAATCATACCTATAAATACAGGAAAAACAGCACCAACAAAAACCTGATGATTGCCAGAGGAGGGGAGCTTGGGAAAAATGGGTCAAGGGGAGTGGGAGAAACAGGCTTCCCTTACAGGATGAATATGTCACAGGGCTGAAAGGCACATAATGGGGAATATGGTCAATAGTATTGCAATAGTGTCTCTGGTGACGGATGGTAGTCACACTTGTGGTCAGCATAGTATAAGGTAAAAACGTGTCCAATCACTATAATGCCCACTTGATGTTAACATGATATTGTTTGTCAATGATGCTTCAATTTTTTTTTAACATGAGTCAGAAAGAATACAAAACAGAATCGGGTTTGTCTGAGAGTGACAAAAACCCAAATGCAATCCAGCTGTAATTAGCCTCACTCAGCTTGTCTAGGCCCACCAGGTAACTCTGACCTCCTGGGAATACACTGCTCTTCACTTCTGTGGTAATTCACTTCTAGTCGCCTTCTTTGCTCATTTCTGTTTCAACTTCCTTTGCCAGGTTTTCCCTGTGTGCCCCTTTGCTTGGTATTCAGTCCTAGGCCACATGCTCTTCTCTTCACAGTCCTCAAAGGGAGCCGCACTATCCCTCTGCCTCAGAGAGCAACTCTCAGTTCCTTACTCTTCTCTCCCCTGAGCTCCAGAGCCTGTGTATCTGCTCTGGGCGGAGACAGCTCAATCCGACAGCTCACTCTTTCAACGATAAATTAATGGGTGCTTCCTCTGTGCCAGGGGGAACAAATATGGAAAGATCCTGAACACATTTTTTTATTTTAATTAGTTTCAGGAGTACAATTTAGTGATGTATCAGTTGCATAGAACACCCAGTGCTCATTCAATCAAGTGCACTCCCTGATACCCATTACCCAGTTACCCCCATGTACCCCATTACTTCTCCTCCAGCAACCCTTTGTTTGATCCTTATGGTTGAGTTCCTTGTGCTTTGCCTTCTCTCTGTCTTTGTCTTATTTTATTTTTCTCTTCTCTGAGTGAAATCTAATGGAATTGTCTTTCTCTGACTAATTTCAGTTAGCTTAATACTCTCTAGTTCCATCCACATCATTGCAAATGGCAACATACCATTTTTCTTGGTGGCTGAGTAATATCCCATTGGCATATATAACATATATATAACAAATCTTCTATTTGCACCCCGCTGCTTATAATACTTTGCAATAGCCTCCTCAAGCAGACTCCCTCATCTCCACTGCTATATCACAGCAGATTCAAGTCTCCACACCTCCTCCTTCCAAACAATGGTCCCTTTTCTACTTGTAGACTTGCAGCATTTATATTCTTAAGTCTCTGATGGTTTGACCTGTAGTTGTAAAAAGGGAGGAGACAAATTTAACTCCTTCCCCCAGAACTTGGATTGGATGCTGGACACAAAGACTGTGAACCTGGTGACAGGCTGGATTTTACTGTTCCCCTTCTATGAGAACTGAATCATTTTGGCAAGCAGGTAATGATTTTTGACACAGCTTCATCCTTTTCCAGGTTTATGTTTATTGCAGGAAGATGTACCAAACATATATATAGGCTTCATCAGGGCTCAAATACAGGTGTAGAAAATAGAAAAAGATATATATATATATATATATATACACATTATATTATAAATATATAATTATATGATATATTATATATATATAATTATAATTATATGATATAATTATATTATTATATTATAAAATATAATTATAATTATAATATATATTATATATTATAAATATATATTATAAATATATACATACATAAATATATATACAATTTTCTACTCCTATATTTAAGTCCTGATGGAATAGTTGAGAGTAGCATTTGCTCTAGTGCCATGTTGTCCAACTTACACCACATGTGTGACCTTTCATGAGGTCTAATTGTCCTACTCTTCATTAACATCCATGTCAGAGTTTTAGTGAATTTGACTCTGAGTGACACATTTAGCTTTGTACTGGTTTTGTCTTTCAACCTCACAATGAACTTCACTATAAATACATCGTAAATATTATTTTTTTCATCTGGAAAGAAATTTAACCTGTTTTCTTTAAAACATGATCTCCAAGCAGTGATATCAGAAGGGTCACTGAGAAAGCCATCAGTCATTGGTAAGCTAAACCTCATGGTTATGGGACACTCAGATGAAGCCAACCTGAGAGTGTCCTGATGACTGGCCAGGGTATGGTGGTGATATCACAAGAAGGCACTGTGATGTCGCAGGGCTGTTGTGTAAGTGTGGCATCAGCCTAGGCTGCACTGAGATAAGAGATGTCCCTTAAGCCACAGCTCTTCTTTCTATTCCTCCATTCCTCTGCTCTGTTCTCTGTCCATGCCCATGGCAAGCCCTTGCTCACTCCCCCTGCCCCTGGCCTCTCACCAACACTCTGCACTCCACCTTCATATTTGCACCTACTTTTGTGCCTCTCTGTGGTCCTGAGAGTCCATAAGCCCGCACCCAGCAACTCCTGGACCCATTTCCCACTGAAGGGATGGCCTAGCTGCTCAGGTAGTATGCATTCCCATTTGGCACTGGGAGTGGGAAACTGGGAATCAGAACATAGTGGATTTTCATACAGCTA
Organism: Meles meles; assembly: GCF_922984935.1. Classification (NCBI taxonomy): domain Eukaryota; kingdom Metazoa; phylum Chordata; class Mammalia; order Carnivora; family Mustelidae; genus Meles; species Meles meles. Next base: position 3,698,319 of record NC_060068.1, read on the forward strand.
GGCCACACACCTCTGGGATCACAACAGATCTCCACACAGTAAGCTGAGTCCACAACCTGAGGGAATCACATCATTGGAAACAGTGGGAGTGCTTGGAACATAGGTCCTCAGATAATGAGTTGTCTGACCCAGGTCAGGAGGGGACAAACTAATCCCTGAGACACCTGGCTGAACAGGATCCCATAGACCACAACAGAACATAAAGAAATCCAGTCCCCAAACAGAGCACCCACCAAGAACCTAAAGCCTGAGAGCAATCTGGAATCATTTGACACTAGGCAGTGTGTTACATAGACATGGGGTGGTCAAGGAGCCCTAATACCATAAGCTGGTTAGGCCAGTGTGGCACAAGGCCAGAGGTGAGTCCAGAGAACACCAAGCTTGCCAAGTGCCAAGAAACCATGAGTCCTACATCCAAGTTCAGCATTAGAAAAAAGAATCAACAAGACAGTGGGCTCACCGTGTGATTTTTGACTTGGAGACCAAGAAAGGAGCTCTGGGATAGGCTAAGCAGACACCTGGACAGAGGGTGCACCATGTGCCCTTGGACCTGGAGGCCACAAACCCACCTCAGCATGTTGCCAAGAACTTACCTAAACAAACTGATCACTATGTGCCACTAGACATGGAGCCCTGTTCCACTGTTCTGCATTCAGGGAATAATTTACCTGGATAGTAGCTTCACCACGTACCCTTGGATCTAGAGACTAAAATATCCGATTTGTGCTAGGCCACCCAGACACATAGATAGCAGGCTTACCATGTGCTGTAGAACCTGGAGACCAATAACATATCTCTGTGCTATGCCAAGGAGGGACCTGGACAGAAGTCTAACAATATGCCTTTGGAGCTGGAGACCGAACTACAGCTCTGCACCAGGCCAAGGGGACACCTAGACAAAGGGATCACCATGCTCTTCAACCTGGAGACCAATGACTCAGCTCTTGCTAGGCCAAGAAGGCACCTTGAGAATGGGATTACCATCTGCCATTGGACCTGGAGATGAAGAACTCAGCTCTTTTCTAGGCCAAGAAGGCAACTAGATAAAAATCTCACCATGTGCCCATGCAGGTCTATACTAGGAAGTATATAATAATGCAGCTCTATACTAGGCCAAACATGCAGCTGTCCAGCAGGCTTACCACATGCCCTAGGATGTGGATCCTTTCTTTCCCCCAGAGCACAGGGCACTCAGACACTGGGCTTTCCAGTTGGTCTCAGTCTGTGAGACTTCCAAACCTGCTCAGAACTACAGATATATGTCCACCAGTCCCTTGGCCACCTGGAAGCCTTCAAACCAGGAGTCCTCCAGTCAGAATTAGTACTGGACTTAAAAGCCAGTGGGACAGGGGCACCTGGGTAGCTCAGTGGGTTAAGCCTCTGCCTTCAGCTCAGGTCATGTCTCAGGGTCCTGGGATCAAGCCCCGCATCAGGCTCTCTGCTCAGCAGGGAGTCTGCTTCCTCTTCTCTCTCTCTCTCTCTCTGCCTGCCTCTCTGCCTACCTGTGATCTCTGTCTGTCAAATAAATAAAAAATCTTAAAAAAAAAGCCAGCGGGACAACAGACTGACCCAAAACCTTCTGAGGGTGAATTCCATTTCTAAAGAGAAGTAAACATGGGAGTCACTTATCAGCTAGGATTGACTTAAGAATGAGGTCCTTGTGGCCTAATACCCGTGCATAATTCATCTTTTGAGGAGTTCTCCTCAGAAGAAGAAAATGACATCATGCCCTAGAAGATGAAACAGACCAGTTGTCTGAAGACTTTGCATTAAATTTCAGGCCATGAAATGAGGACAGGGGCTGGGAGGAAATTATAGAAGAGGCCCAGGCCCAGAGCACTGTAGAGCCATTGTCTGAGATCCTGCAGTTGAAAAATACCCTGGGTTCCACAAACATCAGGCTCCTAGATGGGCTGCTCCATCCCAGAGGGAGAGTTGGAGTCCTTAAAACAAGAAGCCAAGCAGTGTAGTGAGAGGTAGGCTCAGATCCATGAGGTGGAGAGGTTCTTCATTCAAATGAAGGTCTTCCTGATTCTTACATCATACACAAAGATAAACTCAAAATGTATAAAAGATCTCAAGGTGAGGCAGGAATCCATCAGAATCCTAGAGGAAAACCTGGGCAGTAACCTCTTCAACATCGGCCACAGCAACTTCTTTCAAGACATGTCTCCAACGTCAAAGGAAATAAAAGTGAAAATGAACTTTTAGGACTTCATCAAGATCAAAAGGTTCTGAACAGCAAAAGAAACAGTCAACAAAACAAAGAGGCAACCCACGGAATAGGAGAAGATATTCTAAAATGGCAGTTCAGACAAAGGGCTGATATCCAAGGTCTATAAAGAACTCCTCCAATTCAACACACATAAAACAGAGAATTTTGTCCAAAAATGGACAGAAGACATGTACAGACAATTCTCCAATGAAGATATGCAAATGGCTAACAGACACATGAAAAAATGTTCATCATCATTAGCCATCAGGGAGATTCAAATAAAAACCACACTGAGATATCAACTTAAACCAGTTAGAATGGCCAAAATTCACAAGACAGTAAATAACACTTGTTGGAGAGGATGTGGAGAAAGGGGAAGCTTCTTAGACTATTGGTGGGAATGTAAGTTGGTGCAGCCACTTTGGAAAACAGTGTGGAGATTCCTTAAGAAATTAAAAGTAGAGTTTCCCTACAACCCTGAAATTGCACTAGACGATATTTACCCCAAAGACACAGTTGTGGTGAAAAGAACGGCTATAGTTTTGCTTATTTGTGGAGTGTAAGGTATAATGTGGAGGACAGGGGGACATGGAGAGGAGAAGGGAGTTGGGGGAAAGTGGAGGGGGAGATGAACCATGAGAGACTGTGGACTCTGAGAAACAAACAGAGTTTTGGAGGGGAGGGAGGTGGATGGTTGGCTGAGCCTGGTAGTGGGTATTAAGGACAACACATATTGTATGGAGCACTGAATGTGGTGCATAAATGATGAAATCTGGAACACTGAAAAGAAATTTTTAAAAAAGGAAAAAAAAACTAATGAATTTCTTCCTAGAAGTTTCTGCCTTCCACGCAGTGCCCAAGGGGTGATGTCTGAGCACCCACTTCCTGATGACAGAAGAGGAACTTGGGGAAGTGTGGTCATCACCAGGATCTGGGGTGTGGTATAAATTTGAATATTATGTTCAAAATACAATTTAAAAATTATCATTTCTGAATGAGAAATTTATGAGAAACAACCCCAGGTGACTGTGATGTGCATTCTGGCATAAAGTAACTACTGCCACTTATGAGTCATCACATTCTCCTGATGCTAGGCAGGGGTCTCCATGGCTCTGATACAGTATGAGCTTATCTTGAGCACAACCAAATCACAGCTACTGAGATCAGCAAAATTCTTTTGTTTGGAAAAGAGAAGCAGTATGTCTGTACACAAGGATTTCTGCATAAAGCATTTCTGGTGAGGCCTCCATTGTTTCTGGACAATGATGTTATGGCTTCAACCTGTGGTCACAAAAGCAGGCATTTCTCCACAATAGGTTCCTATGTTACAGACCTTAGAAGAGCAAATGTGACAAGAACAGGGAACCAGTTCAAGGGGTCCAGAGGCATGGGACCATTCCATCTCTGGGTGAGAAGGTGTGGGGTCAGATTACTAGAGAGAATAGTGTGAAAGGCCAGGATGGTGGGCTCTGTTCTGACCAAAAACATACTGGAGGAATTGGTGGAGACATGAGGGATTCACATTAGGTGCTTTAGGTGCCTGAGTGTATGCACAGAGTAAGGTACATTGCAATACAGGTGGGAAAATGTGCACCTTGGGGACTGTAGGGTCTATTTGGGCATGAAGGAAATGGGCCACTTCCAAAAGGCAGAGCTCAGATTCTATGATAAATTGGAGATTGTGGGCTAGAAGGGAGTTGGAAGGTGAGATTCCAGGCTCAGGCCCTCTTGGGAAATGGTCCCTCTTAGCTCCAGGGATGATGTGGGTTGGAAGCTCAAGTGGGGTGCGGATCCCGGTGAGCTGGGGTCCACATGTGTCCACAGCCGTGCTAGAAGTGGAAGGACCTAGATCTGTGGCTCCTGGACTGAGCTCAGTCAAGACAGTGTGCTCATAGCACCTGGGCATGAACATATAGGAGCCCTGAGGAAACTTTCTCTGGGTGTGGAAAGTGAAGTTTAGGGGGACATGGGGAGTGGGGGGGGCCTACATTTCTAAGATGGATGGTGTCTGAGCTGATTTGATAGTGCTGCTTTGGGAGCCATTGTGGAAGCTAGTGGAGTCCAGGTCACATAGACGTAAGGGGTATGTGGGTTCCTTATGTGATCCCTGCACTTGCAACCCCCTCTGCTTAGCGGCTCAGACCCTGCTCACCATACCCTGGTTTCCACAAATGTCAGGCTCCTGGGTGGGCTGGCACCCCAGAGCTGCTCACCCTTTGAATCCCCACCCCTTCATCTCTGCAATGAGAGCAACTTTGTTCGGAGGAGGTTGTGTGAGCAGGTGGCAGGAGATGGCAGGTTTATTGAGGGAATCTACAAGGTCAGGGAACAGATGCCATCCAGAGCAAGGAGGGAAGAAATTAAAGTAGATTGTGGGCCAGGTCCTTGTCCTGAGCTTTCCTCCCCAAAGGCAAAACATCAGTTCTAGGAGGACAGCAGTCTGGGTGCTGTCTCTGACCCTCACCTGGTCTTTCCTGCCCCTTGAGATTACAGGGTGTCACAACACACCACCTTCCCAGTCAGAGACCAGTGATGGATCCCCTCCTGCCTTACTCACTGCTGCTTGACACCCACACTTTAAGGTCCTGGGGCCTTTAGTGAAGCTGGAGCTCCAGTGAGCCAAGGTGGAACTTCTGGTCTTAGGGACTATTCTGAGGTGTGCTGACAGTTGGAACACTGCTCCAAAAAGGCACAGAGGTAGAGAGGTAGATTTGTAGATTAACAGAAGTCACATGTAGTTCAGAATGGTCCACTCATAGAGGTACCCATCATCCATTTTGTTCATTTCCAGTCTTTTGGAAATTACAAATAAATACAGAATGAACATTTATGCACAGTGTTTCATGGGACCTTTTTTTTTTTTTTAATTCTCTGAGATAACGTTCCAGAACACTGCTTGCTAGGTTATAGGGTTTATGCTTCACTTCTGTACAACCTATCAAACTGTCTTACCAGAGTCTGTCCCATTTACATTCCCACCAGCAATGTAGGAGAGCTGGCTCTTTCCAACACTTGATGTTTTTATTGTTTTATATTTACCAGCTGTCCTAACAGGCAGGTAGTAATGATAACTCAGTCAGGTTTTCATTTGCATTTCCCTCATGGCTAGTGATGTTGAACATTTTTTTTTTCTCTTGTGCTTATTTGTCATCTCCATGTTCTCTTCGGAGAAATGTCTGTTCATGTAGTTTGCCCATTTTCTATTTGTATTATCTGTTTCCTGTTGAAAGTTGAGAGTTCTTTGCATATTCTAGATAGACGTTCTTTGTCAGATAATGCAAATATGTTCACCCAGTCTATAGCTTGTCTTTTCATGCTCCTAAAAGAAGCAAAAGTTCTTAGCAGAGCAAAAGTTTTCAATTTTGGAGGAGGACTCAAGATGGCGGAAAAGTAGCAGCCTGAGACTACATCAGGTAGCAGGAGATCAGCTCGATAGCTCATCTAAACATTGCAAACACCTACAAATCCAACGGGAGAGCGAAGAGAAGAACAGCAACTCTAGAAACAGAAAATCAACCACTTTCTGAAAGGTAGGACTGGCGGAGAAGTGAATCTAAAATGACGGGAAGATAGACCGCGGGGGGAGGGGCCGGCTCCCGGCAAGCGGCGGAGGAACGGAGCACAAAATCAGGACTTTTAAAAGTCTGTTCCACTGAGGGACATTGCTCCAGAGGCTAAACCAGGGTGAAGCCCACGCGGGGCCAGCGTGGCCCCAGGCCCCGCAGGGTCACAGAAGGATCGGGGGTGTTGGAGTGTCGGAGAGCTCGCAGGTATTAGAACGGAGAAGCCGGCTGCAGAGACAGAGCCGAGGACTGAACTCTCAGCTCGGGGTTACCTTGAACTGGTCACGGGCTGGGTGAGTTCGGAGCGTGGCTAGAGGCTGGGGATACGGGAGTGATTGGGTGCTATCCTCTGGGGGCACACTGAGGAGTGGGGCCCCAGGCTCTCGGGTCCTCCGGGCCGGAGACTGGGAGGCCGCCATTTTCATTCCCGTCCTCCAGAACTCTACGGAAAGCGTTCAGGGAACAGAAGCTCCCAAAAGCGAACCCGAGCTGATTACTTAGTCTGGCCGCCAGTAAGGGCGGTGCAATCCCGCCTCGGGCAAAGACACTTGAGAGTCACTACAACAGGCCCCTCCCCCAGAAGATCAACAAAATATCCAGCCAGGACGAAGTTCATCTATCAAGGAGAAAGCAGATTCAATCCCTAAGACAGCAGAGCAATTCCAGAGGAGGAGAAAGCAAAGCACGGAACTCATGGCTTTCTCCCCATGATTCTTTAGTCTTGCAGCTACTTCAAATTTTTTTTTCTTTTTTCAATTTTTTTTCTTTTTTCAATTTTTTTCTTTTTTCTTTTTTCTTCTTCTGCTAAATTTTTAAAACTTTTACCCTTTTCTTTTTTAACGTTTTTTGACTAGTTCATCTAAATATATATTTTTTTTCTTTCTTTTTTATATTTTTTTATTTGTTTTATTTTTTAAATTTTTTTTCTTTTTTTTTTCTTTTTTTTCAGAACCTGTTTTTATCCCCTTTCTCCCCCCCACAATTTGGGGTCTCTTCTGATTTGGTTACAGTGCATTTTTCTGGGGTCTTTGCCACCCTTTTAGTAGTTTATTTGCTCCTTCATATCCTCTTATCTGGACAAAATGACAAGGCGGAAAAATCACCACAAACAAAAGAACAAGAGACAGTACCGAAGGCTAGGGACCTAATCAACACAGACATTGGTAATATGTCAGATCAAGAGTTCAGAATGACGATTCTGAACATTCTAGCCGGGTTCGAAAAAGGCATGGAAGATATTAGAGAAACCCTCTCTGGAGATATTAAAGCCCTTTCTGGAGAAATTAAAGAACTAAAATCTAACCAAGTTGAAATCAAAAAAGCTATTAATGAGGTGCAATCAAAAATGGAGGCTCTCACTGCTAGGATAAATGAGGCAGAAGAAAGAATTAGTGATATAGAAGACCAAATGACAGAGAATAAGGAAGCCGAGCAAAAGAGGGACAAACAGCTACTGGACCATGAGGGGAGAATTCGAGAGATAAGTGACACCATAAGACGAAACAACATTAGAATAATTGGGATTCCAGAAGAAGAAGAAACAGAGAGGGGAGCAGAAGGTCTATTGGAGAGAATCATTGGAGAGAATTTCCCTAATATGGCAAAGGGAACAAGCATTAAAATCCAGGAGATGCAGAGAAACCCCCTCAAAGTCAACAAGAATAGGTCCACACCCCGTCACCTAATAGTAAAATTTACGAGTCTTAGTGACAAAGAGAAAATCCTGAAAGCAGCCCGAGAAAAGAAGTCTGTAACATACAATGGTAAAAATATTAGATTGGCGGCAGACTTATCCACAGAGACCTGGCAGGCCAGAAAGAGCTGGCACGATATATTCAGAGCACTCAACGAGAAAAACATGCAGCCAAGAATACTCTATCCAGCTAGGCTATCATTGAAAATAGAAGGAGAGATCAAAAGCTTCCAGGACAAACAAAAACTCAAAGAATTTGCAAACACCAAACCAGCTCTCCAGGAAATATTGAAAGGGGTCCTCTAAGCAAAGAGAGAGCCTAAAAGTAGTAGATCAGAAAGGTACAGAGACAATATACAGTAACAGTCACCTTACAGGCTAATAATGGCACTAAATTCATATCTCTCAATAGTTACCCTGAATGTTAATGGGCTAAATGCCCCAATCAAAAGACACAGGGTATCAGAATGGATAAAAAAACAAAACCCATCAGTATGTTGCCTACAAGAAACTCATTTTAGACGCGAAGACACCTCCAGATTGAAAGTGAGGGGGTGGAAAACAATTTACCATGCTAATGGGCATCAGAAGAAAGCTGGGGTGGCAATCCTTATATCAGATCAATTAGATTTTAAGCCAAAGACTATAATAAGAGATGAGGAAGGACACTATATCCTACTCAAAGGGTCTGTCCAACAAGAAGATCTAACAATTTTAAATATCTATGCCCCTAACGTGGGAGCAGCCAACTATATCAACCAATTAATAACAAAATCAAAGAAACACATCAATAATAATACAATAATAGTAGGGGACTTGAACACTCCCCTCACTGAAATGGACAGATCATCCAAGCAAAAGATCAACAAGGAAATAAAGGCCTTAAATGACACACTGGACCAGACGGACATCACAGATATATTCAGAACATTTCATCCCAAAGCAACAGAATACACATTCTTCTCTAGTGCACATGGAAACTTCTCCAGAATAGATCATATCCTGGGTCACAAATCAGGTCTCAACCGGTATCAAAAGATTTCAGACCACAATGCTCTGAAGCTAGAACTCAATCACAAGAGGAAAGCTGGAAAGAACCCAAATACATGGAGACTAAACAGCATCCTTCTAAAGAATGAATGGGTTAACCAGGAAATTAAAGAAGAATTGAAAAAATTCATGGAAACAAATGATAATGAAAACACAACGGTTCAAAATCTGTGGGACACAGCAAAGGCAGTCCTGAGAGGAAAATATATAGTGGTACAAGCCTTTCTCAAGAAACAAGAAAGGTCTCAAGTACACAACCTAACCCTACGCATAAAAGAGCTGGAGAAAGAACAAGAAAGAAACCCTAAACCCAGCAGGAGAAGAGAAATATAAAGATCAGAGCAGAACTCAATGAAATAGAAACCAAAAAAAACAATAGAAAAAATCAATGAAACTAGGAGCTGGTTCTTTGAAAGAATCAATAAGATTGATAAACCCCTGGCCAGACTCATCAAAAAGAAAAGAGAAAGGACCCAAATAAATAAAATCATGAATGAAAGAGGAGAGATCACAACTAACACCAAAGAAATACAGACAATAATAAGAACATACTATGAGCAACTCTACGCCAACAAATTGGACAATCTGGAAGAAATGGATGCATTCCTAGAGACATATAAACTACCACAACTGAACCAGGAAGAAATAGAAAACCTGAACAGGCCCATAACCAGTAAGGAGATTGAAACAGTCATCCAAAATCTCCAAACAAACAAAAGCCCAGGGCCAGACGGCTTCCCAGGGGAATTCTACCAAACATTTGAAGAAGAACTAATTCCTATTCTCCTGAAACTGTTCCAAAAAATAGAAATGGAAGGAAAACTTCCAAACTCATTTTATGAGGCCAGCATCACCTTGATCCCAAAACCAGACAAGGATCCCACTAAAAAAGAGAACTACAGACCAATATCCTAGATGAACACAGACGCAAAAATTCTCGCCAAAATACTAGCCAATAGGATTCAACAGTACATTAAAAGGATTATTCACCACGATCAAGTGGGATTTATTCCAGGGCTGCAGGGTTGGTTCAACATCCGCAAATCAATCATTGTGATAGATCACATTAATAAAAGAAAGAACAAGAACCATATGATACTCTCAATAGATGCTGAAAAAGCATTTGACAAAGTACAGCATCCCTTCCTGATCAAAACTCTTCAAAGTGTAGGGTTAGAGGGCACATACCTCAATATTATCAAAGCCATCTATGAAAAACCCACCGCAAATATCATTCTCAATGGAGAAAAACTGAAATCTTTTCCGTTAAGGTCAGGAACACGGCAGGGATGTCCATTATCACCACTGCTATTCAACATAGTACTAGAAGTCCTAGCCTCAGCAATCAGACAACAAAAAGAAATTAAAGGCATCCAAATTGGTAAAGAAGAAGTCAAACTATCACTCTTTGCAGATGATATGATACTATATGTGGACAACCCAAAAGACTCCACTCCAAAACTGCTAGAACTTGTACAGGAATTCAGTAAAGTGTCAGGATATAAAATCAATGCACAGAAATCAGTTGCATTTCTGTACACCAACAACAAGACTGAAGAAAGAGAAATTAAGGAGTCAATCCCATTTACAATTGTACCCAAAACTATAAGATACCTAGGAATAAACCTAACCAAAGAGACTAAGAATCTATACACAGAAAATTATAAAGTACTCATGAAAGAAATTGAGGAAGACACAAAAAAATGGAAAAATGTTCCATGCTCCTGGATTGGAAGAATAAATATTGTGAAAATGTCCATGCTACCTAAAGCAATCTACACATTTAATGCAATCCCTATCAAAATACCATCCATTTTTTTCAAAGAAATGGAACAAATAATCCTCAAATTTATATGGAACCAGAAAAGACCTCGAATAGCCAAAGGAATATTGAAAAAGAAAGCCAAAGTTGGTGGCATCACAATTCCGGACTTCAAGCTCTATTACAAAGCTGTCATCATCAAGACAGCATGGTACTGGCACAAAAACAGACACATAGATCAGTGGAACAGAATAGAGAGCCCAGAAATCGACCCTCAACTCTATGGTCAACTAATCTTCGACAAAGCAGGAAAGAATGTCCAATGGAAAAAAGACAGCCTCTTCAATAAATGGTGCTGGGAAAATTGGACAGCCACATGCAGAAAAATGAAATTGGACCACTTCCTTACACCACACACGAAAATAGACTCCAAATGGATGAAGGACCTCAATGTGAGAAAGGAATCCATCAAAATCCTTGAGGAGAATGCAGGCAGCAACCTCTTCGACCTCAGCCGCAGCAACATCTTCCTAGGAACAACGGCAAAGGCAAGGGAAGCAAGGGCAAAAATAAACTATTGGGATTTCATCAAGATCAAAAGCTTTTGCACAGCAAAGGAAACAGTTAACAAAACCAAAAGACAACTGAAAGAATGGGAAAAGATATTTGCAAATGACATATCAGATAAAGGGCTAGTATCCAAAATCTATAAGGAACTTAGCAAACTCAACACCCAAAGAACAAACAATCCAATCAAGAAATGGGCAGAGGACATGAACAGACATTTCTGCAAAGAAGACATCCAGATGGCCAACAGACACATGAAAAAGTGCTCCACGTCACTCGGCACCAGGGAAATACAAATCAAAACCACAATGAGATATCACCTCACACCAGTCAGAATGGCTAAAATGAACAAGTCAGGAAATGACAGATGCTGGCGAGGATGTGGAGAAAGGGGAACCCTCCTCCACTGTTGGTGGGAATGCAAGCTGGTGCAACCACTCTGGAAAACAGCATGGAGGTTCCTCAAAATGTTGAAAATAGAACTACCCTATGACCCAGCAATTGCACTACTGGGTATTTACCCTAAAGATACAAACATAGTGATCCGAAGGGGCACGTGTACCCGAATGTTTATAGCAGCAATGTCTACAATAGCCAAACTATGGAAAGAACCTAGATGTCCATCAACAGATGAATGGATAAAGAAGAGGTGGTATATATACACAATGGAATACTATGCAGCCATCAAAAGAAATGAAATCTTGCCATTTGCGACGACGTGGATGGAACTAGAGCGTATCATGCTTAGTGAAATAAGTCAATCGGAGAAAGACAACTATCATATGATCTCCCTGATATGAGGACATGGAGAAGCAACATGGGGGGGTAGGGGGATAGGAGAAGAATAAATGAAACAAGATGGGATTGGGAGGGAGACAAACCATAAATGACTCTTAATCTCACAAAACAAACTGGGGGTTGCTGGGGGGAGGTGGGATTGGGAGAGGGGGAGGGGGCTATGGACATTGGGGAGGGGAGGCGAACCATAAGAGACTGTGGACTCTGAAAAACAACCTGAGGGTTTTGAAGGGTCAGGGGTGGGAGGTTGGGGCAACCTGAGGGTTTTGAAGGGTCAGGGGTGGGAGGTTGGGGGAACAGGGGGTGGGTAATGGGGAGGGCACGTTTTGCATGGAGCACTGGGTGTTGTGCAAAAAGAATGAATACTGTTACGCTGAAAAAATAAATAAAATGGAAAAAAAAGTTTTCAATTTTGGTAAAGTCCTATTTATCAAGTAATTTTTTTTGTTTGTTTTTTAATGAAGGTTGTTTTCAGTGATATGGTTAAGAACTCACCAATACATAAGTCCTGAAGTTCTTCTCCCTTGCTTCCTTTGTAAAAGTATTATACTTTTTAAATTTTCTTTAAGGTTTACTTAGCCAGCCTATAGTACTTCATTAGTTTTTGATGTAGGGCTCAATGATTCATTAGTTGCTTATAACACACAGTGCTCATCAAAACACATCCCCTCCTTAATATTTTTTATATTTTATTTTGAACTGATCCTCATCATTTTGAGTTCACATTTGTATAAGGGTAAAATTTAGGCATAGGAAAGTTTGTTTAGTCTATGCCAATGAATGTCCAAAGGCTCTGAAACAATTTGTTGAGTAGACTATCCACATTAAGGGGATTATTTACCTTTTTCAAAAATCTGTGTGGCATACTGGCATAGGTCTACTTCCAGATCCTTTCCTCTCTTCATAATTTCCACCACTAACAACACATCTTCAGATGGAACATACTGATTCCCCCTATTTCAATCCTTTTCTTTTTTAAAAAAATATTTTTCTTAAATTTAAATTTAAGTCAGTTAACAAAGAGTATATTAGCTTCAAGGATAGAATTTAGGGATTCATCAGTTGTATATTACACCCACTGTGTATATATACCACCTCTTTATTCAATCATCTGTTGATGGACACTTGGGCTCCTTCCATATTTTGGCAAATGTGGACAATGCTGCTATAAACATTGCAGTTGAAAGCATGCTATAAATATGCGCAGTTGCCACACATAGTATTAGGTTTATAATTTCTTTGAATAAATAGTGCAATTGCTAGGTCAAAGGGTAGTTCTATCTCTCACTTTTAGGAACCTTTATACTCTTTTTCCAGAGTGGCTATACAAGTTTGAATATCCACCCATGGTTTAAGAGGGTTCCCCTTTCTCTGCATCCAAGACAATAGTTGTCCTTTCCTGACTTGTTAATTTTAGCCACTCTGATGGGTATGAGGCTGTATATCACTGTGGTTTTGATTTGGATTTCCCTCAGGGACGGTGATGTTGAGCACTTTTTCATGTGTCTTTTAGCCATTTGTATGTATTCTCTGGAAAAATGTCTGTTCGTGCCTTATTTCCATTTCTTGACTGAATTATTTGTTTGTTTGGTTAGTGAGTTTGGCAAGTTCTTTATGGATTTCAGATACAAGCACTTTATTTGATAAGTCATTTGCAAATATCTTCTCCCATTCTATAAGTTGTCTTTTAGTTTTGTGATTCCCTTTTCTGTTGAAATGTTTTTCATTCTGAATAAATCTCAATAGCTCATTTTTTCTTTTGTTTCTTTTGCCTTCAGAGATGTGTCTAGCAAGAAGATGCTGTTGGTGAGTCCAAAGAATTTGTCTGCATTCTTCTCTAGGATTTTCATGGATTTCTGTCTCACATTTAGGTCTTTCATCCACTTGCAGTTTATTTTGTAAATAGTGTAAGAAAATTGTCTGGTTTCATCCTTCTTCATGTGGCTGTCCAATTTTCCCAACACCATTTGTTGAGAAGACTCTCTTTTCTGCAATGGATATTCATTCCAACTTTGGTGAAGATTAGTTGCCCGTAGAAATGAGGGTCCATTTCTGGAGAGTTTATTCAGTTCCATGGATCTATGTGTCTGTTTTTGTGTGAGTACCATACTGTCTTGATGTTTACAGATTTCTAACACTGCTTGAAGTCCAGAATCGTGACGGCTTCACCTTTGGTTTTCTATTTCAACATTCTTTTGGCTATCCAGGGGCTTTTCTGATTCCATGCATGTTTTAGGATTGTTTCTTCCAGCTCCATGAAAAAAGCAGATGGTATTGATCGAAACTGAATGTCTAGATTGATGGAAACTTGAATGTCTAGAATGACTTGGGTATTACATTTTAACAATACCTGTTCTCCTAATCCATGAGCATGAAATGTTTTTTCCATATCTTCGTGTCTTCCTCAGTTTCCTTTTAAGTGTTCTGGAGTTTTCAGAGCACATCTCTCAACCTCTCTGGTTAAGTTAATGCCTCTTATGGTATCTTATGGTTTTTGATGTAATTGTTAATTGGATAGATTCTTTGATATCTCTTTCTGCTGCTTCAGTATATAGAAATAGAACAGACTTCTATACATTGTTTTTATGTACTTTGACTTGGCTGGATTACTGTATCAGTTCTACCAATTTTTGTTTAATTCTTTTGAGTTATTTACATGGTATCATGCCATCTTTGAAGAGTGAAAAGGTTGACTTCCTCTTTGCCAATCTGGATGACTTTTCTTTTTCTTTCCTGAGTGTTTAGAGTAGGACTTCCAGTACAATGTTGAACAACAGTGGTGACAGTGGTCATCCCTGTCATGTTCTTGTCCTATGGGAAAAGGTCTTAATTTTTCCCCATTGAGGGTGGTAATCACTATTGGCCTTTCATATGTGGTATTTATGATACTGATGCCACATGGTGGAAGGATTGTTTCAAGAAAGAATGTTGTAGCTTGAGACAAGTTGGTGAGGAATTAGGAGGAGAGACTTTTCAACCTGTACCATAAAGTAAGCTGATTACCTACCAAAGAACTCTGATCACACATGAAATCAGGCTGAGATTAGAAGTATATGTATCTGGATCTCTACGGGGGCAGAAGACGCCAGTGGGCAGGTAACACAGAGTGGGAACATTGGTTTGATATCAGAAGATAAACAAAAGAAGGAGGGAGTCACCAGAAGTGATGCATTGGAAAGTAATACCCCAATATGAGAGTGCCCTGCCACTGGGGACCAGCATTAGCTTGGAGTCTGGTTGAAAGCACTACAAAATATTAAAGGGTCATGGGGGGAAATTGTGGGAATTGGGGCGGTTAGGGACAGGGGCTTAAGTCCCCAGACCCAGGACAGCCACCCCTGGTGCTGAGCCAGAGAGACTGCAGAGAAGAAACCAGGTCTTGGTCCCTGAGCCACGAGTGCGCCTGAGAGCGCCTGGGTGGCAGCACCCGAGAGGGGCTGGTAGAACCACAGCCTTTTTGCAATCTCATACGTGTGCCACTCTGTGTTATCAGACTCTGGTCTGAGTCGCACCCCACAACTCCTCCTGAGAGTGGTGCCTGTAGGTGCCAGCCCTGTGCTCTTGGACCCAGAAAATCTGAGCACATCCAGCCCGGGCCAGCGGGAAAATCTAGTTTGCGATCACTACTTCAGGCCTCTCTGGCAGTCTGGAACTTCCCAGAGAGCCGCCACTGTCGTGGTTTTTGGTACAAGCAGGAGTTCCTGCGTCCCCAGGGATGGCTGGGGACATGATCTGCCAGCGGCCAGGGGGGAATTTATGTGCCCTGGAGAAACCAGAGGGGAAGAGCCTGAGGCTTCTTTCTGAGAGTGAGGTCTGGGTGCAGTTTACTTTCCTCTTAAGCTCCAAAAACCATCAAAAACTGTCAAAGCGAGAGAAAACAAATGTAAAAACAAACAAAAAAACCTACAGAGAACAAAAGCCTGAAAAACCGGTTTCCTCAGAGCCCACCCCATTAAGAGTGGCAGGAGGACTTAACTCAGGGAGCTCAACCTGAAAACCCATGCCACAGGCCCCTACCCCAGAAAGCCAATTGGGGGGGGAAAGACAAGAGAACAACCACTTCAAACTACTTCAAAGATACAACTTTTATTTTTAATTCCTTTCCACTATTCCAGTTCTTTTTTTATAGATAATTTTTAATTAATTAATTAATTAATAAACGTGAATGTATTTTTTTCCCCAGGGGTACAGGTCTGTGAATTGCCAGGTTTACACACTTCACAGCACTCACCATAGCACATACAGTCCCCAATGTCCATAACCCCACCACCCTCTCTCAACCCCCCTCCTCCCAGCAACCCTCAGTTTGTTTTGTGAGATTAAGAGTCACTTATGATTTGTCTCCCTCCCAATCCCATCTTGTTTCATTTATTCTTCTCCTACCCAAATAACACCCCATGTTGCATCTCCACTTCCTCATATCAGGGAGATCATGTGATGATTGTCTTTCTCCGATTGACTTATTTCACTAAGCATGATACCCTCTAGTTCCATCCACGTCGTTGCAAATGGCAAGATTTCATTTCTTTTGATGGCTGCATAGTATTCCATTATGTATATAAACCGCATCTTCTTTATCCATTCATCTGTTGATGGACATCTAGGTTCTTTCCATAGTTTGACTATTGTGGACATTGCTGCTATAAACATTCAGGTGCACGTGCCACTTCGGATCACTATGTTTGTATCTTTAGGGTAGATACCCAGTAGGGCAATTGCTGGGTCATAGGGTAGCTCTATTTTCAACTTTTTTGAGGAACCTCCATGCTGTTTTCCAGAGTGGTTCCACCAGCTTGCATTCCCACCAACAGTGTAGGAGGGTTCCCATTTCTCCGCATCCTCGCCAGTATCTCATTTCCTGACTTATTAATTTTAGCCGCTCTGACTTGTGTGAGGTGGAATCTCATTGTGGTTTTGGTTTGTATTTCTCTGATGCCGAGTGATGTGGAGCACTTTTTCATGTGTCTGTTGACCATCTGGATGTCTTCTTTGCAGAAATGTCTGTTCATGTCCTCTGCCCATTTCTTGATTGGATTATTTGTTCTTTGGGTGTTCAGTTTGCTAAGGTCTTTATAGATTTTGGATACTAGCCCTTTATCTGATATGTCATTTGCAAATATCTTCTCCCATTCTGTCAGTTGTCTTTTGGTTTTGTTAACAGTCTTCCTATCTCACATTTAGGTCCTTCATCCATTTTGAGTCTATTTATGTGTGTGGTGTAAAGAAATTGTCCAATTTCATTTTTCTGCATGTGGCTGTCCAATTTTCCCAACACCATTTTTTGAACAGACTGTCTTTTTTCCATTGGACATTTTTTCCTGCTTTGTCGAAGATTAGTTGACCATAGAGTTGAGGGTCTATTTCTGGGCTCTCTATTCTGTTCCATTGATCTATGTGTCTGTTTTTGTGCCAGTACCATACTGTCTTGATGACGACAGCTTTGTAACAGAGCTCGAAGTCCGGGATTGTGATGCCACCAACTTTGGCTGTCTTTTTCAATATTCCTTTGGCTATTTGAGGTCTTTTCTGGTTCCATATAAATTTGAGGATTATTTGTTCCATTTCTTTGAAAAAAAATGGATGGTACTTTAATAGGAATTGCATTAAATGTGTGTTGCTTTAGGTAGCATAGACATTTTCACAATATTTGTTCTTTCAATCCAGGAGCATGGAACATTTTTCCATTACTATGTGTCTTCCTCAATTTCTTTCATGAGTACTTTATAGTTTTCTGAGTATAGATTCCTAGCCTCTTTGTTTAGGTTTATTCCTCAGTTTCTTATAGTTTTGGGTGCAATTGTAAATGGGATTGACTCCTTAATTTCTCTTTCTTCTGTCTTGTTTTTGGTGTAGAGAAATGCAACTGATTTCTGTGCATTGTTTTTATATCCTGACATGATACTGAATTCCTGTACAAGTTCTGGTAGTTTTGGAGTGGAGTCTTTTGGTTTTCCACATATAGGATCATATCATCATATCAAAGAGTGATAGTTTGAATTCTTCTTTGCCTATTTGGATGCCTTTAATATCCTTCTGTTGTCCTATTGCTGAGTCTAGGACTTCTAGTACAATGTTGAATACCAGTGGTGATAATGGACATCCGTGCTGTGTTCATGACCTTAGTGGAAAAGCTTTCAGTTTTTCTCTGATATTTGCGGTGGGTTTTTCATAGATGGCTTTGATAATATTGAGGTATGTGCCCTCTATCCCTACACTTTGAAGAGTTTGATCAGGAAGGGATGCTGTACTTTGTCAAATGCTTTTTCAGCATCTATTGAGAGTATCATATGGTTCTTGTTCTTTCTTTTATTAATGTGTTGTATCACATTGAGTGATTTACAGATGTTGAACCAACCCTGCAGCCCTGGAATAAATCTCACATGGTCGTGGTGAATAATCCTTTTAATGTACTGCTGAATCCCATTGGCTAGTGTTTTGGTGAGAATTTTTGGATCTGTGTTCATCAAGGATATTGGTCTGTAGTTCTCTTTTTTAATGGGATCCTTGTCTGGTTTTCGGATCAAGGTAATGCTGGCCTCATAAAATGAGTTTGGAAGTTTTCCTTCCATTTCTATTTTTTGGAACAGTTTCAGGAGAATAAGAATTAGTTGTTCTTTAAATGTTTGGTAGAATTCCCCTGGGAAGCCGACTGGCCCTCTGCTTTTGTTTGTTTGGAAATTTTTGATGACTGTTTCAATCTCCTTACTGGCTATGGGTCTGTTCAGGTTTTATATTTCTTCCTGGTTCAGTTGCAGTCGTTTATATGTCTCTAGGAATGCATCCATTTCTTCCAAATTGTCAAATTTGTTGGTGTAGAATTGCTCATATTATGTTCTTCTAATTGTCTGTATTTCTTTGGTGTTAGTTGTGATCTCTCCTCTTTCATTGATGATTTTATTAATTTGGGTCCTTTCTCTTTTCTTTTGGGTAAGTCTGGTCAAGGGTTTATCAATATTATTAATTCTTTCAAAGAACCAGCTCCTAGTTTCATTGATTTGTTCTATTGCTTTTTGTTTTTTTTCTTTGTTTCTATTTCATTGATTTCTGCTCTGATATTTATGATTTCTCTTCTCCTACTGGGTTTAAGGTTTCTTTCTTGTTCTTTCTCCAGCTCCTTTAGGTGTAGGATTAGGTTGTGCACCTGAGACCTTTCTTGTTTCTTGAGAAATGCTTGTACCACTATATATTTTCCACTCAGGAGTGACTTTGCTATGTCCCACAGATTTTGAACCATTGTGTTTTCATTATCATTTGTTTCCATGAATTTTTTCAATTCTTTCTTTAATTTCCTGGATGATCCATTCATTCTTTAGAAGAATGCTGTTTAGTTTCCATGTATTTGTTTTTTTTCCAAATTCCCTCTTGTGATTGAGTTCTAGCTTCAGAGCATTGTGGTCTGAAATTATGCAGGGAATGATTCCAATCTTTTGATACCAGTTGAGACCTGATTTAGGACCAGGATGTGATATATTCTGGAGAATGTTTCATGTGCACTTTAGAAGAAAGTGTATTGTGTTGCTTTGGGATGAAACGTTCTGAATATATCTGTGATGTCCTTCTGGTCCAGTGTGTCATTTAAGGCCTTTATTTCCTTGTTCATTTTTGGCTTGGAATATCCATCCATTTCAGTGAGGGGAGTGTTAAAATCCCCTACTATTATTATATCATTATTGATGTGTTTCTTTGATTTTGTTGTTAATTGGTTTATATAGTTGGCTGCACCCACGTTAGTGGCATAGATATTTAAAATTGTTAGATCTTCTTGTTAGACAGAACCTTTGAGTATGATATAGTGTCCTTCCTCATCTCTTGTTATAGTCTTTGGCTTAAAATATAATTGACCTGATATAAGGATTGCCACCCCAGCTTTCTTATGATGCCCATTAGCATGGTAAATTGCTCCCACCCCCACTTTAAATCTGGAGGTGTCTTCGGGTCTAAAATGAGTTTCTTGTAGACAACATATAGATGGGTTTTGTTTTTTTATCCATTCTGATACCCTGTGTCTTTTGATTGGGCATTTAGCCCATTAACATTCAAGATAACTATTGAGAGTTATGAATTTAGTGCCATTGTATTGCCAGTAAGGTGACTGTTACTGTATAATGTCTCTGTTCCTTTCTGATCTACTACTTTTAGGCTCTCTCTTTGCTTAGAGGATCCCTTTCAATATTTCCTGGAGAGCTGGTTTGGTGTTTGCAAATTCTTTCAGTTTTTGTTTGTCCTGAAAGCTTTTTATCTCTCCTTCTATTTTCAATGATAGCCTCGCTGGATAGAGTATTCTTGGCTGCATGTTTTTCTCTTTTAATGCTCTGAATATATCATGCCAGTTCTTTCTGGCCTGCCAGGTCTCTGTGGATAAGTCTGCTGCCAATCTAATATTTTTACCATTGTATGTTACAAACTTCTTTTCCGGGCTGTTTTCAGCATTTTCTCTTTGTTGCTAAGATTTGTCAATTTTACTATTAGGTGACGGGGTGTGGACTTATTCTTAGTGATTTTGAGGGGATTCTCTGCACCTCCTGGATTTTGATGCTTGTTTCCTTTGCCGTATTATGGAATTTCTCTCCATTAATTCTCTCCAATATACCTTCTGATCCCCTATCCCTTTCTTCTTCTTCTGGAATCCCAATTATTCTAATGTTGTATCGTGTTATACTGTCACTTATCTCTTGAATTCTCCTCTTGTCGTCCAGTAGCTCTTTGTCCCTCTTTTGCTCAGCTTCTTTATTCTCTGTCATTTGGTCTTCTATATCACTAATTCTTTCTTCTGCCTCATTTATCCTAGCAGTGAGAGCCTCCATTTTTGATTGCTCCTCATTAATAGCTTTTTTGATTTCAACTTGGTTAGATTTTATTTCTTTTATTTCTCCAGAAAGGGCTTTTATCTCTCCAGAGAGGGTTTCTCTAATATCTTCCATGCCTATTTTGAGACTGGCTAGGACCTTGAGAATCATCATTCTGAACTCTAGGTCTGGCATATTTCCAATGTCCGTATTGCTTAGGTCTCTAGCCTTTGGTATTGCCTCTTGTTCTTTTGCTTATTTGTTTGTTTTTGTGGTGAGTTTTTCCACCTTGTCATTTTGTCCAGATAAGAATATATAAAGGAGCCAATAAAAAACTGAATGGGTGGCAAAAACCCCAGGAAAATGCACTTTATCTAAATCAGAAGAGACCCCAAATCATGGCAGGGAGAAAGGGGATAAAATGAAGTTCAGAAAAAAAAATTAAAAAAGAAAACAAATTTTAAAAAAATATAAGAAAGAAAAAAATATATATTAGACTGGTGACTAGAACAGCGTCACCCACTTAATTTTGAGAGTATTTGGTCTCTTAGAAGAATCTATCTCCCAAAATTTTAAAGAATGAAAATCATATATAAAATTAAACACAATGAAGGGATGGAATACACCTATAAAGATGAATTTTTTTTTGTTAATTTCTTATAAAGAAGTTGATAAATTAAGTTGGTTGGGAGAAAAAAGAAAAAGAAATTGGAGAGATTTTCCTCGGGCTGGAGACTAGAACAAGCCCAGAGCTAGATTTAGGCCTATTTTGATCTATTAGAAGAAGTTGTACCCCAAATTGTTCTGAAGAAAAAACCCTATGTGTATACAAAAAATATAGTTAGGTACAATGAATATGATATAATAATGAAGGTTCAAAAATGATGATGATTATTATTTTTTGAAAAGTATTGTTAAGATAGACTAGTTTAAAAAAGTTAAAAGAGGAAAGGGTAAAAGTTAAAAAAATTAGAAAAAGAAAAGAAATTAAGTTAAGAAATTAAGTTAAGAAAAATTAAATTAACACAAGACTAAAGAATCATGGGAGAAAGCCATGATTTCCATGCTTTGCTTTCTCCTCCTCTGGGATTCTGCTGTTCTCCTTGGTATGTGAATTTGGTCTTGGCTGGATTTCTTGTTGATCTTCCGGGGGGAGGGGTCTGTTGTAGTGATTCTCAAGTGTCTATGCCCCAGAAGTGGACTGCCTGTTGGGATCCGTAATCAAATGAACGAGATTGTGACAAAGTGAACCGTATGTAGAGCTTTATTCTATGCCAAGCATTTGACGTCAGACTGACCGGCCAGGGCCGCCTCCGAAGAGATCTCACAGGCTGGTTTGATAGGGCATAATTGCAGACCCAAGGTATGTGGCTTCTATTGTCAAGGTGTTTACTCCCAGAATCGATATCCAGAACCATACCAGGAACTATGGGCGCGTTTATTCTCGGAATAAAGTCTGAGCATATAAACAACTATATGGATACCTAGACAATATGGAGTTGCTTTGGCTAAGCAGGCCCTAGTAGTTAAACAGGTTTTAACATTAAACTGGCCCTAAGACTGCCCTTACCAGCAGCTGGGCTAAGTAATCTGCTCGGGTTCACTTTCGGGAGCTTTTGTTCCCTGAACGCTTTCCGTAGAGTTCTGGAGGATGGGAATGAGAATGGCAGCTTCCCAATCTCCAGCCCGGAGGACCTAGGGCTCGGGGCCCCACTCCTCAGTGTGCCCTCAGAGACAAGTGCTTGATGACTCCGATGTCCCTGGCCTCTGGCTGCGCTCCAAGCTCACCCAGCATGTGACCGGTTCAAGGTAACCCCGAGCTGAGAGCTCACTCCTTGGCTCTGTCTCTGTAGCCGGTTTCCCCACTCTAATACCTGTGAGCTCTGTGACACTCTCACACCCCCAATCCTTCTGTGACCCCGTGGCACCTGGGGCCACGCTGACCCAGCGTGAGCTCACCCAGCCTGTGACCAGTTTTTTTGTGGGAGTTCTCTTATTAACTATTTGAGTAACTATGTGAATAACTATTTGAGTAACCACCATAAAATTTTCCAGTTTGGCTTCACCAGTTTGCAATCCCACCAGGAGTGTAAGAGTGTTCCCCTTTCTCTGCAACCTTGACAGCATCTGTTCTTTCCTGAGTTGTTAATTTTAGCCATTGTGAGAAGTAAGAGGTGGTATCATTATGGTTCTGAATAGCATTTCCCTTTAGTATCTGTTGACCACCTGGAGATCTTCTTTGGAACTGTTTTTTTAGGTCTTCTGACCAGCTTTTGATGAGATTATTTGATTTTGGGGTATTGAATTCTATAAGTTCTTTATATATTATAGATACTAACACTTACAACAATTTAAGTATGGAGAGTGAATTGAATAAATTCTCAAACTGGTTTATAAGCTTTTGTTGTTCTTGACTGGTATTTTTCGCAAATTAGTCTGAGGAAAATTTAGAGAAATTATTAACGGTCATGCAGATGGACATATACATTCATGAATTTGATGGGATATAACAATGAGAAGCTTCATCAATGCAGACAGGTTCTTTCCAATTTCAAAAACTCTGTTTTCTTTTGTGCAATTAGCCAAGAGTGGTCACAAAAATAACATGGAAATAAGACAGTGCCAAAGACATTGGTCGTCTCTACAAGGCATTGATTAAAATCTGGCATTTCTTTTCCTTCTAACACTGAGTGTCTGGAAGGAGTTCTATATAATCTCACTGACAATGACTATATCTGTATGAGGGTAAGAAAGCAGTAAGACAGTCCTGAACTGTTTGTACCTATACAGTTGGCATCTCAGTCCCATCCGTGGAGCAGAAAAATGCTCCTTAGTTATGGGCTTACTAAGATATTTTCACTCCCACTAATGATTAGAAGCATCGTCACTCCCTTGTCCACATAGGCACTGATTATTCAAGCCTCTCTTTCAGCACCTAAGGCCCCACCCAGCAGTACACACCTTCACCTTACAGACTCATACTGGACATTTTCCTAGACTAAAAAGACAGAGCATCCAGTGCCAACACCGGGCATTGGTACTCGAATACATTATGACATGAAGCAGGCATGCTTCATGCTTGTAGTTTTCAGAGTACAAGTCTTTCACTTCTCTGGTTAGTTTACTTTTGGGTATCTTATTATTTTGGGTGCAATTACAAATAACATTGATTTCTTACTTTTTCTCTCTGCCACTTCATTCGTAGTATATAGAAATATGACAGAGTTCTCCACATTGATTTTTTTATTCTGTGATTTTAATAATTTCATTGATCACTTCGAATAGTTTTTTTTTCTTTTTTTGTTTTTTTGATAGGATCTTTAGAGTTTTCTGTATAGAGTATCATATCCTCTACAAAGTGAAAGTTTTACTCCCTCCTTCCCAATTCAGATACTTTTTATTTCTTTTTGTTGTTTAAGTATAGGAAAGTCACAGGACAGTCAAGTCCCCAGAACCCCAAGCTTGCAAGGAGTCCTCTGACCAACCTCCTCCAACCAAACTTGGCACTAGACAAATGATATCTGGACAGAGGGGTGACAGGGGACTTCAGACCATGAGCCCTCCATATCAGCTTTATACCAGGCAAAGGAATCACAAAGACACTGGACCAAAGGCAAGCCTTTCAATGCAACAAAGAACAGGGCAACTGAGTCTCCAGAGCACCAGACCTCCTGGGAGCCCTGAAAAATGAAACCTACAGCCCAACTGTGCACTGCACAAATAAGGACACTGGACACCAGGCTGAGGGAGAGTCCTCTGAATAGGGGTCCTCCAGTCCAGTAGAGCACAAAGCAGTCAAGTCCACAGAAAACAATGCTTTCCAGGAGCCTCCAGACCAGGATTGCTGCAGTCCACCTCAGCACTAGTAAAGGAGACCTTGGGCACTGGAGTGAGTTGAAGTCCTCTAAATAAGAGCTCTCCGGCCCAGAAGAGCACAGTACAATTGAGTCCTAACGATACCAAACCAAGCAGGAGCATTCCTCCAATACCTAGGTGTGCACACTGGGACTTCCTGGAAGCTTTTGCCCTCCAGGCAATATTGTCCAGGTAGTTATTTCCCTGCACCCACCCATCCAAGATGGCATAAAAAGGTACCTGGAAAAGTGTGGCCATGTCCAGGAGTGCAGAATTAGTAATTTACAAGAAACAACTCCTGGGTGATTGTGATGTGCAAGTATGGCTTACAGTCACTACTGCACCTTATGAGTCATCAGCTTCTCCTGATGGTGGGCAGAGATCCCCACTACTCTGAGAAAGTGTCTGTGTATGCAGAGCTGACCCTGAACACAACCTGCCTAACACCATCCACACTACCATATTGATTTCTAGAAACCAAGGTCAGATGATGAGCTCAGCTCCATTCTAAAAGGAAAAAAGAAAGAAAGAAAGAAAAAGAAATGAAAAGCTAAGCTTATGTCCATACAAAGGCAATTTGCAAAATAAAGTTTTGTCCCTAGACCTACCCCTCACACTGCAGCAAATTTTAATTTGGACCCTGATGTGAAGTGCTCCAAATTGTGGCCAGAGCCACAACAGCTAGTATTTCCTGACTATATGATCTTGCGTGCTGCAGGACTTCAAAGAGAAAATGTGACAAGATGATGAAGGAACCAGGGTGGAGGGAGGCCAGAGGCATGGGACCATTCTATGTCTCTGGGTGAGATCCTGTGAGGGGAGTTCCTGTGGTTTATAGACTGGAATGAGGAGCCCCGAGGGTGGGCTATCTGCTCTGAGCCACAGAAGCACTGAGAATTTGAGGAAGACACATACATTCCTACTGGCTGCTCCATTGGAAGGGTGGATGGACAGACTAAGGCAGAGAGGGAGACAGGTAAGAACAGGTGGGAAGAGGTAAATCTGGAAGACTCAAGGGCATCTATGTATATGGAGAAATGTGGCTACCTCTAAAGGACAGAGCTGAGATTCTTCCATAAACCTGACAGAGAGGAGAAGGAAATGAAGTTTCCATGTTCTTCTTCTCCCTGGATATTGTCCCTTTTATCTCTAGTGATGAGGTGGGAGCTCAAATGCCTTGTAGAGACAATGAAGCTGGGGCCTGCCTGTGTTTGTAGCTGAGGGGAATGAGAGCCTACAACCATAGTCCTTTGGGGGAGCTCAAGGCACTGTCCTCATAACACCTGCATATAAACTGATGGGAGTCATGAGGAAGATGGATTTTACAAGGGAGGTAAATTGAGGGGGACTTGGAAGGAGAGAGGCTAGCCTAATTTATAAGAGGGCAGCTGCTTTCAGGAGCCAGTGGGGAGGCTGATAGATTCAAATCACATGGATGTGAGGGGGAAGTGGAACACTTATGTGATCCAAGAGCTGCTAATCTCCAGTGGTCAACTACTCAGATTCCACTTTCCCCACCCACGTTTCTGCACATGGCAGGCTCCTGCAGGTGCTGGGACCCCATTTTTAGGGGTTCTTCACACTTTGGGGCTGTGAAGCAGAGCCACTCATTCCCTGATTCCCCATTCCTTCTTCTGGTAAAATGCTGGCAAATTTGGGAGGATGGTTGTGTAAGCAGGCGGCAGAGGATTACAGAATTGTGCAGGGGATCCAGAAGGGCAGGGGTCATATTCAGTCCAGAGGAGGGAGAGCAGGCTGTGAACTAGGTCTTTCTCCTGTCCTTTTCTTCCCAAAGGCAAAGCATCAGTTCTGGGAGGGCAGCAGTCTGTGTTCTGCCTCTGTCCTGTCCCACACCTGGCTTTCTCTGCCCCTTAGGTAGAGTGCATCACTGTCCAGGACCTGCCTAGTCACAGGCCAGCACCAGAACCCTCCTGCCTCATTTGCCACTGCTGGACATCCACACATCACAGTCCTGGGAAGCTTGGACTTACAGGGAGTCAGGGTGGGACTGCTAGCTTTATGGAATTATTCTAATGTTTGTTGACAAGTAGAGCACCAATATATGTAGGGAGCGATGTACGTACATTTATAGATTCACAGAAAACTGAAGGCACTACAGAAATGTCCTGTCACAGAGGCATTCTTGGCCCATTTTGCCCCAACATAACATCCTACATCATTGAAGAACACTATTAACACTAGGAAACTGATAGTGGTGTGATGGACAGGTCTAGTTCTGCCAGTATGCCATGCACATTCATATATTCAACAGCAAAATCCAGGTATGGAAGTATTCTATCAGCACAAAGATAGTCCTCATGCTACCCACACCTGCTCCCACTATTCCTGCCCATTGCAAACAACCCTGTGTTTTACATTTTGGAAGTGATGGCATTTTGTTATATGAGGGGGAATCCTCCAGTTGTGACATGCAATGTCGTTTTTTTATTTGTTTTCACAAATGGTAAATATCCCTGGGATATATCCAAGTTTTGTCTATCACAACTTTATGGCTTCTTTATCACTGAGTAGGGATCCCTCATATGGAAATGCCACAGTTTGTTTATCCAGTCACATTTTTAGGTATCTTTTGGTGTTCCCAGTTTTTGGAGACTACAAATAATCCCACAGTGAACATTTATGCAGTGTTTAGTGGGGTCTTAAATTTTCATTCTCTGGGATAAAGGTCTAGCAGAGTGATTGCTGGGTTGTAACACTTATGTTTCATTTTTTTTAAGATTTTTTATTTATTTATTTGACAGAGAGAGAGATCACAAGTAGGCAGAGAGGCAGGCAGAGAGAAAGGAGGAAGCAGGCTCCCTGCGGAGCAGAGAGCCCGATGCGGGGCCCGATCCCAGGACCCTGAGATCATGACCTGAGCCGAAGGCAGCGGCTCAATCCACTAAGCCACCCAGGCGCCCCCTTATGTTTCATTTTTATAGAACTTTTAAAGCTGTCTTACCAGAGTGGCTGCTCCATTTACATTCCCACCAGCAATGTAGGAGAGGTGGCTCTTTCCAAAATTTGATTTTTCACTATGTTTTCTAATAACCAATTGTACTAACAAGTGGATAGTAGTGATTACTCAGTCAGGTTTTCGTTTACATTTCCCTCAGGGCTAGTGGTGAATCTTTTTTCTCATGTGCTTATTTGCCATCTGCATATTCCCTTTGGTGAAATGTCTGCTCATGTTTTGCCCATTTTCTATATAGACAGTTTCTTTTGTTTTGTCTTCTTTCCTATTGAGTTCTGAGTTCTTTATATATTATAGATAGGAGTTCTTTGTCAGGGTGCCTGGGTGACTCAGTGGGTTAAGCCACTGCCTTTGGCTCAGATTATGATCTCAGGGTCCTGGGATTGAGTCCCGCATTGGGTTCTCTGCTCAACAGGGAGCCTACTTCCCTCTCTCTTTCTCTGCCTGCCTCTCTGCCTGCTTGTGATCTCTGCCTATCAAATAAATAAATAAATAAAATCTTTTAAATAAGAAGTTCTTTGTCAGATATGTGGTTTGCAAATATGTTCTCCTAGTCTATAGTTTGTCTTTTCATTCTCCTAACACGATCTTTACCAGAATAGAAGTTTTTAATCTTGATAAGGTCCAAAGTTACACCTTATGAATTCTGCTTTATTGTTCTGTTTAAAATGCACCAAACTCTAGATTTAGAGAGTGGCTAACATCCATAATGTATTTTCTCACAGTTCTCTAGGGTAGAAGTCCAACATAAGGCACCAGCGTGGTCAGGTCCTAAGGAAATACATCTTCCTGGAAGTCTTTCAATGTCAGAAGTGTCTGTTCATATCTTCTACCTATTTTTTGATATGATCATCTGTTTTGTGTGTGTTGAGTTTGAGTAGTTCTTTATAGAACTTCTTTATCAACCTTTTGTCTGTACTGTCATTTGCAAACATCTTCTCCCATTCCGTGGGTTGCCTCTTTGTTTTGTTGACTGTTTCCTTTGCTGTGCAGAAGCTTTTGATCTTGAGGAAGTCCCAAAAGTTCATTTTCGCTTTTCTGTGGATGGATGCATGAGGACTTTTTGAAGACCAAAAGTCTAATTGGAAGTGGGAGGTTTTCAGGAAAGTGTGTTCTGTGTATTGATGTCATTGGAGTAGTTTGGTTTATGCTGAGCGCTGGGCTTATGGTGGTGGTTGGCATTGATGTTGGGCTTGCTCAAAATTAAGTCAAAGGTGGCCCCACTTACTAATGTCCTCATCCTAGATATAATTACCCCAGGAACGTCTGTGGGAGTTTAAGTCACAAAGAGGGGGTGAGCCCTGATCTGGTATGCTAACTTGTGTGAAGTTAGACACAGATTCCCCTCTCTACCCACATTTGCAAATCCCAGCTTGGGAATGACTTTTACCCTCATTTCTTTAATCACAGTAGAGTCACAAAGGGAGAACTGCCTGGTAGTCAGCTCACTTGGAAGCCCCAAAGGCCAGTCTCTCCCTCTCTCTGCATCAGTTAGTTCCAGGAGTGTGGTCCTCTCACATCCACCTTGTCACTCCCTTGGGAAAGCACACCACTCTCCACTTACTACAGGACCAGGGGTCTCATGGAGGGTTCTCCCATTAGGCATAGTCCCAGGACCATTATAAGCCCTGATTCAGCCTTCTCTGAGCTGCAAGCCCCAGGTGCTTGCTTTCTGACTGGTAACCTCTTTCTCTGTTTAGCCAAAGGCAAATTCCCTCTCGAACTGGAGAACACACATCACACAACTGCTGGAATAAGTTGACTATTTAGATCTTCCTAATAGGACAGAATGAAGGGAATAAGTACATATCAGGCATTTCAGACCAACTCTGCTCCAATACCCCTCTACAGTACATTATATCTGGCCCCACAGATGGGGATTCCATTCATTCTGGGTGAAACAAAACATTTCTGTGGGAAACTCTGTTGCCAAAGTTAACCCTGATTCTTTCCTTCAAGGAATAGGTTACCTACAATGGAAGTGATGTCCTTAAACCACATTCTCAAAATCAGGCATTTCAACTCCACATGGGAAAACTGAAGATGGGTTTACCATATTCATGCTCTGCCACTCACTGTGGCAGCAGTAGAGGACACAGCTTCAGAGTGGTGAGCTGGAGGAGTGATCCAGGCACAGCTGCAGCCATGTCCGAGGTAAAATCGCCAGTGGAGTGTCACAATAAACAGAGAGCTTCAAGGGAGCATGGTTGTACTGCAACTTGTAGAAGCCTCTGGAGAACTCTGCTTTCCACAGTGAAAATGAAGAAAACAAAGAGGGAAAATGCTACACAGGTCCAAAGATGGTCTTCTCACTTCCTCTTTAGCAAAATGGCCCTATTCTCCTACTCACTCATGCCACAAAGCAAAGTGTCTCCTGGGACTCTCTTCCAGGACACCTTGCTCTCTGGAGTAGCTCACAAACCCCAGTGTGGGAAAATCTCCATGGTCTTTTGAGGCTGCCCATCCATTCGTCAGCCATCATGGACACAAACTTCAGCGTGAGCAGACATCTGACACTCGCCTTACTCAGATGCTGGAGATCTCAAATCAGCCACTGCACAGTGGATCTGCCATGTGCTTGGCACTGAACTGAAGCGTAGCTTGTGTTTTCAAACATCTGTACTCACACTCCTGGCCTGCAAGCCCTCCAGACTGGGAATTCCGGAGCCACAACACAGCCTTCTGCCCTATGCTTCTGCCCAGAAACCCCACATGAGGACTCACCTGCATGGACCTCGATGGCATCCCAATATCATAGGCCACACTGGGCACTAATGCTCTGTCTGACCCAGCGTGAGCCCCGACTTCCTGTCCTATCTGGCCTTCCAGATAGCAGGCCCCGTATATTGCAAGTGGGACCTGCCGAGGCCCAAGGCCGTCATCTCTACCCACCCTGGTTATTCAGGCAACTTCCCCAGACCTTACTTCAAATCCCTGCCTATGGGGGAACCTGAAGCAGAAAGGAATACTCCTCCTTCCTCATGGCAGGAAACCTGGCTGTTGGGATGTGTGTCTAACCCTTAGATTTGGAGCCAGCTGCATGTCCCATGAGACCACGCCCACTCAGGAGGGCTGCCCTGGGCACAAACAGTCATTGTGACCCTCAGCCTGAGCGCGTTTTCAAATAAGCCCCCTCGGAAGCTGGACCAGGAGCCCGCAGAATGGGCCTGTCATAACCCTAGTCCCAAAACCTAACTCTCAGAAGGGATCCCCAGGCGCCCCGACCCAGACCCCTTCTCTGGAATCCCTGATTGTGCAGGAACCCTGAGAAGGAAAACAGCCCTCTTCCCTTCCCCAGAAAGACACCAAACTCTTGGGAGCCAGGCTGAATCCCCAGAGAGGAAGAATCTCCCATGGCCCCATGATGCCACCCCTACATTCCGTGGCCATCTGAGACACACAATTCAGACAGAAAAGCCTGCACTACTGCCACCCAGCCACCCGAACTTCAAATCCCAAGGAGCTGCCTTCGGGGTGTGCAGATAGGGCCTGCCATCCCCTCGCCCCTAACCCTCACCCAAGTTTGTGTCTGCAGACTTTTGTCCCCAAAGCCCTGGCCCACATGCGCTCAAGAATGGGGCCTCTGGGGGCGCCTGGGTGGCTCAGTGGTTTAGGCCTCTGCCTTCAGCTCAGGTCATGGTCTCAGGGTCCTGGGATCGAGCCCCACATCGGGCTCTCTGCTCCGTGGGGAGCCTGCTTCCTCCTCTCTCTCTGCCTGCCTCTCTGCCTAGTTGTGACCTCTCTCTCTGTCAAATAATAAAAAAAAAAGAATGGGGCCTCTGGAGCCACAGCACAGGACTGGGCCTGCTCTCCAGAAGGAAACTCTGACCGTCACACTTGCTCAAACCCTCCAGATTAAGAGAAACCTGCAAGGCCCCTGAGCCCACCCCAATTGCGTAGGCCACTCGGGACTAAAATCCGCAGTCTGACACACACTGGGCAACCACCTCCAGGCAGACACGCAGGTCAATGGCCTTGAGTCAGAAGATTGAACATGATCTGGCCCTAGGACCTCATCATAACCCTAGCATAGGGTTTCAGGCATCTGTTCCCAGAAGCCTGTTCTGGAATACCACCATAAGGTTCAACATGTCCCTGAGCCACACAACAGAACCCCCCCCCACTCCCTTCCCCAGAAGGAAACCTTGCTCTTGGGAGCTGGGTCCAACCCTTAGGGTAGGAAAATCCTACATGGACTGTGAGCCACCACCACATTCTAAGGTTTCCCTGAACAGCAAGCAGCATTGTACCCCATCAGCCTGAGAAAACCTGTCAACTCAGCCACCTTGCAATGTGGCCTCAGAGCCAGCTGATTGAACCAGTGCTGTTCCTTGGCTACAATGGTAATGCGAGATGGGCTTTCCAGGCATCCAGATGGAGAGATCTGCTATCCAATCTTTCCATATGAGCAAAACTGCAGTCATTCAATTGGAATCCCACTGTCCAGCAGAAGGACACTTTGATGTTTGGAGCAGCTCAGAAGTCGCAGTGTGGGAAAACCTCCATATCCTCTTGAGGCCACCCTTCCATTCGTCGGCCATCATGGACACACACACCAGTGTGAGAAGACATCTGGCATCGCCCTTACTCAGGGGCTGGAGATCTTGAATCAAACGCAGCACAGTGGAACTGCCATGCGCTGGGCACTGAACTGAAGCATAGCTTGTGCTTTCCAACTTCCGTCCTCATACTCCTGGTCCGCATGCCCTCCAGACTGGGAATTCTTCAGCCACAACGCAGACTTCTGCCTGCCGACCAGAAAGAAGAAGTGCACTATGGATCTGCCCAGAAACCCCACATGAGGATCCACCTGCACGGCCCTGGACGGCACCCCAATATCATAGGCCGCACTGGGCACTCATGCTCTGGCTGACACAGCATGAGCCCTGACATCCTGTAAGCCACACATAAGCCCTGTATCCTGCAGGTGAGTCCTGCTGTGGCCTGAGGCTGTCATGTCACCCAGCCTGTGTTCAGGCATCTGTCCCCAAACCTTACCTCAAATCCCTGCCTGTGGGTTTACCTGAAGCACAAAAGAGTATGCCTGCCCCATGGCAGGAAACCTGGCATGTTGGGATGGTTATCCAACCCTCACAGTGGGTGCCAGCAGCATGGCCCATGAGACGATGCCCACTCAGGAGGGATGCCCTGGGCACAAACTGGAATTGTGACCCTCAGCCTGAGCCCGCCTTCAACAAAATCCCTCTGGAGCTGGACCAGGAGCCCGAAGAGCATGCCTGCCATGCCCCTTGTCCCACATCTTAACCCTCAGTGGGGTTCTCCAAGCGCCCAGACCCAGAACCCGACTCTGTAATCCGTTTGGGCTGCAACTCTGTGATGGAAAACAGCATTCTTCCCTCTCTCCAGAAGACAGTAAACTCTAGGGAGCTGGGCAGAATCCCCAGAGAGGAAGAATGTCCCATGGCCCCATGACAACACCCCTCCATTCTGTGGCCATCTGAGACACACAATTCAGACAGAAATGCCTGTGCTACCATCTCTCACTCTTCCGAACTTCAAATCTTGAGGAGCTCTCCTATGGACATGCAGATAGGGACTGCCATCACCTCGCCCCGCACCCTCACCTGAGTTTGTGTCTGCAGATTTCTGTCCCCAAAGCCCTGGACAACGTGCCCTCCAGGATGGGGCATCCGGAGCCACAACGAGGGACTGGGCCTGCCCTCCCGAAGGAAATTCTACCTGTCACAGTTGCCCAAACCCTCCAGATTAGGAGAAACCTGCAAGGACACTGAGCCCACCCCAAATTCATAGGCCGCTCAGGACAAAAAGGTGCAGTCTGACACACCCTAGCCACCCACCTCCTGGCAGAAACACAGGTCAATGGTCCTGAGTCAGAAGATTGACCCTGACCTGGTCCAAGGACCTCATTGCTACCCTAGGTTAGGTTTCCAGGCATCTCTCCCCTGAAGCCTGTTCCGAAATACCAACATATGGTCCAACATGTGGTCCCTGAGCCACAAAACAGAACCCACCCATCACCAGAAGAAAACCTTGCTCTTGGGAGCTAGGTCCAATCCTCAGGGTAGGAGAATCCTGAATGACCCCTGAGCCATTGGCACATTCTAAGGTCTCCCTGCACCTCTCACAAGCAGGATTGTGACCCATCAGCCTGAGGACCCCTTGAATCCTGCGCCTTGGAACTTCGCCCCAGAACCAGCAGATCGAAACTGCACGGTTGCAATGTTAACATGAGGTGAGCTTTCAAGGCATCCATGTGGAGAGCTCTGCTATCCAATCTTTCCATATGGGGTACCCTGGAGTCATTCAATGGGACTCCTGCTGTCCTGCAGAAGAACACCTTGCTGTTTGGAGCAGCTCACAAACCCCAGGGTGGGAAAACCTCCATGGTCTCTTGAGGCCACCCCTCCTTTCGTCGGCCATCATTGACACAAACTCCATCGTGAGCAGATATCTGACCCTCGCCCTTACTCAGGTGCTGGAAATCTCGAATCAGCCACTGCACAGTGGAACTGCCAGGCGCTCAGCCCTGAACTGAAACGTAGCTTGTGTTTTCTGACATCCGTCCTCACACTCCTACCCCGCAAGCCCTTCAGATTGGGAATTCTGGAGCCACAACGCAGCCTTCTGCCTGACCAAAAGAAAGAAGAAGTACCCTATGGGTCTGCCCAGAAACCCCACATGAGGATCCAACTTCACGGCCCTTGATGGCACCACAACATCATAGGCTTCACTGGGCTCTGATGCTCTGGCTGACACAGCCTGAGCCCCGACGTCCTGTCAGCTACCCAGATAGCAGGAGAGACCTGCCGTGGCCTGAGGCAGTCATCTCTACACAACCTGGGTATTCAGGAATCTGTCCCCAGACATTACCTCAAATCCCTGCCTGTGGGGGAACCTAAAGCACAAAAGAGTACTCCTCCTTCCCCTTGGCAGGAAACCTAGCTGTTGGGATGGGTGTCTAACCCTCAGAGTGGGAGCCAGCTGCATGGCCCATGAGACCACCCACACTCAGGAGGGATGACCTGGGCACAAACAGGCATTGTGATCCTCAGCCTGAGAATGCCTTGACTCGGGGCCTGGACCAGGAGTCTGAGAGTGGGCCTGCCATGCCCCTAGGCCCACATCATAACCCTCTGTGGGGTTCTCCAGGCGCCTGGACACACAAACCGTCGATGGAATCCCTTTTTGGGTGGGACCCCTGAG
Source organism: Meles meles (assembly GCF_922984935.1). Classification (NCBI taxonomy): domain Eukaryota; kingdom Metazoa; phylum Chordata; class Mammalia; order Carnivora; family Mustelidae; genus Meles; species Meles meles. The sequence goes on from NC_060068.1 coordinate 3,732,767, forward strand.
ACGGAAAACCTTACTCTTCCCTTCCCCAAGAAAGACAGCAAACTCTTGGGAGTCGGGCAGAATCCCCAGAGAGGAAGAATCTCCCATGGCGCCATGACACCACCCCCATTCCGTGGCCATCAGAGACATACAATTCAGACAGAAAAGCCTGGGCTACTGCCTCCTAGCCGCCCAAACCTCAAATCCCAAGGAACTGTCCTCAGGGTGTGCAGATAGGGCCTGCCATCACCTCAATCCTAACCGTCACCCGAGTTTATGTCTGCAGATTTCTGTCCACAAAGCCCTGCCCCACGTGCCCTCCAGGATGGAGCCTCCGGAGTCACACCACAGGACTGGGCCTGCCCTCCTGAAGGAAACTCTTCCTGTCACAGTACCCCAAACCCTCCAGAATAGGAGAAAGCTGCAAGGACCCTGAACCCACCCCAATTTTGTTGGCTGCTCTGGACCAAAATGCACAGTCTGACACACCCTAGTCACACGCCTCCAGGCAGACATGCAGGCCAATGGCCCTGAGTCAGTAGATTGAAACTGACATGGCCCTAGGCCCTCATCCGAACCCTAGCTTAATTTTCAGGCAGCTCTCCCCAGAAGCCTGTTCTGCAGTACCAACATATCTTCCAACACGTTGTCCCTGAGCCACACAACAGAACCCCTCCTGTCCCCAGAAATAACCTTGCTCTTGGGAGCTGGGTCCAACCCTCAAGGTAGGAGAATCCTGCATGGCCCCTGAGCCACAGCCACATTCTATGATCTCCCTGGACAGCAAGCATCTATGTGACCAGTCAGCCTGAGTACCCATGTCAACTCAGCCTCCTTGGAACGTTGCCCCAGAGCCAGCAGATCGAACCTGCCCTATTCCTTGGCTGCAATGGTAATGCGAGGTTGCTTTCCATGCATCCATGCGGAGAGCTCTGCTACCCAATCTTTCCATATAGGGGATCCTGGAGACATTCAACGGGACTTCCCCTGTCCTGCAGAAGGATGCCTTGCTGTTTGGAGCAGCTCACAACTCTCAGCGTGGGAAAACCTCCATGGCCTCTTTAGGCCAACCCTCCATTTGTCAGCCATCAACTTGGATACAAACTCCAGCGTGAGTGGATATCTGACACTCACCCTTACTCAGGGGCTGGAGATCTCAAAGCAACCACAGCACATTGGAACTGCCATGCACTCGGCACTGAACTAAAGCATAGCTTGTGTTTTTGGACTTCTGTCCTCACACTCTTGGCCCATAAGCCCTCCATATTGGGAATTCTGCAGCCAGAACACAGCCTTTTTCCTGCCCACTAGAAAGAAGAAGTGCCATATGGGTCTGCCCAGAAACCCCACATGAGGATCAACCTGCACGGACCTGAATGTCACCCCAATATCTTAGGCCACCCTGGGCATGAATGCTCTGTCTGACATAGCCTGAGCCCCAGCATCCTGTCAGTCACCCAGATAATGGGCTCCATATTCTGCAGGTAGGTGCTACCGTGGCCCGAGGCTGTCATCTCTACCCAACATGGGCATTCAGGCATGCGTCCCCAGACAATACCTCAAATCCCTGCCTTTGGGGGAACCTGAAGCACAAAAGAGTACTTCTCCTTCCCCATAGCAGGAAACCTGGATGTTGGAGTGAGTGTCCAATCCTCAGAGTGGGAGCCAGCTGCATGGCCCATGAGACCACGCCCACTCAGGAGGCCCGCCCTGGGCACAAAGAAGCATTTTGACCCTCAGCTTGAGCCTGCTTATAAACAACCCCCTCGGGAGCTGAACCAGGAGCCCGCAGAGCAGGCCTGCCATGCCCCTAGGCCTATATCCTAACCCTTGGTTGTGTTCTCCATGAGACCAGACCCAGAACCCGTCTCTGGAATCCCAGTTTGGGCGGGCGCCATGTGACGGAAACAGCACTCTTCCCTTCCCCCAGAAAGACAGCAAACTCCTCGGAGTCAGGCAGAATCCCCAGAGAGGAAGAATCTCCTATGGACCCATGATGCCACCGTTCCATTCCGTGGCCATCCGAGACACACAATTCAGACAGAAAAGCCTGTGCTACCACCTCCCAGCCGCCGAACTTCAAAACCTGAGGAGCTGCCCTCAGGGTGTGCAGATAAGGCCTGCCATCAGCTACCCCTAACGCTCACCCAAGTTTGTGTCTGCAGACATCTGTTCCCAAATCCCTGGCCCACATGCCCTCCAGGATGGGGCCTCTGGAGCCACACCATAGGACTGGGCCTGCCATCCCAAAGGAAACACTTCCTATCACAGTTGCCCAAAACGTACAGATTAGGAGAAACCTGCAAGGCCCCTGAGCCCACCCTATTTCATAGGCCACTCTGGACAAAAATGCACAGTTTGACACACCCTATACACCCACCTCCAGACAGACATGCAGGTCAACGGCCCTGAGTCAGAAGATTGAAACTGACCTGGCCCTATGACCTCATTGGAACCCTAGGGTAGGGTTTCAGAGATCTGTCCCCAGAAGACTGTTCTGGAATACCACCATAAGGTTCAACATGTGGTCCATGAGCCACACAACAGATTAACCCTGTCTCCAGAAGGTTATCATGCTCTTGGGAGGTTGGTCCAACCCTCAGGGTAGGAGAATCCTGCAAGGACCCTGAGCCCACCCGAGGATCATAGGGTGCTCTGGACAAAAATGTACAGTCTGGCACACCCAAGGGACCCAAATCCAGGCAGACACACAGGTCAATGGCCCTGAGCCAGAAGACTGAACCTGACCTGGCCCTAAGACCTCATCGGACCCCTAGCATTAGGTCTCAGTCATCTGTCCCTAGAAACCTGTTCGGTAATACCACCATAAGTTTCACCAATTGGTCCCTGAGCCACACAAAAGATCACAGCCTGTCCACTGACGGAAATCTTGCACTTGGAAGCTGGGTCCAACCCTCAGTGTAGGAGAATCCTGCATGGCCCCGAGCCACCACCGCATTCTAAATTCTCCCTGGACAGCAAGCAGCATTGTAACCTGTCAGCCTGAGAACCCCTGTCAACTCAGCCCCCTTGAAACGTCGCCCCAGGGCCAGCAGATCGAACCTGCCCTGCTCCTATGCTGCAATGGGAACGCGAGGTGGGCTTTCCAGGCATCCATGCAGAGAGCTCTGATAGCCAATCATTCCATATGGGAGACCCTTGAGCCATTCAACCGGACTCCCCCTGTCTCACAGAAGGACGCCTTGCTGGATGGAGCAGCTCACAAGCCCCAGCGTGGGAAAACCTCCATGGCCTCTTGAGGCCACCCCGCCATTTGTCAGCCATCGTGGACACAAACTCCAGCGTGAGAGGACATCTGACACTCACCCTTACTCAGGGGATGGAGATCTCGAATCAGCCTCAGCACACTGGAATTACCACACGCTTGGCACTAAACTGAAGCGTAGCTTGTGTCTTCAGACTTCCTTCCTCAAACTCCTGGCCCGCAAGCCCTCCAGATTGGGAATTATGGAGCCACAACGCAGGCTTCTGACTGCCCACCTGAAAGAAGTGCACTATGGGTCTTCCCAAAAACCTCACATGAGGATTCCCCTGCACGGCCCTCGATGACACCCCAGTATCATAGGCCACCCTGGGCACTAATGCTCTGTCTGACAAAGCCTCAGCCCCGACCACCTGTCAGCCGCCAAGATAGCAGGCCCCCTATCCAGCAGGTGGGAACTGCCGTGGCACGAGTCTTCATTTCTACCCAACCTGGGTATTCAGGCATCTGTCCCCAATCTTCCCTCAAATCCCTACCTGTGGGGCAACCTGAAGCACAAAAGAGTACTCTACCTTCCCCATTGCACGAATCCTAGTTTATGGGATGGGTGTCCAACCCTCAGAGTGGGAGGAAGCTGCATGGACCATGAGACCACGCCCACTCAGGAGGGCCACCCTGGGCATAAACAGGCATTGTGAACCACAGCCTGAGACCTCTTTCAAACAAGCCTCCATGGGAGGTGGACCAGGAGCCCACAGAATGGGCCTGCCATGCCCATAGGCCCACATCTTAACCCTCGGTGGGGTTCTCCATGCGCCCTGACCCAGAACCCGTCCCTGGAATCCCTGTTTGGGCGGGAATCCTGAGACGGAAAACTGTAATCTTCCCTTCCCCCAGAAAGACACCAAACTCTCAGGAGCAGTGCAGAATCCCCAGAGAGGAATAATCTCCCATGGATGGCCCCATGACACCACCCCTCCATATGCTGGCCATCTGGGACACACAATTCAAACAGAAAACCCTGAGCTACTGCCTTCAAACCGCCCGTTCTTCAAATCCCAGGAGCTGCCCTCAGGGTGTGCAGATAGGGCCTGCCATCAGCTATCCCTAACGCTCACCCAAGTTTGTGTTTGCAGACATCTGTCCCCAAATCCCTGGCCCACATGCCCTCCAGGATGGGGCCTCTGGAGCCACACCACAGGACTGGGCCTTCCATCCCAAAGGAAACACTTCCCATCACAGTTGCCCAAAACGTACAGATTAGGAGAAACCTGCAAGGCCCCTGAGCCCAATCCTATTTCGTAGGCCACTCTGGACAAAAATACACAGTTTGAAAAACACTATTCACCCACCTCCAGGCAGACACACAGGTCAATGGCCCTGATTCAGAAGATTGAACATGACCTTGCCCTAGGAGCTCATTGCAACCCTAGAGTAGGGTTTCAGGCATCATTCCCCAGAAGCCTGTTCTGCTATTCCACCACAAGGTTCAACATGTGGTCCCTGAGCCAAACAACAGATCCCCCATCCCGTTTCAAGAAGGTAACCTCTTTCTTGGGAGATGGGTCCAATCCTCAGGGTAGGAGAATCCTGCATGACCCCGGAGCTACCATCACATTCTAAGGTCTCGCTGGACAGCAAGCAGCATTGTGACCTGTCAGCCTGAGAATCCCTGTCAAATAAGCCCCCTTGGAACTCCACCCCAGAGCCAGCAGATCAAACATGCCCTATTCCTCGGTTTCAATGAGAACACGGGGTGGGATTTCCAGTAATCCATGCGGTGAGCTCTGCTATCCAATCTTTCCATAGGGGGACCCTGAAGCCATTCAGGACTCCCCTGTCCCAGAGAAGGACACCTTGCTGTTTGGAGCTGTGAACAAGCCCCAGCGTGGGAAAACCTCCATGGCCTATTGAGGCCACCCCTCCATTCTTCGGCCTTCATGGACACAAACTCCAGCGTGAGAGGATATCTCATGCTCGCCCTTACTCAGGAGCTGGAGATCTTGAATCAGCCGGGGTACATTGGAACTTCCACACGCTCGTCATTGAACTGAAGCATAGCTTGTGTTTTCAGACTTCTGTCCTAAAACTCCTGGCCCTCAAGCCCTCCAGACAGGGAATTCTGGAGCCATAACACAGCCTTCTGCCTGCCCACCAGAAAGAAGAAGTGTCTTATTGGTCTGCCCAGACACCCCACATGAGGATACAACTGCACAGCCCTTGATGGCACCCCAATATCATAGGCCGCCCTGGGCACTAATGTTCAGATACAGCCTGAGCCCCGACCTCCTATAAGTCACACAGATAATAGGCCCCGTATCCTGCAGGTAGGATCTGCTGTGGCCCAAGGCCATCATCTCTACCCAACCTGGGTATTCAGGCAACTTCCCCAGACCTTACATCAAATACTTGCCTATGGGGGAACCTGAAGCACAAAAGAGTCCTCCTCCTTCCCCATGGGAGGAAATCTGGCTGTTGGGATGGGTGTCCAACTCTCAGAGTGGGAGCCAGCAGCATGACCACAGAGACCACACCCACTCAGGAGGGCCGCCCTGGGCACAAACAGGCATTGTGACCCTCAGTCTGAGCCCCCTCGGGAGGGGAACAAAGACTGCAGAGCAGACCTGCCATGCTCCGAGGCCCAAATCCTAAACCTCGATGGGGTTCTCCAGGAGCCCGGACCCAGAACCTGTCTCTGGAATGCCTGCTTCGGTGGGACCCGTGAGACAGAAAACAGTACTCTTCCCTTCCCTTGGAAAGACACCAAACTCTTGGGAGCCTGGCAGAATCCTCAGAGAGGAGGAATCTCCCATGTTCCCATGACACCTCCCATCCATTCCGTGGCCATCCTAGACATACCATTCAGACAAAAAAGCCTGTGCTACCACCTCCCAGCCACCGAACTTCAAACCCCGAGGAGCTGACCTCAGGGTGTGCAGATAGTGCCTGCCATCCCTCGCCCCTAAACCTCACATGAGTTTGTGTCTGCAGACTTCTGTCCCCAAAGCCCTGGCCCACATGCCCTCCAGGATGTGGCCTCCAGAGCCACACCACAGGACTGGGCCTGCCCTCCCAAAGGAAACTCGTCCCATCACACTTGCCCAAACCCTCCAGATTAAGAGAAACCTGCAAGGCCCCTGAGTCCACCACAATTGCGAAGGCCACTCTGTACAAAAAGGCGCAATCTGACACACCCTATTCACCCACCTCCAGGCAGACATGGAGGTCCAAGGCCCTGAGCCAGAAGATTGAACTTGACCTCGCCCTGGGACATCATCACAACCCTAGCTTATGTTTTCAAGCATCTGTCCCCAGAAGCCTGTTCTGGAATAACAACTTATGGTCCAGCATGTGGTCCCTGAGCCATACCACAAAAGTTATAACACTGTCCCCAGAAGGAAACCTTACTCTTGGGAGCTAGGTCCAACCCTCAAGGTAGGAGAATCTTGCATGGCCCCTGAGCCACCGCCACATCCTAAGGTCTCCCTGGACAGCAAGCAGCATTGTATCCCATCAGCCTGATAACCCCTGTCAACTCAGCCCCCTTCAAACTCCACTACAGAGCCAGCAGATTGAACCTTCCCTGTTCCTTGGCTGCAGTGGGAATGCAAGGTGGGCTTTCCAGGCATCCATGCGGAGAGCTCTGCTATCTAATCTTTCCATATGGGATATCCTGGAGCCATTCAACCGGACTCTCCCTGTCCCCCAGAAGGACACCTTGCTGTTTGGAGCAGCTCACAAGCTCCAGCATGAGAAAACATCCATGGTCCGTTGAGGACACCCCTCCACTGGTCGGCCATCATGGACAAAAACTCCAATGGAAGCTGACATCTGACACTCGCCCTTACTCAGGGACTGGAGATCTCGAATCAGTCACGGCGCAATAGAACTGCCACGTGTTCGGCACTGAACTGAAGTGGAGCTTAAATTTCAGAGTTCCTTCCTCACACTCCTGGCCAGCAAGCCCTCCAGATTGGGATTTCTGGAGACACAACGCAGCATTCTGCCTGCCCACCAGAAAAAAGAAGTGTCCTATGTGTCTGCCCAGAAACCCCACAGGAGGATCCACCTGCACGGAACTCAAAGGCACCCCAATATCATAGGCCAATATAGGGGAGGGCCAGGCCAGCTGGATGGAGACGGCCAATCAGTGGGGCATGCATATATTTACTGAGGAGAGTTGCAATCCTATTGGCCACCTGTTTGTGGGCCGGGCTCAACCACCTCTATAAAGGCTGTTCTGTGAGACGGCAGTGGGGGGTGGTAGCAGGAGCCATTGGGAGCCGTTAGGGTAGTGGTAGTGTCGGGGTTGTGGAGAGTGACAGCGCCCTTTTCATCTTCGGGAGCTGCATTGCTGGGAGCCTCGCTGCCCCGAGCAGTGGTGCCACCAGGAGCAGCCTCGTCAGGAGCCGGCAGCGCAGCCTCATCAGGAGCGGTATTGCTGGAAGTGTCATCTGCAGCGGCACCACCATGAGCGGCCTCGCCGCCCGAGCAGTGGCGCTGTCACTAGATGGCTGGGGAGCGGCCTCATTTGCAGTGGCCTCACAGCCCTGAGCAGCGGCGCCGCCAGGAGCGGCCTCGTTGGGTGCAGCCTCATCTGCAGCAGCACTGCCACGAGCGGCCTCACCACCCAAGCAGTGGTGCTGTCACTAAACAGTTGGGGAGCGTCCTCGTCAGGAGGGGCCTCGTCCAGGGGAGCGCCCTGTCCGGGGCGGCCTCATCAGGAGCCTCCTGTGGTACAGTGAGGGTGAGTCAGGGAGCCTCCAGGAGGGACCCCAGGGCAAAGTAGCGGTGGCCCCCAGCAAGGCTCAGGCACCTACCGGTCAGTTTGATTTCTAATGCATGGGGCTCAGGCACCTACCGGTCCATTTCATTTCTGATGCATGGCACGAAATACAGCTTTGCTTGATTTTTGCTTTGTGTCAGTCTCGTTCCTTTGATCACGGACCCTAATAGCCACCCTGGGTACGAATGCTCTGTCTAACACAGTCTAAGCCCTGACCTCCTGGCAGCCACCCAGATAGCGGGCCCCGTATCTTGCAGTTGGGACCTGCTGTGCCCCGAGGCCATCATATCTACCCAAACTGGTAATTCAGGCAACTGTCCCCAGACCTTACCTCAAATACCTGTCTATGGGGGAATCTGAAACACAAAAGAGTACTCCTCCTTCCCCATGGCAGGAAAACTGGCTGTTGGGATGGGTGTCCAACCCTCAGAATGAGAGCCAGCGTCATGGCCCCTGAGACCACACCCACTCAGGAGGGCCGGCCTGGGCACAAACAGGCATTGTGACCCTCATCCTGAGCCCGCTTTCAAACAAGCCCCCTTGGGAGCTGGACCAGGATCCCACAGAGCGGGCCTGCAATGCCCCGAAGCCCAGGTGGGGTTCTCCAGGCTCCGGGACTCAGAATCCATCTCTGGAATGCCTTTTTGGGTGGGACCCCTGAGACAGAAAACAGCACTCTTCCCTTCCCCCAGAAAGACATCAAGCTCTTAGGAGCCAGGCAGAATCCCCAGAGAGGAAGAATCTCCGATGATCCCATGACGCCACACCTCAATTCCGTGGCCATCCTAACACACCATTCAGATAGAAAAGCATACGCTACCGCCTCCCAGCTGCCCAATCTTCAAATCCCCAGGAGCTGCCTCAGGGTGTGCCGAAAGGGCCTGCCATTCCCTCACCCCTAACCCTCACCTGAGTTTGTGTCTGCAGACTTCTGTCTACAAAACCCTGGACCACATGCCCTCAAGGATGGGGCCTCTGGAGCCACACAGCAGGACTGGGCCTGCCCTCCCAAAGGAAACTCTTCCCGTCACAGTTGCCTAAACCATCCAGAGTAAGAGAAACCGGCAAGGCCCCTGGGTCCACCCCAATTGTGTAAGGTGCTCTGGAGAAAAAGGCGCAGTCTGACACACCCTATTCACTCACCTCCATGCAGACACAGAGGTCCAAGGCCCTGAGCCAGAAGATTGAACCTGACCTAGCCCTGGGACATCATCGCAAGCCTAGCTTAGGTTTTCAGGCATCTGTCCCCAGAAGCCTGTTCTGGAATAATAACCTAAGTTCCAACATGTGGTCGCTGAGCCACACCACAGAACCCTTCCTGTCCCCAGAAGGAAACCTTGCTCTTTGGAGCTGGGTCCAACTCTCAGGGTAGGAGAATCCTGCATGGCCCCTGAGTCACCGCCACATTCTAAGGTCTCCCTGGGAAGCAAGCAGCATTGTGACCTGTCAGCATGAGAACCTCTATCAACTCAGTCCCCTTGGAACTCTGCCCCAGAGCCAGCAGATCGAACCTGCCCTGTTCCTTGGCTGCAATGGGAATGCGAGGTGGGCTTTCCAGGCATCCATGTGGAGAGCTTTGCTAGCCAATATTACCATATGGGGGATACTGGAGCCATTCAACCGGACTCTCCCTGTCCCCCAGAAGGACAACTTGCTATTTGGAGCAGCTCACAAGCCACAGCATGGGAAAACATTCATGGTCCATTGAGGCCACGCCTCCACTAGTCAGCCATTATGGACAAAAACTCTAACATGAGCAGACATCTGACACTCGCCCTCACTCAGGGTCTGGATATCTCGAATCAGCCAAGGTACATCGGACCTGCCATGCACTCAGCACTGAACTGAAGCGTAGCTTGTGTTTTCAGACTTCCGTCTGCAAAACTCTGGCCAGCAAGCCCTCCAAATTGGGAATTCTGGAGATACAACGCAGCCTTCTGCCTGCCCACCAGAAAAAAGAAGTGCCCTATGGGTGTGCCCAGAAACCCCACATGAGGATCCACCAGCACGGCCCTCGATGGCACCCCAGTATCATAGGCCACCCTGTGCACTAATGCTCCATCTGACACAGCCTGAGCCCCGACCTCCTGTCAGCCACCCAGATAGCGAGGCCCTATCCTACTGTTGGGACCTGCCATGGCCCGAGGCCGTCATCTCTACCCAGCCTGGGTATTCAGACATCTGTCCACTGACCTTACTTCAAATCCCTGCCTGTGGGGGAACCTGAAGCACAAAAGAGTCCTCCTCCTTCCCCAGGGCAGGAAATCTGGCTGTTGTGATTGGTGTCCAACCCTGAGATTGGGAGTCAGCGTCATGGCCCCTGAGACCACGCCCACTAAGGAGGGTCAGGCTGGGCACAAACTGGCATTGTGACCCTCAGCCTGAGCCCGCTTTCAGACAAGGCCCCTCGGGAGCTGGACCAGGATCCCACAGAGCGGGCCTGCCATTCCCCGAGGCCCAAATCCTAACCCTCAGTGGGGTTCTCCAGGGGCCCAGATTCAGAAGCCATCTTTGGAATCCCTGCTTGGGCTTAACCCCTGAGATGGAAAGCAGCACTCTTCTTTTCCCCCAGAAAGACACCAAACTCTTGGGAGCCGGGCTGAATCCCCAGAGAGGAAGAAGGTCCCATGGCCCCATGACGCCACCCCTCCATTCTGTGGCCATCCTAGACATACCATTCAGACAGAAAAGCCTGCTCTACCGCCTTCCAACCGCCCAAACTTCAAATACCTAGGAGCTGCCCTCAGGGTGTGCAGATAGGGACTGCCATCACATCGCCCCTAACCCTCACTCGAGTTTGTGTCTGCAGACTTCTGTCCTCAAAGCCCTGGCCCATATGCCCTCCAGGATGGGGCCTCTGGAGCCCACCGGAGGACTGGGCCTGCCCTCCCTAAGGAAACTTCCCATCACAGTTGCCCAAACCCTCCAGATTAGTAAAAACCTGCAAGGACACTGAGCTCACCCCAAATATGTAGCCTGCTCTGGACAAAAATGTGCAGTCTTTCACACCATAGACAACCACCTCAAGACAGACATGCAGGTCAATTGCCATGAGTCAGATGATTGAACCTAACCTGGCCCTAGGACCTCAACACAACTTAGGGTATCAGGCATCTGTCCCCAAATCCTGTTCTGGAATACCACCGTAATGATCAACATGTCATCCCTGAGCCACACAACAGAATCCCCCATCCCCAGAAGGAAACCTTGCACTTGGGAGGTGGGTCCAACCCTCAGGGTAGGAGAATCCTGCATGGCCCCTGAGCCACCTCCACTTTCTAAGATCTCCATGGACACAAACCAGCAATGTGACCCTTCAACATGATAAGCCATGTCAACTCAGCCCCCTTGGTACTGTAAGGGCCTGGTTGGCCAGAGGGAGTCATTTTGTGTTTATGTAGTGAACTTAGATTGACCCCAGCCCTCCCAGAGGAACTTACTTGCAAAGCCTAGATACAAGGGCGTGTCAGGCCAGGTGAAGACATCCAGTCAGTGGGGAGCACATATATCTACGAGGGTAAATTGAAATTCAATTGGCCACCTGTGTGATACGTAGCAGTTTTTTTTTTTCTGTATGTGGCAGACCTAGCATGACTCTGTAGTTTTCTCTGTGTATTGCAATCCTATTGGCCACCTGTGTGTGGGCTGGGCTCAACCACTTCTATGAAAGCTTATCTGTGAGGCTGCAGGGGGATATAGCAGGAGGAGTCAGAGTAGCCGGTAGGGGAGCCATTGGGAGCAGCCTCGTCAGCCTCGCCACCTCGAGCAGCAGCAGCAGCAGCAGCAGCAGCGGTGCCACTGCAAGCGGCCTCGCTTCCCTGAGCAGTAGCACCAGCAGAAGCAGTGCCGTGGGGAGCGGCCTCACCGCCTTGAGCAGCAGCACCAGCAGCGCCGCAGCAAGCGGCCTCGCCGCCCCAAGCCACAGCCCCTCCGTGACCAGCCTCGCCTCCCTGAGCCGCAGCCCTGCAGCCAGGGGCCTCGCTGCCCTGAGCCACAGGCCCACTGCCAGGGGTCTCGCCACCCCGAGCCACAGCCCCACCACGACCGGCCTCGCTGCCCCAAGCCGCGACTGGCCTCGCCACCCTGAGCTGCAGCATCATTCCAAGGAGCAGCCTCGTCGGCGTGCAGCCTCATCCAGAGTGGCCTCGTCTGGGGAGCAGCCTCGTCTGCAAGCGGCCTTGTCTGGAGCAGCCTCTTCAGCGTCTGGGGAGCAGCCTCTTCGACTGGCGGCCTCATCCGGAGCAGCCTCGTCCAGAGCAGCATCGTCTGGGGAGCGGCCTCGTCGACTAGCGGCCTGGTCCAGAGGAGCCTCATCTGGGGAAGGGCCTTGTCGGAGTGGTGTCAGGGGGAGCAGAGTCTGTGTCATCGGCGTTGTCGTCCTTGTCATTATTGCCTCTTTGTCGTCAGGAGCAGCATCCTCGTTGTCGTCGCCTCTTTGTAAGAGATGGCCCCGACTGGTTAGCTTGATTTTCGATGCTTGGCATGAAATAAAGCTTTGCTTGATTTTCGCTTTGTGTCAGTCTCTGTCCTTTGATCATGGACTGTAACAGTACTTCTCCCCAGAGCCAACAGATCGAACCTGCCACGTTCCTCGTCTGCAAAGGGAATGCGAGATGGGATTTTCAGACATCCATGTGAAGAGTTCTGCTACCCAATATTCCCATATGGGGGCCCCTGGAGCCATCAAACCAGAGTCCCCCTATCCCGCAGAAGGAAACACTGCGGTTTGGAGAAACTCACAAGGCTTAGCGTTCAAAACCTCCATGGCCTCATGAGGCCACCCCTCCATAAGCTGGCCATCATGGACACAAACCCCAGCATGAGGGAACATTTGACGCTCGCAGTTACTCAGGTGCTGGAGATCTCAAATCAGCCGCTGCACATTGGAAGTTCCATGAGCTTGGCACTGAAGTTAACCATAGCTTCTGTTTTCAGGCTTCCCTCATCACACTCCTGGTCTCAAGCCCTCCAGATGGGGATTCTGGAGTCACTAGGGAGCATTCTCCTTGGTGTTTCGAGCTGCACCCAACCCCCAGATTGAGAAAACCTCCATGTCCTCATGAGGCCAACCCTACATCAGGCAGCCCTCAGGGGCACAATCTCCAGCCTGAGTGGATGTCTGACACTCACCGTTATTTCAGATGCTGGGGATCTCGACTCAGCCTCTGCAGATCAGGCCCTAACCCTAAGCTGAGCTTGTGTTTTCAGTCTTCCATCCCCAGAGTTCTGGTGCACAAGCCAGAATTCCATAGGGAATTCTGGAGCCCCAACATAGCACTTGGCCTACCATTCAGAAGGCAAAAGTGGCCTAGGGGGTGCCCAGAAACCCCAAATGAGGGTCAACCTGGATGGCCCAGGAGGGCACAGCCATTTCACAGGCCGCCCTGTGCACTAATGTTCTGTCTGCCACAGTCTGAGCCCCAACATTCCTATCAGCCATCCCGGTAGCTGGACGCCTATCCACCAGATCGGATCTGCCATGCCCCTAGGCCATCATCTCTAACCAACCTGGCTTTCTAGGCATGTCCCCAGAGGCCTGGTCTCAAATCCCTGTGTATGTGGGAACATAGTCCACAAATGAAGTCCTCCTGCCAGCAGCAGGAAACCTTGCTACTTGGATGTGTGTATAATCCTACGAGTTGGTGAAACCTGTATGGCCTATGAGGCCACACAGATTCTGAAGGGCCACCTTGGGCTCCAACACATATTGTGATCCTCAACCTAAGCTCTGTTCTCAAAAAAGAATTTTCAGTGACTGGACCTAGAGCCCGCATATCCAGCTGGCCATGCCCCTAGGCCGAAATGCTAACCCAAGGTGGGTTTTCCAGGGATCCCTGTTGGGGGGGGTGACCCTGAGACAGAAATCAGGACTCCTCCCTTCCCCCAGAATTACACCAAACTATTGGGGAATGGGTGGAATCCCCAAGAGGGAAAATCTTCCATGGCCCCTGGAGGCCACCCCTACCTTCCGCGGCCATCCTAGATTCAAAATCCAAAATCAAAAGGCTCAGCTACCGCCTCACACTCGCCCTCATTTCAGATCCTGAGGAGCTCCACTCAGGGTCTGCAGACCGGACCTGCCCTACCGTCGGCCCTAACCCTAACCCAACTTTGTTATTTCAGACTTCTGTCCCCAGAGCCCTGGACCACAGACCCTTCCAGTGGGGCATCTGGATCCATAATGGAGGACTGTGCCTGCACGCCCAAAGGAAACTGTGCCCTTTACTGTCGCCAAAACCCTATAGTTTAGCAGAACCCTGCAAGGACCCCGAGGCCACCGCAATTTCGTTGGAAGCCCTGGACAACAATGTGCAGTCTGAAACACCCTGGGCATCGACCTCCAGTCAGACACCCAGGTAGATGTCCCCACAGTCAGAAGGTTGACCCTGACATGAGGCATGACCTAGGTCATATGACCCTAGGACATATTTGGAACCGTAGCTTAGGTTTTCAGTCATCTGTCCCCAGAGGCCCGGTCTCAGGTACTAACAGATGGGGGCTGCTGAGGCACAGAACAGAACACCTCCTGACCCCACAAGGGAACATTGCTATTTGAAGCTGTGTCAAACCCTCAGGGCAAGAGAATCCTGCATGGTCCCGGAGCCACCACCGCATTCCAAGGTCTCCCTGGACACAAACCCGCATTGTGACCCATCAGCATGAGACTCCATTTTAACAAATTTCTCTGGCTAGCATTCCCCAGAGCCACCAGATCGAACATGCCTTGTTTGTAGGCTCCAGTGGGAAAGCCAGGTATGGATTCCAGACATTCATGTGTAGAGCGTGCTCTCTAGAATTTCCCTATGGGGGACAATTTATCATCAAATAGGACACCGCATGTCCTACAGAATAAAACCATGTTGTTCAGAGCAGCTCACAACCCCCAGTGTGGGAAAACCTCCATTGCCTCATGAGGCCACCCCTCCATTAGACAGAAACTCTAGTCTGAGTGAACGTCTCACACTAGCCCTTACATCAGATGCTGGAGATCTTGATTCAGCCTCTGCAGATTGAGCCTGCCATGCCCTAGTCCCTGAACCTAACTCGGGCTTATGTTTTCAGACTTCTGTCCTCACACTCTTGGCCCACCAGCCCTCTGGTTTTAGAATTCTGGAGCCACAACACAGCACTCTGCCTGCCCACCATAATAAGGACAAAGTGCCATATGGGGTTGCCCAGAAACCCCAAATGAGGATCCAACCACATGGTCCTCAAGGGCACCCCAATTTCATAGGCCATCCTCTGCACTAATGCTCTGTCTGACACAGCCTGAGGCCAGACATCCCGTCAGCCCCCCAGACAGCGAGCCACATATCCAGCAGATCAGAACTGCCTGCACCCTAGGCCGTCATCCCTACGAGCCTGGGTTTTCAGGCATCTGTCCCCAGACGTTATGACAAACCCCTTCATGTGGGGGAACCTGATGGCCAAATCAGAATTCCTTCTTCCCCATGGCATGAAAGCTTGCTGTTGGGCCGTGTGTCAAACCCTCCACATTGGTGAAACCTGCAGGTCCTATGAGGCCACGCCCACTCTGGAGGGCTGCTTTGGGCACCAACATGCATTGCGACCCTCAGCCTGAGCCCTGTTCTCAAACAAGACCGGTTGGAGGCTGCACCCAGAGCCCGCATATCAGGCTGGACATGCCCCTATGATGAAATCCTAAGCTAAGTTGGGTTTTCCAGGGGACTGTACCAGAGCCCTTCTCTGGAATCCCTGTTTTGGGGGGACCCCTGAGATAGAAAACATGACTCCTCCCTTCCCCCAGAATGACACCAAGCTATTGGAGGCCGGGCAGAATCCCCTAGAGGGAGAATCTTTCATGGGCCCAGGAGGCCACCACTATATTTTGCGGCAATCCTAGATACAAAATACAGAGGCAAAAGGCTCAGCTACCACCTCACACTCATCCTTATTTCAGACCCAGAGCAGCTGCCCTCAGGGTCTGCAGATCGGCCCTACCCGAACTTTGGCCCTAACCCTAACCGAACTTTGCGTTTTCAGACTTCTGTCCCCAGAGCCCTGGCCCACACACCAACCAGGCTGGGATCCAGAGCCACCACGCAGGACTGTGCCTGCCCACCCAAAGGAAACTGTGCCTTTTACATTCGCCAAAACCCTTGAGATTAGGAGAAACCTGCAAGGCCCCTGAGGCCACCCCAGTTTCGTAGGACACCCTGAACAAAAGTGCACAGTGTGACACACCCCAGGCAACGACCTCCAGTCAGAGACCAAGGTAGATGGCCCCACACTCAGAAGGTTTACGCTGACATGGCCCTCAGCCCTAACTGCACTGTAGCTTGGGTTTGCAGGCATCTGTCCACAGAGGCCTGGTCTCAGATGCCAACATATTGTGGTTGCTGAGGCCCAGGACAGAACACCTCCTGTTCCCAGAAGGAAACCTTGCTATTTGGAACTGTTTCAAGCCCTCAGCAAAGAATCCTGCATGGCCCCTGAGCCACATTCCAAGGTCTCATTGGACACAGACCCGCATTGTGACCCTTCAGCATGAGATTCCATTTCAACACATTCCCCTGGCTAGCCTGCCCTAGAGCCAGCAGATGAAACTGCCTTGTTCTTAGGCGCCAGTGGAAATGCCAGGTGGGGTTTTCAGGCATCCATATAGAGAGTCTACTCTCCAATCTTTTGGTATGGGGGACAATTGATCATCAAACAGGACACACCTTTCCTGCAGAAAAAAAAAAAACAAACAAAAAAACAAAACAAAACAACAACAACAAAAAAAAAAACATGCGGTTCAGAGCAGCTCATAACCCCCGGTGTGGAAAAACCTCCGTGGTTTCACGAGGCCACCCCTCCATTAGGCGGCCATCATGGACACACTCCAGCCTGAGCAAACATCTCAAACTCACCCTTACTTCAGATGCTGGAGATCTTGAATCAGCCTCTGCAGATTGAGTCTGCATGCCCTAGCCCTAAACCTAACTCTAGCTTGTGCTTTCAGACTTCCGTTCTCACACTCATGGCCCACAAACCCTCCAGATTCAGAATTCTGGAGCCACAACACAGCAGTCTGCCTGCTCACCATAATAAGGCAAAGTGCCTATGGGGATGCCCAGAAAACCCACATGAGGACCCAGCCTCATTGCCCTCGACGGCACCCCAATTTCATAGGCCGCCCTCTGCACTAATACTATGTGTGACACAGCCTGAGGCCAGACATCCAGTCAACAACTCAGACAGCGTGCTGCATATCCAGCAGATCAGAACTGCCAGCACCCCAGGTCATCATTTCTACCCAAACTGGGTTTTCAGGCATCTGTCCCAGACTTTATGTCAAATACCTTCATGTGGGGAAAACTGATCCTCAAAACAGAAATCCTCTTTGCCCATGGCAGGAAACTTTGCTGTTGGGGTGTGTGTCAAAACCTCCACGTTGGTGAAACCTACAGATCCTATGAGGCCACGCCCACTCTGGAGGGCTGCCTTGGACACCAACACACATTGTGACCATCAGTCTGAGCCCCATTCTCAAATAAGACCCCTCGGGGGCTGGACCCAGAGTACGCTTATCAGGCTAGCCATGCCCCAAGGCCGAAATTCTATGCCAAGGTGGGGGTTCACAGGAGATGGTACCCAGAGCCCTTGCTCTGGAATCTCTGTATTTGGGGGACGCCTGAAACAGAAAACAGGACTCCTCCCTTCCCTCAAAATGACACCAAACTATTGCAGGCTGGGCAGAATCCACAAGAGACCAGTTTCCTTCTCAAGGGCAGGCACAGCCCTGAGCTGTGGCAGCAGAGGGCCCACCCTGCAGTGTGTGTGGTCCAGGGCTGTAGGGACAGAAATCTGAAAACAGAAACTCGGGGTAGGTTTCAGGTCGAGGGTATGGAATGCCCAATCTACAGACCATGAGGTGAGTTCCTCGGGATATGAAATCAGGGTGAGTGTGAGGCAGTAGCTCAGGCTTTTGTCTCTTGATTTTGTGAAAAGCATTGCCGTGGAATGTATGGGTAGCGTCATGGGCCAAGGACAATTCTTCCTCTCTCTGGGGTTTCAGCTCCCAATAGTTTAGGGTTATTGTGATTGAAGGCAGGAGTCCTATTTTCTCTCTCAGGGGTCCCTCCATAAGAGAGATCCCAGAGCAGAGCCCCAGATACTGGCGACCATGAAACCCCTACTTTAGTTAGGATTGGGGCCTAGTGGAATGGCAAGCACGATATGCAGGCTCTTGGTCCAGCTACCGAGAGGCCTTATATAAAAAGGGGGCTCAGGCTGAGGGTCACAATGCCTGTTTGTGCCCAGGGAAGCACTGAAGCTTGGGAGAGGCCTCAAAGGCCATGCAGGTTTTTCCTACTCTGAGGGTTTGAAGTTTGACACCCATCCCAACAGCAAGGTTTCTTGCCATGGGGGTGGAGGAGTTCTATTTTCTGCATCTGGTTCCCCCATGTGCAGGGACTTGACATAAGCTCTAGGACAGGGGCCTGAAACCCCAGGTGGGAAGAGATGTCGGCCTAGGGCCATGGCGGATCCAATCTGCTGCATATGCGGCCAGCTGACTGGGTGTCTAACGGGAGGTCTGGGCTCAGGCTGTGTCAGACAGAGCATTGGTGCACAGGGCAGCCTAGGAAAGGGGGTGTGGTCGAGGGCCGTGCAGGTTGATCCTCATTTGGGGTTTCTGGGGAGCCCCAAAAGGCAAAGATTTTCTTCTGGTGGGCAGGCAGAGTGCTGCGTTGTGGCTCCAGAATTCCCAATATGGAGGGCTTGTGGTCCAGGAGTATGAGGACGGAAGCCTGAAAACAAAAGCTAGGGTTAGGTTTAGGGGGGAGGGCATAGCAGACCCTCTCTGCAGACACTGAATCGAGATCTCCAGCATCTGAAGTAAGGATGAGTATCAGACGATGGCTCAGACTGGGGTATGCGACCATGATGGCTCCTGAATGGAAGAGTGGCCTCGTGAGGCCACAGAGGTTTTCCCACTCTGGGGTTTGTGCGCTGCTCCAAACAGCAAGGTTTCCTTCTGTGGGAATGGCGAGCCCAGTTGGATGGCTCCAGGCTGCCCCATAAGGAAAGATTCAAGAGCACAGTTCTAAGGCTGAATGCCTGGAAACGCCACTTCACATTCCCATTGGCTGCTAGTGAGAAAGCAGGTTAGATCTGCTGGCTCTGGGGCGAGCTATCCAGGGGGCTGAGTTAAAATGGATTCTCATGCTGATGGGTCATAATGCAAGTTTGTGTCCATGGAGACCCTGGAATGTTTCGGTGGCTCAGAGGCCCTGTAGGATTCTCCTGCAAGGAGGGATTTACATATTTCCCCAGAGCAAGGTTCCCATGTAAAGACAAAAGGTGTTCTGTTTTGTGCTTCAGGTAACCCCCATATTCTGGTATATGAAACCAGACATCTGGGGCTAGATGCATGCAAACCTAAGCTAGGGTTCAGATTAGGGCTGAGGGGCATGGCTGTTTCCACCTTATGTCTTTTGGGGACATCTGTCTGTGTGTCTGAGTGGAGATAGTTTCACAGGTTGTGTCAGAAAGGCTTTTTTGTGCAGGCTGGACTACGCAATTGGGATGGCCTCTGGGGCCTTGTAGGTTTCTCCTAATCTGTAGGGTTGTGGCTAATGGAATGGGCACAGTTTCCATCAAGAGGACAGGCATAGTCCTGCATTGTAATTACAGAGGCCCTGGCCTGGAGGGTGTGTGGGCCAGTGCTGTGGGGACAGAAATCTGAAACCACAAAATCACGTTAGGTTTCGGGCCAAGGGCATGACAGACCCGATCTATAGACCATGAGGGGAGCTCCTCAGGATATGAAAGAAGGGCAAGTGTGAGGCGGTCTCTCAAGCTTTTGTCTCTGGATTTTGTGTCAAGGATGGCTGAGTAATGTGGAGGTGGCCTCATGGGCCATGGACGATTTTAACTCTCTGGGAATTTGGCCTGGCTCCCAATCGTTTGGGGTCATTGTGTGGGAAGGTAGGAGTCCTTTTTCTGTCTCAAGGGTCCCCCCCAAAAGAGGGACTCAAGAGCAGAGCCCCACGTATGTGCTACTGGAAAACCCCACCTTTGGTTATGTTTGGGGCCTAGGGACGTGGCAAGCCCGATATGCGGGCTCTAGGTTCAGCTACCAAGAGGCTTCATCTGAAAACCTGGTTGAGGCTTAGGGACACAATGCATGTTTGTGCCCAAGGTGGCCCTCAAGCATGAGCATGGCCTCATGGGCCATGCAGGTCTCTCCAAATCTGAGGGTTGGCTTTGACCCCCATCCCAACAGCAAGGTTTCTTGCCATGTGGAAGGAGGAGTTCTGTTTTGTGCATCAGGTTCCCCCATATGCAGGGATTTGAGAGAAGGTCTAGGGACAGATGCCTGAAAACCCAGGTTGGGAAGAGATGACGGCAGAGGGCACGGAGGGTCCGAACTGCTGCATAGCTGACCAGCTGTCTGGGTGTCAGATGGGAGGTCTGGGCTCAGGCTGTGTCAAATAGAGCATTAGTGCACAGGGCATCCTAGGAAATTAGGGTGCATTTGAAGGCCGAGCAGTTTGAGCCTCATTTGGGGTTTCTGGGCAGGCCCATAGGGCACTATTCTCTTCTGTTTTGCAGGCAGAGTCCTGCGTTGGGGCTCCAGAATTCCCAATTGAGAGGATTTGTGGGCCAGGAGTGTGAAGACGGAATTCTGAAAACACAAGCTAGGGTTATTTTTCAGTTCGAGGGTACTAGCAGGCCCACTCTACAGAGTCTGAATTTATATTTCCAGCCTCTCATGAAAGGGCGAGGATAAGACATTGGCTCAGGCTGGAGTTTGTGTCCAAGATGGCACTTAATGAGAGAGTCTCATGAGGCCATGGAGATTTTCTCACTCTAGGGTTTATGAGCTGCTCCAAACAGCAAGGTTTCCTTCTGCAGGACATGCGAGTCCTGTTGGATGGCTCAAGGGTGACCCATATGGAATGATTTGGGAGCCCAGCTCAAAGGACTGAGATCTGGAAACCCCACCTAGCATTTCCACTGGTTCCTGGGGCGAGGCAGGTTTGATCTGCTGGCTCTGGAGCGAGCTACCAAGGGGGCTGAGTTTAAATGGACGCTCATGCTGTTGGGTCATAATGCGAGCTTGTGTCCATGGAGAACTTGGAATGTGGTGGTGTATCAGGGACCGTGTAGGATTACGTACCCAGAGGATTTCAAACAACTCCCAGTAGCAAGGTTCCCATGCGGAGAAAAAAGGTGTTCTGTTTTGTGCCCCAGGAAACCCCCATATGCTGGTGTTCAAAACCAGTCATCTGGGGAGAGATGCCTGTAAAGCTAAGCTAGGGTATACCTTAGGGCCAAGGGGCAAGTCTGGTTCAATCTTCTGTCTCTGGGGACATCTGTCTGTGTGTCTGAGTGGAGGTAGTTGCTCAAGTTGTGTCAGAAATGCCTTTTAATCCAGAGTATACTACCCAGTTGGGATGGGCTCAGGAGCCTTGTAGGTTTCTCCTAATCTGTGGGGTTGT
This sequence comes from Meles meles, assembly GCF_922984935.1. NCBI lineage: Eukaryota > Metazoa > Chordata > Mammalia > Carnivora > Mustelidae > Meles > Meles meles. Next base: position 3,754,206 of record NC_060068.1, read on the forward strand.
GGCCAATGTAATGGGCACAGTTTCCTTCTAGATGGCAGACACAGTCTTGCAGTGTGGCTATAGAGGCCCCAGCCTGGAGGGTGTGTGGGACAAGTCTTTGGGGAAAGAAATCTGAAAACACGACCTCGGCTTAGGTATCGGGATGAGGGCATGGCAGGCCGGATCTACAGACCGTGAGTGGCACTCTTCTGGATTGGAAATAAGGGTGAGTGTGAGGCCGTAGCTCAGGCTTTTGTCTCTGGATTTTGTGTTAAGAATGGCTGTGGAATGTAAGGGTGGCCTCATGGATCATGAACAATTCTCCCTCTCTGGGGATTTGGCCCAGCTCCCAATCATTTGGGGTCATTCTGTGGGAAGGGAGGAGTCTTGTTTTCTGTCTCAGGGGTCCATCCAAGAGAGGGATCCCAGAGCAGAACCCCAGGTACAGGTGACCAGAAAACCCCACCTTTGGTTAGGATTCGGGCCTAGGGTCAGGGCCAGCCTGATATGAGAGCTCTTGGTCGAGCCTCTGAGAGGTCTTATTGGAAAATGGGGCTCATGCTGAGGGTCACAATGCATGTTTGTGCCCAAGGTAACCCTCAAGCTTGGGTGTTGCTTCATGGGCAATGCAGGTTTATCCTACTCTGAGTATTTGAATTTGACACCCACCAGCATCCAGAGAGCAAGGTTTCTTGAAATGGGAAAGAAGGAGTTCTGTTCTGTGCATCAGGTTCCCCCATGTGCAGGGACTTGAGATAAGATCTGTGGACAGATGTCTGAAAACCCAGGTTGCGACGAGATGACGGTCGAGGGCCTTGGCAGTTCTGATCTGCTGGATATGCGTTCAGCTACTCGGTGGCTGACGGGAGTTCTGGACTCAGGTTTTGTCAGAGAGAGCCTTAGTGCACAGGGCGGCCTATGAAATGGCAGTTTCATCCAGGGCTGTGCAGGTTGATCCTCATTTGGGTGTTTGTGCAGCCCTATAGGTCCCCTTTTCCTTCTGGTGTGCATGCAGAGTGCTGTGTTCTGCCTCCAGAATTTCCAATCTGGAGGTCTTGAGGGGCAGAAGTGTGAAGATGGAAGTCTGCAAACACAAGCTAGTTTTAAGTTTAGGGCTAGGGCACGGCAGGACCAATCTGCAGAGGCTGAATAGAGATCCCCAGAAGTAATGGCGAGTGTCAGAAGTTCCCTCAGGCTGGAATTTGTGTCCATGATGACTGCCTGATGGAGGAGTAGCCTCATGAGGCTATGGAGCTTTCCCCACTCTGGGGCTTGTGAGCTGCTCCAAAGTGCCAGGTTTCCTTCTGCAGGACATGTGGAGTACTGTTTTTTGGTTCAATGCTTCCCCATACTCAAAGATTTGAGAGCAGGGCTCCAGGGTGGATGCTTGGAAACCACTCCTAGCGTTCCCGTTGGTGCCTAGTAATAATGCAGGTCCTGTCTGCTGCCTCCGGGGTGAGCAACCAAGAAGGATGTGTTGAAACGGTGTTGTGTGCTTTCTGGGTCACAATACAGGTTTGTGTCCCTGGAGACCTTGGAATGTGGCAGTGGTCAGGGGCCATGCAGGTTTCTCCTGCCCTGAGACTTTGACAAAGTTCCACATAATAGGTTCCCTTCTGGGGACAGAGGGTGCACTGTTTTGTGCTCAGGGACCCCCTATGTTGGTATTCAAGACCAGCCCTCTGGGGACAGATGCCTGAAAACTTAAAATAGGGTTCAGATTAGGGCCTAGGGGCATATCAGGTTCAATTTTCCATCTCTAGGGCCATTTACCTGGGTGTCTGCCTGAAGGTAGGTGCTCAGGTGCACATTTTGCCAAGGGTAGCATACAAAATTGGGGAGGCTCTGGGGGCCTTGCAGGGTTATCCTAATATGGAGGGAATTGGCAACTGTAAATGGCACAGTTTCCTTTGGGAGTGCAGGCACAGTCCTGTGGTGTGGCTCCGGATGCCCCAGACTGCAGTGTGTGTTTGCCCAGGGCTTTGGGAGCAGAAGTCTGGAAACACAAACTCGGGTTATGGTTCGGGACAAGGTTGTGGAGGTCCGATCCAGAGACCCTGATGATAGCTCTCCGGGATCTGATATTAGGGCAAGTGTGAGGTTGTAGCTTAGGCCTTTGTCTCTGGATTGTGTGTCTAGGATTGGAAGCAGTGTAGGGATGGCCTCATGGGGCCTTGGAAGATTCTCTGTCTCTGGGAATTCTACCAGGCTCTCAATAGTTTGGTGTCATTCTAGGGGAAGGAAAGAGTCCTGTTTTCTGTCTCAGGGGTCCCCCAAATAGAAGGATTCCAGAGACGGACTCGGGGTAAAGTTACCTGGAAAACAAGATTGTGTGTTAGAATTTGGGCCTAGGACCAAGGAAGGCCTGATATACAGACTCTTCGTCCAGCTCCCGTGGGGGCCTTACTAAAAATAGGCTCAGGCTGAGGGTCACAATGTGTGTATGTGCCCAGGGCGGCCCTCATGAGTTGGTGTGGCCTAATGGGCCATGCTGGTTTTTCTTACTCCAAGGATTACACACCCATCCCAATAGCAAGTTTTCCTGCCATGGAGAAGGACGAGTACTATTTTGTGCATCAGGTTCCCCCTGCAGGGATTTGAGATAAGGCTGGATTACAGATCCCTGAAAAGCCAGGTTGGGTAGAGATGCCGGCATAGGGCCGTGGCAGGTCCCATCTGCTGGATATGCGGCCATCTGTTTGTGTGTCTGAGGGGAGGTCTGGGCTCAGGCTGTCTCAGACAGAGCATTAGTGCACAGGGAGGGCTATGAAATTGGGGTGCTTACAAGGGCCATGGAGGTGGATCTTTATCTGGTGATTTTGGGCAGCCCCACAAGGCACTTTTTTTTTTTTCTGTTGGGCAGGCATAGTGCTACTTTGTGGCTCCAGAATTCTCAATCCTGAGGGCTTTTTTTGCCAGGAATGTGAGGACGAAAAGTGTGAAAATACAAGCTAGGGTTAGGTTTAGTGCCTAGGGCACGGTAGAACCGATCTGCAGAGACTGAACCAAGATCTCCAGTATCTGACGTTAGGGCGAGTGACAGATGTTCGCTCAGGCTGGAGTTTGTGTTAATGAGGGCGCCTAATGTAGGGGTGTCCCCATGATACCATGGAAGTTTTCCCACTCTGGGGATTGTAAGCTGCTCCAAACAAGGTTTCCTTTGGCAGCACAAGGTGAGTCCTGTTTGATGGCTCAAGGCTGCCCCATATGGAAAGATTCCATAGCAGGACTCTACATATGGATGCCTGGAAACCCCACCTGGCATTACCATTGTTGCCTTGAACATGGTAGGTTTGATCTCCTGGGTCTGAGATGATCTAGAAGGGGGCTGAGTTGAAATGGAGTCTCAAGCTGATGGGTCACAATGCAGGTTTATGTCCAGGACGACCTTGGAATGTGGCAGTGGCTCATGTGATATGTAGGATTCTTCTACCCTGCAAGTTTGATACAGCGCCAAATTGCAAGGTTTCCTTCTGGGGTCAGGACGTGTTCTGTTTTGGGGCCCAAGGATCCCCCATATGTTGATAATCGAGACAAGGCCTCCGGGGACAGATGCCTGAAAACCTAAGCTGGGGTTCATATTAGGGCCTGAGAGCATGTCAGTTTCAATCTTGTGTCTCTGGTGCCATCTTCCTGGGTGTCTGACTGGAGGTAGGTGCTCAGAGTTTGTCAGAATGCTCATTTTTGTGCAGGGTGGCCTACGAAATTATTGTGGTCTTGGGGGCCTTGCAGATTTCTCTTAATCTGGAGTGTTTTAATAGCTCTAAAGTGCACAGTTTCCTTCTGGAGGGATGGCTCAATCCTGTGGTGCTGCTCCAGGGACACTGGTCTGGGATTTTTGTGAGCTAGGGCTCTAGGGACATTAGTCTGAAAACAGAAAGTAGGGCTAGGGTTAGGGCAGAGGGTATGGCTGGCCCGATCTGCAGACCCTGAGGCGAGCTAATTGGGATCTGAAATTAGGGCGAGTGTGAGGTGCTAACTGAAGCTTTTGTCTCTGGATTTTGTGTCTAGGATCTAGGCTGTCTGCGGAATGTAGGGGTGGCCTCATGGGGCCATGGAAGATTCTCCCTCTCTGGGAGATTTGTCTGGATCTCAATAGTTTTGTGCCATTCTGGGGAAAAGGAGGTGTCCTATTGTCTGTCTCAAGGGTCCCACAAAAGAAGGGATTCCAGATCAGGTCTCTGGGTGCGGGTGCCTGGAAACCGCAACATGTGTTAGGATTTGGGCCTAAGGGCATGGCAGGCCTGATATTCATGCTCTTAGTAAATCTACTGAGGTGTCTTATTTCAAAACTGGGCTCAGGATGAGGGTCAAAATGAGCGTTTCAGCCCAGGATGGCACTGAACAGTGGGCATAGCTTCATATACTATGCAGTTTCTCCTACTCAAAGGATATCACATCCATCCCAACATCAAGGTTTTGTGCCATGGGGAAGAAGGGGTTCCGTTTTGTGCATTGGGTTCCCCCATGTGCAGGGATTTGAGATAAGGTCTGGGGACAGATGCCTGAATACCCAGGTTGGGTAGAGATGATGGCCTAGGGCCATGGCAGGTAAGATCTGTTGGATAGGCAGCCAGTCATCTGGGTGGCTGCTAGGAGGTCGGGGCTCAGGCTGTGTTAGACAGACCATTAATGCACAGGGCGACCTATGATTTTTGGGTGCCCTTGAGGGCTGTGCTGGTTGATCCTCTTTTGAGGTTTTTGTGTAGGCCCATAGGGCATTTTTTTCCCTCTGGTGGGCTGGTAACGTGCTGTGTTGTGGCTCCAGAATTCCTGATCTGGAGGGCTTGCAGGCCAGGAATGTTAGGACAGAAGTCCAACAACACAAGCTAGGCTTAGCTCTAGGTCCTAGATTTGCATTGCAGGCCCAAATGCAGAGGCTGAGGCGAGATCCCTGTATCTTAAATAAGGGCAAGTGTCTGCCATTCACTCATGTTGGAATTTTTTTGTCCATAATGGCAAGTAACTTGAGGTGTCTTCATGATGCCATGGAGCTTTTCCCACTATGGTGGTTGTGTGAAGGTTTAAACAGCAAGGTTTTCTTCTGTAGGAGAGGGGAATCCTGTTTGATGGCTCAAGTTTCCCCTACCTGGAAAGATTCAAGAGCAGGGCTCTCCATATGGATGCCTGGGAAACCCACATAGGGTTAATATTGGAGCCTAGGAACATGGTAGGTTAGATGTGGTGGCATTGGTGTGAGTGAAAAGGGGGTTGAGTTGAAATGCTGTTGGTATGGGTGTAAAACCCTCAGACTAGGAGTAACCTGCATGGCCCATGAGTCCACGCCCACATTTGAGGCCTGCTTGGGCAAAACCACATTGTGACCCTCAGCCTCAGTCCCAGTTTCAAAGAAGCCCTTTTGGAACCTGAGCATAAAGCCGGTATATTGAGCCTGCCATGCCTCTAGGCCCTAATCCTAACCCTGGTTGGATATTCAGGCATCCATACCCAGAGCCCTCCTCTCGAATCCCTCCACACCTAAGACCCCTTAGACACAAAACAGAACTTATCCTTCCCCAAGAAGGAAACCTTGTTTTTTGGAGCTACGTAAAACCATCACAGTTGGAAGAAACCTGCATTGCCCCTGAGGCCACGTCCACTTTTTCAGTCTGTCCTGCATACAAACACCCATTGTGACCCTTTGCCTGAGCCCCATTTTCAACACAGCCCCATGGATACCTCACCTCAAAGCCAGGATATAAGGTCTACCATGACAGAAGTATGTAACGCTAAACATACGTTGGCCTTCAGGCATCCATACCTGGAAATCTACTCTCATATCCCTCGATATGGCGACTCCCGAGCCACAATTTAAGACATCACTTATTCCCGAGAAAAGACCAAACTTTTTCGATCTGCACAGAATCCCCAGAGAAAACTCCTTGGCGCACTGAGGCCATCCCCACATTTGGCATTATGCAGGGACACAAATTCCTGTCTGTGTGGCCTCCTGACACTCGCCTTAACCTCAGTTCCCCAGCAGCTCTCCTCAGCATCTGTAGATTGAGCCTGCCATGCCCTAGGCCCTAACCCTAACCGCAGCATGGATTTTCAAACTTCAGTTCCAAGAGTTCTGGACCACATGTTCTCCTGTTAAAGAACACCAGAGTAACACCATGACATTATGCCTACCCTCCAGAAGGAAACCATGCTCACCATAGCAGCAAAAAATCCCCAGATTAGGAGCAAACTTTGTGGCCAACGAGGCCACCCTCATTGACAGAACCCGACCATGGACACTAATACACTTTTTGTCCTTCAGCCTGAGCCTGACCTCCAGTCAGCCACCTCTATAGCTGGCCTCAGAGTCGGGAGATCAAACCTGGGTTCCTCTAGTCCCTAAGGCTAACCGTAGCTTGGGTTTTCAGGCATCCATACCCACATCCCTGCTCTCGATTCCCACCATATGGGGATCCCTGAGATATACAACAGGACTCCACTTTCCCCCAAAATGAAACAAAACTGTTTTTAGCTGCCCAAAAACCTCAGAGCAGGAGAAAACTCCATGGCTCAAGGAGGCCAACCACACATTCGGTAGCCCTAGTGGACACAACTTCTAGTCTAGTCTGAAGGAATGTTTGACACTCATCCTACCTTCAGAATCTGGAGAGTTCCACTAAGCAACTGCAGATCAGAAATCCATGCCATACAACCTAACCAAGCTCGGGTTTTCAGATTTCCATCCCTTGAGTCCTGGAATGCAAACCCTCCATATTGGGGACTCTGGAGACATCCCATAGGACTCTCGCTGCCCTGTAGAAGGAAACTGTGCCCTACGGAGTTGCAGAACACCACTCAGTCAGGGCAAATGTGCCCGGCCCCCGATGTCAGCCCACTTATGTTCTCTACCCTGGACAATGAAATGCTGTCTGATACGACCTGAGTCCTGTCCTCCAGTCAGGCACTGGGAGAGTTGTCCCCAGAGCCAGCAGATCGGGCCTGCCATGACCCTAGGACTAATAGTAATAAGAGTTTGGGGTTTCAGGCATGCATACCCAGAGCCCTCCTCTCGAATCCCTCCACAGAGTGTACCCCTCAGCCACAAAGCAGAACTCCTTCTACCCCGTAGAAGAAAACCTTGTTTTTTTTTTAATATTTTCTTCATTTATTTGACAGAGAGAGAGGTCACAAGTAGGCAGAGAGGCAGGCAGAGAGAGGGGGAGAAACAGGCTCCCCACTGAGCAGAGAGCCCAATGTGGGGCTCGATCCCAGGACCCCGAGATCATGACATGAGCCGAAGGCAGAGGCTTAAACCACTGAGCCACCCAGGCGCCCCAAAAACCTTGCTTTTTGAAGCTATGTAAGACCCTCAGAATGGGATGAAACCTGCAGTGCCCCTGAGGCCATGACCACTCTTCCAGGCCGCTCTGCACACAAACACACATTGTGACCCTAATCCTTAGCCCTATTTTCAACACAGCCCCATGGGTAACTCACACCAGAGCCAGGATATAAGGCCCACCATTCCACTAGGGCCTAACCCACAATGTAGTTTGGTTTTTCTGGCTTCCATACCACAACCCTGATATCCAATCCTTCCATATGGGTGAGACCTGAGCCATAAAACAGAGCAGCATTTATCCCCGAGAAGAGACTAAACTATTTGGAACTGCACAAACACCAAAGAGGAGGAGAAAACTCCATGGCCCCAGGGGGCCACTCCCACATTCGGTGGATCACTTGGACACAAACTCCAGCCTTAATGACCTCATGACACAAGCCTTATCTCAGATCCCTGCTGAGGCTCACCTCAGAGTCTGTAGATTGGGCTTGCCATGCCCAAAGCCCTAGCCCTAACCACAGCATGGTTTTCAGACTCTGTCCCAAAAGTCCTTGCAGACAAGCACTCCAGATAGAGAAATCTGGATGGAAAGCCTGGAACTCTGCCTACCCACCAGAAGGAAACCATGCTCAATAAAGCTGCACAAACCCCAGATTTAGAGAAACTGGCATGACCAACGAGTCCACCCCCATTGACAGAAACTAAACCTGGACACTAACAAACATTCTGTCCCTCACCCTGAGTCCCAACCTACAGCCAGTCACCCACGTAGCTAGCTCCAGAGTCAGCAGATCAGACCTGGGTTCCTCTAGTCCGTAATGCTAGCCCTAGGTTGTGCTGTCAGGCATCCATACTCAGAGCCTCGCTGTCGAATCCCTCCATATCAGGACCCCTGAGCCATTAAACAGTACTCCAACTCTCCCGCCGAATGAAACCATATGATTTGGAGCTGCTACCAAAACCCCAAAGCAGGAAAAATCTCCATGGAACCAGGTGGCCACACACATACTCGGAAGCCCTAATGGACACAAATTCTAATCTGGTCTGAGCAAATATGTGACACCGCCCTACCTTCAGAATCTGGGGAGCTCGCCACTGCATCTTCAGATGAGGGATACATGCCCTACACCCTAACCATACATGAGCTTGGGTTTTCAGAATTCCATCCCTTGAGTCCTGGAATGCAAGCCCTCATGTGTGAGGACACTAGAGCCACACAACAGCACTCACCTTCTCCTCCAGAAGGAAACCATGCTCTAAGGAGCTGGACAAAACCCTTTGATCAGGCAAAATGTGCACAGCCCACCAAATGTTCATATTCTACCCAAGACACTAATACAGTTTCTGACACAACCTAAGTCCCGTCCTCCAATCAGCCACTGGAACAGAAGGCCCCAGAGCCAGCAGATCAGACCAGCTGGGTCCCTTGGAGCTAATCCTAACCCAATTTAGAATTCTGGAATCCACACCCAGAGCCCTCCTCCCAAATCCCTCCACACAGCGGACCCTTGAGCCAAAACAAACAAATAAACAACAAAACAAAACAAAAACTCCTCCTGTCCCCCAGAAGGAAACATTGCTTTTTACAGGTATGTATAACCCTCAGAGGTGGAAGAAACCTGAATTTGACCCTGAGGCCACACCCAATTTTGCAGGCCACCCAGGACACAGACACCCATGGTGACTCTTAGCCTGTGCCCCATTTTCAACACAGCCCCACGGGTAGCTCTTCTCAGAGCCAGGATATAAGACCTGCCATACCTTTATGACCTAACACTAAATGTAGGTTGGGTTCCAGGCATCCATACCCAGACCACTGCTCTCAAGCCCCTCCATATGGGGAACCCCTGAACCATAAAACAGAACAGCATGCATTGCCTAGAATACACCAAACTATTTGGAACTGCACAAAAACCCCAGAGCGGTAGCAACTCCATAGCACAATGAGGCCACCCACATATTTGGCAGAGGGCATGGACACAAAATCCAGACTGAGCGAACTCCTGTCATTCGCCTTAACCACAGATAAAAAGAAGCTCCCCCAGTATCTGTAGATTGGGCCTACCATGTCCGAGGACATGACCCTAACCCTAGGATAAATTTTCAAACTTCCGGGGCACCTGGGTGGCTCAGTGGGTTAAAGCCTCTGCTTTCGGCTCGGGTCATGATCCCAGTGTCCTGGGATCGAGCCCCACGTCGGGCTCTCTGCTCCGTGGAGAGCCTGCTTCCTCCTCTCTCTCTGCCTGCCTCTCTGCCTAGTTGTGATTTCTCTCTGTCGAATAAATAAAAAATATTAAAAAAAATTTTTTTGAATTTTCAAACTTCCATCAAAAGACTGCTTGCCCACAAGCCCTCAAGATAGAGAACACCAGAGCCACACCATGGGACTGTGCCTAAGCTAAAGAAGGAAACCGTGCTCAATGCAGCTGCACAAAACACCCAGATTAGGAGGCCTGGAGTCAAGATGGCGGAGAAGTAGCAGGCTGAGACTACATCAGGTAGCAGGAGATCAGCTAGATAGCTTATCTAAACATTGCAAACATCTACAAATCCAACGAGAGATGGAAGAGAAGAAGAACAGCAATTCTAGAAACAGAAAATCAACCACTTTCTGAAAGGTAGGACTGGCGGAGAAGTGAATCCAAAACGATGGGAAGATAGACTGCGGGGCGGTAGGGCAGCTCCTGGCAAGCGGTGGAGCAAAGGAGCACAAAATCAGGAATTTTAAAAGTCTGTTCCACTGAGGGGCATCACTCCAGAGGCTAAATTGGGGTGAAGCCCACGCAGGTTCAGCGTGGCCCCAGGTCCCACAGGGTCACATAAGGATCAGGGGTGTCAGAGTGTCACAGAGCTCGCAGGTATTAGAACGGGGAAGCCGGCTACAGGGACAGAGCCGAGGACTGAGCTCTCAGCTCAGGGTTACCTTGAACCGGTCGCAGGCTGGGTGAGCTCGGAGTACGGCGGGAGGCCGGGGATATGGGAGTGATTGGACACTGTTCTCTGGGAGTGCACTGAAGAGTGGGGAACCGGGCTCTCGGCTCCTCCAGGCTGGAGACTGGGAGGCCACCATTTTTATTCCCGTCCTCCGGAACTCTATAGAAAGCGTTGAGGGAACAAAAGCTCCCCAAAGCGAACCTGAGCGTATTAATTAGTACAGCCCCCGGTAAGGGAGGTGCAATTCTGCCTCGGGCAAAGACGCTTGAGAGTCACTACAACAGGCCCCTCCTCCAGAAGATCAACAAAAAATCCAGCCAGGATGAAGTTCATCTACTAAGGAAAACAGGTTCAATATCTAGAACAGCAGCAGAATTCTAGAGGAGGAGAAAGCAAAGCACGACACTCATGGCTTTCTCCCAATGATATTTTAGTCTTGCGGTTAATTTAATTTTTTTTCTCAAATTCTTTTTTCTTTCTTTTTTCTTCTGCTAAATTTTTTTTAAATTTTTTTATTTGTTTATTTACAGCATAACAGTATTCATTGTTTTGGCATAACACCCAGTGCTCCATGCAGTACGTGCCCTCCCTATTACCCACCACCGGGTTCCTCAACCTCCCACCCCCCGCCGCCCATTCAAAACCCTCTGGTTGTTTTTCAGAGTCCATAGTCTCTCATGGTTTATCTCCCCTTCCAGTTTCCCTCAACTCCCTCTCCTCTCCATCTCCCCATGTCCTCCGTGTTATTTGTTATGCTCCACAAATAAGTGAAACCATATGATACTTGACTCTCTCTGCTTGACTTATTTCGCTCAGCACAATCTCCTCCAGTCCCGTCCATGTTGCTACAAAAGTTGGGTATTCATCCTTTCTGATGGAGGCATAATACTCCATCGTGTATATGTACCACATCTCCCTTATCCATTCATCCGTTGAAGGGCATCTTGGTTCTTTCCACAGTTGGTGACCGTGGCCATTGCTGCAATAAATATTGCGGTACAGATGGCCCTTCTTTTGACTACATCTGTATCTTTGGGGTAAATACCCAGCAGTGCAATTGTAGGGTCATAGGGAAGCTCTATTCTTAATTTATTCAGGAGTCTCCAAACTGTTCTCCAAAGTGGCTGGACTAACTTGCATTCCCACCAACAGTGGAAGAGGGTTCCCCTTTCTCCACATCCTCTCCAACACACATTGTTTCCTGTCTTGCTCCTTTTGGCCATTCTAACTGGTGTCAGGTGGTATCTCAATGTGATTTTCATTTGAATGTCCCTGATGGCTAGTGATGATGAACATTTTTTCATGTGTCTGATAGGCATTTGTATGTCTTCGTTGGAGAAGTGTCTGTTCATATCTTCTGTCCATTTTTCGATATGATTATCTGTTTTGTGTGTGTTGAGTTTGAGAAGTTCTTTGTAGATCCTGGATATCAACCTTTTGTCTGTACTGTCATTTACAAATATCTTCTCCCATTCCGTGGGTTGCCTTTTTGTTTTGTTGACAGTTTCCTTTGCTGTGCAGAAGCTTTTGATCTTGATGAAGTCCCAAATGTTCAGTTTTGCTTTTGTTTCCTTGGCCTTTGGAGACATATCTTGAAAGAAGTTGCTGTGGCTGATATCGAAGAGGTTACTGCCTATGTTCTCCTCTAGGATTTTGATAGATTCCTGTCTCACGTTGAGGTCTTTTATCCATTTCGAGTTTATCTTTGTGTACGGTGTAAGAGAATGGTCGAGTTTCATTCTTCTACATATCGCTGTCCAGTTTTCCCAGCACCATTTATTGAAGAGACTGTCTTTTTTCCATTGAATATTTTTTCCTGTTTTGTCGAAGATTATTTGACCATAGAGTTGAGGGTCCATATCTGGGCTCTCCACTCTGTTCCACTGGTCTATGTGTCTGTTTTTATGCCAGTACCACGCTGTCTTGGTGATCACAGCTTTGTAGTAAAGCTTGAAATCGGGTAACGTGATGCCGCCAGTTTTGTTTTTGTTTTTCAACATTTCCTTAGCAATTCGGGTTCTCTTCTGATTCCATACAAATTTTAGGATTATTTGCTCTAGCTCTTTGAAAAATACTGGTGGAATTTTGATCGGAATGGCATTAAAAGTATAGATTGCTCTAGGCAGTATAGACATTTTAACAATGTTTATTCTTCCAATCCAAGAGCATGGAACAGTCTTCCATCTTTTTGTGTCTTCTTCAATTTCTTTCATGAGTGTTCTGTAGTTCCTCGAGTACAGGTCCTTTACCTCTTCGGTTAAGTTTATTCCCATGTATCTTATGGTTCTTGGTGCTATAGTAAATGGAATCGATTCTCTAATTTGCCTTTCTGTATTTTCATTGTTAGTGTATAAGAAAGACACTTATTTCTGTACATTGACTTTGTATCCTGCCACGTTACTGAATTGCTGTATGAGTTCAAGTAGTTTGGGGGTGGAGTCTTCGGGGTTTTCCATATAAAGAATCATGTCATCTGCGAAGAGAGAGAGTTTGACTTCTTCCTTGCCAATTTGGATACCTTTTATTTCTCTTCGTTGTCTGATTGCCATTGCTAGAACTTCTAATACTATGTTGAACAAGAGTGGTGAGAGTGGGCATCCTTGTCGTGTTCCTAATATCAATGGGAAGGCTGCAAGCTTTTTCCCATTGAGGATGATATTTGCTGTGGGTCTTTCATAGATAGATTTTATGCAGTTCAGGAATGTTCCCTCTATCCCTATACTTTGAAGCGTTTTCATCAGGAACGGATGCTGGATTTTGTCAAATGCTTTTTCTGCATCAATTGAGAGGACCATGTGGTTCTTCTCTCTTCTCTTATTGATTTGTTCTATCACATTGATTGATTTGCGAATGTAGAACCAACCTTGCAACCCAGGGATGAATCCTACCTGGTCATGGCGGATAATCTTTTGAATGTGCTGCTGGATCCTGTTTGCTAGGATCTTGTTGAGAATCTTTGCATCCATATTCATCAGTGATATTGGTCTGAAATTCTCCTTTTTGGTAGGATCTTTGCCTGGTTTGGGGATCAGGGTAATGCTGGCTTCATAAAAAGAGTCTGGAAGTTTTCCATCTGCTTCAATTTTTTGGAACAGCTTCAGGAGAATTGGTGTTATTTCTTCTTTGAAAGTTTGGTAGAATTCCCCAGGGAATCCATCAGGTCCTGGGCTCTTGTTTTTTGGGAGGTTTTTGATCATTGCTTCAATCTCATTACTAGATATCGGTCTATTCAGGTTGTCAATTTCTTCCTGGTTCAATTTTGGGAGTTCATAGTTTTCCAGGAATGCATCCATTTCATCTAGGTTGCTTAGCTTATTGGCATATAACTGTTGGTAATAATTTCTGAGATTGTTTCTATTTCCTTGGTGTTAGTTGTGATCTCTCCCTTTTCATTCATAATTTTATTGATTTGGGCTTTCTCTCTTTTCTTTTGGATTAGTGTGGCCAATGGTTTATCGATCTTATTGATTCTTTCAAAAAACCAGCTTCTAGTTTCATTGATACGTTCTACTGTATCTCTCGTTTCTACCTCATTGATCTCTGCTCTAATCTTGATTATTTCCCTTCTTGCATGTGGAGTTGGTTTGATTTGTTGTTGATTCTCCAGTTCTTTAAGGTGTAGAGACAGCTGGTGTATTCTGGATTTTTCAATGTTTTTGAGGGAGGCTTGGATGGCTATGCACTTCCCCCCTAGAACTGCCTTTGCTGTATCCGATAGGTTTTGGACCGAGGTGTCTTCATTCTCATTGGTTTCCATGAATTGTTTAAGTTCATCTTTGATCTCCTGGTTGATCCAAGCATTCTTAAGCAAGGTGGTCTTTAGCTTCCAGGTGTTGGAGTTCCTTCTGAACTTTTCCTTGTGATTGAGCTCCAGTTTCAAAGCATTGTGATCTGAGAATATGCAGGGAATAATGTCAGTCTTTTGGTATCGGTTGAGTCCTGCTTTGTGACCTAGTATGTGGTCTATTCTGGAGAAGGTTCCATGTGCACTTGAGAAGAACAAGTATTCTGTTGACTTAGGGTGGAATGTTCTGTATATGTCTATGAGGTCCATCTGGTCCAAAGTTTCATTCAATGCTCTTGTTTCTTTATTAATTTTCTGCTTCGATGATCTGTCTATTTCTGAGAGAGGCGTATTAAGATCTCCTCCTATTATTGTATTCATATCAATATGGCTCTTTATTTTGATTAATAGTTTTCTTACGTAATTGGGTGCTCCCATATTCGGGGCAGAGATATTCACAATTGTTAGATCATCTTGGCGGATAGTCCCTTTAAGAATTATGTAGTGTCCTTCTGCATCTCTGACTACAGTCTTTAGATTAAAATCTAATTTATCTCATATGAGAATCGCTACTCCGGCTTTCTTTTGAGGCCCATTGGCATGAAAGATGCTTCTCCATCCCTTCACTTTCAGTCTGGGTGTATCCTTAGGTTCAAAATGGGTCTCTTGTAGACAACATATGGATGGGTCCTGTCGTTTTATCCAATCTGCAACCCTGTTTCGTTTTATGGGCGCATTTAGGCCATTCACATTGAGAGTGATTATTGAGAGAGAGGTTTTTATTGACATCGTGTTGCCTTTGAAGTCTTTCTATCTGTAGATTGTTTCTATATTTCTGTTCAATGATATTCTTAGGATTTTTTCTCTTTTATAGGACCCCCCTTAATATTTCCTGCAGTGTCGGCTTGGTGGTTGCATAGTCTTTTAAGCCTTGCCTGTCTTGGAAACTCTTTATCTCTCCATCCATTTTAAATGTCAGTCTTGCTGGATAGAGTATTCTTGGTTGCATGTTCTTCTCATTTAGTACTCTGAATATATTTTGCCAGCCCTTCCTGGCTTGCCAGGTCTCTGTGGAGAGGTCCGACGTTATTCTAATGGGCTTTCCTCTGTACGTAAGGAGCTTTTTTGTCTGAGCTGCTTTTAAGAGGGTCTCTCTTGAAACATAGTTCCTCATTCTAACTATAAGTTGTCGTGAGGACTTTCGAGAATTTAAAATGTTGGGAGGAAATCTCTCTGCCTCTAGTACATGAACGTTGTTTCCATTCGTGAGATTAGGAACATTTTCATAGACCACTTCTTCCACTATATCTTCAAGACTTCTTTCTTTTTCCTCCCCTTCAGGGATTCCAATAATTCTGACGTTGGAACGTTCCATGTCATTGTTTATTTCCCTGATTCTGTTTTCGTGGCTTCTGAGCTGTTTGTTCCAGGCTTCCTCCTGATCCTTTCTCTCTATCTGTTTGTCCTCCAGATCACTAATTCTATCTTCTGTATCAGTTACCCTAGCTTTTAGAGAATTTAGAATGGATTGGAACTCATTGAGAGCATTTTGAACATCATCCCTGGTGGCTTTCAGTTCTGCCCTAACATTGTGAACATCATCCCTGATGGCTTTCAGTTCTGCCCTAATCAATTCTGTTTGGTCATCCATGGCTTTCTCCAACCTAGCTATTGCCTGGATAATTGTGAGTCTGAATTCCTTTTCTGACATATTGTCTATGTCGACAGCCATTAGCTCTGTTGCAGAAGGCCCATCCTATATTTTTCTTCTGTTGGGTATTCCTCCTCCTAGTCATTTTGGTAAGAGATGACTGAACAGATGCAGGGGGACTTATCGATTGTGGTGCAGTCAATGTGCACCCTGGAACGCTTCTGTGCAACCAGGATTCCCCCCCCCCCCAAATGAGAGGGAAAAGAAAAGAAAAAGAAATAGAGAAGAAGAAAGAAAAAAAGGGGGGGAAAGAAAAAAGGAAAAAAAAAAGAGAGAGAGAGAGAGAGATAGGAAAAAAAGGGAAGATAAAAGAGAAGGCTCAGCCCAAATGGGCCACAAGGTAAGATTTATGAAGTATACAAACAAAAACAGACAAACAAAAAGAGTGATAAAAGTATATGACAAGAGAAAAAAATATATATATGTAAGCAAAAAAAGGGAAGAACCTCATCAGAAAGAACCCCAAGTATAAGATTTATATATTATCAGGACAAACACAAATTCACAGAAACACTGACAGAAGGAAAAATTGGGAGAGTGGTTATAAATTCTCAGTGTGGGTGAGGAAGGTTATTTTGATTCTTCCTGAAGGTATCTTGATGTTTTTGTTAAGGGACTCAACTTTCCTAAGTTACAGGGGGATTAGATAATGGTTTGCCTATAGGGATAGCATTGATCGGGGAAAGGGGATTGCCTTGAAGTTTAACTCTATATGTATAGTAGAAAATAAAAATTAAAAAAGAATAAACTAGACTAAACTAAGTTAAAATTAAAAAAGAATTAAAGAATTAGAAAAGCAAAAGAAAAACACGGGTGTGTGTATCAAAAAGTTCAGGTTAGAAGGTTATTAAAGAATTTGATGTACTGGACATCTCAGTGTGGTGGTAAATAGGTTAAAAAGTTATCTGTATGTATAAAAAAAGAAGCAGAATATTGGTAAAGAGTTAAAAATAAAAGTTGTATTTATGAAGTAGTGGTGGTTGTTCTCTTGTAGTCTTTTTTTTTTTTTTCTTCCTTCCTGGTTGGTTTTCTGGGCGGGGGGGGGGGGGCTGCCACGTGGGTTTTCAGACAATTATGTTCCCTGAGTTAGGTCCTCCCACTCCCCTCAAGGGGGTGAGCTCTGAGGAAACTGTTTTTTTTCAGCCTTTTGTTCTCTGGGGGTTTTTATGTTCTTTCATCTGCTTTCTCTCGCCTTGATAGCTTTTGATGGTTTTTGGAGGTTTAGAGGAGAGCAAACTGCACCCCGACCTCTCTGAGTCGGTTCTGAGTCACTGTCCCTGGGGATGCAGGAGCTCCTCGTTGTACCCGAAACCAGGGCAGCGGTGGCTGTCTAGGCAGCTCCAGACCGCCAGAGAGGTTCCGAGTAGAGATCACACACTGAGATTTTCTCGCTGTCCCAGGCTGGGAATGTCTGGTTTTTCCGGATGCCAGAGCTCCAGGCTAGCGGCTATAAGCACCTATCTCAAGGGAGGGTGTGGGACGCGCGTTTCAGGATTGCCATCTGGCCGTTCTCCCAGCCCCTCAGGGGAGCCAGACCCCACTCGTTCTCGGGTGTGCTGGCGTTCAGGAGGACTGGTGGCTCAGGGACGGAGATCTGATTTCTCCACCGCACTCTCTCTGGCTCAGCGACAGGGGAAGCTGTCCTGGGTCTGGGGAATTAGGTCCCTGACCCTAACCGCCCAGGTTCCCACTATTACCCCCCACAGTCCTTTGCTCTTTGTTTTTTTGAGTGCTTTCAACCAGCCAAAGTTAATGCTGGTCCCCAGACGCAGAGCACTCTCATGTTGGGGTGTTACTTTCCGATCTGTCACCTCAGGTGGCTCCCTCCCCCTTTTGTTTATCTTCCGATATCAGTCCGGCGCTCCCAGTCGGCTTTACCTGCCACTGGCATCTTCTGCTCCTGTAGAGATCCAGACGTGTATAATTCTGATCTCAGGCTGATTTCATGGGTGGTCGGAGTTCTTTGGTAGGTAATCAGCTCACTTTAGGGTACAGGTTGAAAAGGTGCCTCCTCCTACTTCCCCGCCATCTTGACTCCCCCATCAGAAGTAGCTCTTCTGCTAAATTTTTTAAAAATTTTACCCTTTTCTATTTAAACGTTTCTTAAGTAGTTTATCTAATATATATGTTTTTTCTTTCTTTAATTTAATCTTTATTTATTTTCTTTTTTAAATTTATTTCTTTTTTCTTTCTGAACATCTTTTTATCCCCTTTCTCCCCCCACGATTTGGGGTCTCTTCTGATTTGGTTAAAGTGCATTTTTCTGGGGTCTTTGCCACCCTTTTAGTATTTTACTTCCTCCTTCATATATTCTTATCTGGACAAAATGACAAGGCGGAAAAATTCACCACAAAAAAAAAAAAAAAAGAACAGGAGAGAGTACTGAAGGCTAGGGACCTAATCAATACAGACATTGGTAAAATGTCAGATCTATAATTCAGAATGACAGTTCTGAAGGTTCTAGCCGGGCTCAAAAAAGGCATGGAAGTTATTAGAGAAACACTCTCTGGAGATATAAAAGCCCTTTCTGGAGAAATAAAGAACTAAAATCTAACCAAGTTAAAATCAGAAAAGCTACTAATGAGGTGTAATCAAAAATGGAGGCTCTCATTGCTAGGATAAGTGAGGTAGAAGAAAGATTTAGTGATATAGAAGACCAAATGACAGAGAATAAAGAAGCTGAGCAAAAGAGGGACAAACAGCTACTGGACCACGAGGAGAGAATTCGAGAGATAAGTGACACCATAAGACCAAACAACATTAGAGTAATTGGGATTCCAGAAGAAGAAGAAAGAGAGAGGGCAGCAGAAGGTATATTGAAGAGAATTATTGGAGATAATTTCACTAATATGGCAAAGGGAACAAGCATCAAAATCCAGGGGGTGCAGAGAAGCCCCCGTCTGCACAACCCGTCAACTAATAGTAAAATTTACAAGTCTTAGTAACAAAGAGAAAATTCTGAAAGCAGCTGGGAAAAACAGTCTGTAACATACAATGGTAAAAATATTAGATTGGCAGCAGACTAACCCACAGAGACCTGGCAGGCCAGAAAGAACTCGCATGATATATTCAGATCACTATAAACGAGAAAAACATGAAGCCAAGAATACTATATCCAGCGAGGCTGTCATTGAAAATAGAAGGAGAAATAAAAACTTCCAGTACAAAAAAAACTGAAAGAATTTGCAAACACCAAACCAGCTCTACAGGAAATATTGAAAGGGGTCTTCTAAGCAAAGAGAGAGCCTAAAAGTAGTAGATCAGAAAGGTGCAGAGACAATATACAGAACAGTTACCTTACAGGCAATATAATGGCACTAAATTCATATCTTTCAATAGTTACCCTGAATGTTAATGGGCTAAATGCCCCAATCAAAAGACACAGGGCATCAGAATGGATAAAAAAACAAAACCCACCTATATGTTGTCTACAATAAACTCATTTTAGACGTGAAGACAACTCCAGATTTAAAGTGAGGGGGTGGAAAATAATTTACCATTCTAATGGGCATCGAAGAAAGCTGGGGTGGCAATCCTTATATCAGATCAATTAGATTTCAGGCCAAAGACTATAATAAGAGATGAGGAAGGACACTATATCCTACTCAAAAGGTCTGTCCAACAAGAAGATCTAACAATTTTAAATATCTATGCCCCTAACGTGAGAGCAGCCAACTATATAAATCAATTATTAACAAAATCAAAGAAACACATCAGTAATAATAAAATAATTGTAGGGGACTTTAACACTCCCCTCACGGAAATGGACAGATCGTTCAAGCAAAAGATCAGCAAGGAAATAAAGGCCTTAAATGACACACTGGACCAGATGGACATCACAGATATATTCAGAACATTTCATCCCAAAGCAACACAATACACATTCTTCTCTAGTGAACATGGAACCTTCTCCAGAATAGATCACATCCTGGGTCACAAGTCAGGTCTCAACCAGTATCAAAAGATTAGAATCATTCCCTGCATATTTTCAGACCACAATGCTATGAAGCTAGAACTCAATCACAAGAGGAAATTTGGAAAGAACACAAATACCTGGAGACTAAACAGCATCCTTCTAAAGAATGAATGGGTCAACCAGGAAATTAAAGAAGAATTGAAAAAAAATCATGGAAACAAATGATAATGAAAACACAACAGTTCAAAATCTGTGGGACACAGCAAAGGCAGTCCTGAGAGGAAAATATATAGTGGTACAAGTCAATCTCAAGAAACAAGAAAGGTCTCAAGTACACAACCTAAACCTACACCTAAAAGAGCTGGAGAAAGA
The DNA here is from genome assembly GCF_922984935.1 of Meles meles. Classification (NCBI taxonomy): domain Eukaryota; kingdom Metazoa; phylum Chordata; class Mammalia; order Carnivora; family Mustelidae; genus Meles; species Meles meles. Next base: position 3,774,184 of record NC_060068.1, read on the forward strand.
ACAAGAAAGAAACCCTAAACCCAGCAGAAAAAGAGAAATCATAAAGTCAGAGCAGAAATCAATGAAATAGAAACAAACAAACAAAAAAAAATGGCAAAAATCAACAAAATTAGGAGCTGGTTCTTTGAAATAATTAATAAGATTGATAAACCCCTGGACAGACTTATCTAAAATAAAAGAGAAAGGACCCAAATAAATAAAATCATGAATGAAAGAGGAGAAATCACAACCAACACCAAAGAAATACAGACAATTAGAAGAACGTAATATGAGCAACTCTATGCCAACAAATTTGACAATCTCGTAGAAATGGATGCATTCCTAGAGAAATATAAACGACCATAACTGAACCAGGAAGAAATAGAAAACCTGAACAGGCCCATAACCAGTAAGGAGATTGAAACAGTCATCAAAAATCTCCAAAAAAACAAAAGCCCAGGACCAGTCGGCTTCCCAGGGGAATTCTATCAAACATTTAAAGAACAACTAATTCCTATTCTCCTGAAACAGTTCAAAAAAGTAGAAATGGAAGAAAAACTTCCAAACTCATTTTATGAGGCCAGCATCACCTTGATCCCAAAACCAGACAAGGATCCCACCAAAGAAGAGAACTACAGACCAATATCCTTGATGAACACAGATGCAAAAATTCTCACCAAAATACTAGCCAATAGGATTCAACAGTACATTAAAAGGATTATTCACCATGGCCAAGTGGGATTTATTCCAGGACTGCGAGGTTGGTTCAACATCCGCAAATCAAGCAATGTGATAGAATACATTAATAAAAGAAAGAACAAGAACCATATGATACTCTCAATAGATGCTGAAAAAGCATTTGACAAAGTACAGCATCCCTTCCTGATCAAAACTCTTCAAAGTGTAGGGTTAGAGGGCACATACCTCAATATTATCAAAGCCATCTATGAAAAACCCACCGCAAATATCATTCTCAATGGAGAAAAACTGAAATCTTTTCCGTTAAGGTCAGGAACACGGCAGGGATGTCCATTATCACCACTGCTATTCAACATAGTACTAGAAGTCCTAGCCTCAGCAATCAGACAACAAAAAGAAATTAAAGGCATCCAAATTGGTAAAGAAGAAGTCAAACTATCACTCTTCGCAGATGATATGATACTATATGTGGACAACCCAAAAGACTCCACTCCAAAACTGCTAGAACTTGTACAGGAATTCAGTAAAGTGTCAGGATATAAAATCAATGCACAGAAATCAGTTGCATTTCTGTACACCAACAACAAGACAGAAGAAAGAGAAATTAAGGAGTCCATCCCACTTACAATTGCACCCAAAACTATAAGATACCTAGGAATAAACCTAACCAAACAGGCTAAGAATTTATATGCAGAAAATTATAAAGTACTCATGAAAAAATTGAGGAAGACACAAAGAAATGGAAAAATGTTCCATGCTCCTGGATTGGAAGAATAAATATTGTGAAAATGTCTATGCTACCTAAAGCAATCTACACATTTAATGCAATCCCTATCAAAGGACCATCCATTTTTCTCAAAGAAATGGAACAAATAATCCTAAAATTTATATGGAACCAGAAAAGACCTTGAATAGCCAAAGGAATATTGAAAAAGAAAGCCAAAGTTGGTGGCATCACAATTCCAGACTTCAAGCTCTATTACAAAGCTGTCATCATCAAGACACCATGGTATTGGCACAAAAACAGACACATAGATCAATGGAACAGAATAGAAGGCCCAGAAATAGACCGCCAACTCTATGATCAACTAGTCTTTGACAAAGCAGGAAAGAATGTCCAATGGGGGGGAAAAAAACAGCCTCTTCAATAAATGGTGCTGGGAAAATTGGATAGCCACATGCAGAAAAATGAAATTGGACCACTTCCTTACACCACACATGAAAATAGACTCAAAATGGATGAAGGACCTCAATGTGAGAAAGGAATCCATCCAAATCCTTGAGGAGAACACAGGCAGCAACCTCTTGGACCTCAGCCACAGCAACATCTTCCTAGGAACATCGCCAAAGGCAAGGGAAGCAAGGGAAAAAATGAACTATTGGGATTTCATCAAGATCAAAGGTTTTGCACAGCAAAGGAAACAGTTAACAAAACCAAAAGACAACTGACAGAATGGGAGAAGATATTTGAAAATGACATATCAGATAAAGGGCTAGTGTCCAAAATCTATAAGGAACTTAGCAAACTCAACACCCAAAGAACAAACAATCCAATCAAGAAATGGGCAGAGGACATGAACAGACATTTCTGCAAAGAAGACATCCAGATGGCCAACAGACACATGAAAAAGTGTTCCACATCACTCGGCATCAGGGAAATACAAATCAAAACCACAATGAGATATCACCTCACACCAGTCAGAATGGCTAAAATGAACAAGTCAGGAAATGACAGATGCTGGCGAGGATGCGGAGAAAGGGGATCCCTCCTACACTGTTGGTGGGAATGCAAGCTCGTGCAACCACTCTGGAAAACAGCATGGAGGTTCCTCTAAATGTTGAAAATAGAACAACCCTATGACCCAGCAATTGCACCACTGGGTATTTACCCTAAAGATACAAGCATAGTGATCCAAAGGGGCACGTGCACCCAAATGTTTATAGCAGCAATGTCTACAATAGCCAAACTATGGAAAGAACCTAGATGTCCATCAACAGATGAATGGATAAAGAAGATGTGGCATATATACACAATAGAATACTATGCAGCCATCAAAAGAAATGAGATCTTGCATTTGCAACGACATGGATGGAACTAGACTGTATCATGCGTAGTGAAATAAGTCAATCGGAGAAAGACAACTATCATATGATCTCCCTGATATGAGGATGTGGAGATGCAACATGGGGGGTTAGGTGGAGAGGAGAAGAATAAATGAAACAAGATGGGATTGGGAGGAAGACAAACCATAAGTGACTCTTAATCTCACAAAACAAACTGAAGGTTACTGTGGGAAGGGGGGGTTGGGAGAGGGGGAGGGGGGTTATGGACATTGGGGAGGGTATGTGCTATGGAGAGTGCTGTGAAGTGTGTAAACCTGGTGATTCACAGAACTGTACTCCTGGGGATAAAAATACTTTATATGGTTTTAAAAAAATAAATAAATAAAAAATTAAAAAAAAAGATTTTGCACATGCCAGGCATGTTAGGGGCTTCATAAATATCTGTTACATAAGTGAATGAATAATAAAATGAATGAGTATATGAAGAAACACATATATTTAACTTCCAAAAAAAAACAAACAAACAAAAAACAAAAAACACCCAGATTAGGAGAAAACTGCATGGTCAATGAGGCTTCCCCACATAACTTAATCCAACCCAACAGTAATACACATTCTGTCCCTCAGTATGAGCCAAAATCTACAGTCAGCCAGCCACATAGCTGGTCCCAGAGCCAGCAGATCAGACCTACCATGACCCTAGTCCTCAAAGCTAAAACTAGATTGGATTTTCAGGCATCCATCCCAGAGCCCTGCTCTCGAATCTGTCCATATGGGGACCCCTGAGCCATACAACAGGATTCCAACTCTCACCAAGAATGAAATCATTCTATTTGGAGCTGTGCAAATTCCCCAGTAGGAGATACCTTCATGGCCCCAGGTGGACACCCACATATTCTGCTGGCCTAGTGGACACAAATTCAAGTCTGGTCTGAGGTAATGCCTGATGCTCATCCTAACTTAAGAATCTGGAGAGCTCACTTCAGCATCTGCAGATAGGGAATCCATGCCCTATACCCTAACCATAAACTGAGCTTGTGCTTTCAGAATTCCATTCCTTTAATCCTGGAATGGAAGGCATCCAGACTGGGGAGTCCGCAGCCACCACTCAGGACTCTCCCTGCCCTCCAGAGGTAAACTGTGCCCTAAGTAGCTGCACAAAACCCCTCGATTAGGGCAAACGTGCATGGCCCCTGATGTCACCCCACTTTCCTTCCACACCCTGGACACTAATATGCAGTCTGACACAACTTGAGTTCTGCCCTCCAATCAGCCACTGGAGGGGCGCCTGGGTGACTCGGTGGGTTAAAGCCTCTGCCTTTGGCTCAGGTCGTGATCCCAGGGTCCTGGGATCGAGCCCCACATCAGGCTCTCTGCTCAATCATCCACTGGAATACCTGGCCTGGATCCACCAGATCGGACCTGTTATGTCCCTGGGCCCTGAACCTAACCCTAGGTTGGTGTTTCAGACATCCATTCAGAGAGCCCTCCTCTCGAATAACACCATACGGGGGACCCCTGAGAAACAGAACAGAAGTTCTCCTGCCACACCCCCCCAAAGGAAACTTTGGTTTTTGGAGCTTTGTAAAAAGACATGGCAGAAACCTGCCTTGTGTCTGGGGCCATGGCCACTTTTACAGGCCATCCTGGACACAAACACCCATTAGGACCCTAACAAATCGGCATGGGTATCTCGCCCCAGAGCCTGGATTTAAGGCTTGCCTTGCCATTAGGACCAAATCCAAAACCTACGCTGGGTTTTCAGGCATTCATACCTGAAACCCTATTCTCGAATCCCTCCATATGGGGGAAACCTGATTCCTAAAACAACACAGCACCTACCGCCCAGATTAGACCAAGCTATTGGGAAGTGCCAAAAACCACCAAGTGGGAGAAATCTCCTTGCCCCCATGAGACTAAACCTACAATCAGCAGATCTAATTGACACAAACTCCAGCCTGAGCAACATCCTGACAATTGCCTTAACCTCAGATTCCCCAGAGTTTGCCTCAGTGTCCACACGTTGGTTCTGCCATACCCTATGCCCTAACCCTACCCTATCTTGGTATTCAGGCCTCCATCCAAAGAGTCCTGGCCCACATGCCCTCCAGATAGGGTACGCTGGAGTCACATCACAGGACTCTTCCTGCACTCCAGAAGGGAAACGTGCCCTGTGGAGTTGCACACAACCCACAGATAGGGAGAAAGATGCACAAAACCCCAAAGCCACCCTTATTTTCAGAAGCTGAACCTGGAAACTAAAACACATTCTGTCCCAGAAATTGAGCCCTGACCTCCAGTCAACCACCCACGAGACTTGCGCCAGAGTCAGCAGATCAGACTGGCCATTCCCCTAGGCGCTAATCATAACAATAGGTTGCATTTTCAGGCATTGATCTCCAGAGTCTTTCTCTAAAATCCCTCCCCATGGGGAACCCCTGAGCCAACAAACTGAACTACTCTTGCCCTCCAAGAAGCTTTCTGGAGTTGTTTATCCCTCAAAGTTGGGCGAAACCCTCATTGTCCTAGAGGCCACACCCATTAATATTGGTCGCCTGAGACACCAACACACAGTGTGACCCTTACCCTGAGTCCCATTTTCAACACATCGCCATGGGTAGATCTGTGCAGAGCCAGGATCAAAGGCCTGCAATGCCACTAAGACCTAATCCTAACCATACAGGGAGCCCTGGGCCATAAACCAGGACAGGACATATTCCCCAGAATAGACCAAGCTATTTTTTAACTATGCAAATATCCCAGAGTGGGATAAAATTCCATTTCCCAGTGAGGCCACTCCCAGATTCGATGGATCTCATGGACACAAACTCCATCCTCAGCGACCTCCTGACACTCACCTTAACCTCATATCCCAGGGAGCATTCCTCAGCAACTGTATATTAGCCCTGCCATGTCCTAGGCCCTAACCATACCCCTAGATTGGCTTCACAGACTTCCATCCTCACAGCCATGGTCTACAATCCCTCCAGATAGGAAACACCAGAGCCAAACCACAAGATTCTCCTTTCCCTCCATATGCAATACATGCCCTATAGAGCTGCATGCTATCCCCAGATTAGGAGAAAGTTGCATGATAATCCTCAGCCGCCCACAGTTGCCGAAGCCGACCCTGGACACTAATACACATTCCGTCCCTAAACCTGAGCTGCGACCTCCAGTCAGCACCCAGGTAGCTGGCGCCAGAGTCGGCAGATTGGACCCCCCATGCCCCATGCCCTAAGCCTAACACTAGGTTGACCTTTCAGGCATCCATAAACAGAGCCCTGCTCTGGAATCCCTCCATTTGGAAGACCCTAGAGCCATACAACAGGACTCTACCTGTCCTCCTCATGGAAACCATACTATTTGGAGCTGTAAAAAACCCCCTTAGCTTTAGATCCCTCCAAGCCCAGCAGGATACCCACATATTCAGTGGCCCTAGGATACACATTATAGTCTCAGCGAATGCCTGACACCCTAACTTCAGAATCTGGAGTGCTCACCTCAGCATATGCAGATAGGGCATCCATGCCTTATACCCTAACCATAGACTGAGCTTGGGCTTTCAGAATTCTGTCCCTTGACTCCTGGAACAGAAGTCCTCAAGATTGGGACTCCATAGCCACACCAGGACCCTCCCTGCCCTCCAGATAGGAACTGTGCCCTATGGAACTGCACAAAACCCCTAGATTAGGGGAAACATGCAGTGCCCCCAATCCCACCCATATGCGTATGCCATCCTGGATACTACTGCGCAGTGTGACACCCTGAGTCCCGTCCCCCAACCAGCCACCGAGATGGCTGTCCCAAGAGCTAGGAGATCGGACCTGTCATGCCCTAGGCCCTTATGCTAAACCTAGGCTGGGTTATCAGCATCCATACCCAGAGCCCTTCTCTCAAATCCCTCCACATGGGGGACCCTGTAGCCACAAAACAAAACCTCTCTACCCCCAAAAGGAAACCATTTCTTTTGGAGCTATATAAAACCCTCAGGGATGGCAGAAAACTGTGTTGCCCCTGAGGCCACGCCCACTTTTGCAGGCCATCCTGGACACAAATACCCATTGGGACCCATAGCCTGAGCAGCATTTTCAACAAAGCCACATGGGTACCCCTTCCCAGAGTCAGGATCTAAGGCCTGCCATGCCACTAGGACCAAATCCAAAACCTAGGCTAGGTTTTCAGGTATCCATATGCAGAACTCTGCTCTGGAATCCCTCCACAAGGGGGAAACCTGATTCCTAAAACAACACAGCACCTACCCCCCAAGATAGTTCAAGCTGTTTGGAACTGCACAAAAACCGCTGAGTGGGAGAAAACTCCTTGTCCCCATGAGGCTAAACCTACATTCGGCATATCTCACTGACACAAACTTCAGTCTGAGCAACATCCTTACAAGTGCCTTAACTTCAGTTTCTCTGGAGTTTGCCTCAGTGTCCACATATTGGGCCTGCCATGCCCTAGGCCCTAACCCTAGCTCTAGCTAGTTCCTCAGGCCTCTGTCCAGAGACTCCTGGTCGGCAAGTCCTCCAGTTAGGGTACATTGGAGCCACAGCACAGGACTCTTCCTGCTTGCCAGAAGGAAAACGTGCCCTATGGAGTTGCATGCAACACACAGATTAGGAGAAAGCTGCACAAAACCCCAAACCCATCCTCCTTTACAGAATCTAGCACTGGATACAAAAACACATTCTGTCCCTCAACCTAAGACCCAACCTCCAGTCAGCCACTCACGTGGCTGGCACCAGAGTCAGCAGATCAGACTGGCCATTCCCTTAGGCGCTAATTGTAACAATAGGTTGCATTTTCAGGCATCCATCCCCAGAGCCCTTCTCTCAAATTTCTCCACATAGGGGACCACTGAGCCACAAAACAGAACTCCTCTTGCCCCCCAGAAGCTTTCTAGAGTTATGTAAATCCACCTGAGTTGGGTGAAACCTGCATTGCTCCTGAGACCACACCCATTAATTCTGGCTGCCCAGGACAGAAACACCCATTGTGACTCCTTGCCTGAGCGCCATTTTCAATACAGCCCCATGGATATCTTGTACCAGAGCCAGGATCAAAGGGCTGCAATGCCACTATGATCTAATCTTTATTAGATCATATTGGAACATATCCTTAGGTTGTGTTTTCAGGCATCTATACCTGCAGCCCTGATCTCGAATCCCTCCATATGGGGGACAGCTGAGTCATAAGACAGGACAGGGATTGTTCCCTAGAATAGACCAAAATGTTTTTTAAATATGCAAAAATCCCAGAGAGGGATAAAACTCAATGTCTCCATGAGGCTAGTCCCAGATTCGACGGATCTCATGGACACAGAATCCACCTGAGCGACCTCAACTCAGGGTAGGAGAATCCTGCATGCCCCCTGAGGCACCAAAACGTTCCCAGGTCTTCGTGGACACATACCTACATTGCAACACATCAGCATGAGCCTCCATTTCAACTCAGCCACTTGGGTAGCTCGCCCCAGAGGCAGCAGATTGAACCTGCCTTGTTCCTTGGTGCCAATAAGAGCGCGAGGTGGGGTTTCCAAGCATCCGTATGTAGAGCCCTGCTCTCATATATTTCCATATGGGCGACACTTGGGCCATCAAACAGGACGTCCCCAGTCTCACAGAAGGAAATCTTGCTTTTTGGAGCAGCTCACAACCCACAGAGTGGGAAACTTCCTTGGTCTCATGAGGCCACCCCTCCAATGCACAGTCATCATGGACATAAGCACGAGCCTGAGCAAAGGTCTGACACTCGCCCTTAATTCAAATTCTGGAAATCTCAATTCAGCCTCTGTAGATTCAGCCTGCCATGCCCTAGGCCATAAACCTAACTCTGGCTTGTGTTTTCAGACCTCCATCCTCACACTCCTGGCCCACAAGTCCTCCAGACTGGGAATTCTGGAGCCACAATGCACCAGAGCCTTCCCATGAGAAGGAAAAAGTGACCTATGGGACTGCCTAAACCCCAAATGAGGATAAACCTGCATAGCCCATGGTGGCACCCCAATTTCATAGGCCACCCTCTGCACTAATGCTCTGTCTGACACAGCCTGAGCCCAGACCAGCCATCATCCACCCAGACAGCTGGCTGTGTATCCAACAGATTGGACCTGCCATGGCCCTAGGCCTTCATATATACCCATCCAGAGTTTTCAGGCATCAGTCCCCAGACATTATCTCAAATACCTGCATATGGGGGAACATGATGCACAAAACAGAAATCCTCCTTCCCAATGGCAGTGAACCTTGCTGTTCGGATGGGTTTCAAACTCTCAGAGTGGCAAAAACCTGCATGGCCTATGTGGCCACGTGATGTTTAGGGGCCGCCTTGTGCACAAACTCGCATTGTGACCCTCAGCCTGATCCCTATTGTCAAAAAAGGGACCTTGGTAACTGGACCAAGAGCTCACATATCAGGCGTGCCAAACCCCTAGCCCCAAATCCTAACCCAAATTGGGGTTTTCCAGGCTCCTGTACGGAGAGCCCTGTTCTGGATTCCCTCTTTTTGGGAGACCCCTGAGACAGAAAACAGGACTCCATCTTACGCCCAGAGTGACACCAAATTCTTGGGAGCCAGGCAAAATCCCCAGAGAGGGAGAATCTTCCATGGCCCCAAGAAGCCATCCCTACATTCTGTGGCCTTCCTAGAAACAAAATCCAGAGACAAAAGCCTGAGCTACCACCTCACACTTGCCCTAATTTCAGATCCCGAGAAGCTCCCCTCAGGGGCTACAGATCAGGACTGCCATCTCTCAGTTCTAATCCTAACCCGAATTTGTGTTTTAACACTTCTGTCTCTAGAGCCCTTGCCAACAAACCCTCCAGGCCTCCTGGGCCACATCTCAGGAAGGAAATTGTACCCTTTACAGTTGCCAAAACCATCCAGATTAGGATAAAACTGCAAGGCTCCTGAGGCCACCCCAATTTCGTAGGCTGCTCTTGATAAAACTGTGTAGTCGGACACACCCTATGCAGAGACTTGCAGTCAGACACGCAGGTAGATGGCCCCAGAGACAGAAGATTGAATATGACATACCCATAGGCAGTAATCTGCACCCTTGCTTAGGATTTCAGTCAACTGTGCCCAGAGGGCTGGTCTTAAATACCAACATATGGGGGGTCCCAGTGGCCTAAAAAGGAACATTTGTCCCCAGAAGGAAACCTTGCTATATGGAGCTGTGTCAAACCCTCAGGGGAGGAGAATCCTGCATGTCCCATGAGCCACTGCCACATACCAAGGTGTCCCTGGACACAAACACTCATTGTTACTCCATTTCAACTCAGCCCCCTGGGTACCTTGCCCCAGAGGCAGCGATAGAACCTGCTTTGTTCCTAGTCGCCAATGGGATCATGAGGTACGGTTTCCAGGCATCTATACATACAGCCTGCTCTCAAATTCTTTGGCATGGTGGAAATTTGGGCCTGGAAACAGGACACTCCCAGTCTCGCAGAAGGAAACCTTGGTGTCTAAAGCACCTCAGAACCCCACGAGTGGGAAAATCTCCATGGCCTCATAAGGCCACCACTCCATGTAGCAGCCATCATGGACACACAAACTCTAGCCTGAACAAACATCTGACATTCGCCCTTACTTCACATGCTGGAGATCTTGATTCAGACTGCAGATTTGGCCTGCCATGCCCTCAGCCCTAAAACTAACCCTAGCTTGTGTTTTCAGAATTCTAACCTCACACTCCTGGCCAACAAGCCCTCCAGATTGGGAATTCTTTTCTTTTTATTATTATTTGTTTATTTACAGCATAACAGTGTTCATTGTTTTGGCATCACACCCAGTGCTCCATGCAGCACGTGCCCTCCCTATTACCCACCACCTGGTTCCTGAACCTCCCACACCCCCGCCCCTTCAAAACCCTCTGGTTGTTTTTCAGAGGCCATAGTCTCTCATAGTTCATCTCCCCTTCCAGTTTACCTCAACTCCCTCTCCTCTCCATCTCTCCATGTCCTCCATGTTATTTGTTATGCTCCACAAATAAGTGAGACCATATAATACTTGACTCTCTCTGCTTGACTTATTTCACTCAGCATAATTTCTTCCAGTCCCGTCCATGTTGCTACAAAAGTTGGGTACAAATCCTTTCTGATGGAGGCATAATACTCCATTGTGTATATATACAACATCTTCCTTATACATTCATCTGTGGAAGGGCATCTTGGTTCTTTCCACAGTTTGGCGACCGTAGCCATTGCTGCAATAAACATTGGGGTACAGATGGTCCTTCTTTTCACTACATCTGTATCTTTGGGGTAAATGCCCAGCAGTGAAATTGCAGGGTCATAGGGAAGCTCTATTCTTAATTTCTTCAGGAATCTCCACACTGTTCTCCAAAGTGGCTGCACTAACTTGCATTCCCACCAACAGTGTAAGAGGGTTCCCCTTTCTCCACATCCTCTCCAACACACGTTGTTTCCTGCCTTGCTCCTTTTGGCCATTCTAACTGGTGTCAGGTGGTATCTCAATGTGGTTTTCATTTGAATGTCCCTGATGGCTAGTGATGATGAACATTTTTTCATGTGTCTGATAGCCATTTGATGTCTTCATTGAAGAAGTGTCTGTTCATATCTTCTGCCCATTTTTGGATATGATTATCTGTTTTGTGTGTGTTGAGTTTGAGAAGTTCTTTATAGATCCTGGATATCAACCTTTTGTCTGTACTGTCATTTGCAAATATCTTCTCCCATTCCGTGGGTTGCCTTTTTGTTTGGTTGACTGTTTCCTTTGCTGTGCAGAAGCTTTTGATCTTGATGAAGTCCCAAAACTTCATTTTCACTTTTGTTTCCTTGGCCGTTGGAGACACATCTTTTTTTTTTTAATTTTTTTTTAAATTTATTTATTTGACAGACAGAGATCACAAGCAGACACAGAGGCAGGCAGAGAGAGAGAGAGGGAAGCAGGCTCCCTGCTGAGCAGAGAGCCTGATGCGGGGCTCGATCCCAGGACCCTGAGATCATGACCTGAGCTGAAGGCAGTGGCTTAACCCACTGAGCCACCCAGGCGCCCCTGGAGACATATCTTGAAAGAAGTTGCTGTGGCTGATATCGAAGAGGTTACTGCCTATGTTCTCCTCTAGGATTCTGATAGATTCCTGTCTCACGTTGAGGTCTTTTATCCATTTCTAGTTTATCTTTGTGTATGGTGTAAGAGAATAGTCAAGTTTCATTCTTCTACATATCACTGTCCAGTTTTCCCAGCACCATTTATTGAAGAGACTGTCTTTTTTCCATTGAATATTTTTTCCTGTTTTGTCGAAGATTATTTCACCATAGAGTTGAGGGTCCATATCTGGGTTCTCCACTCTGTTCCACTGGTCTATGTGTCTGCTTTTATGCCAGTACCACGCTGTCTTGGTGATCACAGCTTTGTAGTAAAGCTTGAGATCGGGTAACGTGATGCTGCCACTTTTGTTTTTGTTTTTCAACATTTCCTTAGCAATTCGGGGTTTCTTTTGATTCCATACAAATTTTAGGATTATTTGCTCCAGCTCTTTGAAAAACACCGGTGGAATTTTGATCAGAATGGCATTAAAAGTATAGATTGCTGGGGAGCCTGTGTGGCTCAGTAGGTTAAAGCCTCTGCCTTCAGCTCAGGTCATGATCCCCGGGTCCTGGGATTGAGCTCCACATCGGGCTCTCTGCTCAGCAGGGAGCCTGCTTCCTCCTCTCTCTCTCTGTCTGCCTCTCTGCCTACTTGAAATCTCTGTCAAATAAATAAATAAAATATTAAAAAAAGTATAGATTGCTCTAGGAAGTATAGACATTTTAACAATGTTTATTCTTCCAATCCAAGAGCATGGAACGGTCTTCCATCTTTTTCTGTCTTCTTAAATTTCTTTCAAGAGTGTTCTGTAGTTCCTCGAGTACAGGTTCTTTACCTCTTTGGTTAGGTTTATTCCCAGGTATCTTATGGTTCTTGATGCTATAGTAAATGGAATCAATTCTCTAATTGCCCTTTCTGTATTTTAATTCTTAGTCTATAAGAAAGCCACTGATTTCTGTACATTGACTTTGTATCCTGCCACATTACTGAATTGCTCTATGAGTTCTAGTAGTTTGGGGGTGGAGTCTTTGGGGTTTTCCATATACAGAATCATGTCATCTGCGAAGAGAGAGAGATTGACTTCTTCCTTGCCAATTTGGACACCTTTTATTCCTCTTTGTTGTCGGATTGCCATTGCTAGAACTTCTAATACTATGTTGAACAAGAGTGGTGAGAGTGGGCATCCTTGTCGTGTCCCTGATCTCAATGGGAAGGCTGCAAGCTTTTTCCCATTGAGGATGATATTTGCTGTGGGTCTTTCATAGATAGATTTTATGCAGTTCAGGAATGTTCCCTCTATCCCTATACTTTGAAGCGTTTTCATCAGGAACGGATGCTGGATTTTGTCAAATGCTTTTTCTGCATCAATTGAGAGGACCATGTGGTTCTTCTCTCTTCTCTTATTGATTTGTTCTATCACATTGATTGATTTGCGAATGTTGAACCAACCTTGCAACCCAGGGATGAATCCCACCTGGCCATGGTGGATAATCTTTTTAATGTGCTGCTGGATGCTGTTTGCTAGGATCTTGTTGAGAATCTTTGCATCCATATTCATCAGTGATATTGGTCTGAAATTCTCCTTTGTGGTAGGGTCTTTGCCTGGTTTGGGGATCAGTGTAATGCTGGCTTCATAAAAAGAGTCTGGAAGTTGTCCTTCTGCTTCAATTTTTTGGAACAGCTTCAGGAGAATTGGTGTTATTTCTTCTTTGAAAGTTTGGTAGAATTCCCCAGGGAATCTGTCTGGTCCTGGGCTCTTGTTTTTTGGGAGGTTTTTGATCTTTGCTTCAATCTCGTTACTAGATATTGGTCTATTCAGGTTGTCAATTTCTTCCTGGTTCAATTTTGGGAGTTCATAGTTTTCCAGGAATGCATCCATTTCATCTAGGTTGCTTAGCTTATTGGCATATAACTGTTGGTAATAATTTCTGATGATTTTTTCTATTTCCTTGGTGTTAGTTGTGATCTCTCCCTTTTCATTCATAATTTTATTAATTTGGGCTTTCTCTCTTTTCTTTTGGGTTAGTGTGGCCAATGGTTTATCGATCTTATTGATTCTTTCAAAAACCAGCTTCTAGTTTCATTGATACGTTCTACTGTATCTCTCGTTTCTACCTCATTGATCTCTGCTCTAATCTTGATTATTTCCCATCTTGCATGTGGAGTTGGTTTGATTTGTTGTTGATTCTCCAGTTCTTTAAGGTGTAGAGACAGCTGGTGTATTCTGGATTTTTCAATGTTTTTGAGGGAGGCTTGGATGGCTATGTATTTCCCCCTTAAAACAGACTTTGCTGTATCCCATAGGTTTTGGACGGAAGTGTCTTCATTCTCATTGGTTTCCATGAATTGTTTAAGTTCATCTTTGATCTCCTGGTTGATCCAAGCAATCTTAAGCAAGGTGGTCTTTAGCTTCCAGGTGTTTGAGTTCCTTCCGAACTTTTCCTTGTGATTGAGCTCCAGTTTCAAAGCATTGTGGTCTGAGAATATGCAGGGAATCATGTCAGTCTTCTGGTATCGGTTGAGTCCTGCTTTGTGACCCAGTATGTGGTCTATTCTGGAGAAGGTTCCATGTGCACTTGAGAAGAATGAGTATTCTGTTGTTTTAGGGTGGAATGTTCTGTATATGTCGATGAGGTCCATCTGGTCCAAAGTTTCATTCAATGCTCTTGTTTCTTTATTAATTTTCTGCTTCGATGATCTGTCTATTTCTGAGAGAGGCGTATTAAGATCTCCTCCTATTATTGTATTCATGTCAATATGACTCTTTATCTTGATTAATAGTTTTCTTATGTAATTGGGTGCTCCCATATTGGGGGCATAGATATTCACAATTGTTAGATCATCTTGGCAGATAGTCCCTTTAAGAATGATGTAGTGTCCTTCTGTATCTCTGACTACAATCTTTAGTTTAAAATCTAATTTATCTGATATGAGAATCGCTACCCGCCTTCTTTTCAGGCCCATTGGCATGAACCATGTTTCTCCATCCCTTCACTTTCAGTCTGGGTGTATCCTTAGGTTCAAAATGGGTCTCTTGTAGACAACATATGGATGGGTCCTGTCGTTTTATCCAATCTGCAACTCTGTGTCGTTTTATGGGCGCATTTAGGCCATTCACATTGAGAGTGATTATTGAGAGATAGGTTTTTATTGACATCATGTTGCCTTTGAAGTCTTTCTGTCTGTAGATTGTTTCTATATTTCTGTTCAATGATATTCTTAGGATTTTTTCTCTTTTATAAGACCCCCCTTAATATTTCCTGCAGTGTTGGCTTGGTGGCTGCATAGTCTTTTAAGCCTTGCCGGTCTTGGAGACTCTTTATCTCTACATCCATTTTAAATGTCAGTCTTGCTGGATAGAGTATTCTTGGTTGCATATTCTTCTCATTTAGTACTCTGAATATATTTTGCCAGCCTTCCCTGGCTTGCCAGGTCTCTGTGGAAAGGTCTGATGTTATTCTAATGGGTTTTCCTCTGTATGTAAGGAGCCTCTTTGCCCTAGCTGCTTTTAAGAGGGTCTCTCTTGAAACATAGTTCCTCATTCTAACTATAAGGTGTTGTGAGGACTTTCGAGAATCTAAAATCTTGGGAGGAAATCTCTCTGCCTCTAGTACATGAACGTTGTTTCCATTCATGAGATTGGGAAAATATTCATAGACAACTTCTTCCACTATATCTTCTAGACTTCTTTCTTTTTCCTCCCCTTCAGGGATTCCAATAATTCTGACATTGGAACGTTTCATGGCATCGTTTATTTCCCTGATTCTGTTTTCGTGGCTTCTGAGCTGTTTGTTCCAGGCTTCCTCCTGATCCTTTTTCTCTATCTGTTTGTCCTCCAGATCACTAATTCTATCTTTTGTCTCAGTTACCCTAGCTTTTAGAGAATTTAGATTAGATTGGAACTCATTGAGAGCATTTTGAACATCATCCCTGGTGGCTTTCAGTTCTTCCCTAATCAATTTGGTTTGGTCATCCATGGCTTTCTCCAACCTAGCTATTGCCTGGATAATTGTTAGTCTGAATTCCTTTTCTGACATATTGTCTATGTCGACAGCCATTAGCTCTGTTGCAGAAGGCCCATCCTCTGTATTTTTCTTCTGTTGGGTATTCCTCCTCCTAGTCATTTTGGAAAGAGATGACTGAACAGATGCAGCTGGACTGATCGATTGTGGTGCAGTCAAGGTGCACCCTGGAACGCTTCTGTGCAATCAGGATTCCCCACCCAAATGAGAGAAAAAAGAAAAGAAAAAGAAATAGAGAAGAAGAAAGAAAAAAAAGGGGAAAGGAAAAAGGAAAAAAAAAAGAGAGAGAGAGAGAGAGATAGGAAAAAAAGGGAAGATAAAAGAGAAGACTCAGCCCAAATGGGCCACAAGGTAAGATTTATGAAGTATACAAACAAAAACAAACAAAAAGACTGATAAATGTATATGACAAGAGAAAAAAAACATATATATAAGCAAAAAAAAAGGGAAGAACCTCATCAGAAAGAACCCCAAGTATAAGATGTATATATTATCAGGACAAACACAAATTCACAGAAACACTGACAGAAGGAAAAATTGGGAGAGTGGTTATAAATTCTCAGTGTGGGTGAGGAAGGTTATTTTGATTCTTCCTGAAGGTATCTTGATGTTTTTGTTAAGGGACTCAACTTTCCTAAGTTACAGGGGGATTAGAAACTGGTTTGCCTATAGGGGTAGCATTGATTGGGGAAAGTGGATTACCTTGAAGTTTAACTCTACATAGTAGAAAATAAAAATTAAAAAAGAATAAACTAGACTAAACTAAGTTAAAATTAAAAAAAGAATTAAAAAATAGAAAAGCAAAAGAAAAACACGGGTATATGTATCAAAAAGTTCAGGTTAGAAGTTTATTAAAGAATTTGATGTACTGGACATCTCAGTGTGGTGGTAAATAGGTTAAAAAATTATCTGTATGTATAAAAAAAAGAACCAGAATATTGGTAAGGAGTTAAAAATAAAAGCTGTATTTATGAAGTAGTGGTTGTTGTTCTCTTGTAGTCTTTTTTTTTTTTTTCTTCCTTCCTGGTTGGTTTTCTGGGGGAGGGGCCTGCCACGTGGGTTTTCAGACAATGATGTTCCTGAGTTAGGTCCTCCCGCTCCCCTCAATGGGGTGAGCTCTTTTTTTTTTCAGGAAACTGTTTTTTTCAGCCTTTTGTTCTCTGGGGGGTTTTATGTTCTTTCATCTGCTTTCTCTCGCCTTGACAGCTTTTGATGGTTTTTGGAGGTTTAGAGGAGAGCAAACAGCACCCCAACCTCCCTCTCAGAGAGAAGCCTCAGACTGTTTTGCAAAAGCTGCTGGCAGAGTCGGTTCTGAGTCCCTGTCCCTGGGGATGCAGGACCTCCTCATTGTACCCAAAACCAGGGCAGCGGTGGCTGTCTAGGCAGCTCCAGACCGCCAGAGAGGTTCCGAGCAGAGATCGCACACTGAGATTTTCCCGCTGTCCCGGGCTGGGAATGTCTGGTTTTTCCGGATGCCAGAGCTCCAGGCTAGCGCCTATGAACACGTATCCCAAGGGAGGGTATGGGACACGCGCGTTTCAGGATTGCTGTCTGGCCAGACTCCCACCCCTCACGGGAGCCAGTTCCCACTTGTTCTCGGGCGCGCTGGCGTTCAGGTGCACTGGCGGCTCAGGGACGGAGACCTGATTTCTCCGCCACACTCTCTCTGGCTCCGCATCAGGGGAGGCTGTCCTGGGTCCGGGGACTTGGGTCCCTGACCCTAACCGCCCAGGTTCCCACTATTACCCCCCGCGATCCTTTGCTCTTTGTTTTTTGAGTGCTTTCAACCAGACTCCAAGTTAATGCTGGTGCCCAGACGCAGAGCACTCTCGTGTTGGGGTATTACTTTCCAATTGGTCACCTCTGGTGGCTCCCTCCCCCTTTTGTTTATCTTCTGATATCAGTCCGATGCTCCCAGTCTGCTTTACCTGCCACTGGCGTCTTCTGCTCCTGTAGAGATCCAGAGGTGTATAATTCTGATCTCAGGCTGATTTCATGGGTGGTCGGAGTTCTTTGGTAGGTAATCAGCTCACTTTAGGGTACAGGTTGAAATGGTGCCTCCTCCTACTTTCCCGCCATCTTGACTCCCCCCTCTTTTCATATACTTTTAATAGTCTTTTTGTTTGTCTGTTTTTGTTTGTATAATTCATAAATCTTACCTTGGCCCATTTGGGCTGAGCCTTCTCTTTTATCTTCCCTTTATTTCCTCTCTCTCTTTTCCCTTTAATTTTCTCTATTACTTTTTCTTTTCTTTTTTCTCTCATTTGGGTGGAGAATCCTGATTGCACAGAAGCTTTCCAGGGTGCACCTTGACGGCATCACAGTCAATATATCCAGCTGCATCTGTTCAGTCATCTCTTACCAAAATGACTAGGAGGAGGAATGCCCAACAAAACAAAAATACAGAGGATAGACCTTCTGCAACAGAGGTAAAGGCGATCGACATAGACAATATGTCGGAAAAGGAATTCAGGCTAACAATTATCCAGGCAATAGCTAGGTTGGAGAAAGCCATGGATGACCAAACAGAATTGATTAGGGCAGAACTGAAAGCCACCAGGGATGATGTCCAAAATGCTCTCAATGAGTTCCAATCTAACCTAAATTCTCTAAAAGCTAGGGTAACTGAGACAGAAGACAGAATTAGTGATCTGGAGGACAAACAGATAGAGAAAAAGGATCAGGAGGAAGCCTGGAACAAACAGCTCAGAAGCCACGAAAACAGAATCAGGGAAATAAATGATGCCATGAAATGTTACAACACCAGAATTATTGGAATCCCTGAAAGGGAGGAGAAAAAAAGAAGTCTAGAAGATATAGTGGCACAAGTTGGCTATGAAAATCTTCGCAATCTCACGAATGGAAACAGCGTTCATGTACTAGAGGCAGAACGGTTTCCTCCCAAGATTTTAGATTCTCAAAATCCTCCCGACACTTGATAGTTAGAATGAAGAATTAAAATTCTAGACAAACTCTCCTGAAAGCAGCTAGGACAAAGAAGCTCCTTACATACAGAGGAAAGCCCATTAGAATAACGTCAGACCTGTCCACAGAGACCTGGCGAGCCAGGAAGGGCTCGCAAAATGTATTCAGAGTACTAAATGAGAAGAACATGCAGCCCAGAATGCTTTATGCAGGAAGGCTGACATTCAAAATGGATGGAGAGATAAAGAGTTTCCAAGACTGGCAAGGCTTAAAAGACTATGCAACCACCAAGCCGACACTGCAGGAAATATTAAGGGGGGTTCTAAAAAAGAGAAAATATCCCAAGAATATCATTGAACAGAAATATAGAGACAATCTACAGACTGAAAGACTTCAAAGGTAACACGATGTCAATAAAAACCTATCCATCAATAATCACTGTCAACGTGAATGGCCTAAATAGGCCCATAAAATGACACAGGGTTGTAGATTGGATAAAACAACAGGACCCATCCATATGTTGTCTACAAGAGACCCATTTTGAACCTAAGGATACACACAGACTGAACGTGAAGGGATGGTGCAGCATCTTTCATGCCAGTGGGCCTCGAAAGAAGGCTGGGGTAGTGATTATAATATCAGATAAATTAGATTCTAAACTAAAGACTGAGGTCAGAGATACAGAAGGACAGTACATCATTCTTAAAGGGGACTATCCACCAAGATGATCTAACAATTGTAAATATCTATGCCCCCAATATGAGAGCAGCCAATTACATAAGAAAACTATTAATCAAGATAAAGAGTTATATTGATATGAATGCATTAATAGTAGGAGATCTTAACACGCCTCTGTCAGTAATAGAAAGATCATCAAGGAAGAAAATCAATAAAGAAATAAGTGGATTGAATGAAACATTGGATCAGATGGACCTCATAGACATATACAGAACATTCCACCATAAAACAACAGAATACTCATTCTTCTCAAGTGCCCATGGAACCTTCTCCAGAACAGACCACATACTGGGTCACAAAGCAGGACTCAACCGATACCAAAAGACTGGCATTATTCCCTGCATATTCTCAGATCACAATGCTTTGAAACTGGAGCTCAATCACAAGGAAAAGTTCGGAAGGAACTCAAACACCTGGAAGCTAAAGACCACCTTGCTTAAGAATGCTTGGATCAACCAGGAGATCAAAGATGAACTTAAACAATTCATGGAAACCAATGAGAATGAAGACACTTCGGTCCAAAACCTATGGGATACAGCAAAGGCGGTTCTAAGGGGGAAATACATAGCCATCCATGCCTGCCTCAAAAAAAAACTGAAAAATCCAGAATACACTAGCTGTCTGTACACCTTAAAGAACTGGAGAATCAACAACAAATCAAACCAACTCCACAGGCAAGAAGGGAAATAATCAAGATTAGAGCAGAGATCAATGAGGTAGAAACGAGAGATACAGTAGAACGTATCAATGAAACTAGAAGCTGGTTTTTTGAAAGAATCAATAAGAGCGAGAAACCTTTGGCCACACTAATCCAAAAGAAAAGAGAGAAAGCCCAAATTAATAAAATTATGAATGAAAAGGGAGAGATCACAACTGACACCAAGGAAGTAGAAACAAACATCAGAAAATATTACTAACAGTTATATGCCAATAAGCTAAGCAACCTAGATGAAATGGATGCATTCCTGGAAAACTATAAACTCCCAAAACTGAATCAGGAGGAAAGTGACAACCTGAATAGACCAATATCCAGCAACGAGATTGAAGCAGTGATCAAAAACCTACCAAAAGAACAAGAGCCCAGGACCTGATGGATTCCCTGGGGAATTCTACCAAACTTTCAAAGAAGAAATAACACCAATTCTCCTGAAGCTGTTTCAAAAAATTGAAGCAGAAGGAAAACTTCCAGACGCTTTTTATGAAGCCAGCATTGCCCTGATCCCCAAACCAGGAAAAGACCCTGCCAAAAAGGAGTATTTCAGACCAATATCACTGATGAAAATGGATGCGAAGATTCTCAACAAGATCCTAGCAAACAGGATCCAGCAGCACATTAAAAAGATAATCCACCATGACCAGGTGGGATTCATCCCTGGGTTACAAGGATGGTTCAACATTCACAAATCAATCAATGTGATAGAACAAGTCAATAAAAGAAGAGAGAAGAACCACATGGTCCTCTCAATTGATGCAGAAAAAGCATTTGAAAAAATCCAGCATCTGTTCCCGATTAAAGCGCCTCAAAGTATAGCGATAGAGGGAACATTCCTGAACTCAATAAAATCTATCTATGAAAGACCCACAGCAAATATCATCCTCAATATGGAAAAGTTTGCAGCCTTCCCATTGAGATCAGGAACACGACAAGGATGCCCACTCTCACCACTCTTGTTCAACATAGTATTAGAAGTCCTAGCAACGGCAATCAGACAACAAAGAGAAATAAAAAGTATCCAAATTGGCAAGGAAGATGTCAAACTCTCTCTCTTCACAGATGACATGATTCTTTATATGGAAAACCCCAAAGACTCCACCCCCAAACTACTAGAACTTGTACAGCAATTCAGGAACGTGGCATGATCCAACGTCAATGTACAGAAATCAGTGGCTTTCTTATACACTAACAATGAAAATACAGAAAGGGAAATTAGAGAATCAATTCCATTTACTATAGCACCAAGAACCATAAGATACTGGGAATAAACCTAACCAAAGAGGTAGAGGACCTGTACTCGAGGAACTACAGAACACTCATGAAAGAAATTGAAGAAGACACAAAAAGATGGAAGACCATTCCCTGCTCTTGGAACTGAGGAATAAACATTGTTAAAATGTCTATACTGAAAAAAAAAAATGTCTATACTGCCTAGAGCAATCTATACTTTTAATGCCATTGCAATCAAAATTCCACCGGTATTTTTCCAAGAGCTGGAGCAAATAATCCTAAAATTTGTATGAAATCAGAAGAGACCCTGAATTGCTAAAGAAGTGTTGGAAAACAAAAACAAAACTGGCGGCATCACGTTACCCGATTTCAAGCTTTACTACAATGCTGTGATCACCAAGACAGCGTGGTACTGGCGTAAAAAGACACATAGACCAGCGGAACAGAGTAGAGAGCCCAGATATGGACCCTCAACTCTATGGTCAAATAATCTTCCACAAAACAGGAAAAAATATACAGTGGGAAAAGACACTCTCTTCAATAAATGGTGCTGGGAAACTGGACAGCTATATGTAGTAGAATGAAACTCGACCATTCTCTTACACTGTACACCAAGATAAACTCAAAATGGATAAAAGACCTCAATGTGAGACAGGAATCCATCAGAATCCTAGAGGAGAACATAGCAGTAACATCTTCGATATCAGCCATAGCAATTTCTTTCATGATATGTCTCCAAAGGCAAAGGAAACAAAAGCAAAAATGAACTTTTGGGAATTCATCAGGATCAAAAGCTTCTGTGCAGCAAAGGAAACAAGTAAACAAAACAAAAAGGTGTCCCACGGAATGGGAGAAGATATTTGCAAATGAAAGTACAGACAAAAGGTCGATATCCAGGATCTATAAAGAACTCCTCAAACTCAACACACACAAAACAGATAATCATATGAAAAATTGAGTAAAAGATATGAACAGAGACTTCTCCAATGAAGACATACAAATGGCTATCAGACACATGAAAAAATGCTCATCATCGCTAGCCATCAGAGAGATTCAAATTAAAACCACATTGAGATACCACCTGACACCAGTTAGAATGGCCAAAATTAGCAAGACAGGAAACAACATGTTTTGGAGAGGTTGTGGAGAAAGGGGAACCCTCTTACACTGTTGGAGGGAATGCAAGTTGGTGCAGCCACTCTGGAAAACAGTGTGGAGATTCCTCACGAAATTACAAATAGAGCTTCATATGACCTTGCAATTGCACTGCTGGGTATTTACCCCAAAGATACAGATGTAGTGAAAAGAAGAGCCATCTGTACCCCAATGTTTATTGCAGCAATGGCTACGGTCGCCAAAATGTGGAAAGAACCAAGATGTCCTTCAACGGACAAATGGATAAGGAAGATGTGGTCCATATACATGATGGAGTATTATGCCTCCATCAGAAAGGATGAATACCCAAATTTTGTAGCAAATGGACTGGACTGGAAAAGAGTATGCTGAGTGAAATAAGGCAAGCAGAGAGTGTCAAGTATATGGTTTCACTTATTTGTGGAGCATAACAAATAACAGGGAGGACATAGGGAAATGGAAAGGAGAAGGGAGTTGAGGGAAATTGGAGGGGGAGGTGAACCATGAGAAACTATGGACTGTGAAAAACAATCTAAGGGTTTTGAAGGGGTGGTGGGTGGGAAGTTGGGGGAGCCAGGTAGTGGGTATTAAGGAGGGCACGTATTGCATGGAGCACTTGGTGTGGTGCAAAAACAGTGAATTCTGTTATGCTGAAAAGAAATTTTAAAAAGTGGAAAAAAGGATTTTATTTATTTATTTGAGAGAGAGAGAGAGAGAGAGTGAGAGTGAGAGAGATAATGAGTTGGGAGATGGTCAGAGAGAACAGCAGACTCTCCCAGGGAGCTGGGAGCCTCATGTGGGACTGGATCCAGACACCCTGGGATTGTGACCTGAGCTGAAGGCAGTTACTTAAGCAACAGAGCCACCCATGTGGCCCCAATTCCAATTTCTGTGGATTCCTGAGGCACAGACCCACACCATACCTGCTGGGAGTTTGAGGTCTTACAGTGTTTTGTTTGTTTGTTTGTTTTGTTTTGTTTTTGTGGGTTTTTTGGTCTTTTTGTTTGTTTGTTTATTTTATTGTTTCTTTTTTTTTTTCTATTCCCCTCTCAGGAAAGTGAATGCCCAACAAGGCTGTGATTCGGAGTTTAGGGCTACACAGAGCAGAAATCCAGGACTTATCTTTGTGGTTTTCAGCCATTTCTCCCTAACTGAAATCTGGGAACTCTGAAGCATCCAGTCCCTACCTGTTCTTCTTGTGACCCTGGGGATCCTGAGATCATGCTGTCACACCTGGAATTCCACCCCACTTCACCACTTAAACACTTTTAAGCCATAAATTTCCCCCATAGTAGTTGACTCCTAAGTGTTTCAATCAAGCACTTCATTGTCACTAAAAACTTTGCAGTAGGCTCCTTCAGATAGGTGCCTCCCCTTTGCTGTATCCACAGTCATATCACCTGCACAACATATTCCCACCCATGCCACTCAAGCTCTGAAGCTGCTGCAGGCACCACAGTGAGATCCAGAGGTTGCTCTTGAGGTGTTTCAGGATCTTCTTCTGTGGCTAGTGCTGTTGACCCAAGAAGAGAAATTATCATCACCATGATTGACTTTTCATGTCCCTCCTAAATAAAGAAAAAATTTCCCACCACTCAATGTTGTCTGAGTCCATGAAGCAATCCCTGGAAGGTCTGCCCTGATGGCAGGTCATGGGCACAGGGATCTGAGAGCACTCATTACTCCTGGACTACCAGTTGATTGAGACTTGCTCTGTGTGGCATAAGCTGTTCCATCCACCATTCTATATCAGCCACACCCTGTCCTCTTCACCTCAGCAACTCTCCTCCCTCTGTCCCTCCCCTCCTGCTTGTGCTCTTTACCCTCTAATAAAGAATAAAATCCTGGAAAAAATAAATAAAAGATTGACAGTAAAAGTGTACACTTAGGCCTTCAAGACCTGACTGCAAACACCCTCTTTTGTGTATTTCTTTGTCATCTTTCCTCTTGTGCTGATGGCCTCACAGGTGCATGACAACCCAGGGAGTGAGAAGGCCCATGGTGGAGGGACTCTGCATTCCTGAAAGACCACATAAAGGATTTCAGTCTTCTAATCTTAAGAGTCCCCCAGCGTGGTCATGGTGGGAAATCTGTGGTGACATGCTACCAAAATTTGGGGAGTTACTTGATAATTAGCATAATGTAATATACCTACCACATGTTGAAATCACCAAGTTAACTTCGAGAGTTATCAGCCAAAAACCT
Source organism: Meles meles (assembly GCF_922984935.1). Classification (NCBI taxonomy): domain Eukaryota; kingdom Metazoa; phylum Chordata; class Mammalia; order Carnivora; family Mustelidae; genus Meles; species Meles meles. The sequence continues at coordinate 3,798,952 of NC_060068.1, forward strand.
TTAGAAATGACCAAAGAGGCACCTGTCTTCCTCACTCAGTAGGATACTTGATCTCTGGGTTATGAGTTTGAGCCCTACATCAGGCATAGTTTACTTACAAAATTAAAACCAAAAAAAAGGAAAAGAAAAAAGGACTTACACATGAGCAAAATCAATGAGACTCAAACAATGGAGCTGGTCAGTGTTGGGATGGATCCTGCCTCCCATTCATTAAGCCACTGGGCCCTGCACACTCAGGTGGTGCCAGTGCTTATCAGCCAACAAGGTTCTCTGTCTAAGAACTCAGGGTCTAGAGGAGAAGATGGACAAACAAGAAACAAAAATGAGAATGAAAAGAGCAACTGTTCCATAGGAAAAGAACAGGGGACTACAACTAAGTCCTGAGCTCCACCTGGTGAGGGGTATGAGAAGGCTATCCTGAGATGACATTCAAAATTCCTGTGGCAGGAAAAGAAGGAGACAGCCATGCACAAATCTGAGTGCATTCACCCTGGCAGAGGACACCATGGAGCAGAGCATTGGAGGCAGACTTTGATGTTCCCAGAGTGGAGGTTAGAAAGGAGGCCAGGGTGACCAGAGGAAGCTGAGGAGAGAGCAGAGAGGGAGGGTAGGAGGGCCAGGGCCCGGGGCAGTTCGACAGTATCAGTGCCCTTCTCCCCATGCCGTGTGATCACATTTCTACACACTCAGTGGCTGAACCCACAAACACTGTCTCCCGATCTCAGGGGATCAGGAATTCAGCAGTGCTTAGCTGGGGGCTCCTTCCAGAGTCTCTCTCTACATTGGGGCTGTTGACAACACCAAGGGAGGACCTGCTTCACTGAGAACCTGAGCTCACTTAGGGCCATTGGCCAGATACAGCCCATCTCAAAAACCCAAGTTCTTCTGTCTGTTGTTGACCCACAGTGCTAGGCCACATGCATATGTCTGTGTCATGTTTCAACCTAAGGGCTTGTATACCAGTCTGGGGATCTGAGAGAGAACATGGGTCAGAGTCATCATGGGGCTGGGCAATGAGATTTTATAACTAAATCTCACCAGGGACTTTGGGTCATGTTGCCATGTTCTGTGGAATGGAAGTGAATCAGTAAATCCAGACCACACTCAGGGGAGGGGGTTACACAAGGATGTATGCAGAGGATTTGGGGAACCAATGATAGCCCTGAGGGGAGAAGGTGATGATCCCTGCATGGTCCATGCCTTGCCCAGTATCAGACTGGTAGGAAGGCTTACCAGGCATGAATCCAGCTCCTTGAATTTCTTCAAAGTTGGGGTCCTTGTGCACCTAGCCATTCACTGGGTCTATGGAAAATGTTGTCTAGAAGGAAGTGGCTATAGACATGGAAATGGCATCAGGCTGAGGGTGATCATTGATATCCTGGAAAGGAGATATCTATCCATGTTGTTGTCTGAGGAGGACCCCAGGTTATGGCAACCCACTGAATGGACCCCTGTCTACATCACACCCATTGGAAAGGAGGTAATGGCTTGCATCCCAGGACAGACAGTCTCTTAAGTGTAAGCATGCATTCTGACCACCAAGTGTCAAGGCTTCAATCCCTTCTTTAGGGTTTGCATTGAAAATTAGAAGCCCAAGATCTTGTGAAGCTATTACCCACCCGTTGTAGGTGGGGCTGTCATCTTCTGGGACTCCAGAATGTGAGCACTGATGAATACGTGGAGGAGCAAGTGTGCATGTGCACACAAAAACACACAAACTAGTAGGGACTGTGGGGTGGGATCTGACTAGTAGCAGATTCAAAAACTTGATAGGAGGAAAGAAATTTGGTTGGGAGTACTTCCTACATGTGCCACCACTCTTCTAATATCATAGATATTATCCAGCCTATGCTTGTGGATATCTGGACATAAAAGGACATGCTAGAATCATCCGTATTTTACAGAGAACACCATCCCTGTCAGGCACAATGGCTTACCTAGGGTCAAAAACAGGTAAGAATAGAGAGTTGTGTCTGGAACTAGATGTGTTTCCAAGCTGGGGCCCTGGTTGCACCCAGAACTTCCCTGGGGCCCTGTGGAGAGGAGTGTGTTGGTGTCACTGGGTACAGATGTGGCCTTGCATGCAAAAGGGATGAGGAGATGGCAAACCAGAACACTGTTTGCTTAGCTGTCAAACCAGGATTGGAATCCAGCAGTGGATCCCAGGCAGTGATGTCACTTCCTTGATCACAGACCCCAACAAAACTGGGAACCCCTGCAACCAGGCACGCACATTCTAGTGTAGTCCAGTATCAGGGTTACTTGACTAGTAACTTGCTGCTTGCCTACTTTCCAGGGCTCTGGCTTCAAGAAACCCCAGGGGAATAGCTTTTTCACATGCTTCAGACATTGGCCCCAAACCTTGCCCCCAATACCTCAGGGCATTTAGCAGGAGGTGCCATAAGGTACTTAATACTGAGCTGACTAGGCAATGCCCACTCCTATGAACCATCCAAGGGCAGCCCCATCCCTTCCTCTTGAGTTTTAGGGAAATTGGAATATGTGGGGGTTCACAACCATGGGCTCTAGTGGTTTGAGCACAGTGGATACCCTGGTGATCCCTTCTTGTTCACACCAATGTCATGGTGGGCAGGGTGGAAAGAAGATTCCTAAGGTGCCTTGTACCTGTGCCAGAGCCCATCCAAGATCCTGAAACTGTGGCACGTTTATCTCCATGATGGAGGTGTGTGCACACTGGGGAGTGGTGTGTCTGGAATGGAGTGCCCTTGGCTGAAGACAAGCAAAGGCATCCAGACAGGGCTCTGAGCCCTCCTGCCTGGCTGCTGGGCACTGTCTTTACAGAGCTCTACAAAGGCGATGGGGTGACAGCTGAATGATGAGATCCCCTTCGCTACACCTTGCAGGACAAGAAGGTGCCCCACATTGCCAACACAGTCCATCACTGGTTCAAGATGAGTGTGGGAGTTGGGGAGATCCCACTCCCAAGGCGCCAATGCAGAACAAAGTCCCCCACTTCCTAGAAGCCAGCCTGGGCTCCTAGAGTCCTGTTCTCACATGCATCTCTATCTCATCTCTTCCCCAAACTTGCCCTCATGATCCTGCCCATGCCTTGGACAGAAGCAGAGTCATTGTCCACTTATTTATAGGAATATCATTAAAGAGACTTTAAACCATGTCTCATCTCATTTATCTAGAGTCCTTTTGCACTGTGCTGTGCATTTTCCTACCTCGTGCTCCCAGGTTTCCCTATTGGTCCAACAGCTCTTTCCCAAGTTCTGCAAGTCTTGCAAATGATCATGGTGAGTTGGGAGACTTTAATCCAAAGAGATCTTCAGCCCACGGTACTATGTCTCTTGCCCTGCCCTTTTGTTTTGATGGAACACATATTTGGGTCCCCTCCAGGGTCAGGATCAGGGGCTCCACTGCGCTGCACACCATTCCAGAAGGCCAGCCATTTATCACAACCATTGAACACTTTACTGATGCAGGAATTTGATGTGATCCTGTTCTGATGCCAAAGCACAATACTGCATCCTACATCCTTCGTGCCTAATATCCTAAGACATCTCACCTAAAATATCTCTGTGTTCTCAACTTAAGAATGGGATATGTTATCAGAAATCACAGGATTCATGCCATTCATGCAGGGTGGTGCTATCAGTACTCAGCTCACAAAGTTTATTAATTGATTGGTCGATTGATGGATTTGAGAGAGAGGCAGGGAGGGCAGAGTGGGGAGAAGCATGGTGAGAGACAGAATCCTCAAGCAGACAATGCCATATGGGCACAGCCCTATGTGGAGCACAGTCTCAGGACATTGAGAATATGACCTGAACCAAAACCAAGATCCTTGTGATTAATCCATGGAAACACTGAGTCACGTTATTCTTTTTAGGACTGTGGGCTCTCTTGTCCCACCTTTTGCCATTAGTCACTGAGATCTGGGGTGTCAGTCTGCCGTCCAACACCCAATTATCCTGGTGGCTATAGCACTGACTCATGTCTCCTCTGATTCACCTCTTGGTAAAAAATGGCCCAATCAGAAAGAGAAATGAGACTTCCATGCATTTACCAACCAGGACAACACTCTGGAGACAGAAATAGCACACCTGGCACTGCCTCCCTAAGAAGAGATCTAAACTCTGTCTACATGTTCCTGGGTACATACCGAGGCTTTGCCACCACCCAAGAGGTGCTGGACCTCCTATTTGCAAAGTGAGCACCCTGCCCCTAACTGCCAAGTGTGATTTGGCCAATGCCTGGTTGTGAGATTTTGGCATGTCTCCAAACTTTCCCAAGCCTCAGTTTGCTCCTAACTGGGGCAGAGTTTTTATAGGGACTCAGTGGGGACTTGCAGGGAAAGTACATCTGGGTGCCTGCTCCTGTGGAATAGTCTGCTAGATGGCCTGTGGTCACACTTACTTGAGCATTCTCCTGCTCCTCATGATGAAGCCTCTGCCTCATCCTTCACTATCACTATGGTCTTGAACTGGGCTGTTTTGCCATTGAAAGGGACATCTGAGACTCCACCTGGTGTCTGTGTCTGAGTGAATCCAGAGCAGGCATCCCAGGGTGTGACAGGGAGCCAGGCCAACTCAGATATCTGTGATGGGCTTGTTGGGGCCCTTTCATTAATCACACATTCAGGAAGCTCCACTTAGTGGAGACATTTATATAGGAGCTGAATATGATTCCTACACAGAACAGACAGCACCTCAGGGCTGCAGAATAGTTGGGGCTCAGACAATGAGAGGTAGCATCCACAGGACATTCCATGTGATACCCCATGGCCTCCTCTAGGTATAGGTGCATTTTCTCCAGCTATGATGAGGTCAGCAGAGCCCAGGAGAAGTGAAACGTGTGAGTGAGCTTCAGCTCATAAAGAAGGGCCTTCCCTCTCCACCAGGGTAGTGAGGTACTGTGAATTAGAGGGCCTGTTGGAACTTCACCCTCACATCCGTTATTCCTGCTTTAGGGTAAATGTCTGAGAGTTTTTCTGGAAAATGGAAAGGTGTCCTGGGGCGATGTGGTTGGTGTGTGAGCATTGTGGAAAAGCATAGAGTAATGGAGGACAGCTTCAAACCCTAAGAGGGTCATTTTTCATCCCTGCCCCCTCCCTGCCCCCTCCCAGCATTATCTCTACCCCAAATCCAGGACTCTGAACTGAGGATTTAGGAACCATCACACAGCAGTCTGTTAGAACCTGGACACTTGGTGTTCAGAAGATGCTCAGGAGACCCAGTGAGAGGTCAGGGACCACACAACCCACATCCTGTGGGAGATTAGTGTCAGTGGAAGGAGACCTACTCATGGCACCTAGTGAATAAGGCAGCACATGGGCACAGGAGGTAACGTTAGAGGTATTGGGAGGGTCCCGAGAAGGCCTAGCTTGAGACAGAGTACATTGTTCCCTCCTTGGTTGGATCTTTACAGAGCAGTGGTGTGTGCAGTGAGGGTAAATAAGAGGCCAGACACCACTGCTCCCTGGGCACATGCAGTTGAATTCAAGTGGCAAGTGAGCAAAGAGACAGAATGAGGAGTGTGTCCAGCTCCCCTCAGAAGGACAGAAATGCTCACACACACCATTGATCAAGGACTCCCACTCATAATGCCTTTTTGCCAGCCTGCCATCTGTGACCAGGCCTGTTCTGGGAAGCACTGACAGAAAATAGGTGGAGAAGGAGTAGGACTGGTCTCTGACAGGAGCTGGAAATCTGGGGGCCCAGGTTCCCACAGGGTTTCCCTGGGATATTGGTTTAGATGGGTGCCCTGTCCTTTGACTTCTCTGCCAACCTGTCTGTCCTAGGGCCATCTACTCCATCTTGGGCATATGGCTAGAACAATATTCCGGGGAATATTTCCAGCCCCCAGAATTTCCTAGCCTGTATATGCTGCTGGCATACCTGGGTTCAATATGCCAGGCTCAGACCTGGAGTGCTGTGCACAGCTTCTGCTCTCACAGCTGCAACACCTTGAGCCCATAAAGCCAAAGGCTGGGGCTGAGGAGGATTGGGGGTGACTGATGTGGGTCTGAGGAGGAGACAGGGTGGGCCACACTTAGTAAGCCTCCACAGATTGTTATTGGTCTGACAGGAGTGACAGTAGTCTCAGATCCCTGTCCCCATGGGCTTCAGTTGGGCAGACATTCCAAGCATTGGGTCTTGAATGCAGACCACATTGAGTGGTGGGAAAAGTTCCTTTTATGTATGAGGCAAAAGGGAAGTCAATCATGCTGATGATACTTTCTCTTCTTGGAGCTACAGCACCAGCCCTAGAGCAAGGTCCAGATCCACCTCAGGAACCCATCCTAACTCCCACTCTGGCACCCGCTGCACCTTTGGAGCCTGATCTGGCCCACCCATCCCTGCTGCTTTGGCTCACCAGTCAGGAAGAGCAGTGACATCACCTGCCCTGTTGGGGCCAGTGTGGGTGGTAGTCAGGGCTCTAATTCACGCTCCTGAGATAGAAGAGTCAGTGGCCCCTTTGCCTGACTTGGAGGTCCAGCAGGGTCATGTCACTGCTCCTGGAGTTTGTGAACAGACTAAACCACCACCTGCCTCACAGGAGCAACCAGCTTCAGCCCCTGAGCAGAAGCCGGTGCAGGCTGTGGCCACAAACAGTGCCTTCCCTTCCACTGCCATTGCCTTCTTTGTAATATTTGTGTTTTATATACACCTGTAAATGACTTAATAGATTTTCTTCATTAAATAAAGTAGAATTTGAGTATACATAAAATCTTACTCAGATCCTTTTCAGTGTTATATCGACATCTCATTAAGTACATTCAGAATTTGGCACAATCATTTACTGCTACGGCATTTCCATCACAGAGACACCTGTGCTACTAATCGCTCACTGCCCATTCCCTCACCCCAGTCCCTGAAACCACTGCTCTTCTCTCTGTCTCCAGTACGTACCTTACTTGTCTTGGATTTTCATGTGTCTGGAATCCTACAATATCTCCTTTTCTGTCTGTCTGCAGAACATAAGTGTGAATCACATTTTTTAATAAAAATTATACAAATAACATTTTATTACATAGGAATGTTCCTGAAAGAACAAAGATCATGGGAAGCCCCCAATGAACTATTTTCATTATCTGTGATAGGGTTCCCTTTCATAAGGATGTTTTGAAAAGCAGAAACCACAAGAGAAATGTCTGGGTCTGTGAGCCACCTTTCAATTCTTTCATTTTCCTGGATAGACTATGTTTAAACTATTCTAATGGGCATATTATAAAATATTAAAATCATATCTTAAATATTATCATTTATGCTAACATGTTAAGTAATGAAGTAAATAGTTCTTTAGGTTTTATCCAGACTATGTTTATTTAGTAAATAATGATTTAAATATGAAAAAGAAGGCACGTTCCTTCTACCAAGAAATAATCGCTCATAACACACGGTGTCCATCCTCCCTGCCTTTCGTTCTAAGTGTAGTGTATGTGTTTGTGTGCGTGCGCACGCACATGTGTGTGACAGAGTGGGGCAGGGAAGGTTCCAGGGCTGCACTCTTGTTCTACCTGATATCTGCACAGTGGACAGGCACTGTCGCTGCTGTCCCCTTGGGCATTCACAATGGCAGCACTCAGCAACACCATCTGTTGAAAAACTAAGCCATTTCCAATTATTTGACTCTCATACTGTAAGTGATAAGCATGTCTGTGTCCAAAATCTCTGTTTCTTTAGGAATGATTTCTATAAACTCCAATACTAGAACACACATTAACCACATTTTGGGGGGACTGGCTGCTGGCTCCTCTATGCTCTCTTTGTTAAGGAGAAGCATTGCTTTGAAAAGGAGGGATCCCGGATTCTATAGATGAGACCTGAAATCATGAGGAGGCCAGGACAGCAGTGATGCCATCGGGGTATTGGGAGTGACCAAAGAACATGGAAGAGCCTGCCCACAACCCCCCCTCATATGTCCTCTCCCACAAGCTTCACTGCCTTGCGTCCTGGAACACACCTCACCCATGCCCTCTCTGGTGACATGCTCCAGCCACTCCAGGCCCTCTTGCTCCTTAACTCAGATGCTAACTAGAGCAACCAGACCATGCTCCATGCTAGCAGAGGGGTGCAGGCCAGGCCACTCCTCTCAGCTTGCTCCCTGTTACTCCTGGCTGAACCCCATTCTCTCAGGGAGGAACCTCTAAAGACAGTGCAGGTCAGTGGGTTACAGACAAGTAAGTGTTCATCCAGATATAGTTTTAGTGGCAACAGCAAGAACCACTTGAACTTGTGTGAGCAAGACAGGTCTTTACAAAGCACACTGGCTGCTCATGGAAGCTGCAGGATGGACAGAGCCGCAACCAGGGGCTTTGACACTGGACATAGCTCATCCACACCCCTCAGGATTTTCTAGCTGTGACCCCCTGAACCTGCCAACCCCAACCTTGGTTTCTCTCAAGTTAAGCTTGTCTGAGAGAGGGGACTGTGCTTCCTGCTGAGATCCCTCTACTCCCCCAAGTCAGGTAAGGGGGAGTCCACTTGATCTGACACTCTATTAGAGGCCGTCATCATTAATTCCTGTCTTCTCTGCCATAACATGGAGATAACCAGGCACTGAAGATATCCTCAGAGAGAGGACATTTGGGGCTCTCCCTGCAGGAAGAGAGAGAAACACCAGTGAGCGGGACTCAGTGAGAAAGGAGAGCTCTGAGCACTAGAGGAAGGGCTGCCATGGGCCGGGTGCTGCCATATTGGTCAGTGGCACAGGCTTTTTGTTGGCTTATTGGGTATGACCAGGCTTCCTCCTACCAATAGGTCCATCAAAAAGCAAAATAACATCCATAAAATACTTTCACCTCCAACCACGGAATGGCATTGGGACCCAGGCAGTGAAGAAGGCCCAAGATTCTTTGCACCAATGATTACACGGTGGAGGAAAAGTGGGACAGGCATCATGGAACTGAGGGCTGCTAATTTTACTGCTTTGGGGAGAAAGAGACCCATCCAAAGGCACCCCCATATACCAAAAACAGGTGACAGTTCAGGGGGCTCCAGCCTGCCAGTCTCCACACTGAGGATTGCCCATGTCCTGGACACAAGCTCCAGGTGACATCTTATCCCAGGGCTGGCCTGGGTCTGATGGATGAGCCCCAGTGCTGTGGGATCCCATACTGGAAGGGGTGAAGGCTTTCTGGAAGGACAACTGAGTCAGGGAAGCCTGTATTGGCAGCCTGAAGGGACACAGTAAGGCAGCGGCCCAGAGCCCATGACAGCAATGTGTTCCCTGTGGGCTAATTTTAGCAGGTAAAGCTAAAGATTTCTGAGTATCTTTTGAGACCATCAATCACGTCAGTCAACCCCCCTAACAATTCTATGAGGAAGGTAGAAATGCTGTCTCTGTTTGACAAAGAAGGAAACCAAAGCTTTAAGAAACTGTCCCCTTCCATGCTCCACATTGAGTCATAGGTAGGATTTGAACCCAGGGCTTGCCAGCATTGTGGGCCCAACCTCACAAGAAGGTTGCATCCAGATGCTTCAGAAGAGACTTCTCGACTATGAGGTTACATGAACCTTTGTAACCAGGGAGAAAGCTCCTCCTACCCAGACAAATGCTGGCTGGTACTGGGAAAGTCCCCAGTGCCAAGGCAGAGCATCATCAGACAACAGACCCAGGACAAGCCCCAGTCAGAGGTGGCACCACTGCCCCTTGAATTCAGTGAGGTCTCCAGGCCTGGGGGCGGGATGTGGAGCTTTGTGCACCTCTAGGTTCCAGGAACGAGCTGTGTGGATGGAACACAGAGTCCAATGGCAGAAAGAGAGCAGATCTAGCTCCTGCTCATCCTCTTTGTAGCTGGGTGACCCCAAGCAGGACTCTGAAGCTACAGACCCCATCCCTAAATTATACAATGTAATGGATACTGCTAAGTGGGATGTAGAAAGAAATGACTCATGCAGTTCCTTCCTGGTGCCTGGAAGCACGTGTGGAGTCCAGAGGAAAGGCATTCGTGTCAGTGACCAACTTACCCTTGTACCTGTTCTTCCACTTCTTGGTTCTGGTGTCGTCCTTAAGAAGCAGATGCCAAAGCTAAGGTCAGAGATTTCTTCTTAGGCTTTCTTCTATGAGGTTTATAGCTTTAGCTCTTAAATTTAGTTCTGTGACCCATTTGGGATTCATTTTCTGTCTCCTCTGAGGGGAGCGTCCACGGACCTTCATTCAGTCATTTATAATTTTATGTATTGGTATGTGCAAGAACGGATGCACCTTAGTCACTGTAGTATCTTAGGTTGTCACTTGTAGGTAATTGTCAATAGATCCACAAGAATCTATAGATTTTATAGAATCCTTGAAGAAATTCGCTGAGATTATGAAGGAAAACCAAAAGGAGGTTTACTTGTATCTTCTGTGGAGGTGGAGCAGTGTCCTTGTTAAGAGCACACACCCCCCTCTGGTGGCCACAGGTGACATTGCAGGAGTTCCCTGAACTGTCTGCAAAACAAGCCAGTAGATGTTGGGCATCTTCAAGGATTCACAGAGAGATCAAAACAGTTCCATAAAAGTCAACGTTTTGGAGTGTGTCTTCTGGGAAATCTGTAAAAAATGGACTTTTTCCCAAATGCACTATTTCGAGAAATATTTTCTGAGTAGCTGAATCAGGCCCTGGGTTCCAGGATAGAAAGTAGGGAGAATGGTGGAAGCTTCCCAAGAGGCACAGGGTGTATGGTGGGATAGTGTGGGAAATAACTGGTCCACACCACAGCTCTGTATATTTGGCTGAAAGAAAGAAGTAAAAGAAAACAAGCCATATTTATGGATTCCTTTGCTTACACTAACCATAAAACATTTTAGACAATTTGAAAACTATCACTCAGCATATCTGTATCCTCTTTTCCCAGTTAGATGAAATCAACTTATATTCCCAGCTTATTTTTTACTTATTAGGAGAAGATGGTGTCATATATTGAACTCTTAATGACTACAAAAATCCTTGTAGAACAGATGGATTGAGTCCTAAACTTAAGGACACAGATTCTATACACAAAAATGAGTTTCATCTCTACACACGAACAACATGCTATCAAGGACAGGAATTAAGAAAATTATTTGTAATTGATAATCACTCAAAAAGAATGAAATACATAGGAATTATTTTCACCTAGAGGTGAAAGACCTGCATACTGAAAACTTAAACCATTAATGAAAGAATTTGAAGAAGACAGAGTGAAGTCTGGAGACACCCCATGCTAATGGAGCTCTAGAATATATGTAATCCAAAGGTTCACACTGCATAAACAATCTCAATATCCAGTGCAAACCCCATCAATTTCTAATGACGTTTTTAGAAATAAAACCAATAACCCTACAGAGTGGATAATACCACAAAATGCCCTGAATAGCCAAAGCCATCTGGGGAAAAAACAAATTTGGGGGCATCCTGCTTTCTGAATTCAAAGTGTATTACAAAGTTGTAGAAATGGAAATTGTATGGTAGCGACAGACAGACACACAGATCAATGGAACAGAGTAGATAACCCAGGAAAAAACCCCACACATATGTAGTCAATTGATTTCCAACAAAAGCTCCAAGAATGTAAAATAGGAAACCAACAGTGTCCACCATAAGTTGCTTTGGAAACACTGGGCAACCTCAAGTAAAGCAGTGTAACTGAATGTCTGTCTACCTGATCCACAACAATGAAGCCATTCAACAGCCACACCCATAAAACACCTAGCTGGAAATTGGGCAGAATGTTATTAACACCCTTGCCTTTGTATAATAAGCTCCATGACCAAAATTTGAACTCCAGATTCTGAGATCTAGAGTCAGATGCAGAGCTGACTGAGCCAGTCAAGAACCTATTAAAACTATGTGGCAAAAAACAAACAAACAAACAAACAAACAAAAAAACTATGTGGCAGAGAGGTGTCAGAATAGATCTCTTCATTCATCCCCTTAACATATTTTTTTGGAAGAATGTTTCTTGAGATCCGTCTTGACACTGAGTTTTGGATTTGATATCACAAGCAAAGGCTACAATGAAAAATAAACAACTGGGACTGCATCCAACTAAAAGCCTTCTGTACAGCAAAGGAAATCTCCAGTCATCAACATATTGAAAAGACAACATACTGAAGAGGGGAAAATATTTGCAAACTATCTAACCGATAAAAGTCTTATATCCAAAATATTGAAGAACTCATACAACTCAATAACACAAAAAAAGATAGCAGTTACAAGATCAGCAGAGTTCAGACTAGATATTTTTCCAAAGAAAACACACAGAGGGCCAAAAAATACATGAAGAGATGTTCACCACCACTTATCACCAGGGAAATGCAAATCAGTGCCCAAAATAATGTCACCCGTCACCCTTTCACCTGTCAGAATGACTAGTATCCAGAAGACCAAACAAGAATTTTGGCCAAAATGTGGAAGAAAGGGAACTGTGCTCTATTGGTGGGAATGTCAATGCACTCTGTTGGTAGGACTGTAAATGGGTGCAGCCGCTATGGAAAACAGTGTCAAGTTTTCTCAAAAAATTCAACATAGGGGCTGACACAATCAAAAGAGCGAGTGACTCTTGATCCCAGGTTATGATATTGAGCCCCACATTGGAGGTAAAGAGTACTTAAAAAATGGATATAGAACAACCATATCATCCAAAAATTCTCCTCTTATGTATTAGAATGAAGCCAACTCTTCTCTCTTCTACAGTGAAGGTATATAGGGTCCCTGGGTGGCTCAGTCATTAAGCACCTGCCTTTGGCTCAGGTCATGATCCCAGGGTCCCGGGACTGAGCCCAAGATTCGGCTCTCTGCTCAGTGGAGAGTCTGCTTTTTCCTCTCCCATGCCCCCTGCTTGTGCTCTCTCTCTCTCTCTCTGTGTGTGTCCTTCTCTCTGTCAAATAAATAAATACAATCTAAATAAAAAAATAACTAAATAAATAATTAAATAAAATAAAATGAACGTGTATAGTTTGAGGTTCTCCGCTGTTTCATTCCAGCACTGAGAGTCTCTGCTTCTTTGAAGTAGACTGTGAAGGGTCCTGGCTGCCTATCTAAGGTTTAAACTCTCAGGTCAACTGCACTCCAGAGCTCTACTCAAATCCGGAGAGGTTAGCTCTCAGTCTATTCCCGTTGTACTCACTGCTCTGTCTTTCCCAATATGTCAAGACCCAGTCCACCACCCCTGGGGACTTGACATAGCTTGTGGTTTGGCTGACCCAGGGCTTGCTGAGTCAGCACTGGGCCCAAAGCTATGTCCTGAGCTGCCCCCTACAAACATGCCGGGGTCACAGGAACCTACTAACTACTTAGCAGAATGCTCGCAGAAGCACAGGCTCCCAACCTGTATACTTGCTGATCAGGGAGCATCTCCCAGCCATTGCAGTCCCACTGTATCCAATGAGCCATCAGGTGTTCTGTGCAAATTCCTTCCACTCTTGTCCCTCAAACAGTCAAGACTTTCCACAGCAAGTGAGAACAGGTTAAGTCACATGTACATGATCACCAAAATCTTGCTGTCTTTAAGTCTTCTGCTACTCATGCAGATATTTCCTTCCCAGTTCAACAGTATCTGGAAGCAAGGATACTCTACTGAGTCTTCTGATCTTGAAACCTTAGACCCTTCATCTATCCCATGGTCTGATGTGCCTGGTGTCTTCCCTCTTCCCTCAGTAATCTTTTCTTCATAAGGTCCAGCCCTCAGCTCTGAGTGCTGCATTCACCCATGGAATCCACCAGGTAACTCTCTTGATCCTTAGAGCCTCTCTGTTGATGACATGGGAACAATAATCTGGAGTTTATGGATTTCTAGGAGTTTCTGGAGTGAATAAGTGACATATATCAGTCCAGCTGTCTCAGATTTTGTTTTGTGGAGGGAAACATTGACACCAACAGGGCAAACAAAATCCATTCAAATGCAACATATTTTTTATATATACATGATCAAAGGAAACTTCAATCCATAATTTGTCTCATTTTATATTTATATTTATCCAAAATGATGACTTAAGTTTGTTTCCTTCAAAAGGTCCAAATAATACAGCAAGAGGTTATTTTAAGTGGTCACTTTGAAGAGAAACCTAAGCGGTGCTTTTCCTCTTCCATCACTGAGCTTTCCTGCCTCCAACTTGCATCACATAGCCTATTCTTTCTACCGCTTTGGAAGAAAGCCAGGTGCCCATCTTAATGTCTTAATGCTCAGTCCCTGAAGAATGTCTTCTAGTCTTTTGTTTCTCTCTCTCTCTCTCCCTTTTTCCTTTTTACTTTCTTTCTTTTTTTCTTTCTTTTTTTGTAGGATAGAGTCTGCTGCTAATCACACAGAAATCATGGCTGGCCCAGGTGAAGAAGACAGATTATCCACAAGGGAACTGCAATTCCAGTTTTGGCAACATTATCTGAGGTGAAATGTTAGATCCTAATAAGGGAAGTTTGGAGTGAATTTTCCTCAACTCCTTCCACACGTGGGTGTGCGATGTGACTGCCCTAGGGCCTGACTGCCACAGCAAGGAGCACTGCTCCAGAACTCCAGACTTTGAAGACTGTGGGAGGATTGACTCTGAAACTGCCTGTAATCGAAAGAGTGTGGGAGTGAGGGAAGGAGAAACAGTGAAGAATCAGGGTGGGAAATACCCATTGGATGCTAAAAGTACTTGAATGCTGAGCAAGGAATAGGCCTGATGTCTTTCACCTGACATGTGCCCCCCACAGGAGGCTCCAGAGCAAGGACTAAAGCCACCGTTGATGCCAAACTCAGAGTAGAAATTTACAGTCCCTTCCAGGCAGTGGAGATGTGAGAGAAAGTGCGGGGTCTTGGAAGCAAGGCACCAAAATTTCAGTGCCCCGATTTTCATATGCTGGCCCTGTGCCTATGTAGTCTTCAAGTCTCTGTTCCCTCACATAGCACACAAAGACCATGATGGTGCGTTTTCTTTCCATATGCTTGATCAAATGCTATGAGAGAAATCTAAAGCTTGCTCAGAGGTGAGGTTTATTGTTAGATGAAGTTATTACTGACTCATAACAGAGATTCGGAAGTATGGTTTTTGTTCATTTATAACCCTGTCAACATGTTTTTCAGTTGTGGTGTCATTTCTCCCCAGACTTATTGCGGTACCACTTAGTGTACAACAGACTCCTGAGGCCCAAGCAGCATAAGGCTTCCCTCAAGAGAAGGCGCAGGGTCCAAGTGGATGCTCATTACTAACAATCCTTGTCTTGACCTCTGAGCATTACCTGTAGGACTGGCCTTTGGAAAAGTACAGTCATCATGAGTTAAAAATTTGCCATGCTAACATTTGTAGGAGCTTTCACAGTGATGACCCCTTGCCAATGCTTAAGTGGTTTTTAGATAAATAGAAAACAGAAGGAAAATGAATAGAAAAAGAGATAAATAGAAAGAAAATGAAAACTTTCAGTCTCTTTCTATGAAGCCAGCATTACCCTGGTCCTCAAACCAGGCAAAGATCCCATCAAAAAGAAAACAGTGGAAAGAACCAAGATGCCCTTCAACGGATGAATGGATAAGGAAGATATGGTCCATATACACAATGGAGTATTATGCCTCCATCAGAAAGGACGAATACCCAACTTTTGTAGCAACATGGACGGGACTGGAAGAAATTATGCTGAGCGAAATAAGTCAAGCAGAGAGAGTCAAGTATCATATGGTCTCACTTATTTGTGGAGCATAACAAATAACATGGAGGACATGGGGAGATGGAGAGGAGAGGGAGTTGAGGGAAACTGGAAGGGGAGATGAACCATGAGAGACTATGGACTCTGAAAAACAACCAGAGGGTTATGAAGGGGTGGCGGGGGGTGGGGTGGGAGGTTGAGGAACCAGGTGGTGGGTAATAGGGAGGGCACGTACTGCATGGAGCACTGGGTGTGATGCCAAAACAATGAACACTGTTATGCTGTAAATAAAAAAATAAAAATAAATAAATTTTAAAAAAATCTTTAAAAAAAGGAAAAGAAAAAAAAAAGAAAAATTTCAGACCAATATCCCTGATGAATATGGACACCAAGATCTCCACAAGATCCTAGCTAATAGGATCCAACAGTACATTAAAAAGATTATCCTCCATGAGCCGGTAGGATTGATGTCTGGGAGGCAAGAGGGGTTCAATAGTCACAAATCAATCAATGTGATAGAACAAGTCAGTAAGAGAAGAGAGAACCACATGGTCCTCTCAATTGATGCAGAAAAAGCATTTATAAAAATACAGCATCCGTTCCTGATTAAAACACTTCAAAATAAAGGGATAGAGGGAACATTCCTCAACTTCATCAATCTATCAATGAAAAGCTGACAGTGAATATGATTCTCCATGGGGAAAAGTTAACAGCTTTCCCTTTGAAATCAGGAACACGAGAAGGATGCCTAGTCTTGGCACTGTTCTTCAACATAGTCCTAGAAGTCCTAGAAACAGCAATCAGAAAACAAAAAGAAATAAAATGTACTCAATTCGGGAAAGAAGTCAAACTCTCTCTCTTCGCAGATGACATGATACTTTATACGGAAAACCCAAAAGACTCCACCCCCAAACTACCAGAAGTCATATAACAATTCAGTAATGTGGCAGGATACAAAATCAATGTACATAAATCAGTTGCTTTCTTATACACTACCCATGAAAATATAGACAACTTGTGCCATTATATCTTCTAGACTTCTTTCTTTCTCCTCCCTTTCAGGGATTCCAATAATTCTGACGTTGGAACATTTCATGGCATCATTCATTTCCCTGATTCTGTTTTCGTGACTTCTGAGCTGTTTCTTCCAGGCTTCCTCCTGATCCTTTCTCTCTCTGTGTTTGTCCTCCAGATCACTAATTCTATCTTCTTTCACAGTTACCCTACCTTTTAGAGAATTTAGATTGCATTGGAATTCATTGAGAGCATTTTGAACATCATCCCTGGTGGCTTTCAGTTCTGCCCTATCATTGTGAACATCATCACTGGTGGCTTTCAGTTCTGCCCTAATCAATTCCTTTTGGTCATCCATGGCTTTCTCCAACCTAGCTATTGCTTGGATAATTGTTAGCCTGAATTCCTTTTCTGAAATATTGTCTATGTCGATAGCCATTAGCTCTGTAGCAGAAGGTCTATCCTCTGTATTTTTCTTCTGTTGGGCATTCCTCCTCCTAGTCATTTTGGTAAGAGATGACTGAACGGATGCAGCTGGATATATTGACTGTGGTGCAGTCAAGGTGCACCCTGAAACGCTTCTGTGCAATCAAGACTCTCCACCCAAATGAGAGAAAAAAGAAAAGAAATAGAGAAAAAAAAGAAAATAAGAAATAAAAATAAAAATAAAATTAAAAAAGAAAATAAGAGAGAGGGCACGTACTGCATGAACCACTGGGTGTGATGCCAAAACAATGAACACTGTTATGCTGTAAATAAACAAATTAAAAAAAAAGAATGCTTGGATCAACCAGAAGATCAAAGATGAACTTAAACAATTCATGGAAACCAAAGAGAATGAAGACACTTTGGTCAAAACCTATGGGATACAGCAAAGGCGGTTCTAAGGGGGAAATACATAGCGATCCAAGCCTCCCTCAAAAACATTGAAAAATCCAGAATACACCAGTTTTCTCTACACCTTAAAGAACTGGAGAACCAACAACAAATCAAACCAACTCCACACATAAGAATGGAAATAATCAAGATTGGAGCAGAGATCAATGAGGTGGAAACCAGAGATACAGTAGAACATATCAATGAAACTAGAAGCTGGTTTTTTGAAAGAACCAATAAGATCGATAAACCATTGGCCACACTAATCCAAAAGAACAGAGAGAAAGCCCAAATTAATAAAATTATGAGTGAAAAGGGAGAGATCACAACGAACACCAAGGAAATAGAAACAATCATCAGAAATTATTACCAACAGTTATATGCCAATAAGCTAAGCAACCTAGATGAAATGGATGCATTCCTGGAAAACTAAAAAGTCCCAAAACTGAACTGGGAAGAAAGTGAGAACCTGAATGGACCGATATTGAACAACGAGATTGAAGCAGTGATCAAAAACCTCCCAAAAAACAAGAGCCCAGGACCTGACGGATTCCCTGGGGAATCTTACCAAACTTTCAAAGAAGAAATAACACCAATTCTCCTGAAGCTGTTTCAAAAAACTGAAGCAGAAGGACAACTTCCAGACTCTTTTTATGAAGCCAGCATTACACTGATCCCCAAACCAGGCAAAGACCCTACCACAAAGGAGAATTTCAGACCAATATCACTGATGAATATGGATGCTAAGATTCTCAACAAGATCCTAGCAAACAGGATCCAGCAGCACATTCAAAAGATTATCCACCATGACCAGGTGGGATTCATCCCTGGGTTGCAAGGATGGTTCAACATTCGCAAATCAATCAATGTGGTAGAACAAATCAATAAGAGAAGAGAGAAGAACCACATGGTCCTCTCAATTGATGCAGAAAAAGCATTTGACAAAATCCAGCATCCGTTCCTGATGAAAACGCTTCAAAGTATAGGGATAGAGGGAACATTCCTGAACTTCATAAAATCTATCTATGAAAGACCCACAGCAAATATCATCCTCAATGGGAAAAAGCTTGCAGCCTTCCCGTTGAGACCAGGAACATGACAAGGATGCCCACTGCCACCACTCTTGTTCAACATAGTATAGAAGTCCTAGCAATGGCAATCAGACAACAAAGAGAAATAAAGGTATCCAAATTGGCAATGAAGAAGTCAAACTCTCTCTCTTCGCAGATGACATGATTCTTTATATGGAAAACCCAAAGGACTCCACCCCCAAACTACTAGAACTCATACAGCAATTCAGTAACATGGCAGGATATAAAGTCAATGTACAGAAATCATGGCTTTCTTATACACTAACAATGAAAATACAGAAAGGGAAATTAGAGAATTGATTCCAGTTACTACAGCACCAAGAAGCATAAGATACCTGGGAATAAACCTAACCAAAGTGGTAAAGGATCTGTACTCGAGGAACTACAGAACACTCATGAAAGAAATTGAAGAGGACACAAAAAGATGGAGGACCATTCCCTGCTCTTGGATTGGAAGAATAAACATTGTTAAAATGTCTATACTGCCTAGAGAAATCTATACTTTTAATGCCATTCCAATCAAAATTCCACCAGTATTTTTCCAAGAGCTGGAGCAAATAATCCTAAAATTTGTATGGAATCTGAAGAGACCCCGAATTGCTAAGGAAATGTTGAAAAACATAAACAAAACTGGCGGCATCATGTTACCTGATTTCAATCTTTACTACAAAGCTGTGATCACCAAGAAGATATGAAAAGACACTTCTCCAATGAAGACATATAAATGGCTATCAGACACATGAAAAAATGTTCATCATCACTAGCCATCAGGGAGATTCAAATTAAAACCACATTGAGATACCACCTGACACCAGTTATAATGGACAAAATTAGCAAGACAGGAAACAACGTGTGTTGGAGAGGAGGTGGAGAAAGGGGAACCCTCTTACACTGTTGGTGGGAATGCAAGTTGGTGCAGCCATTTTGGAGAACAGTATGGAGATTCCACAAGAAATTAAAAATAGAGCTTCCCTATGACCCTGCAATTGCACTGCTGGGTATATACCCCAAAGATACAGATGTAGTGAAAAGAAGAGCCATCTGTACCCCAATGTTTATAGCAGCAATGGCTACAGTCGCCAAACTGTGGAAAGATCCAAGATGCCCTTCAACTGACAAATGGATAAGGAAGATGTAGTCCATATACACTATGGAGTATTATGCCTCCATCAGAAAGGATGAATACCCAACTTTTGTAGCAACATGGACGTGACTGGAAGAGATAATCTGAGCAAAATAAGTCAAGCAGAGAGAGTCAAGAATCATATGGTTTCACTTACTTGTGGATCATAACAAAGAACATGGAGAACATGGGGAGATGGAGAGGAGAAGGGAGTTCAGGGAAATTGGAAGGGAAGATGAACCATGAGAAACTATGGACTCTGAAAAACAACCTGGGGTCCCCACCAAGTCCCACTACTGAGGCCAAGCCACACATGGGGACCTGGTGTCAGGAATGTGGTCTGCCAGAGGCCTGGCAGCTGTGTGGAAGGACTGGATTATTTTTAGGGGGAGGGGTTCTCACTGGTGACACTGCTCAGCATCCCCCACTGCACTCTGAAGTCCAGGCTCTGTGCCCAGCTTAGATCAATCACCAGCACCCCACATGCTCCTGAAAGGGAGTGGCCATTCAGCATCACTGCATTGCACAGAGCCAGAGAGCAAGGCCCAGTGAGGGGAGGCAAATGGCTCCATTCACAAGGCAGGTCACGAGAGGGGCTGGAAGGCAAGCCCTCCCAAGTCCCTTTTAGCCCAGCCAGAGACTCCATGAGCCCAGAGCAAGTCCTCCCCTGACTGTCCAGTCACACATTGGGCTCTGGGCTTGTTGATGGTATGGTCTTCTTGGCTCTCAGGTTGTTGCGGGCCAACTGGGAAGGGAAGTCCAGCGGGTGCGACAAGACAGAGTTAAACATCTGAGCTAGCACAGGCCACAATCTGGTCTCCCTCATGGAACATACCTAGGAGGTGGAGTCTGGGTGGGTCAGGCCCAGCACACAACAGGGTCTGCACTGACCAGGGAGTCATGGCCTCCAGGGAGTGTCCACTCTGCCCTCTCCCTGCTCCTGCCTCACACCATCTCTCCTCACTCTGGGTCTCCAGGACCCAAAACCAGGCCCTGAAACTAGCTCAGCTCCAGCTTGTAATGAGTGTGCACCCCCCAGAGCAGCTGGATTTCCTGGGGCTGGAGGGAGGGCTGGCTGCAGACAAGGACTGGGCTGGGGGAAATGCAGGCCCTCATGGAGGATGAAGGATAGGCAGGGGCCGAGTTCTGGGGCCACTGTTTATGTCTGAAAAAGACTGAAATCCCTGAATGTACACACAGTCCCCCATTATAGTAACAACACCCTCACACTTGGGCACCTGTTGGTGGGTCCTTCTCCCTGTCCTCCTTCCCACCCCTCTGACTCTACCCAGGGCTGCATCCAGGGCAGGCTGGACCTCTGTCCCAGGGTACTACCAGGAAGACAAGCAGAAGGAGAGGAGAAAGGGAAGGAAGGACTGATCTTCTCTGTGCTCTGAGTCAGCCTCCACTGCTGCCTCCAGGTCCTCTGGCCCAACCCTGCACTTAAAGAGACCCTGGTAGGGAGTCTGAATTCCAGGCCAGCTGGGTGGGGGTATTCAGTTACTTTTGCATCCCTAGATGTCCAACCCACCTGGCCTTGCACCCTGAGCCTTGCTTCCTTGGGTAGGCATGGTTCTGGGGCTCAGCAGACTTTGGGGCCACAGAGCACTTGGCAGGGGTGAGGGAACATGGGGAACCAGTCAGGTGCAGAGTCATGGGTCTCGTACACATCCACTGCAAGGCTTGATCATGGTACAGGTGCTGTGTGCAGGTCTCCTGTACACACCTGGCTCTCTCAGGAGAGAGACCTGTGTGCAGACACATCTCTAATCTACCTACCTCTTGAGGAACAGGCAAGTTCAAGCATTTCCATGCCCAACCCTCAGGGACAGTTGGGAACCTGGGGTCAAGAGAGGCAGGGACTGGCCTAGGACAAATGAGGGTTACAGAGTCCAGGGAGCAGGACTGCCCTCCAGTCCTAGGCCAGCCCCAACCCTCCCATGAGGTTTGCTTTGGGGGGTGAGAGCCCCTCAGATCCTCAGGGAAAGCTACCCAACCTGTCCCATTTGGGGACATGACCTTGGGCATCCCCAGACAGGTTGAGGCATACCTGCTTACACACACACACACACACACACACACACACACACACACACACAACAGTCAACCACTCTGGATGCTTGGGGAGAGAAGGGGAGGACACCCTGGGAATGAGGTGGATGACAAGGGGGAAAGAAAAAAGAGGTTGGAGACAGCTGGGCCATAGGGGCAGGAGCATCAGGACTCTTGGCAAGAACCCAGATGCATATCATGAAGATGGAAGACAGACCAGGATGATGGTAAGAGGTCCCTAAGATGCCCAGGGGGGTTGCCAGGGCACTGGGTGAGGACAGGGTCTGAGGTCTGGGGTCCATCACAACCCTGGACTACCGGAATTAGCAAGAAATACCCCTAGTCTGGACAGGACTAAAACACAAGAGGCCTCTGCTTACTCTTCTGTCAATTAGGCCATAGAGACAGGTTGTCCCTAGGCTCCCAGGGGCATGTAGAAGAGCCTTTTGGCCTTGGATCTCCATCCCTAACCCACTGTGCTCCCCTGGGAAAATGCTCTGTACTCCCTCAAGGTCCTTCTGAGCAGAGGACAGCCTGGGGGCTTGGACCTGGGTTTGCAGAATGTGGCATAGCACTGGACCACTGGTCTAGGGACCTGGAGGCTGAGGACCTGGGTCTAGGGACCTGGAGGCTGAGGACCACTGGTCTAGGGACCTGGAGGCTGAGGACCTGGGTTAGCAGAATGTGGCAGAGCACTGGACCACTGGCCTAGGGACCAATGTCAGGACCCTCCTAGTTGCAGCCTCAGGGTCCCCATTTGGAGGGTGAGAAGGCCTCAGGAAGAAACCAAGCACCAAGACAGGAGAGGGAAATGGGAAGAAGGGAGGCTTCTGAGGTTTCTCACAACGCCCCTGGAGCCCACAGTCCTGCTCCTGTGAGACACACAAAAACAGAGACAGAGACAAACACTGAAACAGAGACAGAGACACTGAACACAGGAGAGAGGGAACCAGGAGAAGTCACAGAATTTCCTCCATTAGCTTGGAAATGGCATCCCATCATTTTTCCCCATTCTCAGTTACACAGGCCATCCACCCTGGGGGGACTCTGCAGGGATGTGTTACCAGGATTCAGAAATGCTTGGGAACCACTGTGGGGACTGCTCTGCATGTGGGCACATGTGAGGCCCTAGAACCTAAACCTAAAGGGAGCCCTGGAAGTCTGTGTCACCAAGGGACAAGGTCAGAGTCTGTTCATTTCAACATCCCATGGGGCCTGGGACACAGGCAGGAGGAGGGTGGCTTTGCCTGGACCCCAGAGCAGATCCAGGACCCTTTGGGCTGTGTTCCATGCCCCACCCAGCCCCTGGTTCACCCTTGCATTGCCACGTGTGCGCACCAGCCTCCTGTGATAGCAGGTATGGAACGTATGTAGAGGTCCTACCCCTGATGGCATCCCTAGAAGTAGAAGGCAGCACACTCCAATGTACAGACAGGGAGCCTGGGGAGGCCCTGAGAGGCACAGAGTCTGTCCAGGGTCACAGTCCTGGGCACGAGCAGGAGCCCGGTCTGAACCCAGATCTGTGTCCTCACAGCAGGGACACCAGCTGCACCCAGGCCTCCCAGAAGCTGTGGGTGGGCTATGTGGGTGTCACTTTATAGACAGGGCATGGGGTGGAGGGTGAGCATTGAGCAGCTGGGGAAGGGGTCCCTCAGGGGGCTCTGGTGTGAGGAGGAAGCTGGGGAAGGGGTCCCCAGGCAGTGGTGACCTCATTTCCCTGATGACACAGCCCAACAGAATTTGGAACACATGTAACCAGGCACCCACATTCCAGAGACAGCCCCCTGCCCAGGTCATTTCTTTGGAGATCCTCAAAGGAACAATATGTTCTCCTGTTGCATAACAAAGTCCAGAGGCTGCAGACCCAGGAACACGTGCCCTGCAAACACTTTCCTTTGCTGGGATGTTGTGTCCGGGGGCTGCCCAAAGCCTCTGGCCACTTGGCAAGAAGAGCCAGAAGCTGACACTGGAAGGCTCAGAGTTGGCCAGCCCCACACCCTTAATGGACCTGTGTAGCCCAGTTGTCCTCCGTGCGTGTGTGTGTGTGAAGAGGGCTCATGTAGGCTGGGGATGCCCGAGCAGGAGCAGGCTGATGATGGGTCAGATGCCTGGTGGGAGGGTCATATTCACAGTCAGGTCAAGGCTGGCTGGGTGGGACAGGGTGTGAGGTGCTGTGCCCTTCTGCCCAGGGTTTATCCAAAGAGCCCTGCAGGGATAGGTCACTGTACCTAGTGCAGAGCTGTGCATGCACAGGTCAGGGTCTCATCTGGGAGCAGTAGAGGGACTGGGCAGGGCTCTGATGCCTCTGTGCTAGCTACTGTTCATGTCTTTGCAGAAGACCAGAGATGATGAGAGGAATCTGGGAGAGACATGCTCATCCCTGACACAGGAGTCCCCATTCCTGGATGGCCTCCAACACCTCCCAGACCACTGGCCCCTGTGGTACTACATTGCACAGCAATTCTCGACCTGGAGCCCCTGGAGGCCGAGTCTAATGGTAAGAAGGCTGGGGCTGGGTGCCTGGGGGTGTGTGGGGATGGGTCAGTGCTGGGTTCTCCAGGGAGGAACCACCAGAGGCGGGTGTGGGGACAAGAGCAAGGACTGGGCTCAGAGCACCCAGGGGGTGGGCTGGAGTCAGGAAGACTTCACGTTGAGGGTTTGTTCCTGGCTGTGGCTTCTCTGGGAGGCCCTGGGCTGTGCTTTATCTCTGCAAAGTCGCAGGGAGAGGCAGGCACACGGGTGAGTTCTTTTTTCCTCTCACAGATGCTCCAGCTGAGGAGCGAGACCCAGCCGCAACTTCAGCAGCAAGGGAGGCGGAGATGGTGCCTGGAGAGACTTCAGCAGAAGACCAGGACCCAGCAGGTGACAAGGCACCTGACCAGGAAGAGGCTGATGCTGTCCAGGAAGAGCTGGCACCTGCTCCTGCCCCCGCCTCTGCTCCCACCACTCCCCCTTCTCTTGCCCCTGCCCCTGCCAGAGCTGCTCCCACTTCCCCTGCCCCTGCCTATCCTCCTGTTCTTGTCCCTGCCCCAGCTCCTCCCTTGATCCTGCCCATTCTCTGGTCCCTCCCTGTGCCCCCATTCCTGTCCCAGACCCAGCTACTGCCCTTGACCCTGCATCAGCCATCATCACTGCACTTGTCACAGCTCCTGCTTCTGCCCCTTCCCCTGCACCTGCCCCAGACTCAGGTCCTACCCCTCCTCATGCCCCTTCCCCTGATCCTGCCAGGATGGCTTTCCCTTCCCTTGTCTGTTCCTGCTGCAGACCCAGACCCTACCCCTTCTTCTTCCCCTTCCACTGTCCCCATCCATCTGTTCCCCTGACCCGCCTGTGCCCCTGTTCCTATCCCAGACTGATCTCCTGCCCCTGCTTCTGCTCCTTCCCCTACCCCTGACTGTGCTCTTGTTCCTGCCACAATCTCAGCTGCAGCTGTGCTTTCCCCTACCCCCGCCCCTTCCCCTTCCCTTGACCCTGCCAAGGTCTCTGTCCCTTTCCCTGTCCCTGCCAGGGCCACTGCCCCTGCCTATGCCCCTATTCCTGCCCCTGACCCAGTCCCTGTCCCTGCTTCTGCTCTTTCCCTGGCCCCTGCCTGGGCCCCTGTCCCTGCCCCAGACCCAGGTTCTACCCCTTGCTCCCATCCTTTTCCCTGCCCTTGCCTGTGTTCCCGTTCCTGTCTCTTACCCAGCTCCTTCTCTGGATCCTGCACTGGAAACTACTGCTGACCCTGTCCCTCCCCTTGCCCCGGCCCTGTCCCTGCTCTTGCATCTGTCTTGGCCCCTATCCCAAGCCCTGCCCCTACTCCTGCTCCTGGACAGCTCCCAGAGACACATCCACTGCTCTGCAGGGAGAGCTCCCTGTACAATTACTCTCAATTTCATCCCCAGACCCCGAAGTCCCACCAGAATGTTTCATCCCCTCCCCCTGTGTTCTTTCTCTCTGGTACATAGTAACTGTTATACTAGGTTTCCTAGTTCTGTACACTGTCTGTTATTTATTTTAAATAAAATTACTTGTTTTCACTTGAACACGTCATGAGCATGAAGTTCATCCCAGCACTGTGCACCACACCACAGAACTTCACTGCGGACCATCTCCTTCCCCAAAGGGGACCCTGAGCCCAAGCCCTCCCTGCCCATTGCTCCCCCAGCCCAGCCCCTTGCAACCCCTAAGCTGCTTTGCCTCTCTGTTCCTTCACCTATTCTGGAGGTTTCTGTAAGTGCAATCACTCAATAGGTGCCTTTGTTTCTGCCCACCTGTTTTTAGAGTGCACTCATTTTTTTTTCTGTTTGAAATAGAATTTCCCTTATTTGATGTTGAAATGCCCAATGGGTTACAGATAAGATATAATCATAGGGGCCCCTTTAGGAATTATGAGCACAATCTCAGGGCTGAGACCCCTGTTCCTGCTGGGAAACCACAGCCTGACCCCAGACAGGGCACAGCTAGTTCCTCCTGTGGCCCACAGAAACCAAGGAAAAGCAGAAAGATGGAAGACACACCACAGATGCCAAGAGCATTGCTCACAATGCAAGGCCAGAGAAAGGTTTCCCATAAATCTGCTCCAGACCATGCTCCAAGTCATGGGGTCCCACAGGGACAGAAACCAAATACGTGCAAATTCAAGGGGGAGGATAGGCATAGGGAGTATGTGTCAGAGATGCAGGAGCTCCCGGGGAAGGACTCAAACAAAGGGAACACTATGGAGGGAGGGAAGGTCACCCTCAGACTAGCAGGTGACTGGTCTGTGGAGCAGCAGCCCTGGGGAGAATGTGAGGAAGAAGAGGTCCAGTGCAGGTCCCCTGGAGAGAAGGGAGACTGACAACCCTGTCTGGGAGAACAGTGAGCAGCACCCATCCCAGGCCACAGGTGCACCCATCACCTAGCAGTTCTCGTCCTCAGACTCAGCCCCAGAAACTCTATCATGGTTTTTCACAGGTGTGTTTTCAGGAGTATCCAGCACAGCAGTGGTGGGGCCAGCAGGGAATGGAACAACACTGATGCCCAAGGAGATGGATGGGATCCACCTTCCCAGTCCTCATGATACAATGTCCTGTAGCTACTATCCCAGGGTGGTCTGGGCACAGGACCCAGGAAACACCTCCAGAGACCCCCCTCCTGCCACCCTGCTTCTGGGAACATTCAGAAGTGTTTGAGGAGGTGGAGAGTATCCAGGGTGACAAAGCACCAAGGAGAAAGAAGGTCAGCCTGGGAGGACAGTTGGACATGCCCTGAGCTTCCATCCAGGGCCTGGCCTGTGATGCCCTCGGGACTCGCCCCAAAAAATGCCTCCTGATGTGTGGACCAACTTCTGTGATTCCAGTCCATCCTTCCCTAACTCATTTATTCACTCCATCATTCATTCCCTCCCTTCCTTCCCTGTACCCCCTTCCCTCTCTCTTTCCCTCACTCCTATCCTTCCTTATGCCCTCCTTCATTCAGCAGAGGATCTGGGGTCCCTGCTCTGTACTGAGCACTGGGGCTTCATCAGTGAGCGCTCCCCAACCTGTGCAGTTATGTCCACTGTTGAAGGTGACAGAGGGCAGTTATCAGGGCTAACTGTGGTGATGAGCACCAGGAATCTGCTCCTGAACACAGGCCAGTTGCACAAAGAAAAGAATGGAGAGACCCACGCTTAGCACTTCCTCTAGAAGAATCTAGTCCTGAAAAGTGACAAAAAGTAAATATTTCCTAGAGTTCATGCAATGTGAGTTCTAATGGCCCATACACGTTGATTCCCAGGATTCCCAGAACCAGCAAAGAGTAAATCATCCAGTGTTGACTGGGGGTTTGGGACACAACTTTTCTGAACAAATGACATCCCCAGGGCCTCTGAGTTTTCCCAAGGGTCTCTGTGACCCTCTGACTCTTCCATCTATCTCCTGGGGAAGCTCTGTCCTGTCATCTTCCTTGTCTCCTGCCTCTTCTGTGACCCTTCCACGGACTCCCCGCCCCCCACCCCCTCCAGAGCCTCCCCCGCCTGGACTTCCCATGCCCTGTGGCCTGGTGCCTGCATCCATGTGGGGTCCCATGAGCTCAGTGTTTTGTGCAAGGCCTGTGTGCTCCCTCTGGGGTCACTTGGCATCTCCCCTGCGGTGGCCTCCATCTTCCTGTGCTGGGTCTCCTCTGATGGTCTGTGAGGCCAGACTGCGCCCTTATCATGGGCATGGAAACACAACTCCAGAAGGTCCACATGACCTTTTCCTAGTCCCAGCATGTGGAGCCTGGGCCAAGGACGGTCCTCGAGCAGAGGAGGACTTTGGCCCAGGATCCTGAGGTAGGACTTGACACAGTGAGCCCACAGGAGGAGAGTGAGCACTGTGGGGGCCTGGCACTCAAGCCTGTTGGGAGGCCATATCCCACCCACTCTGATTCTGTCCCCAGGACTGGAGGAACTTTCCCAGGCTGCAGGCTGGTGGTGACTGGCAGACGAGGGGCACGGCTGGTGCAGGAAAAAGAGCCCTCCACAGAAATGAGGGGGGAGGTGCTCCCCCAGCAGCTGGAGGAACTCGGGGTATCCATGCTCCCGGGCTGCAGGCTTCCAGTGATGGGGGAGGAGGCACCACTGGACCAGGAAAGGGCCCTCCATAGACAGGAGGGGGCAGGCACTCCCGCAGCTGCAGGTGCACTGGGGTGTGTTGATGGGGCATCAGCGGACAGAAGTGTCTGCAGCTGGGGTGTCCACACAGGCCCCCTCCTCAGGCTCAGCACAAGCTTGTCTGGATGGCCTTTGCAGGCACCTGACGTGGACAGATGGGGTAGGTGAAGCCCAAGACCCCAGGGGTATGTTCCTGACATCTGGACTGAACAGGTCTTCAAAGCTGCAGAGTGATTGGGATCATCTTCAGGCTGAGGAGGAAGATGAGGGGAGCAGAGGGGACTGAGCAGGCTCGGCTTAGACAGGAAAACGCTGAATCACTCCTTAGGGAATAAAGTGGGTCAGGTCCAGGCTCATGGGGACAGACTTTTAGGCCATTGTGCTACATGAAATAAGCCAGCCCCTAAACAACTGAGACTGGGGGACCCCACTTGTGAGGGGCAGAGAACGCTCTGATTTCATAGAGGTAGAAGAGCTGCTGGGTTCTGGGGCTGGGGAGGGGAAGTGGAGGGTTAGGGTTAGGGTTAGGGTAAGTAGAGGTCCAGTGTGGGATGATGACAAGCTTGTAGCAATGGATGGAGGTGGCAGGTGCAGAACAGCGAATGTACTTATTGCCACTAAATTGACCCTGAGACATGCTTAATGGTATCAGTTGTACATCTGTTACGCCACAATAGGAAAGAAGTGAGTCAGGAGGACAGGGCTACCGTGAGCCCCAGGAGGGCCCTGGAGCAGGAATCCTGTATCTTAGCTCTCACTCTCACAGAAGGCACTCAGTGAATGCTTGTTGGGACACATGAAGGCAGTGAGGGTACGAGTACAGACCCACCGGTGGGCAGCGAGGAAACCCGACAAGATGCACATCCAGACAGAGCCAGTGCCCACATTTCACAAACACCAGCACAGAAATAGCCTTTTAAAACCAAGGCAGGGGGGCGCCTGGGTGGCTCAGTGGGTTAAAGCCTCTGCCTTCGGCTCAGGTCATGATCCCAGGGTCCTGGGATCGAGCCCCGCATCAGGCTCTCTGCTTGGCCCTCTCTCTCTGCCTGCCTCTCTGTCTACTTGTGATCTCTGTCTGTCTAATAAATAAATAAAATCTTTTAAAAAAATGAAAAATAAAACCAAGGCAGGAACCACATATAACCCAGAAGACTCCATGCTCCTGGGGGCCGAGCTAGCGCCCACACCAAAGCCTCTTGTGGTAAGGGGATTGGGGGCCTGACAGGTGACTCAGAGTACCGCTCACCCTGAACCCCCATGGCCATGGTGAGGTGAGGGGACTGGGAGGGAAGACCCATCTGGGGCCTGTCCCAATCCCACCAACCTTTGTCTGTTTAGAACCAGGAGACCACTTTTTCCTCAATTGTTCTTTTTAAAGACAGTTGCTCCACATTGACACAGAAAAACATCTGACATAAAAATGGAGCCAGTCACAGCTGCAAATGACCCAGAAGTTATCCAAATGTAGTGACCACAAAGAGAGGAACTTGTGTCCCCAGGCAGGCCTCCCATGTGCAGGTGTCACTGGGGGCTCTGGATGTCTGGACTTCACAGTCTCCCTCAAGGGGAAAGAAGGAAATTTCTCTGAAGGCTTCACTGAAAGCACCCCCGATGGAGATGGGGGCAGCCCCTCACACATTCCTGGTGTCCTGGTGATTCTTGGGCATGGCCATGAATCTCATCTTCTTCATGATGGGGAATGGGGGTGGGAGGGTATCCTAGCACCCACGGGCCCCACAGGTCCTTCACAGGTCCAAGATGCTGGGACAGCCCAGCATCCGTGGGCCCCATGGGTCATCCAGGGATAACATCTTGGTGAATTTGTGGTCCAGCAGATAAATGTTCAGGTGGCTCTCATCATGCCACATGGCCTCCATCCCATTGGCCAGGTCAACCCCCATTGCAC
Organism: Meles meles; assembly: GCF_922984935.1. Classification (NCBI taxonomy): domain Eukaryota; kingdom Metazoa; phylum Chordata; class Mammalia; order Carnivora; family Mustelidae; genus Meles; species Meles meles. Next base: position 3,829,162 of record NC_060068.1, read on the forward strand.
GGAGACAGGCCAAGGTCAGTCAGTGAACCTCCACCACTGATACCCCAAAAAAGCCCCCCATGTAGTAAATGTTGCCCTGATTCCTAGGGATGTGGGCCTGGCACTGCAGCTGGCACTCATAGCTGAAGTCCTTGCATGATGCTTGGTAGAAACTGGGGTACAGGGTGTCAAAGAGGTGGGACAGGATCTCTACACCAATGTCGTCACAGAACTTCAGGTCTACATCTGCCTACCAAGTCATCCACCTCGCATAGGAAGTGCTGCTCACAGAAGCAGCTGACCACTGACGTGTGCTGTGTGGACACATCCTGCCAGTGTGGGGCATTGCAGACCTTGAGGACCACCACCCTCCAGCCCTCCCAGAGGGGCACACAGGCCTCCCAGCAAGCTTGTCGGAAGATGTAGGAGGTGATCCTATGTCCCACTATGAAGGGCTTCTAAGCCATCATCAAGAACAGCTCCAGGGGGTGCCTGGGTGGCTCAGTGGGTTAAAGCCTCTGCCTTCGGCTCAGGTCATGATCCCAGGATCCTGGGATCGAGCCCTGCATCGGGCTCTCTGCTCGGCAGGGAACTTGCCTCCCCCTCTCTCTCTGCCTGCCTCTCTGCCTACTTGTGATCTCTGTCTGTCAAATAAATAAATAAAATCTTTAAAACATATATATTGTGCCCCATAAGTAAGTTTCTCTTCACAAACATCTCAAAGGTTGTTCAATATGATGAAACCAAGCAATGTTATCCCCCACCATGAATTTTTAAGTAAAAACATGTGGTCATATTAATTGATGCAGAAAATATTCTAACCAAAATCTGATGTCTGTAGCTGTTATAAACACTCATGAAAGAGGGAAAAGGGGGTAATTTTTTCAATAAATCTATGGCAAACACCATGCTCAAGTATGAAAATTGCCAGCTCTACTCTGAAATCAGGAACAAGGACAGGATGCTGGTTTTCACATTAAGACAAATACTGTATGATTCCACTTGGATGAGGTATCTGGAGACATAAAGTTGGATGTGGCTGCAGGGGCTGAGGGGAAAGGGCAATGGGGAGTTGGTATTTCGTGCATACAGTTTCCCTTGGGGAGAATGAAAAAGTTCTGGAGAATGATGTACAATCATGGGAACTCAGCTAAGGCCAGAGAACTGTGTACTGGAAATGTTTGAAGTGGTCAATGTTGTTATGTTTAGTCACAGTGAAAAAAATGAAGGACTGGTGTATGTCACAACATGGATGGACACTGAAAACAGCCCTAGTGACAAAAGCCATATGGAAATACCACTCAGACTGGAACCATCTGTACTCCTTAAATCCATCAGGGTCAGGGCGCCTGGGTGGTTCAGTGGGTTAAAACCTCTGCCTTCCGCTCAGGTCATGATCTCAGGGTCCTGGGATCGAGCCCCGCATCAGGCTCTCTGCTCAGCAGGGAGCCTGCTTCCCTCTCTCTCTGCCTGCCTCTCTGACTACTTGTAATCTCTGTCTATCAAATAAATAAATAAAATCTTTTTTTAAAAAATCCATCAGGGTTGTGCAAACAGGGGAAAGTCTCAGGAGCAGTTCCAGAAAAAGAAAACCAGATCAGAACAGAAAAAGAAATCTCAGACAGTGGGGCAGGTGGCAACAGCTGAAGTGGGTCTGTGGTGTGGGTTCAGATGTGGAAACCATCATGATTTCCTCACCTGGGGTTACGTGGTGGTTCCGCAGGACAGTGTCCCTGTCTGAGGTAAAACACACCAAAGTAGCCCATGTGAAGTGGCAAACGTGGTAAAGAAATGACAGATGGGGAGTCTGAGTGTGGAGATATAGCATATTTCTGCTGCTATAACAAGTGAACTGCACTTTGAAATCACCGCAGAGGAAACACGTCTTCCAAACATCCATGTTGGCACCACATCACAGAAGCAGAGAGGACCTCAGACTTCAGGATGGAGGCAGAGCCCTCCCGGATCCAGGTCACCCACCATGGACAGGCCACTCACCCTTGCAGGAGACCACATGTTAGCAAGAGACTCATGGGAAGCTGCCACTCCTGAACTCCCAGACTCTGGACCAACCCTGCTGGGGATATGGATGCGGGAAAGACCCACGGGGCCAAGGCAGGGGGAGCACGAGCATGGAGGTGGGTGGCCACTCCCTGAGTGCAGAGTGAGGAGCCCCAGTAACTGAATCTGTGGGTGCACAAGCACAGTTGTGGGACCAGGTAGCATCTGAGCCCAGAAAGGGGGCACACCACAGCCCCACGCACAGCCCCACGGGAGGCCACATCACCACACACAAAGCCACTGAAGCCCCACCATCCACACAGTGTGCCCTTCCTCCACAGGGCCCTGCGAGCACGCATGCCCACAGCAGTCCCCACTCAGATGGCTTCTCCTCACCTTCTCCTCCTGCACCTGGTCCTGAGGAGGCCAGGCTCTTGTTGGCATGCAGGCAGCCCCACATCCTCCACAGTGGGTACTGTCATAGAGCACACAGACCCACATCCTCCACAGCAGGTCCTATTAATGTGGACTTGGACCCACATCCTCCACAGCAGGTACTGTCAGTGTGGACACAGACCACATTCTCCACAGCGGTTCCTGGCAGTGTGGACACAGACCCACATTCTCCACAGCGGGTCCTGGCAGTGTGGACACAGACCCACATTCTCTACAGCGGGTCCTGGCAGTGTGGACACAGACCCACATTCTCCACACCGGGTCCTGGCAGTGTGGACACAGACCCACATTCTCCACAGCGGGTCCTGGCAGTGTGGACACAGACCCACATTCTCCACAGCGGGTCCTGGCAGTGTGGACTTGGCCCCACATCCTCCACAGCAGGTACTGTCAGTGTGGACACAGACCTACATCTTCCACAGCGGGTCCTGGCAGTGTGGACAGAGACCCACATTCTCCACACCGGGTCCTGGCAGTGTGGACTTGGCCCCACATCCTCCCAGCGGGTCCTGTCAGTGTGGACTTGGACCCACATTCTCCACAGAGGGTCCTGGCAGTGTGGACACAGACCTACATCCTCCACACCGAGTCCTGGCAGTGTGGACTTGGACCCACATCCTCCACAGCAGGTACTGTCAGTGTGGACACAGACCTACATTCTCCACAGCGGGTCCTGGCAGTGTGGACTTGGCCCCACATCCTCCACAGCAGGTACTGTCAGTGTGGACTTGGACCCACATTCTCCACACCGGGTCCTGGCAGTGTGGACACAGACCCACATTCTCCACAGCGGGTCCTGGCAGTGTGGACTTGGCCCCACATCCTCCACATCAGGTCCTGTCAGTGTGGACTTGGACCCACATTCTCCACAGAGGGTCCTGGCAGTGTGGACACAGACCTACATCCTCCACACCGAGTCCTGGCAGTGTGGACTTGGCCCCACATCCTCCACAGCAGGTACTGGCAGTGTGGACACAGACCCACATTCTCCACAGCGGGTCCTGGCAGTGTGGACTTGGCCCCACATCCTCCACATCAGGTCCTGTCAGTGTGGATGAGGACCCACATTCTCTACAGGAGTCCTTGACGAGGTCCGGGCTCCTGCAGCGTGATCGCAGCCCCAATCCTCCCAAAGCATCCACACCGTGTCCTGAGGAGGCCGGGCTCCTGTATCACAGTGGTGAACCCACATCCACCCGAAGACTCCACAGCACGTAGTGAGAAGGCCGAAATTCACAGTGTGGAGGCGGCCTCACGTTCTCCACAGTGGTTCCGGGTGAGGTCGGGGCTCCTGTAGTGCCCACAGGGCCCCAGGTCCTCCGGAAACGTGCAAACCCAGGGTGGCTCCTCGTTACTCTAGGCACCCAAGGCCTCTCGAGTGAGCAAGCCCGGGGAGGGAGGAGTCGGGGTCAGGAGCTCCGCCACAGCGCCCCCTGCGGGCGGCGCAGGCAGAGCAGCGGGGGGCGCACTTAGTTGCAAGGATGCACCTAGCCCCTTCCTGGTCCTGCTGAACCCAATAAACCTTGGAAATGTGTAACTGAAATAGAGTACAATATCCTGGCGTCTCCAGAAATACTCAAGGAAAAGTTAAATGGAAACCATATGATAGGAAATGAAATGTAGACAAAACCTTTACAACTTCCAACAAAATTCACTCAAAATTGTACACAAATTTAAAATATACAACTTTCAAAATATCAGAAAAAAAAAATGAAAGAAAATTTACACGACCTTGGATTTGGTAATGCGTGTTAACACACAACACCAAACATCTGTCCAGGAAAGAAAAAAGTGATAGCGTGAAATTTATACAGTTAAAACTAGTACTCTGTGACAGACCTTGCTCAGGAACCAAAAGACAACCCACAAACTGTGAGAAATAGTTGCCAAACACACATCTGATAAACGATCTGTATTCAAACTACACAAAAAACTCTCAGAACTCAACAGCAAGAGTACAAACGACCTAATTAACACTGGGTAAATATCTGCACAGCCATCTGGACCAAGAAGATGTACCAATAAAAGATAAGCATGCAAATACACTCTCCCTCCTCTATCATTAGGAAGTAATCAATGTAAACAACAGTGCAATGGTGCAGAACACCGATGGGAAATGCTAAGTCCAGAAGATGAGGATACTGGTTGCTGGCAGTGGGGAATGACAGGAATGCTCCTTCATGCTGGGGGTGCACGTACGGCCACTTTGGAAAACAATTTGGCAGTTTTATCAAGGATAAATAAATGTCACTTGAATATCCAACAATCACACTTCTAGTGTTTAGACAAGTGCTTTGAGAAACAGTTTCCACACAAAAACTAGCATGCGATGGTGCACAGGAGCTCCTTCAGTGCTAAAAACATAAAGAAATCAGGAAGCCCTTCAATAGATGAATCCGTAAGCAAACGGGTGCATCCAAGGGAAGGGTGCAAGGAAGGCCCCACCAGTCTGCAAAAAGGGTGAATGTAGGGACTGCGGGGCTCCTGTACCCGGTCCTGTATAAATCCACACATGTGTACTGAGTGCCCTCACAGGTCAGGGCTGTGCTGGCACCTGAAGCTGCCCTGGCAGAGTGAGGCCAGCAGAACTCTTCCCAGGTGGGAGAATGGAAAGAAGAATCCATGACCTCTGACGGCCTCCACAACCCTTGACGAGGTTGGGTTGAATTTGAACCACTCAGTGCCCAGGGATATGTTTCACTCTTCTATTAGAGCCCAGGACTGATGGGCAGAGAACCAAGGATTCATCTCAATCCTGGACTCGTGTGTGACACTGGGCAAGTCCTGTCCACCCTAGAGGCCCAGGGAGATGGAGGAGGGGAAGAAGGCCAGTTATGTCTAAACTTAATCCTGACCCTGACCCCAGTCGCCAACCCCAGACCCTGACTCTAAGCCCAAACCCAAATCAGCATCTTATTTCCTAAGCACCTAACAGACCCATCTGCTCTGCACTACCCTACTATGCCATATGCTGAGCATGTAGCACTTGATAATAATGTGTAATTGTGACAAGCTGTCCTATTTCCTCTGCCTGTGGGAGATACCCAGTTCTTGGATGTGGACCATCCACATCTGAGGTCCAAACCTCAGTCACCTGTATGTTCAACAGTTCTCAGGACAATCATCTTCTAGGTGTTTGGGGATCTTGTTTGTTTTCTGGTGTTCTTTCTTTATCTAAACTAGGTAAACAAATTATTGCAAATTTGAACACATTTCTGAGTTTATATGCAAACATTAATAATTCTGTTTATTTTGAAAATTAAGTGTGACATATCTCTTCTTTTGGATTTACAAGGAAGTTTGTTTGAGTGCCAGTTACATCGCTGTTCAAATAAACATCTTCCTACAATATCACCATGTCTAATCATTAACATGTAGGTATAAACTTCCCAGTTCTCCACAGTCCATTCAGTTCACAGTTCAAGGAGACTGGGATTCACCTTCTCTTTTTATACCAATCTTTTATGCCAGTATTTCCCAAGGGAATAAGTTGTACCTCTGTCTCTCAACCCTTTTATATTTCCTTTCTACTGACTCTCAGACATATTTCTGACATACCAAAGTACAGAACACAATTTAATAAACACACATATTTCATCACCTTGCTCAGGGTTAGCATTACCTTACACCAAAAAGTAACCACTATCCTTGGGGGAGGAGGTATTGATTTCTGTAATTGTATGATAAATAGTGTTTCTTATATTACAAAACATTCTACATTGCTTATGTGTTATTGCTTTTTTTAAATTTTAAAAGTTATAAACATGGCTTTATAATGTGAACCTTACATTTAATGTCTAAAATGTTTCACAAATTCACAATAATTATTTCTTTGGGTTGGTCACTCAGTTCAATGGGGTCCATAAATATAACTCATGTCACTGATAAGCCTATTCCTCTGCATTCACACAAATGAGTACTGTGGTGTAGCAGAATGCCAAAGAGTGTTCCTATGATCAATTAATTTTCTTTAAGAAGAGGAAATTCTGATTCTTGCTTTCCTGAAATTTATTCTAGAAATTCTATTTTCATTTTTAACTAGAAAGAAAGAACAGATGGTCGGGTAACATGATGAAAAAAAGTTGCTAAATTTCTCCAGTTCCTGCTTTTTCTTACTTGTATAAAATGCATAAACAGTAAGAAAGGTGTTAGTCCAGTAAAAGAAAACAAAGCAGCTCACCAGTATGAGAATAACATGGGTAGCTTTGTTTTCAGGAGAGGGGGATGAAGACTGGATGGTATTGCGAACATTCTGAGCTGTTTTGTGGTGTCTGTAAAGGATATTCACCATGTAAATACTGTTACATGTCATCAGAGAGAGAAAAAAAAAATCTCGAATGAATACTGTACTTAGAAATACTGGTGCTATATTGCGATTATATGCACTGTTTTTGCAATAAGGACTATAATACCCAAGTCCATCAACAGTAGCATTCCTGTTGGCCTCAGTTTGTAAAATGACCACAAAATAGATGGCCATGTTGATCATCCAGAAGAAAAGCAAGGAAGGTTGAATGAATATAGAGATTCTGTGCTTGAGCCAGGCCCATTTATGATTACTTGGAGTAATAGTCACTGCCTGAAACGTACTCTGAAGAGCGGTGGTGCACAGAGAAATACTCCGGGTAACTCTCTGAATATAGAGCACTATTTTACATCCAGCACTGCCCATCTCCAGCCTAATTCCAAAGGATGACATTATAATTGGAATCCCTCTGAATATGAGGGTCAGGGCATTAGCCAAAGTTAAGTGGGCAAGAATCATATCTAAAGGCTTCTTCTTATGAGGAAGAATTAAGAAGGTGTACATATATAATGTAAATAACAAAGAATTCCCCATGAAACCAAAACCAGTTTGAAAGATAAAGATGATCCCAAAAATTATGTCACTGGAAATCATTGTCTCTCAGTCTCGCTTAGATCTTCAAACCAAGTTCAGTACATTCTATAGACAAATAATTTGATTATGAATGTAAATATTAAAGGTAATTGAAACTGAAGAGTAAGTTATCAAGTTTCAGGGAGTCTTCCTGCAGAATCAGCAAATATACAGCTATACCAGACCAATGGATCATCGAGATTCTTAAAGAACAGAACTGTTAAGGAAGAGAATGCAATGTCTATGAAGAATATCACGTGTTCTGTGAAAAATTAATAAAAGTAAACTTTGTTTAAAATGAAGCCAGGGGTTCCATACAAATTTTAGGATTGTTTGTTCCAGCTATAAGAAAAATACCAATGATATTTTGATAGAGATAGCATTGAAATTGTAGATTGCTCTGAGAACCATAGACATTTTAACAACATTTATTCTTCCAATTCATGAGCATGGATTGTTTTTCCATCTCCTTGTGTCTTTCTCAGTTTCTTTCATAAGCGTTCTGTGGATTCTAGCCTATAGATCATTTACCTCTTTGGTTAGGTTTATACCTAGATATCTTATGGGTTTTGGTGCCATTGTAAATGGAATTGATTCCTTAATCTCTCTTTCTTCAGTTACATTATTAGTGTATAGAAATGCAACTGATTTCTGTGGAACCAGAAAATAACCCCAAATCGCTAGGGGCATGTTGAAAAATAAAAAACAAAGCTGAGGACATCATATTGCCTGACTTCAAGGTATATTACAAAGCTGTGATCATCAAGACAGCATGGTATTGACAGAAAAAAGGACACGTAGATCAATGGAACAGAATAGAGAACCCAGATCTGACCCTCAACTTTATGGTCAACTAATCTTTGACAAAGCAGGAAAAAATATTCAATGGAAAAAAGACAGATTCTTCAATAAGTGGTGCTGGGAAAACTGGACAGTCACATGCAAAAGAATGAAACTTGACCATTCTCTTACAACATACACAAAGATAAACTCTAAATGAATGAAAGACCTCAGTGTGAGACAGGAATCCATCAAAATCCTAGAGGAGAACATAGGCAGTAACCTCTTCGACATCAGCCACAGCAACTTCTTTCAAGACACATCCCTAGAGGCAAGGGAAACAAAAGCAAAAAGAACTTCTGGGTGTAGTGCATAAACAATGAATTCTGGAACACTGAAAAGAAATACATTTTTTTTAAAAAGAAAAAGAAGAAAAAAGAACTGAGACATCATCATGATAAAGAGCTTCTGCACAGCAAAAGCAGCAAAAGAAACAGTCAACAAAACAAAGAGGCAACCCACAGAATGGCAAAATATACTTGCAAATGACATTACAGAAAAAGGACTGATATCCAAGATCTATAAAGGACTTCTCAAACTCAACACCCAAAAAACAAATAATCTAGTCAAAAAAATGAACAGAAGACATGAACAGACACTTCTCCAAATAAGACATACAAATGGCTAACAGATATATGAAAAAAGCATTCTTCATCATTAGCCATCAGGGAAATTCAAATCAAAACCACACTGAGATACCACCTTACACGTGTGAGAATGGCCAAAATTAACAGAACAGGGAAAAATAAGTGTTGGAGAGGATGTGGAGAAAGGGGAACCCTCTTACACTGTTGGTGGGAATGCAAGTTCATGCAGCCACTTTGGAAAACAGCACGGAGGTTCCTCAAAAAATTAAAAATATAGCTACTCTATGACTGGGCAATTGCACTACTGGGCATTTATCCCAAAGATACAGATGTAGTGAAAAGAAGGGCCATATGCACCTCAGTGTTCATAGCAGCAATATCCACAATAGCCAAAAGGTGGAAAGAGTCAATATGCCCTTCAACAGATGAATGGATAAAGAAGGTGTGACCATTATACACAATGGAATATTACTCAACCATCGGAAGGATGAATACCCCACTTTTGCATCAACATGGATGGGACTTGAGGAGATAATGCTGAGTGAAGAAAGTCGAGCAGAGAAAGTCAATTATCATATGGTTTCACTTACTTAAGGAACATTAGGAATAGTATGAAGGACATTAGCAAAGGAAGGAAAAAATGAAGGGTGGGAAATTGGAGGAGAAGATGAACCATGAGAGACTGTGGACTCCGAAAAACAAATTGAGGGTTTTAGAGGGGAGGGGTGTTGGCCTGATGATGGGTATTGAGGAGGGGACATATTCCATAGAGCAATGGGTGTTATATGCAAACAATGAATCATGGAACACTACATCTAAAACTAATGATGTACTCTATGGTGACTAACATAACATAATAATAATATTGACAATAATGAAGAAGAAGAAAGTATGTGAATTTGGCAAATTTTCAGGATACAAGATAAACACACAAGATTCAGCTGTATTTCTGTACACTAGCACTGAACAATCTAAGTATTTTTTAGGACAGCAAAATTTAAAACAGCATTTGAAACACTATGATACTTAGGAATAAATTTAACCAAGGAGGTATAATATTTATACACTAAAACTAAGAAACATAGCAGTAAGAAATTAAAGAAAACACAAATGAATAGAAATACATCCTATGTCCATGGATTGGAAGACTTAATATTTTTTATTGTGTTATGTTAGTCAACATAAAATACATCATTAGTTTTTGATGTCGTGTTCCAAGATTCATTGTTTACATATAATATCCAGTGCTCCATGCAATATATGCCCTCCTTAACACCCATCACCCAGCTAGCCATCCCCCCCCCACACCACTCCCATCTAAAATCCTCAATTTGTGGAAGACTTAATCTTGTTACAATGGCAATACTTCCTGAAGTGATCTCCAGATTGATTTAGCCCCAACCAAGATCTCAATGGCCATTCTTGCAGAAATGGAAAAACTGAGCCTAAAATATCTATGGAATTTTGAAGAACCTCAAACTTCTAAACCAATTTTTTAAAGAACAAGGCTGAAGATTCACACTTCTGAGTTCAAAACTTTCAACAAAGCTAAAATCAAAGCAGTGGTACTGGCATAAAGATAGACATATAGATGAATGGAATTGAGTGGAATACAGAGTCCAAAAACAAACTGATTTTTGATGAGGGTCCCAAGACCCATGAACTGGGGGAAAACAGTGCCCAGGGTTGGACAACTTAATATCTGCATGCAAATGAGTGATGTGGACCCTTATTTTATATCATACACAAAAATTAACCCAAAATAGATCAAAGAACTAAAGAACCATAGGACAAATCTTCATGTTCTTGAAATCAGCAATGTTATCTTAAATAGGACAAAAAAAGCATAAAGCAACAAAAGGAAAAATAAGTAAATTGGAATTCACAAAATCAAAAGTTTTAGGGGACGCCTGGGTGACTCAGTGAGTTAAAGCCTCTGCCTTCAGCTCAGGTCATGATCCCAAGGTCCTGGGATCAAGCCCTGCATCAGGCTCTCTGCTCAGCTGGGAGCCTGCTTCCCCCTCTCTCTCTCTGCCTGCCTCTCTGCCTACTTGTGATCTCTGTCTGTCAAATAAATAAATAAAATCTTTTAAAAAAATTAAAATTAAAAAAAAAGTTTTAGTACATCATAAGACACTGTCAGGCAAATAAAGAGATTTCCCAAAGATTTAGAGAAAGTTATTAGCAAATAATGTCTCTGATAAGGATCTGCTATATGGAATACATTAAAAAAGAAAAAAAAAAACTGTTAAACCCAACCACAAAAAGCCAAACAACTCAACCAAAATGTGGGCAAAAAACTTGAACAGACACTTCCCCAAAGACATTCTAATGGCCAAGAAAAACATGAAAATGTGTTCAATACCATTATTCATTAGAGAAAGGCAAAGAAATCAAAACCACAATGAGATACTACTCCACACTCTCTACGAGTATCATAATCAGAAAGAAAGAAAATAATGACAAGTATGTGAGAAGTTGGAACTCTCACACATTGCTGGTGGAAATGTGAAGTGGTCAGCCCCTGTGGAAAATATTTAGTAGCTCCTCCATATGTTAAACATATTATCATTATTAATTATATATTATATATTAATTATATAATAGCAATTATATATTAATTATATATAATTATATAATAGCAATTATACTCTTAGGCATATACTTGAAGGGAAATAAGTGTTCAAACAAAAACGTGTACACAAACATTCATAGCATATCTGGTTTCAATAGCTCCAAGGTGGAAACAACCTCCTTGCCCAACAACAGAAGAATGGATAAGCAAAATTTAGTACATTCATATGCTGGACTATTATTCAGCTATAAAAAGGAATGGAGTGCGGATACACACTGCGAGCTTTACAAACATTATGCTGAGCAAAAGAAGCCAGACAGAAGGCATCTGTATTGTATGATTCTATTTATACTAAGTATAAATTTACATAAATATAAATATCCAGAATAGGTAAATCCACAGTGATGAAGAGCAGAGTAGCAGTTTCCAGAGCTGCGGGCAGGGAGGGAATGAGGAATAACTGCCCACATGACATGAGGTTTTCATCTGGAATAATGAAAATGTTCCAAAACTAGATAGTGGTGATGGTCATCTGATATTATGAATGTACATAATGCCAGGGAATTGTAGACCTTAAAATGGTCAAAAGAGTTATTTTATGTTATGTGTATTTTATCACAGTAAAAACATGAAGAAAAAAATAGAACTTAGCTCAAAGTTGAGACAGATTATCATTCCTGAGAATGTTTCAACACTTCTAGTGGAAATCACAGAGAACAGAACTATATATTTAGTGTGATTAAAAAAAAAAAACTCCTAGAAATTAATTACCAATGGAAATGTTACTTAGGAGTAAAGGTAGATTGAAGATATTTTCAGACACATATGCATACATGCAAACACACCACACTACACAGACACACCCACACACACAGAGTCACTACAAAAGGAAATTCTAAATAATGTTTTTCAGGTAGAAGAAATGTTTCCCCTGAAGGACCAGTGTCCTAAGTTGTAGTCTAAGAAGCAGCCCCTACAGCACAGTCACCAAAACCCTTCCACAAGTAAACTGTAGACCCAGGGAACATCATGGTGCCCTCTATTAAATGGTCAAGATAGGAGTAATTCCAAACTTACATTCTGGCCAGTAGCTAAAATTGTGAGCATTCGACAACTCATTGTATTACACTAGTATAATTTTTAAATAAAACCAAGAAATGAAAATATGTAACATATCAATATAATTTATGGAGATGTAATCCTGAGCAAAATCAATTAATTAATCCAACAATATACAAAATGATAGTTTCCGTGAATGAGTTAGGTTTCCCCAAGAAAACAAATTTGCCCTATTATTAAGAAAAATTAGCCAATAAAATTAACTATATTCAAAGTTAAAGTATGCTCTTCTCAATACTTGCATCAAAATTCCTTGACGAGCACTGGGTGTTATATGCAACTAATGAATAATGGAAGACTATATCAAAAATTATTGGTGTGGGGTACCTGGGTGGCTCAGCGGGTTAAGCCTCTGCCTTCAGCTCAGGTCATGATCTCAGGGTCCTGGGATTGAGCCCCGCATCGGGCTCTCTGCTCAACTGGGAGCCTACTTCTCCCTCTCTGCCTGCCCCTCTGCCTACTTGTGATCTCTCTCTCTCTCTGTGTGTCAAATAAATAATAAATAAATCAAGTCTTTAAGAAAAATTATTGGTGTAAAATATGTTGGCTAAGAACTTAATAAAAAAAATAGAGCTACCCTATGACCCAGAAATTGCACTACTGGGTCTTTGCTGCAAAGATACAGATGCAGTGAAAAGAAGTGTCACGTGCACCCCAATGTTCATAGCGGCAGCGTCCACAATAACCAAACTGTGGGAAGAGCCAAGATTCCCTTCAGCAGACAAATGTATAAAGAAGATGTGGTCCATATATACAATGGAATATTACTCAGCCATCAGAAATGATGAATACCCCACGTTTACATCAACATGGATGGGACTGGAGGAAATTATGCTGAGTAAAAGAGTCAAGTAGAGAAAGTCAATCATCATACAGTTTCACTTACTTGTGGTGAGGAATAGCCTGGAGGACATCAAGAGAAGGAAAGGGAAAAATGAAGAGGGGGAATCAGAAGGGGAGATGCACCATGAGAGACTATGGACTCCTGGAAACAATCTGAGGGTTTTGGAGGGGTGGGTGTGGGGGAATGGGTGAGCATGGTGATTGGTATTAAGGAGGGCACGTATTGCATGGAGCACTGGGTCTTATAGATAAACAATGAATCATGGAACACTGCATCAAAAACTAATGATGTACTGTATGGTGACTAAGATAACATAATAAAAAAAGGATACCTTAACAGAGAAAATATAAATAAACAAACAAAAAAATGAAATCCCTGATTAAACTCAAAATGCTTTTAAAATTAAAACAAATGATAGAAAAGTAAGAATAAAATGGCACATGCTTAGCCCAGGATATTAATTATAATCTGGGCCTAATTATACCCTAATCATCCTGCAGAATGACAAAATACTGCAGACTCTCTGTGAGTGAGAAAATACCAGTATAACTCTTTTCATTATTTTTGTACCAGAGGAGCTGATCTACAACCTAAGGTAAAGAAAAACGACTAGTACATATTTTGGAAAGGAAAAAATACCCACAATTTTCTCATTAGATGATATGATTTTCTATGTATAAACTCCCTAAGACTCTAGAGTCTAAAATGTAAAAAGAAGAGACTTTTACAAGGTAAAAAGATAAAAATATCACAATAATCATTTGCAATTATATATCAGAAAGAAACTCTATTTCTATAAAACAAAGTTTAAGGTTGAGATACTACATAAACAGTATAAAAATATCAAGTAACTATAAATAAAAAAAGAGACATGTGAAAACAGTAAGAGAAAAAGCATGTAACTTTTCATGTTCAAAGACTCAAAGATGTCATATGTAAATTATGTCCACATTTCCAAAATGATATATAAATATTATAGAATCCAGATCTGATTCTCAAAATGAGTTTCCCAACTGTTCAATGTATGTGATATGCACAAGGTCAAAAATAGTCAAAGCAACTTTAAAAGAAGAAAAGTATATAAATAATTACTCCATGAAGAATCAAGGTAAGTGAGTATGAAGCTACATCATTAAGATATGATGTGTTTGGTGCTAGGAGCCATCTGGGAAACAAATTAAAGTTCCTAGCAGTCAATCAACACATTTTTCTAGTCCTCATACACGATGCAGTAAAGAAGAGAAGTGGGAAAAGAAGGGATTTTACAACAATAGTGTTAGCTCTTTTCTAAATATGACCTGAGATATTTCTGATATAATGTCCTATAAAATATCATTTTCTTATGCATTGAACACTTAGCTGTAAAAACAAAACCATTAAATATTTTAGAATTTATATAGAGAATATCTTCAAGAGATTAGACCAGATATGTTTTTCTTAAATTTTTAAAAAGCATAAATATAAATAAAAATATTAGAAGATTTTACCACATTAAAATGAAGAGTATAAAGTGAGAGTGCTAACAAGCCCCAGGGAGGAGGGGCTACTTGCCACAAACATAACAGCAAATTACAGCTTGTAGAATGTATTTGGGGATGCACAGTGTATTCAGGCTAGAAGGTGGAATACTAAGTATAAAAGAAACAAAGGAAAAGGGGAGGAAATGCAAAAGAACAATAAACGTACCTCTGAAAATAGGATATGGTAGTGAAGATCTTGGCAACAGCAGAAATGCTGTAATTATTAGCAGAAAGGGAGAGAGTGAGGGGGTTGTAGAAGTAGGTAAGTGGAAGAAAGAGAAAAATTACATATAAATACTAACTTGTGGGGGGACATGATTATATGCACACTTAAAAAAAATAAAAGACTGCAAAGTATTAAATCAATGCCCTAAAAACAAGCACATATGGGGTGCCTGGCTGACACAGTTGGTTAAGCATCCAACTCTTGGTTTTGGCTGAGGTCATCATCTCATGGGTAGCGAAAGTGAGCCCTACCTGGCTCCAGGCTCAATATGGAGTCTGCTCAAGACTCTCTCTCCATCTCCCGTTGTCCCTGCCTCACCCTATGTTCTGTCTCTCTCTCTCAAATAAATAGAAATCTTTAAAAACAAAACAACCACCACCAAAATAAGTGCATAAAGCTGAAAAGAAAGTGCAACCAACAAAAGAAATAGCCACTATTTACATTGACATGCATAGAGCTGGAGGGGATTATGCTGAGTGATCTAAGTCAAGCAGAGAGAGAAAATTATCATATTGCTTCAATCATGTGGGAACATAAGAAATAGAGCAGAGGACCTCAGGGAAAGGGAGGGAATATTGGATGGGAAAAAATCAGAGAGGGAGACAAACCATGAATGACTGAACACTGGGAAACAAACTGAGAGACACAGAAAGGAGGGAGTGGGGCGATGTGGAGACCAGGAGATGGGTATTAAGGAGGGCACATCTTGGGATGAGCACTCGGTGTTATATGGAACTAATGAATCACTGAAAACTACAGCAAAAGCCTATCATGTACTATACACTGGCTAACTGAAAATAATAAAAAAAATACATTAAAAAAAGAAAGGAAGGAAGGAAAGAACAGAAATAGAATAAGTAGTAAGTCAGACAAGCTCCAAAGTGTGAAGGAGCAGGAAGGGATGACAAGAAAGAAGGCAAAGAATAGGTGATGTAATTAATACGTGGCATATTTCAACCTGTCATCAAGTATATGTAAGGCAATAAATTCATAAAGTTATCTCAATTAAACATAGACAGATTTTTTAAAATAAATGCGATTAAAGAAGAAAGATGGATAAGGTCAGGAAAGCCAAAGGAGAAATTTTGTATTGCATGGAGCACTGGGTATGGTGCATAAACAATGAATCTTGGAACAGTGAAAAAAAAATTAAATAAAATTTTAAAAAATAGAGAACAGAGTTTAGTTAATGAGCAATTAACTAACAGAATAGAAAAAGAAGATAAACAATAAATTTAAATGTTGGTATGGTAAAACCAAAATGCTTATTGTACCATAAAATAAATTAATATAAAGAAGAAATCTGAAATAGAGGGGGAATTTTAAGAGATAGAAGATCATGTTTAGACTTGGAAAGAAGAGAATAAAGTGAGTGGTAGAATTCTGGAAAGGGTTTACTATCTCCTTTGCAGCCCTGAGCCCCGGTTGCAGCAGCAACATCCTTACCAAAGCCAGTGCTTGTGGACCCAGTGCAGGAGGACAACTCTCACAGGCTGTGCTGAAACACAATAGCAGGATGTCAGGGTTATGGGGAAGGGACTGTGTGACTTCATCTCCCCCTGGGCACTAACTACTTTGTTATCCAAAGTGGAAATGGCCTTGTGTACAAAGACTCAGCCTGGAATGTACACAGGAGCCCAAACTCTACTCCTTGGTGAGGAGTGTCTCCTCTTAGGGTCATTAAGATCATCAGCTACAAGGGCACAATTACCTTCTGATGTAGCAGATTGCTCCCAAGTTGAACCAAGTTGTAAATTATTCCTCAGGGTTCCAGAACAATGATGGTACACTAACCAGAAGTTTAGCTTTCTCAGGGACCAGAATTACGCCAACACTCAGTGTTACACTGGCCACAGTGCAGCATCCCTGAGGCTGGGATGGTGACTCTTCAGACTTGAGTTGTTTCGAGTTTCTGAAACTTTCATGTAAAGCAAGCATATTGCTTTGTCTTGTTCAGTGACCAAATGCTCAACACGAGGTCCGTGATATAACCTAAACGAACTTAACTACAGGAAAAATATGCATTTTTAAAATCTTTTTTTACTTTTTCTGTGTTCCAATAGTCACTGTTTATGCATCACACCCAGTGCTCCATGCAGTAGGTGCCCTCCTTAATACCCACCACCAGGATCACCTAACCCCCCAGTTCCCTCCCCTCCAAACCCCTCAGTTTGTTTCTCAGAGTCCACAGTTTTTCATGGTTTGTCTCCCCATCTGATTTCTCCCAACTCACTTCTCTCCAACTCTCAAGGTCCTCTGTGTTATTCCTTATTCTCCACAAGTAAGTGAAACTATATAATGATTGACTCTCTCTGCTTGACTTATTTCGCTCAGCATAATCTCCAGTCCCATCCGGTTGATACAAATGTTGGGTATTCATCCTTCCTGATGGAGGCATAATACTCCGTTGTATATATGGACCATAACTTCTTTACCCATTCATCTGTTGAAGGACATCTCGGCTCTTTCCACAGTTTGGCGACTGTGGCCATTGCTGCTATGAACATTGGGCTTGGTAGTGGGTACTAAGGAGGGCATGTATTGCATGGAACACTGGGTGTGGTGCATAAACAATGAGTCTTGGAAAACTGAAAATATAAAATAAAGTTTAAATCAAAAAACAACAACAATAAAAAAATAATAAAATAAAATAAAACTTTAAAAAATCATCTTTTTATTTTTGATACACCTTTCTGATTCATATCTGAATCAGCTACATTTTTTCAATGGTTCTCTTTCACTTTTATACTTATTAAGCTATTTTCTTTTATCTTTATTTATTTTTTTCATCTTTATTTATCTTTTATCTTTATTTTATTTTTTTTCAGTGTTCCAGAATTCATTGTTTATGCACCACACCCAGTGCTCCATGAAATGTATGCCCTCCATAATACCCACCACCAGGCTCACCCTTAATCTCTTCATTTCTCTCAACTTTATTTATATCATTTCCAAATTAGCTAATTTTTTTATTTTTTATTTTTTTAAACATGTATCACTTTATTTTTTTCTTTTCAGCATAACAGTATTCATTGTTTTTGCACCACACCCAGTGCTCCATGCAATATGTGCCCTCACTAATACCCACCACCTTGTTCCCCAACCTTCCACCCCCTGCCCCTTCAAAACCCTCTGGTTGTTTTTCAGAGTCCATAGTCTCTCATGGTTCACCTACCCTTCCAATTTCCCTCAACTCCCTTCTCCTCTCCATCTCCCCATGTCCTCCATGTCATTTGCTATGCTCCACAAATAAGTGAAACCATATGATAATTGACTCTCTCTGCTTGACTTATTTCACTCAGCATAATCTCTTCCAGTCCTGTCCATGTTGCTACAAAAGTTGGGTATTCATCTTTTCTGATGGAGGCATAATACACCATAGTCTATACAGACCACATCTTCCTTACCCATTCATCCGTTAAAGGGCATCTTGGTTCTTTCCACAGTTTGGCGACCGTGGCCATTGCTGCAATAAACATTGGGGTACAGATGGCCCTTCTTTTCACTACATCTGTATCTTTGGGGTAAATACCCAGCAGTGCAATTGCAGGGTCATAGGGAAGCTCTCTTCTTAATTTCTTCAGGAGTCTCCACACTGTTCTCCAAAGTGGCTGCACTAACTTGCATTCCCACCAACAGTGGAAGAGGGTTCCCCTTTCTCCACATCCTCTCCAACACACGTTGTTTCCTGTCTTGCTAATTTTGGCCATTCTAACTGGTGTCAGGTGGTATCTCAATGTGGTTTTAATTTGAGTCTCCCTGATGGCTAGTGATGATGAACATTTTTTCATGTGTCTGATAGCTAATTTTTATTTATTCCTCTGTTTGTACTTTTTCAGGATTCTTTTTTTAAGATCTTATTGATTTGTTTATTTATTTGGCAGGGAGAGAGAGTGAGCACAAGTGGGGGGAGTGACAGGCAGAGGGAGAGGGAGAAACAGACTTCCTCTGCAGGGAGCCTGATGTGGGGCTCAATCCCAGAACCCCAGGATCATGACCTGAGCCAAAGGCAGATGTTTAACTGACCGAGCCACACAGGTGCCCCAGTTTCAGGATTCTTTTTTCCTTTTTCTTTGTTCTGTATATTTATTTCTAAAGATTTCTTCCCCAACCATTTCTTAGTTCAGATTCTTCTTACATTGATTTTGTTCTATATTCAAAACTTTAGTTAACTGGAACATGTTGTCAAATGAAGAAACAATCATTTTAATCTGAGGGATTGGCACAAAAACAGACACATAGATCAATGGGAGAGAATAGAGAACCCAGAAATGGACCCTCAACTCTATGGCCAACTAATCTTCAACAAAGCAGGAAAAAATATCCAACAGAAAAAGGCAGTCTTTTCAACAAATAGTGCTGGGAAAATAGGACAGCCACATGCAGAAGGATGAAACTCGACCTTTCTCTTACACCATACACAAATACAAATTTAAAATTGACAAAAGGCTTAAATGTGAGATAGGAATCCATCCAAATCCTAGAGGAGAACACAGGGCCAACATCTTCAACCATGAACACAGCAACTTTTTGCAAGATATGTCTTGCAAAAGAGGCAAAGGAAACAAAAGCTAAAATGAACTTTTGGGACTTCATCAAGATAAAAATCTTCTGCACAACAAAGGAAACAGTTAACCAAACAAAGAGAATAATGGGAGAAGATAATTGCTAATGACACTACAAAGGGCAGATATCCAAGATCTATGAAGAACTTCTCAAACTCAACACCCAAAAAAATAAATAATCCAGTCAAAAAATGGGCAGAAGACATTAATACATTTCTTTGATGAAGACATACAAATGGCCAACAGACACATGAAAAATGTCCCACATCAGTTGCCATCAGGGAAATACAAATAAAATCCACATCAAGATACATCTCACACCAGTCAGAATGGCTAAAAAAATTAATAAATAATAGAGGGAACACCACCCCAATGTTCTTAGCAGCAATGTCCACAATAGCCAAACCATAGAAGGAGTCAAGATGCCCCTCAGCAGATGAATGATTAAAGAAGATGTGGTCTGTGTATATAATGGAATATTGCTCAGCCATCAAAAAGGATGAATACCCACCATTTGCACCAATGTGGATGGAACTGAAGGACATTATGTTGAGTGAAAGAAGTCAGGCAGAGAAAGTCAATTATCATATGGTTTTCACTTAGTTGTGGAATGTAAGGAATAACATGGAGGACACTAGGAGAAGGAAGGGAAAAATGAAGGGGTGGAATTGGAGAAGGAGATGAACCATGAGAGACTATGCGCTCTGAGAAACAATCTAGAGGGGAGGGGTGAGGGATGGGTTAGGTCTGGGAGGGATAATAAGGAGGGCACATATCTCATGGAGCACTGGGTGTTATGTGCAAACAATGAATCATGGAACACTAAATCAAAAACTAATGATGTACTGTATAGTAACTAGCATTACATGATTTAAAAAATCGGAAAAAAAAAAAGAAATGAACAGGAAAATAAAAACTGAACTCAGATCCCAAAACCAAGTACTCATCTGAACCTTTACCAGAACATGAACCATAACATGAGCTTTACCAGAACCTGAACTTGTCCTGGAACCCTAACTCAAACCCTAACCTTAGAACTAAACTAAACCCTATCCTAACCCTGAAACAGAAACCAATCCTCAAATCCCAAATCTTAACTCAAACCACAGCCGGAAACCATACATGAATCCAAATCCTAACCCTAACCTGAACCGTAACCTGATACCGAACCTGACCTGAACCTGTACCCAACCCAAATCCAATCCTTATCCAGAACACAAACATGAACCCCAATCTGACCCATACATGAACCCTAACCCTAATCTGAACCATAACCCTAACCCCAACCCAAGCCTGGATCCCAAACCTGAACCCTAAAGCCCAAACCCGAACCTAGGACTGAGCTGACCTGAACCCAAACCCTGTGTCCATATCCATAGCCCCACCTTCTGGTTCCAAGGGTGGCTGGTCCCTGGGTCAGGGCCCTCATCTGGGTATGACTGCAGTGCTCCCAGGGCTGTGTGGTCCTGCAGAGCACAGCATGTTGGGGAAGGTGGGGCTGGAGTGCTCTGTCACTGTGGCACCTTTCTCAAGATGCCTGACCGGCATTCTGTGCATGGGTGTATTTGCTTCTATATCTTGTCAATTTTCAAACAATGTGCATAGTTTCTTTTTGAATGGTGAGTGTGCACTTTTTCATTTGTGTCCAATTACTACTTATAGGCAATAATGATTCAGTGCTCTAGATGGATTATATTTGTTCTGATGTCAGTATATTCTGAAGAGAATTTTCATCCAAGGCCAATCACAATTCATTGAATGCATAATTACTGAAATTATGAGGAAACTCATCTCTGTCTTACCATAAGAAACATACAGTGGTAAGAAGCCTGGGTGGCTCAGTCAGCTAAGTGTCTGCTTTTCGCTCAGGTTGTAATATCAGGGTCCTGGGATCGAGTCCTATGTCGGGCTCCCTGCCCGGTGGGGAGTCTGCCTCTCCCTCTGCCTGCTGCTCCCCCTGCTTGTGCTCTCTCTCTCTAGCAAGTAAATAAATAAAACCTTAAAAAAAGAAACATACAGTAGCATGGCAGTGTGGCAAGCAATGTGGCATGAAATCTGAAAGGATTAAAATACAGCAGAGAAAGTTAACATTAACAGTAGGTCATACTATTTTCTCATCAATGCCAGTGTCAACTGAAATTATTCCACTATCAGTGCTATGATATGAAGATTTGAGTTTCCTAAAGTGCATATATTCAATCTAAATACCCACTGTGATGGTGCCAGAGCAAGGGGTCTCCAGGTGAATAGGTCATTAAGGTGGTGTCCTTGTAACTGGGATGATAGCGGACCCTCGAACAAGATTTTGAAATGCCCAGGTCCACTTATAGGTGGATTTGTAAAAATAAATTCAGTACAGCACTATAAGCGCATTTTCTCTTCTTTTTTTTTATTTTTTATTTGTTTATTTGTTTATTTACAGCATAACAGTGTTCATTGTTTTGGCATCACACCCAGTGCTCCATGCAGTACGTGCCCTCCCTATTACCCACCACCTGGTTCCTCAACCTCCAACCCCCCCGCCCCTTCAAAACCCTCTGGTTGTTTTTCAGAATCCATAGTCTCTCATGGTTCATCTCCCCTTCCAGTTTCACTCAACTCCCTCTCCTCTCCATCTCCCCATGTCCTCCATGTTCTTTGTTATGCTCCAGAAATAAGAGAGACCATATGATACTTGACTCTTTCTGCTTGACTTATTTCGCTCAGCATAATCTCTTCCAGTCCCGTCCATGTTACTACAAAAGTTGGGTATTCATCCTTTCTGATGGAGGCATAATACTCCATTGTGTATATGGACCACATCTTCCTTATCCATTCATCCGTTGAAGGGCATCTTGGTACTTTCCACAGTGTGGTGACCGTAGCCATTGCTGCAATAAACATTGGGGTACAGATGGCCCTTCTTTTCACTACATCTGTATCTTTGGGGTAAATACCCAGCAGTGCAATTGCAGAGTCATAGGGAAGCTCTACTTTTAATTTCTGGAGGAATCTCCACACTGTTCTCCAAAGTGGCTGCACCAACTTGCATTCCCACCAACAGTGGAAGAGGGTTCCCCTTTCTCCACAACCTCTCCAACACATGTTGTTTCCTGTCCTGCTAATTTTAGCCATTCTAACTGGTGTCAGGTGGTATCTCAATGTGGTTTTCATTTTAATCTCCCTGATGGCTAGTGATGATGAACATTTTTTCATGTGTCTGATAGCCATTTGTACGTCTTTGTTGGAGAAGGGTCTGTTCATATCTTCTGCCCATTTTTCGATATGATTCTCTGTTTTGTGTGTGTTGAGTTTGAGGAGTTCTTTAGAGATCCTGGATATCAACCTTTTGTCTGTACTGTCATTTGCAAATATCTCTCCCATTCCGTGGGTTGCCTTTTTGTTTTGTTGACTGTTTCTTTGCTGTGCAGAAGCTTTTGATCTTGATAAAGTCCCAAAAGTTCATTTTTGCTTTTGTTTCCTTGGCCTTTGGAGACATATCTTGAAAGAAGTTGCTGTGGCTGATATCGAAGAGGTTACTGCCTATGTTCTCCTCTAGGATTCTGATAGATTCCTGTCTCATGTTGAGGTCTTTTATCCATTTCGAGTTTATCTTTGTGAACGGTGTAAGGGAATGGTCGAGTTTCATTCTTCTACATATCGCTGTCCAGTTTTCCCATTTATTGAAGAGACTGTCTTTTTTCCATTGAATATTTTTTCCTGTTTTGTCGAAGATTATTTCACCATAGAGTTGACGGTCCATATCTGGGCTCTCCACTCTGTTCCAGTGGTCTATGTGTCTGTTTTTATGCCAGTACCACGCTGTCTTGGTGATCACAGCTTTGTAGTAAAGCTTGAAATCGGGTAACGTGATGCCGCCAGTTTTGTTTTTGTTTTTCAACATTTCATTAGCAATTCGGGGTCTCTTCTGATTCCATACAAATTTTAGGATTATTTGCTCCAGCTCTTTGAAAGATATCAGTGGAATTTTGATCGGAATGGCATTAAAAGTATAGATTGCTCTAGGCAGTATAGACATTTTAACAATGTTTATTCTTCCAATCCAAGAGCATGGAACAGTCTTCCATCTTTTTGTGTCTTCTTCAACTTCTTTCATGGCTGTTCTGTAGTTCCTCGAGTACAGGTCCTTTACCTCTTTGGTTAGGTTTATTCCCAGGTATCTTATGGTTCTTGGTGCTATAGTAAATGGAATTGATTCTCTGATTTCCCTTTCTGTATTTTCATTGTTAGTGTATAAGAAAGCCACTGATTTCTGTACATTGACTTTGTATCCTGCCACGTTACTGAATTGCTGTATGAATTCTAGTAGTTTGGGGGTGGAGTCTTTGGGGTTTTCCATATAAAGAATCATGTCATCTGCGAAGAGAGAGAGAGTTTGACTTCTTCCTTGCCAATTTGGATACCTTTTATTTCTCTTTGTTGTCTGATTGCCATTGCTAGGACTTCTAATACTATGTTGAACAAGAGTGGTGAGAGTGGGCATCCTTGTCATGTTCCTGATCTCAGCCACAGCAACTTCTTTCAAGATATGTCTCCAAAGGCAAAGGAAACAAAAGTGAAAATGAACTTTTGGGACTTCATCAAGATCAAAGGCTTCTGCACAGCAAAGGAAACAGTCAACAAAACAAAAAGGCAACCCACGGAATGGGAGAAGATATTTGCAAATAACAGTACAGACAAAAGGTTGATATCCAGGATCTCTAAAGAACTCCTCAAACTCAACACACACAAAACAGATAATCATATCAAAAAATGGGCAGAAGATATGAACAGACACTTCTCCAATGAAGACATACAAATAGCTATAAGACACATGAAAAAAATGCTCATCATCACTAGTCATCAGGGAGATTCAAATTAAAACCACATTGACATATCACCTTACACCAGTTAGAATGGCTAAAATTAGCAAAACAGGAAACAACATGTGTTGGAGAGGTTGTGGAGAAAGGGGAACCCTCTTCCACTGGTGGTGGGAATGCAAGTTGGTACAGCCACTCTGGAGAACCGTGTGGAGATTCCTCAAGATATTAAAAATAGAGCTTCCCTGTGGCCCTGCAATTGCACTACTGGGTATTTACCCCAAAGATACAGATGTAGTGAAAAGAAGAGCCATCTGTACCCCAATGTTTATAGCAGCAATGGCCCCGGTCACCAAACTGTGGAAAGAACCAAGATGCCCTTCAATGGACGAATGGATAAGGAAGATGAGGCCCATATACACTATGGAGTTTTATGCCTCCATCAGAAAGGATGAATACCCAACTTTTGCAGCAACATGGACGGGACTGGAAGAGTTTATACTGAGTGAAATAAGTCAAGAAGAGAGAGTCAAGTATCATATGGTTTCACTTATTTGTTGAGCATAACAAAGAACGTGGAGGACATGGGGAGATGGAGAGGAGAGGGAGTTGAGGGAAATTAGAAGGGGAGATGAACCATGAGAGATTATGGACTCTGAAAAACAACCTGAGGGTTTTGATGGGGCGGGGTTGGGAGGTTGGGGAACAGGTGGTAGGTAATAGAGAGGGCACGTATTGCATGGAGCACTGAATGTGGTGCAAAAACAATGAATACTGTTATGCTGAAAATTAAAAAAATAAATAAATAAAAAGAAGTCTGTAACACACAATGGTAGAAATATTAGACTGGCATCAGACTTATCCACAGAGACCTGGCAGGCCAGAAAGAACTGGCATGATATATTCAGAGCACTAAATGAGAAAAATATGCAGCCAAGAATGCTATAACCAGCTAGACTATCATTGAATATAGAAGGAGAGATAAAAAAGCTTCCAGGACAAACAAAGATTAAAAGTATTTGCAGGGGCACCTGGGTGGCTCAGTGGATTAAACCTCTGCCTTAGGCTCAGGTCATGATCCCAGGATCCTGGGATCAAGCCCCATGTCGGGCTCTCTGCTCAGCGGGGATCCTGCTTCCTCCTCTCTCTCTCTCTCTCTCTCTCTCTCTCTCTCTCCCTCTCTCAGCCTGCCTCTCCACTTACTTGTGATCTCTGTAAAATTTTTTTTAAAATTTTTTAAAAAGTATTTGCAAACACCAAAACAGCCCTTCAGGAAATATTGAAAGGGATCCTCTAGGCAAAGAGAGAGTATAAAAGTAATAGACCAGAAAAGAGACAATATACAGTAACAGTCACCTTACAGGAAATACAATAGCACTAAATTCATATCTTTCAATATTTACCCTGAATGTAAATGGGCTAAATGTCCCAATCAAAAGACACAGGGCATCAGAATGGATAAAAAACTAAAAGCCATCAATAAGTTGTCTACAAGAAACTCATTTTATACCCAAAGACACCTCCAGATATAAAGTGAGGGAGTGGAAAACAATTTGCCATGATAATGGACAACAAAAGAAAGCGAGGGTGGCAATTCTTATATCAGGTAAATTATGTTTTAAGCCAAAGGCTATAATAAAAGATGAGGAAGGACACTATATCATACTCAAAAGGTCTGTCCAGCAAGAACATCTAACAATTTTAAATATCTATGCTTCTAACATGGGAGCAGCCAGGTATATAAATCAATTGATAAAAAATCAAAGAAACACATCAATAATAATACAATAATAGTAGGGGTCTTTAACACCCCCCCCCTCACTGAAATGGACAGATTGTCCAAGCAAAAGATCTACAAGGAAATAAAGCCTTTAAATGACACACTGGACCAGGTGGACATCACAGATATATTCAGAACATTCCATCCCAAAGCAACAGAATACACATTTTTCTCTAGAGCATATGGAACATTCTCCAGAAAGATCACATCCTGGTCACAAATCAGGTCTCAACTGGTATCAAAAGATGGGGATCATTCCCTCCATATTTTTGACCACAATGCTCTGAAGCTAGAACTCAATCACAAGAGGAAAGTTGGAAAGAATTCAAATACATGGAGGCTAAAGAGCATCCTACTAAAGAATGAATGGGTCAACCAGAAAATTAAAGAGGAATTTTTAAAAATCATGGAAACAAATGATAATGAAAGCACAACTGTTCAAAATCTGTGGGACATAGCAAAGGCGGTCCTGAGAGGAAAGTATATAGTGAAACAAGCCTTTCTCAAGAAACAAGAAAGATCTCAAGTACACAAGCTAACCCTACACCTAAAGGAACTGGAGAAATGACAGCAAAGGAAGCCTAAAGCAGGAGACCAGAAATCATAAAGATCAGAGCAGAAATCAATGAAATAGAAACCAAAAGAACAGTAGAACAGATCAATGAAACTAGGAGCTGGTTCTTTGAAATATTAATAAGATTGATAAACCCCTGGCCAGACTTATCAAAAAGAAAAAGGAAACAATCCAAGTAAATAAAATCATGAGTGAAAGAAGAGAGATCACAACCAACACCAAAGAAATACAAACAATTATAAGAACATATTAAGAGCAACAATACGTCAGCAAATTTGACAAGCTGGAAGAAATGGATGCAATCCTAGAGACATATAAACTACCACAACTGAACCAGGAAGAAATAGAAAAACCTGAACAGACCCATAATGAGTAAGGAGATTGAAGCAGTCATCAAAAATCTCCCAATGAACAAGAGCCCAGGGTCAGATGGCTTCCCAGGGGAATTCTACCAAATATTTACAGAAGAATTAATACTGATTCTCCTGAAACTAATAGAAAAAACAGAAATGGAAGAAAAACTTCCAAACTCATTGTATGAGGCCAGCATCACCTTGATCCCAAAACCAGACAAAGACCCCACAAAAAAGAAGAATTACAGACCAATATCCTTGATGAATACAGATGCAAAAATTCTCACCAAAATACTAACCAATAGGATCAAGCAGTACATTAAAAGGATTATTCACCATGACCAAGTGGGATTTATTCCTGGGCTGCAAGGTTGGTTCAACATCTGCAAATCAATGTGATACAATACATTAATAAAAGAAAGAATAAGAACCATATGGAGCAGTTGGCTGCACCAATTTGCATTCCCACCAACAGTGGAAGAGGATTCCCCTTTCTCCACATCCTCTCCAACACACGTTGTTTCCTATCTTGCTAATTTAGGCCATTCTAACTGGTGTAAGGTGATATCTCAATGTGGTTTTAATTTGAATCTCCCTGATGGCGAGTGATGATGAGCATTTATTCATGTATCTGATAGCCATTTGTAAGTCTTCATTGGAGAAGTGTCTGTTCATATCTTCTGCCCATTTTTTGATAGGATTATCTGTTTTGTGTGTGCTGAGTTTGAGGAGTTCTTATAGATACAACTTTTATTTTTAATTCGTTCCCACTATTCTCAATCTTTTCAATTTTTTAATAATTTTTAACCTATTTACCGTCACAATGAGATGTTCAGTACAACAAATTCCATAATAATCATTTAACTTGAACTCTTTTGATACGTATACCTGTGTTTTTCTTTTGCTTTTCTGTTTTTTTTATTTTTTATTTTTTTAATATTCATATGGAGACAAGCTTCAAGTTAATCCCATTTCCCCAATCAATGATATGCCTACATATAAACCAGTTCTGATGCCCCTTTATCTCAGGAAAGTTGAGTCCTTTATTAAAGATATCAAGATACATCCAGGAAGAATAAAAATAACTTTCCTCACCCACACTGAGAATTTATAACCACCCTCCCATTTTTTCTTCTATCAGTGTTTCTGTGTATTTGTTTTTCTTCTGGTAGTATCTAAATTTTATACTTGGGGTTCATTTTGTCTGGGTTCTTTTTTTTCTTCTCATTTACTTTTGTTAGTCTTTTTGTTTGTTTTTGTTTGTATACTTTATAAATCTTACCTCTGGGGATCATTAGGGCTGGGTCTTCTTTTTTATTTTTCTTTCTTTCTTTTTTTAATTCTCTCTCTCTCTCTCTCTCTCTCTCTCTCATTCTCTCTCTCTCTTTTCTTTTCTCTTTCTATTTGGTGGGTACTTCCAATTGCTCAGAAGCATTCCAGAGTGCACCCTGCCTGCACCATGGTTGATACAATCAGCTACATATCCCTTCAGCCATCTCTCACCAAAATGACAAGGAGGAGGGATGCCCAACAGAGTAAAAATTCAAAGACTGTGCCCTCTCAATCAGAGCTATTGGATATGGACATAAACAGTGGGTCTGAAAGGGAATTCAGGCTAACAATTATCGAGGCAATGGCTAGGTTGGAGAATGCCTTTAATGACAAAATAGAATGGATTAGGGAAGAAGTGAAAGTCACCAGGCATGATGTTAACAATGCTCTCAATGAGTTCCAATCTAATCTAAATTCTCTAACAGCTAGGGTAACTGAGGCAGAAGATAGAATTGGTGATCTAGAGGGCAAACTGATAGAGAAAAGGGATCAAGAGAAAGCCCGGAACAAACAGCTTAGAAGCCATGAAAACAGAATTAGGGAAATAAATGATACCATGAAACATTCCAAAGTCAGAATTATTGGAGTCCCTGATGGGGAGGAGAAAGAAAGAAGACTAGAGAATATAGTGGAACAAATGTCCATGAAAATTTTCCCAATCTGGCGAATGTAACCAGCATTTGTGTCCTAGAGGCAGAAAGGGCTCCCTCCAAGACCATAGAATCTAGAAAGACCTCAAGACATCTCATTGTGAAAACAATGAATCATAATTTTAGACAGGAGCTCTTGAAAGCAGCTAGGGGAAGAGATTCCTTACGTACAGAGGAAAGCCCATCAGAATAACGTCAGACCTGTTCACAGAAACCTGGCAAGCCAGAAAGGGCTGGAAACATGTATTCAGGGCACTAAATGAGAAGAACATGCAGCCGAGAATACTTTATTCAGAAAGACTGACATTCAAAATGGATGCAGAGATAAAGAGCTTCCAAGACTGGCAAGATTTAAAAGAGTATGTGACCACCCAGCTGGCACTACAAGAAATATTAAAGGGGGCTCTATAAAAGAGGAAAAAATCTAAGAATATCATTAAACAGAAATTTATGGAGATAATCTATTGAAACAAAGACTTCACAGGTAACATGATGCCAATAAAAACGTCTCTCAATAATCACTCTCAACGTGAATGGAATAAATGCTCCCATAAAACAACACAGGGTTGCAGATTGGATAAAACAGCAGGACCCATCCATATGTTGTCTACAAGAGACCCATTTTGAACCTAAGGATACACCCAGACTGAAAGTGAAGGGATGGAGAAGCATCTTTCATGCCAATGGGCCTCAAAAAGAGGCTGGGGTAGCAATTCTCATATCAGGTAAATTAGATTTTAAGTAAAGACTGTAGTCAGAGATACAAAAGGACACTACATCATTCTTAAAGAACATATCCACCAAGAAGATCTAACAATTGTAAATATTTATGCCCCCAATATGGGAGCATCCAACTACATAAGAGAACTTTTAATCAAGATAAAGAGTCATATTGATATGAATACATTAATAGTAGGGAATCTTAACACACCTCTCTCAGTAATAGATAGATCATCCAAGGAGAAAATCAGTAAAGAAACAAGAGCATTGAATGATACATTGGACCAGATGGATCTCATAGATATATACAGAACATTCCACCCTAAAACAACAGAATACACATTCTTCTCCAGTGCACATGGAACCTTCTCCAGAATAGACCACATACTGGGTCACAAATCAGGGCTCAACTGAAATCGAAAGATTGAGATTATTCCCGGCATATTCTCAGATCACAATGCTTTGAAACTGGAGCTCAACCACAGAAAAATTCGGAAGGAATTCAAACACCTGGAAGCTAAAGACCACCTTGCTTAAGAATGCTTGGATCAACCAGGAGATCAAAAAAGCACTTAAATAGTGCATGAAAACCAATGAGAATGAAGACACTTCTGTCCAAAATCTATGGGATACAGCAAAGGCGGTTCTAAGGGGGAAATACATATCCATCCAAGCCTTCCTAAAAAAAAAAAAAAGAAAAAGAAAAAGAAAAGAAAGAAAGAAAAAGAAAAATCCAGAATACACCAACTGTCTTTACACCTTAAAGAACTGGAGAATCAACTACAAATTAAGCCAACTCCACAGACAAGAAGGGAAATAATCAAGATTATACCAGAAATCAATGAGGTAGAGACTAGAGATACACTAGAACGCATCAATGAAACTAGAAGTTGGCTTCTTGAAAGAGTCAATAAGATCGATAAAGCATTGGCTAAACTAATCCAAAAGGAAAGAGAGAGGGCCCAAATTAATAAAATTATGAATTAAAAGGGAGAGATCACAACTAGCACCAAGGAAATAGAAACAATCATCAGAAATTATTATCAACAGATATATGCCAATAAGTTAAGCAACCTAGATGAAATGGATGCATTCCTGGAAAACTGTAAATTCCCAAAATTGAACCAGGAAGAAATTGACAACCTGAATAGGCCAACATCTAGTAAAGAGATTGAAGCAATGATCAAAAACCTCCCAAAAAACAAGAGCCCAGGACCTGATGGATTCTCTGGGGAATTCTACCAAACTTTCAAAGAAGAAATAACACCTATTCTCCTCAAGCTGTTTCAAAAAACTGAAGCAGAAAGAAAACTTCCAGACTCTTTTAATGAAGCCAGCACTACCCTGATCCCCAAACCAGGCAAAGACCCCACCAAAAAGGAGAATTTCAGACCAATATCCCTGATGAATATGGATGCAAAGATTCTCAACAAGATCCTAGCAAACAGGATCCAGCAGCACATTAAAAAGATTATCCACCATAACCAGGTGGAATTTATCCCTGGGTTGCAAGGATGGTTCAACATTCACAAATCAATTAATGTGATAGAACAAATCAATAAGAGAAGAGAGAAAAACCACATGGTTTCTCAATTGATGCAGAAAAAACATTTGACAAAATCCAACATCCATTCCAGATTAAAACGCTTCAGAGTATAGGGATAGAGGGAACATTCCCGAACTTCATAAAATCTATGAAAAACCCATGGCACGGTTGCCAAACTGTGGAAAGAACCAAGATGCCCTTCAACGGACGAATGGATAAGGAAGATGTGGTCCATATACAATATGGAGTATTATGCCTCCATCAGAAAGGATGAATACCCAACTTTTGTAGCAACATGGATGGGACTGGAAGAGATTATGCTGAGTGAAATAAGTGAAATAAGTCAATGGTTTCACTTATTTGTGAAGCATAACAAAGAACATGGAGGACATGGGGAGATGGAGAGGAGATGGGAGTTGAGGGAAATTGGAAGGGGAGGTGAACCATGAGAGACTATGGACTCTGAAAAACAACCTGAGGGTCTAGAAGGGGTGAGGGGTGGGAGGTTGGGGGAACAAGGTGGTGGGTATTAGTGAGGGCACATGTTGCATGGAGCACTGGGTGTGGTGCAAAAACAATGAACACTGTTATGCTGAAAGGAAATTTTAAAAAATAATAATAATAAAAGAGCCATGGCAACCATCATCCTCAATTGGAAAAAGCTGATAGCCTTCCCGTTGACGTCAGGAACACGACAAGGATGCCCACTCTCACCACTCTTGTTCAACATAGTATTAGAAGTCCTAGCAACAGCAATCAGAAAACAAGGAGAAATAAAAGGTATTCAGATTGGCAATGAAGAAGTCAAACTCTCTCTCTTTGCACATGACATGATACTTTACATAGAAAACCTAAAAAACTCTACCCCCAAACTACTAGAATTCATACAGCAATTCAGTAATGTGGCAGGATACAAAGTAAATGTACAGAAATCAGTGGCTTTTTTATACACTAACAGTGAAAATACAGAAAGGGAAATTAGAGAATCGATTCCATTTACTACAGCACCAAGAACCATAAATTACCTGGGAATAATCCTAACCAAAGAGGTAAAGGATCTGTACTCAAGGAACTACAGAAATTGAAGAAGACACACACCAAAAAAAATAAAAGATGGAAGACTGTTCCATGCTCTTGGATCGGAAGAATAAACATTGTTAAAATGTCTATACTGCCTAGAGCAATCTATAATTTCAATGTCATTCCGATCAAAATTCCACTGGCATTTTTCAAAGAGCTGGAGCAAATAATCCTAAAATTTGTATGGAATCAGAAGAGACCCCGAATTGCTAAAGAAATGTTGAAAAAGAAACACAAATCTGGCGGCATCACGTTACCTGATTTAAGCTTTACTATAAAGCTGTGATCACCAAGACAGCATGATACTGGCATAAAAATGGACACATAGACCAGTGGAACAGAGTGGAGAGCCCAGATATGGACCCTCAACTCTATGGTCAAATAATCTTCGACAAAACAGGAAAAAATATACAGTGGAAAAAAGACAGTCTCTTCAATAAATGGTGCTGGGAAAATTGGACAGCTATATGTAGAAGAATGAAACTCAGCCATTCTCTTATACCATAGACAAAGATAAACTGGAAATGGATAAAAGACCTCAACGTGAGGCCGGACTCCATCAGAATCCTAGAGGAGAACATAGGCAGTAACCTCTTCGATATCAGCCACAGCAACTTCTTTCAAAGTATCTCTCCAAAGCAAAGGAAACAAAAGCGAAAATGAATTTTAGGGACTTCATCAAGATCAAAAGCTTCTGCACAGCAAAGGAAACAGTCAACCAAACAAAGAGGCAACCCACGGAATGGGAGAAGATATTCGCAAATGACAATACAGAAAAGGGCTGATATCCAGGATCTATAAAGAACTCCTCAAACTCAACACACACAAAACAGATAATCATATCAAAAAATGGGCAGAAGATATGAACAAACACTTCTCCAATGAAGACATACAAATGGCTAACAGACACATGAAAAATGTTCATCATCACTAGCCATCAGGGAGATTCAAATCAAAACTACATTGCACCAGTTAGAATGGCCAAAATTAGCAAGACAGGAAACAACGTGTGTTGGAGAGGATGTGGAGAAAGGGGAACCCTCTTATACTGTTGGTGGGAATGCAAGTTGGTGCAGCCACTTTGGAAAACAGTGTGGAGAAATTAAGAATAAAAATAGAGACTAAGAAATTCAAAATAGAGTTTCCCTATGGCCCCGCAATTGCACTACTGGATATTTATTTACCCCAAAGATACAGATGTAGTGAAAAGAAGGGCCAGCTCTACCCCAATGTTCATAGCAGCAATGGATACAGTTGCCAAACTGTGGAAAGAACCAAGATGCCTTTGGATACGAATAGATAAGGAAGATGTGGTCCATATATACTATGGAGTATTATGCCTCCATCAGAAAGGATGAATACCCAACTTTTGTCTCAACATGGATGGGACTGGAAGAGATTACGCTGAGTGAAATAAGTCAAACAGAGAGAGTCAATTATTATATGTTTTTGCTTATTTGTGGAGCATAAGAAATAACATGGAGGACACGGGGAGATGGAGAGGAGAAGGGAGTTGGGGGAAATTGGAGGGGGAGATGAAGCATGCGAGACTGTGGATTCTGAAAAACAAACTGAGGTTTTTGGAGGATTGGGAAGTGGGAGGTTGGGGGAACAAGGTGGTGGGCATTAGGGAGGGCACATATTGCATGGAGCACAGGGTGTGGTGCATAAACAATGAAGTCTGGAACACTGAAAATAAATTTAAAAATAAATACAATTTTAAAAAATAAAGTCCGAGTATCCTCCAAAAGGTGAATTAATAGCCTCGTGAGGTACATGTAACACCCATGAATGGAATACTAGTCAGCAGTATGAAGGAATGATCTCTCATGTCCATGCAAGGACACTGATGGATCTCAATGCGTATGATTATGTGAAAGCAGCCAAACTGAGCAGATTACATGCTTGCGCTTCCCTCTATAGGACATTATGGAAAAGGAGACATCAGAGATCCTGAGGAGAGCAGTGACCAAGAGCAGATGGGAGAGGTGAATAGAATAGGGTGATAGGTGGCAAGATGGCCGGGTCGCAGTGGACAGCCCTTTGGGGGATTACCAATCAAGACCACAGCCTGTGTCTCCTCACACCCATCAGAAGCACTATTATAAACACAATGGACATGAGTTGGTGAATGTGAAGAAACTGGAACCCTAGCACATCACTAATGAGAATGTAAAATGTCTCAGTCACTGTGAAAGAGTCCAGCAGTTCATCCAAAAGCTAAACGTAGATTTAACATATGATCTCACAATTCTGCTCCAACTCTGAACCCTCGGCACTAAACCCACACTCCAACCTGAACACAGACCCAGTCAGAAACTGCAGCTCAATTCCAGCCCAGAAGCCCACTCCCTAATGGCTGGTCTGGCTCAGCACACTTCACCCCTGTCTCTGACATGAGACCACTGGTTCTACCTCTCAACCTACTATGCTCACTCAATTCTTCCCACAGGCTATGTTTTGAGAATGAGATCTCCCAAGAACATGATTGACCTCCCCTGTAGTCTCTGTTCCTCTGGGCATCCTCCCACCCCCAGCCCCCATACACAGTGACTTCCAGGTGAGGAGCATGGGTGGGGAGCCTGAGGAGGAGCAGACACTGGAGGTGGCAAGGGTGAAGGAGAAAGAGGTTGGAGACAGCTCTGCCAGCCTTGTAGCTGCATGGCCAGGCCCAGAGGAAGAGGAGGGGAAGATGCCAGGCTGACGCACCATGGGGCTTGCCTGGGTCAGGGTCATTGGTGAAGCATCCTGGAGAGGATAGGGCCTGTGCCCAACCCTCATGTGGATGGGCTACAGGAGAGAAGGTCTATTTCCTCCTCTACAAGTTGGGTGTGTGGAACAGGTCACCTGAAGCATTCTGCAAGATCAGAAAAGTGTCTGTTGGACTCCTCCGGGGATGTCCCACTATGTTCAAGACCCGTGGTGGTCCTTCCAGTAGAGTGGCTTGGGGACTCAAGAGACCGAGGAGCTGGTGTGGTTCAGAATGTGGCCGAGCATTAGACTCCAAATCCAGCCAGAGTCTAGAAAGACGACCACCCTCATTAGAGCCTTGGGTCTTCACTTGGCAGTGGGTCCATCATCATTGTCCAGGCCTGATGAGATGGCTTTGGAGTGAAGTGGGCACCCAGGGACACAGGGGAGGCTCACAGTCCTTCTCCCAGACCTGGAACCTACCACCCACTCCTCTGCCCACAGGGCACTGGGGAGCCCACGCCTGCTTACACCCACAGGTGAATTTTATTCCCCAGAATCCCACCTGAGCTGCAGTGTGAATGTTATCCACCAAGGGCCCCAAGGGAGCAACAGAGCAGGGATGGTTATTCTGGTGTCTGGTGGGAACTAGTCCTAGGCTTGGTGGTAGAGTTAGCTCTTACTCAGAAGCTGGCACTGTTTCTAGCTCTGGAACCAGTTCTGGACCGAGAGCTCTTTCTGGAGCCAGTGCAGGAACTGGTGGTGTTGCAGTCTCTGTCTCTGTGTCTCTGTTGGTGCCAGACCTGATGATGGAGCTGGCGTCTTTGGTGGCTTCACAGATGGTGAGTGACTCTCGCTCCAGAGCTAGCATGGAGCTGTGCCAGCGCAGCTCTCACTTGAGAGCTACGGCAAGAGCTGGTGCTGCAGTTGCCTCCATCTCTCTGTCTGGCACTGGAGATAGTGCCGGAGTTGGCTCTGGAACTGGATTGGACGTGTTTTAATTTTGAAGCTGCCAAAAGAGCTGTCGGGCCCCTTGGAGCTGATGTTAGAACTTGTGCTGAAGCTGGAGCTAGCTCTGGAGCTGTGGTAGAGACGGCAGTGGAGCTTGCTCTATTCTGGTAGCTTGCGCTCATGCTAGCTCTGGAGCTGGCTGTAACTCTGGAGCTGGGATGGGCCTCAGCTCTGAAGCTGGTGCTAGACTGATGCTGTGCTAGCACAGAACTGGTTCTGGAGCTGGAGCTGGAGCTGGAGCTGGAGGCAGAGCTGGCTATAACTCTGGAAGTGGCCCTGGAACGAGACCCAGAGAGGCAGCTCTGGGTCTGCACCTGGTTCTGGAGCTGGTGCTGGAGGTTGCGCTGACGACACGGCTGTCATTAGCTCTAGAACTGGCCTTAGAGCTGACTTGAGCTGCAGGCAGAGGACTGTTTAACCCATATGATCACCTTACCATGTGACTTTCCCAAAACAGAAAACACCCTATTGCCTTGAAGAGAAACCCAGACCAACCCCAGAGGTACATCCTAAGAAGTGTCCCCAGACTGCAGTTCGCCAGAGTCATGGGCTGAGGTCACTCTCTGCTCCTGTCTTCCTGGACCATCGCCCTCACCGTCATCTGGCTAGGTCTCCTGGCCCTCTGGCTCTGCCTCCGTGGGGTCCAGCTGGGCAAGAGCATCTGGGCAGAGCGGCAGGTCCAAACCAGGCATGCTCAGGTCTGCTTGGTCCACTAGCATCTTAGAAAGGAAGGTATGGAAGCTGACAGAAACCCTCCAGGGACTAGTCCAGCCAGGCAGCCAGGATTGGGGAGAAGGTGCTGGGGGAAGGCAGACACGCAGCAGATTCAGAGGACACCCAGGCAGAGGAGCCCATAACAGTACCCATGCAAACCCCCACAGCCCATACTTGAGGGGCAGCCCTTCCCCCAAGGAGGGGACAGTCCTCCTTATGAAGAAGGAGACGGACACAGATGGTCACTTTCCCTCTTCTGCCTAGAAGATCGCCACAGAGGAGCAGCCAAAGTAGGGTCTGGAGAGTTGCTGTCTACAGGTGGACAAACATCTTGGTCTCTTATTCGGGAGATAAGAATTGGTGGTAATTTTTCTTTAAATGTTTAGTAGGATTCACCAGTAAAAGGTTTTGTACTTTTTCTCTGTTTCTAGGAATTTGTGGATTTCATCTAGATTATCCAATTTGATGTTCAGTTGTTCATAGTCTCTTATAATAAACCCTTTTATTTGAGTCCTGTCTACATTTCTCTTAGTCAATCTAGCTGTTCTTACAATTTTTTTCATTTTTTTAAACTTTATTTTATTTCTTTCCAGTGTTCCAAGATTCATTGTTTATGCACCACACCCAGTGCTCCATCAATCTGTGGCCTCCATAATAACCCCCAGGAGGCTCACCTAACCCCCCCACTCCCTCCCCTCCAAAACCCTGTTTCTCAAGAGTCCACAGTCTTTTACACTTCGTCTCCCACTCGCAAATTTTTTTAAAAAGCAATTTCTGCTGACTTTCTCTACTGCTTTCCTATTCTCAGTTACGTTAGTCACTACTCTAACATTCTTTTTAAGTTTACTTTGTTTTAGTTCATGAAGTGCAATTCCAGCCTCAGGATCGCCATCTCTAGGCTTTGGCGGACCGGGTAGCTGAACACCCACAAACTGGAGTGGCTCAGGCCAGCCTCCCCTCCCTCCCTCCCCCCCCCCCCCCCCCCCCCGGCAGGTCAGCCCAAGTCACCACAGACGCTGAACCTCCCTTATGGCTGGGTTACCTGAAGGTTGATAGCCCAGCCTGGAACCCTGTGGAGCACCTGCTGCACCTGCTGCCTTAGGCACCGTCTGCTTTCTGAGAGCCAGAGGACTAGCTGACCCCAGCAGAAGAGCACAGCCAATGGGCACAG
Organism: Meles meles; assembly: GCF_922984935.1. NCBI lineage: Eukaryota > Metazoa > Chordata > Mammalia > Carnivora > Mustelidae > Meles > Meles meles. The sequence goes on from NC_060068.1 coordinate 3,867,177, forward strand.
AGCCCTGCCTGCAGCCAGGAATTCCCCTCACCCCTGCACAGCTATGGTCCCCTGCCACCTGTGCCCACAGGCACAACAGAGCACTCAGGGGTCTGATGACTGCCATTGTTTCCTCGTGTCTGCATCTGCCCATAACCCTCCTGAGGCTCCAGGCTCTGCTTCCCACTGCTCTAGCCTTTCTCAGGGTGGGTGGAATCTCAGATTCTATCCTCAAGGCCAATGGTGAGCGAGAGTGCCCCCCCCCCCCCCCCCCCGCTCCTCGCCCAGGAGAGGAGAGACTCTCTTCACACACCTCGCTCTTTTCCAAGTGAGGAGGGGCAGCTGGGTCCCACTGATGCTCTCTCATGCCCCTGCCAATGCCAGGCACCAGCGGCTTTGAGACCACAGGAACTGTGGTCAGTGGGAAGGGACAGTTTCAGAAGAGCTGAAAGAGCAATTGAATTTTTGTACAACAGGAAAAAAAGTTTACTGATTTGGACACTATTTGTCATAAATAGCAAAAGCTACACTTGACTACTGTTTTAAAATCCTCTTTCTACCACAGCTGGCAGTTGTGATTGTGTTATTTCATTTCCTGTGTTTAAATGAAACACAGACTCACTCCCCATTCACTGAGACACACCCAGATGCCCTTTGCTCAGAGGACACTTCAGTCTGGGGACCCTGGACACAAGCAGAGACAGCCCCTCAGTATCCTGGCTTTTAGAGGTTGAAGCCAGGACCTGGCTTCACAGGCACAGCGACCACTAAAATTTGGGAGCCTTTAAGAATAGCAGTTGCCAGGACCATTCCCATTCTCAGGACAATTTGGGGGAAGAGGGAACGCACTCTGCTTCTCTTGCTAAGATTCCTTCTGACCACCGATTGGGAAATTATAGTTTTCAAGAACAAATGCCAGGACTTCATCAGCCCCAAGTGGGCAAAATCGTACAAAAGCAAAAACAAAACAGGCGAGAATGTGCAATGTGGAAAGGAAGAGGCCAAAGGAAGATGATTGGTGAGTGGACTAAAGGCAGGCGGGAAATGACCTCCGTAACCGTCCCCAAGGGCCTCATGGCCAACCCTTTACCTAGATTTACTTTTTTATTGTTATTATGTTCAGTTAGCCACTGTACAGTCATCATTAGTTTTTGATGTATTGTTCAATGATTCAGTAGTTGTGTATAACACTCAGTGCTCATCATAGCATGTGCCCTTCTTAATACCATCACCAGGCTACCCCCACCCCCCACCTCCTCCCCTCTGTAACCCTCAGTTTGTTTCCCAGAGTGCACAGTGTCTCATGGTTTGTCTCCTCCTCCGATTACCCCCCCCCCATTCATTTTTCCCTTCTTTCTCCTAATGTCCTCCATGTTATTCCTTATGTTCGACTTTCTCTGATTGACTTATTTCACTCAGCATAATCCCCTCCAGGTCCATCCATATCAATGTAAATGCTGGGTATTCATCCTTTCTGATGGCTGAGTCATCTTCCCTTGTATATATGGACCACATCTTCTTTATCCATTCATCCATTGAAGGGCGTCTCGGCTCCTTCCACAGTTTGGTAACTGTGGGCATTGCTGCTATGAACATTGGGGTGCCGGTGCCCCTTCTTTTCATTGCATCTGTTTTTTGGCTTTGCCTAGACTTAAATCCTCCTGGGGTTCTGTCTGGGACCTCAGAACTTCTTTTGCTGCTGGTTTCTTATCCATGGTAAAGATTTGTGATGCAGAATTTGGACACAGCGGCACCTTGTTCCATAAGCATTCCTGCTCCCTGTACACAAGGAGTTCCAGCATCCCCACAATGCCTTGCACAAGAGTTCACCCCAGAAATGGCACCCACTGTGGTCACTCCTGTCTGGGTGATGCCTGATGACTATGTCCTGGTTAAGTCATGGGGGGTGCAAACTTTTCCATTGAGGACCTGAGCAGAGGAGAGCTACCAGAAAGGATGACCCATGGGCAGCACGCACACTGCCTCACCCATGAAATACCAGAATGGTTCCAATCCAGCTGGGAGACACACTTGCCCTGAGCTGGCTGGAGTGCCCTTCCAGGTCCTTTCCTGGGATGAGGAGTTGAAGGGCTCCACCAGGCAAGCCAGGGAGTCTCCAGTGCACCCGGTCTCCTACTGCCAACATGTCCCGCTGCAGAGGCAAGAGCTGGGTGAACAATGGGGACAATGCTGAGTGAGCCCCCTCCTCCCCAATGGCTGCAGATGTCAGCCACTTGCCCAGCACGGCTCAGGCCCAGGCCTAGTGATGGTGCAGATTGTCAAATGCAAGGGGGTGTCCAAAAGAACCGAAGCGAGAGCAACATGGAGCCAGCAGCTGGTGAACCACACGTGGCAGTTCTGGGTGGTTTAGTGGGGTGGACGGCACAGCATGAAGGCGCCAGAAGGACTGATGAATCACCGCATGTGCCATGGTCATGGGCTTTCACTGTGAAGGCACAAGCCCCACTAGATGGCACAACGTGGCTGTGGAGAAGGAGCCACGGGGAGCACAACGACGCCGAGTTTGCACCTGGCCTGTGAGTGTTCAGGGAGATGTCATCAAACAGCACCAAGTGGGTGTGCTAGAACCAAAGACTTGATGAAGAGGAGGAGCAACTGTGAAAACAGTGCAGGTGTGCTGGAGGGGAGCCCACATGCACAGGTCGTTGAGCTGCACACGGCAAGTGGGCAAACCATGCAGCTGCCTGGAGAGGAGCCTGAGCACTGGTGTTGGAGGGACATGTGTGGTGTCTGGGAGGAATGAATGCATGCAGAAGTTCCAGGGGTGGAGACTGATGGGACGGAACAAGTCTGTGAAGAGGAACTGCTGAACCACAGCATAAGTGTGAGCGCCAGCATGGCTGGACGGCACACAGGGAGGTGTGCAGGCACAATGTCCAACAGCAGTGTGTGTGTGTGGACAGGTGCCAAGGACTATGCACAAGGCAGTGCAGACTGCCCATGGCTGCTGGGAAAGGAGCAGTTGCTGTGCATTGAGGTGGGCATGGGACCGACTGGCATGCCTACTGAGTCCCAGAATGCACAGAGGAGGGACTCTGTTGGTCAGCTGGACACCTCGACTTGGCCAGGCCACAGTGCCCAGCTCTTTGCTCAAATGCCAGTCTCCCTGTTGCTCTAAAAGTACCCTTCAGATAGAATAACTCTGAACTGCACAGACCTTGATAAACAACCTTGATAAACAATGGGGTGGGCCTCATCCAATCAGTGGAAGGCCTGAAGGCAAGGACAGAGGTCTCCCAAGGAAGCAATTCTGCCTCCAGACTGAGTTTGCAGATTTTGGACCCAAGACCACAAAGTCCCCCTCCCCTGGGTCCCTGGCCTGCCCTGCTCCTCTCCCCCAGCTGCCCCCACCATCTCTTGCTCCAAGCTGTGGGTTCCTCTTCTCTAGAGAATCCTACTACTGTCACTGTTGAGCGGCACTGAATTCTGCAGATGTGTGCAGAGGTTCTGAACAAAGCCATAGGCTCAAGGCAGTGAGCACATGGGAAGGGTGAGGGGGGGACGACAGTGGGCCCTGGACACCTGGGGCAAGGTCCAGGCCGTCGCCAGGTGCAGTCGCAGAGGGGGACCCAGAGCCTGACGCACAAAGGCAGTGCTGTCACAAGTAAGGTAAAGTGACATGGCCAGCCAACCCCAACGTGCCCGTGAATGATGCTCCTGTGATGGCTGTGGGCCTGCACGAAGGGCAAGGTAGGAGGCCTGGCCCAGCGCCCTGACCACACAGACATCTTCAGCTGTGGATTCTGGGTGGGAGTGCAGGGGCCACGCAGTAGAGGGAAGGCAGGCTCTATGTAAATAGTGGGTGTCGGGGGACAGACACGGAGGCCCTGGGCCCAGAGTGCCCCCCCTACACAGAAGGGCTTGCAGGAAAAGATGGAGACGAGCAGGGATGCAGTCCCCCTGCAGAGGGGGTCCCGCGAGATGAGCCAGCCGCCTCACACTGCTGTCCATGGGAGGCCTGTGGGCTTGGACGCTGGTCGTTGCTGAGGAAAGCCTGAGGCCGTCAGGAATCCAGCCACATGCTGCCCCCACGTCTGGGTCCCCAGGCACTCTTGGGGCCTCCTGGCCGCAGATCTCCCTTCACAGGGCCTCCACACCCACCCCTCACTGGATCCCGAGCACTCGGCCCTGCCGAGACTCTGCACAGGCACCAGGGTCCCAGGATGCCGACAGCCAGCCAGGAAAAGAGCATGCCCTTAAAGAGCAGGAGCCACAGCTGGGACACCTGAGGCCACGAGGGTCCATGGGAAGGTGACAGGTCCCATGGCGCACAGCACACAAAACTTATTTCTGGAAGGGACTGTGGTACGGACGGCCTGCCTTCCAGGCCAAGCCTCATGCACTAGAGAGACGCAGTGCTGGCCACGACCTCCTCCAGCTGCTGCAGGAGCTCCTCCGGCTGCGGGGAGGACATGCCAGTGTCCACTTTCTGGAAGTCGGGGTGGGCCACCACAGATGCCAGCACCTCCGTGATCCGGCTGACATCAAACGCAGCCTGATGGGGGCCCAGCCCGGAGCCGGCACCGCCCTCCATGGCACCAGAGTCTGTCCCTTCCGCCAGGAGGAGGAGCCTCCGCTCAGCGATGACCTTGAGAAAGTGGTAAAATTCTTCAAAGTTGATTCCAGTGCAGGACTTCATGATGACCTGGCCAGAGAGGAGGAGCGGTGACTCACAGCTTGCCCACAGCTCTAGACAAGGGTCTATGGATGATGGGCAGGGCCCAGAGCTTCCTGGGAGCCAGCTGGAGATGGGTCTCAGTCCTGCAGCCTGGAAGCCCAGTGTCCCGCCTCAGGATCAGACCGACCTTCACGGGCAGGACAGTAGCTACCATGTCCCCAAGACCACAGCTCTGGCCTCATAGACCAAGTCCTGCTCTGAGAACGCAGGCTGCCCCATGCCCTCCGCCATTGCAGACCTATTCACAGTGAGCCCCACCGGTCAGCCCCCGTGGCAGCCCCAGCCCCGGCCCTGCCACGGCCCTGCAGAGCCCCCCCCCATTGCCCCTCCCACCCGGCTCGCCTACCTGGCAGTGATGGTGCCAGTCTGGCATAGTTTCCCTCCACTGGCTGACCTCCTGCTGCACGGCCCGGAGCTCTTGCTGCAGGAAGTGCCACATATTGGCCAGGTTACAGCCGTTGACCCAGTTGTGGTTGATGGAGATGGTGTCCTCCTGTAAGGGGCGGGGCGAGGTGTCCCCATGAGCCCACAGCAGACGGTCCCCAGCCCCTGTCCCAAGGTCCCCACAGTCCCCTCAGCAGGGAAGGGCTGCTCCTACCTCCCAGGAGATAGGAGCTGTCTTCTGAGTACACAGCTAACCAGGAGCAGGACTCCCCTGGGAGCCGGGGAAACTCCGGGTGTACAGGGACCCACTGCAGCCCAGGGAACAAAGACGGGGGTGGGGAAGAAACGGGCTGATGGCCCTTCTCTGGCGTCTGTGCAGACCCGTGCCCAGACCCTCCCAGGGGGCAGTCGGCCCACTGTGGGATCAGGAGGGGTACCCTAGCCTCCTCTCTGTGGAAGGCACCTAAGAACGTGTCAAGGGTGAGCAGTGCTGCCAGGCAGGCTGAGGGACAGATGGATGGAGAGATGGGTCCTCCGGGGCCCCAGGGTGGCCCCCAACCTGTTTGGGCCACGTCACAGGCGCATGCGGTGGGTTGTGTATACACGGCGGGGTGTGCCCACCCTACCAGGTTGTGGACTTGGTGGTGCCAGCCACTGGGCACGAAGACCATCTCGCCTGCCTCCTGCGTGAGCTCCAGGGCCGGGCTGCAGTGCCCACGCCTGGGGTACTGGTGGCTGTCGAGGAGTGCGGGTGAGGTCACGTCATAGGGCAGGCCTCCATGGCGATCCCGCAGGGCTTCTTCCTGCCCCGGAGGGAAGAAGAGCCACTTTTTCCTCCCACAGATGTTGGCAGACCAGCTGAAGGAGCGGAAGATGTCGGCATGGAACGGCGACCTGTGGAAGCTCCTGTTGGCATCTGGTGAACCACAACTGGTCTGGCTCTTCAGGAAGACGGCCGCGGACACAGGCCCCTAGCTCACACCTCCCCCATCTGAGAGTCCCAGGGCAAAGTGCGCACGGAGACTGGGCACCCCGGGCAGCCTCCCCAGGGCCCAGGCATCTCTGAGGCCCTGACAGAGCGGACTGGGTTGGGGAGAGTGTATGTGGGACACGGGTGAGGCGCAGAAAGGGGATCGGGAGAGGACACACGTACCAGGAACCTGCAGGCCCCATGTAGACAAAGCGGTAGTCGTCCACGTCTAGGGCATCCCAGTACTCGTTGAGCCAGTCAGACGAGAAGTACACGGGCAGGGTGAACACATCCTCCACCGAGGAGTCCCTGCAGGGAGTGTCATGAGCCTCTGGCGGCAACAGCCCCCTTCTGGCACCTGTGCCATGAGTCCGTGAGACAGCCAGAGGTCTGGACAGGCACGAAGGACCCCGAGCCGCCTTCTGCAACCAGTGTCCACACTAAGGCTGACCACCTGCACTCCTCCAGCCACCACGCGACCACAGCCCCAAGTGACCGCACCTAAGCGCCGTCCTGAGAACAAAGCCCCGTCATGAGCAGATGAAACAGCGTTGGGGGCAGTGATGCCGCTTAGGTGACCCATGCAGGCAGCCCCGAAATTGTTCCAGCCCCCTCTCGGACCAAGTCCAGAACCTCTGGGCTCTAAGGACCTCATCTGTATCCCGCTGCTCTCCAGGACCCGGGGCCTCACCCACGCTCTCACCCCGCCTGTGACCTCGAGTCCGCAGAGCATAGGCACGACCACTGGCCCATGTCCGCTGAGGTCCCTCTCCCCTACCCCACAGCCGCCCACTCCTCCTGGTCCAAAAGCCTGCCCCACCACCAAAACAACGGTCCCTCAGGGGAGTCACTGGCCCAGCCCAGGCAGAGTGCACCTCTCCCAGCAACACATGGAGCAAGCTTCCAGAGTAGCTCACACACCGCTCACCGTCAGAGGCCACGATCAGGAAGCGCCCGCAGAGCACCCAACCACTTGTTCCCTCTGCCACCATGCCTTTGCCACCGTCAGACTCCCATGGAGCCCTCAAAGCCTTGCTCAGATATCACGTGCCCTCGGGCCAGCTCTGTCTTCCTGACCTCCCTCTACTGCTTATTCCAGGGTTTCCGAGAAAATACGTGATATTAGTCCAAACGGACCCCCCAGCAACAGGCAAGTCTCCAGAACAAGTGTGTCCCGTGTAATACCCAGAACTCACTCACTACCTAACTGAAGCCCACACCCACCGTGCCGGAGCGCTGGGTCCAGGAGTCCTAGGGGCCGCTGGGTCAGGATCCCTGGGGGCCTCGGCCAGGGCCTGGGTGTCTTTGATCCCCCCCCCCCCCCCCCCCCCCCCCGCCAGCTCTCCCTGCCAGACGACACGCAGCGAGGCAGGGAGCATCTGGGGCACGACGGGCCGAGATGCACCTTTGCACGGGTCTTGGGAGCCCAAGGAGCCTTGATTTTCACGTCGGGAAAACCCGGATTCAGTCGCCGACTGGCTTACACAGAACCGACTGAGCGGGCACTGTGTCTGCTGGGTATGAGCTCTGTCCCAGCGCACCCGGGGCAGCTCCCCAACGGAAGAAGGCTCCCAGAAGGTCTCTGCTAGTGGGTGAGGAGGACGCTGTGCACGCCGGGCCCAGCCTTGCTGAACCGAGACAGGGGAGCAAGAGGGTGCAAGACGGGAGGGGGTGCGGGAGCCAGCGAAAGCCGAACCCGGCCCAGCGGCGGCAGCAGCACCGCGGCCGGAAGGGCCGAGCCCAGCGCGGCCCCCGGAGGGCTAAGGCTTGCACGGGTGAGTCCAGCACCAGAATACAAGGGCGGCACCGGCCTCAGCCACCTGGGCTCCCCACCAACCCCGCCGCAGCGTGGCCAGCCCCATGGGGCCGGAGCCCAAGGGGCACGCAGGGGAAGGGCCCGCCACCCTGGGTGGGGGAGGGGTGGGACACGCGCCACCCCCGCGCCCCTCACCTGCACAGGTGCCAGTCCTTGAGGTACAGGCAGCCCCGCGGGGACGAGTAGCCGCTCTCGATGTGCTCCGCCCAGTAGCGCAGGTAGTCGCGCAGCAGCATATGCTCCTTGGGGTGCGCGTTGTACTCCTGCCGCCCGCAGTCGGCCACCGGCACCACGGCGTCCCCTGCGACACCCACAGGCGGTGACGCCCGAGGCCCGCGCGCGCCGAGCCCCGCGGCCCCCGCCCAGCCCCCGGCCCGCGCCCGCACCGTAGGTCCGTAGCAGGTGCTGGAAGTCTGGCCGCCCGCCCGGCGTCACCCAGCACCGCCGGGCGCCCCAGGCCTCGGTGAAGGCGCACGAGAAGACGCACGGCACGTTGGGGAGCAGGTAGCGCTTGAGGAAGTCGGCGTACGAGAAGGAGGCGGGGCTCGCGATGAAGTCCACGCGGCCCGGGGGCGCGCCTGCCCCGCCCCCCGGCTGCCCCCGCAGGCGTCGGAAGTGGCTCTCGGCGAACGCGCGCGTCTCCCGGTCCATCCCCGGCCCGGCCCGGCCCGGCCCGGCCCCGCCTCAGGCCCCCACCCCCGCTGCCCGGCCCTTTAAACCGGGAGGCGGCGCGGAAGTACTTGCTACAACTACTTCCGGAGCAGACGCCTCCGTGCCCGCCGGGGCGAAAACCGCGCGGCACAGGCTCTCGGAGACTGAGGTCGGCCCGGCGCGAGCGAGCGGAATCAAGAGAACGCTGCCACAGTTCCCGCCCGAGGACGAATCTCGGTGCGCCGGACTCTGGGCGCACGCGCAGAGCAGCCTGCGCCCCCCCCCCCCCGTTTTGCGCAGGCGCGGCAGCGGCCCACAGTGCTTCTGGAGCTAGGGGTCTGTCCGGCGTCCCACGGCTCCGGAGCCGAGTTTCGCGGTTTGCGCACCTTCGCGGTGACACAGGTAAGCCGCGCCCCCAGTCCGCGGTCGGGCCCGGGCCGCAGTCCTTCCGGTCCTCCCCGGCTTAGTCCCGCCCGCTGCTGCTGCCGCGATGAGAACTCCGGTTCTGACCGAGGGGCAAAGGTGGGGTCCGGGGGGCGGTGGGGGCCGGAGCAGGGTGGCGGGGCCCGGAGGGGGACGGTGGGGGCCCGGAGGGGGCGTGGGCGCCCTGAGGAGACGCTGGGGGCCTGGGGGGACAGTGGGGGACCTAGAGGGATATTGGGGTCGGGGATTGTGGAGACCTGTAGGAGATGCTTGGGGCCCAAGGGGTGGTGGAGTCCTGCAGTGGGTGGCGAGGGAATGCAACGTGAGGATTTGAGGCTGCCCGTCAGGACGGAAGTGGGGGCGACAGGTCGGGGTCTGAGCTGCTAGAGGAAACGTGTGAGCGCCAGGCTGGCCAGGAAGAGCGCAGGCTCCCTGCTCTGGGAGCTCGCAGGTGGCACATACACGGAGCGGGTGCCGGAGGGTACAGAGCTGGGCAGAGCCTCCCGGCCTCCTAGCTGGTCAGGTGCGGGAAGGAACCGCCAGGGCCGCTCATCCCCTGATGGAGGGGCAGGTGCACCTGTGCCGTCTTGAATGCAGTGAGAGGGGCCTGACTCAGCCCTGCAGCTGCGCGTTTGCAGCTCTGAGTTGGTGGCCGCGCCTCGAGAAGTCCGGGTGCCATCGTAGTCATTCCTGAACAGAGGGGACATGCGGAGTGACAGGGCCGGGTGGGTGGGGTGGGTGCCGCCCCTCTGTCGAATGAGGAAGATGCCGCCCTGTTTACCTTTGCAGGGGAGAGAAGGGAGGTCTCCCCAGGTGGGACTCTGAGCTTCGGTGAGGGCTGGAGGGGGGACTCTGGCCACGTTTCCTGACGCTGACCCCGAAGGAGAGCAGGGCGGACCGCGGATCGGGAAAGGCAGAGGAGAGGGGTTGGGAGGGGATGAGTGTGGGAGCGTCTGCGTCCTGAACGGAGCTGAGCACACCAGCGAGGTGGGCAGATGGGCAGCACGGAGCGTGTGATCCCGTGTGTGCTGAGCCGCCTGCCCCCGTGGCCTTGCTGTGCCTGGTGTGGTGCACGTGTGGGGTTCCTCACGGGGCCACTGTGAGCGTGGAGTCAGGGAGAACGTGCGGGGCGGTCATTGCGGGGAGGACCCCCTGGTCCCATGCACACCGGACTCCTCAACACGTTTTGAGATGCAGCTCTCTTTACCGGCACCCCTTCATTGCTTCCTGTGTGAAGTGTCTCCTCTCCCACCGCACACACACACGCAGTCTCTGAAGTTTGTGTGTGTGAGCGTCTGCTCTTTCTAGGCTTTTGTAAAGGAAGAGACCACGCACTGTCCACATCTTGCTGCACATTGACTGCATGCCCCTTGATTTTTGGATTGCAGTTGTGAATGCAGATTATGGGAGGCAGTCGGGAAAATGTGGGAAGCAGTGTTTGCTGTTGTCCGAAGATTGAGAAAACGTGAGGAAAGTGTGTGTCTCGGGAGACGTAGGAAATTGAGATAGGTGTTGCCTGGAAAGAATCCCGGGATTCTGACTCCTTGAAGCTCGGGTCTGAAACCAAGTTTTCTACAAAGGGTAAGGCTTTGGGCAAGAATTCCATGTGCTCCCCAAGATCGTTGGCACAGCTGAGCCAGGAGCCAGGCTAGGACATGGGACACCGTGTTCCGTGCTGTGCTTCCTCTCGTCCACACGGTGGCCCTCTGGTGCTGGAGCTCGGGCTGCAGGGCCAGCTGTGTCCCTGAAGGCCCCCGGCACCTTCTGGGAACCAAAGAGACGTCCTTTCTTGGGCCCCACTCGGACCTACTGAGTCAGAGCGTGGGGGCGGGCAGGACGCTGCTTGGAGCCCTGACGGGGCCCAGCCATGCACTGTGCCCACAGCCGGAGGGGACAGTCATGTTAGCACGTGGCCAAGAACGCAGCAGAAGTAGGGGCAGGTCCTCGTTCTCCTTTCCGAGGGTGAGAAGGATGGTGCACGCCATGGGAGTAGGCCATGTTGTGCCCTGAGATCCCCCAGCAGCTCATGTGAACCTCCCAGGTCAAGAGTGGGAGCAGGAGATGGAGGTAATGGAAAAGGTGGCCGCAGACGCCGGAGACACTGCTCCCACTGTTCTGCCTCCAGGCCGCCTTGTGTTCAGGAGGCCCTGGAACAGGCGTGAGACGTCACTGGTTCTGTCCCTCTGGAAACTGACTAAATATAGGGTGTTTACTTGGTGCCGAGGCCCACTCCAGGCCACAGACCGGGCACCGGGCTGAACGACATCCACATTCAACAGTACATCGTATGGAGGGCCGGGCCCCATTCACATGCTTGCTCACGCCTTGCCATGAGTGTCCTTGGGGTGCTGTCCCGGGGTCTTCCCATCCTCGTTCAGCTCCATCCCAGGGTCCGCTCAGGGTGACGTGGGCTCTGGGCTGAAGAGGTGAGGACCAGACAAGGCCTCTGGGAACATAGCATAGATCAGACACCCAGGTTAGCAGGAGGGAGGAGGAAGGCCAGTTGAGGTGGATACAGTCGCTGTTTCCATGTGTTTACCTGCTACTCACGATGGGCTGGCCTTGTGCCCACGGCACCCTCCTCCTCATGTTAGCCTTGTCCGGCGTGTAAACGGAGCCTATCAGCACGTAAGCTCCTGGGAGCTCTGGCAGGTGCCGTATGGTTGGTGGAGGGTCTGTTACCAGGGAAAGGGAGCCCTTGGCGGTGGCCATGGGCAGGAGAGGGGAGGGGGCTGCTGGAGGCCCCGGGGCTGGGGTTGGGAGACCAGGGAGGAAGCATGCTATCGGACAGAGGTGGGCAGTACATTTGGCCACCTGGAGGCCTGGGCAGAGCAACCCATCCAGGGGGAGGTACCTGGCGGTGGGAGCCACAATGGGCATCTCTGGGAGGAACGGTGACTGGAGAGGGCTGGGGGAGGTGGGGAGGGGCCCCTGATCTGCCCTAAGGTGGAGAGCTTAGGGAGTCTGTGCTAACTGAGGAGAGGGTCTAGGACAGGGAGGACAAGCGCGGTGGCCCCTGTGTGGTGAGTGAGGACAGACACAGCCCTGTGTCTGCCGTCTCCGGCTGCCCCTGCTGTACAATGCCAGAGCCGTGCTCTTGCCACAGGGACCATGGGCTCACAAAGCCTAAGGCACTCCCTGTCTGGCTTTGGAGAAGTGGTATGGCCAGGGGTGGGAAGGAAGGATGGAGAGGTAGTTGTTGCTGGAAGGGAACGGGATCGAGGGCACAAGAGCAGGGCACTGCTTCCCACCCTCAGTACTGGGGAACAGGGGCCCCGCAGAACACCGGGGGTAGGTGTGACAGGTGAGCTGGCGGCTGAGGGAGAGCGAGGGCATAGGATTGTTGTTCTTGCCCGGCCGTGCCTTTCTTCTTGTTTACTTGTCTGTAAGCCTATGGTAGAAAGCACGCTGGCCATGGCTTCTCCCTGTGCTTCTTCTGGAATCGCCAGGCCTGACTGCTGTCCCCACAGCACTCACACGCGGTGCGCAGTCTGTCTGAAGAGTGGCTCGGGCGGAGCAGGGGACATAGTGACAGGTCCTCCATTCCTCCTGCTCACGGCTCATTCCTGTCTCCTTGTCCTTGGTCTTTGAACTCTGGCGGATTTCAGAGCTGGTGGTGTTCCTCAGTCTTCAGTCATTTTGGTGGAGGGCAAACAGGCCCAGAGGGGGAAGGAACGTCCCGCAGACCCTGCAGTGCCCTACCCCGTCACTGGAGTTGGCGCTCAGGAGTCCCCAGGACACAGGCTTTTGTTGGGAGGGACTCAGCGTCCATACCGCAGCAAGCTCGTCAACACGGACGGTGCTGAACAACACAGGTCCTCACTCTTTCTGGGTGAGAGATGGTGTGTGGTGTTTGGGTGGCTGAGTGGCAGGAGGGTCCCTTCGGCCAGGAGGACCAGGGCCAGACCGGCTCCAGGTGCTGACCGGTCCAGCCAGCATGGTCCCGGGTGGGGCCCCAGCACCTGGCCTCCGACCTTGGTCTTGGTCTGGGAAACACCAAAACTCTGGTGGGTATCCCCTGTTTCTGAGAATAGAGGCCTTTCCACCCGCTTCAGTCCACGTGACAGTGGCGGCCCCATGGCACCAGGGTGCTGGTGGGGACCTGGCGGGTCTGGGCTGATGGGCCCCCAGGCGGGCCGCACCCTGTAGTCTGTGTTCGTTCCAGTGTCAGGTGGATGTCCCTCTTGCTGGGGACAGACGTCTGAGCAGCACACATTTGTTCTCTGGTTCCCTCTGGCCAGCGAGAGACGAGGTCCCAGAGGAGAGGCAGCCACGCCGTGTCTCTGCCCCATAGGCTTTAAAGACTCGTGTGCGAGCTCTCTGGAAGGTGACTTGGTGTTGGGCCTTTACTGGCCCCTCCCAGAGCCTTCCTGAGGTCCCATGGGGCTTGCTATCTGGTGGATGCGTCGCCCACTCCCCCGGCACTTGGTTCTATGTAATTAGGAAGCTCCCTGCGACACAAGCTCTTTTCTCATCTTGCCCATCCTTTGTTGCCTGATGGAGCATCACGGAGCAGTCTGGGTCCTGCTACAGTGTAACTCCATGAAGGAGCTGATTGGGTTTCTTGGACGCTGAGCTGCAGCAGCCAGGGACCATGTTAGTGTTGGCTCCGTGGGGCCTAGAGCCCACGGCCAGGATTCAGAGATTCCCTGAGGCCCTGGCCACACTGTGAAGGCCACGTTTCTCAGTATCGTAAGAGGTGGCGACAGTGATTTGTTCTCCCATGTTTACAAGTGAGGCCATTCCAAGACTGTGTGTGCTCGTGGCAGTGGGAGGCCGGGGGTTGGGAGACAGGCCCCAGACAACTGGACCTCAGGCCACAAGGGCGGTGCACGAGGCACTCCCAAGCCTAGCTGTGGCCAGGTCCTCATCATGTACTTGCAGTGTGACCTTGCAGAGGTTGTCCTTCTCCCGGCTTTGTGGGTGCTCTCTGGTCAGCGAGAGGGCACACACGGTGCTCTGGAAGGTTGTCTCACATCCGTCATGCCTGACTGTAGACTTCGTCAGCAGACGCCAACTGTAGGTACGAACAGCGCACCTTCACTGCTCACGGTCGTGTAAAAGCACAAACAGGTGTATACCTGGAGCTAGATGACAGCACAGAACACGGTGAAATTTGTGGGCGACGCAGAAGGAGAAGGTCTGCCCATGGGACGGTTTCCTTACGATGAAGACTTCAAAAGGAGACTGTTGGTGTGGGAACGCGTGAGGAGTATGTGTTGGTGGGTCGTCACGGCAGAAGTGCTGTTCTTGGGAAGGGTCTGGCAGTCGCATCGAGCCGTTGACCCTGGCTTGGGTGGGGTGGGCTCCATCCTGCCTGTACTGGGGTGATGGGGGTCCCCAGTGTCCTCAGCACCCTGAGCTGTCCTATTGTCTGCGGTCCAGGTGTGCTGACACGCGCTCGCCTCACCCCTCCACTAACCTGTCCCTCTCCTCCAGAGGCAGAGTGGCTGTGGCCGTGGCTGTGGGACGGACCAGCCTGGGAGCCAGATGAGCAGAGAGATCTGCGTGCACTCCTGGCCTTGCTCCTACTACTTAGAACCGGAGAAGCGATGGGTTTCTGGAAAGCTTTCGTTAACATCTCACTCCCTGAGATTTGCAGCTGATAAAACCGGGGAGGCCCTGGTCAGCTTCCCCCTGTCCAGTGTGATTGAGATCAAGAAGGAGGCTTCTCACTTTGTCTTCAGTTCCATCACTGTTCTGGAGAAGGACCACACCAAGCACTGGTTCAGCTCCTTGCAGCCCAGCCGGAATGTGGTCTTCAGCATCATTGAGCATTTCTGGAGAGAGTTGCTGCTGTCTCCGGCGGAAGTGCCGGTGCCTGCGACCAAGGGGAAGCAGCTGACAGGTCTGATGGCCTGTTCCCAGAAGCGCCTGGAAGAGACAGCCCGCGTCCTCCACCATCAGGGCGAGCAGCTAGACAGCATCACCAGGGGCCTGGAGAAGATGGACTCTGACCTGGATGTGGCTGACAGGTACTGGGGTGCTTCGGACACAGGGATCACACCCCTGCCGTGTGTGGTTACAGTGGGGGGGCGTCGGCCTGGTGCAGAGCTCCAGCTTCATGGGAAGAAGGGGTATGTCTCATTTCATCCCATGGGGAAAACTGGCCGAGAGGCCAGGTCACGCCCACAAGGTGTGCTGTTCTGCATAGCCCTGTAGCCACAGGGTTTGAGCTGAGGCTCTGGCTCCAGGAGCTGCGACTTTTGCTGCCACGACAGCCACTCGCAAACCAGGGACCCCCTCCACTCTTTCAAACATCAGGGTCCCCAAGGGGCTGTTGTTTATGTGAGTGTGTATGCTAGTCCTGCCGTGTTTTTGTAAAAACTGAGACATTGAAGAATAATGAGCTGTTCATTTGAAAAGCGTGATAATGACCCCACGACCTCGTGGCATAAGTACCTTTGTCCACGAAGACTAGCTTTGTTAGAGCAGACACATTTAGTGGGAAGAGTGGCGCCGTCAGGATTCCACATCTCCTTCCAGAAGGACTTTGTCAGACACGGCCGGGCCTCCCGCTTGCTTCGGCAGCCTGCCTCCCATGTGCTCCTGTGTCCCAGGGCTGCAGGTGTTCTCTGCACATACAGGACAGTGAGAGCAGAAGGCTGAGTGGCGCCTGGTGCCACTGTGAAGAAACAGACCTCAGAGGGTCCCGGAGAGCCCAGTTTGTCCAGCATGGCACTGACCCTAAGCTGCGTTCTGTGTGAGAGGCACTTAGTGCTTATGAGGGCTGCCTGAAAGGTCCAACCGGGTGGCCACCTCTCGCTATGGGCCTGAGCATAGGCACCGAGCCTCACGTCAGGGCTGCACAGCCCCACGTGACCCCACTTTGCACTTAAGCATCTGTGGCTCTTTCGGGATATTCTTTCCTGAGTGCCTACTTGGTAAAGGGCTAGCGCTGCAGGGGACGGGGCCCCCGATCTTACCCTTGGGAGGGGTGCCTGTGGTGGCCGAGGTGGGAGGTCCTCAGGTTTCTCTGAGTTTCTATCCTGGGAACATAGCTGGGCAGTTTCTACCCTTCTGTGCCATCGTGGGGCCAGGGACATCATGGGACTGAGTGGTGCGCTGGAGTGACGTAGGTCACTTCCAGGCCTAGTCTCTGAATGCCTCCCACCCCACCTCCCGTCCATCTTCCCTCACCTCTGGCCTCATGCAGAGAACCTACTCTGGGACTCTGGCCTGAGCTCGACTGCAGTGGCCACATGGCCTTGCGGAGCTGGCCAGACAGCCTTCCGGAGCCAGTCAATCCCAGCGCTCCGCTAGAGGGCTACGTCGGCATTGAGCAGTGAAAATCGAGGGAAGAAGACCGCACCAGCTGAGGGTAGTGAATCAGCGCTGTCACACACTGCTGGTGGCTTCCCTTTCCGAGAGCAATCTGCCGGTTTAGAAGTGTTCTTTGAACAAAAGGCAAAGTGAGAAGATGGACCTGAGGAGAGGAGAAGATGCTTGTAACATGCACTCATGTTCCCACCCAGGGATGTATACCCAGCTAGGCAGAGAGCTCACAGGACAGAATTCAGTAGAGAGATGGCTTGAGGCTGTTGACTGAGGGCTGGCTGCTGTCGCAGAGATCCACCGATCCTGGGGCTGCTTCCCCACACAAGGTGCAGAGGAAGGTCAGCGTCCTGGGCAGGTCGTGGGCTGCGCTCTGGCTCACGGCCCAGGGCCCCATGTTGGCTCCATGGCTGCATCAGAAGCTGCTGGCAGCATTCTACCGAGCCACTGGGAAGGGGCACAGGGAGGGCCAGGGCCCATGGCCTTGTCTTTAAGCAGGTGAGCCCAGCCCACAAAAGGGAGGTACTGGCACCCCAGTAAGTAGAGAAAGGTAGATTAAACCAACTCGTGTGGGTGTGGGATAACACCGACAGCGGGACAGGGTGTGGGTCGGGATGAGAAGTCTCGTGTCACCATCACTGACAGGACTTGGCTCGGCCACCGGCAGGACCTACAAAGCCGAAGGTGCACAGACCCCACGACCAAGCCCCACTTATGTGCAGGGGCACACTGTGCCAAGGCAGCTGTAGTCATTCGGCCCTCAAGGGGATGCAGTGATGAGTCGCGACTCCGCAGTGTTTGGATGGAGGTCAGCCAGAGCTACCAGCCGAGGAAGAGTTCTTGAGACGCCTGCAGCGCATGGTGGTCGTTTGATCAAAGCCTGGGCGTGGGACCTGTGGGCGGAGAGAGCTGCTGCCACCTGCTGCCATCTGCTGCCAGGGGTTACGATGAGCAGAGGGTTCTATACTTCGTAAGGACAAGGGAAGTTCCAGAAGGGTCTTTGTCTGCTAAGGAAGACACAGGATACCGGAGTCCTTGCTTTGTCAAGCCAAGGTGGTTCTCCTTGTAACAAGGGAGCTTCCTGGAGGAGCAGGATAGCCTGCCTGCCTCAGGGGTTTGCCAGCGGGCTGCAGATTAGAAGGATAGTTAATTTCGCCTGCTTGTCCTTCTGCCTTTGTTTCCCACATCACTACGACTCAGACGCAGTGCGCAGATTACTGTGGAACTGCACAGACCACTTGGGTCCACCCCAAAGCCGGGTTATAAAACAAAACCAAATTGCACGTAGACGTGGACAGCGGAGCACCACTTTAGGAGTTTTCAAATGGGCAAAGTAGCAAGATGGGGAAAATGCAGGGAGCACTGACTTGCAGATCCCGAGCGGGAGGGGTGTGCACAGGCCACACGTGCCACAGCTCCACGGAGAGCTCCCACAGAGCTGCCCAAGGGCTCTCCTTGTAGGGGCCTCCTGGCTTGTGGGGGCCTCCTGGCTCGTGGGGGTTGTTGGCTCAGGTGTTCGGTGAGCTTGAGACGTGTTCTGCCTTTCCCTTTTAAAGTGTGTTACTTCTGGAACTCTCGTCGTCTGATTATTGGCCATCCTGTTTTGATCTTTGATAGCGTTCACATTCTCTCCTTGTCTTTTTGTTCTACTATTTTTTGAGTTTTGTCTTCCTCTTGCCCTTCCATTTTTGTGATCTTTTTAGTTTCTAAGATTTATTTATTCCTCAAGTGTTCCTTTTTGGATAGACTGTTTTTGGGGCTGCTGTTTTCTTTATCTCTTGGGATTTTCTGGATAGCCTTTTGCAGGAAGGGGCTGGGGTGTGTGTCACAGCTTGGGCGAGGCCTCTGCTCCCATTTCCTGCTTTCAGCTCAGCACGCCCCCTTCAGTGGTGACCAGACGGAGGTAGGGCCTAGCAGCACCAGTGGGTGATGTTGGCGATCCACGTGCGCTCTTGTTAAGTGAACTTCAGTCTGTTGGGTTTCAAGGCCCAACTTCACACCTGTTTTCAGAGATCCCTGGTATTCTGTCTCTTTCTACATAGAGGGTTCCGCAGCAGGCATAACTAGATCCTGGGGTGGTGGGGCCAGATGCTGGCCCTTGTCCACTGAAGACAAGTGGGATGATCACCATAATGGACACCAGAACCAGAGCCATGATCAGAATGGTCTGACTCCCAGACATCTGTGCCCCTGGAGGAGAAGTAGACGGGCAGTCAACCCGGTTCTTCGTGGGCTAGGCCGAGTGAGCAAGCCTGTGATTTGAATGAAAAAGTGGTGCTGGCCCCTGAATCAGCTCCCAGACTTGAAGACCGAGTTTGCAGGTCTGAAACCCCTTGAATGAGGGGGAAGCTGGAACGACCCCAGTTTGCTGCTAGAGGTTTACATCTGTGGTCTTCCTCCCAGCCTTCTCCCACGGAAATTGTGGCATCAAACCAGGGTGGCTATGCATTGGGGAGCAGGAAGCCGTCAGACTTTTCAGGACCCTTGGACGCTGATTCTAGCAGACCAGTCAGAGTAGGGGCTGCCAGGGGTTACGGGATCAGTGGAGTTTTGGCTCAGGTCCGCCTCACAGGCTCACAGTGGGCCTAGTAGGCCCAGACCTATCCCAGGGCTATTTTCCCAGTCCTGGAACACATCATTGAGCCACTGGCAGAATCACACACGGGTTCCCTGACCTGTGTGGTGAGGGCTTTTCTGCTGGCCAAGGCCAAGCGGGAGCCTCTGGATGGCCTAGAAGACTAAACCCTTCTTGGAGGGATTTTGGAGGTCCATGCCCCCAGTGAGGACTGGAAGGGTGGGTGGACGGGGAGCCCTGCATCACTGGCACTGGGCTCACGCACCCAACGTGCAGAACCAGGAGGGGCTGTCTTCAGCTTACACATGGCACTCTAACTCCAGCCGCTGCTCAGGTGCTTACGTGGATGAACACAGCCTCTGGAACCTGCTGTGCGGTGGTCCATCTGGCAAACGCTATCTTTCCATGCTGCCAGGGAGGACCAGCAGACCGACGTGCTTTCAGCCATCATCCCAGCTTGGGGATTGCAGCTCTGCAGCCCTGGGTCCTGCTGAATATCACAGGGCCCCGACTGCCTTTCCCATCCCAGGACAGCATGCTGGCCTACTACCTAGGGGATCCCGCGTGGGCCGGGTCAAGTGAGTAAGAAGTAGCAGCTACTCTGCGTGCAGTGGAAAGATGTCGACAGAAGTTAGGGACTTTCCTCCTCGTGGAAGTTTCTAGGGAGCCAGTGGAGTGGGGCTCCCTGAAGTATCTCTTTTATGGTGAAGGGTAGGTTCTTCGTAGCGAGACAGAAGGCACAGCTGGAGTTCCTGGGTGGCTCAGTCTGCTGAGCGCCCAGGTTTTGGCTCAGGTCATGATCTCATGGTCATGAGGTTGAGCCCCATGTCCCGCTCCACACCAAGCTGGGAGTCTACTTGAGACTCTTGCCCTCCCCTCTGCTGCTCCCCGACTCACACACACACTTGCACACACCGTCTCGCTCTGTCAGAGAAATAAAATCTAAAACAAGACAGAAAGGAGACATAGCTCATAGTGAGCCCCTCGGCATTTTGGAGACAACACAGTCCTCATTTGGGTGTGATGCTCTGGCCAGCTTACCAAGTGACATGGAAAGTTGCTAGTTTTGAGTGGGGCCCAGAGCAGGAAGGCTCCATGCAGGTCCAAGTGCTACAGGAGCACACAGTCCTGTAGATGCCGTGGCACGCCAGTTATCTGTGGGGTGCTCTTGGGAGCCTTGGGAGTCACAGGGCCATGGTGCGTGCCTGTAGGGTTTCGGAGCAAAGCACCCCTGCCATCCTCTATGGATAACTTCTTTTTTTTGAGAAACAGCTCTTGGCCTGCTTCTGGGCCTTTGTAGAAACAGAACGCTTGAGTGTGGACAACCAGATTATCGCACGATCTGATGTAGGTGTTGTCTGACCCACCTGTGAAGTGTGGCATGCACCACAGGACGATTGAGTGCAGGAGATCAGACTTGAAGCGGCCCTGAAAGCACGGGCTAGGTCACACAGACCACACTCCTGCCACACTGCCTCTCTCTTCCCGCCTGCCCAAGGGCACCAGGGCACACTTCCTACGTGGGGAGAGCCCCACAGTCAGTTGACTGAGGAGGAGAATAGTGGGGCCTGGGTTACAGATGGTTTTGTGCAGTGCAGGAACCCTTCAGGCCATGCATCTGGAAAATTCATTGTGCCAGGAAGGCAGTCTTGTGCATCAAGTCTGTTAGCCCACTCTCAGCCTCCTAAGAATGGGCTTTAGGGGTGGAACACACAGCCTCTGCCAGGCTCATTCCCTCGTAGGAAAATAGCTTTCCTTGTTACAAGCTCAACCGGGGCTCTTAGTTCTACGGAAACATGCCTGTCAGTGGCTTTCAGGCCCCCCCAGCCTCTTGTAATTGAGACTCTGTTAGGGCGGAGTGGTCCTTGAACTGCAGCATTAGAGGGAAGTACGTAAGCCAGTTCTGCATCAGCTGCCAGGAGCACCTGCTGACGCTGAGGAGCCAGAGTCCGCTACTGGAACTCTCTCCTGTATGTGAACAAAGCTGAACAAAGCCTAACCATGTTGTGTTCTGTGGTAACTCCAACACCAAGATGCCGTAGGCAGAAGTGTTTGGAGTCCCTGACGGGTGACCGTCGTGTGGTACTCTGCTAAACAGGTTCCTTGGAAGGACGTATGGCCAGAGGCTCAGCTGTATACTGATGGACTGTGGCCAGTGGTTTGGCTGGATGCGTGGGGAAGGGAAGAAATACAATTGGAAACTTGATGACAGGGTGGTCTGGGGTAGAAGAATGTGGCTAGATGTCCCACTTCTGTGAGTGGGACAGGAGGCAAAGATGCGTTCCGTGAGAACACTCACCAGTGACAATCGAGGGGATAGGGTGACCTGTTCTCAGGATCCCAGTCAACCTGTTTCCCCAGTGTCTCCTGCGGTTGCACCGCGGGCCCATGAGTAAAGTGGCCGTGGTGACAGAGACAGAAGCTATGATGGGTCTCAGCAACGTGGATGCCAACTCACGGAGGCCAGCTTGGCCGTGGCCACCACCGCATACCCAGTCTGGGGACCAACACGGAGTCTCCGTTGTGGGCTGTTCAGCCAGTTACTTGACCACTTCTGTGGTGAACCTCTTGAATGTGGCAGGCCACTCGTGCCCTGGTTTCAACACTTTAACTATAGCGTGAGTTGGTCCTGATCTTTTTATGTTTATCTTTCTGGGGGCAGGAGCTGGGGCCTCTGTTGAGCTTGAATGTGCACATTCATGCCTTTATCAGATTTGGGACATTCTCGACCATTGTTTCCTCAAAGGAATGTTCTGTCCTCTCTCTTTCATCCATCTGGGATTCCTGCAATGCATTTGTAGATGTTTGCTGGAGCCCCTTTAAGGCCCTTTAAGCTATCTTCATTTTTCTTCCTTCTTTTTTCTTTCTGTCCTCAGACTGGGCAGTTTCAAAGGTATTACCTTCAAATTCACTGATTCTCTGTTCTCCCTGCTCCAATATGCTATTGAATCTCTCTGGTCAGTATTTCATTTCAGTTATTATTTTTCAGCTCTAGAATTTGCTTCCTTTTCATAATTTCTGTCTTTTTACTGATGTTTATTTTATTCAGACATCTTTTTCTGATTTCTTTCAGTTATTTGTTAGTTTCCTTTAGCTTGTTGAACACATTTAAGATTTTGGTGTAACATCTTTGATTAGTTAATTAAAATATTAGAGGTTCCTCAGACCAGGAATGGGGTTTATGAATGGGCCATATGTCCTTCTTTCTTTGTATGTTTTGTAATTCTTTTCTTGAGAACTACACATTCTATTATGTGGTGGTAAGTCTGTTATGGACTAAGTATTTGTGTCCCTGAAATTAATATGTTGAGGTCGCCCCTCGGTGTGATGGTGTTAGGAGGCAGTGCCTTTGGGAAGTGATTAGGGTTAGATGAGGTCACAAGAGTGGAGCCCCACAGTGGGATAAGAGGAAGGGGCTGGAAATCTCTCTCTGCTGTGTAAGGACACGAAAAGGCAGCCATCACCACGCCAAGGGAGAGAGCTCTCCCCCAAAACTGAGTCTGTTGGCCCTCCAGTCTTGAACTTCGCAGCCTCCATAACTGAGAAATCAGGCTCAGGCCATGAGGTGTGTGTTACTTGTTACAGCAGCCTGAGCTGACTTTTCCATCTGGAACCCTAATTTTCCTACTCCTTGGGGATCAGTGGTCTTCGCTTATTGAGGGTCGGGGCAGACCTTTGTGTCCTTTCCAAACTGTGCTTGCAAACCGTGTCTCTCTTGTATGTGGTCATTGAAGTTTCTCTTCCTTTGTCTCTCTCCATTCAGCTAGTGAACTGACAAAGATGTTCTTAGACACCTGGCTCCTGTGAGGGGAAAAGGAAATAGGTCTTGTCCCCTTGAATCCCTATGGCTGGAAAGCCGCCTCCGTCCGTGGGAGTTGAGACCTCTCTGCTGGCCTCCCCGCGATCACGACCAAAAGCAGCCAGAGGGCCCCGTTGACATCTAGATAACAAATTTGTTTATATATGCTAAAACTCTGGGGTATATGTGTCCTACTTCCTGGTATTCCGTACTCTCTCTAAATGAAATGAACACAAGTTGGTAACCTGGTTTTGACATTTGGAGTTGGCTGGAATCTAGTTGTGATTACTGCAGTTGTGTTTGCACTGCTGTGTGTGAGTAAGCCGTGTGGCCTTGGTGTTGCATGATGGAGGGTGGCACTCTCGAGTGACCATTTGACTTCATGGTTGAGCCCGATGCAGCCCAGCACTTTGAGGATGTTTTCCACTGTCTTCCTCGTGTATGTTAGTGCTAAGTTGGGTAGGATTGTGGCTGCTGGTTTCACCCATCCTAGTTATGCTGATGTTTTATTCTGAGGTGTCTTCGTAGATTTTGTACCACAGTCTTCTCATTTATATACCATAAAACTTACTTGTATATGAACGAATCAGTGATTTTTAGTAAATTTACAGAGTTGTGCGGACTTCACTGTAATCCAATTTTAGGACCTCTCCGTCACTCCCAAAAGTTGCCTTGAGCCCTTTGGCAGTCACTCTGTCCTCATCCTGCCCAGGGCACCACTGATCTACTCTTTGTGCATAGCCTTGTCTCTCCTAGAGAGTTCGCATAAGCGTCATGTCTTTGGTGGGCTCCATGCCCAGCGTGGGGCTTGAACTCAGCAACCCTGAGGTTAAGAGTCACATGCTCTGTTGACTGAGCCAGCCAGGCATCCTGTTGCTCTGTGCTTCTGGCGAATACTCTGTTGTCTGATGGATCGCGTTTTGTTAATCCGTTGACCAGTTTGGACAGGTGATTTGCTATTTTGGTTTGGCTGCTGTTAGGAGTAGTGCTGCTGTGGATGTTTGTTTTCATCTCCCTTGGGAGGGAAATTGCTGGGTCTCCTCAGCATTTCGAGAAACTGACCAATTGTTTTCCAAAGTGGCTGCACTAGTTTACATCCCCACCAGTAACGTGTGAGGGCTCTGGTTTCCCCACAGTGTCACAACACTTTTTCTCCTCTGTCTTTTTTGTTGTAACTCTCCTAGTGGGTGTGAGGTAGCATCTCACTGGGGGGTTTTGACTTTCATTTTCCTCATGATAACGAACATCTTTTCATACACTTTTTTCCATGCATATGATTTTTTTTCAGTCTTTGACCATCTTTTATGTGCTTGTGTTTTTATTACGGAGTTTGTAAGAGTTCTTTATTCTGTATAGAAGTCCCTTTATCGGATACATGATTTGAGAATATTTGTTTCCTTTCTGTGGATTGTCATCTTATTTTTTTTTAAGATTTCTTTATTTATTTTAGACCTGCAGTGAGGAGAGACAAAAGGGGAGAGACAGAATCTCAAGCAGACTCCCCACTGAGCACAGAGGTATGAGCCCCAGGGGTTCAGTCCCGCGACCCTGAGATCATGATCAAGAGTTGAAATCAAGAATTGGATGCTTAACCAACTGTGCCACCCAGGTGCCCCATTTTACTTTCTTGAAGATATTTTTTGAAGCAGAGAATTTTAACTTTTTTTCTCCAAGGAATCCAACACAATTTATTTTTGAACTAAATAGGACAGATTGAGTAAAAGAAAGTTTTATCCTCAACTTTCCCAATAGACATTTTCTCCTCGGACTGCATGTTAACAATTTTAAGTCCCATCAGTGGCGTTCATGATATTCACAAAGGATGTACAAAGTGTGTCATTTGGTTGAAGAGTCAGGTTGAAAATAATAATCTGTCCACTTCTTGTGCTTCGGATTTTTTTAAAGTAATCTCTCTGCCAAATGTAGGGTTTGAACTCATAACTCCGAGATCAAGAGTCGCATGCTCTGTGGACTGAGCCGTCCAGGTACTCCACTTTGCTTTAGAACAACTTTCAAAACATGTTAGGATGCTCCCAGCTCATAACTGTTCATTTTTTCTTCCTAAAATAACTTAGAGCAAGAGAATCATTTACTTTGTACGTGTTAGAAAACAGAATTCCTCCCCCATCTCCTGTGTTCCTGGTGGGAAAAACTGGTCCAGCCTGACAGACGAGGCAAAGCATCTGTGTTCGATTTTGGCTTCTCTTTTCAGTGACCAGAGAAAATGCTTTGTTGGTTTTATTTTGGCTTCAGCATAAGAGTACCAAGTGTGCCTTTCTTCCTGGTACCCTTGCTGCAGCATGCAACACTGATCTTCCGCATTCCAACAGTGAGCATTTCAGAGCTGTGCGGTTGCCTCCTTCACACACTGCCAAGCAGACTTCCCTCCCTGGAGCAGGGTCCGACTGTGACAGAGGACCATGGCAGACGTGCACCTGGGCCCTGTTTTTGGCCACATCCTCAGCTTCTCCTCGGGATGCCAGAGTCCCAGGGCCTGACCGCCTCCCCTGCTTGTGGCCCAGGCCTGCCTGGGTGCAAGCTTAGAGGATTCAAAGTTTGACGAGGTCCAGTGTATCTGACTTTCTCTCATCATTTGCCTTTGGTGTCATGTCTGCTTCACCGCATGGTCCAGACTTCAGCTTTTCTGTTGAGGTCTGTGATCCACTTGGAGTTCATGGCATGAGAAATGGGCTGAACTTCTTTTCTTTGTATGTGGATATCCAGTGGTCTCAGCAGTATTTCAGTTCAGTGCTTCCCTGGTGAGCTGTCTTGTCATCCTTGCTGGAGGCCAGCTGACCCTCCGCATGAAGGTTTGCTTCTAGACTGGTCCGTGTGTCTGACCTTGTGACAGCGCCACACCGGCTTCATGTCCAGAGCTTTGTAGTAGGGTTTGCACACAGGTGGTGGGGTCCACCAGCTCTGTTCTTCTTTTTCAGGATCATTCTGGCTCTTCTGGGTCCCTTGCATTTCTGTATGAACTTTAGGGTTCACTGGCCTGCTTCTGCACGGGAGCCAGCTAGGAGTCTGACAGAAAGTGGACTGACCTGGAACAGTTTTGCCATCCTGGCGATGTAATTATTACTGTGGTGTAAAAACACTGACATCTGCTGCTTTATTTTTGTGTTACTTGTTCCCTCTGTTGTGCGTTTCCTGCCCCCCTCCCCGCCCCACCGCCTCCTACAGGTTACCTGAATATTATCTCAGAACTCCATGGTGACTTCCGTGCACTGTCCTCAGTGTGCCTCCTCACACAGACCCTTCACCAGTCACTCTAGGTACTACGTTGTATACGGGCAGTGGGCACAGTGTGCTGGCATTGACGTGTAACTGGTCAGTGCTGTGTAGGAACCTGACCTGTCTTTATGTCTCTAACTTACAATTTATAGGACTCCGTAGGGTGATTGTCTTAACTTGGTGTACCTATTTGAGAACCACTTGTACATATTTTAGCCAGCTCAAGAGAAAAAGTGAGTGTATTTTATTGCCCTGTATATTTACTCTATTTCTCTACCCTCCTTCCTTATGTTCCGGAATTGCTCGCTACCCTTTTCAGTTCCTTTCTGATTCGACGACTTCTTTGAGACATGCTTTCAAGGCAGACCTGCCAGTTTCTTTGTGGGTTTTCTTCCTCTGAGAGTGACTCAGTTTCCTCTTCATTCCGGAAGAAAAGTTTCACTCCGTGTGGCATTTTGAACTGACCATTCTGTTCTTTGAGCACTGAAAACCACTGTGCCGCTTCTTTCTGGCTCCGTGGTTTCTGACGAGAAGTGCTGTCATTCACTTTGGTTTTCTCCTGTAGGTGGGGTCTCTCACGCCGCTGTCAAGATCTTTTCTTTGTTTGTTTAACGTAAAATTTCAGTGATTTCTTTGGTATGCTGTGTGGGTCTGATTAGTGGATTTTGAGCCTACGGGCTTATGTATTTCTGCCTAATTTGGGAAATGGTCAGCCATTATTTGAGTACTTTTCCAGCTTGCAGTCTTTCTCTTCTGCTCGAGTGCTGGTGATATGAAGGTTCAGTCTTTTGTTTTGGACCCGTGGGTTTGTTCTCATTGTTGTTTTTAGTGTTTTCTCTCTGTTGTTCTCTTCTTTGACCTTTAATCTCATGGATTCTTTTATCTTTCATCTCTGGCTGCAGTCTCCATCGACCCATTTTTTTAATATCAGTTATTTCTAAGTTCAAAAATTCTCAGATACTTTACTGTCTTCTGTTTCTCTGCTAAGACTGTGGTTTAACTTATTTCCAACATGTCCATAATTGCTTGTGGAAATACTTTTCTGATGGTGCTTTAGAATCCCTGTCTAGTAATCCCATCAGTTTCATCCTGGCTTTGGCATTTGCTTATATTTTTTATTTAAGAGGAACTTTTCTTGGTTCTTGGTGGGGTGATTCTTCATTGTATCCTGGACAACTCTGGGTCTTGTTTTTGTTTAGTTTTCCCTGACAGTGCCCTGGGAATAAGAAGCTGATTCCTCTTAGGGCACCTGGGTGGCTCCGTGGGTTCAGCTTCCAACCCTTGATCTCAGCCCAGGCCGTGACCTCAGGGCGGTTCGATCAAGCCCCATATTGGGCTCCATGCTGGGCGTGGAGCCTGCTTGAGATTCTCTCTCTCCTTCCCCTCCCGCCTTTTGTCTTCCCAAAAAAAAGAAAGAAAAACACTGATTCCTCTTACGGCATGTGAGGGCGAGAGCCCCAGTTCCCCACTTGGCCCTAGTTTGTCCCTTGCAGTAGGTACAGACACCTGTCACTGCTGGCTGGGGGTGGGATTTCGCTTCCCTGCACCTGTACCCTGGCTGGGAGAATTAGGGTGGGGTCTTGTTACTGGCCCCTTCTACTGAGCTGGTACAGTTTCCCTTGTTACCTGTGACTCCTCACATACATTTTCAGACACTGCTCCAATTAGGGGAAAGCACACTACAGTATAGCTCACTGAGGGAGGACGTCCATGTCCCCCCTTTTTTTAACTAAGTATCATTGACACACAATGTTGTATTAATTTAAGGTATGCGACGTAGTGATTTGACAGGTGAATGTTATGCCCAGCACAAGCGTAGCTACCATCTGTGTTGGTATTACAGTATCATGGACCGTATTCCTTAGGCTGTACCTTTTATCTCCATGATTTATTTGCTCCATACTGGAAGCCTGTACCACCCTCTCCCCCAACCTTTCCCTCTGGCAACCATCCCTTCTCTATTCATGGGTCTGTTTCTGCTCTTTGTTCATTCTTTTGCTTAGGTGTTTAGATTCTACATGTTAAGTGAAGTCATGTAGCGTTTGTCTTTCTCTGTCTTATTTCACTTAGCATAATACCGTCTAGCTCCATCCACATGGTTGCAAATGGCAAGACTTCATTCTTTTTTGTGGCTGAGTAATAGTCCCTGGGGTGTGTGTGTGTGTCCTCTTCATTATCCATTCATCAGTGGAGAGACCCTCGGGTTGCCTCCATATTTTGGCTACTATAAATAATGCAGCAGTAGACATAGGGATACAGATATCTTTATCACCAGTGTTTTTATTTTCTTTGGGTAAATACCCAGTAGTGGAATTATTGGATCATATGGTAATTCTATTTTTAATTTTTGAGGAACCCCCTTACTGTTTTCCAGAGTGGCTGTACCAGTTTGCATTCCCACCAACAGTGCACGAGGGTTCCCTTTTCTCCGCATGCTCACCAATACCTGTTTTCTCCTGAGTTGTTAATTTTAGCCATTCCATATCTTAATGTGGTTTTGATTTGTATTTCCTTATGATGAGTGATACTGAGATCTTTTCATGTGTCTTTTGGCCACATGGATGTCGTCTTTGAAAAAAACGCCTATTCAGATATTCTGCCCATTTTTTCATTGGATTGTTTGTATGTTTGGGTTATGAATTGTATATCTTTTGCATATTCATCCCTTCTCAGATGTATCATTTACAAATAATCTTTTTCTATTCAGTAGATTACTTTTTTGTTTTGTCAGTGATTTCCTTCACTGTACAGAAGCTTTTTATTTTGATGTAGTCGCAATAGTTTGTTTGCACTTTTGTTTCCATTGCCTCAGGAGACATATCTGTAAATATGGTACTAAGGCCGATGTCAATGCGATTTTACTGTGTATGTTTTCTTTTAGGAGTTTTATGGATTCAAGTCTCAGTTTAATCCACTAATCCATTTGGAGCTAATTTTTGTGTGTGGTGTAAGAAGGGGTCCTGTTTCATTCTTTTGCATGTGGCTGTCCCGTTTTCACAGCACCATTTGTTGAAGAGACTGTCCTGTTGTCTATTCTTGCCTCCTTCATCACAGATTAACTGACCACATAAGTGTGGGTGTATTTCCAGGCTCTCTGGTCTGTTCCTCTGATCTGCATGTCTGTTTTTGTGCCAGTATCATGCTGTTATAATTATTACAACTTGGTTATAAATCCTGAAATCTGGGATTGTGACACCTCCAGCTTTGTTCTTATTTCTGAAGATCACTTTGTCTAGTTGAGGTCTTTTATGGTTCCATACAAATTTTAGTATTATTTGTTCAGTTCTGTGAAAAAAATGTTCTGGTATTTTAATAAAGATTGCATTTAATCTGTCTGTTGCTTTGAGTAGTGTGGACATTTTAACAGTATTAATTATTGCCATCCATGAGCTTGGTATGTATTTCCATTTGTTTGTGTCTTCAGTTTTTGTTTTTGTTTTTATTTTCAGAATACAAGTCTTTCACTTCCTTGGTTCAGATTATCCCTAAGGCATTTTATTATTTTTGGAATATTCGTAAATGGAATTTTTTCCAAATTTCTCTTGCTGCCACTTCGTTATGGGTATTTATATTCTTTTTTTAAAAGAGTTCACAAGTAGGCAGAGAGGCAGGCAGAGGGAGAGAGGGAAGCAGGTTCCCTGCTGAGCAGAGAGCCCGATGTGGGGCTCAATCCCAGGACCCTGAGATCATGACCTGAGCCGAAGGCAGAGGCTTAACCCACTGAGCCACTCAGGCACCTGGGTATTTATATTCTTAAACTACTTCTTGCTGCAGTTTTAGAAGGTTGGGTGTTTGGAGTACTTTATCTGTTTCATGTAAGTTGTTCTTGGTGTGAAGTTTGGTATAATATCCCCTTATTTCAAGCACTAAAGAATCTATGGTGATGCCTTTTTTGTTCCTGATATTGGTAATATGCAGTTCGTTTTATTTTTTTTTTAAGATTTTATTTGTTTATTTAACAGAGACAAGAGAGCACAAGCAGGGGGGAGGGCCAGAGGGAGAGAGAGAAGCAGACTTCCTGCTGAGCAGGGAGCCTAATGCGGGCCTCAATCCCAGGACCCTGAAATCACAACGTGAGCCGAACGCAGAGAGGCTTAACCGACTGAGCCACCGAGGCGCCCCTCTTGTTTTTTGTTTTTTTTTTTTTAAGATTTTATTTATTTGACAGACAGAGACACAAGTAGGCAGAGAGGCAGGCAGAGGGAGAGGAAGGGAAGCAGGTTCCCTGCTGAGCAGAGAGCCCGTTGTGGGGCTCGATCCCAGGACCCTAGGATCATGACCTGAGCCGAAGGCAGCGGCTTAACCCACTGAGCCACCCAGGCGCCCCTCTTGTTTTATTCTTTTTTTTTTTTTTAAGATTTTATTTATTTTTTTTTAAAGATTTTATTTATTTATTTGACAGATGACAAGTAGGCAGCGAGGCAGGCAGAGTGAGAGGGGTGAAGCAGGCTCGCTGCCGAGCAGAGAGCCCGATGCGGGGCTCGATCCCAGAACCCCGGGATCATGACCTGAGCCGAAGGCAGAGGCTTTAAACCACTGAGCCACCCAGGCGCCCCTTATTTATTTATTTGACAGACAGAGACACAAGTAGGCAGAGAGGCAGGCAGAGGGAGAGGAAGGGAAGCAGGCTCCCCGCTTTGCAGAGAGCCCGATGTGGGGCTCGATCCCAGAACCCCAGGATCATGACCCGAGCCGAAGGCAGAGGCTTTAACTCACTGAGCCACCCAGGCGCCCCTCTTGTTTTATTCTTGATCATTTCTTGTAAGGGTTTACTTTTTAAAAATGACTTCAAAAAACTAACTTTCGGCTCTGTTAATATTCTCTTTTTTTCTCTTTTCAATTTCATTGATTTCTGCTTTTCTGTTCTTCTACTTTGGGTTTAATTTATAACTTTTTGGAACAGAAGCTTAAGTCACTGATTTTAACCCTTTCTAAGACATTTTCCGATGCATGCATTGAGAGCTACAAATTTTCCTTATGGCTGCACTGTTTGCATCCCGCCATTTCCTACATAAGGTTTTGTTTCATTCACTCCATTTTGTTTCATTCACTTTTCCGATTCCCTTTATTTAGAATTATGCTTAATCTCCAAATATTTGAGGAATTTCTATTAGTCTTTTGTTATTAATTTCAGATTTCAGCTCTTTGGGGACAGATGGTATGCTCTGTAGGGTTTCAGTCCTTGGAATTTATTGGAGATGCGTTACTCTTTTTTCTGAATGTACTTTAAAAGAGGATGCATTCAATGGTCGGATAATGTTCAGTAAACACCAGGCTGAGTGAATTAAATAGTGTTTATGTTCTTACTAGTCATTTTTGTCTTCTTGCTATATTAATTATGGAGAAAATTTGTTAAAGTCTACAGTTGTGATTGTCTATTTCTCCTTATAATTTTGTTAATTTTTGATCAGTGCTTTTTGGAGTTTTGTTAGATACACATGTTTAGCACTAAGTTTTTTTGTCAAATTGACTTTTTTTTTTTTTTTTTCCTCATTTTATTTATTTTTTCA
The DNA here is from genome assembly GCF_922984935.1 of Meles meles. Lineage (NCBI taxonomy): Eukaryota > Metazoa > Chordata > Mammalia > Carnivora > Mustelidae > Meles > Meles meles. The sequence goes on from NC_060068.1 coordinate 3,898,492, forward strand.
GCGTAACAGTATTCATTCTTTTTGCACAACACCCAGTGCTCCATGCAAAACGTGCCCTCCCCATTACCCACCACCTGTTCCCCCAACCTCCCACCCCTGACCCTGCAAATCAAATTGACTTTCTTATTACTGTGTGTTGTCTTTTTCCCTGGTCACATGCTCTGAGAGCTTTCTTTTGGCACAGTGTATCTCCCCCCTGCCTGCCCCCATCCCGGTGTTTTTGATGTTTCTGTGTCCTTATATTTCACAGTGTCTATTGTGAAGAAGATGCCGCTGTATGTTGTTGGTTTTTTCTTTAATCCAGGCTGACAATCTGCCTTTAAATTAGAGGACTTCATCTATTTACATGTAGCATAATTACTAATATGGTGGAGTCTAACCCCACCCTCTTGAATTTTATTTTCTGCTTCTGCCATTTGATCTGTGATCCTTTGCTCTTCCTTTTCTGCGTCCCTTTTCTTGCTGTGAGGTAGATCTCTTGGTACTCGTGGCTATTTTACAGTGGCCCTATCAGTGCAGTCGCCACTAGCCACACATACTTCGGTTGAAAATTCAGTCCCCCTTACGTCCGTCACACTAAGGTGCCTGTGGACCCACGTGCTTGTTACCGCATCGAACTGCAGATCCTTTTGAGTCAGAATTACCCAGAGTCTGATGTGAAAAGGGCAGTATTCTAGTCAGAGGACGGGTGTTCCTGTTGTGTGTTTACTGCTTATGGGCTTGTGTCTGTAACCCTCAGAGGCGCTGCTCTTAGCCTCAGTTTTCTTTTCTAAAGCAGGCAGACAGGACTTCCTGGTCTTCTGCTTTGTGAGTTGCTTGTGGAAAAGAACACTATGAAAAGGCTAACTGCTTTATAAAGGCTAAAGCGGTTCTCAGGAAAACATTAACACTCAGTTCACTGTGTTTCTGTTTTGTTTGGGCTTTTAGGTTGCTGACGGAGCTGGAGTCCCCTTCCTGGTGGCCCTTCAGCTCCAAGCTTTGGAAGACACCGGCAGAATCAAAGCCCAAGAAAGGCACCACAACGGCTGGTCCCACAGCTCTTGGAAAAGAAGGGGTGGTGGTCCGAATTCCTGCTGTTGTCTCCCAGGGGACAGGGTGTCATGTTAAAGCAGGAAGTCTCACCCTCCTTGTGTCAGGGTTGGAAATCCATGACTCAAGCTCTTTGCTCATGCACAGATTTGAAAGAGAAGATATAGATGACATTAAGGTTCACACGCCTTACGAAATTAGCATTCGCCAGCGGTTCATTGGGAAGCCAGACATAGCTTATCACCTGATATCCGCCAGGATGCCAGAGGCTCTCCCCATTTTGGAAGTGCAGTTCAGCCAGAAGATGGAGTTGTTAGAAGGCGCCTTGATGCCCAAAAGCGCCAGAATGTCTTCCCCAGCAGAGAAGGGCTGCACCGTCTGGCAGGCAGGTGAGTGAGCTCCGGCCCGGCCTGCACACTGGTCTCCCAAGGTCGAGGTCAGATGCAGCACTCCTGTAGTGCACCGCTGACTGTCCATTGTTTGTAAACAAAGACCCTGCAGACCATTCTCCCCAGTGCCAGAGCTCAGGTGTATCTCCCACCTGAGGGCTGGATGGGTTGTCCCCGAGGTTGGCAGGGCTTGGTGGCCCTTTCAGAACAGAGGAAGGCTCCACATGAGGCTTTCCTCCTTTCCTCCATGGTACTTGCTGGCACTGACCTGCCCACCCTGGTGGGCGTCCAGTCCCTCCACCCCTGAGTGCAGCATCAGAGTCATCCCGGCCCGCCTTCCAGGGACTTGTTTACAAATCAATCTCTGAAAACTACGGCATAGTTTCTTTGGGTCTGCAGGCCTTCCTCCTGTCCCTCCAAGTCTCTCTGTGGGGAGCATGGAGCTGAGCAGTTGCAGCAGGGGTCCTGGGTCCCAAGTCCCAGCCCGGGGTCATCTGACGTCCCGGCTTTGCCATCTGGATGCTGTCAGGTGGCATCTCACTCGTGTGTTCTCATGTCTGTGATTGACGGTGACATGAAGAGTCTGATGCTGCTTGCTTGCTTTCAGGCATCACGAGTTTTCTCTGTGGATTGCCTCGTCTGTGTTTGTTTTCTGCTCTGCTGTTGCTTGGTTTTCTGGCTCTGTAGGAGTCCCTGCCATGCTGTAGCTGTGTGTCCCGTTGGCTTCGGAGGCTACCTGTCCCTCTGCCAGATTGTCATTCTCCGTGACAGGAATCCTTACCTGGGTAAATTCCTCGTCAGCTTATTTTGTGCCCAGCTTAAGAAATCACAAAGTCACAAAATACCTATTTTCTGGTACTGTCCCAGGTGAGCTTGCGTCTGTGTTACCACGATCCTGCTAACAGGCCAGTAGTCCTTCCTTATTAACTCTGATTGCTGGATGTCTGTTACAGGAGGAGTATGCTTATGACTGTTCTGGGTTCTTTTTGCTCGGAAGTGATTGTTTTTCAGTGCCAATGTGTAACCTGATTCCCTAACACATAAATATGTTTATGTTATTCTACATGACTTTGTTTCAAAAGAAATATACCTGAAAATAGATGTGATCCCATAAGCACCAAAATATTGGAAGTGTTAGTGTACAAATACAATTTCATGGCATTTCCAGATTTTTCTCTAGGCCTTTTCTCAAGGCAGCACTGGGCAGCCCATAAAGGGGCTGAGAAGGGTGGGCAGTCGCAGTGAGCCTGAGAGAGGCCTCAGGCAGGACATCGGCTGCCCCCACCCTCCTGTTTCTCTGGGAGGGGCCTGGGCCATGGCTGGTGGCGCCTCCAGCCGTTCATTCTGCCAGTGCTTATGGAGAACTCCCTGGGTCAGGCACTCGCCATCCTGTTCTCACGGAGCTCCAGCACATCCGTGGGTGGTTCCAGAGAGAGGACACAGCACAGAGTGTCACGAGATAGGTGGCAGGGGGAGCACGTACCATACAGGGGAGACGAGGCTTGCTGGGCCCGCTCTGACCCTGCGTGTCCAGGTGCAGACAGGGAGGGAGGACGGGAGGTGCATGCCAGGACTGTGGTCCCCCGGCAGGAAGCCAGGTGAGTGCAGGTTCCTCAGGGCCCGCCCTAGGGAAGGGCACACGGACTGCACGTCTTCCTCCTCAGGGAGGGCACAGACAGGCTCCCTCACGGAAGGTCAGCCGATGCTGGGCCCTCACCACATCCTCAGACACCTTCCCAGCAGGACCTGGACTGGGAATGTGTGGCCTCACCCATCACCGTCACAGACCACGGTGTGTGTGCGGAGGGAAGGGGACCACATTGTGATGACAGATGGATGTTCACCCTGGGGCTCACTTGAGCCTCGGGGGCAGGAGCAGGGGGGTTCCCACAGTGTGTCCTGTCTACGCGGACCGAGAGGTGCCATCCTCCCTTGGTGAGGCACCCTGCCTCCAGAGTATGGGGGTGCTGGGGGGGCGAGGAGGGGACGCAGGGAAGAAGCCGACACGTAGGACAGTGTCAGGCTTGCTGAGGGCTCCGCGGGAGGCCTGGGCGGGCCCTCTCTGTCTCCCCTGCTGCTTTTTGCCAGCACCGGTGTTTTCCCTCTCCCACGCTGGAAAACAGAGACCGTGGAGGTGGAAACCATGACTTGACGTCTCAGAAACAGATGCCTCTCCTCCAGAAGCAGGTTGGGTAGAATGCGTGGCCAGCAGGTGGCAGTGTTGCCACGGGACCCCGGTTTGCCTTGAGTCAGGTCTGGAGAACTTTCCAGAGACCTCCGCAGCCCTGCATGGTGGAGGTGGATCGGCCAGGGGCAGGCGCCAGGGCCTCCTGGGCTTCAGGGGCTGGGAATGACACTGGTGGACCGCATCCACCCTGGGGAAAGGCAGCGGGAAACGGCTGTGTGCACAGCACTTTTAAAGTATTCTCTGCATCGTAGGGTCTTTTCAGGCTTGGGGACGAGTTGGGAGGATGGTCCCCTGCGGCTGCCGTCCTCACTGTCACAGCTGGCAAGCCTGTCCGCCTTCTCTCCAGATCCCCCCGTGCTTGCTGTCCCAGGACCCTCATCTGGACTCCCATGCGACGTGTGGCGGCCCCCTCGCTCTGAGGGTCTCAGCAGCTTGCAGGAGTTGTGCTGAAGTTTTGTAGACTATCTCCCAGTTGCACTGTATTTCATGTTGTCTCAGGGTCCTGGCATGACAGGTTTTAGGAAGAAGACTCACAGCATGGCCCGTGCATAGCATTTTATGGTATTTTTGGTACTTATTTTTGTCTTTGTTGTTTGCCAACTGCCACCTTGGAGAGAAGCCTTCTCTGACCACCTCACTTAAGAGACAACACTCACCCTCTGGTGGTCTGCCACACTTTCATGCTGGGACATGTACTCTGTCTAGACTGGACCCAGCTGGTCTCCTGATGACCACCTCTCCAGTACCCAGAACAGCCCCTGGCATCGGGAGCACACACATCTATGTCACAGTAATACACGTTGAGGACACTGTCATTTAAGACTTGGGCTTCAAGTGGTGGAGTTCCAATCCCAGGACACAGACACCACGCTGACCACAGACAGACCCCCCCCACCCCTGTGGTCACTAGGACACGGACACCACACTGACCACTCACAGACGCCCCCCACCCATATGGTCACTAGGACATGGACACCATGCTGAGCACTCACCACCCCACCCATGTGGTCACTAGGACACGGACACCACGCTGATCACAGACAGACTCCCCCATCTGTGTGGTCACTAGGACACAGACACCACGCTGACCACTGACAGACCCCCCAGCGTGTGGTCACTAGGACACGGACACCACGCTGACCTCTCACAGACTACCCCGGCCCCTGTGGACCTTTGGGGGCTGTCGGTTCTCACCCACTTGATCTTCTGAGGACCCTTGCTTGGGTCCAAGGTACGTTTGCCGAGGGCTTTACTTTCACTCTGCTGAGTAGACTTGCCCTCTTTGTTACCTTCCTGCAGTGTTGAGGGCTTGGGCACTTGGAATTTTGTGGAAAGGGCTTCCCACCCCAGTTCTCTAAGCTTCTGGGTCCGTCCCTGGGTAGGGTAGGCATTTCCTTCCCTGTGTCATGGATGAGGCTTTCGGGTCCCAGGGACAAGGGGGAAGATGAGCCCATGAGCAGACAGGCTTGGGGTGAGGGTGGGCTGTGGGGTTCTTGCTAAGATGCAGACTGTCCGTAAAGGACACTAGTGTCTGCAGATGCCCCTGCCAGCCCCGCTGTTCCTGGGAAGTGAGATCACGCGTACGTCCCCTGGTAGCTTGAACACTTTGTGCTGATTGTGTTTGACTGTGATCGTTAATGGTTCTGGAGACAGAAACCATTTTAATCGATGTTTTCAGAAGATAGCTCACAGCGTTGAACTGAGTCGGTGACTCAGGTCTTAATACAGAGCACCAGGGTTGCCGAGCTCCGTGCCAGGTGGCATCCTGCTGCCATGAAAGATACCCTGACTCAGTGTGTTCCAGGAAGAAAAATTCTGTTTGGGCTTTCTGCTTAAGTAAAACCTGTTCTGTTAAATATTCAAAGAAATATCAGCGTGTCCCTCCAGAAGATAGCTCTGGGTCTTGGAATGGAAAGCACAGCAGTGCTAAAGGGGCCCAGGGCCAGGCCCAGGTGTGAGTCAGACACGGGCCTTGGTCTCAGAGAAGCAGTAGAGCACCAAGCACATTAATATCAAAGCAGGACAGATGAGGGAAGGTTGTCACTCATGGAGCCACAGAGTGGAGGACATGCCGTCAGACTTGTGCTGGGGGCTGTCTCTGTGTGTGATGTGTGCAGATGAGGAGCAGGACAGGCAGGGCCCCAGGGGCCAGGGATGGAGTGGCAGTGGGCCAGGGACAGAGACCAGTGGACTGGGGACAGGATGCCAGGGACAGAGGACCAGTGGGCTGGGGACAAGTTGCCAGAGACAGAGGACCAGTGTGGTGGGGACAGAGGACCAGTGGACTATGAACAGGATGCCAGGGACAGAGAACCAGGGGGTGGGGACAGGGTGCCGGGAATGGGGTACTAGCAGGCCGTGGATGGGGAGCTAAGGATGGGGACCGGGGATGGTGTGTGAGCCTCCAAGGATGGGCTGCCAGGCTGGCTAGAGCAGGAGTCCATGAGCCTGGAGATTAGAAAGCAGGGAAGGGGAGGCCCAAGGCCAAGTGGGGAGTTTGCTCTCTCCGGCTAGGCTGTGGAACCCGTGTTTGTCATCGCATTAGCACCGAGGACTGGTTAACGTCGTGGGCATGGGTTGGCCTTTTCTTGAGGCTAATAATAGCTGGTAGTTCACGTCTGCGTTTGCTATTTCTGCCATCATGTCTTCCAGCTCGTTCTGACGGTTTCAGAAAAGTGCTTGTCATTATGTAACGTTTTAGGTAGTGACATTTAGATCCCGTGAGGCCGAACAGCGCTGATTTGCATGCTGCGGAAAGTTCCTTGCTAATTAAAAGCCTTTAGCGAGCGGGACTGGGACAGAGCTTTGAGGTTTTAGAACACAGGTTGTGAGATCAGTTTGCTGGATTGCGATCAGCTTTTATTTTTCTTACAGAAGGACGTAGACGAGCAGACATCCCTGTGCATGGTGTACAGTAAGGGTTTTTTCTGGCCACCTGAATACACCTACGGGTGTGGCGGGTCTCTATAGGCTCTCCCAGGGTGCACACAGAGCAGGGCGACTTCTGCACACAGCCTCCTCCAGCAGAGGCAGGCCGGGACCCGGGGTCCTGTCTCTGAGCAGCTCTTGCTCATGCACCAGTCCCCAAGCTCTCTGCATTGGGCCTGGACCCTCTGCCACTCCAGGACCCTGAGAACCCCATGTCTTCCTTGCTCCAGCCTGTGTCTCTCCTGGATGAGACCATGCTTTCTTTGCTCAGCCAGGCCGTCCTCAGGGATTACTTTGAGAAATGAGCATAGCAGGGGTATTTCTGTGTGAGCTGGGGATGGCCAGTCGGGCTCCTCCTCTTCAGGCCTGGTCCTTCCCCTCCTGATGGTGTGTTCGTCACACGGCTCTGCTTCCCGCCACCAGGGTCCTATGGGCCCTCTGGGCCTCCCGTTGCTCAGGAGCAAAGAAGTGCTCAGAGGAGCTGGTCTGGCCTCCAGACAGCCATCTGCCTCCTGGCATCACTGTCCATGAACGTGGCTGTGCTATGTCTTGGGGGAGGCACAGGCCCTTCTCTGGGCCCTGTGGTGCCAGGGTTGCAGTTCAAGTCAGCTCTTGAAACAAAGGACGGGTCGCACGCCACGGCGGCCTCTGAGATCCCCTTGGTTATCACCACATCTCCAGGCTACCCTTCCGCCCCTTGGGGAGCCTGGCCAGGTGCAGGTGCCCTGTGCCTGAGAACACCCCTGAGCGGAGCCTGGGCACGTGCAGCGGCTCTGACGCACACCCGCATCCCTGCGGCCACACAGCCAGCGTGGCTTGGCCCAGCCCACTGGCCTTTCCTTCACTCAGAGAGCCTCAGCACTGTGTGGGGGACAAGATTATGCCGCGGTTTCCAGCAGGGTGTTCTCTGTGTGTTTCTCCAGGCTCCCACCTATAGCCCTTTCCCCCAGAGAAGAGAAATGTCCGCAGGCGGATAAAGGCCCTTTCCTGCGAGAGCAGTTATTGAGCCAAACCCAGAGCATAGTCCGTGCCCGCTCTGATCAGAGCAGGGTGTAGAGGCAGCCTGGGCAGTGATCCCAGGGCACATAGGCAGCCCCTACCCCAGCTCAGCATAGCAGAGCTGAGCCCTGCCAGACCGTGGGTGAGCTGGAAACACCGCGTCTGTCCGGAGAGTTCTGATGGCCTCCCGTGGGAAGGTCTGAAAGTTCTCACGTGCTTCACACCTCCGGACGATGTCACTGCCATTTGGTTTTCCATTTTAGCGTCTGGGCTGATGGACCGTGCTGTGCCCTGCGAGCCCTACTTGGCGAGCCAGGAGGCCCAGCTGCTTCCGCTGCAGATGAGTGAGCCGTTGGTTTCCGAGGGGGATGCCCAGGAGCTGAGACAGGTACTGCGCACTCACGGGGCCACTATGCCCCTGCATGGGGCTCCTTCCTGTCCGCACACAGCTCCTCGCTGCTTGATGCTGGCCCCTCATCAACAGGACCTGCCGTGTGCCCACCCGCTTTGTTCTGCTCTCTGGAGCTGGAGAATGTAGAGCAAGAGCGGTGCCCAGTCCAAGCTCCTGTGTTTCCTGGCATGTACATGCGGTCAGCCTGTGGCTGCATCCCCCTTTAGAATGTGTGCATATGCCCACGGACATGTGGGCTGTGTGAGTGTGGGATATGCAGGCACATGGTGGCTTTCTGTGCGTGTGCATGTGTGTGCCGTCCCCGTGTGTGCACATGTATGTGCTCTGTGCATGTGCTGCCTGTCCGTATGTGTTTGTGTGCATGCTGTACACGCGTCCATGTGCCTATTGTGCATGTATGTCTGTCTCTGTGCATGTTGTGTGTCCATATTTGTGCATGCTGTGGTATGTCTCTCCATGTGTGTACTGTGTAATTGTCCATGTGTGTGCTGTGTGCGTGTCTGTGTATGTTGCCTGTCTGCCCGCCCATGTGTGTGCATGCTATGTATGTGTCTGTGTGTGTACAGTGCGTGCATGGTATGTGTGTATGCCTGTCCGTGTGTGTGCTGTGTGTGTCTGTATGTGTGTGTCTGCATGCTTGCTGTGAAGGGGTGTATGTCTGTGTGCATACTGTGCATGTTGCAGGTCTGTCCGTGTGTGTGCATATGCTGTGCACGTGTCTATCCACATGCGTGTTAGGCATGTGTCTGCACTGTGCGTGTGTCCGTCCATGTGCATGCTGTGTGTGTCTGTCTGCGTGCTGTGCATGTCTATCCGCGTGCTTGCTGTGTGTGTCCGTGTGTCCATCCGTGTGTGCACTGTGCGTGTGTCCATGTGCGTGCTGTGTGTGTTGCGGGCCTGTCCAGGTGTGTGCATGGCTCCACAGGTACACGTACCAACAGAGCATGTTGACTCTCCCAAATCTCTCTCAAGGGCCTGACAGTGGATTCTTGAGGATGCTTGCCACTTTGTGTCCAGCAAGTAGAAATTGAAACAATGTTTGATAGAACTACTTTTAGGTTCTCTTCCTGTGTTATCGCCGGATGGTTCAGTGCTTTTTCTTTTTCCTTTTCAAGTAATTCTGAAGTAGATGCCTAGACGTTGTGTCCCGTCACTCATGCAGACCTCCGTGCACATCTTTAGAACGTAGAAACTGTTAAAAAGCCCCACGCCATGGTGTGCTCACCTCGGGCACCAGCTGCCTGGTTCAGGGACATGTGCTGCGTGTTTGTTGGCTCACAGCCTGCTTGAGGCCCGTGCCGGCCGCTCAGCGAAGACCGTCTTAGGGTATGGCTTCCCTCTGCCCTTGCCGTTTGCTTCTCGGTGTATTTGTAGGGAAAACTCCGTTGTTTCTCCACTGAGATTTCAGTTTGCCCCTGGTTCCTTGCTCAAGGGTTCTGCGGATCCGGGCTCTGCGTGGAAAGGCCCTGTCATCGTGGTGCCGCAGACTTCCACCAGGGCACAGGAGAGACCGTGTGTCTTTCCACATGTTTTTAAAGAAGTCTTCCTGACATGTCTGCATCAGCACCGCCTCCTTTAAGCTTGGCCCTTTCCTTTCTGGAAAAAAGCACTCATCTTTGCTATGGGATATGTTAAATATGCACGATTTGTCACTCTTTCCCCGGTCTAACTTAGTCACTCTGAGTGACGACCCACAAAAACGCTGCTTTCTCGCTGCAGCCAGCAGCTTCTGCAGCTTACTAACCCCAGAACATGGCTTCAGGGCCGGAGATACCCTCGTCCTCGGCAGGAGACGCTCCCGTTCTCCTGAGGGTGGATGCGAGCCAGCATGCCTCAGGTTGTTGGGATTGGGGTCCCTTCGCCCACCCTCGTGCAAAGGCATCCCATGGCTTTGTGTGGGAGATGTCAGGATTCTCTCTGTAAATTCTGGTGGTGGCTATGCAGTTTGAGAGGGCCCTTTTGTCAAACCAGCAGTCTCTGCCCTAGAAGCTGAGATGGCAGCAGTCATGATGAAGATACGAGCTGCTGTGTCCGTGAGAGAGTGACCGTGGGGTCGGCCCTGAGCCCTCTGGTGTCCGTGCTGGGAGCGGCAGAGGCCACAAGTCAGGACACTGAACACAGGCCAGGGAAGTGGTGACCCGTGAGTGGTGGGGTTGGGGAGGGCCGCCACGGGAGAGCAGGGATTCACATCGGCTGGCTGCCCATCCTCCTCCCTGCAGGGACAGCCCAGTTCGCCCAGAGACTGTCTTCTGGAGGTAAAACACATGTTTCCTATTTAGGGAAGAATTCCTAGCTGTGCACTTGAAGCTCTAGCATAAGTAGGATGAGGTAAATTTCTCGGGAAAACAGAAATGCAAGAACCGTCCCCCCGTTCAGCTGTGGTTTCTGTGGTGGATGCCGTTACCGTCCTTACGTGGAAATGGGTCCTGGTGACTGGCCCTGCAGCGGGATGCTGAGAGACACGACCGGCTGTGGTTTCCCCGGGGCCAGTGTGCTCCCTTGCCTGTGCCAGCTCCCACCCCACGGAGCCCGGACAGCCGTCACTACAGCATCTAGCAGCCACAGGGAGGGCGTGCGGTGTCGGCGGCCGGAAAGGAAGTGGATTCGCTGGGATGGGTTTGGCAGAGCGCCCTGAACCTTCTCTGGTCTGATGTGCTGGCCTCTCCTGCCTCAGAGCTGCCGCTGCTCTGTTACGAAACCTGTGTCTGTTCCCTGGTTCTGTCGCTCCTGGTGCCTCAGGGCATCCCAGTGTCCCCAGCTTCTCTTCCAGACTTCCTCCTCTGTCCGGTCCCGCCTCTGCCTTTCTGCACCCCAGACCTGAAGAAACAGCGAGCACGGCATAGGACAGGGGACTGTAGGCGCTCCTGTCCTCCGCAGGGACTCGGGGCATCAGGTCACTGTCCCCATGGCGGTGCGGCACAGGGTCCTGGGGCTTCAGGTTGCGGCCTCTGTGGTGGAATGGCACAGGGACCCGGGGCATCGGGTCACGGCCCGCATGGCGGGGGTACAGCGCGGGGCCCCAGGTTCAGATCTTGATTTTGGACTTACCTGTGGTTAGGCAGTGCAGGCAGTCTGCCATCCACATGTGATTATCCATAAGCAGGAACCACGGAGTCCAGGATCCAGCAGGGAGACCGAGGGTTGGTTCACAGATGACGCAGGGTAAGGCTCATGGTGGGAGGGAGCGCAGGAGCAGCTCAAGGTACAGCGTCCTCTCTGCCTGTGCCTTCTCCTGCTGGTGCAGGCCGAGTGCTGGGATTCTGCAGAACTAGTGTCTCGTTCCCGTGTAGGAGGAGTAGAATTCTTTCACATCAGCTCTTCTCTCCCTTGTCTGTACCCAGTGTTCAAGCCTGTCCTAGTGCCTGTGTATCCCTTCTCGGCCTTTCTCCCATACCGCCTCAACCCAAGAGCATCGGGCTTAACACATTGTCCTTCACCTCAAAATTAACGTCTCGTCCGTGTCGCACTTTCCCTGGTCTGGGCGTGTTAACGTCTGAAGGGACGACAGAGCTCGGATTTTTGGATGGCTGCCCGTGCAGAGTCCCGGGGTGTCACGCCAGCCATGGAGCCCGCCACCATGCTTCCCATCCGTAGCGATGGCAGGACAGGCATTCCAGAATGGACACGTCCCCGGAAGAGGGGTTGGCTGTGCGGGTAGGCAGGTGAGAGTGCAGGAAGGCATCAGCCCTAGGAGGGCATGGTGGTGCCTTGCTGGAGTGGGCTCTGCGAAAAGCCACTCGTGTCCACAAACCCACTGACCCGCACCTTTGTGCCAGGCAGGGGAGACAGGTCCTGTGAGCCGTTTTCCACCTGGTTCATTCCTTTCGTTACTCTCGGGACACAGTAAAAAGGGGAGGAGGTTGTCAGCGTTTGCATTTGTGGCTTTGATACCAGTCCAGGTGTTATTCACAAGTGTTCGTCCTACCCTGTGTCATCTGTTAAGTCATGAGAAGAGCCTGGGTGATGGGGATGAGGGCGCTGTAGCTTCTGACATCCATGACAGTTGACATTTCAGCGAGAGGACATGTGTCGCAGGATGAGCCCTGCCCTGTCAACCCCAACATCCTGGGGGGTGCCGCATGCCTCCCTGGCCCGGTTCCACCTGCTGCAGAAACGTCCACAGTGACGCAGGCTGACTCACAGGACAACGCCGTGGGTTTCCCATCTGCTGTGCCATTACCATGGTCACCGGTAGCTTCGAGCCTGCTGTCACGCCCCCCACCCCGCCCCGGCCTCCTGTGGTTTCCTGTGCCCCCCTCCCCTGGGCTGGACTGCTGCAGGGCTCACGTTCTGTCGGCTGTGGCCCCCACTCCAGGCAGGCCTGTGTGCTGTCTGGGGCTGGTGGGCCCTCGCCCTCACTGACCGAGCTGGGACAAAGCTCAGCCACGTGAAGGCACGGACCACATCCTGTCCCCTCTACTGTCCCGGAAACATGAACGGGGTGGGAGTGCCACATAAGGGGCCTTAGGGTTCCAGAATTGCCACAACTCAGCGAGCATCTTCAGAGCGGCTGCAGGGCTGTGCGGGGGAGGAGCGCAAGGGCCTGTGAGGGCCAGGGAGCAGACGCCTTCCCATCTTCCTGAAGTGCTCACCTCTGCTGTGTGGGAGTCTTACTGTCCAGTACCTGGCTGTCTTCTAGAATGCTGATTTTAGGATGATGACTACTGCCTTTCCACCCAGCGATGGCCGGCGAGCGCCCTGCTGTGCCCCACCCCAGACGGTCTTCTCGCTGTCACGCATGTGACCTTCCCGCCCGGCTGTCCTCTCACTTCCCGCTGTTCTCAGGCTGATCTGTCTTTGCTTTCACGGTGGAGTGGTGCATACTGCAAACTGCAGGACGGCTTGCTGTCCACAGCGGTCGTGCAAACGCCACACACGGCATCTGCGGGTCGTGTCTCTGCTCCCTGGGGGCATATAGCGTGCACAGTGTGGCATCGCTCCATTCCCGGGTAATTCCACGTGGACTTCATGAGCGGCAAGGCTGCTCTCCATAACGGCCACAGCGCTTCACATTCCCGCCGGTGATGGGTGAGGGAAGTGAGTCCTCCAGCTTCCTTCTCTTGCAGGATTCCTCTGGGGCACCTGGGGGGCTCAGTCAGTGAAGCAGACGCCTGCCTTGGCTCGGGTCACAATCCTGGGGTCCTGTGATTGAGTCCGTATTGGGCTCCCCACTCTGCAGGGAAGCTGCTTCTCCCTCGCCCTCTGCAGCTCTCCCTGCTTCGACTCTCACACGAATAAAGAAAAGGATTGCTCCGGCTCCTTGCAGTTCTGAATGGATTTACGGATCCTTTTTCCATTTCTTTGAGGGTAAAGAGGCTGCTGGAAACCTAATGTGGATTGCATCGACTGTGTAGGTCACTTGGAGGCATCTGGGCGTCTTGCTCATCCAGGAACAGTGAGGACCCCCCTCACTGTTTTGGTCTTTAATTTCTTTCAGTGCGATGTGTGGTTTTTAGGACTTCATCTGTTTTCTTACATTCTGGGATGAATTCTATTTGGACCCATTGTGACCTGATAACAAGCAGGCCTGTCCCTAGGGTCCTCCTCTAGCCCTGGGAGGTGTTCACCATGTGCTGGCCGTGTCTGGACCTTGGGAGGCCACTGGGAGCTGCAGTGAGGGCTGACGGATCCCTGAGGACTCCGCGCTTAGAGTCTGGCTGTGGGGATGCAGTACTGTGGGGACCTGGAGCGTCAGCTTCCCCCTACAGCTGCTCGGAGGGGTGTGGAGGAGGGGCCGCGGCAGGGGCCTCCCTGGAAGGAAGCCTGTGCTGTTGTCCACAGATGGCCCTTGTGGCCTGCAGGAATGCAGCCGAAGGGACGGGTGGGACGCGGGGGTGGTCTGTGAGTGCTGAATGTGACAGATCGTAGCCTAGAATGTTCTGTACAGTCTCCAGAGCTCTGACTGTACTGGCAGCCGCTTTTTCCCTCTCTGCCTTCTCTGTAGCACGTTAATGGCCCCAACTGGTAGAACTGTTTGGACGTGCAGACAGCTTGATTTATCCCAGCTCTGTTCTTAAATGGTTGTTAATTTCTCACTGCAAGAAAATTCACAGTTTTCCAGTGAGTCAGCTGCATAACAAAATGAGGGCAGACAGTCTAGCTTATGCTAAATTCACTGTAGGTGCTTCTTATGGACATAGGAGTGCTCTGAGTCCTGGAGTCTCATCACAAAGTAGAACAGAACGTCTTCCTGCAGGTACGTGGTGGACACCTGAGGCGGGGCCCTCCGGGGCCTCGGGCTCCCCGAAGCCCACACCGGGACGGCCTCCCCAAGGGGCACACGCATGGTTAAGCACATCTGTCCCAGTGAGCGTACCTCCTCGCTGGAGGAGACGTTCCGCCGTCTGTACGCAGACAACAGACGTCTCTGCGTCTGCGTGTGTCTGCTGTTGGCAGGTAGAGGCCGTCACACCGTGTGTGGCCAGGGCAGCAGAGACCACAGGAGTGTGCGCTCTGTCCCGTGAACCATGTCCCGCTTCCAGCCCAGGCTCTCTGGACGTGCGTGTCCCCACCATCTGGTCTTGGACGCACCCCGCCCGTGCGCAGACCTGGTGGAGCATCTGCGGCCCTCGGGGCTCCAGACCGCTGAGCATTTCTGCGGTTTCTCTCCTGATGCTGCTCCGGGACAGAGTTTGCCTGTGCGTGTGTGCACGGAGGGCTGCTTCCCCCTCAGCTCTGTGCATGGGCTGTGTGGGGGTAGACGCGTCCGCAGACAGGGCCAGTCCACGGGCCCACTTCTAGCGAGGCAGGGGCTCCAGGAAGAAAGCTCACAGCCTCCTGCCAGCTGATACTTCAGAGTCTGGCAACCTGACACACTGATGACTGGACAGCTTGTCATCCTGGGCCATACAAGTCACAGCTGCATGACGGTCTGGCCAGACTTGGCCTTCCCCATTCTTTCCACCCGTGTTCTTCCTTAAAGGGAAAAGCGCCGGACCAGTCAGTGCTCCAGAGGGACCCTAGCTGGATGGTTCACGGGACAGTCCTCTCTGCAGACTCACGAGCCATGCAGGTCCCTCGGGGTTTTGCACTGTGAGGTCACTTCAGGTGCAGTGTGAGGCGTTCACAGCTGCTGGGAGGTCCCAATGAGACGACGTCATAGTCGGACCATTGAACAGGAAGGGGGGATCCCAGCGAGACAGCATTGCGGTTGGACTGATCAGCGGGGTCGGGGTCCCAATGAGATGTCATTGCGGTCAGACCGTTGGACGGGGAGGGGGTCCCAATGAGACGGTGTTGCCATGGGACCAGTCAGCAGGGTCGGGGGTCCCAATGAGATGGCATCGTGGTTGGGCCATTGGACGGGGAGGAGGGTCCTGGCGAGACGGCGCTGCGGTCGGACCAATCGGCGGGGAGGAGCCCCGTGTGGACACCCCATACTCCATGAAGGGTTAGAGTTGATAGATCTTGCTCACAAAGGGAGTGAAATGCCTGTTACTGCTGCGTGTCTGTGCATGAGTGGGTCAATGGGGACCATGGTGGTTCTCCTCCGGGCGGGGGATAGCGGGGCCATCCCAGAGCAGGGCCTCGGCCGGGGAGCCCTGCAGACATGTGCAGAGAGCATACCATTCACCAAGTAGCAAAGGACCAATCTCGTGCGTTATTCCGTGTGTTGCTTTCATGTGGAGACGATGACTTTTTATCTAATTGGGTCACACACGATGCATCGTTAAAATCAGCGATGTTTCTCATTTTGGCAGAGCACCAACTGGCTCCATTGGAGCCGACTAATCTTGGGGTCGTAAGTTCGAGCCCCGTGTGAGGATGTAGAGATTACTTAAAGAAATAAAATTTTAAGAAATACTTCTTTTTTAAAGAATTAGGCCTTTAATTGCATCAGGTAGCAATAGCCTATAGGGGAGAAGTAACACACCCAAGCTCTTCAAACCTTCTCTGGAGTATCTTTTGAAAATTGATTAGAATACCTTTTGTAACTACCTTGGCCACATTTCTTAAGGAAGGAAATCCGTTGCAGATGAATAGCTTAATGACCTAAAAGAGCATATAAGAGAGGGCTCAACATAATACAATTTTCCCCAACTGTGGGTGGACTTGGGAAAGTAATTCGTAGGAGAATAGGCTGACTGGCTCCAATTGTCTTAATAGAGTCTTTTTGACATAGACTGATCTGTTTGTATGCCTCTAGTAGTTCTGTGCTCTTGAAAAGTCTATTTTTTTTTTCTCTGCCTAATAAATACATTCTGCTTTGACCTCAAAAAAAAAAAAAAGAAAAGAAAGAAATGCTTCTTTTTTACCATTGAGAATGTGAGCATTGGAGAATCTAAAGTCACAGGTGTGGCTCTCCTTCCATGGGACCTTTGCCATAGCTGCTCACAGCTCTAGGAGCAAACCCGGCTCTCGTGCCCCCTTCCCGGGGCTGTCTGAATGGCTGCTGATCCCTGGGAAGGTCACTTTGCCTTGTTAAGGGACGTGTGCTGTTCCTGCCGTGACATCTGCATCATCACGTGGGGACATCCCTCTCAGCCCACTGTGTGAAACAGTCCGTTTGAGGGTTCATAGAGCCCCGCAGCCCTCACCCTTGCTTGGGATAGGTGGGGACAAGGAAGCAGGAGACGGAGCTGCGTGGACAGGGTCATGCCCCTGTGCCACCCACACTGCTCGTCTGACCGGGTTCAGGACGTTTCCTTTCTTCTCCAGTCCTGTGTCCTGACCTTCTCCTTTTAGCTTGAGCCCTGGAGCAGGACAGTGCTGACCACTCACAGCTCAGAGCCTGCTGGGCCCGAAGGATCATCACTGTGGTTGAGAAGGACACAGAGGTTGTGCACAGCACGTGCAGCCTGAGGGACCCACACAGGGCAGGGGCCCCGCATGGGTGTGAAGCCAGGTGTGAGTGGGTGTCCACGGCCAGCCTCCCCCGGGCTGTGGTGTGCGTGTGCCCCGTGCACAGGGATCTGCAGGCCAATGGGGAGGGGTCGTTGAGCAGAGCGGCACTGAGGACCTGCCTCCCATGGTGCTGAGCTGTTTACTGTGCCGTTTGGGCCTCGGCCACATGAGGTCATAGGAACGCGGTGGAAAAGACCTCCTACATGAGGTCATGCAGCCCATCCCTCGGAGCCGGCTGACCCCACAGTGTACTTTCCAGAGCCACGTCCAGGTTTTCCAGTGACTCAGCGGCTCCCAGAGGGTGCAGGGCCTGGCGTCTGAGCCTGCTGCCTGGGTCAGGGATATGCCCCGCACCCAGATGGAGCTCCCAGGGATGAGGCTAGGTTCGCACACAGAGGTGCGGTATAGCCTGCCCGCGTCCAAGCACCTGACTGCACACAGCCTCAGGCCCTCCACAGCACGGGTGCGACAGGGCCCCTGCCGCGGAGCCTTCCAGGACTTGGCGGGGTCTCCTCATGCCCCACTTCATAGTTTTCACAGCTTGTTCGCATTTGTGAGCTCATTCCAGCCTCCCCGCTCCTGAGGAAGGACTTGCTCTTACTAGCCTCTGACCACCTCCCTGCCTCCGCTCTGGCCCACGTGGTGGTGGGCGGCACGAGGCTGCCTCATGGAAGCGCACGGCACTGTGGCCACGCCGTCCCCCTGCCCGCAGGGTGCCACATGCTCTCCTCAGCCTGGGCCACCCCATGCCGCAGGGCCACCGGCCGAGCCATGATCATGACCTCCACGTGTGGCACGCTACTGGCTGCTTTAGGTCTGGGCCCTTCACTGCCGACTCCCATCCCCATGGGGCAGCAGACTTCGAACGCAGCTGTACCCGCTGGATCCCTTGGGAGTTGGTAAATGCCACCCAGGACTCCTCAGAGGACTTCCAGTCTGTAGGTCCTTCATCCTAACGCAGCCGGGGGCCTGAAACTCTCCTTCCAAGAGGCAGTAACACTTAATTGCAAGTAGGTGGTCATTACGATTCCTCTTAAAATCATTCCTTTTTGTTGTCAGCTTGAGGGTATTCAATTTTTCCGCGCAGGCTCACCACATTTCACTGTGCAAGTAGTCTCGACGGCCTTGCAGGAAAGCAGCCGTTCTCAGCAGCGCCTGAGACACCTGCAGCACGACGTGAGTCTCCAGAAGGCTGAGGGGCCTGCTCTTCCAGGGTTAGCCCCCTTCTTACAGTGCCCACAGGGCTGTGTTGGGTAGCTGCTTCCTCCCCTCAAGCCGTGTGGAGGAATAGTGAGGTGTTCTCTACAGATCAGCAAGAAATGGGGCTGGCTTTTCCTTTTAAATCCCATTCTGCAGTCAGGACATGGGTGTAGACAGGTAATGAAGACCAGGACTGGGTCATGCTTGTGCCCTGGGCCAGCCCTCCCTGCTGCTGTGTGACTGGAAGAGCAGTGCCCCAGGGACTTTGTCAGGAGGCACGGGGGCTGTGGCCTTGAGCCGGGCCAGAGGTCTGACCTGTCACCTTTCTTTCAGCTCTGCTGCCCTGGGGCTCGGTGCATCCTGGGGGCCAGAGCTCCCTGGGGGTTCATGCCATCCTGGGTCAGAGCTCCCTGGGGGGCCAGAGCTCCCTGGGGGTTCATGCCATCCTGGGTCAGAGCTCCCTGGGGGGCCAGAGCTCCCTAGGGGTTGGTGCCATCCTGGGTCAGAGCTCTCTGGGGTTCAGTGCGTCCTGCTGGCCAAAGCTCCCTGGTGGTCGGTGTCCCCTGGTGGTCAGTGCCATCCTGGGGGTTGGTGCCACCCTGGGGGTCAGTGCTGGTGAGCTGCAGAGCTGAGACCCAAACCCGGGATGGGAGGACAGAGTGTCATCCCCCCAACTCACAATTTCCAAAGTACTGTAAAAGTGATGGAAAGAAATAACGTCTGGTTTTGAGAGTTTAAGAAACTGCAGCCCTTCCTGCCCTGTGGACTACTCTTACAGATCCTGAGGAAGCTGAAGAGTCTTGCCCTGGACACAGAGACGGAGCTGGAGAGGCAGGATGAGGCCCTGGACGGCATCACTGCGGCCGTTGACCGGACCACCTTAACCATCGACAAGCACACCCGACGTGCCAAAAAACTGACCTAGCACAGGGGAGCAAAGAAGTGACTGGTTTTGACGACAGTCACTGCCCTGAGTACTTGTTCTCAGCACCTGCACGCGGGAGTCACCCCAGGGGCATGTTAGTAGTCAGAGGCTGTGAGCCAGAAGGTGCAGGCTTGCCTCAGGGTGGAGGGTTTGTGTGATGTGACCCGGAGCACAGCACACGCAGGAAAGAGGAGGCCCCGGAGAGGGGAGTTCTGCCTGTAGATCCAGCAAGCCACCCCCCCAGCCCCACACCCACTGTGATGGCCCCAGCTCCTTCTTCCCCTGCAACCTGTAGGCCCCAGCTCCCTTCTCCCCTGCCTTCTGCGGGTCCCAGTTCCTTCTCCCACGCCCCACCCCCAACAACCTGCAGGCCCCAGCTCCCTTCTCCCCTGCTCCCTGCAGGCCGCAGCTCCCTTCTGCCCCCCCTCCCTGCAGGCCGCAGCTCCTTCTGCCCTGCTCTAGGCAGGCCCAGGCTCCCCACTCTTGAGCCCTTCAGAGGGTCCACAGCAGCAGGATGGCCCTTCCCTGCAAGGCTGGCTGCACCCAGTGCTCAGTGGCTGCTTTGCATGGCTACCATCCCCACTCTCTGAATTTTCTTCTCTCTCTGTTCTTGCTAGCTGTAAAAGGGCAGTTTAAATATCTGTGAAAGAAACATGCTGATTTCTGAGTCTGCCCACCTGAACCCTGCATTCTGTGTCCACAGAACTCCTTTTCCAGGACCATATTTAGGACTGAGCCTGCCTCCTCTCTGAGGCTAATCTGTGTGTGCCCCTCCCTAGTTGCAGGTTCTGGTTTTCTCTGACAGAGAGGCTGGTTTCTTGTTGGTCAGACTGAATTTTTACCTGAAGTCCAGTATGTCTCAAGGTTGTCCTGTGAAGACCAGGAATGTTCTTTTCACTGGTCACCTATAGCCAAGTGTAAAGATAATACATACTGTACCTATTTTAAAAACTGTTGATTTTTTTTTCTTAAAATGCCCCATTTCTCTCCAGAAACAAAAGAGCAATCTTAGTTTTAGAATATATTTTGAAGACATGCATTTCTGCTGGTTTTTGCTTGGCTTTGAGTGTCTTAGTGGGAGAGCCCCTTGGGGAAGGACAGACAGGGCAGAATGGAGAAGTAGGTGACCCCTTCCCCTGTCCTGGCAGAACAGGCCCCCTCCAGACTGCTGTGGAATAGGGTCCCCAAGGGCAGTGCACCCACAGGTGCCCTTGGGCCTTGCCTAGCTGCCCCTTTGAGGTGCCTTTTCTCTGGTTCTCCTCTGCAGGTCCTGTGCTGGCATTCTGAGTTCCAGCTGGTTTTCTGGGGCTGCTAATGAGTGACCACAAATGAGGGGCTTTAGGACAGCAGACTGTGTCCTCTCCTGGGTCTGCAGACCAGGAGTCTGCCAGCAGGGTGCCACAGGGCGCTGTTCCCTCTGAAGGCTCCAGGGGCTCCCTCCTGCCTCTCCCAGCTTGGAGGGGGGACGGGGCCAGGGATTCTGGAACCATGGCTGCATCTCCTCCCATCTTGACCTCTGCCACTGTTCACTCTGAAATCCCCTATCCCTTCTTTCATCGGGCCCACCTTTGTGTTGTGTGGCAGTTTCCACTAAGGTCGCGTTCCGAGGTTTGGTGGAGTCATCTAGGAGCCCTTTGCCTTCTGGAGGCTGACCTGTTTGTGAAGACACAGGAAGGAGCAGTCGCAGAGAATAGCCTTCCCAGGGCCCTTCCAGTTCTTCCCTCTTTCAGTGTGCTGAATTCTGTTCCTCATCTCCAGCTGCCGTATTTGCTCTGTACTCCACGACCTTCCCAATGAGAAGTGCGCCTGTCCTCTCCAGCACTGGCGCGAGGGGTTGCTCCCAAGCTTTTCCAGCACAGTGAGGATGAGGACTGCCTCTCTCTCTCCACATCCGTCTGTGGAGAGAGCCCTGAGCAGAGGGGAAACAAACCTGCCCCGTCTGTGACACTGTCCTGAATCCCTAGAGGGTGCTGCTAGGGAGGTCAGCCAGCATCCCCTTGTCCTGAAGACAGGCACTGCTCAGCACCTACGGGGCCCGGGGACCACACACACTTCGGCCAGTGATAGGAGTCTGCCCAGAGCAAGCCTGCTGTTGTTGGGATGCTTACAACCCTGGACACCGGGCGAGAAGGTCTGTGGGACTGAAGGATTGTACCCTTATTAGAGGGCTGTTGTCGGGGCCGTTCTCTCCCACGAACACCTCAGGGATAGAAACTGCACTCTGTTTCTCTGCGGAATTAGAGTGTTGAAAAGAAAGGTCCATCAGGATCTTCTCATAGTATTCACTATCCTTGACTTGACCCCAGACTTGTTCACCTTAGACCCTTCCAGTGGCAAAAAATCCATAGCCAAACCCGATTTGCCTGGAGCCTCAGCACCAAACGCTACCTGTGGCACTGACTGCTCATCTCCACGGCAGACACGGAAGTGCAACACCCTGCGAAACCAGGCAGTGACTTCAAGCCCAACTGCAGCCCCAGGGTACCCCCACCTCCCACTGTTGCCGGAACTGCTCCTCACCCTAAGTACTCTATCCCCACTTCTCTTCACGCCAAGTACTGTAACTGCTCCCACCTCAAGCGCTCTAACTGCACTGCTCCGCTCTGCAGGTGCTCTGACTTTATCCCTATTACTCTTTATGTGCACTCACTCCATCTCCCCCACGACACCCTGGCTTGGGTTGCCGGCCTCTGCCTCCACGTTTTGGAGACTTGGAGAGAGCATAACTGGGAGTGGCCACAACATAGCTCCTGGAAGCTGGACTAGGGGAAGCAGGTGAGTAGTCTAGCCTAGGGCCTCTCCTGTGATCCTCAGGTAGCCTGGGAATTGCTGCGTTGGCTGGAGCCAAGTTCTCTGGGTCAGGTGAGTGGATTCTCTGGGAAGTGTGAGGAAGACCGTCCTGGTCTGACTGTAGTCAGCAACAGCCCGCTCCTTGGAATGGGACCTCTGGCATCTCCTCCTTCCTGCTTTCCTTTCCTGATGTGGACTTGAACTCTGATGCTGGCACTCGGTCCTAGTGTGGGGTTGAGGTCCCCAGGTGCTTTGTTCCTGCACCAGAATCTGCTCGCCCTTCAACTGATGGGTGGGACTGTGTTGTCACCCTGTGAGATGTGTGCACACTCTGAAACACAGTATGCTTTGAGCTGGGTTTTGCTCCCACAACTGGGCCAGAAGCAAGACTCTTTGCAGCTGCGATTCCAGCTTGTGCTGACGTGAGACTGCTGGTTCTCAGGACCAAACAGTCCTGAGTACTCAGTGTGTTTGGGCAAGGATGGGCACACATCTTCTATAAAAGGCCCAGAAGTAACTCCTTCACCTTTTGAACCGTGGGATGCCTGTTGCAGCACCTGAGGTGGCTGTTTACAAGACAGCAGCCTGGACTCGCAAGCAGATGGGCTTGCTGTGTTCCGATAAAGCTGCCCGTGACATCTGAGTGGCATTAATTCCATGTGTCATGAAATGTTTCTTTTCTGGATGTTACCTTTGAACTACTTGAATTTTGAACTCGTCCCAGCGTGCAAGCTGTAGGACGCATGGCAGGCCCACCACCTGCACAGGGGTGTGTGTTCCTTGTCCTGGAGGGTGACACATGGCCCTCTTCAGCCCCAAACTCGAGTGTGGCCTGGGCCGAGAGATCCCCACACGTTCCTGGTCCGTGCTCAGCTGCTCCGAGCTTCAGAGGCTGTAGCGATGGCAATAGTCCTGTCCCCTTAAAAGGCAGAGCTGGGAGAGGGGAGAAGGGTGAGGGGAGGAATGACTGGTGCTGGTTTCTACAGTGGTTTTCTCTATAGGCCCCCAAATCAGCACACGCAGAAATTTTAGGAGAGGAGAAAACAAACATCCTTGAGACATTTTCAGACACCACACACACCAAAACTTGACTATGTGCAGGCAGTCAGGGTGGGGGCTCTTGCTTGGGTTTGGGGTCTGATAAAACACCCTCTCAGAGGCAGCTCTGTTGGTTGGGGATCAATCCTGGCGTGAGACCACCAGCCTCACCTGCAAGGAGCCCCCTCCATTCTCACCTGCTGCCAGCTTAATTATTAGCCATAGATTTGAGTAAAACTTGAAAGATGCAAATTGTAGTCAGTTTTCACATTTGCAACTGATCTCCACATTCACATAATATTTCAAACTTCTGGCACCCATCTGGAAACTTGGAACAGCAGGGAGCCTGTCCAGGAGGTAATTTTCCCTGATTCATTTTGAAAGTGAAAAGCCACAGGACTGGAGGCAAGGGTGGTCCTGCTTCCCAGAAGGGCCGCTCAGTCTCAGCCCCTGGTTTCTTCAGCACAAGCAGGCAGGCAGGAGCAGAGGGAGAGTATCGCTTTGCAGATCCCAGGAGCTCCTCCCAGCCCAGGAGAGCCACACTCGGTGTCCAGGGTGGGGGACCATGCTGCCCGGTAAGCAGCCCCGGGCTGCGGGCCAGGGAGTGGTGGGCAAGACCAGTGTGCAGACCAGGCGCTGTGCAGCCTGGCCTGCACGCCCAGGGCTCCAGCAGGTGTGGGCATGCATGTCCTCCAAGCACAGTTGGTGCCTTATCAGGCACACCTGCCATCCCAGTGGCTCCACACCGACCCTCTGGCTCATTCTCCCACCAGGCTCTGCAGGGTCTTTAGATGTTGCTCACCATCTCCTGTCCCCACCTCTGCCTTTTTCTCTCACCCTAAGAAGAGAAGTTGAGCCGAGGACAGATGGCTTGCTTTCCGCAATTGACCTGCTTGGAGCAGACTGGGAAGTTAGGAAAAGTGCGTCTTCCCAAGAAGGAGCAAAGGGCTTGTGTCCCTCTGGTTGCAGGGTGCAGAAACCCAGGTGTATGGAGGAGGGTCAGGGCCTCCCAGGCCTCCAGGGAAGTGCTCACACAGCCAACACCACTGCCCTTGGGGCTGCCCCACCCACACATGGTGGGCTGGCCATGCACTGGCACAGAAGTTGGTGAGGCTGATCCTTGCGTAGAGGCACCCAGACGCCCTGGGGAGGGTGGGGGCAGCCACTGTAAGGCAAGGAGGTGAAAATGAAGGGAAGCGCCCCTAAAGTTGACTCAAATGCTAGCCAGGGAAGCCAGAAGGGAGGCACAAAGAGCTGTCATTTCAGAATCACAGCCCCTGAGAGAAGCACACTCAACCAGAAAGTCATCAGTTACAGGCCCAGAAGGAAAAGGTATGCACTGCATGTTCTACCAGATATCGACCACCGTTCAGTCCAGCCGATGAGAAGCCGTTAGTGTCAGGAATTACAATTCTGTGTTATCCCAGAATAAACCATTCTTGCTGATAAAATAACTAGTTCAGTTGAATTTCCTTGATGGCTAATGGTGAACATTTTTTCATGTGTCTGTTAGCCGTTTGTATGTCTTCTTTGGAGAACTGTCTGTTCATGTCTTCTACCCATTTTTGGATGATTATCTGCCCTTTGGGTGTTGAGTTTGAGGACTTCTTTATAGATAAAACCACATTGAGATGCCACCTTACACCAGTTAGAATGGCCAACATCAACAAGACAGGAAACAACAAGTGTTGGAGAGGATGTGGAGAAAGGGGGACCCTCTTACACTGTTGGTGGGAATGCAAGTTGGTGCAGCCACTTTGGAGAACAGTGTGGAGATTCCTCAAGAAATTACAAATAGAGCTTCCCTAAGACCCTGCAATTGCACTGCTGGGTATTTACCCCAAAGATACAGATGTAGTGAAAAGAAGGGCCATCTGTACCCCAATGTTTATTGCAGCAATGGCTACGGTCGCCAAACTGTGGAAAGAACCAAGATTCCCTTCAACGGATGAATGGATAAGGAAGATGTGGTCCATATACACAATGGAGTATTATGCCTCCATCAGAAAGGATGAATACCCAACTTTTGTAGCAACATGGATGGGACTGGAAGAGATTATGCTGAGCGAAATAAGTCAAGCAGAGTCAATTATCTTATGGTTTTGTTTATGTGAGGAGCATAAGGAATAGCACGGAGGACCTTGGGAGTTGAAGAGGAAAAGTGAATTGGGGGAAATTGGAGGGGGAGACAAACCATAAGAGACTGTGACTCTGAAAAACAAGCTGAGGGTTTTGGAGGGGAGGGTGGTGGGGGATGGGTGAGCCTGGCGGTGGGTACTAAGGTGGACTCGCATTGCATGGAGCACTGGGTTTAATACGCAAACAATGACTCACGGAATACTGCATCAAAAACTAAGGAAGTACTGTATGGTGACCAACATAACCAAAAAAACAAACTTTTCAGGTTAACAAGGAAAAGCAGGGAACATACAGCCTCATGATGTAATCTCAGGTGTCGCTATTGAAACCACAGGCTGCATTTCCCAGTGGATGCAACACTGGTTCCAAATGCGGCAATGGCTCTGAGAGGCACTGCTGGGGTTGGTCAAGAGGGTTAGGCCCTGGCACCACCCCAAGTGCTGAGTGAATGCTTCATCTGCAAATCAGACATGTCTGTCCCTGTGTGTGGTCTTGCTCTGAGGGCTCATGGAGGGGCCCCAGAGTAGCCCTGGAGCCTCTGGCAGATACCGTCCACTCTGCACGTGAAATCCCAACTGGCCTGCAGGAGCGAGCCTGAAGGGAGGACAGTGTGGAGGGGAAGGAAGGGGAGGGGCTCAGGTCACAGGGTGGGGCCCAGAGGCACCAGGGCTGCTCAGCATGTAGATCCAAGCCCACCCTTGTATGCCCCATCCCACAGGAAATTGATTTCCTTCTGGAATCAGTGGCTGCCTGCTAACCAGCTTTCTCTCCAACCGGCCTATCCACGCAGGACATGGCCCAGACAAAGGGTGTCACTGAGGGGGTTGGAGAAATTGCTGGAGGGAAAGAGCAAGACACCATGCGTAGCAACCATGCCGTGATCCTTCCAGACCAGCCCAAATCAGGAAATTAGGAGGTGCCCAAAACCTGCAGCCTCACATGCTGTCTGTGCCCTCAGGAGTGTTCAGGTCATGAGAAAGGAGATCGCTGCATCTCGTCCAAGCTCTTTCTGACCTCTACATTTGGCAAAGTAATTAACACCCTGACCCTAGGGTGCCCACAGTTCAAGGCCTGCTATCATGAACACGCTTCCCTGTCGCACAGCCCAGCGTAGGAACCCACCATCCCGCACCATGCACAGAACTGCCAGCCTGGGTGGGGTCTCCCTATCACCTAGCCTGAAAACGAATTGTGGGTATGTGATGTTACTGGGGCTTCCATAAGGAACTACTATACATGAGTGGCTTGGAACAAGAATTTATGCTCTGCAACCAAGGTGTGGTTCAGGGCATCACTACCTTCAGGGGCCCCAGAGGAGACCCCCCCCCCCGCCTCTGTACCTGCTGGTGCCCTGAGACCCTCTCCATTTCCCCTACATTGGCGTTACTGCCTTCTCCTCTCTGTCTCTGTCTGGAGGACGCTTGTCATGGATCCCGTGCCCACAAAATAACCCAGTACGACCTCCAGCTCCTTGACGTAAGTGCACCTGCAGAGACCTTTCTTCCATGTGAGATTGCATTTACGGGGTCCTGGAACCAGGATTTGGACATATCTTTTTGAGGGCAACAAGTCAGCCCATTACACTCCGCCCTCTGCTGCTCTGAACTCACATGCCACATACAAAATATATTCACTCCATCCCAGCATCTTCAAAAGTCTCAACCCTTTACACATCTTTGTCTAGTCTCATCTAAATTTCACTGGCTCCTCCTGCATTATCTGAGTCCCCTCAGTCTGGTGCTGGAGGGGGAGACTCAGTGTGGCCACCCTGGGGCAGTATTCCTCTCCATCTCTGGCTTCTGAAGCCAGAAAGCAAATCACCTGCTTCCAGACTACTTGGTGGGACAGGCATAGGACAAGAGCAGCAGACTGTCCCTACTCCAAGAGAAAAACATGGAAGTTAGAAACATCACCATAGTTCCTGCTCTGGCCGCCCACTAGGAGCTGGGAAGTCTCCACCCCATCCCAACATCCATGCAGACAAAAGCTGAATGAAGTGAGAATGCAGCTCTCTTTTGGTCTCTCAGAGAAGTGAGGTCATGGGGCAAATGGTTGCCCCCAAATCTGGAGACAGCTGAACCCAGAGAATTACAACTACTGGAGCAGACACCCCCTTGCACGTAACCCTTTACTCTAACAGGCTGTGTGGACAAGGCAGAGTTAAGACTCCGGGGTTGGGGAGCCACCAGGTTCTCCCAGGAAAGATTAGAGAAAGTGTCCCTTATTTTCTTGCCAGGGAGGGGGAAGCAGCCATTGTGAAATACTCCAGAGCACCCACCTGTCTTCCCAACAGGGAAGGGATCTGGAAGGGAAATAACCTGCAGCTTGCTGAGCCATCTGCCCTACCAGCGGGGGTGTGTGTGAAACTGAGAAGCACAGGTGACGATCCAGTGACTGGTCCAGCTCACTGAATACTGACACCTCCTCATCCCTCACCCTATCAGTAAAGGCCTGTTCACAGAGATTCCTTTCACCTGGTGCATCATGTGTTGCTATCAAGAGAAAATCACAAGGCACAGTAAAAGACACAACACAGCTTGAAGAGGCGGAGCAGCAGCAGAGCCAGGCGAGCTGGTTGTACTCAAATTATCAGACCAGGAATTGAAAACAGCTTAGGACCCTAGTGGATACAGTAGGCAGCACCCAAGAACAGTTTGCAGAGGGATAGAAATGCTAGAGATCGGAAACACCATGACAGAAAAGAAAAATGCTTTCGACGGGCTCATTGGGATGGTGGACACAGCAGAAGAAAGATTCTGTGAGCTTGGGGCTGTGTCAACAGAAATTTCCAAGATGAAAGCAAAGAAAAACAAGACCAGAAAACAAGGAACTCAGATTCTCCAAGGTCTGTGGGACAGCTACAAAAGGTGAAGCCTACATTTGCGGGGAAGACCAGAAGAAGCAAGAAAGAAGAGCAGAACAGAAGCAGGGACAATTGAGGATGTCCCCCCTCGTTAACCCCAGACACCAAACTATGGATTCAGGAGTCTTAGAGCACAACAAACAAGATCAGTGCAAAAGCAAGCCAAGAATGAAAAACCCTAAACCCAGGCATATCATAATCAAACTTTAAAAAATCAAAGATAAAAACTCTTGAAACGGGGCGCCTGGGTGGCTCAGTGGGTTGGAGCCTCTGCCTTCGGCTCAGGTCATGATCTCAGGGTCCTGGGATCGAGGCCCGCATCGGGCTCTCTGCTCCGCAGGGAGCCTGCTTCCTCCTCTCTCTCTGCCTGCCTTTCTGCCTAGTTGTGATTTCTCTCTGTTAAATAAATAAAATATTAAAAAAAAAAAACTCTTGAAACAAGCCAAAGGGGGGAAATCATCTTACCTATAGCTGAGCAGATCTCATGGACATTGAAATGATAATAAAGGAATATTATGAACAGTTTTGCCCACAAATTTGATAATCTAGGTGAAACGGACCAAGTCCTTAAAGTACAAAATCTGCCAAAACTCACATTACAAAAGATAGACAATTTGAATAGACATGTACCTATTGGAGAAGGTGAATCAGTGATTTCATAGTCATCCCAAACAGAAAGCACCAGGCCAGATGGGTTTACTGGTGAATTCTACCAAACATATAAAAAAGAAGTTATAGTACTTATCTGCAGTCTCTTGCAGAGGGTAGAAGCAGACAGAGTACTTCCTAACCCATTCTACGAGGCCAGCATTACCCTAATACAAATCTAGCAAAGACATTACAAGGGAACTATAGGCAAATACCTCTCATGACCATAGATGCAAAAATCCTCAACAAAATATTAGCACATCAAATCCTACAATGCATAAAATAATTACATGCCATGACCAAGCGGTGTGCAAGGCTGGGTCACCATCCAAAAATCAGTTAATAGAATCCATCACACCAACAGACTAAAGAGAACCTATATGATAGTATTAATAGATGTAGAGAAAGCCCATAACAAGTTCCAACTCCCATTCATGTAAAAAGAAAGAAAAGAAAAACCAGCTTTCAGAACAATAGGAATAGAGGGAAAGTTTCTCAACCTCATAAAGAACATCGATAAAGCATCTATAACTATCATCATATTTAATGGTGAGAAACCCGAAAATCTCCCACTCGGATCATGAAGTAGGCAAAGTGCTCTCTTTTGCATTCCTTTTCAGCACCGTCCTGGGAGCCCTAGCTAACACAACAAGATGGGGGAAATACACGGATTGGAAAGGGGAGGAAACTGTTTGCAGATGAGAAGATCCAATCCTGTCGAGATGTTAGCCTTTCCAAACGTGATGTACAGATTTAGTGCAATCCCTGCAGCTTACTCTGAGGATGTCAACAAGCCGAGGACAAGGTGTGTTTTCAGGATCAAAAGGCTCAGAGTAGGCAACTCCTGTGGAGTGAGAAGGGCTGCCAGAGACTGTTGGAGACTCACTGTGAAGGCACCACCATCAAGACAGTCTAGAAGCAGTGAAGGAGGACACAAGGGGCTCCCTGGGACGAACAGCAGACCAGGCGTACACCCCCAACAAACAGCCAGCAGGTCGTGGGCAAAAAGCAAAAAGCCAAGGCAGTCTCCACACCAACTCGTGCTGCCCATCCACAGGCCAAAGGAAGAAAATGTCTAGACAGAGACCTTATGTCCTTCACAGAAACTAACTCAAAAATGGGTCTGGGCCCAAATGTAAGCCACGTGGAGCTAAAACTAGGAGACAGCACGGGGAGTACCCAGGCGGCCTCCGGTGCAGTGAGGCCTTTACACCCAGCCCCGGCGCACAGCTGCAGCAGACGTAAGGGAGGACGGGCCTTCATCACACTACGTCTTCTGCCCCAGGAAATACGCTCAAGGCCGGGAGAGACTTTTCACAGAAGGCGTGGCTGAGGAAGGACAGTTATCCAGAGGACAGAAGGCATCAACAAACTGTGGTCCACCCGGACCACCCCCCCACCAGTGCCGCGAAGAAACGAGCTCCCCACCACCAGAAGATGCGGGGGAAGCGGAGTTGTGTGCCCCTGGGGGAAAGAAACCCATCCGACCAGGCCACTCGCCCTGTGATCCCGAGTGAAGGCAGCGTTCTGGAGAAGGTGGGACTGTGGAGATGGGAGACACACCCCTGGTGGGTGCTGGGGAACGCGGGGGAGCCCAGCGGGGCTCGGGGCAATGCCGCTGGAATGCGCACGGATTTGCCTGACCCCACGGAGCGCTGGGCACCAAGACGGCGACCTGCTTACACTGTGGACCCAGGGGACCCGACCCCATGGAGTGCTGGACACCGGGACCGCGGCCTGCTTACACCGTGGACCCAGGGGGACCTCCATGTGTCAGCAGGGGCTCTTCTTTCAGAGGAGACACACGCCTCTGCCGCGGAATTCTGACAGCGAGAGAAGCTCAGAATATCTGTGGGAACTCTGTCCTTCCATCAGTTCTGCTGCGAACGTGAAAGTGCTCTCAGGAGTAGAGTCTATGAAGAAGGCCATGAGCAGGGGAGGAAAGGAAATCCCAAAATCCACAGGGCGAACTCCAGTAGGGTTCAAGTCCTGGGATTCAGGGCCCTGCTCTCTGCTCGGTCTTCCTGCCAGGAAGGGCCTGTCCACAGCCTGTTCAGTGCCCCAAGTCTGGACACCCATTACCCTGTCTCCCCCGGTCTCTCCTGTCTAACTGGGTAGTACCTACACCAACACGGCCTTCTCCATGCCTTCACAGGCTGCTAGGCCTCTGCTCTGGGCTCCGCAGAGAAACCGGGGTGGCTGAGAGCCCCCGCAGGGTCACTCCCAACCACGGAAGTCTGCGGCATGGACAGACAGAGACCTTCCCACCCCGTCAGGAGCAGCTCTGCGCGTCCTCCTCCGTTGGTCTCCGTGGGGCTCCAAGCCAGGCCGCCCCCTCCTCCCCCGGCACAGGGATCTCCCTGGGTGGGAGAGGGAGGCCTCTGCCACCATGACAAGTGCCCTCCACCTTGGCTGGCACCTGCTGGCACTCTTTGACAGCCGACTGCTCCAGGCAGCCTGGGCTTTTTCTCCCGTGTGTCTCAGAATTCTCCAGCCACTCCCCGTGTGCACAGTGTGGGGTCCCACAATGGGAAGGGGGTCTGTGCTAGTTTCCTGGGGCTGCGGAACAAAGCAACACTAAGTGGGTGCCTTGAAGCGAGACAGATGTGTTTTTTCATGGCCCCGGATGTCAGGATCAGGCGGGGCTGCAGCTGGGCTGCTTCCCGGGGCTCCTGGGGTAACAACCAGGTTGCTGGAGGAATCCGGCTCCTTGCCGACATCCCGCTTTCCGCTCCAAGCTCCTGAGCTTTCCTCAGCTCACGGCCGACCCTTTCCATGCTGGGAATGTCAGACTCCCTCCCATGACCACCAGCTGGAAAGGACCTCAGGTGATGAGGGCAGGCCCACCCGGCTACATCTGTAGGTCCACTGATCCGGGACCCTCACTCTGTCTGCAGAACCCATCCCAGCACCCTCAGGATTGCGGAGTTACCAGGAGGGGCTGTGTGCTCAGCAGAACAGGGGTGCTGGGGACACTGGGGGTCTGCCCCTCCATTTTCAGCAGAGCTGTGGTCTGGCTCCCACTGCCCGCGTACCGCAGGGAGTACACACCTCGGCCCTCAGGGACCCTTCCTTGCTGCCTTTGGGAATTCACTTCCCACTGCTGAACCTCCATTTCCACAACAAATCTGTGAGCTCCTGAAGAGCCCATGTCCCCGCCCTTCAGAGCCCCAGCCTGGACCACTAGAGCCTCTCCGGTCACTGTCCTGTTCCAGGAGCCCCACAGAGCTGCAGCCCTGGAGACGGCCCTGCCTCTCCCCACGTGGACACAAAAGGAGTATGAGGAAGCCTGTCTCGAGGGCAGCAGCCTGGCAGGCAAGAAGACTCCTCAAGACACCCTCCTGTGTCCCGGGGAGCTGAGCGCAGGCTGACAGCCAGACCAGAACTGGCAGCAGCCAGGGACAGACAGCCAGGAGCTGAAGCTGGAGGCTGGTGGACACAAGCCCCATGCACAGAAACGTGCCCAGGTGTTCAAATGTCTGACATGTTTTCAGTGGAATGCTTTCTCCCGTGGTCATGCGTTTACAGCAGAAGCCAGAATAGACAGCAGGTCACTGTGGGCCCAGGAACCCCCTCCAGCCCAGAAAGGAGGTCACTGTGGGCCCAAGACCCCCCTCCAGCAGGGACAGCAGGTCACTGTGGGCCCAGGAACCCCCTCCAGCAGGGACAGGAGGTCACTGTGGGCCCAGGAACCCCCTCCAGCCCAGAAAGGAGGTCACTGTGGACCCTGGACCACCCTCCAGCATAGACAGGAGGTCACGGTAGGCCCAGGTCCACCTCCAGCAGGGACAGGAGGTCACTGTGGGCCCTGGACCCCCCTCCAGCACAGACAGGAGGTCACTGTTGGGCACAGAACCCCCATCCAGCCCAGAAAGGTGGTCACTTTGGGCCCTGGACCCCCCTCCATCAGGGACAGCAGGACACTGTGGGCCCTGGACCCCCCTCCAGCAGGGACAGCAGGTCACTGTGGGCCCAGGAACCCCCTCCAGCAGGGACAGGAGGTCACTGTGGGCCCAGGAACCCCCTCCAGCCCAGAAAGGAGGTCACTGTGGACCCTGGACCACCCTCCAGCATAGACAGGAGGTCACGGTAGGCCCAGGTCCCCCTCCAGCAGGGACAGGAGGTCACTGTGGGCCCTGGACCCCCCTCCAGCACAGACAGGAGGCCACTGTGGGCACAGAACCCCCATCCAGCCCAGAAAGGAGGTCACTTTGGGCCCTGGACCCCCCTCCATCAGGGACAGTAGGTCACTGTGGGCCCTGGACCCCCCTCCAGCAGGGACAGCAGGACACTGTGGGCCCGGACCCCCCTCCAGTATGCACGAGAATGAGCTCAGCCAGCAACTGCACGTGTCAGTTTGCCCACTGCCTGTGGGCACAGGCGTGCATGGGGACGGGGAGAGGCAGGGAGAGATGGAGGCCCGAGGGTCTGGGTATCTCTGGAGCTTGCTTTGCTCCACGGGGTCCCTCAGCCCTGCAGATGCCTGGGCGACACCCGTAGGCTCCCGCTAATGCTGGGTGCGGTGCCTGGCGAGGACCCAGTCCTGAGCAGCCCAGCCTCTGGGCTGCCCACTACCTGGGCTCTCCCCCTGGGCAAGGACAGGCTGGAGGCAGCAAGATGACATCAGTGCCCAGGGTGAGCCCCAGGCAGGCCCATAGATGACACGGAGTGCCAATCAGGGTCTGAGTGCATCAGCAAAGCCCATGTGCAGTCGGGCTCGCCCACCCTTCCAGAGGGGCCTGCTGAGGTCCAATGGGCACCATCTGTACCCACAAAGGCATGCCTGGCAGCTGGTGCACACCCCGCTTAGGGCCGTGGCTGCCTGATGCCCAGCTCTCAAGGCCTGTGCCCCTGAGAGGAGTGACTTTGGATTGAGCCCCCAACTCCCCACTTGGGTCTCATGGGGCAGAAGCAGGACACAGAGAGTCACAGCCTGGAGTGGGGCCCCAGGGAGAATGGGGTGGCCATGTCCAGGTCCCCATCCTGTAAGGTAGAGGTCAGTGAGGGCAGGCAGCCGTCCCTGGAGGAGGGCTCCAGCCTGGGCGCCCACACCCCATCCCCCACCAGCCTCTCGCTTTGGCAGGGCTGACTTAGCTGTGTGCCGGGCACGACGGAATCGCAGGCTCTCACCAGAAGCAGATGTCTATCTCCAGACGCCATCCCAGAGCACGCACGGCCTGAATAAATAAAGCACTCTCCAGTTCAGAGCAAAGTATGCCTGTCAGCACTGGCTTGCTGGGGTTTTCAAAGGAGAAGTTTCCAAAACAAAACCCTCCGCTTAGATTTGGAAATGATACCTCCTTCCCAGCTTGATTCTTTCCTTATGTTCGGAGTCTGATAAAGACGAGCAGCAGTTGGGGCCCCAGAGCTAACACAGTTCTGCTATGCATGTGGGCTGCAGGGGTCAGGACCGGCTCTGAGCTGGAGGAAGTGACTGGCTCCCTCCTTTGTGGGCCACGCACCTCAGCATGTGTCTGCCTCAACCCTGCCCTCCAGAGCCCTGGGAGTGTACAGGAGTGAGCTGACGGCCATAGTGGGAAGGCGCAGAGTGCTGTGGGCTGAACAGCGGGTGGACTGTAGTAGACACAGGGCGTCCAGGAAGCGACACGCCAGGGATGGACTGGGTTGTGCGGGTCTCCAGTGACATCCCCCAGCGCTGGAACCCAGCGTGTGTGGAAGGCAGGAAGGGGACGGGTGCTGAACTGTCTCCCTTTATGAGGGAGATCTGCTGGAAGCATCAGGGATGGGGAGCAAAGGACCCACATTCTCTAGCCTCCAAGCCCTGAGGGGTGATCAAGAAACACACAGAGTGACCCTGCGGTGCCCGTCCACACTGGAGAGCCTTCCAGACAAGCACATCAACACTCAACCTCCCTGCAGCCCAGGTGAGCATCAGCTGACCACTACACGCTCCAAGCCCCTCATGTAGGGTCCCATCTTCTGACCAGACCCATGGCCTCCTCAGATCCTGACCTCCACTGCTGGGGCTTCCGTCCACTGACCAGGTCTGGGCTCTTCCCCTCAACTCCAGAGCTGGGTTCGGTCAGGCACACAGGCCTGGAGCTGTCTGGGGGTGCAGTGGGAAAAGAAGCATGGTGGGAAAGGGAAGGCTGGCGTGGCTCGGGAACGGAGGGGCCAGTAGCAGGGAGTGCTCTTCCCCACAGCTCACCAGGCTCCCTCAGGGCTGTTGCTGGCAGTGTTCCCAGTCCTGGGTGGAGACACATCACAGGACAAGTGGTGTGTGTGCTTGGTGTGTGCATGAATGTGCATGGTTGTGTGTACGTGGACTTTGGTCTGTGTGACTGTGTTTTCATGGGTGTGTGCAGGTTTGGGTGTGTGAGTGTGTGCATAGGTGTGTGTGAGGACTTGGGTGTGTGTGTATGAGTGTGTGTTAGCATGCATGTACATGTGTGCAGGGCTTTCCCAGTGTGGGTGTGCACGGGTGTGTGTGTCAGGGCTCGGGTATGTGGCGTGCACATACAGTGCAGTTGCATGTGTGTGTGGCACGTCTGGGTAGTGTGTCCGAGCTGTGCAGCAGACAATTCTCTCAGCTGTTGGGGGCTGGCGATTCAGGCTGGAGCTGAGCAGGACCTGAGCTGTGTTGTCCTCGCTCGCACTGCCCTGAACCAGCTGTGGTTCTCGGTGCAGGTGTCTGTGGGCTCTCCCCACGCAGGGGAGCAGTCCTTGCACCCCTGGCTGTCACCGGAGGCTGCCCTCTGAGCACTCCCCATGCAGCAAGTCAGCCGCACCCCCTCCATGTAGAGCACGCCTGTGACTCCACGGGCTGCCCAGTAATGCAAGCCATGGGCCAGGAGGTCAGTGCCTGTGGGAGGTCAGCAACCTAGCCCTAGCCAGCGCCCAGCCCACGGTCAAGGACCTGTAGTGGAAGCGGGGTCTGCAGGGAGCCCTAAAGAAGCGATGCGTGGGCCTTGCGAGTGGTCAGACCCCCACTGGCGAGTCTCAAGCTCGGCCACACCCTCCCCCTTGGGGGAGCATCTTGCGCTAGACCCCACAGGACGAGGACCGTGTGCTCACCAGCGCCCTGCAAGGCTCAGCCCCCAGCGGTACACAGCCCCATGTGATGCATGTGACGGGTGGGACGGGCTGGGGACGCTAGAGCTGACACGGTGCCTGACCCCCTGACGGGCCCAAGGGCCCAGACCCCTATGGGACCCCTGAGGGTTTCTCCTGGAAGGAAAGCAGCTTCTGCCCCCCATCCTCTGAGGAGAGAGGAGGTACCCATTCTCTGGGGCTGGCAGGTGAGTTTGGTTACGAGACATGATGTGGCCTGCGAGCTGAAGGACCCAGATGCTGAATGGGCTGTGTGAACTCCAGGGAAGTGGAGCCAAGACTGGGCCATGAGGCGGCCCCTTCCTCCGCAGACTGCGTAGACACATGTGAAATCCAGATCTCTTGGGGACTGCTCCGCATGTTGGGTTGATGGATGGGTCTGTGGTTCAACTTTGATCTCTGCTCGGAGTAACTGAGGAGCCATGGGCCCGAGGTCCAGCCTCCCCTCCAGAGCGGATGTCTGCTGTCCACTTGGGCCGGCACTCCCAAAACTATGTTAGCCAACATATTCACAAGACAGGGGAACAGGGATTCATGTCAGAAAGTAGTTTTCTTCTCGAGTTATATGTCTTTCTAAGTAGGATCCACACCCAACCAGGAGCCCAGCCTGCAGCTTGAAGTCATGACCCTGAAATTAAGACCTGAGCCGAGGTCCAGCACGGACGGACGTCAGCTGCCTGACTTCGCCAGGTGCCCCTCCAGTTACTTTTTCATCCACATATGGAAACAGAGCTGGTTTTCAGGCAAAATGGTGACTTACAGACAGAATGTGAGTCCAGAAGTCCACATACCGAGAACCATGGCATGGCCTGGGCTACCAGTCTCCATGGGGGTGGCCGGTCAGTGTCGTGTCTTACTGTGGGGTACATTTGTAATGCATGCAATGTTTCCACACAAACCCCTTTCCCATGGAGCTGGGCCTGAATAAGGTCCTGTCCCCATCTCCTCTGCGGCCACATCGTGGAAGCATGCCCTCCATCCCACAGGCTCCCAGGACACACGCCAACCCACTCAGACCAGTGAGAAGGCCACCCTAGGACTTTTCCATCTCACTGGCTCAGAAGGAATTATGCAGTAAGTTCTGTGTGTGTGTGTGTGTGTGTGTGTGTGCAGAGGCACGCAGACCCATGCAGAAACACACAGACACGTGGAAACATACAGACAAGCACGCACACAGGATTTGCTCAGTGCGCCATGTTCCCAGTCTGTAGAAACTAGCTCTGAGAATGAACTGCACGAAAGCCAAGCCAAGGACAGTGACAGCAGGTGGCAGTAGGAGGAGAGCTAACAGGGACCACAGCAATGCTCCCTGTCCCTCGCGACGTGCCTGGGCTGTGGGACGTGAGGTTACCCTGCAGGCACAGGCTTCCACCAGGCATCTTTGGACGGCATCACCGTGCGGTGCGCAGGACCTTCTGAGTCACATTTATGAGTGCACAGAACAAAGCCCGGCATGCAGTGGTGACTCTGGGAGACGGGACGGGCTCCTCTGAGGCCTCTGAGGGTGTACGCTGCCCCCACAGCCTGTGACATTCATCTCTCGTGCCCCAGGTGAATGCTGTGGTTCTGGCATTTACCAGGATCATCACTGGGCCATGGGGGCTGTGGTTTTGGGGTCACACGTGGTTTGGGGATCACAGAGAGTACTCTGAGAAGGGGTGGAGGTCACGTTTGGACCCCCCTGGTGTCATCATCTTGGTCCTTTGCTAGGATGGAAGAAGGGCTGGCAGTCAAGACACGGTCACAGCTGTGTGGACATGGGGCCTCAGGCATTTCCCTGCCTCTCCAGGCCCTTCCCAGCTTGGCCGTCTGGCCTATGAAGGGGAAGCCCTTGTATGTGAGTGTTGTGCTGCTCAGGCCAGCCTCTGCATTCACACGGTGGGAGGCAAACCACAGCTGGGACCGCAGACTAGGACAAGGGCAAATGCTAACCTGACAGATGCCAGCAGGCAGCTGGGAAAGTTGAAAAGGAAGGGAAGCAAAAACTCAGAACACCCCACCCAGGGGCCAGGATGCTCTCAGGGCTGGTGGATGGTCAGGATCCTTCCGAGTCTGTATAGAACTTATATCAGCTGAGGTTTCTTTACATCATGTCTTCCCCACCCGAAAAATGGGATCCCAGTGGGCTGGGGCCAGGATGCCAGGGATCCCAGGGGTCTGTACTATAGCCTGTGCACATGGGAACCCTTCTCCAGAAGAATGCACCTGGCTGCTGAGACCCCCAGGCCACAGGACCTACACACCCGGGGAGTGGTTGCCGGTCAGGGCACTGTGCTCCAGCCCAGGACTGCCCTGTGGGTCTGCGGGGCCTGGCTGAGGGCCTGGGGCTGTGCTGGCGCACTCAAGGAAGACCGCAGAGAATACTGCAAGGTGTCCAGGGGCTGGGAGAGGAGGGTGCCTCAGGGTGCTGGCCAGTATGGACATCTCTAAAACTGGAGGGGCCGTCAGAGGCACTGAGGTAGCATCACAGAGTTCATAGGGACCTGGGGTGGGGGTGGGGCGGGGCAGGGCAGGCCTGGGTGTGGCTAGGGCACTGGGTACACACCTTGTCCACAGGTCTGCCAGGTCCTAGGCTCCCCCCAATGAGGCAGCAGCCTGACATACACAGAGGTGTATGGGAGGCTGCAGGTGGCTGTGCAGGAGACCAAGGGCTCCAGTCACATCCCTTCCAGACCCCCAGCCCCCACCGGGCAAGCTGCCAGCAGCCTTAGAGAAGACCCTGGTCCCTTCTCACATACCATGAAATCAACTGTTTTTAAGTGAATAGCAAAGCGATATTTGGGGCATTCAAATCACCATGTCTGTCTAGTTCAGAAGCATCCCGTTTCCCTAAAACAAAACCCCATATCCTGGCCCCTTCGCTAGCCCCTGGCAACCACCAGCCTGCTGGCCAGCTACGGACACATCTGCTCTGGACATGCCGTGTCACTGTGGCCCTGCGCTTCTGGCTTCCTTTGCTCAGCACATGACAGTGCCTCGTGCCCTTTGATGGCTGGGTGCCGCTCCACTCACGCACGATGAGACAGGCATTCCACTCTCTGGCACCTGTAGACAGGGCTGTGTGCACGTCGGGTGCCTGTACTTGCTTGAGTCTCTGTTCAGTCCGAGGCATTGGATTGCTGTGTCCTCAGATCGTTCTGTGACCAACCTGGGAAACCGTCCCTGCGTCCACCACGGACGCACCATGCTACCAGTGAGCATACATTCCCATCTCTGCACAACCCCTGACTTGTTTGATCCCAGCCACGTCAGCAGGTGTGAAATGGTTCTGACCTACATTTCCCTGCGGACCCATCGAGATGGGCGTCCTTTCGTGCCCTCGCGGGCCAGCCCACCTTCCTTGGCCGGTTTGTCATCAGACGGTTTTCTTGTGGTTGTTCTGTAGGGTTCTGTGTTTTCTGCAACTAGATTCTTAGGTATGTGATGAGCACACATTTTCTTCCACTCTGTGTGTCTCATTGCTCCCCTGATTGTGTCTTCTGACGGACCAAGCTTTCGTTTCGTTGAACTCAAACTGGCCCATTTTCCTCTTTTTTAATATTTTATTTATTTATTTGACAGAGAGAGAGATCACAAGTAGGCAGAGAGGCAGGCAGAGAGAGAGGGAGAAACAGGCT
This sequence comes from Meles meles, assembly GCF_922984935.1. Lineage (NCBI taxonomy): Eukaryota > Metazoa > Chordata > Mammalia > Carnivora > Mustelidae > Meles > Meles meles. The sequence continues at coordinate 3,937,572 of NC_060068.1, forward strand.
CTCCGCGGAGCAGAGAGCCCGATGCGGGGCTCGATCCCAGGACCCTGAGACCATGACCTGAGCCGAAGGCAGAGGCTTTAACCCACTGAGCCACCCAGGCGCCCCGGCCCATTTTTCTCTTATTATTGTGCTTTGGTGTCACATACAAGAATCTATTGACACATCCCAGATCATAAAGATTTGGGCCTTGGTTTTATTCCAAGAGTTGTATGGTTTTAAGTCTCTGATGCATTTAGGGGGTTTATCGGAGGAAGGGGGTGTACACAGTCGACCCAGCACTGTTTGGGGGAGATGGTTCCTTCCCCTGAAAGTTCCAGATGACTGTGTGTGTCCCTGGACCACAGCTCCGCCAGGCTGTTCCCTTGGTCTCACTTTGACCCCCGTTTCCCCTTGGGTGCCTGGGTCCAAGCTCCGCTCAGCTCTCCTTCTCACTCCCTGTTCCTCTTGGGCCTTAGTCTCTTATCTGCAGAATAGGGGCTTAGCCGTGCCTCCCTCTAAAGACAAAGCTGCCGGGAGCCACCTGTGTCTGTCCTGGGCGCTGTCCCTGACCATGTGAAGCCCTGGGTCCTTCTCTTCCCATCCTCCACCCACCTCCATGCAACCTGTCCTTTCTGGAGGCGCTGGGCCTGAGCCTCCACTGCATGCCCAGAGCCCAGGTGCACCACCCCTCATCCCTGGGCCTCCCGGTCAGGAGTGGGGATGCATCAGAGAGCCCTGGGGCCATGGGGCAGCCCCAGGTCTGGGCACAGATCCCAGTCCCCCACCTTCTGTGGTGTGACCTGGGCTGGCTGCCCTTGTTAGCAATGGGTGATGTACTGCCTCAAGGGGCTGAGCCCCATCATTCCTGCTCCTCCACTCCTGGGCCCAGGACCCCAGAGTCGCCTGGGCAGCTGGAGCCAGAGTGAGTCGCTGCCAGTTAAACTCGGCGGCATCTGTTGGACACAGGGGTGTGTGGGGGACTGTTCTGCCCTCCCTATGGGGACAGGTGACCACAGGAGCTGCCCTGAGGGGCCCTCTGTTGCACAGAGGAAGCTCATGTGACTGGACCCCCACAGAGGGGCTAGTTGTGGGGGCAGCCACAGCTCAAAGTCCTCGGAAGGAAACACATGGTTGTGTGGGTGCAGGTAGTCACAGCTGGTGTGGCCAGAGCCCGCGTGGACATGAGTGCTTGTGAGTATCATCCCATGTGTGTAAGTGTCGGTGTGTGTGAGCATCTTGTGTGTGTACGCACAGGGTTTGTGTGGCTGTGTTTTCCTGTGTGCACACGCACGTGTGCGTGCGTGTGTGTTCCCATGGCCCTGTCTCAATGCCCAGTGTGGATCATTGTTTCCCTCAGTGGCTGACAAAGGGCAAGGGTCCTGCCGACTCCCTGCAGGTGGGACCGAGGCCTCCTGAGGGGGAACAAGGTTGCACAAAAGTGCAGAGCCTGAGTGCTGGCTGGAGGGCTGCGGTCTGGGCAGTGGAGAGGACAGGTCCCAGGCACATAGGGAATGGACAGGGAGGTGGACATCTGGGGAGGGGTGGGTGTTTGGGCAGAATCCCTGGGCAGTGGTGAGCCTCCACGGAGAGTCGGGAAGTAGCAGGACCTGCTGTGGGAGACCTTGTCTGCCGGTTTCCAAGAATCCTGCAGTCACAGGACCCAGGGATGGGCTGGACCCAAGCAGGACAGTCCTGCAGCATTCAGAGCACAGAGCCAGTGGGGCTGAGAGCAGGGCGGCCTCCAGGGTCCCTGCTGGTCTCGGCGGGCATTGACCACTCTGCCCACCCTGCCTGGCTGGCCCCTGCCTCTGCTGCCTCGGGCCCCCCTCCAATCTCAGGATTCCAGGGAGCAGAAAGAGGAAGCTGCCACACCAGCCAGCCCCACCAGCTCAAGAAGTCCCTGGGCATGCACCCTTGGGCAAGGGGGCGTGGGGAACAGAGCCTGGTGTGAGTCTGGGTCTGCAACAGAACTCAACGCTCCCTCCCCTGGCCGCCCTTCTCCCGGCAGGCCCAGCAAGAGAGCCTAGAGTCAGGACCCAGGCCAGGTCCATGTCAAGCCGGTGGTACAGGCTTCTCTCCGGAGCGAAGACTCATGGCAGCTTCTCTCACGGACCCCAGCAGAAGCGGAAGGAGGCCTCTGCCTCCAGGAGGGACAAGACTGTGTCAGCCTTGCCGTCCTCAAGGTCAGCCCAGAGGTGAGAATGAGGGCTCCCGTGCTCCTGGGCCATCGGAGGTGCCCACAGGGAGGGCATCCAGTGTGCACACGGTGCATGCCACCCACAGGCACACACACAGGCACACAGCACACACGCACACACCGCAAGGTCACCCCTTCTCTGTCCCTTTAACCCCTGTCTGTCTGAGGCCGAGGAACCTGTAGCATGGCCTGTGGAGGACACAACAAAACCCGTGGGGAGAGGCGGTCAGGAGATGGGACCCTGGGGCTTGGCCCGGCCAGAGGCTGACCCACTGTGGGGAGGCCACCTGGGGTCCTAGCAGTCAGGGCTGGCCCTGTGCGCGCAGGCAGGGTGGGCTGCTGGAAGTCTTGGGGCTTCTTCTGCCTTGCTTCTGGCTGGCTAGGTCCTTGAAGGGTGAGGGCTGGGAACCTTCACCGTCCTGGGAATCCCACCCGCCCTCCATGGGGGAAGCAGGAAGGGCTTGGAAAGGGGTGCAGCTCCCTGGCGCCCCTCAGAGTCCCAGCAGCCTGGAAGCCAAGCCCCGCAAGGGGTCTCTGTAAAGGATTCTCCTGATGGAACGGCCACCTCCTCCCAGGAGCCCCTGTCCACTTCTAGAGCGGCTTGAGAGTGGGGTGTCAGCGGGCCTGAGGAGGCAGGAGGAGCTGCTCACCTGCTCCCAGGGCTGGAATGTGGGATGAGCGTGGGGGTATCCGGTTTCCCCATTTGCCTGACAAGCTGGGGGAGTGACGCTTGCTCTAACGGGAACCAGCTGTGGGAGGGGGAGCGCGTCTGGAAGAACATGCCACGTACTCCCTCTTCATACCACCTCCCAGGGCAGACCCAGTGAGACCCTCTTTTCACCGCTGGGGAAACTGAGGCCCAGGGCAGCCCCCTATATGGGGCCCCTCCAGGCAGGCTGAGCGGGCTCTGAGTCCCCGGGCCCACCACGTGTGGCCCCCACATACCCTGTGGTGAGGCCCACATACAGGTGCACCCCTATTCGCCTCCCTGTTCCTGGGTGCCTCCAGCCTCCCCCCGGGCACATGCATTTCTCCCCACCCCAGGTCACTGGGGATTCTTCTCAAACCATCAGCATGGGGCTGCTGGGGAAGGACAGCAGCCGTGCCGGGGGCCATGAAGCACGGCTTTGGAGCCACCCAATCCCACCCGACCACAGCGCCTGCTGCTGACACCAGCCCCATCAGTCACTGGCTGCCTGACCCAGGCCCCTACTTGAGGTGGAACCACACGTAAGTCTCGTTTCTCATGACTCCCAGGGCTGAGCTGGGGCTAGGGTGGCCCTGCCAGCTGTCTGCAGGGCCTGGGGTGCGAGTAAGGAGGGAGCTGCTGCTCGGGGGGCTTCGACTGGGGCTGAGCCGCTCCAGGGGGCTAGGTTGGGGAAGCCCGGGGTTGAGAGGCACAGGGAGGCGGCCCAGGGTCTAAGGGGGGGGCCTCAGGGGAGGCTCTAGACAGGAGGCTGGGGAGGGCCATGGGTGAGACCCAGCTCAGGCATGGGGCATGGTGATGACCATGTCTGGACTGAGCACTCAGGACTCCATGGTCTGCTGCTGACACCCTAGACCCATGTGAGGGCCAGGCCCCCCATTCCTGGTCCACAGGTGTGGCCTGGCTTTGTCCATTTTGTAGCTCCCCAGAGCAAACTTGGGTTAGGGGCACCAGAGCAAAGACCAAGGTGTGGGTGTAGTGGGTCCCCAGTGCAGGGAGACAGCCCCGGAGACGCAGGACGACATGGGGGTGGAGGAGGTCAGTGCGGACAGGCCGAGGGATGCAGGAGGGCATGGGAGTGAAGGACCAGGCCTGTAGGGGATAGTTAAACCCACAGGAACAGCAGTTGGGGCTGCAGAATGGGGCATTGTTGGTCACCGTCGACAGTGATGATTTTCATGGGGTGACTGAGATAACAAACATCTGTGGTGAGCAGTGGGACCTGGCCTGGAGGAGAAGGGACAGTCGCCGCTAACAGGCAGTGTTGCTGGAAGGGCCCCGCCAGGGGGAGGCCCTCACTGCCATGCACCAGGGCTGGGTGCAGGGCTAACTTTGGGTGCCCCCGCTGGGGGCAGCTGTATTTGGAGAATGTTCCTTGGTTAATGCTGCCCCCTGCCTGGGGGAGGCCACTGGTTGGCCCTGCTCCTTCTCATCACAGTGTCCGGGGAACAGCTTCAGGGCCCAGGAGCCCAGGAGCCCCAGAGGGGTGGGCCTTGCCGATGTCACCATGTGGCCCCAAGGGGACCCTGAGCAGCTGGAGGGCGTCCTGGTTGGGGGGGTGCACAGTGCATGGGAACAGAGGCCAGTGGGACGCTGCCCTTGCAATCACACTGTGCAGGTGGGGTGTGATCCCCTGTCCTCCGGTCCCACCCCCCACCCCATGGGATGGAGGTGAGTGGCCCCCCACCAGCAGGCACTTACCCCTGTTCTCCCCTGGTGCTTCTGGCTCCTGGGTCCCGGGGACCCTCCTCCAGGGCTGCACTCATGGGACCTCCACAGAGACGTGATATGGGTACCAAGGTGGTTGCAGCGGCCTGGGCTCAGCTGGACCCCAGGACATCTTAGTCTGTGCAGACTTGGCCCTTGCCTGACCCGCACTGGGGCCTCCTCCTGTGGCTGTGGCTGGAGAAAGTTCCCTAACTTGCCAGGTAACCCAGCGTTTAGATGTCCAGCCTCCACAGTCCTGCCCACAGCCTGCCCCAAACCCCACACTTTATCAAGTCCCCCGACAGGGACAGGGATGGGAAGGATGACAGGGCGGAAGGTGCTAGGTGCCAAGCTCTCCTGCTGCTCTGTCGATTCCAACCAAACATCAGCCCTTGCTGCCACCGAGGCCTGACCTGGATGTCCCTGTCCCCAAATATGTCCTGGTTGTCTGTCCCTGAGATCTGTCCTAGGTCTCCCTGTCCCCTGGTCTGTCCTAGATCTCTTTGTCCGCATACATATCTTAGATCTCCCTGTCCCCAGACATACCCTAAATCTCCCTGTCTTCCAAGTATATCCTAGAGCCCCTGTCCCTGAGATCTATTCTGGATGTCCCTGACCCCCACTCTGTCCTAGATGTCCCTGTCCCCATGATCTGTCCTAGATCTCCATGTCCCCAGAATGTCCTAGATATCCCTGTCCTCAGGTTTGTCGTAGATATCTCTGCCACACACGTGTCCTAGATCTCTCTGTCCCCAGACGTATCCTAGACATCGCAGTCCCCTGACCTGTCCGAGATCTCCCTGTCCCCCAATCATGTTCTGCATGTCCCTGTCCCCAAGATCTGTCCTAGTTGTCCCCGTTCCCTGGTCCGTCCTAGATCTCCCTGTCCACAGACATATCTTGGATGTCTCTGTCCCCATACATGTCATAGTTGTCTCTGTCCCCATGTCTGTCCTAAATCTCCCTGTTCTCCAGGTCTGTCCTGGATCTCCCTGTCTACAGACATGGCCTGGGTATCTCTGTCCCCAGACATATCCTAGACATCCCAGTCTTCTGGCCTATCTGAGGTCTCCCTGTCCCCCAAACATGTCCTAGATGTTCCTGTCCCTGAGGTCTGTCCTAGATCTCCCTGTTCCCCAGTCTGCGCTGGATGTCCCTGTCTTCCCAGGCCTGTCCTAGAGACTCCTGACTCCTCTTTCTCTTCCATAATGCCTTGCTGATTGCATTGGCCCAGGCCCTCTGGGTGCAATGTTTGGTTCTGTAAATCAGACACAGGAGAAGTCTGTCCCATTGCCGTCACGGGTCTTCATTAATGTGGTCGGGTTTGACAGCAGGACCCTGCTGTCCTGAGACACTGAGAGTGGTCACCCCCAGTCACTAATGACAGACCCTTGCACAGCAGGGGGCCTCGGGCAGCTGCACTGTCTTCCTTCCTTGTGGTAGGAGCTGAGGGTTCCCTTTGAATTCAAAGGCTATGTGATTCTTCCAGATCCCTAGGTTCTGAGATTTGAACCTGGTTTCCGACCCCAGAGCCTATGCTCAGGATGTGCTGCTGTGAGGTCCTCCAGCTCTGTGCCTGGACTGCGTGGAGTCTGTGGATGGCCAGGAGAGAGGCTTTCTGTTAGGGGCTGGTGATAGAGTGGAGGAGCTGCATGTCAGGCGGAGTCCTACCAGGAGATTGTGCCCAATTCTGCAGCAGTTGCAGGCAAAGGCTACTTGCAGTCACCTTTCTGGAAGCCTTCTAGGTGACATGCCGTGGTTCAGACGGGGCACCGTGAATGGGCTTTTCCCTTTGTGGGTCAGCGGCAGGCCACCTGCCCACTCCATCCCCAAGGCTGGTCGTGCTGCGTGGGCTATGCCAGGAGCAAGGCAGGGACCCTCTACGGGGGCAGCAAAGGGCAGACTGGGATGGGAACTCAGAGGTAAGGCTGGGGTGTGGGAGGGAGACCCAGAGTGGCCAGGGGTTGAGAGGTCTGCGCAGAACCCCTCGGGGGTGGCACAGCCCAGGTGTGGATGGCACAGACAAGAGACCCCTTCAGAAAGCGCGGTTCAGCTGCGTGAGGAGAGGGCTGGTGAGGCTGGGACTAGAGCTGAGATGGCGCTCGTGTTGCCCGGAGCATGTCAGAGTCAGGTCCGGGAGTGGGCTGGGGAGTGGACCGGGCTCAGGATGAAAGGATTATGAATGTGCAAGAAGCTGCAAACTACAAAGCATGGAGAGTCCCATGTCCCCTTGGTCCTTGGCAAGCTCTCACCTTTACAAACCCACGTGTGTGCGGCTCTGGGCAGCGGGTCCCAGAACGGCGTGGAGCCCCTCCACCACCCACCCCTTTAGAATCACGCTGCCCTGAAAGTTCACTCTCCCAATCAGCAGCTTCAAAAGCTGTCCAAACCCACTCTTTCAGAACTTTGGAAATTAATCAAAATTGTGACTCAAGGAGCATTTTTTTTTCTTTTTCAAAATTTTATTTAAATTCTAGTTAGTGGGGCGCCTGGGTGGCCCAGTGGGTTAAAGCCGCTGCCTTCGGCTCAGGTCATGGTCCCAGGGTCCTGGGATCGAGCCCCACGTCGGGCTCTCTGCTCAGCAGGAAGCCTGCTTCCTCCTTTCTCTCTGCCTGCCTCTCTGCCTAGTTGTGATTTCTCTCTGTCAAATAAATAAAATTTAAAAAAAAAATAAATAAATAAATTCTAGTTAGTTAGCATGCAGGGGTAGATTCCAGTGATTCATCACTTCCACACAACACATGATGTTCACCATAATGACTGCCCCCTTAGTATCCGTCCCCCACCCACTTCCCTCCAACAGCCCTGTCCTCTTCTCAACCGTTGAGTCTCTATGGCTTCTTGCCCTCTTCTCTTTTCCCCTGTATGTCATCTGATTTGTTTCTTCAATTCCTCATATGATAATTATCTTTCTCTGAAGGAGTTATTTCGCTCAGTGTAATACCTTCTAGTTCCATCCATGTCGTTGCAAATGGCAAGATTTCGTTTCTTTTGACGACTGCATAGTATTCCATAGTACATATAGACCACATCTTCTTTGTCCATGCATCCATTGAAGGGCGTCTTGGTTCTTTCCACAGTTGGGCAACTGTGGCCATTGCTGCTATGAACGTTGGGGTACAGATGGCCCTTCTTTTCACTACATCTGTATTTTGGGGGTAAATATCTAGTAGGTCAATTGCTGGGTCATAGGGTAGCCCTATTTTTAACTTTTTGAGGAATCTCCACACTGTTCTCCAAAGTGGCTGCACCAGTTTGCGTTCAAGGAGCATATAATAAATAGAAACATGAAAAAGGTTATATAAGGTGATGAAGTGGGATTTATATCAAATCTAAGAAAACATTGCCTAATCTCAAATCATGAAGATTTACCCTTAAGTTTTCTTCTAAGAGTTTTATAGTTTTAGCCCTTACACTTAGGCTTATGGTCCTTTTTTTAAAGTTTATTTATTTAAATAATCTGTACACCCAATATGGGGCTCAAATTCAAGACCTCGAGATCAAGAGTCACTCACTCTACCAACTGAGCCTGCTAGGAACCCCTATGATCCATGAATTAATTTTTAAGCACCGTGAGATTGTGATACTGGACTTTCATTTTAATTCATCTCAAAGTATTTTCTAACTTATCTTGTGATATTTTCTTTGACCCACTGGCTACTGAGGAATGTGTTGTTTAAGCTCCTCATATTTGAGAATCTCCAGATTTTATTCTATTATCCATTTCATGCTTCATCTAATTTTGGCTAGAAACACAATTTATATGATTTCAGTCCTTTAAATTCATAAGGTTTATTTTTTGACCCAGCATATGCTCTATTCTGGAGAATATTCCATGAGTTCTGGAGAGGATGTGTATTCTGCAGTTGTTGGGTAAAGTGTTGTACAGACCTGCCTGGTCCGGTTGGCATACGGTGTTGTTTCTGGCTTGTTCAACATGGCTGAGGTTCAGCTTAGTCACTTTAACCCACTGTTGAAAGTGAGCTGTTAAAGTATCCGGCTCATTATTGCCTGTCGGATTTTCCCTTCAGTTCTGTCAGTTCTAGCAACATGAATTTTGGGACTCTGCTGTTAAATGGTTATATATTTCTATAAAAAATATATAAAATATATATGAAATATATTATATATGAAATATATGTTTATATATTTCATATATTTTTGTTATATATAAAACATAAATATATATTTTATACATATTTCTATTATATATTTCTATATATTTCTATATAATAGATAATATATTATCTATTATATATAATAGACATTATAATATAATACAATAATATTATATATTATATATTATATTAATAAAATTAATAATATAATAGATACTGTATTTTATATTATATATATTATATTATATACTATTACATATTATAATTTATATTATATTGTATATTATTACATTATATATAATTATTATATTACCATATATTTATGTATATAATAAATACATTATATATCTACATAATGTTTATGTTATATATAATATATAATGTATGTTATATATTTATGTACATAATAATATATATTATATATATTATTATAATATTAATAATATATAATTATATATTATATTATATATTAATGATATACATTATATTATATATAACATAATATACATTATTTAATATAATATATTAAATAATATGTATTTAATATGATATAATATAATATAAATTATAACATAATTTAAAAATATGTATTTAATATAATTTAATATATTAAATAATATGTATTTAATATAATATATTATAATATAAATTACAATATAATTGTAAAATATGTAATAATATAATATATTACATAATGTATATTGTTTTATATATAATATAATGTATATTATTAATATATTATAAATAATATATTACAATATGTTATATATACACATATGTATATATACATATATATGTACATATATACATATATACATACATTACATATAATATATAATATATTAAATATGTATACATTATATATAATATATAACATATTAAGAATATATATTATTTTATATAATATAATGTATATTATTATACTGTATTATATATACACACATATGTATATATACATACATTATATATAATATATATGTACATATATACACATATATATACATACATTATATATAATATATACATTATAAATGTATATATGTACATATATACTATTTAATATATAATATATATTTATATATATTTATATATACTATATATATTAAATAGTATATATTATATATGATATAATCATATACATTATTATATATGATTATATATTATATATAATGTATATATATTATATACATATGTATATATACACATATATGTATATATTCAAGTATGTATATATAAATTATATATTATATATATTTAATATATATAATATATATAATTACATACAAATATATAATATAATATATATAATCATATATATTATATATAATATAAATATATATAAAATACATAACATATAATATATAATAACTATATATTATAATTATATATACATTATATACATAATATACATAAATATATAATATATAATGTATATTATTATATACAGAAATATATGATAAAATAATAATTATATATAATATATAGCAATATATATTATATAATGTATATATTATATATAATACATAATATACATTTTGGGGGGCACACACTTTAAATATATGGAACGGTTCATGAATTTGCGTGTCATCCTTGCGCAGGGGCCATGCTAATCTTCTCTGTATCGTTCCAATTTTAATATATGTGCTGCCGAAGTGAGCATCGTGATATACAATATTTAATGTATCTTATTATATACATACATATATGATAATATAATAATTATATATAATGACATAATATATTATATATAATAATAGAATATAAATATATATATGGCCAGTATATATATTTTTTTTTAAGATTTTATTTATTTATATAATAATAGAATATAAATATATATATGGCCAGTATATATATATATATATATTTTTTTAAGATTTTATTTATTTATTTGACAGACAGAGATCACAAGTAGGCAGAGAGGCAGGCAGAGAAAGACGAGGAAGCAGGATCCCTGCGGAGCAGAGAGCCCGATGCGGGGCTCAATCCCAGGACCCTGGGATCATGACCTGAGACGAAGGCAGAGGCTTTAACCCACTGAGCCACCCAGGTGCCCCTATATGTTATTTTATTATACAGTGATATTATATTATATTATATTATAATTATTATAAATATAATATAATAAATCTTATAAATATAATATAATAATATAATTTACATATTATAACGTATATTATGAAATGTAATATATTATACATATCATACATGCATATATAATATATGCATGATATATACGTATGATATATATGTATGATACATATAATATATTACATTTCATAATGTATAATATAAATGTATTATGTAATATATAATATATGTCATATGTCATATATATCATAATATATAATATAATAATATATATAACATAAATATATATAATATATACATATATAATATATACACATAATATATATAAAATATACCATATGTATATATGCATTTTATATATAGATAATATGTATATAATATATAATATATGATATTACATATCATATATAATATAGGATACATATAATACATATACATAGACTACATATAATAATATGTAGTATAACATATAATATAATATGTAATATATAGTATATAGTATATAAAACATGTTTATATATTATATATACTATAATAAATAATATTTAATAATAATAAATATATATAATATATACTATAATGTGTATATAATATTTATAATATTGCATATAACATACATTCTATAATATAATAAATAACATATAAGAATAATAAATAGATAATAAATTATATATAACATAATATAATAAAGAATAAAATATATAATATGATTATATTATATACATATTATATAATAATATAAATTATATAATATATGATATAAATTATATAATAACATATTATAATATGTATATAATGTATACAATATATTTGTATATAATATATTTTATATATTTATATGCATATATACATATATATTTCTATACATATAGAAATATATATGTGTTTATTATATATTATAGTTTTTGCTTCTTCATGATACATGACACAATTCATGGTGAAGTGACCCTTTTATACTTTTCAAATGTCTTTTTTTTTGTCTCTAGTAATATCATTGGTTTTGAAGCTCTTGTGATGCCCTGACAGAGAATCCAGCCACACCATTCCAGACTTCTGACCTGCAGAAGCATGAGATTGTAAATACCTGTTTTTATGCAAGCTGATAGGTTTGTGATCATTTGTTACACACCAACAGGAAATGAACAAGGATTTCAGCAGCAAGTACGAGCTGTTGCCTTAACACATACCTAAGTGTGTGTGGCCTTGGAATCAGGCAGAGGGTGGTGGCTGGAAGGACTCTGAGGGTGTGATACGGAGAGCCTAGATTGGGTTGATGGGAATGCAGTGGGAATGTGGATGCTGGTGATGTTATAGATGAGGGTGCTGTTGGCAACTGGGTGAAGGAGGCCCTTCACTGTAGAGTGGGAGAAGGCTGAGCAAAGCTCGTTTCACACGGAGGCTTGGTTTCTTCTTGCTCTTACAGGGAAATGAAAGAGGAAAGATAACCAGAGGGAAGGTGTATGGAACAAAAACCCCAGGGCGTCATGATTCTGGACATTCCCCTCCATGCTGCTGCTTTATCAGCACTCTCCCCTTTACACTCTACAAGAGTCCTTGGTCCCATCAATGTGGTGCTCTGTGCACATCTTCTTGTGTGATTTCCTTCCCCACCCACATCCTCTATGCTGTTGTCCTCAGAAATATTACATTTCTTTGTTACTGACCCCAATTACAAGTATGTATGTATTACCTTACACAGCTACCTTTAAAGCAAGTTAAAGAGTCATAAGAGAAGACATATACATTACATGGTCTCTTTCTCCCCCCAAGATTGATTTATTTGAGAGAGAGAGACCTAGCAAGAGGGAGAGAGAATCTCCGGCAGACTCTGTGCTGAGCACAGGGCTTGATCTCACAACCTTCAGACTATGACCTGGGCTGAACCCAAGAACCAGACACTTGACCAACTGTGCCAGCCAGGTGCCCCCATTATGTGGTATCCTAGGACAACCTATATAAATACTTGTCCCAGAGTGTTTCATTTCTTCATGTGCACCCTGATTGCCATCTGTTGTCACATGCTTTCAATAGAAAGAATTTTTCTTAATAAGTCTTGTGAAGCAGGTCTGCTAGCACCAAATTCAGCTCTTGTTAATCTAGGAATGTTTTTATTATGCCTTCATTTTTTTAAAAGATTTTATTTATTCATTTGATAGAGAGAGAGATCACAAGCAGAGAGAGAGGGGGAAGCAGGCTCCCGGCTGAGCAGAGAGCCTGATGCAGGACTCAATCCCAAGACCCTGAGATCATGACCTGAGCCAAAGGCAGAGGCCCAATCCACTGAGCCACCCAGGTGCCCCATGCCTTCATTTTTTTAAGATAGTTTTGCTGAATATAAAATTCTTGGTTGATAGTTTTTTCCACCTCATCAGCAGCTTGAGTATGTTATTTGCTGCCTTCTGGCTACAATTGTCGGCTTGTGAATACTATTTAAAATATCTGTGGTGATGAAATGGCTCCTTGTTTTTGCCTGAGGCAGGCTTTACTTCTTTTTTTTTTTAATTTTTTAAAGTAATATCTACATCCAATGTGGGGCTTGAACTCACAACCCCAAGATTAATAGTCTCACGTTCCACCAACTAAGCCAGCCAGGTGTCCCCTGAGGAAATCTTTACTTCCATTTCACTTTTGAAAGATAATTTCACTAAATACAAAATTCTATGTCAGTGAGGATTTTCCTTTCTCAACATTTTAATGTTCCACTGCAGTCTCTTCTTGCATGCATAGTTTCTGAGGAAAAGTTGGATGGAGTTCTTGACATTGCTCCTCTACCAGCAAGAATTTTCTCTTTGATTTCTTTCAAATTCCTTCTGTCTTTAGTTTTCTACTACATTGACTATGATATCTCTAAGTGTATATTTTATTTTTTTACTTCAGCTTATTTGGTGTTCTGTGAGGTTCCTGGATCTGTGGTTTGGTGTCTACCATTAGTTTTGGGAAATTCTTCGTCAATATGTCTTCAAATATTTTTTCTATTCCTTTCTTTCTTTCTCTCCTCCTGATATTCACATTCTGTGTGTGTTACATCTCTTGTGATTGTCCCATAGTTTGGGGGCATTCTGTTCTTTTTCATTTCTTTTTCCTCTTTGACTATTGGTTCAGACACATCTTCAATATCTGTGATTGTCCCCTTGGCTGGTCCAGTCTACTGATGAGCCCAGCAAAGGCAGTCTTCATTTCTGTGACAGAATTTTAACTTCTAACACTTCCTTTTAACCCCCCTCCTTAGCACGTTCATCTCTCTGCTGACAGTGCCCATCTATTTCTGATGCTGTCTGCTTTATCCATCAGCGCCCTTAGTGTGTGCATCAGAGTTTACATGCTTGGTCTGGTAATTCCAGCACATTTACCACCTCCAGGTCTGGTCCTGGTGCTGCTCTGTCTCTTCAAACTGCGTTCGGTCCTTCCATATGCTTTGTAAGTATTGTCAAAACTGAGGTGATGTGAGGTAAAGGACCTTTAGTTTGGGCTTTGGTTGCTGGGCTGTGTTCAGTTTGCGACAACTATGGTCCTGAGGACAGACTCCTTGTGGCATCCCTAATGATTATATTGTGGTAAAATACACATAACATAAAATTTACCATCCTGACCATTTTAAAGTATACAGTTCAGTGCCATTAATTATGTTCTCATTATTGCACAACCATCACCAAGAGGAACCTTGTCATCTCGCAAAATTAAGACTTTATACCCATTAAATAATACCACCCCATCCTCACATCCCCAGGCCCTGGCGGCCACCACTGTACTTTCTGTGTCTATTTGACCACTCTAGGGTCCTTGTGTAAGTGGAATCCTACCATATTTGTCATTTTGTGACTAGTTATTTCACATAGCACAATGTCCCAAAGGCTCATCTAGGTTGTACCATGTGTCAGAAGTTCCTTCCTTTTTAAGGCAGAACAACATTCCGTTCTCTGTATAGACCACATTCATCCACTGATGGGCTCATGGGGTTGCTTCCATATTTTAACTACGGTGAATAATGCTGCTATGAATATGGGTGTCTAAACACCTCTTCGATATCCTGCTTCCAAGTATGTACCCAGCAGTGGAACTGAGGGTCATAGGTAATTCTATGTCTAATTTTTTGAGAATGGCTGTGCTACTTTCCACCGTGGCTACAGCATTTTATATTCCCACTGACAGTGCATGAGCATTCCAATTTCTCCGCATCTGCACCAACACTTGTTAGTCTCTGCTTTGATTTCTTGTTAATTCTCCTCATTTTGAGTTCCGCTTTCTCACTTTGTATGCCCAGCATTCTTTGAGTGGATGCCAGATGCTGTGAGTTGTACCTTGTTGGTGCAGGATATTTTCGCACATCTTGCTCCGCTCTGATCTGAGATGTATTGACATTACTCGGATATAGACAGGTCTTTCTGGTTTTGCTTCTGGGATTGTTAAGGGGATCTCTGTGGTGTTCCGTCTGGGGTTAATTATTCCACACGTCTGCAGTGAGAACTCAAGGAGCACTCTATCCTGTGCTTTGTGAATTATGAGCTCTTTGTGGCTGGCTGGTGGGACCACTATTCCCAGCCCTTTGTGAGCACTGGGGACTGTTCCCTCTCATTCTTCTGGGAGATTTTTTACCTGGCTTCAGGCAGTTTTTGGATACATTCATGCTGATCAGTTCTCAGCTGAGCACCCTCAGGATTCCTCCTCAATCCTCCACAGTTCACCTCTGTTTAGTGCTCATGCCTCTGGTTCTCTGTGTGGAGACCTTGAGCCACTGTGTTGAACTGTGACTCAGGCAGGTTCTTTTCCAGGCCTCATCCACAATCCTTCTTCCTGTGCTGTGGCCTGGAAGCTGAAACAATTCCAGGACTACTTCCAAGTATTTCCTGTCTCTCAGGGATTACAGTCACACACCCCCTGTTGTCCAGGTCCTGAAAACTAGTTTCCCATATTTATTCTTTTTATAGTTTTTGGTGATTTCAGATGGAAGGTAAGTCTGTCCCAGTTACTCCATCTTGGCCAGAATCAGAGTTTCTTATTATTTTATTCAAACCAAAATTTAAAAATTTAAAAATCACACTTTTTCTTTAAAAAATATACACACCAATAGCTCTGAGGTACATTCATCCTTCTTTTCTCAATTTCCCTTTTCCCTTCCCATTCTGGGTGGTTTCTTCTGACTTGCATTCTGATCCATGGAGTCCCTCTTCATCTGGGTCTAAGCTGTTATTAATTCCATTTGATGAGTTCTGAATCTTGATTTTTGTGGTTTTCATTTCTGGAAGTTCTGTTTGGTTCCTTTTCAAACCTACTCTGTGAAATTTATAGTTTCCAGTTGTTGCTGAAGTTTACAGGCCTGGTTTTATCCCCTTGAACATAGTAAGCACATTTGTTTTACAGTTTCTGGCTTATAACCCACGTATCTGGATTTCTTCGAATCTGTTTTTCTGCTGGTTCTCAGTCATGGCATGTCATCTCATGTTTCTGTTCATCTTTGTGTGCTGAAATGATATTTAAATGCCATTTGTAGAAATAATCTCAGGTCCAGGGTGACGTGACTGCTATCCTAAGAGGATATCTGCTTGCTTCTCTGGGGTCAGGGTGCACTAGCAATCTGGAGCTCCCTTACACCAAGCTCGGGTTTGAGATTTTCCAAGCCACCCATGTGACTTAAAGCTGGGCTGTAGTCCGTGGGAGAGCTGGCTCACTGCACACTCCCTCCAAGGAGGCATCCCATCTCATCTGCAGCCCAGGGCAGGTGTGGTTTACCATGGTCCACACCCTCAGAAAACCTGGCCTCCTACTGTTGTTTCCTGAACCCCAAAGACTGCCAAAAGTGAAACAGCCACAAAGCTGCTGCTTCTGAAAAAGCAAGAGCAGTCTTGACTGCTTGACTCACCTCTCCACCTCCTTGATCCCCTGGGTAAGGTGATTCATCACCAAGATTTAGATGTTTCCTGCTTCTATGACATCTATGTGTTGTCTTCATGGGAAAGCCCTTACTACACTGTTTGCCAGTATTGGAAACCTTTCCATATATTAAACTAAATGTTTTAAAGTGTTCTCATTGTTTAATTTTGTATAGTGTGAGGTGCATTTTTAATTCTTTTATCCCCAAGTGATAGTTACTTTTCCAAGATGTCTTATTCTTACTGGATCTCACTCTTCCACATTAATCATAACTTTTAAAACCAGTCTTTAGTGTACATTTAAAAACTGTTCCAGACATATGTGTGTGTGTGTCTGTCTGTCTGTCTGTCTGTCTGTGTCTGTGTGTGGCTTAAAACACACATATTTATTCTCTGACCATGCTGAGGTCAGGGGTCCAAAGTGAGTCTGATGGGGCTGCAATCAACAATTGTGTCTGCAGGGTTGATTCTTTTTGGAAGAGAACACATTCTTTGCTGCTTAAAACTTCCAGAGCCTGCCAAATGCCTTGGCTGATAACCACATCACTCAACCTCTACTTCATGGTTCCATTGCCTTCTCTTACAAGAAGCCTCCTGCCTATCCTCTATAAGGACCCTTG
Organism: Meles meles; assembly: GCF_922984935.1. Classification (NCBI taxonomy): domain Eukaryota; kingdom Metazoa; phylum Chordata; class Mammalia; order Carnivora; family Mustelidae; genus Meles; species Meles meles. Next base: position 3,954,857 of record NC_060068.1, read on the forward strand.
TGTTTTCACACTGGGCCAATATGGATAATACAGGAAAATCTCCCCACCTCAATGCTTAATCACACCTGAAAAGTCTTTTTTACCTGGGAGGTACATTTTCATAGGACATGGGGATGAGGATGTTGATGACTCTGGGGACCCATTCCTGCCTGCCATGCCACTCAAGTAATTGGTATGCCATATTTTGACTAGAATCACAGTAGTCCTATAGACTGATTTAGAGACAGGTACATTTATGACATTAAGCTTTTATATCCATGAACATTGGATATCTCTCCATTCATTTGTCTTTAACATCTCAATAAAATTTTATAATTTTTCTGACATTTTGTTAGATAATCCTAAATACTTAAACATTCAGTTGTATGTAAATGTCATATTTTTAACATGTGTCTCAGATTTTGTTGCTTGCATATACATATATGATGGCTTATATTTTAACTAAAATCGAGGAAACTTGCAAAATTCTCCTATGACTAGAATAATTTGTAAATTCTTCTGAATTATCCACATAGACAATCAGATCGTTTTCTTAACATACTGGTTTCCCCTCTTCCATTTTCAGCATTTAAATTTCTTAGTTTCATAATACAGGAATGTAATAAGGCAATGACACTAATATATATGTATAAAACATACATTAATACAATAAAAAAGACAAGCTCATTTCAAGAGAGTAGGAAAGATTTCATAGTGGCCATTAAAAATACATGATTAAAAAACATTACCAAGGCTAAAAGACAAAACCTCTCTAACTTGAAGAAGAAATGTTTTAAACACTGACAACAGGCATTGTCATCAGTTAATATCAGTTAGTTAAGTGTCTGCCTTCAGCTTGGGTCATAATCCCAGGTTCCCGGGATCAGGGCTCTGAGCAGAGAGCCTACTTCTTCCTCTTCCTCTGCCTGCTGTTCTGGCTGTTGGCGTGCTCTTTCCCTCTCTTTCTCTCTCTCTGTCAAATAAATTTTTTTAAACTGACAAAAAAGACATGGAAAACATTACCATGGATGAAGAAAACCTAGTGGCATTCACTGTACAATCAGGAGTAGGACAAGTACTATCCCTGTTCCGTATGACCCTGGGGAGAACCTAGGGGCACTCACTGTACAATCAGGACTAGGACGAGCGCTATCCCTGTTCCATATGACCCCGGGGAGAACCTAGGGGCACTCACTGTACAATCAGGACTAGGACGAGCGCTATCCCTGTTCCGTATGACCCCGGGGAGAACCTAGGGGCACTCACTGTACAATCAGGACTAGGACGAGTGCTATCCCTGTTCCGTATGACCCCGGGGAGAACCTAGGGGCACTCACTGTACAATCAGGACTAGGACGAGTGCTATCCCTGTTCCGTGTGACCCCGGGGAGAACCTAGGGGCACTCACTGTACAATCAGGACTAGGACGAGTGCTATCCCTGTTCCGTATGACCCCGGGGAGAACCTAGGGGCACTCACTGTACAATCAGGACTAGGACGAGTGCTATCCCTGTTCCGTATGACCCCGGGGAGAACCTAGGGGCACTCACTGTACAATCAGGACTAGGACGAGTGCTATCCCTGTTCCATGTGACCCCGGGGAGAACCTAGGGGCACTCACTGTACAATCAGGAGTAGGACGAGTGCTATCCCTGTTCCGTGTGACCCCGGGGAGAACCTAGGGGCACTCACTGTACAATCAGGAGTAGGACGAGTGCTATCCCTGTTCCGTATGACCCCGGGGAGAACCTAGGGGCACTCACTGTACAATCAGGACTAGGACGAGTGCTATCCCTGTTCCTTGTGACCCTGGGGAGAACCTAGGGGCACTCACTGTACAATCAGGAGTAGGACGAGTGCTATCCCTGTTCCATGTGACCCTGGGGAGAACCTAAGGGCACTCACTGTACAATCAGGACTAGGACGAGTGCTATCCCTGTTCTGTATGACCCTGGGGAGAACCTAGGGGCACTCACTGTACAATCAGGACTAGGACGAGTGCTATCCCTGTTCCGTATGACCCCGGGGAGAACCTAGGGGCACTCACTGTACAATCAGGACTAGGACGAGTGCTATCCCTGTTCCGTATGACCCTGGGGAGAACCTAGGGGCACTCACTGTACAATTATGACTAAGATGGGTGCTATCCCTGTTCCATGTGACCCCGGGGAGAACCTAGGGGCACTCACTGTACAATCAGGACTAGGACGGTGCTATCCCTGTTCCGTATGACCCTGGGGAGAACCTAGGGGCACTCACTGTACAATCAGGACTAGGACGAGTGCTATCCCTGCTCTGTATGTTCCCAGGGAGCACCTAGGTCATTCACTATACAATCAGGACCAGGAAAGGCGCTATCAGTGTTCTGTATGACCCCAGGGAGAACTAGAGGCACTCATTGTACAATCTGGACTAGAAAAGGTTGCTTCATCATTCTTGTTGACCTGTTCTATTGATATATGTTCCTCGCTCTCTGAGTGAGCAGTGTTCACTATCTCAGTCCTGATCATTTCCATGAATCCTGGTGCCCTTGTGTGCAGAAGTGAGAAGGTAAGCTCCTTGAGTGTCTCCATGAGAGCGGGTGCATGAGAAAACCCTGGTAAATGCTGCATGTTACCATAACATGCTTTACATCCTGTCCCTGTCCTTAACTCATGTTCCTGGCTCGTTGTTCACACCTGATAGTTGCCTTGGGTCTTAATTGAAGAAGGAGAGGTGTTCCTCTAGCCGCTAGCCCTAAGCCCTTCCTCCAGCTGATTTAAGACAGAGTTTCCACAGGAAACTGATATGTATGTGTCCTGGTTCTTATTTTATAGTCTTCCCCTGGAAGAGTTCAAGATGACATGCCATGTGTAAAGAAGACAGAACAAGGGTGTCTGGTGAAGCCATGCCTCCATGAGTGTGGGTGTCGTGGCAGAAATGAGAGGGGAAAGCTAATGGTTCTGCAATGTTTTTGCTTTTAGGGGACTGCTTTTCCCAACAGGAGGCTGAATTGGAGTCTAAGTAAGGCATATTCCACACTCTAGATGATGAGGACACACTTGCAGAAACTCACCTGGAACAAGGAAGGGCAGGCAGAAAAGGCAGCCCACCCCCGCTGCCAACCAGGGGTGCCCAGCAGTGGTGAGAGCAGCCCAGGACCACAAGTTTACTAAATCAGAATGGTATAAAGGAAGGTGGAATGTGGCCATGGGCACCCCTGGCCTGCTGGGGCAAGGACAGATGGTATTGCATGTGTCCTCTCTTATCAGCTCTCCTTTGCCCTTCAGGGCTTCTGGCTCTGTAGTGCGATATTGGTGACCCCTGCAACAGAGGGGCATTACCTTTGGACTGTGAGCATTCTGTGAGCAGAAGGAATGCTATGACCTATCTCCAGGGCAGAGGGTCTGGGAGTGGCTGCTTGCCACACCTGCAGGAGCTGGCCAGGCCCAGAACTTGGTTTTGTCTAGTGTAGCCACCTGCCCACCTGGGGATGGGGCTGTGATTGCAGGACACAGTCAAGCCCAGCTCGGAGCAAACTCCGCCCTTCCTCCCAGGGTGTCATAATTGCAACCATAAATTGGAATGGTGATCTGTTGTAAACTGTTCCAGGATAAATGAAAACATGCTGTGTCTCCATGTTTTACCGGTGTTGCTAGCCACATGGAATGGGTCAGTGTGCCTCTAGAGAGCGGGAGCCCACCCACCTCCTGCACCCAACACAACAGGAATGCAGGCTCAGCCCTCTGGGCACAGCTCACACCTGGCCACCATGCGCTTCCCTTCACGATGAACTGAAAGCTTTGCTCATCCCCTTCTTCAAGACCTTCCTCCAAGGCCACTTCCCAATTCCCCTCCCCCATGCTCTTGCCTTTTCAAATTGGGTGGCTTTCTCCTCCAAGTGCTCTTTCCCTTTTGCCAACTGCATGGAAGGTCCAAGGGGCAGGGCAGGTCTGGGGGGGGGGAGCTGAGGAGGCATTCTGGGAGTCCGACCCCCTGAAGGAAGGGCACTGATGGGAAGGGCCTTGAAGGGCAGTGGTGCTAAAGGACAGCAGAAGGAATGAACATTGCCAGGGATCAGATGCAACAGAACAGTCTTATCTCTGCGATACTGACAGGTTCCTTGAAAAGCAGAGAAGACAGGAGGCCCCATGAGGGTTTCTGCACGTGGCCCTGTGCCCCCAGGACTCTGGTTTCTTTGTACAACTGGACAGAGTCTGTACTGGCAACCCCAGGAACCACACGAGAACAGACACATGCAGCTTGGAACAAGAACGGGGAACTATGCACATTTCCCCAACCTTTTACTTTTTCAAAAATACTTTATTTATTTGACAGAGACACACTGAGAGAGGAACACAAGCAGGGGGAGTGGGAGAGGGAGAGGCAGGCTTCCCGCTGAGCAGGGAGCCCAGTCTGGGGCTCAATCCCAGGATCATGACCTGCGCTGAAGGCAGATGCTTAAGGACTGAGCCCCCCTGGTGCCCCTGCCCCAAGCCTTCCAGACAAGACCACAAGTGCCGCAGAATGGCCGCAGGGACATCCCTCCCGGTTTGACAAGGAACCAGGGAAGCCAGGAGAGGAGCATCAACCTCGCATCCATGTGGCAGCAACAGTGACACACACCGTGCTACACGTGTAACAGAGAAGCCACCCGTGTTAGGGTCCCTGGTCAAAGGAGCAAGAAGCAACGCTTTATTTCACGCCAAGCATCGAGAGTCAAATTGACCGGTCAGGGCTGTCTCTCTTCCAAGCGGCTGCGAAGGCGGCGCCAACGACGACGACGATGACCCCAAGCCTCACAGACCAACTTGGACGACGACCACAACAACGACCACTCCAGCCTCACAGACTAACTTTCATGGCCGTGGTGAGCCTGGTTATGCGCGGGCGGCCAATGGGGTTGCGGTACGCGGGGAAAACTGCACAGGCAAGCTGGTCGGCAGCACAGGTGGCCCACTGAATTTCAACTTACCGTAGCAAACACACGCGCGCCCCACTGATGGGTGTCTCCCCCCGTCTGGCCCGTCCTTGTATCTGGGCTTTGCAAGTAAGCTCCTCCGGGAGGGGCGGGGTCAGTCTAAGCTGACAGCCACATGGCTCGACAATCCGACGCCCCGCCCGTGCAACAGCGAGCGCTCACGCCCGTCACATGCGCAGGGCACCACCTGCCCTTCCGTGAGCAGCCTTAGCAGCAAGCTTTCTGGAATCTCGCTGCTCACCACCGGACAGACACGCGCCTGCCCACCTGCACCACCTGCGAAGCCGCTGGACCCGGGCCACCGGCGCCACCAGTGTCGGCAGGACGTCCCGGAGGAGCTGCACGGCTGACCGGAGTGAGCGCGCGTCCGTGCAGCTCGCCACGGCCGGCCCCTCTGGCAACACGGCGGCGCCATCGCCCACAGGATGGACAAAAGGAGGGCAAAGAGATGCCAGCAAGGGCCACATGCCCTGCGCCGCCGCGCCTCGCGGTGTCACGTGCCCTGCGCCGTCGCGCCTCGCGGTGTCACGTGCCTGCGCCGTCGCGCCTTCCGGGTGTCACGTGCCCTGCGCCGCCGCGCCTCGCGGTGTCACGTGCCTGCGCCGTCGCGCCTTCCGGGTGTCACGCGCCTGCGCCCTCGCGTGCTCCTCACGTCGCACTCTGCTGCCATCACTGGTGCTGGAGCCACGCGCCGCCACAAGGCTCGCGCGCTCGCTTCACAACACTGTCCCCTCATGGCCGCCCCGCCGTCGGACTCCCGCGCCGCGCCTGGAGCATCCCCGCCCTCAGCCCTGAGCCTGCTCCCGCTCCTGCTCCTCCTGTCCCCCGCCCCAGCGGCAGCCGCGGCCCGCAGACGCCCTCGGAGCCAGGGCTGCGCCTGGAGCCCCGACGTGGGTAGGACCCGACGTGGGTAGGACCCTCCGCGGCAGACATGGCTGCGGCTCTAGTGCGCGGTTAGGGGTCCTTCCCGCCACTCCAGGGTGGACCCTGCCCTGCGCTGCCCCGGCTTCCCTTCCGCGCCCCGCCCTTTCCCGCACTCCCCCCGCCCCAGCCTCCACCACGCCCCGTCTAGGCCCAGCCCGCCCTGCCGCTGCAGCCGCCCGCAGGCTCTGTCCGTTTCTCCGCAGCCTGTGGCCATCGCTGCATTCAGGGGAAGATTTTGGGGGGCGCGGATGCCCTGGGGCAGAGGTGGCCGTGGCAGGTCAGCGTGCACTACAGAGGCTTCCACGTGTGCGGAGGGTCCATCATGGATGAGTACTGGGTCCTCTCAGCAGCCCACTGCTTCCATAGGTGAGCAGGCAGTGCCAGGAGCCACTCCCCTGGGGGTCCAGGGTCGCAGGACTGAGCAGGTGGGCGCGCCTGCTGGGACTGGTCAGGGATGCGGGCCGCTGGGCCCAGCGCACAGCTCATCAGTGCGGCCTTTCCCTGCACCGGGCTGAGGGCTCCTCAGGGCCCCGGTTCTCTGAGGCAGGGGAGAGCCATATCCCAGGACGAGAGGCAAGGAGGCATGACCCAGCAGGGCAAGAGGCATGCCGGGGAGATAGATTAGGAAAGACCTGCCCTCGCAGGTGGGTCCCCATGCACCCGACCAGGTCACCACCCTGGGTGACCTGAATCCCCCGAGTCCTCCAATGGCCCATGTCAAGACTTCCCTGGAGACAGTTCCGCCACACGGCCAGGCTCTCAGCTTGCTGGCAGCTTGCTTTTCCGTGTCCTGGCTGCACACCTGGAGGCCAAGGCCAGCCCGCTCCAGGCCTCCCGGGGTGCCCTTGCTTCCCAGGGGCATGACGCTCGAGTCACCGTGCCCTTGTTCTCTGTCTCCACAGGGACAAGAACATGGAGGCATTTGACATATACGTGGGGCTGGTGGACCTCAGGCTTGCGGGCAGTCACACCCAGTGGTTTGAGGTCAACAAGGTGATCGTGCACCCCACCTACGAAGTGTACCACCCTGTGGGAGGTGACGTGGCCCTGGTGCAGCTGAAGTCCCGCATCGTGTTTTCTGACTCTGTGCTCCCAGTGTGCATCGCATCCCCAGATGTGAACCTTCACAATGCCACTTGCTGGTCCACAGGGTGGGGACTCATCTCCCCACAAGGTAAGAACACAGAGGGTCAGGCCCTTTGCTGGACCCGCAGAGGACCATGGCTCTATGTTGCTATAGGGAAGAGAGAACCCGGTCGGTTATGGGGCTGCAGGTGTCTGGAGCCTGGAGCACCCACCCACCCGGCACTCTGTATGCTGTTTCACCCCGGCTATCTCTGTTATGCACAGAGGAGCACTGACAACTGCTGTGAGGACCCTAACACACAGAGTTCCAAACAAAATCCAACTGGGAAACCATCTTTTTAAGCATATTGAAAACAAATCTGTTAATTATTTTGGTTTTCTCCATAATGACCTCATATTTTCTTTCTAGGTGCATACCTAGTACCTTAGGATATTTACAGGATTTTTTAAAGATTTTATTTATTTATTTGACAGACAGAGATCACAAGTAGGCAGAGAGGCAGGCAGAGAGGGGGGAAGCAGGCTCCCCGCTGAGCAGAGAGCCCGATGCGGGGCTCGATCCCAGGACCTTGAGACCATGACCTGATCTGAAGGCAGAGGATTAACCCACTGAGCCACCCAGGCGCCCCAGGATATTTACAGTTATTGAAAACATTCTTTTTTATTATATTTGCTGATCAGTCACACCTGTTGATTTTTGCACACTAACTTTCAGCCACCTTATGGAATTCACTTCTAATAGCTTGTCAGTTGATTACTTGATTTTAAAAAATCATATTTCCTTCAAACAAAGACTGTTTCATCACTTCCTTTCCCATATTTTTTCCTTTATATATGTCTTATCGGTCTTATTGCAGTGGCTGAACCTCCAATTAGAAATGATGCTAGGTTTCCTTTTCCCGTTTTTTATTTTAATGAAAATGCTTCTAATGATTTACTATAAGCTTGTGGCCTGGCCTGGAGACTTTAGCTTAATATCTTATACCAGGTTAAGAAAGTTTATGTCTGCTTTACTTAATTAAAAATTTTATTGAGATTAGGGTGCTATAAATTCAAATTAGAAAGTTATAACTTTAAAACGTTCAAAGTAATCCCATGGTAACAAAGAAAATAGCTGTAGAATTTACAGAAAAAGAAATGAAGAAGGAATTTAAACATTTCACTACAAAAGAATCATTTTAACCCCAAAGAAGATAGAAATGCAGGAAATTTGGGACAAAATCTATAAAGCCTAAGCACTGTGATGGAAGTAAGTCTCTCCTTATCAGAGATTGCTTTAAATGTAAAAGGATTAAAATCTCCAATGGAAGGACAGATTAAAAGAATGGATAAAAATAAGCTGTGTGCTGTCTTTTGAGATGCAGTAGAGATCCAAAGGCACAAACAAGTGGAAGGTTAAAGGACAGAAAAAGATACCCTTGCAAATAGTGGCCAAAGGAGAGCAGAGTGGGTATACTAATAATAACAGAGAAAAATAGACCCTAAAACAAAGAAGGCTACAAGAGACAAGAAAGGACATTGCAGATGAATAAAATTTCCATACAGCAAGAAGATACAAAAATTATCCACACTTACACACCTAATGACAAAGCATCAATATGTATGAAGCAACAAAGGACAGAACTGAAGGGAGATATCAGCAGCTCTCCAGTAGCGGTTGGGGGACCGATATGCCTCTCTCAGTAATGGGCTGAACAACCAGACAGAAGGTACGTAAGGAAACTGAGGACTTAAACAGCACGGTACCCCACCCAGATCAGACAGACACAGACATCACCCTGCTCCAGCCACACACTCGTTCTCAGGTGCCCTTGGGATGTTTTGTCAGGTAGAGCGTATGTTAGTACACAGGGGAAGTCTCAGTGGAGTTTAAAAGGCAAATGTCATACAAAGTAACTTCTCTGACCGCAACAGGATGAAACAGAAATCAATAATATGAAGAAAATAGAAAAATTCACAAAATTGTGGAAAGTAAAAAACACACATTTAAATAACCAATGGGGGCGCCTAGGTGGCTCAGTGGGTTAAAGCCTCTGCCTTCGGCTCAGGTCATGATCCCAGAGTCCTGGGATCGAGCCCTGCATCGGGCTCTCTGCTCAGCGGGGAGTCTGCTTCCTCCTCTCTCTCTGCCTGCCTCTGCCTACTTGTGATCTCTGTCTGTCAAATAAATAAATAAAATCTTTAAAAAATAAATAAATAAATAACCAATGGATCAAAGAAAAAAAATCACCAGGGAAGTTATAAAATATTTGGAGATGAGAGGAAAGGAAAAAAGAACGGGAAAGAAAAGACAACTTACCAAAACTTTTAAGGGATGCGGCAAAAGCAGTGCTAAGGAGGAAAATTATAGCTGTAGCATTTATTGTTTTTAAATACCTACATTTATAAAAGAAGAAAGTCCTTGAATAAATCACTTCACATTGTGACCTAAGGAACTATAAAAAGAACAAACTAAGCCCAAAGCTAGCAGAAGGAAGAGAGTAATAAAAATTAGAGCACAGAAAGTGAAATACAGAATAGAAAGAAACAGTAATGAGTCAAACGTTAGTTGAGTTTTTGAAAAGAGCAACAAAAGTAACAACCTACAGCTAGACTGACTTCAGAAACGCAACTGGAAACATCAGTACTGTCATCACAGAAATAAAAGGATCACATGACATTACTAAAATAACTCTAGGCCAGCAATTCGATAACCCCATGAAATGGAGAAATTCCTGGAAACACTCAAATTACCAAAACTGACTGCAGAAGAAGTTACAATGCTGAATGAGTAAGTGAATCAGTTTCTAAAAACATCTCAACAGTAAAAGTCCAGGACAAGGTGGCCTTCCTGATGAATACCGAGCATTTAAAGAAAAATTCACATCAGTTCTTCTCCAATCCGAATAAAGAGAGGAAGGAACACTTCCTCATCCAGGGGAGCCCACACTATGCTGATACCAAAGCCAGACAGGAAAACACAAGCAAAGATGATTACAGAGACTGTCCCTCATGAAAATACACACAAAATCCCTCAATAAAACACCAGCAAACTGGCTCCAACAGCACATTAAAAGGGTTGTGCATGCCAACGAAGTGATTTTCGTCCCAGGATTACAGGGTAGCCAACACACAGAAAGTAGCCAGTGTAACACAGCACACAAGGGATCGAAGGGGGAAACCCATACGTTCGTGTCTGGTGGTGCAGACGGAGCATGTGACAGGACCCACCGTCCCTTTGTGATGAAATTCCACTCCCAAAACAACTAGGAAGAGGTACTTCCTTGGCACAACCAAAGATGTTCGTAAACAACCCACAACTAACACCATAGTCAGTGCAGGAAGACAAGCAGCTCACGCCTCAAACCAGAGCACGATGGGAAGTACCCTCTCACCCCCAGGATTCTGTGCTGTGCCAGGAGCTCCAACAGTTCAGTGAGGCAAGAAAGAAATAGAAGTCGCCCTATCGGGTCATGATCTCAGGGTCCTGGGATCGAGTCCCGCATCGGGCTCTCTGCTTGGCAGGGAGCCTGCTTCCCTCTCACTCTCTCTGCCTGCCTCTCTGCCTGTGATCTCTCTCTGTCATAAATAAAAAAAAATAAAAAATAAAAATCTTTAAAAAAAATAAAAATCTTTGGAAATGAGATACGAACTGTCTCTCTTCCTGACGACATGATGATACATATGGAAAATTCAGGGAACCCTAAAAACAAATTCCCAAAACCAACTACAGATAAACAATCGCAGCGGAAAGTTGCAGGGCATGAGATCAGCACAAAGACGGGCTGGATGTCTTGTGCCTTCCGTGAACTATCACAGTCAGTGAAGAATCAGTCCTGCATCGTCCAGAAGAAACGCTACGTGTGAGTAAATCAGTCTGCGGAGGTGGAAGACTGGTGCACCAAACATGCAAACCTTGCCAAGAGAGATTCTGAAAGACCTCAGTAAATACATGGCCGGCCCATGTATGTGGGCTGGACTTAATACTGCCAAGAGGTCGGCATCAGCCCAAGCGACCTGCGTGTCCTGTGCAGTCGGCACCAGGGCTCCAACAGCCCTTCTGCAGAAGTGGAAAAACCGACCGTGGAGTTCGCGTGGAACTGGAAGGCCCCAGAATAGTCACAACAGTCCTAACAAAGACCGAAGCTGGACAGAATCCTGCCCCCCACTTTCAAACCGTACCGCGACCTTACAGTGATCAAAACAGCATGATTTCAGCACAGACGTGTGAGTACATGTATGTGTGCACATGTAGCGTGAGTGTGCACCTGCATGGGAGTTGGGTGGCCGTGAGTGTGTGCACATGGGCACACAATTATGTATGTGACCGGCACGGGTGGGTGTGAGTGCACACGTGTGCGCGTGCGTGCAGGTGTGAGTTCGGGTGTGCGCACATGTGTGCATGTGGACGGTGGGTGAGTTCAGCTGTGTGTGCACATGTGTGTGGGCGATAGGTGTGAGTTCGGGTGTGTGTCTTTGCCACATTTGCTGAAGGCCAGGTGTTACAAGAGAATGTTTAGGCTGAACTCTGTGCCCCAAATAGACCTGGGGCGGACCAGTTGGCCCGGTGAGGACGAGCTGGGTCGCGGGCTCTGCTGTTGCTGTGGCCATGTCTTCCGTGCACCAGAGCCTCAGGTCCCTCCGTGGGGGCTGCTGGCTATGGGGCCTGGGGTGTTTCTGGGTTCCTGCTTCAGCTTTCACCCTAGCATCTCTGCATACCCACAGCACACTCTCACCTGCCCTGACCCTTGTCACTAGGCTGGTGTTGTTGGGGGAGGAGCCGTGACTTTGCTGGTCCAAACTGGTCCCAGGCCATGCTGTGGCCCCACTGGAGATGGGCCTCCGTGCACTCTGCTGCCACATCGGGCAGCCACGCTCCACTGTGTCCCCTCCCAGCTGGCGGAAGGCTTTTGCTCTGGGCGACAGAGGGAGCTCCACGACAGCTGGCCACCCACCAGATACCTGCCTCGAGGGGCTCTCTCCCCGAGCCCTGCCCTGACTCCATTATCTTTGGTGCCCAGTAGAGACCCAGGGGACAGACCTAGCAGTGGACACAAACTTCACATCTGGGTCCCCAGGCTGCTCCTCAGGAAGGCATGGAAATCATGGCTGGCTCTTCCCACCTGCCTCTACGTTCCATGTCCTCCTTTGTGCTCTGATGCAGGCTCATTGCTCGACCCTCCATCTGCCTGGCTCGATGTGGTCCTGCTGGGGGAGCAGGGCACCTCCTGTCCTCTCTCTCCACCACTGTCCTGGTGGTCGGCAGGACTGTGTGCCCTGGACTGGCTAGAACTCGGCATTCCAAGCCCCTGTGAGCTCCAGGGGCTGCGGAGTCCATGCTGCTGCCCTCTGCCCACCCCACGCCCTCTGTACCCTCTGTAGGGATGGCTCGGGACCCGGCAGCAGGCTGAGAGCACCAGGGCCCCCTGTCCGCATTGCCCTTCTTCTGGCATCCGCCTTGGGGTTCCAGACACCTGTGAGCCTCACGGCATGTCGCAGCCTGGGGAGTAGCCCTGCAGGGCGAGGGGTCCTCCAGGCCTGTCCCCGTGTGTGGTCGCCCCTGTGCCTCTGTGGCAGGAGGGAACTGCACTCCCATTACCCTAGGGGGCCTCGGCGGAGGTCTGGGCGGGTGGCTGGCTGATGTGGTGGGCTGCAGGGTTCCCTGATGGCCTTTCCTGGGCAACCTCTCCCAGCACTGCAAACCCTGGGTTTGTGGGCTCTCTCTGGCTGTGCATTTCCATTTGCACCATCTGCCTCTTGCGTGGCTGGATGTGACCCAGCCAGGGCAGACAGCAGCCACCAACACAGCTAACTCCTACTTTCTGTCTTCTTCCCCCCAGGTGCACATTCATTAGGTCCAAAACTGATTCCCCGGGTGCTCCCTGCCTTTCCCCAAACAAGCACCCGACACCCCTTTGACAACAGGGTCATGTGGTCTGCAGCGTGCGCAAACAGCTCCTCTTTAGCTGAAGCAAGGCCAGAGCCACGGGACCCACTCACACGTGGGCCTGGAGAGCACAGGTTTCCGGGACCAATTGCTGTGCCCATCAGGGTAGAGCCAGGCACACGGGGGGACACACCAGACCCGGAGGCCTATCTTGCATCACGGTCAGCCCCTCGTTCAGGGACCCGGCTGACAGAGGCCCTGCCGCGGGAGGGATTGCCTCCTGCTGCTCCTTCAGGCAGAGTCCTGAGACATTTGTGCTGCCACCCCCCCCCCCCCCCCGTGCAGACGGGACTACAGGGTGAGTCTGCCAGCCTCTCACGGGGCCTGCACCCCTTTCCGACAGGCCATGTCCCCAGCAAGCTGCAGGAGGTACAGATACCTCTGATCTCACTGCCCCTGTGCCGGCTGCTCTACGGACACCTGTCGTACATCACGCTGGACATGCTGTGTGCCGGGGACATCACGGACATGAGGACCGTGTGCGAGGTGCATCCCACGGAGGGGCCGTGGCCAAGCCTGGGCTTTCAGACACTCACCTGCGTTGAGCCAGGGGCACTTCTGGGTGGGTGGCAGTTCCGGATGGCCGGTCCCCTCCAGGCCTCAGAAGCACAGCACCGTGTGGCCTTCAGCTGGGTGGGGGAGCCTGGGGTGGCTTGGGCACGGCAATCCACGCCCAGAGCCCTGTGGAACCAAGCGCTGCTGGAGCATCCTGGGTTCCACATGGGCCCAGGGGCCTTGCCCACTGCCTGTCACCCTATGCCACCCACCCTGTGCAGGCAGGACAGTGGCGAGAGCTCAGCCTGCCTGCAGCAGAGCCTCGGCCCTGGCGGGTGGGGCCAAGGGCATGGCAGTGCCCAGGGCTCTCCTCATGCAGGAGGCTGCAGGCCCCCGGACTCCCCACTCATGGGAAAACCTTCTTCTCTTCCAGGGCGACTCTGGGGGTCCACTCGTCTGTGAATTCAACCACACCTGGTTGCAGGTTGGCATAGTGAGCTGGGGCCGTGGGTGCATGTACCCTATGTACCCTGCGGTCTATGCCCGCGTCTCCTATTTCTCCAAATGGATCCATTACCACATGGAGCACACCCCCCTGCCTTCTCAGCCACTCCCCGCCCTCGCCCGCGTGCTGGGGGTCTCCGTCACTGTCCCTGTGGCCGTGCTGGCTGTCCTGCCCATGTTGTGAGGGCTGAGGGCCCATCCTGACTACTCAGGCTGCATGCCTCTGTCCCTGTCCAGCTCAGCCCCTCGGGTCTCCTCACACCTGAGTGAGGTGAGGGCCACCAGCAGGCCCAGATATGGAGCGAGGTCCAACCACAGAAGGGCAAAGCACCTTGGCTCAGTGCTCTGCGCTGATATTTGGGAAGATATTAATTGTTGACCAAGTGAGCATCCCAGAAGTTCTGCGTCATCCGTGCACCCAGAGCACAGGCTCCCTCACGAAGACAGAGTGTGTCCATCAGCTGAAGCGCAGTGCCCTTGTCGGGGTGACAGGCAGCAGGGTGAGAAGCGCTGACCCAGCCATCTAGAAAGGATGGCCTCACAAGCGCTGGTGTCCAGGTTCAACCAGAGTCAGACAGAGAGAGGGTCATTGATTTACATGCTCAGACCCGTCAAGATCAGAGTCTTTAGACTTTTTATACCAAAAATTCCAATATGAACATTGGAAGACGTGAGCTGAGAGTAAGTAAGCACACAGAAGGAGTAAAAAAGGTGGAACCAGAAATCAGCGGCCGAACACCATGAAGATACTAACACTCTGAAAACCTGGCTTTGGGGGCGCCTGGGTGGCCTGGTGGGTTAAGCCTCTGCCTTCAGCTCAGGTCATGATCTCAGGGTCCTGGGATTGAGCCCCACATCAGTCTCTCCTCTCAGCGGGGAGCCTGCTTCCTCCTCTCTCTCTGCCTGCCTCTCTGCCTGCTTGTGATTTCTGTCTGTCAAATAAATAAAATCTTTATTTTAAAAAAAAGTCTGGCTTTGGAAAAAAAAATTTAAAACTAAAAAAATCACTAACTTAAGATATAAGATGAGATCAAAAACACACAAAACAAGAAATGGCAAGGGGAAAATACATATTAAACACAGACAATTTCAGAAATCATAAAAGGTGTTGTGTGATTCTATGTAAATAAAGGTAAAATGCGAAGTTTCGCTTTTTAGCAAACCAGTGACATACCAAAGCTAATGCCCATAGAGACGGAAGGTGTACATAAACGGGAGTCTGGAGGAGAAGTGGAGGCATTTCAGAAAGAACCTCCACTCTCAGTAGCAGCCCTTGTTCAGACGGTTTCCCTGGGAGCCCATTAAACCTCCCACGATGGGGCTGTCCCTGTGCTTCCGTGCGGCCCACACACAGCCCAGGGAGGGTCTTCCAGACTCACACTGGCATCACGTGCGTGAACACATCTGACCACGCACAAACAGCTTATGGTTCAGACACCCCGATGACGCGCGAGCAGACAGAATCCAGCCGGGTTTTACAATGGCCTGTAAGCAATCAGGCAGTATTCCAACGATGGGAGGAAACCTATAGACACAAGTCACCTAGTAAATCATTCACTAAAGAGAGTAATACTGATGGAGAGGCTCTTAACAAATCAAAACCCATTTCCAAAAAAGAGAGAGAAAAGATAGCAATCAGTGGATAATAGGACACACTCCTGCCTTGCCTGAACAGCACCCTTCCCTTGTGGGGAGACAGAGTGCATGCCTACTGAGGCTGGGTCACTCGATGCTGGTCCTGTGTCCGGCCTGTTGGAAGAGTACCCACCACAGCTGCACAAGGGATGATTCAGGGAAGCAGGACAGGGCGGTGGAAGAAATCTCAGAAACCAAGACAATATGAGAAACTCCCAGAAGCAGTAAGAACAAAGCCACTGGACAAAACAGGACCAAAGCAGAACCTATTGCCACTGGAAGGCAGACAACGGAAGAGAAGACCCCATTTCAGTAGCAGCCAAAGACAGAGCGTGCTGATGGCCTCAACAAGAAATGTGAAAATCCACACGAAGAAACCTTTAGAATGCTCCTGGGGGGCAGAAGAAAAAGAAAAAGTAGATTTGAATGAATGTTAACATAGTCTGTTTCTCAGGCAGATCAACCCAGGTGTGTGCTCGTGCATGTGTGCCTGCGTGTGTGTGCGTGTGCATTAATGTGCATGCCTTGTGTGTATATGTGTACATGCGTATGTGGTGTGCGTGTGTGTTGTGCATGCATGTGTGCTCGCGTGCCTGCATTATGTGCATGTGTGTGCGTGTGTGCACGTGCGTGTGCGCATAAATGTATGCACATGTGGCTGTGTTGCACTGTTCCACTGGTCTGTGTGTCTGTTTTTGTGCCAGGACCACGCTGTCTTGATGATCACAGCTTTGTAGTAAAGCTTGAAATCAGGCAACGTGATGCCCCCAGTTTTGTTTTTCTTTTTCATCATTCTCTTGGTGATTCAGGGTTTTTTCGGGTCCCATACAAGGAAACAGTCAACAAGACAAAGAGACAACCCATGAAATGGGAGAAGATATTTGCGAATGACAGTACAGACAAAAGGTTGATATCCAAGATCTATAACCAACTCCTCAAACTCAACACACACAAAACTGATAATCAAGTCAAAAAATGGGCAGAAGAAATGAATAAGCACTTTTCCAACGAAGACATACAAATGGCTATCAGGGATTGGGAGGGAGACAAACCATAAATGACTCTTAATCTCACAAAACAAACTGGGGGTTGCTGGAGGGAGGTGGGATTGGGAGAGGGGGAGCGGGCTATGGACATTGGGGAGGGGAGGCGAACCATAAGAGACTATGGACTCTGAAAAACAACCTGAGGGTTTTGAAGGGTCAGGGGTGGGAGGTTGGGGCAACCTGAGGGTTTTGAAGGGTCAGGGGTGGGAGGTTGGGGGAACAGGTGGTGGGTAATGGGGAGGGCACGTTTTGCATGGAGCACTGGGTGTTGTGCAAAAAGAATGAATACTGTTATGCTGAAAAAATAAATAAAATGGAAAAAAACAAAAAACAGACACATGAAAAAATGTTCATCATCACTAGCCATCATGGAGATTCAAATTAAAACCACATTGAGATACCACCTTCCACCAGTTAGAATGGCCAAAATTAGCAAGAGAGGAAACAATGTGTGTTGGAGAGGATTTGGAGAAAGGGGAACCCTCTTCCGCTGTTGGTGGGAATGCAAGTTAGTGCAGCCACTTTGGAGAACAGTGTGGAGATTCCTCAAGAAATTAAGAATAGAGCTTCCCTATGACCCTGCAATTGCACTGCTGGGTATTTACACCAAAGATACAGATGTAGTGAAAAGAAGGGCCATCTGTACCCCAATGTTTATTGCAGCAATGGCCACAGTCGCCAAACTCTGGAAAGAACCGAGATGCCCCTCAGCGGACTAATGGATAAGGAAAATGTAGTCTATATACACTATGGAGTACTATGCCTCCATCAGAAAGGATGAATATCCAACTTTTGTATGAACATGGATGAAACTGGAGAGGATTATGCTGAGTAAAATAAGTCAGGCAGAGAAAGACTATTACATGGCTTCAGTTATATGTGGAGCATAAGGAATAGCACAGAGGACCATAGGGGAAGAGAGGGAAACCCAAAGGGAGAGAAATCAGAAAGGGAGATGAACCATGAGAGACTATAGACCCCAAGAAACAATCCGGGGATTCACAGGGGAGGAGGGAGGGAGGGGTAACAGGGTGATGGTATTCAGGAGCACTGTCATACGTAACTACTGAATCATGGAACACGACATCAAAAACTAATGATATAGTGTATAGTGGCTGACTGAACATAATTTTTCAAAAGAGAAAAATTAAAGACCTAAATAAATGGAAAGACATCCCGGATTAATAGATAAGAAGACCTAATATTGTGCCACCCTACCCTATCATTGCATGAACACCTTCCCCCACCCCCCGGCCCCCATCTCCTGGGAGCCCTACGAGCAGCTGTTGGAAGATGACAATGCCAGATGGTTGGCCCAGACAGCATACTGCTACTTCACCTAGGGGGGCCCTGAAAACAGCGGAAAGGGGCCTCCCGGTTGGTGCAGCTCCTGGTAGGACTCCTGTGGCCCAGGGTTAGGGTATGAAAGGTGCAGAAGAACAAGAATCCGGCTACGGATAAGAAGTAAATGGTTCAAAGAGCTGGAGCAAATAATCCTAAAATTTGTATGGAATCAGAAGAGACCCCGAATTGCTAAGGAAATGTTGAAAAACAAAAACAAAACTGGCGGCATCACGTTACCCGATTTCAAACTTTACTACAAAGCTGTGATCACCAAGACAGCGTGGTACTGGCATAAAAGCAGACACATAGACCAGTGGAACAGAGGGGAGCCCAGATATGGACCCTCAACTCTATGGTCAAATAATCTTCGACAAAACAGGAAAAAATATTCAGTGGAAAAAAGACAGTCTCTTCAATAAATGGTGCTGGGAAAACTGGACAGCGATATGTAGAAGAATGAAACTCGACCATTCTCTTACACCGTACACAAAGATAAACTCGAAATGGATAAAAGACCTCAACGTGAGACAGGAATCTCTCAGAATCCTAGAGGATTACATAGGCAGTAACCTCTTCGATATCAGCCACAGCAACTTCTTTCAAGATATGTCTCCAAAGACCAAGGAAACAAAAGCAAAAATGAACTTTTGGGACTTCATCAAGATCAAAAGCTTCTGCACAGCAAAGGAAACAGTCAACCAAACAAAAAGGCAACCCACGGAATGGGAGAAGATATTTGCAAATGACAGTACAGACAAAAGGTTGATATCCAGGATCTATAAAGAACTTCTCAAACTCAACACACACAAAACAGATAATCATATCGAAAAATGGGCAGAAGATATGAACAGACACTTCTCCAACGAAGACATACAAATGGCTATCAGACACATGAAGAAATGTTCATCATCACTAGCCATCAGGGAGATTCAAATTAAAACCACATTGAGATACCACCTTCCACCAGTTAGAATGGCCAAAATTAGCAAGACAGGAAACAACGTGTGTTGGAGAGGATGTGGAGAAAGGGGAACCCTCTTACACTGTTGGTGGGAATGCAAGTTAGTGCAGCCACTTTGGAGAACAGTGTGGAGACTCCTGAAGAAATTAAGAATAGAGCTTCCCTATGATCCTGCAATTGCACTGCTGGGTATATACACCAAAGATATAGATGTAGTGAAAAGAAGGGCCATCTGTACCCCAATGTTTATTGCAGCAATGGCTACGGTCGCCAAACTGTGGAAAGAACCGAGATGCCCTTCAGCGGACGAATGGATAAGGAAGATGTGGTCCATATACACGACAGAGTATTATGCCTCCATCAGAAAGGATGAATACCCAACTTTTGTAGCAACATGGATGGGACTGGAAGAAATTATGCTGAGCGAAATAAGTCAAGCAGAGAGAGTCAAGTATCATATGGTCTCACTTATTTGTGGAGCATAACAAATAACATGGAGGACATGGGGAGATGGAGAGGAGAGGGAGTTGAGGGAAACTGGAAGCGGAGATGAACCATGAGAGACTATGGACTCTGAAAAACAACCAGAGGGTTATGAAGGGGCGGCGGGAGGGGGTGGGGTGGGGTGGGAGGTTGAGGAACCAGGTGGTGGGTAATAGGGAGGGCACGTACTGCATGGAGCACTGGGTGTGATGCCAAAACAATGAACACTGTTATGCTGTAAAAACAAATAAAAAAAAAAGAAGTAAATGGTAAGACTGATTGGGCAGGGAATTAGAAGGAGCCAACTGGGAGAGTAGGGAGGAGGGGATCAGGGAAAGAGGCCTGTGAAGCTCACCTGAGGGCATCCACTGCAGGAGGGGTAGGAGAGGGCATGGCCCTGGGAGCTGCCCTGAGGGCAGACAGGGGGTGGGCCTGCTTCACCCATGAGCCTCCACTGCAGGCCAGAGAGGCCCAGGCTGAGGTCCTGTCTGGCACAACCCCCTGAAGAGACCAACAACTCTGCCTGCCTTGGACAGGTTTTCCTTCCAACTGAGGCTGGCCTGTGTCCCCAGGATGGGCTTGGCTTTGCTGCCCACCAGGTCCAGTTTACTCACATGGGGCCCCACAGAACCTCACCATGGGGCCCATTTACAACATGACCAGGGGGTCCAGCATCCCACCACCTGGAGGCTGCCTCTGACTAACCTCTGGAAGGGGCAGGGAGGCACCGTGCTGCAGGAAGAACCCTGCCAGGATGGAGGACTATGGCCATCGTGCCAGACCAGGCTCTGTGCGTACCTGCTTGAGCCCCTGGGCTGCAGGGCTGCTGGGCCTTGACCAACAGGAGAACTCGGGATGGGCCCCACTGAAGGAAGGGACACAAAGGATGTGCCTGGGTGTCTCTGGCTCTTCCATGCCCAGCTGTAGCCAGAAGGGGCAAGTGTCAGACTGCTTATGGGTAAGGCCCCAAGCTACCTCCAGCCCAGGGTGGTGAAGGTGGCAGGATGTGGAATGGGGGCTGGAGGAAGTGGTGGTAAACATCCCAGGGCTCAGGACCAACAGTAGCAGCAGGCTCATGGCTTATCCCACTGACTGTCTTCAACATTCTCTCAGAATTGGGGCCAAAAGAATCCCAAGGAAGTGAGCAGACAGTGTGTTTTAATAAGAGAAGCGAGGATGTGGTGAATGCCCTTGGCTTCCCCGCCAGACCCTCCATGGCAGCCAAGGTCCCTGCAGCTGGCAGCTGGCATGCTGGCCAGAGCAGCTCACCACTGGCTGTGCTCAGGAGAGCTGTCCTTATCCCAGTGGGAGTGCCTGCCTGGAGGATAGCTCTGCCCCTGCAGGGCAGACCTCAACCGGGGACCATGGTCTGGCCGGAGGGACGGCCAGTTCCTTGCCACAAGGTGGCAACCACTGTGCCCCCAGCTCTTGAGCGCCGCCTTCCCCTCACACTTCAATGTGGACCAGGCCATGGCTGGGCTTCGTCTTCTGCCTCTGTGGCTAACCCATGCCCCTCTTCCTGAGAGTCTGCTTCCGTAAATCCAATCAGTTCAACCTAAGACCCGTTACCATGTACAAGAGAATGAAAATATCTGCTTAGGAAAAAAAGGCTAGCAAAATATGGACAGGGACTCTACCCTCAAAACCCAGGCACAGTATCGAGAGAAATGAAAGATTCCCTAAACAAACAGAGAGCCAAGTCATGGGCCTGAGTACGTGAGTAGGAACACCAATACTGTAAGGGGTTAGACTGGACTAGAAAGCCCGTGCTACTGCATTAAAAATCCCACCGTGCTGTGTGAATTGACAGGCTGATCCTAAAATTCATGTAGGAGTGCAAAGGCACAAACAGCCACGACATGCTTGCAGCCACCAAGCACAGTGTGAATATTTATTTGCTTGACTACAGTAAGGTCAGAGTGACAAGGAGAGGGAGGTGATGGTGTGCCGGTAAACAAATGAGCCAGGAATGGAATAGATAGTGGAGAAGCACACAGATGTGCACATGGACTCCTGATGCTGGTGGAGGAGAAAGAGTGTGGTGCTTTCCATAACTACCCACACAGTGAGAAGCTCAAGCCACAGCTTCCACCTTGCCAGCTCCAGCTGCACAGACATCCAACTGTGAAAGACAAAACTTAGCCTCTAGGAGATCATGTAAAATATTTTCATAACATAATTCATAAAATATTTCGTAACCTGGTCTCATAACCTGGTTGTAGGCAAACAATTCTTAAAAAGGTGTGTCACACATAAAAAGCTATGAGGGAAAATATGAAAATTTTGACATAATTCAAACTTTCTCCTCATTAGAAGACATTAATAAGATAGGGAAAAGCCATTGGGTTTAAAAAATTATTTGTAACACGTAAAACTGACAAATATAAGGAATTCCAAAAAATTGAGAAAAGACTGACAATCCAACCCAACTCAAAGATAAGAGACTTAAATGGACACCTTATAAAAGAGGTTATCCCAATGGCCACCACCATTACTCATCAGGAAAAGGCAAAATTAAAGTGTAATGAAATACAACTACATATGCACCATAATACCTAACATTTAAAAAAATAATATAAAACCTGGCCATGTAGAACAACTAGACTTCTCATACGCTTCTACGGAAAGTTTAAATTGATTCAGCTGGTTTGGTATTACCTACTCAAGTCAAATATGTTTTCATCCTTTGACCTAGCAATCCCTGTTTAGGTATACACCCAAAAAAACAATGCATCCATGTGTACACCAAGGAATACGAAGAAGGTATGCTCATAGGCTCATTATTCTCAATTGTCCCAAACATGGGAAAAAACAAATAACCAGCAACAGAAAAGGGTCTTTAAAAATAGTGGTAGTTTCATGGTGCCTGGGTGGTTCAGTCAGTTTGTTTGGCTCAGGTCATGACCCCAGAGTTCCAGAACTGAGCCTCGCATCTGACTCCCGGCTCAGCAGGAAGTCTGCTTCTCCCTCTGCCCTTCACCCTGCTTGTGCTCTCTCTCTCTCACTCTCTCTCAAATAAGTAAATAAAAATCTTTAAAAAAAAATAGTGGTAGATTCATACCATGGAATACTATGCAGCAGTGAAAAGGCTACAAGCAACAGCAGTTGTAGCAGCAGTTGGCTGAGAGTCTGCCTTTAGCTCAGGTCATGATTCCAGAGTCCTGGGATCAAGTCCTACATCAGGCTCTTT
Source organism: Meles meles (assembly GCF_922984935.1). Lineage (NCBI taxonomy): Eukaryota > Metazoa > Chordata > Mammalia > Carnivora > Mustelidae > Meles > Meles meles. The sequence continues at coordinate 3,977,390 of NC_060068.1, forward strand.
GCTCAGTGGGAAGCCTGCTTCTCCCTCTCATTCTGCCATCCCCCTGCTTGTGCACTCTCTCTCTTTCTCTGACAAAGGAATAAATAAAATCTTTAAAAAAAAAATGCAGCAACCTCACAACTCTACTATTGAGCAAAAAAAGCTGAACACAGCAGATCATAAACTATGTAGTTGCATGCAAAACTGAACTACGGTGTACAAGAATGCAGGTTTACAGAAAAGAAAAGAAATTGCTTGTATAAAGTCAGAATAGTGGTTACCTGAAGGAAGTCTCCAGGAGGAGGAAAGACGGAATTATCGGGAGGAGCCCAGATGCATCTGGTGTACCAATCACCTTTTATTCTTGATCTGGGTGGAGTTCCCATAATAAAAGAAATTCCTTTATGACAACTTTCAGTGGCTCAATCTTCTTTTTTTTTTAATTTCTATATCAGTGTTATTTTTCAAATGGAATACTTTTTGAAATGAAGAGTGAAGAGTACAGTTACACAGCTAGCATATAAAAACAAACCTTCAGGAATTAACAGACTTTTAACATCATTTCTAAAAATATAAAATGTAATCACAGACAAAAATTTTAAAACATGTGGCCTCAGCAGCAGATTAGACACAGTGAAGAGAGAAGTAGTAAAGTGGAAGGCATGCCAAGTGAACTTACCCAGAATGCAGCAAAGGTGAGAAGATGGAGAATAGGAGAGACTGAGAGACACAAGTAGAAAGAGGACCTGATCTGTATCTGTCCAGAAACTCTGAAGAAGAAAATGGTGAGCATTTATTTAGGACTGGCCATATACATTAAGATAATTATGTTTTAAGAGAAATTTCCAGAACTGAAAAACATAAATCCCTAGAAATAAACCCACAATTCTATGGTCAATTAATCTATGACAAAGCAGAAATAATGTCTAATGGAAAAAAGACAATCTCTTCAACAAATGTCATGGGAAAACTGGACAACCACATGCAGAAGAATGAAACTGGACCACTTTCTTACACCATACCCAAAAATAAGCTCAAAATAGATGAAAGATCTAAATGTGAGACAAAAATCCATCAAAATCCTAGAGGAGAACATAGGCAGCAACCTTTTTTCCCTTGGCCACAGTAACTTCTTTCAAGAGACGTCTCCAAAGGGTAACCCTCTTACACTGTTGGTGGGAATGCAAGTTGGTGTAGCCACTTTGGAGAACAGTGTGGAGATTCCTTAAGAAATTAAAAATAGAGCTTCCCTATGACCCTGCAATTGCACTACTGGGTATTTACCCCAAAGATACAGATGTAGTGAAAAGAAGGGCCATCTGTACCCCAATGTTCATAGCAGCAATGGCCACAGTTGCCCAACTGTGGCAAAAGCCCAGACATCCATCGACAGGTGAGTGAATAAAGAAGATGTGGTAATATGTATATATATAACAGAATAGTGCCCAGCCATAAAGTTAATGAAATCTTACCATATACAATGACGTGGATGGAACTAGGGGTATCACGGTATCATGCTAAGTGAAATAAGTCAGAGAAAGACAAGTAAATTATGATTTCCCTCGTATGTGTAACTTAGGAAACAAAACAAACAAGAATGAAACAGAGGCAAACACAGAAAGACTGCTGCCTACAGAGAACACACTCATGGTGACCAGAGGGAAGGTGGGTGGGAGGGCAGGTGAAACAGGTGATGGGCTCTTCGGAGGGCACCTGTCGTGCTGAGCAGCAGGTGGCATGTGGAAGAGCAGAATGGCTATATTGCATGCCTGAATCCAACAGAACACGACGCGTTCCTTGTACTGCAAAACAAAGGAGAGAAGGGTAAAGCCACAGGTACAGAAAGCGCACCATCACTAACCAAGATGTGCTGCAGGCCAGCTGAGGAACCTCAGTAGCAAAGAGACTATCTTGCAGGAACCAGACAGAGAGGAGAAACCCGCAACACAGGAAAGCCGTGCAGACCTGCCATCAGCAGGTGCACCATCTGTGCGCCTTCTTGTGGCCCTTCTGGGGCTCACGCATCCCGTGCGGGGAAGTGGTGACACATGCACTAGGGGCCGGACGTGGAGCAGCATCCACACTGTCACCTTGGTCTCCTGGGGGCAGGTTCTGGTGAAAACCACACCCCACGCCCAGAGGAGAGAATTCAGTCCGGCCCTGGAGGGGTCTTTGTGGAGAGAAACTGAGGCCACGGGAGAGGGTCAGCCTGGGGACAGACACTGAAGCCTGCCAGCATCCAACGGTGGGCTCAGCATAGACCCAGAGGCAAAAACCAACCGAGGCACCACACCCAATTCCCACCCACAGAAAGCCGGAAAATAACCGCGTTGGGCCAGTAAGTATTAGCATCATTTGTTACGCAGCAGCAAATCCCTGACATCTTAGAGTGACAACTGCAAAGTTGTGAGGCCACGGAAGCCAGCCTGGAATGGCGCACGGAGCATACGTGCTCGTCCAGGACAAAAGCAAAACAGAACCCTCCAGAGGTGAACAGAAATGGAGGGACAACACCCGGGCCCACTGTCAGGAAGGCCTGGGGCAAGGAGGGCCATCCTGGAGGCCATCCTGGGGGGACAGGCACGGGTGAGAGAGAAGGTGAGCGACATGACAGGGCTGTGCACCCGACTGCAGACAGACACTGTCCAGGAGGCGGTCAGCAAGCGTCAGACCTGTGAGCCAAAGTCAGAACTAAACGGAGTGACGGGAGCTCCAGCACTCTTGGAGGCCTTTACTGCCTTGGGACTGGTCAGTGTTACCTCAGTCTTGGTGGAACAGGTGGGAAAGGGCTCCAGGGGCAGCCCTGGAACAGACAGACGGCATGTGGGGCCCAGTAAGGGAGGGAAGGATATTAAATCAAACTCCGAAGAGTGTGGGACTCTCGATCTCAGGGTGGTGAGTTCCTGCCCCACGGTACCGAAAAATACAAGCTTTAGGAATAAATACGTAAAACATCATGAAAAGCAAGGCAAGAAAGTCGATAAGAGGAAAATGGGTCCAAGTGGAGTAGAAGTGTAAGAGGACAGGAACAAGTCCAAGCATAACCCAATCACTGTGGAGGACAAGGAGGAGAGGGCCGTAACCCCAGCTGGTCGTGGCTGAAGTCAAGGGCAAGAACAATGGCCAAGAGGCACCACCGGGAGTGGCCCGAAGGAAGCCCCAAGTGACAGGGAGGGAGTGGGAGAGTGGGGAGAGAAGGGGGAGAGGGGGCACCAGGAGAGGGAGAGAAGGAGGGAGCAGGGGAGGAGGGCCAGGGAAAGAAGGGGGGAGGTGGGTGAGAAGGGGAGGAGGGGGCCATAGGAAAGGAAGGGAGGAGGGAGAAGGAGAGTTAGGGAGAGAAGGGGAGGAGGGGGCAGGTGAGAAGGGGAAGCAGTGGGAGAAGGGACACAGGTCCCGCCAGGCCTCTTCGGTCCTAATGGGGAAACCAGGACACCCTTTCCCCCCCCAAATCTAGGATCTGATTCCCCGTGGTGGTGGACAAGCCAGAGGACCACATCAAGCCCTTTGTCCTGCCAGGACACCAAGCAAGTCCAGGGCCTTGGTCCCATGGTGGAGGAGCACCCCTGGCCTACCGAGCCCACCTGCCAGATGTGCTGCTGGGGGAGTGCTGGGTCTGGGGCCAGGCAAGGGGCACACAGGAGGCAGGCGGCCAGGAGCTCATCCAGCTGCAAGCAGACATGGCCTGCCGCAGTGTTCAATGACCACACAGGGGACAGGGGCAACGCGGACTTCCTGCAGAACAGATGAGGCTCTGCAAAGCTGTCCTGTGCCAGCAGAGGGGGACAGAGGGCGAGGGGCACAGACTGAGACCCAGGGGCACTCCCAGCCCCCACTGGGCAGAGATACACAAGTCCTGGGAGATCCCGGCCCCATGTTTCTGGCTTGAGGTTGCCTGAAGTCATGGGCTTCTGCACCAAGGTTTGGTACCCCACCCCAGGCTTGCCCGCTGCAGTGCCCCGTCAGGAGAAGGGGGCCTGGGCCCCAGGACGGCCCTCTGGAGCCACAGGGTTTCCCCCCCCCCCCCAGGCTTGCCAAGGAGAGCTACTCACCCAGGACATGCTGCTCCAGGCCGAGGAGGATGAACAGCTGTGTGTGGATGATCAGCTGACAGTCCAGACAGAACTGGGGCCTGCTGCTCCGTCTGTCCATTGGTTCAGCTGTCTGTCTATCTGGCTGGCTGGCAGTGGACACCCATGTCGGATGGCTCAGCTCCCCTCCAGCCTCACCTCCCGTGGCCCAGGCTGACTGATGGCCTCTCCCAGCAGCTGAGTGTGCGTTTGGTGGGGGTGCATGGAGGCCACTGGGAGGACGCACCTGCTGACCCCCTTGCTCCCCACCAAGTTCTGCACCTCACACAGTGGTGTCCAGGAGTGAGGGTCCGCGAGACTCCCACTCCTCAGAAGGTCTCCAGGCTCAACAGAAGGGATACTCTCCGGCCCGGAATGCCAGAAGTCAGACAGTCGCCACCCCAACCCAGACCCAGCTGGTCCCTGGGCATGCAAACTAAGTAATGACTTGGCCCCTCGTGCCCCCTGCAACTGCTCAGAGAAAGCTGTGCGCAGCCCGCAGCGAGGCGGAGGCCGTGGTCTCCTGAGGAAGAACCCCCACCCCACCTCATCCGCCCAAGGCCCATCCAGGCCAGGAGCTGCTGCTACCCCTGAAGGGGGAGAGACCCTGAGAGGAAGCAGGAGGGCCACACCCCGACTCCAGTGTGTCCCCTGGGTTGTGCTGCCCGCCTGGGACTCCACCACGTTGCTCCTGGAATCACCCCTGCGACAAACGTCATTGGGATCTCCCGCAGGGCGCAGGGCGCAGCGCTTCCGAGCAGACACTTGGGTTGGATAGCTCAGCGGGGCCTCTGCCGAGTAACCCTAACCGAGACCTGGCGGACGGGGACGGCCGCCGCTCGGGGAACCGCTCCTTTGACACAGGACAGACGGTTCCTGGGGCCGGGAGACACAGCCCCTTCCGGCCCCACTGCAAGACCCCCTCGCCCGGAGGCGCAGGCCCCTGGCGGCCGCTCTGGCCCGAAGGGCACAGTCCGGGCGTGGCCCCGCCTCTCGAGGGGTCGCTGAGGACACAGGCACGCCCGCGGCCTCCTACGACCCGCCCCCGCCCTGCTGCTGTGCCTACGCCGCAGCTCCCCGCACCCCGGCCTGCAGGAGCCCCCGCCCCTGCCCTCGCCGCTTCCCCAGCGGTCCCCACCCCCACCCGCGCCCCTCCCCGGCGCCCCAGTCCCCCCGAGACCCCGCCCTCTCCGCGCGCCTCCCGGGACCCCCCCGGAGGTCCCGCCCTCGCCCCGCCCCCTCGCCGGGCCCCGGGAGCCCTCCCCTGCCCCGCTCCGCCCCTCCGGAGACCCTTCCCGGCTGGAAGAGCCCTCGCCCCGCCCCTCGCGGCCCCCCCCGGTCCCAAGCCCGACCTACTTGCGCCCTGCCTCGGGACGCCGAACCGGGCGCGCCTGGAGCTGCGTCCCCCGAGCGGCGCATGCAGGGTGCGGGTTCTGGGCGCAAAGCCCAGGTCGGGTGCGTGTTGCGGCGGGCACGCGGTCCTGCCAGCCCGGGTCGGAGGGCACCTGCGCACCCAAGCAAAGCCCCTCTCCCCGTTCGCAGGTGAGTAACCTGCGGGAATGCGCACCTGGCAGCCGGCTGGGACGCTCCCCACCCACCCCCAAGACTGCTGCGGCCCACCACAGCCAGGGCCAAGGACAGTCAGCCCTTGAGGCTGTACGGGCCTGCCCCATCTTCAGAAGGGCTGGAGCCAGACCCCACCGGAGGGAAATTGGTAGAGGGGTAGAGGCCCCTCACCCACTCACAGCGGCCTGAATGCCCCCACCACCGTCGGGGCGGGGGTGCGTCTTCAAACCCTGATGGTCCTTAAGAGACAGGCCCATCTGAAGTGCCGCAGCCCCAGTCCAGACCCAGCACAGCCCCAGGCCTGGGGACCTCAAGATTCCCCAGACCCCAGCTTCAACCTCACACCCTCCACCCTCAGGCCAGGCAGCGAGCCCATAGCCAAAGCCGAGATAGAGCTGGCCGGCTCTGCTGGGGTCAGGGAAGAGGTGGGCTGCGCCAGGCTTCCACCTGCCCACCCAGGACCCTGGCCTGGCTGATGGCAAAAACAGCCTTTCCTTCACCGGCCCCATGCTCCTGCCTGCTGTGCCTCTCCACCGGGTTTAATGCCGTTAATGCTGGAAAGAGACCCAGGCTGCGACTCCCTGGCTGGGGCCAGGGCAGAACCCAGGAGCAGATCCTGTACAGCTCCCTCCCTCCAAGTCCATCGCAGAGGGCCAGCGGGTCAGCTGGGGAGGCCCCAATGGGGTGGGGGACGGTTCTCACACTTCACCAGCTCCCCAGCCCTGGCCAGAGCTTGCCAACATACGCATATACATACCAGCAGCCGGGATCTCTGGGTGGAATTACAGCATCAGCTCCCAGGCTCCCCTCACCTCCACCATCTCTGAGATGCTCTCCCAGGACTGCTGGGAGCCCAGCTGTCCCTCCCAGAAGAGAACTGAGAACTTCCCACCCCTGTGTCAGGCTTGAGGGGGAGGGGGAAGGGGAAGGGAACTGGGGAGGGGTGTGCTGCAGGGAGCAGGGCAGGATCAGAGGTGGGCTGGTGGGGCTCCTGGTCTGAGGGTCCCACCCACAGGGGCTTAGTCCTGAGGAGGAGGGGCTGCTGGGGTGGTTTCTGGAGCCCCTTCAGGATGCCCCTAGGACATCATCCTCCAGGATCCCCTCCACAGAACCCCTTCCACAGAAACCCCTGCCCCAGGACCCCATCCCCTAGAACTCCCCTCTCCCAGAACTCCCCTCCCCCAGAATTCCCTCCCTCAGGACTCCCCTCCCCCACTACTCCCCTTCCCCAGAACCCCCTCCCCCAGAATCCCTTCCCCTAGAACCTCCTCTCCCAGAAGTCCTGTGCTGGCCTCCCTCTCCCCTGCCAGGGAGCCAGCCCAGCTCTCAGCTCCTAAGTGGGGCTCTTGGTTCTTTACGAGTCTCCCACCCCATAAAAGGATCACCGCTATATGCAATCCAGAACCTCTGGAAACAGCTGGCACCGTCCTGCCAGCAGCCTGGGAGAGGAGCTGCTCTGAGTGTGGGAACAGGGTGCTTGCTGGGTCTCGGTCACTCGACAGGCTGGTTGCCGTGGTCTGGTCACCACAGCCAGCCTGTTCTTGGACGGTGTGGGAGGGACAGCTGCTGCCCAGCCCTGCCACACACCCTCCCACTGACCCCCGGGCCCAGGCCCCTCCCAGGAGCGTCCAGAGGGATCAGATGGGGGTTGAGAACAAACGCCTCTGATGAATAAAAGTTTGATGGCAATTTCATATGTTGACGCGGGTCCTAAATGTTCTCCAGGAACGTCTGGCAGAGGTGGAGCCCTGTTTACACTCACAATGAGAGCGTTTTTTCCAGGTCCTCAACACTGGGCCCCGCTGGGGGCTCTGGGCTGCCACCACAGCTCCTCAGCCTGGGCCCACCCCTCACCCAGGAGTAGACACTCCCTGGGACAGCAGCCAGAAGCAGGCCCTCCAGCTCTTCCCTCCCACCCAGAGGATCCCAAATTTCCTCCTCCACAGGGGCTGGGAAGTCCTTCCTTCCCTGATGCTGCCAGGCCCCCAGGTGCACAGTCTGGGGACTGTGGCCCCCGTTGGCCCTCACTGTGGCTGCCCCCACCTTCCCCTGCCACTAACCCGTCCCTGTGGGCTGGGGGCTTCAGCCCATAAATGACAGGGCAAACCAAATGAGGGTCTGTCTGAGGTGAGGGCAAGAGAGAGTTGAACTTCTGGAGCAGAGTGGGCCCAGGGCTGACCTGTAGGGGAGGGGTCAGGGGTGGGAGGGGTGCTCAGTGCTGAGCTGCACGGGAAGGGTCAGGGGAGGAAGGGGTGCTCAGGGCTCAGCTGCACGGGAAGGGTCAGGGGAGGAAGGGGTGCTCAGAGCTCAGCTGCACGGGAAGGGTCAGGGGAGGAAGGGATGCTCAGGGCTGACCTGCAGAGCATTCAGGAGTGGGTCCCTACAGGGTCAGCACCACCCCAGCTCCACGACTGGCACAACCCCCCAAGGCTGCAGACGTCTTCAGCAAAGGTCTCCTTTGGGGGTGTGTGGAACTCAGAGAAGACAAGGCTGGTTCCCACTACAACTATGCCAGGGGGTAAGAGCTGGGTGAGGCTCACTGCTCAGGCCCCCAGGGCCCAGTCCCTAACCCAGGCAGCAGGCAGTGAGCGTGCAGTCCTGCGCTGAGTCCAGGGGACCCAGGCTGAGAATCCCCAGCCCTTGGCCCCCTGTGTGGGTCAGGAACAGACGTCATGGGGAGACCCGTGCCAGCTGGACGCAGTCTGCACCCCCCACTGGCCTGTGCCACGTGTGTGGTCCTTGTGGGAACCACTGTTTATTTGACTTTCTTTCCTCCACCTTTTCAATAAAATGCGGTGGAGCAGAGAGCAGAAGCCACGTCCTATGTCCTTATAGAACACGTGTGAGTGCTGTGGGCGGGCAGTTCCCCGGCCAGGCCACCAGCCCTGTGCATCACCCTCACCTTTGTCCCCGTGGATCTCAGGGCCCAGCTTTGAAGGCCCCCAGACGTTCGCACATGGGACAGCTGAGCCTGGCAGACAGGAACCAGCCCAACTGTAAGGGCCCTAGAGAGCTGTCCTGGCCACCTCCCAGCTCAGTCCCCGGGGGCCTGTCCTGCCCCATGCTTCCGTGCACACTCACCCACTCCAACCGCGCCGCTGGCCCCTGCGTGGGGTGGAGGGGGTCGGCTGTTCCTGATGTCCAGGGAGGCTGCGGGCGGACCCCTGACCCCACCTGACCCTGCTGGAGCAGGTAGCCATGGGATGGAGCTGTCCTGGCCAATACCCACACTCCAAGACTCCTAGCCTATTAGCAGGAAGGGCCTCCCTGTCATCCTGCAGGGGACAGGGTCAGACAGGGAAGACAGGACACCTTTTAAGGGCACTGCAGCTCTCCTGGCCCTGAGCCAAGCCCTCATGCCTGGGTCAGTCAGGAGCCTCCTCAGAGGGCTACCTGTGGGAGGTCCCAGCCAGAACTGCTGGCCACACCCCAAATGGGCAGTGAGCGAACGTGGGCTATGGTGCCCGCAGTTTGGGGCTGGCTGTTCCTTATGCATCAGAAAGCACCCTCCTGAAGTCCTCTTCTGGGTCCCTTCCAGGACTCTGTCGGTGGGACCTCCAGGTCCTGGAAAGGGACCCGTGCCATGTGTGCGTGCAGACGGCCTGTGAAGAAGCCTTCCCCGGTGACCTGCACCTCCGCAGGATGGCCCTCCCGATTCCTGGTTCGGAAACAAGGCCTCACCTTCCTGGTGGCCTCTCACTCCCCCCCAGCACCCCATGCCGGAGCAGCCCCGTGTGCAGATGAAGGGGAAGCCCAGAGGCCAGTGAGGGAAGAGAGCCTGACTCACTGTGGCTGCGTGGCACCAGACGTGGCCAGGAGCTCTGGGAAGCTGCCATCCGCCTATCTCCCAGGGGAAAGCCTATGGCCAAGACCCTAAGGGGCTAGGGAGCCCGGTGCAGGTGGAGCAGGACTGAAGGCCGGCCTGGGGTGGACAGAGGAGCCAGGCCTCCACCCAGCCACATTCGCACACAGACACACTTAGGCTCACACATGCACACCCACCCAGGGAATGCACACACACGTGCACAGTCACACACACGCACACACCCAGGAGAACACATTCCCGCAGGTGCAGGCGGGCGTGGCTATTCCCCCATTTGTGGCCTGGAGCTGGAGGAAGCTGTCACCAGCCCGCCCCTCCCTGCGCCTGCACAGGGAAACTTTGTGGGAGGCGAGAGGGCCAGCCAGCAGCTGGACCCCAGACCCAAGCTGGAGGGTCTCAAACACCAGCCCCCAAGGCCTAGCTCCCCAGAGGCCGCCGCAGGGCCAGAGTGCACGTGTGAGGCGGGGGCGGCCTCCTGCGTGTGCGCACGGTGAACCCCGAGGCCTGATTTATGACGGGGCTCCCGCACGTGTGTCAGAGGTGCTGTGTTAAACACCGGCATAAAAATAATATATAGGTCACCGCACCGTTTTTATGACCCTCCCCAGCCCTGCTCAGGAACGCTAGGAGCCGGCAGGTGAAATAACACACAGCCCAGCGTCTGCCGGGCAGAGAGCGTGGAGCGCTGTGTCTGGGCCAGGTCTGCATGGGGAGGCAGCGCCGGGACACACCCTGGAGCCCGGGGCCCCTCCGCCTGGGCTGCAGTAGGGTGCCACCCCACGGACTGTCCCTTCATCCCTGGGACATGCATGCCGTAGGCGACTGCAGAAGAGGGACATGCTGGGAGGGCCCACCGGGTCAGCAGCCACTGTGGAAACCAGAGCAGGCTGAGCCCTTGTCACAGGGAGCATGGCCCTCGTGTTGGGGATGACCTCAGGCTGCAGCAGGGAGGGGTGACGTGCAGATGGGGCCGCTGAGGACCCCATCCCTGCAAGGACAAGGAGAATGTAGCCTCAGCTCTGGTTCCAAGACCAACATCCAGCCCACCAGGGTTCCTCTGCCCAGGGCCAACCCACAGGGAGGCATCCCCAGGGGGACGGTGGTGCCCACAGGGGGGGCTTCCCCAGGGGGAGGACTGTCTCACAGGGAGGAGCATCCCCACACAGAGGACTATCCTCATGGGGAGGAGCATCCCCACATCAAGGACTATCTCACAGGGAGGAGCATCATCCCCATAAGAAGGGACGGGGCATCGCCGCAGGCTGGTTTTCTCCCCGGGGAGGCAATGGGTGCAGAGTCTGAGTGACGCCTTGCCAGGCAGCTGGTCCATTTCACAGCACTGTGTGTCCTGGGCTTGGGACCGGCCCAGGCTCTGGTCCTGCATCTGAGAGGAGATGCCATTCCCTCTGGGGGCTGAGCAGGGGGCAGTTGATCCTGCAGGCCTAGACAGGCACGCAGCACACATCTGTAGTCTTCTGGGCTGGGGCCCTTTTCTGAACCCCTCCTGAGATGGCCAGAGACAAAGCCAGGCTTCAGCCTCTGTGCCTACCAGTGGAGTTTCTGGTCAACTCCTGCCGGCTGCCCTGAGCCCCTCTGGCCCCACAGAACCTGTACTTGTGGTGCAGCAAGAGCTCCTGCAAGGTGAGGGACAGAGGCCATGGAGGGGCCGGGACCGCAGTCAAGGTGGGGGCTGGCTCTGGAAGGAGAGAATGCCCCAGGGACCCAGCCAGCCAGATGGCATCTGTCTGGGGCTGGAAGAGGCCAGGGTGGGTGATGATTGGGCAGGACACCTGGAGGGCTCCCGCCTGCCGCCATACAGCAGACATCCTTTGTGGGGGTGGGGAGGAGCCTGAGGGATCCCACTGCCTGGGCACAGAGGAAGGGCAGGCCTGGAGAGAGTAGCCAGCAGGGTTGGGTGGAGCTTCAGGAGAGGTCTCCCCAGCTGGGCCTCTCAGGCTGGCTGCAGAGAGGCGGGCTCCAGGCTCCGGGCTCCAGGCTCCGGGCTCCAGTCTCCAGTCTCCAGCCCCTGGGTGCTGGCCTGGATGGCCCTAAGGGCTAAGACGGGGGCGTCCTCCACAAGATGGCCTGACGCGAGTCCAGTCCCTGGGGCTGTGGTACCCTGGGTGTACCTTCGTGGGGCCCTCTGCCTGCCTCCACCCCCGGAACTCCCTTGTGCCCCCCCAAGCCTTGCCCATCAAGGGCCCCATGGTAGGGAAGCCTCTCTGGGCTTGAGAGACATTAGGGAGGCTGAGATGGGAATTAGCGCCAGTCCACCCCAGGCCCCATTGAATCTTGTGGGCAGACCCTCATGTGGGTGTCTGCCCGAGGCTCCAAGGGGAGCCAGGAGTGGGCACCGGGACGGGACAGGCACAACCCTGGAACCAGCATGCCACAGGCAAGTTCCACCGTAGCTCTCAGGGAGACCCCAGATGGTGTCCTCTGGTGGTATAAAGTGGGCTGTGAGGTCCTGGCCATCCTGGAGGGACCCTGGGCTCCGTCTGCACTGGTGAGGGCCCTCTGGGTACTCCCCGGCACCCCCATCCACGCCAGACCTCTGGGGTCCTGACACTCCAGCCGCGGTGGGAGGGTCTAGCCGCCCACAGAGTGGGATCGGACAGGTCAGGATGCCTTCTCCTGGAAGGCTAAGGTGATAGTTCAGAGACTTGCCCCCGCCCAACACACATAAACACCAGAGACGCTGGGGGCCCAGCCACTGGAGCCTGGGCTTTGTGATCCCGGGGACGTGTGGGAGTGGCTCTGGGTCAAGGGGACACTGCCAGGGCTTGGCCTGGGCTCTGAGTGCCTGTGGCCGCGGGGAGTGGGAACTGGCCCAGACCCCTGGCTGGGCCTCCGCAGGCCCCACCCTAGACCTGGGATGTTGGGTCAGGCGGTGAGTTCCAAGCCTGGAGGCTACAGGGCAAGGGCTCACAGAGACAGCGCCTGCCCTGGACCACACCCAGCAGGAGAGGAGATTGAGAAGGAATTCCGGGAATTCACAGGGAGAAGGAAGGACGAAAGAAAAGTAGGAGAGGCAGGAGGGTAGACTTTTCTTCCTTCTTCTTCCGTGACCAGAAGAAACAACTGTTAACCCCTTACTCGGGCTTCCCTGCTCTCGGGTGGAAGCCACACTGGGGCTCTGCCTCACAAAGCTGGAGACAGCCTACAGGCTTTCCTCGCCCAGGACCCTCCCCCCTCCCCCACCCGCCACCCCGAGCCTCCGGAGGTTCTGGGAGGCATGGGGCCAGCGTCCGGGGCAACAGTGAGGCAGGACCAGCCACCGAAGGCTCCAGCTTCGAGTCCCAGGGCAAGTCTGCAGTGCTGGGCCTGAAGCCAGTCACATCCAGGGCCCCTGCAGGACCCACAGCCAGAGCTGGGGGGTGGGGGGGGCTCCCGTGGCTGGTCCAGCATGTGACTCCAGAGGGTCTGGGAAGGCAGCAGCCCAAGGGCCACCGGGGGTCTCGGGGTTGTGTGCCTGGACGAGGGAGGCCTCTGCAAGTCCACCTCCTGAGGATGGCTGCTGAGTGGCAGTGCAGCCCCAGGACCCTTGGGGCCCAGGACTAAAGGTGTGATGGCCAAGAGACAGAGTGGGTAGTGGCCAGGGCATTCCTGCAAAGCCCACGTGCTTACAGGGCTCAGCACCCTCGTGCTGTCACGGAGAGCCTTGGTCCTTCTGGGGTTCCAGGTCAGGAGAGGGAGGTGGGTGTACAGGGCATGCTCAAATCCAGAGAGGAAGACAAGGGGCATCGCCTCCCACAGTTCTCAGGCCATAGGCTGACTCTCAGTGGTCCTGTCCTCTCAGGTTGGTGCCCAATGGTTTGGCGATGACCCTGCCAGGAGGTGAGCACATGCTGAGAAAAGGGAGAAGGCCCTTGCTCCGGCCCTGTGCCCCCCACCCAGCAGGTGCCCACAGCATGTGCAGGCTCAGTGTGAAAGCCCTCTAGGAGCAGAGCTGAGCCGGCCAGAGTAAGAGTGAGCTTGCTGGCCTCAGCACAGAAACTCCCACAAAGGAAGAGCTGGGGAGGGGCAAGAAGCCAGCATAGAAGCCCCGTTGAGCCCTGAGCACCCCTACCTGGCATGGGAGCTCTCAGGGGCTCCCTCTCCGTGACCACATTGCCCTCCACAGACCCAATGGGCATCATCCTGGCCCATTCAGCATCTCCTGCAGGACCCTCCTGCCCACTTCCCCTCCTGAGTGGACACCCAGGGGTGGGGAGAGCATTGCGGGTGGAAGGGACCGCCCAAGTTGGGGGCGACCAGCGTCAGCCTCCTTCAGCTTCATCCACCCACCAGCCCCCGTTCTCAAACATTCGGCCTCTGGATAGAGCAAGGATAAAGCACCAGAACAAGTAGAAAGGAGCAACTTAGCTCCTGGAGCTTCTTAGCCAAGTTTCTCCTGAACTTTGGAAAGTCAGCTTGGGACGCGGAATTCTTCCATGTGAGAAGGAAAGCAAAGAGTGTGGGGCAGCTGCAAGCCAGGGGGCCCCGGCCCATGCCTGTGCCAGTGCCCAGGATGCAGGCAAGATGCCCCCATGATCCACCCAGGATCCACAGTGCCTACAATCCACTGGACACAGGCGCCCACGACACACTCAGGACGCACGGTTCCCAGGACACACTCAGGACACATGGTGCCCGCAGAGTCTATGTGCACCCCCACAGGTCATAGGGCCCATCCTGCTGTGCGTACACATGGGGGCCTCTCCGTGTCACGGAGGGGCAGAGGAACATATCCCTGTGCTCACAGACACACGGGAGCACTGAGGTCCAGGGACCTACAGCAGCATGTCATGTATGTGGGGAGTGCTCGGTGGCCCAGAGGCCCACTGGTGATCCCTATTCAAGCATGCACGTGGCACTCCCAGTCTGATGACTTCCTCCACCCCCTCGCAGGTCCTCTGGTGCCCAGGGCAGCCTCACCTCCAGAGTCCAGCCCGTCAGGGAGGCCCGGTCCAGCTGCAACCCCTGGGGCCTCCTTTCTTACATGCTGTCCCAGGGCCAGATCCGATAGGCAGGATTCTTCCCACTGAGCATGCAGAGGCCAGCCACCCACCCCAGGCCCCCTGGGAGTCTCACCGGGCACAGGTACCTGGCGTCCAGCAGCCCCACCCACCGTGACCCCAGGAGCAGGGCCTGGGCTATGCACTAGCAGTGAGAGGACAAAGCATGTCTGTCTGTGTGCTGAGCGGAGGGAGGGCCTGCGCAGGTTCAGAATCCCTGTCTGGGTGTCCTTCCGCTATCCATCTGCTCAGTCATTGGTTCACTTACTAAACAACTCATACACTTGACCCCATGCCAGGCTCCAGGGGCTCGGACCCCAGCCCACCCTGGAGGGCCCACAGTCAGGCATGCAACCAGGTTGGGACAGAGCCATGTCCAAGGACCTGTCAGCATCCAGGGGCAACTGTCCAGTCCTCCCTCTGGGGACTGGAGTCAGGGCAGGTAGCCCAGGCAAGGGGACATTTGAGGTGAGCTTTGAGATGTGGCTAGGGGTTCGCAGAGCGGGAAGGGTGCTCTGGGCAGTGCGGGGGGCATGAAGGAGGGTGCACTGAGGGGCTGGGGATTCTGGGGTCCCGTGGCTAAAGCCTGAGCCCGGGACAGACCAGAAGGGCACGGCAAGGGTCAGAGTGGCCCAGGCAGCTCCTGAGGTGACAAGACGGGCAGGATAGGCCCGTGGAGGCTCAATTAGAAAGACGCCCTCCTCCTCCTCCTCCAAAGCCACAGCCCCAACCTGCCCACACCCACCACAGGGACCCACCTCACTACAGCCCCTGTGGGACATAGAGGCGACACCTAGGGTCTTGGCCCCGCGGTCCCAGCCCATCGGTCCCAGCCCATCGCCCCTTCAAGAGGAGGGGCCCTCTGCTTGGGGGTGGGCCTTCTTGGGACCACCGGGGCAACCAGGGGACACTCCAGTCGCTGCCACTCCTAGGGACTCCACCACCCACAAGGAAGCTGAACAGAGAGAGCTCTGGGCCCACCTGCCCAACCTCCTCTGGAGCCCCCTCAGCCTCACAGGATCCCGGGACCCCATGGGCTGCCCCCTTTCCTACGCTCACCAGGCCCAAGCCCAGAAGGAGGAGTCCCGAACTCATATTTCCTCTCCATCTCCGGCCTCTGGGCTCCTGTTCCCACATGGAGCAGAACTGCCCGTTCCCAAGTGCAGACGAATGCCGTGAACGTTTTGTCTTAGAAAATGCCAGACACGATTCTGGAAATGTGCCTTACGCTGCGGGCCTAGAAGGAAGGGGCTGCTGGGGGTTTCCAGAGGAGCTTCCCCATCTTGGGCTGGGGGCACCCCGGACACAGGGCCTCTACTAGCAAGGGGATCGTGGCCCCATTCCTGCTACTGCCCATCCAGTCTCACGTCCTTGTCACAGGCCAGAGGAAGAGAGGAAGGACAAAGGCCATGGGCCACTGAGCCTTCCTTCTCCGGCAGACACTGTGCCCGGCCCCTGCTAGCATCCCTTTGGGCCAAGGGGGCTCTGCTGGGTCCCTCAGGACCTGAGGAGAGGAGAATGGGAAAGAGCCCAGGAAAGACCAGGACTTAGAAGGCCCGGGTTTGGGAAAGCGAACTGGAGAAGGCATCACCTTCAAGAGGGGACAGAGTTGGTGCTGAGGCAAACGGGACTTGCCCCTTCCTGGAGAGGCTCTTTGGAGACACAGACCTGGCAGAGCCCGAGAGCCCCCAGGCAGCAGCTTTGGGTGGTGCAGGGGTTAGTTGGCTGGGGGGTAGGGGGGCTTCCTGAAGCAGGCAAGAGGGTAGGGCATTCCAGGCCACATATGGGACCGCGAGGCCACGCATGACCACGCCCTTTCCCGTGCATACAACCATACACTCAAAGGCACACCTACGCGCACACATCAGACCACTCGGAGTGGGCGGGGGGACCGATCATCCCTAGGGGAGCAGTCCAGCATGGGTGGGGTCGGGGGCACAGAGATGGGAACCCTTGAAAGTTCCCAGTGAGGGCAAGTGGGCAGGGGCTCCTGTGGCCCCAGGTCAGCGGTCCCTGACCCATGCTCAGGCATACGCACAGCCTCTTTGCCTGTGGCTGCTGCTGCCCAGGAATCTCCTGGAGCATCCCTCACGCTGGCCTGCCCTTTGGCTCTGCTCCACTTACACTAGGACCCCGTGGGTGGGGCAGGAGGGAAGGGAGCCCGGAGCCCTGACCTGCTTGAACTGCTGATGCTGGGCCAGCAGGGCCCTGTCCTGGGTGGCAGGCAGGGGTGCAGGGCTCCAGCACACAGAAGCCCCCTGCCCTGGACTCCCGGCCCCAGTCACTCCAGGCCCCCCACCAGCCCCTTGCCCTCTGGGGTCAGGCCTGTGTCTCCATGCCCTTGTGCACTTATGGAGTGCTAATGGTGTACCTGCCCATCCCCCAGGCTCACAAGGAGCCCCAGCAAGTGACCCTCCCCCGACAGGCCTGGAGGGAGGGAGGGAGGGAGGAGCGGAGACACCCCCACCACTGAGCGGCCTCCCATGCTGGACCTGTCCGGACCCCCAGCTAGAGGAGAATGACTTCACCCTGGCAGAATCCAGAACCCAGCAGCCCACGGTGTTTACATAAATACTCCCCTGCCCCTGGAAGCAGAGTGCCGAAAGGCAGAGAGGCAGCGGGCTTGTGGGGCTGCTCAGCCTCCCAGCCCCTGGGTTCCAGGCAACCAGCCCAGACCGCTGCCTGTCTCTGGGGCTGCTTCTCAGGCTGCAAGTGCAGCAATTAGGCCTCTCGCCATGTGCGAGCCCAGCTGGAAGGCACCCCAACAGGCAGAGTGCCAGGAGCCCATTTCCCAGCTCTCTCTCCATGCCTGCCCACCTGATCCCCACAAGGCACCCTCCCCGGGGGGGCAGGACATACAGGTCCCATGGAGAACGCAGAGGGGCCCCTCCATCAAGAGCAGGCAGCCTTGAGTCCTGAGCGATGGGATGTACCCAGGCAGCTGAATGATTGAGGATAGTCCAAGCAGAGTTCAGAGCCCTTGAAGGGGGTGTGGGCCCCAGGAAAGGAGGGGACACCTGTCACTGGGCCGGAGCAGCAGGACAGCCAGTGTGGAAGGGGCAGCCCCCCACACACCTTTGGGGAAAGATGGTGGAAACCTGCAAGGTGGCAGGGTGGGGTGCCCAGGAGAGAGGTCCAGGGAGGGCTACCGATGAGGGCAGCCAGCTGCCTCCGGGCCAAGCTGGCTGACCCCTGGAAGAAGTCAGGTGAGAGGAAGCTGCTGTTCTGTGGCTGCTCCTTCTGATGTCTCCTCTCCAGATCCCAGACAGGAACAAGGGGGCTTGGGGGATGCTCACTGGCAATCTGGCCCGCTGCAGAGAGGCTCTGCACAGGAGGGGCTGTCCTGGATCCCACCCACACCTCCCTGGTACGGCAGCCTGGGGTGAGTCAGGGATGCAATCCCTCAGGTGTGGGCACGCAGAGGAGACCAGGGCTGCCCCAGGTGAACAAGGGGCTCCCCGCCTAAGCTGCACCGGGCTGAGGCTGGACACAAGCAGGCCCGAGGGCACACTTCCTACCCTGTCCATCTCCCACCTCCCGCAAGCCTCAAGCTCTCGGGCTCTCGTGCAAGAGGTACAGAATCACAAAAAGTTAACCTCAGAGACTCTGCAGCCTGTCTTGTGTCCTCTGCGGGGGTTGAGGTCTGAGGGTCATGGATCTAACCTGGGACACGATGTGGGGATCGTGGCCCTCCCTCAGGATCTGGTGTGGGGATCATGGCCATGCCTTGGGATCTGGTGTGGGGATTATAGCCCTGCCCTGGGATCTGGTGTGGGGATCGTGGTCCTGCCATGGGGTCTCTTCTGGGGGTCATGAGCCTGCCAAGGGCTTTGGTCTAGGGATCACGGCCCTGTCCTGGGCTCTGGTTGAGGGTCAGGGCCCTGCCTTGCAGTCCAGTCTGGAGTTCTGGGTGTGATCAGAAGGGCTGTCTGGTCCAGACACTTGCCTGAGCCAGAAACCAAGCCCTTTCCAGGCTGTGACCTCTGCTGGGCAGGCGGCTCCCACCCTCAGGGCCAGAGGCGGAGCAGGACTCCACCAGCACACAGGAGACAGGCCCTGCATTCCCAGAGCCCACTGGAGCGTGTCCCCAATCCAGGCCAAGCCCCAGCTGTTCAAGAACCTTCAGCCGAGGCTGGCAATGGCCCTCCCGGCACCCCGGACCACAGCAGCTGCCAGTCCAGGCCCACAGCAGGAGATGGTGCTGGAGGGACAGGCCTGGCTCGCCCCCACACAGAGTCCGCCTGGGAGGGGACAGACTGCACTGCACAGACTGCCATCTAGCCTCATGGACAGAGCAGCGGTGGCACCTAGGGGACCCTTACAAGGCACCCGTCCTGGGTGCTGCCGGCCACAGAGCCTTCCCTCCATGAACAGGCAGGGGAGCCTGCAGGAGGGCTGGCTTCCATGGGCCCTGCCTGTCTTCTCCGAGTCTAGCCCACTGAGGAGCACATATTGAGCACCACTGTGTGCCCCACCTAGGAGCACGCACGGGGCACCACTGTGTGCCCCACCGAGTCAGCCTCCCACCCCCACCCTGCCCTGCAGGGACACAGGAATCCAACCCAGCCTCAGCCGTGGAGACATACCCGGCATGACAAATCACATACTTGGCAGAAACCAGACCCAGGCAGCAGCCAGGGGGAGGACCGCGCCAGCCAGACACCCTATCATAAAACCTTTACAACCCCTGGGCCTTCCTCACGCGTGTAGCTTTGTCGTATGTGGCCCCAGTGAGCTATTTAGTGTGCAAGGCTCTGCCCCTACACACCCAGAGCCACAGAAACACCACACTGTCAGCATCAGCAGTGACCACCGAACTCTCACTCCTCCTGCGCACCTGCCGGGTGACCGTTGGGGAGCTCCGGCCCTGTCTGGCCCATCTACCCAGAGATGGGCTCCCTGAGTGTCTCACCAGCCCAGCTTCAGCCCACACTCCAGGGGTTGGGGAGTGAGGGCTGCAGGGCCGGGTGCCTCCAAGCCCCAGGACTGTGGGTCCAAACACAGAGTCATAGTCACCCGAGAAACAGTTCTGGGGACACTGAGGCCCCACTTGTTCCCCCCCGCCCCCCACTGGGGTCACTGCCCCTCCCTTGCAAGGTGAAGGTGCTTCAGCTGGGGTAGGATTCCCAAGCTCACGGCACTGGGCCTCCCCATCGCATGCCCAGGGAGGCCAACCGCATCTTCCAGATCCCAGTCCAGCTGCCCAGGACACGCAGATTCCCAGATCCCAAGGGACCCCACTGGCTTGACAGCACCCATGACCACATCCCATGTCCCCATGTCATGTCCCTCTGAGCCATCACAGCTCCCTCACATACATTCGCACGTACACACTGTCTCACAGACACACACACACACACAACCCCCTCCCCACGTCCTACGTCCCCAGTCATGTCCCTCTGAGCCATTGCAGCTCCCTCACACACACTTGCACATACATACACACTGTGACACACGTGCACACACACTGGGCCCCCTCCCCCAGCTGCTCCTTGGGTCAGCCCAAATGTCCCACTGCCCTTCCCCATCTCCCTACAGACAGCCCTTGACCCACCTGAGCCGGGCATCTCTGCCCATAGCCTCATGGGGAGAAGCCCCACCTCTATCATCCCTCAACTGGAGGTCAAGAGTGCCTTCCATGGCACGGCTGTGGATCCCTCGGGCCTCACGTCCAGGCTCAGAGGACAGCTCTGGATGGACACGGGAGGCACCCCATCCACTTACTGTGGCCGTGGCAGCCAGCAGAAAACTCTCTGATATGGCCAGGTCAGTGGTCTGTTTTCTCCTTACGGCTTCTAGTCTCATGGAGCATGCACGGCTTTTCACAAGTACGTCTCCCTCCCAGAAGCTGCCAGTTTCAGGCTGTGCCCCACATGCCCTGTGCCTGGGGGTGTAACCGTCCCCTGCTCTAAAACAGGCTGGGTCCCCGGTGGCTGGCCAGCTCGGCACCCCAGCGCACCGGCCAACCCTCCTTCACCTTCAGAAGGACTCGCTGAAGAGCTGAGACATAGGGGAAATCCATCAGGACATGCAGGGGAAAGAGAGTCAAACAGTGCCCCAGACTCCTTCCCCGAGAAGCCAGGAAGCAGGAAGGGAGCTTCTCGTCCACACCAGTTCCAGCCATCCCAGAATAGACAGGGATGCAGCGTGCTCCAGAGTCTCATCACTGAGTGCTTTATATGAATCTACACTGGTACCTTGGAACCCTGCAGGGAAAGGAGGAAGGGAGGAGGAGGGAGGGGAGGGGAAGGGGAAGGGAGAGAAAGGGAGAAGGGGAGGAAGGACAGGGGAAGTGGGGAGAGGGAGGAGGAAGTGGCAGGAGGTCAGGAGAGAGAAGGGGAAGGAGAGGGAGGGAGGATGGAGGGAGGAAAAGAAAGGGGGAGAGGGAAAGAGAGAGGGAAGAAAGGGATGGAAAGGGAAGGGGGAGGAGGGGGGATACAGGAGAGGGAAGGAAGGAGGGTGTGGAGCCAGGGATTCACGGACTGGACTGGACTGGACCTGGGATGTGAGATGAACATTCCACACGAGATCAGGGTCCCCCAGCCATCCCCAATCCTGGTGGAAGAAAGTGAGCCTGAGGATGAGGAGGTTGGGCAGGCCAACCGCCAGGGGAGGTGTCAGAGGGGTGCCCCACGCCCCTGCAGGGCTTAGCCTTGGTCTGCCTGCACCCGCCCCCAGACCTTCAATCCCAAATGTCTGCCCTCCCCACTCCGTTTTGGACTCATCTTGTCAGGGTGGGATCTGATCCCAGGAGGTAATGTGGTCTTCCAGGAGGACCCACGGGGCTGCCTCCTTCCCTTGTTCCTGGCACCTGCCCCTCCCTGTGCCCACGGGTCCCCGGCCCCCACCCCATGCTCCCAGGGCTCCCTCTGCATCCCCAAATCCCTCGGGGAATTTTCCAGAGAGGGCACGGAAAGGAACCGCAGGGAACTTTCTAGAACTTGCCCACCCCTGATGCCTGTGTTCTGGCTTTGCAGACTTTGGGTTGGAAAGGACTGTCCGTGCTTCAGGCCTGGGACATCCGCACTGCCGACCGCCACGTCCAGTGTTCGTCTGACCCTTGGTACCCATGACAGGAATGCTCCACATGTGGAAAACAGAACCCAAGTGGCTGGGCTCAAGGCAGACGCACACTCCTTGTTCTCCATCAGACACCCCAGGAATGGAAGCCCAGCCTCCTCTTGTGCTCCGCCGTCCACGCACAGCGGCCTCTGGGCCCTTGCTCCCTGAGCATCTGTTCTGGGCAGGACAGGGTGGGCAGGTGGCGGTGCCCAGCAGACGACCTTCTCCCAGCCAGCTCTGGCTTCTTAGGAGAGAAGCGCACTGATCACAGCACCCCGTGGCCAAAACTGCCCACGGCCAGCAGAGCGGGGAGATGGCTGCCTTTCCTAGGCTTTATCTTTCCAGTTTTTGTCCAATGGGAAGTTTTCTTTCCTTAGCCCTGTTTCCACTGCCCCCAGTTCCCTTCGGGTTCCGTTGTCTTCACTCCATGGTCGGTGCTGGCTGCCCCTAATCCCTTCCCTGGTCTTCCGGGCGCGCAGAGTCCAGTCCCCATTAGGACTCTCTCTGGCCCTGAGGCATATTCCAGCACCATCTCCCAGGCACCCTCTGGGAATCTCGCCTCTGTAAATGCCCGAGATCTGGACGTGCGGGGACAGGGAGCCCACAAGGGAGAGCGGTGTGGCCTGGACCTAAAGAGATCCCCCCACCCCAGGACTCTGCGGGAGGTGGGGAGGGATGCTCTCCACAGGGCTGAGGCAGGGAAGACGCGGCAGATTACAGGGTTAACCCACCTCACACCGTGCTGACCCTGGTGGGCAGAGCGTCAGTGCCCCAACCGGGCCCACAGGTGTCCGCTCACCAGGACAAGACAGACGCACCTGCACAGCACCAAGGACCTGCACCCAAGACCGACCTACTCATCCCCATAGGCCCACCAGTCCCAGGGCAGGGAAAAAGTCCCCCACACAGCTCCTAGGCCGCCAGGATCTTCCTGTGGGTGAGCGCCCGTGTTACGGTCTCACCCAGGGGACCTGCTGGGGTGGCCCATGTTCCGGGAAGGCTCCCAGGTCCCATCCAGGGAACGTGCTGGGGTGTCCCTACCAGACTCTCAAGGACAAAGATGGAGCCTGTGTTTGCAGACATAAAAACAAAGATCCAGTTAAAGACTCAGGGCGTGGGAGTTGGTGGCCCTCTCTCTCCCTCTCCCTCTTCCTCCTTCTCCTCTTCCTCTGCCTTCCCCTCCCCCTCTCTTCCCT
This sequence comes from Meles meles, assembly GCF_922984935.1. Classification (NCBI taxonomy): domain Eukaryota; kingdom Metazoa; phylum Chordata; class Mammalia; order Carnivora; family Mustelidae; genus Meles; species Meles meles. The sequence goes on from NC_060068.1 coordinate 4,000,080, forward strand.
CCCCCTCCCTCTGCCAACCTCCCCCTCCCCTCTTCTTCTCCCTCCTCTGCCTTCCCCCTTCCCTCCCCTTCTCTTTCCCCTCCTCCTCCCTCCTCTGCACTCCTCCTACCCACTCTTCCCCTCCCCTCTCTTCCTCCCCTTCTTCCTCTTTCCTCTGCCCTGCCCTCCCCCCCTCTTCCTCCTCCCTCTTTCTTCCTCCTCCGCTTTCTCCTCCCCTTCCTCCTCCCTCCTTCTCCCTCCTCTGCCCCCTTCTCTTCCCCTTCCCCTCCTCCCCTCCTCCCCCTCCTTCTCCCCCTTCCTCCTCCCCTTCCTCTGCCCTCCCCCTCCCCTCTCTCCCTGCCTCCTCCTGCTCCTCTCCATGCCCAGCTAAGAACCACAGCAGGAGTCTCTGGGCTCTGCTACCCCCCCCAAACCCAGCCGTTTCCATGGACAAGGGCCCAACACAAACACGGGATGCTGCAGCTCCCCAGCCAGCCCAGGACCCCCCACAGCACAGGGCTGGTGGGCAGATGAGGTCACTGCCACAGGGGCCCTATAGTTCTTGGAGGGGGGACTATTTGTTTGGTCTTGTTTCTGGGGCAACCTCTAGACCCCTCCTCCACTCTGTCCAAGGGGCAATGCTGATACAGAATAGGAAGGTGAACCCCCCACACCACTTCACACTTGGCCCGGGGCTGGGCCCAGTGCAGAGTCCCAGGCTGTCAGGAAGCAGCCATGACCATTAGTCCCATGTCCAAGGTATGCACAGGGAAACTGAGGCCCAGGTACGGGGCAGAGGCAAGACCATGCAGACCCGGAACACTTGTCCCCGGACTGCGGTCTTCCTCAACCTAGGAGCTCCGTGGCAGGGGCCCCCAAGCACAGAGCACCATCCCCCTCTGCCCAGTGTCTGTCCTGCCTGGGGGTCAGCCCCACGACCTGCATGCTGGCCGGTGGGTTGCGAGGGTACCATCCAAGGAGAGAAAGTCCTGGGCTGTGACTGGGGAGGGCTCAGAGGGCACAGGCCCCAAGGCACCCCCACCCCTCATCCCAAAGCAAGGTGACTTGGGGCCCTGCTGTGGCCTGTCCGGGAGCTAGCCTCCTTTTCCACCCTTTGCTCCTCTCCTCTTCTTCCTCCTCTCCTTCCCTTCTGCCTCCTCCCCCCTTCACTTTCTCCCTCCTCTCCTCCTCCCCCTTCTCCTCCCTTCCCCTCCTCCCTCTTCTCTTCTCCTCCATCCCTTCTCCACCTCATCTTCAGTCTCTGAAGTCAGCCTGGAAAGCAGGCGGGGTCCAGCTGAATACCTTTCCCGTTTGAGACATTACCTAAGTGGGCCTTCTTACCTAATCCCCCAGCCATCTCCTGCCTCCTGCTCCCACCCCCCACCCCGCAGGGCCAGACTGGGCGGCAGTCCGGACTTGCCTTGGGCCACCTGTGTGTCCTGAACTGCCTCCTCCACACCTGTGAACAGCACCCCAGCACCAGGGCAGGCCAGTGGGAGTGGCCTTGAGTCGTGTCCCAGACTGAGCCCCAAGCTGAGCAGAGCCGTGGGGCTGCCCTGAGCCCTGGGGCTGCTCTGCGCTGGCCCTCCTTGCCCTCGCTGGCCCTGCCAGCAAGCCACAGGGATGCTGCCCTGTCCTCTGGAACTTCCTGGGCCTCCTCGCTGCCCCAGGTGGGCAGGAAGCACCTTGCGTCCTCTGAGGTGTCTCCCCACCTGGCTGATATGGTCAGACCAAGCCTTCTACCTCAGGCCAGGGGCTGGGCCAGAAGGAGCCTGTCAGCAGGAGGGGGCCAGAGCTGGGGTGGGAGAGACCTCAGTGGCCAGTCACTGAGCAAGGCAGGGGGCTGAAAAGGAGGAGAGTGCCAGCCCCGCACGGCCCCCTCACAGTGCTGACACACGCGTGCACACTTGCCCATGCATACACAGACACAGGCCTATGCCAGTCCAGCCAGATGCACAGAGCCCAGGAGGGACAGGAGACCCAGCTGTCCAGAGCTGCGTGCGCCAGGCAAGGGGAGGCGCGGCCGTGCGGGGCTGTGCGAGGTGGCCTGGCCAGCCTATCCTGCCCCCAAGCCTTCTCTTCTCCCCGAAGCCTCCACCCCCCAGCCTGCAGCCCTCACCAGGTCGGTTTCAGCTACAGGAAGAATGGCCTCATTCAGGCCTCCTGCTCCCTGGCCACGGCCACTTGCGGTCCCCTCCCGCCCAGGCAGAGGCTGAGCCCCCTGCCCATACCTCAGTGTCGGAGCTTGGAAGGGGACCTTGGTTTCTCCGGTGTGCTGCCCCTGGAGGCCCTCCAGGCCCACCGTGCTGTCCTCCCCATAGCTCACTGCAGAGCTCAGTGGCCAGCTGAGGGGCCGCACCTGCAGCCTGACGGATCTGACAGTGGCCCGTGCCCCTTGCCTCTTCTTATTGGGGGCCGTGGGCCAGAGGGCAGGCGCCAAGACCCTTCTGCTTGAGCACCAGGATTGGACAGATCATCCCACTTCCTCGGGCGGGCGGGAGCCCGGGTCCCTGGGGCTCTGGGGGGTGGAGGAAAACCAGGGAGGCAGGGAGGCAAGCTCCCAGCCAAGGGGCCCCAGGGGTCCAGCAAGGCATGTCATAGCAGTGGGGGTCACACAAAGTGGACTCGAAGGAAAATGGAGGCCTGCCGAGGAGCGAGGAACTGGGGACCAACTCTCGGAGGGAGGGCCTGTTATGCCTGGAAGTCCCCAAACGCAGCAGGCGTCAGAACAAATGGAGGGCTATGTCCGAGACCCAGCACTGGGAGAGAAGGCACCAGGACCTGGGGCAAGGGAGGGAGTGCTAGAGTCATTGCCCTTGGGGTCACCTCCCCCCAGGGCAGGGAAAGGATAGCTGAGGCAGGGGCCCAGTGTGTGGAGAGACAGGCCTGTCCCCCAGCAGCCCCAGGGCTCTCCTCACTGCCCCCCAAAGAACATGGCCTTGAGCTGAGTAGGAAAGAGTGGCCCCACAGACAGAAGGATGCTCTGTCCAGCCCCTGCGTGGCAGAGAGCACACTCTATCCCCCACCAGCGCAGGCCTAGGTCCTACATCCCACCCACTCCCCCAAGCCACCAAGTTCACACCCATCTTACCCACAGGATGTAACTTATTTGGAAAGGCCAAGATGAAAGCATCCTGGAGAGTCTGCCCGGTCCTGCCTCTGGGGACAGGTGTCCAGCAAGGGACTGGAGAGGTGGAGCTGGAGGTGGGGGTTGGGTGGAGTGCCCATGACCTCAGGGTCGCCTGGGGCTCCAGCCACTGGGAGAGTCAGGAAGGCCTCTTCTCTGGAGCCACTGGACAGAGTGAGGCCCGGCCCACAGCTTGATGAGGGAAATTCCCCTTTCAAGAAGCCCTCACTTGGGGCCTTTTGCCCCTGGACATGAAAAACAGGGGCTCCTGGGACATGTGGGGCCTTGTCTGAGCGCCCTGCAGACTAGACAGCCTGCAGGCTGTGCTGGGACCAGAGGCTGAGCTGGAAGCGGGCACAAAGGGGCCCCAGCGGCCTGTTTCCCCATCCAGAGGACCTCTGAGAGGACCCTCTGCACAGGGCAGGAGCAGCCTCTCCCTGCGTGACCAGGGAGAGAGCACCCTCCCACCTCTGCCGTGGGCTGGGTGGTGCTTGGTCTGCAGGGACTTCCTCCTCCTAAAGCCTGCCCCTCCTCCCCGCTCAGGCTCTCCTCGCTCAGGCCCTCCTCCCTCACCCTCCTCCCTCACCCCTCCTCCCTCAGGCCATCCAGAACCCTTCTGAAGGCAGCAGACTCAGAAGGGGCTATAATTTAAAATACATTTATTTAGTGTCCATTTTGTTTCTGTTCTGTTACACAAAGCCGTTAAATAAATACATTCTCCAAGTCACTCGAGTACACACCTACTCGCTATACAGATGAGGTAGAGAAATAGATAGGCTCGCACGAGACCCCGCACAGAGATGACGGTTCTCGCGTGGGAATGCCCCTCTCCCCCCCGCCCCGCGTGGACCTGGCTGAACCCAGCCTGGAGTCCTCACGCGCGCGCGTGTGTATGTGTGTGTGTGTGCACGCGCACGCGTGGCCGGCAGGGAGCAGGTGGCCGGGACCCGCCTGGCCCTCAGCATGGCTCCTCCCTGCGCCTGCTCCCCTTCCCAGGGAGGCTGAGCCCAGGAGGGCCCGTGCCCTGCCACAGAGCACAGATTCTTCTAGAGGCCCTCCCCACATGGAAGGGAAGCAGGCCAGTGAGCGGCTCTGTCCGGAGGAGTTGCTTCTTTGCTTAGCAAGATATTCTGATATATATTTATATATAAACACACCAGCCAGCAGACATTTCCAGTCCGCCTTGTTTCAAAGAATACTTCCCTTTATATTTATGACATGGAGCTAAATGTGGATCTGATTACAACGAGGTCTTCCTCCACGGCTGCCTTCGCAGACCCAGCAGCAACTGAGCTGCAGTCTTGTCCTGGGGCTGCGGCCGGTCCCACCTGCTCGGCCCCGCCCACCCTGTCAGTACCGAGTTATCCTCGGGTGTTCTTGGAACCACAGAATAGACTTTCCTATTTACACTATGAAAGAGGGACCAAGAGACCCACATTGACATAAATAGGCTTTCTTCTACAAACACAGCCCCAGGGTTCCTGGAGCCCATGGGACCCCAAGGAACCCCTCACTCAGTAGTTCCTGTGTCTGCGGAGCCACCCAGCTCTGGCCCCTGCTGGAGCACAGCCACAGAGCCCGGAGGTCCGCCTGGAGCCAGAGAACCCAGGAGCCCCCGCTGCTGCTCACACCAGTGTGGGAAGGACAGCCTCAGGCGGAGGAGGGACCCTAGGCAGAGGCCATGGCCCAGCTGAGCACTGACCGTGCCCACACACACGGGGACACCTGCTCACCGACACGCAGGCACGCACAACCGCGAACCCACACGTTTGCACACACAACACGCTCACACCTGTGCATGCACAACACATACACACCACACACGCACACATTCAAACACACACGCTCACACAAGTGCATTCAGACACAACCATGCACACCACACGTGCACATACAACGCTCGCTCACACGCACACGGACACGCACCACACAGGCACCACACACGCAGACACGCAGATGCCTTCATGCACACATACACTTCGCATGCACGTGCACATTCATGCACACATATACACGCGTGCCCACATGCACACACACTCAAACCAAACCAGATCAGTGTAGTCCATCTGTTTTCCTTCCCTGCAAAGACAATAGCATGGCCAAGGAGAACAGCCCGTGGCTTGCCAAATCCTAGCCCGGGATTCTCACCATCCACCCCCGCCCGCCCTCGGCACTGCCTTCTCCTGCAATAACACAAAGGAAGCTATGAAAGGACCCCTCCCGGGGGGCTATCCTTTCCCCTCTGCCATGCCCACCCTGCAGGGAGGGCAGGCCATCCTTGGCCACCGTGGCCTCCAGACCTACATAGGAAGGCCTGGAGTGCAGGGCTGAATGCCTGAAACGCCCAGAGCGGGGTCTGCCCAACTCCCAGGACAGTCTCTCTGGGGGCAGCAAGCCTGGCTACAGACAGCTGGCTCCCAGAAGCCCTGAAGGCCGTGGCCAGACACAACCTGCTTTACTACTTGAAAAACAACAACAGCAACATCCCTCTTGATTTAGTGGTTTCAAACAACAAAGCAGATCAGGCAAAGAGGTTAGCAGGGGACACAGAGGGGAGGGAGGAAAGGGGCCTTCCAGACCGGGCTCCGCCAGGAGCAGGGGGAGCCACAGCCTGAGACAGGGCAGGGATGAACAAGTAATAATTATATATTAGTTAAATAAAAATAATTTAAAAGTCACCGCTATCACTCCCGAGAGAAGTGCTCCATGTCAGAGGGGACCGCAGGGAACCCCCCACCCCCCGCACACCTGGGTGGCTGGGCTGTCTCTCTCCTAGTGGTTTGACTCTCTAAGCCAGTGCTGGAGCAGGACAGCCCACAGGCAGCCGCACAGGGACCCTGTGTGGTCACAAAGGTGCACCTGCTGCTCCTCCGAGGGAGCCCAGAGCAGGGAGGGTCGTCGCTCTGCAGGAACTGGCCTCTTAGGGACGGACAGAGTTTGGAAAGCATTGTATAACGCTCTCAGGTCAGGGGTTGGGGGCAGACAAAGGGCATGCAGGGGCCAGACCAGGGCCACTCCCCACCTCTGGGTCTCTGTGAGGGGGGACAAAGGGCAGAGACAGCCAAGTCAGCCAATGTCTGGGCTCCCACCACCATGTGCCAAGTGTGCTGAGGGACGCAGCCCAGGGGCTCTGCCCCTGCAGTTGCAGACCCCCCACGCTGCACGCACCGCCTCCACCCTGCAGCAGCTGGGCCGGGCCAGGCTGGGGGCTCAGCCCCTGCAGTTGCAGACCCCCCACGCTGCACGCACCACCTCCACCCTGCAGCTGCCGAGCTGGGCCAGGCCGGGGGCTCAGCCCTTGCAGGTGTAGACTTCCTCACGCTGTGTGCACTGCCTACACTCCACGTAGCAGCACCAGCGGACCTGGCACTGGCAGGGCCGCGTCACCACCCGACTCTGGGTGTTGTGGCCACGCCCACAGCAGATGCTCTCACAGTTCTTCTCCCGGTGGCACCTGCGGCCGGCGGTGCCCGGAGAGAAGCGGCTGGCCAGGCAGAAGCTGGGCGAGTCATCCAGGTGCACGAGCTCCGGCGTGCGGGGCAGCGGGTCGCTGCCGCCTGTCCCTGCCGCCCGGCCCCGAGGCGGGGAGATGGCACCGGCCTCACCGGTGGCCTCGTTGGTGGTGCTGCCCACCTTGAGCGCCGTCTCGTACTTGTGTTTTAGGCGTTTGCCCACCTCGTGGAAGGGCGCCAGCTGCCGCCAGCATGTCCGCACGGTGCAGGAGCCTGATACTCCGTGGCACTTGCATGTGGTCTCCACCCCGGCCTTGATTACCTGGGGGGGGAAGGGAGCTGGGCATGAGGGCCACACTGTGAAGCCAGGAACAGCCCCTGCAGATGACCAGCTCCCCCAGACCCAACCCCACCTGGGGGATCACCAGGCTCCCCAGCTCATGTGTCTGTCTGTCCTTCTCTCCTCCAAGCCACAGGTGGCCCAGGATAGAAGTCCTCCATCCTGTACTGTGACCTGCAGAGTGGAGGCCTCCTGTGCAGACAGTCCCTCCCTGCATCCAGGGCTGCCCTCTGCAGGGGCTGAGCACGCCACCCCTGTCGCGCTGCTAGCAACACCGCCCCAGAACCTCCCAGTCTGGTGTCAGCAGCCCGCTTCCTGCAGAAGGGAGGACACATGAGTTAGCTTGCCCACCTGGCAGAACAGGCCACTGGATGCTCTGGGTTGGCCCCAGAGAGGAGGAGCAGCACCCCTACCTCCACACATGCACGTGCACGCGCGCGCACACACACACACGCATGCACGGCTGCCCCGAGGGGCCTCCTGCTTGACCACCCACACTGGGGTCTCTGGCACCAGAGAGGGGAGGCCCTCCCCAGTGGGGCCCATCCTGAGACAGGCCAGAGCTCCCACGCTACCCCCAGGGAGGGCCAGCGGGCTTGAGGGGGATTAGGAACGTAGCTGCCCTCTGGCCAGGCAATACAAGAGTCACATTTAATGACACTTTGCTGAGAAAGCGGACCAATTTAATTAAAACGCCGCTTCCCCAGGCCCAGCGGAGCTAATGGAGCACTTTCCATACCCTGACTTTTCATTAGTAGCTCACAAAGGAGAGAACTCCAAAGAAAAGGAGTAGCCTCGCCTTGGGGATTTAGTCTGCTCCCACCCCTCTCCAGAGGGCAGAAGGAGGAACAAGGGCTCCGAAGAAAAAGGGGGAAATTGATTCTTTAATGAGTTCAGGACTCAGACCTCTGGTTTCTCAATAAAGAGGGGCTCAGCCCTGGGCTGGCTCTAATTACCTCACCCCTCCCAGGCTAGGGCTTCACATCCCAGGGGCTTCCTGGTAAGCACATGGAGCCTCAAGGCCAGGCTGCATGGGGACTACGGGGATGGGTGTTCTGTCTCGAGACCCCCTCCGCGGCTGTGGGCCCCTTGGGGCTGAGGGGCTATATGGAGAGCAGAAGATCATGGGGAGCCAGGCACCCCAGACCCAGCCCGCTGGCTGCCAGCTGGCTGCCAGCAACCCCCAGAAGGGCCCAACCAGACCTTACACCCCAACCCCTACCCCATGAAAGAACACCGCTGCAGCTAGTCATCCCTGTAAGACCAGGAGCCTCCTGGGCAGGAACACTCAAGGACCCATTGGCAGCGGGGGGCTGGAACAGAGCCCCCCAGGCCACAGTCCCGCGCCCCCCACCCCCCTCCACACCCCGCTCCGCTTGCCTTCACACCCACGAGGTTGTTGTGGAAGTCCACGCGGGCTCTCAGATCTTTGCTCGACCGCCGGCCCAGGAACTCCTTGACGAACTTGCTGCTGTACTTGAGGTTGTCCCCACAGCCCCCCCACTGCCAGGCCTCACGGTTCTCCAGGTCTGGGGCCTCGTCACAGGTGCAGCGCTCCATGCGGCCCGCGCTGCATGCCTTCGCCAGGGCATGCGTCAGGCCCGCCGAGGAGATGGCATAGAGGAAGGCGGTCTCCTTGAAGCCTGGGGGGTGAGTGGGGATGCAGAGACCTTAGGGCCTGTGAGGCCACGGGAGCACCGCCACCTGACCCAGGTGTGGCCAAACCACCGAAGGTCAGCTGGAGCCCTGCAGCCTGAGCGCAAGCGGGGTGCACGGAAATGGTCCTCGCTGGTGCTCACTTTGGCTGGGGGCGTACCTGCCTGGACTGCCTTGCACACCTGCAGGGAGGAGGCACTCCTGTGTGCCCCAGGCCCAGAGTGGGGTGCAGGGGGTGCAGCAGAAAGGATTCAAAGCACACGGAGACCTAGGCTCTACACAGGGACCAGCGACCTCATCCTTCTGGGTCTCCCACCCACGAGACTAGCTGCAAGGCCTTGGAGAGCTCCGTCCTGCCTGCCCTGGGCCTCAGGTCCCCAGTTTTTAAATGAGGCTGTTGAGAAGCTCCAATCAGAGTCCCAAGGACACAGGAGAAAGAAGGCTCCCTCCTCAGGGCACCAGCTGGACCTCTGCCCCTCCTGCCCAGCCACTGGGAGTCAGTCACCACCAAGTGGCAAGAGCCATCAAAACTGCCAAAGCTGCCCAAAGGCCTCCTGCTACCAGCAACTGGTCCCCGAGGAGGGGCTCGGCTGGAAGCCGGGGTAGGAACAGGGCCTGGTAGGGTTTGGGGCTGGCCAGGAGGGAGGGGCAGGCCAAGTGGAGAAGGCTAGAGGGGGCGGGGCTAGGAGGGAGGGGCGGGGCAGGTGGAGGAGGCTAGAGGGGGCGGGGCAGGTGGAGGAGGCTAAAGGGGGCGGGGCGGGGAGGCTAGGTGGGTGTGGTGGGGAAGGGGCGTGGCCAGGCAGGAGGGGCGGGGCAGGAGACGGACTCAGGCACTTCTGGAAGCAGGGCGGAGCAGGACAGAGGAGCCGGACCTGAGGAGCAGGGCAGGAGGAGGTCCTAGGGGCAGGTGCATGGGGTCAGGAGGAGGGAGGGATGGGTCAGGTTGGAAGGGCAAATGGAGTGGAGGAGCAGCTGCGAGGGAGCGGGGCAGGAGGACAGTCAAGCCCCGCATGGCCTCACCGCACCCCCAGGTCGCTTGGGGCCAGCCAGAGGCACAGAGGCCCCGGACGTCCTGCTATGGAGCGCCTTTTGCGCACTCACCCCGCTTGAGCAGGCTGGCCCGGTAGCGGCCCTCCAACGTGCAGTTCCAGCGCTCGAACCGGAACTGGTACTGGCACTCCAGCGCGCTCATGCTGACCGCCTCCACCAGCGTCTCGGCCACACCTGGGTCTCTGCGGCACATGCGTCTCTGCTTGCGCTCCAGCTTCAGCCGGTCACACGCCTTGTAGTGTGCCTGGGCGGCGGCCTCAGGCTCCAGGGTCAGCGGAAGGATGGTCAGGGGCTCGCTGCCTGTCAGCCTGGGCACAGAGAAGCTAGGGTGAGCGCTGCCACGCACACACGCACACACGCACACACACACACACACGCACACACACACAGGATGTGCTCCAAGGGCCAGGAGGGAGGCAGCAGCCCAGGCCACACGGGAACCACATCCAACACACCCACCTGCTCTTCTGCCTGCTTACCCAGTTGGACTTGGCACGCTCCAGGACCCCCACCCTCTGCCGACCCCAGATGGGACGGCCCAGCCCCATCACAGCCCTGAAGCCTCTTGGAGAGGGTCTCCGGCAGCCTGTTCAGATGCCCCTGCAGGTCCCAGTGGGGCCTCCCAGAACTCCTGGGCCACTGAGCACCTCCCAGTGGAACCCAGGCCAGCTCCTGGTTCTCCTACAGCCCCACCTCTCTCCTGTGAGCCAGTCATGTGCTCTCAGGCTCCTCCAAGCCCCGTTTCTTGTGCTTCATCCAGGGACGGACTGGTCCTGACCTCCCGTCAGTGCTCTGACCAACAGATCTCAGTGGTCCCACACAGGCGACACCACATCTGGGCTCCAGGCACACCCCTGCCCAGCCCCAGCCAGACCCTTAACCCTCAGGAGGGATGGGTGCCCAGCTAGACCCTCCCCCAACATGAGCATCACAGGAAACAAGCCTCCCCATCCCAGCCAGCCAACACGGAGCAGCCAGGGGTGCCAGGCATTCCCTGACACTTAACCCCACACTGTGCCCCATCCCTCCTCCGGCTGCACCTCTAAAGCCCCTCAGGGGCATGGTTGCCACTGGGAAGGCTCCCACAGGCTTTCTACAGCTCCCTTCAACCCCAGCCTGCAGCAGACCAGGGCCTGTGGCACACCACAGCCTGCAGGCCAGGCTCCCTGGGGACCCCCTGGGCTCCTGGCTTCCGAAGCCCCTCCCTTCTGGGCTAGGCCTGGGGTTAGGAGTCAGGAGCAGGGAGGCAGGTGGGAGAGACACACACACCGTGAAGGGTGAAGCCACAAAGGCAGGCCTGAGGGCAGTGATGGACACAGAGGGAAAGGCCGATGTACCCCACCCTCTTCTCACTCAGAGGCAGTATGCACCCTGAGAAGACCCACCCCAGGCTTTGGCCCTGCTCGCCAGGGGTGCTCTGAGCCAATGTGGCACCAGTGAGCTCTGAGGGGTGGAGCAGAGAGCTGCAGGGGGGCGGGGCTCCAGCCAGCCCTGGAGACTAGAGTGTTGGTGAGAAGAACACAAGATGGGTTCCTAAAGACCATGGAGAACATATGGCTCAGAGGTCCAGCTGCTGCACCATGACCAGCATGGGTGTGGGCTGAAGGAGAAGCTCCAAAAGTCCCCAAGGCACAAGCAGGCCTCCCGTGGGCAGCAAGGCCTTCGGGAAGAAGGTGTCTGTGAGCTCAGAGCTAGGACACTGGGCTGAAAAGCAGCTGGTAAGGGAGGAGGCAGTGACCTGCACCCCCAGTTCCCATCCCAGGGTTTGGGCTTCATGCCCAAGGGCACAGGGATGCGGGAGGGGTCCACATCAGGCAGCATGGTAGGCCTTCAGGCCCGCTGAAGCTCAGACAGCCACAAAGACAGGGACAGCTGCCGAGCTGGGCCAGGGGCAGGCAGGGCCTGAGGACCCACAACAGAGGCTGGAAGAGCCGCTCTCCCCACACAAAGGCAGCTCACATGGGCGAGACGCGTCCCCAGACAGGAATGTCAACAGCTGCCGCTGTGCATCGGCAGAGCCCTAGCCTACAAGCTGCCCGTCCCCCAGACTAACTCTCCGAGGTAAGCCCAGCCCCAGGCTGGCAGCAAGACAGTCTTGCAAGGCCCCCCTGGGGGCACCTGGGGCTGTGCTGGTAAAGGCAGGGTGGGTGTGGACAAGCGGAGGGGGTGACCCTGTGCCCCAACCGCACCCAACCGCATGGCCCATGTCCACATCCCATGCCCAGGGACAGCCCACGTCCACACCACAAGCCCGGGGACAGCCCGCATCCACACTGCATGCCCGGGGACAGCCCGCATCCACACTGCATGCCCAGGGACAGCCGGCGTCCACACTGAGGACATGAGATCCCCAGAGGCAGGAGCCTAGGGCCTGGCAGAACAGATGGGCCCTCCATTCCGTGGAATCCTTGCAGGGGCCAGAAAGTCCCAGCCAGCTGCCCCGGCGGCTTGTGGGCACCGGTCAGCCCTGGACCCAGGAAGCCTGGGGCAGAAGAGGCACCCTCCTGTTCCCAAGGCCTGTGAGCTTATCATGGGCGCATGGGACCATGGGTGACCTGTTCCAAACAGCAGCGCTTCGCATACAACCCCTCGGCCCCACATGCCAGACTGTGGCGGCCATCGTCTGACCATGGGCCCATGTCTGGAGGCTGCACCTTCCAGCCTGGAGAGTGTCTCTGCCCAGCTGCCCACCCCACACCAGCACGCATGATCCCATCCAAAACAGCTGCCTCTCCGCCCCTCACCGCCTGGCCTAGGACCGGCAGGAAGACAGGCACACTGGCAGCATGCAGAGGAGCATAGCCTGGGCAGGGTGTCCACAGACAACAGCCCCTCGGCGGACAGGCAGCAGGACCCCCGTCTCCACCCCATCCAGCTGCCCTCAGCCAGTGTGGGGCCATTCCCAGGATGGCATCCCAAGCAGGTCTAAGAGGCAGCCCAGCGGCTTGGGACAGGTATTATCAAAGACCGGGTGTTACATGTCACTCATGAATGGTTGAATGCTGCATCAAGGACTAATGATGTACTCCAGGGGCTAGTGGGACAGAATGATGAAAAAGAGAAAAGATTAATAAATTTGGCTATATCAGAAGTAAAGAAAAGCCAAAGACAGAGTGATGGAGGGGGAGCCGGGAGCAGGGCTGGTATCACAGTCCTCCCTCCAGTGCCTGCGAACCTTCCTGCAAGCTCCGAGGACAGTGCTCGGATTCCTGCCGTGACTGTGCAGGCACAGCCTATCCGGACAGCATGGGGTTCCCCTCGCAGCGTGTCCCCATAAACGCAAGTTCCATCCTGGACAACTTCCTTCTGCACGTGCCCCTTCTCCCACTGCACTTGGAAACCCGCGTCTGCTGAAATGATACAGCTGCCTTCTCCTCAACGGCGGTACACCTCACTCCGTCCACGGGAGTCAGCATCAGCAGTCCAGGTGGGGCAGTGCCCAGGGGGTCCCGGCTCCACACTGCCCTGCCATGTCACCGTAGCCTCACAGCAGCTACTCTAGGCTTTGCCCTGGGCCGGTGGTTCACAACCTGCTGTATGACTGGGGCCTGCCTGTGGGCACGAGCTGACTCTGCGCTGGCCAGGGGTCCCGGAGCCCGCCCAAGGCTCTCGATCCCTAGAGGTCAAGGCTCACACCTGCCACGGGTTTTCTGCTGAGCTGGAGTGGATCTATGGCAGTCCCTCCTACCACTCTCCGGCTCTTCGGGCGGAATCCGCACCCGTGGTTGGCCCCATGTTGGTCAGTGCCAGATTCCAGGAGAGACGATGTGTCACCCCCAGAAGTGAGACCAGTCGGATGGCGGCTGGCCTTCGCACACGCGCCCGTGCCGTGATCATCTCCGATGGTCTTCAGATGCGCTGTGACCCCCCCGTGCGGTCTTCTGAGACACAGAGCTGCTTTCGTCCTCTTCTGTCCCAGGCCGTCCTGCTTGCCTTCCTGCCACAGTGAGGGCCTTGTGCGCCACAATGCAGCGTTCCAACAGCTGCCCAGGGCCCAGTGGGGCTCACTGCAGCGCCATCCAGTGAGCTTCTGGGCAGGCGGGAGCCATGTGGGACAGAAACATGGGCGCCAGTCCCGGGAGCAGGGACCCTGCCCCCTCACTCATCCCCACTGCCCAAACTCACATCTCTGCCTCCCAGACCCAGCCCAAGGGAGACACGGACGCCCTGCAGGTGCGCAAAGCACCAAAGCCAGAGCTGGGGAATGTGCCCGATTGTCATAGGACAGACCCGCTCCCATCTTGCCTGAGGGATCACATGGCATCACGTGGCATCCTATGGGTTCAGATGAGTGTTGCAGCGGGCATCCCTGTCTGACTCCTGGTCTTAAAAGGGAAGCTCTGGTCCACTCACCAACAAGCCTGAGGTTAGCTGGCTGTCTTCTGGGCCACCCCATAGCAGGTTAAAGGAGCCGCCTCTGCTTTCTGTTCGCTATGAGCTTTCCAAAACATACAAGCCAATGTCGAAGGTCATTAGATGGGGTCCCTGCCTCTGCTGGCACGGGATTTTTCCACTTTAATCTGCTAAAACAAGGAATTCCACTCCCTTGCCTTCCTGGGGCTGGACACCCACGTGCCTCAGCCGGGAGGGGCTTGGCCTTCCTCTGTGCAGCTAGCCATAACCCCAGGATGTCATGTCTAGGCCTTTCGCATCTGTGTTTGCAATTTTCTCTTCCGTGCTTGTCCTGCCGGGGGTCAGTGCCTCAGAGAGAATTCGTTTGTTAAACCGCCTAGAAGACTGGTCAGATTAGAATCACATCTCCTTAACTTCTCAGTAGAACTCGGCATGAAGCCACGCAGCCTGACCTTTTCTGGAAAAGATCTCCCTTCTGATCCGATTACTCCTCTTTCTTTTCTTTTTCCTTCTCTTTTCCAAGCAGCTTTATTGAGATATAATCCCCACGCTGTAAAATCACCCATTTAAGGTCTACAGTTCAGGGGTTTGCTATATATTCTCAGACACGTGCAAACATGGCCATGGCCGATTTTAGGACATTTCATGGTCTCAAAATGACACGCACCCCTTTAGCTCCCGGTCCCAGCCCCTGGTCAGCACTAATCCACCTTGTCTCTGAGGTCTGCCTGCCCGGCACATTCCACACCCAGGGGACCAGACGGAGTGTGGTCTTCTGTGACAGTGCCCCCACGCCGAGAACACCCTGTTTTTGGAGAGCACCGTCTGCTGCATGGGGGTGCCTCACTCCCTTGAGCACCAGCTGCTACCCCAGTGCACGGGCGCACCGTGTGCCGCTCAGCCATGCTCCAGGCCTGCCCTGAAGTTGTCCACACACCTCTGTGCAGGCGCGTCTGCAGCTCCCACGGGCAATCGCCCCATCCAGCTCGTCAGGTCTGCCCACGCAGGAACCCCTTCGTCTCTAACGCACAGGGGTTGTTTCCTCACTTCTGCGTCCTTCCTTCTGCTTTCTCTGGGTTTAGCTCCCTGCTCTTTGCCTCAGTCTGTGACCTACAGTTGCTGCGGGCTTCCAGGCTCCTCTGCACTTCTCAAATATGCCTTTCCTCAAATTCCTCAAATACGCTCCTACGGCACCTGCCTCAGAACCAGATCACTGTGTGGAGCCCAGGGCACAGCCCAGGGGTCACCGTGCAGAGTCCGGGTCAGAGTCCAGGTCACAGCTCAGGTCACCGTGCAGATCCGGGGTCAGAGCCCAGGGGTTACCATGCAGAGCCCAGGCCACAGCACAGGAGTCACCGTGCGGAGCCCAGGTCACAGCACAGGGGTCACCATGCAGAGCCCGGGTCACAGCTCATGTCACCATGCAGAGCCCAGGTCACAGCTCAAGTCACTGTGCAGACCCAGGGTCAGAGCCCAGGTCACAGCCCAATAGTCACCATGCAGAGCGTGGGTCACAGCTCAGGTCGCCGTGCAGACCTCAGGTCACCATACAGAGCTCAGGTCACAGCCCAGGGGTCACCATGCAGAGCCCGGGTCACAGCTCAGGTCACTGTGCAGAACCCGGGTCATGGTCAGGTCACCGTGCAGACCCCAGGTCACAGTCAGGTTGCCGTGCAGAGCCTGGGTCATGGTCAGGTCACGTGCAGAGCCCAGGTCACAGACCAGGTCGTCGTGCAGAGCCTGGGTCACAGTCAGGTCATGGTGCAGAGCCCGGGTCACAGTCAGTTCACTGTGGAGACCCCGGTCACAGTCAGGTCACGTGCAGAGCCCAGGTCACAGTCAGGTGGCCGTGCAGGGCCTGGATCATGGTGCATCTTTCTGCATCTTTTCTCTAGCTTTTCTCTCTGCCTTCCGGTCCAGTGAGTTGGTGTGCTGTGTCTCCATCCTCCTGCATTCTCTATGCTGATGTCTTATCTGTGTCTCCTGGACCCAGTGATCAGACCTACGACCCCACTGCAACCCCGATGCACACAGCCACACAGGTGGCTGTGTCTTCCACTATCTGCTGGGCCTGCCTGCTCTGTTTCCGTCCCTCCTGTCCTGCCTCATGTTGGGTTGTTTCTTGCTATCCCATCTCTCTCTGCCCCATAGTCTGAAGTTGCACGTTTCCACAACCTCCACGGCTGCCTCACAGGAACACGTCTGGGAGGCGTCCCCTGTAGGTCCCCAGCCAGCCACGCTGTAGCCCATGGCCAGGCTGCCCCGTCCTGAGAGATCACCTGTGTGTGTTTGCCCAGCCTCTGCTCCTACAGTGCTTTGTTTCAGGCATCTCACAGGTCTGGTTCTGGATGTTCTGGTATGATTTCTGTGTTTTCTGCTCGGGGCTCCTCAGGGCCTCCCAAATCCTGTAGGTGCCGCTGATCAATTCTGAGATTTGCAGAAAACGCTCAGCTCAGCCATTGTCTTCAGATGGGAGCCCTGCCCGTGCGTCCCCAAGTCTGGCCTCTAGCCTCCGTGGAGGTGTGCGGGCACCCCACGGGCCATGCTCGGGGCCACCCTCTGCTGCCCCATCTTCAACCTCGCTCGTGCTCTTCAGCTCTTTCTAATCTGCTTTCAAACGGACCGGCAACTCACTCGTTGCCGCAGTGCCACTCGGTTTTTCCAAACCTGCTGGGTCAGTTTTGCGGCCTCTCACTCCTTGCAGAAATTGCAGGCTTACCTCAACTCCAGCAAGAGCAGCACAGCAAGAACCTGCATTTGGCCTGTGACAGTCAGCTTGCAGGTGTGCGGCTGTTCCTGCTGAGGCCCACAGGGGCATCTCCATGCTTGCCCACCCACCCATGACCCCTAAATCGGGCTGGTCACTGAATGCAAGAGGCAGAAGAGAAGGCCCCCAAATTCATGCCCTCTGGGAGTGTGGAACGCACCCTGTTTGTGGGTGTCGTTAAGGTAAGGATCCTGGGCACAGGCACCCCAGACTAGGTTCTGTGACCAGCCCGCAGCACCTCCGAGGAGACCCCACCCCGCTCTCCCTGGGAGTGAAAAGAACCCAGGCAGGAGAGGCACAGCCACGTCGAGGAACCCGTGTCCCTCCATGGGCCAGGCCAGAGACAGTCATGTGTGGCGGCCTGGGGATGGAGACGTCTTTGTCCTCAGGCCCAGATGGCCCAGGCCCCAGAGCTCTTGCTCCTTCCCGCTCTGCAGCAGGGACAGATTCCAGCAGCCCTTCCTCCTGCCAACAGACCCGGCCACCCCAAGGGCCATCCTGCCCACAAAGCCAGCTCCCTGGGCTGGGCGGAGGGAGTCGAGGCCGGAGTTCCAGAAGCCACAGTGCCCTGCCAAGGAAACCTCAGCCCCACCAGACGGCATTTAATTTCTGTGTGAATCTAATTCAAAACAAATTCCAGTGCAGAGAATCTGGTTGTGAGATTAACCCTCCATCCACCCGAGTGCTGGCCGATCTCCCTGCCAAGCATGCAGGACACGGGGCTGCAGACACCACCAGAGGCTGGGCCCTCTCTGTGGGCTCCACAGTCAGCCGGGGCCCAGACACACCGAGGAGGAAGCAGGGGCCACGGGCCATGGCGAGCAAGGCAGGAGGGTGGCCCCGTGGCAATAACGGGCCAAGCACCCCTGTGTCTCTGACAGCTGTCACCTCCGTCAGCTGGGAGAGCACCGGGCCCCGACATTCCAGGGCACCCCTCCCTGCTCTCTCACGGACGGGCTGTGTCCATGCAGCTGTAGCAAACCTGCAAATTGAGTGTTTCTGGGGAGCTCCTGGCTCAGGCTGGGCCAGCTCGGGGGTCAGCCGGCGGACACAGGACTCAGCCACACCCAGCAACATTCAACGCACAAGGCCTGATGTCTGTGAGTCCAACCCCAAACCCAGCAAAGCCCTGGAACCCAGACCCAGCAAACCTCCCGGGACCCCAGGGCCAGCAAACCCCCTGGGATCCCAGGCCCTGGAGGCTGCTGGCCAATAGGCCTCTTTCTGGAGCAGGGGGTGGGATGTCGTGGGCACCCAGGGGGGCTGAAGGGGACCCCAGATTCACGGACGGCGAAGGGGAGAAGACGGGGAGCTGTGGCCTCACAGAGGAACAGGAGCAGTGGGTTGCATGGCCCCGGGCCTCCCCCACAGCACAGGTCCCCGTGAGTTGTCACGGGGAGGGACAAGCAGGACGAGGGCAGGCGGGAGCTGGAAAAGCCGCCAGGAGTGTCCCCCCATGACCGCCTCCCGCACACCCAGCTTGGACAGGGATGCCAGGACAGACACTGGGTCAGCTCAGATGGACGTCCCGCCCCCGGGCTGGCCTGGGGCGGCCGCAGCGACTCTCTCTGTCCAGGAGGCAGCTGGCTCTGACGGGCTCTGATCTGGGAGCCCCCGCAGCCTCTCGTCCTGGGCCAGACCACTTCCCTGGCTGCATCTACCTCAGGTATCGCTAAGAAAAACAAACGCAGCTTGAGGCTTGCCGTTTTCCATTCCCTCGTCCGGCTGCTAGTCCCGAGGAGCCGGGCCTGCCAGCTGGGCGGCCGGGTTTCCTCCTGCGGCCAGGGGCGCCAGGCCAGCCAGGAACCTCGCTGGGAGGGGCAGGGGAGAACGGCGGGCCGGGCCCATGGGTCACGGAGTCGGGCGGCCAGCACACCACCCAGGTCGGCGCTGCCATCCCTGGGAGGCCCCTGCCCAGCCCGCCTGGGGAGGCCCCCGCAGGAAGACACTGCTGCTTGCACCCAGCCGGGGCCATAGGCCCCCAACTTCTGCACCCATACCAGGGGTCCCCCAAGCCATCCACCCATATCCCTGGCCTGGGAGCTCCAGAGGGGTCCTCTACCCTTCAACACACGCCCTCAAAACCCCCATCTGACAGGCCAGATGGCGGGGTGGGGCGGGTGCAGCTGGGCAAGTCAGGGCCTGGGGTGGGGAGGGGGCTAGCCAGCCCGGCGAAGGAGCCAGCAGACCCCACACAGGGCTCCTGAGTCCAGAGTGAGGGAGCAGAGGAGCAACAGGATCCCCCATGGGCCTCAGACACACCAGCCCAGGGCTGCTTGGAGGAGAGCTCTGGGCTCACTAGAGGTAGATGGCAGGTAGGCCACAGCTGGCTTTCTGGAGGAGGGGACAGCTGGGACCGACCCTGGACCGGGGGGAGGCTGACAGCCCACCAGAGGCATGCTGGTAACCAGGGGTCCAGCCTCGCTCACGTACCAGACAACCAGGCCTCCCAGAAACCCAGTCGCCCTGCTGAGCCAGGCAGGGCCCTACAAGGGCACCCGCGCTGCCCACTGGGACAATGCACAAAGGGAGCCCGTGCCCTCCAGGATTAAGTGGGCCTGGTGCTGGCCCTGCTGACAGGTGTCATGTTTCTGCAGCCAGGAAAACCAAGCCAGGCCCCTTATCGGCTCATCGCAGTCCCACGGGAGGAATCGCGTGCGTGCATTCTTTTCCAGGAGAAAAGCTACCCACACACTTCTCCTTTTGTCCTCTACATGGGGGGGCCCCCTGGGGCAGTCAGCAAGCGGCGCCCTGGGCCAGGGCCACCCTGGGAGCCCAGACAGGGTCCTACCGGTGCTCTGGGCTCTGGAGTTGGGTCCCGGCCACAATGGCAAGGACGGGGGCGAGATTAGGCCAGCTGTCCCCCCGTCCAGACAGCTGCCGGCTGTGGTAGGACATCTGCTCCCACAGCTGAAGGGGGCCAGGTGGCCGTGGCTTCCTCCTCACCTCAGGCTCTCCATGAAGCCTCGGGAGGCCTCCAGCCCAGGGGCCTGGTCTAGGCTGCGGCCGAGCACCTGCCCCTACTTGCCTCTGTGCTGGGGGGGCGGGGCACGAGCCAGGAGGACAGGGAGGAGGGACAGACTCTACCAAGCAGATAGCCGGGCACATCTCCATCCTTGCCCACCTGTTCTCTCCAAGTGCCTCCCCACGTCTGTCAGGCCCCGGGGTCCAGGCCTCTCCATGCTCTCCCTCACATCCCCCCTTGCACCACTCTGAGGGCTCCCCACAGGGCCACTCTCCCTGCTGGCCACCCAGCTGCCCTGGACACTGCGGAGAAGGAGAAGGCCCTTGCCTGGACCTGCCCTCCCCCGCACTCCCCCTCAGCTCCTGCTGCAGGCCCACACTCCCCAGAGCCCCAGGAGCTCTCCACAGCGTCCCCAGCAAACACTGGACCTGAGGCCTCACAGGGCTGTTCCCAGCAGCACGTGTGTGCTGAGGACAGCATCTGCCCAGACTGCTAAGGCTCCCTCAGCTCACCGTTCTACCACCCACCAGAGGGTCCCCGGGGACACCTTCCTGTCTGCTGGAGCCTCCCCAGCCCCACTACAAGAGGATGACCTCCCTCACTGGGGAGCCTGAGCCCCCAGCCCCCCACAGGCCAACCATGCCCAAGCCGGCTTGCCTCCTCCAGCCCTGGAGCCCCTCCTCCCTTCCCCTCCAGGGACCAGCGGGCACCCCTCCTCTCCAGGCCACACAGGACGTGCAGCCAGGCCCCAGGCTTATACAGCGGGCGCCACACACCCCGGCACTGACCCCACATGCACAGCCACCCCCATCAGACAGCAGTGCCCAAGGGCAGGGCCAGGGACGCCTCCTGTGCAAGTGCCCAGAGCCCCTGACCAGGCCTCCAGACGGGGCTCCAGCAAACAGACAGCCTCCTGCGCCACACAGTCATGCTGGGGCCCAAGGCGGAGGACGACCCTCTGGGAAGGCTCACACGAGTCGCCTGTGCACACAGGCCTGGGTGACACACTGCCGGCTTGCGGTCAGCCTGTCTGCTGTCTGAGAACAGATCCACATAAATAAGGAGCTCTTACAAATCCGCACAAAGACCCACAACCCAGCCAAAAGCTGGACCCAGAAATGGAGCAGAGATTT
Source organism: Meles meles (assembly GCF_922984935.1). Lineage (NCBI taxonomy): Eukaryota > Metazoa > Chordata > Mammalia > Carnivora > Mustelidae > Meles > Meles meles. The sequence continues at coordinate 4,020,902 of NC_060068.1, forward strand.
CTGCAGAGAAGAGCTACAGATGAACGATGACGTCGCCAGTCAGCAGGGAAGGGAAAACCCATCAGGGAAGGGCACAGTGAGATGCCACCCCACGCCCGCAGAACGGCTAGAATGAAAAGCAAAACCAAACCCAAAGCCAGAGACAGCGAGAGCTGGCGACTTTGTAGAGAAACTGGACCGCTGCTGCAGGGCTGGCGGGCGTGCGCGACGGCAGCCAAACCGTGTCCTGGGTTCACAGGTCACCACGGGACCCAGAATTCCACCTCTGGGGATCACCACACAGGAAAGCGTGTCCACCAATGCTCATGGCAGCATGACAAGGGCCCGACGGTGGAACGCAGCCAGGCATCCGTCAACAGAGGCCCGAAAGAAAGAGATGGTTTTGCGCCCACACAGTCAGACATCACCTGGGCACGAAGGGAAAGGCACACAGGTGCACGATGCGTGGACGGGTGCTGGCTGACACGAGCCAGCCATGAAGGCCCCATGCTGTAGGACTCCGCTTATGCATCATGTCCAGAACAGGCAAACCCACAGAGACAGAAAGTGGCTTAGCGGTGGCTGGGGGCGGGGCGGGGGGGCAGGATGTGAGGTTTCTGGGATGGTGGAACACTCTGGAATGAGATAGTGGTGCTGGCCACACCCCTTGCAGACAGACCAGAAACCACAGAACTGCCTTCCCCTAACAGGGTGTGCTGACAGGATAGTTCTGTTTCAGTCACAGACAGAACGGGGGCCTGGAGCACCAGAGCTGCTTTCAGACTCGCTCTGAGCGCCCCCAACCCTGCACACGGACGTCCGGCCTGGCTGGGGGAGGCCCTCCGGGGCCACACCTGCTGCAGCCTCCTCTAGACAGACCTCTTCCCCAAGCCAGCCCGCAAAGTTCCCATAGAAGGTGGGGTGCTGGGACCGGTCCCAAGAAAGGGTCTCAGGGTTCATGATAGGCTTTCCTAGTTCTCCGGCAGTGACGTTGGAAGACTGAGGCCTCCGCCCCCTCATCCCCATCCCCGCCGGCAGCCCCTGGAGGCAAGTGTAGCGGCTTGGGTGCCTCTGCTGGGGCTGGCTTGGCATACGTGGGGTCTCTAAGCAAAGGGCCCTGTGGGACCCACTCTGAGGGACCCATCCCCTGCCTCCATGCTTGGGCGAGTTGCAGGGCACCTCTCCCTGGGTTCAGGGACCCCATTCCTGAGCAGACATTCAGCCTCCACAGACACCCCTCCCTCCCTTGGCTGCTTTTGCTCCCCTCTAATACCAGAGGCAGGGCCGGGTACAGGCCAAGCTTTCAGCCCACCCAGGTCCACAGGGCATGGGGAGGTGGGGGCCTGAGTCTGTTTCCCAAACTCGCCAGACCTCGGGCCAGCCCCTTGCTGCGGGAAGCCAGGCAAACCCTCCTTCCAGGAGGGCATCAGGCCAAGCTGTCTAGGCCCCTGGAGAACCAGATGGAAATGCCACCTGCTAATCACACCGCCAAGAAGCAGGGCCAGGCCCCGGAGGAAGAGGGAAGAGCCCCTTCCCCATGGCCAGGCAGCGGCCTGGAGGGTCTTGCCCAGTGGCCAGAGGCTGAGAGGGCAACAGGAGCAGGGCGGCTTGAGTTGCAGCCTCTTCGAGGGGGCAGGGAGGGCTCCCACCGCCCACGTGACACCGCCCCCCCCCAGCCCAGGCCAGCCTCTCTCAGTTTCTGGGTTGTAACAGGAGCTGCTCGGCCTGCTGGGGAGCCTCCGTGCCAGGCAGAGCTTTCGGAGAGGGGGAAGGGAGAAGGAGGGCCTGAATCCCAACTCCCAGCTCCTTCCTCCTGCTCCTTCTGCACTCCAGGTTGGGAGGGAAGCCCCCAGTCCCAGCCCTGCCCTGCCCTGCCCTGCCCACCTTGGGCCATCTCCTTCCCCCAGCCCTCCAGCTCCTGCCACTTTGCTAGACCAGGAGGAAGGGCCCCAGACCTTCCACACCAGACCGGTTCTGAGCACATCTTGCCCCCTCCTCTATTTCTGGGTCTGGTTCCACCTTGGGGATCCCCTCCCAAGGCGCTTGCTGGGTCAGGACCCCTCCAGCACCGGGTTCCTGCCCTTCTCCACCTGGCCAGCTGGCACCAGGCCTGCCCCTGCTCCAGGACCTCTGTCCATCACACGGATCCCAGCTCCCCTGCCGGGTGCCGGCAGTGCACTGGTCCCTGGGACAGCAGGTCTGCCTCCTGTGCTCTGCACAGCACAGCCTTTGGGGCCAAAGTGCTGGGCCAGAGAGCTGGCCAGAGGGGTCACAGGGGCACCGAGCCCTCCCTGCATTCCCCTGCACGCCCACTAGTTGCAGGGCATACCTCAACGACTTCCCCAGAGGGGCAAAGCCCCTGTGCTGCCCGAGGTGAGGGTAGGGGTGGGGTGTTGGGAGCCAGGACACACGACCCCTACCTCCCCTCTGTGGGCTGGCAGCAGGCAGACCCACAGAGCAGACAAGCCAGGGTGTGTCTGAGGCTTGGTGAGCAGACCCGAGGCTGGGCCGGCAGAGCGGGAAGGCGCAGCTGGCTGACAGGCTGCCGTGACTCACTGTGGACCTGCGGCCAGACGGCCATCCTCTGACCCTCCCTCTGCCCGCGAGGGCGAGGCAAAGCCTGCACAGATGGCGTGCAGGGGCGTGCCAGCCTCCGCACAGCCCAGGCCCCAGGCAGGGCTGGGCCCACAGCAGGAGCCAGGAGAGGGCTGCCGGGTGGGGTCTCCAGGGGAAGGAGACACGGAGCTGACCCTGGAAGACGACCCAGGAGAAAGGAACAGAAGGAGAAAGGGGGGAAAGAAAAACACAAAGGGAAAGTTTCCCATGAAAATATTTTATTTTCTTTGAGAACAGGATACACCTGCAGGGCTCCTCGCCCAGTGGCCTCTCCCCGCCCTGGCTGTGGCATATTTCTGGACCAACGGGGCCCTCTGCCGGCCAGCCGCTGCGCGACGGCGCCGGGGCCAGGGGCGAGGGAACAGGTGACGGGCAGAGGGCCGCGGCCAGGAGCGGCCCCGGGGAGCCCAGGGCAGGGGCCAGGGCTTGGGGCTGGGCCTCGGCTCCCGGGGCGGCGCCTGGGCGGCGGGAGCGGAGGCTGAGGGGCCTAGAGGGCTGTCCGCGCCGGGCCAGCCCGGACCTCGGGGTGCCCATCTGCGTGACACAGCCAGAGAGGGTCCCCCAAGGGCTCTGGGCTAGACATCCCAGACCTAGGAGACAGGAACGAGGAAGGCCAGAAAAGAACGGCGGGGAGCGACGCGCCGAAACTACGCAAACTGCTGCTGCGCAGAGCGGAGAGCGCGCGGGGCAGCGACCCCTGAGACCGCGGGGGACCGCGTTCACAGCCCCCGCTGGGCCCTGCGCTCTAGGCCGGGTCCCACAGAAGCGCTCCCGCGGGCCGGGCCCAGAGCTGGCATAAGAAGCAAAGCGCAAGAAAAATAAATTCCTCCAGCTTGGGTCCCCCTTTGGGGCTCAGTGCAAGGAACATCTGGATTTTGTACGTATTTTTTTGTTGTTGTTAAATTAACTTCTCGAGGAGAGAAAGGAGGGGTAAGCTGCAAGGGTGGGTAGGGGCGGGGGGAGGCTCCAGTCGTTCCCCCAGAACTCGGCGGCCTAACAGAGCGCCCGGACCAGACTTAGTCCCCGAGCTCCAGGGAGCCCCGCTCACGGGCGCGTCGCGGCGACGACGACTCCGGGGTCACGGAGGACCACGGCCCCGTGCCAGCCCGTCGGGGGCGCCGGCCCCTCTCCCGACGCAGCGCCGCGAGGACACTGACCCGTGGACCGAGCGACGCGCATGCCGCCAACAGCGCCCGGCACCCCGCGGCCCGCGCACCTGGGCCGCCCGCCCCGCGCCCCTTCTCCGCGCCGCCCGCCCGCCCGCCCGCCCGCCGGGCCGCCGAGGCACCTACCCGAAGTAGGCGGCCGAGGGGCGCAGCGCGGCGAGCAGCAGCGTCAGCGCGAAGGCCGCGGCCAGCCAGCGCGCCAGCAGGGGCCCATCCAGCATCTTGCCGCGCCTCGGCGGCTGACCATCGCGCTCCCGGCCCTGCGCAGGGTGCCCCGCGGCCGCCGCCCTCTTATAGCGCCCGGAGCGCCGGGCCGGGGGCGGGGCGCGGGCCAGCTGAGCCCGGCCCGCCCGCGCCCAAGGAGGGGTCACGCCGGCGCCGGGGGCGGGCCGAAACCCGAGCCGAGCGCGCCGCCCCGCCGCGCCGCCGCCCGGCCCTTCGGGTGTCTGGGCGCGCCCCGCGCGTGGAGGCGGGGCGCGTGGAGGGCGGGAGGAGTGGGGAGTAGGGGGAGTAGGGGCGGGGCTGGAGCGGAGCGCTGGCCCTGAGCCGGGGCGGCCGGGGTGGGAGGGACGCGGGGCGGCCACGGGGGCGGGGCTGGAGGCGGGCTGGGGGCTCGCGGAGGGCTGGGGCGGAGCCGGGGCGGAGCGTTGGCTCTCAGCGGCCTGCGGGGTTCGGGGGACCCGGGGCGGCCGCGGGGGCGGAGCCGGGGGGGGGGCGTCCGTGGGGCCCGGGGGCGGGGCCGGGGCGGAGCTGGAGGCCCGGACGAGCGGAGGTGAGCCCTGGAGGACCCAGGGTCAGCGCTCAGCGGAAGCGCGCTGGCCCGCTCCACTGGGAGTTGGCGTGGACAGGGAGACCCCGAAACAGGTGATACCCGCGCTCTTAGCGAAGCCAGATTGCTCGGGAAGCCGGCCGGAGGGCCACTACTTCCCGGGACTGAGGCGACCTGGCCACCGGAGGGCAAAGGCTGATTCGCTTGACCTTTTGGGACCTCTGTCTCCCCATCCTTATTAAATCGAGGGAGGTGAGGTACAGGCTGAGGTCACTGCCAGCGCCGACGCTCGAGCGACCCCCGTTCTCGGGGCCTCTGCACAGGGGCGACTGGGAGAAGCGGGCTCGGGGGACCAAAGGGGCCTGGCGTGGCCAGAGGCGGGAGGAGCAGCGGGGGACGCGGAGGAGGGAAGGCACAGAACCGCTGCTGAAACAAGATGGTGTCAGAGAACCCAAAATCGAATGAAACAGACACACGATTGGGTTCGAGGAGAACCAGCTAAAAGGCCCCTGGGTCAGCTCCAGGGCGCAGGCTGAGTTGTAGGGTCCCACGAAGGGCCAGCCTCCAGGTAACATCGAAGACCCCTCGGACTAGCCAGGCCTTGAGCCTCAAGGGAGACCCCAGCTCCCCACCAGCTTGTCTGAACCCGGAGGAGCCCTGGATCTGGGGTACAGTGGCCCTCGATCTGAGGCAGGCTGGTGGGCTCTGAGGATTTACACTCAGTGACCTGTCTTGGACCGGTGCTAGAAGATGTACCTCACGGTCGCCCCTGGGAGCTCCGGGGCGCCTGCGTCTCCAGGAAGGCCGCCCAAGTGAGCACTCCCGGTCTTGGCGCGGGGGCTCCTGGCGCATGAGTGAGTGAGGGGTGGGTGGGGAGCAGACGGGGCGGGACAAATCACGTCCTCGCAGGGACTCAGTTTCCCTATCTGAGAGCCAAATCGCGTCAAGGAGCTGTGGCCTTTTCTAAGTTGTGATGTCATGTTGTGGAAGCACCCACCCATGATTAGCCCTCTCCGTGGGTGTGACTGGCCTCACGTCATTCCCCTCTTCCCGGACCCCTCCTACGGGAGGGGGCTCTCTGCGCTGCCCTCATCTGCTCACACCCTGCGCTGCCAGCTCACCGGTGGGGCTGGCTCCACACGGAGAAGGCTGACCAAAGACAGCCCCAGCCCACCCAGGCTGCAGGGCACCGGGGCGGAGAGGGGGGCGGGAGGCGGCCCCCTTTCCCGCCCCCCACGGCTATGGCCTTGCGCAGCCTGCGGGGCCTCCCCCTGAAGCCTGCCTCCCACACCCGGGAAGTGCTAGGTGCCGGGTGGGGGGGTCACAGAGTGATGACATGTTTAAAAGCACGAGATTGCGTCCAAGAAAAATGAAGTGTGAGATTGTAAACGTGTGTCTGGAAGGCGTTGCAGGCATTACCGAGCTCTTCCACGGGGAGCGGAAGGTTCTCCCGTTGGCCGCCCAGTGAGTCCCCCCGAAGGAGGCAAGGAGGCGGGTGGAGGTCCCAGCAGCCTGGACCTGCAGCAGCGGGCTGCCGCGGGGAGAGGGAGGAGGACAGGGTCAGCGCCGGCTGTGAGCTCCGGAAGGGGAAGGCCGTCTGGGGTCTGGAAGGAGCCCAAGCCAGTCCTGTGCCAACCCACCTAGCCCGGCTGAAGCCCCCACTAAGCCGCCCCAGATATCAACAGGGCTGGGGTTCCGAGAGACCCTTCCAGCGCCCAGAGCAAGCGGGGGCACTAGGTTTTGCCCTCTGGGAAGTGGGAGGGTCCAGTGCCCAGTAACTCAGAGTCTGGGCAGTGCCTGCCCCCACGCCCTGCACCTTGGGGAGACACCCCACCCCAGCTAGACCTTGGAGGCAGGCTCCCCGTCCCAGTCTCAAGCTTCACACCTCTGCCTACATGCCCACTTCCCCAGTGACTGATGGGCCTTCGCAGACTTGCTCTGGGCCCTCCGAGCTCCCCAGTGGGCACCGGCGCCCCTGCCTCCACCCATACCCAGCCCCACCCACCTTAGCAGACCCTGTAGGCCTGCAACACCTGCAACACCTGCCCTGGCTGGTCCCAGATAGGCCAACCACGCTGTGTGGAACAGCTGCCAACAGACCAGCATCAGCTCCGTTGACCCTGGAGGGTAAACTGAGGCCCAGAAAACCACCATAAAGGTTAGGGGCACAAATTACCCAGCAGGTAATCTCATGGGCCTCAGTACAGCGTGAGGAGGGAATGCTGTCCAGGGAGGGCAGGCGCATCTCGTCAGCATTCTTGGCCATGGCCGATGGCCTCTGGCCAATGACAAAGTAGCCCCACATCTCTTGCAGAATACTGGGCTTGGGGCTTCTCTGGCTGAAAACCCCTTGTCCCCCATCACAGCCACCTAGGCCTGCCTGGGCACAGATCAGCTTGCCAGGGCAGGATATGCAGAGCCAGCAGCAGGACAAGCTTCCTCCACTGGCCCAGAGGCTGCAGCTGCCCTGTGTCCTTGAAGGAGATGGAGGAATGGTCTAGACCCGACTGGATGGTCTCTTCCCTGCACACATCCCTAACACAGGTCAGGATTGGGAAACACAGTGGTGCTGTCCATGAGGGGAAGGGGCCCAGGCCCAAGAGGGCTGTGTCCATGCCAGAGGAAGACTTGTGCTCCAAAAGGAAGCCTACCTTGGGAAGGGAAAATCAAAGGCAATGGGCCTCAGTGCTCATTGGATCCCACTGCTTTCACAAACATCTAGCTTCATGGGGAGCCCAGCCCCAGGAACTGCTGGAATCCTACACAGCCACGGACCCTGAGCTGGTCCCCAGCCATGCAGAGGGGACTGGCCAGAACTCATAGAGTAGCAGACGCCTGCAAAGTCAGGGTCCCGCCAGGACTGGGCAGGGCAGGTTGGGCAAGGACAGGCCAACTCGACATCTCCAAGGCCCCATCCGGATGCGGTGGCAGAGGCTCATGAGTCTGTGCTCGAAAGCCTTATCCCCTCCTCCCTAGGAGATGAGAGACAGAGCCATGGAGGGGACAGAGAACAGCAGGAAGCCTGCTTGCCCAGCTGCTACCTGGCCAATCTTTACCCCCCTGTGAGCCTCAGTTTCCCGGTCAACAGCAACGAGGGTGGAGATCTGGGAGACTCTGGGAAGGCCAGCGTGGGGAGGGATTGCCAGCCACTGCCTGGACTGGGAGGGGGTACAGTTCTCCGGGTGGTCTGGAAGAAGCCAGCAAGCAGCTGCTTATCAGGAAACATTGCCTAATTGGGAAGGTTTATGGGGCCAAGCAGGGGGTCTCCCTGGGGGAGATGGTGAAAGCCACTCATGAGTCATTTGAAACTAAGCTGGACAAAGAGCTCAAGGAGAAATGATCCCACCCAGCCTGCTAGCCGTGGGCAGAATGAGCTCATGGGCTATGGGGCACGTGTATGTGTGCTCATGTTCGTGTGTGTGTGTGTGTGTGTGTGTGTGTGTTCACACTCATGAGAGAGAGAGAGGAAGGAAGAGAAAGCTGGTGCTCTCACAGCTGGGACTGGGAAGCTGAGCCCAGTGGAGCCTCTACAACAGCCCATCCCTACGTGGCCAGGCTGCCCCCTGCAGATCAGCTGGCCCAGTGTCCCAGCCAGTGCCCAGTCCGCTCTCCCAGACAGTGCCTAATCCAACATCTCAAGTAAGCATCCTGATCCAGCAAGATAGCCAGTGCCCAGTCCACCATCCCAGCCGGCATCCTGGCCAGTGCACACACCCTCTAGGCAGTGCCCAGCACAGCACCTGTCCTCAGACAGATGCCAGTGGACATGGAGCTTTTTCCTCACAGTAGGACACAATCTGTTCACACCACCTTGCCACCTGTGAGAGGTGTATTGAGAAACTTGGGTGCATAATAAACATTTCTTAACATGTTTCAAGGTTTTAAAATTTGTTAAGAGAAAACTGAAGGTTCACATATAATTGTAAGAAACAATGAAGGTGATTCTTGTATTCTTCATTTGGATACTCCTGGTGGAGAAACTGTTGCAAAGCTCTAGGACAATATGACACCAGAAAACTGTCACTGACACAGTCCAGCGACCATGGTGCGTGCCCTCATCACGTGCTGTGTTCAGTCCACCCATCACTTTCAGTACAGGAATGCTACACGCATAGAAGCGTACAGCGTGTGACCTTTGAGGACTGAGCCAGAATTCAGTGGATTGACTGGGTGGAGCCATCCAATCAATCCACCCAGCATTGAGGGATTCCCTGGAGATCCATCCAGGTTGTACATTCCTTCCTTTCTATGCTGCGTGAGATTCCACTCTACAGATGAACCACGGTCTGTGAAGCACACACCCATTGAAGGACACCTGGGCTGCATCCAGTTTCTGACTATTATGAGTAAAAACTGCTGTAAACATTCTTGGAAAGGTTTCATGTGAACAAAAGTTTTATTTCTCTGGGATGCATGCCCAGGAGAGCCACAGCTAGGTCATATGGTGGTTGCATGTTTGGTTTTGTAAGAAACTGCCAAACTGTTTTCCAGAGTGACTACACCATTGTACACTCCCACCAGCACCATATACGAGATCTAGTTTCTCCACATCCCTGCCAATATTTGGGATTGTCACTGTTTTTTTTTTTTTTTATTCTAGATGTTTTTATAAGCATGTGGTTGTGTCTCATTGTGGTTTTAATTTGCATTTCCCCAATGGCTAATGATGTTGAACATTAATGATTTTTATTTGCCATCTATATCTCCTCTTTGGTGAAAGATCTGTTCATCTTTTGCCCATTTTCTAATTGGATTGGCTCTTTTGACGTTGAGGCTTGAAAGCTCTTAATCTATCGTAGGCATGATTGTTTTGTCAGATGCCTGGTTTGCAAACGTAACATCCCAGGGTCTGTAGTGTACCTTCACGGACACGACAGCACCTTCATTTCTTCAGGTAGATAACAAGCGTTAACACTGGGAGACTATTTTTTCCACTTCATTCTTCTTTTTCAAGATTTTTTGGGGTAGTTTAGGATCTGCACCTTTCTGTATAAATTTTAGAATAGGCTTGTCTGTGCCTTGGTGGGCAGAGAAACCTCACTAAGATTTTATAGGGATTACATTAAACCTATAGACCAATTTGGGGAGAACTGTAATCTTTGCTATGTTGAGTCTTTCAACTCATGAACATGAACATGTCTCTATTGAGCTTTTCTTTGAATTCTTTTATCATTGTTTTGTAATTTCAGCACACAGATCTCATACTTTGTTAAGTTAGTCAATGAGCATTTCTTTCCTTGGAGTGATTAACATCATATTTCCTTTTTTTAAAGATTTTATTTATTTACTTGAGAGAGAGCACGAGCAGTGGAGAGAGGCAGAGGAAGAGGGAAATGCAGGTTCCCTGATATGGGGCTCAATCCCAGGACCCCTATATCATGATCTGAGCCAAAGGCAGATGCTTAACCTACTGAGCCACCCAGACACCCCTAAAATCATATTTGACTATCCATATGTTCGTTGTAAATATACAGACTTGAGATTGATTTGGTATGTTGCTCTTGTAACCTGCAACCCTGCAAAGCTCACTCAGTTCTAGAAGGTTTTTGAGGGTTTTTTTTAAATTCATTGGAATGTCCTATGTAGATAATCGTGTCATATGTCAATATTCTTTTTCCGTCTCACTACACTGACAGAATTTCCAGTTCTATGTTGAGTAAGAGACCAGATATCCTTGCCATGTACTCCATCTTAGGGGGAAATCTTTTGTTTTTCACCATTAAATATGTTGTCAGAAGGGTTTGATTTGTGTTCTTTTTTTAATGGTCTATATCAGTAGAAGAAGTTCTCCTGAATGCCTAGTTTTCTGAGCATTTTTGTCAGGAATGAGTGTTGGATTTTTTCAAGTGCTTCTTCTTCATCAATCAATGTAATCATATAATTTTTCTCTCTTGGCTTGTGGATGTGATGGATTACAGTGGTTGGTTTTCAAATGTGGACCCAGACTCACACATCTGAAGTGAATCCCTCTTGGTACAGTATGCAATTCTTTTTACACATTGCTAAATTCAATTTGCCAATATTTTGCTGAGAATTTTTCTTCTAAGTTCATAAGGAAATTAGTCTGCCAGTTTCTCTCTCTCACTCTCTCCCTCCCTGTACTGTCTTTGTCTGGTTTTGGCATCAGGAGGTTATGCTAGCTTCCTAACATGAGTTGGAGTTATTTCCATCTCTTACTTCCTAGAAGAAATTGTATAAAATTGGGGTTATTTTATCCTTAAATGTTTGATAGAAGTCTTTGGTGAATCCACTGGGCTTGGAGATTTCTTTTTTTAAGAGCTTTTTATGTACACAAGTTTTTAAAATAGTTATAAGACTATCCAGGTGGTTCCTTTCATCCTGGTTGAGTTTCAGTAATCTATAGTTTGAAAGGAAGTGGTCTGTTGCTTCTAACTTGTTGAATTTTTGAGCATAAAGTTGTTCATAGCATTAGCTCATGGTCATTGTGATGTCCTGGGATCTGTTGTGATGCCTCCTATTTCATACTGATTTGGTGGCTTGTGTCTTCTTCCATTTTAACTTCTTCAGAGTCTCTAGAGGTTTATAAACATGATTGAGTTTTTTGAAGAGCCAACTTTTGTTTAATTGATTTCTCTATTTTCCTGTTTACAATTTCACCCATTTCTGCTCTTAATATTTTTTCCTTCCTGCCTCTTGCTGTAGTTTTATTTTTCTCTTTCTTTTCTAGTTCATTGAAGCAAGAACGGAGAGCATTGTGGGGGAGGGGGGCTACCCTCCTTTCTTTTTTTTTTTTAAGATTTTATTTATTTATTTGAGAGGCAGAGATCACAAGTAGGCAGAGAAGCAGGCAGAGAGAGGGGAGGAAGCAAGCTCGATGCGGGGCTCGATCCCAGGACCCTGAGATCATGACCTGAGCTGAAGGCAGAGGCTTAATCCACTGAGCCACACAGGCACCCCGCTACCCTCCTTTCTAATGTAAACACTCAGTGCTATAAATCTGCATCCCTCCCATATGCAGTCCTGCGGTGATCCCCTTGGAGAGGGGAGGACCCACAAATGTCCAGCAGGGCTGTGCTGGATGAAAACCAATCTAAAGGGAATGAATGAACAATTCCAAAATGAGAAATTTGCAGCCCTAGTTCTGCCATGAGCAATGTTCAGAGGGTGTCAGAAACCTTAATAAAATGAGAATGAAATGCAGAACTTTCTGTTGATGTCAGGATGAGAAAGACTTTCTTAAGCGTAAGAAGGAAATGTCAGTGGTGACAGGGCAAAACGCTACACATTTTTGGTAGGCCATCTGGCAACGTGCCTTGTCAGTTTCAGCCTTGTCAAACCGCTGGCCCAGTTTGTAGGCATTTATGCTACAAAACAACAGAGATGTACAAATATTCTGGACAGGGATCGTGACCAAAGCATTGTTTGTAATATTAAAAATTGCATGCATTATAAATGTCCCCCAGAGGAAATCTGTTTTCAAAGATTTCCAGGAGAATTTAACCGTTTGAAGGTACAAGAAAACTTCTGGTTGAAAATGGCTCTGGAGCTCACACACTGATTTCTTCCTCTTCTCAGGCCTCACAAAAAGGGTCCTAAATGAATGAGAAGATACAAGACCCATGGGACAGAGTTATCAGGAGAAGCTGGGCAGAGATTATAGTGGACTTTGGGAAGAAAGAAAACAGGTGGGTGAGCAGGGTGGGACCCAGCAGACCCCTAAGCTGAGGAGACAGCTGGAGTCCACAGAGTCCACAGAGGGACTGGATTGTGACCCTCAAAGTTCATCGCCTGCAGGACCTCAGACTGTGACCATGTTTGGAGACACAGCCAGGAAAGAGGTGATCTGGGTAAACTGAGGCCACTGGAGGGCCCTGACCCAGGGGAGGAAGGAGGGGGCACGGCCCAGGCCACACACTCTGCTGCCTCTGTCGGCAAGCCCCGCAGGCCGCCACCGGCAAGGATGAGGCCCAGGTGTCAGAGCTGACATTCCATGGTTCTCTATTACAGGGCAGACCTTGGAGGGTAAGACTCCGCCAGGGTGTGGCAGTGGTGTCTGTGCTCCCCATCGCACCCCAGCAGCATCGACAGCGGGTGGAGACCATCCTCTGACAGAAACGTCCTTGAGCCCAGGTCCTGCCAGGCATCTCCCTGCTGTGTGCTTGGCACCTCCACCAGACCTGGGAGGCCCACCAGTGAACACAGATGGGCTAACCAAAGCCAGCTGAGGGAGCCTGTGCTTCGATCAGGGACCTAGGGCCTCAGACCCCAGGGGGAGATGTCCCAGGGGAAGAGCTGGCCCCCTTTCCTGGCAGAGCTTGACAACCCCACACCTGACAGTTCCCTGTGCACCCATCACGGGCCACAGATGGGTCCCAGCAAGCTGATGTGTGCTCCGGTGTACAGCTCCCACAAAGCTGGGGGTTCCTCTTGGGCATGCATGGAAGAACACAGTAGACAAAGGGCCTCCAGCAGGACTGGGGAGCAGCTCTGCAGCCTGTGGGGTGGGGCCAAATCTCCAGGGGTCACAGCAAATGAAGTGCTGACTGTACCCTTCATGCTGGGACAGCAGACCTTCAGCAGGAACTGCTGGCATGCCAGGCCCTGGCCAAGCACCTTAGAGCCGCCTGCTGCCTGAGGCTACTTATACGAAAGTTAAAACTCATGAACATTAGCTAAAACTAAAGGCTGAGGTCCTCAGCTGCACTGGCCACATGTCAGGGGCATAGGAGCAAATGTGGCCAGTGGCTATGGCAGTGAGAAGTCCAGGATCAGAGCATGCAGCGGGCAGTCCGACCGGTCAGTGCTGCTCTGCATGCGTTTGCTCATTTGGTCAACAAGGATGGATCACACGCCAAGGGCTGAGGCCTGTGCCAGGTGCTGGCCATCCAGCAGGGATCACCCTCTTCTACTCTACTGTGGGGAGGCAGATAATGAGTCAGATGATAGATCTCTATATGATAGATAATAAATAGATTGATAGATCAATGATAGATAGATAGACCCATAGATGATTAGATAGATAGAGGATAGATGATTCAGATGGACAGATGAGTAGATCAATCGGTATCTAGGAAGATCAATAGACAATAGATGGGGGACCCCCGTCACAGAACACTTAGACCTGGGAAAAGTGGTCAGGGGTCAGAGTGAGTGTCTCTGGGACAGTGGCACCTGCTGCAGCCCAGAAGGAGGTGAGGGGCAAGCTCTGCGCAGGCTTGGTGTGGGGCATGTCGGGAGGTCAGCAGGGTGATGAGCGAGGCCTGGAGGAGGGGTGTGTCAGACCGCAGGGAGGCAGAGTGGACACACTCGTCAGGGGTCGCTCGGGCTGCAGCCCTGAGATCAGACCGCAGAGCCAGCTCAGGAGCAGGAAGCCGGGAAACTCCAGCCAGCCCTGCAGGAATTGCTGGCAGGCCTCCCAACATGCACGACACGCACGTGCACGAGAGGCTGAGAGCCAGGTGACCTGAGGCTGGGCTGCCCTTGCTTGGCTCAGACGGGAGGCCCAGCGAGGGGACGTGTGAGGTGCAGGGTTGGTCATCCACATCAAGGTTGGGGATGAGGAAGGACAGACATTGGCATGGCAAATTAGAACCAGCAGCAGTCCCCACATCACAAAGTCAGCCCTGGATTCCAGAGACCAAGGACACCAGCAGGAAATAGACAATGCAGCCCACCACAGCCATAGAACCCAGCAGCAAGACAGGCCATGCACCCCACCACAGCCACAGAACCCAGCCAGTGAGACAGACAGTGCAGCCCACCACAGCCACAGAACCCAACCAGCACCCAAGAGGCCTGGACCTAGCTGCCCCAAGGTGGCAGGGAGAGGCAACAGGAGCCTTGCATGTCCAACTGCAGAAGCACCTGCTCTGAGAAAACTTGTCCTCAGATTCTTAGAACCAGGGACATCATTGTCAGAAACCACCCAGTGGCACAACCCATTCCTGCCTGAAAGGTCCAAGCCCCGTGCATCACTCTGACATAGACAAGCAGCATCGGTTTCCAAGCCCAGTGTGTCCTCAGATCCCCAACCCCAGCTGTGCACGCCTTGCTGAGGCCCCAATACGTGGAGGAGGTGAACCTGTGAGTGCAATGGGTTGAGGTTACTAACCAGCTGACTTTGAGAAGGCTGAGTGTCCAAGTGGGTCTCATTCAATCCGGTGATCTGGTAGCTGGGACTAGTCCTCCGAGAGGTCACAGAGAGTAGAGGCGTGTGAGTGGCCAGGAGGGCCAGGACAAGAGGACAGTTCTTCACTGCTGAGAGCACTGAGACAACAGGCACCTCAGGCTTGAACTACAAGGACGCCGGCTCTGCCAGTGACATAGGGGGATTCGGGGAAGCTCCTTCCCCAGTCCAGCCCCCAGAAGAGGACACAGCCTACCTGCCCCCTTGGTTCTGCCTGATGAGACCCAGGGCAGAGACTGGTGTGATGCACCAGCTTTGCTGTGCTGATTTGTGACATGTCAACAGAAAACTGACACATCTGTGCTGAGCTTCAGTCAAGGGGCTCCACACTTGACTGTCCATGTTGATTTTTGTATAGCGTTCCAGCAGGCAGAGGTCATGGGAGCAGCATTTCTCCCCAGGCTGCCCTGAGCACTCCATCCTCGAGCCCTTACTCTGCCCCACCTCCACAAAGACCACCAGGGCCCCATTACTGATGGCCCAGGACCCAGAGCTGAACTCTGCCTTGCAGGTGCTCTCGGGATCACCCAGCATAGCACCAGGCCCTGATGCCCCTTGGGTGCTCTGCAGCAGGCAGCGAGTGACCCCAGTGAGGTCCTGCAATGGGGGTGCTCTCAGCAGTCTTACCAACTGGGTTCATCATCAGGTCGGAGGAACACTTCCCTCATCCAAACCTGCCCCTGGAGCACAGACACCAGTTGTGGACCCTGACCCCTGCTTCTGGTGTACATAGGTAAACCTATCTCAGGCCCACCTGAGGGCTCTGGGTGGGGAGAACATGAGCAGGTGTGGGCAACCTGGGGCCCTTGGCAGGTGGAGACAGATGCTCCTGGCCTTGTGTTTCCCTGAGTGTCTGTTCTGCCACACAAGACTGTGGAGTGACAGCAGGCACAGTGGCTCCTGTGGTTTTGGCTTTGGGCCTGATGCTCTGGGGATCAGCCTGTGCCATCCTCTTAGACTCGTGGATCGACCCAGACTGGGTCTGGCTCTGGCCTTCCCAGCTCACACTACCCGACAGGGCTGGAGCCCTCAGACCTGAACTACCAGCTGTGTCAGAACAAAAGCCACTGGACTCCATCACTATCTGAGGCAGAAGGAGCATGACATGCTGCTTAAGGATATGATGACACAGAACAGGAACAAGAGATCAGTGTCCAGAGCTTCTGAGGCCCCACCACATCCCTTCAGCGCATGCAGAGGTCCTGTGGAGAGCAGGGTGGGGGTGTGGTGAGGAGTCATGTCTACCCCCTGGCAACAGTGAGGCAGCACCTCCCATCCCTACTGGCTGGTGTTACAATGGGCCAAGAGACTTGAATGTAGCACACTACACTCATGCTGCCAAGAGGCAGGAAATCCTCAACCTGAATGAACAATCAGCAGATGCCAAAATGACAGAGACATTAAACTTATTTGACAAGGAGTTTAATAAAGCCATCAGAAAGTGCTTCACAAGCAATTACAAATGCACTTGAAATAAATGGGGGGAGGGAATTGTCAGCCAAGAAATAGATATAAATAAGAACTGAAAAAAAATTTTAGAACTGAAAAATGCAACTAAATAAAAAATCTCAAAGCATGGGCTTGACAGCTGAACAGAGAGAACAGAGAAAAGGATCAGGGAATGTGAAGACGAACAATGGAAACCACCCAATCTGAACAGCAGAAAGAAAACAGACAGAAAAGGAAAGAGCAGAGCCACCAAGGGACCTGTGGAAAACAGAAGGTCTCCTGTGTCACTGGGATCCTAGAAAGACAGGAGAAAAGAGGTCCAGACTGAGAAAGTTGGTGACAGACAAAAACCTACAGATTCGTAGGCTGAGCAAACCCTGACCAGATCAATGGGAAGAATGCCCACCAGGACCCATCAAAGTCAAAATTGGAAAGCTAAAGGCAAAGAAAAAATCTTGAAAGCATCAAGAGGAAATAGACATCTTACCAACCAAGGAAAACCATTCACGTTTTGGTGTATCTCTCATTAGAAACCACAGAAGCCAAAGGAAGTAGCACGTTTCCCAAGCACTGAGAGAAAAGAATTGTCAACCTAGAATTCTCTAGTCAGCCAAAAAAAAAAAAATTCTTCTGTAATGAAGAGGAAATGAAGACATTGCAGGGGAAGGAAAATGAAAAGAATGTGTCCCCAGTAGACCCACTCTGAAAGATGGTTAAAAGAAGTTCATGGAACATAAAGGAAATGATGGAAGGAATCAAGGAATATTGTGAAAGAAGAAAGAGTAAAAGTTTGGCAAATGCAATAGGATTTCCAACCCCTCTTGAGTTTTCTAAATTGTGTTTGGTGGTTTGAGCAAAAATTAGAAGATTGTGTGGTGTGGTTCTCAAAGTTTGAAGATGAAATATTTAAGACAATTATATCATAAATGAAGGACGGCAAAAGGATGTTCTTGAACCAGTACAATATCTGGTAAAGGAATATAAGTTTTCTATACCGTATGCAAACTGGAAAGATGTCTACTGATGTCTACTGATGTGATGTTATATCCCCCCCAAAAATGTGATACCTAGACCAACCAGTAAAAAAGCTACAAAGTCATACTCTCAAAAGCACAGTAGCTAAACTAAAATGGTATTTTAAAAAGTGTTCAAAGTAACCCACAGGAATATGTGAAAAAGAAAACAGAGAACCAGAGGGAACAAACAGAAAAGAAAACAAAGTGGCAGACATAAGCCACAACATATCAACAATTACATTAAATGTAAATGGCCTAATTTATTTGTAACACCTAAAACAATGCAAACAACAACAAAAAATCCCTAAGTAGGTGAAGTTTATAGCAGCTCTAGTATACCCATTCAATGTACAAATGGTTACAAATTTATTTGTAACACCTAAGACAATGCAAACAACAACAAAAAATCCCTAAGTAGGTGAAGTTTATAGCAGCTCTAGTATACCCATTCAATGTACTACTTACCAATACAAAACAAAACAAAACAAAACAAAAAACTATTGATTCACACAACAGCTTTGATGGATCTCAAGAACATTATGCTGAGTGGGAAAGCCAATCTGAACAAGCCACATGCCATATGATTCCACGTGCACATTTTGTGAAATGAAAAAATTATAGAGATGAAAAACAGACTTGTGGTGCCAGAGTAGGGATTTGAGGGGAGGGGTGGGTGGGTCTATAAATGAGTAACCTGAAGGGGAGCTTTGTGTGGTGGATGAGATCCATATCTTGGTTGTGATGGTGGTGATGAAATGAGAAAAGCTAACAGACATCATACCAATGGCAATTCCCGGATTTTGACACAGTGCTCTAATTATGTAAAATGTAGCCATGGAAGGAAAGTAAATGAAGGGCACAGGGAAACCTCATGTACTATTTTTTGTGGATCTATGGTTATTTTTTTACTTATTTACTTTTAAAGAGTTATTTATTTGAGAGAGACAGTGTGTCTGTGTGTGTGTGTGTGCATGCACATGCATGTGTGTGTGCATGCGTGTGTGTGTGTGTGTGCATGCATATGAGTGGGGGAGGGGCAGAGGGAGCGAGAGAATGAAAGCAAACTTCCCACTGAGTGAGGATCCTGATGCAGGGCTCAATCCCAAAACCCTGAGATCAGGTTCTGAGCTGAAACCAAGTGTCTGACATTTAACAGACTGACCCACTCAGGCACCCTGATCTATGTTTATTTTTAAATAAAAAGTGTTTTTAATGGGTAAGAGATTTGAAAAGATACATCACCAAAGAGGATACCCAGAAGGGAGATTGGTCCATGAAAAGATGCTCACCAGCATTAGCCATTGGGAAATGGACATGAAGACCACAAGGAACAATGACTACACATCTATTAAAACAGTGAAGAATAAAAACAAACCCTGACAATGAAATACAAGGTGTTAACAAGAATGTAGAGCAACTGGAACTCATATGTACTGGTGGGAATGCAAAACAGTGCAGCCACTCTGGGAAATGGTTTAGCAGACTTTAGGAAGTTAATGACACACTTACCATGTGACCCATCAATCCCACTCCTAGATATTTATTCCTGGGAGAGAAAAAAAAACTTTTGTTCACCCAGAAAACATGTACACTAAAGTTTATAGCAGCTCTATTCATGACTGCCAAACACAGGTAAAAACCCAAATTCCTTCAGCAGGTAAACAAACTAGGTAATGGGTAAACAAACATGGTGCTTCCATACAGTGTAATATTTCCCTGCAACAAAAAGGAATGAACTATTGATAAATCCAATAATGTGAATGAAGCTCAAAGGTCCTGTGCTACAGGACAGAAGACAGTCTCAAAGGGTCACATACCACATGATTCCACTTACTGATGTTCTTAAAAGGACATTATTCTCAATAATGGGGATGCCTGAGAGGCTCAGTTGGTTGAGTGTCTGCCTTCAGCATGAAGTCATGCTGCTGGAGTCCTGGGATTGAGTCCTGCATCGGGCTCCCTGCTCAGTATGGGGTCTGCTTCTCCTTCTCACCTTCCCCCTCTCGTGCTCACTCTCTCTCATCTCTCTCTCTCAAATAAATAAATAAAGTCTTTCTTAAAAAGGACATTATTGAGAATGGAGAACACATCAGTGATGGAGCCACATAGGGAGTTTTTTGAGGTGGTGGAGTAGTTTCATAAGATTATAGTGGTGGTTCTACACCTGTGGTAAGACTTCATGAAAACACACACACACACACGGGACTGGCATCCAGGATGTATAAAGAACTCCTACAAATAAAAAAATAGGTTAAAATCTCAATAAAACAATATGTAAAACACTCAAATGGATACTTCAAAGTAAGAAAATACACAAGTGTCATTAGAAAAAGTGCAACTGACAACCAAAATGAGCTACCACTTCACATCCACTAGCAGAACTAAAATCAATACTGACATCGAGAATTTTGCTTCCTTCCAAGGCAGAGTAATAGGGAATAGATTTACCTTCTTATATAAAACAACAACAAAGAACAAAAATGGAATAGGGAAATAGATGAAACCACAGAGAGTGAATGTCAAACAATGCAGGACAGTGATCCCTAAAAGAGGGAAAACAAGCAAGGTGAGCCCTACAACTGCCAGGCCAACTGGGGAGAGTCCCTACTGCTATAGGGAAGAGGACACAGAAGGATCTGCAGCCTTCCCGGAGCTAGGGAGACAGTGTTGGGAGCTTAGGAATCCAGGTTGGCTGGAACTCACAAGACAGAGCACCAGGGAGGACAGAACTACATGGACGGCACTCCTAAGATCTGCAGTGTGCTCCCTCAAGTCATCCCTAAGGGCTGATCGGCACATGTTCTACTAATCATTCAGGAAAAATACTAACAATTCTCCACAAACTCTTCTAGAACATTAAAGAGGTTGTAATGTTCCTAAGGGGTCCATGTAGCCAGAATTATCCTGACGCCAAAAGCAGACAGATATTATAAGAAGAGAAAATAGCAAACCAATATTCCTCATGAACGTGGATGCAAAAGTTCTTAACCAAGTTTTAGCATATCCAATGGATGACAGTGCTTCATGATGAAATGGGATGTATCCCAGTAATGCAAGGTTGGCTTGATATTTTGACCATCAGTTAGTACAATTAGATATATTAACAGACTAAAAAAATAGAAACCATCAATTGTCTCAATAGATGAAGAAAATCAGTAGGAAAATTCTGACATTTGGATAAAAACTCAGCTCATTAGGAATGCAAGAGAACTTCCTCAACCTGATAAAGGACATCTATGGAAAACCTGTCACTGACATCATACTAAATGAAGCAGCACCTGCTGGTGCCTCCATACCAAGAAGAGAACCAGGTTATTGACGCTCAGCACTGTTATTCAGCATTGTCCTAGCATTTCTAGCCAATGTAATAAGGCAAGAAAAAGAAATGAAAAATATCCAGAATTGAAAGTGAAATGTAAAAGTGTCTCTATTCACAGATGACACCATGTCTGCACAGAAAAGTCCTACAGAATTTATGAAAAAAAGAAAGAAAGAAAGAAAACAACACTAGAACTAAAAAGTGAGTTTAGGAACGATACATATTCAATGTGCTAAAATCAATGGTATTTCTTCATAGCAGCAACAAGTAATGGAACTGGAAATGAGAAGAACTAAGTTTTACCCCCACATTTAGAGTACCACCTAGCTTCTAGACTATGAGGAAGGAACTGGACTGTACAGCAGGTGGAAGATTCAGAGACAGGGGAGGCCAACTGAGTTGGGACATGGGAATACGTGCCTTCCTGCATCTTCTGGACCAGCTGCTCTGGTGGAAACACTGTCCTCTTGGGCAGGAGAGAAGCTGATGGGGAAGCAGAGCAGGAGATGTGGGGAGCTGACACCCCATTTCTTCAGTCTGGGGAGGGGTGGCGAGGGATGCATGCTTCCTCTGCCTTCACTGATGGAACCCACAGGTGGCACTGGGGGTGCACAGAAGGAGTGAGCTTCTTGGTGGGGAAGGAGCTGCAGATTGTGGGCAGGTCATGGGCAGTGCAGGAAGGACGCGACCACCCAGGCCATATCCTTACTGGACACTCTAAACACCCACCCCATTAGCCTCAATCTTGGCCCCTGAGGGGCCTGAGCTGTGATTCACGCCCTAAGGGTAGTGATACCACCATCTCGAGTCATCTCGGGACAAGCAGGTTGCCCTCTGCACCTAATGCAGACTGGCCAGGGCTGTGGGGACCACTGTTCCAGGAGGAGTCATTGCACTTGGGGGTAGGCAAGCTGAGGTCTGACAAGGGGCTGGGCATGCTCTACCCACCGCTGACCCCAGACACCTTCAGGTGGGAGACCTGGAAGTGACCCCTGGGACCTCATCCACAACACCTCCCTCAGCCTCTCCACGTGGTGGCACTGTTGGCCCAGAATCACAGCTGTCACAACCAGCATGATGGGCAGAAAGGCTGGGCTACCAAAGTCATTTTACAGGTGAGTGAATGCCTCCCCACGGGACGCAAAAACTCCAGAACAGCTAACTTACTGTCCCCACGGTGGTGGGGACAGGATGATAGAACTCCACACTGCTTCTGTTTACCCCCACATTCTGTTTCTTTATGGTTCTAAGACTCTCAATCCGTGGCTTCCTGTGTCAGGAATCAGACGATGCCAAGACCCAGTGGCTCTTCTTCCCAGCTGCTCTGGGTCCCATGACTCTGTGGCTGGGCGATGCCAGCTTGCTCCTTCATGGACAACGCACAGCTTCCTACTTGGGGAGCTAGAACTTGGTGCCCCCTCCATGATTCTGGGCTTCCACCCTTTTACCCCCAAATTCCCACATCACCAGCCCACTTCCATCCATCCGACTGACCTAGGACAGCGGGTTCAAGAATAATGCAAGTTGCGAGGGGCATGGGTCTGCCACACCTGCTAGGTGGCTATGCCCTAACTGGAGCTGGGGCAGGAGGTTAGGGAGCCACCTGAGCAAGGGCTGCACACCCCAGAATTCACACAGGAGTCTGGGTGGTGGTGGGTGTTCACTTTCCAGGCCTTTGATGGCAGCCTCCCATGGGACACCTAAAGGTGCAGGCTGTGGGGCTAATGATCCCCCAGCAGAAGGGCACAGAGACCCTGGAGGAGGGGTCCAGACACCCCTGGCTCCCTGTCCCCACCCTTCACCATGTTCTTCCGTGCATGGAGGGCTGATCCAGAGCTCCAGCCTGGGCCAGGGGTTGGGGGAGACCCCACGATGGGGGAGAGCTTGAGATGGATAGGTTGGTTTTCAGAAGGACTGTCCCCAACACCTGCGAGCTCCCTATCCCAGAGAACCCCAGCACACAAAGACAAGCACATGGATCCTGTGTGCACGGGAGCACACCCCATGCACACCCTCTCTGTCCCCCACTCAGATCTGGAGGGACTTGCCTTTGTGGCACACGTAACCCACAGGGACCCCCACCCCTGTCCTGGCCAGCAGGGACGGCAGACCTCAATCTCTCCCAGCCCCCACCGCAGCCCTTAGAGCCATGGTTCCCAAACAGTGTGCCAAGGCACCCTGGGGTTCCCCAGCAAATCCCCAGGTGTTAGGGGATATTTCCTGTTCTCCCAACACAGCAGTTTGTGTCATCTGCGAGACAGACACCCATAGTCCCCATCAGCGACACCCCAGAGGTGAAGTGACGGGAGAATGAGTTACAAATCAGACTTTTTCTGACCTGCTGATGACCACATTTATTGTGTGGCATGAGTCGCTTGCTAAGCCGAGCGGTGAGGTGTTGCTCTGGGCCTGGGCTCTGCGGAAGCTGGTGATGGACAGAAGGTCTGGCTCTGAGGGCCAGCCTCTCGCTGTGACAAGCAGCTGTCCTTGAGCAATCCCTGGATAGAGCAGGACCCCAGGCCCTCCTCCTGCCCTGCCTGCAGCCCTCTGAGCTCACAGCCCTACAGGCTGCCCAGTCTTTCCCCTGCCAGGAAGCAACTGAGTAGACTGGAGGGGGTCTGAAGTCCTGGCGCCTGCTCCCCAGGACAGGAAGTATGAGCCCCTGAATACCTGACACCGACAGGGAGCTCACTACCTCACAAGCAAACTGCCCTCCCAACGGGCCTCCCAGAGCTCCTGGGCCTGTGTCTTCTTCCCTCTGGGAGGTCCCTCTGGGACCTGTTTTGGGGCCTCTGGGAGCTCCCTGTGGGCCCCTCCCCCCCTCAGGTCATCCATAAACGGGGAGTACTTTGGCAGACCTGCTTTGCAGTCCGCCAAGGAAGCTTGCCCTGCATGACAGCAGGGGGCGCTGCCAGGCGCAAGGGAGCCAGGCCCCAGGCAACCGCTAGAGCAGGGGCACGGGAAGAAGACTCTGGAGCCTGCCCTCTACCCTCATGCCAAGAGGCAGAATTTCCAGCTGAAAAGCAGGAAGCCGGAAAGAACAGCACCCCAACCTCATGCTTCTGGGGTCTTGGGAAACAGACTCCTGAGTTTCAACGACGCCCAAAAAATAGGGCAGGACCCCATTCCTCCTCTATGTGAGCTTCCCAGGATCCCTGGAAGGCCAGTGGTCACTGCCATCCGGACCCAGGATGCCCCTGCAGGTCAGCCTTCCTTCCAAGGTCCTGTTCCCCTTGTCTCTGCATTCAAAGAGAGGGGCCAAGACTCTCACCAAGACCACAGCAGGGGAAAGAAGAGCTCTGGAAGTTCCCAGCCCAGGACCACCACAAAGACATGCTGAGATGCACATCCTCAGGGAACTCTCCCCCCTCTCCCTCCTCCTGCAGCACAGGGGCTGCCAAGCTCAGTCCCTCCTCCCCATCCTCTGTGCAGCAGAGGCAGGAGCAGAGGGAGCCCCAAGGCTCCTGGCAAGTGAGAAAACTGTACCCACTGACTCCATTCTGTTCAGAGCATGGCTGGCTGGGTAGCTAGCCCCTTTGTGTGCACAGAGCCACCAGCCTCTGGGGCTCCCCATAAAGGCCCTAACCCCTGGCCCCACAGCTGGGGAGGAGGGGGTGGGAGCCTGTTGCCTCAGCTCACCCCCCCCCACACACACATACACACAGCCCAGGGCCCTGGTAATGCGATAATTGGGTGGGATTTTTGCAGAGAGAGGGCGGGGGAAGCCCAGAGGAGGATGAGCCAGCCCTCCACCCGCCCTCCCCACTTCATTCCAGAACCTTCCCTCCTTCCCGATGCAGGTGGGGGGCTTGTGGGGAGTGGGGGAGGGGGGTGGGCAGAGGGTCTGGGCATGCATAGACTTAACTGGATCCCAAGGAGGTGTGGAGGAAAGTTTCCTTGAAAGGGAAGGGTTCTTCCTCCCAATCCAGGAAGAGATCCTGATGGGTCACCCACCCCTGAGGCTGGCTCCCTTGGCAGACGGGGAAACCACGGCAGGCAGGGGTGGCATGCCATGGGTGCGGTCTACCTCTGGTTCTCAGCACCATGTCTGAAGGCTTGCCACCCCTGCCCAGAGAAGGGGTCACATGCTTACCTCACCGCCTCTCCATGGGGCCCCTCACACTGCAGACCAGGCAGTAATGCCTGGCTGGAGGGGACCCGTGGGGGGAGTAGGTGGTCCACAAGACAAGAGACAGTAGAGAAGAACCCAGAGTTGGGATTTCTAGCTGCAGCTCTGCTCCCTCAACTCCAAAACCATGTCATGAATTCCTGCCGTGCTTATCACAAGGCACCATTGAGACTGACTGGTCTCCCACCACCGTCAAGGCAGGCACAGACTCTCTCACCTGTTACCATGTACCATGGGGAAGCTGGGGAGATTTCAGGGTTTGGTCTTCCTTTCCCCAGTCAAACTCCCTTGGTGTCCCACTCGCCCACCCCCAGAAGGTGCAAGCAGGGCTTCAAGGTCGTGGGTACTGGCTAGCTGCTCCTTGAGACTTTGGATAAGTCACCTTCCCTCTCGGGTCTGCCCTTTCCCCATCAACTAAATCATAAGGCTTACCTAAATGGTCAGAAATCCCTTCTGGACGAAGAGACTAGCAGCGCTGGGCATCCCGGAGGTTGGAGGTGCCAGAGCGAGGGATGCAGGCTGCACAGCCTTGGCTAGGAAGCGCCAGGGACTGGGGCCCATCTTTCCTGGAGGGTGTGTGCGGGAGAAAGTGGAGGCGTCCACACCTGCGCTCCAGACAGCCCGCATCCAATGCAGACCTTCAGGTAAGAAGCCGCAGCCTGGCCGCCCACCCAGCCACTGTCCGCACCACAGGCCGCCTCCACCACCGCCGCCGCGCTCCGCAGCGGAGCGGATAGCTCCGTTCCCAGCGGACCAGCGAGGAGCGGCTCGAGGGATTGGCCCCAGACGAGCCGACCTCCCAGGCAAAGAGATGGAAGAAAGGGAGAGCAGCCCCGCCGCGGTGCGAGCAAGAGAACGAGCGCAGGACAGAGCAGCCGCGGGAGCGAGAGCGGGACATTGCGTCCCACCGCGAGCGCAGGGCGCGCGGGGTTCCACACCGCCGCGCGGCCCAGGAGTTCGGGGCAGCGCGGCCCTGGACCTCGGAGGGAGCGCCTGAGGACCACGCTGCCCCGAGCCGCCCCCCCCGCCCCAGCCGCCGGAGCAGCAGCCCATCTGGCACAGCACGGCCCTTGGAGCGGGCGCATCCTTGCGCACCCAGTGCGCCCGGCAGCCACGGGAGGGGCCAGCGCCGCCGCCGCCGCCGCCGCCGCCGCCTCCCTAGCTCCAGGGCCCCGCCCGCCCCCGGCCCGCCCCGCCCCGGCCCGGCCCTGGCCCCAGCCCCGGCGGGCGCCCCCCGCGGCGCTGCCCCGCCCCGCCGGCCCGCGCCGCCCCGGGCCCCGGCCCGCCGCCCCGCCGCCAGCCCACCTGGCGCAGCGCCGCCCTCGGAGCCCGCGCACCGGCGCACACCCGCGCTCCCCGCGCACCTCGCGGCTGCAGGAGGGCCCAGCGCCGCCGCCTGCCCACTCCCAGGGCCCGGCCCGCCCCGGCGCCCGTGCTCTCGGGGCGGACTCCCGGCCCTCCGCTCTCTCTCGCCCGGAGATGGCCCTGCTCGGATACTTCTTATTCCTCTACGGCCTGGAGCAGGCACTGGGCAGCTACCCGATCTGGTGGTGAGTCTCCCTCGCGTTCGCCTTGGTCTCGCTCCGAGATGCCGCCAGCCGCCGTCCCCTCGGGCAGGGCCCCACGGTGGCCCGGAGCCCGCGCCCTGCCCCTTCGGCTCCGGGGGCGCCGGCGGGCTGTTTTCCTTGGGCCACTTTCGACCTGTTGGGGCCAGGGCTGGGACGCGGGTGTCGGAGCTTCCGGGGACATTGGTGTCCCAGGCCTAGAGTGTCCCCCGGCGTCTGAAGGGGCGCAGCGGCTGGGGAGAGGTGGGAACACGGTCCGCACAGATGGCACCAAGGGCTGGGGTGCCTGCGGCCAAAGGACGCGGGGAGGGCCAGCGGGTGCAGCTCGGGGGAGAGGGAGACGTTCCTTGAGTACAGTGTGTTACGCACACGCACACCTTAAAACAAAGTCGGTGAGACAAGACTGAACAGCTTGGGGCAGCTCAGTTACGTAAGGACAGCGGGACCCGCCGCCCCAAGTCCCTGCCGCCTCTCGGGCTGACTCCGTGTGAGTGGGTGTCGGGGGAGCCCTCTCCGCGGCCCCTCTCTGCAGCGGGAGGCAAAGGGGGGCTGCCGCGGAACAGAGACAAGGCATCCAGTTGGAAGGCTCTTGGGTGAGGCCCACGTTTGAGAAGACTGGGGGCTGCCTCCTCCCCCCCAGAGGAGGCCCGGTTCAGTGAGACCCTTGGAAATCTGACGATGGGAACGCAGATAAACCGAAGAGAGGGGCCCGCGGGGCCACTACACAAATATCGGGGGGCTGGGAGAATGAGGGGCAGTGAGAGTTACCCTCCCTTGGGTATCTAATGTGGCCGAGCCCCCACCGGCGAAGGTCACCCAGCTGAGGGACGGGGAAGCATGGGAGGCGGTGTGTGGGGTTGCGCTCTGAGAAGCCCACGATCTGACCAACACAGTCGGGGGGATGCGGCCAGAAGACCGGAGTTGGAGAGCAGCCTCCCCATACACATGCTTGCGGGCGCGCGCGCGCGTACACGCACACACAGGAACCTTCTCCGACGGCTTGCCCGGAATCATAATAATTACGCGGAGGGGAAGCGGGGGGAACCGAGCGAGCTGAAGTACATCTAATCCGATAATAATTTTTCTCGTCGGCATGGTTCAGGAGCATGGGCGCCCGGGTGGGTACGCAGGTCCAGGCGCAGCCAGGCGGGGCGGGGTGGAAGGGGAGGCCGGGGCTGGTCCAGGGACCTGGAGAGGCAGTTGGGCCGCACCTCGGGGACACCGGCCGCCCCGACCGGCGCGCGCCGCACCTGCAGCGCCCTGTCGCCTTGGGGCGCGGGCAGGGCGGCAATACCTTCGGCCGCGAGGACACCGACGCCCGCCCGGCCGGCCGCGGGGAGCCCGGGGACATGTCCGAGGGAGCGCAGCGGCCACCGACTTCCGCGCAGGCTTCTAATTAGAACCCGCCGCTGCAGCGCTCCGGGGGCGCAAGAGGAAGCTCCCTTCGCCCCCGCACTGCTCCCGAAAGGAAGGGTCCTGCCACCACCCTCCTGGCTACCCTAGACCTCGGGATCTCTGTCCTGTTGGCCTTGAGGCTCCCTGGCCTTGACCTCCCCCGACACACACAGGTATGCACCTGGGCCACTTGTGTCCGTGTGAATGGACCCGCACATGCTCCGAGGTAACCCCTCATTTTCCAGGTCCGTTGGGAAGGGCCCTTCGACTCTGCAATCCACTCAAGCAAGAGTCTAGAGCAGTCCCTTGGCCCCATGGAGAAGGGGTGCCATGGAACCCCCACTCAGTGATTCTGTTTCCTGAGGGAAGGTTGTCTAGCAGACAGGAACTCAGGGCCCCCTGGGGAGGGCGGTTTGCCCTCCTCGGAGCCCGCAGACCAGCTGGATAGGGAAAGGAGCCATGTCCCCACGCCTCAAGCATGCAGAGTACACAGGAGGGCTCACAGAGAAGCCTACCTGTTTCCTAGCAGGGGAAGGCCTCTCCATCCTCACGCCCTACCTGGCGGAGCCTCCCACCGCTGCTCCTCCTTCCACTGCCCTCCCTTCCCCCCTTGGGGCCAGGGACCCTCTCTTTATAACTTCTCACCTTCACGCCCAGCCTCCCTAATTGGCTGTTCTGTTTCATCCTCCCTCCCGCAGCTGGGGGGGGGCTTCTCCCCACACCTTGCATATAAAAGTGAAAGTAACGGGGGCCTTCTCACCTGCGGGAGTGCCGCAGGCAACAGGGAGGAAACAGCCCAAATCGGGAGTAATTAGGCTCTTGAAGTTGGTGTGTCTCCCAGTGGGAGGGGGGAAGGGGGAGGGGCTGGCGCTGCTGGCAGCTGCCCGGCGGGAATTCCAAGGGCCACCCGCTCCCCACTCCCCCATGCCTACAGAAACGTCCCTCGCCCTGCCAGGGCAGGTCCCAGCCAAGCCTCAGAGAGACGTACACACAGTCCCAAGACCCCTGTGTAGACAGTGAAACTTGGGGGCCCCTCCTGCAGCAGATGAGAGGGTCCCCAGAGAAGGGACCCGGGAGGCCACAGATAGGCATGCAGTGGGTCCCTCCCCTGTCCCCCAGGAAGGCAGGCCTTGCAGGAAGGCCCCTGGGAACACAGGATGGCAGCAGGGTCAAGGGGACACACCGAGCACTGGGAACAGAACCCGGTAGGCTCCAGGGCTCCTGTGGCATGTTCTGAGCCCCTCCTCCTGTGTCTGAGTCTGGACCAGACTAGGGCACCTAGTAGTAACCCTGGGCCTTGCCTAGGCCCTGCAGGCCAAGCTGGCTTCTGTCCTGCTCACCCCGCTTCGCTCCCCACCACCCAAGAGCTCTGCCCCATTCCCACCTTTTCCTGCCCATTCTGGCCCTCCGCCCCACACCCTCACTGCTCTGGACTTACAGCTGCCTGCCCCCTTGACAGTCGCAGCTGGACCCCAGGCTCCCCAGCACAGAGTGCAGATGTTCCCTGGGCTGGCCCAAGACCTACCCCTGCGAGGTCACCCCAGGTCAGATCCGCAGGCTGGGCCGTGCTCCCCATGCTTTGCTCCCTGTTCTTGCCCTCCCCACCACCTTCTGCACAGGTCCTCACTAGCAGAGGACTCCCAGCTAAGAGACAAGGCCTGGCCCCGGGCCCTACTAGCACCCACCTCCCAGAACCTCCTCTCTGCGTGGCCCTCCCCCACACCGTGACACCCCTCTATCCCCCACTGTTTGTGGGGTGCAGGTGCACCTCGAGTTCACGGGGTGGGGGTGTGCCCTTGTGGCTCCAGCCCCAAGGGGGCGAGGGAGAAGGGAGAGCTGCTGGGGTGAGGACTTACCTGTGTCAGGTGACTCTGACCTGAGGCCTGATCTTCTCAGAGAGCAGGGGCCCATGCATGAGACTCCCCAACCCACCCCCGCCCAGCTGCCCTGCCCTCAGTGAGTCTGCACCCCTATGCCCCTCCTCAGGGCAGCCCTGCTCCCTCTGCCTGGCTGTCTGTGTCTGTCTGTCCCCATGTCTCTGTCTCCCTGTGTCTCTCTGCAGCCCAGAGGCTGGTGGGGACGGCAGTTGGGTCACGGGACCAGAGGACTCCAGACTGCATATGACCCTTCTGTTGCTGGCGGAGCTCCAGGTGGTGGCAGCCACATCCCCCCACAGAGCCACCCATGGCCACCCTTGTATCAGGGACATGGTCAGAACACCGGCTTCCCAGAATCACCAGGCAGGCAGGCTTCATCTTCGTCCCTCCAGAGCACAGCGCACCTGTCTCCCCCACCCCTCCGGGTCCCCTTGGCCTGGCTGCCCACACTCTCAAGACCGTGTCTCCCAGCCCCCGTGGTCCCTGCTTCTCACTGGACTCGTTCATTCATAAGATGATTTTCTGCAGCATCTGCACAACCCTGCTAGAGTCCTTTGTGGCAGGTGGGAGGACCAGGCAGCTAACACAATCAGGGAGGAAACAGTCTCCCTTAGCAAAGGGCTGTAAGGCCACACTTCCCATGGTGGGTCCTGTGTGCAGACTAGGCCTGCATGGCGGCAGGCACCCTGTCCCCGTCCCAGCATAGGAAAGCAGAGCCTGGAAACCACACTGGCCATGAAAGTCCCAGTCACACTGGACATGGCCCCGAGCCAGAGCCATCCTGGGACCGTTGTCCATGAAGAAATAGGAACAGAAGCGGAAGACAGGGGGACGCTTGGGTGTGACGTGGTGTCTGTGTTTTGTCATGCAACCTCTTTACATACTTTATCATACTGGATTGGGAATTTATAAACCCTAAAACTCGTGTTGTGAGGTCAAGACATACCTTTACATCAGCCAGCTGGCCTGAGCAAGGACCTCCCCGCGGATCACCATCCCTTCATGGGCTGGCCACATGGAGAGTTTGCATTTGCCCCTTGTAAGCTCAGTAGAAGGACCAAGAAGACTCAGGAGGCAGATGTGGGCTCTGGGTCTGCTTCCTGGGGGTGACAGGAAGCCCACATGGTGATGAGAGGTGGTGAGTAGCCCGTCATGGCCAGGGACAGGAGCGGAGCCCCAAGAAGGCACAGGCTGCGGAGGTCCCAGGCTCTGACCCTCCCTTTGCAGAGCCAAGAGGAGGCTGGTGCCTACATCCCATGAGGGGTCCGTCCTGCTCCTGGTCCCCCTGTCAGAACTGCAGCTGCTCAGCGAGACCCTGCCCCCAGTGAAGGAATGAGTGAGGAAGGAGTGAGTGAGGAATGAATGATGGCGTCTCTCCTGTGAAACACAGAGCCTGGCGGGAGGGGCAGGAGGACACAACGGAGCGTGCCTGCTCCCCGGGCTGAGCTCCTCGTCCCCGCAGCACACGGGGCAGCAGGGCCTTGGTCTCCCTCCCGGCCTCCCCAGCTGACACCCTGGAGGTGTCTCGCGCTTTGGCGCGTCCACATTCCTTCCCCAACGAAACGTGCCGCTGCCGCCCAGGGAAGCGGGCAAATGCATGGCCGCGGGCACGGGAGCCTCTGCCCACCTGCCAGGACTCGCTTGAAGTATGTGTCAGTAATCCCAGCTCAGCCAGCGGGGCAGCACGGGTGTAAGGGGGCCGTGTGGGGGTGGGGTGGGGGGCCAGCACGTGCCCTCTGGGGCCCAGGGTGCACCAGATCCCAGGAGGGTTCTTCCAGGCCGCCGGGGGCAGGAGCCTGGAGGCCCGGACCCTCCCCGTGGGCCCCCCATCAGAGGCTGGAGAGAGAAAGAGCCCCGGGAGGGTGGGGGGCAGGCAGGTCAGCACCCTTGCTGGAGCCCTTGGCCCCCATCCGGAAGGACAGAGCCCACCCACCCTGCTGGGCAGCCCTCCACACACAGAACCACCAGCCAGCCCCACCGGAGCCCCATGTCTCTGAGAGACCTCAGACCTTGTCCTCGAGGGGGACCAGCCCGGGTCCTCCTCTGCCAAGACCCCTGAGGGGGGTGGGCCCTGACCTCCCTGCTCCCCTGGGGCCCGCGTGCAGCTCTGTGCCCACTCTGTGTCCCTGAAGGACGAGACGGGGATCTTGCCGCATGGGTGCAGCACCTCGAGTAAGAGGACACACAGGAAGAGGGGCAAGCTTCTGTGGGGCCTAGAGCAGGCAGCTGGCAGGGCTGTGGGTGCCAGGCGCTAAGTGGAGCAGGCCCACGGCCCAGCCCCCTGCCCACCTGCCCCTGCCAGCCAAGGTGCCACCCACAGACCCCCTCTCCCTGTGAGAACGGCTGAGGTTGCCCTGGTGCGGCCACGGGGAAGGCAGAGCGGTGCCCACAGCCCACGAGAGCCCCACACCTGCTGAGATTTGCTGCCACGGAAACCGAGCAAGTTCCACAGACACCTAAGAGCCGGCCGCCCTGTTGAGACCTGGGGGAACAGTGCCCAGGTGTCCCCTCCGTCTGCCGCTCTGTGCCCAGAAGCCAGGCCAGAGGGCTACCCCCAGCCCCCCGCCGCACAGTCATGGCGAAGCCCCGGCAGTGATGACGACCAGCCTGGGTCCTGGGCACCTCCTTCCCCTGCGTGTTTCGGCCGGCACCTCCGCTCCACCTTGAGTGAGACGGCCTGGCACTGTGCCCGGCCTTCCGCCTGCAGGGTGCTCCCGGGGAGGGAGAAAACCATTAGAGCCAGCGGGCGGCGGGTGTGGCTCACGTGGACGCAGCCACAGGCTGGGACTGGAGTCGGGGCCACTCTCCGGGCTGTGGATGTGCGTGCTCCGGGTGGAAGGTGATGGCCTGCCTCCTGCACACGTATCCTGGGGTGACAGCTGTGCCCTGCACAGAGGTCGTATCCTGCCTGCCTCGCCTCCCGGCTGCACATGGTCAGCATGTTGGGCCTCCTCCCAGGCCCCAGGCGAGACCACAGCCCCTGCTCCGGGATGTGGGCCCCCCTGCCGTGTGGACTCTTGGGTCTCTCTGGACTGGGACTCTGGGGCTGGGGCTCAGAGGGTGACAGGGGCCATGTCTGGAGGGTTAGGGTGCTCTGGGCTTGGGGGGTGCCCGGCGAGGCGTCCAGCCCGACGTGGGCGGAGGGTGCCAGTGCAAGCGTTTTCTGGGACAGCACCCTGCTCTGCGGAGAAGTGCCCTGGATTCCTCACCGGCTGAGTCATCGCGCCAGGTGCAGGGTTAGGAAGTGGGTGCAGCAAGGGTGGGGCGGGCCTGCTCCCCCAGACCCGTAGGACCCCCGCCTTGGGGACTACAGGTCCCTGCCATGCTCTCCCTGCAGCCATCGAGAAGGGTCAGACCTCACCGTGACCCAGGCAGATGGATGATGGCTACAAGCCCCAGTCCCACGTCCCCTTGAGGGAGTGGCCCGAAGCCAGGGCCTCCCGTCCCTTTCTGGGACCGTGGGACACCTGGGAAGCCTGTGAGGCAGGGGGGCGCTGGAGGGACTGACCCGAAGCTCAGTGTGGGCTCCCGAGGCTTTGTGAGGCCTCGTCTGTGCTGGGACACCCTCCAACGGCCCCCTGCTGGTATAAGGCAGGAGGCTCTGCACCGCCTCCATGGGGCCTGGGAGCAAGCAGCCCCTGTGCAGCGTCACCCTTCCGGCCACCTCTGGAGGGACTCTGGGGGTGTCAGTGGGGTCATGGGACACAAAGGGCCCTAACGCAGCCGGCCGGGGCAGGCGCAGGCCGCCACTCACACTGACCCCCAAGACCCATCGGCAATGGACCTGGGGCTGTATGGGGCCCAGGAGACTTGTGGGGCTTGGGGTTGCTGGTGCTGGCCACAGGACACACCAGGGACTTCTCACAGACCCACGTTCATGGCCCCAGACTTGCATACGGCAGCCTGACCCTCACAGCGACAGTGTTAGGAGGGGGTCCCACAACAGGAGTGGTATCCCTAGAAGGAGAACAAGACCCCTGCTCTATGAACAATGAGAACGCCAGCCGGGTGTCCTCGCCTGAGCCCAGATGCCCGGTCCAGGAAGTCCCAGGGCTCGGTCCACAAGGCCATGTGGGTTGGAGCAAGTCAGGGAGGGGCCAGCTAAGCCCACGGCCACACAGGTGACACGGCGGGGCAGGGTGGGGAAGCTGGCAGTGGTTGATTGTAGGCAGAGGCAGGAGCCTAGATGGGGAAGCCGCCAGCTGCACAAGGGATAGGCTGAAGACTGGGGAGGGGAATGGTGGGGGGACACGGCATGGGGACAAGAGGGCGGGGGGGGCGGTTGGGAGGCACGGCACAAGGAGGGCGGGCAGGAGAGGGATGGCGGGCAGCGGAGGGGTGGGATGGGGTTGGGGGGGCAGCGCCAGAAGGAGTGGCAGTGGGGGGCGGGGCCTCGGGTTGGGGTGGGAGGCAGGGGAGGAGTGGTGGGTGCAGGCGGGGGTTCAGCACCCTAGCGCAGGAGGAGCACAGGAGGGGGGCACAGAGGCCGCAGCGGCGGGGCCGTGGGGTCAGGGGCCCGACACTGAGTCCAGCAGGAAGGCCCATCCCCGGGGCAGCGGCCAGAAGGGCCGGTAGTGGCAGGCATAGGGTCTGGGCTGCCTGACCAGTGGCCGTGGTGGACGGCTTCCAGGGGCTCATGCCCACCGCGGGCTGTGCTCGCACGTCTGGGCAGCTCAGGCCCAGCACGCCCCCACGTCTCTGACTTGTGCGCCCAGCACAGGTCGTGCTAGGAAGGCACACGTGTGGTAGGGTGATAGGCCTCGGCGATCCGGATTCCAGTCTGTAAGCGTGTCCTGTCATCCCGGACAGTCCCAGGGAGACTGGCAGAGTCCAGGCCAGGTGGGGGCCTCCCTCCCAGGGTTCAGCACCATGTGTCCCCTCCTGGAAGGTCCTGAGCAGGCTTGGCGCTCTGGGGGCCCCCGGGACAGGAAGAGACCGCCTTTTTTGGCACCCCAGGGGCAGCAGCTAGAGCAATGGCGACCAAGGGCACAGTCACCCGCAGAAGGCAGAGAGCCCGTGTCTTGGGGCACGGCTGGGACCCTGTGTAGCCATGGTGTGCCCTCCCTCCTTGGCTCTTTGCTGCATATCTGTGTTGGTCCCATTGCCTCCAATGGTTCTGCTTGGCCAGGGAAGTCTTATCCACTCTCCACCTGTCCCCAGCCTGTGAGGCTCACATTATAGGGTGGTACCTGCTGTAGGCCAGGGACTGTCCCTGTGGTGATGTCCTTTCCTCCGGCACACGACTCTGGAGCCCAGATAGCACTCAGGACACAGGGGCAATGGCACCCCTCCCCTCCTCCCTGCCTCCAGTCCCTGGCAAGACCCGTGGATGGGCCTGCGCCTCACCATCCCCCAGAGGTGGCCCCGGCAGCCGCAGCCCTTCTGCTTGGAGCCCCTCCCTGCCATCCCGTCCTGCCCCTGGCCTCACCCCAAGGGCCCCCACTTGCTCCCAGAGGGCTGTGGGAGGAGGGAGCTGCAGACTGTGGTTTTCCCAGTGCTGGCGGGCCAGAGTATCAACCTGCTGTTTAGGAGTTTGGGTCCTAGGGGTGGGGGAATAGTGTACCGTTTGGATTTTGCCCGGCTTTGTTGACACGTGACAGCACGTGAAGGTGCACGTCGTGACGACCTGATACGTGTATGTTATCCGTGATCCCCACAGTAAGGCTGGTGAGCACCAGCTTGACTTTTTGTGTGATTTTTCTTTATTGGCTCCGTTGTGCCTTTGAGGCCAAGCCACAGCCAGTGTCCCGACCAGCCCCCTCAACGTCTTCTGGCCCACAACACTGGCCCCCTAGCCTCAGGCAGGGTCTGCAGCATCCAGGCCCCCTTGGGTCCCCGGGGAAACGTCTCTCCGAAGCCACTCATGGGGGGGGGGGTCAGGCATTGGGCCGGAGTGGGTGTGAGAAGAGCCCAGCCAGGGTTGGTGGGGACAGGAACAGCTGGGGCAGCCTGGCTGCTGGCTCCAGGAGGTGGGGTGGTGGCAAGCTGGGGCCTGCCCAGGAGGAGGGCCTGCCAGGTGGAGGTGCTGGGGGGTGGGGCACACAGAAGCTGACTCAGCACGGGGAACAGGGGCTGGGAGCCTGGAAGTCCCCGCCTGGTGGATGGCTGGGGCCACGAAGGAAACTAGCCTGCTCTTCCCTGCTCTGACCTGGACCCTGAGGGCTCCCCCGCCAGCCAGGCTCTGCGCTCTCTGCTGCAGGTGTGGGGCTCTAGGGCTCACCTGCTCCCCTGCCAGCCCCCACCCAGGACAAGTCTGGAGCCAGGGAGCAAGCCCCTCTGCACTGACATGTGATCTTTCTTTGCCATCCCTTCGAGTCTCCAAGTCAACAAGCACCTTCAGCCAAGAGAGAAATGATCAAATGCGTGGACTTCCTTCTGGGTCAGTTCTCCGTCCCCTCAGGCGTGGAGCGGGGCTGAGACAAGAGGAGGGAGGCATGAAGGGAGCCCCCCCAGGAGCCAGGCCCCCGGGAAGCCATGACAAGAGACCCTCCCCCCAACCCTGCGCCATCCCAGAATGTCCTGCTGCCAGACACGGGGCCCGGCCAGGAACACCCGTGGGCCCACCTCTAATTGCCTGGTCGTCCCACAGCCAACCTCCCACCCTTGCATCTCCCAGTCTCACGTCCCTGAGCACGCGGGCTGGCTCATCCGGAAAAAAAGTTCCACGTTGCGGGAAGTCATGTCCCGTGTGACCCCAATGAGGCCTCTTGGCTCACAGAGCGGAGGAACCCAAGCAGCCCAGGGAAGGCTCACGGGAGTGACCCAGCTCATACTCCCATGCAAACTGGAACCGTTGGCCCCCAGCCTCGCCCCACCAGCCATCCCCCAAAGCCCCTGTCCCGGGGCTCCTGGATGCTCGAAGTTGCATCGGCCTGGCCCCATGGTCACCTCCCTGGCCTTGTGTGGCCTCCAGGACCGGCCATGGCAGCCCTGCCTCTGTCGGAGGCAGAAAGGAGCATGGCGAGTGACCAGCCAGGCCACCTGGAGGGAGGCAGGCATGGACTCTCATCTGGAAAGGCCATAGAAGCTGCGGAAGGATCCCGAACCCCACCACCTCCAGCCCCTGCCCAGTGCTGGCCCTCACTAGGCCACCCAGCTAGCGCTTCTCGGGGACCCTCCCCCTGGGTCCCTGCATTCATTAGAGGGGTGTCGCTCCAACTGCTCCTGCCACCTGTTCCAGGTCACAGCTGGTCATGCAGTGTGGGGATGGGGTGTGCTGCCTGGGTCCGTGTGTGCCCCTAGAGCACTGGGCCAGGAGTCCTCAGCTTTGGTCTGGGCTGGGTGGATGTCTGAGGTGGGGCTAGCAGGGCTCAGTTCCAGGGAGACCTCCTGGGGGAGGCAGATGACTGGTGGTGGCCTGGTACGGACAGAGCCTTCCACACGTGGCCCATGCATCAGGCCATGGTTCCTGGGGCCGTGACAGGGGCAGCTTGGGGGGTTCAGGCCTTTCACCTGGCAGGGCGCTCTGGACATTCTGAAGGACAGTGGGGTGGGGGGTTGCTCTGTGTGTACAGGCTCTCTGCAGGACCTCCAGCCAGAGTCACAGCAGGTCCCACAGAGTTGATGCAGCCAGTCGCCCCCCACACTGTCCCACTGCCTCCCCAGACCCCTCTGCCCCCTCCCTGTGCTCCAGCCCAGGGGGCCCATCTGCTCAACCCGGATGTCTCACTTCAGCCCACTGGCCCCCAAGGTTAGAGAACCCTGATATGGGCCTGCACTCCTGCTACCTCCCCGCCCACGCGTAGCCCATGGCCCCGGCTTCCCTCCCATCCTGCCACCCTCCTGCTCTGCTGGTCCATGGAGAAGCACGGGGATCCCCACGGGGGCAGCCCCTGTGGTCTCCACTCAGAGTTGTCCCTGTAGGGCAGGGGAGGGGAACAAGGCCCAGACCACAGGACCCTTTGTAGAGAAGTGAGGCCCCACCGGTGGGTGAGGTGGGGACCTGGTCTTTCTGGAAAGTGTGGCAGTCACAGGTCAGTGGAGCAGGTGTGGAGGAAACGTGGGGAGCATCGGTCTGGCCTGGCACCCAGCACTCATCAGGGTCTGCAAGTAGGAAAGGAATCAGCCAGGGAACAACCCCGTAAAGGAGGAACCAGCCCCACAACAAGGCCACGCCAGGGACACACACTCGCTCAGGAGCGGGGAGGCCTCCGGTGTGCGACATGAGGTCAGGTCTGGCTGGGGCGGCTCATCAAGGCACAGGAGTGCGGACAGGTGGGACCCATGGGGACCGCTCAGAGGGCTGGGGTCTTAGATACTGGGGCTTGTGTGGGAGAGACCCACGATGTCAGGAGCATGGTCTGAGGGCGTGAATGATCAGGCACACGGGCCCACTGCCTCCAGGAAGGCGGCCTGACTCACACACCTGGCTGCAAGTTGCGGTGTAGTCCTGGGGAAAGACAGGCTTTAATTCTTAAGAGATGTTCTTGAGCAGGAGGAGGGGAAGGCGAGGAGACGGTGGACGTGGTGGCATGCCCAGGAATGTGGGGAACCACACGTCGTCGGGGGGTTTGGCCAGGAGAGCATGCACAGAGGGGGGACCGCCCACGCCCCAGCTGGCATCTGCAGCAAGGCAGAGCTGCTGCAGAGGGAAAGCCAGGAGGGTGACCTGCCCCCAGGGGCAGGGGGCTGCAGGAGGATGGGGGGACAAAGCCTGTGTCCGTGGAGGGACCGCTGATGGGGATGAAGGTGCAGGGAGGTGGGGCCGCGGCCCGGGGCCTGCAGGGTGTGCAGGGAAAGCCACCGGAGCCAGATTCTGGCAGGACAGCAATGAGGAAGCTCCAGGTGCTGCAGGGCTGGGCTGGGAGCCTCCAGGCAGTCTGGCCTGGAAGATTTGGGGGAAGGAGGGCGGAAGGATGATAGCATCTCCTTCCTCTGGACATCCAGAGGGTAGGCTGGTTTCTCTGACGGTGAATCCTCATGTCCGGCAGCTCTTACCACAGCTGGATGGAACTGGGTTAGACTCCGGGTAGGACTTACCTAAGGTCACCGTGGAAACACAGAGGCAGGGCTGCTGAAGAGCCCAGAAGCCTCTGTCCCTCCTTCTCTGTGGGGGCTTAACCTCCTAGGGCCACCAGAAGAACCTCTGGGGGTCCCGCAGAGGCTAACACCGCTGGCACAGACTCGGTTTCTCCCCACAAAGGAGACACAGGCCTTCCGCCTGCAGGCCACCAGGCCAAGTACCGACCATGCAGAGACCTTCGTCAGGGGCCCAGGGCCTGGGATGCTGCATACCCGGCAGCCGCAGTGGAGGAGACAGATGGGCTCCGCAGGCTGGAAGAGGAGAGCGCCAGGGAGACAGGTTACGGGTGGCACTGGACGGGGCATCCACAGGGACAGGACTTGGGGTCACATGGGGAGTGGGGGAGGTTGTCCACAGTGGCTGTAAATGAGATAACCTGGGAGGCGGGTGGGGGTGGTGGGGGTGTCCATGGGCAGTGGGATCCACCATTACCCAGGGGAGAGGGCGGGGGACATCCACAGGGGGCAGGATCCGGGGTCACCTGGGAGGCGGGCGGGGGGTCCACAGCGGAGGGACCCACCATCACCAGGGGAGCCGGCGGGAGTTACAGCTTGTCACCCGTCTGGTTGTGGAAGCTCCACAAAAGGACCGGGCGCCTCTTCCTTGAAGTCAAGGTGGAATTACATACAGTTAAATGGACAAGGTTTGGTCACTCCAGACACATAGACACGTGCGTGACTACCAGCCCCATGCATCACAGAGCGCTCCCATCACCCCGCCCTGCACGGCCCAGAGAACCTTCCACAGGGACCGGAAAGTCCTATTTCTAACCAGCCACCTCGGCAGCCGTGGCCTTGTTGGCTGATGGACTGAAAAACCAAATTTCTCTCTTCGGTTTGCCGTTCCACGTAATTTAAATGTCACAGGTGCATGCAGTTAGTGGGAGCCTCGACGGGAGATGTTCCCTCCCGCGCCTACCCCTCAGTCAGTCTCCAGCCTGAGCTCAGGAGGACCCTGCACCCTGGCTTCTGCCCCATCCATGGCCCCTGCACCTGCAACGCAGTCAGCGGGGGTTGGCGGAGGGAGGCGGGGGACACCAGCTGTCCACCCTTGCTCCTGTGGGTGCGGACATGGCTGGCGGCTGCCTGATCCCTGTGCTGTGGTCGTCCCCCGATGGGTTGGCTGCTGCCCGGGCCGTTGGGCCACGGTCACTCCCTCCGCCAAGCGGCCCCCCAACTGACCGGTCTCCTCCTCCCCAGGTCGCTGGCCGTCGGGCCGCAGTACTCGTCCCTGGGCACTCAGCCCATCCTGTGCGCCAGCATCCCTGGCCTGGTCCCCAAGCAGCTGCGCTTCTGCCGGAACTACGTGGAGATCATGCCCAGTGTGGCGGAGGGCGTGAAGATCAGCATCCGGGAGTGCCAGCACCAGTTCCGCGGCCGCCGCTGGAACTGCACCACTGTGGACAACAGCCTGGCCATCTTTGGCCCTGTGCTGGACAGAGGTATGTGGGTGCGCTCGCCGGCCTTCGGGGGCAGGTGGCAATCCCGGCATGGGTGCTGCAGGGGCCAGCAGTGCCCTTCAGGATCAGGGGCCGCTCTGCCAGGGGCCGCTCTGCCAGGGTCTGCGGAGCTGTATCCCCGACGCTCTGCCTGGGAACAGCATCACGGGGAGCTCCGCCAGCTACGCAGACCTCATTCTCTGGCCATCTCCCATGCTCACCCGTCCTGGGGGCTCCTGGAGCTGGGAATGCCGTAGTTTCATGGAAAGAGTCCTCCTGCATCCCCTTCCCCAGGAGAAATTGTGCCGTTCCAGGGGGACAGGCTTCCCACAGGAACCAGAACTTCAGGGCATCTTGAAGAGAAAATACAATTTGAAAAAAAAAAAAAAAAAAAAAAAAAAAACACGGGGTAGGGGAGGGTAGATGCACACCTCAGGAATTGTCCAGGGTGCTGGGGGCAGGGCTTTACTTTAGGAAGAGCTAGAAGGTGAGGGTTGGGCGTGGGTGAACTTGGGGTGAAGAGCAGATTTTCACCAAAGAGAGTGGTTTGCACAACGTCTGCAAATCAGAGGGCATCGGGGCCATGTGCCCAGCTGGTCCCCGCTTTCTCCCACTCAGTGGGAACACCTGAAGGTGGCCTCTGCAATATGGTGGCTGCGGAGGGAGAAAGGCTCGTTACTCTCAGCAGGATGGTTTCAGCGTTGGTCCACATGCTGCAGGTATCAGCTGCTCCTGCCTTCCCATGGGGGGAATAGTATTCCTCTGTGTAGACCCACTGCATTTTAAGATGCATTCATTCGTCGCTGACAGACATTTGGCTTATGTCCACCTTGTGGCTGCTGTGAACAGAGCTGCTGTGGACATTTTTGTACAAGTATCTGTTTGAATACCTGTTCTCAAACCTTTGGCATATATTCCTAGGAATGCAATTGTTCTGTGTAAGATCTGGGGAAAACACCACAGTTTTCCACAGGGGCTGCATCGTCTTACATTCCCACAAGCAATGCGTGAGGGTTCCAATTTCTCCACATCCTCACCACCGTGTAATTTCTGCCTGTTTCCTTATCCAGCCAGTGGGTATGAAGGGATATCTCATGGTTTTTATTCGTGTGTCCCTGGTGACTGATAATGGTGAGCATCTTTTCATGGGCTTGTTAGTCACCTGTATGTCTTCTTTGGAGAAACACCTATTCATATTCTTTGCCCAATTTTTTCTAAAGGATTTATTTATGCCTTTGAGAGAGAGTGCACATGGAGGGGAAAGGCAGAGGGAGAGAAAATCTTAAACAGACTTTACACTGAGCACAGACCCCAATTTGGGCTCAATCCCAGGACCCTGAAATCATGACCTGAGCCAAAACCTGGGCAATGGATGCCCAGATAACTCTGCTACCCAGGCACCCCTGTCCAGTTCTTAATTGGGATGCTTGTCTTTTTGTTGTTGAATTGTCAGAGCTCTTTATATGTTCTAGATGCTGCATTTTCTATCAAATCCATGATCTGCAAATAATTTCTCCCATTGTATAGGTGGTCTTTTCATTGTTGTGACAGTGTCCTAGAATGCACAAAAGTTTTAAATTTTGTTGGAGTCCAATTTATCTACTGAAACATCATATTAAAGTAAGCACTGCCTAATCTAAGGTTACAAAGACTTGAACCTATGTTTTCTTCTAAGAGTTTTATACTTTAATCTTTTACATTTAATCTTTGATTTATAGGGAATACATTTTTGTGTATGGTGTGAGGTCAGGGTCCAACTTTATTCTTTTGCATGTGGAAATCCAGTTATTTCAACACCATCTGTTGTTGAACAGATGATTTTTTCCCCATTGAATGGTCTTTGTGCCCCTGTCAAAAATCAACTGGCCATGGATGTGTGGATTTGTTTCTTGACTCAGTGCCAGTCATTGGTCTATATGACCATCATCTTGCTAATTCCACACTATTTTGATGACTCTATACTATGTTTTGAAGTCAGGAAGTGCCAATCAAATCCTCCATTCTGGGTTTCCTTTACAAGATTGTTTTGGTGATTTGGGACCCTTGTAATTCTGTATGAATTTTAGAATCAATTTCTCCATGTCTGTGAAAAGGGCTTTTGGGATTGTCGTGGGCATTACATTTATTTAATCTATGAACATGGGATGACTTTCTGTTTATTGAGGTCCTCCTTGGTTTCTTCCAGCAATGTTTTTGTAGTTTTCGGCATATAAGTCTTGTACTTCCCTCACTAATGCATTTCTAAGTATTTTTTTCTTTC
Source organism: Meles meles (assembly GCF_922984935.1). NCBI lineage: Eukaryota > Metazoa > Chordata > Mammalia > Carnivora > Mustelidae > Meles > Meles meles. The sequence continues at coordinate 4,063,049 of NC_060068.1, forward strand.
TTGATGCTATTGTAAATGGAATTGTTCTCTTATTTTCCTTTTTGGACTATTCATTGCTACTATATAAAATACAAATAATTTTTGTTTTGATCCTGTATCCTTCAACTTTGTTTAATTTTGGGGTAGCTCTGAGAGGTTTTTTGTAGGTTTCTTTGGGTTTTCTATATAGAGGATCATGTCACCTATGAATGGTGACAGTTTTACTTCTTCCTGTCCAATTTGTATACCCTTGATATCTTCTTCTTGCCTGATTGTTCTGCTGCTTCCAGCACTATGTTAAGTAGCAGTGGTGAAAGAGGGCACCCTTGTCTTGTTCCTGATCCTAGGGAGAAATGTTTCAGTCTTTCACCATCAACTAAGTGGGTTGCTGTGTGTTTCCCAAAACTGCCTTTTATCAGGTTGAAGAAATTCATTTCTGTAACTCATCTGTTGAATTTTTGTATCCTGAAAGGATGTTGGATTATATCAAATGCTTTTTCTGCTCCAATTAAGAAGCCTATGTAGTTTTATTCCTTCATTCTCTTAACTTGATGTGTTATTATTGGTTGATTTTCCTACACTGAAGCACCCTTGCATTCTTGGGATAAATCCCCATTGGTCATGGTCAATAATCCCTTTAACATGCTGGAGGATTTGGTTTTCAAGCATTTTGTTGAGGATTTCTGCATCAATATTTACAAGGGACATTGGTCTGTAGTTCTCTTTCCCTGTTGAGTCTTTGTCTCACTTTGGTATCAGACAACATTGGCCTCAGAGAATGAGTTAGGAAATGTTTCTTGCTCTTCTCCTTTTTGTAAGAGCTTGAGAAGGATTGGTGTTGATTCTTCTTTAATTGTTTGGTAGGATCCACCAGTGAAGTTTTGGTTTCCTTGGAGGTTTTAAATTACCGGTTTGATCTCATTACTTGTTATAGGTCTGTTCAGATGTTCTATTTCTTCTTAAGTCAGTTCTGATATGTGTGTGCGTATGTGTGTGTGTGTGTAGGGATGTATCCATTTCATCTAGGTCAATGTTACATTTTGGAAGGATAGTTTTGCCAAATGTAGAATTCTTGGTTGAGAGTGTTTTCCTTCAGTACCCGGAATATACCATCCCACTGCCATCTGATTCTGGTTTCTGATGAGAAATTGTCTGTTAATCTCATGCAGAATTCTTTGTACATGACAAGTTGCCTCTCTCACTGCTTTAAAGATTCTCTTTTTCTCTGTCTTTTGAGAGTTAATTAAAATATGTCTCAGCGTGGATCTCTCTCTGTTTATCCAACTTGAAGTTTATTGAGCTTCCTGGAAATAATGATTCAAGTGCTTTATCAAATTTTAACCTTTTTGGCCATTATTTCTTCAACTATTCTTTCTGCCTCTCTCTCCTCTATTCTCTCCTGGGACACTTACCGTGTGGTGTTTGTTGCTACATTTGATGGTGCCCCACAGGTCTGTTCATTTTTCTTCATTCCTTTTTCTTTCTGCTACTCAGGCTGCATAATTGCAATTGAACTATCCTCAGGGTCACCAATTCTTTCTTCTGCTGCTCAGCTCTGCTGTTGAGAACCTTTAGCAAATATTTTGTTTCAGTTATCATACTTGTCAGCACCACAATTTCTATTTGGCTACTTTTTGTAATTTCTTTCTCTTTACTGATATTCTCTCTTTGTTGAGACTTTTTTCTCCTGGTTTCTTTTATCATTTTTGACCATAGTTAGGATAAGTGATTTAGTCTTTGTCTGGTACATCCAATATTTGTACTTCATTGGGATACTTTCTGTTAATTTCCTTCTTTTGTGAATGGCCTGTACTTCTTTGTGTCTTTGCATACCTTGTAATTTTTTGTTTTTGGGGTTTTTTTTTTTTTTAAAGATTTTATTTATTCATTTGACAGACAGAGTTCACAAGTAGACCGAGAGGCAGGCAGAGAGAGAAGAGGAAGCAGGCTCCCTGCTGAGCAGAGAGCCCGATGTAGTGATCGATCCTGGGATCATGACCCAAGCCGAAGGCAGAGGCTTTAACCCACTGAGCCACCCAGGTGCCCCACCTTGTAATTTTTTGTTGATATCTATGCCTTTTGATCATTATAAGATGGTCATGCAAGAAATCGAAATCTTTTCCCTCCTCAGAGTTTGGTGTGCTTACTGTGTGTGGTTGTTGCTTGTTTGTTTAGTGACTTGTCTTTAGCTTGTGATCAACGAGCGACTTGGCAAAAATTTCCTTAATGTCTTGGAGGGAGAAAAAAGGAAACAAAGGAAAGAAAGAAAACTCCTCTGGTCTTTGCAGATTGGCTGTGTCATGAAGTGAAGGCTTCCAGCATCAGCTAGTCTGCGCACAGCCCTGCCATAGCCCTCACTTCCTGCCTGCACTAGGCCTGAAGATCAGCTGTGGACGAAAGCTTACGGTGTCTCCTGAGCACGCTCTCTGCCCTTGGTGTGAACATGACTTTAACTCTCCTGGTACACACAGCAGCTTTTCAAATCCTTAACCCCCAAAGCAACTCTCCCCAACACTTTTCCCCAACATGGCCTCTATAATTTTTTGTCCCACCTGGCAGCACTTGCTTATTTGATTTTCAGTGTCACTTTCAGTTAGCCACTGTTCCATCCTGAGAGAGTTCTGAGGTAGGCATCAGTTTTTCCAGTCAAACAGACAATTTCTTGAGGAGCAACATTTACTCTGCTGCCTCTGGAACTATCCAACCATATGGGAAAAATGCACACTGACACCTCAAGACTTTTCTAGGCCAGGGAGGGTGGTGTGACCAAGTGAAAATGCCTCCAAGATCTTAGAACTTGTCAGAGACACCTTTTCTTGATTCACCATTTGCTTGGTTTCTAAAAACCTTGAACTCACCTCCAGGGCTCTGACAGTTTCTGCTCCATTCTTTCCAGGTTTCTGTGGAGGAATGGGCCCTTGGAGCTCCTCATTTGGCCATTTTGCCGATGTCACTCCATACCACCTTCTCCAAACTGGCCTCAGAGGCCTTGCAGTACCACATTCTGTTAGAGGAGGCAGTTATGAAGGCCCACTTGTGTTCTAAGGTAGGGGACCTCAGGGCATACCGAGGTACCCTAGGGAGACAAAAATGAAGGATAGAACACTCACTGGTTCAGCTGTCTCTAGAATGCAGAGGAAGGGGCAAGAGATGTCTGGCAGGAAGAGACACTGGGTCCTGGGACTGGTGGTGTGCATGGAGGGGAAGACAGCTGAGGAGGGGTTTGAGAATGAAACCAAGCATTGCATGGAGAGTTGGCAGTGCCAGATTACATTTGTTCAAGTGTCTGAGGCTCCCCCATTTAAGGTGGTCATAGCCATGCCCACAGGCCATGTAGGGAAGGGAGGGGGATCACACCATGTGACCTTGACTAGTGAGTCAGTTGACTTCCTGGAGTGTCAGCGTCCCTGTCTATAAAATGGGAGAATAATTGCCACTGAGTTGACTTCACAGAGCTGCTGGTTGGGGTAATTATATGGTAGTCCCCACAAGGACAGCTGCTGCCATATGTGGGAAGAGTTAGGGTCACAGGACACTGTGGTACATCAGCTGTGTGAGGGCCTGTGTGTGTGTGTGTGTGTGAGTGTGTGTTATGGTGTTCATGAATGTGTGTGTGCATCTGTGTGGTGGGTGGGTGTACATGTGTGGTATATGCATATGTGTGCATAAGTGTATGTGAGCAAATATACACATTTATCTGCACAGGTGTATGTACACACATGTGAACACACTCGTGTGGTGTGGTTGCCATCCACATAGGTCCTCTGCTGTGCCTGTGGTGTTGTGACCTGAGGAGGCATGTCCATCAGGCCCTAGACACCCCTGAAGGCTTCCTGCTCCCCCAGGTGAGAAGAAGTGTGAGGGACTTCAGGAAGCACACAGGAGCCTGACCTACCTGAAGAGGCTGCCAAATGGGTGGTGGAGGAAGGCAGTGTTAGGCAAGGTCCGCCCCACCTGGAAGCCAGGGAAGGAAGCATGGGCTTACTTCTGGGCTCTATTCTGCCCCATGGTCTACATGTCTGTTCTCTGCCTGTTCTGTTGTACAGCTGGAAATCAGGAAGTGTGAGTCCTTCGACTTTGTTCTGATTTTTCAAGACTGTCTTCACTATCCAGGACCCCTCACCATTCTGTGTGGATTTTAGGATCAGCACATCAGTTTCTGCAAAAACAAAAGCTCGCATGTTTAGAGTGTGTTGAATGCAGATTACCTTGGGGAATATTGCCATTATGATATTAAGCCACCGAATCCATGAACATGGGGTGTCTTTCCATGTATTTAGGCTTTTTTCAATGACATTGGGCAATTTTCAGCATACAAACCTTGTACTTCATTTGCCAAATCTATTCCAAAGTATTTTACTCTTTTTTGATGCTGTTATAAGTGGAATTGTTTCTTAATGTCACTTTTGGATTGGTCATCGCTGGTGCATAGAAAAGCATGATTGGTTTCTATTGTCAAGCTCATACTCTGTAATGTTGCTGAAGGTTTATCAGTTCTGATGGATGTTCTGTGCATGCCATATGATTTTCATATCATTGGCTAACAGGACCAGTTTTCCTTCTTCCCTCCAATCTGGATACCCTTTCTTTCTTGTTCTTGCTCCTTGCCTGGCTGGAGCCTCTAGGACAATGTTGGGTGGTAGTGAGCAGAATGGGCACCCCTGATTTCCTCCTGATCTCAGGAGTGGCTTTCAGTCTTTTACCGCTGGGTATACAGTTCTTAACTTTTAAAGATCCAGGTGTCAGGATCTTCATTCATACCAATGAATACGTGACACGGGAGAATTTTGATATGATGTGACTCTCAATTCTTTGATTTTTTTCTGAGTTATATATGACAAAAATCACATAATAATCTATTATCAAAAAGTTGTAAAATCTGTCCACTCATGTCTCAGTTGGGTCTTCCTTTCACTCTGTGGAAAACAAGGAGTTGGCGATGACCTGATTTGCACAGAGCTCCATGGCCCAGTTGTTATTATCATGGCCTGGAAGCCTGTTTGTCCCTACCTGGGACAAGTGGGAGATGGTGGGTGTAGGGGTGCAGGCAGGGAGGAAGGGAGGGTGCCTTGGAACCACCCATGTTGTCCAAGGATCCTGGCCCATTTCCATGCACCCTCCCAGGATACACAGACCTGACTTGGAGAATGCTGGGGTAAGCCATCATTCCCACTGGGATGCAGCCTCACCCTCTCCCCCATATGTTCATACATTGGGCCGCATCGTCCCAGGGCCCAACTCACAACCCTCCAGGTATGCTCAGACACAATCTCCTCAGTCAGGGTAGCCTCCGAGGGCCCTTGGCCTCTGCACCCAGTCCTGCTGCTCTGCCCTTCTGCATGACCACCACCCCCTCCACAGGCACTCCCCGCCTGCCTAAAACCTCACTGATGCACACAGACTTCCCTGCCCATGCAGAGCTGCCTGCCTCTGCAGGCCGTCCTCACTGCTCCCCACAGACTCCCCACTGCCAGTCTGAAACTGGCTCAGCTCCTGCAATCCTCGTTCTCTCCATTCAGCCCCCTTCCCAGGCCCCGGAGCAGCTCCAAGTTTCCTGACTCTGTGCCCACCATCACTCTCCCAGGACAAGCACCAGGCCCTGCAGGGTGCCCTCACGTCCACTGGGGTCCCCTGTCACACACAGCAGGTGCACAGTGGGTGTGTCCAGCATGAAGGCAAGGCAGATGCAAGGGCACTGCCAAGAGTTTGCTCTGGTGCTTCAGAAGGAGGTGCCGAGCAGACAGGTGACCTTCCCAGGGGAGGTGATGCCTGAGCTGGATCTCCAAAGCTGTTCTCTTTCTTGAGAACATGTGTATGGTGCTTTCTGGGGCTGTGCCTAGTGTTTGACACACAGCAGGAGCTTGGACATAACACCTATCCAGCAAACTGCTGCTCTAGTTGCAAGTGAGGATGTTGGGGAGTGGTGCAGGGGTGAGGCCGGCACTCCTGTGTGCGGGTCTACAGGGTGCCAAGTATACCTGGTGGGGTTAGGAGGAGAGCAGAGCTCTCTGCGGGGCACAGCAGGCCCATCGGGACTTAGGGAGTGGGCACTCAGGGAGCAGACAATCCCCTGTCTTCTGGGCTATGGTCTCAGAGAGCCCCGTCCTCCCGTGCACCTCCTCATTCCTCGGAAGCCTGAGTCCTGGCCCCTCTCCTGTAAGGTGTCCACTTATACCTATGTCCTCCATGTCCCCTCCCCATGTTCCCTCCCCTACAACTCCGTGACCCGAAGGTCCACTCCTCTGTGTCCCCTCCCCCATCCACTCCCCCACGACCCCCATGTCGCCTCCCCGTATGCACACTCTTTTCTCTGCCCTCTGCTGCCTCTGCCCCTCCTGTCTGTTCTCTCTGCCCTCAGCCTTCTCCCATTTCTGCCTGGTGAAAATTGTCTCAACCCCCAGGCTCTCACCACTTGGCTTTAATGGGAAGAGAAGGGCCCCTCTCCCCCTTGCCCAGGGCTGAGAAATGGCAGAATTCATTGTGTCCCAAGGGCTGAATGGCCCTCGAGGAAGGAGCCGTCAGGTGCCCGAGAGAGAATCCATCTCCGGGAAGCCATTGTGGAGCACCCCCCACCCCCTGCTCGCCGGGCTGCGCCTGTGGTAATCAATCTGATTGGATTAGGGTCAGGGCGACCCTAATCGTGTCAGAGGTCACCCCGGCTTTGTGGCAGGGTCCACAGGGTGTCTGGCCACCCCTGCTGAGGCGGCCTCTTGAACAGAGCTTAATGCTGCCCAGCCAAGGGAGGAGAGGGGCCCAGCCGTGTGTGGATGTATGCACACGTGTGTGTGTGTGTGCGCGCGCGCACGTGCACGCATGAGAGGCTGGCTGGCCAGCATGGGGCTTGGGGCTGGCTCGTTGGGTAGGAGCTCTGGAAGCCGCTGCTGCAGAATACAGGGCTGGGTGCTAGACGTGAGTCCAGGCTGGGAGGAAAGGCCCTCTGCCCTTGCTCCAAAAGGCAGCAGGCTCATGTAACTTGCATCATGGGGCAGAAAGCATTTGAAGAATTTGGAGTGCATGGCAGCTATCTGTCCCTCCAGGCAGGCCCCCAGGCACCTGAAGGGCCTGCTTTCCCCAAGAGCCGGCCAACACCTTCTCTTGACACCCCCCCACTCCGGAGCTGAGGGGGTGGGGAAGACCCAGGGCAAGCAAGACTGGTCCCAGGGCTCCAGGCCCCAGCAGACAGGCCCACTGCCAGCCTGGAGAAGGCCCAGCCAGGATGTGCCCCTGAGGGAGCTCAGCAGCCACCGTGGCCCAGGTCCAGGCCCATGGGCTTTTGGCAGCATGTAGCCACAGGAAGAGGGAAATGGATCCATGCGGCCTCTCCCCTCAGCACCCCAGCAGGGCAGGGCACTGAGTGTAGGCCCTGGCCCCCAACTGCATTGCCCACTCCCTCAGAGCCTGGAGCCACAGGGCTGTACTCCCTCTGCTACCGTGGGGTCTCAGTGCCAGAGAGATGCTGGGCCTCTCCCTCTGCAGCAGGGAGCAGGTGTCCCTTGCAGTATGTGGAGAGGGGACTTCACTGCTGGTGCAGAGAGATGGGCTGCCCCTTGCCGGGAGTCTACTCCTGGACCTCACCCACTGGACAGCTGAGTTGGGGCCCAGTCCCGGTCCCTACTGCAGGACTCCCTGAGCCTCTGGGGCGGGGTCTGCTGGTGTCAATCAAGCTTTCAGCAGGGCTGTGCCCTCCCCCAGACGGTGGCCTTCCTTCGCAGCCCACTGCCTCTATCCTTGGTCGGTCCCCTTGAGGCCCTGCCCTGCGGAGGAGGTCACTGGGACCCGCTGCACCGGGCCCCTCCTGGAAGAGCCCCTCCCCGTGGCCGGGCTCCCGGGGTGGGGGGTGGTCTGTAGGCGCCCTGTGGGGGGGGGGGTGCGGGGGCCAGGACGGCACAGGCCGCAGGCCTCAGGGCTTGGGAGGGCGGCGAAGGGGACGCAGGCCCCGGGGGAAGCGGCGTCCCGAATCCAGGTTGCGACCCCTGACCCCCGTCCGAAAGTGTGTCGGTTCCAGGCGGCTGGGGGGGCCGGCCAGGCTCGGGCCTCCCCGCTTATCATTAACTCTGCCCGGCGGGGGGGTGTAAGGGACCAGGAGAGACCCCGGCGGCGCCCCGCGGCGCCCGGCTCGGAGCACAATGTCCCCGCGACCAGGACAAGATTAAGCGCAGGGGAGGCGCGGGGCCGCGGGCGGTTCACACGCCCTCGGGAGAGCCGCGCGCCGCCGCGTGTGAATAGCGCGCTCCCCCGCGCCGCGGGCCCCTCGGCCGCGCATACCTCCCGGTTGCTATGACTGGCGGGCCACGGCCTAATCGCCGACCAGGGGGAAGCTCATATAGAATATCGCGGGCCATTGTGGGCCTAACGCGGCGTGACAGTGCCGCACAAAGGCGGGTTCATTAGCCCCAGCGGGTGACCGGGACGCCGGCCGCGCGGTGCCAGGGGCCGCGGCCGCCGCGGGGCGCGGGCGGCATTCCGCTCCCAGGGCTCCGCCTTTGTGCGGGGCGCGGCCGGGGGTGGACCGACGCCGCCACCGCCGCCGCCCCTCCCGGACTCTGCCCGCTCTGGGGCCGCCGACGCCGGGCCCGAGCTCCGGCCGTCCTCCGGCCGCTCCGCGCGGGGGACCCCGAGGGCGGAGGGCGCGCCAGCTTGCAGAATGTTCTGGAAGAGCCTTCCCCTTCTCCCCGGCCAGCATCTGCGGGGCTCTGCGCCTGCGACAGCTTCCAGCATCTCTCGTCTTCGCCGCTGCTTCTGCAGCTGCCTCCCCCTGCCCCTCCCGGCCCGGTGGGAGTGCGCTGGGAGGCCACAGAGAGGCCGAGGCCACCCTGTCGTCGGGTCCTGTGTGGGGGGCTGCCGCGTGCTGAGAGCATCCCTAGGATGCTCTAGGCGCGGTGGGCAGGCGCGCAGAGAAGCCTGGAGGCTTGGTACCCGCAGGAGCCCGGAGCCCGGAAGGCCCATCCAGCCTTAGGCACTGCAGCTGCCACAGGAGCGTGCTCTTTGCTCAGAAAGGCTCCGGGCCGGGCCGCCAGGGCTGGCCTGTCGGACCAGGGACTCGCCCCACACGCCTTGGGGGAGGGCAGCCACAGCCCGGATGTCCAGCCAGCCTCCTTGCAAGGTGCTGGGGAAGAAGGAGCTGCAGACTGGAAACCCCTGCCCTGGCCAGGGCACTGTGGTTACCCGCAATGCCATGGAGGCCAGGGAAGGGGCTCCACAGAGGAAGTAGCGCGTGCCCCACCCCCGCCCTTGGCAGCCCTCTGAAGACCTGGGGCTGCACTGCAGTAGCCTCACTGTCCTGTAGGTCTTGCCCCAAGGTCAGCACTGCCCAGAGGTGAGACTGAGCAGGGGGTCCCAAGGCGCCTTCCAGAGGCAAGTTCAGCGGAAGGACAGTCCTTCCACAGCCACTGGTCAGCCAAGAAAAGTTCTGGTAGGCTGGACCTGCAGCTCTCAGGAGAGCTTGCCCCTTACCCAGCCCTGGGTCTAGGTCTCTGCCTCCCACCAGCCGACTAGAGACAGACCCCCAAGTCCTAAAAGCTGGTAACTGGAGGCCAGCCATCAGGTAGGGGCCAACAAATGGTCTGCAGCCACTAACAGGAAGGAGGCAATGACAGAGATCCCCCAACACAGCTCCCATGCCCCACTGATGTGGAGATTTCACTTCCCGATAATAATCACTCTATGTCCTTCTGAGGCAAGAAGGGTCAGCTCCCCCATATTAGACCCCAGGTTCCTCTGATGGGTGAAGTGTCAGAGATTCCCCATATCAACCCTCCCCCTTGTCACTCTGATGGGGGATTTATGAAAGTTCTCTATGCTACCAACCTCATACACCCATCTTAAGGAGGTTGTATCAGAGACTCTTCGCCCCCTCCCCATGCTCCCTCCTCTCTCCTGTTGGGTACCATTTGGGGGTCTCCTGAGTCTGGCCTCCATCTTGGAGGGGTGGGTCTGCCAGTCATGGTGCCCTGGGCTGTAGCAGAGCCTGGGGGTTCAGCTCAGGGTTGCATCAGAATCACCTGGGGACCTTTTGGAGAAATAGGTGTCCCTCCAAGAACAGTGGCCCCAGGGCCCAGCTTGTGTATGCAGTGATACACTGCCTGGGGTGACTGCTGGCCCCTAGCCCTCCTCTCTGCAGAGCTCCCAGAGGGGTCCACCCAGGAACTCCTTCTCTTTGATCAGTGGTCACATCCAAACCACAGCCTCCTTCCAGGATCTTCTGCTGCGAGGTCACACGTGTTTCTCAGAAAGGCCACTCCAGCACCCCCTTAGTCTCATCCTTCTCATCCAGTGTGGGACCCCACAGTCCTCCCCCAGGAGAGGAAGGGTAGGCCACCAAACATACCTGATGGAGTCTCAGGACCCCTTGTTGGAGGTGCAGGAGCATCTCCCGGACCCTGGGCTCAGCATTCACTACTGTGGTCAGCTGTGGGTCAGTCACTGACCCACTCTGAGCATGCTAGGGCTGAGGGGGCCTGCAGGACCCATGGCAGTGCTGGGCAGAGAGGAGTGCCCGTCTTCCTGTCTGGGTCAGTTCTCGCAGCAGTGATAAAGGATGCGCCAGACCCAAGGCAGAGTGACCTGTTGGTCCATGCTGAAACAGCCTCCTGGATGACCTCTCTGCAGGAGGGTCAGCACCAGAACAGAAGCTGCAGGCTTCTGTCCACTAAGAACACAGTCAGTGCTCAATTAACAGTTGCCAATTGCCAACGTCATGGTGAAATGTGAAAGATGAACTTTCTTCAACACAAAGTACCCTGGAAATATATCTTTTTGTGTGTGTTAAAGGGTTTTTTTTTCTGAAATTACGATAGTTATTTTTGTATGTCTTATTCTCCCACAAAAAAGTAAAAGTAACAACACTTGGTGATCCTAATTCAGTCCTCAAATGCTCTCTGGTACTTGACAAGCCCATGAAACTCAAATCTGGAAGCAGGAATTTGTTAAGATCCCTCTAATTTTCAAGTTCTGAAAGGAGGCAGAATTACTGCTGAAGACTATCTCATGGGTGACGCCTAAGATTCCACTAGACTAGCTGGGGTGGAATAATGTGGGGCTGCTCTCCCTGCCCTCTGCCAGACACTCCACTCTCGCTAGTCAGGATTCCCTCAGCTGTCCCAGACTTTACTCATCCACCCATCTACCATGCATCCACCCACCCACCCACCCATTCATCCATCCATCGTCCATCCACCATATATCCCCACCTACCCACCACCCACTCACCCATCCATCCATCCATCTACAGGTTCACCTATCCACCATCCATCATCCATCCATTCATCCATCCATCCATCTATTCACCCACCCATCTATCCCCCATCTGCCCATCCCCCCATCTATCCACCCATCCACACATCCATCCATTCATGTACACATTCATCTATCCACCATCCATCATCGATTGATCCATTCATCCACTCACCCATCCACTTACCATCCATCCATACATATATACATCTATCCACCCATCTAACTGTGATCCACCATCCATCCATCCATGTATCTGCCCATCCACACATCCATCCATCTACCTACCCATCCATGCCCCCACCCACCCAATCAGCCACCCAGCTAGCCAACCAGCCACTCATCCATTCATCTACCCATCTATCCATTCCAATCCTGCCCAAGTTCAGGTTGCCAAGCTTCATTGTGTATCATTATTTCCCCTACTCTATCTCTCATGAATGTCAGGCAGGTGACCTGACACAGCTCAAAACCAAGAACCTGATCCACAACAGCAGAGCCTTTCACTAGAGGCAGGATTCCCCTGGTTCACTCTCCTCCTTTCTACTACAGGGATTCTTTCCACTGGAGAGTGGGTCATCCAGATTCTCCTTAATTAACAATTGGATGGGTAGTTCCTTCAACTTTTGAAAACCGGAATTGTTAGAAATTCCATCAGATAGAGCAGCAATCCATTGTCTTGCAGATTTCTTACCTAGGTTCTTGAGAATGGATACTTTACATCTTACCCACCTTATATTCCTAGTTCTGAGCCTAGACTCTCAGATCCTGGATGGAAGGATGGATGGATGGATGGTGGGTGGGTGGATGGATAGATGGGTGGGTGGATAAATGGATCATGGATGGATGGATGGGTGGAAGGATGGATGGATGAATGGGTGGAAGAATGGATAGATGGTAGGTGGATGGATGATGGATGGATGGATGGTGGATGGATGGATGGATGGGTGGAAGGGTGAATGGATGGTTGGTGGATGGGTGTGGGTGGATGGATGGATGAATGGGTGGAAGGGTGGATGGATGGTGGGTGGATGATGGATGGATGGTGGGTGGATGGATGATGGATGGATAGATGGATCGAAGGGTGGATGAATGAATGATGGATGGAGGGATGGTTTGATGGATGAATGAATGGTTAGTGGGTGGATAAATGGATAGTGGATGGATGGATGGGTGGATGGATGGTGGATGGATAAATGAATGGTGGATAAAAAAATGAATGGATGGACAAATGGATGGATGGTTTGATGGATGGATTAATAGATAGTGGGTGGATAAATGGATGGTGGATGGATGGATGGATGGATGGTCGGTAGATGGTGGATGGTGAATAGGTAAATGGAAGGTGGATGGACAAATTAATGGTGGATTGTTGGACAGATGGATGGATGGGTGCATGCATGGATGGGTGCATGGGGAGATGGTGGATGGATAGACGATAGATGGTAGATGGATAGATCGTTGGTGGATGGTTGGAAGGAAAGATAAATGGAAAGATTGTAGATGAATGGAAGGAGAGATAGATCATTAATACTTTGCAGGATCTCAATAAATAATTGGTAATGAAACCATGTCAAGTTTCTGGCAAAGACGGCCCTCCCCAAGGAGGATGCTTACCTCACAGAACGACTTTGTCACCCAATTCCCTTTCTTCTTTCTTTTCCCAACCCCGACCTCAATTATGAAATTGTGACAGTCATTTTCCATGTGTCTTATCCTCTCAGAGAAAAGTGACAACCTTGGCAGTTCTAGTTCAGTCCTCCAATGGTCTCAGTTACTTGACCAGCCTGTGACATCCAAGTCTGGAGACAAGATCGGTCTAGTTCTGGAGTGCAGAGACCCAGGGAGACAAAGCCCATCTCACAGTATGAAGACGTGTCCTGGAGCCAGCAGGGCAGTCCTGAGCAGCTCCAAGGGCTCTGGCCGACTCTATCCCAGGCACCCAAGTGCTCTCATCCTCTCTTGACATGCTGGAGTCCGTTGCCATGACCACAACGGGTGTTTCCAATCTCATTTCAAAGACGTGATTCCCTTCCCACGGTGTCAGGGCTCCTCTCCCACTCCCTGGCTGCCTCTGTTGCGTAAACTGAAGCAGAAACCTCTGACAAAGCTGGTGTCGGTGGCTAAGAACTTTGCTGTGACTGGGGCAGCTGCCAGGGCTCCAGACCCTGGTCTGAGTCCCCACTGTACCTTCCCCATCCACGGCCTCAGGGGAGCCCTGTCCCACCTCCTCCGAAGCCTGAGGCTGCCCCAGCCAGTCTGATCATAACCTTCTTATCTCAACCCTCTGTGAAAATCCCATAAAAGCCATGGGTTCTCTACCCAAGCATGTGCACGTGCATGCACGCACACACACACACACAAAACCCACAAGTGTTCTAGCGTGCCCTGTGATTCCTGCTCATAGGAAGGGCTGCCAGAGACCCTACATCAGAGGCCCCAGTACTGTGGGGCATCACCTGGACACACCGGGGTCTTCCTCCTGCGTGACCCCAGCATGTATTTCCATGTTGTGTTGTGCAACAACTGTAGACATATAGAAACATCGCGGGCACGGTGCCCAGAGTCCATCTCCCCTCCCCCCCCCCACCCCCCCACCCCCAGGGCTGACAAGCCCCAGATGCAGCCACATCCGTCAGAACAAAGTTCTGCCAGTGTGAACTCTGGACTTTACCCAGATTCACCCATCTTACCACCTGTCTGGGATCCCGTCCTAGGTCCGCCTGGCCCTTGCCTCTCATGCCTTCGAGACTAGGAGGAGCTTGGTCAGGCTTTTTGGGTTGGCCTGATGTTTCCTGACTCTTTGGTGGAGGGCCTCCATGGGTGTCCCTGGAGCATCTGCTCAAGGCCACTTGGTGTCCACCGCCTTCCCCCTGGGGTGTCCACAGCCCTGACCCCTCCAGCAAGATGGGGCAGGCCAGGCGTCCGCCACGCCAGGAAGCAGCATTCCCAACCTGTGTGGAGGCTGTGCGCTCCACTGAAACAGACTTCCTTTGCCAGAACAAACTGCCGCACACTTTCCTGGCCATGGGTCCTGGGGCCTCTCCTCAGAGGGTTCTTTTCCTTTGGAGCAAGGTAAAGACAGGCGACAAGGTGTCCTCAGCCTTTGGGACTCCGTGTCTGAGGAGCCCTTTCCTCTCTGGGCAGAAGGGGAAATGGAGGCCTGAGGGGGAGGGAGGCCTGGGCAGGGTCACACAGCCAGCTGGTGACAGAGCAGGGCAGGGCCAAGTTCTGCTTCCTCCAATTTCAAGGGGTCCCTCCCCACTCCACCCCAAGCACGCCCTTCCCCTCGAGTGTGTCTAGCGGCCTGGCTTGTCTGCCTGAGGCTGATAAGCAGCCAAGCCCTTGTTCGGGGAAGGGGCAAGGCCCCAGGCTCGCGGGCTCTCCCCTTATCTCAGAGGAGGGAAAGCGGGCAGAGGCAGAGGCAGCCTCCTCCAGCTGGAGTGCTTCTGGCCCCCTGGGCTGGGATCAGGCACTCAGGGCCTGGAGAAGGGCCATCAGGGGCCCCAGCCAGCTGGGCGCAGCCCGAGGGCTCAGGGAGAAAGGCACCGGTGTGGGTACTGGGTTCCAGCCGTGCCCAGGACATGCCAGCCTGCCCCAGGAGACTGCAGGGCCCTGCGTGGGGTGCAGGGGAGGCTGTAGGCCGGGACTCTGGCAGGGTGAGCAAGCAAGGCGCCAAGCCCACCCGGAAGGGAACATTCTCTTGGGAAGACAAAATAAAGGCAAGGCTCTGCTGGAGGGAGGGACAGAAGGACAAGGTGTCCGTGTTCAGGGCACACGGGCATTTATTCATGGAGGTCTTAGACCATGCCTGCCTGAGAACTGACAGGTTGTGTGGCAGAAGCAAAGTGAGGCAAGGGAGTCCAGCATCTGGGGGAATGGCTGCCTGGCTGGCCTCTGAGAAAGGGGGTAGTGAAGGGTACTGAGTGGGGAGGGGTGGAGGGCCAGCCCCATGGACTCAGATCCCGCAGATCCTCCGTCCCAGCCCAGGGCCCCTGGAAATGAAAGATGAACAAGACACAGTCCCCGCTTCAGCAAGCTTCCAGGCCGGGGAGAGGACAAATCGGGAGTGGACAGAGGCAAGAACTCCCCGGGCCAGGCACTGACCGCACCCAGATGCCATGACCTGGACCCCAGCCTGAGGAGCAGACAGGGGACATGGCAGGTGCACATGAACAGAGGAGCAGCTGGAAATTGCCTAAGGGGAAGACGGGGGCTGAGTGTGGCTGGAGGCCAGGGAGCAGCTGCCAGAGCTGGGAGGGCAGCAGGTGGGACAGGCCTGTGTGCAGGTCAAGCAAGGACATAACCCCAAGAACTCAGAGGGGACCAGGCAGGGCTAGGTGGTCATGAAGCAAAGGGCTGTGCCCTCAGCCTGTGTGTACACATACCTGTGCACGCATGTTTGCACCCATGCACCTGCCTGTGTGTGGGTGTGTTGGTGTGTGCATGTGTATTTGTGAGTATGTGTGTGCTTGCAGACATGTGGGTGGGGGAAGCTGCAGGCTGGGGCTCTGGGTTCCCTCCAGGAGCCTCTGATGGTGCAGGGACAGATGCTGAGGGCTGGACTCAGGGAAGGCCTGAGGGGAGCGGGGGTGGTGGGGAGAGGCACGGGATGGTAAATGTGTGCTTTTCCCTGACAGGTGTGTCAGGTGTTGAGTGAGTCTGAGTGTGTACATGCTGCTGTCTGGAGCCCGTCTTGCTACTCCCCTCCCTCTACCTGCCTGGGCTTTGGGGCTCGCAAGCTTGAGGAGGCGTGGGGAGGAGCCCACAGCCGCAGCTCACGGCCTCTCCTCCCTCTCCAGGAGGAAGCCCACCCACTCATCCCCCGTCCCCAAACAGAAGTTCTCGGGCACGGATGTGGATGGGGAGGCAGCTGCACCCCGTGTTGGGAGGCACTGGGAGCCCCAGCACTGTCCCAGCTGCTGCCCAGGAGGAATCTGGGGACATGCAGGTCACCCACCCCATGCCCAGCATGGAAGACTTGTACAGACCCACAGGTGCAGCGCACTCACAGAGTCTGAGGAGGCCTGGGTCCAGCCTCTGCAGAGCCCCCACATGCCCTGTGCTTCCACGCCTCCCTCAACGCCCCCCACATGCCTCTGTCCACTCCTGGCCCACCTCACTAGTTCTTTCCCAAGCTCCAGCCCTTCTCCATGGCTCTTCTGCAAAACCATTTCCCCAGCCTCAGTTTCCCCCCTGCCTCTGGGGGCCTGGGCAGCCTCCAGACCAGCCCCTGGGGTCTGCAGGAGCCTGGATGCTGAGGCCCTCAGCATTTCCAGGACCGGGTGCGGGGGGCCGGTACAGGGCACTGAGTGCTGTGGAGGCCACCGGTCTGGAACAGGTCCCAGAAGAGGTGACCCTTCCTGGAGCTAGGGGTGGAGAAGAGGAAGGTGTGCAGGCAGAACGAGAGATGCAGTGCACAGTGTGTGGGCCAGAGCTGCCACGAACAGGCCATTAGGCTGCCAGATGCTTCAGGCTTGGACGTTGGGTCAGGGGCTCTCCACTCTGCACTGCTGGGGTCCAAGGAGGAGGTTTACTGGTTGTATCTGCCATGCTTTGTATTCTGTCCCTGCTGGGCCGAATTCCAGTTTCCCTTTGGCAGTGCGCTACTGCTGACCCAAGATGCTCAGTTCCCGGTGCACAACGCAAGGGTCTGGTACATGTGGGCACTGCACAATGGTCACCCGGTCTGGCTGATATCCATCCCCCCGCAGGGTTCCCATTGCCGGTCTAGGGATGGGAGTTCCAAAGCCCCGTTCTCTCAGCAGCTTCCAAGCACATGAGACAGATGTGTTAACAGAGGTCCCCAGAAGTCCCCCCGACTGGGGGGCTGCACATCACATCCCCAGGACGGACTTTTTTCAGGCCACGGATCTCTACCCGTTGACCTGCGGAGGGATGTTTTGAAGCCTCCCGACTAGGGCTCTTACCAATAAAGTGGTTGTGCCATTTGCTTCCTGGGCCCCGCAAGCACCTGGGTGTCCTCTGGGGTACATACCTAGCTGCATGGCCTGGCCACAGGGGAGACGTCTGTTTGTAAGAGGAGGTCACACACCGTCAAAGGCGCAGCCCCAATCCCTTTGCACCCAGCAGTGCTCAGGGCTCAGATCCTGCACGTCCTGGCCAGCACTGGCTGGAGGTAGCCTGCGGATGGCTGGGGTCTCAGGGAGCGCAGTCCAGCACTGCTCCTAGACTCCTGGGCTGGCTGGCCCCCAGGTACTTTCTCCTGATACTCGCCCTCCTTCACGGGTGTTCTGTGCCAGGGGCAGCCCTACTTGGCCACTTGGTGACTGTGAGTCCAGGATGCATGCCCACCCCGGGGTCCCAGGCCCAGCCCAGCAAGGGGCCGTAATGCCCCGGGCCAGGCTCCAGCACCCAGCCCCTGCCGGGCCTGCCAACCCAGTCGCCTCTCTCCACAGCCACGCGGGAGTCTGCCTTTGTGCACGCCATTGCCTCTGCCGGCGTGGCCTTCGCTGTGACGCGCTCGTGCGCTGAGGGCTCGGCGGCCATCTGTGGCTGCAGCAGCCGGCACCAGGGCTCACCGGGCGAGGGCTGGAAGTGGGGCGGCTGCAGCGAGGACATCGAATTTGGCGGCATGGTGTCTCGGGAGTTTGCCGATGCGCGGGAGAACCGGCCAGACGCCCGCTCCGCGATGAACCGCCACAACAACGAGGCCGGCCGCCAGGTACATTAGCAGCTCCTGGCGGGTTCTGGGGGTGTGTGGAGTGCGGCATTGTCCTGGGGCTCCTGGTCTGCATGTTCTGGGGCGCAGAGGGGTCATCCCTCTGGGCCCTGTGCATCCTGCAGGGGCACAGACACAATGGGGTCTGGGGTGCACCCTCTGACCACATTCCTGAGGGTCCTGGGGAAGCAGAAGCTCTCTGAGCTGGACATGTGCCCTGGTCCCCTGAAGGGAGGGCTGTCAGTGGTGGCCAGGCTGGGGAGCTGCTCCCCTGTGCCAGGGCTGTCTGAAGTGGCCCAGTCCAGCTGCTGCACCAGGGTCAAGGGTAGTCCTACAGGGTGACAGGGTGCTGGGCTCAAGGCCTGCCCTGCAGGAGTGCCTGCATATCCTGGGAGAAAGACAGCGAGGCCCATATGGCACTGCGTGGGACATTCTGTGATAAGGAAGGGCACACACAAAGTGACGTGGGCACCTCAGAGGGACCCCACCCCAGGCTGGCATCTCAAGAAAAAGCCTTCTGCTGGCAGTGGTGCTGAAAACAGTGCATGCAAAGGAACACAGTTCTCTAGGTGGAGGGAAGCCAGGACCCTTGGGCAGCCCCAGTGCTTGCCTGTGAGTGAGGTCATCTGGTAGAACAGCAAGAGGAGAGCAGAGGAAGAAGAAACACGGGGCCCAGCGTGTTTCGGAAGGTCACGGGGAGCCGATGGAGCCCAGAGGGCCCCAGCAGATTCATCAGTACAACGATAGGGCTGGCCTTAGAACCTGGGACTGCAGGGCACTGAGATGTTTGACGGCCAGTGCCAAAGACGATGTGACTGACTCATCTTTCCGTCAGAGACAGGACAAATACAGGACGCAATGCGGGAAGTGTCCTATTAAAAGCATGGGCTGCCCGTCACCTGACTTATCCCAGGGACGTCAGTGCAGTGCTGACAAGAAATAGGGTCTTCAGTGAAGGTGCTGGCCCATTGGATCACTGTGTGGGGGAAGGAAAGAAAAACCAACCTTGACCCCTACCTCACCCCATATATAAGGTCAATTATGAAACCAGGTGGCAAAGGTAAAGCCAACAAAGAAACATGGTAGGAAGAAAGCATTAGGGAACATTTCTGTGACCTTGGAGTCGACAACGGTCTCCCAAACAGGACCAAAAATCTCTCAGAAGGAAAGAAACATGTAGCAATAATGTGGACCGCATGAAAGTAAAGAACGTGGGTTCATGAAAGGATGTGTATAAGGGTGTCAGAGGCTGAACAGGGGACTCCATGCAGCTGGAAGAGGACACGATGGGAGTTTCTGGGGAGCAGGTATTCAATGGCTGGCAATTGGTGAACTTTTGCCCGGTTTTGCACTTACAGCATATATACTAACCCTAACCCTAACTCTCCCAGAGCCAATGGGCCCACCAAGAGTGCTATCTTTAGGAAACCGTGCCTCAGTTCAGGCTGGGACCCTGAGAAGTAAAGGAAAACCAGAAGGAGACCAGCCCTTGCTCACATGTGCAGGCTCGAAAAATCTCAGGATCTGAGAGCAGATTATGGTGATCCCAAATTGCTGGTTTTCCCACACACCTGGAAAAGGCAGGCAAATCCTCTTTGGAGGAGGATCGCCTTTTTCAAGTCAGAAATATGTTTCTACAACTAATTTCTCAAACACAGCATTCAGCACATAATCAAGAAGGATAGCCTGTCACATGAACTGGTGACACAATGAGTGATCATTGGCAAAACCCACAGGGACAAGTCTGCAGGGACTCCAGATACTGGAATTCGAGCAGCAGATTGTAAACAAAGAAATATGCTTCCTTAAGTTTACAAAGCCAAACTGTAAGTCTGAATGTCTCAGCAGGGAACCAGAAACTGAGTCATAGAACATACTTGGGAAAGAATCACATGGCCATTGTAGGACTGAAGGGGCTATGACGAATCCCAAAACAGAAGCATCCCTCTGCACCCCTGGAACTCAACTAAAATGACAGCGAATGAATGTTACAACACATAAGAACACAATTACACCTGACAATGGAAACCAGGGGCTAACGTGGCAGCAAAGGTTTTCAGACTAAGAAACTAATCCATGAATACTTGGGTCTTAGAAGAAAGTAGAACCTTAAACCAGTAGAGGAGAACTCTGAGAACAAACCCTGGACTTACTAGTATCAGGTATCTTGAAAATCAGAGATCAATAATGGGGCTAAACATGGGAAGATGGGCTGATAATCCACTTTAAAAGCAGTTTATAACCCACCAGATCTTCTGTCCAACTCCTTGCAACCAGGCAAAGTCCCTACACTTTACCATGGTGGAAGTCTGGAGGTCTGTTCTCCAGGAAGGGCAAAGCACAGTGTGTCTGGACCGAGGGACACCAAGGACAGCCTGGAGAAGGTAAGGTTTCCCAAGAGAAAGTTGTCTCCATCTACACACATCTTTCTCTTCCTAGTCTCTGTATTCCACAGTGAATCTTGATGACCCTCTCCCCTGGGGATTGGACCAACCCAAGAAGAGACTCAAACGTACTGACCTGGGGTTCCCCCATGAAGTAATGGGGCCAGGTCACTCTACAATGAGAGCCCATGCTGATAAGCCCCCACCAAGTACATGAGCCCCCAACAGGATGTGTAGCATTCTCCTTTTAAATATGAGCAGCCAGCCAAGAATCCCAGGACATCTGAGGAAAGCCGCTCACAACCACAAAGGTGAAGACCAAAACAAATGAAAACAGAACTTGTGAGGAAGAGACACTGTAAGGAGAGATGAAAACTTCAAATACTGCCACTATTCCAGGTGCCTGGCTGGCTCAGCTGTACAGTGTGTGACTCAGGGTCATGAGTTTGAGCTTCACACTGGGCACAGAGATTACTTAAATATTTTTTAAATGATTGAAAAAAGGCAAAGAAAATAAAAACTGCCACTATCCCTGGAGAGATAAAATACTCTTTCCATAAAAATGAAATAGGGTGTTAAATTAAAAGAAAATGTTATTAAGAGAAAAAAAGCTGCTGTATATAAAAGTAGAATAGCAGAAACCAAACTCCCCACACAAAAGTTGGCAGATACTTGAGACACACTTCCATGGAACAGAAGGAAAAAGACAACGAGATGGAAAACAGGAAAAGAATGGAGAACAAGGAGGATCTGTCCAAGAGGGAAAATGATGAACATGAAGAAGAGAATGTTGGCGAAGAAGGCAGGAACATTCCTAGGACTGAGGATCACAAGTTTCAGACCAAATAGACCCAGTAAGTGACCCTGGCATGTGAGAGAAGAGACCCATATCAAGACCTATCACACCCTGAAATTCACAGGGAAGCCCTCCATGCTGTGGGTTTCATGGAAAGGATCAGGAATCAAAGTGGCATCCAAGCTCCCAAGAATAGCAATGGAGGCTGGAAGAAAGATGGAGCAGGTGCTTCCAGAGTCCTAAAGAAAATAAGATTTTCAGCCAAGAATTTTATACCCAGCTCAACCATCTTGTCCACTTTTTACGTAGAAAAGATGTGTTTTCAGGCATGCATATTTCACAAAATCTAATAGAGAGCCTCTGAAAAAGATGTCTCCAAGAAGCTGAAATCGCAGAATATGCCGCATGTTTGAACATCTCAAAGAGGATATTCAGACGATTTAGGGAGGGTTTGAGTCAGAATCTGTAATAAGTATGTAAAAAACAGCAACAATAAAATTCTGTAGAAAAAGGAAAGGAATCCTACCCTGTCATGGGGTTTGGCTGGGTATGACTTTAACACAGTCCCAATACTGCCAGTCCTGGATATCGCTCTAGCTGGATTATGCTTCCACTTTAGGGTTGAGGGGGCTGGGCAGGTGTGTGCTGGAGCGGTGGGCTGATGGTGAGGAGCTGACTTCCCACCCTCCATGGTGAGAAGGGACACATTACTGGAGTCCCCAGTGCTCAAGAAGCATCCAGACAAACATTCCGTTCGATGTGCAAGAGGCACAGTGTTGCCTTGGCTGGTCAGGAGGGTGCTGTGTGCAAGTGGGTGTGGGAGCGAGTCTCAGGGACTCTTGGACTCCTCAGGGTATTAGCATATGTAATTTTGATAAAAGTCAACCTGAAGACACTGAAGAGGTCTGTCCTCTGGAGAAGAGAACATGGAGATGAGATGGAAATGAACTGGGGGAAGGGATGCCAGATAGTACTGACGCCTAGAAAGGGCCAGCATGAGAGGGACGCATAAAAGAAACAGAAGAGAGGCAGCATCTGGATGTAGAGCCCACTGTACACCGGCCAACAGGAGTATAATGGGACTCACGCACACAGCTATACACTTCCCCATAGCCACAATGAAGAAGGAATCGTGTGGCATTAGCTTTAACATTAAATTTTATCAAGGCGGATCTACCAACCAACACGGTATCGTTGCAGTAATGATCACCATCACTATTAAGCTGGTGAAGGAGGTAGTTTATATCCTCTTGCCTGAGGATCTCCAGGGCTCGTGGGTGGCAGGCATCCACCACAGTGGTCTAAGCAACACTGGACAGGTAGGTTTGAGTTACACGCCCCTTCTTCCCCAACCCACCCCTTCCCTCAAACAGAGAAGGGAAAAACTGTATTCCTCAGCCAGGGCCCCAGAGTCCCCCAGCCTCGTCCCTCCACACTACCTCCCTCCTCTTGGAATTCCCGTCCAGCCGCATAAACCCAGCTTCCCAGACCCTGAAGGTGGGCTGCTCAAGCCACACCCATTAGTCATGTTCAGGTACAGGTCAGCCCCTGGCCTTGCCGCCAGGTATATGTCCTCTGGGCTGTGGTGTCAGGCTCTCCTGATCAGCATTAATGTCCTCCCTCCTGCATGCCCAGACCAGACCATCAGTTACTGTCATTGTCCCTTCCTTCCTTCACGTGGTCCTACAGGCTGTAGAAATAGACCCAGCCAGGAGACAGGGGAGGCTCCCAGGCCCTGCCCTCCGGGGATCTGGGGTCGGCCAAGGTGCGGACCCACACGAGCACCTGCAGCGCAGAGAAGAGGCGGCACCGGGAACCCGCGAGAAGGGCCTTTATGGAGGAGACAGGTTGCCTTGGGCTTGCCAGGAGCACATGGGGCGGGGCGGGGGGGGGCGGTGCAGGCAGGGAGCGCACCCCTGGGGAGCGGGGTCCCTACACGGATGACGAGAGCCAGCGAGGGGGGGTGCGTGGGGCCCGCCCTGATGCCCCCCGACGCGCTCCCGCAGGCCATCGCCAGCCACATGCATCTCAAGTGCAAATGCCACGGGCTGTCGGGCAGCTGTGAGGTGAAGACCTGCTGGTGGTCGCAGCCCGACTTCCGTGCCATCGGCGACTTCCTCAAGGACAAGTACGACAGCGCCTCGGAGATGGTAGTGGAGAAGCACCGCGAGTCGCGCGGCTGGGTGGAGACACTGCGGCCGCGCTATACCTACTTCAAGGTGCCCACGGAGCGCGACCTGGTGTACTACGAGGCCTCGCCCAACTTCTGCGAGCCCAACCCCGAGACCGGCTCGTTCGGCACGCGCGACCGCACGTGCAACGTGAGCTCGCATGGCATCGACGGCTGCGACCTGCTGTGCTGCGGCCGAGGTCACAACGCGCGCACCGAGCGGCGCCGCGAGAAGTGCCACTGCGTTTTCCACTGGTGCTGCTACGTGAGCTGCCAGGAGTGCGCGCGCGTCTACGACGTGCACACCTGCAAGTAGCGCGCTGCGGGGCCGCCCGACAGCGGCGGGTGAGCAGCTGGGGTCCTGGGCGGGGCGGGGCTCCTGCCGGGATGGGGGCGCCGTCCCTAGCTAGGGTCCTGGACGCGGTAGAGGCTCCTCCGGGACAGGGACAGGGCTCCCCAGCTGCGGTCCTGGACAGGGGCAGGGCTCCTCCCGGGACAGGGGTGGGAATCCTCCCTGGACAGGGGCGACGGTCCTCCTGACAGGGGCGGAGCCCCCAAGTGGGGCACGCGGATGGGGTCAGGGTCCGCCCTGAAAGCTCTGATTTCCTTCCTGGATGGGGCAGGGCTCCTCTCTGGGGGCGGGCCTCCGGGTGGGGTTCCTGGCTGGGTGTGGGCTCCTCCCTAGTAGGGCGGGGGTGGCGGGGGGAGTACCTGTACAGGGGCCGTGTCCCTAGGCTGGTTCTGTTTTCTTCCTTGAATGGGACGGGGCTTCTCCCTGGGGGCGGGGTTCCAGGACTGGGACTCCTGGAAGGGAGGAGGGTCCCCTGTGGTAGGGCTCTGGGGTTCTACACGGGTGCGGGGATTCTGGATGGGGGGCGGGGTTCCGTGGGTGGGGCTTCCGCGTGGGGAGGGGTCATCTCTGGGGGCGGGGCTCCCAGAGGCCTTCCTCCTCCCCACCAGCACACCTGTGAGATTTCATGCCACTTGGCCTGCGCGGAGCGGAGACCCCGGCCGGCTGGCCTATCTCCTCCCAGCCCTTCCTCTGGGCCCTGTGATCCAGCCTCCAAGTCGGGTGCTCCGGGACAGTTAAGGGGTCTGGAGGCCTTTTGGCACCCCTCCGTCAGCCGGGCGTCTGCCCGAGCCGCAACCAGGAGCCCCGAGCAGGAGCCCGACCAGACAGCCGTCACCCCGCCCAGCCCCAGGAACCTGGACGGGGTTGAACCAGTCCTGCCTGGGGAAAGCACGTGGGGCCCAGTCGCAGAGGGGCCTGGACCCCGAGGCCTGGCCCTGGCCTGCTGATGTGCGCCCTAGGACCCCTGGGCCCTCTTCCTGTGGTGCAGTGCCCCCCCCCCTCCCCCGGCCCTGCCCTCGGCTTGACCAGCCCAGATCTCGACTTTGCCACTGATGGAAAGTCTCATGGCCTGGCCTGCCCTACCCCCTGCCTCGGAGGCTCACTTCGATTTGGGTTGGGTTGTTGGGGAGGGTTAGGCCGGTGAGTCCACACCCATGCTGCGGGCGAAGGCCCCTCGGTCCCCAGAGGGGTAGTCTCCCTCCCATCCCCCACCCATGGCCAGGACTGACCCCCCAGGGCCTGCTGCTGTGGCTGTGGTGTCCAGGAGCCTCTGGCTGTCGGCTCTTCTCCTTCTGACTCATCCACCCTGCCTGGGAACAGGAGGCAGAGGGACCTCCTCCGGGGGCTGCCTGGCAGAGACCTCTCCTTGCCCAGCCTCTGCCACTGTGAAATGTCCCCCAGCCCCGGCCGGAAGGCCCTCACCCAGGCAGGGGGAGCAAACAGTGCCGCACCATGACCTGCACGCCTCTGGGGACACCACCTCCCTCGGCCTGGAATTCTGCATTTGTGGTTTTAATGTTATTTCCAATGCTGCTACGGCCACCATACACTGGAGCGAGACAAACAGCTGTGTTGTTGTTTTCCTTTTCTTTCTATGAAAGAAATCATTGCAGTCATAGCTTGTGAGTTGCAAACAATGGGGGGGGGAGTAAAAAACAAAGAAGAAACTATGAAACGAGACTGGATTGTACTGGATTTTTGGCAGGGTGTTGGTGAGATGCAGGGGCTGGATGGGTGGTGGCCCTCTGGGAGGGGAGATGTCCATGGGCCAAGACAGGAGGACCCCCAGGGCCTCTCCTGTGGCCCCCAGAGGCCAGAAACCAGGGGAAGGGGGAGGGTCACCAGGGAAAGAGATGGGGTCCCCCTCGTGGCCTGGCCCAGGGTTTTCCAAGAGCCTGGCCTGGCTGGGAGGTAAGACACAGCCCCTCAACCCAAGGCTTGCCAGTGCAGACAGAGCCTGGGTCTCAGGGGGCTCTTCTGGGCCTGGCCTCCTCCAGCCTCTGGTCAAGGCCAACAGAAGTCACGGCTCGTGGTGGAATCCAGCGTGAAGGCCACAGGGACATCCCTTACTGGGAGAGAGCCACCACGTGAGGCCAGGATCTCCCAGGGTCTCCTCCCGGTTCTCATCCAGCTCAGGCCTGGGGTCAGAGCCGAGCCCGGTTGCCTGGCCTTCCCTCTGTGGCAGGGCATAACTAGTGTGCAAGGCTTGGCAGGGCTCGGCAGCCTCTAAGTGTATGGTGGGCACCATGCTCAGGACCTCACGGTGGGGATGGGCTGGCCCTGCCTTTGGGAGCCCCCTACCTGCCTTTCCTGGCCGGGCAGGGAGAGCCTCCAGGACAAGCAAGGTGCCCTGCTGACTGAAGTCTCCCACAGCCCCTCCATGGTGATCCAGGGGTATGTGGACTGTACAGGGTTGACTGCAGCCTCTGGAAACTGAGGCCGCACCATCACCTCTCCAAGCCAGGTGCAGGGTCCCTGCTCTTCTCTCTGCCCTTCGGTGCCCCAGCTCTGTGCCCTGCCATGATATCCAGTCAGATCAACCTAGAGGGAGGGAGAGGGCTGAGGAGCCAGGGGTGGGGGGGGGGGGCGGACAGGCTGGGCTCCGTGGGGGAGGGGAGGAAGATGACCAGGACGCTGAGGGCTGAAGGCCCAGCCCCCACCCTGCAGAGGCCATTTGCTGGAAGGGAGTGGGCCAGGAACAGGCAGGAGGAGGCCTCACCAGGGCAGAAGGAGAGAAGCCCAGCGCAGACAACTGGCAATGGGAGTCAGGGCCCCATGGCTTCTCAAAGAGCACAGGGAGGAAGAGTCACCCTCTGCGGACAGAAAGTCACAGCTGGCTGGACAGGGCCTGGACAGGGGGGCAAAGGCCCAAGGAAGGAAGGGGATCCTGGACAGAGGGACATGGATGTAGGGAACAGAGGGGGTCCTGGACAGGGGACAAGGGGGCACAGACCCAGGGCAGGGAGGGGATCCTGGACAAGAAGCGCAGACCTAGAGCGGACATGGATACCCAATCCAAAAGAGCCCTGTGCTGGGAGATCCATGAGGGTGTGGAGTAGGTCTGCACTGAAGGACCAGGAAGGCAAATGCAGGTCTGGGTTGGGGGATGATTGTGGCCTTGCTCCTTGGGAAAGCCCAGCCTTCCCCTCCATCCACTCCCACCCACACTGACCTTCCTTCTTGGAGTCTCCCAGCCACTGAAGACAGAGCAGGATGGGGCCCAGTGGGGCAGTAGAACGGGACCCAGACCCTGGGCCCTGGACTCCAGTACCCCTTCCATCACACCCCAAATCATGGCTGACCCTCCCACATCAGACCCCAAGGCCATGACCTCATGCTGGGTTCCTGGCTGGGTCGCCCCCTGTGCTGGGGACTCTGCACTGGGGCCCCAGGGACTGCGAGACCAGGTGGGCTGTGGGCAGATGTTCAGAACAGGAGCCATGGCCGAGGCAGGAGCACCAGGCCCCCAGTCTCCTGGCTGAGTGCCCTGGGGGAGCTTCAAGTGCAGCCTGCAGGCCAGCCTGGGCAGCAAAGCCGGACAGGACACTGCACAGGGTCAAGCCTTGGATGGGGGGCGGAGGGACAGGTGCCGACTCCACCCTTGGGCTCCGTGCATGGCACACAGCGTGGCCTCGAGCACCTCTGAGTCAGGGCCCAGGCAGGAGCCACCCTAATTGGCACCTGCTGAGACCCAGGTGCCGAGGGAGCCACAGATGAAAGGGTTAGACAGGTGGGTGGGGTAGGAGGCCACAAGGGAGGACGCACAGAGGGAGAGCAGGTGTGCTACCCTGGGGGGCTGACCAGAGGTGCATTCAGCCTGTCTGGCCCCATACCTCTGTGGCACAGGATGGCAAACCCCTGGCATCCAGGCTCTGTCCCCCAGGGGCCCAGAGAGGCCAGGAGCTGGCCTGAGGACACACAGCATGTGACAGACCTGGGCAGGCTCTGCCCACCAGGTGCCGGGCATGAGCCCCCTGAGGGCCTGGGAGCAAGATCACCGGGGAGATGGTCTCGGCTGTCCATGGCTGAAGGACGGAGAGGGGCAGAACGCCGCCAGAAGGGGGCTGGGATGGGGCCACGGGCTGGCCTGCTGTATGGGCTGGGGGGCTGGAAAGGGCCTGAGCAAATGAGGAGCCCAAACCCTGCACTCTACTATCCAGCCTCAGTTTCCCTCCGGAGCAAGAATGTGCTCTCCCCAGGGCTTCTCTGCTCCTGGCTTTTGCTGCTGTGGGATACCCCATCCAGACCCCTCTGCAGCCTGTCGCAGCCTTCTACTCAGAGGGCAGAGCAGGACCGCCCTGCCTGGCCCCTCGCCTCTCCAGGGAGTTTACAGCCCCTCCTGCTGCCCTGGAGAGGGAGGAAATGGGCCCCGGTGGGCCTGTTCACAGGTAGTTGACACAGGAGAGGAATAACCATATTAAAGGCCCGGAGGTCGTGGGGCCTCACCCCACCAGGCCCCCCTTGGCTCAGCCCCCTGCAAATCTCACACTCCCAGAACAGCAGCTTTGAAGTCCTGGAAGGGGTGTGGCCAGCCTCCTCCTCTGAGCCCCCACTGGCTCTCCCTCCCCCAGACTCCCACTTTCTGTGTCCTGGGGCCTCAGTTTCCTCCCTTTGACTCCTTGTCCTGTGCAGGGCCAGAATGTCCCAGGGTTAGGGACCTCCCAGAACAGCAGGTGCAGGGCCAGCTCTAGGTCCCCAAGCCTGGCGCCAAGGGCTAAGCCCACACTTCCCCCACAAACACCCCTGTCCCCAGGCCCTGCATGTTGATGACCCCCAGCCCCTCATTAGAGCCTGGGCTGGACGGGCTTCAAGACCCCAGTGGCTGGGTCTTTGCCCCTTGTCTGTGGGCCATGGTCCTACCATGGGGTCTGGTCTGGGGACATGACTCTGTCCTAGGGTCTGGCCTGGGGGACAGGGCCCTGCCCTGGGGTCTGGTCTGAGGATTGTAACTCTGCCCAGGGTCCAGTCTGGGGACATGACTTTGTCCTGGGGTCTGATCTGGGGATCATGAGTCTGCCCTGGGGTCTGGCCTGGGGACATGACCCTGCCCTGGGGTCTGATCTAGGGATATGACCCTGCCCTGTGGTCTGGTCTGGGGACCATGACCCTGCCCGGGGTCCAGTCTGGGGACATGATTCTGTCCTGGGGTCTGGTCTGAGGATCATGACTCTGTCCTGGGGTCAGATCTGGCGATATGGCTCTGCCTGAGGTCTGGTATGGAGACATGACTCTGTTATGGGGTCTGGCCTGGAGGGCATAGCTCTGCCCTGGAGTCTGATCTGGGTATCATGATTCTGCCCTGGGATCTGGTCTGAGGGACGGGACCCTACCCTGCCGTCTGGAATGAGAAACAGTCTGTTTTAGGGTCTGGTCTTTTGGCCTGGAGGGGCCCCACTCCCTCTGCCCTCCACTACACCATTCTCCTCCACCCCAAGCCTGGGGTTCTCCCTCACCTGCTCAGCCCTCTTACCATCTGTTTCACTGTTGAAACCCCATCTCCCTTCCTGAAACCCTCATGCCACCCCAAGGACAGGGCCTTCTGGGATCTCTGCCTGGTGGTCAGCACCTTCCTCTTGGAAGCCCCTTGGCCTCTGGCCCCAACCGGCTGCTGCCCCCAAGCTGGGTATGCTCAGTGTGGACTGCACCTGACCTCCAAGGACACCATCCACGGCTGGGGGAGGACAGGATGGTGTCCCTCCCATCTCGCCCTTGTGTTCATAGGCACCAAGGGGTAAACTGAGTCCTGTTGGGTGAGGCTGCCCTCCCCAGTGTGAGTTTATGAAGGGATGGCCACCGCATTTCCTTCCTCCCTGTCCCCGCCACTGACAGACGACCCTCCCACCTGACCTGCCCTCACCTCGCCCGGTGACCTTGGCCTTGGAGGGTTGAATGATGGCAGCCCCTTCACTGCTTTCTGGGTCACCTGGGAGGCCTTCCGGAGAAGGCGCACTTGGGCCGTGGTTTCCAGGGCTCCAGCACCCTGATCCAGGCCCCTGAGGCCTCCTACACATCTGAGAGTCTGTCCCTGCAGCCCCAGGACCAGGCAGGGTGCCCAGGGCCCCGGGGCAGCCCTGGGAGGGCCCCAGCCAGGGAGCCGCCACCACCCGCCTGGCAGCTGGGACAGGAGCAAGTCAGAAGGTGCTAATTGACATTCAGCTCTAAGCCAGCACCTCGATCACGTCTCCCTCTCGCTCGCTTTATTTGAGTCTCTGGAGCACATAGTAAACAGTCATTTGCCTCTCGGGGCCCTGCAAATTGGTGTTTATGGTGTGAGGACCAGGACTCGTCCACCCAAACATGCCGGCTGGGGGGAGGCCCTAGGAAGGCAGGGACAGGGCAGCCCCACTCTGGGGGTGACTTCCTCCCTCCTACTCTGAAGGAGGAGGCTGCCCATCCAAGTGGGGGACTGGCACTGCATCCTTCCAGCTGGATTCTTGGCTGCCTGGAGCTGCCTGATACTTGGCACATTGCAGGTAACCTTAGGGGGTTTCTAGGAAGAGGTGAGACTTCCGCAACAGAGAGGCACCTCCAAAGAGGAACTCTGAAGTCTTTCCCTGACCCTCCAGCTCCCCAGAGCACCCCTGCTTCCAACCCCAGTTCCTGTCCCCTCCCAGGCCAGGCCTCCCCCACCCCTTCAGCCTCCTCCAAGTGCTGAAGGCAAAGTCAGGACTGTGAACACTCAGACACACTGTCCCCCTCAGCCCAGCAGCCATCTGCCCCACGGAAGACAGGAACGTGGGATGGCCCGAGCCTTCATGTAAGAGGGTGAGTAGTGGGATTCGAGGTTTGGGAGACAAGGGCACTTCCCCTCCTGCCTGACCCTCGGCGGAGAGCCGGACACAGAGAGGTAGGCAAGCCTATGCACAACCCCCAGCACATCTGAGCCCCCTCCCTTGCCACGGTCCACGGGGCCTCCTCCGTCCGATCCATGGGGTCGCCCCCGTCTCTGGTCCACGGGGTTCCTGCTAGACACAGCCCTGCCAGCCCATGGCCTGCAACGAGCCAAGGCAGGAAGTCGGCTTGGTAACCCTGTAAATCCCCTTGCCTGGGCGGGGGGTGGGGGGACCCTTGAAATTCCCAGGTCTGGGCCAGAACCTCAGGAACTAAGGATGTGTGCCAGGCAACCTTCCTGCTCACACAGCCCAGAGCCAGCACCTCCTCTGCTCTAGAACATTCCATAGCTCCCCACTGCCCACAGGGTTCAGCGTGTGTTTCAGTCTACAGCTGCTGCAGTCTGATTCTCGTCCCACCCCGGAGCTGAAGTGGGTCCTCTGACCCACAGTGGAGAAACTGACACCAGGCAAGGCATGACAACAGGGGCCCTCAGCAGAGTCCTAAGGAACGCTGAGCCCTTAAGTCATGACCTTGGGTCCCACCTGCAATGTCCTCCCCGCCACCCCCACCAAGCCTTTCTTCAGCCTTGCCTCCACTGCTCCACCACAGACACCCTTCCTGGCTCCAGGGGCCCAGTTCTCCGCCAACCTCAAGACCCAGCTCCCAACAGATACCCCCTCCCCGGCCCCAGCTCCAGGCAGGCCAGGGCCCAAATGAAGGCACAGTACTGGCCTTGGGGCCTTGCAGAGGGACACCCCTTATCTGGGGACCGGCATAGCATGGTCTCAGCATGAGCTGGCCCTGCCGTGATGCTGGGGGTCTCCTGTGCACACACCTCCTGGGGAATGGCCCTGTGGCTACTCCATTAGCCTCCCTAGGGGGTGGCCCTGAGGAAGGATGTCCGAGTCTCAGAGGGACAGCTGCGTTGCAAACAGAGAAACAGGCCTTGTCCTAGCCCCTCAGAGGCAACAGCAAAGTAAGGACAGGTCCGCGCACTGGGTCTCTCTTGCCCTAGGAGCCCACAAGGGAGGGGTCGTGTCCAGGGCTCCTGGGGTCAGAGGTCAGGGGTAAGTCTCAGGTAGGATGAAGGGTCAGACTACATCCTCCAGTGTGGGGACAGGGAAGCACGCCCAGGCTCCCAGACACCCCCGCACAAGCCGCAACAGGTCCGACCAACACCTGAGCCCCTCAGCTCCAAGTCCCCCACCTGGCAGAGTGCTGGGCACCTGCTGGACCTGCGGCACTTGCTTGGCAGCTGGCCCTGGAGGGGTGCCGGGGTTAGGGAACCAGTGGGGCTTGGGCCCAGCAAACAGCTTGGACTGGCGGGGCATGTGGCCTTCACTAGCACACAGCTCAGCCCTCCAGGGCCTTCACGTCCTCTCTGAGCCACAGGAGAGCCGTCCAGCAGCAGACAGCTGGGAGGGTAACAGGTGTGGTGGGGAGCTGCAGGTGCCATGCCCATAGGAACAAGGCAGGTGGGGGCAGTGTGAGGCAGCGCACCACAGGTGGGGCTGCACAGAGTGCAGATGGGAGGCCTCAGACTGGGACACAGGCTCGGGAGGCTCTGACCTGCTCTCTGTCTCTCCCTGTCCCACGGCCTGGCACAGCTGGGCAGAAGAAGCTGAGATGTGTTCCTAAGTCTGGAGCACGCGGCTCTCATGGCCTGACCCTCAGCTGTGAGCCGAGCCTAGCCCAGGCCCACTGGTGAGGTGGAGATGAGACATGCTGACTTCCTGCCTCCCCTCCCATGGGGGCTCGGGGTCCCTGAGCAGCCCACGGGTTAAGGGGAGTGGGGCCACGCCTGAGCTCAGGAAACCCAGCAGGACCTCCCCAGCGCTCCCTCAGCAGTATCTGGCCGCAGCCCCCACAAGACCTCATCACACCTGTGCTCTCCGTCTCCAGGTCTGGTCCATGCTTAGTGCTTCCTTCTGGATTTTTCTCACCAGTCAAGGAGGGGCAATTTCTCTCCAGACATAAGCAATACCAGGCCTCCTAACAGAGCCCAGATGCCTGCTCGGGCTCCCCCAAGACCCAGCCCAGCGCCACGGGGGCCTCCAGGCCTGGACCCTGCACTTTGCCTGGGGGCCCATGCTCAGGGCATGCAGGCAGGTTGTTATCCTGCGGGCAGCGGCGTGATACTCTGACCTTCTGTCCTCCTGCCAGTGGCCAAACAAGGCCAGGTTTGTCATGGACTGGGCCTCCCTCAGCCCACGGTACAGCCTCCCTCTCTGCAGCCAGGCCTTGCAAGGCTCGGTTCCCAGATGCCGACGTCACCGGCTCCTCACCTGCAGGCCTCAGAGGCCCCGGTCTCCCTGCGTCTGGCACCCCTCGTGGGCCACCCAGTCCCCTGAAAGAGCCCTCAGACTCCCCCCACCTCCCAGGAAAGGGGCTCCCCATGTTCAGGAGCACAGCTGGGCCTGCAGGGGAGGGTTGGGGCTGCAGAGGATAGAACAACCCGTCCTGGAGTCAGAAACAGCATCTGGACCCCGGGCTGGGGTCAGGAGCCAGTAAGGGTCGGCCGGGGTCCCCACCAGCCCTGCCCTCTTGCTGAGGCCGGAAACTCAGGGTCTCAGGGTTTCTTGGAGGGGTGAGCTGTAAGGAGGCAACCCCAGGGCCCGGGTGGGGCAACAGGCGTCGGGGGCGGGGCGGGGGGTGGGTGGTGGGGAGGGTTTGATGGCGGGGGTGGGGGGGTTGGGGGCGCCCTCTGGGGGTCCAGGTGGGGTGTGCGCCTGGCCCCGCACTGCAGCTGATGCCAGGACACCACGATGCCTTCAGCTGGGATGCCTTCAGCTGGGCTTTTTAATTAACCTCGGCCGCTCCGAAGGGGCCCAATTAAGTGGAGAATGTGGTGGCAGAGTGGGGTCAGGCAGAGGGGCGGGTTTTAATTAAAGCGTGGAGAGTTCCCAGGCGGAACAGGCGGCAGTGGCTGGGGCAGGAGCGCCCCCACCTGACCGCCGCTGGGATGGGGCTCTGGGATCAGGCTGGAGGGGCCCGGGTGGGCCTTCTGCAGCCAAGCACAGGGAGGCCCGCCTGCCTTCTGCCCAGCCACCCCAGGGCCTGAGGCCCTGTCTGCTGTGTCTGGCCCCTCTCGGAGCCTGCTGGCTGCCCCGAGACCCGCCCGGTTCCTGGGTCCTCTGCCCTGGGGCAGCAGACAAGCACTCAGCGAGCATCTATAGCATGTCCACGGCAAAGGCCCTGCCTGTCAGTGGGGGACAAAAAGTAAAACAAATAAATGCATCCAGTGTGTTGTGTGCAAGGGAAGAGAGCAGAGCTGGGGGCAGACAGAGGCAGGAGGTGGGGGAGCACAGGCCCACAAGGCAGGGAGGGAGATCTCCTGGGGGTGGGCAGCCCGTGCAAAGGCCCTGGGGCAGGAGCCTGGGCAGAGTTGAAGAGCTCTGGGGGCCAAAGTGCAGAGGCCTGTACATTGGAATGAGCTGGGGGGTGTCAGGCAACAGAGAGCCACAGGCACAGGGAGGGAGAGGCTGTCAGCTTTACGTGGGGCTTCGGACAGGGCCCTTG
Organism: Meles meles; assembly: GCF_922984935.1. Taxonomy (NCBI): domain Eukaryota; kingdom Metazoa; phylum Chordata; class Mammalia; order Carnivora; family Mustelidae; genus Meles; species Meles meles. Next base: position 4,096,997 of record NC_060068.1, read on the forward strand.
CTAGGGACCTGACTCCCATGACCCCCCATTCTGCTTGTGGTCTCTGTGCCCTGGCTCTGTAGGAGGGGCAGCACGGGAGACATGTGTGGGTCCGCGAGAGAGTTCGTGCATCCCGACAGGTGCTCCTGAGGCTCCCGGGATGGGGTCTGGGAGCCCGTCTTTCCCAGCACAGTTTTGCAATACCCATGGCAAGAGGTCAGCCACCCTGCAGCTCCTGTTTCAGACCCCACGTGCACAGGCCTAGAGAAGAGAGACGGGCATCCCAAGGGCCCCCACCGTTTCAGCCCTGTGTCCCAGCTGAGCAAGAGAAGAAGCCTGCCCAAGGTCCTGGGGCTGGTAGTTGCCCAGTCACCACCAGTGTGGGGACTCAGGACAGCAGGCTGTGTACTCTCCTGGGTCTAGAGACCAGGAGTCTGCCAGCAGGGTGTTGTAGGACCCTGTTCCCCTGAAGACATCAGGAGAGTGCCTCCTGTCTCTCCCAGCTCCAGGGGGATGGGGCCAGGTGGTCTGGGCCCGTGGCCAGGGATTTCAGAATCCTGAGGGCATTCCGGGCCTCCCAGCAGGCAGGGCCCTCCCTCCCATTGCCCTCTATCTGGGGCTTAAATGGGGGAGAAGGGCCAGAGACACGGGGCACAGGCACCAGCCCCCTCCAACCTGGGGAGTGGACCTCAAGAGAACAGCTTCCTCCTGGTGGAGTCTGGGGCTGTACCCCTCCCATGCTCTGTCCCCCGGCCAGACCTGTGGGGTCCCGGCCCCTTCCTCCCTCCCCTCCCCACCATCTCACTGGGTGCCGGGCCCTTCCCAGCCACCCCTCAGGTCTCCCACCCCGGCCGACTGTGTCCAGATGAGACCCCCACCAAACAGGGTCTGCCCCCATTTCCTCCAAGGACAAAAGGAAGATCTTCTCCCACCTCAGACCTCCTTCTACACACAACATAATGGAATCTTAGCTCCAGCTCACTTGGAGCAAGCTTTACCTGACACCAGCTCCCATGTGCTGAAAACCCATGGCCTCCTCCTGCATGCCTCCAGGATGGGAGCTCCACCATGCCATCCCAAGCCATGCAGCTGCTCAATGCTGAGCTGGCCTCCTGCCCGGCCTGGCTGCACTCCCAGGCCCCCAGGCATCCCGGAGAGCTTGGAAGTCTGGGCTCCCGTGCCTGCCCCACAGGGTGCAGGAGATCTGTGTCCCCTGGTGGGTCATGGCAAGGTTGGTTCCCAGAGCCCGGAGCTCTGACATGGGCCCTGCTGATGGCCCAGGGACCACTCCCTCGTGTCCCAAACACACCCCAGCTGCAGCAAACAAGGGAGAGTTCTTTTGGAAGTGGGAGAGGCCCCTCTCTCCTCCCGGGCCCCCAAGAAGAGAGGCAGGTTTGGGACTTTATTGAAGGTGGGAAGGCAGAGGTGCCAGGAGGTGCCATTGGGAGGGCCAGAATCATCTGCCCCCCGACAAGGTAATTAAGGGGTGAGGAGGGGAGCTGACCTGTGGACGGTGGGACCCAGGAGGCCAGGGAAGACTGGTCGGAGGAGTGGGGCTCAACTCTGAGGTCCCCAGTAGGTGAGCCCTGCCTGGCCAGGCCAGTAGGTGTGCCCAGGGCGTCCCTGATTCCAAGCTGCCTCCTTTCTCTGGTGGGTCAATGTGGAGCCACAGAGGCAGAGACCCGCAGCTCCCCAGATGGAAACCTCCATCTGGGGGTGGGGGACAGCACAGGTGTGAGGGAAGCTCCAAGACACTGTTGCAGGGGAGAGGCTTGGACCTCGGCAGGGGGGTGGGCTGATCTGGGGTAGGCACAGGTGTATATCCGTGTCCCAGAGGTCACAGAATCAATGAGCTGCGAATTCAAAAGCTCAGGAGAGGGACACCGGGGGGACTCAGTCGATGGAGCGTCTGCCTTGGGCTTCTGTCGTAGATTCGGGGTCCTGGGATCGAGTCCCGCGTCAGGGAGCTCACTTCTCCCTCTCCCTCTGCCTGCACTCCCCCTGCTTATGCACTCTCTTTCTCTCTCTCTCTAAAGAAATACATGAAATCTGGGTGCCTGGGTGGCTCAGTGGGTTAAGCCTCTGCCTTCAGCTCAGGTCATGATCTCAGGGTCCTGGGATCGAGCCCCACATTGGGCTCTCTGCTCGGCAGGGAGCCTGCTTCTCCCACTCTGTATGCCTTCCCCAGTCTAGTTGTGATCTCTCTCTGTCAAATAAGTAAATAAAATCCTTAAAAAAGAAAGAAAGAAAGAAAGAAAGACAGACACAGACAGACATGAAATCTTTAAAAAAAAAAAAAAAGAGCTCAGGAGAATGCCAGGACTGTGCTGTCCACTTGCCATGGCTGGTCCCAGAGAAGCCACTGGCCACTGAGGCGGTCTGTCCTGTCCTTGGGCCTCGGCTTCCTCTCCCGTGGAGGAGGAGGGGTGGGCGAGTTCTCAGACCTTAGGACAGGCTGACTGTCCCCAGCAGAATGGGAGCAAGGACTGGTCTCCCCTGGGACCTGGGCCCAGTGGCCAGTGGGGGTGGGGGCCAGGGTGCCAAGCAGACAGGCGCCCTGGCCACTCTCCATGGGCCCACTCTCCATGGGCCATCTCTGGGCTGGGTACCCTGGAGCCCGGCCCAGGCAAGGATGCGACTCTGCCCAGAGCCCCCGCAACAATACCTGTTGCCATGGTAACTTTGTGTCATCTGGACGCCCATCGGAGGTGCTGTGGCCTTCTTGGGTGTGTCTTGCGAGGCTGTCCCAGAGAGATGAGCGTCTGGCTCTGTAGACCGAGGGAGTCACAGCCCCCATGCATGTGACTGGCAAGAAAGGCAAAGGGAGACTGAATACTTCCAAGGCGCTCTGGGACACCCGGCCTTCCTGCGTCTGCAGCCTGTGGACAGCAGATCCTGGGACTTACCGGTGTCCGGAGCTCTGTGAGCCAGTGCCAGGGACACCCTCATCTCATCTGTGCCTTTCCCTGTCCTCTGAGGAATGCAAACAGATACACCTGCAGAGGGAGCCCCTCTAGGTGGGGGGGCCCCTTGTCCACACAGCCCGATGATGGAACCAACTCCCCTGCTGGTTCCCAGCATCCTGCATGCGTTTATCTGGTGGATCTGAATCCTTCTAGCTGCAGACTTGGCCCCCTCCCACTAGCCGGGTGGGATTAGCTGTTCAGTCCATCACACAAGCCCATTGCTGACTGGGGTGGGGGCCAGCCCGGGCCAGGCAGACCCTAGAGACTCCATCCTGACCACCCTGGGGAATGGGGACCGGCCTCAGGGCTGAGACGAGAGCAGGCAGACTAAGGGCATGGTTCCGAGGAAGGAGGGGGATCTGAGAGCAGCAGGTGTTGGGGCTGCCGTGGGTCTGGGTCTCCACCCCAACACAATGGCGGACTGGGCCCTGCCTCACAATGAGGTTGAATTAGTGCCTCCAATAAATGACGCACGGTTCCAAGAGGAACCCAGCCAGTTCTCCAAAGCTGAGACACTTTCTGAGCACGTGACGTCAGGGGTGACAGGTGACCTCAGGGGTGACAGGTGTCTCATAGCTCCACAGAATGATAAGAGGTGCCCAGGGCCATCAGAACTCCCTGGACCGAGCACCTCCAAGTGCGTCCCTCCTGCTGACCGCATTCCACTCGCACCCGCAAAGGTTGGGGGCCACAGACAGGGAGCACTTTCCAGAAGGACCCATGGGCATGTCCGCTCCAGGGGGACGAGGCAGTTGTGGGCTGATGCCCTCCCCAAGTGCACCCATGTGAGGAGCAGAAGCAGTCCACCGGCTGCTCCAGCACCTACAGTGGGTCATGGAAGGGAGGTTTCTGTTGTCCCCAGAATCATAGGTCCTGCACACACCACTCTTTGGGAATGAGGCCGAGTGCACGGAGAATGCAGAAAATGCTATCTGTCGGGCAAAGGCGCGCTTCTCGGTGCCCCCATGCCGTACCTGCTGACCCTGGGGCACCCTGTTGGTTGCTTCATCCTCAAGCGTGAGGCAAGGCTGAGAGCCAGGCGGGGAATGCCCTTGCCCTGCGAAGCTGGCCTGCCAGGGAGGACTGCAGTGCCCACATGGGGGAGGCAAGGGCCCCCGCCCCCGGACAGAGGGAGCAAAGCGCCCAGCCGGGAACACTTCCAGCCCGTCAGCAATGAGAAGGAGCCCCACAAGCTGGGCTGGGGTGAGGAGGACACAGTAGCAGTGCAGGGAGAGAGGCTGATGTAAGATGGGGAAACTGAGGCAGGCGCCAGTAGGGGGAGAACGGGGATGTTCAAAGGGCCGAGGTAACACAGGCCTCTCCCACGCGTGACACGGGCTATGGCCCGCATTCTGCCGCTCAGCTGCCTTGTGGACATGGGCCAGCCCTTCCCCTGCGGGCCGTGGGACTCTGGCAGAGTCGAGGCCTGGCTGGCTCCTGGCCCAGGCCCAGAACAAGAGGCAGGGCAACCCTCGGGTGAGGCAGGGAATGAGGTGTGAGTATGGGGGTTGGGCCCCTGTCCTCAAACTGGCCGTAATTCTCACCGCCTGGGTATGGCCCCTGGAGGGCCATACAGGATCGGGGGTCTCTGGGGGTCCCATGGAGGAGGAGGGGTGGGCAAGTTCTCAGACCTTAGGACAGGCATGACTTCCCCCAGTGGGCCTGCCAGAGAAGAGAGCTGAGCAGAGGGAGATGTAGGGCCCCACCTGTCTGGACAGAAATTTGTCTTGGGCCCCCTCTGGGAACCACACTGTCCCAGGAAGGCTTAGAGGGGATGAAACTTCCTGCCAGGAGGTGCTGGCCATTGAGGGTCTTAGCTAAGTGGTCACCTGGAGGAACCCAGACAGCAGCTGGAGGCCGCAAAGTACCAGCATCCTGGGGACAGGGTGGGGCTGGCGGAAGAGCAAAGGTCTGGCAAGTGGCTTGCTGGAGGCCAAGTTCCAAGGGCCTCCGTCCCAGCCTTCCCAGAGCATGCCTAGCCACCGTGAACAATGCCAGGGGCCACGCGCAGAGCTGTGTGCCACGGCTGCCAGGCCCGGGAGACCCGCAGGGAGGGAGCAGCTTCTCCCCCCACACCCCCCCACACGCCCTCTCCTGCCTGTGTCCCTTTGCTCCAGCCGGCCCTTCAGTTCCTTCTTGTCCAGCATGCCTGCGTCTGACCTGGCGTTCAGCCTGGGAACCATTGAAGGAGAGGAGCTCGACCCCAAGCCCCCACCAGTCCACCAGGCCCCCACTGGAGGTCAGACTGGAAGTGAGAATCTGGGACCGAGGTCTCTAGCCAGCTCACCTCGCCCTCTCCTGGCAGAAGCTGGACAGGTGCCCTCTTCATCTTCTATTCCCAGGGTGTCCCATTCCCCAACCCCAGGGAAGAGGGGGAGGGAGCCCAGGTGAGCACCTGGGCCTCAGTTTTCCCAGGGAACCACGGGGCACGTCCTTGCTCCGACGGATCCTTCCCCTGATGTGCCCCATACCTGTCCGTCCTGGGGGGAGATGCCCCCTACCCCCAGGAAGGACAGGACAAGAGGAAGGTAAATTCCTTCAGCTAGGGACAGGTACACAGGAATTATTTCTTTCATACACTCCTTCCTGCCTCTATTTTCTCACACTTTTTTCAATTTCAAGGAAAGCTTCTGAAGACACAATGACCACTTGCAGATTGGGGATTGACTCTCTGCGGGTGGGGAGCCAGCACCTCTGGAAGGTTCTGTGCCCCTCCCTGGAGAGACAGACCCCCGAAGGCACTTTGCACGAGCATGTGCTGTACACTTAGAGCAGGAGAGACCCCAAGCAGGCCCACGAAGGTGGGCTGGGAGCTGGGAGGGAGGAGGGCCTTGGGGGCAGATGCTGGGGTGCAGACCACCAGCTGGTTCGTTCATAAGTGGTGAGGTCTGGGGAAAGCTGGGACTGCAAGATGGGTCCGCAGGGCTGTGACCCTGGCTCACCGGGTCAAGCGACCATCAGCCTCTCCGAAGATGAGGCTGGAGGAGGGCCTGAGGAGGACTGGCAGCTGCTCCCATCCCAGCTGCCCCAGGGCAGGGAGGGGGCCCTGCGCACGGGGAGCAGGAGGGCACAGGAGGGGGCTGGGCATGACTTCGCTGCCAGGCAGGCCCCTGGGCCCAGGGCATGGCCTTGCTTTGTGCCCCCTACAACACACGGGTTTGGAGAGCCCCTCCAGCAGTCTCGGAAGGACTTCTCGGGTGTGGGACCCCTCAAAGCAGCAAGACAGTGGGGGGACAGAGACCAGGGGCAGAAAGGCAGGAAGCCAGAGTAAGGTCCTATGTGGGGTCCTCAGCCAAGCCTTGAGCCTGGAAACCGTGGAGAGGGGACGCGACTGTCCGTGTCTCCCTTCCTATCAAACCAGGGAGGCTTCTAGGAGGAGGGGGCTCCTCCTTCCAGTTCACCAAAATCTGGGCTCACGGAGACCCCGGGGGTAGTGCTGTCCCCCGCCCAGCAGGGATCCTGCTCGGCCTGTGCTACTGGATGGCCACGCGCTCCCCCGGGCAGGCGGGGGTGGGAGGGGGGAGGCTCCTCGGGCGCGCGAGGGGCGGCGTGGTGGCCACAGTTTCCACACCTGGGGTGGACGCCCGGGGAGACCGACCGCGGCCCGCTGGTCAGGGAGAGGACCCTCTTGCTCGGGGAGAGCACAGGCACCGCCTTCCCGGCCGCCGCGCCCACCCCCGCCTCAGTGCCCCCATCTGCAACATGGGCAGGCGGGTCCACCACCGCGCGGGCCTGGAGAAGCACGGCGCAGGCGCAGGCGGACTCCTTTCCGGGAGAGGCACGCGGGTGCGCACGCGCGCAGCGGCGGGAGGGTGCGGCCCGGGACGAGGCGGAGTCCTGGTCCCGCGCGCCCGCCCCCAGCCGGGAGTCTGCGCGTGCGCGCTGCGGAGGGGAGTAGGCGGGGCCGCAGGCGCGCCCGCCCGGTTCCCCAGCGTCCCCCGCGGCAGCAGGCACTGACGTGGCCGCCGTCAGAGCCGCCATCTTGTGGGAGCAAAACCAACGCCTGGCTCGGAGCAGTAGCCTCGCCGCGGCCGCCGAGGGTGAGGCGGTGGGCCGGGAGCCGGGGGCCGGGGTCGGGGCGGCGGGTGGCACGGACAGGTCCGGGCCGTCGAGGCTCTGCCCACCGCGGCGGCGTTGGGTCGGTGAGGCCGGGGCGGGGAGGCCCGAGGCCGGGCCGGGCCGGGCCGGGCCGGGCGGGGGGATTAGGCGGGGCGGGCGAGGGGAGGTCTGGGCAGGGTGGAGGGTCGAGGCGTGGAGGGAGCTAGGGCTGGGCCGGGGTTCGAGGATTGGCTGGGGGTCAAGGGGAGCCCCGGCCGAGGCTGGGGAGGGGACCGGCCGGGCCTGGGGCTAGGCGGGGGCCGGGGAGGGGGTTGCGTGGCGTCAGGGCCCGGGGCTGGGGTCGGCGGCGCCGCCGGCCCCTGAATCTCCCCCGCGGCCTCGCGCCCCCAGCGCCGCCGGGGTGGACGCGCGTAAGTCCGGGCCGGGCCGTGGGGTCCCGCCGCGGGGTCTCCGGCACTTGCGGCCCGGGACGACGCCAAGGTCACGCGATGGCCGGGGTGGGATCCCCGTTCCGTGGGCCGGGGTCCCGGGGTCGGAGTGGGAGCAGCCGTGGCGCGGGAGGTGGCGGCGCGGGCCTCGGAGGAAGCCCCTGCGGTCCGGCTCGCTTCCTGAGCGCCGTCGGCACGGAGCGCACCTTCCTTCCTCGTTGGGGGCTCTGGTTCCTGGAGGGCGGTCTGCGAGGGCTCGCGGACTTGTTGCACCCGCGGGCGGGCGAGACGGGAGCTGGACGAGTGCGGCCTGCCGGTTCCGGGTCGTGCGGGGCTCGGGGGTGCCGGGGCTCGGCGCCGTTGACGCCGCGCTCTGCGCTGGGCGCGCCTCCCATTTCCTCAGCGCCGGGCAGCCGCCTTCCGTGCCGCCGCGGACTCGCACGGGAAGGGGGTTCTGCACGGGAGGGGTGCGGAGCCGGGCGGTCCCGGAAGTCACCGCGGCCCGGCGGCTGCTGGTGTCCCTGCGGTCGGCTGTAGTTCCCGTTTCGCAGCCAGCAGTGAGCGCTCAGCGCCTCTGTGTGTCCGCTGTCTGCGCCTGCGGCTGAGCCTGCCAGTGGGGTCCCCGGGGCTGCGGGACCCGCCGTTCTCCCTACCGGTCCCCGCGTGTGCCCCGTGCGGAGCCCGTGCCGCGTGAGCGGTGTCCAGGTGAGGGTCATCACAGACTGGCCTTGAGTTAGTGCGCCCCGCCCTCCTGCAAAGGCTCGGACTTGTCCGCGGGCCGCACGTGTGCGGGCCTCCTGGGTTGTCTAGGATGCGGGGGAAATTCGTCCGGATCGCCTGTCTCCAGGTGCGGCAGTCCTCACTGGCAGGTGTCCACACCTACCGTCCAGGGACTTGGGTCATGCTGGTTCCCCTGTTGCGTCTTCTCCACGGTGAGAAGCACCCCCGGTGTGCTGAGCTGAAGCTCCCGGGCTGGGATAGGCTTGCACTTCCAGGAAGGCACAGTCGGCTCCTGCTAGCTTCAGGGATACCGGGTGCGCCTCTGTAGCTGAGACTCTCTCCGGAGCCTGGCAGCCACATCTGGGACCTGGCACCGTCTCGGAGCAGTGTAGGAAGTGTTGGAGAAAGTTGAGTCCGTTTGCCACAGATGCTTCCAAAAGAGGGGAATTTCAGTCTGCTTTTGGGATCTGCTCTTCTGTTCTTGTCTGCAGAGAATGAGGTGCTTGGTTGGCACCTTATGGGTGTGGGGGATGTTCAGTCTCTCAGAAATGCTTTGGACCGGTCATAGAGTGGTTGTAACTGCCTTGTGGAGAGGAGAGGATGGCGTTGGGAATGGGGGTGAGAGAGGGTGCTGTCTGGAGTATATGAATGGGGGGGGGTTGGTTGAGTTCAGAGTGTGAGTGTGCAGGGGTGGGGGGCGAGTCCAGGGTGTGAGTGTGTGTGTGTGGAGGGGGCGAGTTCACGGTGTGGGTGTGCATGGGGGGGAGTCCACAGTGTGAGTGTGCCTGTGGGGGGAGGGGGCGAGTCCAGGGTGTGAGTGTGCCTGTGGGGAGGGGGCGAGTCCAGGGTGTGAGTGTGCCTGTGGGGAGGGGGCGAGTCCAGGGTGTGAGTGTGCGTGGCAGAGGGGCAAGTCCAGGGTGTGAGTGTGTGTGTGGAGGGGGCGAGTTGACAGTGTGGGTGTGTGGGGAAGGGTGAGTCCAGAGTGTGAGTGCACGTGGGGGGAGGAGGCGAGTCCAGAGTGTGAGTGTGCGTGGGGGGAGGAGGCAAGTCCAGAGTGTGAGTGCATGGAGGGGGGTTGAGTCCAGGGTGTGAGTGTGAGTGTTGCAGGGTCTCAAGATTGCGAGTCCGCAGTGTGAGTGTGCATGGGGGTGAGTCCAGACTGAGTGTGCATGTGGGGAGGGGGTGAGTCCAGAGTATGAGTATGCATGGAGGGGCGAGTCCAGAGTGTGAGTGTGTGTGGGGGGAGGAGGCAAGTCCAGAGTGTGAGTGTGTGTGGGAGGGGAAGGGGTGAGTCCAGGGTGTGAGTGTGAGTGTAGGGGAAGGGGGTGAATCCTGAGTGTGGGTGTGCGTGTGGAGGGGGCTTGAGTCCCAAGTGTGAGTGTGCATGGGGGGATGAGTCCAGGGTGTGAATGAACGTGGGGGAGGAGGCGAGTCCTGGGTGGGCATGATGGTGGGTTGGGAGGGTTGACTGTAGAGTAGCCACAGGCAGGGGAGTGCAAAGTTGGGGATGGGGTTCCCCGGTCACAGGTGCCGCCCTCTGCTGAGCACAGTGTCCCTCGGTGCCTGTTGTGGTGATCACCGGGAAGTCTGTGCTGCCTAGGTGGACCCTATCTGCTAGAGCGTGCCACCCCTGTGGCTGTTCTGAAGGTGGGCGAGGACGCCTCTGCTGGCTGAGAGGAAAGGTCACACAAACGCTTCAAAGCTCCTTCTCTCTGGGCGCCTGTCAGGCCATCCCCTGACATCCTGCCTCCCCAGCCTCCTTGAGTGAGCTGGCTGGCTGGCCGATGCAGGGATGCACGTCCCTCTGCCGGGTGCCCCCAGGCCCCAGTGTCCCAGTTCCCGCCCGCCCTGGCCATGGGAGCTTGGCGGCCTGTCAGCAGCCAACAGCCCTGACCAGAGGAGAAGCCAGAAGAGCATGGAAGGCAGGGAGACTTTACCAGCAAGGGGGATTGTGTGTAGGAGGCCATCCTTTCTGTATGTCCCCAAAGCCCCGCAGGTGACCACAAGTGTACGGCCTGAACTAGTGGGAGCCCGGGTGCCCCCCCTCCCCACGTCTTTAGGAATTGGGAGTGGAAACACTGATGAGTGTCAAGTCGGCATGTAGGAAGTTTTGGTCCTCAGGTACGTGAGCAAGCTAGAAGGGCCTCCAGAAGGCACGTTGTGTGGCGAACGCAGCAGGTCTTGGAGCTGGTCTCACATGTGGAGTCATCTGTGCGGTGCCAGTGTGGGAGCCAGACAGGAATCTGGGCGATTGGAGCTCTCTGGCACCTCCTCGTGTGCAGTTGTAAGTGCCGTCAGGTTGGCTTCGGCGCACACGGAATGAAATGGTTTCGAGATTGTGTCCAGTCTCATTTGGGAGGGGTGTGAATGAAGACAACTTGTGGGGCCAGTGTTGAGATCGCGGGGTTCAAAACAAAGGCTGTCCTAAAAATTGCCTCCAACTGTTTCCCTATGAGTTTTCCTGTCGTCGTCTGGTGGGCACGGGGTTGCTCCTGAACTGAATCTGTCGATTTATGTTTAAAGTGCTCTGTATTCTGGTGAGTTGGGTGGTGAGACTTTGTTGAAGATGATGAGAATATTGAGCATGTCTCTGTCAAAGCTATGGAAGATGTGCTAGTTCTGGGGAGAGGGGAGAGAATGTATTTCGTCCCAGGTGCCTGTACCCGGAAGCACGTCCTTGGCCGTGGGGCATCGCTGAGAGCGGCAAGCTTGCCAGAGTCACTGGCCGGGTGTCCGCAGCCCTGGCCACCTCCTTGGACTGTCCGGCCAGTCAGACTGGCCCAGCACGGAAGTCCTTGTTAGCTTGACAAGGGATAGCACCCCTTGACAAGGACGGAAGTCCCTGACCAGCACGCTCTTAGGAAAAGCCCATTTGTCAACGTGTGTGTGTGTAATCCCTCTGGGCCGTGGTAGATGGGCTCTTCGGGTTTTCCTCCACTTCCTGACGGGTGGTCTCGTGGGTGCCCAGGGAAATGAGCCACAGGGGATGGGATGCCCATGGGCACAGTGCAAGGCTGGATGGCTGTGCGGTGCCCTGGCTGTGGGCACAGCAGGCGTGTGGCTGGGGAGAGACGTGGACAAGGTGCTTCCAGACAGTTGCTGTCCAAGCGGAGGTGGAAAGGAGCTGGGTCCTGTAGGTCCGTTCCCGGGTGGGGCAGACGGAGGCACAGAGGCCCCCGGCACCAGCGCATCTGGTGGTGGGGAGGCCGCCGGCAAGCCAGTGGGCCTAGCCCCAGAAGGGGTATTTCAGGAATCTCTGTGACTGGGAAGAGCAGGTTCTCGTGACCTCGTGGAATGGACAGATGCTGACTTCCTGAATGTCACTGTGTTCTGTGTACGGAAGCAGCCTTCGTCATTGCCGTGGTGGTTTTCATAGATCACATTTCTCAGGAATATCGCCTCCCTTGTTGTTCTTCGGAGAACCATAGCAGGAGTTGTTCTCTGTCTGCGGGAGAGATGGAGTAGCCCCATGGACCCAGCCAGCTTGGTTCCTGCGCCCCTGCCATGGCGTGCTCTTGCAGCAGCGCCTGGAGTCTGTGGTGTAGTTGCACCCGTGTGACGATGACTCACTGTCCTGTGGTCCCCAGGACGCGACAGACAAAGCAGCACGGTGGGATATCGCTGTCGGGGGCATATGCGGCTTGTGCCGGCTGCCATCTCGAGATGGCAGCATGGTGCGCTGCAGCCGCAGGGTGCTGGCCCTGACCTCTGTGAGGATCCCAGCTTGGCATCTGCCTTGCCCAGCAGATCACAGGCCCCTTGCTGGTGGATGGAAGCAAAGGAGTGATGAGGTGCCCGGGGCCAGGGCCCAGGGCCCAGGGGTGTCCGCAGGGGTGTGCCTTTCAGAGGGAGAGGTGAAGGCAGTTGCTGGAAGCAGGTGGATTAGGGGATGAGTGGGGACACAGAGTTGGGTGTTGGTGGGGTTTGGGCCTAAGGCAGTAGGAGGAGGTCGGGGGTTCAGTGTGGGGGACAGTAGGAGAAGAGTCTGGGGGGTGGACGTCCTGTGGAGGGGGTAGTGCCAGAGTAGGAGTATGGAGTATGCAGGCAGCTGACCTGCTGCAACCTCCCGTTGTTCTGAGGGGTTGATGGGGACTGCGGAGGGCCTCCAAACAGGATGGCACAGGCGGGCATGTCAGCAGGGGTCCTCGGCACCGGGGCTGCCCCGGGTCCCATGTGTGGCCAGAGGCAGGAAGAGGCAGTGGATAGGTGGGCAGACATGAGAAGTCCCCATAAGGACAGTGAGCTCTGGGACAGGACCAGCGTGGGAGGGGTCCTGAGCCCTTGTGCCTGTGAGTGCTCGGGGCTGGGCTGGCAGAGGTGGTTGCCGAGAGGCCACGGAGGGGGCCGAACTGCTGGGGTTTGGAGCAGAGGTGCTGAACCTCCGCTGACTGGGCTTTTCTGTGTCCTCAGAAAGGCTATTGCTTACAGAAAGAGGTGGGGCTGCAAGTTCTGAATTCTGTTTCCAGTAATGGTCCCTTGAAGTCTCTTGAAGATAGACACCAAGGTTGAGGGTTGGCCTGACCACCCCCTCCCCCTGCCATCATGCCCTGTGCTGAGAGAGCCTCAGGGGTTTCCTGGCCGCTCCAGGTGGATTTGCAGGAGAGACTGGCACGCCCAGAGCTTGCGGCTGCAGTTCCCTCTCTTCTGGAGGGTGTAGAGGGACCTCTCAGGCTCTGGCCAACCCCATGCCTGCATGCTGGGCTCAGTGGCCGCTCTGGGAAGGTGCAGGAGCAGGTACAGCAGCCTCAGGACGTTGGTGGGGACCTGGCTGTGAAAGACACCTTTGAGAGTCTGCTGACCGTTGAGGTGGAGTCAGAGGCCATATGTGTGGCACTCTCTCATTCCCATTCCATTGTGGAGACTCTGTGTCCGGCCCTGTTCTTGCGCACCTGCTCCTTCTGTGAGCGTGGTGACCTTCAGCTTGATCAGTCAGTGCAGCTGGGGACCCTGCGTCTCATGCGTCCCTGTTCTCTAGTTGGAGGCCACGTGACCTGTGTTCAGTAGCCTCCCGTGTGTGTTGTATACATTGAAGTGCAGGCTGGCTGGTCATTGGCACACAGTTGGCTGAGGTGTTTTGAGGGTAGTTGGGTTGGAAAGTGCTAAGCAGAACCTCAAGACTCTGCTTTGGTCTTTGTGGCTGGTGGTGAGGAGCGTTAAATGCGGGGGGGCTGTTCCCACCTGTGCCTTGTGAGGCAGTGGCTGGTGGCTCTGGGGTGTGCATGTTCTTGCAACAGCTTGCGGCTGTGGAAGAGCATGACACTCACTGGTTGTGCCTTGAATCAGACCTGCCAGGTAATGCCCTGCTCCTCCAGCTCTCAAGAGACAGGGTGCGGAGTAAGGGGCTGGCCTCCCAGGCCTGGGGTACCTCCCCCTCCCTCATGTCATTGTCGGGGTTGGCTCTCGTGCCCTGCTGGGAAAGCCCGGTGGGCCACACCCAGCAGGCCCTCCTTGAACTTGGCCCGAGGGTGCAGAGCAGGACAGTCTGGGCCACCGTGTGTAGTGGCATAGGGGAAGTGGGTGATGGTGCTCAGAGGCTGTCCTGGGACCTGGGGTGCAGTGTGACGACTGGCAGACAGGCCTGGAGTGTGTTTGAGATGCGTGGGGAGGAGACTGCTCACGTCCCCCTCACAGGAAGGTCAGCTGCAGGTGTGGGACGTGAGGGATGTGGTGGTCATTTTGCAAGATGCCCCGACCCGAGGGCCCCTGTGCTGCGTACTTGGAAGTCACAGCACGTGTCTGTCAGGTGTATGGCGCTGGGTGGAAACGGCCAGTCTGTCTAGTGTGCCAGGCCGAGTGTTCTCCCCCCGAGTGTGTGGACATAGCTGTGCCAGGACTGTGCAGTGCCTACGCCTAGCACAGGGACGACATGGAGGAGGAGCCAAGCCACGGACTGGTGCTCTGGGCTTGCCGGTGGGGACAGCTCGAGGCTGTGTCTGCTGGCGTGTGGACAGCTGCGTGCGGCAGATTCTCGGTGGTCCACGGTGAGATTCTGCGTGTCAGGGTGGGTTGGGCTTCTGAGTGACGGACAGCCTGGGCCCAGGGGTCACTGCTGGAACGCAGTTGCCGTTGATGAACCCTGTGAAAAACAGCCCTGTGCCCATCAGCTCCGTGGGGAAGTCTGCGCTGTGTTCACGTTTCTTCCGTGAGGCACTAGAACCGACTGTGGTGGCCGAGCTGTGCGTCTCCCTCAACGTACTTGACTCTGACAGGGCCGGAAAGGGGAATGCCCCATGTCCCCCAGGTTTCCATTCAAGTGGGGGTTCATCCCTCTGAACTCGCCCTGCGCAGCACAGTGTGGAACCAGACGCTTGTACCTTTGCCCCTGGGTCACATGTTGGTCTCCTGCTGCACTCCAGGTGGGGTGTCGTCATGCCAGTGACAGCGAGTCGTGCAGCTGCTGTTGGCAACCCTGCTGGAGACTGTCCAGGCAGCCACCTCCCGTGGCTTGGCTCACCCGACCCCTCCCAGGCCTCTTGGGGGGGCCGCCGTGGGTACAGGTACAGCCACAGTGCCAGCCCTCCAGCAGCCGCGCTGTTCACGGGATATTCGTGTCATGGAACACTGCGTTTTTATCTCGCTGGACTGGCCTCCCCAGGGAGGCCCCTTTGTGGGCCTGGGCCTCTGGCCAGTAGACCTTTGCATTCGAGAACGTAGGTCGCCTGTTTTCTGCTTTACCTTGTTCCTGGTCCTTCCCACGGAGCTGTGGGACTGGCGCCAGCTCCTGGGCAGGAGGGAGCCGTTGGGAGCAAGGCCACGTTTTCATTGCGCACGGGTGCAGAGGATCGTCACAGGAAACTAGAAAGACAGGTTTGGACGTGAGTTGAAGAGACTCTGGTGGCAGCAGGTGTGGCCTGGCACCTTGGCCGAGTGTCCTGCACAGTAGACCCTGTTCTGAGAGAATCACCATGGGATTGTCCTGGCCATTGATGCCGACGTTTTGCAAAACGGTAGATAGTGCTGGGGATGGGCCAGGAGCTACCAGGGTCCCTGGACCAGGTGCGTGGCAGGTACAGGGGTGTCTGGAGGCGTTGTGGAGACCAATTGCTGTGTGCAGTGGCATCTTCAAACCAAGACTTCATGCTCATTCCCAGCTCCCGGGGGCTCTTGGATTTGGTAATGAAGGTGCAGCACAGCCCAGCAAGCCAGGGGTTGTGTGTGGGCAGGTTTGCCCTGAGGTGGTCCTTCTGCCCACATGGGGGCTGGGGAGGGTCACCCCCGAATCTTTTGGGTTTTGCGTCGAGTTGTAAGAACAGGAGGCGATAGCGCTAAAGCAGGTAGAAGTTGCAGTCCCCCTCCTGCCTCCCAGACATGGCCCCCATCCTGGCTTTGTCATGGCTGTATTTCTTGGTGAGTGTGCCACTGTTCCTCAGTGTGTTTGCTCTGGGGCATGGGGTCGGACCCTGACACCCGGACCTCCCTAGCTGCAACAGCATTGGTAGCAAGACTGAGCCGGCTGGTGACTGGTTGATGGTTCCCCACAGGAAAAATGACAGTGTTCTCTTCTCATTGGTTGGTACCTGTCACCAGTTTTCCGCAGCTGCCCTCGGATGGCCCAGCCCCCCGTTCTAGCCTTGTATGTGGCATGTACCCCTTCTCTGGAAGTTTGCCTCTGTGCCTCCTCTCCTCCAGGGTTGGGGGAGGCAGTCTCTCCTCCCCTGTGGCCACCTCGCTGGGAAGGTGTGCATTTCTGGCCTTCCATCCTTCTTCCCCTCCCTGAACTGCTGCCTGGGCTGGGAGTAGAACTACAGGTTGGAAGCACTGCTGTGTCACTTGAATAAAGCACTCGGACCCTTGGTGTCCCCAGAGTACGTCCGTTTCCATGTTTGTATGCCAGGCTCTTTCAGTCTGGAAGCCTCTACTCTCCTGAGCTGGAACATTGAAGGGTTTCTTCCCCAGAATTCTCTGCGTGCTTTGGTTTTTGGAGCAGTTTCTGGCTGCCCTAGAGCGGAGGGGAAGGAACAGGGAGCTCCGCCCTCCGGTCCCCATTTGTCCCCCAGCTGATGGACCCACACTGACGCAACATCAGCCGAACGCCCTCCTTTCCACGGGGGTTCACTCTCCATGGTGTACGTGCTGTGGGCATGGACAGGTTTTGAAGGACATGTGCCCGTGCCTGCAGGATCACCCAGACTGATGGTCTTACAGCCCCGAGCCTCCTGGGCACCTTCATGTCCCCTGGTGCCCACCAAGGGGTTTGTCTCCCATCTCCACAGTCCTGCCTTCTCCAGAATGCTGCCTTCACTCGGAATCACAGGGCGAGTGACGAGCTTGGATGGGCTTCTTTCCCCCAGGGGCACACGACTCTGCTCCCACCCTCGTCTTCTGGTGGTGGGGAGCTTGTTTCTTTGCAGTGCTGGCAGTGGGGTGGTCCAAGTGGACCACAGTCTGTGCAGGCAGGCGCTGTCCTCCTGAAGGACAGCCTGGGGGCTTCTGACTGGCAGTTGTGGGTAAAGCTACTGTAAATGCCCAGGTACAGGTCGTGATATGGACGCAGCTGCAGCTCCTTTGTTGTGTGAGAGAGTGTCTGGTTTTGTAGGACACGGCCACCTGCTAGGTATCCTCAGCAGCTGGTGGTGTCAGTGTTGTGGGTTTGGGCCTTGGTAGTAGGTACGTCGTGGGCAGCTCGTTCTGATTTGGATTTCTTGGAGATTTTTTTCATGTGCTCATTTGCCATCTGTAGATCTTCCTCAGGGAAATGTCTGGTCTTTGGCTCATCTTAGAGTACTTTTCTCTTTCTTTTTTTCTTGGCTTTTTTTTTTTTTTTTTTTTAAGAGGAGAGGGAGGAAGGGAGAGAGAATCTTAAGCAGGCTCCATGCCCAGCTCAGAGCCCCATCCTACACTGTGAGACCAAGACCTGAGCTGAGACCAAGAGTCAGCGGCTTAACCTCCGGAGCCACCTGGGGTCACTCCCCCCACGGCCATTTTGCAGTTCTTAAATACAATTGAACCTTGTTTGTTACTGAGTTGTCAGTGGCCTTCTGGGTATTTCTTTGATGACAGCCTTTAATCTTGCACTAATTTTCTTGCAGTCCGGTTTATCTGCTCGTTGTCTTGACGGGGTCGTGACCAGAGTGGAAGTTTGTAGCAGTGTGTTTCATGGGTCACGCCTCTGGTGTTGTATCTAAAAAGAAATCACTGTACGCAGGTAGATGTGGGCCTTCGAAATTGCTCCCCATCCTTTTTTATCTGTTGTGAGTGTGTGTCTTACTCTGGCTCTCAGGTGGCCACGGACCTGTCCTTGCATCGTGGCACCAGATACCCCACCTTGCTGCCTGGGGCCGCGTGTGGATGGAGGGGGTTGTTTGTTTTTTTCCTTTTAAGTAGTCTTCCGTCTTGCTTCCCCGCTTCCCCCCTGCTGGTGGCATCTTAAAGGGAGCTAGGGTACAACAGTGGTGGGTACTGCAGATACAGGCAGCCATAGGTCCTGGCCTGGAGGCCTGCAGGTATCTGTGCCCATCCATGGGTTAGTGTGCCTGCCTGTCCAGCACGTTGTGCCCTTGTGTCCAGCATGGTACACGCCCACACCTGCCCACCTGGATGCAGGCAGCAGAGCCCCGGTTCCATTGCTCCAGGAAGGTCCCTTCCCCGCAGAGCTGAGGAAGAACACAAGGTTAGACCCCACGCACACTTGGCCTTGGCTTCCAGAACTCATCGCCCCCTTTTTCTTTTTGTCTTTGGGGGTTGGGCATCTCTTCATTAGTGATTTTGGCAGAACTGACATTGAAAGTGTGTTTCTCAGAGGATTTTTCATTCTCTGCGTTTATGAGGAACATGGGCTATCTGCAGAAAAAAGAAATGTGAAGAATATTTTAGATTTTAATGTTTTGAATAGGTAGTGTTGCTCACTCCCAAAAGCATAAAAACATGTCAGAGATGCACTGAAATAGGGTGCCCAGCTGGCTCAGTCGGTGGAGCGTGCCACTCTTGACCTCAGGGTTATGAGTTCGGGCCCCATGTTGGGTGTAGACGTGACTTAAAATCTTTAACAACACCCGGAAAAAAGGGCACGAAAGCCAGTATGAAGGCCTCTGCCGGGCATGCCCGGGGCCCCTGGAGCATCAAAGCTACCAAGTTAAACAGGAATGTCCTGGCTTGTCAATTCTCGGGGACAGTGCTGATGGGCTGCTGTGGCCAGGGTGTGTTGGCTGCTAACACGGCCGGAGTGGGAGCGTGCGTGTGCTCACCCTATGCTCACTGGTGACCACACCCCCTGAGCCTGTCCTCGAGGGGCAGTGGGCTGGGCCTGCATCTTGTCCGTTCTCCAAGGCCTGGGAGAGCTCCTGACCGCTCCTGGGGACAGGTGCGACTGGCAGGGCTCCCTTCCGGCCTCAGGAGCACTTGGCCGGTGCCTGCTGTGGACCAGCTGGTTTTCTGTCTACAGACCCTCCTCTTTGTCTGAAGGCTGCCCCACACCCTGCTGCTTGACTTCCACCAGGTGTCAAAAACCTGGATTCCTGGGCAGTCTGCCTTTGAGAGAGTGATCATCTCTCCCAAGTCCGTGTGTGGAAAGGACACCGCTGAAGAGTGAAAGGACCGTCCTGTGCCCTGGGGGTGGGGGGTGGGGAGCTGTGGGTGGCATACTGCTCCCTCTGTGGCCATGACTGCCAGGGCCTTCCCACCGACCTGATTCGGGCCCAGGTTTCTGCTCTGAATTGAGGGGACCCTGCTGCGGCCTAGGGGCTGCCTCCTCGCTGGGGTGGAAGGGCCTGCCGGACAGGCTCCCCCTCGGACTTCATGGCTGATGTGCTGCCCGAGAGCCCAGGTGGGGTCTGGCTCCAAGTCCTGCATGGGGGTGAGTGCTAAGCTCTCGGCACGTTGGGGACGGTCGGCCGTGGCCTGTGTCCCTGCTGGGATGGGTGTTGCAGAGGATCTCGCTTTCATGTCAGGGTGCTCTGTATCCCCTCGCCACGTGGCCTATGTTGTCGAGCCCACGTGGGCATCGCAGCCTCCAATGTTGGTCAACCTGTCCTAAGATCCCCAGATGCTCCCTTCCAGGGGCAGGACTCCGTTTCTGCTGCTTGGGAGCCTGGTTTCCTCTGCCTGGGCCCTGTGAGCTTTGAGGGATCAGGCCTGTGCTTCGGCTGGAGCTGGAGGGAGGGCCCCATGCTGCTCCTGCACACAGCAGGCAGGGACCCGGGGACTGCTGTCTCTACAGGTTTCTCTGGCCAGTGTTCCTCCCGCACGCCTACAGCATGGGAAATATCTTCGCCAACCTCTTCAAGGGCCTTTTTGGCAAAAAAGAGATGCGCATTCTCATGGTGGGGCTGGATGCCGCAGGGAAAACCACCATCCTCTACAAGCTGAAGCTGGGCGAGATCGTGACTACCATCCCCACCATAGGTGAGGGGAGCGTGCTGAGGGGCTGGGGCCAGTCTGGGGTGGGGTGGAGGGGCCTGGGGAAAGCTCAGCTGGGTCCCACTCACACAGGCTTCAACGTGGAAACCGTGGAGTACAAGAACATCAGCTTCACCGTGTGGGACGTGGGCGGCCAGGACAAGATCCGGCCACTGTGGCGCCACTACTTCCAGAACACGCAGGGTGAGTGGGCGTGCTGCGGCAGGTGGAGGGGGTTGGGGTGCTCTAGCTGCCTGTCCTGACACCCATGGCTCCGC
The DNA here is from genome assembly GCF_922984935.1 of Meles meles. Lineage (NCBI taxonomy): Eukaryota > Metazoa > Chordata > Mammalia > Carnivora > Mustelidae > Meles > Meles meles. The sequence continues at coordinate 4,116,761 of NC_060068.1, forward strand.
AGGTCTCATCTTCGTGGTGGACAGCAATGACAGGGAGCGCGTCAATGAGGCCCGGGAGGAGCTCATGAGAATGCTGGCAGAGGACGAGCTCAGGGACGCTGTCCTGCTGGTGTTCGCCAACAAGCAGGTGTGTGTGCGCGCGTGCATGGTCGGTGGGCAAATGCGGGTGGGCGTGGGGCTCGCGGGCGCACAGGGGTCCTTGCCAAGTGCTGACCAGTGTCCGCCGGGCCTCTCCCACCAGGACCTCCCCAATGCCATGAACGCGGCGGAGATCACAGACAAGCTGGGGCTGCACTCCCTGCGCCACAGGAACTGGTACATTCAGGCCACCTGTGCCACCAGCGGGGATGGGCTCTATGAGGGACTGGACTGGCTGTCCAATCAGCTGCGGAACCAGAAGTGAGCCGCGCCCCCCGCCCCACTCCCTCCTCCACCCTGCTTTACTCTCATGTGGTGTGAGTGCCAGAAGCTGTCTCCATGGTCGGTCACAGTGTGCTTCCCCATGCTGTAAATGTGCAGACGCAGCCTGCAGCCGGGTTCTTATTTAATGTAAATAGTTGTTGTTCCCAACGAGGCAGTTTCTGGTACTCCTATGCAATAGTACTCAGCTTTTTTTATTGTAAACAGAGAATCAACCCACTGTTAATACTGAGAAGGGGTTTTAGGCACACGGGGCCTCCAGGAGTCGCTGTGTCCGAACAGCCTGGCACACCTCCTTGGGTGTTTGATCTGTGTTGAGATCCATTTGGGTGGTTGGTTTTTAACCCGAACTCAGTGCATTTTTAAAATAGTTAAAAGACAAGATAAGGTGAACACTTGAACCTACAAAAGGGAGAACCGTGCCCAGTGTCGGTTCTGCAGCGGTGGCCGGAGTCCAGTCCACCAGGGGTCTGTTTCCCGCTGGGAATGTGCGACAGGCAGAACCAGCCACGGTCCATTCTGCATGGTCACCATAGGGTCCCTGTGATTCGCTCTGTCTTGGGTCATCCCGCATCCCCTAGCGTTTCTGCTTGCTCGTGCTTCCCAGCTGCCCAGGAGACAGGCTGGCGGCTGCAGCCAGCACTCACGGACCCCTCGGGGGGGAGACCCCGGCTTTCCCTTGGGTCTGCGTGGCACTCTGGCTTGCTCCGGGCGGCCTGGGGTCTCACCAGCAGGAGTGCGGGCGGGCGGGCCGGTCACCCTAGAGCCTCAGCCCCTGGAGCCCCCGTCTACATGTGCTTTCACTCCCTCAGCCTGCAAGGGTCAGATTTGCCATCGAAACGACGACCTCTACTGTTTTCTTTTGTATTTTGATAAACACTGAAGAAGCTGGAGCTGTTAAACTTTATCTTGGGGAAATCCTCAGAACTGGTTTATTTGGTGTCGTGGAACCTCTTACTGCTTTCAATACACGATTAGTAATCAACTGTTTTGTATACCTGTTTTCAGTTTTCATTTCGACAAACAAGCACTGTAATTATAGCAACTAGAATAAAATGTCTTAACTATTTCGTGGCTTTCCAGTGCTTGGGTGCCAGTGGCCCATGGCGCAGGTCCTTAGCCAGGGACCAGGACCATCCAGCTGACTGGAAGTTCCTACTGGCCGTGTGCCGTCCTGGTCCGTCCTGGCAGTGCCTGGCTGTGGGCTGTGTTCGAGGCCAGCTGGAGGGGTTCTGTGTGCGGGCTGCCTGCTCTTCCCCATGCCCATCCTCCACGGTGCACACCTGCTTGCAAACAGGCACACACCCCAGTCGGTCTGTTCCTGAGCCCCTTGTTGCTGCCACAAGCCCTTCCTACTCCTTGGAGGTCTTCCTTCCACTCTGGAGCCCTTCCTGGAGTCCTTGCTCCTCAGCCCGGTAGCTGTTGGCAAGTGGGAGATGCCCAATCTGGCCTCCACCCCAGATCACTCATCTCTACCAACAGCTTGAAGACCAGGGTCAGGGTTGTGAAGACAGAGTTGTCTTCAGAATTACGAACCCAGCCTGGGTTTTGTCCTCACTCCAGTTGGTTGTAAGGGTTAGTTTGGCTCCGTGTGCGCCCCCTGCAAAGGCGGCAGAAGGCCCGGTCCTACCCAGGAGAAGCAGAGAAGACTCAGCAGGCGGGTCCCCAGGAGGAAAGTGTGGGGGACATGCCAGGGACAAGTCTGTGCCCCTTGCAATCTAAGCGTCACCACCAGGCCCAGGCCCATCAGCACAGGGAAGTTCCCCTCCCAACGGTTTTAGGCTGGTTGTACCAGAACACAGGGCCAGCACCTTCCCTGGAGAATGAGATACGTTTCCCTTAAAATAAGTTTATTTCAGTATAAAGAGTGAATGAAAGAAAAATAGAAGCAGCTGTATGGGCTCTTCCCAGGCCCAGTGGGTCCTCCTTGGGTGGCACTGGCTCTGGAAGCTGCTGACCCGGAAGCTGGGGGGGTCGGGGGGGAGAGGCCTCAGTCACTCTGGTGCCGGCGCCGCCTCTTGGAACAGGGTGAGGAGTCCACGTCGGAGTCAGAGCCGTGCCTGCGGCGACTGGATCTGGGGAGACCAGGGATGCTCTGAACGTGGGAGGCGGCCCTGCCCCACCCACCAGGCCACCCCAAGGCAGAGGCCCACCTACCCTGCAGAGGTGGGGGGCAGCGGCGAGCCCACCCTGCTCCGGTGAGTCTTATCTTTCTTCTTCTCTTTCTTGTGCTTCTTCTTCTTCTTCTTCTTTTTCTCTTTCCTGCTTTTCCTGTGGCTCTCTGGGCTGTGAGCACACATCCTCATCACCAGGTCCTGACTGCAGGTGCCCAGAACCAGCCCATCCAGCATGCCTTCCTCGTGTCCGGGGGCTGCCGGGACACCCGCCCTCACCCTGCCCGGGTCCTATCGGCGCACCGCCCTCTGGGGACCCAGGGACCCCTAGGACAGGCGGGGGTGCAGACCTTACCCGGGCTCTGCCTTGTCCTCCTCTGACCGAGGCTTCTTCCTAGCCGAGGCTAGTGAGGAGCCTGGCCGGCTGCTGTCCACGCGCTGGTGCTGTGGAGGAAGGTCACTCTTGGGGGGGCTCTGCGGGAAGTGGGGGTCCCCGCGGGACACGGGCACTTACCGTGAACACCGAGAGCCCCAGCTTGGCGGCCTCTTTGTCTTCCCGGGACAACGCCACTCGGCCTGCCGAACCGCTGCGGGAAGGCGGAGGAGAACCCCCACGATGAGACCGACCGGCCCCCCCCCCCCCGGCATGCGCCTCAGGGGGCCTCCGCAAGCCCGACGCGCCCCATCCACCCCTCGCCACGCACCTGGAGCTCCCCAGGCCCAGCAGCCGGTCCACTCCCTTCTCCTCCAGGTCCCCTCCTTCCCGCTTACACACCTCCACAAAGTCCTGTGCGGGGGCACGCGGGCGCTCGCAGCAGCTCCACCCCCCAACCCCGCGGCCCCCGCGGCCCCGCCCCCCGAAAGGGCCCTCTCACCTCCTTGCTCAGGCCCGTGGGCTGCTTCCTGACGTTCTTGTAGCCTCTGCGGGGGCCGCGGGCGCACTTCAGGGGCTGCAGGCCGCCCCCGGGCCCCGCCCCTCCGTGCCCGCCGCCCTCCCCAGCGCGCCCCCGACCCCGCGGGGCGCACTCACAGCGCCGCCATGAGCGCCTCCTGCTCCGCCTGCCGCACAGCCGCCAGCTCCTCCTCCCGGCTCAGTCCCGCGCCGTCCGCCCGGCCCTTGGCGTACCAGGTGAGGTCGCGGCCCTTCTGCCAGCGGCCCACCGGAGCCATCAGCGAGTTCCCTGCGGGGAAGCAGTGCCCAGGGCTCGGCCGGCGCGTCGGTGCGCCTCCCGCATCCCCCGGGGGTGCAACCCTGCGCTACCCGGCACCCGCGGCCTCTCGTTCCCCGCACCCGGGCACCCCCGCCGCCCCGTTCTCCGCATCCGCGGACCCTTGTTCCCCGCACTCGCGGCTTCCCGCGCACCTCGATCCCCCGCCCCCCGCCCGGGCCCGGCGCCGCGCTGACCCAGGTAGTTCTCTCTCTGTTTGTCGGTCTTCACGTCCTCCCAGCTGAACTGGTCCTGCCCGCCGCGCACGCCGCCCCGGCTAGAGCCGAACATGATGCGAAGTCGCCCGCCGGCCCCCGGCGTTTCGAAGCCCCGACCTCGCCGCCCTGGGCGGCGCCGCCGCCGGCACCCGCTCCCCTGTCGCGCGCCGTGACGTTACCCCCGCGCAGGTCCGGCATTCTCCGCGCCCCGCCCCGGCGCGCCTGCGCAAGGCTTCCCGCCCCGCCCCCGCAGCCACTCCGCGCGCCCGCGCCGTGCCGCGGGGAAGGCGCGGTCCTGGGCTCCGAGCACTGTCCCTGCAACCACGCAAGGTCCCCGGATTGCGTTCCGTGGGTACGCCGTGTGCCGGGGCCGTGCCCTCGCAGAGAGCGCGGCTGCACCGAGGTCGCGGCCCGCGGCGCCCGGGAAGCGCCCTCATCGTGCACCAAGTCGCCTCGGAGCCTCCGCTCGTCCTCGTGTCGGGTCTGTCCCGCGGGGGCGCCAGCGTGGGAGGGCAGGTGGGCAGCCCCAGGTGCGCGCCTCCACGGGCAGCGGCTGTGCTGAGCAAAGCTGGGTCAGCTCGGAGCCTGCTGCCCCTCCTGCCATCGTCCCCCGGATGGGTGGAGGCCGGGGATTGGGGTCCGTGGACAGAAGTCTCGGGAGACTTGGAAGGACTCCCAGAGCTCTGCAGACAGGCCCTCGGGTCTCCGTCCGCCTCACCTGGTATGGTGAGAACCCGTGCTCAGACCCCCACCCTCAGGAGGGCTGCAGGTTCCTGTGCAGAGCTGGGCGTTGTGGGCGCTGTCAGGCCTGCTTGAGCCACAGCCCGGTGGCGTGGCTTCTGCCAGAATCTCTGTGTGAGCCATCTTAGCAACTGCCTATCCCCAGCACCCTGCCTGTGACTGCCAGTGCCCACGTGCCCGTTCTGTGCCCAGTGTGTCCCGTTGCCAGTTCCCCACAAGTGTGCTGTGTAACTTGTTCTGTACAGCAAGCACTCACCAGGCCGAGGGGCGTCTCCCGGAACCAGTGGCGGCAGCGTGCTGGGTGGACCAGCCCAGCACCAGTCCCTGGGAGCCAGGGACACAGCCACCTCCCTTCCTCCCTCCTCTGTCAGGCCTGCACGTCCTTTCCAGCTACAGTGCAGGCCCCAGTCTCAGACGCAGCCTGGATCGACAGCCCGGAACAGGACACAGGTCAGCCCTGGGCCTGGGCCATGCTGGCTGCACTTGCGAAGGTTAGAACTTGCCCCTTTGGTCGTGCAGAAGCCTGGCTAGGGGAAACCCACCCCAGAGCAGAAAAATGGCAAGTGCCCACAGAAAGTCTAGTTTGTCACTGCTGTCAGTGAACACCCCTACTCCCATGGGCCAGGAGCAGCTGGGAGCCCCGGTGAGAGGCAGGGTCCACCCGTGCTATCTTCCCAGATACCCCGCTCCTCCCATCCCATCTCTGTGGCTGCTGTGCTCTGCCAGGAGAGCCCCTCGCGGATGGGGTGAGGGAGCTCCAGGGCCCACGGGGGCTGGCTCTGGTTCCCGTTCCTCCTCCTACACTGTGGCCCGTGTGCCCCTCAGGCCTCGTGCAAACACCACAGCCCGACCCAATTCTAGACGACCTGGTTGGCTTGGTCGGTTCAGAAGGAAAGGCAACGTGGAGGCGGCTTTGTGAACACACCATGTAAAGGCACACCATCCCCGCACTCCCATCTCCCACCCAGGCAGCTTCCAGGCCCATCACTTTTTTGTCCAAAACCGCTTGTACTGCTCCACGTCAAAGTCATCACTGAGCTCTGGCTCCTCCTCCTCTTTCTTTCGGAGCTGGGCCTCACGTTTCCGGAACCGTGCCCGCCTCTCCTCTGGGGACAGGGCATCCAGGTCCACAGGCATCTGTGGGGAGGGAGGGACATATACACGGCTCACTGAGAGGAGTTGGGGCCCTGCCCATGTCTCCTGCACCTCATTCTCCATGGTGTAGGTGAGAGTTTCTATCTTCTGCTGGGTTCTGTCTCCCCTCAGGGCTCTCAATCTTTAAGCAAACACTGACGTTTGCTTCCCCAGCACTGCTACCTGGCAGACACACAGCTACGGTCTGGCCCTGACCCATGCAGGGAACTCCACTCTTCCTTGTCTCCCTCCCCATTCAGCAGTTCCAGTTCATGGCTGCCGTGGCTCCTGAGCCCACAAGCCCTGGGAGGGGCGGCTGCTACAGGCCAGCTTGCCAGGACTGTGCCCCAGGGAGCGCGGGCGGGGCGAGGGGCACACCTCAAGCATTCGTCGTGGCTCCCGGTAGCGGATGTGGATGGTGGAGCCGTCCTGCTTGACCAGGAGCACGGGGTAGAGGCGTGCATAGGCTTGTCGGTGCACACGTGTGAGGGAGGCCCTGTTGCTGTCGGCCTGCCAGGAGGACGTATGTAGGCGGGCATGCACCAGAGCATATTCCATCAACACGGGCTGCCGCAGCAGGCTGCAAACATACACACACACTGGTCAGGGGCTGCCGCTGGGACCAAAACGCCCACGCCACCCACCCCCATGGGGGCACACAGTAACGCATACTGCAGTGGGGCCTGGTCAGAACAGCTTCTGCCCCATGAAAGAGACTGCTGGGGCAAGTGCAGGAGTTTCAGACCAGTGAGGTCAGAAGTCAGCAGCTGGGACCCCAGTGGGCTTAGGGTGCCAAGCATCAGGCAAGAGACAACTTCCTGTCCTGTGGCTTGGACTTCTGCGTTCGCCCAGCCTTGCACATCGAAGCCCTAACCTCCATGGGATGACATCAGGATTACATGAGGTCCTGAAGGCCCCCATGCTGGGACGGGGATCCTTATCAGAGCCAGAGAGCAGAGCTCCCCGGGGAGGACTCCGAGCCCAGAAGACAGGCCTCAGCAGAACCCACCCTGCTGGCACTCTGCACTCAGACTTCTAGGCTCCAGACCTGGAGGGGCTGCCCCACCTATGGCGTTCTGTGAGGGCAGCCTGAGCAGACCAAGACACCTGCAGTCCCTGCCCCCCACCACCCCCAGGTGTGGCAGACACCTGTCCTTCCTGCAACACCACAGGCACCCGGCAGGGCGGGGGGCGGGGAGGTGAGGGGGCCTGCCAGGAGGTAACAGGATGGGAGGAAGCACTGTATGCACCATATGCCTTGCAGAGCAACCCCACAGCTATCCCGTCCCTTCCAGCTTGGCTTTTCCGCAAACTTGGATTCAGACCCCAGGCTGTCACAAGGCACAATTCCAGAGCTCCCCGGGGCGGTGGGCTACTCCAGGGGCAGACACCCACCACATGCCTTTGCCAAGGCATAGCGAGAGCCATGACGTCCGCCCAAACCATTCCTACTGGCTCTGGTCGCGTCCCCATGCTCTGGGGCCTCTCTGCTCACAGGACAGCCTGGCTGAGTGCCCTGCGGCCGCAGAGCTCCAGCCCAGCAGCACCTACCTTGGGGGCGTTCCCTCTACACCCTGCACTTCCCAGCAACCCCTCCGGCTGAGTGGGGGTGTGTGTGGGACACCAGACTACCAGCAAGAGCACACCTTGTTTGCTGGGAAGTCCTGGAGCTGTCACTGGGCCCTGAGTCAATTCTGACAAAAGACCCCAGACCCGCTGACAGAGTCATGGAGATGCAGACAGGAGACTGGTGGTAAGCTCCAGCATCAGGGAAGCCTGCAGCAAGCAGGCTGGGTGGGGGCAGCGCCCAGGAGCTCGAGACCTGGCCACCCCTGAGAAGCCCAGCTGGGTGGGCTGGGGCCGGAAGGGAGCCCCTCACTGTTCCAGCGGCTTGAACATGAACTGTCTTGGGACGAGGGCCCTGCAGCCAGAGTCCCTTGCCTAGCTCCACACGGACCCACAGCTTCATGTGCCCGACCCCTTTCTTCATATCCCCCCGATTCCACAGGATCCACTAGAAACCCCCGGGTTGGCTTCTCCAGCAACGCCGTGGCCACACCACACTTCTCATCTCGGGGAAGCCAGGGATGAGGAGAAGGGCAGGACAGGGGCAGTTCGGGGTGGGGGAGAGCTGGAAGGCACGGCCCTCTGTGAGGACCCAGAGCCAGGCTGGGCTGCAGCATGCCACAGGCACGTCACCAGCACCACGTGTCTGTTGCCGAGGACTCACAAACCGCTTCATTCCACTCTCCACGCCTGCTGTGGCTCCATCTGCTCCACATTAACACACTGGCTGGGAGGGCTCCCCTGAGATGCCCCATGACGGCAGTCCCCAGGGGCCCAGAAACCCCTCTTACCCAAGCAGCCTGCCCGCGGCGGCCATTCCTCCTTAGGGCCCTTGTGGCACGTGGAGGCTCAGGCTCAGCCACTGGCCTGGTGGGCAACCTGCTGGGCAAGGAAAGAAGACATCTCTTTAAAAGACAAGGATGCCCACCAAAGTGACCTTCAAGGAACCCCAGCCCCGTTAGAAACCATAGACCCAAGTGCGTCTCCCATGGGGGAGTCGTCATCGGGTCTCTGCTAGTCTCTCTGGCACCTGCAGTCTAGAGGTGCCGGACACCCAAACCCCTGCGTCAGGAGCCCCGTGGCCCGGTGCAGATCCTTTCCAGCGGGTCACGGAGTGGGGGAAGCCGCCCGAGGACAGAGTGGAAGATACACTATGGGGGCTTCCCCAAACCACCTACTTCCCCGGCATACAGCGGGGTCCGGACGGCGGGGGAGACTCGGGACACTGGGGCCGAGCGCCCCGGTCGGGATGGAAGAGAGACGAGGGACTCGGGGCACCGGGGCCCGCACGGCGGGGGAGACTCGGAGCGTCGGGATCCAGATGGCGGGGCAGCCGGGACGCCGATGGCGCGCGAACCCCGGCGTCCGACAGCCCACGAAGACAGGCCTCCCGTCCGCGTACACAGGGCGTCCGCGGGCCTGCTCCGCCTCCGGAAGCGACCCGGAGAGAAAGGAGAGGCTGGGAGACGAGCCGGCAGCGGCGGGGCCCGGCCCCCGCGTCCGGAAAACCCCGTCCCGCACCCACCTGCCCCCCTGCCTGAGCTCCGCAGCCACGCCGAACCCCGGCGTCCCGGCCGACCCGTCACCCCGTCCACCCACAGCCCCGCCCCGACGTCATCCGTATGCGCTGTGTCGCGTGGAGTTGAGGACAACCCTGAGGGCGGGGCAAGGTTGGCGCCGCGCTACGACGCGCAGCCCTCGGACGCAGGCGGCGGCGCGGCTCCATGACGTAAGCCTCCGTGGAAGCCGGGCGCGGCGCTGTGACGTCGCCCTGCGGGCGCGGCGTACGGCCCGGCTACAAGACCTACTCTTCTGCTGAGGGCGGGCGCGGAGCTGTGACGTCGCCCCGCGGGCGGGGGGCGGTGGCGGCGGCGGCGGCGCTCATGCTGCGACGCCCGCTGGCCGGGCTGGCGGCGGCCGCCTTGGGCCGCGTCCCCGCGGATGGTGAGTGGCGGGGCCTTCCGGGGCGGGCGCGGGGTCGTGCCCCTCGCGGACCGGGGTTCCCGAGGCGCGGTCCGAGGGTCCCGGAGGGGCGGCTGCTCGCTGCCGGGGGGACCTGCGTCCGTAAGTACGGGTGTGCGGTGGAGCTCGTGCTCCTCGCGGGGCAGGTTATGAGCCGCCCCGCGGTGCCTGCCCTCGGGGTGTCGGGGACGCGGCCGGAGGGTGCGCGCTGGAAGCCGGGGCGGCGTCTGCTGGGGCGCGGGGTGCAGACACGGGCCGCAGCCGGGCAGCGCTCCCAAGGTGGGCCGCACGCCCGCCGGAGCCCCGGGACAGGCGGCTGCGGACGGCCCTGGACAAGCGCGGAGCTCCCGGAGGGAAACCGTCCTGCTGCTGCAGCTCTCGGGTGGGCTTCCATCCGCACCGGAGGGCAGGCCCCGGAGGTCCTCGGAGCTGTCCCTGCCCCGAAGGGCCCCCTCTGGTCGCCGGGATGGCCGCGGGGTCCTGCCCAGGCCGAGGTGGACCTCTGAGCTGTCCCTGCCCTGAGGTGCCCCTCCTGTCCCCTGGATGGCCGCGGGGTCCTGCCCAGGCCGAGGTGGACCTCTGAGCTGTCCCCACCCTAAGGGGCTCCCTCCTGTCCCTGCGATCGCTGTGAGGTCCTGGCCCACCCGGCTGTCTGGCACTGCGCGGTGGTGCAGACGCAAGATCTCGCCCAGCAGTTAGGTGTTGGTGGCCTTTGTGTCTGACTCCTGGGTGTTCTAGGTAGACATCTTCTCTGAGGACCAGAGACGTCAGTCTGGGCTGCTGGACACTGGCCGTCTGATGTAACTGGAGCTGTTTACAGTGAGAGGGAGCCCCTTTGTTCATCCAGGTGCTGGGGCCCCCTCGCTGGCTGTCACTGGTCCTTCCTGTTGGGGACGAAGGGGAGGGTGGAAGCTGAGGTGTTCCTGGCCAGCGTGGGGCCCAGGGGTGCAGGAGAGAGGCCGCGATGGGCTTCCATGGCCGTCCTGCGAGTGCCCTGTGAAGGCCTCTGGGCAGCACGCCTCCCCAGCGTGGACTTCCTGGAGCCTTCTGTCACACAGAGACCTTCTGGACCCCGCAGGGCTCTGGGATACCTGTGGTTTCCTCTGCCCACCTCCCACGGCCAGACAGGCCCTCTCACAACCCAGGTTGTGGCCGGGCCTGGCATAGGTGCCTTGCACTTCCATTTCCATGCTGGGAGCCTGGGGACCAAGCCCCCCATCTGTGGCTAGAACGAGGCGGTTCTGAGGGTGAATGGATGCCGTCGGTTTCCTTCCGACCACACCCAGACTCGGCTTCTTTGGTCTCGGAGTGTAAACCATTTCTGGTTTTGCCCTGCATCGAGTGTAGCCAGGAGGAGCACGCAGATGCCTTGAAGAGGAGCATGAAGGCAGTGGCGTTGTGCTGTGATTGGGGGTGGAAGGGGGTGACCTCCCTGTCCAGGAGGTAGGGTGCAGCCGTGAGGGTGAGGTGCTGCAAGCCTCTAGACTCTGGCTGCAGGTCCCTCCCTGGCCCTGCCGGTGCCGGCCTCAGTTTCCCCTTTGTGAGCCAGGCTGGCCCCCTCGGAGGGCCTGGGCTTCTTCCTGCTCCGCCCCCTGATGCCCTGGCCTGCCCACCCCTGCTGGAGTCGTTCACAGTTTCAGAGGCCCTGGCTTCCTTTCCAGGAAGGATGCACCCCCCCTCCCCCCCCACCCCCCAGGAGAGGAAGTGAGAAGATGCCACTGCACTGTGGTGACCCACTTCCAGCCAGGCTTCCGGAAGCTCGAGTAGCCAGGACCTGTCCCCCTCCCCCACCCGGCCCATCTTGGGGCCAGACACCATCAGCCTCTTTGGCTCAGGTCCAGCTGGGTGTCACGTTTTTGGAGAGGGCACACGCCCTTTCTGGGTATGCTCCTGTTGGAAGTGGGGTTGGGCGGGACTGTGCCACCGTGGCCATGGACGCAAGGCCAGGCTGCCTGGTGTGGTCTGTGTGAGCTTGTGTCCGGCTGAGCTGGTGCTTGGGCAAGGAAGGACTCTGTGCCTTTGTGGGGCCCAAGATGGCCAAACCCCACCCCTGCAAGATGTCATTGCGAGGTGGGTGTTCTTACCAGCTGTTATCAGTGTGGTAGACCTTGAGGGAGGGCGGAGAGATGCCCAGCCCTGGGCAGGTCTGGAGCCTGGGCTCCAGGGCCAGCGGGGCTGGGAGCACAGCCTGTGGGAGAAGGCAGGCAGGGCGAGGCGTTGGCTCAGAGCCAGGCGGAGAGTGAGCTAGCACCCTCGTGGACCCTGAATGAGCACCGCTGCTCACAGCAGTGCCCCGGTGGGTGGTGGGCCTGGGACTCCCGGAACAGGATGGACAGGAGGTGGCGGGTCGGACCTGTGGGACCCGCCCCGTGGGTGGCAAGCGTTGGGACTTCTGTGTGTGCCGTGCAGCCGTGTCCCAAAGACACATGGGACACGTGTCTTTGCTGGTGGATGTGTCATCTGCACACATTGGAGCTGATGGAGATCCAGCCCTGCCCGCAGGCATGGGCCTTTATAGTGGGGAGCTGCAGGCTCCTGGGTGAATGGGGGGCCTGCGGGGGCATCCTTGGCCAGAGGTGCCTCTTCACGCAGTCTTGGATGGGGAATCCCTTGAGGTCCTCTGTGCCTGGAGGTGGGCGCTCTGGGCCAGGTCCTGAGGTTCCTGCCATACCTGCTGGATTTGGAGTTTGGTGCTGTGAACAATAGCTAGACAGGTCTTCTGGTCCTCTCCGAGACCTTTGCTCAGAGGAACCTGAGTTCCCACGGCACCAACACCCTGCAGGTCCCAGGGAGACATGTGGGGTCAGAACTGTGCCTGCTGGGGGCCAGGTGCATGTGGACAGGCCTCAGCCCCCTCTCTCCACCATCTTGCACCCTGCCTTTCACCCCTGCTCCACTCTCCCCATCCCTGTCCCAGCGCCTAGGAAGCCAGACAGACCCAGGGTGATCCTGCCCAGCCAGGGTCTGGGGCTGTGGGTGGGAAAGCCAGGACGCCATGCAGAGCTAAGAGTCCAGCAGGGCCGTCCTTGAGCTGGACACCGGGCAGACGGGTCGGTGGAGGTGACTTTCCATGTGTGGTGACCAGCTCCTGTCGCGTGTCCTCAGCAGGGGAGGCCTCCTGCTTCCTGTCCTTCCAGGGCCCGTGCAGAATAGCCGAGCTTGAGCCAGATTACTGTGTTGGCCTACATCAAGGATTAGGAGAGCAAGTGGCCCGGGGCAGGGACACAGGGCAGCCCCAGGGCGGGTGCGGGCTCCTCCAGGCAGAACCCGTCAGGGCCCAGCCAGACGGAGTGGCTCCAAGGCCCCACAGCACCCCCCCACCGCCTCATGGCTCCCTGCCCCTCCACACGTGGCTCACCACGGGGCCTGGTGAGCACAGGGCTGGTAGCAGCCTTTGCTCTGTCCTGGGTGGAGGGGCCGGCCGCCTAGGGAGGGATTTAGCGCTCAGAGGGCTGGAGCCTGCCTGCCTGGGATTACCACCCCTTCCCAGCTCTTCAGAGCCGCCCTGCAGCTCAGAGGCCGCATCCCAACGGGAAGTGGGTTGGAGGTGGGTCCAGTGGGGCATGCTGGGGGTGGTGGGTGGATGCAGAGCTGGGGGCCGGGTCCTCTGCAGACCCCACTGCTCCTAGGGGCTTCCCAGAGCCCACAGACCAGACGGCTGAGGACAGTGAGGTCCTGTGGGGTCTGCCCTCACGACCGGACGGTCATTGTGAGAACAGGCCTTGGGCTGTGCTGACTTGGACGGAGCCTGTATTGTGCATAGGGCCAGGAGCCGAGGTCCAGCAGTGGACCGCCAAGAACCACACATTGGTGCTGTCGTGTGTAGCAGCGAGCTGTTCCTGGGGGAAGCCCTGTCCTCATCCAGGGCCCCCACTCTGCCCCACACAGGTGGAGGTGTTCCTCAGGCCGCACTGATGTCTGTCTTCCTCCCCGCAGGGATGTCAGGACCACGGCCTGTCGTGCTGAGTGGACCCTCAGGGGCCGGGAAGAGCACCCTGCTCAAGAGACTTCTGCAGGAGCATGGCAGTGTCTTCGGGTTCAGCGTGTCCCGTGAGGCTCAGCCGGAGGCAGAGAGGCTGGGGGGGGTGTCAGCCCTGCAGACCCACCCCAGGGGGTCCACACGCACACCCACACGGGGAGGGGGTGCCCTACATGGGGCCACATGCACCCACACACAGGGAGGGGGACGTCCTACATGCTAACTCATCCTGGAGGGTCCATACATACACACACACACATACATGAGGAATGGTCCCCACACCGGTGACCCTGACCGGCAGCCCCCCACAGACACACACACGGAGTACAGTCCCCACAGTGCTGACCCTGACACAGCGCACACGCGCGTGCACACACATACACACACACACACACAAAGACATGGGGGACAGTCCCCACACCACTGACCCTGACTGGCGGCTCCCCCAACACGTGTGCTGAGCCAGGCCCTGCGGGAGGCTGTGGGTGGGCTGTGGGGCTCCGGGTATCCCAGAGTGATCAGCGCTCGTGTTCTAGATACCACGCGGGACCCGCGGCCTGGAGAAGAGAATGGCAAAGGTGAGCTGGGCCCTTGGCGTCCCTGTCTGCAGGGTGGGCAGGTTCAGGGGCCTATAGCCATCTGGCTGGGTGGGGCCGGGCTGAGGTTGCCACAGGTGGTTGCCACAGGTGGTCCACGCTGAGAGGTGTCCCTGCCCCTGTGTGTAGTCGACCTTGACATCACAGTTGTGCCACAGGCATCCCCTGTAGTCTCCACAGGACTAGAAACATCTGTTCCCTACCCCCCTCCCCCGCCCCGCTCCTGAGGCTGGCCATCTCCAGGCCCCCTGGAGCCTCTCCCCAGAAAGCCCATCGTTTCCGGCTCACCATGGCAGGGATGGCGGGAAAAAGTGCCATGTGTGCCCGTGTTCCCTGCTCGGCAGAGCACAAAGGTCCGCAGGGAAGCCGACTCTGGTTGCACTTGGTCCCCGAGCATGCTGGGGCTTTGCAGAGGTCAAGCCTCAGCTGGCTCTCCTTGCAGATTACTACTTCGTGACCAGAGAAGTGATGCAGCGGGACATCGCCGCAGGCGACTTCATTGAGCATGCCGAGTTCTCGGGGAACCTATATGGGACTAGGTGGGCCACTCTGGGCACCTCCCCTCCTTCCTGGGGGCTCTCCCTGTGGCTCGACCTATGCAGGTGATCCTGGGTGGGTTCTCCGGGCCCATTGGAGTATGCCAGGGTCTGAGACGGGCAGTTGGAGCTCTCCAGGTTGCCTTCCAGCACCCCTGTGTCCTCCTGGCTGGCCACCGGGGAAACCATCGGCCCCTCAGACAGGTGCATGGCCGGGAATCCTGGCCTAGGTGCACAGGCCGCACTGTGGCCTGCCTTCCCACCAACCAGTGGCTGGCGTTGGAGTGCCCTGCCCTCTGCTCCCTTGCCTTCTCCGCTCCCCTCCCCTCCCCTCCAGTGCCCTGCCCTGTTCTCTTCCCTTCTCCATCCTTCCCCTCCTCTCCTCTCCTCTGCTGTACTCCCCTCTCCTCTCTTCTCCTGCCCTCTGCTTCCTTCTGCTCTGCTCCCCTCTCCTCCACTGCCCTCCCCCCTGCTTCCTGGCCCTGCTCTCTGCTCCCCTCTTCTGCCTTCCCTCTCCTCCTCTTCCCTCTACTGCCCTCTCCTGCTCTCCGCTCCCCTTCCCTCCCCTTTCCTCTCCTGTTCTCCATCTCCTCCCTTCCCTTCTGATCCACTCCCCTCCCTTCCTCTCCCCTCCTCTGCCCTTCCCTCCTCTCTGCTCCCCTCCCCGCCCTGCCCAACCCCATCCAGTCCAGAGTCTTTGCCAGCTCTTCCTACGGGGCTGACAGGCCCAGAGCAGTGTCCTGGGCAGTCAGACCCAGCCACACCTCTGTGTGCGGGCTGTCCCTGAGCCCCCTGGTGAGGGTGAAGCAGAGACCCCCACAAGACCTGTCTAGCTCCACCCTAGGACCTAGGTACAGCTGGGCGGGATGGGGGACCCCCAGAGGGGGCCACTGGGGCTGTTGGGCAGTGACAGCTAGGGCCCTCATACCACAAGCCACAGCCACCCTCAGCCCAGCACTCATGCTTCCAGAAAGGTAGAAGAGACACTGGGGTGTGGGGGGGTTCCTGCCTTCACTCCTGGCCATGTCCACGCCCCGTGCAGGCCAGTGGGGAAGGCGGGAGCCCAGAGCATGGGCCGCAATGGTCCTGTAGAGGCCGTTTGAGTCCTTGGGGGATTACTGGGTCCAGACAGCCCCACTGAGCAGTCCCTGCCCCTCTGTCCTCCAGCAAAGCAGCTGTGCGGGCCGTGCAGGCCATGAATCGCATCTGCGTGCTGGACGTGGACCTGCAGGGTGTGCGTAACATCAAGAAGACGGACCTGCGGCCCATCTACATCTTCGTGCAGCCGCCCTCACTGGATGTCCTGGTGGGGGTGGGGCGAGACTGGGGGGGCAGGGGTGCAGCGGCCTCGCTGAAGTCCTGGGGGGTTTGGGGGTGGCGCAGGAGATGCCCTGCGACCCCAGAGGCACTGACCAACTCCCACCCGCCGCATGTCTCAGGAGCAGCGGCTGCGGCAGCGCAACACAGAGACAGAGGAGAGCCTGGCCAAGCGTATGGCTGCTGCTCGGGTGGACATGGAGACCAGTGAGTGTGGGCTCTGGCCACTGGGTGTGTCCCCATCTCCTCTGCCACCACGGGTCGCCCCGCAGCAGGGTCCCTGTGGAGGACCACAATGGCCTGCCCTGACCCTGTGCCCCTACTCCAGGCAAGGAGCAGGGCCTGTTCGACCTGGTCATCATCAATGACAACCTGGACATGGCCTACCGGACCTTGGAGGAGGCACTGTCCGAGGTGGGCTCTGCAGGGGGACAGTGGGCAGGGTCAGGCCATGTGGCCCGTCACCCCAGACCCTGGGGGAGACCCTCCTCTCTCCATGGCAGGAAATCAAGAACGTTCAGAGGACCAGCTGCTCCTGAGAAGGACGCCCGCTGTGGACTCCCCTCAGCTTCCACCCAGATGGCTGCGGCTGGAGGACCCTGGCCTCCCCTTCCCCTCTGCCGCGGATCTGGGCCAGTGTCCTAATAAAGACTGCTGGGTAACAGTGTCCATGAGTCCATGACATCCCATCTGGGGCCAGGGGTTTGGGGCCAGTGATCTGGAATGCCTGCACGGTGGACCCCCAGTCCTGGCAGCCAGGCATCTGGTGGTCTGGGCACCCCTGGACTCCCTGTGCCCACTTCCCTGGAGTTTCCTTTGCCCCATCTTCACGTCAGGGAGAGCAGGGGCTGCTGGCTGAGCAGGTGGGGTCCCCATAGCTGGACTGGGGCCCTGGCAGGCATGGACAGACCGGCTAGATGGCAGTTGCCTCTCCCACTGCCTCCTGGAGGTGCCGTGAGGCTCCAGGTGGGGACCGGGGTCCAGGGGTCCTCCTCCAGTAGGGGTCCCTCCACTGGGCTGTGGTGTGGGCCAAGTGCCATGCTCTGCCTTGTGTGAGGTCCCCGTGTTCCAGGGAGGTCACTGGAACCAGGGTGGCCTTGGGGGGTGGGAGAAGGCCCGGCCTGGTCCGTGCCCAGGCCATGCTGCTATGGTGGGATCCAGGCAGACCCCCCCCCCAAGCACTGATGCATGTTGGACGGTGGGGGGACCCTGGCTGGGAGGCAGGTGAGGTGGGGCCAGACTGATGTGCGGAGGGAGGGGCACAATCAGGGGAGGCCCCTGCCCTCTCTGGGCCCTGTCCAGCCCTGGGGACAATCGGGAATTCAGACCCCAGGCCTTGGGGGGAACAATGGAGCCCTTGAAGGCCCTCCCCCCACATTGTGCTTGGTGGTGAGAGGTGGCCCTGGGTCAGGCCCAGGACTCGGCCAGGCACTCATCCTGGGAGGACCACTGTCCAGCCAGCTGGCAGGTGGAAGACCTCAGGGACTCCCAATTCCTGGCCTGGAAAAGGTAGGGTACTGCCCCGGGGGCCAAGTGTGGGCAGCCGTAGGGGGATGAGCAACATGCCCTCTCCATGGGCCCGGGGTGTCGGGCTCAAGAGAGGCAGGCAGGGACCAACAGGTTCTGGGCCTGGCAGGACTGCTCTCCTGTTCTCGGGACCGAATGGGATGGTGGGGGAGGTAGGGGCCCCTAGGGCTGCTCAGGCCAGCTGGTGAGCGGGAAGGGAAGGGAAAGGAGTGCACCGGGGATCTTCCCCAGCAGCTGGGGCCCCTCAGGCTGTGCTGGTGCGGCCAGCCCCCGTCAGCCCACCAGCTGTGGTGTGTCCGGAGGCCGGCCTCAGACAGTTTGGGCCCGGCGGGAGGCTGGGGAGGCCTACCCTGCACACATGGGCAGACGCACTGGGGTGGGTACACCTGACGCTGAGCGCCCCGCTCCTGACCCAGCCTGGGGTTCCTTCCCATAAACCCTCACGGGGGCCTGCTAGACCCCAGGTCCTCAGCTCTGGGCCCCAGGGGTCACCGGGAGCAGACCAGAGCCCTGTTGTCCAGGAGCGGCCCCCGGTGTGCCACAGATGTGAGTGACTTGTCTGGGCGGCCCAGGCAGGAGTGGGGGGCGGGCGGGCGGCCCTGGGCAGGGTACCAGGCTGGGCGGTGGCAGTTTGGGGAGGGGTGGAGGCCCCCTGCACAGCAGTGGTGGCCCCGGGCCGGCCTGCAGAGTCACGGAGCCCTACGGGGTGCTCTCGCAGGTTCCAGCCCTCTCCCCACGCCCAGGGCTCCCCACAGACCTCCCTGCTGTGTCAGCTCTGGGAAACCCCCACGAGTCCCTCCGCAGACCTGGCCTCCCCCGTGGGAGGAGGACCCTCACTGAAAGCAGGGACTGCAGAGAGCGCTCGCTGGCCCCACCAGCCTCCGCAGCTCATCCCGCCTCTGCCTCTGCCAGCCCGCCCTGGGCCTGAGGGGCGCTCCTGTGCGTAAGCAGGGGTGAGGTAGGCGAGTGCACAGATGCCTTCGAGGTCAGGGTCTGAACACCGTGCTGGCACTGACAGGCTGAGCACCCTGTGAGGGAGCAGCTCCCTGGGGCAGACCCTGCGGGCTGAGTGTGGAGCAGGAGGGGGCCTGAAGGGGGCCCTGCTGGGGGTCCCAGGGGGATCTGTTGTCCACTCTGAGTGTGAGACTGACTGGTGTGCCTGGGAGCTGCACAGGGTGGGAGGGTGGGGGGCAGGGGAGACTGTGGGGTGGCTTGTGGCCCAGCCGAAATTTAGGGCCGAGCTGGCCTTGGGGTGCTTGTCGGCACTCTAGGTTCTGGTGCCCCCAGGATCCCACGGGGGGATCCCTTGCAGATCAGGTGAGCTGAGCATGCTGGGGGTCAGGGGGCCTGCCTGGCAGCCCCTCCTTGGGGAGGAAGCTCGGCCTGCCCTGGAACAGTTCCTGGGAGGAAGCGGGGCCAGAGATGGGAAGGAAATGACTGGGCAGGCCCTGGCCCTTCCCCCTGCACACCCTGTCCACTCCCAGGACCTTTGTTCAGACCCAGGGGTGAGGGGAGCTCAAGTGCAGAGACCACTCATGGATGCCCGCCAGCCTGCGGCCTGCTAGAGCCTACCACCTTCCTCCCAGCAGTCCAGCAGTCTCCCCTGAAGCCCTGGCTTCTCCTCCCAGATCCTGACCTGCAGCCTGGAATCCTCACCCATCACCTAGCATGATCCCACCCTCACTTGCTTTGACCGAGCTCTGGGTGGGCTGCTGTCTGAACGGAGCCAAGGTTCCTGCAAACCAGGACCCCTACCCCCCCCCCCCACCCTGCCAGAGGCCCAGCCCCACTGGCTGCCTACTGGCAGCACTGGACTGCCTTGAGTCAGCCCCTCAGCCCTCCTGGGGATCAGGGTCCTCCCTGCGGCCTGCAGCTCAGGGAGAGTCAGCAGAGGGAGGGGAGCTACGTGGAGGGGGCTGCACACTGTTTCGGATCCCTTGTGCTTCCCCTTTTATTCACGTAACCTTGCCCATCACTGCGTACTTGGGTCGGACCCTGTAACCAGCCTGTGGTACTGCGTTGCTAGGCTGAAACTCCAGCAGGCATGGCTTCAGACACGGGGAGCTCCTGCAAGGCGCTGCCATGTCCCTCACTGTGTGCGTGCGTGCGAGCAGGTGTGTGATGCGCTGGCATACTCCTGCCTGTGTGGGCGTGTGCGCGCACGTCTGCCTGTGCAGGCGCTCATGTGGGCGCGTGAGCGGAGTGTGTGGGCACGAGCGTGCACGAGCGTGCTTGTGTGCACTGCTGCTTGCGAGCGTCTCGCATGCGCTTGCACATCCTTCCTCACTCACATGTCTGCGTGGCCCATGCTGTTCTGGCGCATTTCCTGCCCCACCACGGCCCCAGCAGCTTCTCCACAGGCGCAGGGGCCTTGACTGAGAGTGCATGTGCTCATGGCTACGGATGTTCTCACATTTCCACTCTTCCAAATACGCACGTGCACAAACCTGTGTACACACACGTGACCCTGACATTCCCTGGGGACTTGTCCGTGTCCTGTTCAGCCCCAGATCTCCAATGCTAACCCCCAACATTCCAGCCTCCCCTCCCTGGCAGGTCTATGGCCCCCAGGTAGTGAGGAACCCCCAGACAGTGGTAAATAAAGCTGATGGGGGACTGTACTGTGGTCCCAGCCTAGAAGGCAGATTGGAGGAGGGGCAGGGCATGGGGTGGGGTGGGCACAGATGCGTGTGGGGGCGTGTATTGTGCAGGCCTGGCATGTGGGGCCACGTACAGGGCAGGGCATGGGGTGTGGGCCATCACAGGCACGCCTGGCGTACAGGGCAGGTCTGGCATATGGGGTCATGTTCGGGGCAGGGCATGGAGGGGTGAGCTTGGGCGGGCATGGAGTAGTGTCCAGGGGTATGCAGGGTGGGTCAGGGCATGGAGCGTAGGATGTGGTCCTGGTGTGGACATGTGTGGGCACATGAGTGTGTGCAGGGTAGGGTGTGTGCAAGGTGTGAGCGGAGCAAGGACGTGGGTAGGGGTGTGGTGGAGCATGGACGTGTGCAAGTGTGCATGGGTGTGTGAGGGGCAGGTATGCCAGGGGTGAGGCCCTGTAGCTGTGGGCTCAGCCTGGTGTGCAGGTTACCTGGCATGGGGCCATGTTTGCTTGGCTGTTATTGCAAAGTTTTGGGAGTCCCAGAGGCGTGGTCGACTGGCCCCCTAAGGTGACTGGTGGGTTAGGCTCTCAGAGAGCAAGGCAGAGCCTGGCAAAGTTGCATGCAGGGTTTGCTGATGGTGTGCAGGGGTGCAGGACAGAGAGTCATGCAGGGTAAGGACCAGAGTTTGCCATCTGCCCATGTCAGCAGGCATCTTGGGCAGCGGGCTGGATTTGGAGGGTCCCTCTGCAGGGACTGAGGCCAGAGCTGGTCAGTGCAGCCTCCTGACCA
The DNA here is from genome assembly GCF_922984935.1 of Meles meles. Lineage (NCBI taxonomy): Eukaryota > Metazoa > Chordata > Mammalia > Carnivora > Mustelidae > Meles > Meles meles. The sequence continues at coordinate 4,137,471 of NC_060068.1, forward strand.
CAGAATGACCCTGGTGTCCCCAAGTGTGTGACACAGACCCTGCACACACGTACACATAGCACTGGGCATTGGCCCTCACCGGAAGAGCCAGAGGGTGGTGCCATCTCTGAGTCTTTGCCCTCCACCCAAGCTCGCTGACTCCCCCACTGCACTGGGACAAGGAGGAGGGGAGCCCCGCCGCCTCCAACTCTTGCTGCTTAGATTGTACCCCCCTCACCACTGAAGTCCTGCAGAACCAGCTCTGATTACCCCCTCTCCTGACACCTCTCATCTTTTGGCCTCTGCCCCTCAGGGCTGCCCCCCCCTCTGAGGGCAAGCGCTGCTTCTCACCCCTCAGGGCAGGATCTTCCTCAGTACTCAGCTACAGCTAATCTCAAGAGCCCCCTCTGGGGGTCCCCTCAAACTGGCATGGGCGTGGTGGGCACATATTCACTCCAGAAGTAGCAAACATGACAGCAAGGCTCCCACACGGGCCTAGATCACACACCAAGGAGCTCTTCCTCTCCTCACTTCTCCGGGGGGCTCCATCTTGGGAGGAAAAGAGCTGGGGCCCTCCTGCCACCCCTTTCTGGGCTCCTGTGGAGGTGGGACTGTCAGGTCAGGGGTGGGGACAGATCCTAGAAGAGTTGGGGTTAGAAAACCCAGGGAGAACAGCCAGCCTGGCAGGGACGGGTGGGCGACCTGGTGTGTGTCCCAGCCTGAGAGGGAGGGCTGGACATGTGTGTCTGTGTAGCTGGGAGGGTGTGTGCATTCGTGCGTAAGTGTGCATATGTGTCTGAGTGTTTGCACCGTGCAAGTGTGGTTATGGTGTGTGAATGCACCAGCACATTTGTCTATAAATGTGTGTGTGTGTGAATGTGTGTCTTGGCATGCGGACATCTGTGCATTTGATTATTGGTGTGTGCACGCACGAGTGTGCATCTGTGTCTGTGGTTCACGTGTGCGGCTGCAGGCACATGTGCGTCTGAGTGCATGGGTGGGTGTGCATTTGAGGAGGGCTTGTGTGTGTGTGGCTCTGAGAGGGGCAAGGCACACAGACGTGAGGAAGAAGGGTCACTTCCCCAGGAACCCCAGCAACCCCCTCTTCCTGCCCCCACCCAAGGGGAGAGGCCCCAGCTGCATAAAGACGAGCTTCCCCAGAGCTGCCCCCCGGGCCTCGGCTGCTCCATCCCACACCTGCCCACGCTGACTCCTGGGCCCAGAGGGAGGGGGTCAGAAGCAGCAGGCACTCAGGGGTCTCCTATCCCCAAAACATCCCGAAGCAGGTACTGGCCTTGGTCACGACAGAGGGAGGGTGGGCCCTGGGGGGCTGCAGCCCCTCTCCCCTTCTTGGAGGCACAGGACGATGAATAGCAGCGCCATTCTCTCCTGGGCGGAGGCCCACCGAGGGATCAGCACTGGTCTGGGATGTGGTGAGTGGTCTCCAGGTGCCACAGATGCCCTGATGTCTGGGGGCCTTGCTGGGCCAGTCCCCACTCTGAAGGCCTGTCCTTGCTACATTTCTGCAGAGAACAGGGTGGTGGTGTCTGGACAAGACGGGGAAGCAGCCCAGAGGGCTGGCCAGTGGCCTGTAGGCCAGCAGGGTCTCTTGTGGAGTGTCGGAAGGAGTCTGGGGGGTCCTCTGTGGAGAGGGAGGAAGCAAATGCTCAGTGGAGGGTGTGGACAGGGATGTGGGGTGGGTTGTGCTGCCGGAGGAGACTTGGACCAAAGGGGCTCCAGGGGCTGGGGGCCTGGGGGGCTCCGTGGGATGCTGCAAACAGGACCCCAGGAAACTCTCTTCAGTGCCTGAATTCTGCCTGAGTGGGACAGAAGGGCCATGGGTCTGAGCTGAGGCCCCGCAGCCCCCAGACCGAGTGGGGCTGGCCTCTGTTTCCCTATGCGCTCTCAGGGCCTGGGATGGGGTCTTCGGATCTGGGGGAAGGCTGCAGCTTGCAAAGGGCTGGGTGGTCCCCGCGTGGGGAGGGTGTGGGGGGCTGGCGCTGCCACAGGCGGCAGGGAGGCGGGGACCAAAGGAGGGGGCATGGGGTGAGCCAGGGCTGCCTCTCCACATATCCATCCAGAAGGCAGAGTCAGGACCCAGGGTGCGTACGGCGCTCCTGGAAGGGCTGCCCCTTTCACTGAAGGTGGTGAGCCCCCCAGACCTTCCTAGGCAGGGTCCCTGGCTCCCCGTCTGCTGCCCCGCAGCTCCCGAGACTCCCCCCGCCTCCCCCCCGGAGCGCTCCTCCTGGCCTGCTCTCCTCCCCGCCCAGCCCTGCCCCTGCGTTGAGCTCCGCTCTGGCCCCCGCAGGTCCCGTCCCCCGCCCCTATGACCAACATGAGCTGGAGCTTCCTGACGCGGCTGCTGGAGGAGATCCACAACCACTCCACGTTCGTGGGCAAGGTGTGGCTCACCGTGCTGGTGGTCTTCCGCATCGTGCTTACGGCCGTGGGCGGGGAGTCCATCTACTCAGACGAGCAGACCAAATTCACGTGCAACACGCGGCAGCCGGGCTGCGACAACGTGTGCTACGACGCCTTCGCGCCCCTGTCGCACGTGCGCTTCTGGGTCTTCCAGATCGTGGTCATCTCCACGCCGTCCGTCATGTACCTGGGCTACGCCGTGCACCGCCTGGCGCGCGCCTCGGAGGACGAGCGCCGCCGCGCGCCCCGTCGCCGCCCCGGCCCCGGCCGCCGCCCCGCCCGCGCGCCTCTGCCGCTGCCCCCGCCGCCGCACCCCGGCTGGCCCGAGACCGCCGGCCTGGGTGAGGAGGAGCCCATGCTGGGCCTGGGCGAGGAGGACGAGGACGCGGGGGTGGCCGACGGCCTGGGCGAGGAGGCCCAGGTGGAGGATGCGGGCATGGCCAAGGGCGCGGGCGCGGACGGCAAGGCGGCGGGGGCCCAGGGTCCGGCCGGGCAGCACGACGGGCGGCGGCGCATCCAGCGCGAGGGCCTGATGCGCGTGTACGTGGCCCAGCTGGTGGCGCGGGCTGCCTTCGAGGTGGCCTTCCTGGTGGGCCAGTACCTGCTGTACGGCTTCGAGGTGCGGCCCTTCTTCGCGTGCAGCCGCCAGCCCTGCCCGCACGTGGTCGACTGCTTCGTGTCGCGGCCCACAGAGAAGACCATCTTCCTGCTGGTCATGTACGTGGTCAGCTGCCTCTGCCTGCTGCTCAACCTGTGCGAGATGGCGCACCTGGGCCTGGGCAGCGCGCAGGACGCGGTGCGGGGCCGCCGGCCGCCGGCTGGCGCCCCCGGCCCCGCGCCTCGCGCGCCGCCCTGCACGCCGCTGCCCGCCTCGCCCGCCGGCCTAGCCTGCCCGCCCGACTACAGCCTGGTGGTGCGCGCAGCTGAGCGCGCGCGCTCGCACGACCAGGACCTGGCCAGCCTGGCGCTGCAGGCGCTGCGGGACGGGCACGCGATGGGAGACCGCGACAGCCCGCCGTGTCCCGGCCTCCCGGCGGCCGCCCGGGGGCCCCCACGGGTTGGCGCCCCCGCCTCCGGCTCGGGCAGCGCCACGTCGGGGGGCACGGGCACGGGCCCAGGCGGGGGCCAGGCCAGGCCAGGCGCCAAGCCCAGGGCGGGCTCAGAGAAGGGCAGTGCCAGCAGCAGGGAGGGCAAGACCACCGTGTGGATCTGACGGCCCCGCTGCTGACTTGGCCTGTCCTCCCTCCAGGCCGAGGCTGGGATGGGGGGCTCTGGAGAAAGGCCCAGGGCTAGGCGCTCAGGGCCCTCCTCTTCCTCCTCCTCCCTCCCCCCGCCCTCCCCTCCACCTCCTCCCCCTCTCTTCCCTTCCTCCTTCTTGGCTGCCCACACTCTCGAGAGAGGAGGGGGGAGTGGGGAAGGCATCGCCCGCTGGACACCGGCCCCTCCCTGCATGAGTCCTGGCTCTGTCCAGGGTAGGATCTGCAAGAGCCCCCAGCTCGGACCCCTGAAGGCGGAAGATGTGGATAGGACCTCGACTGGGGGCTATTCCTCCCAGCCCCAGGGCCTGGCCTAGCCCCACCGGGTGTGGGGGGCAGTGTTGGGCCCTCTCCCGGGAGACGGAGACCCTCTGCGCTCTCCCACTCGCTCCACTGCATCAGGACAAGAGATCTCCTCCCCTGCTCCCCTGCAACAGCTCACAGAGGTCACCCGGGGTGCCTGGCTTGAGGAACTGGGGGCACTGTGCTGGCTCCCTACTCCCTGAGGCAGCAAATGGGGCTCACTCCCCACACCCCCAACCCAACCGCACTTCGTGTTTTGTGCACAGCTGGAAGCAATCCTAGGCCTTTCTTGTACAGAAGGGAAACTGAGGTTGGATGGGCCTGGCCCCTACTGGGCCCCGTGTTCTCCATTCCCCACCTAGACAGCTGGACAGAGGCCCTGGGGTGGACAGACCACACCCTCGGGAGCCCCTCCCCTGGGACATCATGGAAGTCCCACAAAGATATTGGTTCACCTTCTGCCGGGTCATGCTCCAAGCTTTGGCACTGGCCATTCTGGGGGAAGGGGTTCTGGGGCTCCTACCTACCCCTTCCCTGGCCTCCAGCCCCCTCCCTAATTCATACACAGTTCCAAAACCAAGGGAGCCAAATAAAACTAACTTTTGTTTACAACTGCGTATGTGGGTGCATGTGGGGCATGCACACGTGTAGAGTGTGCACACGTGTGAGTGTGAGTGCCTGCATGTGTGTCTACCGCTGCCCTCCAGGGACATGTTGCTCAGCTCTAGGCTGGTTGGGAGAAGCAAGGCTCAGGCCACATGGGTGCCTCTCTGTGCCACACAGCACGGGCCAGGGTTGTGGGCGCCACTGGACACGCAGATGGTGAGCACAAAGCGGGCAGGCCCACATGCTCTGAGCCCAAGGTCGGCCTGCAGTCAGAGGACAGCGGACAGCATTGTCTGCACACTGGCCACAGCCTGCAGCATGAGTGGCAGGGGGGACACTTAGGCGGTGGGGAGGGGGAGTCAGCTGCTGCCAGCAAGGAGCCCTCTGACTTGACTTCAGTGACCCCAGTCCCCCTCAGGCCAAGAGGAGGCTGTGACAAGCCCTCCTGGGCTGCAAACCCTCTTGAGTATCCCCAGGCCACACCCAGACCTGGGTTAGCCTGCTTCTGATGCCTGGGACATGCTGAGTCCCCCAGGGGAGCCCCACCTCAGGAAGTCCTAGAGAGCCCAGCCAGTTCAGAATCAAAGACACATGTCCCCTCTGTAGGAGAGGAGGTCTCATGGGGGCCGAATGCCCCTGATCTGGTGTGCTGCTGGCACGGTCAGCCTGGGGGAAGCCGGGTCTCTGCAGTGGGGCCGCTGTGTGGCCTGGGTCTCCTCCCAGCATGGGGCTCCAGAGGACCTGGCAAAAGCCAATGACTCTTGTCACCAGCCCAGGAGTCACACCATTTCCACCAGGCCCACAGGCTTGCAGGATCCAGGAGCAAAGAGGACCCTTCTGGTTGGGTCAACTTGTTAAGAGGCACACATGGGATGGGAAATCAGATTGTGGCCATTGGAGAATGCCATCAGCCGCATGGTCCCTGCAAGCCTTGGTCATCAGCCTCGCCCAGGCTGGGCACTGCTCTTGGGGACTTGGACGGTTGCTTGGGGGCCCTTCCTAAACCCTCTGTGACATCCCTCTGTAAATCACCTCTAGGGTGTGGCCTGTCCTGTGACTGTGTCTCTATCGCCCTCCCCCAACCCCATTCTTAATTGTTCTAGATGCACTTTGAGGCAGTTTGGGTCAACAAGAAGAGGACCTGCCAGGGGGCTGCTGGGGAAACAGGTTGGCTGTGTGTGCCTGAATACAGAAGTCTGATATGGGGGAGGCTGAGTGTCAGTGCCCAAATATTTGTGCCAACACTGGCCTAGCTGCCACAGTGAGTGTGTGTTTGTAGATGAGATTAACACTGACTGTCAGCACCCTTTGGTAAAGCAGATTGCTGTTCCCAATGTGGGTGGGCCTCATCCAATCAGGTGATGGGTCTTATGAGCAAGGCCGAGGTTCCTGGTCAGTCTAAGGGTTATATTTGTGTCAGCCTGACCGGCAGGGTGCCCAGAATGAGCACAGTTCTGGGAGTGTCTTTGAGGTGATGTGGCATGAAATCCACACTAACTTGCAGACTGAGTAGAGTAGATGCTCTCCCCAGTGTGGGTAGGCCTGACCCAATCAGGTGAAGGCAGAGTAGAACAAAAAAGGGGAGTCAGAGGGAACTCACTTTGCTGGAGTGTTTGAGCTGGGACATCAGTCTCCCACCTTCAGACACAGAATCAGGATGGAACTACACCCCAGCTCTCCTGGGACCCCACCTGCCCTGCAGATTTCAGACTCCTCAGCCCCATAACCACACAAGCCAATTCCTTAAGCTAAGTTTCTCTCTCTATATACATATCCTACTGGTTCTGTTTCTCTGGACAGCCCCAGCTACTACACATCCCATCCCATCCCATCCCATCCCACCCCATCATATCCCAGGGACCCATCAGTTTTGCGACCTCACCACAATGATGACCTTGGTTCTGTTTCCACACACTCCCCATGGACGTCACAGGCTGCCCTGGGCCTGCACGGTCCCTCATGATGTGGACACAGCTCCGATCTGACACTTGAACCACTGCCCTACGGGACAAGGCACCAAGGCTCTCCAGGCTGTGAACTCCCAGATGTGTAAACCGACCCCAGCAGCCTGCCTGGCACTTGAAGAAACACCTCCCCATGAGTGCCCTGGTTTCCCCATGCACCTGGGATGGCCATAAGGATGGAGGACTGGATCTGGGTACAGAGCGGACCCTTACGGAACCCCCCCCCCAATCTTCTGGGGCATGCCGCAGGCTGGAGGAAGAGCCCAGGCCTTCTGGCCCTCCTCATGGCCAGATGGGAGAGTGGGTCCCCAGGCCAGGCTGGTGGAGAGGGGCGTGGCCAGGGAAGGATGGCCTTCTTGTCTGACTGTCATCCGTTTCCATGGCCAGAGCCAACTCACCAGCTGCTCAGGGAGACTGTGGAGGGAGGTGGGGAGGAGCTGCTGGGACACTCCCAGAATGGGGTCTGCTTCCTCCCCGCCTTTGGGAAGGGAGGAGACCATGAGGAGAGAATAACAGGAAACCACCCCTGGTCCAGCAGTGGCTGGGAAGTAGGGTCCAAAATCCCCATGCCTGCCTGTTTCCCGGCTCCCGACCCTTCCTGGGCTCATGGCCTCAGAGCAGGGCGACGGCCCATGGATCCAGCTGCTGGACCCAGGCTGATGAGTGGGGTTCCCTGGGAGCCTCTGTGGCCCAACGGGCCCCAGTCCCTGCCTTTCCACCTCCAACAAGGCCAGGGGGCAACCCACGTGCAGGGAGCCCTGCTGGCGGGGTGGCTCGAAGACCAGAGAGGGCTTCCTAGAGTGGGGGGCCTGGGCCAGCTGGCAGCGGAGGCAGCCACTGGCCACGTGTAGCTCCGGGCCCTTCAGTGGCTCGAGGGAGACCTGAAGGTTCCATCTGATTTCGTCTGACCAACGTGCACATCCCCAGTCCTGGTGGAGGTGGCTGCCGTGCTGAACAGTGCCAAGCAGGCTCGGCTTGCTGCCCAGTGGGAAGGTCAGGGACGGTTCCGGGTGGTGCCTGGGCGGCTGCTGGCCAACCCTGCAGGAGGGCTGGTGGGAAGCACATTCCTCTGCTGGCTGCGGGCCAGGCTGACGTGAGGCTGGAGGAACGTGACCCCCAGTCTGTGTTGACCTGGCAGCTTCCTCCCTGGTCCTCCTGGGCTGGTAGGGGGTGCTGGGTCACCTGTGGAATGCCAGGCCGGCAGAGGAAGACCGTCTCCACCGAGGGCCAGCAGCCAGGGGAGTCGTGTACCAGGACTGGCAGGTTACAGCCAGGATGGCAGCCAGGACACCAATGGCCTGGGAGGCCCTGCGGGGGCTGCTCTATGCCCCTAGCACTCCCACCCGCCCAGAAGGACCCGGCACCTCTCAGGTTTGGGGCAGCATGGCCTCAAGGAGGCTTGGGGAGTGCCGGGGTAGCTGGATATGGCGAGGGATGGGCGGGTGCAGGGCCCGGGGTAAGGCTGTCCTGAGGCATGGGGACTGTGCCAACAGGCCCTTCCTGTGGAGATGGCCTGGATGGCGGCTGGTGTGAGGCACCCATGTTGTCTGGGCCCCGGGGATGAGTGTACAGAGATAGGAAACCAGACCAATCAGCGGGGCCTCCAGCACCTCAGAAGCAGGCTGGGGCGGGGTTCAGCCTGGCGTCTGAGGCCAGTGTGAAGACCACAGGTGGAAGGCCACAGCCCCTTCACGGGGGTGGGAGGCTCAGGGTGCACGTGGCTGCACCAGCCAGAGTTTTCCCCAAGGGGTGCCCTCAGCATTCAGTCCCGAGAACACCGCCCGGCTAACCCCAGGGCACACGCTGCAGGGGGGCATGGTGACACATAGCAGCTCGACCTGCTGGATGCAGGTGTGGGAAGGGAGGCCGTGTGAGGACATGGAACTGCAGGGCCCCGGGGAGCTGGGTGTGGGGGGGGTGCTTGGCAGGCTGTGGGTCTGGAGTGCACACATGGGTTTGCAGTGACCCATGGGTGGTACGGCAGGTCAGGTGAGGTCAGATGACACCGCACAGAAGGGCCAGGCCTTACTTGCACCCAGCACTGCTACAGGGGCTCAGACAGGTGGGCCAGGACTGGAGGGGCGGGGGCAGGGAGCACAGGCTGCCTGAAGGCTAGGGAGGGCCCGTGGGAATTTGTGGCTACCCTGGCTGTGGGAGCACAGGTGGGACTCAGAGACAGGACTGTGTCTCAGAGCACCCCGCAAAGGGGAGCATGGACCAGAGACAGCGGCTGATGGGGGAAATGGGGTTCCAAAGCTCTGCTTGGGTACAGATGTGCGCCCCCAACATCCTCGTGCAGACACTCTAATCTCCCCATGTGACTGTCGTCGGAGACGGGCCCTAGGGGAGGGAGTCAGGGTTCCATGAGGTCAGAGAGGTGGTGGGGGTCGGGGGGGGGGACAAGGAGAAGGGACACCAAAGACAAGAAGGCATTGCCTGCATGCCACAGAGAGGGACCTCACCAGAAATCCACCCTGTTCTGGGACGCTGGAGACACAGACGTCTGTGTCTGGAGACGGGAATTGTTTAGGCCCCAGTCTGGGGCACCTGTCATACAGATCATTGATAACTGACACACCGAGGGAATGGTGTGGTGGGTCCTTGAAAAGTTAGACACAGGATCACCATACGACCTGGCAATGTCACTTGGGCTCTATACACCAGTGACTGTGGCATTACTAACAAGAAGCAGGGCCCAGGTTCCTGACAGAGCCCCTAAAGCCCCTGGAGTTCTCAGTGCTGAGAGCCATGAAGGTAGCTTCTGTTATGTAACGAGGTGACTTTGGAAAGCCCCTCAGGGTGGAGGCTGGTGGCCAGGGGACCAAACCCTGGGACCCCAGGGTGCGAAGTGTCAGTCCCACCCCCTAACCTAGGGGGCGGGAGACAGCTGGAGGTGGGATCCATCATCCCCCACCAATGGCCCACAGACGAAGCCCCCATAAACCCCACAAGGCTGGGCTTGGGGAACTTCTGGAGACCACGTCAGATGTAGGGAGAGGGATGCCCCCCGGAAGGACACGGAAGCCCCATGCCTCTGCCCCAGGGCCTTGCCCCCAGTGTGTCATCCATCCGCTACTTCTAAGTTTTGTCTTGTCACAATAAAGGGGTTAATGCAGGAAGGAGAGTGTTTCCCTGAGCTCTGTGAGCCGCTCAGCACGTGCGTGGAACCCGCCAAGGGACTGTGGGGACCTCAGGTCTGTCGCGGGGGTCAGAGTGCATGTGGGCCCCAGACTTGTGATTGGGGCCTGCAGTGTGGTGGTGTGTGGGCATGAAGCGTGACCGCGTGGGGAGTGAAGGGGTCTCCCTCTGCGTGGCCGTGACAGAGACTCCGCGTGGGGGGGGGGAGACAGGGACTCCGCTGGGGCGGGAAATGGGGACTCCATGGGGGGAGTGACGCTGACTCCGCGAGGTGGGGCGTGACGGGGACTCCGCGGGGTCATGACGCAGACCCGCGTGGGTCCGACCTGACTGCGTGTGGACAGGCTCCGAGCTGAGGGCCCCCCAGCTGGTGTGTGGCGCCCTCCCCCCAAGCACACGTAGTGACCCTAAAAGTAAGAGGGGAAGGACGGAGCAAGAGCCGAGGACCCCAGCAGCGTGGTTCCTGCACACCACACCCCAGTGGCTGCGACCAGGGTCTCCAGGAGATGCACACACACGTGGGAGCAACATTCACCACGGCGCACGAGTGGAGCGACAAAACGCCCACCACGAGGGCATGGCTGCACAACCGGCGCTATGTCCACACCACAGAACCCTAGCCACCCTTTAGGAGGAGCACCTGACACGCTCACGGCGCCAGCCTGTCACAGAAGCACGCACATGGCATGATTCCGTTAGCGAGTCCGGGTCCCAGACGGAGGAGGGAGTGGGGGTTTCCAGGGCTGGCCGCGGGCAGAAAGGTCACCAGTTCTGGCTGCCCACGATGTGAATGCGCTCCACGGGGCTGGAGGTGTCTGCATGAAAGGATGGGGATGGCTCCCCACAGTAACGCCAGCGGGAACTCTGCTCCCACAGCAGGGGCGGCGCGGGGACCCGCGCAGGTGCCCCGACCGGAAGCAGCCAGGGGGTGGGGCGGGACGCTGACGGACAGCTCGAGGCCCTGCCCCACCGCTGCGTCCCGCCACCAGACGCAACCCCCCCCCCCCGCAACAAGTCCCGCCTCACGCGCTCCGTTCCCGCCCCTCCCTGGCACAAACCCCGTCCGCAGACACGAGTCCCACGGCGCACGCTTCGCCCTGCCCCCAGACCCAAGTCCCGCCCCGCACGCCCCACCCAGGCCCCCACAATGAGACACAGTCCCGCCTTCAAACACAAGCCCCGCCCCTTCCGTGCTCCTCTCCGGCGCAGACCCACACACGCACGCCCCACCCCAGACACAGGTCCCGCCCCGCCCACAGAACCCTCCCCACCCTGACTTAAGTCCCTCCCCGCACGCCCCACCCCAGACACAGGTCCCGCCCCGCATGCCCGGCCCCGTCCCACACAGGTCCCGCCCCACACGCTCCGCCCCGCCCCAGACACAGGTCCTGCCCCGACATGCTCCGCCCCGCCCTCAGACACAAGTCTCGCCCCACAAGTTTCGTCCCCGCTTCTCTCAGGCACAAGCCCCGCCCCCCGCGTCCACCCGCCCGCCGCCAGGGGCCGCTGTGGCGTCCACCCACCGCCCGCCCCGGCCGCCCCGTCACGCCGCCTCACTCCTTCCCAAGATGGCGGCCGCGGCCCTGCTGCGAGGCGCGGTTCCGGGACGCAGCGGCCCGGCCTGGCGCTGGCGGCTGCGCGCGACCCCGAGGCGTCGCCTGGTCCACGGCTCGGGCCGTCAAGGCGACGACCCCGCGGGCGGCGCGGCTTGGGCCTGTTTCCCGCTAGGCGAGCGCGCCTTGCTGCGCGTGCGCGGTCCCGACTCCGCGCCCTTCCTCCTGGGGCTGCTGACCAATGAACTGCCGCTTCTGGGTCCCGCGGACGGCGCGACCCCGCCCCCAGCACGGGCGGGCTACGCCCACTTCCTCAACGTCCAGGGCCGCACGCTCTACGACGTCCTGGTCTACCGGTGAGCGCAGCAGCGGCGCGGGGGCGGGGCGTCCGACGGAGGGACCGGCCGCTCCGGGAGGGTGCAGGTCTAGGAACCTCCCCAAGCCGGGCATCTAGGCGGGGGCTCCCGGAGGCCGGGGAAGGCCGTCCGGAGCGGGGCACGGGGGGCGTGGAGGCATCCAGGGGCAGATACCTGCGATGGGAGGGACGCCCGAGGGGAGGCTACCTGAGGGGCGTTGGGGGGAGGACACCTGCGGGTGGGAGCGGAGTCCGGGGAGGGGGCGAGCTCCCCTGAGGTGGGAGGGGCGCCTGCGGGTGGGAGGGGTCCCTGGGGGAGGCCACCTGAGGGTAGTGGCGCCCCGGGGGAGTACACCTGAGGTTGGGGGGGCCTGGGGGGAGGAGTCCTGAAGGCGGGAGGCCACCTGAGGGTGGGAGGGTTCCCCGGGGGAAGCACACCTGGGGCGGGAGGGCCCCGCCCCAGGGAGGCCTAACTGAGGGCTGGAGGGGCATCGGTGGGAGGCTGTCAGAACTGGCACCTGGGCGGGCCAGCTGCTCGCACTTGGTCTCCAGGGGCGCACCTTCGGAGTGACTGCTTGGGCTTAGCCCTGCTTGGGAAAGCAGTGGTGTGAAGTTTGCAGTGCTGCGGGGGATGGCCCCAGCGTTGGCGGCCCTCTTCCAAGGGAGGTGAGGAGCCAGGTGCATTTGTCCCAGCCAGCCCTCCTGTTCGGTCTCCGGCTGCCTACCTGCGTCTATTCCAGGGGTCTGTCCCCGGGAGAGGGCCACTTCCCTGGGAGCCCAGCGCCCCTGCTCCGTACTCTCTGGAATTTTTGGTGTCAGTGGCCTTGTTGCTTCGGCAGGGCTCCCTGTTCTGGCTTCCCGGAGACAGCACCTTGTCTCGAGGGTGGCTCTGGTGTTTTCCATTTGAAGTGGACTTTACTTTTTGGAGCCGTTTTTGGCTCCCCTAGGTTGGAGGGGAAGGGAAGGGGAGCTCCTGTAGGCATGTAGCCGTCCTTGGGTCTGCGTTGCCCCCCATCTGACGGACCCGCATTGATGCTCCATCAGCTGGAGCCCTCCTTTCCGCGAGGGTTCACTCTCCGTGGTGTGCCGTGCTGTGGCTTTGACGAGTGTAGAAGGACGTGTGCCCGTGACCCCCAGTACCCTTCCCCCAGTCCCACACGCATTGTCTTGCCTCCTGTGATCTGGGGTGACGGTCGGGTGGGACATGGGCCACTGCAGAGTGCATGCACGTTCGTCCAGGCTCCGTGTGCTTGCCTATGCGTCTGCCTGTGTGCAGATGTCTGTGACTTGGTCGTATGTGTGGGCCCGTGTCATCTTCTGTCACCACGGGGTCCCCTCCTCCCCCTGTGCAGCACACCTGCCCTTCTCAGCCCCAGCAACTCGCCCAGCCCCTGCTCCCCACCTCTCTGAGGGGTGGTCATCTCAGCAGAGTTAGAGAAAGGAAGTGGTGTGGGATTGGGCTCGCACACCTTGACGCCCTTTGACTCTGTCCACCCGTATCCTGTTTATGGGGATGAGGGTAGACGGGGTGTACGGTGTAGGCTGAGTCCCCAGAGGTGGGGCAGCAAGCCAGCCCCTGCAGCTCCTTCCTCTGAGGGTGACTGGTTTCTCCAGGGCAGCACTTAACCCTGTCCTGTCTGGGGTCTGGGGGGACCTGTCCTGCTGGTGGGGTCTGGGGGAGGGGTCTAGGACATCAGCTGGTGGGGTCTGGGGGAGGGGTCTAGGACATCAGCTGGTGAGGTCTGGGGGAGGGGTCTGGGACATCAGCTGGTGGGGTCTGAGGGAGGGGTCTGGGACATCAGCTGGTGGGGTCTGTACTAGTTGATGGCCTCTCTAACACACACTCCTGGACGGTCTTACCCACTCCGTCTCAGTTTCCACGGGGCTGTATGTCCTTGTTCCATCATTCTCTACAACCAGGATCCCAGCTAGGTATTTGGGTCATGGACATCTGCACTAAGGTCCCCTGCGGTAGGCTCTCCTCTGGGCTCATCTGCCCATAAGCACCCCAGCTGTCCCACCTGGTTCCCACACTGGTCATGGGGTTCCAGGGTCCCTTCAGGGGGCGTGGCTGCCCAGAGTGGGGGTTAGAGTATTCCTGGGCCCTCCAGAGCTCACCTGGGGGAAGTGGGGGTGGGGGGGACGGCGGGGGTGAGCTCGGGGAGAGAGTGGCCTTATCGCACACCCCCTTGTCCCTGATGTGTGTGTTGTCCTACCAGCTCCCCCAGCCTCTGCCCCTCTTGAAGTCCGAGTGCCAGCACCTGAGACCTGCGGCCTCTATGGAGCTAGAGAAGGCAGGTCCTGGCTGTCGGGCTGCTGGTGGCTTTCCGCGTCACCGTGAGGGCGCACAGTACCATGACCCCCACTCCCGAGCCCTGCTCTCCACCCCAGCCCCAGCCGACCCATGGTGTCTCACCCCTCACGTCCTCTGCCCCTTGGGCACGCACCAGCTCTGCCAGAACCCTGGGCTGGGAGGGACCGCGCAGCCGTCCTGGGCGGTCAGCGGAGGTCTGTGGCCATGCATCCGGCCCACCTTCAGGAGCCCCGGTCTCTGCCGGCAGACTCCCAGAGTGCAATCGTAGCGAGGCGCCCGCCTTTCTCCTGGAGTGTGACCGCGCAGTGCTGGGTGCACTGCAGAAGCACCTGGGGCTGTACAAGATCCGGCGGAAGGTCACCGTGGAGCCGCGCCCCGAGCTACGCGTGTGGGCCGTGCTGCCCTGTGCCCCGGTGGAGGCCTACGGGGCTGCGCCGCTGCGGGAGCCAGCCGAGAGGACCACCATCCTCGCCCGCGATCCCCGGACCTGCCGCATGGGCTGGCGTCTTCTCACCCAGGATGAGGGCCTGGCCCTGGTGCCCGGCGGCCAGCTGGGAGACCTCCGGGACTATCACCGGCACCGGTACCAGCACGGTATGGGCGCGGGACTGGGACGCGGTGGGGGCTCGCGGTGTGGTGGGCTCCTGCCCTGGGAGGTCCGTGGTGAGCACTCCTCACCTCCAGCGCTGGCTGGTCACACCTCCCAAGCCCCCCACCGCTGCCAGACGATAGGATGCAGAGAGTGGGCCCTGTGGGCCGCGGGGCTCAGGAGGGCTGCCCCCAGCCCCCAGTCCTCAGGGAGCTGCTTCCCTCCCACCCCACAGGCGTTCCCGAGGGCGTGCATGACCTGCCCCCAGGAGTGGCCCTGCCCCTGGAGTCCAACCTGGCTTTCATGAACGGTGTCAGCTTTAGCAAGGGCTGCTACATCGGCCAGGAGCTGACAGCGCGAACCCACCACATGGGCGTCATCCGCAAGCGGCTCTTCCCGGTGAGGCTGTCGGGCCCTCTCCCAGCAGGTGGCATCACCCCTGGGGCCTTGGTGCTCACTGAGTCAGGGCAGGCAGCCGGCAAGTACAGAGCGGGCCAGGGAGATGTGGGCCTGGCCCTGCTGCGGTCGGAGAAAATCAAGGGCCCTCTCCACATCAGGACCTCTGAGAGTGGCCGGGTGGCCTTAACTGCATCCGTGCCAGACTGGTGGCCCACAGCCACCAAGTAGCACTGGAAGTCCCCTGGCTTCTGTGGGCTCTGGAGCTGCCAGGGGTCATGGAGGGCCCCGCCTTCGGTTGGCCCCCACCGCCATGGTGGTCCCATTAATGCACCCCCCTCTAGAGGCCCCTCAGAGCAGTGGGCCCCCATGGCTGCGGGCATCGGGGTCGTGCTTCCTGCCCACTGTGCTTCCCAGAGGGTCTGATGCCCAGCTTGGGCTGTTCTTTCTGGCTGCTCTCTGGCTATCCCGCGGCCTGGGGCTGAGGAGAGCAGGCCTGTACCTGCTTCCAGGCTGAGCTGAGTTGCAGCTTCTGCCAGACAAGTATGGACAAGACCCTGGCTCTGTGGGTTTGGGGGGCCACCAGCCCGGGACAAGGATGGTCCAGAGCCTTGCCCCTGGACTGCCTGCACCCCGCCGTCTGGTGTTGGTGGGCTGTGGGTAGTGCCGTACAGTGTGCAGGCTAGGGGCACTCCACCTGAGCACTGTGGTCTCAGCAGCGTACCCCTCTTTCCCTGAGCTGCTCAGGGTGCGGGAAGGAGCTCCTGTCTGCTTAACTTACGTGCTGCTGTTTGGGGATGTGGCCGTGTCTGCACAAGAAGAGCTGACTTCCCTTTTTAAACCACTGACTTCCATGGTTCTGTGCAATGTGAATCTCACGGTCACGGGGTGTCCCACTTGACACCCTGGCGTGGCTATTAAAGTGTGACGCAGAAGCAGCCCGTGTGCAACTCTGGCTTCGTTTTGGGCGGAAGGTGGTGGGACATGGTTCTGGGTGGAGCATGGCAGATGGAAGACAACAGCAGAGCCCTAGAAAGAGACCTCAGAGGCTGGGATGGCTGGGGGGCACCGGGTCTGGAGCAGATAGCGAGCGGCAGGTGGTGGGAGGCCTGGCCGCTCTGGGCCCCTCAGCTCTGCTGCCCCTTTGTATCAGCTACGTGGTTTGCAAATATTTTCTCCCATTCTGGGCTGTCCTTTCCCCTTATAAGTGGTTTCACCTCCTAGTCAGAAGTTTGTCATTCCATGGGGTCCCCCCTCCTGACAGAATTTGTCCTTTGTGCTTGGGTGTCATGTCCATTTGTGGCCGGGACCACTGCCTGGGAGAATGTTCCCTGTGTTTTCTTCTGGGGACCTTACACTTGCTCCTGTGATCTCTTTTGGGTTAATCTTTGTGGACGGTGTGAGAAAGCTTCCAGTCCACTCTGCACATGTGGATATCCAGCACGGTTTCTTAAGGGCACTGTCCCTGACCCACTGAGCATTCTTGGAGAGATGGAAGCTTTCTGCGTGTCATGAGGATGCTGGGAAGGTGCTCGCATGAGCTGAGTCTTTCCATGATGACAGCTGTATTTGATCATAAAGGAGAGTTAATAACAGTTATAAAGCAGGCTCACTGTGACCGTTCAGTGGGCGACATGGCACACAGAGCGGGTTGGAAGACAGACCACACGACAAACAAGATAACAGAGGGGACAGGATGGTAGCAAAGCAAACGTGAAGTCATTCTGGGCACAGTGAAGACAAGGCCTCGGTCTGGTCCAGGTCGGCTCTTGGCACTTCCTGCTGCTGCTGTTCAAGCAGGGAAGGATGTGGGTTCTGCTGGGGGATCGAAGGCTCAGAGCCCTTGGGGGCAGCTGCCTTCTATGTGGTCAGACATAGAGGGGCCACGAGTCTGAAGAGTCCCAACGGTTCTCTGCCAAAACCCTCCCCTTTGAAAGGAGTTACTCGGTCATGGGCCTCTACAGTCCTCCTCTGGCTCTGCTCTTTATCATTTCGGTGGGGGGCATAGATGACTCTGGTCCCAGAGATATCTGGAAGCTGCAGTCCCCTCAACTGCTGTGTCATTACTGGGTCCAGGCTCCTGCTTGACATGAAAACCTCATGGAGCTCTCCATACTTCCTTGCTCTGAGCCGCTGGGCGGGATCCTCTGTCTGTTTAGAGATCTGGTCCTTTCTGCTTCTCTGCTCTGAGCTGGTGGGTGGGATCATGTCTCTGGGGCGGGATCCGGATTGAGTGTTTAGCCAGCATATGTGTGTATGTGGGTGCATTGGAAAGCACACATATGTGGAGGTGCCTGGATGGCTCCATCAGTTAAGAGTCTGACTTTGGTTCTGGGCATGATCTCAGGGTCCTGGGATTGAGTCCCGCATTGGGCTCCTCCTTAGAGGGGACCTGCTTCTCCCTCCTCCTTGCCACTCTCTCTGTTTGTGTGCCCTTACTTACAATTAAGTAAAATCATAAAATAAAATTAAAAAACCACCCATGTACGTGGGCTACTCTGGGGACATTTCTTCCACATGTACCACTGGCTGCTAGCTGGTGAACCGCGAGTCTTCAGGGCTGTTGCTCATGTATTTTTCCCGGAAACCTGTGTTCTCCAAAACCAACAACATACATGATGCCGGGAAGGGAGTGGCATTTGGTCCAGGGTGCAAAGCTCTGTAACCCCCAGCCTCCCACAACACAGCTGTTCTCAGCACGAAGCGACGGAAGTGAGGCACGTGTAACATGCAGATGGGCTCTGATTGCTGGGTCTCTTGAAGGGCCTTCGGGACCCGTGGGGTACGGGGACTCCATGGGGAGAGCCACGGTGCTGAAACACCTGCTCTGACCAGCTTCTTATGCCTGAACTCTAACTGGGATTTCTTGGGAAGAAATGGCTCTGGAGGCAGGTGGGAGAGTGGGTGATGAAGGAGATGCCTGACCACAGGCCTGGCTGCACAGCTGCTGTGAGGCCACTCCTGCCCTTGCCCAACTTGCCCTGCCTCAAGGCCTTCACTGTCGTCCTCACCTTGACTCTCTCTGTGGCTTTCACCATGTTTCTCCCCTTGGCCCACCCCTTGGTCCTCTCCTTGGTTCTCACCATCACCCTCACCATGGTCCTCACTATGGTCCTCACCATGGCCCTCTCCCTGATGCTGCCCAGCTCCAGCCTCTGCAGTGTGCAGGGGGCAGTGGGGGGAGCTTTTCTGTTGTCACTGGTTTCCTTTGCCCTATGAGCCAAGCTCCCTGCTCCTCAGAGTTGGAACATGAAACACCAGTTTGGGTACCCCTGTCTCCTCCTGGCTTTGGCCTTCCTGGCTTATCCACATGGCTGAGTTCCTCGGGTTTCTGCCTGCATACCTGCCCATTCAGGCCCTCTATTTATTACACCCAATGACCCATGCTGGGAGCTGCCTCGCCAGGGAGGTCCCCTCATGGGGTCCTGCATCGAGGCCAAGCACACTGGCTTGTCTTTCCTCCCCAAGTTGTATCATACTGTTATCTTTTTAGCGGCAGTTGGGATGAGAGCCTGTTCAATTCAGTTTAACGGCACAGGAACGCCGTGAAAAGCCCGTGTCCTTCCCAGCCTCCTGGAGGTCCCCTGGTTCGGCCGGTGTGCCGTGTAGACGCTACATTCCTGCATCTGCATCCACACACCTCATGTTGTGCCGCTCTTTTCCAGTCTGAAAGGAGACTGTGACTTCTGTGTTCTGTGACTCATTTCCACCCTGGACACAGGTGTGATGACTGCTTTTATGTGTCAGTGCGCCTGGACCATGGGGGTCCAGACATTTGGTGCAACACGGGGGGTGTGTTTGAGGGCACTTCTGGATCAGCTTAACGATGGACTGGGGGGCTGCATGAAGCAAATGGCCCTCCCGATGTGGGTGGGCCTCACTGAATCAGGTGAAGGCCTGCGTAGAATAGACAGGTGGAGGAAGAGGGACCTTGTGCTGTCCGACCGCCTGACCTGGGACATCAGTTTTCTCCTGTCCTTGGGCTTGCTGAACTAGGTGTATGTGTATGGGCATCATGGTGGTTCCTTCTCTGTAGAGAACCCTAGTACTGCTGTCTTTCCACGGGAAGGGCTGAGCACAGGACCTGCCCATTGTTCTGTGACCGTGTCCTGGTGTATTTGATTCTTCCCTGGCTGCTGAGCATGTTGACCATTTTTTGCTACCACGTGGTGCCTCGAATATCCTTGTGTTGACGGGTGCCTGTGTAAGACTTCCTGAACGGCATGAGTGGGGTGGGCGTCATTTCCACAGTGCTCTTTTGGTATCTTTTCTTGGGTAGCCACTACAAATTCCAGTGTGGTGAGGTTAGTTTCTTTCTCTTTCAGGATTGCTGTTCTGGGTCTTATATAAGATGTCTATGTCCATGTGGTCTTGATTTTCTTCTAAAAGTTTTTGTTTTGATTTTTTTAAAGATGACTTTATTTGTTTCAGACAGAGAGAGAATGCAGTGGGAGGGGCAGAGGAAGCGGGAATCTGAAGCGGGCTCTCTGCTGAGTGTGGAGCCCAAGGCAGGGCTCTGTCTCACAACCCTGAGACTATGACCTGAGCCTAAATCGAGAGTGGGATGCTTAACCACCCAGATGCCCCTGTTTTCTTTCTTCCTTTTTTTTTTTTTTAAGATTTATTTATTTATTTATTTGACAGAGAGAGAGATCACAAGTAGATAGAGAGGCAGGCAGAGAGAGAGGAGGAAGCAGGCTCCCTGCTGAACAGAGAGCATGACGCGGGACTCGATCCCAGGACCCTGAGACCATGACCTGAGCCGAAGGCAGCGGCTTAACCCACTGAGCCACCCAGGCGCCCCTCTTTCTTCCTTTTTTTTTTTTTTTTTTTAGATTTTATTTATTTATTTGACAGAGACAGAGAGATCACAAACAGGCAGAGAGGCAGGCAGAGAGAGAGGGGGAGGCAGGCTCTTCTGCTGAGCAGGGACCCCCATGTGGGGCTTGATCCCAGGACCCTGAGATCATGACCTGAGCAGAAGGCAGAGGCTTAACCCACTGAGCCACCCAGGCACCCCTGTTTTCATTTTTTTAGTTCAGTTTTTAAGTTCATCTCAGCTTGATTATTTCATTGAAGTAAGGTTCACATAACAATACCCATTGTATTTTTCTATTTTTAACTTTATATTGAGATATAATGGACATGCAGTATTACATTCATATCACGTGCACACGTCGGGAATGGAGAATCAGCCACTGTAAAGTGTACGGTTTCATGGCATTTAGTACATTCCCATTGTTGGGCCGGCATCCCCGTCATGTCCCCCCACCCCTAAGCAGGAAGCCCATGCCCACTGGTGCCCACCTCCGCCCCTCTCCCCACTTGTGGCCCCCTCCCCCCCGGCCTCTGCTCTGTCTCGGGCTTTCCCAGGTTTGGACCCTGGCAGGGATGAAATCACACAGGATGCGGCCTGAACTTGTGTTCGGGTGCTGCAGCCGAGGGTCCGGTTTTCCGGGTCCAGACCTATGATCCTTGGGGCTATGTCCTTGGGCTGTTCCGCAGCTGAAGGGCATGTGGACTCAGCTCTGATGGAGACCACGTCCTTGGGCCGTTCCTCAGCCCAAGGGCATGTGGGGACTGTGCTGCCGTGAGTACTTTGCCACGGGCTCCTTGTGGGACAGCTCGGTTCTGTTGGGCACATCTCCAGAGCTGAGGTGGTCCGTGGTAATTCCGTGGGTGATCAGCCTTGTAGTAGTGTCCTCAGACCACGGAATAAACTGGTACCAGTCGATGGCCTGAGGCACCAGAGAGGTGGTCGCCCACCGTCCAGGTGTCTGTGGGGCACATGCTCCCTTCCGAGGCTCGGGGCAGAAGCTTCCTGCTTCCTGCAGAGCCTGGGGTCTGTGGCTCAGTCTTCCTAGGACCGCTTCTGCCAGAGTGTTTTGGGGTCCCCTTCCCTCTGTATGGGGTTACCAGTTCTTGGGTCTGGGCCCATCCTGCTGACCTCCTCTAAACTCGATTGCATCTGCAAAGACCCTGCCTCTCTCTAAGGTCCTATGATTCTGGGGGTGAGGACTTTGACATCTCTTTTTCTGGGGGCACCATTCATCCCATGACAGGTGCAAAGTGTGTTTCAGAGGAGAGCTGGTGGTTCTGGTTTCCTGGCTTTCTGTTCCATTCTGTTCTATGCTCCTCTGTTCTCCCCTCCCCTCCCTGGCCTGTCCAGCCCCACCCCTGAGCCACTGTCTTCATCACTGTGGCTTCCTGATAAGCTGCTGGCACATCTCAGAGGCAGTAGTTAGGAAGCAGAGCCTGTTTCTGGCTTGGAGAGTGTTCTCTGGCCTCCCGACTCCCCTGGCTCTTGCCATTGAAGGCCCAGGAACAGCCCTGTGGAGGCCTCCTGCTGTGTGCTGTGCCCTGCAGATGACTTCCTTCAGCCCTGGGACAAAAATGCCGTGATGGGATTTTGCATGGACTGACTCTCAGAACATGATGCTCAGGAGACAGTGAGTAGGGGTCTTGAAGTTCTTTGGAAAGGCCCACAAGGCAGCGACTGATCTGAGTGACCGGGTCACTAGCAAAGCCCTGGCCATGAGAAGGGCCCCTTTCTGACCACCGTATAAGGGCCGGATTGCCGAATTAAGTCACCTGGTTAATTGTGGCCCTTCATTTCTACTCTAGGAATCTGTGCAGCCCTAATCTTAGCTCTTCGGGGAGGGAAGGCAGCTGTTGGCGGGGAGAAGTGGCTCCCTGCTCCGTGGTGAGTCCCAGACCCTGTGCATTCTAATTTTAAACTGTGAGCACAGAACCGGTGGGGTGGGGGCCGCACACAAGGTGCTGCTGGCCCTGGAACCAGGGTGCCTGGGGGCTCGTTTTCCTCAGACATGTCAATAAGGTTTTCCAAAAATTTGGCAAAGACTCTGGGCCAGAAAGACCTTCACCTGTGTTCTCCAGCATTTGTCTGAATGGACGCAGCCTAGATTGCTGTAATCCTTGCATTTCTTTTGTTAAGATGCTGAACCAGAGTCGCTCCCTGGAACACTGTCAGATTGTGGGATCACTCTTGAGTTTCCAGTCGAGGTGGTCACCGCAGCGGGGTGCCATGAGAAAACCTTCTGGGTTGGTGAGAGCTCCCACCGCACTGCAGTCATCTCCAGCAGGTGGTCCGGAATGGCGGGGGCGGGGGGAGGGGGGAAGAGGAATCCTGTTCTGAAAGTAGTTACTACGCTGAGTAATAATGAATCTCAAGCATGTTGCATTTAGTCTGGTGTTCTGCAACCATGCTTTTAAAAAAGATTGTATTTATTTGACATGGAACAAACATGAGCAGGGGGAGGGGCAGAGGGAGAAGCAGGCTTCCTGCTGAACAGGAGGCGGACACCAGGCTTGACCCCGGGGACCCCAAGATCGCAGATCTGAGCGGAAGGGACACACGTAATGCCCCGAGCCACCCAGGCACCCCTGATTCAGCACTTTTTAAGATACCATTTGGCCAAGACGCTGTTTTGGTGAGAGAAGGGATGGTTGATGCCAAGGGCTTGCCCTTTGTGGTGTGCCCCCAGAGCGGCCTGTCTCTGGGGTGCAGTGAGCCCCCCATGAATCCGCCTGTGCCCTCAAGCGGCCGTTGTCCTTCTCATGCGTGTCCCGTGGCTCCGTGCCATCCCATGTGGCCCTTACCCTGGACTCGCTTGGGTGTTTGCAGTGCACACTTTGTGTCCCTGTCTTCCAGCTCATGGGTTCCCTCTGCCGCCCAGACGGCTGCCTCTGAGCCCTCCTGCTGCCTGTCGGACTTTCTGATCCCTCTCTTTATCGCTGTTCTCTGTGCGATGACACACTGGCATGGCACGTCTCCCACAGTTCTCAGAGCAGTGGACACAGCTGCAGTAGCTTCCCTCCTGTCTTGGCATGTCTTGGGCTTGCAGTTGGAAATTGGACACTCCAGACATTACGTTGTAGCAGCTCTGGAGTCAGCTGTGGTGGTCTGTGTTCCTGGTCGTTCCCTGGTAGTATGTGGGCCGTGTCCGTGGGGTCTCTGTGACCTGTGGGGGAGCCATGGCCATCCGCGGTGTCAGCGTGGGTAGACCCCCAACCGGTCTGTGTTTCTGTGTCTCACTGGTCCCTGTGTTCAGTCATGGGGCCAACTGCTGCCCCAGGATGTCCCTCTGCTCCCTCTGTCCCATGGGGGCCCCTCACCTCCTGGCTGTGGGTCCCTTTCCCCTGCCTGACCTCTGGGCCTTGCTCTCAGCTCCTGGCTGCAGGCTCGGTCAAGAGCAAGTGGTGGGGGCACCAGGAACCAGCAGAGGTGCAGGGAACGGGAGCCCCACTTCACAGTATGGTTTCCACTTGATCCCTTACTTCGCTGATTGAGATCGTCTTTTTAAGAGTTAAGTTTGTGGATACAATTCCCCCTCATTTTAAGAATGAGGCTGTATAGCCTGATCTGCCCCAGGACACTGTCATTTCTCTGTCTGCGTGGCATCGATGGGCACAGAGGTTCTTTCCAAAGCTTCTCATCAATGGCAAGGGCATGAGTGTGAACCCTCCTGCTCCCACAACTTGCAGGCCTCCCATTGGGCCAGCTTCTTCCAACCTTTTCCCTTTGTGTCCACCCCCACTCCCTCCCTTCCCGAGTCCCACCCCCCCACCGCCACAACAAGTAGTTTTTGTTTGTTTGTGTGTTTATTTACAGCATAACAGTGTTCATTGTTTTGGCATCACACCCCAGTGCTCCATGCAGTACCTGCCCTCCCTATTACCCACCACCTGGTACAGCAAGTAGTTTTAACCCCTTCTATGTTCTTTCAGATCCAAATTCCAGGCCTTATGTGGAATTCACCTTTCTCCTCATTAAATTTCCCATTTTGTTCCCGGATCTGTGCAGGCTGTGGTCTCACAGCCATTGGTCTTGCACTCAGGAGAAAGGTGTGACACCATCAGCTGTGGAACAAGCAAACCATGGCCACCCTGAGCCACGGTCCCTCTGCTGCCAACTGCAGACACACTGTTCCTGGGGACCGTCCCAAGGTCTCTGGAGGGAAGACCTGGAAGGGAGACTGGCATGCTGGCCTTCCCCTGGGAGAGTGCCTGTGGCTTCCCTTGTGGGATGGTCAGAGAGCAGGGCCACCAGCCCCCCCCACCTCCACTTAAGAAGCACTCCCCTCGGACACTAGAGCACTAGAGGTCACACGCACTCCCCTCTGCAGGAAAGGTTCCCAGGCCTCCGAGTTTGCGGCCTCTGCCCTTTCCTGGGAGCGGGGGTGGGGTGGTTCCAGTGTCGTGGCTGGAGAAGAGGGGCTCAGGCCGCGGGGGTTCCTCTGAGCTTGGGGCTCCCAGACAGACAGATCATTCAGAGCCCAGTGAGAGAGGGGGCTGACAGCATCATGTGGGATGCAGGGCAGAGGAGGGTGACCTATGGAGGGTCACAGGATGCTGCGGGGTGGGGGGAGGACAGAGGAGGAGGGTGAGCTGTGGAGGGTCACAGGACAGAGGGAGGACAGAGGAGGAGGTTGAGCTTGGGGGGTGGGTTACAGGATGGGGGGCGGGAGGCCAGTTGGAGGCCAGTGAGTCACTTGAATGCCGGTTAAGGGATCACTATAGTTGTGATTAACCCCTGGTTACCGTGGACCCATCGGTGTCCATAGAGGCGACGGAGGGACCCCTAGGGCTGGCCCTCAGGCCCGTGGGTCCATATTGAGTGTGGGGCTGTGTCTGCACCAGGAAGGGACACCCCAGTGTCCTGAGGCCTACAAGCATCTTCTTTCCATAACGCACCTTCTGGAACCCTGAGAAATAAATGTCTATTTGAGCTTCCTGGTCTGTGGTTTTGTTATGGTGTGTGTCTGAGCCAAGACTTGGATACCCCAGGGCATCTGGTCTGTGCTTAGAGCCTCGGTGTCCCCACCGCATACAGGGGTGCTGGCTCAGGGGCAGGGGTGAGGCTGAGCATGCCAAGCAGTCCCTCACTGCTGGCTACAGTGGGTCTGCGTCCTCCCTACCCTCATTCCCCCCTCCCTGGGAGCTCTGGACTTCTGGCTCTCACACCTGCTGTGGTGGGGGTCAGCAGGTAGACACAACAGCTAGAGAGGTCCTTGCATCAAGTGAGTGCAGGGGCCTGGCTGGGTGTCTTGCCCTGGTACCCACCCTCAGATGGGGTCCCTGAGGGTGGGTCTCAGACCTGGGCCGCTGGGGGCAGGAGCCAGCCCCTTCCCAGGAGACTCTCTGGGTCCTGGTTAGGCCCCCACCAGGCAGAGGCCACCTGTCCTCCAGATGGGCCTGGCATTTTGTCCATGCTTGTCCCTACAGCAGGGCCATGGGGATGGCGTTGGGGACAGCCTTCCTGGGGCATGTTTAGCACTGGCCACTGTCTTGCCTGCCCACCCCTGGCCCATGGCCGGGAAGGTCCCTGCCTGGGTTCTCAGGGATCCCCACTCCCATTTAAAGGTGCCATGGACACCCAGCCAGGCCAGGTGTTGCTCGAAGGACCAGGGATAAAGTATCTGCCTTCGGCATGTGTGTGGTGGGGACAGATGGGGGCTGGTGCTGGGGCCTGTGCTGACTTCTGGCTGCCTGCCTCCACCCCCATCCAGAGGCTCAGGACTTCCAGATGGCCATTGCTCTTGGCATACTCCTGGGTCCCCCTCTCCCCTCTGGCTGGTTCTGGGTCACTTTCTAGCTGGGTCCGGGTCCCCCCTCTCCCTTTTGGACAGTCTGGGTCCCCCTGTCCCTCTGGCTGGTTCTAGGTCCCTTTCTGGGTGGCCCAGGTCCCTTCGAGGTGGATTTGGGTGCCCCCTGGGTGGTCCTGGTCTCCTGGGCTTCTTCCTGCTTTTTCCTCCAGGATACTAGTCTGAGGAGGGATCACTACCAAGTGGGGTCGCTGCCCCACCCATGTCATCGCTGCCCCTGCACTCCCACACCCGGCCACCCAGAGCCTCTGCCCTTTGCCTCCTGGGGCTGGGGGTGAAACCAGATCGCAGGCAGTGACACCGAGGCTATTTTGGAGCTGGGCTGGGCTGGCTGGTGGTGGGGGCGGGCCCAGCCTTCTCCAGCTGACAGCGTCCGCCTGTCCTTTCGTCCCCGTCCAGTCTGAGGACTGGCCAGAGAGTGGGCTGCTGGGTGGGAGCCGTGTCGGTCCTGGGCCCGTGGAGGGAGGTGAGACCCAGCAGCCCCTGTTCCATCGTCTGCGCCCTACGCCTGGGTGCTGCTCCCAGCCTCCCGTAGAGACAGGTGAGGAGGCCGATCAGGCAGGGTGGGGGCCATCCCAGGCCTAGCCCCTCTCCCCCAGGGCTATTCGGTTGAAGGTCAGGGCACTGGGGTCCAGAGGGGCCTAGGGAGGGGTGTCCAGCCAGGCTGTGTAACTCCAAGGGTTGGGGCTCTGGAGTCCGGGCCCTGACCCCATGGTGGCCTGAGCTGAGCCCCTCTTGCGGGGAGAGAGCACTGGGGGTGGGAGACCAGGGGGCTGTGGCGTGCGTCCACCTCCTCCTTCATGGCCCCCTGCTCCAAAGGAGGCCTGGGGGTCTGGGCGGCCCTGCCCCCAGCTCTGTGGAGATGGATGGCCGCT
The DNA here is from genome assembly GCF_922984935.1 of Meles meles. Classification (NCBI taxonomy): domain Eukaryota; kingdom Metazoa; phylum Chordata; class Mammalia; order Carnivora; family Mustelidae; genus Meles; species Meles meles. The sequence goes on from NC_060068.1 coordinate 4,163,845, forward strand.
GACAGCTGGGGCTATTTTGGGCCTGTTGGCTCACCAGAGGGGACAGCCAGAGGGGCACTGACACCTGACTCCAGGAAAGAATTTCCCCTGGAGTTCGGGAGGCTGCCAGCCCAGGGGTCCAGACTCCAGGAGCTGTCGCTGGACATTCTTTTCTGGAAGGTTGGGGGTGGGGGAGGGGGGCGGCAGGGGCTGGGGGGGGGATGAGGTGGGGGAGGGGGGCGGCAGGGACTCCAGGGGACCAAGGTTCTGTAGTCAGGCTGCAAGCCAATTCCCACTTGGGCCCATGAGGAGGACCCAAGACTGGCCAAGTTCTTGAAAACCAAGGATGGAGGCTGCAGGCAGGGCTTAGGTCAGCCCTCAGGACTCCGAGGGTCCAGAGGCATGACCCTCTGGTGGTCATGGTGGGGGCGGGGAGATCATGGTGTCCATGCGAAGGGAGGCTGCTGCCAGTGACAAGTTGGGCCTCCAAGGAGCAAGGAGTCCACTCTGAGGGGGGAAGGGGCTTCCCTGGGTAGCTGGGGCTGAGGTCCTAGCCAGGTGTCCCCTCCTGAGCCTCCCACTCCCCGCTGCATGTCCCAGCCCAGCAGGAGTGCCCCAACTTGGCCTGAAGGAGTGTGGCTCTGGCGTCCTTGGGCCAGCATTTTGGGCGCTGCGGCCCTATGGAGCAGTGGGGATGCCTGCCTGGGAGCCGTTGAACCCGTGGGAGCCCCCAGGGTCTCATGGGTCTGCTGCAGGTGGGGAACACGGGCCTTTGACCAGACATCAGCACCATTCCTGGGGGCCTGAGAAGATCTTGGGGTCTCTGCCCATCCTTCCCAGGCCAGGGATCAGCCTGTCACCTGCCAAGGGCCTGGGCTGCTTTCCCCAAGTACGTGTAGTGAAGGGAAGTCCCTGTCCCTTCCTGTCCTTCTGGCCCCCCAGGGGCCACCAGCTGTGGAGGTGGCCCTCAGCCCATGCCTGTTCATGAGCTCAGAGCACCTAGCTCCCAGAGCTGCACCTGGAGTGGTGGGGGTTAGGGTGCAGTGAGTATTCTGCCTTGGGGGGAACTGCAGGCCAACCAGGAATCTGGAGGGGCGCCCAGGGAGCTCAGAGCTCAGCGCCTCTGGATACCTGGTGTCAGAGTAACCCTTCCCCAGAGAGACATCAAGGCCCAGGAGGGCGTCCATGGAGGCGGGGCTCGGGTGGCCGCCTGCCCAGGTCCTCCCAGTCCCAGAGCTTGGCCAGGCGGGGTAGCGAGGGGGAGCAAGGGACAGAGGTGCTGACTGCACAGTGAGTCAGCAGGCTGCACAGGCTCACCGGGGATTAAGGGGGATTAGGCCCTGAATCACAGGACAGGAGCCCAAGGGTCCAGAACGTCACCCCACTTGTCCCCCAGGGGGCAGCCCATGCTGGAAGCCCAGCCCTGGGGTGGGGAGGGAGTTAAGGTGCTTGGGGCCAGCCAGAGCCAGGGGGGCTGCTGTTCTTACAGAAGTGTGGGGAATAGGCTAGGCCCAGTAGGCTAGGCCCTTACCCACCTGTGCCGATGGCCAGCCCGTCCCTGGTAGCCGTCATTATGGGGGTGCCAGCCCTATCCCCACAGGGTGCCCAGCCAGTGGGGACACAAAGTCTGTAGAGTGACCAGGCCCTGCCAGTCAACCTGGCCAGTCTCAGCCTGGATGTCGGTGGTTCCTCCTAGAGGACTCTCTGCCTGTCCTCCTGGGCTCACAGCTGACCATGTGCTGTCCTTGGGGACAGGGGGAGGAGCAGGTGCACACAGCGAGCGGGTGTGGGCAGCTCTGGGGGGGGGGCGGCTTGTAAGGGGTCCAACTGGCAGCCAGATTTCTGATCTCCCTGCTCATCAGGGTTGAGGGGACCTGGGAACCCCTGGAGAGGTGCTGACGGCCCAGTACACTGGATTTTCGTCATGGGCGCTGCCTGGGGCCAGCTGGGCTACAGTGCACAGAACCAGAAGTGTGTCTTGGGAGGATGAATCATGCGGAGGAGGAAGGGGCAGGGAGCTCAGAGGGCAGTCTCCTGGGATGGAGGATCTGTGACCTCCAGGGCACCACAGTCAGAGGCACAGGCCAGCAGCAGGCACCCAGAGAAGGCCTCCCTGGCCAGGCCCTGTCCAGGTTCAGAGAACTGCCTCCTGAGTGGGGGAGACATTTAGGCAGATTGGAGTCTTGGAATCCAGGAGGCAGCGGTGTGTGGGGGACAGGGACTGGTCCCCTGAAGGCAGCTGGAATTGGTGGTGGGGTGGGGAACACCACACACACACACACACACACACACACACACACACACACACACGTACGTCTGTATGGAGAGGACAGCTTGGCCCCAGGTAGGGAGACGCACACACACACACACACACACACACACACACACACACACACGTACGTCTGTATGGAGAGGACAGCTTGGCCCCAGGTAGGGAGACGCTGGTGAACAAAGATGAGGATCAGCCAGGGTGCTAGTGTGTTTTGGGACAGGTACTCAACTGGACCTGGAGTTGGGGTGTGGGGTTAGAGCTGGGGGGACAAGAAAAGATAGAAAAGCCTGCTGTGAGGGAGGTGTGGCACCAGACTCCAAATGCCCAGAAAGGAGCGGCAAATCTGAATTTCTGTATCACTGGGCAGTCCTAGCTGTGGGGGCAGGGGCGATGAGGGGAGGCGCGGTGGAAGGCGGGTGGGGGAAAGTGGTGTGGCGCAGGTGGGGGACTCGATCAGTACAGGGTCTTATCCCCACTATGACCTTTCCCCAACCCGCTCCCAGGTCCCTCCCGCCGCCCCCATCCCCACCATGGATCACTCATTCAGTGGGGCACCCCGATTCCTGACCCGGCCCAAGGCCTTTGTGGTGTCGGTGGGCAAGGACGCCACGCTGAGCTGCCAGATCGTGGGCAACCCCACGCCGCAGGTGAGCTGGGAGAAGGACCAGCAGCCCGTGGAGGAGGGTGCTCGCTTCCGGCTGGCCCAGGACGGCGACCTGTACCGTCTCACCATCCTAGACCTGGCACTGGGCGACAGCGGGCAGTATGTGTGCCGCGCGCGCAACGCCATCGGTGAGGCCTTCGCGGCTGTGGGCCTGAAGGTGGACGCCGAGGCCGCTTGCGCAGAGCAGGCGCCCCACTTCCTCCTTCGGCCCACGTCCATCCGCGTGCGCGAGGGCGCGGAGGCCACGTTCCGCTGCCGCGTGCGCGGCTCACCGCCTATGGCCGTGAGCTGGGCCAAGGACGGGCGGCGCTTGGGCTCGCCCGACGCCCCCCGAGTGCGAGTGGAGGCCAGCGGCGAGGCGAGCGCGCTGTGCATCCAGGCCACGCGGCCCCGCGACGGCGGCACCTACACGGTGCGCGCCGAGAACCCGCTGGGCGCTTCCAGCGCCGACGCGGCGCTCACCGTGGACGCGGATGCAGACGCGGCGGGCCCTCCCGGGGCCTCCACCGCCGTGCTTCTGGCGCACCTGCAGCGGCGGCGCGAGGCGATACGCGCCGACTGCGCCCCGGCCTCGCCCCCCGGTTCTGGCACGCGCACATGCACCGTGACTGAAGGCAAGCACGCGCGCCTCAGCTGCTACGTGACAGGGGAGCCAAAGCCAGAGACCGTGTGGAAGAAGGACGGGCAGCTGGTGGTCGAGGGCCGGCGTCACGTGGTGTACGAGGACGCCCATGAGAACTTCGTGCTCAAGATCCTCTTCTGTAAGCAGTCGGACCGGGGCCTCTACACCTGCACGGCGTCCAACCTGGTGGGCCAGACCTACAGCTCCGTGCTGGTCGTCGTCCGAGGTGAGCGCAGGGCTCAGGGCGCTGGGCGCATGGCCCCAGCGCTTGGTCGCTGCGGGAGAAGCGCTTCCCGGCCCTCCCTCCCTCTGTCCTTTCCACCTGCGCTGGAATCCGTCGTGGAATCCAGAGGTAGAGTCCTGGGCAGATCTCGCGTTCCCAGAGCCACAGAAAGAGGGCGAAGCGGATGACTCTCCGCCTGTCCCACTGTGTCTGTGAGAGTCACAGGAGTGAGGAACAAAGCGCTTTGTCCTCAGCGCCCCCTCCTCCTGGGAGATGGCGGGAGGTGGGGTGGGAGTGGGAGGCGGGCGTTCCACCCCCTCACAGGATGCTTAAGGGGTCTCCCAGGCAGAGTGGGGGAGAAAGGAAATGGCCCGGTTCCTCGGGGGTCCCTACAGAACCTGCACAGGGGCGAGTGCGCAGGGCAGCAGGGCTTGGCCCAGGGCCGGCGCTCAGGGGGTTGAGCGGCAGCCGGCCCTGGTCCTGCCCCCTCGCTGCTCATGGGAGTGGGATCTCACCGGATTTTGTTGCCGGAGAGCAGCATCTCTGGGATACTTTTTGTAGCTTTAGATGTCGAGACACCTTCTGTTTAAGGGGAGGGGGTTCTTTACCCCTGCCCCCTTCCATCCCCCTACCTCCCTGGACTCATACCTGCTGCTCCCCTGCCTTCCCACCCAACTCCTGTCCTGGTCCCCTGCCCCCATGGCAGCCCCGTACCCGATTAACGGAGCCCTTGACCTGCCCTGCTTCCCTCCCTGACCTGCCCTGCTTCCCTCCCTGACCGCCGCCTCTCTCCCTGCCCTGACCCCACTCTCCGCCCCCCAACCCCTCCTCCTCCATCTCCTCCCGGCTACTCTCTCAGGCCCAGACCCGCCACCCCTGCCCGGCTCACGCGCCCTGTCCCCGCAGAGCCCGTGGTGCCCTTCAGGAAGCGGCTGCAAGACCTGGAGGTGCGGGAGAAGGAGTCGGCCACGTTCCAGTGCGAGGTGGAACTGCCGGCCACGGAGGCCGCGTGGTACAAAGAGGAGACGCGGCTGTGGGCCAGCGCCAAGTACAGCATCGAGGAGGAGGGCACCGAGCGCCGGCTGACCGTGCGCAACGTCTCGGCCGATGACGACGCCGTCTACATCTGCGAGACGGCGGAGGGCAGCCGCACGGTGGCGGAGCTAGCTGTGAAAGGTGCGCGGGGGTCGCGGGGAGTGGAGTGCGGAAGGTGCGCGGGGGTCGCGGGGAGTGGAGTGCGGAAGGTGCGCGGGGGTCGCGGGGAGTGGAATGCGGCGGGGAGTGCCGTGGGGAAGGTGCGCGGGGGGGCGCGGGGTCGCGGGGAGTGGAGTGGGGAAGGTGCGCGGGGGTCGCGGGGAGTGGAGTGGGGAAGGTGCGCGGGGGGTCGCGGGGAGTGGAGTGCGGAAGGTGCGCGGGGGTCGCGGGGAGTGGAGTGCGGAAGGTGCGCGGGGTCGCGGGGAGTGGAGTGGGGAAGGTGCGCGGGGGGTCGCGGGGAGTGGAGTGCGGAAGGTGCGCGGGGGTCGCGGGGAGTGGAGTGCGGAAGGTGCGCGGGGGTCGCGGGGAGTGGAATGCGGCGGGGAGTGCCGTGGGGAAGGTGCGCGGGGGGGCGCGGGGTCGCGGGGAGTGGAGTGCGGAAGGTGCGCGGGGGTCGCGGGGAGTGGAGGGGGGAAGGTGCGCGGGGGTCGCGGGGAGTGGAGTGCGGAAGATGCGCGGGGGTCGCGGGGAGTGGAGTGCGGAAGGTGCGCGGGGGTCGCGGGGAGTGGAGTGCGGCGGGGAGTGCAGTGGGGAAGGTGCGCGGGGGTCGCGGGGAGTGGAGTGCGGAAGGTGCGCGGGGGTCGCGGGGAGTGGAGTGCGGAAGGTGGAAAGTGACGGGGCGGGGAGGAGGGGCGGGACAGCGGGCCGGGGAGGAGCCGGGAGGAGGTACCGGGCAGGTGCGGTGGCTAGGGTCGTGCTGCGGCAGTGCAGGGACGGAAGGTGGGCTGGGAGGAGGGGTGGGCAGGGGGCGGGGCAGGGCGGAGGAGGAGTGGGGAAGAGGAGGAGCGGGGAGGAGGGGCGGGACAGGGGCCCAGCTGGGGCGGAAGGTGGGCTTGGAGGAGGAGCGGTGGGGAACCCGGCAGGTGAGGAGGAGGAGCGGGGAGGAGGGGCGGGGCGGGGCAGGGGCAGAAGGTGGGCTCGGAGGAGGAGCGGTGGGCAGGGGACGCCCCCCCAAACACCAACCAGTCCCCGGGCCTTGTCCTCCACAGGCAACCTCATCCGGAAGCTCCCGAGGAAGACCGCGGTGCGAGTCGGGGACACGGCCATGTTCTGTGTGGAGCTGGCCCAGCCCGAGGACTCCGTACACTGGCTGAGGAACCAGGAGGAGGTGGTGGCCGGGGGTCGCGTGGCCATCACCACAGAAGGCACGTCCCACACGCTGACCATCTCCAAGTGCAGCCTGAAGGACATGGGCGAGGTGACCTTCATGGCTGGGGACTGCCGGACAACGACACAGTTTTTTGTGTCTGGTAAGGGCCAAGGAGTGCCCCTTGAATGGACAGGCCCTTTTCCCCTTCCTCTGTCCACCCGGCCACGCTGTACACTTTGGTCTGCTGTGGGGGGGTGGGGGGGCTTTGGGGGCTGGATCAACGGGTCATAGCTCTAGTCTCCTCGGACCCCTGGTTTGTTTGCTGCCCTCCTTCACTGTGGTCACCCCAGGGGACTGCAGAGTGGGAGTTCTGGTGACCGCCACTCTGCGAACCAAAGTAGAAGGTACAGATTGTTCTAGAAGCCCACAAATGGGCGAGACAGCTGTGGGACATCGTGAGCGAGCGTGTCTTTTTTCTGTGGCCTTTGCTATCAAATTTGTAGATTGGGGGGTAGGTCCCTCCTCCCACCCACCTCCACTGGGTCAGCCCTTTGTTGGAGTAGGAACACGCCCCTGCAGACGGGTCTCAGCGCCCTCAGAATGGTCACTGTGCCCTGCTTTGGTCACTGTCAAGCCCGAGACCTGGATTCACAGATGGGGTTTATCCCCAGGAGCCCTGGTCATGGGCCCACAGCATCCCTTGGCCCTGCAGTCCCCTCGGGCCTTGGGCAGTCCAGACAGTGAAGGCATGCTCCCCAGAGGGCCAGGCTCATCTTGGAACGAGGGCTTGGGGAGGGAACTCCCACTGAGTGACGCCTTGGGTGGTCCTCTGCCCAGCCCCTAGGAAACCACCCCTGCACGCGCCTGAGGCCCCCGTGGTGAAGTCCAGGACAGACTGCTCTGTGACCCTTGGCTGGTCCCCACCACCCCACGGGAACCACCCTGTCCCCATCGATGGTTATCTGGTGGAGAAGAAGCGGCTTGGCACCCACACCTGGAGCCGGTGCCACGAGGCTGAGTGGGTGGGTGCACAGGAGCTGACCGTGGCCAGCGTGTCTGAGGAGGGAGACTTCCAGTTCCGGGTGTCCGCTCTGAACAGCTTTGGCCACAGCCCCTACCTTGAGTTCCCAGGGACTGTGCACCTGAGTAAGTGTGTATGCGCTCCCGGTGCCTGCACCATGGGCTTCCTGGGGGAGGCAGCGCTTGGGCTGGGCTCAGGCGGAGGAGGCGCGGAGAGGGCAAAGGCTGGCCCTTTTCTGAAGCCCTCACCCTGCAGCCCCCCAGCTTGCCGTGAGGACGCCTCTGAAGGCAGTGGAGGCTGTGGAGGGTGGTGAGGTGACCTTCTCCGTGGACCTCACTTTGGCCTCGGCGGGAGAGTGGTTCCTGGACGGGCAGGCCCTGAAGGCCAGCAGTGTGTACATGATCCGTCAGGACGGCACACGGCATGCCCTCACCATCCACTCAGTGTCCGCCAGCATGCATGGTGCCGAGCTCAAGTTCGTGGCCAACGGCATTGAAAGCAGCATCCGCATGGAGGTCCGAGGTAGGAGGACCCCCGCTGGGACCCCCAGGCCTCTGCCCTAGCAGTGGGGTGGGGGTTCCTGGAGCTGCTGCTTGTCCTGGGGCAGGTGAGCTCCCAGGTGGTCTCCTGGATGCAGCAGGGTTGGGCGGAGAGGGTGGTGGAAGGCAGCTTGCCCAGGGCTGGCAGTGGCCTCTCCCATGGGTTGTGTGGGTTGTGCATGGAGGACTGGGCTCAGAGCCTCACTCTTCTATCTGCCTGCCCCCTCCCTCCCTCCTCTTCCCCTCTGCTGATTCTGTCACTCTGCTTCTCCCTGTTCCCTCATACCTGTCTCTCCCTGCCCTGTCCCCTCCCCATCCTTTCCCCCACTGTCCCTTCCTGTCCATTCCCTCTGTCCACGTCTGTTCACTCTTCTCTCTTCTTTCCCCCTTCGTTCTCTCTCTGTTCTCTCTCCCATCCATCTCCTCTGCCCACACCCCAATGTCCCTCCTCCATCTCCTCCTCCTCCATCCATGCCTCTTCTTTCCTCTCCTCCACTGTCCATTCCCCCTCTGTCCATCCATCTCCCTGTTATTCTTCCTTCTGTCCCCTCCCCTGTTCTCTCCACTGCTCTGTCCATGCACCTTCTGTCCACCTGTTTGTGGCCCCAAGCGGCCCCAGGGCCGACCACCAGGCGTCCAGTCACAGCTGTGAGGGCAGTGCTGGCCCGGCTGCATGAGGAGGCACGGCTGCCAGCTGAGCTGTCAGACCAGGCTGCAGCGGTGACGTGGCTGAAGGATGGCCACGAGTTGCCGCCAGGCCCCAAGTACGAGGTGCAGGCCGTGGCCGGACAGCGGGCACTGCTGGTACGGGATGTGGTGCGAGATGACGCCGGCCTCTACGAGTGTGTCAGCCGTGGGGGCTGCATCGCCTACCAGCTCCTGGTGCAAGGTAACGCCTGCTCTGTGGGGGTCCATGCCCACCATGGCCATGGCCCCACGTTAGGTTCCCCTGCTCTGGGCAGGCTCTAGGGGGTCTGGGTGGTGGGAGTTACCGTTCTCCATCCCCGTAGGGCAGTGGGGAGTGGGGCATGCTCAGCTGACCTCGGAGAGGATGGGGGAGGGGAGGCTCTGGTCAGCAGAGGATGGGGCTTCCTAAGGGCAGGTGGCACTCCGAAAGGGACCCTGGTCTGGGGGAGGCCTGCAGGCCCCCGGCATGTCTGTCTGCTGTCTGCATAGGTGTCTGCGTGGCCAGGGCTCTGCTGGCCCCACTCACCTGCCGGGTGCCCTTCCAGGGCTCACTCCCTTTCTGCACAAGGACACCGCTGGTGGCTGTGTGGATGCTGTGGCTGGAGGCCCAGCCCACTTCGAATGTGAGACCTCGGAGGCCTACATGAGTGTGCACTGGTATAAGGATGGAATGGAGCTCAACCGCTCCAGCCGGCGCTTCTTGCAGGAGGACGTGGGCTCACGGCACCGGCTGGTGGCAACCTCAGTCACCAGGCAGGATGAGGGTACCTACTCGTGCCGTGTGGGCGAGGACTCTGTGGACTTCCAGCTGCGTGTCTCTGGTGAGCCACAGCCTCTGAGGCATGGTGGGTGGGGAGCAGGTCTGGCTACATCAAGCACTTGTGAGACTAGGCTGTCCAGCCCTTCCTTTCTTCCAAGAATGCCTGGGAGGGGGCGTTGCTCCTGGAGTTGGGAAGAGGAACCTCCCAAAAAACTAACATTTAGATGAGAAAAGATGTGGGCATGGAAAATAAAAGATAAGAAGGAAACTTGTAGCCTTTTTGTCCTTTTGAAGATGAGGAAGCGAGGCAGACAAGACTTGGGGTCTGGATGCGTAAGGCTCTGGCTCCTGCTAGAAGCTGCTGGGGCCTCTTGGCAGATGCTGAGTCCTGGCCCTTAGTTGGGTCTCCATCACTGCTCCCAGGTCTCCCTCTATCTGTCTCTAGGCACCGGTCTGGCTATCCATCATGGTTCTCAGAGGCTGCTCCCCCCATGCCCTGGAGGGGTCAGGGCATCAGGTCCCCTCATGCCCAAGGAGGGCTCTACCAGCAGCACCTGACTGTGACGGATTCCCAAGGTTGCCTGGCTCCAGGACTTGGGAATCTCCCCTCAGTGGGGCTTCTGACCATGCATCCCTTTCTGTCCCCAGAGCCCTCTGCAGTGTTTGCCAAGGACCAGCCAGCATGTAGGGAGGTGCTGGCCAAGGCTGGGGCCAGTGCCACCCTGAGCTGTGAGGTGGCCCAGGACAAGACGAAAGTGACGTGGTACAAGGATGGGAAGAAGCTGAGTGCGAGCTCCAACGTGCACGTGGAGGCCAAGGGCCGCAGCAGGCGGCTGGTGGTGCAGCAGGCGGGGAAGGCAGACGCCGGGGAGTACAGCTGCGAGGCCGGGGGCCAGAAGGTGTCCTTCCGCCTGGACCTCACAGGTCAGTTGACATCCCAGGAATGGGCCTGAAGGAGGTGTTTTGGAGGACGCTGGGTCAGGCCCACGATAGGCTGTTATCTAGCGCCAGCTGACAGATACCTCCAAACTGTGGAGACAGTTGGCTGTGTGGTCAGGGGTTCAGGCATGGCTCAGTGAGACCACTCCTTTCTGCTCCATGAAGTGTGGGATGGGGCAAGAGGATCCAGCCTGGCTTCATCCATGCGTCCGATGTCCCAGCAGGGCTTCAGTACATGGGTCTAGCCAGATGGCAAGCCTCTGTCTCTTTGCGATGTTGGCTGGGCTCACTCCTGTGTCTGGGATCCCTTTCTCTGCTCCTGGCGTCTCTGCCCCAGGTGTGTCTCCACGGTGTCTCCATAGTGGCTCTGTTCCACTTAGAGAACAGCCGGTGCTACTGGGCTTGTTGGGGTCTGTGCTCAGAGTGTGACCTCCACCACGTTCTGCTTCACACACCCTGGTTTGCAGGTCAGGGGGAAGTAGACCCCACTGCTGAGGGTGTGGACAAAGGGAGGCCTCACTCATCAGGGACCATTTCTAACAGCCTCCCACAGGGACACCACAGGGACATAGGCTCTGTCTGCTTCTAGTTCTCTGCCACCCTGAGCACAAAATAAGGACCTTCATTATGCTTATTGCCTCCTGGTTATGAGATGGCTTCCACTGCTCCAGCCATCACATTACAGGTGGGAAGAACATGCAGGGAGTATTTGGGGGGTCATTTCCTATTGCTGTGCAACAAATTATCACAAACTCAGTGGTTTAAAACAGCTCTGATGGCCACACCCAATGTGGATAGTCTGGAAAAATGAGCCCCGGCTTATTGTCTGGGCTGTGGGACATTGAGGGTGGAGACGATGGGCCTGTGGTCAAGTGGGCGGTGTGGGTCTACTGAGGGGCCTCTGTGTGTCCTGGGACTGCCCCATGCCCACATGAGGTGGCTGCACCCGGAGTCTGGACATGTCCCCTTCAAGGCAGGCAGTACCGGGATCAGTTGTTTATAGTTTTTAGTGTAGAAGACTTGTTGAGTTTTTTGGTAAGTATGTTATTCTTTTTGATGCTTCCTTAAAAGGAATTATTTTTTAAATGTTAGTTTTGGAAGGTTCATCACTAATATACAGAAATAGAATTAATTTTGAATATTGCTGTTGTGTCCTACAACCTGGCTGAGCTGGTTTATTCACCTGTTAATTATCTGTGGATTCTTAAGGATTTTTTTTTTTTTTTTAGATACAAAAAAGTGTCCCCTGTATTGCACAGATAGTTTTACTTCATTATCTGTAGTCTGGGTGTCTCTTATTTTGTTTTTGATTACTGATTTATTCTCTTTACTTGTTGTAGGTCTGTTCAGGTTTTCTATTTCTTCTGGGGTCAGTTTTGGTAGCCTGTGTGTTCCTATGAGTTTGGGCGTTTCATCTAGAATTTGTTGGCATTCACTTGTTGATGGTGTACTCTGACCATGGTTTGTATTTCTGTAAGGTCTGTACTGGTGTCCCCACATTTGTTTCTGTTGTAATAATTTGAGTCCTCTAAATTTCTTAGTCAAAAAGCTAGTGGTTTGTCAATTTTGTTGATCTTTTCAAATGTCCTTCGTTCTTTCTTTTGCCTTTTTATTCTGTTTCATTCATCTCATCTATAGACTATTTCCTTCTTCCAACTTTGGGTTCTTCTTTTTCTAATTTCTTAAGGTGTGAAGTTAGATTGTTGATTTGTGCTCATCTTTTTTGACATAGACCTATAATTTATAACTCTGAATTTTCCTCCGAGTACTTGTTTCACTGCATCTTATTAGTCTTGGTGTGTTGTGGTTTCGTTTCCAACTATCTGAAAATATTTTCTAATTTTCCTTACAATTCTTCAAGAGTGCATTGTTTACTTTTGACAGACTTGTGGATTTTCCAGTTTTCCTTCTATTAGTGATTTCTAGTGTCACTCATTTGTGGTTGGAAAAGATACCCTGTATGATTTCCATCTCTGTACTGAGATTCATTTCCTGGCCGAACCCATGGTCTGTGTCAGAGAACATTCTGTTTGTGTGTCTCTGGTGTGGTAGGTGGAGAGTTCCGTTGAGTCAGCTGGGTCTACCTGGCATACACTGCAGTTTCCTTACTGATCTCCTGTCTGTCTGACTGTCCATTATGGAAAGCAGGGCACTGAACTCTCCAACTACTATTGTACATCTTTTTCTCTCTTTGATCTGTTAGTTTTCACTTCATGCAGTTTGGTCTCTCCTGTGTGTTGTGCAGATCTTCTTGGTGAAATGAATCTTTTATCAATTTGTGATGTCCTTCTGGAAGAGATTATGCTGAGTGAAATAAGTCAAGCAGAGAGAGTCAAGTATCATATGGTTTCACTTATTTGTGGAGCATAACAAAGAACACGGTGGACATGGGGAGATGGAGAGGAGAGGCAGTTGAGGGAAACTGGAAGGGGAGATGAACCATGAGAGACTATGACTCTGAAAAACAACCTGAGGGTTTTGAAGGGGTGGGAGATGGGAGGTTGGGGAACCAGGTGGTGGGTAATAGGGAGGGCACGTACTGCATGGAGCACTGGGTGTGGTGCAAAAACAATGAATACTGTTACGCTGAAAAGAAATTTAACAAAGTGAAAAAAAAAGAAAATGAAAAACAAAAACAAAAACAAATTTGTGATGTCCTTAATCGATGCATTTATCAATCAATAGATAATGTTTCCTATGGTTTTTGCCTTAAAGTCTGTTCTGCCTGACATTAGTATAAACACCCCAGGTGTCTTCTGGTTGCTATTTGTAAGGAGCATCTTTTCAATTGAAGCCTATTTGTGTCTTTGGATCTAAAGTAAGTTTCTTGTAGACAGCACGTATTTTTTTTTAATCTATCTCACCAATCTACTTTTTAATTAGCAAATTGAATCTACTTACAGTTAAAGTAATACTTACAAGGAAGGACTTACTTCTGCTATTTTGGTCTTTGTTTTTTTATATGTTGTATCTTCTTTGTTCCTTATTCTCTCCATTACTTTTTTCTGTTTAATTGATTTTTTTCTGGTGTTTCATGTACTAAGTGTATATATTTACTATAACTTTGTATATATTATATATACATATAACATTGGCTCTATCTATCTATTTACCTATCATCTATCTGGTTTTTTCTTAGTGGATACCCTTAGTGGTTATCACAATTAATATCTTAACTTTGTAATATTGAAGTTTAAAATTATACCATTTTAGTTTAAATAAAAGAGCTGTTCCTTTACAGCTCTGTGTCCCCACACAAAGTGCAGCTTTAGTTGGTATTGTCAAAATTTGTCTTTATACAATAATTTCAGTCCATTAACTTTATGGTTTTGTAATTATTGTTTATGCATTTGAGTTTTAAGATCATATGGGGAAAAAAACCCCAAAGAGTTAAAAACTAAAAAAATGCCACTGGGGCACCTGGGTGGCTCAGTGGGTTAAAGCCTCTGCCTTCAGCTCAGGTCATGATCCCAGGGTCCTGGGATCGAGCCCTGCATCAGGCTCTCTGCTCAGCAGGGAGCCTGCTTCTTCCTCTCTCTCTCTGCCTGCCTCTCTGCCTACTTGTGATCTCTCTCTCTCTGTCAAATAAATAAATAAAATCTTTTTAAAAAAACCTAAAAAAATGCTGCAATACTGGCATTTACATTTACCTGTATAACTACACTTACTGTTGTTCTTTATTTTTTCATATAATTTCAAGTTATTGTCAGTGTTTTTCATCCATGCCTGAAATGCCTATTTAGCATTTCTTGCAGGACAGTTGTAATGGCAACAAAATCATCAGTATTTATTTGAAGGAGAATGTATTAATTTTCCTTCATTCTTAGGGATGCTTTTGCCAGATATAAAGTTCTCAGTTGATAGTTTTTGTTTTGTTTTTGTTTTTCTTTTCCCCTGAGCACTTTAAAACATCACCTACTAACTTCTGGCCCCTATGGTTTCTGAAGGGACATCAGATGTCACTCTTGGTAGGAGCACTCATATGAATATTCTCTTTGCCTCTTTCCCTTTAAGTCTCCCTGTGTGTATGTTGCCCCACAGGGATTTAAGGCTCTGTTCATTTTCTTCATTCTTTTTTCTTTCTGCTCCTCAGACTGAATAATTTCATGAGACATATATTCAAGTTTGCTGAGTTTTTTTTCTTCTGTCTGCTCAAATTAGAAGTTGAACTCCTCTAGTGAATTTTCATTCCAGTTACACTTTTCAAATGTAGAATTTCTATTTAGTCTTAGAAATATATCTTCTTATTGATATTCTCTCTATTTGGTGAGACATTGTTCTCAAACATTTCTTTACTTGATGAGAAATGGTTTCCTTTAATTTTCTGAGCATATTTAAATTAGCTGACCTAAAGACTTCGTTTAGTGAAACAATATCTGGACATTTTCAGGGACAGATTCTGTTGGACAGCTTCCTTTCCTGTAATGGACTATGATTCTTTGCATGTCATATAATTCTTTGTTGATATTAGAATATTAAGTAATATCATGTGGGAACTTAGTTCAAATTTTCCAACCCTCTCCCCACTTTGTAGTTGGTGTGTGTTCAGTGACTTTTCTGAACTACTTCTGTAAGTCTGCATTTTATACTGTGTTGAACCCCTGAAGTCTCTGGTTGGTTAGCTAATGGTTTTGCAGTAGTTTCTTTAGATGCTTGTAACCAGTAAGCCTCCCAGTTCTTGTTGGTACATGCATATACAACTTAGTCAGGCAGTTTACAATCATGTTTCCACGTCCTCAAGTTTAGCCCATAGTGTGAGTGTAGGGCCTCCTCAAATGATTTTTGAGTATACATATATTTGTGGCCCTCTAGATGCCCAGGAATGTGCCAGAGCTTTCCAAAGCCCTCTATAGACATAGACATTCTTGCAGCTTTTCCTTTTAAGCTGATTTGTTAGCCTGGTGTTTACTCAACTGATACCTACCACTTTGGGCAGCCATGATGTTCAGTAATTGCCTGTGATTGTTTTCAACAAATACTGATGGGGAAAAGACTATTTGCATTGAGTGAGCTCCTGTTCAGGCTTGAAGAATAAGGAGGGAGGGAAAGAAGAAAGGAGGGAAGGAAGTCAGTCTTTTTTTTTTTTTTTTTTTGTTCAATTAGCTACCGTATAGTACATTGTTAATTTTTCATGTAGTGTTCAGTGATTCAATAGTTATGTATAACACCCAATGCTCATTACCACACGTACCCTCCTTAATACCCATCACTGGGCTAACCCATCTTCCAACCCCACTCCCTTCCGTAACCCTCAGTTTGTTTTATGGAGTCCATAGACCCCTATGATTCATTTCCTTCTCTAGTTCTTTTCATTCAGGTTTCTCTCCCTTCCTATATGGTCCTCCCTGCTATTCCTTATGTTCCACACATGAGAGAAACCATATGATAATTGACATTCTCTTCTTGACTTATTTCACTCAGCATAATTTCCTACAGTCCCATCCATGTTGATGCAAAACCTGGGTATTCATCCTTTCTGATAGTTGATAATATTCCATTGTATATGTGGTTCATATCTTCTTTATCCACTCATCTGTTGAAGGGCATCTTGACTCCTTCCACAGTTTGACTGTTGTGGACATTGCTGCTATGAACTTGGGGTGTAGGTGCTCTTTCTTTTCACTACATCTGTATCTTTGTGATAAATACCCAGTAGTGTAATTGCTGGGTCATGGGGTAACTCTATTTTTAGCATCTTGAGGAACCTTCATACTGTTTTCCAGAGTGGCTGTACCAGCTTGCATTCCCACCAACAATGGGAAACCATTCCCCTACTTCACATCCTCACCAACATTTGTTGTTTTCTTTTTTAAAGATTTTATTTATTTATTTGACAGATAGAGATCACAAGTAGGCAGAGAGGCAGGCGGGGGGCGGGGGGAAGCAGGCTCCCCACCAAGCAGAGAGCCCAACACAGGGCTCGATCCCAGGACCCTGAGACCATGACCTGAGCCGAAGGCAGAGACCCAACCCACTGGGCCACCCAGGCACCCCTGTTGTTTTCTGACTTGTTAATTTTTGCCGTTTTAACTGGTGTAAGATGGTACCTCATTGTGTGTTTTTTTTAATGTTATGTTAGTCACCATACAGTATATCATTAGTTTTTGATGTAGTGTTCCATGATTCATTGTTTGTGTATAACACCCAGTGTGTTATTCTTTTTACACATTTCTGATTCCGTGGGTTACTGTTTGGTTGAGTATGTTTATATTTATATTCATGAGGAAGTGTGGTTGGTAGTATTCATGTATTTGTGTGGCTTTGTCCTCAGGGTAATGGAAAGAGTTCCCATCTCATCTGTTTTCTATGCGAGATTGTGTAGAATTGATGTGCTTTCTCTTCCTTCTTTAATTTGTTCTCTTAAAGTTATTTCCCTGATTAAACCAGTGAAGTCATCCTGGGCTAAATATTTCTTCCTTTAGAAAGTGTAAATTTTGAAAACATTTTATTTATAGAGGTGAAATTATGCAAGTTACCTATTTTTTCCTTGGGCAAATTTTAGTAGTTTGTAATTTTTGAGGAATTGTTCTATCTCTTCAAATTTGTCTAATTTACGTGCATAGAGTTGTTTGTAGTGTTCCTTTATTATACTTTTAATGTCAGCAGGGTCTCTGGTGATGTTCCTTTCCATTCCTGATATTGTTAGCTTAGATTTTCTCTCTTTTTTCTTTATTAGTCTTACTAGAGATTTATCAATTTTATTGATCTTTTCAAAGAACCATATATAGTTTTCATTGATTTTCTCTATTTTTTCAATTTAATTGATTTCTGTTCTTTATTAATTTTCCTTCTGCTTGCTCTGGGGTTTATTTTGCTCCTAATTTCTTAAGGTGAAAAAAAAAAAGGATTACTGATTGAAAGTTTTTCTTTTCTTTTTGTCCTCCAATGCTGCCAATTTATTCATTTTAAAATTTTTATTTTATTTTATTTTCTAAAAAGTTTTTCTTTTCTAATATAAATATTTAGTAGTGTAAATTCCACCCTAATTATTGCTTTAACTTTATCCTACAAATTTTGATATGTTTTTATTTTAATTGTTGTTCAGTTTAAAATATTTACTGACTTCCCTTGAGACTTCTTTGATTTCTGTAGTTTTCAGAAGTGTGCTGTTTAATTTCCAAGTATTCTCTTTTTTTTTTTTTTTTTTTACTCTTATGTCTCTGTTACTGACTTCTAGTCTACTTCCATTCTGGTCAGAGAACATACTTTGTATTACTTCAATTTAAAAATTTTTTTAGAAATTTCTTTTCTTAACTTCAGTATGGTCTGTAGTTGCCATTACAACGTGGTAAATGTTCCATGTATACTTGAAGGGAAGGTATGTTCTGCTGTTGTTGGGAGGAACACGTTGCAAATGCCAGTTAGGTCGTGCTGGTTAGTGGGTTGGTTCTTCTATACCTCTGGTGATCTTCTGTTTTCTAGTTCTGCCAGTTGTCGTGTGAAGAATGAAGTCTTTAGCTATAAATATGGACTTTCCGTTTTTACTTACAGTTCTGTCAGCTTTTGCTTTGCATATTATGACTCTGTTGTTAAGGGCTTACTCATTTGGGATTATTACATGTTCTTTATAAATTAACTCATTTGTCTTTATAATATTTCTGGTAATTTTCTTGTCTCAAAGATTTACTTTATTTTAATATAATAATATTAATGTAATTTTAATAAAATATTAATATAAATATTCCAGCTTTGTTTTGATTAGTGTTTGCGTTACATGTATTTTTTATTCCTTTGTTTTTACTTACACATATTTGAAGTGAGTTTCTTATAGATAATGCAAAGTTGAGTAATTTTTTAAAATCAACTTTTTTAAAAAGTTGAAATTTTTAAAAATTTCAATGAGAATTTTTAAAAAGATTTTTAAAAATCTCGGTCTTAGAATCAGTGTGTTTATGCTATTTTCATTTAATGCAATAATTGGTACATTTGGATTTAGGTTTATTATTTTATTATTTCCACTTTTTTCTCATTTTTGGTTCTCCTTTTTCATCTTTGCTGCCTTTTTTGGGTTACTTAGAAAGTTTTTGGTACTCCATTTTAATTTATCCATTGTGGTTCTGTGTCTACTTTTGTGTGCCCACCGTAGGGATTGTGTTAAACATACTCAACGCTCACCACTTAGAATCATTATTTTACTACTTCAGTTGGGATGTAGAACTTTTATCAATATATAGGTCCTTTTACCCTCCCACGATTATGCCATTATGTTATTAGTTGTTTTATGTATTGTGTCTAGCATTGACAGCCTCATCAAACAACGCAATAATTCTTGCTTTCAATTGCCAAATATAGTCCGAAGAATTGTGCAGGAGAATAATCCATTTTATTTACCCAACATATTAGTCAGCTCAGGCTGCCATAACAACAGAAATTTATTTTCTCACAGTGCTGGAGGCTAGAAGCCCAAGATCAAGGTACCAGCTTGGGCATGTGCTGGTGAGACCTTCCTGTCTGGCTTGCAGATGGCTGTATCCTCACACATCATTTCCTCTGTGGGCCTGTAGAGATCAAGAGAATTCTCTGGTGTCTCTCTCTTATAAATTCCTATTGGATTAGGGTCCTGCCCTTAGGACCTCTTTTAACCATAATTAAGTCCCTAAATGCTCTATATCCAAAACTGGGGGTTAGGACTTCAACACACAGATCATGGGAGGGGGGGTTGGGCAGACAATTCATTGTCCATAAGATCCAAACGTCTACCATTTATGTTGGCCTTCCTTCATTCCTGATGCTCTGAATCTTCCTTAAATGTCATTTCCCCTAGAAATTCTTGTGGAGCAGATCTGCTGGCAGTGAACTTTCCTAGCTTCCCTTCATGCAGAAGGTCTTTATTTCATATTCATTTCTGAAGGATAATTTTGCTGTATACAGAATTCTGGACCAATGATTCTTTCTTTTGACGAATTTTCAATTTGAAAAATCACAGTAATTCAAATTGTCCCCCCACAAGTCATGTGTTTGTATTCTTTGACTGTTTTCAAGAGTGTTTGTTGTTTAATTTTCAATGGCTCTGAAATAGTGTGTCTGGTCGTGGATTTCTTTGTGTCCAAGATTTGCTGGGCTCTTATAATTTGGTTGATGTCTTTCACCAAATTTGAAAAAGTTTCAACCATCCTTTCTTTTTTTTTTTGTAGAAACTTTAATTTAATTTTTATTTTATTTATTTATTTGTCAGATAGAGAGAGAACAAGCAGGGGGAGGGGCAGACAGAGGGAGAAGCAGGCTTCCTGCTGAGCCAGGAGCCCAATGCAGGACTTGATTTCAGGACCCTGAGATCATGACCTGAGCAGAAGGCAGACACTTAACCAGCTGAGCCACCCAGGCGTCCCTCAAGCATCATTTTTTTAAAAATTTCTTTTCAGGGGCGCCTGGGTGGCTCAGTGGGTTGAGCCGCTGCCTTCGGCTCGGGTCATGATCTCAGGGTCCTGGGATCGAGTCCCGCATCGGGCTCTCTGCTCAGCGGGGGGCCTGCTTCCCTCTCTCTCTCTCTCTGCCTGCCTCTCTGCCTTGTTGTGATTTCTCTCTGTCAAAAAAAAAAAAAATAAAATAAAATAAAATAAAAAAAATTTCTTTTCAGCGTAACAGTGTTCATTGTTTTGGCATCACACCCAGTGCTCCATGCAGTATGTGCCCTCCCTATTACCCACCACCTGGTTCCTCAACCTCCCACCCCCCCGCCCCTTCAAAACCCTCAGGTTGTTTTTCAGAGTCCATAGTCTCTCATGGTTCATCTCCCCTTCCAGTTTCCCTCAACTCCCTCTCCTCTCCATCTCCCCATGTCCTCCATGTTATTTGTTATGCTCCACAGATAAGTGACTCTCTCTTCAAGCATCATTTCTTGAAAATATTTTTTAACTACACTCCTCTGTCTTTCTAGGACTAGTAACATGAATTTTAGTCCTTGTAGTTTAATCGCATAGGTTCTTGAGTCTCGATCTAGCAGGTCCCTTTCTTGCTCTTGCTTAGATTGGTTCATTTCTATTGATTTATCTTCAAGTCCAGTCACTCTTCTCTTGTCTGGATTTTGCCACGAGCTAGTGAGTGAATTATTCCAGTTATTATATTTTTCTGTTTATAAAAGGTATATCGGTTCTTTATATCCTTTCTTTCTTTGTTGAGAGTTTCTGTCTTCCCATCCCTTTCAAGAATATCAGCTTCCCCCTTTTGGATCATTTTTATAATAGCTGCTTGAAACTCTTTGTCAGATATTTCCAGCTGCTGTGTCATTTTGACATTGGTGTCTGTGAATATTCTTCTCTCAGGCATGTGAACTGAGAGTTTCCTCAGAGTCTCAGGGGACTGTTTTGGATAGCATCCTGGATGTAATGAATACTATGTTTTGAAACTGTGGGTCTCCCTTATATTTAATGAGGAATTTAATGAGGAATTTGATTTTTTTTAAAGCTGGAAATAAACTTTGCTGAGTTCCAGTTGATGGGTTCCTGCCAGCCTTCCAGGTTGTTTTGTTTCCAGAGTCTTTGCAGTGCCATTTCGATCTGTCCTGAATGTGCCCACCTAGTACTTATTGTGGCTTTGCCCAGTGGCCTGTGCCCCAGTTCAGAGCTTGAGGTTTTTGGCCTGGTGATTGGGGTCAGATCCACTCACAAGTGGCTCAGGGGTGAGCCCTGGTGTTCCTTGACAACCTCATGTTCTGTGTTTTCTGTCCTCCTCTTTAGCTCTTTGGTTGGAAAGGCAGGAATGTTGCTTTGGTACCTGCTTACCATGGTCCCCCCTGCACCAGCAGGAGGATAGAAAAAGAAAGATCAGTGGGTCCTCCTTCAGTTGAAGATCAATGTTCTCTATCCTCAGTGCTTTGAAGGTTTCTGATCTTGATGGGCGAGGATGTAAGAGCATGGAGAAAACATGGGGTGTCTTCAGTTACCCCTGAGCATTTGGGGTTCTCTTCCCTATGCTCTAGGGGAGGGGGAGAGACCTACTTCTGGATGTTGGGCTGCCCTGTGTGCAGGCAAGTGGGATAAGATGGACTCACTTCTGGTTTGGTGGACTTTGAATTCTGGTTTTTGTCCTCCCCAGTCCGCCTGCTGCTGCTTACTTTGAGAACCTTCAGACCCTGTGGCTGCATTTGGTGACTAAAACAGGGTGGACCAACCACAGGTGTTTTTGTAAAAATATGGGTTTTAATTTTTTGTCATTATGTAGATGGACCCAAAGATTGGTGTTTCTAGTGTGGGACAAATCCTAAACATCCTTGTGGTGATATTTGTAACTCACTCAGGTCAATTTTGAAGGCAAACCACTGTGTAGCTGGGGTCTTCACGGTGTTGGCCCAGTTGTGGGGTCAGAGTGACCATGGAGGGCTCCACAGGCTTCTTCCTGGCTCAACCGGTGGCAGATCATCTCAAACACACACAGACAGGTGTGCATGCATGCACACACTCTTTTACATGGATGCACATTTAAACATATGCTCACACCCAGACCTATACAGATGCATAGACATATATATACCCTTGCACACATTTCAAGCACACATACACACTCACAGACACACATCCACACAAGCATATGTGCATGCACACTTAAACACATACACTCTCAGCAACACATGCATACACACATGCACACACAACCATACATAATAATCCCCGCATATATACACATAGACATACACACGTAGATGCACACACACAAAGTGTGATCAGGAATGATTTTGTCACATGCTTATCAAAGACACAATTTCCTTCATGGTTAGTCTGGGAGGATTCCTATGGAGTGAGCCTCAGAAATAACAGAGACCTGGTGTGACCCTAACTTGAGGGTGCAGCTGAGTCTGGGGCCACAAAATGAGTGGCAGGTGCCTCACTGTACAGTCTGAAAGGTGTGTCCATGGTTGAGAGTGATGGTCAGCTGTGTGGTTAGGTGCTCTCTGCCTTCACATGGTAGCATTTGTGAGGACTCATCCATTCTCAGAATTCTGGTAATAGCCTCAGTGGGTGTAAAAATGATTCCAGAAATAAGGCTGTTGTTGGCTGGGAGGGCAGATGTGGCATGAGTTCAGATGGGCATCACATCCACAGGAAGCATGTGGATTCCACTGAACCTCTCTGGCCCCCGGAGACATTTTCCTGCAGAGATTTTGCTTCTGGAGTTGTCTGGGTCAAATAGAGGTGGTGGCTGAAGGTTTAGAGAGGGTGTATGAGTGTATGAAGTGGTACTTATGTGGGTGTGGGCTGAGAAACAGTGATATTGATGAGTCTTACAAGCTTGGGTGAACACATATACTGAGGGGCCACCATCTGAGACATGGCAGGTGGACAGGAGCAGATTTTATGGGAGGAGTAGGTGATGAGCTAGCCTGGGATGTCCAGGGGGTGGTTGGCTGTCTGGGTTGATTAAACGTTGATGCTGGTCTGGGAAGGGAGACTCAGGGTTTGTTGGCATGTTGGTGGTGGGAGGGACTGGGGAAAGAAGTACCATGGAAGGAGTGGATGATAATGGGACCTACCCCTGGGATCCTGGGAGAGCTGGGACCATATAAGAAGAGGCCCAGAGGGGTGGGGGGAGAACCAGTGACATGGAGGCAGACTGCAGCCCTGGCCAGCCACTGTACCGATTGTTAAAGTCCACTGTCTTCCATCCAGCCACCTGCTCCAGGGGAAAGTCAGCCAGCTGGATTTTTATCTTTTATCTCCATGAAAAATATATTTAAGGCATAAAAATAGAACCATCTATACTTTGGGTTTGTGCCTTTTAAAAATATTAAAAATCCAGTTAACAGTCTTGTAACTCAAGGATATTGCCCATTCTTGGTGATATCTCATAAAGAATTATCTCTGAAATGCAAGCTGGTGCAGCCACTCTGGAAAACAGCATGGAGGTTCCACAGAAAGTTGGAAATAGAGCTACCCTACAACCCAGCAATTGCACTACTGTGTATTTACCCCAAAAATACAAATGTAGTGATACGAAGGGGCACGTGCACCTGAATGTTTATAGCAGCAATGTTCACACTAGCCAAACTATGGAAAGAGCCTAGATGTCCATCAACAGATGAATGGATAGAGAGAATGTGGTATATATAGAATATTATGCAGGCATCAGAAAATGAAATCTTGCCATTTTCAATGACGTGGATGGAACTAGAGGTATTATGCTAAGCAAAATAAGTCAAGCAGGGAAAGACAGCTATCATATGATCTCACTTATATGAGGAATTTAAGGAATAAAACAGAGGATCATAGGGGAATAGAGGAAAATTTAGTATATGTGCTGCCAAAAAGAAGATGAAATCAGAAAGGGAGACAAACCATAAGAGGGAAACTTAATCACAGGAAGCACACTGAGGGTTGCTGAAGGGGAGGTGGGTGGGAAAGTAGGGTAACTAGATGATGGACATTAAGCAGGGCACATGACATAATGAACACTGGGTGTTATATAAGACTGATGAATCACTGACCTCTACCTCAGAAATTAATAATACATTATATGTTAGTTAAATTTAAATTTAAAAAATGAAGGTAAAAAATAAAATCTAAGCCATACACACACACACACACACACACACATACACACACTATATATGAATTTTCCCTGAAAATACCTATGCTCTGATGGCCAAAAGCCAAGATTTTCATTGACTATTGGAAGATTAGAGAGGAGTTCCTGAATCAAAAAGTCCCTAGTAGATGAGATTGGAAAGTTAGAGTTAAAAGCACCCCATCTGGATTTGGGTTTCCAACAGTACTGTGGACTTCTCTAGTGTGAAAACTCTCCTACTGTGGACATCTAAAACTGTGGGGCTGAATGTAACAAAGTTAGGTTAAGTTAATATTTGGACTGGCAAGGAGAAAGAGGGACATTTCCAGGTGCTAGCAAAGAGGAGGCACTGAGAAATGAAAGCAGTGGATGATGACTTGGTGCACTGTTGCTACTGTGGGGGGCTTTGGGTCCCAGGGACCTGGGTCTGACTTACACCACAGCTTGCCAATAGGCATGAGAACAAATAGGAAGTGAGACGGAGATCAGCATACAGTGATGGAAATCTTCTAGAACCACGTCATTAAAGAAAAGATGGACCAGAAAAGCAATCTCCTGCAGCCCAGGGAGGTCACAGGTCACTTGTATTTTTGCCTCAGCTTAGATGGGAAAAGCTCCCCTAAGAAATGGAAACCCATTTTTAAAAATTTTTTTCAGCATAAAAGTATTCATTGGGAAACCCATTTTTCACTTGGGAATGAGATTTCAACTTATAATGCTAAGAACCCCAGACTGAGAAATTAACCTACCAGTGGGGCTCCAGGCCAGTGGCACTCCTGGAGTGCCTGGTGACAGTGAACATCAGGAGGGTTACTCCACCGCCAAAGCCATACTTAATAATACCACTGGCTGAGGAAACCGTGCCAGATTCACAGTAAAAGACATATAAACACTGGAGGAATAATCCTATATAGAAGGGAGTTGGAAGTCACAGAAAAGATGAGGGCTAGACCACCCAGGGACCTCAGATGATGTAACAGCATACTTTTTTTTTTTTAAATATTTTATTTATTTGACAGAGAGAAATCACAAGTAGGCAGAGAGGCAGGCAGAGAGAGAGGAGGAAGCAGGCTCCCCACGGAGCAGAGAGCCCAATGTGGGGCTCGATCCCAGGACCCTGGGATCATGACCTGAGCCGAAGGCAGAGGCTTTAACCCACTGAGCCACCCAGGTGCCCCTGTAACAGCATACTTAAAATGAGTAATATGAGAGATTTGATAAAGTAAGAAAAAAGTTAAGCAGGAAGCAGAAGAACTGCTGCTTTCAAAGAAGAAGCAAATGAAGCTTCATGAATGGGAAACACATTTATAATGAACAATTTAGTGGAGTGATAAATAGCAAATTAGACATAGCTGAAGACAAAATCACTGAACTGAAAAATAGATTTGAGGAAGTTATTCAGAGGGAAACACAGAGATTAAAATAAATAAGAGAGAAAGGCAGAGGTAGAGAAGAGAAGCTGTAGGCTACAGGTGTGTCTAAAGGATTTCTGGGAGAGGCTGGAGAGAATGAGAAGAAAAAATTATGACGGAAATCACATGGAGAAATTTTAGCAGGGGTTGAAGATGTGAAGCCTAAGCTTCAGGACTCCCAAGTGATCATGGGAAATGTAGGAAAAATAAATCCACAGCTAGACATTCACAGTGAACACAGAAGAGTAAAGATGAATGGGAAGACAGTAATCCTTCCACAGATTTGTCCACAGCAATGAAGAATGCAAAGAAGGCATCATCTCCAATGTACTGGGGGAATATGACTGTCAACCAGAATTCTGTATCCAGCTAAACTATCATTCAAAAGTTTGAGTGAAATAAAGATGTTTTCAGGAGGTAAATGGAGAGAACTTACCATTCACAAAACCCTGCTGGAAAAAAATTGTTGATGGATATATGTCAAAAGGAAGAATGTAATACGATCCACAAAGTAAGCTAATAAAAACCATGCCCAGTCCCCAAGCCAGGGGTTTCATTACACGAATGGTGGTTGGATTACTAGAAGTGACAGACTGCATTAGGAATCATTGTGTCTGTGTTCTTGTGACATCGACATCACCCATTGTTGGTGACAGTGCACAAGAAATTCTCCCTGAAAATACCTGTGGTTTGATGTGCAGGTATGCCTCCATTTGTGAGGATAATTATGGGATCACAGAAGTTAAATACCAAATCCTGAATCATAACACATACCTACCTGGGAATTATTTAACCTGGAGTCTTCAGATCATGAAAACTAACCTGTTCTTGCTTTATGTGTTTTCTGAATGTGGGGTTTCTGTGTAGAGGAACCAGAAACAGGGCAGGCTTGTGGCCAAGCCATCCTGGTTTTGAGATCCAGAGGGTGGGCTTTCATTCAGATCTAGGTATTTGATTGACCCTCTTTGTCTCCAGAACCTGCATTAGTGTTTGCCAAGGAGCAGTCAGCCCACAGTGAGGTGCAGACCAAGGCGGGGGCCAGTGCCACCCTGAGCTGTGAGGTGGCTCAGGCCCAGACAGAGGTGACGTGGTACAAGGACGGGAAGAAGCTGAGTGCGAGCTCCAACGTGCACGTGGAGGCCAAGGGCCGCAGCAGGCGGCTGGTGGTGCAGCAGGCGGGGAAGGCAGACGCCGGGGAGTACAGCTGCGAGGCCGGGGGCCAGAAGGTGTCCTTCCGCCTGGATGTCACAGGTGGGTTCCTTGAGGTGTTTTTTATGCTCCTTAGAGCATGTAGTTATCCAGAGTGAGGGTGCATGCATGCAGGTGACGTCTCATGTCCTGTTTGGTCACAATGTTTCCCAAGCAGCAGCCAGCAGGTATGAATTACATGACCGTGATTGTATTTTGTGAGCGCTTCTTGTCTTTTCACTTGGGAAAACATTGCCACAACCTCAGAAGAGGAGTTCTGATTATTCGCATTTTATTTTATTTTGTTTTTTTTTTTTTTTTTAAGATTTTAGTTATTTATAACAGAGAGAGATCACAAGTAGGCAGAGAGGCGGGCAGAGAGGGAGAGGGGGAAGCCATCTCCCTGCTGAGCAGAGATCCTGATGCAGGGCTCGATCATAAGACTCCAGGTTCAAGACTTGAGCCGAAGGCAGATACTTAACCCCCTGAACCACCCAGGCACCCCAATTATTTGATTTTAATATGAGGCTAAGAAAATTCTATAAGTTGCCAAAATTCACACGGCCAGAAAACCACAGAGCCGGGGTTTGGACCGCATATTCTGAGTTATTTGTTTACCTTTTCTGCCTGAAGAACTCTGTCATCAGTATTTATTTTAGCTGGTCTTCTCAGGCTCTATTTTTTTTTTTCTTATATGAAAACGTATTTATTTTACCTTTAATTCTGAGGGTATTTTCTCTGGGAATCACATTACATTTTAAGAGCTCTTCATTTGTAAATCCAATTGACTCTTGAACAATGTAGGTTTGAACTCCATAGGTTCACTTGTGTGTGGATTTTTTAAATAAATACAGTACAGTTTGGTCAGTGTGCTTTCTCTTTCTTACAATTTTCTTAGTAACATTCTCTTGCCTGTAACCTACGTCACTGAGGAGTTCTGTCTGTAATACATAATACGTATAGCAAATTGTGTGTTGGTCAAGTTTGTATCATCAGCAAGGCTTCTAGTCAACAGTCAGCTCTCAGTAATTACATTTTGGGGAGTTGAATTATACACAGATTTTTGACTGCACGAGGCTTCATCACCCCAACCCCTATGTTGTTAAGAGTCAGTGGCATGTATTTTTAACATTTTGAAGATATCATTCCATTGTCTTCTGAGTCTCATATTTTCTTCTAAAACATCAACCGTCAGTTCTGATATGTTGTTGCAAGGATTTTTTTTTTTCTTTTCCTTTCCATTTTCTTTTCTGCTTCCTTCCTTCTTCTTTCCTTCCTTCCTTCCTTCTTTCCTCCTGCTGCTTTCAGGATACTCCATTTGGTTTTAGTTTTCAGTGGTTTTACTTTGATGAAGCTAGGTGTGGTTTCTGTTTTATGCGTCCTGTTTGTGGCCGCAGGTCATCTTGGGTGTGTGGGTTTATGTTCTCCTCAACCACAGGCTATCCTTGGCCTGTCTGTGTTCTGTCCCATCTCTCTCCTCTGTCCCAAGTTTTGTTCCATTCTATTCAACCATTTTGTGTTTCCCCACGTGTCTCATATGCATCTTTCTCTCTGCCTCTTAATTATATTTCTCTCTCGCCTTTATTCTGCATGTTTTATTGACCTGCCTTACAATTCCCTAATATTCTGTTCTGCTTAGAGTATGTCTGACTCACTTACTTCTGTACTGTTTTGACTATTTTCAAGGGATATAATTTCCATCTGATTGATTTCTTATAGGTTCCAGACTCTGTAGTAAATGTCTTATGTTTGATCTATTTTAAAAATTTCATTTTAAAACCGTATGAATCATGGGTATATCCCAGTCTGAAAAAGCGTAATAACCCATCATCTGATATTGCCTTTTTTTTTTTTTTTTGGTTTTCTATTTACTGCTTTCCTTGACACACAAGCAACAGTTCCACTGACCGTCAGACATTGCTTGAGAAAACTTGTTGGGTATAGATCATTGCTTGTGAAAAGTTATTCCAGAAAGAGGGTTGTTCCTTCCTATGCCAGGTGGGGAGAAGGCAGCCATACTTCAGCTCATTCCAGGACCATGCTGGCTCTGGGCCCCTTGCAGTTTTGATCAGGGCCTTCCGTCTCTGGTGGGCCCCAATTCTGGGCATGGTCCTCCCCAAATTCCTGCAGATGCTTAGGTGTGGGTGAGGCCCCTTTCCCAGCTGATGCTCAGGGCTGATCTTCCCTGGAATGCAAGGTGCCAGAGTGTGCTGTCTTCTCTGGAGCTCAGAGGTTTTCTGCGGAGCTTCATAGTCTCCTGTGTCCAGCAGCTTCAGAACTCATCAGACCCTTGAGGGGAACATGGCTGAGTGGCAGCTGAATTCTACATGGGCCCTCTTCCCGGGAGACCTGGCTCCTCCTCTAACTGCACCCCTCTGTGCCCACAAGTGTGCACATACTGGTGGTCTCCCTGTTTTTTTGGGAGCCGTGCTGTGCCTGGATTGTCCTTATCATGTCCTACCCAGACACAGCAGTGTCTCTAGCGGACAAACAGGGGCCAGTGGGACGTCACATCCCTGAGCGGCTCCCTTAGACCATCCTCAATGACTCCATCGCATCCCTACAGAAGAGCCTGGCCCTGGGATCCCCTCTATTGGAATGCCTGCCCTGTGCTTGAATCAAAGCCATCTGTCTTGTGTCATTCATCCCTCCTCGGAGAGGTCAGCCCTGGCCCCAGAGCCTAAGGGACGCGTCCATCCCTTCTGTCACATGTGTGGCCTTGTTTAACTACACCCAAGCACGGCATCACTGCCGTCCTGACTGATGTGCTTGTCTGTCTCCCTCCGTAGACTGGGTGCAGACTCTCATGTTCCTAGCCACTACCATGGTGCCTGCTGCCTGCATGCTGTGGGCCAGCATTCACATGGGGTGTGCCTGTGATTGTGTGCATGCCTGGCTGCTTTCACAGCACAGACTCTCTGAGATTCTGTGTGTACACACTTGAGTTTACTGGGCCTCGTGCAGTTTTAGAAAAGAGGCAATCTCAGGTGTTGGCAAGGATGTGAGGAATTGGAACTCTCGCACACTGCTGGTGGAAGTGTCAGTTGGCACAACCATTTCTGAAACTACTTTGGAAATATCTGTTAAAGCCCGTGTACCTTACACCCTAAGTTACACCGACAGGATATAGTGTGTGGTGGGCATAACCGTGTGCTGGGGGTACAGGAGTGAATGGGCCCACCTCCCCACAAGGGCTGGCTGTCACCTGGGACGGATACATCCAAATGTATACTCGGGCCCCAGGTCAGGAGGCATATGTTTGCAGACACTCTCCAACACCCTGCTGGACACATGATGGCATTTGCTCCCAGTAGCCAATTGACTGAACTCTGAAGCTTTCCTCCCTGTGACCCGAGCGGTACCAGCTCTGTGTCTCTTAACATAGATATCTGTCTCTGTCCCCAGAGCCCTCCGTGGTGTTTGCCAAGGAGCAGCCAGCCCGCAGTGAGGTGCAGACCAAGGCGGGGGCCAGTGCCACCCTGAGCTGTGAGGTGGCTCAGGCCCAGACAGAGGTGACGTGGTACAAGGACGGGAAGAAGCTGAGTGCGAGCTCCAACGTGCACGTGGAGGCCAAGGGCCGCAGCAGGCGGCTGGTGGTGCAGCAGGCGGGGAAGGCAGACGCCGGGGAGTACAGCTGCGAGGCCGGGGGCCAGAAGGTGTCCTTCCGCCTGGATGTCACAGGTGGGTTCCTTGAGGTGTTTTTTATGCTCCTTAGAGCATGTAGTTATCCAGAGTGAGGGTGCATGCATGCAGGTGACGTCTCATGTCCTGTTTGGTCACAATGTTTCCCAAGCAGCAGCCAGCAGGTATGAATTACATGACCGTGATTGTATTTTGTGAGCGCTTCTTGTCTTTTCACTTGGGAAAACATTGCCACAACCTCAGAAGAGGAGTTCTGATTATTCGCATTTTATTTTATTTTGTTTTTTTTTTTTTTTTTTAAGATTTTAGTTATTTATAACAGAGAGAGATCACAAGTAGGCAGAGAGGCGGGCAGAGAGGGAGAGGGGGAAGCCATCTCCCTGCTGAGCAGAGATCCTGATGCAGGGCTCGATCATAAGACTCCAGGTTCAAGACTTGAGCCGAAGGCAGATTCTTAACCCCCTGAACCACCCAGGCACCCCAATTATTTGATTTTAATATGAGGCTAAGAAAATTCTATAAGTTGCCAAAATTCACACGGCCAGAAAACCACAGAGCCGGGGTTTGGACCGCATATTCTGAGTTATTTGTTTACCTTTTCTGCCTGAAGAACTCTGTCATCAGTATTTATTTTAGCTGGTCTTCTCAGGCTCTATTTTTTTTTTTTCTTATATGAAAACGTATTTATTTTACCTTTAATTCTGAGGGTATTTTCTCTGGGAATCACATTACATTTTAAGAGCTCTTCATTTGTAAATCCAATTGACTCTTGAACAATGTAGGTTTGAACTCCATAGGTTCACTTGTGTGTGGATTTTTTAAATAAATACAGTACAGTTTGGTCAGTGTGCTTTCTCTTTCTTACAATTTTCTTAGTAACATTCTCTTGCCTGTAACCTACGTCACTGAGGAGTTCTGTCTGTAATACATAATACGTATAGCAAATTGTGTGTTGGTCAAGTTTGTATCATCAGCAAGGCTTCTAGTCAACAGTCAGCTCTCAGTAATTACATTTTGGGGAGTTGAATTATACACAGATTTTTGACTGCACGAGGCTTCATCACCCCAACCCCTATGTTGTTAAGAGTCAGTGGCATGGATTTTTAACATTTTGAAGATATCATTCCATTGTCTTCTGAGTCTCATATTTTCTTCTAAAACATCAACCGTCAGTTCTGATATGTTGTTGCAAGGATTTTTTTTTTTTTCTTTTCCTTTCCATTTTCTTTTCTGCTTCCTTCCTTCTTCTTTCCTTCCTTCCTTCCTTCTTTCCTCCTGCTGCTTTCAGGATACTCCATTTGGTTTTAGTTTTCAGTGGTTTTACTTTGATGAAGCTAGGTGTGGTTTCTGTTTTATGCGTCCTGTTTGTGGCCGCAGGTCATCTTGGGTGTGTGGGTTTATGTTCTCCTCAACCACAGGCTATCCTTGGCCTGTCTGTGTTCTGTCCCATCTCTCTCCTCTGTCCCAAGTTTTGTTCCATTCTATTCAACCATTTTGTGTTTCCCCACGTGTCTCATATGCATCTTTCTCTCTGCCTCTTAATTATATTTCTCTCTCGCCTTTATTCTGCATGTTTTATTGACCTGCCTTACAATTCCCTAATATTCTGTTCTGCTTAGAGTATGTCTGACTCACTTACTTCTGTACTGTTTTGACTATTTTCAAGGGATATAATTTCCATCTGATTGATTTCTTATAGGTTCCAGACTCTGTAGTAAATGTCTTATGTTTGATCTATTTTAAAAATTTCATTTTAAAACCGTATGAATCATGGGTATATCCCAGTCTGAAAAAGCGTAATAACCCATCATCTGATATTGCCTTTTTTTTTTTTTTTTGGTTTTCTATTTACTGCTTTCCTTGACACACAAGCAACAGTTCCACTGACCGTCAGACATTGCTTGAGAAAACTTGTTGGGTATAGATCATTGCTTGTGAAAAGTTATTCCAGAAAGAGGGTTGTTCCTTCCTATGCCAGGTGGGGAGAAGGCAGCCATACTTCAGCTCATTCCAGGACCATGCTGGCTCTGGGCCCCTTGCAGTTTTGATCAGGGCCTTCCGTCTCTGGTGGGCCCCAATTCTGGGCATGGTCCTCCCCAAATTCCTGCAGATGCTTAGGTGTGGGTGAGGCCCCTTTCCCAGCTGATGCTCAGGGCTGATCTTCCCTGGAATGCAAGGTGCCAGAGTGTGCTGTCTTCTCTGGAGCTCAGAGGTTTTCTGCGGAGCTTCATAGTCTCCTGTGTCCAGCAGCTTCAGAACTCATCAGACCCTTGAGGGGAACATGGCTGAGTGGCAGCTGAATTCTACATGGGCCCTCTTCCCGGGAGACCTGGCTCCTCCTCTAACTGCACCCCTCTGTGCCCACAAGTGTGCACATACTGGTGGTCTCCCTGTTTTTTTGGGAGCCGTGCTGTGCCTGGATTGTCCTTATCATGTCCTACCCAGACACAGCAGTGTCTCTAGCGGACAAACAGGGGCCAGTGGGACGTCACATCCCTGAGCGGCTCCCTTAGACCATCCTCAATGACTCCATCGCATCCCTACAGAAGAGCCTGGCCCTGGGATCCCCTCTATTGGAATGCCTGCCCTGTGCTTGAATCAAAGCCATCTGTCTTGTGTCATTCATCCCTCCTCGGAGAGGTCAGCCCTGGCCCCAGAGCCTAAGGGACGCGTCCATCCCTTCTGTCACATGTGTGGCCTTGTTTAACTACACCCAAGCACGGCATCACTGCCGTCCTGACTGATGTGCTTGTCTGTCTCCCTCCGTAGACTGGGTGCAGACTCTCATGTTCCTAGCCACTACCATGGTGCCTGCTGCCTGCATGCTGTGGGCCAGCATTCACATGGGGTGTGCCTGTGATTGTGTGCATGCCTGGCTGCTTTCACAGCACAGACTCTCTGAGATTCTGTGTGTACACACTTGAGTTTACTGGGCCTCGTGCAGTTTTAGAAAAGAGGCAATCTCAGGTGTTGGCAAGGATGTGAGGAATTGGAACTCTCGCACACGGCTGGTGGAAGTGTCAGTTGGCACAACCATTTCTGAAACTACTTTGGAAATATCTGTTAAAGCCCGTGTACCTTACACCCTAAGTTACACCGACAGGATATAGTGTGTGGTGGGCATAACCGTGTGCTGGGGGTACAGGAGTGAATGGGCCCACCTCCCCACAAGGGCTGGCTGTCACCTGGGACGGATACATCCAAATGTATACTCGGGCCCCAGGTCAGGAGGCATATGTTTGCAGACACTCTCCAACACCCTGCTGGACACATGATGGCATTTGCTCCCAGTAGCCAATTGACTGAACTCTGAAGCTTTCCTCCCTGTGACCCGAGCGGTACCAGCTCTGTGTCTCTTAACATAGATATCTGTCTCTGTCCCCAGAGCCCTCCGTGGTGTTTGCCAAGGAGCAGCCAGCCCGCAGTGAGGTGCAGACCAAGGCGGGGGCCAGTGCCACCCTGAGCTGTGAGGTGGCTCAGGCCCAGACAGAGGTGACGTGGTACAGGGACGGGAAGAAGCTGAGTGCGAGCTCCAACGTGCACGTGGAGGCCAAGGGCCGCAGCAGGCGGCTGGTGGTGCAGCAGGCGGGGAAGGCAGACGCCGGGGAGTACAGCTGCGAGGCCGGGGGCCAGAAGGTGTCCTTCCGCCTGGATGTCACAGGTGGGTTCCTTGAGGTGTTTTTTATGCTCCTTAGAGCATGTAGTTATCCAGAGTGAGGGTGCATGCATGCAGGTGACGTCTCATGTCCTGTTTGGTCACAATGTTTCCCAAGCAGCAGCCAGCAGGTATGAATTACATGACCGTGATTGTATTTTGTGAGCGCTTCTTGTCTTTTCACTTGGGAAAACATTGCCACAACCTCAGAAGAGGAGTTCTGATTATTCGCATTTTATTTTATTTTTTTTTTTTTTTTTTTTTTTTAAGATTTTAGTTATTTATAACAGAGAGAGATCACAAGTAGGCAGAGAGGCGGGCAGAGAGGGAGAGGGGGAAGCCATCTCCCTGCTGAGCAGAGATCCTGATGCAGGGCTCGATCATAAGACTCCAGGTTCAAGACTTGAGCCGAAGGCAGATACTTAACCCCCTGAACCACCCAGGCACCCCAATTATTTGATTTTAATATGAGGCTAAGAAAATTCTATAAGTTGCCAAAATTCACACGGCCAGAAAACCACAGAGCCGGGGTTTGGACCGCATATTCTGAGTTATTTGTTTACCTTTTCTGCCTGAAGAACTCTGTCATCAGTATTTATTTTAGCTGGTCTTCTCAGGCTCTATTTTTTTTTTTTCTTATATGAAAACGTATTTATTTTACCTTTAATTCTGAGGGTATTTTCTCTGGGAATCACATTACATTTTAAGAGCTCTTCATTTGTAAATCCAATTGACTCTTGAACAATGTAGGTTTGAACTCCATAGGTTCACTTGTGTGTGGATTTTTTAAATAAATACAGTACAGTTTGGTCAGTGTGCTTTCTCTTTCTTACAATTTTCTTAGTAACATTCTCTTGCCTGTAACCTACGTCACTGAGGAGTTCTGTCTGTAATACATAATACGTATAGCAAATTGTGTGTTGGTCAAGTTTGTATCATCAGCAAGGCTTCTAGTCAACAGTCAGCTCTCAGTAATTACATTTTGGGGAGTTGAATTATACACAGATTTTTGACTGCACGAGGCTTCATCACCCCAACCCCTATGTTGTTAAGAGTCAGTGGCATGGATTTTTAACATTTTGAAGATATCATTCCATTGTCTTCTGAGTCTCATATTTTCTTCTAAAACATCAACCGTCAGTTCTGATATGTTGTTGCAAGGATTTTTTTTTTTCTTTTCCTTTCCATTTTCTTTTCTGCTTCCTTCCTTCTTCTTTCCTTCCTTCCTTCCTTCTTTCCTCCTGCTGCTTTCAGGATACTCCATTTGGTTTTAGTTTTCAGTGGTTTTACTTTGATGAAGCTAGGTGTGGTTTCTGTTTTATGCGTCCTGTTTGTGGCCGCAGGTCATCTTGGGTGTGTGGGTTTATGTTCTCCTCAACCACAGGCTATCCTTGGCCTGTCTGTGTTCTGTCCCATCTCTCTCCTCTGTCCCAAGTTTTGTTCCATTCTATTCAACCATTTTGTGTTTCCCCACGTGTCTCATATGCATCTTTCTCTCTGCCTCTTAATTATATTTCTCTCTCGCCTTTATTCTGCATGTTTTATTGACCTGCCTTACAATTCCCTAATATTCTGTTCTGCTTAGAGTATGTCTGACTCACTTACTTCTGTACTGTTTTGACTATTTTCAAGGGATATAATTTCCATCTGATTGATTTCTTATAGGTTCCAGACTCTGTAGTAAATGTCTTATGTTTGATCTATTTTAAAAATTTCATTTTAAAACCGTATGAATCATGGGTATATCCCAGTCTGAAAAAGCGTAATAACCCATCATCTGATATTGCCTTTTTTTTTTTTTTTTTGGTTTTCTATTTACTGCTTTCCTTGACACACAAGCAACAGTTCCACTGACCGTCAGACATTGCTTGAGAAAACTTGTTGGGTATAGATCATTGCTTGTGAAAAGTTATTCCAGAAAGAGGGTTGTTCCTTCCTATGCCAGGTGGGGAGAAGGCAGCCATACTTCAGCTCATTCCAGGACCATGCTGGCTCTGGGCCCCTTGCAGTTTTGATCAGGGCCTTCCGTCTCTGGTGGGCCCCAATTCTGGGCATGGTCCTCCCCAAATTCCTGCAGATGCTTAGGTGTGGGTGAGGCCCCTTTCCCAGCTGATGCTCAGGGCTGATCTTCCCTGGAATGCAAGGTGCCAGAGTGTGCTGTCTTCTCTGGAGCTCAGAGGTTTTCTGCGGAGCTTCATAGTCTCCTGTGTCCAGCAGCTTCAGAACTCATCAGACCCTTGAGGGGAACATGGCTGAGTGGCAGCTGAATTCTACATGGGCCCTCTTCCCGGGAGACCTGGCTCCTCCTCTAACTGCACCCCTCTGTGCCCACAAGTGTGCACATACTGGTGGTCTCCCTGTTTTTTTGGGAGCCGTGCTGTGCCTGGATTGTCCTTATCATGTCCTACCCAGACACAGCAGTGTCTCTAGCGGACAAACAGGGGCCAGTGGGACGTCACATCCCTGAGCGGCTCCCTTAGACCATCCTCAATGACTCCATCGCATCCCTACAGAAGAGCCTGGCCCTGGGATCCCCTCTATTGGAATGCCTGCCCTGTGCTTGAATCAAAGCCATCTGTCTTGTGTCATTCATCCCTCCTCGGAGAGGTCAGCCCTGGCCCCAGAGCCTAAGGGACGCGTCCATCCCTTCTGTCACATGTGTGGCCTTGTTTAACTACACCCAAGCACGGCATCACTGCCGTCCTGACTGATGTGCTTGTCTGTCTCCCTCCGTAGACTGGGTGCAGACTCTCATGTTCCTAGCCACTACCATGGTGCCTGCTGCCTGCATGCTGTGGGCCAGCATTCACATGGGGTGTGCCTGTGATTGTGTGCATGCCTGGCTGCTTTCACAGCACAGACTCTCTGAGATTCTGTGTGTACACACTTGAGTTTACTGGGCCTCGTGCAGTTTTAGAAAAGAGGCAATCTCAGGTGTTGGCAAGGATGTGAGGAATTGGAACTCTCGCACACTGCTGGTGGAAGTGTCAGTTGGCACAACCATTTCTGAAACTACTTTGGAAATATCTGTTAAAGCCCGTGTACCTTACACCCTAAGTTACACCGACAGGATATAGTGTGTGGTGGGCATAACCGTGTGCTGGGGGTACAGGAGTGAATGGGCCCACCTCCCCACAAGGGCTGGCTGTCACCTGGGACGGATACATCCAAATGTATACTCGGGCCCCAGGTCAGGAGGCATATGTTTGCAGACACTCTCCAACACCCTGCTGGACACATGATGGCATTTGCTCCCAGTAGCCAATTGACTGAACTCTGAAGCTTTCCTCCCTGTGACCCGAGCGGTACCAGCTCTGTGTCTCTTAACATAGATATCTGTCTCTGTCCCCAGAGCCCTCCGTGGTGTTTGCCAAGGAGCAGCCAGCCCGCAGTGAGGTGCAGACCAAGGCGGGGGCCAGTGCCACCCTGAGCTGTGAGGTGGCTCAGGCCCAGACAGAGGTGACGTGGTACAAGGACGGGAAGAAGCTGAGTGCGAGCTCCAACGTGCACGTGGAGGCCAAGGGCCGCAGCAGGCGGCTGGTGGTGCAGCAGGCGGGGAAGGCAGACGCCGGGGAGTACAGCTGCGAGGCCGGGGGCCAGAAGGTGTCCTTCCGCCTGGATGTCACAGGTGGGTTCCTTGAGGTGTTTTTTATGCTCCTTAGAGCATGTAGTTATCCAGAGTGAGGGTGCATGCATGCAGGTGACGTCTCATGTCCTGTTTGGTCACAATGTTTCCCAAGCAGCAGCCAGCAGGTATGAATTACATGACCGTGATTGTATTTTGTGAGCGCTTCTTGTCTTTTCACTTGGGAAAACATTGCCACAACCTCAGAAGAGGAGTTCTGATTATTCGCATTTTATTTTTTTTTGTTTTTTTTTTTTTTAAGATTTTAGTTATTTATAACAGAGAGAGATCACAAGTAGGCAGAGAGGCGGGCAGAGAGGGAGAGGGGGAAGCCATCTCCCTGCTGAGCAGAGATCCTGATGCAGGGCTCGATCATAAGACTCCAGGTTCAAGACTTGAGCCGAAGGCAGATACTTAACCCCCTGAACCACCCAGGCACCCCAATTATTTGATTTTAATATGAGGCTAAGAAAATTCTATAAGTTGCCAAAATTCACACGGCCAGAAAACCACAGAGCCGGGGTTTGGACCGCATATTCTGAGTTATTTGTTTACCTTTTCTGCCTGAAGAACTCTGTCATCAGTATTTATTTTAGCTGGTCTTCTCAGGCTCTATTTTTTTTTTTTCTTATATGAAAACGTATTTATTTTACCTTTAATTCTGAGGGTATTTTCTCTGGGAATCACATTACATTTTAAGAGCTCTTCATTTGTAAATCCAATTGACTCTTGAACAATGTAGGTTTGAACTCCATAGGTTCACTTGTGTGTGGATTTTTTAAATAAATACAGTACAGTTTGGTCAGTGTGCTTTCTCTTTCTTACAATTTTCTTAGTAACATTCTCTTGCCTGTAACCTACGTCACTGAGGAGTTCTGTCTGTAGTACATAATACGTATAGCAAATTGTGTGTTGGTCAAGTTTGTATCATCAGCAAGGCTTCTAGTCAACAGTCAGCTCTCAGTAATTACATTTTGGGGAGTTGAATTATACACAGATTTTTGACTGCACGAGGCTTCATCACCCCAACCCCTATGTTGTTAAGAGTCAGTGGCATGGATTTTTAACATTTTGAAGATATCATTCCATTGTCTTCTGAGTCTCATATTTTCTTCTAAAACATCAACCGTCAGTTCTGATATGTTGTTGCAAGGATTTTTTTTTTTCTTTTCCTTTCCATTTTCTTTTCTGCTTCCTTCCTTCTTCTTTCCTTCCTTCCTTCCTTCTTTCCTCCTGCTGCTTTTAGGATACTCCATTTGGTTTTAGTTTTCAGTGGTTTTACTTTGATGAAGCTAGGTGTGGTTTCTGTTTTATGCGTCCTGTTTGTGGCCGCAGGTCATCTTGGGTGTGTGGGTTT
This sequence comes from Meles meles, assembly GCF_922984935.1. Lineage (NCBI taxonomy): Eukaryota > Metazoa > Chordata > Mammalia > Carnivora > Mustelidae > Meles > Meles meles. Next base: position 4,202,271 of record NC_060068.1, read on the forward strand.
ATGTTCTCCTCAACCACAGGCTATCCTTGGCCTGTCTGTGTTCTGTCCCATCTCTCTCCTCTGTCCCAAGTTTTGTTCCATTCTATTCAACCATTTTGTGTTTCCCCACGTGTCTCATATGCATCTTTCTCTCTGCCTCTTAATTATATTTCTCTCTCGCCTTTATTCTGCATGTTTTATTGACCTGCCTTACAATTCCCTAATATTCTGTTCTGCTTAGAGTATGTCTGACTCACTTACTTCTGTACTGTTTTGACTATTTTCAAGGGATATAATTTCCATCTGATTGATTTCTTATAGGTTCCAGACTCTGTAGTAAATGTCTTATGTTTGATCTATTTTAAAAATTTCATTTTAAAACCGTATGAATCATGGGTATATCCCAGTCTGAAAAAGCGTAATAACCCATCATCTGATATTGCCTTTTTTTTTTTTTTTTTTGGTTTTCTATTTACTGCTTTCCTTGACACACAAGCAACAGTTCCACTGACCGTCAGACATTGCTTGAGAAAACTTGTTGGGTATAGATCATTGCTTGTGAAAAGTTATTCCAGAAAGAGGGTTGTTCCTTCCTATGCCAGGTGGGGAGAAGGCAGCCATACTTCAGCTCATTCCAGGACCATGCTGGCTCTGGGCCCCTTGCAGTTTTGATCAGGGCCTTCCGTCTCTGGTGGGCCCCAATTCTGGGCATGGTCCTCCCCAAATTCCTGCAGATGCTTAGGTGTGGGTGAGGCCCCTTTCCCAGCTGATGCTCAGGGCTGATCTTCCCTGGAATGCAAGGTGCCAGAGTGTGCTGTCTTCTCTGGAGCTCAGAGGTTTTCTGCGGAGCTTCATAGTCTCCTGTGTCCAGCAGCTTCAGAACTCATCAGACCCTTGAGGGGAACATGGCTGAGTGGCAGCTGAATTCTACATGGGCCCTCTTCCCGGGAGACCTGGCTCCTCCTCTAACTGCACCCCTCTGTGCCCACAAGTGTGCACATACTGGTGGTCTCCCTGTTTTTTTGGGAGCCGTGCTGTGCCTGGATTGTCCTTATCATGTCCTACCCAGACACAGCAGTGTCTCTAGCGGACAAACAGGGGCCAGTGGGACGTCACATCCCTGAGCGGCTCCCTTAGACCATCCTCAATGACTCCATCGCATCCCTACAGAAGAGCCTGGCCCTGGGATCCCCTCTATTGGAATGCCTGCCCTGTGCTTGAATCAAAGCCATCTGTCTTGTGTCATTCATCCCTCCTCGGAGAGGTCAGCCCTGGCCCCAGAGCCTAAGGGACGCGTCCATCCCTTCTGTCACATGTGTGGCCTTGTTTAACTACACCCAAGCACGGCATCACTGCCGTCCTGACTGATGTGCTTGTCTGTCTCCCTCCGTAGACTGGGTGCAGACTCTCATGTTCCTAGCCACTACCATGGTGCCTGCTGCCTGCATGCTGTGGGCCAGCATTCACATGGGGTGTGCCTGTGATTGTGTGCATGCCTGGCTGCTTTCACAGCACAGACTCTCTGAGATTCTGTGTGTACACACTTGAGTTTACTGGGCCTCGTGCAGTTTTAGAAAAGAGGCAATCTCAGGTGTTGGCAAGGATGTGAGGAATTGGAACTCTCGCACACGGCTGGTGGAAGTGTCAGTTGGCACAACCATTTCTGAAACTACTTTGGAAATATCTGTTAAAGCCCGTGTACCTTACACCCTAAGTTACACCGACAGGATATAGTGTGTGGTGGGCATAACCGTGTGCTGGGGGTACAGGAGTGAATGGGCCCACCTCCCCACAAGGGCTGGCTGTCACCTGGGACGGATACATCCAAATGTATACTCGGGCCCCAGGTCAGGAGGCATATGTTTGCAGACACTCTCCAACACCCTGCTGGACACATGATGGCATTTGCTCCCAGTAGCCAATTGACTGAACTCTGAAGCTTTCCTCCCTGTGACCCGAGCGGTACCAGCTCTGTGTCTCTTAACATAGATATCTGTCTCTGTCCCCAGAGCCCTCCGTGGTGTTTGCCAAGGAGCAGCCAGCCCGCAGTGAGGTGCAGACCAAGGCGGGGGCCAGTGCCACCCTGAGCTGTGAGGTGGCTCAGGCCCAGACAGAGGTGACGTGGTACAGGGACGGGAAGAAGCTGAGTGCGAGCTCCAACGTGCACGTGGAGGCCAAGGGCCGCAGCAGGCGGCTGGTGGTGCAGCAGGCGGGGAAGGCAGACGCCGGGGAGTACAGCTGCGAGGCCGGGGGCCAGAAGGTGTCCTTCCGCCTGGATGTCACAGGTGGGTTCCTTGAGGTGTTTTTTATGCTCCTTAGAGCATGTAGTTATCCAGAGTGAGGGTGCATGCATGCAGGTGACGTCTCATGTCCTGTTTGGTCACAATGTTTCCCAAGCAGCAGCCAGCAGGTATGAATTACATGACCGTGATTGTATTTTGTGAGCGCTTCTTGTCTTTTCACTTGGGAAAACATTGCCACAACCTCAGAAGAGGAGTTCTGATTATTCGCATTTTATTTTATTTTATTTTATTTTTTTTTTTTTTTAAGATTTTAGTTATTTATAACAGAGAGAGATCACAAGTAGGCAGAGAGGCGGGCAGAGAGGGAGAGGGGGAAGCCATCTCCCTGCTGAGCAGAGATCCTGATGCAGGGCTCGATCATAAGACTCCAGGTTCAAGACTTGAGCCGAAGGCAGATACTTAACCCCCTGAACCACCCAGGCACCCCAATTATTTGATTTTAATATGAGGCTAAGAAAATTCTATAAGTTGCCAAAATTCACACGGCCAGAAAACCACAGAGCCGGGGTTTGGACCGCATATTCTGAGTTATTTGTTTACCTTTTCTGCCTGAAGAACTCTGTCATCAGTATTTATTTTAGCTGGTCTTCTCAGGCTCTATTTTTTTTTTTTTCTTATATGAAAACGTATTTATTTTACCTTTAATTCTGAGGGTATTTTCTCTGGGAATCACATTACATTTTAAGAGCTCTTCATTTGTAAATCCAATTGACTCTTGAACAATGTAGGTTTGAACTCCATAGGTTCACTTGTGTGTGGATTTTTTAAATAAATACAGTACAGTTTGGTCAGTGTGCTTTCTCTTTCTTACAATTTTCTTAGTAACATTCTCTTGCCTGTAACCTACGTCACTGAGGAGTTCTGTCTGTAATACATAATACGTATAGCAAATTGTGTGTTGGTCAAGTTTGTATCATCAGCAAGGCTTCTAGTCAACAGTCAGCTCTCAGTAATTACATTTTGGGGAGTTGAATTATACACAGATTTTTGACTGCACGAGGCTTCATCACCCCAACCCCTATGTTGTTAAGAGTCAGTGGCATGGATTTTTAACATTTTGAAGATATCATTCCATTGTCTTCTGAGTCTCATATTTTCTTCTAAAACATCAACCGTCAGTTCTGATATGTTGTTGCAAGGATTTTTTTTTTTTCTTTTCCTTTCCATTTTCTTTTCTGCTTCCTTCCTTCTTCTTTCCTTCCTTCCTTCCTTCTTTCCTCCTGCTGCTTTCAGGATACTCCATTTGGTTTTAGTTTTCAGTGGTTTTACTTTGATGAAGCTAGGTGTGGTTTCTGTTTTATGCGTCCTGTTTGTGGCCGCAGGTCATCTTGGGTGTGTGGGTTTATGTTCTCCTCAACCACAGGCTATCCTTGGCCTGTCTGTGTTCTGTCCCATCTCTCTCCTCTGTCCCAAGTTTTGTTCCATTCTATTCAACCATTTTGTGTTTCCCCACGTGTCTCATATGCATCTTTCTCTCTGCCTCTTAATTATATTTCTCTCTCGCCTTTATTCTGCATGTTTTATTGACCTGCCTTACAATTCCCTAATATTCTGTTCTGCTTAGAGTATGTCTGACTCACTTACTTCTGTACTGTTTTGACTATTTTCAAGGGATATAATTTCCATCTGATTGATTTCTTATAGGTTCCAGACTCTGTAGTAAATGTCTTATGTTTGATCTATTTTAAAAATTTCATTTTAAAACCGTATGAATCATGGGTATATCCCAGTCTGAAAAAGCGTAATAACCCATCATCTGATATTGCCTTTTTTTTTTTTTTTTTGGTTTTCTATTTACTGCTTTCCTTGACACACAAGCAACAGTTCCACTGACCGTCAGACATTGCTTGAGAAAACTTGTTGGGTATAGATCATTGCTTGTGAAAAGTTATTCCAGAAAGAGGGTTGTTCCTTCCTATGCCAGGTGGGGAGAAGGCAGCCATACTTCAGCTCATTCCAGGACCATGCTGGCTCTGGGCCCCTTGCAGTTTTGATCAGGGCCTTCCGTCTCTGGTGGGCCCCAATTCTGGGCATGGTCCTCCCCAAATTCCTGCAGATGCTTAGGTGTGGGTGAGGCCCCTTTCCCAGCTGATGCTCAGGGCTGATCTTCCCTGGAATGCAAGGTGCCAGAGTGTGCTGTCTTCTCTGGAGCTCAGAGGTTTTCTGCGGAGCTTCATAGTCTCCTGTGTCCAGCAGCTTCAGAACTCATCAGACCCTTGAGGGGAACATGGCTGAGTGGCAGCTGAATTCTACATGGGCCCTCTTCCCGGGAGACCTGGCTCCTCCTCTAACTGCACCCCTCTGTGCCCACAAGTGTGCACATACTGGTGGTCTCCCTGTTTTTTTGGGAGCCGTGCTGTGCCTGGATTGTCCTTATCATGTCCTACCCAGACACAGCAGTGTCTCTAGCGGACAAACAGGGGCCAGTGGGACGTCACATCCCTGAGCGGCTCCCTTAGACCATCCTCAATGACTCCATCGCATCCCTACAGAAGAGCCTGGCCCTGGGATCCCCTCTATTGGAATGCCTGCCCTGTGCTTGAATCAAAGCCATCTGTCTTGTGTCATTCATCCCTCCTCGGAGAGGTCAGCCCTGGCCCCAGAGCCTAAGGGACGCGTCCATCCCTTCTGTCACATGTGTGGCCTTGTTTAACTACACCCAAGCACGGCATCACTGCCGTCCTGACTGATGTGCTTGTCTGTCTCCCTCCGTAGACTGGGTGCAGACTCTCATGTTCCTAGCCACTACCATGGTGCCTGCTGCCTGCATGCTGTGGGCCAGCATTCACATGGGGTGTGCCTGTGATTGTGTGCATGCCTGGCTGCTTTCACAGCACAGACTCTCTGAGATTCTGTGTGTACACACTTGAGTTTACTGGGCCTCGTGCAGTTTTAGAAAAGAGGCAATCTCAGGTGTTGGCAAGGATGTGAGGAATTGGAACTCTCGCACACGGCTGGTGGAAGTGTCAGTTGGCACAACCATTTCTGAAACTACTTTGGAAATATCTGTTAAAGCCCGTGTACCTTACACCCTAAGTTACACCGACAGGATATAGTGTGTGGTGGGCATAACCGTGTGCTGGGGGTACAGGAGTGAATGGGCCCACCTCCCCACAAGGGCTGGCTGTCACCTGGGACGGATACATCCAAATGTATACTCGGGCCCCAGGTCAGGAGGCATATGTTTGCAGACACTCTCCAACACCCTGCTGGACACATGATGGCATTTGCTCCCAGTAGCCAATTGACTGAACTCTGAAGCTTTCCTCCCTGTGACCCGAGCGGTACCAGCTCTGTGTCTCTTAACATAGATATCTGTCTCTGTCCCCAGAGCCCTCCGTGGTGTTTGCCAAGGAGCAGCCAGCCCGCAGTGAGGTGCAGACCAAGGCGGGGGCCAGTGCCACCCTGAGCTGTGAGGTGGCTCAGGCCCAGACAGAGGTGACGTGGTACAGGGATGGGAAGAAGCTGAGTGCGAGCTCCAACGTGCACGTGGAGGCCAAGGGCCGCAGCAGGCGGCTGGTGGTGCAGCAGGCGGGGAAGGCAGACGCCGGGGAGTACAGCTGCGAGGCCGGGGGCCAGAAGGTGTCCTTCCGCCTGGATGTCACAGGTGGGTTCCTTGAGGTGTTTTTTATGCTCCTTAGAGCATGTAGTTATCCAGAGTGAGGGTGCATGCATGCAGGTGACGTCTCATGTCCTGTTTGGTCACAATGTTTCCCAAGCAGCAGCCAGCAGGTATGAATTACATGACCGTGATTGTATTTTGTGAGCGCTTCTTGTCTTTTCACTTGGGAAAACATTGCCACAACCTCAGAAGAGGAGTTCTGATTATTCGCATTTTATTTTATTTTATTTTATTTTATTTTTTTTTTTAAGATTTTAGTTATTTATAACAGAGAGAGATCACAAGTAGGCAGAGAGGCGGGCAGAGAGGGAGAGGGGGAAGCCATCTCCCTGCTGAGCAGAGATCCTGATGCAGGGCTCGATCATAAGACTCCAGGTTCAAGACTTGAGCCGAAGGCAGATACTTAACCCCCTGAACCACCCAGGCACCCCAATTATTTGATTTTAATATGAGGCTAAGAAAATTCTATAAGTTGCCAAAATTCACACGGCCAGAAAACCACAGAGCCGGGGTTTGGACCGCATATTCTGAGTTATTTGTTTACCTTTTCTGCCTGAAGAACTCTGTCATCAGTATTTATTTTAGCTGGTCTTCTCAGGCTCTATTTTTTTTTTTCTTATATGAAAACGTATTTATTTTACCTTTAATTCTGAGGGTATTTTCTCTGGGAATCACATTACATTTTAAGAGCTCTTCATTTGTAAATCCAATTGACTCTTGAACAATGTAGGTTTGAACTCCATAGGTTCACTTGTGTGTGGATTTTTTAAATAAATACAGTACAGTTTGGTCAGTGTGCTTTCTCTTTCTTACAATTTTCTTAGTAACATTCTCTTGCCTGTAACCTACGTCACTGAGGAGTTCTGTCTGTAATACATAATACGTATAGCAAATTGTGTGTTGGTCAAGTTTGTATCATCAGCAAGGCTTCTAGTCAACAGTCAGCTCTCAGTAATTACATTTTGGGGAGTTGAATTATACACAGATTTTTGACTGCACGAGGCTTCATCACCCCAACCCCTATGTTGTTAAGAGTCAGTGGCATGGATTTTTAACATTTTGAAGATATCATTCCATTGTCTTCTGAGTCTCATATTTTCTTCTAAAACATCAACCGTCAGTTCTGATATGTTGTTGCAAGGATTTTTTTTTTTTCTTTTCCTTTCCATTTTCTTTTCTGCTTCCTTCCTTCTTCTTTCCTTCCTTCCTTCCTTCTTTCCTCCTGCTGCTTTCAGGATACTCCATTTGGTTTTAGTTTTCAGTGGTTTTACTTTGATGAAGCTAGGTGTGGTTTCTGTTTTATGCGTCCTGTTTGTGGCCGCAGGTCATCTTGGGTGTGTGGGTTTATGTTCTCCTCAACCACAGGCTATCCTTGGCCTGTCTGTGTTCTGTCCCATCTCTCTCCTCTGTCCCAAGTTTTGTTCCATTCTATTCAACCATTTTGTGTTTCCCCACGTGTCTCATATGCATCTTTCTCTCTGCCTCTTAATTATATTTCTCTCTCGCCTTTATTCTGCATGTTTTATTGACCTGCCTTACAATTCCCTAATATTCTGTTCTGCTTAGAGTATGTCTGACTCACTTACTTCTGTACTGTTTTGACTATTTTCAAGGGATATAATTTCCATCTGATTGATTTCTTATAGGTTCCAGACTCTGTAGTAAATGTCTTATGTTTGATCTATTTTAAAAATTTCATTTTAAAACCGTATGAATCATGGGTATATCCCAGTCTGAAAAAGCGTAATAACCCATCATCTGATATTGCCTTTTTTTTTTTTTTTTTGGTTTTCTATTTACTGCTTTCCTTGACACACAAGCAACAGTTCCACTGACCGTCAGACATTGCTTGAGAAAACTTGTTGGGTATAGATCATTGCTTGTGAAAAGTTATTCCAGAAAGAGGGTTGTTCCTTCCTATGCCAGGTGGGGAGAAGGCAGCCATACTTCAGCTCATTCCAGGACCATGCTGGCTCTGGGCCCCTTGCAGTTTTGATCAGGGCCTTCCGTCTCTGGTGGGCCCCAATTCTGGGCATGGTCCTCCCCAAATTCCTGCAGATGCTTAGGTGTGGGTGAGGCCCCTTTCCCAGCTGATGCTCAGGGCTGATCTTCCCTGGAATGCAAGGTGCCAGAGTGTGCTGTCTTCTCTGGAGCTCAGAGGTTTTCTGCGGAGCTTCATAGTCTCCTGTGTCCAGCAGCTTCAGAACTCATCAGACCCTTGAGGGGAACATGGCTGAGTGGCAGCTGAATTCTACATGGGCCCTCTTCCCGGGAGACCTGGCTCCTCCTCTAACTGCACCCCTCTGTGCCCACAAGTGTGCACATACTGGTGGTCTCCCTGTTTTTTTGGGAGCCGTGCTGTGCCTGGATTGTCCTTATCATGTCCTACCCAGACACAGCAGTGTCTCTAGCGGACAAACAGGGGCCAGTGGGACGTCACATCCCTGAGCGGCTCCCTTAGACCATCCTCAATGACTCCATCGCATCCCTACAGAAGAGCCTGGCCCTGGGATCCCCTCTATTGGAATGCCTGCCCTGTGCTTGAATCAAAGCCATCTGTCTTGTGTCATTCATCCCTCCTCGGAGAGGTCAGCCCTGGCCCCAGAGCCTAAGGGACGCGTCCATCCCTTCTGTCACATGTGTGGCCTTGTTTAACTACACCCAAGCACGGCATCACTGCCGTCCTGACTGATGTGCTTGTCTGTCTCCCTCCGTAGACTGGGTGCAGACTCTCATGTTCCTAGCCACTACCATGGTGCCTGCTGCCTGCATGCTGTGGGCCAGCATTCACATGGGGTGTGCCTGTGATTGTGTGCATGCCTGGCTGCTTTCACAGCACAGACTCTCTGAGATTCTGTGTGTACACACTTGAGTTTACTGGGCCTCGTGCAGTTTTAGAAAAGAGGCAATCTCAGGTGTTGGCAAGGATGTGAGGAATTGGAACTCTCGCACACGGCTGGTGGAAGTGTCAGTTGGCACAACCATTTCTGAAACTACTTTGGAAATATCTGTTAAAGCCCGTGTACCTTACACCCTAAGTTACACCGACAGGATATAGTGTGTGGTGGGCATAACCGTGTGCTGGGGGTACAGGAGTGAATGGGCCCACCTCCCCACAAGGGCTGGCTGTCACCTGGGACGGATACATCCAAATGTATACTCGGGCCCCAGGTCAGGAGGCATATGTTTGCAGACACTCTCCAACACCCTGCTGGACACATGATGGCATTTGCTCCCAGTAGCCAATTGACTGAACTCTGAAGCTTTCCTCCCTGTGACCCGAGCGGTACCAGCTCTGTGTCTCTTAACATAGATATCTGTCTCTGTCCCCAGAGCCCTCCGTGGTGTTTGCCAAGGAGCAGCCAGCCCGCAGTGAGGTGCAGACCAAGGCGGGGGCCAGTGCCACCCTGAGCTGTGAGGTGGCTCAGGCCCAGACAGAGGTGACGTGGTACAGGGACGGGAAGAAGCTGAGTGCGAGCTCCAACGTGCACGTGGAGGCCAAGGGCCGCAGCAGGCGGCTGGTGGTGCAGCAGGCGGGGAAGGCAGACGCCGGGGAGTACAGCTGCGAGGCCGGGGGCCAGAAGGTGTCCTTCCGCCTGGATGTCACAGGTGGGTTCCTTGAGGTGTTTTTTATGCTCCTTAGAGCATGTAGTTATCCAGAGTGAGGGTGCATGCATGCAGGTGACGTCTCATGTCCTGTTTGGTCACAATGTTTCCCAAGCAGCAGCCAGCAGGTATGAATTACATGACCGTGATTGTATTTTGTGAGCGCTTCTTGTCTTTTCACTTGGGAAAACATTGCCACAACCTCAGAAGAGGAGTTCTGATTATTCGCATTTTATTTTTTTTTGTTTTTTTTTTTTTTAAGATTTTAGTTATTTATAACAGAGAGAGATCACAAGTAGGCAGAGAGGCGGGCAGAGAGGGAGAGGGGGAAGCCATCTCCCTGCTGAGCAGAGATCCTGATGCAGGGCTCGATCATAAGACTCCAGGTTCAAGACTTGAGCCGAAGGCAGATACTTAACCCCCTGAACCACCCAGGCACCCCAATTATTTGATTTTAATATGAGGCTAAGAAAATTCTATAAGTTGCCAAAATTCACACGGCCAGAAAACCACAGAGCCGGGGTTTGGACCGCATATTCTGAGTTATTTGTTTACCTTTTCTGCCTGAAGAACTCTGTCATCAGTATTTATTTTAGCTGGTCTTCTCAGGCTCTATTTTTTTTTTTTTCTTATATGAAAACGTATTTATTTTACCTTTAATTCTGAGGGTATTTTCTCTGGGAATCACATTACATTTTAAGAGCTCTTCATTTGTAAATCCAATTGACTCTTGAACAATGTAGGTTTGAACTCCATAGGTTCACTTGTGTGTGGATTTTTTAAATAAATACAGTACAGTTTGGTCAGTGTGCTTTCTCTTTCTTACAATTTTCTTAGTAACATTCTCTTGCCTGTAACCTACGTCACTGAGGAGTTCTGTCTGTAATACATAATACGTATAGCAAATTGTGTGTTGGTCAAGTTTGTATCATCAGCAAGGCTTCTAGTCAACAGTCAGCTCTCAGTAATTACATTTTGGGGAGTTGAATTATACACAGATTTTTGACTGCACGAGGCTTCATCACCCCAACCCCTATGTTGTTAAGAGTCAGTGGCATGGATTTTTAACATTTTGAAGATATCATTCCATTGTCTTCTGAGTCTCATATTTTCTTCTAAAACATCAACCGTCAGTTCTGATATGTTGTTGCAAGGATTTTTTTTTTTTCTTTTCCTTTCCATTTTCTTTTCTGCTTCCTTCCTTCTTCTTTCCTTCCTTCCTTCCTTCTTTCCTCCTGCTGCTTTCAGGATACTCCATTTGGTTTTAGTTTTCAGTGGTTTTACTTTGATGAAGCTAGGTGTGGTTTCTGTTTTATGCGTCCTGTTTGTGGCCGCAGGTCATCTTGGGTGTGTGGGTTTATGTTCTCCTCAACCACAGGCTATCCTTGGCCTGTCTGTGTTCTGTCCCATCTCTCTCCTCTGTCCCAAGTTTTGTTCCATTCTATTCAACCATTTTGTGTTTCCCCACGTGTCTCATATGCATCTTTCTCTCTGCCTCTTAATTATATTTCTCTCTCGCCTTTATTCTGCATGTTTTATTGACCTGCCTTACAATTCCCTAATATTCTGTTCTGCTTAGAGTATGTCTGACTCACTTACTTCTGTACTGTTTTGACTATTTTCAAGGGATATAATTTCCATCTGATTGATTTCTTATAGGTTCCAGACTCTGTAGTAAATGTCTTATGTTTGATCTATTTTAAAAATTTCATTTTAAAACCGTATGAATCATGGGTATATCCCAGTCTGAAAAAGCGTAATAACCCATCATCTGATATTGCCTTTTTTTTTTTTTTTTTTTTGGTTTTCTATTTACTGCTTTCCTTGACACACAAGCAACAGTTCCACTGACCGTCAGACATTGCTTGAGAAAACTTGTTGGGTATAGATCATTGCTTGTGAAAAGTTATTCCAGAAAGAGGGTTGTTCCTTCCTATGCCAGGTGGGGAGAAGGCAGCCATACTTCAGCTCATTCCAGGACCATGCTGGCTCTGGGCCCCTTGCAGTTTTGATCAGGGCCTTCCGTCTCTGGTGGGCCCCAATTCTGGGCATGGTCCTCCCCAAATTCCTGCAGATGCTTAGGTGTGGGTGAGGCCCCTTTCCCAGCTGATGCTCAGGGCTGATCTTCCCTGGAATGCAAGGTGCCAGAGTGTGCTGTCTTCTCTGGAGCTCAGAGGTTTTCTGCGGAGCTTCATAGTCTCCTGTGTCCAGCAGCTTCAGAACTCATCAGACCCTTGAGGGGAACATGGCTGAGTGGCAGCTGAATTCTACATGGGCCCTCTTCCCGGGAGACCTGGCTCCTCCTCTAACTGCACCCCTCTGTGCCCACAAGTGTGCACATACTGGTGGTCTCCCTGTTTTTTTGGGAGCCGTGCTGTGCCTGGATTGTCCTTATCATGTCCTACCCAGACACAGCAGTGTCTCTAGCGGACAAACAGGGGCCAGTGGGACGTCACATCCCTGAGCGGCTCCCTTAGACCATCCTCAATGACTCCATCGCATCCCTACAGAAGAGCCTGGCCCTGGGATCCCCTCTATTGGAATGCCTGCCCTGTGCTTGAATCAAAGCCATCTGTCTTGTGTCATTCATCCCTCCTCGGAGAGGTCAGCCCTGGCCCCAGAGCCTAAGGGACGCGTCCATCCCTTCTGTCACATGTGTGGCCTTGTTTAACTACACCCAAGCACGGCATCACTGCCGTCCTGACTGATGTGCTTGTCTGTCTCCCTCCGTAGACTGGGTGCAGACTCTCATGTTCCTAGCCACTACCATGGTGCCTGCTGCCTGCATGCTGTGGGCCAGCATTCACATGGGGTGTGCCTGTGATTGTGTGCATGCCTGGCTGCTTTCACAGCACAGACTCTCTGAGATTCTGTGTGTACACACTTGAGTTTACTGGGCCTCGTGCAGTTTTAGAAAAGAGGCAATCTCAGGTGTTGGCAAGGATGTGAGGAATTGGAACTCTCGCACACGGCTGGTGGAAGTGTCAGTTGGCACAACCATTTCTGAAACTACTTTGGAAATATCTGTTAAAGCCCGTGTACCTTACACCCTAAGTTACACCGACAGGATATAGTGTGTGGTGGGCATAACCGTGTGCTGGGGGTACAGGAGTGAATGGGCCCACCTCCCCACAAGGGCTGGCTGTCACCTGGGACGGATACATCCAAATGTATACTCGGGCCCCAGGTCAGGAGGCATATGTTTGCAGACACTCTCCAACACCCTGCTGGACACATGATGGCATTTGCTCCCAGTAGCCAATTGACTGAACTCTGAAGCTTTCCTCCCTGTGACCCGAGCGGTACCAGCTCTGTGTCTCTTAACATAGATATCTGTCTCTGTCCCCAGAGCCCTCCGTGGTGTTTGCCAAGGAGCAGCCAGCCCGCAGTGAGGTGCAGACCAAGGCGGGGGCCAGTGCCACCCTGAGCTGTGAGGTGGCTCAGGCCCAGACAGAGGTGACGTGGTACAGGGACGGGAAGAAGCTGAGTGCGAGCTCCAACGTGCACGTGGAGGCCAAGGGCCGCAGCAGGCGGCTGGTGGTGCAGCAGGCGGGGAAGGCAGACGCCGGGGAGTACAGCTGCGAGGCCGGGGGCCAGAAGGTGTCCTTCCGCCTGGATGTCACAGGTGGGTTCCTTGAGGTGTTTTTTATGCTCCTTAGAGCATGTAGTTATCCAGAGTGAGGGTGCATGCATGCAGGTGACGTCTCATGTCCTGTTTGGTCACAATGTTTCCCAAGCAGCAGCCAGCAGGTATGAATTACATGACCGTGATTGTATTTTGTGAGCGCTTCTTGTCTTTTCACTTGGGAAAACATTGCCACAACCTCAGAAGAGGAGTTCTGATTATTCGCATTTTATTTTATTTTGTTTTTTTTTTTTTTTTTTTTTTTTTAAGATTTTAGTTATTTATAACAGAGAGAGATCACAAGTAGGCAGAGAGGCGGGCAGAGAGGGAGAGGGGGAAGCCATCTCCCTGCTGAGCAGAGATCCTGATGCAGGGCTCGATCATAAGACTCCAGGTTCAAGACTTGAGCCGAAGGCAGATACTTAACCCCCTGAACCACCCAGGCACCCCAATTATTTGATTTTAATATGAGGCTAAGAAAATTCTATAAGTTGCCAAAATTCACACGGCCAGAAAACCACAGAGCCGGGGTTTGGACCGCATATTCTGAGTTATTTGTTTACCTTTTCTGCCTGAAGAACTCTGTCATCAGTATTTATTTTAGCTGGTCTTCTCAGGCTCTATTTTTTTTTTTTTCTTATATGAAAACGTATTTATTTTACCTTTAATTCTGAGGGTATTTTCTCTGGGAATCACATTACATTTTAAGAGCTCTTCATTTGTAAATCCAATTGACTCTTGAACAATGTAGGTTTGAACTCCATAGGTTCACTTGTGTGTGGATTTTTTAAATAAATACAGTACAGTTTGGTCAGTGTGCTTTCTCTTTCTTACAATTTTCTTAGTAACATTCTCTTGCCTGTAACCTACGTCACTGAGGAGTTCTGTCTGTAATACATAATACGTATAGCAAATTGTGTGTTGGTCAAGTTTGTATCATCAGCAAGGCTTCTAGTCAACAGTCAGCTCTCAGTAATTACATTTTGGGGAGTTGAATTATACACAGATTTTTGACTGCACGAGGCTTCATCACCCCAACCCCTATGTTGTTAAGAGTCAGTGGCATGGATTTTTAACATTTTGAAGATATCATTCCATTGTCTTCTGAGTCTCATATTTTCTTCTAAAACATCAACCGTCAGTTCTGATATGTTGTTGCAAGGATTTTTTTTTTTTCTTTTCCTTTCCATTTTCTTTTCTGCTTCCTTCCTTCTTCTTTCCTTCCTTCCTTCCTTCTTTCCTCCTGCTGCTTTCAGGATACTCCATTTGGTTTTAGTTTTCAGTGGTTTTACTTTGATGAAGCTAGGTGTGGTTTCTGTTTTATGCGTCCTGTTTGTGGCCGCAGGTCATCTTGGGTGTGTGGGTTTATGTTCTCCTCAACCACAGGCTATCCTTGGCCTGTCTGTGTTCTGTCCCATCTCTCTCCTCTGTCCCAAGTTTTGTTCCATTCTATTCAACCATTTTGTGTTTCCCCACGTGTCTCATATGCATCTTTCTCTCTGCCTCTTAATTATATTTCTCTCTCGCCTTTATTCTGCATGTTTTATTGACCTGCCTTACAATTCCCTAATATTCTGTTCTGCTTAGAGTATGTCTGACTCACTTACTTCTGTACTGTTTTGACTATTTTCAAGGGATATAATTTCCATCTGATTGATTTCTTATAGGTTCCAGACTCTGTAGTAAATGTCTTATGTTTGATCTATTTTAAAAATTTCATTTTAAAACCGTATGAATCATGGGTATATCCCAGTCTGAAAAAGCGTAATAACCCATCATCTGATATTGCCTTTTTTTTTTTTTTTTTGGTTTTCTATTTACTGCTTTCCTTGACACACAAGCAACAGTTCCACTGACCGTCAGACATTGCTTGAGAAAACTTGTTGGGTATAGATCATTGCTTGTGAAAAGTTATTCCAGAAAGAGGGTTGTTCCTTCCTATGCCAGGTGGGGAGAAGGCAGCCATACTTCAGCTCATTCCAGGACCATGCTGGCTCTGGGCCCCTTGCAGTTTTGATCAGGGCCTTCCGTCTCTGGTGGGCCCCAATTCTGGGCATGGTCCTCCCCAAATTCCTGCAGATGCTTAGGTGTGGGTGAGGCCCCTTTCCCAGCTGATGCTCAGGGCTGATCTTCCCTGGAATGCAAGGTGCCAGAGTGTGCTGTCTTCTCTGGAGCTCAGAGGTTTTCTGCGGAGCTTCATAGTCTCCTGTGTCCAGCAGCTTCAGAACTCATCAGACCCTTGAGGGGAACATGGCTGAGTGGCAGCTGAATTCTACATGGGCCCTCTTCCCGGGAGACCTGGCTCCTCCTCTAACTGCACCCCTCTGTGCCCACAAGTGTGCACATACTGGTGGTCTCCCTGTTTTTTTGGGAGCCGTGCTGTGCCTGGATTGTCCTTATCATGTCCTACCCAGACACAGCAGTGTCTCTAGCGGACAAACAGGGGCCAGTGGGACGTCACATCCCTGAGCGGCTCCCTTAGACCATCCTCAATGACTCCATCGCATCCCTACAGAAGAGCCTGGCCCTGGGATCCCCTCTATTGGAATGCCTGCCCTGTGCTTGAATCAAAGCCATCTGTCTTGTGTCATTCATCCCTCCTCGGAGAGGTCAGCCCTGGCCCCAGAGCCTAAGGGACGCGTCCATCCCTTCTGTCACATGTGTGGCCTTGTTTAACTACACCCAAGCACGGCATCACTGCCGTCCTGACTGATGTGCTTGTCTGTCTCCCTCCGTAGACTGGGTGCAGACTCTCATGTTCCTAGCCACTACCATGGTGCCTGCTGCCTGCATGCTGTGGGCCAGCATTCACATGGGGTGTGCCTGTGATTGTGTGCATGCCTGGCTGCTTTCACAGCACAGACTCTCTGAGATTCTGTGTGTACACACTTGAGTTTACTGGGCCTCGTGCAGTTTTAGAAAAGAGGCAATCTCAGGTGTTGGCAAGGATGTGAGGAATTGGAACTCTCGCACACGGCTGGTGGAAGTGTCAGTTGGCACAACCATTTCTGAAACTACTTTGGAAATATCTGTTAAAGCCCGTGTACCTTACACCCTAAGTTACACCGACAGGATATAGTGTGTGGTGGGCATAACCGTGTGCTGGGGGTACAGGAGTGAATGGGCCCACCTCCCCACAAGGGCTGGCTGTCACCTGGGACGGATACATCCAAATGTATACTCGGGCCCCAGGTCAGGAGGCATATGTTTGCAGACACTCTCCAACACCCTGCTGGACACATGATGGCATTTGCTCCCAGTAGCCAATTGACTGAACTCTGAAGCTTTCCTCCCTGTGACCCGAGCGGTACCAGCTCTGTGTCTCTTAACATAGATATCTGTCTCTGTCCCCAGAGCCCTCCGTGGTGTTTGCCAAGGAGCAGCCAGCCCGCAGTGAGGTGCAGACCAAGGCGGGGGCCAGTGCCACCCTGAGCTGTGAGGTGGCTCAGGCCCAGACAGAGGTGACGTGGTACAGGGACGGGAAGAAGCTGAGTGCGAGCTCCAACGTGCACGTGGAGGCCAAGGGCCGCAGCAGGCGGCTGGTGGTGCAGCAGGCGGGGAAGGCAGACGCCGGGGAGTACAGCTGCGAGGCCGGGGGCCAGAAGGTGTCCTTCCGCCTGGATGTCACAGGTGTGTCCTAGGGTTCTGTAGAGGTAATAATGTCCTGACAAGTCTGGAAGGAAACCCCTCTTGGACCAGATGGGGGGACAGTTGTGTGTTTCACCTGTGTTGGGTTCTCTGTGGTGGGCTTAGCCCAGGACTCTGTCTACCACCCCGGTGCTGGGACTGGAGAACTGCAGCCCCTCTTTTTGGCTGTTCTGGTCATCCACTTCCCCAAGCATCTCCCCTTCTGCCAGAATCCCACTGTAACCCGCAGAAAACATGCCATGAGCCTTTCTTGGTATCCTGTAGGCCCCTCAGGCCTGTGGCCTGTGGCAGGCACCGTTCTGTGTCTAGGGCTGTCATGTTCTAGGGAAGCATGAGAACACACGTTTCCCTTGTTTCATCCTCCCTGGGCAGCTGCAGAGCCTCACCGGAGGGGCTCTTGTCTTGGGATCCTAAATGTCCAGCTGTGATGTGGTCAGCCCTGTGGGCTTAGCCTTGCTTGGATGCCCATCCTGACCTGGGCCTGGCCAGGCTGTCCTTTCCTGCCCCCCTCCTGGGCCTGCTTCCCGATGCCCTTCTGTAATAGGGACCCAGGCCCGCTGCTAGGGGTGTGGGGCTCAAGCCAGAAACACAAGGGCCCTGCTCTTATGCTCACTGACCTCCCCCCAGAGCCGGAACCTGAGTCCCCCGCCCTGGAGAGACCTGGCCGCAGGGAGCCTCTGGTGGTCAGGGAGCATGAGGACATTGTCCTGACAGCCATGCTGGCCACACCTTCTGTGGCCGCCGTGACGTGGCTCAAGGACGGTGTGGAGATTCGCCGAAGCAAGCGGCACGAAACAGCCAGCCTGGGGGACACCCACACCCTGACCATCCACGGGGCCCAGACCCTGGATAGCGCGGTCTACAGCTGCCGTGTGGGCACGGCAGGGCAGGACTTCCCCGTGCAGGTGGAAGGTCAGCAGGGCTGGGGGCGGTGTTCTGGGAACCACGTGTGTGCAGGGGGCGGGCCGGAGCAGGCTGTCCCCAGTGAGGGCCAGCCCAAGTCCCGCAGCTGATAACCCCTTCCTATCCTGCAGAGGTGGCCGCCAAGTTCTGTCGGCCCCTGGAGCCCGTGAGCGGGGAGCTGGGGGGCACAGTGATGCTGGTGTGTGAGTTGAGCCCGCCCCAGGCCGAGGTCGTGTGGCGCCGTGGGAACACACAGCTCCGGGCTGGGAAGCGCTTCCAGATTGAAGCCACAGGGCCCCGGCGCTCACTCACAGTGTCAGGCCTGCGGCTGGAGGATGCAGGGGAGTACGTGTGTGAGACCCGCAACGACCGCACCAGCACGCAGCTCACCGTCAAGGGTACTCAGTGGAGGGCCGCGCGGGTGGGAGGGCAGTCGGGCAGGGCGTGCCTGGGCGGCTGCCTGGAGGAGATACCCTTATCCACGGCCGCAGGGTGGGGCCTCTCAAGGAAAATCCCTGTCCACAGCCCCCCGCACGGTCAAGTTCACATCAGGGTTGAGGGCAGTGGTGGCGGAGGAAGGCGGAGAGGCCACTTTCCAGTGTGTGGTGTCCCCGGGCGACTCGGCAGTCATGTGGTTCCGGGAAGGCGCCTTGCTGCAGCCCAGCCAGAAGTTTCTCATCTCCCAAAGTGGCTCCAGCCACAGCCTGACCATCTCTGGCCTGACCGTGGAGGACGCTGGCCAGATCACTGCAGAGGCTGAGGGTGTCCAGTCCTCAGCTGCTCTCCGGGTGCGAGGTGAGTGGATGGGACTGCAGGGAGGGCCTCTCCATGGGCTCGTTCCCTTACAGCCTTCCGCTGCCAGCCTGGGTCCAGCTGGTCTGGGTGACCTGGATACTTCACAAAGGGAGGAGGGAGGATGGGCGGCGCCCAGGGGCCGGGTACCTACTCAGAAGGGGACACGGTAAACTGCCACAAGGTGCATCTGGTTGGGGAGTGGGCAGAGGTTGAGGCTGTCCAGGGAGGCTTCTTGGAGGAGGCATCCCCAGCCCAACCCCATGGATGGAAATGGAGTTGGCAGCCAGTGCAAACAGAGGCAGGAGGTGGGGATGAACTTCACTGGCTGGAGCCAGGATCTCTCCTGGGGAGCTGTTGTGGGTTCTGAGTGAGAGTAACGTGTACACATACCCCTTCTGGGGAGATCATGGCAGAGCCTGGGACTGGAAGCCTACTTGCATCATGCTTTTCATTCCTTAACGTGGAGTGTCCAGGGTCTCCCTAGAGCAGCGCGGCTGGTGCTGCAGGTCTGGGGCCTCAGTCTGTTGCACCAGCTCCCTGTGACCTGCTGCTGGTGGTCATGGGCCACACTTCGGAGTTCCGGGCACTGTGTCGGGCCTGGTTGTTGGGAGCCGGGGAGCAGGAGAGGAGACACGTGTTGGGGAAGGAGCAGCCTCCCAGAGCCTCAGCTTCTTCCCACGTAACTGCCCGTGCCGGTGCACAGCTGGGCCTGGTTTCCTCCCACATAACTGTGCCGGTGCAGGTGCACAGCTGGGCCTGGCTTCCTCCCACATAACTGTGCCCTTGCAGGTGCACAGCTGGTTCTGGTTTCCTCCCACGTAACTGTGCCTGTGTGGGTGCACAGCTGGGCCCGGCTTCCTCCCACATAACTGTGCCCTTGCAGGTGCACAGCTGGTTCTGGTTTCCTCCCATGTAACTGTGCCTGTGTGGGTGCACAGCTGGGCCCGGCTTCCTCCCACATAACTGTGCCCTTGCAGGTGCACAGCTGGTTCTGGTTTCCTCCCATGTAACTGTGCCTGTGTGGGTGCACAGCTGGGCCCGGCTTCCTCCCACGTAACTGTGTATGCAGGTGCACAGCTGGGCCCAGCCTGGAGGCAGATGTGAGGTCATGGTGGGGAGCAAGTGTGCCATTGGGGGGTGGGGTAGGGGGTGGAAGGGCCCTCAAGCTCCGGCTCTTCCAAGAGTGGTCGTGACTGTGGCGACCTCCCTTGCTTGTGGTCTCAGAGGCTCCGGTGCTGTTCAGAAAGAAGCTAGAACCACAGACAGTGGAAGAGCGGAGCTCAGTGACCATGGAGGTGGAGCTGACGCGGCCGTGGCCCGATGTCAAGTGGACACGGAATGCAGCAGCCCTGGCACCAGGCAAGAACGTGGAGATGCACGCGGAAAGCACCAGTCACCGCTTGGTTCTGCACTGTGTGGGTTTCGCTGACCGTGGCTTCTATGGGTGCGAGACTCCAGACGA
This sequence comes from Meles meles, assembly GCF_922984935.1. NCBI lineage: Eukaryota > Metazoa > Chordata > Mammalia > Carnivora > Mustelidae > Meles > Meles meles. The sequence continues at coordinate 4,222,214 of NC_060068.1, forward strand.
CAAGACGCAGGCCAAGCTCACCGTGGAACGTGAGCAGCAGCAGCAGGCGGGGCCCCAGGAGTCAGGCATCTACGAAGGAGGCGGGAGGGGGAGGGGATGGATGTTCCCCTGCAGGGACAGGCCCTGGGGGGTGCCGGGAAGGAAGGGGTGGGCCTTTGGCTCTGAGGCCCCGTGGGGAGGTGAGTGGGGCTGGCCCGTGGGCTAAGGTGTCCGTGCAGCGACTCACCCCTGCCCCTGTGTGTGTGTTCAGTGCGCCAGGTCCGGCTTGTGCGGGGCCTACAGGCGGTGGAGGTGTCCGAGCAAGCCACAGTCAGCATGGAGGTGGAGCTATCCCACGCTGACGTGGAGGGCAGTTGGACGCGGGATGGCCTGCGGCTACAGCCAGGGCCCACGTGCCAGGTGGCCGTGCATGGCCCCATCCACACGCTCATACTGTTGGACCTGCGGCCGCAGGATGGCGGCCTCGTCGCCTTCAAAGCTGAGGGGGTGCACACGTCTGCGCGGCTCATGGTAACCGGTGCGTGGGCCTGGGCGTGACCCGCGGCAGGGTGCACCCTGCTCTGTCCCCCAGGTGGCCTGGGGAGGCGGAATCCTGGGCTCTGGGCTCTGGGTCTCATTCCTAGAACAGCTGTCTGACACCGCCCAGCTCAGGCCCCTCTTGACTCTGCCTCTCACCCTTCCCCTCCTGCCACCCTAGAGCTGCCTGTGACGTTCAGCCGCCCCCTGCAGGATATGGTGGCCACAGAGAAGGACAAGGTGACCCTGGAGTGTGAGCTGTCACGCCCCAATGTGGATGTGCGCTGGCTGAAGGTGCCTTCCTTTCACCTGAATCCTCTGGCTCCCTCTGCCTCTTGGCGGCCTGGCAGGCACAGGACTGGTCTGCTGGGGAGTCCCAGCATCTGACCCAACCTCATTCCTCCTCAGGACGGCGTGGAGCTGCGGGTGGGCAAGACAGTGGGCATGGTGGCCCAGGGTGCCTGCCGGAGTCTCGTCATTTACCGGTGTGAGCTCGGGGACCAGGGCGTGTATGTGTGTGATGCCCACGACGCTCAGAGCGCAGCCTCCCTGAAGGTGCAAGGTGGGCCGATGAGGGTCAGAACCTCCTGCCCCCCCACATTCCCCAGTAGGGGGCTCAGCCCCCTGGATCACCCTGCCCCGTCCCCTCCAGCAGTCTGGGCAGGAGGGGGGAAGGGGCAGCTCCGCATTGCCAGGGGTGACAAGGCCCTGCTTGTTACCCCAGGTCGCAAGGTCCAGATCGTGAGGCCCCTGGAGGACGTGGAGGTGATGGAGAAGGAGGGTGCCACGTTCTCCTGTGAGGTGTCGCTCGACGAGGTGCCGGCCCAGTGGTTCTGGGAGGGCACTAAGCTTCGGCCCAGTGACAACGTGCGCACCCGCCAGGAAGGTGCGGTGGTGGGCAGGCTTCGGGACGGCACGCCTCCTCCAGTCCCCAGGCCCTCCTCCCCCCAGCACTGAGTGTTCTGTGTTTCCAGGAAGGAAATACACTCTCATCTTCCGGAGGGTCCTGGCAGAAGATGCTGGGGAGATCAAATTTGTCGCAGAAAATGCAGAATCACGAGCACAGCTCCGAGTGAAAGGTGAGGGAGTCCAGGGGAGGGTCTGTGCTGGGCAGTGTGTAGGGGCACACACATCTTTTGGGCCTTCCAGGGGCTGACAGGTCCATTGCCACAGAACAGGCTTGGGGCACCCAGGCCATTCTTGGGAGGAGGAGAGCAGTGACCTAGAAGGAGGAGAGAGGTCTTGGAGAGGCAGCCTTTTGTATGAAGGCTCAGGGTCTCCTTGTCGAAAATGGAGGCAGCAGTAAATCCTGAGACTGGAGCAAGTGCCGGAGAGGTGGTGAGGGCAGATGGCACCCCTGGCAGGTGGTGGGAGCAGGCGGCACCCTTGGCAGGTGGCAACCCCGGCAGGTGGCTGCTCTGGCAGGTGGCGAGGGCAGGTTGACACTCCTGTCAGGTGGCAGAAGGAAGTGGCACCCCCAGCTGGTGGTGGGGACAGGTGGCCCCCCTGGCAGGTGGCAAGGGCAGGTGGTACCCTGGCAGGTGTCGAGCATCAGCCCTTAGCTGGTGGCCTTGGTGACAGGGCATCGAGAAGAGAGAGTCAGTGGCAAGGGAACGGCAGGAAGGCATAGGAGGCATGGATTTGCTTGATGCAGGGGTATGCAGGGGGGAGGTGTGAGGAAATGTGGCAAAGCAGGGATGCGTGGGGAGTAGGGGTTCATGGAAGGAACTTGTGAAGGGCCAGGGGCATGGATGTGTGTGTGCTCAGCTTCCTCCCAGTCAGCTGTGTGCGTGGGGCCTCAGAGAAGCCCGATGGGGACGCTCGGCATAGCCATCACTGGACAGTGAACAGGGCCAGTGTGGGCTGTTCTGCTGGAGCGCGGTGGGAGTCTGCTGGTTGGAGGCTGAAGAGCACCCAAACCGGTTTGAGTGTGGGGTTTTGGAGCCCTGAGCACCCCCAACCACACTGGCCACACCCACAGAGCTGCCGGTGGCCATCCTGCGGCCGCTGCGGGACAAGATAGCCATGGAGAAGCACCGCGGTGTGCTGGAGTGCCAGATGTCTCGGGCCAGTGCGCAGGTGCAGTGGTTCAAGGGCAGCGTGGAACTGCAGCCCGGGCCCAAGTACGAGATGGTCAGTGACGGCCTCTACCGGAAGCTAATCATCAAGGATGTGCAGCCCGAGGACGAGGACACGTACACCTGCGATGCTGGGGACGTGAAGACCAGCGCCCAGTTCTTCGTGGAAGGTGCGGGCAGCGCCGTGGGGGCGCCTCTCCGGGGTCCTAGGGCAGCGGGCGGCCCTCCCTGCCAGACCGCGCCGGTGACCATTCCCTCACCCACAGAGCAATCCATCACCATCGTGCGCGGCCTGCAGGACGTGACCGTGATGGAGCCCGCCCCCGCCTGGTTCGAGTGCGAGACCTCCATTCCGTCCGTGCGGCCGCCCAAGTGGCTCCTGGGAAAGACGGTGCTTCAGGCGGGGGCGAACGTGGGCATGGAGCAGGAGGGCACGGTGCATCGCCTGACGCTGCGGCGCACCTGCTCCACCATGACGGGGCCCGTGCACTTCACCATCGGCAAATCGCGCTCCACCGCGCGCCTGGTGGTCTCAGGTGAGCGCGCGGCGCGGGTGGGCTGCGCAAGGACCTGGCCCAGGGCCCGGGTAGAACCCGTGGTCCCCCCCAGGCCGCAGCGCCGCCCTCTCCCCTTCCGCCGCAGACATCCCGACGGTGCTCACGCGGCCGCTGGAGCCCAAGGCGGGGCGCGAGCAGCAGTCGGTGGTCCTGTCCTGCGACTTCAAGCCGCCCCCGAAGGCCGTGCAGTGGTACAAGGAGGACACTCCCCTGGCACCCTCTGAGAAGTTCAAAATGAGCCTGGAGGGCCACATGGCGGAGCTGCGAATCCTCCGCCTCACACCCGCGGACGCCGGCGTCTACCGGTGCCAAGCCGGCAGCGCCCAGAGCAGCACGGAGGTCACCGTGGAAGGTACCGAGGGCGCCCGAGGCCCTGCAAGGGTCTCCGGGGGAGGCGCCCGCGGCGGAGGCTGAGCGGCCCACGGTGTGCCTGGAAGAGCGAGGGCTCGCGGGGCCCTGGGAGGGTCTCTGAGGGCGGGGGACGCCCGGCACGGGTGCTGAGCGGCCGGCCGTGCCTGTGTCAGCGCTCGAGGGTGCACTGGGCCCTGGGAGGGTCTCCGGGGGCGGGGGACGCCCAGGACCGGTGCTGAGCCGCCTGCCGTGACCCTGGCAGCGCGCGAGGTGACCGTGACGCAGCCGTTGCAGGACACAGAAGTCACAGAGGAGGACCGAGCCTGTTTCTCCTGCGAGCTGTCCCACGAGGACGAGGAGCTGGAATGGTCGCTCAATGGCACGCCTCTGTACAACGACAGCTTCCATGAGATCATCCACGAGGGCCAGCGCCACACGCTGGTGCTGAAGCGGGTTCGGCGGGTGGACTCCGGCACCGTGCGCGCCTGCTCCCCCAAGGTGTCGGCCACTGCCCGCCTGGAGGTCAAAGGTGAGGCGTCCCTGCGGGCCCTTAGGGTCCTCCCAGGAAGGAACGCTGGGCTGTCTGCAGGCCTGAGGTGGCGCTCGCTCACCTGTCCACATCACCCCCCCCACCCAGCAAAGCCAGTGGTGTTCCTGAAGGCTCTCGATGATGTGTCCGCGGAGGAGCGGGGCACGCTGGCCCTGCAGTGCGAGGTCTCGGACCCCCAAGCCCACGTGGTGTGGCGGAAAGACAGCGTGGAACTGGGCCCCAGCGACAAGTACGACTTCTTGCACACGGCGGGCACGCGCGGGCTGGTGGTGCACGACCTGAGTCGGGACGACACCGGCCTCTACACTTGCAGCGTGGGCTCCGAGGAGACCCGCGCCAGAGTCAGTGTGCACGGTGCGTGGCTGGCTCCAGGACAGCGCGTTCAGGGGGTGCAGCTGAGGCCAGGGGGTGGGGCGGGTCCAGGAGGCAGTTACAGGCCCAGGGGTTGCTGCAGCGGCCAGGGGACGGGTCGGGTCCGGGGCAGGGTCCGTTTCAGGGGCCGGGTGGGGTCAGGAGACAGGTCCAGGCCCAGGGTGTGGAGCCGCGCCCAGGGGGCGAGGCGGATCCAGGGACCCTGTCGGTTCCAGGGAGCCGGTCGGGTCAGGAAGCCGGTCCAGGCTTAGGGGTGGAGCCGCGGCCAAGGGGCGGGTCGGGTCCAGGAGGCAGGTCCAGGTCCAGGGGGTGGACCCGAGTCCAGGGGGCAAGGCGAGTTCAGGGGCGGGGTCCGTTCCAGGGGGCGGAACTGTTTCCAGAAGGCAGGGCCGGGTCTGGGGCGGAACCAGTTTCAGGGGCGGGGCTGCTTCCAGGTCTGTGTGTGGGGGGAGGGCTGCCTCTGCCCTGGGTCCACCCCTTCTCCAAGGCCAGAGGCCGCCCTGCAGAGCTCTGGAGGTCAGGACAGGCTCCGGGAGGAGTAGGCTGGATGTGATCCCAGGAGGCCCAGGTACAGGCAGGCGGGTGACCGACGATGAGCAAGGGGAGGGCTGGGGAGACTGGACTGGCAGTACCTGATAGAGTCCGGGGGGCTGGAGACAGTCTCCCGGCATCAGGGACTGTGTGTGGGTAGCTGTGGGGGTCACAAAGGGGTACAGTCAGGGTCACAGCTTGGGGGTGGCTGGCAGCAGAAGCCAAGATGTCAAATGTAGGATGCCCTGGAGGGACTCCCAGGCCACAGGCACAGTCTGGTGAAGGTGGTTGTTGGCAGGGCACATGCCTCCCCATGGAGTCAGCAGGGCAGTGTGGGCCCCCTCACTCCCAGCACAGCAGATGTCCCTCTCAGCCCGAGCCTGACCTCCTGCTCGCACGGCTCTCCTGGCCCAGCTCCTCTGGTCCCATTCTCCCTCACTTGCGTGTGCATGGCAGGCCTGCAGCCTGGTCACCCTGTGGCAGGTCCCTGCCGGTCTGTGCTAGAGCTAGACGGCCCCTTCATTTGGGGCTCCCGTCCTTGGCCTTCTGGAGTGTTCAAGCTGTGACCGCTGTGGACAGTGCTTGTCCTGTAGTGGACTGGAAGTGACAGCAAGCCCCCCAGGATTAGGGCTGCAGGGGGTGGGAGTGAGGGTTCAGCTGTCATGGGGTCTGGCCTGGGGCAGCTCTGCGCTTGACGGTGCCAGACCAGGGTGGGCGAGGGGCTGGGGTCCAAGAGCCTGGCCTGGGGCGACCGCCATCTCCTGTGGGCCACAGACCTGCACATTGGCATCACCAAGAGGCTGAAGATGGTGGAGGTGCTGGAGGGCCAGAGCTGCACGTTCGAGTGTGTCCTGTCCCACGAGAATACCGGTGATGTGGCCACGTGGACCGTAGGTGGGAAGACCGTGGGTGGCTCGGGCCGCTTCCGGGCCAGCCGCCAGGGCCGCAAGTACACCCTGACTGTCCAAGACGCTGCTCCCAGTGATGCTGGGGAGGTGACGTTCTCCGTACGGGACCTCACCTCCAAGGCCTCCCTCATCGTCCGAGGTGGGCACAGGGCAGGATGGGCGCCTGTCTCCACAGGGCTGGGGGTACCGTGGGGCCTCAGGCTGGAATGGGGTGCTCCTGGGGACTGTCCCCTTGGGCAGCTCCCCGGTTGGAGACCCAGAGACACTGTAGGGGGCTGGGACTTAGTTATCCGAAGGCGCTCCCTCTTTTCAGACTCTGGGCAGAAGCAGGGCTTTTGGTCTTTGGTGTGTGGTCTGACAGCTGTGGGAGCCCCTAGGCTCATGGCTCCCTGAGCTGGCGAGTTGCCGCTGCTGTTCCTCAATTCATGCACCTGGCATCAATTAAATCCAGGTGCAGATGGGGACACCCTGTCCCCAGCTCTTGCTGCTAGTGGCCATGCTTTCAGTCCCAGGCTCTGAAGGGGGCCGAGGTGTGAGAGTCTGTGGCCTCCTGTGTCCTCTCCCCAACTCCCTCCCCATGACCACGCTGGCTCCTGATTTCCAGGGCCCAAGGTCCTCATGGTCACCTGCCCCACCCCCACCCTAAGCATGGCTGGGGCCTGGCCATGTCTCATGGTGGCTGCCCTGCCCTCTTCAGAGAGACCTGTGGACATCGTGAAGCCCCTGGAAGACCAGCAGGCTGCTCCGGGAGAGGATGTGGTGCTGAGCTGTGAGCTGTCCCGGGCTGGCACCCCAGTGCGCTGGCTGAGGGACGGGAAGGCCATTCGCAAGAGTCAGAAGTATGACCTCATCGTGGATGGCCCTCGGGCCATGCTGGTGGTCCGTGCTGTCTCGCCCAAGGACTCCGGCGAGTACATGTGTGAGACAGAGGCTTCCAAGAGCACAGCGAGCCTCCGTGTGGAAGGTGACCCCACAAGACACCCGGGGAGGGGTCCCTGTGGCCTCAGCAGGAGAGCTGCCCATGGTGGGGGCTGTTCCCTGTCCGAGGGGCTGGCATAGGGTCCGCACAGCCCTCACCCCCACCCCTTCCCACCCCTCCCAGAAAAGGCAAACCAGTTCACGGAGGAGCTGGCTGATCTGCAGGGGACGGAGAAGGGCACGGCCGTGTTTGTGTGCAGGACTGAGCGGCCCGCTGCCATGGTGACCTGGCGTAAGGGGCTTACGGAGCTGCCTGCCTCAGGGAAGCACACACCCAGCCAGGATGGCCTGACCCTGAAGCTGACCATCAGTGCCCTGACCAAGGCAGACAGTGATACCTACACCTGCGACATCGGCCAGGCCTGCTCCCAGGCCCGGCTCCTGGTGCAAGGTGAGGCCTGGCAGGGTCTTGGCCTGTGCGCGACTGGCTGGGAACTGGGTCTGGAGGGGGCTCAGAGGCCCTCCGAGACCAGCTTCAGTTTTCCTGTTTCTGGGAGTAGGGCCTTGGTGGTCTCGTCTCTAAGGCCCTGCTGGTGGGACCTGGTGCGAATTTGTGTAGCCATGGCTGCGAGCCCTTCCTATGTGCTGGTGTGAGCCTGGTCACCCATGCCGGAGCCAATGGGGATGGTCCACGGGACGTGTAGCCTGGGAGCGGGGATGGCCCAGGAGTGGGGACGGCCCACAGGATGAGTGACCCAGGAGTGGGGACGGCCTATTTCCAGTGGCAGCTGGCCGCGGGGTACCCTGATTGCTGGTCTGCACCCTGTAGGCCAGAGGGTGCTCATCACAGAGGACCTGGAGGATGTGGAGGTTCATGAGGGCTCGTCAGCCACCTTCTCCTGCCGCATCTCCCCCGCCGACTACGGGCCTGTGCAGTGGTTCCTGGATCAGACGCCCCTGCACCCCAGTGAGCTCAATGAGATCCAGGCTCAGCCCAGCGGGTACCACGTGCTCACCATGCGGCAGCTGGCTCTCAAGGACTCAGGCACCATCCACTTCGAGGCGGGAGACCAGCGGGCCTCAGCCACACTGCAGGTCACAGGTGGGCTCCGCACCGTGGGGGGCCCAGTGCACGGACTAAGGGGCAGCTGTGGGGAGGGCAGATGTTGGCCACACACAGAGCACAGCCCTGGGGCTCATGGGGATGGTGCCCAGCCTGTGGACCCCGGCGAGGTGGGCTGTTGGAGGGCAATCCCCCATCCCCACAGGGTAGACTATGCTGTGCCAGGCCTGCCTTATCCCCCTGGCAGCCCATGAGTGGCCCTGGCCCGAGGGGGCAGCTGCACACCTAGCCAGGGAGCTGCTTTGTCTGCAGGAGTCCCCAAGCATCCTCTGTGTCTCTCTGTACCCCCAGAAAAGCTGAGCGAGTTCTCCCGTGAGCTCACAGATGCTACTGTCACGGAGGGGGAGGACCTGACCCTGATCTGTGACACCACCAACCCGGACAGCCCCGTGTCCTGGACCAAGGACGGGAAGGCCCTGCGACCATCGGCTCGCTGCCGGCTGAGCCAGGAGGGCCACCGGGCCCAGCTGGTCATTACTGGAGCCACCCTGCAGGACGGTGGGCGCTATAAGTGTGAGTCTGGGGCCTCCCAGACCAGCTCCATTGTTAGGGTCCGTGGTAAGTTCCGGGGCTCACACCCCATCTCAGGGTGGGGGGCCCCAGGACCCCAGTGTCCCCCTCTGTCCGTCTCAGGGCTCTGCTGCTTTTGGAGGTGTCCCCGCCCCAGCCCCTGTCACCTCCTGAGCAGCTGCCTGCTTCTTGCTTCGTGCCTGTGTCTTGTCCTGACCCCTGTGTCCCCTCCCTCAGACTTGCCTGGTCTCCCCTTGCTCAGTCAGCATGGGTTGTTTACCACATGCCACAGGCTGGGCGGTCCAGCGACAGACGTGGACAGTCTCCCCATCCTGGGGCTGGGAAGTCCCAGGTCCAGGCGTGGGCACCACGGCTTCTCCCAGGGCCTCTCTCCGTGGCATGGACGTGCCGATTTCTCCCTGTGTCCTTGCACTGTCGTCTGTCTGTGTCTGTGTCCTCATCTCCGCCTGCGGGATTACATGACTCGCAGGGTCAGGCTCAAGCCTGTGGCCCCTTTTACCTTAATTACCTCCGTAAAGACCCCTTGTTCAGTCATGGTTGCCCTGAGGTTCTGGGGGGTGGGGCTCCGGCATGTGAATTTGGGGGCACACTGTTCATGCCAGTCTGCCCTTCTCTGCTCTCATCTCCTGCTGGCTGCTGTGTCCCCAGCTGCCGGCAGCCATAGGGCCCTGGCTGGGGTGCAGGAGGTGGGTGTGAACGAGCATGTGCCTGCCCACAGCACGGCCAGCACGCTTCCAGGAGGGGCTGAAGGACCTGGAGGTGCTGGAGGGCGGGGCTGCCACTCTGCGCTGCAAGCTGTCAACCATGGTCGCGCCCGTGGAGTGGCGCCGTGGAGAGGAGGTTCTGCGGCCTGGGCCCAAGTACAGTTTGCATCAGGAGGGCACGGTGCTCGAGCTAGTGGTCCGGGACCTGCGGCCCCAGGACAGCGGGCCATACTCCTGCTGCTTCGGGGACCAGAGGACCATGGCCATGCTCACTGTAAAGGGTAAGCAGCCCCGTCTGTCTGCCCACAAACCCCTTTCATCCTGTGGGAGGATAAAAATGGCATTCTCTGCCTGTCGGCCCTGTTGCAGCCTCGCCTGCTGAGTTCATAGGGAGAATGAAAAGCAAGGAGGCCACGGAAGGGGCCACGGCCACGCTACGCTGTGAGCTGAGCAAGGAGGCCCCCGTGGAGTGGAAGAAGGGGTCCGAGACCCTCAGAGCTGGGGACAGAGTCAGCCTGAGGCAGGACGGGACCGCGTGTACACTGGAGATCCGTGGCCTGGCCGTGGAAGATGCGGGGGAGTACTCGTGCGTGTGCGGGCAGGAGAGGACATCAGCCACGCTGACCGTCAGGGGTAAAGACCGCATGCGGCCAAGTAGAGCTGTGTTCTGGTGTCCAGTTGACTTTGTGATGTTCATCTGCACTCAGCCCGTATTTTTGTTTCTTTTTCCCACATTCTCTTGGTGTTATCCTCCATCCATTACTCCATGGAATCTGCCTTGTTTCCTGGGGTGTTGTGTGAACCATGAGAAGACAGCATCCCAGCCCTTGGTCACTGCTGGTCCTGTTGTCCTATGGGAGCCTGTCTTGTCCTGTCCCAGTGTGTCCTGCCCCCAACAATCTCCAGAGAACCTGATGTTCTGTGTCTGAATTTTCCCAGCCCTTCCTGCTGAATTCATAGGGAGACTGAGAAGCAAGGAGGCCATGGAAGGGGCCACGGCCATGCTGCACTGTGAGCTGAGCAAGGCAGCCCCCGTGGAGTGGAGGAAGGGGTCCGAGACCCTCAGAGCTGGGGACAGAGTCAGCCTGAGGCAGGACGGGACCGCGTGTGAGCTAGAGATCCGTGACCTGGCCGTGGCAGATGCGGGGGAGTACTTGTGTGTGTGCGGACAGGAGAGGACATCAGCCACGCTGACCGTCAAAGGTGAGGACCATGTGTGACCATGTAGAGCAGTGTCTCCATGTCCCAAACCTGCGTCAGGTCCTGTTGCTCTGCCCTGGTCACTGCATGGTCCTCCTGCTTCTCTGTGTGTCTCCTGCATCCTGCAGCATGAATCTCTAGGACCTCCTCGTGTGACACTTGTTTTGGATAAACTGCAGAGAACAGGGCCCTTCCTGCCCTCGGGGCCACATCTAGGGGAGAGACAGGGGGCATCCCGCAACACAAAGATTTAGAGCCTTCTCGAGGCCTCTGAAGGGAGTATGCAGAGGAAGAGCTGGGAAGGAGATTGAAGCTTGGCATTCGAGGCGGGGACACCAGGAGGCTGATGAAGGAGGAGAGCCAGGACACACATGCAGGGCCGTGGGAGAGCTTTAGGGGGTAGAGTGTGGGTGTGGAGGGTGGATGGAGAAGAGATCTGGGTAGAGAGATGAAGCTGAGGCTTGCTGGATCTGGACCTCAGGTTTGTTGAGTTAAGTACGAAGGTTGAAGTGAGGTGAGTTGGGTGTAGAGAGTGAGGTGAGACGAGGTGAGGCGGGTGAGGAGGAGAGCTGATGTGGGTCTGGTGGTGACACCATGTTGGGGCTGCATGACAAGGTGAGGGGGGAGGTGAGGTTTTGGTGTAGAAGGGGGGAAGGTCAGGCATGCCTGACCCAGGAAGACAGGTGAGTGTCCATGGTTGGGTGGGGGTCCAGGTGTGGTGACTGGCAGGTGGGTGGGCTGTGCTCGCAGCAGCCGTGGGAGGGTCCAGTGGGGCATGGTATGTCAGACTGGGGTGGAGCAGGATATACAGGGAAGGACAGGGTTGTGTCAGCTGGAGCAGGAGGGCTGTTCAGGGGTCAGGGGGGACCGGGCCATGTCCTTTGGGGGTGGGGCTGGAGGAGGCATGTGGGGGGAGCCCGTGTGCACGGAGCCACCTCCTGCGGGGCGTCCCGCCTGCCATCCCCAGAGACCCTGCCTCCAATAGGCAGCCATGTTTCCAGCTTTGTGTCTGTGGCCTTTCCTTCTCTTCTGGCTTGAGTTCATGGTCTGTGTCTATCTGACTCTCCCAGGCCTGACCACCTCCATTCACAAAGGTCCCGAGGCCTGGGAAGGTCAAGGGAGGAGGGCCCACTGTGTGGTGTGGTGAGGGGCCCAAGACCCTTGGGGATGCACAGGGCCTGACCACGGTGTGGCTGGTGGCTCCTTGGGCTGGGATCCTCAGGGGCCCTTTTGGATCCCAATTACTTCCTGCAGGGAAGCGGATAGGGCAGGATGAGGCCACCCCCCACATCCTGAAGGGCTCCAAGAGCAAAGCCAGGCCCCTGTGCCACTTGAGCCGTGTGGCCAGGCACAGCATCTTTGCCAAGGAGGCACTGGGTGACCTCATGGGGCATGGGCAGTGGGACCTGCCCTGCAGTCTGAGTGCCCTCTAGCCCAGGGGCAGAGGACCTAGGTTGACTGACAGCAGGTGGCCCAGAAGAGCTGTTTCTGGAAGTGCTGGTCACAAGGACAGCTGCTGTCAGGTGACAGGACAGGAGAAGGGCAGCTCCTGTTTCCCTCCCAGCTGGGTGTTTCTTGCTCCTGTAGAGAGAGAGTTTAAGGGACCTTGTTCATGTCTCCTTCCTTGGCTATATCTGTCAGGATCCCCAAATTGCCATGATATAGGGAAGCCACTGATCGTGGTGTGATCTGAGTAGGACAACTCGTGTGGAGCAGAGGAGGGACCTGGGCCCTTGAATCTCGTCTGAAGCAGGACGGGCCATGGAAGATGTGGGAAGATGTCCGCTGTGGGCACTGTGGCCGTTTCTGCATGTATGTCCGTGTCTCGAGGTCCTTTGATGATGCCAGCTTCTCTGTCTTCTTGCTGGCCTGTACCCAGGTGGCTTTAGGTCAGACTGTCCTCCACCCATACATACACACTGGGTCTCCCATGTGTCTGAGTGTCCACACTTTGATTGCTTATTTGCTCCAGAATGTGTTTCACTGTTGAATGCCCACATCCTGCCTCCTCACATTGCCCAGTCTGATATTTTCTGTGTCACCTTGACTTTCCCCAGCCCTTCCTGCCAGGTTCACAAAAAGTCTCAAGGCTGAGGAGGCCATGGAAGGGGCCACGGCCATGCTGCACTGTGAACTCAGCAAGGAGGCCCCCGTGGAGTGGAGGAAGGGGTCTGAGATCCTCAGAGCTGGGGACAGAGTCAGCCTGAGGCAGGACAGGACCACGTGTGAACTGGAGATCCATGGCCTGGCCGTGGCAGATGCTGGGGAGTACTCGTGCGTGTGCGGGCAGGAGAAGACATCAGCCACGCTGACCGTCAGGGGTAAAGACTATTTGTGGCCACGTGGGCCTCTGGCTTGGTGTCTGTGCATCATCTCCTGTCACCCCTTATTCTTTGTAGGACTTCGTGGGCATCTGTGTCTTTCCAGCTGTGGTTTCTGAGTCTGTCCTGGAGCCTGTGTCCTCATTCAGCAGATGTCCTGCTGTTTGTGTCCAGTCCTTTGTGCCCTGGTTTCTGCAAGGCCGTTTGCCTCCCTCACCATCTCTGCGTGTGCGTCTCATTCGTGCCGTGGCTACCCTGTAGTTGTTTGATCCTTGTGTGTGTACCTGTCCTGAACACAAGTCCCTCGACAGCCTACTATTCTCCCTACTTCTTGGCTCCCCCTAGCCATGTTGGCTAGAGTCATACAAAATATGAGGCCTGAGGAGCCACCGCAGAGGCCATGGCCACACTGAGCACAGGCCAGGTGGAGGGAAGCCACAGCTCACAGCATATGCTCAACACACCGAGCACGTGGCCCATGTCCAGTTGGGTCCGTGTCTTCTCTGTGATGTTTGTGTCGCGTATTACCCATGTGGTCAGAGGCCGTGATTATGTCTGTGTCTTTCTGACTCTCCCCAGTCCTGCCTGCCAAGTTCACCAAGGGCCTGAGGAAGGAAGAGGCCACAGAAGGCACCATGGCCACACTGCATTGTGAGCTAAACAAGGCGGCCCCTGTGGAGTGGAGGAAGGGGTCCGAGACCCTCAGAGCTGGGGACAGAGTCAGCCTGAGGCAGGATGGGACCACGTGTGAGCTGGAGATCCGTGGCCTGGCCGTGGCAGATGCTGGGGAGTACTCGTGCGTGTGCGGGCAGGAGAGGACATCAGCCACGCTGACCGTCAGGGGTAACAACCATGTGTGGCCACCTGAGTAATTTCTGTCTCTCTCCCACTCTGTGCGTCCCTGTATCTCTCAGTGTTGCTGTCACGCCAGGCCACACGATGACCATGGTCTGGTGCGCCCACAAACTCACGTGAAGAACACACTGGTGTCCGTGTATAGGCCACAGGGGTGGATGATGCAGGGACTTCATGTGAACACCAGGAGAGCTTCCCAGGGTGGTGGTACCTGTTCAGGCTACTGACAGGCCCAGACCGTGGGCCCAGATGTGGAGTTGGGAGGATGTGTGTCCTGAGCCCGATGTGTGCAGGACGAGGGTCATTGCTGGGCTTCAGAGATAAGGTGGTCAGACTGGCCAGGCCCCCTGTTGGTGACAGGGTCTGCTTTACCGTGGAGGTTGCTGGAGTGTCTGAAGTGCTCTGCCCCAGTCAGCGTGCACTGTGTGACAAGCACTGCATGTGGCCACAGTCCTGGCAGCTGGAACTCTGTGATGAAGGAGCTGGGAGCCTCCGTCCCTGGTGTGCATGTGCCATCTCTTCCCTGTGTCCTCAGATGGTTGTTCCTCTGTGTGTTTGATCCTGATCCCCTCTTCTTATCAGGACACCAGTGACCTGTCTTCCCCCCGTTACCTCCTGGGAGACCTTATTTTCAAATGTGTTCCCATTCTGAGATCCTGGGGGTACAACTCTAGTGTGCGAATTTACGGGTAGGACACAGCCTGTTTGTGACCCTCTGTCCTCTTGCCCCCATCCTGAAATCCACGTCCTTCTCCCATGTGGAATATATTCAGCCTGTCCCCAAGACCCCAAGGCTTTAACTGCTTCCAGGGTCACCTCAGAACCCGAAGTGTGATGGCAGCGCACCGTGAGGTCCGGTTGAGACTCAAGGCAGACTCCTCTCCAGCTGTGACCCTGTGAAGTCAAGCTGGGCACCTCCCGAATGGAGCAGGGCGACCAGCGCAAGAGACACATTCCTGCTCCAAAGGGGATGAATGGGAATGAAGGAGCGGGTCGCTGGTCCCCAGGGGTGCAAGAATGAGCAGGTACACTCTTGGATTCTAAGGCTGGAGAAGGAGCCTCTGGGCCCGCGAGTGATGAGCTTGTTGCTGCAGCTGTGGGTGGAGGTGGCCTGGCCCGTGGGTGCCGTGGCCGCCCTGCAAGCCCTGAAGAGCTTGCGGTCTCCTTATCTCCCACTGTGGAAGGATACTACATGTGCACAGCTGGGCAGCTCATGGGCACACCCTGTAGGAACCTCACAAGGCTGACGGTATCCCCTGTTTCGGCCCTTTATCGCCGTCTGATTCAGACACCGCGGCAGACGCCCTCAACAGCCTGGTTGGTTTCCCGGGCCGTTTGCCGGAGTCTGGTTCATCAGACCAGCCCTCTGCACGTCCTTCCGGGGTGACCTGTCTCTGCTCCCAGCTTCTTCCCTGCTCTAACGTTTCACCACAAGCAGCCGGGAGAAAGGAGGCTGCTCCCTCAACTCTGCTTAGAGAGCCTCCCAGCTACACATGGACGCTGACTGCTCACGAGTCCCACCTGCTGCAGACTCTGGGACAGCACTCAGCCAGGTTCCTTGCCACTTCCTACAAAGACCACCTTTCCTCCAAGTGTCGGATAACCTGTTCCTCATTTCCTCTTTGGGCCTCACCCAATGTGCCGTGGTGTGCGTACGGACACTTCCCACCATGATCTTCTCAAGGCAATCTACACTGATGCAGCTGCCCACCGAAACCCAGCCTCTGCCCAACACCCAGTTCCAAAGCCACTGCCACAACTGAAGCTCTTGGTAACAGCAACAACCCACTCCTGAGACCAAAACTGGCATGGCTGTGCAATGGAGAAGTGGTCTCAACAGCAGAACAGTGGAGTCTCCCAGTCCTAGAGGTTGGAGTCTAGAATCCAGGCAGGGCAGGACCGGTTTCTCTGGAGGCCTCTCCGTGGCTTACAGTGACTGCCTTCTCTGTGCCCTCGCCTTGGCTGTTTCTCTCTGCATGCCTATATCCTGATCCCCGTTTTTTTGATCACCCTACCCTAGTGACCTCATTTTACCTTAATCACCTCTTTAAAGACCCCCCTCTCCAAAGGTAGCCCCAGCCTGTGGTCATGGGGTTGGGGATCTGACATGAATTTGGGGGAAGATGAGTCCCTCTGCAACGTGGTATGACCAGGGTGGACACTGGTCACCTGTAACTGAGGCAGGAGAGTGAGTGTCTGGTGGGGTCTGGACAGGAACATGTGAAGTTGCGAAGGTGGGGCCTAGCGTGTGTGGGAATGGCAGCAGTGAGCCCAGGTGAGTCCAGCACTGGATGGATGCCCCTCCTGGGCTGGGAAGATTGGGATGGGAGGCAAGAGTGGAGCAGTGAATGTCATGGCCAGGAAATGTCTCCTGGGGATTCCCTCATGAGAAATGTCCATCACATCACGAATATGGGTTGTGAGCTAGAGGAGCTTGGCTTGGAGCTCAGAACAGATGAGGCCAGAGCTTAGCCATATGAAAGGTTAGGGTAGGAGGACATTGAGAAGACAAGATGCCTAGAGGGAGCCAGTGCCCAGGACAACTGCACTTCAAGGCAGGATGCCAGAAGCCCTCACAATCTCTCTCTCACACACACACACACACAGCCTGTTCTCCTCTCCACTCCTTCGCTATTCCCATCCTGAGTGTTCATGTCGTGCCCCTAGTCCTCCAGAGGGGTTGACGGCTTCTGTACATCTGACCCTCTGCAGCGCTGCCTGCTCAATTCATCCAAGATCTGAAGATCAAGGAGGCCACAGAAGGTGCCACAGCCACGCTGTGCTGTGAGCTGAGCAAGGCAGCCCCCGTGGAGTGGAGGAAGGGGTCCGAGACCCTCAGAGCTGGGGACAGAGTCAGCCTGAGGCAGGACGGGACCACGTGTACACTGGAGATCCGTGGCCTGGCTGTGGAAGATGCGGGGGAGTACTCGTGCGTGTGCGGGCAGGAGAGGACATCAGCCACGCTGACCGTCAGGGGTAAAGACTGCATGCGGCCAAGCAGAGCTGTGCTCTGGCGTCCAGTTGACTTTGTGATGTCCACCTGCACTCAGTCCGTGTTCGTGTTTCTTTTTCCCACATTCTCTTGGTATTACCCTCCATCCATTACTCCGTGGAATCTGCCTTGTTTCCTGGGGTGTTGTGTGAACCATGAGAAGCCAGTATCCCAGCCACTTCCCAGCCCTTGGTCACAGCTAGTCCTGTTGTCCTTTGGGAGCCTGTCTTGTCCTGTCCCAGTGTGTCCTGCCCCCAACATCTATGTTCCTGTGTCCGACTCTCCCCAGCTGTGGTGGCCAGAGTGATACCCAGTGTGAGGCCTGAGGAGCCACTGCAGAGGCCATGGCCACACTGAGCACAGGCCAGGTGGAGGGAAGCATCAGCTCACAGCATATGCTCAACACACCGAGCACGTGGCCCATGTCCAGTTGGGTCCGTGTCTTCTCTGTGATGTTTGTGTCCGGTATTACTCATGTGGTCAGAGACCATGATTGTGTCTGTGTCCTTCTCACACTCCCCAGCCCTGCCTGCCAAGTTCAACAAGGGTCTGAGGAAGGAAGAGGCCACGGAAGGGGCAACGGCCATGCTGCGCTGTGAGCTGAGCAAGGAGGCCCCCGTGGAGTGGAGGAAGGGGTCCGAGACCCTCAGAGCTGGGGACAGAGTCAGCCTGAGGCAGGACGGGACCACGTGTGAGCTGGAGATCCGTGGCCTGGCCGTGGCAGATGCTGGGGAGTACTCGTGTGTGTGCGGGCAGGAGAAGACATCAGCCACGCTGACCGTCAGGGGTAAAGACCATGTGTGACTGCGTAGACCTGTGGCTTAGTGTCTGCATAGTGTCACCCTGTCACCACATTCTCTCTAGTAGGTTGTGGTTGTCTGTGTCTGATGGGCTTAACTGTTTCTCCTACCCTCCATGTCCCCATTCTGTTTGTCCTGATGTCATGTCCATGCTTGTGTCTGTCTACCCTGGACTACTTGTCTTCCTCAGTATCTGTGTTTATTAAGTCATTCACGCTGTGACCCTTGACTGTTTGTGATTCTTGTGGGTGTTCCCATCATGGACAAATTGTCTCCAAGATAGTCTGATGCTCTCTGTGTCACCTTGACCCTCCCCAGCCCTGCCTGCCAAGTTCACAAAAAGTCTAAGCGATGAGGAGGCCACAGAAGGTGCCACAGCCACGCTGCGCTGTGAGCTGAGCAAGGCAGCCCCCGTGGAGTGGAGGAAGGGGTCTGAGACCCTCAGAGCTGGGGACAGAGTCAGCCTGAGGCAGGATGGGACCACGTGTACAGTGGAGATCCGTGGCCTGGCCGTGGCAGATGCTGGGGAGTACTCGTGCGTGTGTGGGCAGGAGAGGACTTTGGCCAAGCTTACTGTCATGGGTAAAGACCGTGTGTGACCACATGAAGTGTGTGGGTGCCTGTCCTTGTCTCTGTGTCTCTGCATCTTCTATGGCTCTCAGAGGTACTCCCCTCCTCTGTCCTGTCTGTTCTACTGTCCTGCGTCCTTTGTCTGGTTACTGGCCTCCATCCTTATGACCTCATTGGGTCTCTCCTGGTGGTGGGGACAGAATTCTCCCCTCCTGTCTCTCTCTCACCTCACCCCAATCTGCCCAACTTGTCCGCTTTCAATGTGTCCTGTTGTATGTTGGGACGCCCATGGCGGGGCTGATCCTGTGTCTCTCTGCCCCTCCGCCTACCCTTCAGCCCCACAGGTGGTATTCAGGGAGCCCCTGCAGAGCCTGCAGGCTGAGGAAGGGGCCTCGGTCACCCTGAGGTGTGAGCTGTCCCAGCCCAACGCCGCTGTGGTCTGGAGCAAGGGCGGCCTGGAGGTGCAGGCTGACGGGCGCAGGGAGCCTCGGCAGCGGGGCTCCACAGTGGAGCTTGTACTGCGGGACCTGCGCCGGGAGGACGCAGGCGAATATGCATGTGCTTGCGGACCCCAGGCCACCGGTGCCACCCTCACTGTTACAGGTGGGCCCCAGGGCAAAACCTGTGCCATATGCAGGACCCCTGTGCTTTGGGGTGTGCCTCAGGGCTGCAGCACCACCCTGGGCATCCCACGGGGGACACGTCAGACCTGGCAGCAAGCTCAGCCCTCACTGTCCCCACCCTAGTAGCTGCGATGCTGAGGTTACCTGTGGCGTCCACAGCTGCATCCCTGTGATTCCCTCCACCATCAGGCCCCTGTGGTTCACCTCTGCACGGCATTGCCACACCTGCAGTTCCTCTCTTGCACTCTGTACCTTCGTCCCTGCGGTTCCCCTCTGTACCCATAGTCATACCCCTGCGGGACCCACCCTAGTCCTGTAGCCACGCCCTTGAAGGTCCCACTTGAAACCCCCCTGCAGTTCTCTGCGCAGTGTAGACACGCCCCTGTACCCATAGCCACGCCCCTTTGGTACACCTCTGCACCCATAGCCACGGCGCTTTGGCCCCCTCCGCCCCTTGCAGCCGGGACCCTGCACCCCGTAGCCACACCCCCGAGGTCCACATTGCACCTTTAGCCATGCCCTTGCACCCCATAGCCACGCCCCTGAGGTTCCCCACTGCACCTTGTAGCCACGCCCCTTTGGCCTTCCTCCGTACCTCGTAGCCACGCCCCGGCATCCCCATAGCCACGCCCCGTGGTTCCCCTACTGCACCTGGTAGCCACGCCCCGGCATCCCCATAGCCCTGCCCCCGTGGTTCCCACCACAGACCCTTAACAGCCGGCCCCTCCCACTCTGCCCCGGCGCCCAGGCGGTTAATCTCGTCTCCCCAGAAACCTCAGCCGAGTGCCTGTGGTGCCTTCCCTACTCATCGCTGCTCCCTGGCGGTTCCCCCTGCACCCCCGCAGGCACCCTGGGCCCCGCCCCCACTCCCTCCCCGACCCACAGCAGCACCCCCTGGTCTCCCCCGCTGCCCGCCGTCGGTGCGCTCCCGCGGTCGCCCCCTGCGCTCCCGGCCCGGCGCCTGCCCTCAAGCTCTCTGTCCCCACAGCTGCACCTGTGCGGTTCCTGCGGCAGTTGCAGGCCCAGGAGGTGGACGAGGGCACCACGGCGCGCCTGCGCTGCGAGCTGAGCCGAGAGGGCGCCAGCGTGGAGTGGCGCAAAGGGTCTCTGCAGCTCTTCCCGTGCGCCAAATACCAGATGGTGCAGGAGGGCAGGACCGCTGAGCTGCTGGTGCGTGGCGCGGAGCCGGAGGACTCCGGCCAATACACCTGCGACGCGGGCGACTCGCAGAGCACTGCTAGCCTCTCCATCCGAGGTGAGCTGCCCAGCAGCACCTTGCCCTCTTCCGGGCCCTTAGTCCTCCAGCAGGCGCGGGAGGGGGGTGCCTTGCTGGGCAGCCCTAAGCGCCCCTCTCTGGCCCCCCAGCCCTTAGGCCCGTATTCCGGGAGGAGCTGCAAAGCACGGAGCAGGAGGCCGGCAGTGTGGCCCGGCTGCACTGCGAGCTGAGTGGGACAGAGACCAGTGTCCCCGTGCAGTGGCTCAAGGAGGGTGTGGAGCTGCACGGGGGTCCCAAATATGAGATAAGGCGCCTGGGGACCACATGTGAGCTGCTGATCCACGGGCTGGAGGCCAAGGACACGGGCGAGTATGTCTGCGTGGCTGGCGGCCAGAAAACCGTGGCCTCTGTCATGGTCAGAGGTGAGCCCTCCCTGCCACCCCCTCTTCCCCTGCGGCTGCTCTAGGGGTGCACCTGGCCTGGCCCAGCTCCCATTAAGGCCAAGCCCTTGTCTGGGTATTGTTCCAAGGGCCCTGGGGTTACTGGCTCTCTCTTCTCCTTTCCACTTCCCTCTGGTGCAGGTGTTCCTAGAGAGGAGTATTCATAGTGGGAAACACTCTGCACCCTACTCCCCCTCCCCCGAAACTGCCTTGCATTCCCTGCCCACAGGCGCCGGGCAGCCTGGCCTGATCGTCCTCATGGAGCCCCGCCTGTTTTAAAGGCTTTCCTTCCTGCTGTCCTGGTCGGGACAGGGCTGGCCACAGGGTGGGTGGGGCAGCCCAGCACCCCACAAGTGCCTATGTTCCTTCCAAACAGGCACCCCCAGCCCCGTCTAGGAGTTGAGTGTCATGGTGACAAGTGTGTGGGGCACAAAGGGGCTGGGACAAGAAGAGCATGAAGGTGTTTAGGAAGGTTTCCTGGAGGAGGAGGACTGGGAGTTGGCTCGGGTATTCTGGCCTGGCTGGTAAAGGGACTTGTGACCTACCCCCCAGAGCCGGAGGTGACCATTGTGCGGGGGCTGGAGGATGCCGAGGTGCAGGCGGATGGGGACGTGGAGTTCACTTGTGAGGTGTCACGAGATGGAGTCGCCAATGTGGAGTGGCGTCTCCAGGGCCTGCCGCTGCAGAACAATGAGGTGACGGAGGTGTCCGTGCGGGGAGGCCGCACCCACACACTCCGGCTGACGGGCGTGACCCCGGAGGATGCAGGCACCATCTCTTTCCACGTGGGCGTCCACATGTCCTCTGCCCAGCTCACTGTCCGAGGTAGTGGGGCCCGGCAGGCTCGCTGCGCACTCTGGGCTGGGGGGTTCGGGCCCTCTGTGGTCCAGACACAGGTCCCTGGATCCCTGCCTTTGTGGGTGGGGAACCGGTAGGGAGCTGGCCCTGTGCTGGGCGACTCTGGGATGGAGTGGTGCCTCACGTGCGTGTCTTCAGGAGTTGGGGTGGGGTGCTGCGGCAGACCCTGGGGACTGAGAGGCACTCCTGACTGGGAGGCCGACACTCTCTCCCACTGTGCAGTCCCTGAGGTGACCATTCTGGAACCCCTGCAAGACCTGCAGCTCAGCGAGGGCCAGGACGCCCATTTCAGGTGTCAGCTGTCCAGGGCCTCTGGCCAGGAGGCACGCTGGGCCCTGGGAGGGGTACCGCTGCAGGCCAATGAGATGAATGACATCACTGTGGAAGATGGCACGCTCCATCTCCTCACCCTGCACAAGGTGGGTTTCTTGGGACCTGTCCCCAGCCATGGTGCTCCCAGGGGTGTGGGTGAGGGAAGGTCCCAACACAGGGTTGGGGGCCTGTGTAGATGGTGGGAGCAGGGCTGCCAGGCTGAGACCCCTTCTCTCCTTCAGGTGACCCTAGAGGATGCTGGAACCATCAGTTTCCAAGTGGGCTCGTGTAGCTCGGAGGCCCAGTTAAAGGTCACAGGTGGGCAGCCCCCTCCCCCTAAGCAGCCCCTTGCCTGTGGGTGTCTGTATTTCCCTACTCAGGGAGCTGTTTGGAGGTGGTGTGACCAGAAATCCAAGGCTTCCAGAGGTGAACTTGCCTTGGGGTGACCATTTTCCACCCCTTCGTGGTTAAAGCCACAGACCAGAAGCACAGCGAGAAGGACCAGTGCATGTCAGCTTGAGACATTCTTGTGTGTGTGGGATCCCACTATGGGATGAGTGCTGTCCACAGGAGGATGGTGGGGAGGCTGGCTGCTGCGGGCCCGGGCCCTGCGGTGGAGGCAGGGCCTTTGGGATTTCCACCCTCCATACAAGGACTGTTGTGACACCAGTCCATGTGCTCATTTCTACACTGATACACAGCTGTGCGTCCAACAGATTTCCAAGTGCTGATGCAGCAGGGCAACTATGGTGCACGTAGGTTTAGACAAGAGCATATAAGGTGCCAGGTCTGTAGGCCGGATCTGAAGACTTTCCAGCTGGGGGCTGGGTGGCACCCTACCTATAACCTTGGGTTATACTTTGTCCCCAGAGCTGGTCATCTCTGAGTGCCTGACTCTGAGAGCGTCTCCGTGCTGTCCTACTCCCAGTTTTCAAGCTGGTCCCATGCATCTAACGATGCATCCACTATCCATCATTCGTCTACAGATCCATCCACTTGTCCATTTGGCACCCATTTTTCTGTCTGCCCACTTATCTACCTGTTCATCCATCCATCCACCATGTACTCATCTATCATTCATCCAACCACCATCCATCCACCATCCGTCCATCTGTTCACCCACCATCCACCTGTGCATCTGTACATCTATCCACCATCTACCTCACCATCATCTGCTTAGAGAGGGGACAGATGCAGCTCTGCCCCAGGGAGTCCCCAGTCTGCTGTGGGAGTTGGACATAGAGACAGAACGTGTTCAGAATCTTAGGTCCCCTGACCCCTCCACCAGATCTTCAGAGGGTGAACAGACACCTCTGTGAACTGTGGGGCTGGGAAAGGCTCCAGAGAGCAGTGCCCTCAAGTTGAGTGATGGGAGAGGGGTAGTATCCTGGTTGTCCTGGGCAGAGTGGGTCCAGGAAGGCTCTCATGTGTTTGTCAGGTTGGGCATCAGGGGGCAGCATGGGACTGGGTTGGGCCTTGCAGGCTTTACTGAGGGCTGTGCCTTGGCCAGTCTTGGCCTGGTGACCCCAGTTGGAGTATCCTGGCCATGGCCTTGTAGGGATGGCCATAAGCATGGGGATGTGTGAATGAGTGTCCGGACAGGTGGCATGTGGATGAACTTGGGAACTCTGCTGGAGACGGGAATGGGGAACTGATGGGGTAGGGTGGGGATGCAGTCAGGTGTGCACTTTTGGGAGAGAGGGGAAGGGCAGGTGGCGGCTAGGGCATCAATGGCGCAGCCTCGGGAAGGGTATGGAGGACCATTTGGGGGAGGGGCCAGCCATGATAGGTACAGGGGTGCAGAGCAGGCACCATCTGCATCTGGGAAGGCCCTGGGTTCAGGCCCCACTGTGTGACAGGGCAGGGGAACAGTTGCCATGCAGCATTAGGGCCTGGGATTCTGAGGGCTGGAGGGACCTTAGGCCCTCTGCATAGATGGAACTCTGGGAATGGGAGAGATACCTGCTTCCATCTCTCCAGGGATGGAAAGCTTACATCCCAAGGGAGATCCCGCACACACCAGAGCAGTGGGCCCCACAGCTTCTCCTCACTTCACACTCCACCCCACAAAGACCCCAGTTTGGGGGCTTAGGGCATGTGCGCTGTGCCTTCTGAAAAGGGCATGGAGGCAGGTCATCAGCCTCCTTTGGTGAAAGTGGCCATGTGCCATTGGGGGTGTCAGTCGCAGGGGCTGCTGAGCCGGTCTCCTCGGGTTTGCCGTGCATGATCTCTGGGTCTCATTCTGCAAGCAAGGTGGGCCAGCTGGCCTGGGTGGAGCTGTAGACTCAGACCCCAGGCTGGCGCAACCGACCCAGAATGCCCAGCCCCCCTCCTTTTGCCCTCTCGTGCAGAGGCGGCCCCATGCCTGGTACGTGGCTTGCAGAATGTGGACGTCTTTGCGGGGGAGGTGGCCACGTTCTCCTGTGAGGTGTCCCGCGCGGGTGGGCCGGAGGCCCGCTGGTGGCTGGATGGCACCCTACTGCAGGACAGCCCCGAGAGCGCCATCTCCGTGCGTGACGGGACCTTCCACTCCCTCACGCTTTCGGGCCTGGGGGTTGCCGACTCAGGCACCGTCACCTACCGTGCAGGGCCCCTGGTCTCCACGGCCAAGCTGTTGGTCAAAGGTATTGGCCGACGGGACCCCGCCCTGAGCTGGCACTTCTGCACCCGCTGACCTGGCATGCTCGCTGCAGGCTCCCTGGGCGGCAGGTCTGGGGCTGGCCGCAGGACGTGGACAGGGCAGGCTCAGCGCGAGGTCTGCTTTCCTGACTTGTGGGAGAGAAGACGGGGCTGGGGAGTGGTGAAGCTATAAGGTGTGCCCCTCCTCAGCCACCCGTGGGGCCCAGACACTGCTTCCTGCCTGGGCCAGCCCTCTGAGGAGCCCACGAGGGCAGTTGGGAGGGGAGAGCCCCCTTCCCAGTCCTGGGCAGAGCCTGCACCGTCCCTGCCAGCTGCTGCCTCCCTTGCTGCGGGCTCTCTGGGAGGGACAGCTGTGGGGGTGTCAGGAACTCCTGGGACAGCTGAGAGGTTCTCCCTTGCTGTCCTACTCCTGGTTTTCAAGCTGGTCCCATGCATCTAACCACTCAGCAAGCCTTTGCCTGGCACTCTTACCCCAGGACCAGGGAAGACTGCACATGGACACGCACCCACACCCTGGGGTAACCCATGTGTTGAGTAGGATTTCAGCAGGCTAAGAGGGGATGGGGACCCCAAGGAGGTTAGCGAGGCCCCTGGAGCAGGGACGAGCTGGGCTGGGGGTGGTGCGTGTGACCAGCAGAGTTCACAGACCCCAAGCAGGGCCTGGGGGCTTTGAGGACAGCTGTTGTGTCCATGCTGAGGCGAAGTATGGCCTGGACCAGGGGGTGGGGAGGCAGGTAGGGCTTTGGGGATGAGAGGGGTGAGGAGGGGCCTAGGGCAGCCGCAGGGGGATGGTGGTGGGCAGGGGTGAGGCTTGGGCCGCCGGGACGGGGCCCCTCCTGCCACAGCCCCACGCTTGCTTGAGCTGCTGAGAGCACACGGCGGGTGGGACGCGGCCAGGCCGTTGTGGCTGACGCGTGCCCGGGGTGTCGGCCGACAGATCCCACGGTGGAGGTGGTCAGTGCCACGCAGGACCTGGTGGTGGAGGAGGGCGGCCCAGCCGAGCTCCTCTGCCAGTACTCGCGGCCCGTGCAGGCCACGTGGAAGATGGACGAACAGGAGGTGCGCGCTGACGGGCGCCGTGTCTTCGTAGAGCAGGACTGGACCGTGGCCAGGCTGTCCTTCAGGCCGGCCTTGCCTTGCGACAGTGGCATCTATTCTTGTGAGGCTGTGGGCACCCGCGTGGTGGCCCTGCTCCATGTGCAAGGTGAGGCCTTGCACGGCTCTGGCGTGGCTGGGACCGTCCCGGTGCTGCCAAGGCCGGCGGTGACAGCCCAGGCCGGCGGTGACAGCCGAGGCCTGTGACCATGCCGGAAAGACAGGGTCCAGCGGGCAGGGGCCCAGCTTTCCCAGAGTGGCCTGTTGGGACAGGATGGGGTGCTGGGCTGCGCTCCTTGAGCCTGGGGTCTTAGCTGTTTTCCCATCCAGGCCGGCCCCCCGAGGGCGCCCCAGCCTGTGTCCCCACTGCAGCGCAGCAAGGACACGCTCTGGGAGCAAGGAGTGGGGTGCGGACGGCAGCCCCTGTCCGGGGGACATCTCTTGGTTGCTGACACTTCCCCTTTGGGAAAATCCGAACCTCTCCTGGGGATGAGTGAGCTGTAGGCTAGAGGCAGTGGTCAGGGGCCACCTGACGGATGGGGCACCCCCCTTTCACTCTCAACAGAACTTAGTTTTTAAAATGCTTTGTTTTGGGTCGCTGGGAGCAAGGCTCAGAATAGACAGCAATCCCCCTGTTCAGGGGGCCATCCCTGTGGGGGCTGTAGGAAGGGGAGATGGCCGCCAGCAGCTATGGGGAGGGGCCCCGTGGGAGCTCAGGCCTGAGGGAGGTGGGGGTGGGCCGAGGCATGAGGGCATCTGGGCAGGGGGTGCAGACAAGAGAGCCCCAAGAAGCAGGAGAGGGCAGGCGAGGGTTCAGGGGCTCACCATTGCTTTGAAGTCTGGGATTTTATCAAGGCAAAGCAGCAGGTACATCTGGGATGGGAACTAAGGATGCTGAGGGTGGGCAGTGACAGCAGGTGTGGCCCTGCTCCCCCGCAATGGTTAAGAGCAGCCCCCACCTGGCCATTGGAGCCCAGTACAGACGTGGACATAACCCCTGTTGTTGCCACTGATTCTGATGCGGGGAGGAAAGGGGCCGGAATGTGGGGATGTCTGGTCTGTGGTGCCAGCAGCCCAGGGCCAGGAAGGTGGCCATAAGAGGGACATAGACCAGTTCTCTGGTGCTCTGTTCTGCCCCTTTCTCTCCCTGGGCCTCCTTGTCCAGAACAGGCACCCTGGCCTGCAGGGCACATGGACTCTGTGGACAAGCTGGGATTGAGCACGAGGGCTGGGAACGGGTTTCATTCTGGTGCATACCCCAGAGAGCCGCTGGGGCTGTGTGCCTGGCTGCTCTGCCCCCATCCCTTAGGACAGCATCTGAGGTCCTGTGGGTCATGGTCACAGCCTTCCCGGCATCCAGGCCAGCTCTGGGTCGCCTGGCATCCAGGTCCCTGCTGCCCCTCATGAGTCCCTCCTTCCTTCCCGTCCTGGTGTTCCTTCTTGTCAGTCCTTTTGCCTGGCTCAGGCTTGCCCAATCTGAGGTTCCTCCTCTTCCTGGAAGCCCACTCAGACTGTTCCTACTGGCATCACTGCCCAGCAAGTGGTGTGTTGTGGGAATGGGCTGTGGCAGGTGGCAAGTCAGGGCAGCCAGGCCCTGAGCTGGAGTTGGGGCCAGGCATGCCCAGCCTGAGCTCACAGCTTACACAAAAACCACGTGTCCACTTATCAAGACTGGTGTCCTGTGTGCACAAAAGGACTAGAGAGGGGTAGAGGATTAGGGAAGAGGTGCGTCTCGGGTGTGTGTGTGTGAGGGGAGCAGCTCAGCATGGCTGGGGACAGGGAGAAAGGGGAGCATTTGCAGAGACCCGTTCTGCACTGGGGTGGGGGCTTGAGCCTGGCTGTGCTTTGGAAACACCTGTGAGGCATCTCACCAGTCTGCTGTGGAGACCCCCTCCCCCTGGCCACCAGCCAAGGCCACCAGAGCCCCTAGGGTGTGGGAGTGGGCGGGGCCCCACATGGACACTGTGTGCTGCCCTCCACTGGCTGTCTCCTGTTCAGCCCTGGGGCCCTTTGTAATGGGGGGAGGCCCTCCCTTAGGACCGTGCAGGGAGCCTGAGCTGCCCCCTTCCCCACAGCCAAGAACACGGTGCTGCGTGGCCTGGAGAACGTGGACGCGCTGGAAGGCGGCGAGGCGCTGTTCGAGTGCCAGCTGTCACGCCCCGAGGTGGCTGCCCACAGCTGGCTGCTGGACGACGAGCCCGTGCACACGTCGGAGAACGTGGAGGTGGTCTACTTCGACAGTGGCCTGCGTCACCTGCTGCTGCTCAAGAACCTGCGGCCGCAGGACAGCTGCCGTGTCACCTTTCTGGCCGGGGACGTGGTGACGTCTGCGTTCCTCACAGTCAGAGGTCAGGGGCGCGGGAGGGCGGAGGCAGGGGCGTGTATCTCGGAGAGCCCTCCCAGCAAAGCCTCGGGCCTGGTGGGGGACGGGCTGGGGTCAGGACTCCAAGACCCGCCCCCCCACAAGACCCCGCGCCAGGAATGTGCGGGGCTGGGACCAGGTTTCTGAGATCCCCCCTGCCATGCCCAGGACCCCGAGCCATGGATGTGCAGGGTTGGGGTCTGGTCTCTGAGACCCCCTCCCACGGGACTGGAGCCACCAACGTGCAGGGCTGGGACCAGTCTCTGAGACCGGCCCCACCATGGGATCCCGCACCATGGACCTGCAGGGCTGGGATCTGGTCTCTGAGGCCCCTCCTGCCTAGGCTGTGTCTCCTCCTGGGCCAGGGGGAGGCGGTGGGGCTGTAGGAACCGGCCGCATGCAGGTTTACCAATCATGCCCCCAGGCCACCCCTGCGCCCCTGTGCTTACCCGCACCGCCCCCACCCACAGGCTGGCGCCTGGACATCCTGGAGCCGCCGCAAGATGCCACGGTGCGAGCTGGGGTGCAAGCCCGCTTCAGCTGCACGCTCAGCGAGGCCGTGCCGGTGGGCGAGGCTACCTGGTACATTAACGGGGCCGCTGTGCAGCCGGACGACCCTGACTGGATGGTCACCGCGGATGGCAGCCACCATGCCTTGTTGCTGCGCAGTGCCCAGATGCACCACGCCGGCGAGGTCACCTTCGCCGCCCGCGATGCCGTGGCCTCGGCACGGCTCACCGTGCTGGGTGGGTGGCTCGGATCCCCTGGGTCAGGTTGTGGGGAGGGCTCTACTGTTCCAGTTCTGGAGGCTGCTGGGGGCCTCTCCGTGGTCCCCGTCCTGGTTGGCTCAGGGCACGCAGTCTCCCTTGGCTCCCGCAGACGGTCTTGGCCTTTGAGCACAGAGGCTCACCCGCCTTGGGGGAGGGCCGCTGGCACCCGCTGCACACCCCAGGATCAGACCCCAAGCAGGCCGGCTGGGCACATGCAGGAGCCGACCGGGAGCCTCCACGGACCAGCCCCCACTCCCTGCAGGCATCCCGGATCCCCCAGAGGACGCCGAGGTGGTGGCGCGCAGTGGCCGCTCTGTGACGCTGTCATGGGTGGCGCCCGCAAGCGACGGTGGCGGTGGTCTCTGCGGCTATCGCGTGGAGATGAAGGCGGCCAGCACGGGCGAGTGGAGCCTGTGCCGCGAGCTGGTGCCGGGGCCTGAGTGCGTGGTGGATGGCCTGGCCCCCGGGGAGACCTACCGCTTCCGCGTGGCGGCTGTGGGCCCAGCGGGGGCTGGGGAGCCCGTGCACCTGCCGCAGACAGTGAGACTGGGTGAGTCACTGCGCTCCTCACGGTTGGGGGGGGTGAGGTGTGCCCGGAGTGCTGGAGGTCTCCCCAGGCTGCAGGCCGGCAGGCCTTTGTTGAAGTGGCATTGTTCCCCGCAGAACCCCAGGAGCCTGAGCCTGCGCCGCCATCTCCGGTGCTGGGGGCTCCCGCGTGCCCCGCTCCCGTGCCCGAGAGCCGGCAGGTGGTTGCCGGTGAGGACGTGTGTTTGGAGTGTGAGGTCACCGAGGCGGGTGAGGTCGTCTGGCTGAAGGGGACAGAGGTCATCCAGCCCAGCGGGCGCTTCCAGGTTCTCTGCCGGGGTCATCAGCAGACGCTGGTCATCCGGGGATTCTCAGCGGAGGACCAGGGCGAGTACCGCTGCCGCTGCACCCAGGACCCCTCCTCCCCTGCAGCTGCCACTTTCCAGGGTGCGTCCTTGGGACCCAGCCAAGGCGTGAGAGCCCTGGGGTGTGGGAGTGAGCCGGCCCCTCCTCTTCGTCAGCTCTGGTGGGGGGTGGAAGGGCAGGGGGTCCTCTTGGGGAGCCTGCCTCACACCAAAGAATACCGAGGACAGGTGGGGAAATGCAGAGCCTCGTGGGTCAGCTTCTTCACAAGGTGGCAGCTCAGGTCTCACTGATACCTCCCTACCCACTGCTGGTCCCTTGAGCTCTCCGGCCTCTGCCTTTTGAACCTCCCTTCCCCCTTCCTTCTGAGTCCCCCACTCTGTGCTCTGAGCACTGCCACACTGAGTCCCCCACTGAGTCACTCCCCCCTGAATTCATGCCCAGACACTAAAAGGCCCTCACCGCCTGTGCTCTGAGCCCTCACTATGAGCATCCCCATTCTGATCCCCTTCCTCTGTGCTTGACCCCCCATGGCCTGTGCTCTGAGCCGCTGCAGGACCCCTACCACGACCAGGCTCCCCACGGACCCCTTCTCTGTGCACTCTGAGCACCCCACCCCAACTCTGGCCCCCTTCCCCCATGCACTGACCCCTCACCACTCTGACTCCCTCCCTCTGTCTCTGACTCCTCCCCCCGGCCCCGCCCCGTGCTCTGAACCCCTCACACGTTGAGGCATCAGCACTCTCCCTGACTCTGGCCCTGTCCTTGGGCTCACTCCTCTTCTGTAGGGGCCTGATGTAGGTTGAGGTCTGGCCTCATCAAGGAAGCTGAGGCCAACAGGGCAGTTCAGAACCTCAAAACCTTGTAAAGATTGGGCCTTCGGAGCTCTCTGGTGTACTGAGGAGAACCACAGTCACAGCCTAGGCCAGGCTGGGGTAAAGGGCTTATCATCCCCCCCACCTGCTGACCAGTCTCCTGTCCTTCTCAGTGGTGCTGACCCCCGGGCCTGGGGATGAGACCCCTGCACAGCCCAGCCTCCCCCCTGAGGCAGCCCAGGAGGGCGACCTGCACCTGCTGTGGGAGGCCCTGGCCCGGAAGCGCCGCATGAGCCGTGAGCCCACGCTGGACTCCATCAGTGAGCTGCCCGAGGAGGACGGTCGCCTGCAGCGTCTGCGGCAGGAGGCAGAGGAAGCAGCCCCTGACCTCTCGGAGGACTACTCCACAGCAGACGAGCTGGCACGAACCGGCGAGGCTGACCTCTCGCATACCAGCTCTGACGATGAGTCCCGGGCAGGCACTCCTTCCCTGGTTGCCTACCTCAAGAAGGCTGGGAGGCCCAGCACCGCACCACTGGTCAGCAAGGTGAGTGTCCAGTGTGACCTGCAAGGAGAGGCCTGGATGGCTCAGATCTTCACCACCATCCACCATCCACCATCCACCCGGCTGTTAAGAGCTGAAGCTAGTCTCTCTGTCTCACAACTGTCAGTCTCTGTCCAGGTGGCCACTTGAAGTGGTTTCAGGCCGGGCCTCCGTCTCGGAGACCACAGGAGTCACAGGCACCCGAAGGCTAAGCTGCTGAGGAGGGCGGGAAGCAGAGTGGCGTGATGTAGTGATACGTGGAGCAGGAACAGGAGCCCTGGGCTTTGCTTCCAGCCCTGCCCCAGCTGTCCCTGTGCCATCTTTGCCCTGTCACGGGCCTCAGTTTCCCCACCTTCCTTGTGTGCACAGGCTGGGGTCCCTACAGGTGGGTTCCCACCTGGGAAGCCACAGAAGCATCAGGACCAACCAGCGGCCGCTCGCGCACCACTGGGAGACCTGACTGCCGAGGACCTGAGTGACCCATCCATGGACAAGGCAGCCGTGAAGATCCAGGCTGCCTTCAAGGGCTACAAGGTCCGCAAGGAGATGAAGCAGCAGGAGGGACCTGTGTTCTCCCGCACATTCGGGGACACTGAGGCACAGGTGGGGGATGTCCTGCATTTGGAGTGTGTGGTGTCCAG
This sequence comes from Meles meles, assembly GCF_922984935.1. Taxonomy (NCBI): domain Eukaryota; kingdom Metazoa; phylum Chordata; class Mammalia; order Carnivora; family Mustelidae; genus Meles; species Meles meles. The sequence continues at coordinate 4,253,295 of NC_060068.1, forward strand.
CAAGGCGGACGTGCGTGCCCGCTGGCTGAAGGATGGCAAGGAGCTGGCGGACGGTCGGCACCACCACATCGACCAGCTTAGCGACGGCACCTGCTCCCTGCTGGTCACGGGCCTGGGCCGGGCGGACGCTGGACGCTACACCTGTCAGGTGAGCAGCACGTTCGGCCGCGTGGCCCACAGCGCTTGCGTGGTGGTCAGCGGGACTGAGAGCGAGGCAGAGAGCTCCTCGGGGGGCGAGCTGGACGACGCCTTCCGCCAGGCAGCCCGGCGGCTCCACCGGCTCTTCCGCACCAAGAGCCCGACCGAGGTCTCGGACGAGGAGATCTTCCTCAGTGCAGATGAGGGCTCCGTGGAGCCCGAGGAGCCTGCCGGCTGGCAGACGTACCGCGAAGACCAGCACTTCGTCCACATCCGCTTCGAGTCGCTGGCCGAGGCCCACCGTGCGGCCACGTGCTTCCGGGAGATGTTTGGCACCATGGGCATCTCGGTGGACATCAGCCTGTCAGAGCAGAGGCCCCGGGGCGTGGAGATGCGTATCAGCAAGCTGGCTCCGCCCCCTGCTGCGCCGGAGGCAATGGCACCCTGCCCACTGACTGCAGAGGAGGCCGGTGAGTCTGCCCGCTGCCTGCTGCCCGGGTGGGGCGGGGGAGGAGGAGGGTCCCAGCGGCTGCAGACTTGGGATGCTGACCGGGCTCCTACCTTGGCCGCTGCAGATGCAGCCCACTGGGCTGGAAGAGCCCGAATTCGGGGGTAACAGAGTTCACTGTCCGTCCCAGGTAGCTCCTCCGGGTCTCAGTGTCCCCTTTTGTGAAGCGGGTCGAGGGATCCCAACTTCTCAGAGTTTGTGTTTCTTGCTCCGTGAGGGTTTGGGATAGATGGCTATAAAAGGCAGGGTTCCACGGCCCCCTTCGCCTGCTCCGACAACTGAAGTTAATTTTAAAGCTGTTCCACTGTTCGCTTGCATGTCCCTAGGAACAACAGTGAGGTGTGATTCATAGCCCCTGGCATCAGGTCTGGAAACCGTCTCATGCTTGCAGCCCTGGGCACTCAGCCCACGCAGCATTAGTCTCCCCTCCCCTCCCCTGGCTCCCCGTTTCCTGTCTCTTGTCCCCTGCCTCTTGGTGGCTTGAGACCCGGGCCGGCAGGTCAAGGACCCTCCCAGAGAATGGGGTGAAGCTGGCAGGGCCTGCAAGTGATGCACACTGGGGCACCGGCCGCTGGGGTGGCTGGAGGAGAAGCGGGGGCCCACTCACTGCACGCTCCGCCTGCCCCTCGCAGCCCCGGTGTTCCTGACTGAACTGCAGAACCAGGAGGTGCTGGATGGGTACCCCGTGAGCTTCGACTGCGTGGTGACTGGCCAGCCCGTCCCCACTGTGTGCTGGTTCAAGGACGGCCGGATGCTGGAGGAGGACGACCACTACATGATCAGCGAAGACCAGCAGGGCGGCCACCAGCTCATCATCACAGCCGTAGTGCCTGCAGACATGGGCGTGTACCGCTGCATGGCTGAGAACAGCGTGGGCGTGTCGTCCACCAAGGCTGAGCTCCGCGTGGATCGTGAGTGCAGGAGGCGGGGTTGATCAGGGCCACGGTGGGAGCTGGGGGAGGGGGCGGTGCTGGGCTGCCGGAGGACCTGGAGAACCCTGGTTTCAGGTCAGAGGGGATTGGGAAGCTCCGTGTCTTGGGGCCAGGCTGGGGGTGGGGGTCTTCCCTCCTTGGGGGGTGTCTGGGACAGGTCACAGGGACCCCCGGCACACGTGGCGGTTCACTGTGGTACAATAAGCAATGTGGATTTGGTCATCCTTGGTGCCAAGCACACAGTTCCTGAGTCCCCCAAGTTCCTTCGAGGGACAAGGGGACAGGAGGTGTGTTTTATTCCAACACGGTGACTCCTGGTAGGCTCAGGAGTGTGTCCGTCTGGTTTTTGAGAAAAGCGCAAGAGCATTTCAGTGGAGGAAGGGTAGGATGTCAGATTCGGGGACAGAATCTCAAGCAGCGCTGGAGGGATTCTCCAAAAATTAGACCTTGGCCTCATAGAAAGATGAGCTTCGCAGGGCTCACAGACGTAGATAGAAAATACAAAACTATGGGACTTTCAGGAGAGATTGGAGGAGATCTTTAGGAGCTGTGGCCAGGAAAAGACTACTTACATTTGACAGCTGAAGTAACACCCACAAAAGGGAAAATCGGTCAAAGTTACAAACGTCTGCTCTGAGAAAGACCCCACGTTGGGGGACTGCGGGCTGCGGGAAGGCATCTGCACGTCACATATCTACGAAAGAACTTGATCTGAAAACAACAACAATGCTCAATGGTGAGCAGTTAAAAACAAAAACAAAAACAACAGACACGAGCAGGACACAGGGCCACGGACATGGGCAGCATCATCAGGGGAGCCCTACACAAGCCGGCCCCTGGGAACGAGACGAAATTGTGTATGTTTACCAAAGTAGGAGCATTTCATCCTGCAGGGACGACCTAGGTTTCCAGCATCGCTGTCCTTCTGCCTGACGGACGTCTTCCAACCTTTCTGGGAAAGGTTGAATCTGGGAATGCTCGAATTCTTCCAGCTTTTGTATGTCTGAAACAATGTCTGTATTTCTCCTGTGGTTCGGAAAGCTATTTTCGCTAGGACGATTTGTTTTTCTTCTTCTCATACCTTAAAGATGCTGCTTGCCGTCTACTCGCTTGGATGGTTTCCACTGAGAAATAGGAGGCCATTCATATCTTTCTCTGGGCAAAACTTGCCTTTTGTCTTGGTATTTAGACATTTCAGACACTCGCTTGCCGTAAAATGTGCTGAGAACGTACAGTTCAGGGGATGTTAGTACGTTCGTCCTATGGTGCAAGCTTCGCTGCCATCTGGTGCCAGAACATTCCCGGGATCCCAGGAGAAACCTGTGTCAGTCAGCTGTCGCCCCATCCCACCTTCCCCGGCCCTGGAGACCCCTGAACTGCCTGCCATCCCTGTGGCTTTCACGTGTGCTATTTCACGCGAGTGGAATCCTATGCTCCGTGGTCTTTTGTGTCTGGTTTCTGCCACCGAGTATGTCCGGGAGGGCATCGACACTGTAGGCTCCACCCTTTTCTCAGCTGGAAAATCACTCTGCGCACGTGGGCTGCTTATCCGCGCATTTCCGATGCAACACGCTGTTCAGCGTGGTTCTTCTTGGTAATGCTGCCATGCCGATCTGTGTACAAGCCTTAGTATTGGGGACCTGTGTCCAGCTCGCAGGCACACAGGTAGGAGTGGAATTGCTTGGCCATATGATCACGCTGGGGCTACCTTTGCAGGAACTGGCAAGCTGCACTGAGCATGCCCCCAGTAGTGGGGGTTCCCCACCCCAGCAGCACCTGTTCCTGTTGGTCTCTCCAGCAGTGGCTGCCCCAAGTGCTGTGCATGTCCCTCCTCACGGATGATGCTGCCTGTCTTCTCATGTGCTTATTGGGTATTTGTGTCTGTTTTTTGGAGACAAGTCTCCTCAGATCTCGTGCCCTTTTTCAAGTTGGGCTTTGATTTTGAGTAGTCAGAGTTCTTCATATATCCTGGGCACTATGCCCTTATCAGATATGTGGCTTTCGAATATTTTTTTCCATTCTGAGGATTTTCCTTCCACTTTTTTGATGGTGTTTTTGGATGCACAAGGATTTATTTTTTTTTAAAGATTTTATTTATTTATTTGACAGACAGAGATCACAAGTAGGCAGAGAGGCAGGCAGAGAGAGGAGGAAGCAGGCTCCCTGCTGAGCAGAGAGCCTGATGCGGGGCTTGATCCCAGGACCCTGGGATCGTGACCTGAGCCGAAAGCAGAGGCTTTAACCCACTGAGCCACCCAGGCACCCCGGCACAAGGATTTATTAATCGTGATGAAGCCCAGTACTTCTCCTTCGGCTGCTTTTACTTTTATTGTCACGTCTGTAAGACTGTCGCTTAATCTAACGGTATAAAGATCAACAACCCTTTTTTCCCTAAGAGTTTGATAGTTTTGACTCTATATGTAGGTTTAGTGTGGGTATATGGTGTAAGGTAAGGGCCCAATTCATTCTTGTCTCATGGAAATGCCATTGTTCCAGCATTGTTTACGGAAGGGACTATTTTCCTCCATGAAATTGTCATGTAACTCCTGTCAAAAGCTGACTCTCTTGACGTGTATGGGTTTATGACTGGAGTCCTAACTCCGTCCCATGTATCCGTGCATCTGTCATCCTGGCAACACCATGCTGTGTTGACTACTGCAGCTTCGTAGTCCCTTTGGAAATGTAGACACATGAGTCCTTCAGCTGCAGCCCGGTTCCGACTGCTCGGAGCGTCTGGATCCCTTGTGTCTTTAGAAGACTTTGAGGATCCGTGTGTCAGTTTTCTCAAAGATGATCTCTGGGGTTTTTTTAGCATTTCCTTCTTTTCGTTGGTTTTGAGTCATCTGACGGTGCCGTTCTCGGGTGTACTCTTCTGCGTGCTTCCCTGTGCTTGCCGTTCAGGGAGCTTCTGGGGATCCGGGGTTTCTGGTTGCCATCAGGTGCGCATGTGGTTTTGGCCGTCATTTCCTCAAGCGTCTTTCCTCCCCCCCTCATCGGGGGACTCCAGTTGCGGGCACGTGAGGCGGTGTGCAGTGGCGTGACCATAGGCGAGCCCTTCTCACCGGCCGCCCTTGTGTCTGCATTCCACTTCGCGCTGTTTGTACCACTGTCCTCTCAACCCCACTGTCCTCCGGGAATCGCTAACCTGCCGTCAGTCCCGTCAGTGGATCGTTTGGCCTACAAGGGCTCCTGAAGTCTTCTTTCACACGCTGGGGGTCTCTTCTCTGCTTTGATGTCCTCCTCTGCCAGTTCCATGTGCGTCTTCCTGGCTTGGTTGTGACCCACTGGGGGATGTTTTCCTGCCTCCCTGCATCCCTGATGGGCCACGCGGGGCGCGGGGTTGGATACTTTGTATTTCCCATCTTCTTGAGGTCTTCCTCTTGGGTGGGGAGCAGGCAGGGCTCCGTCTAGGGCTGACCTCCTCCCTCTGCTGAGGGAAGGGCCTTCCTGAGGACCTGATGCCACGGATGGGGAAGTTCCCAGTCCGACTGGAAACGCAGAATCCCCTTCAGATGGCTCGTTCCCCCATGTGCACATGCTAGTCAGTGCTCTGCCCGCTCTCTTCTCTGGCTTCTGTCCTGTGGACCCCAGCGGCGTTCACCATCCAGGACAGCATGCCTGGATGTGCCTCAGTTTCCCCTCCTGGACCTGGAAACTCAAGGCGGGAAGCTGGGGCAATCACAGGGCTCATCATTGTTTCCAATCTGTAAGGAATCAACAAGAAATTCTTTGAGGCCAGCGGGGTCCCTCAATGACCTCAGCTCTGTCCCCATGGGGAGTCAGTGTCGGACCCACATGGAGTCAGGGTCATGTCCCCGTGGAGTCAGCGTCACCACCCCCGCAGAGTCCCCATCAAGCCCTCCTGCAGAATCAGCGTCATGCCCCCACAGAGTCAGCATCACCCTCCCCTGCAGAATCAGCATCACACCCACGCAGAATCCCCATCAAGCCCCACCAATGGAGTCATCATCCCCCCTGCCCCAATCAGCAGAGGGAGACCGTCTCATCCCCCACACAGTCACCCTTCAGGCCCACACACCACCGCACTGCAGACCCCAATTGCAAGTCCGGGGTCCACACGCGCTCTGACCCCCGCGACAGACCTGATGTCCCCACGGTCCCTCAACGGGTTCCACGCACGTGCTGAGCGGCCCACAGAGCTCAGGAAACACTCTCCTTCCTGCATTAACCCCTTTATTGTGACAAGACGTGACTCAGAATTAGTCGATGGAGGACATGCTCAGGGCAGGGACGTGGGGCTTGTGTGTTCTGCCAGTGCGTCCCTTTCCCTACATCTGACGTGGTCTCCAGAAGCTCCCCAAGCCCCGCCTTGTGGGGTTGTGGGGGCTTTGTTTTGTGGGCCTGATGGATTCAGTCCTGGGCCGTTGGTGGTGGGTGACGGATCCCAGCTGTCTCCCCGTCCCCTAGGTAAGGGGGTGGGACTGACACTTCCTACCTTCGGGTCCCAGGGTTGGGTCCCCTGGCTACCAGCCCCCACCCTGAGGGGCTTTCCAAAGTCACTTCCTTATGTAACAAAAGGCGCCTTTGTGGCTCTCAGCGCTGGAAACTCCAAAGGTTTTAGGGGCTCTGTTGGGAACCTGGGCCCTGCTTCTTGCTAGAAATCCCACTGTCACAAATGTTGTGCTGTGTGCAGGGGCAGGACGTGGATGGGGGAGGGCATCTGGGTCCAGGGAGCTCTAACAGGACCACAGGACAGGTGGCTGGAATATCTGCTCAGGGCTCTGGAGGCTGCACTGGAGGCCTGCGTCTGGGCTCAGGGTGCCAGGGAGACCCTCTTCTGGGTGGCAGATGTGGTCTTCCCACAGGGTCCTCACCTGGGGTCGCTCCTCCTCAGGGCAGCCTTCTGGTCCTGGGGGCTTCCCCCCAGGAGCCCCTCTAACCCTGATTACGTCCCCAAGGCTCCACTCCTGGCAACCACGTGTTGGAGTTGGGATTTCCGCAGGTGGATCTGGGGGGGGATCTGGGTAGCCGGCCCCCAGGGTGTAGCCATGCCCACGCAAGTCGGGCACGAGCCTCATGGCAGCCACTCTTCCTTCCCTAGTGACCAGCACGGACTATGAAACCGCCGCTGACGCCACGGAGACCTCCTCCTACCTCAGTGCCCAGGGCTACCTGTCCAGGTAGAGCGCTGTGCACGGGCGGCCAGGCCCCGTGGGCGGCAGGGCTGTCCGGACCGACAGAATCTGAATACTAGAGCTTTCCACCCGGCCCCGGCCGTGTCTGTCCAGCACACAAGGGGCACTCTGAAGTCGCCCACTGCCCCGACACCCCAGACGCTGGACCCCTCCCTGGCCCACCTCACTCCACCTTTTCTGTTCTCCCTGCCAGCCGGGAGCAAGAGGGCATGGAATCGACCTCAGAGGAGGGCCAGCTGCCCCAGGTGGTGGAGGAGCTGAAGGACCTCCAGGTGGCCCCCGGCACACGCCTGGCCAAGTTCCAGCTCAAGGTGAAAGGTGAGGAAGACAGACCGCCGGCAGGCGCAGCTTGGGCCACCACAGGTGCCCTGGGGGTTGAGGCCGGTGTTGACCACTCCCCCGTGGCCACAGGCTACCCAGCACTCCGACTGTACTGGTTCAAAGACGGGCAGCCCCTGACGGCTTCTGAGCACATCCACATGGCGGACAGGAAGACGCTTCACACCCTGGAGGTCGTGTCGGTCACCCGCGAGGATGCTGGCCAGTACTCGGCCTACATCAGCAACGCTGTGGGCGCGGCCTACTCGTCTGCACGGCTGCTGGTCCGAGGTGGGTCCCTGGCACTGGGTGTCCACATCTGGGCCGCCTCGGTCCCTGGGCACCAGCATGGTGTGGGGCACGGGGTCCATGACGCAGACCCAGGCAGGTGTGGGGACACCGTGGACAGGGCAGAGGAAGAAGCCAGCAGTTTCCGTGGGAGAAGAGGTCTGCACGTCCTTGTCTCCAAAGCCCTGAGCACCTCTAGGTGCCTCCACGTCACACCTGAGCCAGCGGTGTCTGAGGGACCCAGCGCTGCCCAGACTCCCCTCTGACCTTCAGTGCGACTTTGTGTCCACTGCAGAGCGACCCCCACACTCTTGGGGCCGTGGGGTGGGAGGCCTCACACTGGATGTCTGGAGCCTCAGGGTGTACTCCCTGCATGGCCTGAGTCTCGGGGAAGGTATGGCTAGGAATGGGGACCCCAACCCCTGCAGGTGCATGGACCCTGGAGAGACAGGCCCCTGGGGACATAGGCCCCCTGGACTGTAGGCCTGATCTCTGTTTCTTGCCTCTTTCAGGCCCCAAAGATCCCGAAGAGAAGCCTGCATCGGGTGAGCCCATGGGTGGGCAGAGGGTGGGTGGGTGGGTTGGCCCAAGGCCTTGAGGGATACCACCTTGCAGATGGAGGAGGGTTGGGGGCAGACTGCAGAGACCCAGGCTCCAGGGAGGATGAGGCTGGGACTTGGGGTTGGGGCTGCAGCAGGGGCCCCCAGAGGCCGTGTTCCCCAGCAGGGATGGGGCTCGACATGCGGTCATCATCGGTGTTTGCCAAATCTCCAGATGTGGGCCAACAGCTGGTGCCGCCCCGGTTCCTGGAAAGATTCACCTCCAAGAAAGTGAAGAAAGGTTCCAGCATCACCTTCTCAGTGAAGGTGGAAGGTAAGGCTCTCCTAGCTTCCTGCCCCCACCCAGGACCCCCACCCAGGAAGCTCAGAGTGGGCCCTTCCCTGCCCTCATGGGGGACCACCACCTGGGAAGACCAGATCAGGCCCCTCCTGCCTCTACTCAAAGCCCCCCAGGTAGATCTGAGGTGCCCCCCAGTTCCGGGAGCCCCTTCCCCATAGGGTCTTACCTGTCCCTCAGGCTCTCCTGCCCCCACGGTACATTGGCTGCGGGAAGAGGCCGAGCGGGGCGTGCTGTGGATTGGCCGGGACTCGCCGGGCTACACGGTGGCCAGCTCGGCCCAGCAGCACAGTCTGGTCCTGCTGGACGTGGGCAGACAGCACCAGGGCACCTACACCTGCATCGCCACCAATGCCGCGGGCCAGGCCCTCTGCTCCGCCACCCTGCACGTCTCTGGCTGTGAGTCAATGGGGGTCACTGACCCAGCAATCCCCACCCTCCCCGGAACTGGGGAGACCCCAAACACAGCCCCTGGGCCAGCTGCCAGGCTGTGTCCTGCAGGCTCTGCTCAGCAGGCTGAGGCCCTCCTGAGGCCCCCGGCCACCCTGAGCATGTCCATCTGGGGGCTCCCACGGGCCAGGACGTGCTGGATGGGTCCCAACCGGCACCTGCTCAGGGCTGTGGGCTGTCATCCTAGGGGCTCCCTCTGTTTTCCTGACAGTGCCCAAGGAGGCAGACGCCGCGGAGGAGCACGCTGGAGTGAAGGAGGCCCTCATGTCCACCTTCCTGCAGGGGTGAGTGGGGAGCACGCTGGCAGCAGTGCTGCCCTGCACAGGCATCCCATCCGGACTGCAGCCTCTCGGAACCGCAGTGCCCCCTGTAAGAGGAGGCTCCGGTGAAGGCAGTTTCTCAGGACACCACTCCCTCTAGGGCCCAAGCCGTGTCTGCACAGATGACCGAGACCATGGGGTTCGCCGCTGATATCGCTGGGCAGAGGACAGGTACAGACTGGTTGGGAGCAGGGTGGGGGTGACATGCCCCTAGTGCGGGGGTGAGACATGGAGGGGGCAGCCTCTACAGCCCCAGAAATGATGGCTCGCCCTCCATGGGGCCTGGTTCTGAGCCCTGTGGATCTGGGGGCCCTGCGGGCCCTGGGCTCAGAGCTCAGAGCTGCGGGTGCTGGGCTTGGACGCATGTGGTGGCCACTGAGAGCTAGGTGAGGGTGGGGCAAGGGAAGGGGTGGGCAGGGGCTGAGCTGCCACCATGGAGACCTCTTCAGTCCTGGATTCTCCCCGCCCTCCAGCAGGGTCCTTCTGTCCCCTTCCCACCACCCACACAGGGCCTCCCCCACCCTTCCCAACGGAAGTCGTGAATCTGCACCACAGGCGGGAAGGGAGAGTCATGTGCTCTGCGTGCTGGTTGCCCACCTTTGGGGTCACCTCTTGGCTGACCCCCACTCACCCAGGCAGCCCTCATGAGCCCTTAACCCGACCCTCCCAAGCTTCCGGCAGTAATGGTCTAAAGTCTGTGCCGTCCTTGGCACTGCGGAGGCCGGAGCCTGGGACAGGGCCTGGAGGGGGTGCCTGAGCGCGTCTGCGAGGCCCACGACCGGCTGAGCTGGGTTCTGGCCCCTAGCAGAGCCTACGGCGGTGGAGGCCCGTGGCCACCTGTCCCTGGCTGAGGTGGGCACAGAAGAGTTCCTGCAGAAGCTCACGTCCCAGATCACCGAGATCGTGTCGGCCAAGATCACACAGGGTGAGAGCACTGCTGGCCGGGCCCCGGGAACTGCACTGTGCCTTGTTCACATGCCCTGGGCACCAGTGGGGAGGGGACCGGGGTGCAGGCCCTTCCCGGGGATCATGTGCCCTGTGTCCCCCAGCCAAGCTGCAGGTGCCCGGAGGGGACAGTGATGAGGAATCCAAGACGCCGTCTGCATCCCCCCGGCACGGCCGTTCCCGCCCTTCCTCCAGTGTCCAGGAGTCGTCCTCAGAGTCGGAGGATGGGGACTCCCGAGGCGAGGTGCTCTGACTGGCAGGGGTGGGTAGGGTACCGGTGGGATGGGGGCCACACATCTCCGTGGCTATCCTCTCTGCCACCCCGTGATGGGATTTCCATCAGCAGAGGTTACTGAGCCTGTGCTGAAACTGTGTGGAGTCTCAGGATGGCTTCTTGCCCAAATTAATGTTGGGCACCCTGTAGCCTCAGGAGGCCTGGCTGGCTCCCACCTGGGTCCCCCGCCTCTCTGGGATGTTTGGGGGCTGCTGGGGCCTCAGGAGGTCAGGCCGCTCCTGCTCGGCTCCCCCGCCTCTCTAGGATCTTTGGGTGCTTCTGGGGTCTCGGGATATCAGGCTGGCTCCCACCCAGAACTGACTCAGCATTATGCCCCCAGATCTTCGATATCTATGTGGTCACGGCTGACTACCTGCCCCTGGGGGCCGAGCCGGACACCATCTCCCTGCGGGAGGGCCAGTACGTGGAGGTGCTGGACTCAGCCCACCCCCTGCGCTGGCTTGTGCGTACCAAGCCCACCAAGTCCAGCCCCTCACGGCAAGGCTGGGTGTCCCCTGCCTACCTAGACAAGCGGCTCAAGGTACTGGATGGCTGGGCAGGGCCCTGGGCATGTTGTCCCCGTGAGTCCAGGAGCCTGACCCCCATAGAGCAGGGCCAGAGCCGAGGCCATCTGCCACTGTCCCCCATTTTCTCAGCAGCTGTCGCCCGAGTGGGGGCCCAGTGAGGCCCCCGAGTTCCCAGGGGAGGCCGTGTCTGAAGATGAATACAAGACAAGGCTGAGGTGAGGGGCTGGCAGGTGGGGCGTGAGCAGCTTTGTGGCGGGACAGATGTGGGGCTGCCTCCCTCCACCACTTGGCCAGGCTTGCTTGGACCGTGGGTGGTGGGCTGTGCTGTCTCTGGGACAAGCCCTTGCCTCTCTCTCCCCTTGTCCCCGCCCAGCGCTATCATCCAGGAGCTGCTGAGCTCCGAGCAGGCCTTTGTGGGCAAGCTGCAGTTCCTGCAGAGGCACCACATCCAGCATCTGGACCGCTGCCCGCACGTGCCCACAGCCGTGGCCAGCCAGAAGGCGGTCATCTTCCGCAACGTGCAGGACATCAGCCGTTTCCACAGCAGGTGGGTGGGCAGGTGGGCCCTCGGATGTGCACACATGCATGCCAGCCACACGCGCACACCTGCTAACACGCACGCTGCATCCCCATGCACACGCCTGCACAAACCTGCACGTGTGGGCACGTGTGCGCGGCACACGCAGCGCATAGGCAAGGTTGCATGAACACTGCCTTTGCTACATGCATTCACGCAGGTGCTCATGCACACCGATGCCCCCACCACACCCATGGCCCCCACAGCCCAGTGCACTCAGTCCCAGGGAACCACACAGCCTAGTCCTGGGCGGTAGCCTGCTTCCTCGCGGACCCGTGGCCTCACTCTCCCCCGACCGTTGTGCTCTCTGCTGTAGCTTCCAGCGGGAGCTGCAGAGCTGTGACACAGATGACGATGTGGCCATGTGCTTCATCAAGAACCAGGCCGCCTTTGAGAAGTACCTGGAGTTCCTGGTGGGCCGCGTGCAGGCCGAGTCGGCAGTGGTGGGCACGGCTGTGCAGGAGTTCTACAAGGTGCCCCCAGCCCTGGCCCCACAGCTTACTGAGCAAAGGACAGCCCCTGGAGCCCCGTGCTCACCTTCAGTTGGCGACACAGTGGGGCAGGGGTACGGCTGGCCAGGGAGGAGGGCGGTGCGTGTGTGTTCGTGCAGTGGGGCAGGGATGCGGCCAGCCAGGGAGGAGGCAGGCACCCATGTGCACCCCACTGCCCCAGCCCCCCGGCCCTCCGGCTCTGCTGACACTGCCCTGTCCCCCTCTGCGCCCCGCGGCCCCCACAGAAGTACACAGAGGAGGTGCTGTCGGCCGCAGACCCGTCGCAGCCGCCCCCACCGCCCCTGCAGCACTTCCTGGAGCAGCCGGTGGAGCGGGTCCAGCAGTACCAGGCCCTGCTCAAGGTAGGGTTGCGCTGCCCAGCCCGCTCCAGGCCTGCTTGCAGGGCGGCGGGCGGAGGCCTGACGCTGTGTCCCCCAGGAGCTGATCCGCAACAAGGCGAGGAACGGGCAGAACTGTGCACTTCTGGAGCAGGCCTACGCGGTGGTGTCGGCCCTGCCGCAGCGCGCGGAGAACCAGCTGCACGTGTCGCTCATGGAGAGCTACCCCGGCACCCTGGAGGCGCTGGGCGAGCCCATCCGCCAGGTCGGGGGTGCTGGGACGCGGGGCGCAGGGTCCGGGGCAGCGGGCGCGGGTTGGGCAGGGCCGCAAGCAGGGGCCGAGTGCGGGGGCTCCAGGCTGACCGTGGGGGGTGTCTCCGGGCTGCCGTTGGGGGCAGGTTCTGGGCTGGCTGTGTGGGCTGGGGGCTGACGTCGGGCTCCCGCAGGGCCACTTTATCGTATGGGAGGGGGCACCGGGGGCGCGGATGCCCTGGAAGGGCCACCACCGCCACGTCTTCCTGTTCCGTCACCACCTGGTGGTCTGCAAGCCCAGAAGGGATTCCCGCACTGACACTTTCAGCTATGTCTTCCGGAACATGATGAAGGTGGGCTGGGGGGAGGCAGGGAGGACTGGGGGGGAGCAGGGCCCAGCGCGGGGCAGGGGCAGGCACAGAGGCCTGCGTTCCTCCAGACACTCAGCCTGCATCCCCCGACCCCGCAGCTGAGCAGCATCGACCTGAACGACCAGGTGGAGGGTGACGACCGTGCCTTCGAGATCTGGCACGAGCGGGAGGACTCGGTGCGCAAGTACCTGCTGCAGGCGCGCACGGTCATCACCAAGAACTCGTGGGTGAAGGAGATCTGTGGCATCCAGCAGCGCCTGGCCCTGCCCGTGTGGCGTGAGTGCCCCACGCTGGGAAGGCCTGGAGGCCCAGGCCAGAGCACCCTGCCTGGTCCCGGGAGGCAGGAGGGAGAGGCTCTGTCTGGAGCACGGTTTGCTCAGGCTCTCAGCAGCCTGAGCTGGGGTGCTGAGCTGAAGCCGACCTCAGTGCAGGGCAGCCTCAAGGTTCACACAGGGGCCCCCAGCACAGGACAAGTGCCCAGACTGTTAGAGTCGGGAAGGGCCATCTGGATGGGCGGCAGGGATGGTGTCCGTAGCAACCACAGCTTTGGACCCTGGGGCTTCTGAGGAGTCCAGGGACGGACCAAGGACCTGGGGCCGCTGCTGTCCCATGCACCAAGAGCTCGGAGTCAGTGTGTGTGTGTGTGTGTGTGTGTGTCCAGACCCCCCAGATTTCGAGGAGGAGCTGGCAGACTGCACAGCAGAGCTTGGTGAGACAGTGAAGCTGGCCTGCCGTGTAACGGGCACCCCCAAGCCTATCGTCAGCTGGTACAAAGGTAGGACCCTGCAGCCTGAGGGATGTGGACGTTGCACCAATAAAAGCTGGCCAGAGGGGTGGGCCTGGTCGGGGGAGCAGGTGTGAGGGACGCGCATCCTGTTACAGGGGCTCACCGCGGGCTCAGCCAGCCTGGCTGGGAGCACAGGTACACGAGGTGGGTCAGAGCAGAGGCTGTGCCCCCGTGATTCAGATGTGGTGACCCTGCTCACCCCGGATCTCGCTCCTTCGCTGTCTCATTTGACAAGTTTGCATGGACGGCTAGCACCCTGCTCCAGGTGCCAGGGATGCAGAGGCAAATAGGCCTTGCCCAAGGGTGCTGTCCACGTAGCGGGGAGACTGATGGTAAACTGGTGTACAGATGTGTGGCAGCAAGTGGGGAGGTGCTGTGGCCTGCCGGAGAAATGAGGCAGACGCAAGGGCAGCTGCTCTCTGGCCAACACGCAAGAGCCCTAGCGGGGCAGGCAGGTGGTCAGGAGAAGGCATGGTAGACTCCAAGGCTGGCCCTGAGGTGGGGTCTCAGGTGTGGCTCTGGGCATGATGGGAGCCACAATATTTGGGGGTCCCAGTTCTGACACCAGCTGCCATCCGGTGTCCCCAGGACCACCCCCAATTCTGACACCTGCTTTGAGGGTCCCATGACTGGCTCTGGTGAATCACTGAAGGACTCCCAGAACTCAGCAGAGTGTCCACTCAGGGTCTGGCTTATTGCAGGGGTGGGAAGAGGCTCCTGGGAAGGGTTCCAGCGAGGTGTCCAGCGGGGTTCCTGGGGCCTCCCGCCTTCTGGTGGAGTCATGCAGACCACATCTCTCTCCTGCATGGACGCAGGCAGTGCAGTCTAGTCCCCTGGGGTACATGCGTCCGAGCCTTGTGTCCAGGGTGTCTGCTGGGGGGTCACTCACGCAGGCACAGCTGCCGACTCTCAGAGCCCCTGCAGGGGTCAAACTCCTGCCACATGGTCCTAAGTCCCCACCCTGCCTCACAGCTGACGGGGTCCAAGGCCCCAGGTAAACCAGGACACTCTTACTGGGAGTCACCTGGCCTGGGCTGGACTGGCAGGTAGACCTCCAAGTGTCCACTGCAGCCCTACGACCCAAATCAAGTCCTGGTTTTGAAGGACTTGACCAGGATGGTCAGGCCCTGTGGGCCTTTGTCTGTCCTTCCTGGTCAAGGGCAGGGCTGCTGAGGACATCTGGGGTGTTGCTGGGCCTTCCCTGGGTCCTAGGGTCAGAGCCACAGGTGGAGATCCCCCTTCTCTGCCCTGGTGTCGTCTTCTGGAGGGAGCCCCTGCTGACCCCAGGTTCTGGGGTCTCCTCCCCCGCACAGAACCTGGGAGTGCAACTTCCCATCCTGCAATTCCCCATGGTCAGACTGTTCCTGGGATGGCCAGTTCAGAGGGACAAGGTAGTTCAGGAAGTTTCCCGGAAGCAGAACGGGCCCCTGGGGCTCCCTGCTTCTGACCAGGCTACCCCCAGGAATGCGTGCTGGCCAGGCCACGTCCGCGTCCGAGGGGAAAGGAGGACACACCTTACCGTGACGTGGCCAGCAGGGTGAGAGTTGGGTGGTCCTCTGCCCCTTTAATGCCGTCAACACCCTGCAGGGAGGACTTGTTCTGGGGACAGCTGGGTGTCTGGTGACCAAGCTGCTCTCCTGAGGGGTGGGCAGGCAGAGGCGAGGGTCAGAAGATGCTGACGCATGCTGTCATGAGGCCGTGGTTCCCACAGCCACGGGCTGCCATGGCCTGAAGCAGCATCATGGCGGGAGACCCCACAGGGAGCCCCCCAGAGCCTCGGATCTGCCAGGATGAGGGCACGCTCCATGTGCTGGGGCTCCACCCTGGACTTAGGGTGTCCCTATGGCCTCGGGCACCATGCCATGCAGGAGCCCTGCTGGCCCAGGAGAGAACCAGCAGCGACCTCACTTTGCTGCCGTGGACCTTCAGTCCGCCTGTCCACAGTCTGTGGGACAGCAAACCGAGTGGCCAGCCGCAGCAGTCTGAGGCTGGTGGGCCCAGGGTGACCCTCGCCGGGAAGCACAGAGCCCACAGGGCCATGCTGGTGGCCCTGATCTGCCCTCGGGGCCGGGCCCCAGCTCCCGTCTGTGTGTCCCAGATGCTGCTCTGGTCAGTGTGCACCCTGGGTCTCAGCCACGTGGAATGACCGGACTCAGAGGGGGGCTGTGTCCCAGTACATGAAGTCCGGAGGTGTGTGTGCACTTCGGGTGTCAGGCCCAAGAGGCAGAGGCTGGTTATGGTAACTGAGGGAGCCAGCATGGGGAATGGGCATCTGACTTGCCGGCCAGCAGACCGTCGTCAGCTGGGTGGACGGTTTGAATGTTGGCAGCAGAGGATCACGTCTCCCGAGACGACTGACTGCCTGGCATGGAGAGGATGCGGAGGGGTCCTGGTGCCTGCACGGCTTCACGAGGGTTGAAAACGAGGCATCCCTGTGCCCCTGGCGGAGGCATGGCTGTGCTTAGTGGATCCCCTGACAGCCAGTCTGTCTACACCGGTGGGAGCCACAGGAGCAGTGATGCTTGTCACCTGCTCTCTCTGGTGGCCATGCCACCTCTGCATCTGGTGCGTCCCAACTGGAATGTCCCCTCCCACGTTCCAGCCGTGGAAGCCCAAACAGCAGACCTCAGACTGCAGAGGTGGAGGCCACAGCCATGGTCCCCACATGTGGCCCAAGGTGACACACTCTTCTCTGCTCCCCGGAACCTTGCTTGCATCCCACGTGTGGGTGCAGGTGTCAGCCTCCTGCAGAGCTGGGAGAATCTGAGCTCCCCTGCCTGCGGCCCACCTGTGGTCACTTACCCCTTCAGTAGCAGAGGTCAGGGGCGCGGAGGAGTGGGAAGGGAAGAGGGAAGGCACTTCTGCAGCTCAGTAATGTTCCGTGTTCAGGGCTCGACAGAGCCCCACTCCGGGCAGAGGAACGTCTCTGGGATATGATGTCCCCTTCAGGGATGTGGACTTGGCAGCAACATCACATCACTGTCCAAGGCTCTGTGCCCCTTGGTTGGCTGTGGATTCCCATGCATGGTGGTGACCCGTTGAGTGGGCACCTGGTGGCCCAGAGCCTCTCTCTGGGATTTCCAGTCATCTGAAGGAATCCTTCCCTTGCTTTTGGTGCCTGGCCTTTCACCCAGATGCTGGCCATCCTGTCCACTGCCCAGCAGGGTTGGGGACAGCTCTCTGTTTTCACCTAGCATGGGCTCTGGCATTTGTCAGGAAGCCAGCCAACCTTGGGTGTGCTCTGAGGAGAGAGCGTGTCCACGAGGGCACCGTCCACAAATCTGTCCTTGAGCACACTTCTTGGTACCCAGACCGCAGCCACCTGCCCCACTCCCTCCATCCACAGGCAGCAACGGGAAGTGGGGTTTACTGCCCAACGGACCCCCCGGTGTGGTCAGCGAGTCTGTCACTGAGTCCCAGGGACCCGTGCAGGTCCTGTTCCCTGGCCCATGGGGCCTTCTGCTTATTTACCTCCTTCTTTCCCTGGAATACCATGTCCCTGATAGTGTCCCTTCCTCGTCGCTGAAGTGTTTTCCTGCTTACAAACCCACGAGCTAGCCAGAGGCAGACAGAAAACAGAGGACCCTGGGGTTGCAGAGAAAGCAGCTCGCTCCTGTCCACATGTTCGGGGTGAGGTGTCTCCTGCAGGTGGTGGCTTGCCCCACGGGTTTCAGGAGATGCTGGGCTTCCACGGGGCTGCTGGCATGCCTGCTCACGCTCTCCTGAAACGGGGTCCCTTGAAAGAAAGTGCACGCCAAGGGTTCTGTGAGTCGGGACATGGTTTGGGGACCATTGTAATGGAGCAGCTGTGTTTGGCGCAGACAGGGCTGTGGGAAGGTGTCCTCCTGTGAAGTCTAGGCGTCTGTGGAGTACAGGGTTCTTCCCAGGGAAGACATCCGTCTGCCTGCCCACCACCCGGGAGAGAACTGTGATATGGCCAGAGATGTATGATTGGGTGGTGGCGAGGGACACGAGCAGTATCTGAGTGTGTCTGCAGTGGCCGGGGGACCGAGGGTCTGTGTGTCCTCTGTGGTGTCCGGTCCCTTTGCCTGGACCCCACCTCCAGCTGTGAGCCTACTTTCTGCGGCCACACGGTGGGCAGAGGTGTGGGGAAGGGGATGGGGCTCTGGGGCAGTGTGGCCAGCTGGACTCCCCACCAGGGGTCTGAGGTCCAGGGGTGGCTCCCCAGCACTACCCCATGACTGCGACCCCCAGACAGGCCAGCCTCCTGTCCCCGGCAAGGTCCCTTCCGTGACGGCGCTGCCTTCCTTTGCAGATGGGAAGCCAGTGGAGGTGGATCCACACCACATCCTCATCGAAGACCCCGACGGCTCCTGTGCCCTTATCCTGGACAACCTGACCGGCATGGATTCGGGCCAGTACATGTGCTTTGCGGCCAGTGCTGCCGGCAGCGCCAGCTCGCTGGGCAAAATCCTGGTGCAAGGTGAGCCCACCCCGGAGGGAGGCTGGAGGAGGCAGCATCTGGACTCCACTGCACCTCAGTGGCCCATGGCGGGTGCGGGCCTGTGGGGAGGGGGTAGGGCCCTGCTCCGTCCTGGGGTCTCTCTGTATCTCTTTCCCTTGGCTTCCTCTGTGGCACCACAGTGCCCCCACGGTTTGTGAAGAAGGTCCGGGCCATTCCTTTTGTGGAGGGAGAGGACGTGCAGGTCACCTGCACCATCGAAGGCGCCCCACACCCTCAGATCAGGTGGGCTGGACAGCTTGCACCCGGGGTACAGGAGGGGAGGTAGGCAGTATGCTCACTGTGTGGGCTTGGGCAGATTCTGAACATGGCTCCCGCCCCAGGGAGGGCAGCCCCCTCTGAAGGTTGGGGGGGTGGTGTCAGGAGTGTGTGGGCTCTGGATGGAAGCCTGGTCCTGCAGGGGGGGTGAGAGGAGGGTCTTGAGTGGAAGAAGGTGGGGAGGCTCTTCTCACTCCCTGGGGTTGGCTGCAGGTGGTACAAGGACGGGGCCCTGCTGATGCCCAGCAGCAAGTACCGAACCCTGAGCGAGCCCCGAAGTGGTCTGCTGGTGCTGGAGATCCTGGCGGCCAGCAAGGATGACCTGGGCCATTACGAGTGTGAGGTGAGGTGGGCAGACACAGGGGACTTACCTCAGAGCCCACCGTCACCCAGGGTCCATGCGCCATGATGAGGGAGGGGACTCCTGGCCCACTGTCACCCAGTGTCCCTGATGAGGGAGGGACCCCAGACCTACCACCACCCAGACTCCCTGATAAAGGACGGACCCCAGACCTAGCATCACTCAGTGTCTCCAATGAAGGAAGAGACCCCAGACCTACCATCATATAGTGTCCCCAGTGAGGGAGAGGACCCCAGATCTGTGATCACTCAGTATCCCTGATGAGGGAGGGAATCGCAGACCCACCATCACCAGGTATCCCCTAATGAGGTTGGGACCCCCAGCCCATCACCTGGGTGGCATCTTCTCTCCCCAAACCACCTGTCCACCTGCGGGGCCAGTGGTATTCTGTGGAAGGTGTGTGCAGGCTGTGGCTCTTGCTGGCTGTCAACCTCCTCTGTGTGGCTGCTGCTGGTAGCCTTGGTGGGACCAGGTAGGGGCTGTCCCCCATCGCAGTCCCTGGGGAGGCACACAGACCAGAGTTAGCTCTGGATTCACATGGTCTAATTCGGTGACTGCTAGCCAGACATGCAGTTTGAGTACGTTAGCTCCAGGTAAAGACTTGGTTCCGTTTCCAGTGCTCAGGGCCCACACGGCCACCACACCGAGCTGGACAGATAGTGTCCCCACCACCTAGGAAACCCCTGGGCAGTGCTAGGTCTGTGTGGGGACCCTTTCTCTGCGGCAGGCTCTGTGGCTCTGGGACACAGCCAGGAAGGGCCTCCCCCATGTTAGAGATGGCCCCGACGGTCCCAAGGGTGTCACTGGCTCTAAGCAGGCTCCTGCCATCCGTCCTGCAGTTGGTGAACCGGCTGGGCTCTGCGAGGGGCGGGGTAGAGCTGTGCATGCAGAGCCCGGCTGTGCGGGCCCGGGAGCAGCTTCGCAGGGAGCAGCTTGCCACTGTGGAAGGTAAGTGCTACTGTGGGGCCAGGATGGTTGCCAGTCTTTCCAATCAGGGCGTGTTTCCTGGAGCAAGGGTGGTAGGGGCCGAGGAGGAGTCTGGGTGGGAGAGATGGGGATGAGAGACCCTGGGGAAAGGGCTGGTTCCCAGCCCTCTACTGGTACAGCATGAGGTGAGCCTTGAGGCCAGAGCTTCAGCAAGACTGGAGGACTGCCCTGGGGGTGGGGGGAGGCCGGCATCTGCCTTACCATTCCTGGGCTGTAGTGAGCATGTAGAAAGGCCAGGCCTTGCCCAGCAGGCTGTGGGGCAGTGGCCAGCCAGGCGTCGTCATAGGCAGCAGGAATGTTGGGGAGGATGGCTCGGTGGGAGGCATGCTGAGAGCAGAGCACCATCTGCTGGGTCCCAGTTTGGCTCCCAGGAGAGGGAGTGATGTTAGGGGCCCGGTACCTCCACCCTGGGTTGGGTTGTTCATGGAAAAAAGCCGAGTGCCTTGACTCTGCCTCCCTAGCCTGGCCTGGGGTGGTGTCTGGGGTCCTGGGATGGGTGTCACTGAGGGGAGATGCGTTCCTGGGTGAGGGGTGGAGAGCTAGCTGCAGGACACCTCAGTTCTCCACTCACACCTGAATCCAGGGTTCCAGCTGCGCCCAGAGTAACGATGGCCAGGATGGGACGGGGGGCAGCTGGCATCTGCCCCAGACGTGCTCAGTCAGAGAGCAGTCCTATGGTGCTCACGGGGCAGGCTGCAGCCCAGGGACAGCTTCTTCCAGTCTGGGTTGCACCACCTAGAAGGGGCTACCTTGTCAGTTGGTGAGCCTCCTGTCACCAGAAGCAAGCCGGCAGAGGCTGGACTGACACCTGGTGGAGCCGCGGCTTTCACAGTAGGACAGGCTGGAATACATGTCCTTCCAAGCCCGGAGTGTTGGCTTCTGTGATGCCTGCGGGTAATGGATCTAGTCCATCCTGGGGCCCAATGTCCAGGGGACTCCATCTGGACCCTCCCGGAGTCAGCCTACCTGGCGTCTGGAGCTCGACCTCACAGCCATCACACAGTGGGCAAGGGTCCATGTTGCTGCCCTGCAGAGGGCCCTGTGGTGTCTGTAGGCACCTCCATTTCCTGCCGTGTGGGGTCTTACGTTGGGGAGGTGCTGAGCACGGATTTCAGCACTCCCTCCCGGGCTGGCAACAAGCGCGTCCTACAGAGACATTCGCTTCATTGTGACGATGGGTCCCTTTCTGTCAACATCTCATGGCTGTGAAGTCTGGAAGAGGGGCAGCCCTCCGATACGAGAAACACGGTGCCTCACATCCAAGGCGGCCAGTCCTCACAGACCCAGGAGCTGGAGCCCGCTACCTCCCGCTTCCTAACCCTGTCCTGCCGCTTCATTGTTAACCTGGGGGCTCCACAACCAGAATAGCCCCAGCTGGCCTCGTGGGGTGGGTGCCGCCCCCTCGCTTTTGGAGCTGCACTGGGCCAGGAGCCCTGCTTCGCACGGCTGCACCCCTCTGATGGCTGCCCGTACCCACCAGGGCTTAGAGCCCATCAGGTGGCAGGTCAGGTCAGGAACAAAGGCACCAGGAATGTAGCAGCCAAAACATTCCCTGACCACCACTCCCCAGAGCAGCAGGATGGAACATCAATCAAAGGAGGGTGAGGGAAGGAGTTCTGGGTTTTCCCACTGCTCTGCACGTAGGGTCTGGCCTACAGGTGGCAAAGAGGATCTCTCTGGGTCCAACTTAATCTAGACCCACAAGGCATTTTGTCCGGATCTCATTCTCCCTCCCAGGGGGCTTCCCTCTCCAGGAGGCAGCCAGCACAAACACGCGTGCACATACATACAGAAGTAAATGGGGCTTCCAAGGGCCTTGCAGACAGAGCACGTGCACATACATACAGAAGTAATTGGGGCTTCCAAGGGCCTTGCAGACAGAGCTGGTACCTTGAATCCACACGAACACAATTGGAGACAAGTTTACAATACTCCGGGTCACCTAAGGGAAGTCCTTTCTCTATGTGACTTCAGCAAAGCCTAAAATCCCACACCCCGGAAGCCAGTGCACTGTGTGCTATAGGCCAGGCCACTTGACTTTTCTGAGCATTCCACTCAGCGTTGTCCCCAGGATGGTGAGAGGGACTGTTGAGATCTGAGAGTGCTGGTAGCTGCAGGACTGCCTGCTGTCCAGCAGGGTGTGGCTGGGAGCGGTATCTCCATGGCCGGCTGGACCCTGCCTAGAAGCTGCAGACGAGGAGGCCTCAGAGTGGGTGAGAACAGGTGCTGCCTGATCCCAGACGAGTCCTTTCCTGTCTCGGGGACTTAGGCCCTCCATCTGCTGTTTCCAGGAAGATGGAAAGATAGGACAATGAAGGCAGTTAAGTTTATGGGAAACTTCTTTTTTTTTAAGATTTTATTTATTTATTTGACAGACAGAGATCACAAGTAGGCAGAGAGGCAGGCAGAGAGAGGAGGAAGCAGGCTGTCCGCAGAGCAGAGAGCCCAATGCGGGCCTTGATCCGAGGACCCTGGGATCATGACCTGAGCTGAAGGCGGAGGCTTTAACCCACTGAGCCACCCAGGCGCCCCTTATGGGAAGCTTTTACGGAGAGATCTAGGTTTCCCTGCTCACTCAGAGCTCAGGACTCTATCCAGGTGTCTCTGGTTGCTCCTGATGGGATTTCCGTGGCCTCGTGGTCCAGAGCTCAGATGTGCCATCATTAGGACTCCAATGTCCCTTTCCCCTGGAGAGATGCTTTTGGTCATTAGGATTTCTTATAAATTAGGCACCAGCCAGCCCAGTCCTGGTTTGGCTCCCATGGGCCTTTCCTTCCCCCACCCCAGCCTTCAGTTTCTTTCTGAGAAGTGGAACCTCCAGTTTGACAAGGTCACGGGGCTCCCCAGGCACATGTGCTGAGGAAGGAGCTGGGATTTCTGCCTGGCCAGCCCAGGTGGAGCCCCTGCTCCTCCTGTAGTCCCTGCAAGACCCTCATTTCCTCATGTGGAACACTCTGAGATCACACACGCTCGTCCCCCAGCCGCTCAGAGCAGGCGCGGTCGTCTCCTTCCTGAAGAGGACAGAACCGAGGCTCCAACCTAAGACAGGCAGATCAGGCAGGGCTTGGGTACAGTGCTCTGAAGCCAAGCAGATTGCTACACTGCCATGCCACTCAAATGGTTCAGCCTCCAAGCACTGGCTGATCCGTAACCCTCGCTATTCCAACTGTTTTCTTTGTAGTCACTGAGCAGGAGACTAAAGTCCCCAAGAAAACCGTCATCATGTAAGTGCAGGCGTGTCCCTAACCTTCCTTCGGACTGCAGTGCCCCTGCATGCCCACTAACCCACCTGGACCTTGTCCGTGTGGCCTGGCCACCTGCTTGTCTAACTGCCTGTCCCCATGGCCTTTGCTCACCATGCAGGCTGCTGGCACTTTGCAGATGAGGGGACGCACCTTCCCGTGGGGCCTTGGCTACTTTCACAGTCCACAGCCCTCTCTTCCAGGGCCTCTGTGGCGCCAGTGCTTCCAC
The DNA here is from genome assembly GCF_922984935.1 of Meles meles. Classification (NCBI taxonomy): domain Eukaryota; kingdom Metazoa; phylum Chordata; class Mammalia; order Carnivora; family Mustelidae; genus Meles; species Meles meles. The sequence continues at coordinate 4,276,424 of NC_060068.1, forward strand.
AGGGTAGACTTACTGTGTGCGTCACCTCGTGGCGTGGCTCACCTAGGGCTTGCACCCAGAAGCCCATCAGTTAATTTGGACCTGGGACCAAGAACTACTTCCCACGGTGGCTTAGAGGGAGGGTTTTTACCCCTCAGACCCCTGGATCTAGGGCACTTTTGTCTAACAGAGCTTTCTGTCCTGTTGGAAATTCCACTTATGATGTGTCCAACAAGAACAACCACCAGCCACATGTGGCTGCGGAGTATTTAAAATGTGTCAAATGCAACTGAAGAATTGAATTCTAGATTGCATCTCATTAACTTGTATTTAATTAAAATAGTATAATCCTGGTGGGCAGCGTAGCTCTAGGGCCCTCAAAGATCTCCGAGCCCAGCCCTAGCATTAGGGAGACGGGGAAATGCAGGTTTAGGGAAGAGGCTTGCTCAGGATCGTCATGACAGAAAACCAGGATAGAAACCATTTCCCCGGTGCCATGCCCACCACCCCATCTTTTTTGTTAGGTGCCCTCAAGTCGGGTTGTTGCTACTTAAATAAAAGAGGTCTGGAGCTGAACGAGCCCACAAAAGACAGAGCTGGTTTTGACCTGGGTGTTCCAGTCGGAGGTGTGCGCAGGTGGAGATGGTGTAAAAGCTTGGAAAACCCAGAGGGCAAAAAGACTGGTCTAAGACCAGTTGACCGGGAAGCTCCAGTTGGTTCCTCGTGGGCCTATGAATTCCTAAAGGGGCCTGCCTTTAACCAAGTTTTGGAGAATCCCATCCCCAGACATTCGGTCAGATCCTGGCTTAACCGTTCCTCAACTTCCCCCTTCCACCAAGGCACATTGCTGCCCACAACATATGGGGCACCAGCAAGCATCCCTGCAGGTATGTAGTTGTGCCAGAGCTATGCATAGACCAACACTCCCTTTCGCCCGTGAAGGGAGAATTTCTATTACTTACATCTTACAGATAACAAAATGGAAAAACAGAGACGGGGCCAGGCTGCCCCATCAGTAGGACTTCAGAGAGGACTAGAACCTGGGGCAGCTGGACTAGGTAACTCAAGAGGCATCCAGAGCCTCGTCTATCTCAGGCTTAGGGAGGCGGCAACACACACCCGGTGTGGCTGGAGGAATTGTGCCAGGCGTCTCCCCCAAGGGCACACCACAGAGTGGGGACTGAGGGGTCACGGGGAGGGATCAGGCTTGGAGAGAGACCCCTGTCACCTGGCAGTCCCACCTGCTGTCCTGGGAGCCTCAGTGCAGGATGTCTACGTGCCTTCACGGGGGCAGTCATGAGTCCAACGCAGGGAGGCATTTAGGAGGCAGGACACCGGTACCCTCGTGACTGACTGCACTGCCTTGGTGAACCGAAGAGGAATGAGGCCAACAGATGGGCCTGGCCCAGGTTCCCCTGATGTTTGGGCAAGCTCCGACCCAGGGACACACCGAGAGCTCCCGAGCCTGGCATGAGGCAGGAAGGTAGTCCTGTGACTGTGGAAGAGGCCACACCTCCAAGCCTCAGTTTCTCCATCAATTAAATGGGGGTGTAGCATTTCCTTCTTACTAGCTGAGGGCTGAGCAGGCAGGACCCACACTTGCTGTGCGCTTCAGGAGGTAGCACACATCTCGGGGCTCATCCCTGGGAGAATCTTCTCCTGGACGGAGCCCTGCGTTGGACAAAAGCTGAATGAGAGGGAGGAAGAGCAGCGCCTGCCTTAGTCGCAGCAGGCAGGCAGCAGCAGCGTTGAGCCGTCAGCACATGTGTGCCTGAGCCCGGCAGAAGATGCAGGTCCGAGGGCCCCGGAGAGTTGTGAGTCCCCAGGGTCGGGGTGTCATCAGCACAGCCCTGTTCCCGGATACCGCCTGATACTCATTTTACCCACCGCACCCGGCAAGGTCAGGGGTCCTGCGTGGCAGAGGGGTACCGGGGCTGACTGGTGGGCTTCTGAATCTGGGCCCTGGGCAGGAGTCAAGCCTTCTCAGCCTCGTGGTCCACACTTGCAAAAGCCGGTCAAACCCATCCCCCAAGGCTGCTGCAGAGTCCCTGGCCAGTGCCTGTGTTCACCCACATGCAACTGGTCTTGCATTCTGCCTCCTCTCCTGCTTCCTGCCCACTCCCACTTAGGTGGGGGCCCGGTAAGAGGAAGTGCTTGTCTGACATCACACAGCAGATCGGTCAGGGCTCAGACAACCCTCCTGCACCTAGAATCACTTGCCAGCCTATCTCCAGCTGAGGACCACTGAGGCTTCTGCTCCCCATGATACGAAGCACAAGGCACTCATGGGATGGACAAGGAAGGGCACATGGTTGTGTGCCTGCTTCCCTGTCCATCAGCTCTGCAAGGAGCACTGGCATCTCCAAACGAAGACGGCCATAAACAGAGGAGACACATGTGGAAACACTGTGAACCAAACTGGTCTGGGTCGGAGGTGCCCTGTGATGGGGCATGGTCCTCCTCCGTAGCCTCAACGCTTGTTTTGAGATCTGCACACTGGAACCTGAGGTGGGCCAGATGAGGCTTTGTGCTTGGTTTCATTGGTCCTCTGGATCGGGGCTCCCGAGGGTGGGCTCAGGCATACATGGAGGAATGGGCTTGCGCAGTGTGACGTGCTCGCTACGCCGATATGGTCACTCACACGGCCCCTGCATGTGCTGATGGTGCGGGCGAGGCTGCAGGTCTCTGTGTACATCTCCTCTTGGCCCTCTCCCTGCAGAGAGGAGACCATCACCACCGTGGTGAAGAGTCCCCGTGGCCGGCGCCGGTCCCCCAACAAGTCCCCCTCCCGCTCGCCTTCCCGCCGCACTGCCAGCCCGCCCAGGCTGGGCCCATTGGCCCCCGAGCTGCTGTACTCACTGGGGGCCAGCCAGCCCCGCAGGCCTGAGGTGGATCCAGGCTGGAGGCCCACTGTGCCCACGCTGTATGTGACGGAGCCTGAGTCCCACAGGCCGGCCCTGCCCCAGGGCACGAGGCCGCAGCCCAAGTGGGTAGAGGTCGAGGAGACCATCGAAGTCAGGGTGAAGAAGACGGGCTCCAGGGGTGCATCCCCCGCCAGAGAGACACCTGACAGCTCGGCAGGGCTTCTCTTCACGCTGCCTGGCGGGACCCCCATAGGAGACCGCAATGCAAACAACTCCAACAACAACCTACTGGCTCAGGAGCCCCAGGCCCAGGGCAGGGCCACGGTCAGCACAAGAGAGCCTCTCATCTTCTGCGTGGACACGGGGCCAGAGGAGGCCCCTGAGCCGTTCCTTTCCCAGGCGGCTGAAGAGGAAATCCCCACGGAGGAGGTGGAGGGTGAAGGCGGCATCCTGACGGAGGAGACCCTGGGCACCAACAGCCTTTGGGACCGTGACCCCAAGGTCCTCATTCACGATGGCCGAGTGCTGACGCTGGCTGACCTGGAGGACTACGTGCCCCGGGAGGGGGAGACCTTCGGCTGCCGTGGCCCTGTGCCCAGCCCTTCTGGCGACCCTCCTTGTGAGGTCTCTGTGCTCCAGAGAGAGATCAGCGAGCCTACCGTGGGGCAGCCCGTCCTGCTCAACGTGGGGCGTCCCCTGGGTCCTCAAAGCCCACCCAGCTTTTTCCGTCACTGGGAGGTGTCTCCCTTGGGGCCTCGGGTGCTCGGCCCCGCGGGTGTCTCCTTCTGTACGCAGGAGGCCCAGGCTGGGAGCACTGCATCCTGGAAGCCGTCCTTCTGCATCCAGGTCCAGAGGTCTGCAGACAGCGGCCAGAGCAGCTTCAAAACGGAGGTTAGCACCCAGACGGTCAGCTTTGGGACGGTTGGCGAGACCGTCACCCTGCACATCCGCCCGGATGGGGACAAGGACCCCAGCCCCTCCCAGGGCTGAGGCCGTGACCGGCAGGTGCCTGGGCCCTGGGCCCTGGGGGCGCACGGCGGAAACCTGCACTCCATGGACATGGGTGCTCTGGGCCTCTCCCCGAGTCTCCGCAAGAACTCAGGGCTGGAGCCTGCCCACCCCGCTCACTGCAGGCACTTGCTGCCTCAGGGGGCCTGGTCCAGCGAAGACAGCGTGCACAGACCTGGCATCTTGGAAAGTCCAGAAGGCCGGAGGGACTCACAGACTGCAGCTCTGGGTCAGGGAATCTGCATCTGTCCTGCCCTGTTCATGAGGCCAGACTGCCAGGTGCTCCCCATCTGCTCCAGGCCGGGGTCCCAATCTTCGGCTCACCGGAGGGCTCCCCAGCCACATCTTCACTATGAACATTTCTCTTGAGCTCTGGGAGGCCTGTGCAGGGCTCAGCCCTGCAGGAACTCCTCGGCCTCTCTGCAGGTTGGACCAGGGTCTGTGTGTGACCCCCAGTGATAATAAACGGGTTCCCTGCAGTTCCCCTGCTCTGCTCTCTTGCTTCTCTGTATGGTGGCTCCGGCGTCTTGTTGGGGAGGGCCCTGGGTCAGCACCCAGCATCCGCCTGTGGGTTCTGGCCCATTCTTGGGGTCCCTGGGTGGAGGCGTGATGGCTCGCTGGCCTGGCTTGTTCACGTGTGGCCGGTCACAGGTGCATATACTGGGATCAGGACGGCCCATAGTGGTCTTGCCCAGCCTGCTGGGGGCTGAGCAGGACTTCCTGCCCCCCTGCGCAATGGGGGCCGTTGGTGAGATCGGCAGGGAGGGTGTGCTGTGTCAGGGGTCTGCTCACGTCCTTGGACAGGGTAAGGGCAGGATGGGTGCCCCAGTGCCCTGGAGGGCAGACAGACAGCAGCCTGCCCAGGTATCTCTCTGTCCTCGAGGGTCCAAGGGTGAGAAGAAGACCAGCAAGAGAGTAGGTCTGGGGCAGGGGAGAGCTCCAGGCAGGGGACCTGCTGGGAATGGAGTCGTGGGCATCCTGGGCACCTGTGAGGCTGTGGTGTGGCTCTGCGAACTGGCCTCGGGGTAGAAGAGGAAAACGTTCCAAGATCTGGGGGCAGGGAGCCCACACGTGGGACGGTCTGAGCATTCCTTCGGGGGCTGTATGAGGAGCTGGGGTAGGAGCCCTTGGGGTGCGGTGGCCTGAGTGGGGCCATGCTGCAAGTGCAAGGCAGGGATCGGGGGCTGGCCTGGGAGGGCAGGAAGGAGTCCCTGGTCCCTTACAGCATCAGGCTATCCCCAGGCTACCCTAGAGCATGGGGCTGGGTCCTCCCCAGCTTGGGTGGCCCAGTACTCTGGGATCTGGAGTGGGCCATGGGGTAGGGGGTAGTCCATCCCAGGGGGAAGGGAAGGGACAAGCTGAGACTGAGGACAAGCCAGGACAGAGGGCAGGTGTCCAGGCCCACCTGTCCCCAGAGGAGCCTGTATGCTCCTGCAGGTCCTGAGTCCACTGCCTGGAGTGGGTGGGTGGTGCAGGGAGGTGGGAAGGAGAGTCTCTGAGGACTGGGACGAGGCTTCTGGAGCCTTTTCCCGGGTTCCAGGCCACCTCTCACCCCGACACACTGACCTGCCTCTGCCACAGATGCTGCCGTCCCTCCCCCCGTTGCCCTGGAACCAGCAGACCGGGAAGTCACAGTGGGCCCGGAGTCTCCAGGACCCTCCACAGGGGACCATGCTGGCCCCAGCCCTGGCCATGGGGGGCCACCCAAACTCCAGGAGGCTGGCCCCCAAGCCCCAGGCACAGAGACTGCAGCTGCATCTGATGAGGCCCAGTGGCCTCGGGCTGATCGCCAAGTGCCACCTGCTCTCAGAGTCCCGCCTGTGCTGGCCCCAGCCTCGGCCGCCCCAGGTATCCGTCCTGTGTGGGCAAGTGGGCAGAGCCCTGCGGACCTTGACATCCCAATGGCTCCATGCACTTAGCCTCTCCCCACTGGTGAGACTAGGCAGGAAATGGGTGCTGGGAGGTTCTTCCTGAGTGTATCTGTCCTGGTCAGCCCTGGGCAGACAGCTGGGCACCCTGTGCTTCTGCGTAGGTCAGGAGGAGGAGGCAGGAGGAGGGGAAGAGACAGAGGAGGAGGAGGGAAGAAATGAGAGAGGAGGAGGGGGAGGAGGAGGACAGGACGGAGGAGGGGGGCAGACACCCCGCCACCCCAGACTGATGAGTCCCCCAGGGATATTGCCTTGAGTCCCCTCTCCCCAGAAGCTGCTACACCTGGGTGTCCAGGGCACTGCAGAATGACTGGTGAGGGGAGCCTTAGGGCTGGTGGCCCAGGCCAGGAGCTAGGGCAGGAGGGTGCCTTGGGGTCTGGGCTCTGCAGGGAGCCCCAGGCTTCAGAAGTGGGTGTTCCCTGGTGATTCTTACCCAGAGGGCCCTGCATCCCTGAAGTCCCGGCTCTGCTTTGTGCTCCCACCCTCTGGGCCTGGAGGACGACATGGGGCCCATTGTGGGGGACAGTCCCAGCTGCATCCCAATCACTCACTACACCCCTTGTCTCCTACCAGTTGAGTCCCAGAAGGTGCCACAGCCTCTCCCCAAGCAGGGCCAGGAGCGGGACTCGGGAGCCCACACCGAGGACCAGGGACGTGTCGTGCCCATCCGGTAACCTCCCTGGCATGCTGGGTGAGGGCAGATTGTGTGTGTGGGACATCCCAGGGGCAGAGCAGGGAGGAGAGGCCACCCTCAAAGTGAGGGGTCTTGGTGGAACCCTCTCATCACCCAGGGCTGGGTTCTCTCTGTGCACATCCCCTCCCAAAATGTCTGCTGTAGTCCAGGGAGGGGGAGGCAGGACGATGCCCCCATCTTACGGTGAGGCTTGGCTGCCTGCACTCCAGAAGGGTAGGAGAAGGGTAGACTGTCATCCGGCTTCATGACCACAGGATGGAGGGCACAGCATGGCCGGGGGCAGGTGCGGTGCCGCTATGGGACATCCACAACCAAGTGTTCATGGAGACCACCCACAGGACATACGTGTACCAGGCCAGCGGTGCGGCTGCCACACGTAGGTTACACGTGCGCTCCCCATGCCCTGGACTGGGGGGACACGTGTGCAGAGGAACCTTGAAGCCACCTGGCCAGTCCCAGCCTTGCCATGGCCAGGGGCCTCACTGCCCCTTTCTCTGCACTCGCTGGGAGGCACATCCGTGGGAGGGGTGAGGTCTCTCCCCCTGGGGTGCTGACAGTCGGGAAGTGGATGTTGAGTGCTGCTCTCCCAGCAGGGGTGGACAGCGAAGGTCTAAGCAGGACAGACAGAGGTTAGATGGAAGGAAGCACTTCCTGGCCATCGGGGCCTGGGCAAAGTCAGGAGGGGGTTGTCCTCATTTGCAGGACAGGTGGGCTCTGTTCCCAGGGGGACTATCTCAAGGCCTGGCTGCCCACCTGGGGTGTCAGGACAGGCCCAGGATCAATGCTGGTTCACGAGGGGTCTGTGACTGCAAGCGCCAGCTTGATGACTCCGTGCAGAAGGGGCCATTGTGGGCAGGGCCGGAGGCACAGCTTGGGGTCCCCCCTCACAGGCCTCCTCCTGCACTTCAGGGCCCCCGTCCATGCAGGTCACCATCGAAGATGTGCAGGCACAGAGGGGCAGCACAGCCCAGTTCCAGGCGGTCATTGAGGGCAACCCGCAGCCCATGGTGACCTGGTACCGGGTAGGGACAGGTGCTGTGGGGGGGGGGGCTGGGCTTGGGGACTGTGTGGCATTCCCATCGGACAGCAAGACACTCATGAGGGTGGGACAGGCTGGCTTGCAGGGGCCCCAGGGTGGGCTGATGGCCGCCCCCCCCTTCCATGCCTCCAGGACGATGCCCAGCTGGTGGACGGCGCCCGGCTGAGCCAGCAGCAGGACGGGACCACCTACTCCCTGGTGCTGAGGGACGTGACCCAACACGATGCCGGTGTCTACACATGCCTGGCCCGTAACGCTGGCGGCCAGGTGCTGTGTAAAGCAGAGCTGGTGGTCCGTGCGGGTGAGTCGGGCGTCCCTCCCAGAACCCGAGTGTCTGCGGCTGGCGGGCACAGGGTGGGTGGGTGGCCTCTCACAGGCTCCAGCACAAGGGGAGATGGCCATTTTTACCAAAACCAAAGGCTTCCCGCTCCTTGACTGCAGGAGACGGCGAGCTGGAGTCGGAGAAGCAAAGCTCTCGAAGGAAACTGCACTCTTTCTACGAGGTCAAGGAGGAAATTGGAAGGTTTGGTCCAGAAAGCCAGCCCCAGGCGCCCTGGCCTCCCCCTGGAAGCCCCGCCCCATCCCCGCCTCTCGGAGTCCCTACCCCGAGTCCCCGCCCCAAGCCTGGCCTCCCGGAATCTCTACCCTGAGTCTGTGCCCCCAGCCTCGCCTCCCGGAGTCCCTAACCCCAAGTCTTAGACCCCCCAGTCCCGCCTCCCGCAGTCCCTACCCCTCAAGTCCCCGACTCTCAGCCCCGCCTCTCCGGGTCCGTACCCCGAGTCTCCGTCCCTCAGCCCTTCCCCCCGGTCCCCGCCGCCAGTCCCGCCTCCCGGAGTCCCAACCCGGAGTCCCCGCCCCGGGAGCCCAGCCTTCCCAGAAGCACCACCCCCAGATGCCACCTTCCCTGGGGGACTCCTCCAGCCCTGAACCCCGGGAGCCTGGCGCCGGTGCCCAGCATGGCTCCCCTCCTCCCAGGGGCGTGTTCGGCTTCGTAAAGAGGGTGCAACACAAGGGAAACCAGATGTTCTGCGCAGCCAAGTTCATCCCCCTGCGGAGCAGGACGCGGGCCCAGGCGTACCGCGAACGGGACACCCTGGCCACACTGAGCCACCCTCTGGTCACCGGGCTGCTGGACCAGTTTGAGACCCGGAAGACCCTGATCCTTGTGCTGGAGCTGTATCCTGCCCTCAGCCGGAGAGACCGCAGAGAGGGGCGCACCCTGGGCAGCCAGGGGTTTGAGGGCTCCCTGGGGCTGTTGTTCTGGTGCCTCCGCACCCGGCACCTTCCTGGCAGATATGGTTCCGTGGGCCTGGAATGTGGGCAGGGCTGTGTCCACAGGGTCCAGCACATGCCTTCGGTGGGCTCCTGTCATGCTCCATGTGGCCTCTCCAGCAGGGAAGTCCCACTTTAGTGGTTGCCCTCAGCCCTAATGCTGACAGGGTCCTTGGGCTGCCCATCCAGGCTCCAGGGAGGGACACATGCGCTATGCGCTCCCCTCCTACTCTGCTGCTGCTGCCCACGGATGTCAGCCCCTTTTCTCAGGATCCCTGTCCCTCCTCCCCTCCTCAACTGGAGCCCCTGCCTCCCCAGCATGGCCCCCACCCCCACCCCAAGAAAAGACTTGCCAAAGGTGTGTGGGGCTGGGTGGGTTCCAGACGCCAGAGCTTTCCTTGATCCGAGCCCCAGATGCTCATCAGAGGAGCTACTGGACCGTCTGTTCAAGAAGAATGTAGTGACAGAGGCTGAGGTGACCGGCTGCCTCCTGCTCCCCATGCTGGCACAGGCCACCAGCACTCCCCAGCTCAGAGAGCTTCTGAGGATCCCCAGGGCTCCTGGAGTGTGGCAGCTCCTCAGGCGCTCTCCCCAAGCCCTCCCATATCCTCCCCATCCCTGATGGCCCCGCCCGGACCCTACCTCGCCTGGGGCTGTCCTTTCCTGGGCTTGAGACACAGTGCTTCTTGCTGTGGCCAGGCTAGTCCCTGGCTGGGCTGGAGGAATATCCTCTGGCCTTGGGGGCCCAGGGGGTCTGGGAGGCTGTTCACATAGCTGCCCCGCGGGACCATCCCAAGCTCAGAGCTGAAAGGAAGAGGAGGCTTTGCAGGTGGGAGTGGGACAGGCAAGGAAGTGGAGGAGAACATTGGGGATGGCTCCCAGCTGAGCCCTGGCCTTGGCTGCAGGTCAAGGTCTACATCCAGCAGCTGGTTGAGGGACTGCAATACCTGCACAGCCAGAGTGTTCTTCACCTGGACATAAAGGTATGTGGCTCCCTTGGGGTCCCCAGGGACCTGGGAGGACAGGAGGGAGCCTGGAGCCTGCTGGCTGCGGGGGTGGGGGAGAACCAAGGCCAACCTCCTCTAGATTTCATTAGCACCTGTTGCCTCTGGGGATGGGGAGCTCTTTCTGGCTCTTTTCTGCAGCTGGGGTAACTTGGAGCATGTCCCCAAATGGAGCTGAAATCCCCCCAGGACAGCCCACAGTTCCACACTGTGGGGTCCCATCACAGCCCTGAGTGCTCCCTGCAGCCCTGGGAGTCACCTCCCTGGCTGTGGCCTCACCCCTCTGACTCTCCCTAATAGCCCCCCAACATCCTGATGGTGCACCCTGCTCGGGAAGACATTAAAATCTGCGACTTTGGCTTTGCCCAAAAAATCACCCCAGGAGAGCCACAGTACAGCAAATATGGCTCCCCAGAATTTGTGTCCCCAGAGATCATCGAGCAGACCCCTGTGAGCGAAGCCTCCGACATCTGGTGAGCTCTCAGGCCAGCAGGTCCCCCACACATGCTCCCTGCCCTCTTCTCCTGCCCCTGCACCTCTCACCCCTGAGCACATCTTTTGACTGTGGTTTTGTACCTGCAGGGCCATGGGGGTCATCTCCTACCTCAGGTGAGCAGCCCCCCCGCTCCTCTGTCCGCCACCTCCTCCGTGGAAGCCAGCCCCAGCGCTCTCGCAGTCCCCACATCAGGCCCATGGGAGGCCGTGAACACTACCGGCCCCTCCCCAGACAAAGACCCAGGACCCAAAGGGCAGCTATTATGGGGACCAGTGGTCAGCCAACTGATACGTGGTTCCTGCTGAGCACTCCTCGTACTCAGCGTCCCAGAGGAGCGCTGCCTCGTCACTGCGCAAAGCAGTGCACTGTGTCCCTAAAGGGTCTGGGTAGTTTGCAGAAGTCCCCTCAGAACAGTTACTGCTGCCCTAGGGATGCTGCCAGGGTAGATGGCACCTGGATCCCAAGCTAAGGCTGGGTACAGAATTCAGGCTGACCTTGATCTGTGTCCCAGGCTGAACCTGTATCTCTGGGCGAATCTCAGACCGTTGTGGGGATTCTCAGGGCTGGATGGTGGTGGCGCTGTGCCATCCCCTGCCAGGGCTGAGGGCTCCCTGGTCCTGGCCACCTGCCCCCTATGGACCCAGAAGACCACGTCACACCTGAAGGCAAGGCGTGTCTGTGCTTTTAGCCTGACCTGCTCGTCCCCATTCGCTGGTGAGAGTGACCGAGCCACCCTCCTGAACATTCTGGAGGGGCGGGTGTCCTGGAGCAGCCCTGCAGCGGCCCACCTCAGTGATGATGCCCGGAACTTCATCAAGGCTGCCCTGCGGAGGGCCCCTGAGTGAGTGCACAGCCCTTCCCCCACTCGGGGTTCCCTGAGGCCTGAGCCTGCAGCTGACCCTCTGGCCTGACCCCTGGCCTTCCTGTCCTCCTAGGGCCCGGCCCAGTGCAGCCAAGTGCCTCGTCCACCCCTGGTTCCAGGTGAGTAGGCTGAGCCCCAGCAGGCCTGCCCAGGGAGACAAATGGAGGCCTATGTGGGCCAGTGGGTGCACCAGGGTCTCCCCTCACTGCCTCTCTCACCTGGGCCCCCTCAGAGGTCCGTGCCCGCGGAGGAGGCCCACTTCATCAACACCAAGCAGCTCAAGTTCCTGCTGGCCCGCAGCCGCTGGCAGGTCAGCAGCCGGCGTCCGCGAGCGGTGGGGCGGGGGCGGGGTGCAAGTAGGCGCGGAAGGCGGGGAGGGGAGAGCTGGAGTTGGGGCGAAGGCGGCGGAAACCACGAGGCGGGGTTAGAGGCAAGGAGGGGCCTGGAGGCCCAGCAGAGAATCCTGGCCCGAGGGATGGCCGTGCATCCCGGCGGGCCTGGGAAACGGGAAGCCTCGTTCACCCTTCTCTGGCGTGAGCGCTCTCTGGGCCTCTGCGTCGGGGCGGGTGGAGGCCGAGGCACATGCGACGTCCCAGCAAGGGCAGGGACGGAATGACAGCAGTACAGCCTGAGGATGGAGCTTGGCGCGCCCCCCCTCGCCCCTGGGAGCCACCCTGGGCGCACCAGGAGCGGGAAGGCGCGGGCACGCAGCTGACGTCCCCTTGTCCCCCGCACTCTTCCCCAGCGCTCCCTGATGAGCTACAAGTCCATCCTGGTGATGCGCTCCATTCCGGAGCTGCTCCAGGGCCCGCCCGACAGCCCGTCCCTCGGGGTGGCCCGGCACCTGCGCGGCGACGCCAGCGCCTCGTCCAGCAGCTCCTCCTCTTCGTCTGACAACGAGCTGGCCCCCTTCGCCCGGGCCAGGTCGCTGCCGCCCTCTCCGGTGACGCACTCGCCGCTGCTGCACCCGCGCGGCTTCCTGCGCCCGTCCGCCAGCCTGCCGGAGGAGGCGGAGGCTTGCGCGCCCGCCGCGGCCGCGCCTCCGCGCACGCCGCCCATGGGCGCCCCGGGCTGCGTGCCCCGGCACAGCGTGGTCCGCAGCCTCTTCTACCAGCAGGCGGGCGAGGGCCCGGAGCGCGGAGGCCCCGCCGCTGGCGGCCGGCGGCACCCGGTCCGACGGCGGCACCTGCTCCAGGGCGGCTACTTCGCCGGCGCCCTGCCCGGCCTGCGCGAGCCGCTGCTGGAGCACCGCGCGCTGGAGGAGGCGGCCGCCCGGGAAGAGCAGGCCGCCCTGATGGCCAAGGCGCCCTCCTTCGAGACCGCCCTGAGGCTGCCGGGCTCCAGTGCTCGCGGGGCCCCCGGGCGCAGCCGCTCCCTGGAGCTCGAGCAGCCACACGCAGCAAGCTCCTCCACGGGGGCCTGTGGCGGAGGGCAGTGCCCTGGCCCGGCCCTCTCGGGTCTCCAGGCGGGCTCAGGGGAGGGCTGGCCAGGAGGCATCACCTGCGTCAGGGAGATGGAGCATCTGGAGGGATCCCAGCAGGGGCCGCGACTGTTGAAGTCCGTCGGTGGCGACCTGGGGTCCACTCGGCAAGAGGGGTCCTGTCAGGACAGCTGTGGGGGGCAGCCCGCCCCTTCCTTTCATCCCTTGGAAGGCTGTGGCCCCCTTAAAACTGCTACACCACAACCTTCCGGCTCCTTCCCTTCAAAGCAGTGCAGGGGTGACTTGGCACACTTGGGCTCCTTGCTCTCCGGGGAGCCAACGGCCCCCATCTCCCCAGCCCAAGAAAGCCCCCAGCCAGGCTCTAAGAAGGGACCTGAGCACACTGCTCTCCCTGGGAGGCCGAGGCATCCTAGCATCCCAGGGCTGGCCTCCCCAGTGGGCACGGAGCCTGGCCCCTTACAGGACACGGAGGGCCCGGCCGTGGAGCTGGAGGACGCATCAGAGGTGGAGCCCAGTCCGCAGCGGCCTCAGGAGCAGGCCACCACACGGAAGTTCTCCGTGGGGGCGCGCCGTGGGGGCTATGCAGGAGTGGCAGGCTATGGCACCTTTGCCTTTGGTGGGGACGCGGGGGGCATGCTGGGGCAGGGCCCCCTGTGGGCCAGGATGGCCTGGGCCACCTCTCAGTCCTCTGAGGAGCACGACGATGCTGGGGCCCAGAGCCCGGCCCCCCAGACCAGCACGGCACCCCCTCCTGAGGGCAGTGGGGCAGCCCCAAGGGCCTCCCCGGAGCTGAGCGCATGGGAGGACTTCGGTGGGGGCTCCCAGGTGTCCCTGGTACAGATCCGAGACCTGTCTGGGGACTCGGAAGCGGCCGACACAGTGTCCCTGGACATCTCAGAGGTGGAGCCTGCCTACCTCAACCTGTCTGACCTCTACGACATCAAGTATCTGCCCTTCGAGTTCATGATCTTCAGGAAAGTCCCCAAGCCCGCGCAGCCAGAGCCCCCACCGTCCCCTGAGTCTGAGGCCGGGGAGGAGCTGGCGGAGTTCCCGGAGGCTGGGTGGCCCTGGCCAGGGGCACTGGGCCCACCGGCCAGCTTGCAGATCACAGAGGAGCCAGAGGACATGGAGACCCTGCTCAGGGAGACTGTGGGCAGTAGGAAGCGCAAGTGGTCACCCCCCTCGGGTGGCCTCTTCCACCGCCCAGGGAGGCACATGCTGCTGGAGGAACCCGTGGAGCTGGGTCTGCGCCAGAGGGTGAGGGCCTCCATGGCCCACATCTCCCGCCTGCTGAAGGGCAGGCCTGAAGGTGACTCCCACACCCTCACCCACTGCCCTTTGCCCTGGCAGGGGCACCTTGCCTCCCTTGCTCAGAGGGGCTGGGGTGACACAGGCGCCCCTCTGCTCCAGGGTCGCGCCTCCCCATGCCACACACAGGGGCTGCTGTTCCAGAGGTCACCCATGTGGCCTCACGCTCTCCCCAAGTGCATCTAAGGCCCAGTGCCGGGACCTCAGGAGGCTTGGAGATCCCCCTACAGAGAGGATCCAAGCTCTGCCTGACCCGTCGCTGCCCGGGGGCCCTTGCAAGATAACTGATCCTGATGGGCCAAGAGGGGGTGGTCTCTGCCACAGATGAGTTCCTCTGCCACGTGGGACCCCACAGTGCATGGCTCTGCTCCTGTGCTCTCAGGGGAGCTGGGCCTCAGGCGTGACTTCCACAGGTCTCTTCCTCCCTGCAGGTCTGGAGAAAGAGAGCCCCCCCAGGAAGAAGGCAGGCCTGGCTTCTTTCCGGTTGGGCCTGAAGAGTCAGGACCGAGGTGGGTGCCCTTCCCAGGAGCTGAGCCATCCTGCAGCCTAGGGGACCTGATTGTGGGGGAAGGCAACCCCTTCCTGGGCCCAGACTGGTAGAGGGGGCAAGCTGACATCCACAGGGGCTGGAAACTAGATTACTGTGGCGCGAGCAGTTCCAGTGCCCAGCACTGGGGGAGTCCTGGAGGACTTCCTGGAGGAGAGGTGCTAGTTGCAGATGAGCTGAGCAGGCATGGGCTTCCCCAGCATCCCCCTCTCGGGGGTCCAGGGCGTATTCTCGGGTTGGGGACCACTTTTGAAAGCCTGCCTGCCTCCCTTCCCATGCCCTAGCGCCATCATTTCTAAGGGAGCTTGCAGATGAAACAGTGGTCCTGGGCCAGTCCGTGACTCTGGCCTGCCAAGTGTCGGCCCAGCCAGCTGTACAGGCCACCTGGACCAAAGGTAAGGAGGTGTTCTGGGGCTGGGGGGCAGGAAGGCAGGGGTGTTCCTTGGGGGCACTGCTCTCATCATATGGAGAGAGACGGGCCCCAAGAGGGCAGGGGTCTCAAGGCAGGGTGCCTCTTTGAGCCGCTCCCCAGGCCTGCTCTGTCCTGCTGCAGACGGGGCAACCCTGGAGAGCACCAGCCGCATCCTCATTTCCTCCACACTCAAGAACTTCCAGCTTTTGACCATCCTGGTGGTGAAGGCCGAGGACCTGGGGGTGTACACGTGCAGTGTCAGCAACACGCTGGGGACAGTGGCCACCACGGCTGTCCTCCGGAAGGCAGGTGAGTGGACTGCGCCAGACCCCCTCTGCGGGGATGGGGCAGGGACTGACCCTGATGGGGGGCTTCTCAGGAACCTGGAGACCACCCGTCACTTGGTGAGTTGGTTCCTGCAGGTCTCCTTCACTGAGGAGGCCCACAGAATGGGATGTCTATCCCCCGGTCATCCCGCTGGGGTCCAGAAGCCCTGGGTCCTCCCTGCAGACTGGGACCCCCAGGAGGCGGAGCAGAGGAGGCAGAATAGGGGCTGTGGGACTAGCTTGATTCCCACAGTGGCCTACCACCCAGTGTCCTTCAAGGCTGCTGGGTGAAGCTGAGTGTCTGGGACAGGCCCCTCTGATGGGATTCTGCAGCTGGCAGAAGGCCATCAGTTAGGGCCACTCTGCGGGGCTGCTGAGCTACCCTGGTGGGAGGGAGCCTGGTGGGGCAGACACCGACGGAGGCCTCCCCCAGAGGAGGCACTGGGCCCCTTTACCAGTGGGCGCTGGAAGGGGACCTGCAGGAACGGGGCCAGGGGATGGTGGGCTCAGGGACATGGCAGCAGGTGGAGGGTGAGGCAGGGCTGGCTGGGCTCCACACTGCGGTGGGGAGTCGTGGGGAGCCCCTTCAGACTGCGGACCATGGGCCCGCAGAGCGCCCCACGTCTTCTCCACGCCCGGACATCGGGGAGGTGTATGCCGATGGGGTGCTGCTGGTCTGGAAGCCTGTGGAGTGCTACGGGCCTGTGACATACATTGTGCAGTGCAGTCTGGAAGGTAGGAGCCCTCCCGAGGCGGCCCTGGGGTGGGCAGGGGTGCCCCTCTGTGCTCCCTTGGGGAAGGTCTCTCGCCCCCAGACTCTGGCTGTCCCTCACCCACCCCTGTGTGGCTCAGGCGGCAGCTGGAGCACACTGGCTTCTGACGTCTTTGACTGCTGCCACCTCGCCACCAAGCTTTCCAGGGGTGGCGTGTACACTTTCCGGACGGCCTGTGTCAGCAAGGCAGGCATGGGACCCTACAGCAGCCCCTCAGAGGAGGTCCTCCTGGGAGGGCCCAGCCACCTGGGTGAGCCGCTCTGCAAGGCCTGGGGGGCGGCGGTAGTGGGGTGCCCTGCAACCTCACTGATCACAAGCACAGACTGGGATGGCTTGTCCTAACTGGTAGGCCCTTGCCCCCAAATGGCCCAAGGGAAGTGAGATCAAAGCGTGGTGGTTCACAGAAGGGCCCCGTTAGGAGGCGTGGGAAGGGGTATGGGAGACCCTGCTGGGGGTACCTGGAGCTGTAGGGGTGCCTCCCGGACACTGGCTCGTCCCCCACAGCCTCGGAGGAAGAGAGCCGCGTCCTGCCGCCGGCGCAGCCCCTCCCCAGCACGCAGAACTTCGCCTTCCAGACGCAGATTCGAAGGTGCCACAGCCCGCCGCCCACTGGCTTTGCCGGCTCCCCGCCCCCACCCCAGCCCCCCTCCCCCCTCCTCACATCCACACAAGCTTGGAGCAGAGCATCTGCGCCCCCCTCCCAAAGGCTCGCTGGGTTGGCTCTTCTGACCCCGGGAAGGAGGGCGCGTAGGGAGTCTTCACAAGCCCGGCTGGGGCTTCCTCTCCCAGGGGCCGCTTCAGCGTGGTGCGGCAGTGCCGGGAGAAGGCCAGCGGACGCGCGCTGGCCGCGAAGATCGTCCCCTACCGCCCCGAGGAGAGGACTGCCGTGCTGCGCGAATACGAAGCCCTCAAGAGCCTGCGTCACCCGCACCTGGCCCAGCTACACGCCGCCTACCTCAGCCCCCGGCACCTGGTTCTCATCTTGGAGCTGTGCTCGGGACCCGAGCTGCTGCCCTGCCTGGCGCAGAGGTGAGGCCCGGCCTGGAGGCGGGGCCCGGCCTGGAGGCGGGGCCCGGGCGGGGCGGTACACGCGCCCTGGCGAGTAGGGGCTCACGGTGCGGACGGGCTCACACCTCCCCGCCCACCTCCCAGCCCCGCCTCCACCGGTCAGCCCGGGTCTGGGAGCTAAGCAGGGGCGGAAAGCGCCCCTCCCCAGCCCACAGAAAGGGCCAGTATCCCCGCCCTCCCTCTGCCGTGGACGGAGCCGAGCCCCCTCCCCGTGCGCCCCCAGGGCCTGCTACTCGGAATCGGAGGTGAAGGACTACCTGTGGCAGATGCTGAGCGCCGCCCAGTACCTGCACTCCCAGCGCATTCTGCATTTGGACCTCAGGTCCGAGAACATGATCGTCACCGAGTACAACTTACTCAAGATCGTCGACCTGGGCAACGCCCAAAGCCTCGCCCAGGAGAGGGTCCAGCCCTCCGAGAGGTTCAAGGACTACGTGGAGACCATGGGTGCGCAGGGAGCAGACGCCAACCTGACCTGGGTGGGGGGAAGGGTGGGCCCGGAGGAAGCCCGCCCCCCGTCCTGGCTGCCTCCCTATTGCACCGCACACACCCAGCCTCTCCCCTGTGCGCTCTCTTGTGTCCGCCCCCAGCTCCTGAGCTCCTGGAGGGTCAGAGTGCCGTCCCGCAGACGGACATCTGGGCCATAGGCGTGACAGCCTTCATCATGTGAGTCCCCCAAGCGCAGGGGCGGGAGACTGGGGATCCATCCCGGGTGCCCCCGGAGCCCCCGTGGGGCTACCGTCCGAGGGAACCGTCGAACTTCCGTCCGACCTCAGATTTCGTGTCTTCCCATACATGTGAGGATGATCTCAGATCCCCGTGCTGCCCCATCCATCAGGGTGACCCCAGAGTCCCCGGTGGCCCCGCACGCCCAGCCGAGGGTGACCTGAGTCCCCTGACCCCCGCGCGCGTAGGTTGAGCGCAGAGTACCCTGTGAGCAGTGAAGGGACACGTGACCTGCAGAAAAGCCTTCGCAAGGGGCTAGTCCGTCTGAGTCGCTGCTATGCGGGGCTGTCCGGCGGCGCCGTGGCTTTTCTCCGGAGCGCTTTGTGCGTTCACCCGTGGTAAGGCAGTCCAACCCCCTCCATCTGTCCTGGCCTGCCTGTCCCGCTTGGTGCCTCCCTTCCCCAACCGGCCCCAGCTCCGAGGGCAAGGCCGACACCTTTGCCCTCCCTCCAGGGGCCGGCCGTGCGCGTCCAGCTGCTTGCAGTGCCCGTGGCTAACGGAGGAGGGCCCTGCAGGCTCCCAGCCCGCAGCCGTGACCTTCCCAACCGCGCGCCTGCGCGCCTTCGTGCGCGAGCGAGAGAAGAGGCGGGCGCTGCTGTACAAGAAACACAACCTAGCCCAGGTTCACTGAGTACCCGGCCTGGCAGAGAGGATGTGTGTGTGTGTAGGGAGGAGGTGGGAGGTCGCGCTGCCGGGCTTCACCCCCTAGTCTTCCCTCTAGGACTTGCTGTATACACACCGACACACCAATAAAAAGCAGAACCGGGTGGTGTTATCTGCTTGTTTGTTTTGTTCGGGGAAGGAGGTGAGGGCCCTGCCACCTCTCCTGGGGTTACCTGGATGCTCGGAGGTGCATCGGCCTGGGCCCCATGGTCACCTCCCTGGCCTGGTGTGGCCTCCAGGACCGGCCATGGCAGCCCTGCCTCTGTCTGAGGCAGAAAGGAGCATGGCGAGTGACCAGCCAGGCCACCTGGAGAGAGGCAGGGGTGGACTCCTGTACGGAAAGGCGGTAGAAGCTGAGGAAGGATCCTGAACCCCAGCTCCTCCAGCCCCCGCCTCCCTCCAGCTTCTGCTAGATGATCTGCCTACTCTCACAAAGGAAATCTCATTTGGAAAGAATTTGTCCTTCCGACATTGCATGAACACTCGCTGCCTTGTTTCATCTCTACTGGTTCTATTAAGTCTAGTTTCCATTAGAAATGGCCTTCTGCCAGTAGACGCTTCTGGGACACAAGCACTATGTCCAGGCACCCTCTCTGAGGCCTCTGGGAGGGTCCCTCCCCAGTTCTGTGGCTCTGATGATGCTTGTTGGGACGCCCGGTGACTAAAGCTCTGGTCTTAGCCCTCCTGGGTTGCATCGGAGACTGCTGCTTCCTCTCCATGGTGCGTTCACCAGCCCCAGCTGGCCAAGTGCACATGGAGCCTGGCTCTGCATGGGGACCCAGGTGAGACGGCGCAACCTGGCCTTTGAGGCCGCATTTCTTTTCAATATTTTGAGAGAGAGTGTGAGAGTGAGAGAGAGCGTGAGAGGGAAGAGGGAGAAGCAGACTCCTGCTGAGCAGACAGCCCGGTGCAGGGATGGGGGGCAGACCCCTCCACTGAGTAGAGGAGATCATTCCAGCTGTCCTCTGGCCTCCTGTGACACTCAGGTATCACACAACAGGGCAGAAAGGCCAGGTGCCTACTGGTCTTCTGTGACACCCTCCCAGCAGGGATAGGTTTGGGGTAGCTCATTTCCACCTGGCGAGGGCCAGCGTCTGGGATAGTCAAGTTTTCTGTGCTTGGCATGGAGCCTGCTTAAGGTTCTCTCCCTCTCCCTCTGCCCCTTCCTACCCTCTTTTTTTTTTTTTTTTTTTTTTTGAGTCTGGTGTCTTACTGACTGGGCCAGCTAGCTAGCCACTCCTACCTTATTAATTGAATTTTGCATTTTAATAACCATGGACAGAAATGTAGATATGTTCCAGTACTCCTCCTGTAACCCTCCTTTCCTCTAGTTGTTGCTTCTCATCTGTGTTTTGTTTCATGTTCCCTAACTGGCATGTTTCCTATTATATTGTTTATCTCGGGAAAAAAAATGTGACCCTTTTCATCTAAAAGCATTTCGTGACTCCTCCTACTTTCTTATTTCCTGGGTAGGTGCCTTAGTTACTCAGGCTCCCACAGCAAAATATCACAGATGGGTGGCTCAAACCATGACATCTGTTTCCCACCGTTCTGGAGGCTGGATGTCAGCATGACCGGGTTCTGGCGAGTTCTGACTTCTTGGCTCACAGACGGCTGCCTTCCTGTTGACCCATGCGAGGTGGAGACAGCTAGACTCTGGTCTCTTCCTCCTCCTATATGGACATTAATCCTACGGGGTGCCTCATGATCTCACGTCAGCCTCATCACCTCCTATGGGCCCCCTCCTAACACCATCACAGTGGGGTCAGGGTTTCCTCGTATGCGTCTGGAGGGTGGAAGGCAAACATTCAGTCCAGAACAGAAGAATTCATCACGTTACCCCTGTGGATTTCGGTGTGTGTCTTGGGAATCCCTCTGCATGTCCACCTTGCTGTAGAGGGTGCTGGGAAGGACACACCTGGGTCTGGTAAAAGCTGTCCCAAAGCCACAGTCTTGCTGGTTCTTTTTTTTTTGTTTTTCCTGATTGGTTCTTTCCACGGAAGAAAAAAAAATTAAGATTGTATTTTTTTGAGAGAGAAAGTGAGAGAGCATGAGTGGGAGAGAGGGAGAAGCAGGCTCCCCATGGAGCAGGGAGCCCAATGCAGGGCTCGACCCCAGGACTCTGGGATCATGACCTGAGCTGAAGGCTTAACTGATGGAGCCCCCCAGGTGCTCCTCCACAGAGAAAAATTTCTTTCTTCTTATACCTAAATCATTTTCTTCCCCTCTTACTTATATACTTAACATTTTCATGCCATACCTGAGCCAAGATGCATGTTTTTTGTGCCCTGGACTTTACCTGTGCCTGAATTCTAGATGGGCAGATCTCCAGATACTCATTTTTATTTTGCTAAAAATAAGAGGCCCCAGGGGCGCCTGGGTGGCTCAGTGGGTTAAGCCGCTGCCTTCGGCTCAGGTCATGATCTCAGGGTCCTGGGATCAAGTCCCGCATCCGGCTCTCTGCTCAGCAGGGGGCCTGCTTCCCTCTCTCTCTCTGCCTGCCTCTCTGCCTACTTGTGATCTCTTTCTGTCAAGTAAATAAATAAAATCTTTAAAAAAAAATAAAAAATAAGGGGCCCCAAAAGCAATGCCTATGTTAAGCCCCAGGTCCCCAAACCCAGACATGTTCATGACAGTTTCAGCTCTTCCAGAAATGGAATCTTACACTAATTGGTCAGGAATTAGCTGCTCAGCCCTGGTGAGGAAATTGGCCTGGCAGACCCCTGCCATCCCCTCCCTGCAGGATAGTGACCTTATAAATAACTAGCCGCTTTTCCCTGTGTGACTCCCTTCTGCCTACAGAAGTCTTTCATTTGGTACAGCACCTTGGCATGACTTTTAATCTGCTAGATTGGGGGCTGCCTGAATCAATGTTTGCCCAAACACATTCCAAAACTTTTTTATTTGCCTCTGTTTAACAATCAACAGTTCAATGACCAACCATATATTTGTATATACGTGTGTTGATTGGATTACAAGATATATTGATGAATAGATATTCAATTGCAATCTGTGTCAATTTATGCCTATATCTGTATCGATTTATCTATCCACAGTATTTCTACTGTGTCCGTCTGTGTCTATATGTATACCGACATATACATCGATCTTAATTCTGTAGCAATATGTATATATACACAAGCCTTGTCCTTGTGGCAGCCAGCCCCACCTAGGGGCTGCCCTGGATCACCTCATCAAGATCATGCAGACAAAATATGTATGTATAATATACATATTGATTGAAACGAAGTATCTGGCCTCCAATGCTGAGAGCCATTCCAGGCAATGGAGACACAGCTGTGAGAAAACCTACCCCAAACCAACCTCAGAGTGATTGTGTTTCTGTCTTCCGGCATGTTGGGTTTGACCTCCTGTCCCTGGAAGGTTCTGGGCTTGGACAGGAGTAGGCTGAGACCTGGCTAGACTGCAGAGGTAGGTTTGGGAGGATGTTCTGATGTATCCTGGGCCTGAATGGGAGTGCTGGGCACCTCTCACGCATGGGGGGCAAGTGTGCCCGGCTGTGACTCAGCCATCCCCCTGACATTGAAGGGAGAAGCGGGGTGAGAAGGCTGAGTTTTGGCCCAGCGGAGAGGGCTCAGTGCCACCTGGAAAGTCACCCCGGGGCACGCATGGTAAACATAGCTGATCTCTGTCCTGGGCACAGTTTCAAAGCCCTTGAAATTCCCCAAGTGATAGGAGCCTCTGTGGGTTGCTAATTAGGTGACCCTGCTGGCCCTACACAGCTCAGGATGGGGACTGTTTCTCTAAAAAGATCAGGCGTGGTGAGGAGAAGGTTGAAACCTTGACCTCTGAGCCCAGACATCCTGGGAGGGGAGGAGCTGTAGACAAAGAAATCACATGACCAGTGAGTTACAAAATTGCTGTGTAATTTGGTCTGAAGTAATGCCCCGGGTATTGGGTATCGGTGGTTGCTCCACTCAAGTGCCGCGTGGAGGGATGATGGCCTGAGGGAGCAGACACCCACCGAGGGAACAGTGAGCCTCCCCAGGGTCTGAACCTGAGGGTTCTCCGAGACTGTGGCGTTCGATGCAGAGAGGATGGGCCTGATCTGGATTCCTGTGTGCAGACACACACTGCCAAGAGCCAGTGCAATCCAGCTGGGCACCAATGCATGGAAATGATGATACATGATAGCAAATCACAGCCTTGTACGATTTGGTGTCACAGTGAACAAATTACTCATGCAAATGTGATACATTATAACTTCGCACAGAGGAGGCAGAAAATGACGGAAATCAAAGGCAAAATAGATGTGTTGGAAATCCAAGTAGGAGATTTTCATACTCTGTGTTTAGAAACAGCTAGCAACTGGGAAGTTTTAGAATACATCCTTAATAATTTCTGCATTAAATAGGAACACCAAAATGATAGTTAATTTTAAAGAGCATCTTGGGTGCTTGGGTGGCTCAGTTGCTTAAGCAACTGCCTTTGGCTTAGGTCATGATCTCAGGAATAGGTCCTGGGATCAAGCCTCACATTGGGCTTGCTGCTCAGCAGGGAGCCTGCTTCTCTCTCTCCCTCTGTAGCTCCCCCTGCGTGTGCTTTCTCTGGTCTCAAATAAAGAAACAAATAAAAATAGAGGCATCTTGAGGAGGAGGCGTGGAGGCTGGCAGCCAAGGATGTTCTTTTCTTCCCCGACCCTAGGAGCTGTCAGGTGAACACTGCAGAAAATTATTCATTCTGGTTATATTCTTTGCTAAAACGGGCATGGAACTGCTGTAGAACGTAGAACGCCAAATACAGCTTTAGGTGCTCTTTTGCCCACAGTATACAAACTATTGTTATCTCATGGTAGCTTCGAAACAATCAGTGCCCAGAATACAGACCCCTAGGGTTTCTCCCACGACTGTGTGTTCTGCAGCTGGGGTTCACGTGCCTTTTGCACAAGTCCCCCGATGCTCTGGTGTACTTGGGTCTCCTGGCCCCTTGGACTTGACTGACAGTTATAACAGCTCACTAGTTAGATGATAGATAGATAATAGAGATCAACTGATAGACCAGATAGGTAGATTGGTAAATACATATAGACTGATAGATCAATAAATAGGCAGATAGATAGGTACATATGATAGGTGATAGATAGATAGATGGATAAGATAGATGGATGAGATAGGTAGATAGATAAATGACAGGTAGGTATTGGAGAGTATAGGTAGATTACAGATAGATAGATTAGACCAATGAATCAGTAGACAAGATAGATTGGATCAATCAATAGGTTAGATTGATCAGTTGATCTGTCAGTAGATAGTCTGCAAACTCCTGATTCAGAAAACTGAGACCCTGAAACAAGTTACAGCAGGCATGCTTTTTCACAGCAGAATTCCTAAGGAAGTCAGGGGATCCCAGGGCAAAATCAAAACCAGAGGGCACCAAGGCTGAATGTGGCATCTGGACACCTATTTCAATCATGGTCATGGTTCAGGGCAGGCAGGTAGGTGAGCAGACAGAGACCTCCCACTGAAATGGAGACACTCAGTTTTACCCTATGTGCATAGGACTGGGCAGCCAAGAACCAAGACCAGGCAAATAGGAGTGCAGACTATATGATGGGGAAAAGACAGTTTCTTCAATGGATTGTGTTGGGAAAACTGGACAGCAACATGCCAAAGAGAGAAACTGGACTTCTTTCTCACACCATGCACAAAAATAAACTCCAGGTGGATCAAAGATCTAAACATGAGATGTAAAACCATAAAAATCCTGGAAGAAAACACAAGCAGTAATTTCTTTGACATAAGCCATGGAAACATTTCTCTAGATATGTCTTGTAAGGCAAAGGAAACAAAATAAAAATAAACTATTAGGACTATGTCAAAGTAGAAAGCTATTGCACAATGAAGGAGATGGTCAACACAATGAAAATGCTACCTAGTAAAGGTATTTGCAAATGACATATCCAAGAAGGAATTAATATCCCAAATATATAAAGAAGTTATAAAACTCAACACTGAAAAGCAAATAGTC
The DNA here is from genome assembly GCF_922984935.1 of Meles meles. NCBI lineage: Eukaryota > Metazoa > Chordata > Mammalia > Carnivora > Mustelidae > Meles > Meles meles. Next base: position 4,300,822 of record NC_060068.1, read on the forward strand.
CATTCAAAAATGGTCAGAGGACCTGAATAGACGTTTCTCCAAAGAAGACATCCATGTGGCCAAAAGACACATGAAAAGATCTCAACATCACTCATCATCAGGGAAATGCAAATCAAAACTATAATGTACTACCACCTCACACCTGTCAGAATGGGTGGAATTGGGGTGGCTCATTTGGTAAAACACCTGCCCCTGGCTCAGGTCATAATCTCAGGGTCCTGAGATCGAGCCCCATGTTGGGTCCCCTGCTCAATGGGGAGCCTGCTTCTCTTGCTCCCTCTGCCTTTCCCCCTGCTATTGCTCTCCCAGTTAAATAAATAAATAAATAAATAAATAAATAAATAAATAAAGACAAGAAATAGGGGTGCCTGGGTGGCTCAGTGGGTTAAGCCTCTGCCTTTGGCTCAGGTCATGATCCAAGGGTCCTGGGATCTAGCCGCATACCGGGCTCTCCGCTCAGCAGGGAGCCTGCTTATCCCCTCTCTCTCTACCTGCCTCTCTGCCTGCTTGTCATCTCTGTCTGTCAAATAAATAAATAAAATCTTTAAAAATAAATAAATAAATAAATAAGACAAGAAATATGAAGTCTTTTTAAAAATTTTATGTTTTTTATTTTGTTTATTTATTTTTCTTCTACTTTTTTTTTTTTTTTTGAGTGTGGTTAGAATTTTCTTTACCGAAGTGTTAAATTAGATGCTTATTTATTAATTTTCAGCTTATCTTTTCTTTTTCTTTAGCTTTTCTTCTTTTTGTATTTTTATTCCTTTTCAGCATAACAGAATTCACTGTTTATGCACCACACTCAGAGCTCCATACAATATGTGCCCTCCATAATACCCACCATCTGGCTCCTCCAATCTCTCATCCCCGGCCCCTTCAAAACCCTCAGATTGTTTCTCAGAGTCCACAGTCTCTCATGGTTCACCTCCCCTTCCAATTTCCCTCAACTCCCTTCTCCTCTCCATCCCCCCATGGCCTCCATGTTCTTTGTTATGCTCCACAAATAAGTGAAACCATATGATATTTCACTCTCTCTGCTTGACTTATTTCACTCAGCATAATCTCTTCCAGTCCCATCCATGTTACTACAAAAGTTGGGTATTCATCTTTTCTGATGGAGGCATAATACTCCATCGTGTATATGGACCACATCTTCCTTATCCATTCCTCTGTTGAAGGGCATCTTGGTTCTTTCCACAGTTTGGCGACCGTAGCCATTGCTGCAATAAACATTGGGGTACAGATGGCCCTTCTTTTCACTACATCTGTATCTTTGGGGTAAATACCCAGCAGTGCAATTGCAGGGTCATAGGGAAGCTCTATTCTTAATATCTTTAGGAATCTCCACACTGTTCTCCAAAATGGCTACATCAACTTGCATTCCCACCAACAGTGTAAGCGGGTTCCCCTTTCTCCACATCCTCGCCAACACACGTTGTTTCCTGTCTTGCTAATTTTGGCCATTCTAACTGGTGTAAGGTGGTATCTCAATGTGGTTTTAATTTGAATCTCCCTGATGGCTAGTGATGATGAACATTTTTACATGTGTCTGTTACCCATTTGTTTGTCTTCGTTGGAGAAGTGTCTGTTCATGTCTTCTGCCCATTTTTTGACATGATTATCTGTTTTGTGTGTGTTGAGTTTGAGAAATTCTTTATAGATCCTTGATATCAACCTTTTGTCTGTACTGTCATTTGTGAATATCTTCTCCCATTCTGTGGGTTGCCTCTTTGTTTTGTTGACTGTTTCCTTTGCTGTGCAGAAGCTTTTGATCTTGATAAAGTCCCAAAAGTTCATTTTCACTTTTGTTTCCTTTGCCTTTGGAGACATATCTTGAAAGAAGTTGCTGTGGCCAATGTCAAAGAGGTTACTGCCTATGTTCTCCTCTAGGATTTTGATAGGTTCCTGCCTCACGTTGAGGTCTTTTATCCATTTCAAGTTTATCTTTGTGTATGGGGTAAGAGAATGGTCAAGTTTCATTCTTCTACATATCGCTGTCCAGTTTTCCCAGCACCATTTATTGAAGAGACTGGCTTTTTTCATTGCATATTTTTTCCTGTTTTGTTGAAGATTATTTGACCATAGAGTTGAGGGTCCATATCTGGGCTCTCTACTCTGTTCCACTGGTCTATGTGTCTGTTTTTATGCCAGTACCATGCTGTCTTGGTGATCACAGCTTTGTAGTCAAGCTTGAAATCGGGTAACGTGATGCCGCCAGTTTTGTTTTTCGTTCTCAACATTTCCTTAGCAATTCGGGGTCTCTTCTGATTCCATACAAATTTTAGGATAATTTGCTCCAGCTCTTTTAAAAATACCAGTGGAATTTTGATCGTAATGGCATTAAAAGTGTAGATTGCTCTAGGCAGCATAGACATTTTAACAATGTTTATTCTTCCAATCCAAGAGCATGGAACGGTCTTCCATCTTTTTGTGTCTTCTTCAATTTCTTTCATGAGTGTTCTGTAGTTCCTCGAGTACAGGTCCTTTACCTCTTTGGTTAGGTTTATTCCCAGGTATCTTATGGTTCTTGGTGCTATAGTAAATGGAATCGATTCTCTAATTTCCCTTTCTGTATTTTCATTGTATAAGTATTTCAGTGTATAAGAAAGCCACTGATTTCTGTACATTGACTTTGTATCCTGCCACATTACTGAATTGCTGTATGAGTTCTAGTAGTTTGGGGGTGGAGTCTTTTGGGTTTTCCATATAAAGTATCATGTCATCTGCGAAGAGAGAGAGTTTGACTTCTTCATTGCCAATTTGCATACCTTTTATAAGAAATAAGACGTCTTGATGAGGATATGGGGGAAAGGAACTCTCCCACACTGTTGTTGGGAATGCAAATTGGTGCAGCCACTGTGGAAAACAGTATGGAAACAGTACTCAAAAAGTTAAGAGTAGAATTACTGTATAATCCATACACCCATTACTGGGTATTTACCCAAAGAAAACAAAAACACTGATCTGATCCCAAAAGGTATGCACACCCTTTGTTTATTGCAGATTATTTACAATAGCCAAGTTATGGAAGCAAGCCAGGTGTTCAACTACTGATGAAAGGGTAAAGAATATGTGGTCCAAAATTAGAAACTACATTGAGACAAATGAAAACACAATATTCCAGAACATATGGGATTCAGCAAAAGCAGTGCTAAGAGGGAGATTTATAGTGGTAAATACCTACAAAAAAATCAGATAAAAATCCAACTCTATGCCTTAAGGAACTAGAAAAAGAATGAATTAATTCAAAGTTAACAGAAGAAAGATAACATTCGAGGAAAATTAATTGAACAATAGAAAACTGTAGAAAAATCATTGAAACTGAGTTTTTTGCTCAGTGGATTAAGCCGCTGCCTTCGGCTCAGGTCATGATCTCAGGGTCCTGGGATCGAGCCCCGCATCGGGCTCTCTGCTCCGCAGGGAGCCTGCTTCCTCCTCTCTCTCTGCCTGCCTCTCTGCCTACTTGTGATCTCTCTCTCTGTCAATTAAATAAATAAAATCTTTAAAAAAAAAAAAAAAAAAAAAAAGTCAACAAAATTGACAAAGTAGATAAGTTAGAATAACTGAGAAAAAGGGAGAAGATTCAAATAACAGAAATGAGAAAAGAAAAACATTACAATTGATACAACAAGAATAAAAATGATCAGAAGAGCCGATTGTGAACAATGGATGACAATAAACTGGATAATCCTGAAGAAATGTGTAAATTCTTACAACTATAAAACCTAGCAAGATTGAATCATTTAGAAGTAAAAATTCTGAGCACATCTCTAACTCATAAAGATATTTAGCCAGGAACGTACCCAACAACAAAAAAAGCTAGGACCAAATGGCTTCAGTGTAGGATCATCAAACGTTTAAAGAAGATTTAAGGAGGAGGGACAAGATGGCAGAGATGTAGGAGACCCTGTCCAACTGGGCCCCTGAATGGAGCTAAATATCTACCAGAACACTCTGAACACCCACGAAATCAGCCTGAGATGTAAGACTATACACTTCTCGATCTCTACAGGGGCAGGAGATCCTCAGGGGAGAGGTACAGTGGAGTGAGAGCACTCAGAGTGTTATCAGAGGGGATATCAGAAGGGGGAGGGAACCACCAGAAGTGACCTATTGGAAAGTAATACCCCAGTACAAAAGTGTTCTGTGCTCGAGGACCAGCATTAACTTGTAGACTGGTTAAAAGCACTCAAAAAGAACAAAAGAGCTTATGGGGCAACTGATGGAAATGGGTGGTCATGGGCACAGGCCTAAGCCCATGGACCCAGGACGGTCACCGCCAGGGACCAGCTGTGCCAGAGAGAGTGCGGCAGAGCTTCGAGTTTCTGGTCCCTAAATCCCTGGCTGCTGCTTGCACCACTGCCCGACTGGGCGCACTGCCACCTGCGCTTGAGTCTTACATGAGTGCCAGCGGCGCTTTTTAGTATGCTGGCCTCCTGCCACTGCCCAAGGGTCTGGATGCTCCCAGCCCACACCTGGGAGGACCCACCTGATCTCTGGTTGGGATCCCTCTGTCCACAGCCAACTGCGACCTGGTGTCTGAGTGCACCTGGTGTCTGCTGTACCCCAGACAGCAGTCCCAGCAAGAGGACTCACTGGAAGTGGGCTCCCTGGACAAATATCGCTCACGGTTTTAGTGGCACAGGGGTGCAGAGACAAGCAGGTGCCTTGTACTACCAGTGAGATGGTGGCTGGGGGCACTGGTGAGCAGAGTTTGCAGAGGGGGACTCTGTTCTGGACCACCCAGAGGGGAGCAGACTGAGGTTTCTCTCTGAGACAGAGGTCTGGGTGCAGACAGTTTGTTTTCCACTAAATCTCCAAAAAGCCACAAAAAGCCAACAAAGAACAAAAATCACCAGAGAACTAAAGGCTAAAAAATGGGTTTCCGCAGAGCCCAGCCCCTTGATAACCTGCAGGGCAACTCAACCCAAGCAAGATTGATAGAACAGTGTAGTAGCCAACCCCCGACCCCGATCCCAGAAGACAAGCCAAGAGAATGAGAGGACAACCACCACAGGGTCCCATATAAGTGTAAAATCCCAACATCAGGGGAAAACAATATATTAAGCTCCTGGTATTGCCCTAAAACCTGTATATTTCATAGGTACAACTTTTTAAAAAAATTCATTCTCACAATTCCTGTTCTTTTAATCTTTTTAACCTACCTACTATTACAACTAGAGGTTTAATACAACATATTCCATAGTAACTTTTTAACTTGAACTTTTTTCAGACATATACCTGTTTTTCTTTTTTCTATTCTATTTTCTTTTTTTTTTAAGATTTTATTTATTTACTTGACAGACAGAGATCACAAGTAGGCAGGGAGGAAGGCAGAGAGAGAGAGAGGAGGAAGCAGGCTCTCCGCAGAGGAGAGAGCCCGATGCGGGGCTCGATCCCAGGACCCTGGGATCATGACCTGAGCCGAAGGCAGAGGCTTTAACCCACTGAGCCACCCAGGCGCCCCATCTATTCTATTTTCTAAATATACATATAGATATAAGCTTCAAGGTAATCCTCCTTCCCTAATCAACACTCCCCCATATATATAAACCACTTTTAATCACCCTTTGTCTCTGGAAAGTTGAGTCCTTTAACAAAGATATCAAATACTCCCAGAAAGAATCAAAATAACTTCCCTGCCCACACTGAGGATTTTTTCTTTCTTTTTGGTGGTGAATTCCAATGGCTCCGAAGTGTTCCAGGGCACACCTTGTATAGTAGAATCATTCTACTATACACACCCTCATTCTACTGTATTTTACTATACATTCTACTATACACACCCTCAACCACCTCTCACCAAAATGACTAGGAGGAGGAACACCAAACAGAAGAAAAATTCAGAGACTGTGCCCTCTCCATCAGAACTATTGGATATGGACATAAACAGTATGTTGGAAAGGGAATTCAGGGTAACAATTATCCAGGCAATGGCTACGTTGGAGAAAACCGTTAGTAACAACATAGAATCTCTAAGGGCAGAAGTGAGAGCCATCGGGACAGAAGTTAAAAATGCTATCAGTGAGATCTAATCTAATCTAAATACTCTAGGGAATTTAGGTAACTAAATACTAGGGTAACTGAGGCAGAAGATAGAATTAGTGGCCTAGAGGACAAACAGAGAAAAAGGATCAGGAGGAGGCCTGGAACAGCTTAGAAGCCATGAAAACAGAATTAGGGAAATAAATGACACCATGAACCATTCCAATGTCAGAATTACTGGGCTCCTTGAGGGTGAGAAAAAAGAGAGAAGACTAGAAGATATAGTTGAATAAATACTGGATGAAAATTTTGCCAGTCTGGGAAATGGAACAAGCGTTCATGTCCTAGAGGCAGAAAGAACACCCTCCAAGACCAACAAACCTAGAAAGACCTCAAAGCACTTGATTGTGAATCATAATTTTAGACAAGAGCTCTTGAGAGAGCTCTTCCCTATCCCTAGATAGGGGGAAGAGATTCCTTATGTACAGAGGAAGGACCATCAGAATAATGTCAGACCTGTCCACAGAAACCTGGCAATCCAGAAAGGGCTGGCAAGACATATTCAGGGAACTAAATGAGAATAACATGCAGCCAAGAATACTTTATCGAGCAAGGTTGACATTCAAAATGATAAAGAGATAAAGATCTTTCAAGACTGGCAAAGTTTAAAAGAGCATGTGACCACCAAGCTGGCACTAGAAGAAATATTAAGGGAGGTTCTATAAAAGAAGAAAGAACCCAAGAGTGACATAGAACAGAAATTTACAGAGACAATCTATAGAAACAAGGACTTCACAGGCAACATGTCAATAAAAACTTATCTTTCAATTAAAGAACTCTCAGTGTGAATGGCCTAAATGCTCCCATAAAACCACACAGGGTACAGACTAGATAAAACAATAGGACCTGTCCATATGCTGTCTACAAGGGACACATTTGGAACCTAAAGATACATCCGGACTGAGAGTGAAGGGATGGAGAGCCATCTTTCATGCCAATGGGCCTCAAAAGAAAACTGGGGTAGTGATTCTCATATCAGATAAATTAGATTTTAAAGATTTTTTTTTATTTATTTGACAGAGAGAGATCACAAGTAGGCAGAGAGGCAGGCAGAGAGAGTGAGAGGGAAGCAGGCTCCCTGCTGAGCAGAGAGCACAGAACCTGATGCAGGGCTCAATCCCAGGACCCTGAGATCATGACCCGAGCCGAAGGCAGCGGCTTAAACCACTGAGCCACCCAGGCGGCCCAATAAATTAGATTTTAAACTAAATACTGTAGTCAGAGATACAGAAGGACACTACATAATTCTTAAAGGGACTATCCACCAAGAAGATCTAACAATTGTAAATATTTATGCTCCCAATATGGGAGCAGCTGACTACATAAAACAACTCTTTATCAAGATAAAGAGTCATATTGATATGACTACATTAATAGTAGGGGATCTTAATACACTACTCTCAATAATAGACAGATAATCCAAGCAGAAAATCAATAAAGAAACAAGAGTATTGAATGACACATTGGACCAGATGGACCTCACACACATATACAGAACATTCCACCCTAAAACAACAGAATACTCATTATTCTCAAGTACACATGGAACCTTCTCCAGAATAGACCACATACTGGGTCACAAAGCAGGACTCAACCAATACCAAAAGACTGAGATTATTCCCTACATACTCTTAGACCAAAATGCTTTGAAACTGAAGTCACCCACAAGAGTTTGGAAGGAATATCAAACACTTGGAAGCTAAAGACCACCCTACTTAAGAATGACTGCATCAACCAGGACATCAAAAAAGAACTCGAACAATTCATGGAAACCAATGAGAATGGAGACTCATTGGTCCAAAACCTATGGGATATGCCAAGGCGGTCCTAAGGGGGAAATACACAGCCACCCAAGCCCCCCCCCCCCAAAATTGAAAAATCCAGAATACGCCAGCATTCTTTACACCTTAAAGAACTGAAAAAAGAACAAAAAATTAAGATGTGATGTAGAGCACATCAATGAAACTAGAAGCTGGTTTTTGAAAGAATCAACAAGATCGATAAACCACGAGCTAAACCAATCCAAAAGAAAAGAGAGAGGGCCCAAATTAATAAAATTATGACTGAAAGGGGAGAGATCACAACTAACACCAAGGAAATAAAAACAATCATCAGAAATTATTATCAACAGTTATATGCCAATAAGTTAAGCAACCTAGAAGAAATGGATATATTCCTGGAAAACTATAAACTTGCAAGAATAAGTCAGGAAGAAATTGACAACCAGAGTAGACCAAAATCTAGTAACAAGATTGAAGCAGTGACCAAAAGCCTCCCCAAAATCAAGAGCCCAGAACTCGATGCATCCCTGGGGAGTTCTACCAAACATTCAAAGAAGAAATAAAGAAATAATACCTATTCTCCTGAAGCTGTTTCAAAGGAGAGAAACAGAAGGAAAACTTCCAGACTCTTTCTATGAAGCCAGCATTACCCTGATCCCCAAACCAGGCACAGACCCCATCAAAAAGGAGAATTTCAGACCAATATCCGTGATGAATATGGATGCAAAGATTCTCAACTGGATTCTAGCTAATAGGATCCAACAGTACATTATGTACTGTACTTTTTAATGTACCAACAGTACATTGAAAAGATTATCCACCCTGACCAGGTGTGATTTACCCATGGGATGCAGGGGTGGTTCAACATTCACAAATCAATCAATGTGATAGAACAAGTCAATAAGAGAAGAAAGAAGAACCACATGGTCCTCTCAAATGATGCTGGAAAAGGACTTGACAAGATACAGCATCTGTTCCTGATTAAACGATTCAAAGTATAGGGATAGAGGGAATATTCCTCAACTTCATAAAATCTATCTATGAAAAAGCCACAGCGAATATCGTTCCCAATGAGGAAAAGCTGACAGCCTTCTCTTTGAAATCAGGAACACAACAAGGATGCTCACTCACGCCACTGTTGTTCAACATAATACTAGAAGTCCTAGCAAGAGCAATCAGAAAACAAAAAGAAGGGGCACCTGGGTGGCTCAGTGGGTTAAAGCCTCTGCCTTCAGCTCAGGTCATGATCCCAGGGTCCTGGGATCGAGCCCCATATCGGGCTCTCTGCTCAGCAAGGAGCCTGCTTCTCCCTTTCTCTCTCTCTCTGCCTGCCTCTTTGCCTGCTTGTGATCTCAGTCTGTCAAATAAATAAATAAAATCTTTAAAAAAAAAAGAAAACAAAAAGAAATAAAAAGTATTCAAATTGGCAAAGAAGAACTCAAATTCTCTCTCTTTGCAGATGACATGATACTTTATATAGAAAACCCAAAAGACTCCACCCCCAAACTACCAGAACTCATATAGCAACTCAGTAAGGTGGGAGAATACAAAACCAATGCACAGAAATCAGTGGCTTTCTTATACACTGACAATGAAAATATAGAAAGGGAAATTAGAGAATCGATTCCATTTACTATAGCACCAAGAACCATAAGATACCTGGGAATAAACCTAACCAAAGAGGTAAAGGATCTGTACTCGAGGAACTACAGAACACTCATGAAAGAAATTGAAGAGGACACAAAAAGATGGAAGACCGTTCCATGCTCTTGGATTGGAAGAATAAACATTGTTAAAATGTCTATACTGCCTAGAGCAATCTATACTTTTAATGCCATTCCGATCAAAATTCCACTAGCATTTTTCAAAGAGCTGAAGCAAACAATCCTAAAATTTGTATGGAACCAGAAGAGACCCCAAATTGCTAAGGAAATGTTGAAAAAGAAAAACAAAACTGGGGGCATCACGTTTCCTGATTTCAAGCTTTACTACAAAGCTGTGATCACCAAGACAGCATGGTACTGGCATAAAAACAGACACATAGACCAGTGGAACAGAGTAGAGAGCCCAGATATGGACCCTCAACTCTATGGTCAAATAATCTTTGACAAAACAGGAAAAAATATCCAGTGGAAAAAAGCCAGTCTCTTCAATAAATGGTGCTGGGAAAACTGGACAGCGATATGTAGAAGAATGAAACTTGACCATTCTCTTACCCCATACACAAAGATAAACTCAAAATGGATAAAAGACCTCAACGTGAGACAGGAATCTCTCAGAATCCTAGAGGAGAACATAGGCAGTAACCTCTTCGATATCAGCCACAGCAACTTCTTTCAAGATATGTGTCCAAAGGCCAAGGAAACAAAAGCGAAAATGAACTTTTGGCACTTCATCAAGATCAAAAGCTTCTGCACAGCAAAGGAAACAGTCAACAAAACATAGAGGCAACCCATGGAATGGGAGAAGATATTTGCAAATGACAGTACAGACAAAAGGTTGATATCCAGGATCTATAAAGAACTTCTCAAACTCAACACACACAAAACAGATAATCATATCAAAAAATAGGCAGAAGATATGAACAGACACTTCTCCAATGAAGACATACAAATGGCTATCAGATACATGAAAAAATGTTCATCACCACTAGCCATCAGGGAGATTCAAATTAAAACCACATTGAGATACCACCTGACACCAGTTAGAATGGCCAAAGTAACAAGACACAAAACAATGTGTACTGGAGAGGATGTGGAGAAAGGGGAACCCTCTCACACTGTTGGTGGGAATGCAAGTTGGTGCAGCCACTTTGGAAAACAGTGTGGAGACTCCTTAAGAAATTAAAAATAGAGCTTCCCTATGACCCAGCAATTGCACTAATGGGTATTTACTCCAAAGATACAGATGCAGTGAAAAGAAGAGCCATCTGTACCCCAATGTTTATAGCAGCAATGACCACGGTCACCAAACTGTGGAAAGAGCCAAGATGCCCTTCAACAGATGAATGGATAAAGAAGATATGGTCCATAAATACTATGGAGCTTTATGCCTCCATCAGAAAGTATGAATACCCAACTTTTCTACCAACATGGATGGAACTGGAGGAGACTATGTTGAGTGAAATAACTCAGGTAGAGAGAGTCAATTATCATATGGTTTCACTTACTTGTGGAGCATAAGGAATAACATGGAGGATATTAGGTGAAGGAGAGGAGAAGTGAGTTGGGGGAAATCAGAAGAAGAGATGAACCATGAGAGACTGTGGATTTTGAGATACAGTCTGAGGGTTTTGGAGGGGAGGGGAGTTGGGGGTTGGGGGAACCTGGTAGTGGGTATTAAGGAGGGTATGTATTTCATGGAGCAATAAACAATGAATCCTGGAACACTGAGAAAATAAAATTAAGGTACAAAAATAAAGATTTTACCCAAACTCTCTCAAAATATTCCAAAACATTAAAGATGAGATAACCCTCTTAAAGTCATTTTATGAGGCCAACATGACCATATTACCAAACCTAGACAAAGACACGACACGAAAGGGAAACTATAGGTCAATATCCTTTATGAATGTTGATGCAGAAATCCTCAATGATATATGAGGAAACATAATCCAGCAACACATTAAAAGGGTTATACACCATGACTAAATTGGATTTATACCCATAGGACAAGGATGGTTCAAAATATGAAAATTTAAAATTGGCTCAAAAAGAACAAAATATTTAGGAATAAAGTTATCCAGGTAGGTGAAAGACTTGTGTTCTCTAAAAACTGCAATACATTGCTGAAAGTAATGAAAGAAAACCCAAATAAATGGAAAGACATTCTATGATCATGGATTGGAAGATTGAGTACTGTTAAAAATGTCAGTTTTATCCCCAAATGATCTATAGATCCAAGGCTATTCAATGCCTCTTAAAGATAACATTTCTGTTTTGCAGAAGGAGATAAAGAAATCTTAAAATTCATGTGGAACCTCAAAGGACTCCAAGTAGGCAAGAGAAAGAAAAACAAAGCTGGTGGGCTCCAAGTTCCTGATTTCAAAATATACCACAAAGCTAGAGGAATCAAAGGGTGTGGCATGTTGGCATGAAGGCAGACACTGACCAAAGGTCCAGGGTAGAGAGCCCAGACATATGCTCTTGCATAGATGGCCAAAGAACCCTTGAGAAGGGTGCCAAGGCTAGTCAATGGGAAAGTATTTTCTGTTGAACAAATGGTCCCGAGAAAGCAGATATCCACATGCATAAGAATGAAGTCAGACTATTCCTTATACCATATACAGAAAATAACACGAAATGGATCAAAGACCTAAACTCTGTAACTCTCCATGACAATGATTTCTTGGGTATGCCATGAAAAGCACAGGCAAGAAAAACAAAAATCGACAAATGGGATTATGTCCAAATTTAAAACTTCCACACATTAGAAGAAATAAGCAACAAAATGACAAGACAACCTAAGGAATGGGGTAAAATATTTGCAAGCCATATATCTAATGAGGGGTTAATATTGGGATTGCATGAAGTACTCCAAAAGTTACCCAAAAGAGTAAGTAATCCTATTTTAAAAGTGGACAAAGGACTTGAAGAGACATCTCTCCAAAGAAGATATACAGAAGGTCGACAAGCATATAAAAGGGAGCTAAGCATTATTATTTTTTTTTTTAATTTTTTATTTATTTGCGAGAGAGACAGAGTGAGAGAGCATGAGAGGGGAGGTCAGAGGGAGAAGCAGACTCCCCATGGAGCTGGGAGCCTGATGTGGGACTCGATCCCAGGACTCTGGGATCATGACCTGAGCTGAAGGCAGTCGCTCAACCAACTGAGCCACCCAGGTGCCCGGGAGCTAAGCATTATTAATCTCCAGGTCAAGTCAAAACTACAACGAGGTATCACCTCACACTAATGGGGATGGCAGTGTTGAAGCAATCACCACCCGGAAAAGAACAAGTCTTGGCAAGGCTGTGGAGAAAGGAGAACTTCTGTGCGTGGTTTATGGGAACCTGAAATGGCCCAGTTCTAATGTCAAACAATATGGAGTTTCCTTAAAAATTAAAACTAGAGGGGCGCCTGGGTGGCTCAGTGGGTTAAAGCCTCTGCCTTCGGCTCAGGTCATGATCCCAGGGTCCTGGGATCTAGCCCCGCATTGGGCTCTCTGCTTGGCTGGGAGCCTGCTTCCTCCTCTCTCTCTCTCTGCCTGCCTCTCTGCCTACTTGCCTACTTGTAATCTCTATCTGTCAAATAAATAAATCTTTAAAAAAAATTAAAACTAGAATTACTGTATGATTTAGCAATTCCACCTCTGGGTATGTGTCCCAAAGATTGAAAATGGATCTCAAAGGGATATTTGCCCAACTATGTTCACTGTATTACTTACAATAGCCAAGAGGTAGAGAAAACCTGGATGGCAATGGGAACGTGAATGGATAAAGCAAATGTGGTCTGTACATAGGGATGGAATACTATTCAGCCACAGAAGAGAAGGAAATCTTGACACCTGCTACTACATGTATGAGCCTTGAGGACATTATCCTAGGTGAAATAAGTCAGACACAAAAAGATAAATACTGCATGAATCTACCTCTCTGTGCTACCCAAAGTAGTCAAACTCTTAGAAACAAGAAACTGAATGGTAGCTACCAGCAGCATAAGGGACAGGGAATAGAAAGTTGTTCAATGGGTATAGAATTTCAATCTCACCAGAAAAAAAAAAGTCTCTTGTGTATATAATTAATACTACCACACTGTCCACCTAAAAAGGTTAAGAAGGTCAATTTTGTTATACATTTTTAGTCCTATTAAAAAAACATTGGTAGGTGTGATTTCAGTTATATGTAGAATTAAAGAAACAAAACCAAAGAGCAAAGGGGAAAACAAAAGAGAGAGAAAGGGGCAAACCAAGAAGCAGACTCTTAGCTATAGGGAACACACTGATGGTTACCAGTGGGGAGGGGGTGGGGGATGTGTGAAATAGGTGCTGGGGTATAAGGAATGCTCTTGCAAAGAGCACAGGACATTGCACAGAAGTACAATATCGAATCACTATATATTGTGCACCTGAAACTAAAATTACATTGTATGTTAACTAAGTGGAATTTAAATACCCCCCCAAAAGATCAGTAGGCATCTCAATACAAAAATAACATGATTTAAAAGTATGGTAACAATGATCCATATAGACCCATATAGATGAAAATGATCAAAATAGAGACCATTAGTAAGAAGGTAGAAATTAAAACAGGAAACAGATACCATCCTTCCAAAATGAAGATGAAATAATGATATTCCTGGATATACAAACACTGAGAGAATTTGTTTTGAGCTGACTTGTTTTACAGGGAATCCTAAAGGACATTGTTTAGGCTGAAGGAAATTTACCCCAAAGAAACTCAAATCTACATGAAGAAATGAAAAGCACAGTGAAAATAATTATATAGGTAGATATAAGACAACATCAATAAAATCTGCTCTTAACTGATTTAGAAAACAACCACATAAAACTGTAATTATAAAATCCTACTGTTGGAGGCCAGGGCACCTGGGTTGCTCAGCCAGTTAAGCATCTGCCTTTAGCTCAGGTCATGAGCTTGGGGGCCTGGGATCAAGCCCCACAACAGGGTCCCTGCTCATCAAGGAGTCTGCTTCTCCCTCTCCCTTGGCTTGTGTTCTTTCTTGCTTGCTCACTCTCTCTCTCAAAAAAATAAATAAAATCTTAAAAAAAAATTAGTGCTTGGATGATAATAAATATTTAGCATATATAACAATAAAAGCATACAGAATGGGGTGGGGGGGATGGAGCTATACTGGAGGGAGAAATTGACACAAGACAGTGTTGTTAATCTAGAGGAAGAAATAAAATGATAAATATGTGGGTTAATGTAAAATTCTCTTTGAAAATGTTTCTCTTTTTTTCTCTTACCTTCTTTAAAATACCTAAGATTATATAAAGCAATAATGATAACATTACATCATTAGACCTAAACATATAGGCACATCTATCTATCATTTATCAATCTATCCATCGTCTCTCTCTCTCTCTCTTTTTCATTGTCTTTCTATCTACACACACAAGGGAGAGTGAATGGACTTATAATGAATAAAAAATTCCACATTTTTCTGGAATTGTGATAAATTAAGATGCATATTGTAGAGGGAGGAGTCAAGATGGCGGAGAAGTAGCAGCCTGAGACTACATCAGGTAGCAGGAGATCAGCTCGATAGCTTATCTAAACATTGCAAACACCTACAAATCCAACGGGAGATCGAAGAGAAGAACAGCAATTCTAGAAACAGAAAACCAACCACTTTTGGAAAGGTAGGATTGGCGGAGAAGTGAATCTAAAATGATGGGAAGATAGACCACGGGGGAGGGGCCGGCTCCCAGCAAGCGGCAGAGCAACGGAGCACAAAATCAGGACTTTTAAAAGTCTGTTCCACTGAGGGACATTGCTCCAGAGGCTAAACCGGGGTGAAGCCCACGCGGGGTCAGCGTGGCCCCAGGTCCCGCAGGGTCACAGAAGGATGGGGGTGTCGGAGTGTCGGAGAGCTCGCAGGTATTAGAACGGAGAAGCCAGCTGCAGAGACAGAGCCGAGGACTGAACTCTCAGCTCGGGGTTACCTTGAACTGGTCGCGGGCTGGGTGAGCTTGGAGCACTGCTAGAGACTGGGGATATGGGAGTGATTGGGTGCTGTCCTCTGGGGGCGCACTGAGGAGTGGGGCCCCAGGCTCTCGGCTCCTCCGGGCCGGAGACGGGGAGGCCGCCATTTTCATTCCCGTCCTCCGGAACTCTACGGAAAGCGTTCAGGGAACAGAAGCTCCCAAAAGCGAACCCGAGCCGATTACTTAGTCCGGCCGCCGGTAAGGGCGGTGCAATCCCGCCTCGGGCAAAGACACTTGAGAGTCACTACAACAGGCCTCTCCCCCAGAAGATCAACAAAATATCCAGCCAGGACGAAGTTCATCTATCAAGGAGAAAGCAGATTCAATTCCTAAGACAGCAGAGCAATTCCAGAGGAGGAGAAAGCAAAGCACGGAACTCATGGCTTTCTCCCCATGATTCTTTAGTCTTGTGGCTACTTCAATTTTTTTTTCTTTTTTCAATTTTTTTTCTTTTTTCTTCTTCTGCTATATTTTTTAAAAACTTTTACCCTTTTCTTTTTTAACGTTTTTTGACTAGTTTATCTAAATATATATATTTTTTCTTTCTTTTTTATATTTTTTCTTTGTTTTATTTTTTAAATTTTTTTCTTTTTTTTTCTGAACCTCTTTTTATACCCTTTCTCCCCCCCACAATTTGGGGTCTCTTCTCATTTGGTTACAGCGCATTTTTCTGGGATCTTTGCCACCCTTTTAGTAGTTTATTTGCTCCTTCATATCCTCTTATCTGGACAAAATGACAAGGCGGAAAAAATCACCACAAACAAAAGAACAAGAGACAGTACCGAAGGCTAGGGACCTAATCAACACAGACATTGGTAATATGTCAGATCAAGAGTTCAGAATGACGATTCTGAACATTCTAGCCGGGCTTGAAAAAGGCATGGAAGATATTAGAGAAACCCTCTCTGGAGATATTAAAGCCCTTTCTGGAGAAATTAAAGAACTAAAATCTAACCAAGTTGAAATCAAAAAAGCTATTAATGAGGTGCAATCAAAAATGGAGGCTCTCACTGTTAGGATCAATGAGGCAGAAGAAAGAATTAGTGATATAGAAGACCAAATGACAGAGAATAAAGAAGCCGAACAAAAGAGGGACAAACAGCTACTGGACCATGAGGGGAGAATTCGAGAGATAAGTGACACCATAAGACGAAACAACATTAGAATAATTGGGATTCCAGAAGAAGAAGAAACAGAGAGGGGAGCAGAAGGTCTATTGGAGAGAATTACTGGAGAGAATTTCCCTAATATGGCAAAGGGAACAAGCATCAAAATCCAGGAGATGCAGAGAACCCCCCTCAAAGTCAACAAGAATAGGTCCACACCCCGTCACCTAATAGTAAAATTGACAAGTCTTAGTGAAAAAGAGAAAATCCTGAAAGCAGCCAGAGAAAAGAAATCTGTAACATACAATGGTAAAAATATTAGGTTGGCAGCAGACTTATCCACAGAGACCTGGCAGGCCAGGAAGAGCTGGCATGATATATTCAGAGCACTAAATGAGAAAACCATGCAGCCAAGAATACTCTATCCAGCTAGGCTATCATTGAAAATAGAAGGAGAGATAAAAAGCTTCCAGGACAAACAAAAACTGAAAGAATTTGCAAACACCAAACCAGCTCTGCAGGAAATATTGAAAGGGGTCCTCTAAGTGAAGAGAGAGCCTAAAGGTAGTAGATCAGAAAGGTACAGAGACAATATACAGTAACAGTCACCTTATAGACTAATAATGGCACTAAATTCATATCTCTCAATAGTTACCCTGAATGTTAATGGGCTAAATGCCCCAATCAAAAGACACAGGGTATCAGAATGGATAAAAAAACAAAACTCATCTATATGTTGCCTACAAGAAACTCATTTTAGACGCAAAGACACCTCCAGATTTAAAGTGAGGGGGTGGAAAACAAGTTACCATGCTAATGGGCATCAGAAGAAAGCTGGGGTGGCAATCCTTATATCAGATCAATTACCTTTTAAGCCAAAGACTATAATAAGAGACGAGGAAGGACACTATATCCTACTCAAAGGGTCTGTCCAACAAGAGGATCTAACAATTTTAAATATCTATGCCCCTAACGTGGGAGCAGCCAACTATATCAACCAATTAATAACAAAATCAAAGAAACACATCAATAATAATACAATAATAGTAGGAGACTTTACCACTCCCCTCACTGAAATGGACAGATCATCCAAGCAAAAGATCAACAAGGAAATAAAGGCCTTAAATGACACACTGGACCAGATGGACATCACAGATATATTCAGGAACATTTCATCCCAAAGCAACAGAATACACATTCTTCTCTAGTGCACATGGAACCTTCTCCAGAATAGATCACATCCTGGGTCACAAATCAGGTCTCAACCGGTATCAAAAGATTAGGATCATTCCCTGCATATTTTCAGACCACAATGCTCTGAAGCTAGAACTCAATCACAAGAGGAAAGCTGGAAAGAACCCAAATACATGGAGACTAAACAGCATCCTTCTAAAGAATGAATGGGTCAACCAGGAAATTAAAGAAGAATTGAAAAAATTCATGGAAACAAATGATAATGAAAACACAACAGTTCAAAATCTGTGGGACACAGCAAAGGCAGTCCTGAGAGGAAAATATATAGCGGTACAAGCCTTTCTCAAGAAACAAGAAAGGTCTCAAGTACACAACCTAACCCTACACGTAAAGGAGCTGGAGAAAGAATGAGAAAGAAACCCTAAACCCAGCAGGAGAAGAGAAATCATAAAGATCAGAGCAGAAATCAATGAAATAGAAACCAAAAAAACAATAGAAAAAATCAATGAAACTAGGAGCTGGTTCTTTGAATGAATCAATAAGATTGATAAACCCCTGGCCAGACTCATCAAAAAGAAAAGAGAAAGGACCCAAATAAATAAAATCATGAACGAAAGAGGAGAGATCACAACTAACACCAAAGAAATACAAATTATAAGAACATACTATGAGCAACTCTACGCCAACAAATTTGACAATCTGGAAGAAATGGATGCATTCCTAGAGACATATAAACTACCACAACTGAACCAGGAAGAAATAGAAAACCTGAACAGGCCCATAACCAGTAAGGAGATTAAAACAGTCATCAAAAATCTCCAAACAAACAAAAGCCCAGGGCCAGACGGCTTCCCAGGGGAATTCTACCAAACATTTAAAGAAGAACTAATTCCGGGGCGCCTGGGTGGCTCAGCGGGTTAAAGCCTCTGCCTTCAGCTCAGGTCATGATCTCAGGGTCCTGGGATCGAGCCCCGCATCGGGCTCTCTGCTTGGCGGGGAGCCTGCTTCCTTCTCTCTCTCTCTCTCTCTCTCTGCCTGCCTCTCTGCCTGCTTGTGGTCTCTATCTGTCAAATAAATGAATCTTTAAAGAAAAAAAAAAAGAACTAATTCCTATTCTCCTGAAACTGTTCCAAAAAATAGAAATGGAACGAAAACTTCCAAACTCATTTTATGAGGCCAGCATCACCTTGATCCCAAAACCAGACAAGGATCCCACCAAAATAGAGAACTACAGACCAATATCCTTGATGAACACAGACGCAAAAATTCTCACCAAAATACTAGCCAATAGGATTCAACAGTACATTAAAAGGATTATTCACCACGATCAAGTGGGATTTATTCCAGGGCTGCAGGGTTGGTTCAACATCTGCAATTCAATCAATGTGATACAACACATTAATAAAAGAAAGAACAAGAACCATATGATACTCTCCATAGATGCTGAAAAAGCATTTGACAAAGTACAGCATCCCTTCCTGATCAAAACTCTTCAAAGTGTAGGGATAGAGGGCACATACCTCAATATTATCAAAGCCATCTATGAAAAACCCACCGCAAATATCATTCTCAATGGAGAAAAACTGAAAGCTTTTCCGTTAAGGTCAGGAACATGGCAGGGATGTCCATTATCACCACTGCTATTCAACATAGTACTAGAAGTCCTAGCCTCAGCAATCAGACAACAAAAAGAAATTAAAGGCATCCAAATTGGTAAAGAAGAAGTCAAACTATCACTCTTCGCAGATGATATGATACTATATGTGGACAACCCAAAAGACTCCACTCCAAAACTGCTAGAACTTGTACAGGAATTCAGTAAAGTGTCAGGATATAAAATCAATGCACAGAAATCAGTTGCATTTCTGAACACCAACAAGACAGAAGAAAGAGAAATTAAGGAGTCAATCCCATTTACAATTGTACCCAAAACTATAAGATACCTAGGAATAAACCTAACCAAAGAGGCTAAGAATCTATACACAGAAAATTATAAAGTACTCATGAAAGAAATTGAGGAAGACACAAAGAAATGGAAAAATGTTCCATGCTCCTGGATTGGAAGAATAAATATTGTGAAAATGTCCATGCTACCTAAAGCAATCTACACATTTAATGCAATCCCTATCAAAATACCATCCATTTTTTTCAAAGAAATGGAACAAATAATCCTAAAATTTATATGGAACAAGAAAAGACCTCGAATAGCCAAAGGAATATTGAAAAAGAAAGCCAAAGTGGGTGGCATCACAATTCCAGACTTCAAGCTCTATTACAAAGCCGTCATCATCAAGACAGCATGGTACTGGCACAAAACAGACACATAGATCAGTGGAACAGAATAGAGAGCCCAGAAATCGACCCTCAACTCTATGGTCAACTAATCTTCGACAAAGCAGGAAAGAATGTCCAATGGAAAAAAGACAGCCTCTTCAATAAATGGTGCTGGGAAAATTGGACAGCCACATGCAGAAAAATGAAATTGGACCACTTCCTTACACCACACACGAAAATAGACTCCAAATGGATGAAGGACCTCAATGTGAGAAAGGAATCCATCAAAATCCTTGAGGAGAATGCAGGCAGCAACCTCTTCGACCTCAGCCGCAGCAACATCTTCCTAGGAACAACGGCAAAGGCAAGGGAAGCAAGGGCAAAAATGAACTATTGGGATTTCATCAAGATCAAAAGCTTTTGCACAGCAAAGGAAACAGTTAACAAAACCAAAAGACAACTGACAGAATGGGAGAAGATATTTGCAAACGACATATCAGATAAAGGGCTAGTATCCAAAATCTATAAGGAACTTAGCAAACTCAACACCCAAAGAACAAACAATCCAATCAAGAAATGGGCAGAGGACATGAACAGACATTTCTGCAAAGAAGACATCCAGATGGCCAACAGACACATGAAAAAGTGCTCCACATCACTCGGCATCAGGGAAATACAAATCAAAACCACAATGAGATATCACCTCACACCAGTCAGAATGGCTAAAATGAACAAGTCAGGAAATGACAGATGCTGGCGAGGATGTGGAGAAAGAGGAACCCTCCTCCACTGTTGGTGGGAATGCAAGCTGGTGCAACCACTCTGGAAAACAGCATGGAGGTTCCTCAAAATGTTGAAAATAGAACTACCCTATGACCCAGCAATTGCACTACTGGGTATTTACCCTAAAGATACAAACATAGTGATCCGAAGGGGCACGTGTACCCGAATGTTTATAGCAGCAATGTCTACAATAGCCAAACTATGGAAAGAACCTAGATGTCCATCAACAGATGAATGGATAAAGAAGATGTGGTATATATACCCAATGGAATACTATGCAGCCATCAAAAGAAATGAAATCTTGCCATTTGCGACGACGTGGATGGAACTAGAGTGTATCATGCTTAGTGAAATAAGTCAATCGGAGGAAGACAACTATCATATGATCTCCCTGATATGAGGACATGGAGAAGCAACATGGGGGGTTAGGGGGATAGGAGAAGAATAAATGAAACAAGATGGGATTGGGAGGGAGACAAACCATAAATGACTCTTAATCTCACAAAACAAACTGGGGGTTGCTGAGGGGAGGTGGGATTGGGAGAGGGGGAGGGGGCTATGGACATTGGGGAGGGTATGTGCTATCGTGAGTGCTGTGAAGTGTGTAAACCTGGCGATTCACAGACCTGTACCCCTGGGGATAAAAATACATTATATGTTTATAAAAAAAAAAATTGGAAGGAGAGGCGAACCATAAGAGACTATGGACTCTGAAAAACAACCTGAGGGTTTTGAAGGGTCATGGGTGGGAGGTTGGGGGAACAGGTGGTGGGTAATAGGGAGGGCATGTATTGCATGGAGCACTGGGTGTTGTGCAAAAACAATGAATACTGTTACGCTGAAAAAATAAATAAAATGAAAAAAAAAGAGATGCATATTGTAATCCCATAAGCAACCAGTAAGAACCAATAGAAAAAAAATGATTAAAACGGACCACCTGAAAATATTTATTTAATATAAAAGAAACTGGTGAAGGAGCACAGAGTAACACAAAAGACAGGACATAGAAAATAAATAGGAAAATGACAGACCTGTATAAAGCAATTTAAAATAATACTAAATGAGGGGCGCCTGGGTGGCTCAGTGGGTTAAAGCCTCTGCCTTCAGCTCAGGTCATGATCTCAGGGTCCTGGGATCAAGCCCTGCATCGGGCTCTCTGCTCAGCAGGGAGCCTGCTTCCTCCTTCTCTCTCTGCCTGCCTCTCTGACTACTTGTGATCTCTGTCTGTCAAATAAATAAATAAAATCTTAAAAAAAATAAAAAATAATACTAAATGACAGTTCATCAAATACTCCCATTAAAAGGCAAGGATTGTCACCAAACAAAAAAGCAAAATAAAGAGATAAAAGTTGCATTTACAAGAGACTAGTTTAAATTAAGACACAATAGATTAACATGTAAAAGAAGACAAAATAGATTAAAATCAAAAGCCTGAGAAATGATACACCTGTGAAGTCTCTTTTGGTCAATGAGAGCTAAAGCGCTTATGATCAAAGAATAGAAAATCAAGTGTAACAGTGCTGCTATAAAAGGAGGAACTTCATAATAATAAAAATTCAGCTTATTGCAGAGATATGACAATGATAAACACATATGCATCTGACAACAGAGCCTCAAAACTCACAAGGCAAAACTGCCAGAATGAAGGGAGACATCTGAACACACCTCTGGCTGGAGACATCAGTGGCCTTCTCTCAATAATGGACAGAGAAACTAGAAACCCATCAGCAAGAATATAGAATCAGCACACATCGTCGAGCAACCTGACAAATTTGACCCCCGGAGGTGTGCTTACTGTGTTGTCTCAGATTCTAGATTGGTCTATCTGGTACGCACTCAGCACAGTGCCAGTTGTATTAACTGTATTTTCTTATCTCGTGCATTTTTCATGCTCTGGCATTTATGTCCTTTCTGAATGGGGGAAGGACAATCCCTATCCAGGTTAGCAAAATCTTAGAGACAGCAAAGGGCTCTTCTTTCATAAGCAAATTTCCCGATGCAGAGTCTACCACCAGCCATCAACTCTCACACACCAAGCCACTATGCCCCCTGCCCTGAATCCACACAGGGCCAGGTACCAGACAACCAGGCCCTAGGCCCCACAGCCCACCAGAATTTCTCAAACCAGCTAATCAAAGTTGTTTGCCCTGTCCTGCCTTGTCTTTCCGGTGGAAACTAAGGCAAACACTCTGGCTCCCTCCCTTCATCCGCTTCTGCCTCCTACCCAAACTGCTGCGTCCCTATGTGGTCCTGTGTGGTGTGGTAGGCCCCTTTCTCCTGAGAAATTTCAGTAACAAATTCTTTCTATGTTGTCACCACTGAGTCACACTCATAAATTAAAATCCTGAGGGTACGCTGCCACCAAGCTGGCCCAGGCAGGCTTGACACGTCCGACCCCCTCCCCACCTGGCCTAGGGGGCCCTGCCCATCCTTCTGGATCTGCTGTCCTCACCTCAGCCCCCTCACCTGTGTGCTTGGCAGCCCTAAGTCCATGGCTCTTGGCCAAACAGGACCAGGGCTAGGGGGATGGTACATAAAGCCACACAGCATGGCATGTTTTCCTAGAGCAAAAATTTAGGGAAAACTGCTATTTTTATATAAAAACAAACCCAGAAAAAAAAATCCTGAGGGTACAAACACTGGTACAATAGAACAGACCACTGAATGGCAGCAGCATGTGCACTGCCCCTCAGGTGCCCCTGGAACCTTTTCCAGGGGAGTCCATGCCCCATGTGACGGGACAGGGGACAGAGGCCCTCCAGCTCAGGCGCCCCTGGAACCTTCTCCAGGGGAGTCCATGCCCCATGTGACGGGACAGGGGACAGAGGCCCTCCAGCTCAGGCGCCCCTGGAACCTTCTCCAGGGGAGTCCATGCCCCATGTGATGGGACAGGAGACAGAGGCCCTCCAGCTCAGGTGCCCCTGGAACCTTCTCCAGGGGAGTCCATGCCCCATGTGACGGGACAGGGGACAGAGGCCCTCCAGCTCAGGCGCCCCTGGAACCTTCTCCAGGGGAGACCATGCCCCATGAGACGGGACAGGGGACAGATGGACTCCAGCTCAGGCACTACTGTTGAAACACTGTCTTCCCCGGGGGAGACCATGCCCTGAGCGACGGGACAGGGGACAGATGCCCTCTAGGTCAGGTGCCCCTGGAGCCAGAATAGGCATCTATCAGAAGATAATTAGAAAGTGCTTTGGGCTGGATGAAGATGAAAACCGAGTATCAGTAGTAATGGGATACGGGCAAATTAGCATAAAAGGAAATATATAGGCTCAAATGTCTGCGTTGGAACATAGGAAAAACCTGAAATCAACTTTAAGAAACAGAGATAAGAAACAGAGTACCATGCGAACCAAACCCAAAGTAATCAAAACTGAGGGAATCATGACAAGGGCGGAAATCACTGAAATTAAAAAAAAAAAAAAAAGAAATTTAAAAAAACCTGGAGAATACCAAATGAAACGGAAATTTTTCTTTGAAAACAACAAGATCATTTTGACAAAATGTTAATTTTAACGAGCAAGAAAAAAAAAAAAGGAAATCACGAAAATGAAAAATGGAAGAGGAGAAAGGTTCGTCGGGAGTGGCGAATCTGAACCGACCCCAGTCAGCAGCCACACGGAAAGAGCGGCAGCAATAAGAGCCTGCAGTCGGAAGGCCTGGCTGGAAAACCCCACGGAAGCTCGTAGGAGCGAAGAGCGGTCCTGCGCGAGCGCTCAGAAGCTAGGAGGGCGGGGAACCGAGCGCCTGGCCAGCTGCAGACCCACGCCACCCAGCCCGCATGCACCACTCCCCAACACGGAGTCCAGCCCCACGAAGACCACCCAGTGTGATTTACTCGGCCTGGAACGTGCACCTGAAACATCTGGATTCTAGGGCGTGAAAATTAGGCGGCGGTACCAGGGTCGTCGGGAGAGGGGTGTGCTATGCAGGGCAGGGTCAGTGCAGAGGTGCAAGGAGAGGACGCAGGCGGGCGCACTAACCAAGGGGACGTGGAGGATCAGGGCGTGGGAAGCACGGAGGGATGTGGGAGATGCGCGGGTCCGAGGCAGGGACTGGAGGGACGCGAGGACAGGAGCATCTCGGAGGGACCTAGGAGGGGTCTAGAGCTACGGAGGATTGCGGGCGCTGCCGGGGGAGGTGATGGGGGTGGTGGAGCCTGGGCGGCGTGGGGCACATACACCGCCTGCAGGGGTGGTGGGCGGGGCGGTGGCTCTCGGCGCAGGTGCGAGCGGGCTTGCCTCCCCCGGACCTGGTAGTGCGGACTCTGGGGTAAGGGGGTGCATTGGCGCGGGCGCACGGAGGCCCGGGAGCGGGCGGGCTCCACGCCGGGAATGGTTCCACCAACGTGCGCGGAGTCACCCAGCGTACGCGCGCAGCTGGTCAGGTGAGACTGGACCTCAGGCGGTGCTCTCGGGGGCTGCGCCCTGCTTTCTCGAGGCCTGGGGTGAAGCGGGACATCTCTCTCCTCCCTGCTCCGCTGTCGGATTAGACGCAGTAAGGTGACTCTAGGTAAGGGCGCAGGAGGACTTTTGTCTGTAAAGACCGCCTTGTGGTTGCTCTACTGACCAGATGGGGAAGGGGTTGCAGAGACTGACCTGCCACCAGCCCCAGCGCGCCTGGCTGCACGTTCTGATATTTTTTTTTTTTTTTTTTTACCATACTTCCTGATGCCCTAAGTTTGGAGTAGGCGAGAGTAGGCGCCTGGTCCTGAATATTGTCTTCTTTCCGCTAATCAGGACTGAATATTGTCTTCTTTCCGCTAATCAGGACGCAGAAGGCCTACTTCTCTTGTCGCCCTGCTTTCTCTCTCATCTCCCCATCTCATGACAGAGCCCATGGAAGCGGGGAGAAGGGAGGCTTTTGGGCACTTCAGGAAGTGGTGAGCTATGTAGGGTTATTTTTTGAAAGCCTCTAGATCGGCTGAGCACATCCCACAGACCCTGGCTCCGCACTTAGGTCCTTGCTTTATCCACCCCCAGGACCCACCCCTCATGGCGGGAGGGGGAGATAAGCTCCCCAGTCAGGAGCGTGCATGCTCCTGGGGGTCTGTCCATCATTGACAACAGTGGAGGGCACCCCTGGGTCCTGGAGTCAAGCAGGTAGAACACATGGGAAGAGCCAATGTGGGAATTTAGGGTGCATGGCTGTGAATATGCATCCCTCAAGCTTATAGTGGTTCTCCCTGCTGAAGGGTGGCAGGATACACCAGCTGAAAATAGCCTGCCTGGGCAGGGTTATCATTTCCAGCTGGAGGCAGGGGAGAAGCAGGTGTCCCTCCTCTACCTTCCTAACCGCAGAACAAAGATTCGGGTGTCCCTGTCCTCTTCCTCCATGCCAGGGAGGACTACCGGCCACAGGAGAGAACTGTGTCCATCGGCCTGGACACTGCACTGGGGGAATCTATGGGATCCTACGAACTGGCCTTCCTCTACCACAGTCTGCCTCCACATGGCTGGCGCCTTAAAGTCTAACGCCAGCCCCCGTGTCCCGAGATGCGTCCACAGGAACCTGCTGAACACACGAAGCTGTGTCCCAAGCTGCTGCTCGGAGTTCTTCCCTTTCCTCAGGTTACGTTCCCCCTCGCTCTCCGTACGTAAACTATGGGGATCGAGACCTCGTGTTTCTACTGTTCTTGTATTACGGGGCTCTCAGTGAAGGCCTCAGGAGGGTGGAGAGTTCCCAGCCTTGCACTGGCGCCCAGTGTGTCTTCAAGATGTGGCCAGAGGGTCTGTCCTGGTGTCCCGCGCGTGCCTGTGTGCTCCTACTCATGAAGGTGTCCCGCCAGCTGGGTTTCCAGTGGCCATGGTGCAAGCCCCAAACCCTAATGGCCTGTTTTTGCTCCTGGGGAAAACAGCCAGTATTGCCCAGATCTGGGAAGCCAGACAGAGGGAAGGTGCTCGAGGAGGGGTGGGCAGCACCACCAGAACCCAGCTCCATGGGGGGAAGCACTGGGCTTTGTCTATAACTGGAAGGAACTGCTGAAGGCAGCATGGGGTGTGTACATACAGAACTGCAAAAACCCCGTTATGGGACAATGATCATGGAACCAAGTACTCAGGAAAGTACCTAGTTACTGAACACAGTGGCCCATGCAGAGTAATTTTCTGGCTTTCTGAAAAAAAAAAAACAATTCCCCAGGCCTATGTGTGAAAGGAACATGCAGAAGGGTGCCCCTGACCTTGCCCTTGGGGGTCCTGCCTCTGTGTTCCCGCAGCCTTCCCTGCCCCTGCATTTCCTCCCCTCCTCCAATGACAGTGCATTACAGACAACCTTAGTTTATTTCCTGCGAGAGTAGTCCCTACAATAAATAAAATCCTGGAGTACAAAGCAGCAGAGGCACACCATTAGGAAGGGTGACAAACCGTGAACAAAGCAGACAAATCCCAGACTCTAGCGAGTGTGTATGGCGGGGGCTCTCTGAGGCCTCACCTGTCCCCAGGCAGAGCAGAAGGGACAGGGTCCAGGTGTGCTGAGTTCTGGGCCGGGAGGCTCCCTGGCCAGCGAGGAGAGAATGTGAGGGTGACTCGAACCGGGGGTTCTTCGCGGGGCTCAGAGAGGAACCCGGGGCTTCAGTGCCTGCTCACCGTGGGGGCCCACATACCGGCCCTAGTCCAACCTTTGCGACAGGGCCCAAAGCCCCGAGGGGCACGTGTTGGGAGGAGACGGTGCTCGGGTGTCCTGCTCCCGCCTTCTTCTCCCACATTCTCCAGCCTGTCTGCCAATCACCCAAGCCCACCCCGCCCCCACTTCTCCAGGAGAACCATGCACCTGTATGCGTGGGCTTGGAGCTGCCTCTGGAAGCCACTTTCTGGAGGAGCAGCTCCAGGGCTGTTGGAGCAGGATGGGGGCACAAGGCTCCTGCGCTGGGGAGTGGGGGCGTCCCCCTACACGCACAGGCGGGAACACACCTCTGGGAGCGAGCACGCATCTGCTTATCTGTGGTCCGCGCGGAGTGCTTCCTCACCTCAGAAGACAGCAGGAAGGGCCCCTCACTGCGGAGCCAGGGAGTCCCCAGGTCCACCTTTCAGCCTGCAGATGGTCATGGGGGTCGGGCTGCTGGACAGAGGCGAGAAAAGGGCCCGCAGGGTCCCCGAGAAGGGGGTCTCAGGGAAGGCGTACAAGAGGGAGCCGTCGGTGGCACTGTAGAAGGATAGGTGTCCGGCCTCATAGTCCAGGAAGATGCCCACGCGCCGTGGCGGGTCTCGCAGGGGGGCAAAGGCTCGCTCTGACGAGTTATAGTAGCTGCCCAGGAACACCAGGATCCAAAAGCCGTTGCCCGCAAACAGCTCGCCCTTCTCTTTGCGGTTGGCGTTCTCCCTGCAGACACCCAGCGCCCAGCTGGCCCGCTCCCCCACTTCCACCTCCCAGTAGTGGCGGCCGGAGGTGAGGGGCTCCCGGCCCAGCACACAGGGCCCGGGGTCGAACCGCTCGGGACTGTCGGGCAGCACCTGCCGCAGGTCCCCCCGGCGCACGCTCCTTCTGTCCTCCGACAGGACCAACTCGGGGTTGGCGGTGTCAGGGTCCAGGGTCACGTCCCCTGCAGGGCGAGCGGACGTCCCCTGTGAGCTGGAACCCTCTCTGAAAATATCCCCTAACGGCTTGTCCCCGCCATGTCTCCATGTCTCCGCCACTCGGAAGGCTCTGGAAAGCAGTCCATGCCCCCTGGTGATGCACGCTCCCTTAAAGCTAAGGGCTTCCAACAACTACCTCCCCACATCTTGCCGTATCTGGAAGCAGGCGGCAGGGTGCAGGCCTGGGGTCCACGCGGGTGCCCCAGCACTGGTTGAAACCCCCTTGGGGGGGTGTCTCACCTCTACATTTTCTGCCTAACAGCCCCCCACCCTGGGTTTCTTTCCCTGAAGCCGGAGCCTGGGCTCGCTCCAATTGCAGACCCACCTCGGAATCTGCGCAGGGCGTCCACCAGCCCCGGAACCCTGCACACTGTCCTCATCTCCATCGGCACCAGCTCCGGCGGCTGCAGCTTCACATCCTGGACCCTGCAGGGGCAGTGTGGGCATCACCCCGAGGGTGCCCCCCTGCACCCGACCCATCCACCTGCCCAGGGGAGAGGCCGTAGCTCCTACCTTCGCAGGGTGTCCCTGATGTCCTGTGGGAGAGACACACGTGGCATCAGTGCCCGGCCCCAAAACCTGGGCCTCCCCACATCCTGGCCGCCAGTGCCCCCAGAACCTCGCTCTGCCCGACACACGTGATCAGAACCCAACTGTGGGCTACCCCCCAGTGCAGCTCAGGCAAGGGGACCCTGGAAAGACTCTGGACACATCCAGCCCTGCAGACCCAGCCTCATTCCCTCAACACGCCTAGAGGATGAAAGGTATTGGCTATGGGCTCACATACCCAGAGTCCCCAGCACCCCTGCAGGGTGGGACAGGCAGGCGGGGCCCTGGGCCCCCAGCAGGGAGTCATGCCTGTGTTGGCCTGGGGCTTCCTACCTCCCAGGGCTCACAGGTACCTGGCTGTCTGGGGTCTGCGGCCTCACCCAGTCCCACGCACCTGCCCACCTGCCCTCCCGGAGGCCCCCAACTCACACCCACCTTGCAAGTGAGGCCTCTCCACTTGGATGCCCCGCTCTCCCATAGGACACAAACAAGCATCTCCCTCAGCATCACGGACTGATTGTGTCCCTTAAATCTAAATGCTGGCGACCCAACCCCCAGGACCTCAGAATGGGGCTGTGGTTGGAGATGGGGTCTTTACAGAGGTGGCTAATGTTTAAGGAGGTCACCAGGATGGGCCTGGATCCCGCAGTCCTTCTCAGAAGAGGACACGGAGCAAAGATACACACAGGCAGCCAAGGGCATGAGGACATCGGGAGGGGAGACCTCTCCAGAAAAATTAGCTCCACCCAGGCCTGATCTGGGACTTCCAGACTCTAGGACCAAGAGACAACACGTGTGTGTTATTTAAACCCCAAAGCCTGTGCTATTTGTTGTGCAGCCCGAGCTGACTAGGACAATACAGTTACTTAAAACACTAGCTGCTGGGGCGTCTGGGTGGCTCAGTGTCTTGCCTTTGGCTCAGGTCATAATCCCAGGGTCCTGGAATCAAGCCCTGCATCGGGGGGGTCTCTGCTCACCAGGGAGCCTGCTTCGTCCTCTCTCCCTGCCTGCCTCTCTGCCTGCCTCTCTGCCTACTTGTGATCTATGTCAAACAAATGGGGCGCCTGGGTGGCTCAGTGGATTGAGCCGCTGCCTTCGGCTTGGGTCATGATCTCGGGGTCCTGGGATCGAGCCCCGCATCGGGCTCTCTGCTCCGCGGGGAGCCTGCTTCCTCCTCTCTCTCTGCCTGCCTGTCTGTCTCCTTGTGATCTCTCTCTGTGTCAAATAAATAAATAAAATCTTTAAAAAAAAAAAAAAAAAAAAAAAACAAATAAATAAAATCTTAAAAGAAAAAGCCAAAAAACACACTAGCTGCTGATGGGAAGTCTTTGGATTTTGTAGAACAACCCCTGAGAAGGGCTGGGACCTGGCTGGTCCACATGGTCGGTCATAGGCAGCTCACCCACAGTGATTCCAACCACATGCCCACTGTGAGGCCAGACCTGTGGATGCAGAGGTAAGACGGGGTCCTACAGAGGGCTTCCCTTGAGGAGAGAGATCTGCACACACACACGACCGATGGCCTGTGTGTGGGCTGGTTGGAGGGTGGGTAGGACAAGACAACGGCAGGCCTCAAAGGAAAAGGGAGACTGCAGGCTTCTGAAGATACAGTAAGAGGGCCAGTGCAGGACTGGAAGAGACACGTGCAAAGGGCCTGGGGCACAAGGAGCCTGGTGTGGGCAGTAGGCAAAGCAGAAACAGCTTGTTCTTGGTAGTTATGCAGGGTGGGTGGCCCACCCTGGGGCACTGAAAATTGACAGGCCAGACCCACTCAGGAACAGTGTGTGTGGACCCACTGCACAAGACCCTCCACGACCTGAGGGTCATACAGGGACCTTAAGGAAAGAGCTTGGCCTCCATGTACCCTACCCGGCCCCTTTGGGAGACACACATTTCTTTAGGAAAAGGCTCTCCACCTACACAGGGTGGCTATAGGGCAAGCCTGGAAGAGAAGCTGGGATGCAGGGGTGTGGCTACCTGGAAGTCGCCCACACTCACACTTCCTCTGTCTGAGGGCACACCCCCCTGCTTGCCCCAGGTACCAGATGCCTGGCCACTCCCCGGGGCGGGCCTCCACCTAACACAGGCCAGATGCTTATGGGCACACCTGACCTCCCTTATTCCTACTAGTAAACAGGGGGCTGCCCAGGGCTGCTCTCCTGCCTTCTGTGCAGCAGACCTCACCTCTACCCCAGCACAGGCAAGGGGAGCCCTGGGGCTGGGGGAGGAGGGGAGGAGGAAGGGCCTCCCTCGCCACCCAAGGCAATGTGCTGTGAGCAGATGGGAGCAATGAGGGGCAGTGGGGGCACAGATGGTCACTCTTAGTACAAAATCCAGGAGGGCAGCCGGCCAGCCGAGACCACCCACGCACTGGGACATCTCAGCGAAGACCCACAAGTCCCGCTTCATGCAGACCTGGGATTCTCATCTCTCCTGCAGGGCCAACCTCTCCTCTTTCCAGAACCTCCAGTTCTCTGGCTTCTCCAGCAGCACTCACTTCTCTTGACCATCTCGGCTGGCTGGCCACCCAGTCCCCACCTCACTGACCACAGCCTACTCTGTCCACCTCCCTCACTCCCCGCCAGACTCTCGCCTGGGGTTCTTCCTCTTTCCTAGACTAGAATCCGCTGGAGGTCTCGGCAACGGGGGGAAGGACCAAGTTCAAACCCTAGGAGAGCAGCCAGGAGCCTCTGCCTGGTCCCTGAAGATCCTCTAGGCTCTTGGACTTCCACCCGTGGGAGGTGCCCTGGGCTGCACAGCGGCCTCACTCCCGCCCAGGGCCAAGTGTCAGGAGCCAGGCAGAGCCTCTGGAGGACATGGGGCCGATACAGGACTCCCATGGGACACCTGCTGGCCTTTCTTCTCCATATACTGGACCTGAACCTTTGGAGCCAGCCTGGTGACCCATGGACCCTGGATGC
This sequence comes from Meles meles, assembly GCF_922984935.1. Lineage (NCBI taxonomy): Eukaryota > Metazoa > Chordata > Mammalia > Carnivora > Mustelidae > Meles > Meles meles. The sequence continues at coordinate 4,332,717 of NC_060068.1, forward strand.
TACCAAGCACGTGGCCTGGCCGGAGCGCAAACAGACTCTAGGATAGGCAGCCGTTGTTGGTAGAGTTCAGGGTTGGTACCCACTCCCTGGGACCTGCAAGCACATCTGCAGAGACACACCTGGGATCCCTGCCCTAGCTCCCCTGCCCCAGCTTGCCCAGGTGGGCGAGCCCGGACCGCTGAGGCTACACCAGGATCCTGCCCCACCCAGAGCCCCCACAGGCCCACCCTGGAGTGCAGAGCAGCTCACCTGCAACAGCCCCAGCGCTGGCAGCTGGCAGCGCCCCTCCAACTCGGCAATGAGCTCGGCCAGCCGGGCGCTCTGCTGGCCCAGGCGGACAGCGCTGTCCCGGAGCGGGGGCAGCACCTCCAGCTCCTCCTCCTCGAGCCTCTGCAGCAGGCGCTGCTCCTCCTCGGCAAGCAGCCGTCGCAGCCGCTCGAACTCCGCCAGCACGTTCTGCCGCTGGCTGTCCACCATCTTCTGCAGGGGGGGACTGGAGGGCTCAGGTTCTGTCCCGCCCCACCCCATGCCCTGCCCCGCCCCCAGTGGGGGTTCCCTGCAGGGTGTGGAACTCTTGATCCCTCTGCAGGAGCAGCATGAGGCTCAGGACTGCAGTGTCCCCCGCAGGGGCTCAGGGGCCAGCCACTCCCCACCCGCGACCTCAGGCACTGGGCCACCTGCCTGCCACAAGGCACAGGTCTCCTCAGCCTGGGCCTGGAACAGCAGCGCGTCCTCCATTTGCTTCCGCAGGTGCTCCAGGGACTTCTCCAGCTTCCCCTGTGGGACAGTGAGACAAGAGTGCCCTCTGCGGTGTGGGCCTGGTCCCTACTCCAGTCAACGACAAACTGTGGCTGAGCCGGAGATCAGCTGGCAGGAATCGCAGTCCTGGGCATGACATGCAGACAACCTCAAAGGAGCCAGCGAGGGCGAAAGCCCAGAACCCCAGGCCCCTTGCCTGTATTTCGTCTCCTGACCTCCCCCGAATCCCGGCCCCCATACTTCTCCAGGCCTGCCCTGGGCTCTCTGGAGGGTCCTGGCCTGCGCAGCTCCATCTGGACTTCTAGCTGGACCCAGGCCTGAGAGATGGTGCTTTTGGGAGTCAGTACCCGGGGACATGTGAATGCCAAGCACTGCCCTGGGTGGGAGGAGGGGCAGGTAAAGAGTCCCTTTGGTATCCCAAGGACAAAGACCAGCTAGGCACCACGGGAGTGAAGGGGGTTGGAATGTGCCTCCCCAGAGTAGGCCACTTGCACACCAGGCCTATTTGGAACTGAAGCAAGTGGGGAACAGCAGACACAGGAAGGGCCTTCTGCCCTCCTCCTTTCTGCCTCTCCCTGTCTGTACCAGGAAAGGGGAGAGCACTCAGCAAAGACGACTCTGTCACAGATGAGTCTGCCCGAACAGACTTTCCTACTCAGACAACCCTGATTTTCCATCCGTTTCCAAACCCTCCCATATTCCCTACTTCTTTCTGGCCAAGGAAGCCCAAATCTCATTTTTGTCTAGGTGCTTCTCCCCAGTTTATCATTCGATGTTAAAATGGAACATAAACTCAGTCTGTGTTTTTCACTTCTCTATGAAGCCCCTTGTGCCACATGAGATTTTATTTTTGCCACATGAGACTTAAAAGGCTAGTAAAATTATGCGTTTTTTCACTCGTTACTCTGCCTTTGTTAATTTGCACGCCTCATTGACAGAACCCAAGAGGTTAGAGAAAAAGGTTAGGGGTAAGAGCTGCCCCAAGGGGCTGTTTCAGGCCAGCTGCGAGGAGCTTTCTCCCGCTCTAAGCTCCATCCCGGCCAATGGTCAGTCCCACCTGCCCGGTCCCCTGCAGACTCCCACCATGGTCAGTCACAGCAGGACCTGCCCCTCCCTGAGAGCACACGTCTCTCTCACCTCCAGGCTGGTGCCCCACAGGAGGGTGCGGGTTTGGGACTGGCTGCAGGCAGCCGGGAGCGAGGGCCCCGCACCCCCCACCCCAGCCCGGGTCCCCCGCCAGGCCCGGCCCCGCACCTTGAGGTCTTCCGCCGCGTCCTGCAGCGGGCGCACGCGGTGTGTCCAGTGCTCCCCCGAGCGCTCGCAGGCCGCGCACAGCAGGCGCAGCTCGTCGCCGCAGAAGGCGGCTAGCGGCTCGCGGTGCGCGGCGCACACACCCTGCGGGACGGGCGACGGCGGGTGCAGGCGCCGCGCCATCTCGGCCATCTTGGCGAGCGGGCGGTTGGGCCGCAGGTTCCTCTGCGGGGACAGCTCGCGGCACTCCGGGCAGGCGTACGGGCCTTCGGGCTGGCCCCAGCAGCGCCGGATGCACTCGCGGCAGAAGTTGTGGCCGCAGTCGGTCATCACCGGGTCCGTGAAGTAGTCAAGGCAGATGGCGCAGGTGGCCTCCTCCTGGAGGTTGGTGGACAGGTCGGGGGCGGCCATGGCGCGGCTGGGGCGGAGGAAGGCGGCGCTCTCGGCTGTGGGCCTCCGCGGCCGGGATCTGGACAGCGCGCGGGGCCGCGGGGCACAGGGATCCGCGGACGGAGGCGCCGGGGCCGCGGGGCACAGGGATCCGCGGACGGGGGCGCACGGCTCCCCGACGCCGACAGGAAGAGCAGCCGCGGCGGAAGCAGGAAGCAGCTGTTTTTTTTTTTTTTTTTTTTTTTTTTTTTTTGGGAACACCTCGCTTCCGCCCCGGATTGGCCGCGGCCTGTCACGCGGCCCGCGGGCCGGAAGGCATTGGAGGCTGTTTGCCCACTGACTTTGCGGCGGCGCTACCGCGGCCCCCGCGGGCACTGGGAGCCTTGGGGTCGCGTCGGCCTCGCGTCCCGACTAGCTGCAGACCCGGGCCGACCCGGCGCCTGGCGCGTTCGCTGGGTTCCCCCCGCAGCACAGCGGCTGCGAGGACGAGGGCGCCCTGAGGCTGCGAGGGAGAGCCCCCAGCCGTGTCCCGTGAGCCCCTGGACCGGCGCGAGCGGGATGCGTGCAGGGAGGGGCTCTGGTCTCGTTGGGGAAGGCACGCACGGATCGGGGTTCCGGGGTACCCGGCCTGCCACAGGGCTGCGAATGCGCCTGAAAGTGCAGAGAGCGGCGGGTGGAAAGGAGTCCCTCGCACCCGTGACGCCTATCTGAACTGCGCCCCGGCTTGTGCGACATAACGGCTGGAGGGCTCTGAGGTTTTTAGGGATTCGGTTTGCAGAGTTTCGTTTTCCCATCACCGCCCCTTCCCCTCCCCGCTTTGCTGCAAGGTGCAAACACCGAGTGTTTGGAAGACAAAGCGGGTGGATCCTGGAGGCCGTGGCTCTACGTGTAATAACCCGAAGCACGGCGGAGCCAGTCCTCTGGCTCCGTTCCTAGGTGCGCGCGCGTATCCCAGAGCTAGCGCATCACACGCGCCTGGGGCTGGATGTCCTTCCTTGGCATCGGTCCACTAGGGAGCTCAGCGGCTGTCCAAGTTTCCTTCATGAAATGCGTGCGAATATAGCCTCTTATCATTAACTGCTTTAATCGGGATTATGTTTCATTTTAGTGAAAGTGCCTTGCACGGCTGGGGGCTCACCAAGGTGCCAGCAGACAGAAACAAACCTGGCAGGTGGCCTGCGCTGAGCTGCGCCGTCCCACCTTCCCAGGAAACCCGGATCACCCACGCTGCCCCAGCTTCTGTCCCTAGCCCTTCACCCACAGGGTCACTGTAGAGATGACCATCTGGCCTGACTTGGGGGCCCCGAGGCAGAAGAAGGGCTGCAGGGGGCCGGAGAATTCACACTGGGCGTAGGTGTGCAGGTGGGAGCCATCCCTCAGGTTGTAGAAGGACACCTCCCCCGCCTCGAAGTCCAGGAAGACCCCCACGTGGCTGGGGGGCTCGGCCAGCGTGACCGGGGTTGGGGCGGCCATGACCGGCAGGTACTTCTTCCCCTTGCACAGCTGCACCACCCAGAACCCATTTTCTGGGGACTTGGGGACCTTGTCCCTGCGGCTCACGTTGTCCCTGCACACGCCCAGTGCCCAGAGCGCATCGCCTGTGAGGTTCATGCCCACCTCCCAGTAGTGCCTGCCGGAAGAGAAGATCTGCTGGCCCACCGCGCAGGGGTAGGCCAGGAATCGGTCCTTGCTGGGGGGCACGCCCCCCAGGGGCGGCGTCAGGTAGCGCCTCTGCCGGCTCTCATACAGCAGGAGGTAGGGGTACGCGGTGGTGGGGTCGGGCACCACATCCTCTGCAGACAGGCCCGGGCCGTGGGGAGAGGGCGCCGGTCATCCCTGCTGTCCCCCACCGGCCCCTACGCCTCCCCCAGGAGCCTGGGTCCCTGTCCCTATCAGTGGTCCTATGGAGAAGGAGCCAGGGGTCCGTGTGGGCATCTCCACATGGGTCACCACGGGGACACAATGGAAAGCACGCCCTGGAGCAGCAGGTCGGGACAACTGTCGCCCCCATTGCGGGCTCCCTCGGAGTGACCAGGGGCGGGGCGGGGAGTCGTCCAGCGACCCTGGGCCCCTGCTTACCTTGAAAACTCTTGAGCACCTCTATCTGCCCAGGGACCCTGCAGACGGTCCTCAGCACAGTCGGGGTGGCCTCCGGGTACTGGACACTCAGGCTGTTCTTCCTCCGGTGGACACAGGTCTCACTGTCCCCGCTGGCCCCATGCGGAGCCCTCCCTGTGCCCATCACTGCCTCCCCCGCAGGTGGCTGCCTACCTGCTCAGGAGCTCTTTCATGTCCTACAAAGCAGGAAGGGGGCAGAGGGGAGGGAGACGGCCAGGACCTTGTTAGGGTTGGGGGCGTCATGTCTGCATTTCTGCAGACCAGAAATGGGAGGGTGCTTTCCCAAGGCCCTGTACCCACTTGTGGGCCATCCCCCTGTCGTGGTTGCACATGGGAAGCCTCCACGTCAGGCCACCAGGCCTCCTGCTCTCCCCCCTTGGAAGCTGTCGGGTCACGAGGGACGGCAGTGGGGGGACATGACCCCCAGTCATCAAATGGGGCCTTTGGTACTTTAGCCTGGCCTTGAGTGAGTCAGATGGGGGGACATGACCCCCAGTCATCAAATGGGGCCTCTGGTACTTTAGCCCGGCCTTGAGTGAGTCAGATGTCCGTGTACTCTCCTGCAGACCAGCTGCTTTTTAATAGTAGACAAAGCGCTCCCCAACATTTGGGCAATTGTCTAGTTTGTCATCGCAGGAGGCGGTTTCCTGGGTGCAAAGCCCACGGGAGGTCAGGAGAACAGGCAAACGTGGGGACTGACTCAGGCAAACAGGATGCCCAGCGCCCGGCAGGCGGCCTCTGCCTCTGGTGTGTAAACATGTCCGTGCGTGCATGTGTGTGTGCGTGCGTGCATGCACGTGTCGGGAATCCTGTCTGCTGCCAGGGATTCCATCGCTCCCCGTGCTTGACACCTGTCCCACTTGTGGGGCACCACAGCCCCCTGTGGTCAGGCCCTTGTTGGGCTGCCTTGGCCCTGCCTTTGCTCCTGTCCTGCCGGTAGTCGCATGACTCTCTCCTGCCTGCAAAGTCATGGGTGCCTATCTGGGCAGTGTGTCTATGCCCCACGTCACCATGCTGACCACAGCTGCCCCAGGCCACCTCCCTGCAGGCCTAGAGCCTGGACAGACTGTCTTCTAAATGCATACGCCTCAGCCCCAAGCCCCAAGGCCTCAGAAGGTGGCTGTACTTGGAGATGAGGTCTTTACAGAGGTGGTTATGGTGACTAGGGTGGGCCCTGATCCCGTAGGATGGGTGCCCCTGCAGAAGAGGAGATGTGGACCCAGAAACACACAGAGAACAGTTTCCATAGTGTAGTGGTTATAACGTTCACCTCACACACAGAGAACACAGCTGTCTGTGACGGGGAGGAGCGAAGCCTGCGGAGGAGCCGGCGCTGCCCACCCCGGGAACGCAGACTCCCAGCCCCCAGACCCCCAAGAAAATACACGTCTGCTGTGTGAGCCTCAGGCCTGTGGTCCTTGTCATTCAGCCTTGGCTGACCTTGTCAGAGCCTTTCCTGCAGTGGTGGGGGCAGAGGTACAAGGACAGCACACTTGGGCCTGAGCCCCTCCCCCACACCCAGGTGACCAGGGGTGCTGAGCTCTTTCCCCTCCCCCCCAAGGCCAGCAAGGGTGCTGGGATCTTTCCCTTCCCCTGCCAGGCCTGCAGGTCAGGCTGGCAGGGCTGCGGTCGACCCTCACCTGCAGCATCTGCAGGGGTGTGTGCTCGTTCCTGTCCTCCAGCTGCAGCAGCAGCCTCTCCAGGGCGTGGCTCTGCCTCTCCAGGGTGGCCGAGCTCTCCTGCAGCTTGGCCACCACCTCCTCCTCCTCCTCCTTCAGGGCCTGGAGGACACGCTGCTCCTCCTCCACCAGAAGGAGGCCCATCTTTTGAAACTCCACCAGGATGCGCTGTCTCTGCTCCCTAACCTTCACCTGCAGGGGGTTGTGGGGGCAGACATGAGGACCTGCTGCCTGCGATGTCCTCTCCCTTCCTGGCTGGCTGCACCCACCAGCTTGGATGCTGGCCTCCTCCTGGCCCTGGGCCCTGATGACCCACAGAAAAGCCCTCCTGGGAGGGGTGGGAGCATTCATGGGGTCGCCTGGGGGGGTCCCCACCACCTGCGTGCCCTCATTCCTGTGTCTGTGACACGGCCAGCCTGTGCTGACCTCAGGTTCTCTGTCCTGATTCTGGTGGGACTCTGAGCTTGGGATGTGTGTTCACAGCCTCTGCCCCCTATCGAGGGCTCATGCAGGCCCTGCAGGGGCTCTGGGGCCGCAGGCCAGGCTCTCCCACCCCACAGGGCTGCTGTGAGCACCCACCCTGGCCCCAGCACCTGCCTGCCACTCAGCCAAGGCCTGTTTCTCCCTGGCCTGCAGCTTCCCCGTCTTCATCAACTCCTCCCGGAAGTGCCCCATGTCCGCCTCCAGCTTCAACTGTGGGACACACAGGCCGCAGGATTGGGGTCCGAGGCCCCTCATTCCTGGGCATCTGGGTGCAGCCCCCAGAGGCTCACCCTCCAGGAACACCATGAGGGGGGCTGCAGGTGGACACACACCTCCCAAAACATGCCCCTTTGTCAAGAGGGTTGTTTGGGCTGGAGCCAGCTGAGGATGATCAGACTCAGAAAGACACTTTCCCAGGCCTGCCCTCTCCTAAGGATCAGACTGCTGAGCAGTGAGAGGTGCCACGACCCCCCTCTCCTGGGGAGTTTCACGGTCAAACAGGGAGAAGGACCATGGGGGGTGATGAGGTCACCAGCATGGAGCCCCCCACACCAGGGTTCGTGCCCTCGCACCTCCTGTCCAGTGCCCGGCAAGGACACAGGGCAGAGCCAGCCATCGGGAACCAGAGCTGAGGGAGCCCTGACTGGAGGGACCTGGGCACGGCCTCCATCAGCCAGAACTTCCCAACAGCTGTGATGGGAGCGTGCGGACGCTTCGGTCACATGGTCCCACACTTGGGCTGTCCCTTATGGCAGCCATTCTCCTGCCAGCCTCCTAACGCATGTACTTGGCCTCCGTGTGCACCCCGCTCTCCTGAGCCTGGACGCACCCTGTACTCCTGCACAGCCTCCTCGATGGGGACCACCCTGTGGGGCCGGTGCACCCGGGACTCCCTGCAGACGACACAGATGGGGCTCTGGTCGTCCTCACAGAAGAGCTTCAGCAGCTCCTGGTGCGCCCTGCACAGGTCGCGGCTCTGGAAGGCCGGGTGCTGCCGCGCCATCTCAGCCACCTTGGTCAGCAGGCGGTTGGGCCGCAGGTTCCTTTGAGGGGACAGCTCACGGCACTCGGGGCAGGGGAAGGAGCCCCGCCGCTTCTTGCCCCCTTTCCTGCTCTTGGCCTTCTCCCAGGTTAGCTGGATGCACTCCCGGCAGAAGTTGTGGCCGCAGGCCGTCATCACGGGGTCCGTGAAGTAATCGAGGCAGATGGAGCACGTGGCCTCCTCCTGCAGTTTTCTGGCAAGTTCCAGGGCATCCATGTCTCCTGGGGAAGGAGCAGGAGATCCCTCATACCCTCTGGTGGAGAGCCTTGTCTTTGGCCGGCCCCACCCATGTTAGGGAAAATCATGCTAAGTTGGTTCAGTGTGCCCCCCCAATAGGAGGTTCCTCAGTCCCCCACGGACCTGTCTAGAGCAAGAATCCTGTTAGGCCCATCTGGCAAGAATCTCCCTCCCCATGCCACCTCTTAGTGACTTTCCATCACTGACCTCCCCACCCCCTGCTCTTTGGCCATAAATCCCCACTTGTCCATCCTATGTTGAGATGAGCCAGTTTTCCACTGGGATCTCTTTCCCCCTATTGCAATAACCGTGAAAAAACCTTGTTTGTAGAAACCCCGGTTTCTAGTGTTGTAACTACAGACGGACTCTGGCCTTCCTTGACAAGGTGTGGTGCAGAAAAGACAGTCGTGTGTGCGTGCATGCACAGACCAGAGCGACGCGAACCCAGGTCCAACTGCAGACACACACAGTATGCACACGTGCAAATACACAGTATACATGCATGCACACACAAAGAGTATTCACACAGGTACACACATAGTATGCACACATGCATACAAGCAGCATACACATGCAAGCGCACGGGGTATGCACACATGAACGCAAAGACAGTTGCACACATGCACAGAGCATGTACAATGCACACACATGTACACGCACACACGTGTCCACGCATTTGTGAACACAGTATCCACACATGCACACACGTGTATCCACACATGCACACACACGTATCCACACATGCATACGGAGTATCCACACACACACGCACACAGTATACACACGCACACAACATGTACCCACATACGCACGTGCACAGTATCCACACATAAACACATGCACACACATGTATATACATGCACGCGCACCATATGCACACATGTATACACACAGTATCCACACACACGCACAGTATCCACACACGGAGCTCATACACCTGCGCACACACTCTGGGGTACCAGTACCCTGACCTCATGCCTCAGAGGCCCAAAACCCCTACGCAGGTCACAGGCGGCTGCTAGAACTGTGCTAGAGGCTGGCGTGCACATCGCCCCTGGGCTGCACGCACTACCCCAGCTCCTGGCTCTGCAGTCCTCTAAAGTGGTGGACGCTGGCAGCCTCACACCGTCCACGGGCCTTGAGGGGTTCCCTTTATTGGAGCTAACCTCTGCAGAGGGCTAGGGCTCAGTCTCCCCCCTCAGCTCTCAGCCACCAGAGGCGCACTGCCGCGCCCCCAGCAGAAGCGGGCGTAAGCGCGGCAGTCAGGAGTGCTGGGGTTCCGCTAAGGATGGGGGTGGTGGGGAGAGCCGCCCAAGGACCTCAGGCCAGTGAAGACCGACAGGCCCCCTCGGTCCGGGAATGCTCTTCCGTAAATGCCGGGGAAACCCGTCCACTGTCTGGTTCCAGTTGGTAACCATATTCAAAGCGGGGTCTGCTACTCGGGCAGCGGCGCCCACTGTGCGACCGCCGCTGGCCCGGGGGTCTTAAGGGGCTGATACTCACGGGGGAGGGGGCGGCCGGCCGCACTTCGAAGGGCGTAGGCAGCCAAGGGCACAAACAGCTCCCCGGAAAGCCTGTGCGCTGAAGACCTTCTGGGAGGGGGTGCGGGAGTGCGGGAGCGCAGGGGGCCGCCAGGGCCCGGGGCTTTGTGACGTCAGCAGGGGCGGGGGCGACCGCAGGGGCGGGGCGGGGGGAGGCTAGCTATGGGGTGTGGGTTGTCAGCAGCCTGAAGAGGGTGGGGCGGAAGCCTCTTGACAGGAGAGGGCGAGCTCAGAGTTGGCCAGGGTGGGGGAAGGAGGTCTCTGGGTGGAGATGAAGGGGGTCGCCCCGTTGGGGGAGGTGAAGGGGTCTCTGGGGGAGAAGAAGGGGGACGCCCCGTTGAGGGAGGTGAAGGGGTTTCTGGGTGGAGATGAACGGGGTCGCCCCGTTGGGGGAGGTGAAAGGCTCTGGAGGGTATGAAGGGGGATCGCCCCATTGCGGGTGCAGAACGGATCTCTGGGGTCGGGGGGAGTTGATGCGGGGAGGTCGCCGCGTTGAGGGAGGTGAGGGGCTTCTCTGCCAGGCCCACAGCGGCCCCACCTCTCTGGTGCATGGGTTAGTGGTCATGCCTTGGAGAGGGGATGGGGTGGCAACCAGATCTTGGGTTAGGGAAGAAGGGGTGGAGGGGCTCCAGCAGGGTTGAGCCCTTGGGGTCTTGCCAGTGGGAGGTGGTTGGCGGGCTGCTGCCCCCAACCCTGACCTAGCCCTGGCTGGTGGCTGCTTGTCCCCAAGTCCTGGGCCCTGGGGGAGAGGGCAGATGAGGAAACAGCCTGGGCCTGCATAGGAGGGCGGGAAAGCAGTTGGGCGCTGTAGACTCACGCGGGTATAGACGCACGCGGGTGTAGACACACGCAAGGACATTCTGGCAGCTCAGCCAGGGTCTGCACCTGAGCGATGCAGGAGGGAGACAGGGTGGACCACCTGCTGATTCTAATCTCCCCTCCAGAAGGCCATCCTCTCTGCTGTCCTTTCCACCAGTGAGGGGATTCTTGGCAGAGGGTTCCTTTCCATTTAGGAAATGGAGTCACAGAACGCTTAAAACTTTAAAATAATTTCAAGAAAACACACAAGAGAGCAATGGATCCCATGTACTAACCCCCTTTAGGGTGTTTGCTGCCTCTGTCCTGATGTTTTGTCTTGGGGGGAGAATGTTTGTGTGGCTTGAGCCAACCCCAGGCCCCGCTGCTCTCACACCCACCTGCTGCTTTCTGCAGGGGAGGGAATATTGGGATCCTGCCTGTTACACCGGGGAAAGACCTCATGTGTTATGCATGCATTGGGGAGCCCGCCAAGGAACTCTCCAGCTTGTCAAACGGTGACGGCTTCTGGGAACAGAAGGTGCACACCTGACTCAGTAAGGGAGAGGGGAGAAGTGGCTCCATGGGTCCAAAAGCAGGTCCCTTTAGGAAAGGCAAGTGGGTGTGGAGAAGAAGGGGAGGCAAGAAAGCCTGTGACCCTGTTTGTCTATACAGCTGTGAGCAGCTTTCCCATCCCCCTTGGGTGGAAAGCTGATCCCAGAGGGCTCTGGGCAGCCTCCTGTCCCAGAACTTCCCCAAGAAGGGAAGTTCTCAGGAGGCTTTCTTTCACACCTGTTGAATCTGCAGTGTCTTTATCTTAAAATAAGGTGGGACTTCTGGAGCCGGGAGTGGCCCCCATGCTTCCCACGCATCTCCAAAACTGTTTCCTCTGTAACCACTGCACCCAGTAATTCCTTCTTTCATCTGCCCTCCAGTCCTCACCCAGAGTCCACCTGTTGTCCCGACAGTGTGAAAAAAGCTGGGTTGAATCAGGATCCAAATAAGGTGGTGAGATCTTTTAGGACTTTAAGTTGGTCCTGTTCCTCTTCTTTTCCTTATGTATTTTCCCTACTCTTCCTCCCTCTAAATGCCAGTTACTGCCAACATCCGATCTATGCCCTGTGAGTGTCACCTTGCTTCCTTAGAGCATTACTGATTTTTGTCCCTCCATCCTGTGAACGCCTTGCCAAGGGAGCTTTGGTTTACTTTTTTAAAGGATTTTATTTATTTATTTATTTATTTGAGAGAGAGAGAGAGCACGCATACGAGTGGAGGAGAGGGGCAGGGGCAGAGGGAGAAGCGGATGCCCCACTGAAAGGGAGCCTGACGCGGGGCTCGATCCTAAGACCCTGGGATCACGACCTGAGCTGAGATCAGGAGTCAGGTGCTCAGCTCACTGGGCCACCCTGGCGCCCCAGCCCCTGGGCAACTTTAAACAACCCAGTGTGGGGCAGCCAGCTCCCATGTCTGTGCAGGGGAGGTGCCCAGCATGGCTCTTTGTAAAACTGTCCAAAAGCATCTCGCTGTAAGAGCAAACACAGTGAAAGGTGAGAGGTTTGGTTCTCCTTGTGGAACATGAGAGACCCCCCTCCCCCTTTCTCTTCTCTCTCTGTGGGGACAATTTCTGGGTTGGAAGCAGATTTCCTTGTATTTCATTGTATTTCCCCAGCATGAGCAGGCCACCACAGTTGGAACTAGGTTGGTTTAGAGCGTGATCCGATTCAAAGATTTGGATGTTTTGTTTCTATCCACATTTGCCACATTGAGTCAGAGAAAGAAACACAAAATTAAAGTCTGAAAGGAAATAAAAAGTTTCAGTGGATGATTTTTGTGCTAACACTGAGGCCTGTGAATTAAACGGACAAAGCAAAGAATAACAGAAAAGCATATGCATTTTACTTGATGTTAATTTTATGTGCCTTCGTAGTAAGAATTCAAAAACCCAAAGCAACAAACTTGGGGGCTAATATACAATTTTAAGAAAGGGTGATATGGTGTGCAGAACTGACAGGACAAAGGGAGTTTGGGTGGTAAATTGTGGGTGGTGAATGTATGTGGGGAACCAAGGAAATCAGGGTTATTTAGTAAGGTTGACTTATGCAGACTCATTGGGTGCTCCCTCCATCTCTGGTGATAAGGGTTCTTCTCTCTTCCTGCTAGAGGGACAGCAGTGACACCTTCACAGGGGATTTACGGCCTGTTTTAGACACACAGGAGAAGGGCAGGAAGCTCATCCTCGGTCTGTTTTTTCTCACTTGCCTTCGGCTCAAAACTATCCTTATGCCAAACTGGGGATGATAGATTTTGATCCCCTCTAGAGGTTATAGTCAGAGATAAAGCTGGGCGTTGGCTAAAGGGGGTCCAGACATATTTTATTCAGCACTATGGCAAGAGCGGAAAGATGCTGAGAATAAAGTGAGCTGAGCTCCAGACATGGCAAGACTGCTGGAGGTTTGGAGCCGAGAGCCGAGAGAGGGGCTCAGCTCTGACAGGATGTGAGAGATGGAGTGGCTCACACAACGGAAACGTATTGTGCCCCATTTCAGAGGTTGGAAAGTCCAAGATCGAGGTACCGGCAGATTCGGAGTCTGGGGAGAGCCCGGTTCCTGATTCATGGAGGGCATCTGTACACTGTGACCTCACCTGCAGATTGGGCAAGGGTGTCCCTGGAGTCTGTGATAAGGGCACTAATCCATTGGGCGGGCTCTTCCCTCAGGATCTCGTCAGCCCCCAAAGCCCCTTCCTCCAAAACCCATCACACTGGGGTTGGGTTTTCACATTGAATTTTGGAGACACAGCCTGCAGCCGATGGCATCGGTCTGTCAAAACCATGTGACGGCAAGGATGCACAAATATGAGGAGGAACTAGATGGGGCCTCTCAGAGGGGGTCCCTCGCCAGGTGGACTCCACAGGGTTCCTGCTACAGCCGGATGCGGAATGCCACAGGAGAGGTCTCGGGGAGGAGAGGGCTCCCAGGAGCCTGGTTGGTGGGGTCGGGAGAGTCCTTAGGAGCGTTAAAGCTTGACTTTGCACTACGACCTGCTCGGGTCTGTGGGAGGGAGGGGTGCAGTCTTTGCATATGCCATGGTGATGTCCGTGCAGCTGGGAGGACCACTGGCATTCCCGAAAACCGCAGGGGCCATATTGTAGGGACCACAACATGGAGGAAATGGAAGTATACGCCTTTTGGGCGCCAAACTTGGGAGCTAATTCTGACCAGAGTAACAGGCTAGTTCAAACAGCTACTATAGGGTAAGTTGTAATTCAATTGGCCACCCGCGTGTGACCTAACATGACTATGCAACTTTCTCTGTGTGTTACAATCTCATTGGCCACTTGTATGTGGCCAGGCTAACCACATGGCCTCTACTCTATAAAAGCTAGTCTGTGAGGCTGGGGGTCGTCGCTCTCTCCATAAGAGACGGCCCTGATCGCTGAGCCCCGAGTGTTTCCTGGGGGCCTGGACGCTGAGGCCCATGGGTCTCCTGGTCCTGGGGGCCTAGAGCCTGAGCTCCAGCCGTGGCCCTTTCCTCCTGAGGCTCCACTCCCCGGCATGCAGATGGGCTTGCTATGAATGCTATGTTTCTGTGTGTTTCCCTTACTTTCAATTCTTGGCTTGGTTCTGATGCTTTTGATCCCCAAATGCATGTGGGGGAGGGGTGCTTCCTCCCCCTAGGCAAGTCTGTGGTAGCAGCTGGGGGTCCCGAGTATGACTCAGCTCTGACCCTGTCGATGTGGACACAGCATCAGATCCCACAGGGTTGCAGTTGAGGCCCACACACCACCGCACTGTAGACCCCAATCACAAGTCCACTGCCCATGTGCGCTCCGGCCCCTGCGACAGACCCGAGGTCCCCACAGTGGGTTCCTCGCACGTGCTGAGTGGCTCACAGACCTCAGGGAAGACTGTCACTTGCTCGATGACCAGCTTCCTACAAAAGACGTGAGAGGCTATGAATCAGCAGCTGGATGAAGACGCAGTGGGATCTGGGAGGGTGTAGCCTGTGGGGCCTTTGTTCCCGCGGAGCTGGGGGAACTCACCCCACGTATGCATGCATTCTTGCTGAGCCCACAGCAGGGTCCCCAGCCATGGCTGCCATCCTCAGGGGCTTTCCAAACTCTCCTCACCTGCACACACTCCAGGGTGGGGGCAGGGCTTGTTGTAAATAACGAACGTCACCTTTATCAGCCTCATCACCTAGGAACTTCCCAAAGGTTTGAGACCCAATGTTTATTTCTTATGATCAGCCACCATATCACACCTGTCTTCTCCCCACGTCCTCACATGACCATTTCTCTGTGCATGTCTGCGTCCTAAACTCCTTTTCTTACAAGGACGTCGGTCCTATGGAATTAGGAATTACCATCGTGGCCTCAATTCCTCCTGCGACCACTGCAAAGGCCGTCTCCAAATATGATCTCATTCGGAGATCCTGGGAGTTGGGGTGCAGCACCGGACCGTTGCCGGGTTCGGGGCACACACCATTTGGCCCACCCGAGAGGGTGGACACACTGAGCATCCATCCCCTTCATTGGACTGTCTGATGTGACTTTTGGAAAATCCTCTGGGCTGGGTGCTGACATTCTGATGTCCAGGGCTCTCATGGTGCAACTCAGGCCAGGTACATACACCTGGGCCCCAGACTTGGGGAAGAAGCCAGTGTCTCCTGTGAAGACCATGGGACGGACTCCGTGGGATGATGGCAGTTACCAGGCTTCGTCTGTTGGTTGAAACCTCCAGCTCTGGGAACACTCAGGTGCAATCTGGAACTGGCACCCGGATTCAGGGGGCAGAGAAAGACCCCAGAGATGGCTTGGCAGATGGGGTGGTGGTAAGCCAAGGGAACGGACACCCAGGCTTGAGGCAACCAGAGCCCTAGATCCCCACACCTGACCGCCCAACCTGGAAGCTTGTAACGAGGCCGTAACTGGGCTCAGTCACGTACCCCACTCAGGTATTCTCGACAGCTCCTCAGCATCTCCAGGATCTATCCTTGGAGCAGCCCCAGGTGCAGGAAAGGCAGACGGGACCCACGGAACCCAGGGTGAGGGTGAGAAGCCTCTGAGTGCAGGGTCCAGCTCTCGGGTCAGTGGGTGGTCACATCTTTTTTTTTTTTTTTCCCATAGATTTTATTTATTTATTTGACAGAGTGAGAGAGATCACAAGTAGGTAGAGGGGCAGGCAGCGAGCAAGGAAGGGAAGCAGGCTCCCTGCTGAGCAGACAGCCCGATGTGGGGCTCGATCCCAGGACTCTGAGATCATGACCCGAGCTGAAGGCAGAGGCTTAACCTACTGAGCCACCCAGGCACCCCGGTGGTCACGTCTTCTTGATGTCATTCCCCAACATTTTCCCTTGGGAAGGAAGAAGGCTAGAATGAGGGTCCCCTGACTCCTCAAGTTGGGAAGCCCTAGTCCCAGTGCAGCCCCAGTTCCTTATATCCCACATCCTCCAAAGGACCTCCTCGAATGCACCTGCTGAGTCCTCCCTTCCATGACGGCCTGTCCGGGGGCTCCGAGTCAGGACTCGTCCCCCCTGGGGATTGCTGGAGTCTCCGTGGCCCATTCTGTCCTTTCAGTGCAGCATGCTATGCTTTTTGGAACGCTGATGACATTTCAGGCACGGAGGATCCCCCCTGCAGCCCTGCTCCCCTGAGACTGCGGCTCCCAGCCCATGAGTGTAATTAGAAACACAGACAGAGGATTTGTTTTGTTGAACAGTAACTGCACATATCGGGATCTCGTGTACGGTTCCCCCAAAATGCAGCCAGTTAGCCAACTTCCTTCACCTCCAAGGCCATCGGGCAGGAAGTGAGGAAGGACACGGAGGTCTCGCTCTCTGCACTGGGCAAAGCTTTCCTGAGGACTTCAGGTGTGGAAAAGGCACAACGGCCAGACATGGACTGACTGAACCTGAGCAGAGTGCTGAGGGGTAGCACTGATTTCCAGGCCAGAGCCTGGGCTGTCCCTGAAACACGGCTCACGGCAGGGCATATGTCCATCCTGGCCTTCACTCCACTGGGAGTACCTTGCAAGGACAGACCCATGGACTTCAGGTCACCAGTACCCACCAGTTGGGTTTTACCAGCTTAATGCTTTGAGGAGACCATGCCTGCAAAAGTTCTCCGTCCTTAACCTCCCAGCCATGCTGACGTGGTCAGTCCCACTACTACTCCCACCCTAGGGTCATGCCCAGCTCACCACCCCGGTTGTGGGGTTCCCCCCCCACCATCCCAGTTGCAGGATTTCCCTTCCACCACCCCAGCTTAGGTTTTCCTCACTCCCCATTGCAGGGATCACCCCACCACCCCCATTGTAAGGATTCCCCACTATCCCGATGGTAGGGGTCCCCCCACCACAGCCGTAAGGATTAACGCCCCCCCCCACACTTGTCGTGTTTCCTCCAGTAAGTGGAGATCCTGCCGCTCACTCCCCAGCCACTCACCTTGCAGGGTTGGGAGGCTGGTCCGCATAACGTTGGCAGCCACGGACCCTCCCAAGGGTGGAGGTTTCAGTGGGTTCTCCCCTGGGAATCCTAGTTACGGCAACCCACTAAGCGGACGCGGAGACAACACGAAGTAGTCGGGAGTCACCCTGGGTTGGCACACAATCCTTTGTGGCCAGGTGGTGGCTCTGAAAAGAGCCTTTGGGGTGAGCGCTAGTGCTCTGGCGGGGCTGGCCTGTGCGTGGGCCTTACGCACGCTCCCCGCGAATGCGGCGCGCCAGCTGGACTTGGGCATGATGGTGACGCGCTTGGCATGGATGGCACACAGGTTGGTGTCCTCGAAGAGCCCCACCAGGTAGGCCTCGCACGCCTCCTGCAGCGCCATGACGGCCGAGCTCTGGAAGCGCAGGTCGGTCTTGAAGTCCTGCGCGATCTCGTGCACCAGCCGCTGGAACGGCAGCTTGCGGATCAGCAGCTCGGTGGACTTCTGGTAGCGCCGGATCTCGCGCAGGGCCACCGTGCCGGGCCGGTAGCGGTGCGGCTTCTTCACGCCGCCCGTGGCCGGCACGCTATTGCGGGCCGCTGCTTGCATGGTGCCTGGCCGCTGGACTTGGCGCCGTTGCTTTGTGCGGGCCATGGGTCCGGTGCTGCCGAAGGAACTGCCGCCACCACCGCTGCCGTGTTTACAGCGGTTGCTCGGGGCAGTGCCCGCTTTTATAGAGGCGAAGGCTTTCCCATTGGCCGGCGGCCGGTGGCGCGATGGCAGGATGCGCTCCGATTGGCCCGCAGCGCGCCCCTCGGCCGCCCGCCCTTTATCTGCGCAGGTGCCGGCGTGACAGCCAGTCAGTGGGTGGGACGCGCAGGCGTTGGAATGGGCTGGTTCCCGCCCTGGGGGTCACGGTCAGGGTCCAGCGGGTCAGGGTCGGGTCACCTTGCGGGGGGCGGCGCCTCTCCCCACACATCTCCCTCTTTCCCCCCTCAGCATTCCCCTGGCTCCCCAATGCTCCAGGGTGGGAAGAACCTTCTAGAAGGCGGCATTCTGCGCTTGGCCTGCCCATGGTGACAGTGTTGAGTTTTCGCAGCCGGCGGTGAAAGGCTCAGGACGAGGCCAGGCACAGACCCTCCGCCTTCGCGTTCTTCCCTCATGGGTGACCAACCAGCTGCTGGTCCCCATAGCTGGGCCCCAATCTGGACTGTGCCCAGCGGCTGTGCACCCCGTCCTATCTCTGGCTGCTCCTGGGCACTAGCCCCCCGTCCCCTCGTCCCCCTGCAGCACTGGGGGCTTCTCCTCGTCTGCTCCCTCTTCCCTGTGAGAGATGCTCCCTTGTTGCCTGACCCTTGAGGCACTTGAAGACCCCAAGTTTACTGCCCAAGGCTGAACCACATGTGCTACCCCAGAAGGCCAAGGTCCACAAGAGGGTTATTTTGAGCTGAAGGCACTTGGAACACGGCAGATGCAAGGGGACAGCTCAAAGCCCTCTTTCTCTTCTGAAAACAGAGCTAAGAATCCCACAGAAAAGGGGAGGGGTCTACAGTGGAGGAGAGAAGGGCTTTATCTTCATGGAGGGGACGCGGAGGCCCACAAGGACCGTGCACACCAAGAACTTTTGGCAGAACTCTTCTCTTCTTCCATCTCCTGGGGTGTCTTAACTGCCTTTCTGCAATTGCCCCTCTTTGTCCAACGTAGTGTGAAAGCATACAGTTGTGGCCCCTTCTGTGCGTCTTCATTTCCTATGAAGGTTCCTTTGTCACAAAAGAACACAAATGCTTGGGGCATCCCGGTGGCTTGGTTGGTTAAGCCTCAGACTCTTGATTTTGGCTCAGGTCATGGCCTCGGGGGTCACAGGTTAGAGCCCCACGTGGGACTCCACCATTGGCCCGGGGTCTGCTTGAGATTCTCCATCTCCCTCTGCCCTCTCCAGATCCCACACTTGCTCCCTCTCTAAAATAAATAAATAAAATCTTAAAGAAATAAATGCTTTTCTCTTGTTGGAGAAGAGTCCTTAGTGAGATCTAAGATGAGTAGAGGAAAGAAAGCTCCTGCCCTCTTGCAATAGTCTTCTCACCTCCCTCCTAATAGTCCTTTCCAACAACACTCTTTCCTTGCTGCATCTGGACTTTTTTTAGTTGGTCATGATGGTCGCACAGAAGCTCTGCTGCTGTCCCCGAGTCGGGTCAGGTTGGCAGGGTGCGGGGGAGAAGAAAGGAGGGACCGACCCGGGTCGCCTGATGTATAGGGTGTGGGTCTGGTGCAGGCTGACTAAGACTCCCCTGTGAATCTTTCCAGTGTGGTCGCTCATTCAGCGCAGGCAGACCCCAGATCGCCGGGTGTCCCAAGTGCACCAGGCGACAATGGCGGATGGATCAGGGATTTCTGGCCCCGGAGCCTCCAGAAGCAGCCCCATGGGGCTCAACTCAGGATTCACGGCTGGCGGCTCGCTTTTCAGACCACAAGAGCTTTGTTCTGTTATCAGATTTCTGTTTCTAGATTCTCAGGGGACTCGAGTCCACTCCCTGGACATAAGGCAGAATGTCACCTGGTTCCATGTGTCCGAGTGAACCAATGCAGAAAACAAGAAATTGGGGGCTTCCTTCTGTGTACCCACCCCCACCCCGATTTGAAACTGTGATCTGTACTCTGTGTATGTGGAGATCCCAACTGAGCAACCCCCCCCTTTTTTTAATTTTTAAAGATTTTATTTTAGAAAAGGTGAAAGGGACAGAGGAAGAGACCAAATCCCAAGCAGACACCACACTGAGCGCACAGCCCAATGCGTGGCTCAACCTCATGACCCTGAGATTATGACCTGGACCAAAACCAAGAGTTGGATGCTTAACTGACTGAGGCTCCCAGTTGCATCAGTCTTTTTTTTTTTTTTTTTTTTTTTTTAATTAGAAAAAGAAAGAAAGGGGAAAGTTTTGTTGGCTCACAAGTTGGGACAGCTGCCCAATACACAGGGCTCCAGGGAAGGGACACTGGTTGGAGGTTTCTATGTGATTTCTACCTAGAGTTCCAAGTCATCTTGGAGAACATTCCAGAAAATCACAGACTCTATCTTCTTAGTATTGTGCACGGCTGTTCGCCTTAAATCTTATGGGAGCCAGGGAGCTTTTCTGTTTTCCTCTGTGTTTGGAATGCTCCTTTTTGGTTATATGTGTTTTTAACGATGCAGACACACGGAAAGAGAGCTCATGCTTGCAGTCATTTTGACCTTGGCCGACGTATAGCTCCTCTGGGAGCCCAGAAGCAGGGCCCACACCCTTAAGAAGCTGAGAGTTTCTTTATCACAGTAAAACCTCTGTGTAGTTAGTTCAGTTGATACTTTTCATGACCTCAGGAACTGAGCTCTCTGTGGTTCCTACTCCCTCAGAGGCACCAAGGCCCAGGGGAAAATCACCCCCCAAGAACAAAACACTCCCCAAGGTCATCTCTCCAGAGACAGCCTCAGACACAAACATTCCCCTTGAAGTTTTGGCTTGTCTAGGACACATGCATTGTATATAGTTCAGGCCGTATGTGCTCTGTGCATACATTTGGCTCCAATCACCGTGATGAGGAGAACAAAGGCCAGAGAAAGGCCACTACATGGAAATCCCCTTACAGCTTGCAGCCCATTGGTAAATCCCGGAGGTGTGCCTAGCATGGCATACTGCTCTCAAGGAACTTGCGGGTGCCTTAATGTTGACGTTTGATTTCAGACTAGAAACAGCCTCTTCTTGACAATGACCAGACCTCTGGGGGCCTGTAGACCTCATTCTCAGCCTTCAGAGCTTCCTTAGAAACTGAGCTTATCTCTATCCTCCCTCCACAAACTGAAAAGTCTGTCACAGCATCCATCCTGCGTTGGAGGGAAGTCCTCCCTCATCTAGATGGTTCTTTCCTTGCTCTCACCATTCACAGTGTTTGCCTGTACGACTTGGGAAATATAGCATTATGTGAAGCATGGCATTGTAGGTTCTTTGTAACTTTTTCCTTTTTAGGAGGTGGTGTTTTCTGTTTTGGTGAATAGGTGGCAAGAATTTCATCCTTGTTCTTTTTTTGTCCTCATGAATCCCTCTGATCATTTGGTGAAACTCAGAATATTTTAAAACATTTAAAAATGCATACAATGAAATACCTCAGAATGTTTTTAAATGCATGACATTTTTTTTAAAGATTTATTTACTTATTTATTTGACAGAGAGACCACAATTAGGCAGAGAGGCAGGCAAAGACAGAAAGAGAGGGAAGCAGGCTCCCTGCTGAGCAGAGAGCCCGATGTGGGACTCAATCCCAGGACCCTGAGATCATGACCTGAGCCAAAGGTAGCGGCTTAACCCACTGAGCCACCCAGGCGCCCCTGCATGACATTTTTTAAAACTGCGAAGGAAGTCAGGGATACTGAAATACATTGTCACAATATATACAAAATTAATTTGTCATATAGTTATGCATATTATATATATATAGTTGCGTGTGTATAAATATGTATGTTTATTACTGCAGTGAGTGCAAAGGTCTGCTAGGGAAGGGCTTGTGACTACCGCCATTTGGAAGTGGCTGTGGGCAGGAAGGACGTTTAGAGATCTCTGTATGGTGAGGACCCCATCTGCAGTCCTCTGCTTAGCACATTGGTTAGACTTCTACAAAACCTCTTCTTATGTAATTGGCCTAGGGTTTGAAATATACATTTATGACCCATCTAAGTCCACATTGCTTTTTATGTATGTATTTAATTTTTTATTCTTAGAAATATTTTCTTTGTGAATTTATTTATTTAGAGAGTGTGTGAGTGCAGGGAGGAGCAGAGGGAGAGGGAGAATCTCAAGCAGACCACACCCTGATCTTGGAGCCCGACGTGGGGCTCAATCGCATGACCCTGGGATCACAACCCCGGGTCGAAACCAAGAGGACACTTCACCAACTGAGCCAGCCAGGCGTCACGCCGCTTTGACTTTAAAATATTTATTTCTTTACTTATTTTGTCAGATTTTTTTCCCTTTAATTTGACAGAGTAGGCACAAGCAGGGAGAGTGGTCGGCGGAGGGAGAAGCAGGCTCCCCGAAACGGGGCTCGATCCCAGAACCCCGGGATCATGACCTGAGCGGAAGGCAGACTCTTAGAAATGATTGAGCCACCCAAACACCTCCAGTTACATATATTACTCCTTTGGTGATTGTCACACAGTCCTTAGATATTCTGGGATTTTTACATAAAATATTATTCCATCTTCTTTCTGCATTTCCATTTGGGAGACTTCTACTGGCCTACCTTCAGGCTCCCTGATTTTCCCCTCAGCCAAAGCCAGCTGGCTGAGCCCGTCAGAGGCAGCCTTCCCTTCTGCGTCAGCCCATCTGTCCACTTCATTCACTCGAGTCCTCAGCGTTTTACCACAGTTGTTCTAAACCCCCAGTCTGATAATTCCAGCACCTGCATCAACCTGCATGTGGTCCTGATAGCCGTGTGTCTCTTCATGCAGGAATCCTTAGTGTTGGGCATGTCTGGTGGTTTCTGGTTGATGGCCAGACCTGATGCTCAGACCGAGCGATAAGAACTCGAGAGAGTCAGGGTTCAGTGGGAGGACTTGTGGTGTTCTGGGGATGGGGTTGATCTGAACTTGGGGCAACGGTAGCTGTAGGCCCCAGAAGCTCCTTCTGTCTGGCTGATGCTCTAGAGCGTCCAGAGTGAATTATATATATAATTACATGTATATAATACATAGATCTTACAAATAAGAGGATTAATAAAAAGGATACATCTATGTATCTTATTAATTCTATTTGTAGGGCGCACCATAACTAATACACAGCTTTTCGAAAATAAACAGAAACAGAAATGTCTTAGACATTGGGGCTGCAGCACTGAGAGCAGGCTAGATGAAAGGCTTGCCGCTTTCTCAGTAGGTTGGGTTGGGGCTGAGCTTGACCGCGGTCCCAGGGCTGGTTGGTGAAGTCAGGGTTAGGGTTAGAAGTCAGGGAAACTGGGTTGGATTGTGCAGGTTGCCGGCAGTCGAGAATTTTGGTGTTGTAGAGAGATGGATGGCATCTCCTTGAGCGCAGGTGCCCATCAGCCGAGTGAATGACAGCAGCCATTCCACCTTTTTATCCCTCGAGGGGCAGATGAGGTAGCCAGGTGCACTGTGTCTGGAGGCCTGTCACGGAGCCCCAGCTCCAAGTGAGTTTTCGGAGCATGGGAGCCAGGGTCCTGTCCAGCGGCTGTCTCCAGGGACCCCTCCAGCGTTCATCCAGTTTCCAGCAGGAAACACAGCAACATAGAATGCTGACTCAGAAAACAGATTTGTTTTGCTCACATATGCTGCTCCTCCCATGACAGGCTGCATAGGACCCCTCCCCAGGTACATACGTTGGAGAACTGACGTCCAATACAACACTTTGATTTTGGACTCCTAGTTTCCAAAACTGTGGGGCATTACATTCCTTTCCTTGTTTTAAACATGTTTTTTCTTTTTTTTTTATTTACCTGAGAGAGAGAAAGCGTGCAGGAGCACAGAGGGAGAAGCTGACTCCCCACTGAGAGAGAGAGCAGGAGGTGGGACTCCATCCCAGGACACTGAGATCATGACCTGGACACTGAGATCATGACCTGAGCCAAAGGCGCCTGTTAGGGCCGATTTAATGTTAAAACCTGTTTAACTATTAGGGCATGCTTAGCCATAGTGTCTCCATATTACCTGGGTAGCCATATTGTTGTTTACATCTAAAGACTTCATTCCGGGAATAAACGCCCCAGTAGTTCCTGGTATGGTTCTGGGTATCGATTCCAGGAGTAAATGCCTTAACGATAGAAGTCAGGTACCTTGGGTCTGCGGTTATGCCCTATAAAACCAGCCTGTGAGATAGGGAGGGGGTCGCTCTCTTCCGAGGTGGCCTGGCCGGTCAGTCTGACTTCTAATGCTCGGCATAGAATAAAGCTTTGCATAACTTTCACTTTGTCTCAGTCTCGTTCCCTTGATAACGGACCTCAACAGCGCCCTTTAAACCTTTTCTATCAACTTCCCAGCGAGCTTTATATTTTCATGAAAATAAGCCTACGTCTCCCAAGATCATCCTTGTTTATTTTATTTACTATCATGAGTGACGTTTTCCCCATTCGATTTTGTACTGACTCATTGGGAGACAAGGAAAGAGAATTTGGTATGTGACTGAATTTCCGGGGGTGCCTGTTCAGGTGTGTTGCTTCTCCAGGGCAGTGGCTCTCCAACGGTACCGTGCATCTGCACACCGACGAGTCTCACGGAATGCATGGCTGGGCCTCATCCCTCGTGACTCACTGGGCCTGCGGGTGACTGGACTTGGCCTTGCTGACAAGCTCCCAGGTGAGCTGATGCTGGCTCAGTACCGCACTGGAAACACTGCTCTAGGATTTGCAGGTGTTAAATACCCCCAGATACGCTAGGAAAACTAGCAAATAAACCCACAAAACACACCCCAAACCTCTTTCTCTACAATCTGTGATATTGCAGAATAGACTCTAGTACGAGATTTCCTTGCCCTTTGGAGGGTGATGCAGTTTCGAGGGTGCGATTATAGTCGCACTACGGATTCCTCACTGTGAGGAGCCACGCAGTACTAGACCCCGAGAGTCCTCTCTGTAAATGTGACTTCCCTGCTCCGGCAGCACCTGCGCCCCCAGACTACTACAGCCTTCTGACCACAGCTGCTTTCTGGTGGCCGCAGCCCACAGAGCACTCTTGGGAGGGCTTCTGGGGGGCATCTGTGCTCCGATTGGCTGGGTGCCCCAGCTAGTGTATCCAATCAAAGAGTCGAGCTGCCTCCGCCTTTTTGAATACGCTCTTTGGTCCAATCCCACTTGTCTGTTCCCAAACCCTCATTTGCATGCAGGCCATATAAATAGGACCGCGGCCGGCTGTTCCAGCTGTCTCGCACAGCGCCGTCGCCTCTGCAGGGGAGCTTCTGCCGGGGGTGGGGGGTGGGGGGCGGTGTTCACAGTGGCACGCGTCCTGTATCAGAGGGTCGGAAATACCCGGATCTCCAGGCTCACCAGCAGCGAGGGGGCTGCTGCTTTCTACACTGCGTTCGGAGACCCCCTCTACTAACCCAAACTCCTCCCGCTACCTTAAAAACACACCTCACTGGGGCGCCTGGGTGGCTCAGTGGTTTAAGCCGCTGCCTTCGGCTCAGGTCATGATCTCGGGATCCTGGGATCGAGTCCCGCATCGCTCTCTGCTTGGCAGGGAGCCTGCTTCCTTCTCACTCTCTCTGCCTACCTCTCTGCCTACTTGTGATCTCTCTCTGTCAAATAAATAAATAAAATCTTTAAAAAAACAAACAAACAAACAAAAAAAAACACACCTCACTACCCATTCATAAGTCAATCGGAGAAAGACAACTATCATATGATCTCCCTGATATGAGGACGTGGAGATGCACCGTGGAGGCGGGGAGTGGGGGGGGTGGGGGGGTGTTGGGAGGTAGGGAAAGAATAAATGTAACAAGATGGGTTTGGGAGGGAGACAAACCATAGGAGATTCTTAATCTCTCAAAACAAACTGAGGGTTGGGGGGAGGGGGGGTAGGGTGGTGGGGTTATGGACATTGGGAAAGGTATGTGCTGTGGTGAGTGCTGTGAAGTGTGTAAACCTGGTGATTCACAGACCTGTACCCCTGGGGCTAATAATATATTATATGTTAATAAAAAATAACAGCACACTTCATACTGGTTTTCTATGGCTGCCCTAGCAATCCACCTGAAAGACGGCAGCTGGAAGCGAAGCCAGTTCCTTTCATGGTTCTGCAGGCCAGAGGTCCTTGCTCAGCTGGGTCCCATTGAGGCTCACGAGCTCAAATCAAGGGATCCTCAGGTTTGCTCTCCTGACCCAGGGCTCTGGATAACACCACCCCGCCCCACCTCTGAGGCTCACGGAGGCTACAATACAGGCAGCCCCTCTGACTGCTAGCTGGCCCAGTGTGGGCTGTCTTTTTGCCCAGCCACGGCCCTCATTCCTTCTCTGGTTAGCCTGGGGTCCCCTGCAGCCTGGGCAGGTCCCATCCCCCCTCCTACTTCCAGTGTGTCCTGTGCTGAGTCTTTCTTACCCCAGAGGACAGAGCTCCCTCCTGGTAAGCTGCTTGTGATCAGCTTGGGAATTCTAGGATAATGTCCTTCTCTGCAGATCTGCAGCCTTCGTGACAGCTGCAGGTCCGGCAGGAGCAGAGGAAGGGGTTGGGGTCTGGTTACCAGAGACGCCTCCACTCAGATTTTCCCTTAGGACATGTGGAGTTGTCCATTATTCCAGTGAGGTTCTGTAGTAAACAGAAGGCTCCTTCCTCCGTGGGTGGACCCAGGCATGTAAGCCAGATTCCAATGCTCACATGGGGGGCACCTGGGTGGCTCAGCGGGTTAAGCCTCTGCCTTCAGCTCAGGTCATGATCTCGGGGGTCCTGGGATCGAGCCCCGCATCAGGCTTTTTGCTCAGCAGGGAGCCTGCTTCCCCCCCCTTCTCTCTCTGCCTGCCTCTCTGCCTACTTGTGATCTATCAAATAAATAAATAAAATCTTTAAAAAATAATGGTCACATGGACAGCCACAGATGGCTCAACCAAATGGGATATAACAAAGCTGGGAGGTGTGTTGGTTTTGTGTTAGAAAAGTGACCTGATGGGGTGCCTGGGTGGCTCAGTGGGTTAAAGCCTCTGCCTTTGGCTCAGGTCATGATCCTAGGGTCCTGGGATTGAGCCCCACATTGGGCTCTCTGCTCAGCAGGGAGCCTGCTTCCTCCTCTCTCTCTCTCTGCCTGCTTCTCTGCCTATTTGTGATCTCCATCAAATAAATAAATAAAATCTTAAAAAAAAGAAAGAAAGAAAAGTGTCACCCCTGGTGACACCGGGGTGTGTTGGACTGTCCTAACACAGAAGGGATGTTATGTCTGAGGCTCTTCAGGGTGGGAATATTTGCTTGCCTGAATGATTGAATATACAATCATGGGGGATGCATGGGAAGTTGGAGTGAGCAGATGTTATGTTTGCATGGATACAAAATGCAAATGGACGCCTGGGTGGTTCAGTCGGTGAAGCATCTGCCTTCAGCTCAGGCTCAGGTCATGATCCCAAGGTCCTGGGATCGAGCCCTGCATTGGGATCTCTGCTCAGAGGGGAGCCTGCTGCTTCTTCCTCTCCCTCTGTCTACTGCTCTGCCTACTTGTGCTCTCTCTGTGTCAAATAGACAACAACAAAAATCCAAAATGTGTTCACAGAAGAATTCGTCTGCTCCAAGTAGAAAGAGATGAGAGGAATCATAAGTGTCAGCCTCCTGGGATGTATGCTACACACATAAATGGCCATGTCTTTGGTGAGGACCATACGACCAGGATCATGCTAAACAAGGCAACCTCAAAGTCTTTGTGGCTCAGACTCCAGAAGAACAAAAAGACAGTTGACCGTGGAACAATGCAGGGGTTAGGGTGCTGATCCTCTGAGCCCTTGAAAATCCATGTGTAACTTTGGATTCCCCTAAGACATAACTGCTAATAGCTCATTGTTGATGGGAAGTCTTTACTGATAACATCAATCGCTGGTGAACATATATTTTGTATGTTATATATATTATATACAGGATTCTTATAGTAAACTAGAGAAAAGAAAATGTCATTAAGTCTGGAGGCCTGTCACGGAGCCCCAGCTCCAAGTGAGTTTTCGGAGCATGGGAGCCAGGGTCCTGTCCAGCGGCTGTCTCCAGGGACCCCTCCAGCGTTCATCCAGTTTCCAGCAGGAAACACAGCAACATAGAATGCTGACTCAGAAAACAGATTTGTTTTGCTCACATATGCTGCTCCTCCCATGACAGGCTGCATAGGACCCCTCCCCAGGTACATACGTTGGAGAACTGACGTCCAATACAACACTTTGATTTTGGACTCCTAGTTTCCAAAACTGTGGGGCATTACATTCCTTTCCTTGTTTTAAACATGTTTTTTCTTTTTTTTTTATTTACCTGAGAGAGAGAAAGCGTGCAGGAGCACAGAGGGAGAAGCTGACTCCCCACTGAGAGAGAGAGCAGGAGGTGGGACTCCATCCCAGGACACTGAGATCATGACCTGGACACTGAGATCATGACCTGAGCCAAAGGCGCCTGTTAGGGCCGATTTAATGTTAAAACCTGTTTAACTATTAGGGCATGCTTAGCCATAGTGTCTCCATATTACCTGGGTAGCCATATTGTTGTTTACATCTAAAGACTTCATTCCGGGAATAAACGCCCCAGTAGTTCCTGGTATGGTTCTGGGTATCGATTCCAGGAGTAAATGCCTTAACGATAGAAGTCAGGTACCTTGGGTCTGCGGTTATGCCCTATAAAACCAGCCTGTGAGATAGGGAGGGGGTCGCTCTCTTCCGAGGTGGCCTGGCCGGTCAGTCTGACTTCTAATGCTCGGCATAGAATAAAGCTTTGCATAACTTTCACTTTGTCTCAGTCTCGTTCCCTTGATAACGGACCTCAACAGCGCCCTTTAAACCTTTTCTATCAACTTCCCAGCGAGCTTTATATTTTCATGAAAATAAGCCTACGTCTCCCAAGATCATCCTTGTTTATTTTATTTACTATCATGAGTGACGTTTTCCCCATTCGATTTTGTACTGACTCATTGGGAGACAAGGAAAGAGAATTTGGTATGTGACTGAATTTCCGGGGGTGCCTGTTCAGGTGTGTTGCTTCTCCAGGGCAGTGGCTCTCCAACGGTACCGTGCATCTGCACACCGACGAGTCTCACGGAATGCATGGCTGGGCCTCATCCCTCGTGACTCACTGGGCCTGCGGGTGACTGGACTTGGCCTTGCTGACAAGCTCCCAGGTGAGCTGATGCTGGCTCAGTACCGCACTGGAAACACTGCTCTAGGATTTGCAGGTGTTAAATACCCCCAGATACGCTAGGAAAACTAGCAAATAAACCCACAAAACACACCCCAAACCTCTTTCTCTACAATCTGTGATATTGCAGAATAGACTCTAGTACGAGATTTCCTTGCCCTTTGGAGGGTGATGCAGTTTCGAGGGTGCGATTATAGTCGCACTACGGATTCCTCACTGTGAGGAGCCACGCAGTACTAGACCCCGAGAGTCCTCTCTGTAAATGTGACTTCCCTGCTCCGGCAGCACCTGCGCCCCCAGACTACTACAGCCTTCTGACCACAGCTGCTTTCTGGTGGCCGCAGCCCACAGAGCACTCTTGGGAGGGCTTCTGGGGGGCATCTGTGCTCCGATTGGCTGGGTGCCCCAGCTAGTGTATCCAATCAAAGAGTCGAGCTGCCTCCGCCTTTTTGAATACGCTCTTTGGTCCAATCCCACTTGTCTGTTCCCAAACCCTCATTTGCATGCAGGCCATATAAATAGGACCGCGGCCGGCTGTTCCAGCTGTCTCGCACAGCGCCGTCGCCTCTGCAGGGGAGCTTCTGCCGGGGGTGGGGGGTGGGGGGCGGTGTTCACAGTGGCACGCGTCCTGTATCAGAGGGTCGGAAATACCCGGATCTCCAGGCTCACCAGCAGCGAGGGGGCTGCTGCTTTCTACACTGCGTTCGGAGACCCCCTCTACTAACCCAAACTCCTCCCGCTACCTTAAAAACACACCTCACTGGGGCGCCTGGGTGGCTCAGTGGTTTAAGCCGCTGCCTTCGGCTCAGGTCATGATCTCGGGATCCTGGGATCGAGTCCCGCATCGCTCTCTGCTTGGCAGGGAGCCTGCTTCCTTCTCACTCTCTCTGCCTACCTCTCTGCCTACTTGTGATCTCTCTCTGTCAAATAAATAAATAAAATCTTTAAAAAAACAAACAAACAAAAAAAAACACACCTCACTACCCATTCATAAGTCAATCGGAGAAAGACAACTATCATATGATCTCCCTGATATGAGGACGTGGAGATGCACCGTGGAGGCGGGGAGTGGGGGGGGTGGGGGGGTGTTGGGAGGTAGGGAAAGAATAAATGTAACAAGATGGGTTTGGGAGGGAGACAAACCATAGGAGATTCTTAATCTCTCAAAACAAACTGAGGGTTGGGGGGAGGGGGGGTAGGGTGGTGGGGTTATGGACATTGGGAAAGGTATGTGCTGTGGTGAGTGCTGTGAAGTGTGTAAACCTGGTGATTCACAGACCTGTACCCCTGGGGCTAATAATATATTATATGTTAATAAAAAATAACAGCACACTTCATACTGGTTTTCTATGGCTGCCCTAGCAATCCACCTGAAAGACGGCAGCTGGAAGCGAAGCCAGTTCCTTTCATGGTTCTGCAGGCCAGAGGTCCTTGCTCAGCTGGGTCCCATTGAGGCTCACGAGCTCAAATCAAGGGATCCTCAGGTTTGCTCTCCTGACCCAGGGCTCTGGATAACACCACCCCGCCCCACCTCTGAGGCTCACGGAGGCTACAATACAGGCAGCCCCTCTGACTGCTAGCTGGCCCAGTGTGGGCTGTCTTTTTGCCCAGCCACGGCCCTCATTCCTTCTCTGGTTAGCCTGGGGTCCCCTGCAGCCTGGGCAGGTCCCATCCCCCCTCCTACTTCCAGTGTGTCCTGTGCTGAGTCTTTCTTACCCCAGAGGACAGAGCTCCCTCCTGGTAAGCTGCTTGTGATCAGCTTGGGAATTCTAGGATAATGTCCTTCTCTGCAGATCTGCAGCCTTCGTGACAGCTGCAGGTCCGGCAGGAGCAGAGGAAGGGGTTGGGGTCTGGTTACCAGAGACGCCTCCACTCAGATTTTCCCTTAGGACATGTGGAGTTGTCCATTATTCCAGTGAGGTTCTGTAGTAAACAGAAGGCTCCTTCCTCCGTGGGTGGACCCAGGCATGTAAGCCAGATTCCAATGCTCACATGGGGGGCACCTGGGTGGCTCAGCGGGTTAAGCCTCTGCCTTCAGCTCAGGTCATGATCTCGGGGGTCCTGGGATCGAGCCCCGCATCAGGCTTTTTGCTCAGCAGGGAGCCTGCTTCCCCCCCCTTCTCTCTCTGCCTGCCTCTCTGCCTACTTGTGATCTATCAAATAAATAAATAAAATCTTTAAAAAATAATGGTCACATGGACAGCCACAGATGGCTCAACCAAATGGGATATAACAAAGCTGGGAGGTGTGTTGGTTTTGTGTTAGAAAAGTGACCTGATGGGGTGCCTGGGTGGCTCAGTGGGTTAAAGCCTCTGCCTTTGGCTCAGGTCATGATCCTAGGGTCCTGGGATTGAGCCCCACATTGGGCTCTCTGCTCAGCAGGGAGCCTGCTTCCTCCTCTCTCTCTCTCTGCCTGCTTCTCTGCCTATTTGTGATCTCCATCAAATAAATAAATAAAATCTTAAAAAAAAGAAAGAAAGAAAAGTGTCACCCCTGGTGACACCGGGGTGTGTTGGACTGTCCTAACACAGAAGGGATGTTATGTCTGAGGCTCTTCAGGGTGGGAATATTTGCTTGCCTGAATGATTGAATATACAATCATGGGGGATGCATGGGAAGTTGGAGTGAGCAGATGTTATGTTTGCATGGATACAAAATGCAAATGGACGCCTGGGTGGTTCAGTCGGTGAAGCATCTGCCTTCAGCTCAGGCTCAGGTCATGATCCCAAGGTCCTGGGATCGAGCCCTGCATTGGGATCTCTGCTCAGAGGGGAGCCTGCTGCTTCTTCCTCTCCCTCTGTCTACTGCTCTGCCTACTTGTGCTCTCTCTGTGTCAAATAGACAACAACAAAAATCCAAAATGTGTTCACAGAAGAATTCGTCTGCTCCAAGTAGAAAGAGATGAGAGGAATCATAAGTGTCAGCCTCCTGGGATGTATGCTACACACATAAATGGCCATGTCTTTGGTGAGGACCATACGACCAGGATCATGCTAAACAAGGCAACCTCAAAGTCTTTGTGGCTCAGACTCCAGAAGAACAAAAAGACAGTTGACCGTGGAACAATGCAGGGGTTAGGGTGCTGATCCTCTGAGCCCTTGAAAATCCATGTGTAACTTTGGATTCCCCTAAGACATAACTGCTAATAGCTCATTGTTGATGGGAAGTCTTTACTGATAACATCAATCGCTGGTGAACATATATTTTGTATGTTATATATATTATATACAGGATTCTTATAGTAAACTAGAGAAAAGAAAATGTCATTAAGAAAATCATAAGGAAGAGGGGCACCTGGGTGGCTCGATGGGTTAAGCCTCTGCCTTCTGCTCAGGTCATAATCTCAGGGTCCTGGGATTGAGCCCCGCATCAGGCTCTCTGCGGGGCTCTCTCTGCCTGCCTCTCTGCCTACTTGTGATCTCTGTCTGTCAAATAAATAAATAAATAAAATCTTTAAAAAATTATAAAAAAAATCATAAGGAAGAGAAAATACATTCACAGTATTGTAATATATTTATATAAAAAAAAACTGCGTCTAAATGGACCTGCACTGTTCAAACCCGAGTTGTTCAAGGGTCCACTGTAATTTGTTAAATAACTGGGTTTCCTTTAAAACCTGGGAAATTTCAAATGCATACAAAAGTAGACAAAATAGTAAAATAGACTAGATTTCCACAATTATCAGCCAAAGATCAATATTTTTACCTTCTTCTTCCTCAGGTTATTTGGAAAAATGAAATCCAAAATATTGTCTCAAGTCATGCATACATATTTTCCCGAGTTCCTAGGGCATCGCAGTAGACTAAAACACATTTGTTTAATATTTCAGGGTCATAATTAATGACGCTTCTCAACAAATGGCAGATCCTGTCTTACAAACCTTCTCAACAGTATACTACACAGAGCTTGTAAGCACTAATAAAGGAAAATTTTCAGCTTCTGCTCTGTGTGGGCCATTCTCCTGGGATACCAGGGAAGCTATACGTTAACATTTACCAAGGTGGGGGGTGCCTGGGTGGCTTAGTGGGTTAAAGCCACTGTCTTCGGCTCTGGTCATGATCCCGGGGTCCTGGGATCAAGTCCTGCATCAGGCTCTCTGCTTGCCCTTCCTCTCTCTCCGCCTGTCTCTCTGCCTACTTGTGATCTCTGTCTGCCAAATAAATAAAAAAATCTTTTTAAAAAAAATTTGCCAAGGTGAAAACGATTTGGTAAAACCTTAGAGCATGGGCTCTATTTCTGTCTCCAGCCTGCCTGTGGATGTCAGACTCACCAGTCCCACAATCACGGGAGCCCATTCCTTAAAACACATCTCCCTCTGTTATCCTATTGCTTCAGCTTCTTGGAGAATCCCTGCTGAGAAAACCTGGAATTACCACTCTCATTTGTCTTTCACCCCTGGTTGTAAATAGGCCAAAGTCTTTCCTAGTGTGTTAGCTTCCTGAAGCTGCCCTAACAAATACCACAAACTGGGGGGCTTACAACAGGGTGTAAGCAACCCCCCACTCCCCCGACTCCATGCCTGGGCTGGAGGCCAGAATTCCTAGATCAGAGGTTCATGGGGCCATGCTTTCTGTCCCTCCTCCCTCTTCCAGCTCCTGGGGGCTCCAGATGTCCCTCAGCCTGTGGCTACTCCAATCTCTGGATCTGTGTTCACCTTTTCCCCACCATGTGTCCACCTCCCTCTGCCTTTCTTCCATCAAGAGACATATAGTTGCAATTAGGGCCAGAAATATCCAGGAGAAGCTCCTCCTGCCAAGATCCTTGATTTCCTCCCAGTTCCCACTCAAGGTAGAGGCTACACCCAAGGTCAGTGGAGCAGGGGAGCTGGCCCCTGGGGTGAAGTGTGTGGCTTGAGATGGGGAAACATTTGCTGAACTCCAAGCAGCACAGTGAGGGTTAGTGCAGGGCAAGCCCACTCAGATCAGGAGCAGAAACTAAGCAAAGATGCAGAAGAGAGACGCAGCTAGGAAGAGACGAGGGCACAGCACACTGGCGACCTCTCAAATTCGCATTGCTACATGGAGTGACTCTGATGGAAAAAATATACAGATATCCCAGCTGGCTCTGCCAAAGGGAAAGGCCTGGTGGGAGTCATGTGGAAGAAAGGAATGGTCTCATCTTCGCTAGTGCCTCCCAAGAACCAGTTTTACCCAGTGTTGGTTGTGGGAAACTGTCGAGGACCCCCCAGTGATCCCAGGATCAGAAGATCAATCTGTCTCTGCAGGAGGGACACAGATGTCACCATGAGGAGAGAACAGTGGCCAAGAGAAACAGGCATAGGAGAACATCACTGACTACCTCCCCCTACCCCGCGGCCACTGGGAGGGGCGTACCCTGCTCTTCACTGTGTCTGCAATACTAATTTTCATCAAGACCAAAACCCCTTGGACTGTGGTTTCTGCACACCCTGAGTGCAAAAACGTAAAACAAAATAGCTGAATTCATGCTTTGGGTAAACAAACAAACAAACAACAACAGCAAAAAACACCACCTAAATCCAATCTGTGTTGGTCATCGTCACTAAGCAATTCTCCCGGCCTCGGAGGATATTGCACGTCCGACTAATTTACGTCAGTTGTGCCCCTGTCTACCTGGAGACAGCGTCAGAGCGGGGCTCAGTCCCACAGGACTACCCCACCCCCAGATCCCACGCCAGCGGCAAGTCCATGCCCACGGTTGGCTAGAATGTTCAGCCTACACGAAGTTACAGCCATGAGACCGCGGAAGGATGTAAATGAGATGGTGCTGTATTCTAACCGATTTCGGTAAACAGGAAAGCGCTGGCATACGTGGGTACTGGGTTCTCAAGTCCGTGTTTATCTGAACGCTCCGATGTGGGCATGTGCGTATCCCTGTCGGCAGCAAAGAGGGACACAAAGTGTGCACAGAGAAACGGTGCGCTCCGAGCAGGAGGGAGGAGGGGAGAGACGCAGCTGGCCGGCTGGGAGCTCAGGGGTGCTGGCCGTGCTCCATCCCTGCGCGCACTGGAGCAGAGGCTTGAGGAGCCGTCACCGGACAGACAGAACGATCCCTTTCAGGAAGGGCGGGCGCACGGGGCGCTTACAGCCAAGGAATCCGCGTCCCTGAGAGAAATCAGTGACGTCCAGTGTACAGACGCCGGTCAGCATCCGCGACTGCGAGCCCAGGGGAGCAGCGGCGAGGCAGGGCGGCCGCCGGGCTCACGGTGGCGGTCAGCATCCCAAGGCCACCAGGTCGAATTCGCCTCCAATGCCGTCAGGCCGCAAAGGCTTCAGGGCTTCCCAGCCAGAGTCTGGAGCACAGCCCGCGGGAGCCGGAGCCTCCGAGCCCTCAGCCAGCCTCGGCGCGTGCACGCCACCAGCCGCCGGCGACCTTCCCCTGCGCCCCCGCGTTCCCGGCCCTCGCGCCCCCGCGTTCCCGTCCCTCGCATCCCCGCGTTCCCGTGCGCCCCTGCGCCGCCACATTCCGGCCTTTCTGCGCCCCCGCGTTCTTGTGCGCCCCCTTATCCCTGAGCCCCCGCACCCCCGCATGCCTCAATTTCTGCACCCCCGCATCCTGATATCCCTGCATCCTTTGCGCCCTCGTATTCCCGTTCCCCCGCCCCCCAGTATCCCGTCACCCCTGCCTCCCTGCCACCTGGCACCCCCAGCGCGTGTCCCCAGAGCTCTGCCGCTCCCAGGGATTGCCAAACCTCCACATCGCGCGCTGCTTTCCCAGACCTAGAACCCTAAGACCCAGCATCGCCGCGATGCGCCGCAGGGCGGAGGCACTAGGCCGGCCAGCCAGTGCGGCTCCCCTATCCCGCGCGACCCCTCCAAGCCCAGGGACGCCCAGCGCATGCGCCGCATCGTCGGGGAGCGGCCTAGAGATGGCGGCCGGGCTCAGCAAGCCCTCGTCCCTTTTCCATTTCGGCAAAAACAGCCGTGCACGCTGTCCCCGACTGCCTTGGTGGAGGCCGCGCCCTTCGCCAGCGCTGCCTCGCATCTCCGAGCCTGCGGGAGAGTGGCCCTCTTTCTTGAGCCCCTCGTTTTCTTTTTTTGGTGACTTCCTCCCAAGGAAACCCGGCCTGGGTGCAGCCCCCGGACCGTTTCGGGGCAGCGGTACTTTCAAGGGCTTTGGAGCTAGGTAGCTAGTGCTCTCGCGGCCGGACAGCACGAGGCGTGTGCAGATGGCCGCGCGTCCCACACAGATGTGCACGCAGTGAATGGCACACCTGTAGGGGCACTCATCATGCCGCGCCTCTCCATGTGCACAGGTCTCCTTGGGAATCAGGGCACCCAGGCTTTGTCCTGCCGAGGGGGAGCTCTGAGAGTCCATGGTGAGAGGCCTGTGGGCTCACCTGCCTGGGGGTAGCTGGAGGCTAATGTGCTTTCCAGTTCACTGCAGGTATTGGCACGGAAGGGCTTCCAGGCCCATCAGAGCACTCAAACAGGTGGATTATTAAATCCATTGAAAACTCCCAGCAGAAGCAAGAGCAAGAGATGGTGTCAGTGGGGAGGAAAGCTGCCCCTCCCAACCCCAGGCATGCCTGTCCCTTGTCCCTGTGTCCCTCCCGACCCCAGGCATGCCTGTCCCATGTCCCTGTGTCCCTCCTGACCCCAGGCACACCTGTCCCGTGTCCCTCCCAACCCCGGGTACACCTGACCGTGTCCCTTCTGACCCCAGGTACGCCTATCCCATGTCCCATCGCTCCCCACTGCCTCAGCCTTCCAGTTGATGCTGGGGCCACCACCGGGTGCTGGGCCCATGCACATAGGTGTGGTCCCTGCCACCCTGGACAGGCTCACCTGTGGAGAGTCCCAGAGGTGGCTAAGACCTAATGGAAACTGAGTGTCTCCAGGGTGATTGCTTAGTGCCTACTGCATACTTACTGATCCTATTTAGTGCCTTCTGTATACTTCACACTCACGAATACTTAGTGCCCAGATGCCTTACACTGGACTACCTTGTGTCTTGGTTCTCTTGTATCTTTAAGCCCCACTTACTCTCCTCACCTTTATCTACACTCCCATCTTAGGAAATTCATCCATTCCCTTCCTGCACCCCAGCTGCCCACTTTTATTTCCTTGTCTTTCCCAGCAGAATGGAACATTCTAACGTAATAGAACAGGTGCTCCCCCTAGGAGGCTGCAGCCAGGCTGAGGAAATGGGAGTGCAGAGAGCAGAATGAATGGCCGAAGGGAGGCCTGGCCTGCCCAGAAGCCAAGAGTGCTTCTTCACTGTGGAGTGCTGGGAGTTCTTTGCATGTTTGTATCTACCACCTGATCCAGGATGACCTTCTCATCTCGAGATCTTTACATGACACCTGCAGAGACCCTGTTCCCAAGTAAGATCACACTCACAAGTTCTGGACATTGGAATGGGGTCACATGTATTTTGGTGGTGAGGGCACTACAGGTGGGCTCCAGAACTCTCCAGGGACAGGACCTGCCTCCGGACATTCCCCATGTGCTGATGGTCTCCACGTGGGCGAACCTGGCTGGGGGGACCATGAGGAGGTGCCGCCATGGGGGTGTGCCTCCGGTGGAGGGTGCAAGCTGGCCGCCAGGAGAGGGGAGCACTCCCTGGTAGCAGGGTGGGAGACTGCATCTCCGGGAAGGCAGCTGCCAGGGATGGCGTTTGGGCCACACCGCTGCCCTGGCTGGAATGAACAGGAGAGAGGATGCCTCTCGTTGAGTCCCAGGACCCGTGGTGGACAACAGCATGTCTCTCATGGATGGTGGAGGTTTCTTCAAACCAGGTACCCAGCAAGCCTCAAGACTTGTTGTGAACCCCAGCATCAGCCATGAGTCCCAGTGTACAGGCTGGGCCTCAGGGGACTCTCTGTCCTCGGGGGACAGCGTGAGGAAGTTGAACTATCCTTGTAGAGAGCCTAGATATAGGAAGACACAAGGCCCCCAGGGTTGCGAGGGGGGCTCTCTGGAGCAGAGCTTTCCTAGGCGACTTCACATCGACCACTGACCTACCAGATTAACCCCCCTCAGCCTCCCCCCAACCCCCAGACCCTCCACGGCTGGGACACTCGGGGCTGTTCCATCATGCTGCAGGAGAAAACTGGCAAGACAGGATCCAAGTAGGGCTGTCCGGGGCTGGGGTGAGCTGTGGACAGGGCAGTGGGTAAGGAAAGGTGTCTTGGAGGCCTGAGGGCAGTGCTGGCAGGAGGGGTGGTCATGGGCCGCATATTCTCAGGGGAGGGAGGTGCCAGGACGTGGTCTCCCCAGATTGCTGCCTGGAACTCAGTCACCCACACGGAGGGGAGTGGGCAGAGGGACGGATGCAATTCTAAAGGTTTTGCTGGGTGGGCATGGAGAGAAGAGCAGTCTCGGTGAGGCTTGGTGACCAGTGTGTGGAAAAAGACCCTCCTGGAAGCAGGAGGTCAGTTCTGGTGACCAGGCCTGGGACCTCCATGCGCAGGAGAGCAGCGTGGGGGTGGAGCAGCTGGGCTCCACCCAGACCTGACAGCTCTCTAGCTGGCCTACCCTTCCACCTCAGGTCGTATCCCCTAACACTAGTTCATGGTCTAAGCAAATATGTAAATTGAGGGGGTCCTTTACCCTTGTTCACTTGGGAGAGTCTTTTTTAATTTTAGAAAATTTTTTTTCATTTTTTTTAAAGAATTTATTCATGCACTTGAGAGAGAGATCACGTTTGGGGGGGAGAGGCAGAATCTGGGAGAGGGAGAAGCAGCGGCCCCCTCAGCAGGGACCCCAATGTGGGACTGCTTCCCAGGACCCAGGGATCATGATCTGCGCCAAAGGCAGACAATTCACTGAATGATCCCCCACCCCCGCCCCCCTTGGGAGATTGTTGACAACATTGGAAGTGGACAGAGCAGGGGGCAGCTACCTGATGTAGGGCAGGGACTGGGACAGACCCATCCAGGCCCAGGAGAGGGGCACGTTGAGTGATGGAACCTGGCCCAAGGGAGCAGAGAATTCCAGAAGCTGGGAGCACTTTCCTGGCTGTGGGTGTGAATGTTACTGCATTCTTCCTGTGGGACTTTGTACCTCCCGGGCTCACCTTTCTCAATAAACTACTCACCCCACAGGGACGTGGGGAGCATGGCAGAGGTGATCCCAGGCTGGGGGATTGGGTAGGTGGGACTTGCTATAGTGAGCTGGGAACAGGCCTCGGAGCTCCAGGCTCTGCAGAGGCTGGCTGTCTGCCCCATCTCCCCTCCTTCCCCAGCCCCTGGCAAGCATGGATCTCCTCCCCACCTGTATGGCCCCATCCATTCTGGCTATTTTTTAGACATGGGATCACACCCCATGTGACCCTTTTGTCTGGCTTTCCTGGTAGACGTGTGTTCGAGGCTCATTCTCATGGTAGTGCAGGCCAGTGCTGCACTCCGTGGCTGAATGGCGTTTCACAGTTCACTTACACATTTGTCTGTGGGGACATTTGGGCTGTTTCCAGCTTTGGGAATGTGCAAGTCACTAAGTCATTGTGGGTACCTGGGCGTGGGACTGCAGGGACATGTGCTGCTTTCTTACGGAAGCGAGGGTCCGAGGGGCTTCCGTTGCACAGGTGGGCAGCTCTGATCATTTTTTTTTTTTTAAGATTTTATTTATTTATTTGACAGAGATCACAAGTAGGCAGAGAGGCAGGCAGAGAGAGAGGAGGAAGCAGGCTCCCCGCGGAGCAGAGAGCCCGATGCGGGGCTCGATCCCATGACCCTGAGATCATGACCTGAGCCGAAGGCACCCAGGCACCCCGGCTCTGAGCATTTTATCACATATCTGAGCCTGGTAAGCCCTGACAGACGATCACTCAGACACTGGACGGGAGCTGTGCAGTTGAACTTCCCCGAGGACAGTGCTCTTCTGTTCCTCTGCTGTCCAATGTGAGGCTGCTGGCTACAGGTGGCCAGGACACCTGAGAAACTGCACCCTTGTGTTGAATTTTAAATCACTGACCCCCGAACAGCTCTGGTGGCTTCTTGGTCTCTACAGGGGACAGCTCAGCCTTGGACATGACAGACGAAGGGCTGTCTCTAAGAACAGTTTCCGCCACCAACCACTGCACAGCCTTCCTCTTCGTGTCCCACTTCTGGAATAAAAAAAATCGGGCGCTCCCCAGAGACACTCAGCAGACCTCAGCCCCCTGCCCCTGAAAATTCAGCATTTCTTAAATGCCACAGAGGGGTTTGACGACATACAACGACCTACATCGATATCAATGCATAAATACAAAATTCTGCTAAAGCTGAAGACTGTCACTGGACACATGATGGCCACCTCGATCTCCAGAAGGCTCTCTAGTGTCTTGGACATCCTTGCAGCTTACGTCTCTGACATGGGGCCTGCTGAGACACACGTGCTCTGCTATGTTCCTCCACTGCAGTGGAGTCCTGTGTTCTGGTCCACGTGGATAGGTCAGGCTTGTACACCCTGGGTGTGAATTCCTTTCACAGCACAAGGCTATTTTCCTAAGACCAGCAGATGTGTGCTGAGCTCCAGATGATGTCTGGGGAGCCCTGGTTGAGTAGACCTAATTTTAGGAAGTGCAAATTACATAATAATCCTGAATTATTTCACCGGCCTGTCTTTACTGCTATAAAAAATTAATGAAAAAAATAAAGATAATGATAGTAGAAGTAACAAGTGATCAGACTGTGCCAGACACTGTCTTAAATTATTACGAATCAACCAGTGAATCCCTCCGCCCCACGTCTTGGCCAGGACCCCTGGGATTGTCCAACTCCTTTATTACACCACGTGGAGCTCATGGACAGTCCCCTTCCGAAATAGCCACACCCATATTACATGATCTGATAATATTCACTTTACACCGACTGAAGTCACAAACCTAGTTTTCCTGACCAAACTCAGTGGACAAATTATTTTATTCTCTCATTTTAGCTATCAGCCTAAGGGGCTCGGATTCATGCTTCACCAACCTAGACTGAACAATCTGAATTCTTTTAAACATTCTATTTACAGTAACATTTTCTTAAAAAAGTTAACACTCCCTTAAAAATGGTTTCTAAAAAAAGATTGCAAACGCCTCTAGAACAGGAATCCTTTCCGAGACCCTCATGTTCAGATCAGATCGGAACTCGGATGGTTTCCAAAAACTTGGAAATATCGTTCAGCTCAAGCACCTTCCCATTTCTAAATATAAATTCTAAGGTTTACGTGGCCCCTTCTCTCCACGAAGGACGCTTCTCCAGTACCCAATAAACCCACCGAAATCTGCAGGCCCGGAGTGGGCCAGCGGCCTGTCCCTGGCGTCTCAACGTGGCGGAGTAGCACAGGACAGGCACCCTCACGGCGAGCGGTAGCTTGGGGTGAGGGCGGCCACGTGTTTTTCCGCACCCACGGCGGTACACCAGCCCGGATCATGCCTCGGGCCCGTCTCCCCGTGCGCCCAGGAGAACGCAGCCCTATAGGATAAGGAACGGACGCGCGCTCAGTGCGGCTCTTTTCTTGAGGCTGGGGGTGGCTCTGAAAAGAGCCTTTGGTGTCACGGGGCCCCTGGGGCGCGAGGCCGTTATCGGCCCGCCTCCGCGGCCTCACTTGCCCTTGGCCTTGTGGTGGCTCTCGGTCTTCTTGGGTAGCAGCACGGCCTGGATGTTGGGCAGGACGCCGCCCTGCGCGATGGTGACGCGGCCCAGCAGCTTGTTGAGCTCCTCGTCGTTGCGGATGGCCAGCTGCAGGTGGCGCGGGATGATGCGCGTCTTCTTGTTGTCGCGCGCCGCGTTGCCCGCCAGCTCCAGGATCTCGGCCGTCAGGTACTCGAGCACCGCCGCCAGGTACACGGGCGCCCCGGCCCCGACCCGCTCCGAGTAATTGCCTTTGCGGAGCAGGCGGTGCACGCGGCCCACCGGGAACTGCAGGCCGGCCCGCGACGAGCGCGACTTGGCCTTGGCGCGCGCCTTGCCGCCCTGCTTGCCTCGGCCAGACATCTCCAAGTCCGGCGCGGGGAGAGAAAACACCAGAAAGAAGACGCCGGGAGCAACAAGGCCACTAGGCCCGGTGAGCCCTTATATATGGTCCAGAGGTAGCCGACCCGGACTCGTCCGATTGGATAGCGACAGCCACCAATCAGAAGAGGAGACCGCCATCCCCTAATTTGCATGCGCCTTTTCCCAGTGGTGACGTGACGTAGCACTTGAGCCTATCAGGAACGAGGAACTCTGGATCCTTCATTTGCATATGGGACGTATAAATAGAGTTGCTCCGGCAACCTATTCTTTTTGTTCCGAGAGATCTGCAGCCATGCCTGATCCGTCTAAATCGGCGCCAGCGCCCAAGAAGGGTTCCAAGAAGGCCGTCACCAAGGCGCAGAAGAAGGACGGCAAGAAGCGCAAGCGCAGCCGCAAGGAGAGCTACTCCATCTACGTATACAAGGTGCTCAAGCAGGTGCACCCTGACACTGGCATCTCGTCCAAGGCCATGGGCATCATGAACTCGTTCGTCAACGACATCTTCGAACGCATCGCCAGCGAGGCCTCCCGCCTGGCGCACTACAACAAGCGCTCCACCATCACGTCCCGCGAGGTGCAGACGGCCGTGCGCCTGCTGCTGCCCGGGGAGCTGGCGAAGCATGCCGTGTCCGAGGGCACCAAGGCCGTCACCAAGTATACCAGCTCCAAGTGAGGCGCGCCGGCCGCTCCGGAACCCAAAGGCTCTTTTCAGAGCCACCCACACAATCGAAAAAGGGTTTCGAACACGGTGAAGTGTTGTCATGTGGACCAGTTACGTTTTGTGCGTCCTAGCGGTTTCCTGGTGGTTGGGGGTGGGTGCGTGCGCACGTTGGTGTGTGAGCGAATGTGAGCAAGAATGTGGAGCTATAACGTGCAGAGTTCTGGGACGGGAATCCTGGCCAGGCGTTCAAGGATCCCATGCCCACCCTCCCCTTTTCTTGGGGCTATTCATGCGTCCCCAGTCGAAGTCGGAGCTTTGAGCTCTGCGTCCTCTGCTGGCTGTAGAGTGTATCCCAGCGCTTGCGCGCGGACTCCTAGGCTCTGCGCTGTCTGCGCGTGCCGTGCGCCTGTGGTGAGGGGCGCGGGGCACCTCCAGGAGGCCCTCGTGCCTATCGTCCCTCCCCAGTGTCCCTGATGAATGGACCCCGGAGGTGAGGACTCTGGTTGCCTGGCCCGGGCGGTAGCGCCTGGAGCTGTTTCCTTACCCAGACCAGATGTCGTCATCCCTGCTGGAGCAGACCTCGTCATCCCCGCCTGGGCCAGACCTCGTCATCCCTGCCTGGACCAGATCTCGCTATCCCTGCCTGGACCAGGCGTCGTCACCGGAGCGGTGAACGGTTCCGGGAGGGTTTTTGCGTGGCTCGATCTTGCAGCGGCAGAATGCTTGGAACCCAAAGGGAAATGGAAGTGTCCTGTGCGCGGGAGCCAGATAGAATAAAACAAAACTTGTGGGTAGCTGTAACCTATGTGGGGATGGGGGGACATAAGCTCAAGATGTCTGTAATCCTCTGTAATTCCGCCTGTTCTGAACAAATTAGCTTCTTTCCCCGTCAGCTACACTTTTATTTTCTGGGAAGCGTCAGTGACGCAGAATTCCCCCTTTGAATTTAGGGCGTTTAATTTGGAAAGTGTCATCTTGGCTCAGAGAAAGCGTTTTGGCACAAACAGTCTTCACTTGGGAAAAGACATCGCTTTTCCTTTTGCTTCGCTTGGCTTTTCTTATTTGCAAATAAGAGATGCCCAACAATCGCTTTCCTTGAGCAGTTTTGAGTCTTAGATGGATTGAAAGGTCGTGTCTTCGGCTCAGGCAGGGAACACATACACACAATGAAAGAGAACAGTTGTGTTTTTGCAAATCATCTCTCCAAAGGAAGCCGGTTGGGTACCGGGATGGGGGGTGGGGGTAGGGGGTGTCTGGGGAGGGAACGTCACCCCGCCCCAGCGCTGAGGCCCACCCACCCATTTCCTTCTGCGTGGGTCCAGGCTAAAGGGATTGAAGACCTCACACGTTTCTCGGTTGGCATCTAAAATATCTTTTTCCTTAGTTCTAATAGCTAACAAGGACGCAAATCCCAACACAGGACGTTTTAAAAAGCAAAATGGTCACAACCAAAAATTTTAAAGAAATGTCTAAATATTTGTAAAGTTCTTGAGCTTTTATACGTTTTCAAAATCTTTTTTATTGAGGACACACGATCTTTTCAAGGTATCTATTGAAATAGAAATTCGATACCATAATCAATTCATAAAACACGTGATCAAAATCTTGGTTAACACTGAGGTAGTCTAGATGATCTTTTTTTTCTCCCTGAACTCATTCCCATTGCACTTCTCTGAATTTCATCCAAATGTAAGATATATTTTTAAGTGTTTTATCCACGATCTTTCTTTATCCAAAAAATAATAAGAGGTATGTAAATTGTAACTTAATTTTTGTAGGTGACAAAAGTGTTTAAAAAATCATATGGACAGTACGCAATTGCTGAAAATTAAGTTTTGGTACATAGGTATCAAATATAAGTAATTCTCAATCAGAATTTTAGTGACACCTACGTCATTCAGTGAGATTGATGGGTTCTTCCTACCTTGTGGGCTCCCTTTATGCATCCACCGGCACATACAGTATTGTTGTGGTTACAGT
The DNA here is from genome assembly GCF_922984935.1 of Meles meles. Taxonomy (NCBI): domain Eukaryota; kingdom Metazoa; phylum Chordata; class Mammalia; order Carnivora; family Mustelidae; genus Meles; species Meles meles. Next base: position 4,376,823 of record NC_060068.1, read on the forward strand.
GACAGTGATGTGCCTCCTCGCTTTCCCTTTACTTTTTTTTTTTTTTTTTTAGCTACATGCTCTGAAACAATACTTACGAACAAAATGAAACAAAAACACCCAAACAAACCCATACATACAGAAATTTTGTCATGGTTATTTTACTCAAATCTCTCCCTCCTAGTTATAATTCCAAAATTTGAAAATGGTGATTTGTCATCACAATCAACACTTGGTAAGAGATGTCTGATTCATAATGAGCGCTACAGAATCCAGCCCTCCACTGTGAAGCAGGGGTGTCCTGGGGGGTTCTGTGCCCTCAGCCCTCTACTCGGGTGGACTAGGAGTCTATCTCCAGCACTTCCGGTAACAGGAAACTAGACTCCCAGATCCGCGATTCTCTGCCTGACTAATGAGCTTAAGACATAGGTTCAATACAATGAAACTTGTCGCCAGCAGTGTGTGATTGGGCTAGCAGTAGGCAACAAAAACAAAATGAGAGAAGCTGAAGAAACAATTCTCAAATACAATGCTATGAAAATGTCTCGTTCTGGATAATGCAAAATGCAGATTAATTTCTCAGTCTTTTCACTGCTCTGGCACACACACTTCATTATCACGAAGAAAACAAAGAAAAAAAAATGACTGCATCTGTGTGCTCGACAGTCGGGTGGAGGCTACAGAGAAAGCCAGCAGCAGCCCCAGACAGACAAGGGGCCTGGTTTGGCCATCTCCTCCCAGCGCATCTATAAAGGAAGATGCAGGGTGTTGGGAATTTATAATCAAGAAATGGAGGGAAATTGAGTACAGAGCAATGTATTGAGTAATAGGGCTACAGCAGAGAAAGAGAAATATTATTTATGTTAAGCTGGAGGTTGGAGGAAATGCTGACAATGCGGGGTACTGACAGCGCATGGGCTTGGAGAGGGAGGACCCAACACAGTGGTGGAATCCTCTGGGTTTAAGATCACGAAATAAACGCTCAGATCTGGAAGTCACTGGAGGAATTTCGCAGGTTTCCTGTCTGAGGTGCATTGAAGAGCGCTCCCCTCCCCCCATCTCAGCTAAAAATTTCAAGTCAAATTTGCTAATTACTAGGAAGTAAACCAGAGATGGAGTGGCAGGGGCTATCCCTTTAATAAAAACTACAAAAGCAAACAATTTACTGTATAAGAGGTTAAATGTTGATGGGAGTGTGGCAGTCACTGGAGATGGCCAGAGTCCACTAGGGGACAAGAATCAGGGCAAGGCCCACCTGAGGGAACGGAAGGTCGAATCCAAATCCTGGGAGGCGTGCTGGCTTTCAGAGATAGAATGCTCTGGGGCACAAGACCCGGCGTTCTTTGTAGTTTGGGAGACACTAGAACGGCCGGATGTTTTTTAGGGTGAGGGCAGCTTGACCTGTCAGGCCTCGTGCTTTGGTTATGAGGCAGGCAAATTATACCTCCTTTGCATATGGTTCACCTCGTTTTGTTTTGTTCTTTAACGCCTTCCCTTCGTTTTGTCAAAAAGGCTCGCTCCACTAGGCATTACATGAAACTGGTGAGTTATTAAAATCTACGTCTGACACTGATGATATACTACATGTAAGTTGACTAACTGAATTAAAAAAAAAACTGAAACAAAAATGCTCTGTCACGGTTTACTGGCCCGTTAAAAGTATACACGTTTTTCGAAAAAAGAAAGAGCAATCCCCTACTAGGAGGATTTTAAGTGGAGTAGGAGGGCGGAGGCCACAATCCGCCTTTTTCATTTTTTTCCCGCAGAAACGCGTAGTCCGCATAAAAAACTACTTAAACCCAAGACTGTTGGTTTTGGCCAGAAGCTCCTGGGTCTAGTTAGGCAACGGGAACAGGAACTACCGCCAAGGCTCCGCCACAACACCCAGGGCCTCACTCACGTCGCGCCCAGGGTACCTGACCTCACCCATTCAGGGGCAGGGGGTTTGCTGGTGGGGAGGGAGGTCCGAGGACTTCCTGGAGGTGATGCTCACCGTCACCCCACCGGGTCCCCGCCTAAAGCCAAGGCGCCTTCCCTCTTCCGCTGCTGGTTCGCTGGAGACTGACCCAAGAGGCCTTTGCAGGGTACGCGCCTTTGAAGGAGCTCGGCTTTGGCCGGGTCTTGTGCCCCAGTTCCCCCATGGAACAGCCCCTCACAACCAGACCGAAACGGCACCTTCCCTTCTGCGCCCAGAGGCGGCTCTGAAAAGAGCCTCTGGGTTCCGGGCCCCTCACTTGGAGCTGGTATACTTGGTGACGGCCTTGGCGCCCTCGGACACGGCATGCTTGGCCAGCTTGCCGGGCAGCAGCAGGCGCACGGCCGTCTGCACCTCGAGCGGGAGGTGATGGTGGAGCGCTTGTTGTAGTGCGCCAGGCGGGAGGCCTCGCTGGCGATGCGCTCCAAGATGTTGACGAACGAGTTCATGATGCCCATGGCCTTGGACGAGATGCCGGTGTCGGGGTGCACCTGCTTGAGCACCTTGTATACGTGGATGGAGTAGCTCTCCTTGCGGCTGCGCTTGCGCTTCTTGCCGTCCTTCTTCTGCGCCTTGGTGACGGCCTTCTTGGAGCCCTTCTTGGGCCCGGGCGCGGAGGCTCCGGCCTGGCATGGGGGTAGGGGCGGTGGGCCACGCGGATGGGGACGGCGGCAGGGCAGGGGCGAAAAGGGGACGACGGGAGACGGCGGCCAGGGCGGGGACAACGGAGGCCGAGGGGGGCGGCCGGGCCCGCCGACGAGCTCAAGGTGCCGGGGCGAAGCGGAGGCCTCCACCGACGTAGGCTTGGCCGGCAGCACTATTTATGGTCCCATATTCAAATGAAGGCTCCAAATCGCTGGAGTCCGATTGGACAGCTGGCAGCGCCTCCGAGAGCGTTCGCACAGAGAAGACGCCGGCTCTTCCTTTTTATTGGACGGTAATCCAGCCAACCCGAAGACGCGGCGCGGCGCCGGGAGTCAGGTGGAGCTTCTTTGTTCCCCGCCGGAGAGGCGTCTTTGTTCAGTCGTAGGTGTTGGATGGGATCGGGTACGTGGAGGTACTCGAATAGTAAAATAAGGAAGTAGAACCCGGTCCAACCCCGCGTCTCCATCACCCCCGGTCACGGGCAAGCACACTTCTGAGGCCAAAGGAGGAGGAGAAGCTGATCCTTATTGCGCGGAGGAGAGTGGGAATAACAACGATGAATTCCCATCGTTTCCACCCCCCGCCCCGCCGCGCGAGGCCAGTTTAAGAGCTCATGAGCAAATCTAAGGGACTTCTTAGGAAACACTGAAAATACAGTAAGGTACTTCTCTTGGAAGTGCAGCTGCAGGGTGACCTTCAGCGGGAGGGAGGAAATGAATCGGTGTCAAGAGAAATAGCCCTCCTTCCAGTTGCTTCTTTCAAGGCTGACTACTCCCCTCTGAAGTGACAGGTACACGGTAAGTGCTTGATACATAGGATCTCATCGAGTTTGCTAAAATATGTGACACTGAGGGGCACCTGCCGGGTGCAGTGGGTTGAGCTGGACTCTTGGTTTTGGCTCAGGTGGGGATCTGGGGTCGTGATCTAGGGTCGTGATTTAGGGTCTCATGATCTCGGGGGTGGGATGGAGGTCCTCAACCGGATGCCCAAGGAGGAGTTTGCTTGAAGATTCTTTCCCCCTGCTCCCCACCCCCCACTCGTGGGCACACGTCAGGGGTCCACTCTCTCTCTCTCAAATAAATAAATCTTTTTAAAAAACCCCACGGTCAAATGCTACTGTTCTCTCTAACTAGGCCTTTCACTAGAACACAGGCTTATAGAACTGCTAAAAGATAAGCCGAGGCCTATTAAAAATGTTAATAATTTGAGCAAAAATGGGTGAGAATCAGGCAGAACCCAACTGAACAGATACAAAGGAGTTCCAAGGAGCAGTACAAAATGAAAAACATGTATAGACAGAACTCAAAGTGAACAAGAAGTCACATAAAGCAAAGAAAGCATTATTGCAAGGTCAATTTCCTTGTACAGGACAGCAGGGGCCTATCATCTCACTGGTGCTGATCACGGGATTCCTGACAGGCTCCATCCTGAGGGAGATCTGAAACTTTCAAAACACTGAGTCTTGCTTAGGTGTTGTGGCCCTTAGCATAAGGCACTCTATTGTGGACCTATTGTCCTGTTTTTATCAGAAATTACCAGTCCCTGAGTTGTCTCCTCATTTAATTAATTTCTATTGTAAAGTTTTGCAGGTGAGGTAAACACAACACCAGGCGAGGTAGGCACAAGGCAAAATTTATTAAAGGCACTCTCCTGCGAAGTTTCAGGGCTCAGGAGAAGGGGAGCCAGGAAAGTCACAGTGGGAGGAGGTGGGCACTCTCCGGAGAGGGGAGTCGGGGAAGTCATGCTGGGAGGGAGTCAGTGGGGTCTTTTATCTGTCCAAGGCAGGGCATGCATTCACATCCATACATGGTAAGGTATTTGGTGATTGGAGGGTGTGGGGTGGGGGGTCCTGATACTCCTGTTTCCTGCATAGGTATTGGGTTACCTATGGAGACATGACCTGGGCATACATCCTTTTGGCGGGAGAGTCAAGGGTTAAGGAAGAGGTGGGGCTGGAAGATGGCAGCCCTGGCAGTCATTTCTCTTGTTCCTCCTGCATTCCTGGAGCCACTGACCCAACACCTATAATCCCGAGTTAAGTTTCCCTATATGTTAAATGCCAAGAGAAAAACAAAAACTGTTAGGAGTTAAGTTTCCCTATATGTTAAATGCCAAGAGAAAAACAAAAACTGTTAGGAATTCACGTTTCTCACTTACTTCAGCATCACCTGGGAAGCTCCTTAGTCAGAAATGCAGAATCTTGGGCCCCACATCAAGGGTATTGACTCAGAATCTGTATTTCAAACAGCTCTGATCTGGGGGGGGTGGCACTTTCCTGGCCACTTTAACCATCCAGGACATTCTTCAAGTAGGCCAGGAAAGCTAATGGTGCCCCAAGATACAGTGGCCCACAGCTTCAGAGCAGTTAGCAAGATACCTTCAAGATAGCAACACAAAAGCCCTCCACATGCAATATGTCCTCTGAGGTCCACGGGCCTCTTGACATTGTGGGTGCCTGAGCTGCTTTGGACATACTGAGCACTTAACCATTTCATCTGTTTACCTTAAAAATATGTAGTTGATTTAACAAGCATTTCTATAGAGCTCATGATGAGCTAGCTAACCGTTTATTAAATAATTCAATGTGGTGCCCATAACAGGCTTTCCAAGAGTGCCCTGTCATCAACACCATTTTACAGACAGGTAGCAGAAGGCTGAAGAAAATATATCCCAAGTTAAAAAGCCCCTGAGGCGAGAGCTGACCCTGGAAATCAGGTTGATTGGCGCCAAGCACCAAGCTAAGTGCAACCTAGAATTTTAAATATTTTGAATAGTGAACTTCATTTCATTTTATAGAAGGAAGGAATGCCACTCATGATGGGGTGTGTAGAAGAAAAATCTTAAAACACAAATGCTTTGCTCTGTGTTTATGTCTCTGATCAAAAAAAGAGTCAAACATTGTATAATTTCTGCTGCTATAGAAAGATGACATTATAGATGAAATTGCACTGACTTCCACAATCACTGATTCTGTTAAAAAGATAGGGGCGCCTGGGTGGCTCAGTGGGTTAAGCCGCTGTCTTCGGCTCAGGTCATGATCTCAGGGTCCTGGGCTCGAGCCCCACATCGGGCTCTCTGCTCAGTAGGGGGCCTGCTTCCTCCTCTCTCTCTGCCTGCCTCTCTGCCTACTTGTGATCTCTTTCTGTCAAGTAAATAAATAAAATCTTTAAAAAAAAAAGATAAAGTCTTTGAATACAAGGCACTTAAGAAAATAGAGAGAGCTTGTTTCTGGATCATTTATGCAAACCACTTCGGCGACATTAGCACTTTGTCCTCTGGGAGAGTTGCTGGGTAATACACATAGGCAATGAGTCTGGCCTCCCAGCACCATTGGAAGAGGTCAGAGGCCTGACCTTCCACAGGAGGTGTGCTCCCAGCAAGAAGGGCTTTCCTTGGGACTGTGACTTTGGCTCACACTTCTCGGACATCTTCTCACAACTCACCATTCAGTGGACACTGAGGCTGTCAGCACATTTGTGATGTTCGGGAGGAGAGAGTTGGTGCGACCAACAACCTGGTTTGGCGAGGTCGTGATCTGGGTAGGGCGCAAAGCCAGGGACACCATGTGCAGGAACTCGTGTAAAATGAGCATCCTGGCATCTCATCCCAAGACTACTGAGACTTGCTGGATGACCAAGCAGGGCACTGAAGCCGCTCAGGGTGCTTCTTGGGGTGGCCCCAGTGTGGGCCAAGCTTACAGGTCCAAGAAGCTTGTCCTGGGTGCCCCAGGCTCCATGTGGGGCTGGGGAGGGGGTGATCCTAGCCATTTGCCTCCACAGTCCCCTCACCCGCCCTGGTCCTGCCAGCCCTCAGAACGCTGGTCCTCTACCGGGTCCTGCTGGGGTTTCTGACGTCCCTGGGGTGTGGGGTAGGTGGGGAGCATTTCTAGGAAGGACCTTGTGTAGGAGGCTGTGTTTCTGTGTAGCTGCTAAGATTTGTGAGTCCGTCTACCCCCATGTAGAGGCTGGTGAGTGCCAGAAGGTCAGGACCAGACTCTCCTGGTTGCTACTGTGGGGGTCTCCCCCAGATTCCTGTGCTGAAATATAATCCCCAGGGGCTTGGTGTCAGGAGGTGGGGCCTTTAAGAGGAGAGTAGGGTTATAGGAAGTCATGGTGCTGGGGGCCCCTGTGGTGGGATTGGTGTCCCTATAAGAAGAGGCAGGACAGCACTTGCTTCTCTCTCTGTTCCGTGTGAGGGCATGGTGAGAAGGAGCCCTCTGCAAGCCTTGAAGAGAGACGTCACCAGGAACCCAAGGTCTGGCACCCTGATCTTAGACTCCCAGCTCCTGGAACCTTGAGGAGTGAATGTCTGCTCTTCAAGTGGCCTGGTCAGTGGCATTTATCCCAGCAACCTGAGCTGACTGAGACGCTTGTCTTGGGGTCGAGGGCAACGTGGTATATTGACAGATGAAACACTGTAGGGCAAGCTGAGCTTTTCTAAGAAGGAATGGAGGGAGGAGGGAGGGAGGCAGGAGGGAAGAAGGAAGAGTGAGGGGGAGGGAGAGCGGGGGAAGGAGGGAGGAAGAGGGACGGGGAGGGAGGGGGAGGGGGAATGAAGAGGGAAGAGGAGGGTGGAAGGGTGGGGGAAGGGAGAATGAAGAAGATGGTGGAGGGAGGGAAGGAGGAAGAGGGAGGGGGAGGGAGAGAAGGAGGAGGAAGAGGGAGGGGAAGGGAGGAGAGAACAAAGAGGGAGGGGGAGGAAACAGGAGGGAGGGGGAGGGAGGTGGGGAGGCAGAATCGCAAGGGAAAGACTCTCTCCAGCTCCCACACATCAGTCCAGTTTGGATTTCTCCCTAAGGCAGCCTGACTTTGTTCACACCGAGCGTATATGGTGCACCTGCTTCGTGAATGCACAGTCTAATGGGAATCTTTGCTTTCTCCGTAGGACAGAGACCAGTGCCCCCACTACCAGCATTCTTTGGCACGAATACTTGCGATTGCTATTGCACATTAATTATAATGTCCATGAGGGTTTACAAAGACATACTTCCTACCTGCTGATTCCTGGCTCTTTGCACAGAAGCTGTGTTCCCCTGTGAAGGCTGTGCGTTCCTGGAGCCCCTCCGTCCCTGTGGGTGCCCAGCAGCTGTCCTGACTTGGGGGTCATGACATTCTCTACTTCCTGGCAGAGAGTCTAAAACAGGGGGTGGGTTTTGTCCTGACAGGAGAAGGGCCAACAAGAGCACGGACAGAGAAAGAAAACCAGGTAACAGTGGGCGCAGCTCAGCTGCCAGGGTCAGCTGGCAGTGCATGGGAGTTGGACCACCAAAGTCATTATAAAGGGGTTTGGGGGTGCCTGGGCAGCTCGGTCAGTTGGGTGTCGGACTCTTGGCTTTGGCCAAGTTTGGCTTTGGCTCGGGCCATGATCAAGCTCTGTGTCCACCTCTGTGCTCAGGGCACAGTCTGCGTGTCCCTCTCCCTCCCTGTCTGTGTCTCCCCCCACCTCTCAGATAAATAAATAAAATCTTTAAAATAAAACGTAAAGGGGTTTGGATGATAAAAAATCAAAAATTTTCTTTCCATCACGGTTCTAGTTCATAGCGCCTGGCGCTGGGAGCAATTCCAACCTGCAACATGAATGATTGAAGGAAAGAAGCCCCTTTTACCATTGTGTGTTATTATTATTAACGTTACTACTATTATTTTTTGAGGAGACAGAGGGGGTAAGACAGCGGGAGGGACAGAGGGAGAGGGCGAGAACGAATCCCAAGCAGGCTCCAAACCCAGCTCAGAGCCCGACGCGGGGCTCGATCTCACTGCCCTGAGACCGAGTCCTGAGCCAGAATCTGGAGTCTGGCCCTTCCCTCGTGCCCCAAGCACCCCGTGTTCTTAAGCAAGTGACCCCATCCTTTCCAGGAGAAGGATGACATGTGGGGAGCTTTCCGCCAGCCCAGCCAGGAACGTTACAGTGTGTGGAACGTTGCCATGGCAGACCCCTCCCTCCAGCGGTAAAGGGGACTCTCTCTGTCCTGGAGGAGCTCAGGCTCTTCGTGCTGCTTCTGGAGGCTGCAGAGAGGGAGGGATCTGTCCCAGCCCGTGCCCTGTAGAGGCAGACGACACTGCCCCCAGCAGGAGGGTTAAGGGTTGGGGCTGAGGCAGGTGGGTGGCTGCCTGGACCGAGCCTGGGCTGGAGCCCGGCACAGCAAAGGTAAACCACGCTACAGGCATGCAGGCTTGTGAGGGGGGGAAGAAGCTTAGCTAGCCGGCTTTCTCCTGGAGGCAGCGTCCCCCGTGCATCTGCAGACTAAGGCTCTTCTCCTGCCCCCCCGGGGCAGGAGGCTGGGGACCCTTCCCTCCAAGGTCCTGGCCTCCTCTGCATGGGGCTTTGGGGCTCCTGGGTCCACATGTGCAGGACCCTGGATGCGACAGGGGCTGCCCTGCTTTCTGTGCAAGGAGACAGGGTTTTGAGCTCGTGCGGGCCATGGTTTCTTCTGTGCACATTTCACGTTATTTCTGCAGGCAGAGGGGAGCAGGTCTGCCATGGGATCCCAGCTTCAGGTGTGGGTGACAGACAGCAGAACATGGCAGGCAACCGAGGGGCACAGGATCCGGGAGCTGAATCTGAAAGGGGGCAGCAGGTGGCCCCGCTCCAGGGAGGTACCCTTCCTATCCCAGTGCCCTCGCAGGCATGCTGGCCTGTCGCCCCTCGCCGCACAGCCACCCCCTGGGCAGACCCATGGGTGGCCCCAGGCTGGGGTCAGGGCACACAGACACGCCTTCTCCTACCAGCCTTTGGCTTCCCTGGTTCTCCCATGGGCCTGAGCTCCCCTCCTCATGTGGACACCGTGTATTTCTATGACATCCTCTGTACCTATGAAAATGAAAAATCTTGCAGTGTGTCGATGGTGAGTAGAGTGGCTTGCAGTATTAGTGGAGGTGCCAGGAGTGGGGGGTCCCCCCAGGTCCCCAAACCCAGACATGTTCGTGACAGTTTCAGCTCTTCCAGAAATGGAATCTTACACTAATCGGTCAGGAATTAGCTGCTCAGCCCTGGTGAGGAAATTGGCCTGGCAGGCCCCTGCCATCCCCTCCCTGAAGGAAAATGATGTTGTAATAACCAGCTGCTTTTCCCCGCGTGACTCTGTTCTGACTCCGTTCTGCCTACGGAAGTCCTTCCTTTTGTCCAGCGCCTCAAATGCCGTCTGGTCGGCAAGATCGGAGGCCGCCTGATGTGAATCAGGTTGTGCTCAGACATACTTAAACATTGTTTACTGTGTCTAGGTTTCCCTGTTCCCAGGGCTGGTGTCAGGAGGGGGACCCCCGGAGCAGCCAACAGCCAGGCACAGTTGCCCTCAGAGCTCCTTCGATCCCACCACAGTCTGGCCATGGCCCCACTCATGTTCTGGGCTGAGCGAGGGTGCAATGAGCTTCCATACCCGGAAATGGCTGAGGTCAGACTGGGTCCAGCTTACAGACCTGGCTAGGCCTGGGGTGGGACCTGGTCCGATGGAAGCTGGGCTGTGTCCTCCGTGGGGCATTAGGCAAACCAGAGTTTGCAGAAAGGCTGAACATGCAGGTGAGCCTTACCGAAGGCCGTCGTTTTTCTTTTTTAAAGTTTTTATTTTAATTCCAGTTAGTTACCACACAGTTTCGGGGCACAATACAGGGATTCATCTTTTCCATACTACGACCAGTGCTCATCCCGAGTGCCCTTCTCCATCCCCATCCCCTGTTCCCCCCAACCACCCCCACCACCCTGCCGGTCACCAGCAGCTTGTTCTGTGTAGGTAAGTCTGTTTCTGGGTTTGTCTCTCTCTTGTTTTCCCTTTGCAACTTTGCTTTGTTTCTTAACTTCCACATTTGTGTAAAACCATAAGATAATTGACTCTGCTTGACTTATTTCGCTCAGCATAATCTCTTCCAGTCCCATCCATGTTGCTACAAAAGTTGGGTATTCGTCCTTTCTGATGGAGGCATAATACTCCATCGTGTATATGGACCACATCTTCCTTATCCATTCATCCGTTGAAGGGCATCTTGGTTCTTTCCACAGTTTGGCGACCGTGGCGATTGCTGCAATAAACATTGGGGTACAAATGGCTCTTCTTTTCACTACATCTGTATCTTTGGGGTAAATACCCAGCAGTGCAATTGCAGGGTCATAAGGAAGGTCTATTCTTAATTTCTTGAGGAATCTCCACACTGTTCTCCAAAGTGGCTGCACCAACTTGCATTCCCACCAACAATGAAAGAGGGTTCCCCTTTCTCCACATCCTCTCCAACCCACGTTGTTTCCTGTGTTGTTAATTTTGGCCATTCTAACTGCTGTAAGGTGGTGTCTCAGTGTGCTTTGGGTTTGCATCTCCCTCATGCCAAGGGATATGGAACATCTTTCCCTGGGTCTGTGGAGCACCTGGGTGTCTGGAGATAATCCTGATGCACAGTGGCCACAGTGGAAATCTTGTCCATGATGAGGGGTCCCAGAGCCAAAGAGGTCTCAGCCAAGTCCTCACCAGAATGGCTAAACAGAAAGTTATGTTTCCTCCTTTACAGTTTCTGGTGACCAGGTTGAGACTCGCTGGGACACCTCGCTCACTCCAGAACCTGCAGACAGGCAGGAGAAAAGGAAGAAGCTGGCACAGGGTGGGAAAGATCTCCACCTGCCTTGCCTGCTCTCGAAAGGAAAGTAAAACCTTACATTGTCCCTTCCTTTCCAGAGTCAGACCGGCGGGAAAAACATGCATGTAAAAATGAGATCTTGGAATGGGAACCTGTGGAGCTGCGCCTGGGACCCGTGGGTTGTCAGTACTTTCTCTCCCAGGGACAGCTACTGTCTTATGTTTGCTTTGTTTTGTGTCCTGGGAACGTGGTTTGGCAGCTGTCAGGTTGGGGGCCCCAAATATGGCTGGGCAGAAATGTAGGCTGTGTTCCATGGACAGCCAGCATGCTGCCCACTGTCACCAGCTTTAGGGAGAACTCTCCAAACCTTCCTTCCTTTGGGAGTGGCTGTGCATCTCGGGAGGGTAGCCTTTCTGTGTGCTCTTTGGGGACCCCCCCCTTTGCATCCAAGATGTTTCATATCGCCAAGAATATCTACTGTTTGCCTCACCTGCAACCTGACAAGATATTCCTCCTTTACAAATCCCTTTCCAAAAAAGGGATTTTTTGAAATGGGGCTCTAGGGTCACAGAATGAGCCAACTGGAAGCTGATATTCAGGGTCTGGCCAGGACTTGGTTTTAGGCCTTCTCTCCTGAGTTAAAACACAACTACATACCTAGAAAGAGAGAAAATGATGCTGAAGCCTCCTGTGGAAGGATCTGCAAATATTCCAAAGACACAAGGTGGTGAATCTGGAACATCAGAATCTTCTGTTTTCCACTGTGGTTGGGAATCTCCCTGATATCAAGAACCAAAGGAGGTTAATGTGTTTGGACAGCTGGGTCAGCGCCTGATGTCACTCAGGCTGTAACACCGTTCTTTGAGGAATTAAAAGCCACTGCTCTTCTATGGCAAGTCTTTGCAAAACCAGAAATTCAGTGTCCACCTCTCTTCATGGTTCCCCAGATTTCTGCTGTTCATCTCAGAATGCTTGCAGACACCGTACAAGATTAGGGCTTTGGAAAGAGATCCTGCTGTAAGGAAAAATTTAAATAGTCAGTACCCTGGAGTTCTGATAATGGACAGGTGCACCCAAAACTCCTAGGGGGAAGCTTGCCTTCTTTCTCTGCACCTTGGAGACAACAATCTCACTGTGGGTTCAAGGGTGAACACCCAGGACATGACCAAAACACAGTCCACAGATCCCTGAGAAGGAAGGGAAGAGGGGGAAGGAGGCTTGTAAAAATACAAACCTCCCGAAAATTGTCTGGCCCCGAATCAAGTCCGCAGTCCCCCTGAGATGATGTATCGGGGCAAATACAAATCCTAAAAGTGTCTCGCACACATGTCGGTGCAAAGCTCTGGCAATCTGCCATCTGAGCACGGGCACCGAGCATCTTCCAGAAACACAGTCCGGACCCACCTGTTCTTTCATAAACGAGGGAGCTTCCATTATCCTACGCATCTCACGGTTAGAATTTTAAAGTGGAAACTGTAATCTTTTGGCCTCTGCCTGTGTGCTTCCATAGGTCTGTGTCTGCGTGTGTCAATGTGTGATATTTTCTACCTCTGGGTGGTTAGGGCCAAAGTCAGTCTCTAAGCCACTCTATTTAACCGGCTGAAAAGGCAAACAAGCATTTATAAAGATCAACGATACTCTCAGAAACCCAATTTTCAAGTGCATGCAATTTCGGATCATCGCTGGTAAGTACAAGCTAGCTTACTTTGTGGGTTTAACTAAAAAGGGCATATCTTCAGAGATGACAGTATTAAATATAATACTTTCACTCTGCCTAGGTTTCCTAAACAAGCTCATTTACTTCTTTAACAGAATTTAGATGATGGGTACCTGCTGAATATCTTGTAAGATTTTCCTGGCCAATCCAACCATAATTCTTGAGACCAAGTGAATTAAACAGATGCAAATAACATAAAGGTTTATAAGTGAAGTTTTCAACAATTATTACACTTTATGGTATATCTACTTAAGAATAACTTCCAGACTGGGATGCCTGGGTGACTCAGTCAGTTAAGAGTCTGCCTGCAGGGGCGCCTGGGTGGCTCAGTGGGTTAAAGCCTCTGCCTTCAGCTCAGGTCATGGTCCCAGGGTCCTGGAATCGAGTCCCGCATCGGGCTCTCTGCTCAGCGGGGAGCCTACTTCCTCCTCTCTCTCTGCCTGACTCTCGGCCTGCTTGTGATCTCTCTCTGTCAAATTAATAAATAAAATCTTTAAGAAAAAAAAAAAGTCTGCCTGCAGCTCAGCTCACGACCCCGGGGCCCTGAGATGGAGCCCCACATTGGACTCCCTGCTTAGTAGAGAGTCTGTTTCTCCCTCTGCTGCTCCCCCTGCTTGTGTTCCCTCTCTCTCTGTCAAATAAATGAATAAAATCTTAAAGAAAAAAAAAAAAAGAATACCTTCCAAACTCATTTGGCTGCCCAAAAACTTACAGTCATACTGAGATAAGTCCAGTGATGGGCACTCACGGACTATCCAGATCTTTTCTAAATATGAGAAACACAGGGAGTCATGAATTCCTGAACATAGATTTACTCACTTCTGGCCTATCTTTATGGAGGAATGAAGGGTATTTGGATCTCTAAGTAAACATTGCTGCCGCATTGGAAAACTGGTAGGAAGAACATACTTCGAGAAACTATGAAACATATTTATAAATGTCCCAGGGCACAGCACCTTCATTTTCACCGGAAACTGAGAATTCTGAGGGCTAATGGTTCTAATCAATCCACCTGATAACAGGATGCCTGGCTGGCTCAGTTGGAAGATGGTGTGACAGTCCACTTCAGGGTCATGAGTTCAAGCCCCACCTTGGTGTAGAGATTACTTAAATAAAACCTTAAAAATATGTAATAAAGCTGCAGCAATGGCCACGGTCGCCAAACTGTGGAAAGAACCAAGATGCCCTTCAACGGATGAATGGATAAGGAAGATGTGGTCCATATACACAATGGAGTATTATGCCTCCATCAGAAAGGACGAATACCCAACTTTTGTAGCAACATGGACAGGACTGGAAGAAATTATGCTGAGCGAAATAAGTCAAGCAGAGAGAGTCAAGTATCATATGGTCTCACTTATTTGTGGAGCATAACAAATAACATGGAGGACATGGGGAGATGGAGAGGAGAGGGAGTTGAGGGAAACTGGAAGGGGAAATGAACCATGAGAGACTGTGGATTCTGAAAAACAACCAGAGGGTTATGAAGGGGCGGTGGGAGGGGGTGGGGTGTGGTGGGAGGTTGAGGAACCAGGTGGTGGGTAATAGGGAGGGCACGTACTGCATGGAGCACTGGGTGTGATGCCAGAACAATGAACACTGTTATGCAGTAAATAAGCAAATAAAAATAAATAAATTAAAAAAAAAAGGGGTAGTTCCACCCCCTACCCTCATATAGGAGTTTAAAGACCTATTTCCTTTCAAGGAGAGTGTATCTAGGTCCTGCACATTTTAGTGTGATGTAACCGTCGTGTAAATCACTGCTAGGTATTTCCAGGAGTTCTCATTGTCTACCATGCTTTTATCTTAAGCTCTAGCGAAGAATTTAAGGTAAAACTGATTAAAAATGTCAAAGCAGGACATTATGCTCTAGCACAAGGAACGCTAGATCAATGTAACGGTTAGCACAAAGGCACCCCATTCCATCGTGAAATACACTAGCAGCTCAAAATTCACATGCAAGTGGGTAAATACACATCCCTGCAGATTTTGACACCTTTTGCTCAGACACTAGGTTATCAAGTGCAAACAAAGAGGGAGACGGAAGAGAGGGGCAACATAGCCAAGAGCCTGCAGCTTTTAGGATCGTGACCAGCAGGCCAAGAACTCGCTGCGTTTGAGCACATAGGTCGTTTACCATGTTCAGCCACGTTAAGACAGCTCAGTAAATTCCAGACTGTCCTCTTCTGCATCCCTTCGGTGGCAAAGGCACAAGTCATGACCCAAACTTTGGCAGCAAATTCTATATATTGGGACACTCAGTAACGTATGACTAGATGATACATCAGTTAAAAAGGAGATCTTACAGAAAATTAAAAATATTCAGATTCTAATAAAAAGAAATACTACCTATGAGAATGTACATGGTTGACTTACCTGAACTTACGAGTGTGAATACAGCTTTAAACACACACGAATGCAAACAGGCTGAGAAATGATTTTACCAATGCATTGTTGCGAACACCTAGAAAATTCGGGAACCTGACTCCTGTAGAACGACTGTGTGATTACAGTGTATGTTTGCTACCCACTTTTTCTTTTCTCAGTACTTTCAATTTGTTTAATCACCAATATTCTTCTATTTTCTCCCTCTCTGATCCCAAAGTGAGATAATTTTTCTTGAAGCGGAAAAACAAAAAGGGAAATAAGGCCATCTTTATTTAAGGTGGTCTCCTGGTTTTGTGGAGGGAATCACCGTGATGGCTGTGATTTTCAGCATCTCTTATGAACCCAAGGAAACCTTTTACTTACTTACCAGTTTAGTATAAAAGAATAGAACTCAGGGACAGCTAGATGGAAGAAACACACAGGAAAAGTGAGATTTTACTCACTTACTCAGGGCACCTGATATACCTTAGACCCTGTGGGGACAAGCAGAGAAGGATATGGAGCTGTAATCCCGAGAGAGCAAAGCCACAGGGAATGACAGCCCAGCCACACAGGTGGCAGCTCCCTGCACTGAGCTCTTCTGCAGAGAGGATATAACCCAGGCACTGACAGGTGGGTGACACAGACTTCAGGGATGCAGGCAAGTAAGACGGTGAGGCCCCAGAAGGAAGGTGGGACAGAGTGAGTGGCTCCATATCCATGGACAGTTAGGTCTCAGCCATCCCTTCCATGCTCACCCTGGCTCCATCCCCGAGACGGTAAAGCTGTATGAGGGAGATGTGATGTGCCCGGCTCTCCTCGCTCTAGGGGCAGGCAGTGGAGAAGAGGCAACCCCAGGCCCCCTTGGCCCCAAGGGCGCCCCCCCCAGTGTCCCATCTCTTTGCCCAGCAGGTAAGGAATAGATGGCTTCTCCCCTTGGGGACACTCATTTTTCCAGCATCTGGGTTTCCCGAAGTTGTGAGCAGTTCCCAGTAGGGATCATCCTCCCAGAGGACCTGGACCATGGAGGCTAAAGTGGCCAGGCTGTAGGGCAGCTGGCAACTATGCTGGTCTCTTGTCCTTCCTTTGCTCCCTTCTCTCTAGCCCTTTTGTCCACTAAACCTGTGTTACGAACTACAAAAGAGGCTACCTTCAGAAGTTCAAGCAGAAGAGCTTCTGAAGCTGACTTTGGATGTCGCCACGGCTAATTGGGCGAGGAATCAGTTGGCCCTTTCAAGGTATTGAAAGTAGGCCAGCCTCTGATTCAGGTCCAAGCACTTAGAGCTTCCCTGAGCCTTTTCTGTGGCCCTTGTTTACTGTGGCCATTTTGTTATAAATTATAACCCATTTATTTTATTATATGGATTGAGCTCTACTCTGTTTCAAGCCTTCCAACAGGGAGGTGGAATTGTGATCTTTTGCCCATCTACAGGAAAGACAGTGACAATCCTTTGGGGCTACAGGCATCCCTGCTGAACCCCAAATCACCCTGGAGAGCCTGGGACCCCGACATGTTCTATGAAACTCCCCACTGCTGTTTCTGCTGCAGACAAGCATCCCTGATCCGTGAACCTCTTTGGCCTGGTGAGCCTCCCCAAGAGGCACCCCCAACCACCCTCTCCCTTCACGGATGTGTGTTGTTTCGCAAGATGGGGAACTGTCTTCCCTGTTCTAAGATCCTATGGAGTTGGAAAACCAATGTTTGCTATTTCTTTCTCCTTCCCAATCTTTCCCAACAAGTCAATGATTCCATCAAAGATGGGACATCAAAGGGACAAAGGGGCCACCCCCTCCCAGGCCTCAGTGATGAGAGGAGGAATGGAGGGTATTTGAAAATTATGGGGTCTCCTTGCAGACGGCTTGGGAAGAAAGCAAAGGAGGTGCATAAAGAGACA
Organism: Meles meles; assembly: GCF_922984935.1. Lineage (NCBI taxonomy): Eukaryota > Metazoa > Chordata > Mammalia > Carnivora > Mustelidae > Meles > Meles meles. Next base: position 4,393,959 of record NC_060068.1, read on the forward strand.
AGGCAGCCAGACTACCCGGCCGGGAGAAGTGGGGCAGGGAGCAGGAGGGTGGATAGATACAGGCAACAGGGGATAGCAGAGAAACTGTTCTCTGGACAGCAGAGAAACTTAAGGACGGGTGGAAGGTCTCTCTCTCTCTCTCTCTCTCTCCTTTTTTTTTTTTTTTTTTAAGATTTTATTTATTTATTTGACAGAGATCACAAGTAGGCAGAGACGAGGGCAGAGAGAGAGGAAGGGAAGCAGGCTCCCTGCTGAGCAGAGAGCCCCATGGGATGTGGGGCTCTATCCCAGGACCCTGGGATCATGACCTGAGTGGAAGGCAGAGGCTTTAACCCACTGAGCCACCCAGGCGCCCCCCAAGTTCTCTTTTTAAACCATGTGCCTTCTCCGGCACTGCACTTGCCCCCAAAGTCCAGGTCTATTATAAAGGGTAAGTAGGGGAACGGTGGGGGTAGGAGCAGAGAGACAGGGAGAGGCTCTGGAGCCGCGTGCAGGCAGCAAGAGGGCACACGGTGGGGACCCGGCCCGACCTCAGGCCAGAGCATGCCAGGGGAGGCCAGGGCTGCAGCAGAGAGGCGCACGGCGGGGACCCGGACACCCCGACCCCGCGGACCCAGCCCCGACCTCAGGCCAGAGCATGCCAGGGGAGGCCAGGGCTGCAGCAGAGAGGCGCACGGCGGGGACCCGGACCCCCGAACCCGGACCCGCCCACAAGCCAGCGGACGCCAGGGGAGGGGAGGCTAGGGCTGCAGCCGAGGGGCGCACGGTCCGGCCCCGACTCCCGACCCCGCGGACCCAGCGCGACCGCAGGCCGACGGATGTCCCCTCCCGTCCTCGGAAGGACTCGGGAGAAAGCAGACGTTTCGTAGCAGTAACAGCGAAAGCTCACAGGGGACAAGGGTGGAGCGGGCTACTCAGGACAGAGGCGCGCCCAGACGCCCGCACTTCTGCCTCTGTGCTCCCACTTTTCCGCTCTGCTCGGCTCCCGCCTCTCCGCGGTCCAGTTCCCCCGGGGTCTCCTGCAGGCAGCCAGGTCGGACCTTCCCATCAAGCCCCGGGAACCCTCCATGCAAATATATGATAATGAGGCCGCCGTGGCGGTGACGGGAGAGCGCATGCGCGGTCTGGGGGGGTGCGGGCCCGCTTGTGGCCTCCACCTGGGTGGTGGCCGTCTGCCTCACGCTCCCGTCGTGGCAATGTTCTGGTTCCTTTTCCGTGGGCCAAATGGGACGTTTGCACAGAGTCCGATTTTTTTTTTCTGAAGTGACGTCTCCCGCAGACTGGGGTCGAACTGACGCCCCGAGATCAAGAGCCCTGCGCCCCCAGCCAGCAGTCCATGACCTCCCTAGTGTCCTCAGTTGGCCCGCTGCACGCAGAGCTGGCAGGGCCTGTGCCCTGCCTCTGCGCGGCCTGGTTGGCGAGAACAGAACTTAAAGGAGGGCGACCCCAAAGGCCATATAACACGTCAAACACGCGCGGGGAAGGCGGGAGAACGCTTCCTGGCGTGAGCAGTGTGGGGAGGGAAGAGCCTGTTTCCTCTACCCTTCTGAGGGTCCTTGGCTGGGACCCCAGAATGAGCCCGACAAAGTAAAGCAAACACCTTAAGGATCCGTGCCCGTGGGGCACATCCCTTGAAGGAAACCCGGGTGATGACCAACTGGGGATTGCTAAGACCTGGGCCTGGGTCTGAATGCGCCTTTGCAGAGAAGTGACAGGAGGAAAGGAAGGACGGCGAGCTGGGGCCAAGCGGGCATCTGATCTGGGGACGCCATATTAGGCCCAGTAGCGTAGGTCCGCCTGGGGGCCCACCTCCTGTGTTCTTCAGGCCCTGGAACTGCTCATTCTTCTTGAGTGTCTGCCTCTAGGCCAAGGAGGGAGCGATGGGCAGGCCTCTTCCTGCCACTTCTGCAGCTCAAAACCTCTTCATGCCAAAGTGGCCCCCGTCGGGGCCTGTTCTGTTCTCACCCTTCAGAATCCTTTCTTTATGCCCTCCTAGTCTGTTGTTAGGTCAAAACCAAACTCATTTGTCACAGTCTTATGGACAATACTCAGAGTTTTTCATCACGCCAGTGTAATCCCGAAACATTTTCTATGAATCCATTTAGTATAGGATCTTGAGAGAAAGGGAAGTGGGTCAAAACACAGCCAGCTGAGTCAGGAGTACCGCCCATTTGTGGGGAGGCATTCTCTTAGTTAGTGCTTTGGGATCAGTGTGGTGGAATTCAAGACAGCCAGAGCCATGGACAGTCCTGCTGTCTCATGGGTGTTCATGGAATGTCATTCTGAGCAGTAATCCATATCATCACCCACTCTGATTCTGCCTCAGATCTAGAAGGGACTCTTCCATTCTTTGGGTGGTTCTAGAGCAGGAGCCTATTCAGCTTCTCTGCCCTGTCCACCCAACGTGTGTCCTGAAATAGCAACCAGGAAGTCTTTCATCTGGAGGGTGCAGAGGGCAGGGGGAGAAATGCCAGGGGATCCCTTTAAGCCTGTCTTGGGAAGTGAGGAAGCCATACAATGCAATTTGGATTCTGCTGTTCCTAAAGGGTGATGGGCTACTGTGGGGTCTTTAACCCATGGGGGCTAACATGATCCTTGGGTAGAATTCACTGAAATTGTACAAAGGATCTGGTATCACAGAGAATTGCTTGATGGCAGGGAAAGTCCACATTAGCATTTAGCGCAGATCTAGGGACTATGAACCAATGTTTGCCAGTCCTTATTCCCAGAAATCTCTCACACACACATTTTCTTTCTCTTTTTAAAAATTTACTAATTTGGGGTGCCTGGGTGGCTCAGTGGGTTAAGCCTCGGCCTTCGGCTCAATTCATGATCTCAGGGTCCTGGGATTGAGTCCTGAATTGGGCTCTCTGCTCAGCAGGGAGCCTGCTTCCCCCCTCTTCTCTCTGCCTGTCTCTCTGCCTACTTGTGATCTCTCTTTGTCAAATAAATAAATAAAATCATTAAAATTTTTTTTACTAGTTTCAGGGGTAGAATTTAATCATACATCAGTTGCATTTAACACACAGCACTCATTCCATCACATGCCTGCCTTCATGCCTATCCTCTAGCTACCCCATCCTTCCAAGCCACTCCCCTTCAACAACCCTCAGGTTGTTTCCCACAGGTAAGAGTCTCTTTTGGAGTGTCTCCCTCTCTGATTTCATATTATTTTATTTTTCTATCTCTTCCCCTATGTTCATCTGTTTTGTTTCTTAAATTCCGCATATGAGTGAAATCGTATGATTATTGTCTTTCTCTGACTGACTTATTTGGCTTAGCATAATACCCTCTGCTTCTATCCACGTTGTTGTAAATGGCAAGACTTCATCCTTCCTGATGGCTGAGTAATATTCAATTGTATATATGGACCACATCTCTATCCATTCATCTGTTGATAGACATCTGGACTCTTCCCATAGCTTGGCTACTGTGGACATTGCTGCTATAAACATTGGGGTTCAACTCATGCACACATTTTCAAACGGATGACTATAACTTGCTCATTGCTCATTGAGTGGAAATTTGGAGGCCCCCCGAAATAGTGATGTGACAAACATTTCTCCAAACTAAACCAAAACAAATCAGGAAAAGCTTTATTTCCATTTTGATTTATTTTAATAGAACATATTTTTAAAAAAGGGATTCCAAAGGTTTTGAGAAATCTGAAGGTCCCAACATTGCCTAATGGTCTCCCAGAAACAATACTTGCAAAATCCAGGTTTTGGGAGTCTGCTAAATTAACAGTGAAGAAAAGTCTTCTTTTATGTTTCCTATTTCTTAGTAACTAGTCAGAGTGTTTTTTCCCCCCCTCACATCTGTGTTCTGAACAGAAGATTCTAAACAGCTGTGTTTTGACTTCAAAAAGGAAAAAAAACTCTGTTGTAATAGAAACCTAATAGAAGAAAAGAATCTACACATTGATGTAACAGTAGGCAACAAATGAGAATTAGGCAAAATGAGACACTTCCAACATCCAACCTCATCAGCTGGGGGTGCCCTATGGAGACAGACGGGCTGGTGTCTCAGCCTAGAGGCCTGGGCCTCTATCTTCTTCTATCAGGTGAGACTTCCAGCTGACCACCCCCATACGGCCCTATTTATAGGGCAAGTGACTGGGTCTGAAGTCAAACATCTGTTCGCCTAGGAGGAGTGAGCTGCATTTCCATGTGTTCATGTTTCTGATGGGGTTTTAGAACACAAGTGAGGTTTGGTGGTGTGAGATCTGGAGCCGACGACCCAAGAAAGAATTCTTGAGACATCTTTGGGGCAAAATGGTGGTTTACAAAAGCACTGGACAGGACCCATGGGCAGAAAGAGCTGCTGCCCAGGGGTCTTGAGGTGTGGCTGACTATATGCTTGGGAGTTGGGGGAGGTAAGGAAAAGGGAGGCTTCATGAGGATTTTTGTATATTAAAGAAGACTCACAGGATACCAGAGGCCTTGCCATTGTCAGGTTAAGGTTGTTTTCCCCTCTAGCAAGGCATGCAAAGTAAGACCGTTGGGAGCTTCTGAAGGGACACTACACATTGTCCATCCGCTTCAAGTATCTGTCCATGGGCTGCACTATAAAGACATTTGTGTCTACATTCTCTTCTGGAAGCTAGGTTATTGATGGAAATGCTTTGTTCTTGTAAATTGCTAAGACATTTGTAAGCTGATGGAGACTTAGGTCTTGTAGGATTGTGAGCTCTATAACTATTTGTTTTTCCTTTAGGACAGCCAAGATGATGTATGTAAATAACCAGGCTCCTAAGGTTATTCACACAGTCTCACAAGCAACATTCCTTAGCCTGACTGTGTGTGCTAGTCCCCGTGGCTGGGTCACCTCCCACCACCTGTGGTGGGACACATCCCAGAAACATCTAGCCACACAGAATAATCTACCCAGCAATTGCTTTTTTCTGTGAACTTACAGATCCTAGGGGGATGGTGGGAGGTGTGTGTGTGTGTGCTGTTTCTTCATTATATTTTTCCGTACCAAATTTCAATTTTATGAAAAGACCTCTCAGCTTTTCTCTCCCCTAAGTTCTTAATTTACCAAGCAGATCGGAAATGCTGGGCTTGAAACCCTCTTCTGACCATTACCGCACGGAACGAACCTTAGTTTACTAATTACACTTCCCATTGGCTGCCTTCTTAGGTCTGTGCCAAAATTTTAAGAACATATTAAACTGGAAGCAATGAAACTCAGAAGATTTTGCATTCATATGGAGTAACGAGTGAATTTTTTTAAAATTTAAAAATTATGTAGTGCTAAATCACAGTGACTTTTTAACTGTGTGCTTCGTTGTTTTCGAAATAACAGGGAAACAGATCTCCATTTTTTTTTTTTTTTTCTTCTTTCTCTCTAAAGAAATGCTAATAAAAGCCCCGGGGTCCGTAGCTCGGGGTCTCACCCGACCTCTTCAGTCCCCGCCTCTAGACTCTTCCATCAGAACCTGCGCGGGGCGCTGGACCGGAGGCCTGTAGCCCCGGGGACAGGGCGGTGGGCCGAGAGGGCGGGTTCCCGCGAGGAGGCGTGTGCACGGCGGGTGTACAGGGAAAGGGCCCATGCGAGGAGGCACATGCACGGGGAAGGGGCCCACGCGTGGCGGCGCGTGCACAGCGGTTGCGGGGGGGGGGGACCCTCCCTGTTTCCAGCTCCGCCCCAACCCCGCGTGGGCGGGGTGCTCCTCAGCTCAGGTCCTAGCAGCTTACAAAAGACTCTTTCAATGGAGTCTTCTTACACTAGTAAACCAGTTTCCCTCTCGTCCGCGAGTCACGGACGGGGTAAGCGGAGATCCTGGTAAGGTTTTACGGCGCGAAGCTGTAGGCCGGCCGCGGACGGGGTGTGGAGTGCCCCGCAGTCAGGACCATACGAGAAGCGCTTCCCTGCCAGGACCCGGGATGCGCGGCGCGTACCTCTGCCAGGACCTGGAGCCGGGAGCGCAGGGGCCGGGAACCCCGCGCGCGGAGCACACCGCTGCCAGGACCCGGCGCGCGGCGCCCCGCCGTCGCCGTCCCCGCCCCGCGCGGCCCCGTCGCCATCCTGGTCCCGGCCCTCGGCTCTCCCGCCGCGGTCTTCATCCTCGTCCCTGCTGTCTGCCGCGTCCCGGGCCTCGCCCGCCCTCCGGCCGCGCCCTCCCCGAGGGCCCCAGCCGCCGCAGCCCTGGCGCTCCCCGCGGGCCCCGCCGAGGCCTCCTGCGCCCTGTGCCAGCGCGCGCCCCGAGAGCCGGTGCGCGCCGACTGCGGCCACCGCTTCTGCCGGGCGTGCGTGGTGCGCTTCTGGGCCGAGGACGACGGGCCCTTCCCCTGCCCGGAGTGCGCCGACGACTGCTGGCAGCGCGCCGTGGAGCCAGGCCGCCCGCCGCTCAGCCGCCGGCTGCTGGCGCTCGAGGAGGCGGCCGCGGCGCCCGCGCGCGACGGCCCGGCGTCCGAGGCGGCACTGCAGCTGCTGTGCCGCGCCGACGGGGGTCCGCTGTGCGCCGCCTGCCGCATGGCCGCGGGCCCCGAGCCGCCCGAGTGGGAGCCGCGCTGGAGGAAGGCGCTGCGCGGCAAGGTGCGCGCGGCCGGCGACCTGTGCGCGGCGCGTCCGCGTCCCCATCCCCATCCCCAGAGCGGGTCCCCGTCCCGGACGCGGCCCTGTGCCCCTTTCCCGCCCTCCGCTGGTGTCCCGTCCCCCACCTCCAACTCGCGTCCCCGACCCCCGGGCGGGGCCCTATCGCCCCCGCCCCTGGACGGTGCCCTCTCCCTCCTCTTCCCCGCCCGGGACGCGGCCCTGTGCCCCTTCTCCGCCCTCCGCTGGTGTCCTGTCCCCCACCTCCAACCCGGGGCCCCGCCCCGGACGCGGCCCTGTACCCCTTCCCGGCCCCAGAATAGTGCCCTCTCCCTCCCCTCCCCCGCTCCCAGACGCTGTCCTGCCCTCTCCGCATCCCCCCCCCCACCCCCCCGCCAAGCTGGTGCCCTGTCTCCCTTCCCCAACCCGGTCACTGCCCCCAGACGGTGCTCTGTACCCCTTCCCCCGCTCTCAGCTGGTGTCCCATCCCCGGACGGTGCCCTGTCACCCCCTCCCTCCAGACGGTGACGGTTTTCCCCTCCCCCACTCCTAGCTGGTGCCCTGTCAGCCACCCACAGTCATCGTTCTGTACCATCTTCGGACTGTTGTACCCCTCCCCCCATCTGAAGAAAGCGTCTCTCTACCGGCCCTGCCCCCATACTTCGCCCCCAGCACCTCGTTGCCCTGCCTCCGGGTGTGACGTCACTCCGGCACAGGGTTTCCCCCCCCCCCCCCCCGCCCTGTGCCCCCTGAGATTCTGTCTGGTGGACCAGGCAGTGAGCCTGGCTGTCAACTGCTGGGGTCCAGGGTGCGTTCTCCCTTGCTCTTAGCGACCCCCCCCCCCCCCCCCCCGCCCCGCCCAAGTCTGGAAACCTTTGCTGTGCTGTAGACCCTGGGGAGAAACCATCTGTTGGAGAGGGGGGTTGTAGCTGGGGCCCTGGACCCCCCCCATGGAGGTGGGTCACAACATTATTTTAAAGTAAAGACAGCCAGAATGTCCTTCAGCACAGAGACAGTGTGTGGGGTCCCGCCCACCCCAGGGAGGACAGGTGGTGGGTCTTGGGATCCCTGTGAGCACTGGGGGTGGCCCTGGTGTATGGTGGGCAGGGACTGCACTGGGGCTGGAGCCGGTGGACAGGTGGGCTGGAGCTGGGCTCTGCTGCTGGGGGACCCTACTCCTGGGGTCCACGCCTCCTTGAGAGGCCACTCAGCATTGCTCTCTTGGTGACTGTATCACTGGGGACCCCAGAACGTGGTCCTTGTCCAGTTGCGTGGTTGCAGTCTTAGCAGGTGCTTCCCCAACCGAGTTTCTTCTGGAGAGAGCTTCGCAGGGCTGCTGAATCCCCTTGTTCAGACCTTGACCGGTCTGCCCCTGGGTGCCGCTTGTGGGACCCCCGGGGCCTTTGACTGCACCCCCAGTAACCAGCATGTCTTTCCAGGAGAACAAGGGGTCTGTGGAGATCATGAGAAAGGACCTGAAGGATGCGCGGGACCTGCACGGCCAGGCGGAGTCTGCCGCGGCCGTGTGGAAGGCAAGTGGCAGCAGGCCTGCCTGCGGTCTGCCCGAGGAGGGGCCCCTGACCCCACCAGGCAGGGATGCAGCTTCTCCCCAAGGTGGGCAGTGGTGGGGGCGGGAGGCCCCAGGTGTCTGGAGGGGACACAGGTGTCCCTCCCTGGCCTGCAGGGACATGTGATGGACCGCAGGAAGAAGGCCCTGACCGACTACAGGAAGCTGCGGGCCTTCTTTGCTGAGGAGGAGGAGCGCTTTCTACAGGAGGCGGAGAAAGAGGAGGGGTCCCTGGAGGACGAGGACGCTGACCCTGCCGACCGTTTCGGGTCCCTGCTACAGGTGGTGTCTGAGCTGGAGAGGAGGCACCGCAGCCTGGGTCTCAGCATGCTGCTGCAGGTGGGCAGCCGGGGAGGGGGATGGCCTCACCCCAGCTGCCTGGCTCCTGCTAGGGGCTGAACTGTAGGGATGATGGACCCGGGAGACCCTGGCCTCCACACACCCTCTCACCTGACGGCAGGTCTGGCAGCACCTGTCCCTCCCTCCTCTGGTCCCCCAGGTGCCATTCTGATTCTGCAAAGGCCAAGGGGGTGGAATGGTCATGATAAGGCTCTGGCTGTGGGGAGATGTGTGGGGCTGGGGGGCCTGTCAGGGGCTGGGTCCCCCCTCATGGCCTGGGTCCTGGCACAGCAGCTGCCTCTCTCTCCCATCTCCACCCCTCCCCTTGCAGTGATGTCCTGCCCCCTGTGCCGGCTCCAGGCCCTAGAAGCTGCGTCGACTCTGGCCTGGCCCCCAACAGCAACTCCATCGCCGCCTTCTGGACACGCAGCGCGCTCCACCCATGAGGGTCTGCACCTAGGTGCCCATGCAGGACACGGACCACTGGTGCCCGCCTCGGGTTGTTCAAGACCGTGTCCCTCAGCAGTGTCCCTGTCCCCTTCTCTGGGTGTCCATGTCCCCCAGGCTGTAAACGTTTTACCATAGAGACCTGTAGCGGGGTGTGCTCAGCCCCAGTGTGTCAACGATTCTGCATAAAGCTCTTGTTGGCTGCCACTGAGTCTGATTGGCCTGACGTCTCCGGGGCCCATGGTTGTCCCTGGGCAGCCTGGATCTTCCAGAACTGGCACTCACCCCCTGGAAATGCCACCCACGATGAGGCTGCTCCAGGGGTCATGCAGACCTCCGTGTGTGGATTGGGCATGCCCACTAAGGGTACATTTGTGCTGTACGTGGAGACAAAGGGATGCTTGCCGTATCTGGGTGGGGGGAGGCGGGCGGGTGGGTCAGACCTGTTGTGGGCACTAGCCCCCCCCCCCCCGCAGCCTGCACATCCAGCACCAGCTCTGTCTTCAGGGTCTTTGTGGGGTCTGTGTTCAGGGGTCCATGCCTTTGAAGCTCTGTACCCCCGTTGGCCTCTGGGGTCTTTGCTCAGCTGTCCTGCTTGCTCTCTGCACCATCTGCGCCTCTGGTGCGGTGGTTTTTCCCAGCGACCTGCCTTAGTGTCGGCCTCCATCCACCCCTTCTACGTGTGCGCCCACGGCTGCTGACCTGAGTGTTTTTCCTGGGGAAGCAGAGGGACCGTGTGGGCGTGGGTCACTCCCAGGCTGGAACGCAGTGTTTCCTCTCGCTCTGCTCCTGGCTCCCTTTGCTTCACATTTCCTCCACTAGATGAGCGTTCCGAGACCATGACTTGTGGTCCCATTGTCAATTTGTGCAAGTGATGGCAGGGAAGGTCGTGGGGACTTGGGTCCCGAAGTGTGAACACATGGGGCCATGAAGGATGCTTGAGGCTGGGAGTTGGAGAACACTGTGTGGATTCAAAATCAACAGGTGCATTTTCAGAGGAGGTCTCCCAACCCTGGTTCTGTGAGTTTGGGGGTGGTGTGCCTGGCACATGGTCTGCCCTCCCAGAGCCCCTTCCCCCTCCCCCAAGGCGGCTTGCTTCAGCAGCTTTGCCTGGCGTCCCTCCTCTCTGCTCCGCTGCCCAGCCAGTCTCCAGAGAGGCCCTGTGTCCACCCTGCAGAATAAAGGGGGCTACTATAGATGGGACTTGTCCTGATGGGCCCCATGCCTCCACTGAGTGACATTGGGGACACTTGTCATCCTGGGCAGTGCTAGGGGTGTCCCTGTCCTGGAGGAGTATGGTGACCGGGAGGGGCAGGCACTGGAGGGAGCCTGTCTGTATCCAGCAGGTCAGGAACATCCCAGTGCAGCCTGCTGTTGATTCCAGCCAGACCCGCTGCCCCCGTTAGCTCCTTCATGCGCCTGTGTGAATGCTCCCTGCTGGCTGCCATGAGCCTCCTGTCCCTGTGGAATAGTGTTGCTCCTCCGGATGTCTACCAGCCCAAACAAAAGGACGAGTTACAGACACAGTGGATTGTCATCACGGACGCAGCCGTGCAGGGGCCTGGTGAGCACTCCGCAGGTCCTGCTCCTCGCTGGTCCCAGGATGCTGGTCCCATGACGCAGGGGCACGAGGGGAGGGAAGCTGGGCTGGTCTCTGAGTGGATTGGGAGCAGCAGAGGTTTGCTGTGTCAGTGTGTGTGTGGGGGGCGCCTCGGGTTCCTTCATTCCAAGCCCTGGGGCATTTCCCTCCACTTCCCGTTACCCATCCAGGTGCAGTGGGGATGTCTGGGGTGTTTGCTCAGGGTCCTGAGTCCAGGGGAGTAGGGAGACGCACTGCTGTGTGGAGGACATGTGGTGGAGCATAGCAGCATAGGGAGGGATCCCCGCACCTTGTGGTGCTCCAAGACACCCCCCGGGGAAGGGCAATGAGGTGAGGCCCCAGCACTGGGCCTGGAAGTGAGAACCCCAGAGGACGTGAGTCAGAATGTGGTGAGGGTTGGTGGGCTGGAGCCGCCATTCGGGAGTGAGGCCTGAATGTCAGGACACAGGAGTGTCAGGCCAGCTGGGAAGTCAGGGGGACTCTGAGCCCAAGACCCGGCCCCTGTGGCTCAGGAATGTGCCAGGGCGCTCCCAGAGCTCCCCGAAGGCCATCGTGCTCACCCGGACGGCATATCAGGGAGAGGAGACGGGTTACCCTGAACCAAAGGAAGAGCCAGGGCAGAGTCCAGGACAGGTGCCAAACACGGACATGCAGGGCATCCGGACAGTGTGTGACCACCCCTGTGGACTGTGGCCCACTGGAGACTCCTGATTGGGGCTGTGGAGAGGGCATGCTGATACCACACTGACCCCAGGAGATTAAGCTGAGGACCACAGAAAGCCCCCACCCCTTGTGACTTGGGCAGACCACCTGGGGTGGCCCCTGGCTCTGGCAGGGCGCCCCAGGGGTCCAGCTCAGAGGTCCCCTCCGAGCAGCGATTCCACAGTGGGCCATGTGCTACCCTGTGCCACCACACCTCAGCCCTGGGGCAGGCATGGTTCTGAATGACTGAACCCTGTGTGCGAAGTTGAGAGGCTAGGTGGGACCCTGTCCTGGTGACTGAGGTAGCTGAAAGTCAGGCAGGGCCGGGTGCCAGCGTGGGGACTGAGCAGTGGAGCTCGTTTTGCCGAGACACTCACTCAGGGTGCCCTGACTCACTGTGCATGCCTCAGACCAGCCGAGATGTCCAGGGAGAGGCCAGTCTGCCCATGGTGTCCCCACCGGGGCCCTGGTACTGCTGCTGGCGTTTCCACCACCAGCTGCCACATATTGTGAGATTTAGGGCAGGGTGACTGAGGGCGTAGTGACCCCACCTGCAGATGCTACGTTCCAAAGATGTCCTCTCCAGGCCCTCCGGGGTAGGCACACACAGGCATTGGGTGCACTGTCCTTGTGGCGGGGGGCTGGTGGGAGCGGGCAGGGTAGACTCCCTTGCCCCTCACTGAGCAGGTGGGAGTTCTGCAACCCTGGGGACACATGGGAGCCGGACACGGAGTGACCTGCAGTGGCTTCGGGCACCGTGCTCAGTCATGAAGAAAAGCAAGTGGAGTACCAGACAAGGTATGATTTACCTAAGTTTCAAGTGCGTGCACACAGAGCAATTCACGGTTGCAAAGACACTCCGAACTCATCGGTGGCACGTGGTGCCTGTGCGGAGGGGATGGCGGGACCCCAGCAGGTCGAAAAGGAGCCAAGGTGGGGACCCTGGGTGGCTCTGCCGGTGAATACCCTGCCTTTGGCTCAGTCATGGTCCTGGGGTCCTGGGATCAAGGCCGTGTTGGGCTCCCTGCGTCTCCCTCCCTGGCTGCTGCTCCCGGCTGTGCTCTCTCTTTTTTATCAAGGAAAAGGAAGGAGGGTGGCAGAGTAGGGATGGTATGTGGAAGGGGAAAAGGCACGTCCCCAGTTCAGAAAGAAGGGGTCGTTCAGGATAGTTCAGGTCACTTTAGGTCAATTTGGGTCACTCAGTGACTATCGCTGCAAGGAGCGCCCTATCCTTGTGTATGTGTGTGTGTATACCTGTGCACGTGCCGCCCTATCCGCGTGTGTAGACCTTGCACGTGTGTATGTGCGTGTGCGTGCACGCGCAGGGAGCCTCTGGAAGGCAGTATGACCCTGGAGAAGGCTGGGTCTTCCATCCGAGCACAGAACGCTGATGCCCCCGTGCGAGGACGCCTGCTCAGGCCTGTAGCCTCCGCGGGACCGCGTCGTGCAGCCACCACCTCGTTCTGATTACGGGGACCCCCCCAACCCCTCACCCTGACGCGGCCTAGGCGGCTGCGCCCGCCCGCTCCGGACAGCCTTTCAGACCCAAGGCCGGGCCGCCGGCTCGGAAGCCCTGGGCGCGGGCCCCCTGTGGCTCTCAGGAGCGGCAGGAATCCAGCCACAGCTCCCGGGGCATCGCAGCCCTGCCCGGTGCACGCTCGCGCGTCCTCAGCGGAGGCCCCACACAGACCAAAGCTTCTCGGAACCGAGGGCGACCAATGTGCGCGCGCCCGCAAGGCCAGCCGGCCCGAGGCTCCTCCCCACCGCCCGCCCGGGAGCTCAACGCGCAACTGAGGAAGCCGGAGCCACTTTGCTCCCGGGGACGCACACCTCTCCCGCGCGCGCCGGGAGCGCCCGGAGGAGCGGCTTTCGGGCTGTATGCAAATGAAGCGACTTCCCAGGTCTCCTCTGACTGGACAAGCTGCGGGCCCGTTGTCGCGGAGCGGCCAATGGGGCTCCCGGACGGCACGGTGCCCGCACCTCATTGGTGAGCGCTGCATGCTGCGGCAGGCTCGCGGTATATAAGACCCTCCAGCCCGCGCCGCGCTCGCGGTCCTGCGGTCGTGGGGAGCGGGGAGGCGAGGTGTGAGCCGGGAGGACGGCATGCGTCTTCCTGCGGGCCTACAGCTGGCCGGCAGCTGTCTGGGGGCGTCCTGCCTGGCCGACATACGGGCCCTGCTGCGGGCGGGTCTCTCGGCTCTCGTCCGTCCTTGTCCTTCCTTGTCTTTGTCCACCTGAAGTCCCCGTCCAGGGGTGGCCAAGAAGGCGGAGGAAAACATCTCCCCCCTCCTCACTCCCTTTTTGTTCCCACCTTGCGTTGGAGGCTTAACAGCCGGGAGCCCTCAGCCGGTGGCAGCTTGGTCCTTCCAGGTGCCCGTGGCCGGGAACAGCCTGGTACAAGTGATTCCGGACGGGGCACTTACTCCAGTCTCTGGCGTGTGGCCCAGCACCGCCGGTGGGGTCCGCTGCGTGCCCCGCTGGGAGGAGATGGGCGCAGGGAAAGGTAAGACCAGAAAATGTGTGGGTTTCAAGGATTGTTCCTGGTGCACAGGGGCCACAACTGTTCTTAGCAGTGTTATGCCCGAGAGACCACCAAGGAGCCAAGCACCAAAGCAATCACAGGAGGGTTTATTTGAGAAGCTTCAGCTTGGGCCCAAGTGTGCCCAGCACAGCAGAGTAGGGACTTGGACCCCGAACCAGATTACAGTCAGAGTTTTTAAAGGCGAGTAGGGGTGCACTCAGCAGTGGGTGAGGACAAAGGGGATTAGGGATGATGTAAGTCTCTAAGGAATTTTGGAAGGTCTCCAGTACCTTGAGGGGCTAGCTATTGTTGGGAGAAAGGTTATTTATTACCAATAATAAAAAATCTTCTTGTGAGACCCTTTAGATGTATATCAGTGGGCTATATGCTTGGGAATGATTCTTGACACTATCTTGGCGGTTTAGAGAGACTGACATCTCTTCCTCACAGTTCTGGAGGCTGGAAGTCCAAGATGAAGGTGGGGGCAGACTTGTGGTCTGGGGAGAACCTGCTTCATGGCATCTTCTCACCGGGTCTCACGTGGCGGGAACATGGAGGGAGCCCTCTGGGGTCCTTTCATGGGGTTCAGCCCGTGACCCAGTTGTCTCCTGCAGCCCTCACTGGCCAACACCATCCGAGGGGGGTTAGGATTCCACATGTGGGTTTTGGGAGACAGAAACCGTGATATATATGCATACTCGTATGTTCGTGTACCCATTTCTGTATGTTTGTATATATTTCTAAGTGGGTCAGATGGATGCCACTAAGTGCTACTCATGGAGCCCGAGGAGGTGGCCAGGAGCTTGGCACAGGGGATGGGGCACGAGGATACCAAAAATCCCCTGTGACAGAGCTGGCCAAAGGGTGAGCCAGCCCCCGACACCCTGGTACCCAGGACGGATTCAGAGCTCCAGACAGGGAACCCCCCAGGACTGAGGGGTGAAGGGGCAGGAGACCCTGTGGGTCTGTGCCTCACCACCTCACGGCTGCCGCAGTCAGCACTCTGACACGGGTTGGGTGTCCCACAGGTCACCTCCATTCTGCACAATCCAGACTGGGCGTCAGCTCCCTCCCTACTCCGGGGCACACCCCCACTCTGGACACCTGTCGCAGGGAGCAGGTCCTCAGGGGGCCACAACTCTTGTCTGACTTGGCTGCAAACTGGAGGTGCCCAGACCCTGTCTGAGCCTCCATCTTTTGCTTGAGCTGCTCCCCAGGTTCCAGGGGGACACTTGTGAACGGTTACCAATTTCTTAGATAAGAAAAGGTGTGACAGGACACGCAAGAACAGCCAGGTCGATAGGCCCATGGACTGGGTCTGGGAGGGGGGTCTGCAGCCTCAGGGGGCACTCCCTCCCCACACGGGGAACTGCTCGAACCCCCCACTACTGGGGTTCCTGTGGGGGCCCCAGGGGATGGGGGCAGGATGGCAAGTTCCCACCTTCTGGTCCAGGCTCCATCTTCCGTGTGACCAGCCCCCACTCAGGAGCCTGCCCAGAGTCACTGGCTTAAAACAAGGGTCGCTGCCATCACCAGGAAATTCCTGGGCATGTAGGAGCTCCATGCCCCCACTCCCCCGTGCAGCAGACCCATGTAGTTCCTTCATGGCTAGTGTGTGATTTTATTTTTCTGACTATTACTTATGGTCACTGTGCCAAGGGTTCCCCAGGCCTCATGAGGCTTGGAAATAGAGCCCTGGGCACACTAGTCCCAGCCTGTCCCAGGTCCCGTGGGACCACATAGGGAGAGGGGGCCATTGCCCAAGGGCCCCAGAGACTGTAACACGTTGATGCTTAGTCTGGCATGGGACATGCCTTTTGGCTAGAAGACTGTATTGGTCAGGGTTCTCCTAAGAAACAGAGCCCATAGGATGTGTGTGTGTGTGTGTGTGTATCGTAAATATAAATATAGAAGCGTTATGTTTATATATATTAAAAAATAAATATATACTATAAATGTATATAATATATAAGAAATCTATCTATAAATAGATTTATTTTAAGGATTGGCCATGCAGTTGGGGGCGGGCTGGCTGAAGTCTTCAGTGCAGGCTCATTGGCTCAAGCCCCACGGAGGAGCTGATGTTATGATTTCAATCCAAAGGCCACCTGGAGGCAGAATTCCCTCTTTCTCAGGAAACCTAAGTTTTTATTCCCGTGATCTTCAACTGGTTGGGTGAGGCCCACTCACATTATGGAGGGTAATCTGCTTGACTCAGAGTCTACTGATTTTGTTGTTAGTCTAAAAAATAAATAAATAAATGAATTCAGCAGCAATATCTAGACTGGTATTGGGCTAAATATCCAGGCACCATGTCTTGGCCAAGCTGACACATAAGATTAGCCATCACAAGGGGTCAGGGAGGTTAAACAGCCTCAGTTGTCAGAAGGTTGGAGAGAGGACAGAAGGAGCCTCAACCAAGGTCTCTGCCCAGGCTTCCATTGTTTCTCCATTAAAACAAAGCAAACAAGTAAATTAAAAAAAAAAAAAAAAAGGCAGAAGGAAAGAGCTAAGACTTAGAACTGGAGAGACGAGCCTCGACAGGCCTCGGTCTGGATAGACCGGGAGCCCCGAAGTGAAGCAGAGGTCTCTGGTGTGCCCCTGCAGGGGCTGTTGCTGCTCCAAGGACAGAGGTGCCCAAGTCACTTCCAGGACCCCCTCCCACGTGCCCAGGCCCACCAGACCCTGCTGTGCTCACTGGGAGGACCAGACCCAACCTGGCATGGCAAATGGGGCAAGTGTTCCTGGCAGGAGCCCAGGTCTGCCATTTGTCTGGAGGAGCTTTGTCCTGGAGGGGGCAATCCCCTTCCCTCCCTTTCTCTGCTAGCCCCCACGGGGTTGTTCTCTGCAGTTTGTGTGTGTGTGTGTGTGTGTATGCAGAGCTCAGTGGAATGCAAGGTTTTCCAGGCCCCAAACCCCATCCTGCCATTCTGAGCTCCACCTCGCCCCACCCTGGTGGTCTCCTGAGACCCACCTGCACCCAGCACCCCTCCCCCATGCCACTCCGCAGACCAGCCACTGAGGACCTGACCCCCAATGAGTGGCCACTCCCTACCCTGGCCTCATCCTCACCAGTGTCCCAGGTGAGGGCCTCTGAGAGCCAGACTGGGGCCATCCCAGTCCTGGTGTGCCTGGCCATCTGCCCTCTAACTTCCCAGGGAGGGACAGGGAGGATAGGAACACTCAGAGGATGGGATACAAGTGCTCAGGCTCCTCTGGGTCTGGGTCCATCTCACACACCCCCCTGTGCAGAGGAGCCCTCAGGCTTATGGTCAATTAGGATGAGGGTGGGGCATTTGGTTCCTTCATGCACAGAGCCTGTCTGATTTGCCAGGAGCAGGGACATGGTCAGGGGAGGCTGCAAGACTCAGGAAGGGTTCTTTATAGCTGATGACTTGCCCAAGCAGTGGGGACAAGCCAGCTTTCGTCAGAACTCCTACTGGCCCAGCCTAAGCTCTTGCAAGCCTCTCTTATGCTCTACTTCCTCCTGGCTGACTTTGGGGTCCTCTCCTTCAGGTGTGTGCCCAGGTGCCATCAGCAAGGCCTTCCCTGACCTCTCCCTGAAAATCACCCACTCCCGCGTCCACTCTGCATTTTTATAGCATTTAACACGACTAATAAAGAACAAATTTAACTCAGTTATTGAAATTCCCACTTACAGACCAAGGGTAGGGCTTACAACATTTTATTGTCTTGTTTTGTTTGCTGCTCTGTCCTTGAAGAGCAGCGTGCTGCCTTGAAGAGGCTTAATGCATGAATGAATAAGATGTCAGAGCTTTAGGTGATATTGGTCACATTCACCTAGTTTATAGATGAAGACCCAGAAAGACCAAGGGGTTTTCCTGAAGTCACGTTCTCAAGGTCAGCTCAGGACTCAATGATTAATGGACCCTCTGCAGGAAAAGACCCAGCTTCATCCCTTTGGCCACACACAGGGTGTGGACACAGGACTTCAAGATTGGGTTCTCTCTGCCCAGAGCCTATACCCCCAGCCCCAGCCCCCTTCTAGGTCTTGGAAAAGTGGGGACAATGCCAGCATCTTTTCTGAGTTGTACTCGAAGCTGCTTTGTGAGGACTCTGGGGTGAGGTAGCAGGGTGTGGCTTTGGGCCAGGTTCCCTGGGCAGGGGGCATCGTAACACTCAGAGGCTGGAACCATCTGGATTGGCAACCCTGCCTCTTACATTCATAGGAGGGCATGGAGAGGGAAAACTATGCCATTGCTCGGCTTTCTGGCTAAGGATAAAAAGACAGGCTACTCATAGATAATAGATTTGTATTGGGATAGATGAGGTAAATTTCTGTCAGGGAGAACAAAATTATTCCTAAAGGATGAACTGGACAAACCATCTTTTGTGCCTTGGTCAGCTGTTTTTTGGAACCCAGGCTGGTGCCTGTCTGCTCAGCCGCTCCTGCCTCAGTAAATTCTCCCAGGATCATCCGGCTGAAAACCAGCAGAGGGTAGGTGGATTGCCTCAGAGGCCACCCAATGATACACACACACACCCCCACTCAACATGGTGCTCCCTTCTCTGGGACCCAGGGTTGATTTGTCTAAACAGTTTTGTTTTTAATACTGGAAGATGATCAGTGCCATGCACTCGTAGGAAATGCAATATGATCGTTTCGATCATATGATCGAAATGCAATTATTTCCGTGGTTGTAGAGTTTGCATTATGATGATGCCAAAAGTGACATTAAAGCGGGACAAATGTGCATAGTAGGTGTTTGAGGAATCAGGATGTGGTAGGAAGTTAGAAACAATACCGTATCAATATAGATATTAGTTTCAGGGCTCTGTTCTAAATAACTGGAAACCAGAAGGCAGCTTTTGGTTTCCTGCCTAGAGAAGGGAATCATGCAAATCAGGTCTCATAACTAACTGAACAGGAAAACCCTACATTGCATGCTCAGGGAGGGGGTTTTTAGTCCTGACAAGACCCTTGGGGGCCTGCTGGATGGGCTCATGCCCAGGGCAGTGAAATGGAGCAGAAGTGCTCAAGCCAGGAAAGGTCTAAGTGCCCTTGGCCATCCCTGCCTGGGCTTTCCCTGAAGACCTTTGGGGTGGGAAGTACAGAGGTGTAAATCACAATCTGCCTCCTGCTCATCTCCCAGGCAGTGGGGGAGAGAGCCAGGTGTGTGAAGCCTGCCAGCAGCAGGCACTGGACAAGCAGAGTGACCCTCCACCACATGGTCTCCAGTGGAGCGTGCACCCGTGTCCGGAAGAGGCTGCTGGTACAGAAATATCAGGAAGGGTTTCAGTGTAGAATAAAAATAGCTACTTGTTGATAGAAGGGAAAGGGAAGGGTGTTCCAGCAAAAAAGAACAGCATGGGCATGTATCCAAGTATTTGCTTCATAAATAGGAACACACTGGGTCCCACCATCCAGGCACCGGCCGAACCCTACATCAGCTGCTACTCTCCCTCTGGTGATGCAAGCCTCCCATCATCCCCATTCCTGGTGACCAAGGAATGTCTGCCAAACTCACTGCTGTGGGTCATTGGGACTCACAGGTCCTCACCTGGAGCGCAGCTGTCCTCAAGCATGCGTGCCCTGGTTAGTACACACAGCCGTGCCCCACTACCCCTTGACCCTGTGAGCCTGCTGTCCTAACCTAAGACAGGCCCCTCGAAACCGCAGAGATGGCACAGATGTCCTGGCAGAGATAGCGGTCGCCCTGACTCCCTTTTCTCTCCGCACCTGGTTCAGGATGGATGCAGTCAGAACCCGCCCCAGACCGCCCCTCCAGCTTGCAGGCAGTTGAACAAACTGCAGCTTTGCTTTGATGGACCAGTCCCACGCCTGGCCCCGCCGGACCTTGCTACCTCTTTGTAGGACTTATACATGTAACCTCAAGAAGGAAGCCTGTGTGCAGGGGACTCCCGGGTGGCCCAGGCGTCGTTACTTCCCACCCAGAATTCCTCTGAGGTCTGCACTCCAAGTCCTGGGACAGGTCCTGAGTCATTGTGACTTTCGCTTGCCAGCACATCCGCACGTCAGTTTGCCAACCAGGTGGGCTGACTTTCCGCACCTGCTGCCGGAACGCGGTCACCGTGTTGCTCCCGAGCCCATGCACCCGCTGGTCGGTGATTTGCGTCTTCTCAGGTGGGCTCCACCGCCTTGCTCACAGGCGCCCTGCGGGTCCGCGGCCGCGAACCTTGCTCACAGGCGCCGTGCGGGGGCTGGATTTACCTTCCGAAGAGAGGCCTGCTCCCGGGTGTGCAGGGCGACCTGCTCCGCTCTCCGCCTTCAGGGTCCGCACGTGAAGAGGAAGCTGGCGCCAAGAAGGCCCTTTGAAACCTTGCCTCGCACAAGGCGCGCGGAGGAGAGGGGGACCTGCTGCGGGAAGTCAGAGAAAGACGGACGCGGACCGCAGGGAGACCTGCTGCGGGGAGTCAGAGACGGACGCGGACCGCAGGGAGACCTGCTGCGGGGAGTCAGAGAAAGACGCGGACCCTGGGTCGCCCCCATGAGACCTCGGGAAACGAAACCGAGGAACAGCGCAGGAAGCGGGAAGCAGACGGACGACATCCGAGAGCGGGACACGTCACTCGAGAGTCTCAACGCCAGGAGAGCACCAGGGCGTGCGGGGGGGGGGGGGGGGGATGGGGTCGCGGGGGGATGGGCACCGAGGGCACCGATGCGACGAGCGCTGGGTGTTATAGGCCACGGACGCGTCACTCAACGTCTTGGAAAGCGTCACACTATGTTACGTCATTCGGACTTAAATAAAAACATTAAAAATCGCCCCCAATACAAAGCAGTCCCGGTTTTGCTTCTCCTGCGTTTCGGGGACCGAGCAGGGCGCTGGCCCGGACCCCGGGGCCACGAGGCCCCATGACCCGCCGCAGCGCGGCGCATTCAGGCCCCAGCGCGGGCGCACAAGCCGGGGTGTAGACCCGTCCCCGCTGCCCCAGGCCGCCGGGCCCCGCGCCGTGCCCGCAGGGCGACCCCGGGGTCCGCCCCACCTCCGCGCGTGGACGCGTCCGCGGAAAGCCGCCGGCCCGAGCCCGACCAGCTCTGCGCCCTCTTCGCACCAGGGAGCGCCTCCTGCCAACGTCCCCGGAGCCGCGGGCCTCGCCGCGGGCCTTCCCCGGGGGCGCGGGCCGGGCACCCAGTCCGGGCCGCCGAGCCCCGCGAGGACCCCTGCCAGGTGCGGTCCCTGAGGGGCAGCGGCCGCGGTCGGTGGCCTCTCACCTTCTCCGAGCAGCCACCCCGGGGACAGTCCCTGACGCGGCAGCGCGACTGGGGACCTCTCCGCTTCTCCGACCAGCCGCCCCCGGGGACGACCCTTGAGAAGGCGGGAAAGCGACCGCGGACCGCTCAGCTCCACGTCCCGCCCGTCCGAGCAGCCGCCCCGCGACAGGCTCTGAGGCGGCGGTCTGGCGCCCCGGACCAGTTCAGCGCGCTCTCCCCGCACCGCACCAGTCCAGCGCGCTCTCCCCGCACCGCACCAGTCCAGCGCGCTCTCCCCGCACCGCACCAGTCCAGCGCGCTCTCCCCGCACCGCACCAGTCCAGCGCGCTCTCCCCGCACCGCACCAGCCCAGCGCCCTCTCCCCGCACCGCACCAGTCCAGCGCGCTCTCCCCGCACCGCACCAGTCCAGCGCGCTCTCCCCGCACCGCACCAGTCCAGCGCGCTCTCCCCGCACCGCACCAGTCCAGCGCCCTCTCCCCGCCCCGCACCGCACCAGTCCAGCTCGCTCTCCCCGCACCGCACAAGTTCAGCGTCCTCTCCCCGCACCGCAGCCCCGCCCACAGAGGAACACCCGCGCGCAACGCCCGGCGCAGCGCGCATGCACCCTCCTCCTCTTTTAGGGAGCCGTCGGACCAGATTGAAAACCCCGCCCCCGGGTCCGCGGCCTGCCGGCGGCAGCCGTCGTCTCCAGCGCCCCCTGCGGAGGACTGCGGTCCTGCAGCCTGGCGTTGACTGCTGCGCGCGCAGCGGGTCCCCAGAGGCGGAAAGACGAGCAAGCCGCCCGGCTCCCGCGGGCCGCGAGAGGCTGTGAGACACGTCGGGTTGTGCTGCGATCTCAGCGCTGCATTTTAAATAAAAACATAAAATACTGGGTTTTCTGTTTTGTTTTTTTTTTCCGCCGTGGGGCATTTCTTCTTACCGAACTCACTGCTAGGGCTCAGCCGCGTTTGGAGGATGAGGTCACTTGGGGACCCCTCCCGCCTTGCTCGGAGCGTCCCTGGGAGCCAGTGCGGCCCTTTGCGCGGGGTCGGTCGGGGCTGCAGGGGAGGCGCGGCCCCACGCAGGTGGAGGCTGCAGGGTGCAGGTGCAGGTCTGGCCATCCGCGACTCCCGCGTGCAGCAGCCGCCCCGGAAACCTTTTCCCTGGGGCGCCCGGTGGGGCAGCCCCTGAAGTGCAGGGGGGTCGGCTCCTGGCCGCTGCACGGACCCGACGCCGCGGTCCCGCAGTGGGATGCAGGCTTCGCTGTCCTGGTAGGTGTGCACCAGCCTGCGGGCTGCGGGGGCCGCAGCAGGGCGCCTATCCCGCTTAAAAAACACACCAAGAGGGGCACCTGGGTGGCTCAGTGGTTTAAGCTGCTGCCTTCGGCTCGGGTCATGATCTCAGGGTCCTGGGATCGAGCCCCGCGTCGGGCTCTCTGCTTGGCGGGGAGCCTGCTTCCCTCTCACTCTCTCTGCCTGCCTCTCTGCCTAGTTGTGATTTCTCTCTGTCAAATAAATAAATAAAATCTTAAAAAAAAAAACACACCAAGAAAAAAAACAAACAAACAACAACAAAAAAACCACCAAGGGGGCACGTGTTGTACGGAGCTCTGGGTATGGTGCATAAACAATGAATTTCGGAACACTGAAAAATAAAATAAAAAGCACAAAAAACACTTGATTGTTAAAAATGCTAAGTATCACCTGAGCTTTCAGGGACGGGTAATCAGACACAATAGCTAACCCTAACAGATCTACCGATCGTGAAAAGGTTTGAAATATGGGCGAGAATGACCAAAATGTGACACCGAGACCTGAAGTGAGCAAACGCGGTTGGAAAAATGGCCTGAGAGACTTGCTCTATGCAGGGTTGCTGGAAACCTTGTTTGCACAGAACGCAGGGTCTGCAAAGCGTAGTAAGACTTGGTAAAAAATGTGGGGGAGGAGTGGTGTCCACTGATGTAAAGGGTAATCTTATTTAAAAACACACTCATGGGTGTTATACACAACTAATGAATCATGGAACACTACACCGAAAACTAATGACGGGCGATATGTTGGCTAATTGAACATTAAAAAAAAATAAACACACACTCACTGAAACACGCACAGCCATATTTGACCAAATGTCTGGCACCATGGCCCAGACTAAACGACAGCAGTCAGCTGCCACACACGTGTCCTAGAGCACAGCTCTTTCCCATGCAGTGACCTCCTCTTTGCTCCCTCTTGGCTTGCCATCCCTCTGGCATCATTTCCCTTGGGGACCTTGGGCCCAGGCCGCATCATAGTGACATCCTTCTGACTTTCCTGTCCTTCGTGTAGCTCCCATCCAATTAATCCACACAGCAGGAAGGGGTTTTCTCAGAGAATGAAGACAATCCCTTTGGTGGAGAGCCCTCTCTGTAAATCTTGATTCTGAGGCCGTGGGTTGGATCTCTGGCCACAACTGGGATGTGCGTGCCTCCCTCTCATGTCCTCTTGTCCTGATTCACACACTGCATTTTGTGCCTGGGTGACACCGTTCTAATCACCTTTGCTGTGGTCTGAATGTCTGTGTCCCCCCAAGTTCATATGTTGAAATCCTAACCCCCAAGGCAATGGTATTAAGTGGAGGGGTCTTTGAGAGCAGACCAGGACATGAAAGTGAAGGCCTCATCAATGGCGTTGGCATTCTTTTATTAGAGAATCCAGACATATCCCTTGTCCCTTCCACCGTGTGTGGACACAACAGGCAGATGGCCATCTGCTCCATGCAAGAGGGCTTCACCAGAGCCTGACCGTGCAGGGACCTGACCTTGCATTTCCAGCCTCCAGAACTGCAGGAAATAAGCTTCTCTTGTTTATAAGCATGCAGTCTGTATTTTCATTTTATCTCATTGTAGCAGCATGAATAGGCTAAGACAATCCCCCAAAGTTAACTCAAAGTTTCTAACTCAGCCAGACCCTCCTTCCTGCCCCGAATCAGACTTGCAGTTTCTTTCACTACGATTAGTGACTCAGGTATGTCCAGAAACCTCCTGAGTGCTTGGCTCTGTATGCCTGCAGGAGGCTGCACCCCTTCTCCACCTCCCATCAAACACCCAGCACCTGTGATATGACAGCCTGGGTCTGGACATCAGAGCTGCAAAGAAAAAGAAGAGAGGTCAGGTGGTTCTGGTGCAGGGTTCTTGTCTCACGGAGTGGAAGAACGAATCTCACAGACACAAAAGGGTGGAGTGAATGAAACAAGATGGGATTGGGAGGGAGACAAACCATAAATGACTCTTAATCTCACAAAACAAACTGGGGGTTGCTGGGGGGAGGTGGGATTGGGAGAGGGGGAGGGGGCTATGGACATTGGGGAGGGTAAGTGCTATCGTGAGTGTTGTGAAGTGTGTAAACCTGGCGATTCACAGACCTGTACCCCTGGGGATAAAAATACATTATATGTTTATTTAAAAAAAAAATTTGGAAGGGGAGGCGAACCATAAGAGACTATGGACTCTGAAAAACAACCTGAGAGTTTTGAAGGGTCAGGGGTGGGAGGTTGGGGGAACAGATGGTGGGTAATGGGGAGGGCACGTTTTGCATGGAGCACTGGGTGTTGTGCACAAAGAATGAATACTGTTACGCTGAAAAAATAAATAAAATGGAAAAAAAAGGAAATCCATTAAAAAAAAGGGTGGAGTGAAGTGAACATTTATTAAGGGAAGGTGAGAACAGAAAGCAAAGGGATAGAAAGCTCTCTGGAGTAAGAGGGGTCCTGAATGGGTTGCTATGGTTGGTCTTTTAGAGGAAGCTGACCAGGGACCTTAAATCTTTTTGAGGCCACCACCATGGTTACTTCTCCTTGGAAGTTTGGTAAATTTCAGTGGTCAGTCTGTGACTTTCATGAAAATAGCTTGTCTATTTCACTTAGGACAAAAAAGGTGGACACACAGGGTGGTCTGGTCTCCTGTGTTAAAGGCAAGGATGAAGACTGTTTTCCATGCAGCAGCAGGGCTGAGACAGGGTGTCATGGGAGCAGAGGTGGGGATAAGGGTCCAGGAACACTCTCTAGTAGACAGAGACCCCGTTCTCGACAGATCCGGGTGAACCAGGGTGCAGGATTCTGACTCAGAAAGGGGTATTGTGCAGGACGCCCATCCCTCTGTGTGATGGGCCCTTCAGCATTCAGCAGGTGCCTGTAGACTCCATGCTGAAAAAGCATGTGTAAATGCCTAAAGTACAATTTGTAAGATATTGAGAGGAATCAATTGTACAGAGATAGACCCTCACTGGCAATATACTTTAAAACATTTTGTAATACGATAACACCTTCCTTAAAGATATTGAAGATCTGGTTTCAGACTACCACAATAAAGCAAATATTGCAATAAAGAGAGTCAAATAAGTTTCTGATTTATGGTATAAATTATTCTGTTTCCCTGCACATGTAAAAATTATGTTTACAATATACTATTGTATATTGAGTGAGTATTGTATATTGAGTATTGTATATTGAATCCTACTGCATTATCTTTAAAAAGGAATATGTATCTTAATTAAGAACACTTTTTTTTTCCTTAGTGCGAGAGAGAGAGAGAGAGAGAGAGAGATGGATGGGTAGGGGCAGAGGGAGAGGGAGAGAGAGAATCTCAAGCAGGTTCCATGCTTAGCACAGAGCCCGATGTGGGACTTGATCCTAAGACCCTGAGATCATGACCTGAGCCAAAATCGAGAGTCAGAGTCTTAACTAACTGAGCCACCCAGGTGCCCATAATAGATTTTTAAGTGCACAATCAACTGTGTTAGTTACATCATTAGCTGTGACCATTGGACCCCAGTCCTTGGGAAGTTGGAGCTCATCTGGAGTAGCTAAACTTTATGGCCCTCAAACAATGACTCCTCACCTTCCTCTCACCCTCCAGTAACCACCATTCTGTTGTGTGCGTCTGCATGTTCCACTGTGTCAGAGGCCTCATTTAAAAAGAATCATACACTCTTTGCCCTTCTGTGTCTGCCTTACTTCACTTAGCCTAACGTCCTCCAGGACCATCCAGGTTACCAGAAATGTTAGAATATTCCTTCTTTTTTTTTTAGTTGTTATTTTTAATGTACTTCATTTTTTTTACATTTTTTAAAAATTTCTTTTCAGCGTAACAGTATTTATTGTTTTTGCAACACACCCAGTGCTCTGTGCAATACGCGCCCTCCCTATTACCAACCAAGGTCCCCCAAGGAGGGGGTTCTCCCACCCCTCACCCCTTCAAAACCCTCAGGTTGTTTTTCACAGTCCATAGTCTGTCATGCTTCACCTCCCCTTCCAATTTCCCTCAACTCCCTTCACCTCTCCATCTCCCCATGTCCTCCATGTTCTTTGTTATGCTCCACAAATAAGTGAAACCATATGATAATTGACTCTCTCTGCTTGATTTATTTCACTCAGCAGAATGTCTTCCAGTCCCATCCATGTTGCTACAAAAGTTGGGTATTCATCCCTTCTGATGGAGGCATAATACTCCATCGTGTACATGGACCACATCTTCCTTATCCATTCATCCGTTGAAGGGCATCTTGGTTCTTTCCACAGTTTGGTGACCGTGGCCATTGCTGCAATAAACATTGGGGTACAGATGGCCCTTCTTTTCACTACATCTGTATCTTTGGGGTAAATACCCAGTAGCACAATTGCAGGGTCATAGGGAAGCTCTATTTTTAATTTCATGAGGAATCTCCACACTGTTCCCCAAAGTGGCTGCACCAACTTGCATTCCCACCAAGAGTGGAAGAGGGTTCCCCCTTTCTCCACATCCTCTCCAACACACGTTGTTTCCTGTCTTGCTGATTTTGGCCATTCTAACTGGTGTCAGGTGGTATCTCAATGTGGTTTTAATTTGAATCTCCCTGATGGATAGTGATGATGAACATTTTTTCATGTGTCTGATAGCCATTTGCATGTCTTCATTGGAGAAGTGTCTGTTCATATCTTCTGCCCATTTTTTGATATGATTATCTGTTTTGTGTGTGTTGAGTTTGAGAAGTTCTTTATAGATCCTGGATATCAACCTTTTGTCTGTACTGTCATTTGCAAATATCTTCTCCCATTCCGTGGGTTGCCTTTTTGTTTTGTTGACTGTTTTCTTTGCTGTGAAGAAGCTTTTGATCTTGATAAAGTCCCAAGAGTTCATTTTCCCTTTTGTTTCCTTTGTCTTTGGAGACATATCTTGAAAGAAGTTTCTGTGACTGATATCGAAGACATTACTGCCTATATTCTCCTCTAGGATTCTGATGGATTCCTGTTTCAAGTTGAGGTCTTTTATCCATTTTGAGTTTTCTTTCTATACAGTGTAAGAGAATGGTTGAGTTTCATTCTTCTACATAGAGTTGTCCAGTTTTCCCAGCACCATTTATTGAAGAGACTGTCTTTTTTCCACTGTATATTTTTTCCTGTTTTGTCGAAGATTATTTGACCATAGAGTTGAGGGTCCATATCTGGGCTCTCCACTCTGTTCCACTGGTCCGTGTGTCTGTTTTTATGCCAGTACCATGCTGTCTTGGTGATCACAGCTCTGTAGTCAAGCTTGAAATCGGGTAACGTGATGCCGCCAGTTTTGTTTTTCGTTCTCAACATTTCCTTAGCAATTCGGGGTCTCTTCTGATTCCATACAAATTTTAGGGATACTTGCTACAGCTCTTGGAAAAATACCGGTGGAATTTTGATCGGAATGGCATTAAAAGTATAGATTGCTCTAGGCAGCATAGACATTTTAACAATGTTTATTCTTCCGATCCAAGAGCATGGAATGGTCTTCCATCTTTTTGTGTCTTCTTCAATTTCTTTCATGAGTGTTCTGTAGTTCCTCGAGTACAGGTCCTTTACCTCTTTGGTTAGGTTTATTCCCAGGTATCTTATGGTTCTTGGTGCTATAGTAAATGGAATCGATTCTCTAATTTCCCTTTCTGTATTTTCATTGTTAGTGTATAAGAAAGCCACTGATTTCTGTACATTGACTTTGTATCCTGCCACGTTACTGACTTGCTGTATGAGTTCTAGTAGTTTGGGGGTGGAGTCTTTGGGGTTTTCCATATAGAGAATCATGTCATCTGTGAAGAGAGAGAGTTTGACTTCTTCATTGCCAATGTGGATACCTTTTATTTCTCTTCGTTGTTTGATTGCAGTTGCTAGGATTTCTAATACTATGTTGAACAAGAGTGGTGAGAGTGGGCATGCTTGTCATGTTCCTGATCTCAACGGGAAGGCTGCAAGCTTTTTTCCATTGAGGATGATATTTGCTGTGGGTCTTTCATAGATAGATTTTATGAAGTTCAGGAATGTTCCCTCTATCCCTATACTTTGAAGCGTTTTCATCAGGAACGGATGCTGGATTTTGTCAAATGCTTTTTCTGCATCAATTGAGAGGACCATGTGGTTCTTCTCTCTTCTCTTATTGATTTGTTCTATCACATTGATTGATTTGCAAATGTTGCACCATCCTTGTAAGCCAGGGAAGAATCCCACCTGGTCATGGTGGATAATCTTTTTAATGTGCTGCTGGATCCTGTTTGCTAGGATCTTGTGGAGAATCTTAGCATCCATATTCATCAGTGATATTGGTCTGAAATTCTCCTTTTTGGTAGGGTCTTTGCCTGGTTTGGGGATCAGGGTAATGTTGGCTTCATAAAAAGAGTCTGGAAGTTTTCCTTCTGCTTCAATTTTTTGGAAGAGCTTCAGGAGAATTGGTGTTATTTCTTCTTTGAATGTTTGGTAGAATTCCCCAGGGAATCCGTCAGGTCCTGGGCTCTTGTTTTTTGGGAGGTTTTTGATCACTGCTTCAGTCTCCTTACTAGATATTGGTCTATTCAGGTTGTCAAATTCTTCCTGGTTCAATTTTGGGAGTTTATAGTTTTCCAGGAATGCATCCATTTCATCTAGGTTGCTTAGCTTATTGGCATATAACTGTTGGTAATAATTACTGATGATTGTTTCTATTTCCTTGGTGTTCGTTATGATCTTTCCCTTTTCATTCATAATTTTATTAATTTGGGCTTTCTCTCTTATCTTTTGGATTAGTGTGGCCAATGGTTTATCGATCTTATTGATTCTTTCAAAAAAAACAGCTTCTAGTTTCATTGGTATGTTCTACTGTATCTCTCGTTTCTACCTCATTGATCTCTGCTCTCATCTTGATTATTTCCCTTCTTGCGTGTGGAGTTGGTTTGATTTGTTGTTGAGTCTCCCATTCTTTAAGGTGTAGAGACAGCTGGTGTATTCTGGATTTTTCAATGTTTTTGAGGGAGGCTTGGATGGCTATGTATTTCCCCCTTACAACCGCCTTTGCTGTATCCCATAGATTTTGGACCAAAGTGTCTTTGTTCTCATTGGTTTTCATAAATTGTTTAACTTCTTATTTGATCTCCTGATTGATCCAAGCATTCTTAAGCAAGGTGGTCTTTAGCTTCCAGGTGTTTGAGTTCCTTCTGAACTTTTCCTTGTGATTGAGTTCCAGTTTCAAAGCATTATGATCTGAGAATATGCAGGGAATAATATCAGTCTTTTGGTATCGGTTGAGTCCTGCTTTGTGACCCAGTATGTGGTCTATTCTGGAGAAGGTTCCATGTGCACTTGAGAAGAATGAGTATTCTGTTGTTTTAGGGTGGAATGTTCTGTATATGTCTATGAGATCCATCTGTTCCAATGTTTCAATTAATGTTCTTTTTTTTTATTTTATACCAAGAATGTTCTTATTTCTTTATTGATTTTCTGCTTCGATGATCTATTACTGAGAGAGGCATATTAAGATTTCCTACTATTAATGTATTCATATCAATATGACTCTTTATCTTGATTAATAGTTTTTTATGTAACTGGCTGCTCCCATATTGGGGGCATAGATATTTACAACTGTTAGATCATTTTGGTGGAGAGTCCCTTTAAGAATGA
Organism: Meles meles; assembly: GCF_922984935.1. Taxonomy (NCBI): domain Eukaryota; kingdom Metazoa; phylum Chordata; class Mammalia; order Carnivora; family Mustelidae; genus Meles; species Meles meles. The sequence goes on from NC_060068.1 coordinate 4,423,754, forward strand.
TGTAGTGTCCTTCTGTATCTCTGACTACAGTCTTTAGTTTAAAATCTAATTTATCCTATATGAGAATCGCTAACCTGGCCTTCATTTGAGTCCCATTGGCATTAAAGATGCTTCTCCATCCCTTCACTTTCAGTCTGGGTGTATCCTTAGGTTCAAAATGGGTCTCTTGTAGACAACATATGGATGGGTCCTGTCGTTTTATCCAATCTGCAACCCTGTGTCATTTTATGGGCGCATTTAGGCCATTCACATTGAGAGTGATTATTGATAGATACGGTTTTATTGACATTTTGTTACCTTTGAAGTCTTTCTGTCTGTAGATTGTTTCTATATTTCTGTTCAATGATATTCTTAGGATTTTTTCTCTTTTATAGGACCCCACCCCCCCCTTAATATTTCCTGTAGTGTCGGCTTGGTGGTTGCATAGTCTTTTAAGCCTTGCCTGTCTTGGAAACTCTTTATCTCTCCATCCATTTTGAATGTCAGTCTTGCTGGATAGAGTATTCTTGGCTGCATGTTCTTCTCATTTAGTACTCTGAAAATATTTTGCCATCCCTTCCTGGCTTGCCAGGTCTCTGTGGAAAGGTCTGACGTTATTCTAATGGGCTTTCCTCTGTGTGTAAGGAGCTTCTTTGTCCTAGCTGCTTTTAAGAGGGTCTGTCTAGACTTGTAATTCTTCATTCTAACTGTCAGGTGTCACGAGGACTTTTGAGAATCTAAGATCTTGGGTGGAAACCACTTTGCCTCTAGTACATGAACATTGTTTCCATTCATGAGATTGGGAAAATTTTCATAGACAACTTGTTCCACTGTATCTTCTAGACTTCTTTCTTTTTCCTCCCCTTCAGGGATTCCAATAATTCTGACGTTGGAACGTTTCATGGCATCATTTATTTCCCTGATTCTGTTTTCGTGGCTTCTAAGCTGTTTGTTCCAGGCTTCCTCCTGATCATTTCTCTCTATCTGTTTGTCCTCCAGATCACTAATTCTATCTTCTGTCTCAGTTACCCTAGCTTTTAGAGAATTTAGATTAGATTGGAACTCATTGAGAGCTTTGTGAACATCATCCCTGGTGGCTTTCAGTTCTGCCCTAACATTGTGAACATCATCCCTGGTGGCTTTCAGTTCTGCCCTAATCAATTCTGTTTGGTCATCCATGCTTTCTCCAACCTAGCTATTGCCTGGATAATTGTTAGCCTGTATTCCTTTTCCGACATATTATCTATCTATATCCATTAGCTCTGTTGCAGAATGTCCATCCTCTGTATTTTTCTTCTGTTGGGCATTCCTCCTCCTCTTCATTTTGGTAGGAGAGGACTGAATGGATGCAGCTAGATGTATCGACTGTGATGTAGTCAAGGTGCATTCTGGAACGCTTCTGTGCAATCAGGATTTCCCACCCAAATGAGTGAAAAAAGAAAGGAAAAAGAAATAGAGAAAAAGAGCGAGAGAGAGAGAGAGAGAGAGGAGAAAAAGGGATGATAAAAGAGAATGCTCAGCCCAAATGGGCCCCAAGGTAAGATTTATGAAGTATACAAACAAAAACAGATAAACAAAAAGACTGATAAAAGTATATGACAAGAGAAAAAAATATATAAGCAAAAAAAAAGAAGAACCTTGTCAAAAAGAACCCCAAGTATAAGATTTATATACTATCAGGACAAACACAAATACACAGAAACACTGGCGGAAGGAAAAGATGGGAGAGTGCTTACAAATTCTCAGTGTGGGTGAGGAAGGTTATTTTGATTCCTCCTGAATGTATCTTGAAGTTTCATTAAGGGACTCAACTTTCCTAAGATAAAGGGGGATTAAATATTGGTTTGCCTATAGGGGTAGCATTGATTGGGGAAAGGGGATTACTTTGAAGTTTAACTCTATATGTATATTAGAAAATAAAAATTAAAAAAGAATGAACTAGACTAAACTGAACTAAAATTTAAAAAAATTTAAAAAATAGAAAAGCAAAAGAAAAACATGGGTGTATGCATCAAAAAGTTCAGGTTAGAGGTTATTAAGGAATTTGATGTACTGGACATCTCACTGTGATGGTAAATAGGTTAAAAATTATCTATATGTATAAAAAAATGAACAGAATAGTGGTAACAAGTTAAAAATAAAAGTTGTATTTATGAAGTAGTGATGGTTTTTCTCTTGTCGTCTTCTTTTTTTTCTTCCTTCCTGGTTGGTTTTCTGGGGGAGGGGCCTGCCACGTGGGTTTTTAGTCAGTGATGTTCCCTGAGTTAAGTCCTCCTGCCCCCCTCGAGGGGGTGGGCTCTGAGGAAACCATTTTTTTTTAGGCTTTTGTTCTCTGGAGGTTTTTATGTTTGTTCATTCTGTTTTCTCTCGCCTTGACAGCTTTTGATGGTTTTTGGAGGTTTAGAGGAGAGCAAACTGCACCCCAACATCCCTCTCAGAGAGAAGCCTCAGAATGCTCTGCAGAGCTGCTGGCAGAGTCGGTTCTGAGTCACGGTCCCTGGGGATGCAGGAGCTCCTCCTTGTACCCAAAACCACAGCAGTGGCAGCTGTCTGGGTAGCTCCAGACCACCAGAGAGGTTCCAAGAAGCGATTGCACACAGATTTTCCTGCTGGCCCGAGCTGGGAGTGCCTGGTTTTTCTGGGTCCCAGAGCTCCGGGCTAGCGCCTGTGAGCACCTCTCCCAGGGGAGGGTGTGGGGCGCTTGCGTCTCAGGCTCTGATCCCTTGGCGGGGGTCTAAGAGCGCCAGGCTAATGCCTGCTTGCACCTCTCTCAGGGAGGGTGTGGGGCACGCGCATCTCAGGAATGCAGTCTGGCGGGGCTTCCAGCCCCCCACAGGCGCCGTACCCCATGCATTCTTGGGCGAGCTGGTGGGTCAGGAGTGCTGGCGGCTCAGGGACCAAGACCTGGTTTCTCCCCTGCACTCTCTCTGGCTCAGTGCAGGGGAGGCTGTCCTGGGTCCAGGGACTTAAGCCCCTGTCCCTAACTGCTCTGATTCCCACAATATCCCCCTGCGATCCTTTGCTCTTTTTTGAGTGCTTTCAACCAGGGGCGCCTGGGTGGCTCAGTGGATTAAGCCGCTGCCTTCGGCTCAGGTCATGATCTCAGGGTCCTGGGATCGAGCCCCGCATCGGGTTCTCTGCTCCGCGGGGAGCCTGCTTCCTCCTCTCTCTCTGCCTGCCTCTCTGCCTACTTGTGATCTCTCTCTCTGTCAAATAAATAAATAAATAAAATCTTGAGTGCTTTCAACCAGACTCCAAGTTAATGCTGCTCCCCAGATGCAGGGCACTCTTGTATTGGGGTATTACTTTCCAATAGGTCGCCTCTGGTGGCTTCCTCCCCCTTTTGTTTATCTTCTGATATCAGTCCGATTTTCCCACTCCACTTTACCTGCGCACTGGCATCTTCTGCTCCTGTAGAGATCCAGATGTGTATAATTCTGATCTCAGGCTGATTTCATGGGTGATCAGAGTTCTTTGGTAGGTAATCAGCTCAGTTTAGGGTACAGGCTGAAACGGCACCTCCTCCTACTTCCCCGCCATCTTGACTCCCCAAAGAGTTTTCCTTCTTTTTAAGGACTGTGTAACAAATCAATAGCAAAAAACTAAGGAGACAATTAAAAAAAATGGGCAGAAGACATGACCTTGCATTTCTCCAAAGAAGACATCCATGTGGCCAATGGACATATGAGTAGATGCTCAACATCACTCATCAGTGGGGAAATGCAAGTCAAAACTATGATGAGATACCAACTCACACCTGCCAAAATGACTAAAATTAACAACATGAGAAACAAGTGTTGGCGAGACTGTGGAGAAACCCTCCTAAACTGTCAGTGGGAATGCAACCTGGTGTGGCCACTGTGGAAAACAGTATGGCTTGTCCTCAGAAAGGTAAAAATATGATTCAGCATTGCTATTTCTGAGCATATGTCCCAAGGAAATGAAATCACTATCTTTTTTTCCTTTTTTTGGCCAACAGAATTTAACTTTTTTGGCTTAGAGACTAAAGCACAAGGATAATGATAGCTTCTAAAAATCAGTAGTGTAGTCATAAAAAAACTATTTCTTTTTAAAATTGAACTTGTAATATAACCAGTAACCACAGACCTTTCTATACAATATTCCTTTTTGTCTCTTTTGGAATTAAATTCTTTTTTTTTTAAAAGTAGAACTTTCTTTTTATTATGTTAGTCAGTATACAGTACATCATTAGATTTTGACACAGAGTTCAATGACTCATCGGTTGCATATCACACCCAGAGCTCATCACAACACATGCCCTCCTTAAGACCCATCACCTGGCTACTCCATCTCCCACCCCTCCCTTCTGAAACCCTCAGTTTGTTTCCAGAGTCCAGAGTCTCTCATGGTTTGTCTCCCTCTCGGATTTCTTCCCATTCAGTTTTCCCTCCCTTTCCCTGGGATCCTCTGTGTTATTTCTTATGTTCCACACATGAGCGAAACCATACGATAACTAACCCTGCTTGACTTATTTCACTTAGCATAATCTCATCCAGTCCCATTCATGTTGATACGAAAGTTGGGTATTAATCCTTTCTGATGGCTGAGTTAAATACTCTGTTGTACATATGGACCACATCTTTTTTTTTTAAATTTTTTATTTTCAGCGTACCAGTATTCATTTTTTGCACCACACCCAGTGCTCCATGCAATATGTGCCCTCTCTATTACCCAACACCTGGTTCCCCAACCTCCCACCCCCGCCCCTTCAAAACCCTCAGGTTGTTTTTCACAGTCCATAGTCTCTCATGGTTCATCTCCCCTTCCAGTTTCCCTCAACTTCCTTCTACTCTCCATCTCCCCATGTCCTCCATGTTCTTTGTTATGCTCCACAAATAAGTGAAACCATATGATACTTGACTCTCTCTACTTGACTTATTTTGCTCAGCATAATCTCTTCCAGTCCTGTCCATGTTGCTACAAAAGTTGGGTATTCATCCTTTCTGATGGAGGCATAATACTCCATTGTGTATATGGACCACATCTTCCTTATCCATTCGTCCGTTGAAGGGCATCTTGGTTCTTTCCACAGTTTGGCAACCGTTGGACCACATCTTCTTTATCCATTCATCTGTTGAAGGGCATTTTGACTCCTTCCACAGTTTGTTGATTGTGGCCATTGCCACTATGAACATTGGGGTGCATATGGCCCTTCTTTTCACTACATATGATACATCAATATGTATCATATTAGTGCAATTTCTGGGCCACTGGGTAGCTCTATTGTTAACTTGAGGAACCTCTTTCCTTTTTTTTCCAGAGTGGCTGCACCCACTTGCATTCCCACCAACAATGTAAGAGGGTTCCCTTTTCTCCGCATCCTCTCCTACACTTGTTGTTTCCTGTCTTGTTGATGTTGGCCATTCTAACTGGTATAAGCTGGCATCTCAATGTGGTTTTGATTTGTATTTCCCTGATGACAAGAGATGTGGAGCAGTTTTTCATGTGTCTGTTGGTCATTTGGATGTCTTCTTTGGAGAAACGTCTGTTCATGTCTTCTGCCCATTTCTTGACTGGATTGTTTCCTGGGTGCTAAGTTTGAGAAGATCTTTATAGCTCTTGGATATCAGCCCTTTATCTGAAATGTCATTTGCAAATATCTTTTTCCATTCCGTGGGCTGCCTTTTAGTTTAGCTGACTGCTGTCAGAAACTTTTTATCCTGATGAAGTCCCAATAGTTCATGTTTTTGCTTGTTTCCCTTGCCTTTGGAGACATGTCTAGCAAGAAGTTGCCACAGCCAACGTCAAACAGGTTGTTTCCTGTATTCCCCTCTAGGATTTTCTTAAAAAGATTTTCTTTATTTATTTGACAGGAGAGAGACAGCGAGAGTGGTTATACAAGCCGGAGAAGTGGGGAAGAGAGAAACAGGCTCCTGCTGAGCAGGGAGCCCAATGTGGGGCTTGATCCCAGGACCCCGGGATCATGACCTGAGTTGAAGGCAGATGCTTAACAACTGAGCCACCCAGGCGACCCTCCACTCTAGGATTTTGGTAGATCACTGTCTCACATTGAAGTCTTTCATCCATTTTGAGCTTATATTTTTGTATGGTGTAAGAGAATGGTCCTGTTGCATCGTTTGCTTCTGACTGTTCAATTTCCCTGACACTATTTATTGAAGAGACTATCTTTTTTTTTTTTTTGATAGAATCGGATATTCTTTCCTACTTTGTTGAAGATTAGTTGACCATAGAGTTGAGGGTCCATTTCTGGGGTCTTTATTCTGTTCCACCGATGTGCCAGTTTTTGTGCCAGTACCATGCTGTCTTGGTGATTACACCTTAATAATAGAGCTTGAACTTTGGAATTGTGATGCCATCCTCTTTGGTTTTCTTTTTCAACATTGCCCAGGAAATTTGGGGTCTTTCTGGTTCTATACATATTTTACGATTGTTTGTTCCAGCTCTGTGGAAATGTCAATGGTATTTTTATAGGGATTTAATTGAATGTGTAGATTGCTTTGGGTAGCATAGACAATATTTCTTCTTCCAATCCTTGATCATGGAATATTTTTCCATCTCTTCATGTCTTCCTCAATTTCTCTTGTAAATGTTCTATAGTTTATAGAGTACAGATCTTTTACCTCATTGGTTAGGTTTATTTTCCTAGGTATCTTATGGGTTTTTTTAATATTTTATTTATTTGACAGAGAGAAATCACAACTAGGCAGAGAGGCAGGCAGAGAGAGAGGAGGAAGCAGGCTCCCTGCGGAGCAGAGAGCCCGATGCGGGGCTTGATCCCAGGACTCTGGGATCATGACCTGAGCCGAAGGCAGAGACTTTAACCCACTGGTCCACCCAGGCGCCCCAGTATCTTATGTTTTTTGGTGCAATTGTAAATGGGTTTGTTTCCATAATTTCTCTTTCTTCTGTTACATTGTTAGTGTATAGAAAAGCAACTGATTTCTGTTCATTGATCTTGTATCCTGCCATATTGCTGATTTCCTGCATGAGTTCTAGCAATTTTTGGGTGGAGTCCTTTGGGTTTTCCACATAAAGTATCATGTCATCTGTGAAGAGGGAGAGTTTGACTCCTTCATTGCCAATTTGAGTGCCTTTTATTTCTTTTTTGTTGTCTGTTTGCTGAGGCTAGGACTTTTAGTACTATGTTGAACAATAGTGGCAAGAGAGGGCATCCCTGTCATGGTCCTGACCTTAAGGAAAAAGCTCCCAGTTTTTTCCTCATTGAGAACGATGTTTTCTGTGTGCTTTTTGTAGATGACCTTTATGATATTGAGGTATGTTCCCTCTATCCCTACATGGTGGAGAGTTTTAACTGAGAAAGGATGCTGTATTTTGTCAAATGCTTTTTCTGCATCAATTGAGAGGATCATATGGTTCTTGTACTTCCTTTTATTAACGTGATCTAGCACATTGATTGATTTGTGGATGTATCCCAGGAATAAATCCCAGTTGGTCATGGTGAATAATCATTTTAAAACATGGTTGGATCCTATTGGCTAGGATCTTAGTAAGTAACTGGGCATCCATGTTCATCAGGGATATTGGTCTGTCCTTCTCCTTTTTTGGTGGGGTCTTTGGTTTTGGGATCAAGGTAATGTTGGTCTCACACAATGAGTTTGGAAGTTTCCCTTCCATTTCTTTTTTCTTCTTCCATCTGGCCCTGGACTCTTGTTTTTTTGGGAGGTTTTGGATTACTGTTTCAATTTCCTTGCTGGTTTTGGTCTGTCCAGGTTCCATTTTTTTGGTTTCAGTCTTGGAAGTTTATAAGTTTCCAGGAAGGCATCCATTTCTTCCAGATTGCCTAATTTCTTGGGATATCTTGCTCAATATATGTTCTTAAAATTATTTACATTTCCTTGGTGTTGGTCATGATCTCTCCTCTTTCATTCATGTTTTTATTATTTTGGGTCCTTTATCTTTTCTTTTTGATAAGTCTGGTTACTGGTTTATCAATGTTATTAATTCTTTCAAAGAACCAGCTCCTAGTTTCACTGATCTGTTCTACTCTTCTTCCAGTTTCTTGTTCATTGATTTCTGCTCTAAACTTTATTATTTCTCTTCTCCTCCTTGGTTTAGGATTTATTTACTGTTCTTTCTCCAGATTCTTTTGGTGTAAGGTTACCTTGTGTATTTGAGACTTTTCTAATTACTTGAAGTCTTGTATTGTCATGTTTTTCCTCTTAGGACCACTTTTGCTGCATCTCAAAGGCTTTGAAGAGCTATGTTTTCATTTTCATTGTTTCCATGATTTTTTTCAATTCATCTTTAATTTCCTAGTTGACCCATTCATTCTTTAGCAGGGTGCTCTTTAACCTCCAAGTATTTGAGTTCCTTCTGAGTTTTCTTCTGTGATTGAGTTCAAGTTTCAAAGCATTGTGGTCTGAAAATATGCAGGCAATAATTCCAATCTGTTTTTGTACTGGTTGAGATCTGATTTGTGACCCAGTATGTGATCTATTCTGAGGAATAATCCATATGTACTCCAGAAGAATCTGTATTCTGTTGCTTTAGGATGGAGTATTCTGAATATACCTGTGAAGTTCATCTAGTCCAGTGTGCCGTTCAAAGCCCTTGTTTCCTTTTTGATCTGCTTAGATTATCTGTCCATTGCTGTGACTGGGGTGTTAAAGTCCCCTATTATTATTGTATTATTATGAATGTTTCTTTATTTCTGTTATTAATTGGTTTATATAATTGGTTGGTCCCAAGTTAGGGACATAAATATTTATAATTGTTAGATCTTCTATAGGATAGACTCTTTATGTATGCTATAGTGTCCCTCTTCATCTCTTATTACAGTCTTTGGCTTAAAATCTAATTTGTCTCATATAAGGATAGCTACCTCAGCTTTCTTTGATGTTCATTAGCATGATAAATTGTTCACCCCCTCACTTTAAATCTGGAGGTGTCTTTGGTCTAAAATGAGTCTCTTTCAGACAGCATATTGATGGTTCTTGCTTTTTTTTTTTTTTTTTTTTTTAAATTCCGATCTGAAACCCTGTGTCTTTTCACAGGAGCATTTAGCCCATTTACATTCAGAGACAATATTGAAAGATGAATTTAGTGCCTTAGTATTGCCTATAAAGTCTCTGTTTCTGTAGATTGTTTCTTTCTGGTCTGAGTTACTTTTGGGCTCCCTGCTTACAGGATCCCCTTTAATATTATGGCAGAGCTGGTTTAGTGATCACAAATTCTTTTAGTTTCTGTTTGTCCTAGAGGCTCTTTGTCTCTCCTTCCATTCTGAATGACAGCCTTCTTGGATAAAGTATATTTGCTGCATTTTTTTTTTTTTTATTTATTGCCCTGAATATATCCTACCAACCATTTCTAGCCTGCCTGTTTCCCCTGGATAGGTCTGCTGCCAGTCTAATGTTCCAGCACTTGTAGGTTAAGGACTTCTTGTTTTGAGCTGCCTTCAGGACTTTTCTTAGGTCTCTCATTCCAGAGGTTTTGGACTGTCATGTTTTCACTTGAATTTGCTTCCATGACTGACCAGGTAAACCCTGGAATCTTTGGATTGGTCTCCATGTATCTCTGCACTGACTTGCTATGATGAGGGGGAGAGATGGAGGGGGGTGGGTACCAAGGTAGACAAGATTTCCAGGCTGTTGCAAGGGGGATGGGGAGGGAGAAGGAGGAGTGAGTAGGTAGGCAGGAGAGGGGAGAGGGAAAAGGGAGTAGGAAGGGAAGGTAGGTGGAGGGGACATGAGGAAGGAGAGAATGGGGGGAGAAGTAGGATGGTAAGGAAGGGTTGGAGGAGGGGAAAGTGCATGGGGGAGGGTGGAGGGGAAGAGGTGAAGGTGGGAGAGACAGGGAGGATGGGGAGAGAAGGAGGAGAGTAAGGAGGGATTGGAGGAGGGGAAGGAACAATGGGGAGAGAAAGGGGAAGGAAAGGAAGGGCAGAAGGAAGGGAAAGAGAGGGGAGGAGAGGATAAGGAAGGCCAGCATTTACTGAGCAAATATTTTGTGTCTGGTACTGGGCTCGATGCTTTACAACTGACCCCAAGTACATTTCAGAAAAGCACCCCACTGTGTGTAACGATATAGTGCCCTGGTCAGCTTGGACTCTATAACAAATACCACATGCTGGGAATTTAAACAACACACGTTTATTGTGTCCCAGTCCTGGGGACTGGAAGTCCCAGATCCAGGCTGGGGACTGAACCCAGATCCAGGTTCCTCCTGATATGTCTCTCCCTGACATGTACATGCAGTCTTGCCATTGTGTCTTCATGCAGTTGTCCACCTGTGTGTGTCTGTGCCTTGATCTCCTCCTCTTCTTCTTCTACTTTTTTTTTAATAGATTTTTATTTATTTATTTGACAGAGACACAAAGAAAGCAGGGACAGGGGCATAGGGAGAAGCAGCATCCCTGCCTAGCAGGGAGCTTGATGTGGGACTTCCCTGGGATCATGACCTGAGCTTAACTGGCCGAGCCACCCAAGCACCTCTGACACACTCTTCTGATAAGGATTCTAGTCATGCAGGATCAGGGCCCACCCTAGTGACCAGTTTTTACCTTAATCACTTCTGTAAAGACTCTGTCTCCAATTACAGCCCCATTTGGAGATCGGGGGGTTGGGGCTTCAGAATGTACATGAGGGTGTATGATTCAGCCCATAATACATTGTCAGTATTCCACAGGGAAGGAAAATGAAGATAAGATAGGTTAACTCAGAAAGATGCACCTTTGTATGGGTCTAACTGGCATATAGAATGAACATGTCTCCCCCAACTCTATGACAGGCTAGAGCAAAGAGATCATGGGTCTTGCTGGAGGAGAGTCCCCACCCTCCCCTGTCCCTGGTTCTGAGGAGGGCCCATGTCCTCTGGGGACTGGCATTCTGAGTAGATGATCAGGGGGGTAGGGTCGTGTGTCCAGAGGCAGAAGAATGGCCTCAGGGGCTCTGAGAAGGAGAGTCCAGAGAATGAGTAGATGAGGGATCCATTGTCGACATTGTAGAAGGAGACTCTGCCAGCATCATAATCCAGGAGAATACCCACCTGATGTAAGGGCTCTGAAGGGTGCAGGCGGACCCTTGGGAAAGCGAGGGCCCAGAACGTCTTCTTGTAGAGCTCCAGGGCCCAGAGTCCATGCTGGGGAGACTTTGGGATCCTTCCCTTCCGATCCAAGCTCTCCAGACAGATGCCCACATTCCAGGCCTTCCTCTGTCCCACCTGGACCTCCCAATAATACCTCCCAGCAGAGAACTGTTCCCGTGCCAATACACAGGGGTCCTGGTCAAATCTGCTGGGGACATCTGGCAGCTCCTGGTCAAAGAACAGCCGCCTCACACTTTTCCCATCCTCAGACAGAGCGAGTTTTGGGCTTGCAGTGTCAGGGTCCAGGGATGGGCTCACTGTGGGAAGAGGAGAGGGTTAGGCTTGGAGTTTGTGTCCTCAACCTGCCCTCCTGTAAGAAGGGGACCACAGGGCCTCTGGGTGAGGTAAAACCACAGCCTCCCTGAGAGTCCCTTTGCTCCTCCCATCTTCTGTCCAGGACCCTGAGCAACAAGTCATCCCAGCACAGCTGAGGCAGCTCTAGGTGGGAGCCAGGGGGTGGATTGCTACCGATGAGGGGACATGACTGGCACCCTGTGAGGTCTGCTTGTCCCCCTGTTCTCAGTCCCTAAGCACATGTGTGTGTTTCTTTGTGTGTGTGTGAGAAAGAGAGAGAGAGAGAGAGAGAGAGAGAGAGAGGAGCAAGGAGAGACAGAGAAAAGGCCAGAGAGACATAAGGGAGAGATAGAGACAGAGACAGTATCCCAGAGATATAGGGAAAGACAGAGACAGAGGTAGAGAAAGGAAGAGAGAGATATAGAAGAAATGCAGAGAAACAGGGAGACAGAAAGAGACAGAGAGACAAAGAGAACAAAGAAAGACAGAATAATCCAGGTAGACACAGGAAGAGAGATAGAGAGAGATACAGAGACAGAGATACAGACACATAGAGAGATAGATACAGAGACATATGGAGAGAAATAGAGAGAGACAGAAAGAGAAAGAGACAGATACGGAGACTGAGAGATAAATAGAAGGATAAGGATTGTTAAAGAAAGATGGAGATACAGGCAGAGAAATAGAAAGAGAGAGATAGAGAAAGACAGAGAGATGGGGAGACAGAGAGAAAGACACAAAGAGAAAGACAGAGAGACACACAGAGAGATACAATGAGCAAGATGGAGAGACAGAGACAGAGAAACAGAGATAGAGACATAAGAGGACATGGAGGACACAGGGGGACAGGAGAAGGTGCCACAGGTGCATTGATGCAAGTGCCATTGGACAGCTCTGGGGTCAACGACAGAGGAGTCACATAAGGAAAAGCCCAAGAGGCATCTTAAGAGCTCCATAGCTAAGATGAACACCTTCCAAAACAGAGTCCTTCTCTCCTGCCCTACCATCCCTCTCAGAGCCCTCAGAACCCCAGCATGTGACCTGGGGGAGGGTCTATCTATACTTGGGCTCAATATTAGAGGCAGAGAGGGTGTGTGGGGACCAGCTGGGCACCAGGCTGCCCCAGCAGGCATCTTCTCAATAGCAGAAACCTCTTAGCCAGTGTCCACCCTGATCCATTCTAAAGCCAGGTATGTTGTTTGCTTGGGTTTATACCTCGATGTCTCAGACACTCATGTTTCTTGACCTTCCATCCCTATCAGCTGGATAGAACCCATGCTTTCCTCCTATTTGAACCCCAGCTTCCTCTCTGGTCTCTACCTCTTTCTGGATAGAACCCTGTTCTCTTTCGCTTTCCAGCAAAGACTGACTGTTTTGCCCCAGAATTCTCATTGCTGCTTTCTGAATTCTCCACCTTCTGTCCCACCCAAACCCTTTCCCTATAGAGTTTGGGCTGTGGGGATGGAGACCACCCATGTTCCATCTCTGTAATGGTCAAACATGGACTCCCTAGCTGAACAATAAGCCTGGCTCCTGGTATTCCGAATTTCCTCATTAAATAAAAATTCATCCCATTAAAAAAAAGTTCCAGACTAACAAAGAAGCTGAAAAATAGCATGAACAATATGTCTATGAAAACATCTTGGATAACCCACAGTTAAAGGATCAAAACTGGAAAATTAACATTGATACAAACCTACTCAATAATGACCTCTGACACACCACCCCACCACACCTGGCCGCCAGTGCAGACCTGTGTTCCATCCTACCCACCGCTGCAGACTATATTCCCTGAAAAATTGTTCTCTAGTTCATTTTCTTTCCCACAGCTGTCTTCATGTGTCTTCATACCAGATCATTCTTTTTAGGCAACAGGCATGTTCTATTACCTTAAAGGACTTTAAAGTAAAACCAAAACAAACTGAAATAAAAACACTCTGATTGATTCCCCACTCACCAATTTATAGCTTAGCTGCATAGACTATAATTTTGAATCTTTTGTCCCAGCTGTCTCCACAGGGGACACCTCTCTTTGCACACCACACTAGACAGTGTTTCTCGGTCATGTTCCCAATCTCATCTCACTGTATGGAATGCCACAAGCTGCTTACTCAACACACTGTATCCATGGATTTCAGTGAAGAAGCTTCCCCTGGACTTCCCACTACTCTGCCCAGACTCCTGCTCAAACAGACCTTCAAGTACCAGGCTTTCCAAGGCTAGACTTGAATTTGTCTTCTTTGCCCTGTACCTTTCTTACCTTATTTTTTCTTTTTAAAATCTTCTTTCTTATTCAAATAAATTTAAGGAATAATTTTGGGTGTGCAGATAAATGGAGCACTTCCTGGTTCACTTTCTTGGTTTTCAAGGCCAGATATATGCCAAGGACCTTAAATTCTTATCTCAAGTCCACATTTCTCCTGGGAGTTCCAGACTTGTGTAACTAAAGATTTATCTGACATTCCCATTTGGATGTCTGATAAAGTTTCAGTCTTAAGAGGTCCAAGATGATTTTCACTTCTTCACCCAAATCTGTCTTGTTTGGCCCCAAGCCTTCTGTTAGATGAAGCCACCATAGACCCAGGGACATTGGCTCCAAAGGTTACCTTGGGTTCCTTGTTTTGTCTTGCCCCTGCTGGACCCTGCTATTTGTGGCCCCAGGGCACATCTTGGGGTTGTTTCCTCTCCTCCTGCAATGCCTCTCCCCGTCTAAGCTCCCTCATTCATTTTGCACCCAGACCCCTATTTCAGCCTTCCAGGCTCTGCAGGTCTGGGCATCTACAAATCTTGCCCTATTGGATTCTCTTCCACATGTTCATCTCTCCCACACCACAGATGATGTTCTCCCTGCCATGTTTGTGGGTCCGCTGCTCATTCTCTCAGGGCTGTGGTCCCACTGTCACCCAGCCCTTCGTTTAGATGTTACCATCCCACCATCCCCAGGGCCATGGACATCCTACATGAATGCTCTCCTGGCCAACTTCATTATTGTATTCCAGTCCATTCCTATAATATTACTCTGCTTTATTCCAGTTTTGGTTAAAGAAGCATCAATGGCTGATGGCTTGCATCCCCACATAGATTCTATGCCCCCTGAGGACAGGAGGAAGTCATTTCAATCACTGATAGATGGTTGGATACTGGCACAGGAGGTAATTGGTCACTATTTTACATGAATGAATAAGTGAATGAATGAAAGGATGATCAGTTTCTCTCTGTCCCCTCATAGACCCTCAACAAGTGGTTGTGCTAAGGCTTGTATCCCCAGGTTCTCTGACACCTCTTGGGTTCCTGGTTGATTGTCTGCATTTATGCCCCTCCCAGTCCTAGGGGTTCCCTGACCTTGGCGAGATTCTCCCCTCTCCACTCATCCCTCCCACCTAGATGGTGTCCTGGGACAGCAAGTCCCTGTTTCTGCTATCTCTATGGTAACAGATTGGTGTCCCCCAATCCCCCACCAAGTGGCCATGCCTCAGGAGAGTTGTCTCTCTTGCTGCCTAGGCTCTGCAGATCTGTCTCTTTCCCCAGGTAGTAAACGGGAGCTAAGGTCTCTCAGGGCAGCGGAAAATTGATGTTTAGAGTCGTGTGGCTGCCACTCACCAGCATTGGGCTCCACACATATGCACTCTGGAGTGAAAAGGAATACACACACACACACACACACACACACACACACACAGCAGTACCTCTGCATGCATGCATATGTGCACAGATCAACACACACATGTCCATGTAAATGTACAACATGTGCACACAGCACACACATACAAGCCCACATAGACACACATGTGGGGGCAGAGTCTTCCAGCCCCCAACAAGGCCCTCACCATAGATCACCTTGTCCTCTGTCCAGCCTGCAATGAGAGAGAAAGATGTGAAACTGTGGGACTGTGCTGGTTCAATGGGGCCAAAGCTCAACTTCTGGGAACCTAAGTCAAAACAGGACTTAATGGGTTCTAGCTGTGACCCTGGAAATCATGAAGAAATACAGATTCCTCAGTGCCCAATAAAACAATAATCTGGGTCATTTTCTTCCTAGGGGAGGCTTTGGGGGAGCATATCCTGATAGCCCTGCTCTCCCATGTCTGTCATGGGGACATCTGTGCTCTGTTCCCAGGCTTGTGCCCGATGGCTATGGGCAAGGACACGGGGCAGGGAGGGGAGTGGATTGGTGAGTGCAACAGTGCTTATTGATGATGGTCCCTGCACCCAAAATGAGACCCTGGCAGGTGCCAGGTACCCTGCTGAATTTGTCACTTAAGCACTTCTCAGAATGCTCTCATCACCCCCAACTGACAGACACTCCCAGGTTCAAGCTCAGATCTGTCTTTGTGTTGGAGACCCTCCAGCCTTCCAGAAGTCCTCCAGTGATGAGCAGCTGAACACCTCTCAGAGACAGAGAATTTCACTGAGCATTTGGTAAGTGGGGAGTCCCTGAGGTGTGTCCTGGGCAGGTCTCTCCCATTCATCCTGACCTTGAGGGTGTACATAGGAGACTTCATGCAGAGCTCCACACCTGTGTCCTGGGGGGTAGGGACATGTCTGTCCTACCAGGACCTTCTTACCTTGGGAGTGCTGCTCCTCTGCTGTATACAGTCTCTCTTCTTCCAGCTGCTCCATATTCCTGTCTTTCTTACATGTCTGATAGAGACAGGTGGCTCCAGATGAGACAAGCCCTGCTAGAGTGAGGATCAGAGGCAGCACTGTCCTCCATGTCTTTGATGGGGAACTTCTGGACAATTGAGCTGAAGGAGAGTACAGGAGGCAAGAATATCAGGGAAAGAGAGCACCTGTGTTCTGAGGACACACACATGACAGGGTTTGTGAGTCAGGGATATGATCTTTGGAACTAACTTGAAATGACTCAGAAAACATATGAAGGTGTTTATACAGACAAATCAGGACAGATGAACAGGAGAGAGATGATGGACAAATGGCAGAATGTTAAACACTGGGTGGTCTGTACACAATTCTGCATGCCATTCTTGCAAATTTTCTGTAAGCTTGAGGTTGTTTAGAAATGAAAATTATATGCAGAGGGAAACTTGAAAACCCCCAAGCTGTCTGTCAGAAGGTGAAGGCATAAATAGGCTGTGATCCATCCAGACAATGGAATACTGTTTAGTACTAATGAGAAAGGAGCTATTGGTGCAGCCACTGTGGAGAGCAGGGTGAATGTTCTTCAGAAAATTAAAATTAGAACTGCCACATGATCCATCAATCCCAACTTCTGGGTATTTATACAAAAAGTAAGATATAAAAATATTAGCTCCAAAAAATAACATGTGCCCTTATGGTCACTGCATTGTTATTTACAGTAGCCAAGATATGGAAACAGCTCAAGTATCCATTGATGGATGAATGGTAAAGAAAAAATATATTTATACAATGGATAATATTTTCTATAAACAGGAAGGAAATCAGGCCATTTTCAAAAACGTGGACGGATGGATACCTTGTGGACATGTTGCTAAGTGAAGGTAACCAGGGAAAAATGCTGTATGATATCATGTATATATGAAATCTAAAATGAAACAAAACAAGAAAAAACACACAAACCCTCGGAAAACCAGAAAGCCCAGCTCATAGATGCAGAGAACAGACTGGTGGTTTCCAGAGGATGGAGATGGGACTGGGTGTAATAGATGAAGAGGGGCAAAAGATATGAACTCCTAGTTATGAAATGAATGAATTCTGGGGAGGTGATGAGCAGCATGGAAACTATAGTTAATATCATGTATTGTTGTATACTTGGAAACTGTAAGACAGTAGATCATAAACGTTCTCATCATAAGAAAAATATTCCATTACTGTGCAAAGATTTCAATATTAAGTACTTATTGTCTGGGCTGCTCAGAGCTTTTGAGGCCTGAGCAGAACAGAACACTCACAGAGCAAGTGGTAGTTGGCCATCTTCTTCTGGAGAAGGGGACTGGAGATGCAGCAGGAGAAGTTCTGAACATCCCCATTCTGGATGGTCATATTGGACATCACTGTGAAGAGACCTGTTGTTGGTGAAGCTGAGAGGTGGGTCATGGAAGGTAGGGGCTGTCCCCTGAAATCTCTCCATTCCACCTGGGGCTCTGGGAACCAGCCTTCTGAGGTGCACTGTGCCCAGACAATTTCACCTTGGACAGCTTGCACTTGGATTCTGGGCATCCCACCAAGACCTGTGGGAAGAGATGCTCATTCAAGTCTACACAAACACCAGTGCTTTCATCATAAAAGAACAGATATTGAGAATTCCAGCAGAGATTGGGATTTTTTTTACAGACTACTTACTCTGTGTAATATTTACATGCTGTATGTTATTCTTGTTCCCAGAATGCACAGGACAAGACAGAAAACGACCAAGAAGATCAAAAACCCTTCTTATACTGCAAAATTAGTGTCTTTTACTCCCTGTGTCCCTGTCCCTCTTTCTGCCTCTGTCCTTCCTTCTTTACCTCTGCTCCCCTCTTTCCAGATTTACTTAGAAAAGGGAGAGAAGCAAACCTAGAAAACAAAGTCAGGTGTCCTGAACGGAGCTTCCCAGGAATCACTGCCTCTGGTGCAAACATGTTAGTGCTTTTGTGGGATGTGCTCAGGCTTGTCTACAGTGGGATGATCTGCACATTAGGTTTGGGGCAGGGGACTCGGGGAGACAAGGAACCCCAGCAGCTCACCCTTACCTGCCACCATCAGCCATAGCCTGGCCTCTGCAGAGATGTTGCCATCTTTGAAGTTGCAGTGGAATGTTCCATTATCAAAAACTGTCACGTTGTGGATCTTCACTGTGGCTTTTCCCTGGTCCAGCCCAGCACTCAGGAAAGTGGTCCTTCCCTGGTACTCTCTCATCTGTTCTTCCTTCATGTCTGTCCCATTCTTGTGCAGGTGCACGACTTGGAACGGCTGATCCCTGTACCACCGAAGCTCCATGTCCTCGGCACTGATATTGAGGGACAGATGACATGGTAGCTCCACATTTTCGCCCAGCACAGCCAGAACAGGTATTTTAGGTCCAAGGATGGAGAAATCAGCTTTCCCTTATGAGAGCGGATCAGAAAGCCCTAGTTAGGCTGGGTGTGAGGAGACAAGGGCCCTCCCACCCAGACCTAGGGTTCTCTGGGAAGGACTGCTTGGATTCCTGACTGACAGCTGCTGTGGGTCGGTGCCAGCCAGTTCCCTCTGGCATTCTTTTCCATATGGGGGTCATCCTCCTAGCATGGGGTGAGGGGAGCTCTCCTACCATTTGCAGGGATGCTGCAGGACAGGATCTTCAGGATGATGAAGATGATGGAGCAGTTGGGTGGAAAGATGACTCGACCATGTGCGTTTGCCATGCCTGCTGGGAACAGAGAGGCCTGAGCCCTACACATCGGAGGCTGAGGTAATTTCTGTCTCTGCCAGTTTCTTTATCTGTCTGTCTATCTGTCTTTCTAGTTCTCTATTTGTCTGTTTGTCTTGGTGGGAGGACAGGCATACCAGCAAGCTAATGGGAGTTAAAGAAATTTTGCTGGGGGAGGGAGAGGTCTCACTTTTAACTCTCTTGGCTCCTGTCACCCACACATAAGATACTCATCCTACAGATGGAGAGACAGCAGCCTCCACCTGCCCTGGTAAGAATCTACTCTCAGATATAATTTCTCTTATCCTCATCTGTCCACAGAGTGATTCAGCCACATCCTCCAGTGAATGGACTCCGTGTCCATAATGACTGGTGTAAGAGTATTTCCCGATTTCTTTCTGTTCAAACATGAGCACGAGACATGCTGGGGGAAGGAAACACACCTCTGAGTCAGTGAATCTATAGTCAGAACTATAAACCTCCACCGCCTTCAAGCCCCTTGTCCCTGTTGCTCCCAAAGAAACCTCTGCAGGTGAAGTGGGGGAGACAAGCCCCAGGGCGCCTTGGCTGTGATGGCCTGAGCCAAAGACACACCGAAACTTTTTTATGGTGAATTCAATTTCAAGTACCCATGATCTGAGACTCATCTGCCATTCTGGGGGATTCCATTCAGCAGAGCTTTGAAGATTTGGTGTTTATGTAAAGCATGAGGAGGTGTGTTAGTCGATACTCTAATTCTGTTGGACGCTTGTCTTTCTTTGGTGAGAGTCCCTGGGGTCTCCCTGTCACTGACAAGTAGGGACAGTGTGTAAGAAGTAGAGATATACATGAAAACCCTTAAAATAGAAGACACTCACCTGGCCAAATCCAGTTCTAGGCTTCTCAGGAATCAATTTAATTCTCTGTAAGTTCCAAGTGAGGCATAGGACAAGTCTTCTGGTGGTGTTTGGAGAGAGGAGCAACTGAGTTTTCCAGTTTCTGCAGAGTTCTCCTATTGCTCTTTGTCAAAATAGCAACATACCTATTTAGCAGTTGCAACAGGAAAAAAAATACATAAGCCAAGTGCTTCCTACAGGGTGTGGTCAACGAACTGAACACATTAACTGGGAGTAACAAGGACCTGTCACAGGAGATAAGGGGAGAGGAGACTACACAAGATAGTCCATGGAAGGATGGTTGTCAGTCCAAAACCATGAGCCTCAAAGAGGAGACATGGCTCTTGAGTGGTAGGATCTGGGCCAAGGGCAGAAACTGGAGGATTCAGATAAAGTTGCCCCATTATCAAAAGACCTCCTGTCCTCAACAGCCTGGGCTGTTTTCTTTGGTAAAGTTTCTCATGATCAGGTTTAAGTTAGCCAATTTCTGGCATTGCCCCTGGACACTCCTGTGTGGGAACCTAGGCAACCTCCCCCTCATCTCTGTGACCATAGCAGTCTGTTCTCATTGGGGGGCCCCCTTTGGCCAGGTTCAGAACACTCACCTCGTGTACCTCTTGTCCGAGTAAGACATTTGACTAAACCCTGCCCATTCTTCCCTCTTGTTGGATCACAAATCTAGACATGTTATGGGAGAGTTTTGGCGGGAACAGAGGTAGAAGGAAAGCTACATGGCCTTCTTGGTGGTGGGGTGTTTAATTTCTTTTGGCAGAATGTTATGGAATGATCGTTTTGCCTCCTTTCCCACAGTCAGTGCTAGCAAAAGGGGTAATGCTGTTTCCCTCTTCTACATAAACATGCAGAATTATGCCTGCCACGTTTTCATCTCCCTGTGCATTGCTTTAAGCAGATAATGACCTTGGCTAAAACACAACTCCTATTTACTTAGGAGTCAGGATGGAGGACTGGGGATGTAACAACTGGAAGGGGACATAGGATTCACCAACCACAGTGGGAACAGGTGATGCCTGTTTCATAGAATGAATCTGGAAGGTGGGCCCACGTGGAGAGGGTTCTTTCCTGGGCATGAGCTCATGCATGGCCCACAGTCATTTATCAAAGTAGCAAGAAATACTGGGGACATTTTCCAAATGCCTGAAGGGCAGCGTGGAGACTTGACTGGGGACAGACTACCGAGGTGCAAGGGAAGACAGTGTGGAAGGCCAGACATAGGAGTACACATACTAGGATCCCATTGCCAAGAAATGTGCAGAGGAGGTAAATCCAGAGAGACAGATAGCAGATTTGTGGAGTTCAGGCAGTGGGGATGGGGGAAATGGAAGGTAACTGTGTAGTGGTTGGGGTTTCATCTGGCAGGAGACAGAGGTGGTTGCTGCATAGGGTTGTGAATGTGTTGTGTCACTGAGTCATTCACTTTTTTAAAAAAAAATTCTTTTCAGCGTAACAGAATTCATTGTTTTTGCACCACACCCAGTGCTCTATGCAATGCGTGCCCTCCATAATACCCAACACCTGGTTCCTCAACCTCCCCCCACCCCCGCCCCTTCAAAACCCTCTGGTTGTTTTTCAGAGTCCATAGTCTCTCATGGTTCATCTCCCCTTCCAGTTTCCCTCAACTCCCTCTCCTCTCCATCTCCCCATGTCCTCCATGTTCTTTGTTATGCTCCACAAATAAGTGAGACCATATGATACTTGACTCTCTCTGCTTGACTTATTTCGCTCAGCATAATTTCTTTCAGTCCCGTCCATGTTGCTACAAAAGTTGGGTATTCGTCCTTTCTGATGGAGGCATAATACTCCCTTGTGTATATGGACCACATCTTCCTTATCCATTCATCCATTGAAGGGCATCTTGGTTCTTTCCACCGTTTGGCGACCGTAGCCATTGTTGCAATAAACATTGGGGTACAGATGGCCCTTCTTTTCACTACATCTGTATCTTTGGGGTAAATACCCAGCAGTGCAATTGCAGGGTCATAGGGAAGCTCTATTCTTAATTTCTTGAGGAATATCCACACTGTTCTCCAAAGTGGCTGTACCAACTTGCATTCCCCCCAACAGTGTAAGAGGGTTCCCCTTTCTCCACATCCTCTCCAACACACGTTGTTTCCTGTCTTGCTAATTTTGGCCATTCTAACTGGTGTCAGGTGGTATCTCAATGTTGTTTTAATTTGAATCTCCCTGATGGTTAGTGATGATAAACATTTTTTTCATGTGTCTGATAGCCATTTGCATGTCTTCATTGGAGAAGTGTCTGTTCATGTCTTCTGCCCATTTTTTGATAGAGTCATTCACTTTTATGTGGTTGACTTTATGTATGTGAATTTCACTCCAGCTGGAAAAGACAACAACAACACACAAACAAACAAAAAAGGAAAGTGAAAGAAAAAGAGCAAGGGGAAAAAAATCAATATAGGAAAAATAAGAGTGGAAAATAGTGAATAAAAGAAAAGTAGAAATAAAACTGAAAATAAGAGAAAAAGGCATGTTGGTAGAAGAGTAGAGGGACCTCATTTCATCTGGTCCCTTGAATTTAGCTGGTTAACTATGAAAACATTCTGAACACCCAAAAATCAGCCCGAGATATAAGAAAATGTATCTGGAATCCTAGAAGTTAAAAAGTCACTGCTTTTTGCAAGATAGACAGTGCAGAGCTCTGAATCTGCAGGGAGATATTGACAAAAAATGAAGTGGGGAGGGAGCCTCCATAAGCCTGTTACTGGAAAGGGACATAACACCAGAGCCCAAAATTGGAACACTTAGAAATCTGCTCCAGCCAGAAACATCTGTGCCTGAAAGGGGCTCAGGGGATGAGAAGGGCAGAATTCTAGGTGGGTCATTGTATTCTCTGACCCCAGGAGACAGAATAAACTGGGGTGCCTGAACCAATAGAGTGGCTAAGCAGTGGAGTGGGGAAGCTGGTTATGGTCAGTGAGGGACAAGGAGGTCAAGAAGGGAACTCTCAGCTTAGGTCACCATAAACCGAGAGCTGGCCTGGTAGGGAGACTGCTCCATGCCTGAGCAGCCTGAAAAGGACTGGAACATGGGGCTGCTTGAAATCCCCTGGAAGGGCTGAAATGGCTGCACCCACAACTGGGCAACAGCTCATAGTGTGGTGGCAGCCCCAGAAAGGACAGTAAGGCAGCACCCAGCGATGGCCCAGGAGAATGGGAGCACAATATTGTATAACTGCTTGTGTTCCCAAGGCACACAGAAGGCAGTGATGGTTGTGAGTCCCTCAGACTCCCCCTGGGAGGATTACTCTGGGAAGAAACTGTGAGAATCTGTACTTTGGCACCCACAAAAGTGAAAACTGTTTGTCCTGGAGCACTTACTGAATTTCAGGGACCATGATCATTCCACTCTGGGCCAGAGGGCTGGGAATACCATTTTAATTCTGATCCTCTAAAGAGGTGAGGAAAGCCTCCGGGAAGAAAAAGCCACACAGAGGACAAGCCTACACTGAGCCCAGTCCCCTGGCAAGGGGCTGCTCAACTCTGCAGAGGCAAAGACACCTGAGAAGCAGCCCAGCAGGCCCCGAGCCCAGAAAAAAGACTGAATGAAGTGGTGGACAATAATATGTGGATCCCATGAGAGTGTAAATCTCCAGCACCAGGGGAGAATAGTATATTCAGCTCCAGGTGTTTTCTCATGATTTATTTCTCTTTCAGTCTAATGTTTTCCATTTCTTTTCTTTTTCTTTACCTTTTTCCATTTCAAGTAGATTCTTTTTTTTAAATTTTATTTTATTTTTCAGTGTTCCAAGATTCATTGTTTATGCACCACACCCAAGGTTCCATGTGATACGTGCTCTCCTTAGTACCTAACACCAGGCTCACTCAACCTTCCAACTCTCCTCTCCTCCAAGACAATCAGTTTGTTTATCAGAGTCCACAGTCTCTTATGGTTTGTCTACTCCTCCAATTTCCCCCAATTCACTTTTCCTAAATTCTTTTCTGAAAAAAAGATTCTATCTATCTATCTATCTATCTATCTATCAGGGCGAGAGCACAAGCAGAGGGAGAGGCCGGTCAAGGGAGAGGAAGTCTCCCGATGAAGCAAGAAGCCCAATGGAGGAGTATATCCAAGGACCTTGGGATCATTATGTGAGCTGAAGGTTGAAGCTTAAGAGACTGGGCCACCAAGGTGTCCTGGTTTCAGCTAGACTTTTGTTTACCTAGCTATGTTTTCAAGTTGCTTTTTCGCTTTTATTTTTTACGTCTACATTTTATAGATATGTGCTTTGTTTTAGTCCTTTTTTTCACCCTATTCAATTTATTTTCTCCCTATATAAGTTTTGTTTTCTTTGACATTTTTGGAGGTAGTGTCTTCTAATACCAGACCAAAATTCAATCAGGAATAAGTGGGTCACCCCACATTGTCCACCCTGTGAGATTATAGTCTCCATCATCCTCCCCCATTTTTTGTTTGATTTGGTTTGGTTGGTTTGCTTTTCTGTTGTGGTATCCAACTGGTTTGGATTTGTCTAGGGTGAATTTCTCTTGGGTTGTGGTTGATATTTTGGACTCTGCTCACTTTCTCACCCACCCTCCTATAGGAAAAAATGACTAGAAGGAGGAATTCGTAACAAAAGAAAGAACCAGAGGCAATATTCTCTGCCACAGTGCTAATCCATATGGATACAAGTAAGATGTCAGAGATGGAATTCAGGAAAGCAATTATAAAGTTAACAGTTAGGCTTGAAAAAAAGCACAAATGACAATACAGAATCTCTAAGGTCAGAAATGAGATCTAATCAGGCTGAACTAAAAAATGCTACTAATGAGATGCAGTCTAAACTGAATGCTCTAAAAGCCAGGGTAAATGGGGCAGAAGAGAGGAGAAATGATCCAGAGGACAGGCTGATGGAAGGGAAGGAAATTGAGGAAAAGAGAGAAAAACAACAGCCCACGAAGAAAGGCTTCAAAAGAGCATTTCTTTTGAAAGAATTTTGAAAAATTCTTTCCAAAAAAGAATTTAATGATACATTGAAAATAACCAATGTCAGCATCATTGGGATCCAAGAGGGAGTAGAGAGGGAGAGGAGACTTTAATGTGCATTTGAGCAAATCAAGATGTTGCTAGAACTTCCATAATCTGGGGAAAGAAACAAGCATATATGTCCAAGAGTCAGAGAAGATACATCCAAAATGAATAAAAATAGATCAACACCCTGACCTATAATAGTGAAGCTTACAAATTGTAGAGCCAAGAAAGCTCTCCTGAGAGCAGTTAGGGAGAGGAGATTCCTTATGTATAGAGAGAAGAACATTAGAATATCACACCTATCAACAGAAACATGGCAGGCCAGAAATAGGTGGCAAGGTATATTTGGGGTATGAAATAAGAAGAAAATGCAGCCATATAAAGAATACTTTATGCAGCAAGGCTGTCATTGAGAATGGAAGGAGAGATAAAGAGCTTCCAAGACAGACAGAAACTGAAAGAGTATGTGATCACCAAATAAGCCCTGCAAGAAACATGAAGGGGGATTCTGTGAGTGAAGAGAAACTCCAAGAGTAATGAACATAGACCAGAAAGTAATGGACAATCTACAGAAACAGGGAAATTACAGACAATAAAGTGCACTAAGTTAATATCTTTCAATAGTTACTCTGAATGTAAATGGGCTGAATGTCCGAGTAAAGAGACACAGAGTATCAGATTGGATAAAAACGCAAGGCCCACAAATTAAAAAAAAAAAAAATTTTTTTTTCAGCGTAACAGAATTCATTGTTTATGCATCACACCCAGTGCTCCATGCCATATGTGCCCTGCATAAAACCCATCACCTGGCTCCCCCAAACTCCCACCCCCCGCCCCTTCAAAACCTTCAGATTGTTTTTCAGAGTCTATAGTCTCTCATGGTTCATCTCCCCTTCCAATTTCCCTCAACTCCCTTCTCCTCTCCATCTCCCTATGCCCTCCGTGTTATTTGTTAAGCTCCACAAATAAGTGAAACCATATGATACATGACTCTCTCCGCTTGACTTATTTCACTCAGCATAATCTCTTCCAGTCCCGTCCATGTTGCTACAAAAGTTGGGTATTCATCCTTTCTGATGGAGGCATAATACTCCATCGTGTATATGGACCACATCTTCCTTATCCATTCGTCCGTTGAAGGGCATCTTGGTTCTTTCCACAGTTGGAGACCATGGCCATTGCTGCTATAAACATTGGGGTACAGATGGCCCTTCTCTTCACCACGTCTGTATCTTTGGGGTAAATACCCAGTAGTGCAATTGAAGGGTCATAGGGAAACTCTATTTTTAATTTCTTGAGGAATCTCCACACTGTTCTCCAAAGTGGCTGCACCAACTTGCATTCCCACCAACAGTGTAAGAGGGTTCCCCTTTCTACACAACCTCTCCAACACACGTTGTTTCCTGTCTTGCTAATTTTGGCCATTCTAACTGGTGTAAGGTGGTATCTCAATGTGGTTTTAATTTGAATCTCCCTGATGGCTAGTGATGATGAACATTTTATCATGTCTCTGATAGCCATTTGTATGTCTTCATTGGATAAGTGTCTGTTCATATCTTCTGCCCATTTTTTGATATGATTATCTGTTTTGTGTGTGTTGAGTTTGAGAAGTTCTTTATAGATCCTGGATATCAACCTTTTGTCTGTACTGTCATTTGCAAATATCTTCTCCCATTCCGTGGGTTGCCTTTTTGTTTTGTTGACTGTTTCCTTTGCTGGAAACCAACATCTTGACCTCATCATGGGGAAAGGCATTCCTGCACACCCAGTGGGAAGTGTGTGTTCACTAGTGACAAGAAGTTGGCAGGACACAGAAGCCATTCAGTAGTGAATTAAAATAAGAAGAACAGAATGAACAAAAATGAGAATTTAGGAGGGTACATAGGGTATATTGGCAGACAGAGACCAGTCTACTAGTGAGACTTCCCAATTGGTTCAGAGAGTTCATTTTTTAATAAGTGGAGATTATGTTGGATCAACCACAGTTGGATAAGGTCACAGAAGCTCTGAAAGCTAGATTGAAATATATACTCCACCAACAATAGGAACCAACTGAGAATTCTTGAGAAAAGAATCAACAAATTGTAGCTAGAGATAGGAATTGGGCAACAATCAACAGGAAAGGTTTGGAAAGAATGGGCCTAAAGTAAAAAAGACACTCCAAGAGCTGTTGCAGGAATCCAGATCCCAGTGTGATTTTTAAAATATTAAAAATAAATAAGTGTACAATGTTCAACTATCTATAAGAAGAAATCAAAAGTTATACTGAGGACTTAAAACTAAAACACTAGAGGAATGTCCAGCACCACACATCCCGCTCACCACCAGCAAACATCACCAAGGATGGGATCATAGAAGTTTGCCAGCATGCTAAACTCAGATTTGAATGCCAACTTCTCACGTTAATTATTTGCAGCATTTGTGCCCAGGCAAGAATCAATGACGATATCTCAGAATCTCTCATCTTTAAGCGTTATCTATGCTATGCTCATAAAGAATGCACTCCGATGGACACGGATGGTAAGGAAATTAAAGAGCGGTTTTTGGGGGGGTGATGTTTGGTTTTTGTCCTCTCCATTCATGGAACATTTCATTTGTTCTTTCTAAATGACAAACCTACTTAGGGACAATGAGATCAGTGCATTAGTGCAGCTACAAATAAAGTAAATGAAGTCTATAAGTTCTCTGTATAATCAAATGGGGGTAAGAGTGATTTCAGATTCTAGGTACTGTTGAGACATTTTCCCTGTGTCATCTCTGGAGCAATTTTTTGGATTCATCAAAAAAAAAAAGGCAAAAAAACCTGCCTGAAAAGTAACATTTCACTAAAAGGCACTTCTTTTCTTCTTCTTGCCCAAAGTGTTAAAATAAACACTGTACTTTCAGCAGATAAATAATCATTCCAAGAGACAGAAAATACTCTTGACATTTTTACAATAACAGGTTATTAATATAATTCACTGTGGCTGAGAGCCTGCAGAATACATTTATAATGCAGGCTGAATAAAGGTTAAGTATATTTTGTGTTTCATTCTGTATCAAACATAAATACCTGTCATAGCAAACTCTAGAGTAGACGGAAGAACTTTCTTAGAAATCTATGAATCCCAGAGGAAGATGAACCATTGGGGAAAAAAAAAATTCCTCTTCTCTAGATTATCAAGTAGATCTAGAAGCCAAGATTAAAACAAGACAAAAAAAAATCTCAATCTTCAAGGTGATGTCTGCCAAGAATCACCGTGGACGCTCCAACAACACAACCCCACATCAGAATCTCATTGCCTTAATGCTCCCACATCAACTGCCTGGGATGTCATCAAGGAGATCAGGGTTGTCTCTTTCCACAGGGACACGGCTCCTAGTTTTGCTTTGTTTTGTTTTCTGAGCAGCTCCTCAAGAAGAACATGAACAAAGGAAAGTGCCTATCTTGAAACATACAGACATCTGCCCCATTCTTCTGAAAAAACCTCTTTAGAATTCTCCAGAATTTGTGATCTTCACTAAAAATGAAACCAGAGATTATTTATGCCAATGAGGGCTCTAAAAATAAGCAAGATGATGGAGAGATTGGGCCTTCCTACTAAAATATTTATAGGCCAAAGCATGTGAAGGGAAGCAGCTCTTGTTTTCGAAAGAACTTTTTCGTTGTTGAATCCTAAGTATATATGAATATACATGGCTCTCGGCACAGGGGCGTACTCTTCCCATCCACTAAAGGAGAGATTTACAAAACATATTTGTTTTCCAGAAAGATTCTGTACTTTATGAAAGGATGCACCATAGGTTTCCTTTAAAAAGCATACGCCCTGCTGTGTTTAAAATTAGTCAGTTTACAAAAATGTGAATTAGCTGCCATTCTCCAGAAATACATTTGTTGCCTCAAACAAGGCGTCCTTCCTGAAAACTGCAGGTCTGAATATTAGTTCCCAGGAAACATTTATTTCAAGCTCCTCAGTAAAATAAAACAGCATTTAGAGTTAATAATCACTGGCTTGTGTTATTAACCTGGCATACGACAGAACAGCTCCTGAAATCTTCAGTTTTCCTTCTGTAACTGCTGGATGCTCCCTGCCATTCACACCCATAATCTGTCTTTTTAATCTACCCTAGAACACAAAAAAGGCAGATTTCCCCTTAACGCTAGACTTTTTTTTTCACCTACAAGAGGCCATGCATGTCCAGCCCCACCCCACCTCTGGCCAACTATCCCTCACCCCCAGGACTGTTCCAGGCGGCTATGCTTTTCCTCTCATAAGCCTTTGTATTGGCTTGGTGTCATACTTATTCATGCTCCAGAGATACCATCCTCTTATAAAGTCTTTAAGAGTAAGAAGTATGTCTTACTTGGAAAACTTGAGCACAATACTTTGAAATCCCAGATTATACAGGAAATCCTCTTTTAAGGACTATCTTTTCCCTAGTCAAAAGATCTCTGAGGGATTTGTTTTAAGAATTTATTTTATTAGTGCTCTTAATTGTAAATAAATGATCTTGGAGAAATTATTTAAATTGTCAATTGGCATAAATCAAGTTTTCAAGGGTATTTATCTCGATGGCTTCTAAGAGCATATGATGTTTTTGAAAGTGACACAATAATTAAGAGTGCAAACAGGTGAAGGGGTTCAGAACATATCACCCCCAAAATATGCCACTTTGATAGAAAGCTCCTGAGACACAGCCAGTGCAAAAAGAGTTCTATGATGTCTCCTTTCTATGTATTAGCAAGTCGTGAAATTTCCCATGAGAACCATGTCCTCCCTGTATCAGGAGGTGAAGAATATTTTCATCACAGACTGACAGTGGATGCCAAAATAGAACTATCTAAACAAATCTACTCAAAATGACTGTTATCTCTGTCAGTTTTCTAGTCTCACTCTCCCACAATTGATTGCCCTCCAACAAAATTCCTTTGTCTCCTCACTTCTCCCCAATGTATCATTTCTTTGTTTTAAAAAACTATACAAGCTCTTGGTTCTATAACTGCTTCTCCAACTCTTCATTTCTCTTATGAAGACTCTTGTGTGCATGTAAAATATTAAATAAAATTTGCGTGCCTTTCTCCTACTAGTTTAACTTGCAGGTCCAGGCATAGAACCTAAGAGGGTAGAACAAACTTTAATCCCCCTTTCACAGGATGGAAGAATTTAAAGTTTTGAAGATTTGTACTATACAGTGCATACAAGTGCATTAAAAATTTTTTTTAACACATCAGGAACACCTTTATTAATTAGCAAAGTATAAGTCAAAGGTCTAATGCTCTCATAGAAGAACATTCTTCATTTATTCAAAAGAAAGGAGGAGTCATTTGGAGAATCACTAGAGCCTTGACTCTCTGAGTCAAGTACTGGAGAACTACGAGTGGTTTAAGGCCTCCACAGCTAAAATTAGATGGCAGAAACTCCCTCTCATTTTTCTACACCTGCTGCACAGATGAATAGACAAAATCTGTTGTGAGTTGCCCTAAGACCTCCCACATAATCTTCGAGGATTGTTATTTAGAACTGGTGGGCATAAGCAATAAAGAGTTCATGTGTTGAATGTCTTTTTCCTACATATAGAAGGTATTGCTAATCAGTTACATGGTACCCAGAAGCAAGAACATGGGATTTAATCAAGAAGACTTAAAACTTGAATCTTCCATTTGGAACAAAAGCTAAAAGTTTGTTGGATGTTTATGTTTACAAACCATTGGAAAACATCCACAAACTAAAAATGCATACTGTAAGAGTTATGGAAGTTTCTGGAGATCTGAAACCTGAGATTGGTTTATGGCAATCAGTACAATTCCCCCAAGAAACTTGATCTTTGTTTGATTGTTTTGTGAAGTCACTTTTTGGTGAGCAAAGGTAGCAGAGCCACATCTGACATATGCAACAGACCCAGAATATTTACACACACACACATACACACACACACTCACGCTTTTTAAAGAAAAGAAAATTTGTTTCAATTTCTGTTAGACTATTTCTTACGGATTCCAAGCTATCAGATGTAGAAACATTAGCTTTGGTTGTGCCCAATTTCCTTGTGATACTATTGCCTTTAAATTATTAACTTTTAAGGGAGGGATGAGGACCTTGCTCCGAGCATTTTCCTAAATCAGTTTACCTCCAGGATGGCTGAGATTTAACAGTTGCTGTTGAAAGGCAACCACACCAGAATGATAGCAACGGTCTGGAGGCCAGTGTTCCGTGTTAACCTGCCTTAGGGCAATGGTCCAGGTTGCCTGAACACGGATCTTAGGTTGTCTTTCTGGTTTCAGCTACACTATTATGTGGGCATTCTTGCTGCTTTAATTCAAGGATTGTCTAATCTAGCACCTTCAGTTCCTTTGATAATTTGCATGCATTTTTTTTTCTTGGAACGATGAAAGGATCGTCACAATTATCTCACTTCTTATAGGAGCCAAGTAGTCATTTGCTCAGGGACAGGGGTGCAGAATTTGGAAATGGGTTCTATTTTTCCATTTTGGAGTCTGCCATTCAAGCATTGCTACCTCTCTGCCTTACAAAATCAGTCGAGTATCTTGGGCGCTCTTTGAAGCTAGTCGACTGTCCTTGCTCTGAGATTTTCCAAACATGAAACCTCTGCTGGGAGGGCACAGCTGTGTGCATCATGGTTTCTCTGAGCCAATGACTCTGAGGTTTGGTGATGGGAAATCCAAATCCCTCCCCTATGGACCCCTCAAGCTCTCTTTCGTCTCTCTGAGCCAGAAGTTCCCAAACTGTCCTGTGCACCACAATCAGCAGAGAAGCTGTTAAAAATCAATCCACCCAGGCCTGACGCAGGTCTGCTGAAGCCAACTCTGAGGAGACCTGGAGAGAAAGCCCCCTCCCCTTCATCCCAGAATGGGGCACTTTGAGAAGCTGTGGTTTGGAGAGCCTCCACAAGGTCAATAGAGACCCAGATTGCTACTAGAGTCTGAGATTCCAAGTAGGTTAAAAAAGGGACAAATGTGAGATTGAGATTTCAAAAATGGTAAGATATTTTTAAAACCCGAATTAACACCTGCAAAGTATACATGTGTATACATGCAAATATATTTGCATATATTATCATATGTATATCTTTGTATATATACATGTAGGCATAATACATGTATATAATTATGCTATTCATATGACAATTTCAAGATGTATTAAAAAATTCCTTCAAATTGCACTCCAGACAGTGTGGCCTATTAATGGACCAAACATATAAAATCACATTCTGAGTACATTCTTAGATTCTCCTAATGTGTCCCTGTGCCTGTAAGCACAACCTAATTTGCAGAAAACATCAAAAGTCAGAATCTGAGATCCTATGAATGGGAGTGAAAGAGCGCTAAATGGTGCCTCTCCTACCACAGGCCTGCACTTGGAGATAATGAAGAGAAAGCACGTATCACTGTACCCAGAACAGAATAAATGCTGGCTGTTATAATTAGTTCCTACTCACTTCCCACAATGCCATGGAAGAAAATATGTCAATTAAGAGACAAACTCTTGTGTTCATACATAAAGTCCCAAGATGATCTCTCCATCCACCAACTTCTAAAAACCATTGTTTTGTTAAATATGAATTTGATTATATCACTTGTTCAGTGTCTATTTAGCTACATTTATTCTTGTTTTTTGAGAGAAACTCTTTACTTTGTGTCATAAATCCCCTAGAGAGACTGTGAATGCCACAAAATTCCATGTAAAATGTTGTATATCAAATGGCTATCAGACACATGAAAAAATGTTCATCATCACTAGCCATCAGGGAGATTCAAATTAAAACCACATTGAGATACCACCTGACACCAGTTAGAATGGCCAAAATTAGCAAGACAGGAAACAACGTGTGTTGGAGAGGATGTGGAGAAAGGGGAACCCTCTTACACTGTTGGTGGGAATGCAAGTTAGTGCAGCCACTTTGGAGAACAGTGTGGAGACTCCTGAAGAAATTAAGAATAGAGCTTCCCTATGACCCTGCAATTGCACTGCTGGGTATTTACCCCAAAGATACAGATGTAGTGAAAAGAAGGGCCATCTGTACCCCAATGTTTATTGCAGCAATGGCTACGGTCGCCAAACTGTGGAAAGAACCAAGATGCCCTTCAACGGATGAATGGATAAGGAAGATGTGGTCCATATACACAATGGAGTATTATGCCTCCATCAGAAAGGATGAATACCCAACTTTTGTAGCAACATGGATGGGACTGGAAGAAATTATGCTGAGCGAAATAAGTCAAGCAGAGAGAGCCAAGTATCATATGGTCTCACTTATTTGTGGAGCATAACAAAGAACATGGAGGACATGGGGAGATGGAGAGGAGAGGGAGTTGAGGGAAACTGGAAGGGGAGATGAACCATGAGAGACTATGGACTCTGAAAAACAACCAGAGGGTTTTGAAGGGGCGGGGGGGGTGGGAGGTTGAGGAACCAGGTGGTGGGTAATAGGGAGGGCACGTACTGCATGGAGCACTGGGTGTGATGCCAAAACAATGAACACTGTTATGCTGTAAATAAACAAATAAACGAATAAAAAAAAAGAAAAAAAAAGAAAAAAAAAGAAAAAGCATGGAAGACTTCACAGAAGGGGAATCACACTGATTGAAGAACAGAAGTTTTCCAGTTTGTGAGGTTAGGGCCTGGTGGGGGAGCATGTAAAACTGCATGTCTCACTCCAGACACTGTAAATAATCTTTCAATCTAAAAGAATAATAATTCCTTGAGAGGCATGAAAGCCCCTTCTCCATCCTATGCTCTACTCTCTCTTCTTTTTCCCAGAGAATCTGTGTGATATCCACTCCTCATGACTCAGCCCAAGACCCAACTCTCTCTGTGTCCTCTTCTGGTCAACCCACAATGTCCTGACCACTGTCTGCTTCACAGGGCTGGCATTTTTAGTGATGATTCTTGTAGTCTTCAATCCCACTTATTAGCTCTTTGTGACATCATTCAGTTGGTTTGCTTTGCGTGTTTCATCTCCTGAAAGCAGTGATACCTCAAGTTGTTAGTGGTTTGTCTAGGAAGGTATGAACATACACAGTAGATCATTTATTATACAAATGGCAATTTTCTTAGCAAAAGTAAGGATGAATTTAAGTGTAACTTTAGCTACAATTCACACAAGTATTGAAATACATAGGTGGTAAGGCTCAACTTGGATTCATCTCATGAACTTAAAAATACACTTATTTCTCCTAAAAGTGAAAATTAAGGTAGTTCTTCAACTTTCTTTCATTGTATCTTCACAAGATCTTCTTCACACCAGTATCCTTCCTTAGAAAACAGATTGGGAGCTCATTGTCAAGGTAGAACACTATGCTATCATCTCCACCCTCAAGGACTACTGGCATTACAAGCTCTTCGATGCACCTCAAATTTGAAAGAAAACTCAATAACAGAGTTTTAAAATACATTTTATTTATTTAAATCCAATTTAATTAACATATACTCTATTATTAGTTTCAGAGGTAGAATTCAGTGACTCAACATTTGCATATAACACCTAGTTTTAATTACATCAAATTCCTTCTTTAATGCCCATCACCCAGTTACTCCATTCTCCACTAACCTCCCCTCCAGCAACCCTCAGTTTGTTCCCTATAGTTAAGAGTGTCTTATGGTTTGCCTTCCTCTCTGATTTCCTCTTGTTTTATTTTTCCTTCCCTCCCACTATTTTCATCTGTTTTGTTTATTAAGCTCCATATATGAATGAGATCATATGGTATTTGACTTTCCATGACTGACTTATTTCACCCACCATAACACCCTCTAGTTGCATCCACATGGTTGCAAATGCCAAGATGTCATTCTTTTTAGTGGCAGAGGAATATTCCATTGTGTATAAACAAATGATCAATAAACACATGAGAAAATGTTCAATATCACTCAGGTTTAGGGAAGTACAAATCATTAACCAAAATGAGATAGAACTTCATAGTGGTCGGATTGGCTAAAATTAACAAGACAGGAAACAACAAATTTTGGTCAGGGTGTAGAGAAAGGGGAACACTCATAAAGTTTATGGGAATGAAAGATGAAAAATTCACTCTAAAAACGGTTTGGAAGTTCCTCAAAAAGTTAAAAATAGAACTACCTGGGGTCCTGGGAGGCTCAGGCAGTTAAGCATCTGAATTCGGTTCAAATAATGATCTCAGAGTCCTGATATCGAGCCCCACAGTGTGCTCCCTGCTCAGCGGGGTGTCTGCTTCTCCCTCTTCTCCCACCACACTCTGGTATCTCTCTCAAAAAATAAAATAAAACTTAAAAAAAATAATACTTCCTATGATCCAGCAACTGCACTACCAGGTATTTATCTAAAGTATACAAACATCGTGATTTAAAGGGGCACTTCTTTCCCCAATGTTTATAGGAGAAATGTCCACAATAGCCTAAGATTGTAAAGATCCCAGGGGTCCATGGACACATGGATGGAGAAAGAAGTTGTAATATATATATATTGAATAACAGTTTTTTAAAAACAGTTTTGTTTATTTGACAGAGAGACACACAGCGAGAGAGGGAACAGAAACAGGGAGAGTGGGTGAGGGAGAATCAGGCTTCCTGCTGAGCAGGGAGCTCAACGTGGGCCTTGATCCCAGGACCCTGAGATCATAACCTGAGCCAAAAGCAGATGTTTAACAACGGAGCCACCCAGGCACCCCTCAATAGCCGTTTTTAGCTCCTCTTTCCTACTTAACAGTTCTTTCCATCTAGTACAGCAGAATCCAATCCATCTGGATGCTCCAGATCTCTCCCCTCTTTCAACCCTTTCTTCTGATTATAGGGTTCCAGGAGGAGCAAGTGAAGTTGCCATTTTTACCATCTGGTAAAGACTAAAATGCATTCATTGTCTGTATTGCCAAGACCCAAGAAGAAACTCCAAACACCACCGACTACTTGCCACTTTATCCTTTTTTATTTTTTATTTTTTTTTATTATTCTTTTTTTAAGTTAAGAGTGTGAACTTGGAAATATC
The DNA here is from genome assembly GCF_922984935.1 of Meles meles. Classification (NCBI taxonomy): domain Eukaryota; kingdom Metazoa; phylum Chordata; class Mammalia; order Carnivora; family Mustelidae; genus Meles; species Meles meles. The sequence goes on from NC_060068.1 coordinate 4,459,277, forward strand.
TGCAGATGCTCCACAGCACTTATTTATGCTAAGGATTGTAAGTGGAGCGTCTCCCCAGTACTTTCTACAACAGTTCCAACCAGAAGACAGTGGCAAACCTAGTGGAGATCAAACAACTCTGAAGTGTGAGTCCTGGGCATGGAAGTGGCCCTATCTCCTGTAGTTACCAGGCTGACTGCATCTGGTTATGACAGGCAGCATTCTCAATAGTAATAATGACCAGACCTTTCTTTTATTCCATTTCCACCTGAGGTCATAAACAGAGTCAGAATGTCTGCAAGTAGATAAAGGTATAGATAAGGGAAAGCACATTCCATGAACTTTAATCAATGATTAGAGTCTGTAAAAGGCAGAGGATAATCCCCAGCAGAGTTCTTCCACCCCTAGAAAATGCTCACAGCAATCAGGCGGGTAACTGTGGTGCTGTTCTAGGTGTACCCCGTCCTCTGGCTTCCTGCCCTGCCCATCTCCCCAGAGGACAGGAAGGGAGGCTTCAGCTAGTGCATCCCTGGTACAGTTCCTGGTGTAGGGGACAAGCTGGTTAATCCCCCACAGATACTGCGGATATCCCCCACCTCTTGAGCATATTCTCTGCTCAGGTCTGGGCACTTGTCAGAAGTTGGGGGCTGGACCAGGGAGGAAGTGGGTATGGGGTGATTAAGCACTCCTGGGTGTCTCTGCAGAATCCCTGTCCTGGAACACAGGATATTTTTCCCTGTGGGGATAAGTGGGCAGAAGTGGGATACATGTCATAATAGGAAAAAACAACCAAATGCCCACCACCAGTCTAGCGTCCTGAGGGTCATTCAGTACTTCCAGTTGTCAACCCATAACCCTCACCCAGCCCCAGGGATGACTGGGTTCCTCTCACTCAGGACACGCCCTACCTGAGGGGGTGACAAGTTGGGCATCACAGGCATGGGGAACCTGGTGCACTTGCAGGTTGAAGAGAGAAGGAATGGGTGCTGACCCCATCCCCACCATTCCCTGGCCCTGAGGGCCCACTAGGGCACTAGGGCTAGGTGCCAGCTCCTTGTCTAATAGTTCCTGGCAATCCATGGCACCAGCCTTGGGTTCTCACTCCAGTCCACACTTACCTCCTCAGCTACCTTGTCCTCATACCACCCAAGCCCATCCAGGCCACAGGTGTAGCTCTGCAGAACCTGGGCAGGGCAGCTCAGAGGCCCAGTCTAGTCCCTGCTGGAGGGGCTCAGGATGCCTGTATGGTGGGTTATCAGGAACCACTCCAACTGCCCCAAGGCTGATGCTCCTGTGACTCCTGCTGCTCTCCTCCAGCCCCACAGCTCTTGCTCAGCTGGGTCCACTGTGCTGCTTGCCAGCAGGGTTGTTGGGCTTGCATGTGGAAGGGAGGAAGCTGTAGCTCTCCATTCAAGAGCATCTCTCTCCTTATTTTTTCCCTGAGAATAAATTCAAGGAGTCCCGCCTGCTTCCTGCCAGACCCACTTGCACAATGCTGTTCAAGGTGAAGGGTCAACTTCCAACTGCACTTCTCTCTCTGCATTCCTCTCTGTCCTGCTTCCCTTTCTAGTTCTGCAACTGCCCCTGTGGTGTCCTTTCCTGGTTCTTGACTTTGCTACTTGCACATCCTTGAGGACCAGTTCAAAATAAAGAAAAATAAATATATAAAATACATACATACAATGCATACTAAGTCTTTCCCAGCTGGGAGAACCCATATATACTGACCTGTTCTACCTGCTGGAGATTGAGGGGGAAGAAGAAGTCACTAAGCTCCTGCCCTCATACAATTTCTAGTCTTTCTGGTTCATTTTAGACTTTCAGAAAGCTTCATCCCAGGTTACAGATCCACATATGAAGTCCCTTAGTGATTTACAATTAAAAGTAGTTGTTAATTGAAGACCGTGTTTTATGAACTTTCTGTTGAATTTACTTTCATGGAGGTGCCTTATGTATAAATCACATCTGCATAATCCAAGAAATGAATCAGTTTTGTTTATCAGGTTAGACTGGTTCTTTGTTAGAAGCATAATTTGGTTTGTTTTCAGAGAAACAGATAGAAAACACTTTGCCACAGCAGTTTTTCAGTTAGGAGCCATGATCATAGAAATATCTAAAGCCAACACACTCAACCTCTGCCAGACACATACATCACTGTGTTAGGAACAGTGATATGTGAAAACAAGAAAAAGAAAGCAAATCATGAGACATCCACACAGAACATTTAAACACATGGAAGCAAGTGGTACACTTAGTTTAATCTCATTTTCACACGTTTATGCTCAAGACTTTACAGCCTTGTGGTGTGTTTCTGTGACAGCAGCACACCTCAGGGGGCCATTTGACATTCTTGCTCGCTGAAGGTATGAAATTTGAGTGGGACCCAGTGGGTGGTTGAGAACTCCCTTCCCTGTACTTCCCTGAGCACAGAGAGCATTCCTGGTGAAGGAAAAGTACTTCAGTTATTGCTCTGTTACTTCAGTCCTGCCCACTGGTGCTGTTCATTAAAACCTCTCAGTCTCAGGGATCTAAACTTGAATGTGTTCACAGCACAGAAAGAGTGAAGGGCATTTCTGGTTTCACCAAGTCCCTTTAAAAAATCATTTTTAATAGGATTCTAATTCAACTAATTCTGGATTGAAAGCCAAGTAGAGTGAATTTATAATCCTTTATCTTCCCCCTTTAAAAAAAAGAATTATTGAGGGGGAGTCAAGATGGCGGGGAAGTAGGAGGAGGCACCATTTCAATCTGTACCCTAAAGTGAGCTGATTACCTACCAAGAACTCCGACCACCCATGAAATCAGCCTGAGATCAGAATTATACACGTCTGGATCTCTACAGGAGCAGAAGACACCAGTGGCAGGTAAAGCAGACTGGGAGCTTCGGACTGATATTGGAAGATAAACAAAAGGGGGAGGGAGCCACCAGAGGTGACCCATTGGAAAGTAATACCCCAATACGAGAGTGCCCTGCCTCTGGGGACCAGCATTAACTTGGAGTCTGGTCGAAAGCACTCAAAAAACAAAGAGCAAAGGATCGCGGGGGGTAATAGTGGGAACCTGGGCGGTTAGGGTCAGGGATCTAAGTCCCCGGACCCAGGACAGCCTCCTCTGGTGCTGAACCAGAGAGAGTGTGGTGGAGAAATCAGGTCTCCTTCCCTGAGCCGCCAGTGCGCCTGAATGCCAGCGCGCCTGAGAACAAGTGGGGTCTGGCTCCCTGGAGGGGCTGGGAGCCTGGCCAGATGGCAATCCTGAAATGCGCACATACCACACCTTCCCTTGGAATAGGTGCTCATAGGCGCTAGCCTGGAGCTCTGGCATCCGGAAAAACCAGACATTCCCAGCCCGGGACAGTGGGAAAATCTCAGTGTGCGATCTCTGCTCGGACCTCTCTGGCGGTCTGGAGCTGCCCAGACAGCCACTGCTGCCCTGGTTTTGGGTACAACACGGAGCTCCTGCATCCCCAGGGACAGTGACTCAGAACCGACTCTGCCAGCAGCTCTTGCAAAATATTCTGAGGCTTCTCTCTGAGAGGGAGGTTGGGGTGCAGTTTGCTCTCCTCTAAAACTCCAAAAACCATCAAAAGCTGTCAAGGCGAGAGAAAGCAGATGAAAGAACATAAAAACCCCCAGAGAACTAAAGCCTGAATAAAACAGTTTCCTCAGAGCCCACCCCCTTGAGGGGAGCGGGAGGACCTAACTCAGGGAACATCATTGTCTGAAAACCCACGTGGCAGGCCCCTCCCCCAGAAAACCAACCAGGAAGGAAGAAAAAAAAAAAAGACTACAAGAGAACAACCATCACTACTTCATAAATACAACTTTTATTTTTAACTCTTTACCAATATTCTGGTTCTTTTTTTTTTTTTATATACATACAGATAACTTTTTAACCTATTTACCACCACACTGAGGTGTCCAGTACATCAAATTCTTTAATAACCTTCTAACATGAACTTTTTGATACATACACCCGTGTTTTCCTTTTGTTTTTCATTTTTTTAATTCTTTTTAAATTTTAACTTAGTTTAGTCTAGTTTATTCTTTTTTAATTTTTATTTTCTACTATATATATAGAGTTAAACTTCAAGGTAATCCTCTTACCCCAATCAATGCTACCCCTATAGGCAAACCAGTTTCTAATCCCCCTGTAACTTAGAAAAGTTGAGTCCCTTAACAAAAACATCACCATACCTTCAGGAAGAATCAAACTAACCTTCCTCACCCACACTGAGAATTTATAACCACTCTCCCAATTTTTCCTTCTGTCAGTGTTTCTGTGAATTTGTGTTTGTCCTGATAATATATAAATCTTATACTTGGGGTTCTTTCTGATGAGGTTCTTCCCCTTTTTTTTGCTTATATATATATATATTTTCTCTTGTCATATACCCCCAAATTACTAGAACTCATACAGCAATTCAGTAACGTGGCAGGATACAAAGCCAGTGTACAGAAATCAGTGGCTTTCTTATACACTAAGAATGAAAATACAGAAAGGGAATTTAGAGAATCGATTCCATTTACTATAGCACCAAGAACCACAAGATACCTGGGAATAAACCTAACCAAAGAGGTAAAAGATATGTACTCGAGGAACTACAGAACACTCATGAAAGAAATTGAAGAAGACACAAAAAGATGGAAGACCGTTCCATGCTTTTGGATTGGAAGAATAAACATTGTTAAAATGTCTATGCTGCCTAGAGCAATCTATACTTTTAATGCCATTACGATGAAAATTCCACCGATATTTTTCAAAGAGCTGGAGCATATAATCCTAAAATTTGTATGGAATCAGAAGAGACCCCGAATTGCTAAGGAAATGTTGAAAAACAAGAACAAAACTGGCAGCATCACGTTACCCAATTTAAAGCTTTACTACAAAGCTGTGATCACCAAGACAGCGTGGTACTGGCATAAAAACAGACATATAGACCAGTGGAACAGAGTGGAGAGCCCAGATATGGACCCTCAACTCTATGATGAAATCATCTTTGAAAAAACAGGAAAAAACATTCAATGGAAAAAAGACAGTCTCTTCAGTAAATGGTGCTGGGAAAACTGGACAGCGATATGTAGAAGAATGAAACTCGACCATTCTCTTACACCGTACACAAAGATAAACTTGAAATGGATAAAAGACCTCAACGTGAGACAGGAATCTATAAAAATCCTAGAGGAGGACATAGGCAGTAACCTCTTCGATATCAGCCACAGCAACTTCTTTCAAGATATGTCTCCAAAGGCCAAGGAAACAAAAGCAAAAATGAATGTTTATTGCAGCAATGGCGATGGTTGTAAAACTGTGGAAAGAACCAAGATGCCCTTCAACGGATGAATGGATAAGGAAGATGTGGTCCATATACACAATGGAGTATTATGCCTCCGTCAGAAAGGATGAATACCCAACTTTTGTAGCAACATGGACGGGACTGAAAGAAATTATGCTGAGTGAAATCAGTCAAGCAGAGAGAGTCAAGTATCATATGGTCTCACTTATTTGTGGAGCATAACAAAGAACATGGAGGATATGGGGAGATGGAGAGGAGAGGGAGTTGAGGGAAACTGGAAGGGGAGATGAACCATGAGAGACTATGGACTCTGAAAAACAACCAGAGGGTTTTGAAGGGGTGGGGGGGGGGGTGGTGGGAGGTTGAGGAACCAGGTGGTGGGTAATAGGGAGGCAGGTACTGCATGGAGCACTGGGTGTGATGCCAAAACAATGAACACTGTTATGCTGTAAATAAACAAATAAAAAAATTTAAAATAAAAAAAGGAATTATTGTCAAAATATGTTTATTGAATATATTTGACTTACATTTATGAAAACAGAAACATTGTTTTCCAGGGCTATATTTAAATAAGGGGATGGTGTACCAATAAAACAGGTGGCCAGGTCAGGAGACCTCATCCTGGATTGCTTGAATGGACTTCTATGGGTGCCTAATGCTGATAACAAGATATGATAATATGCAAAGAAGCTGGAACCCCTTTATTTTAATTTAAAAATTTTCAGTGTTCCAAAATTCATTGTTTATGCACCACACCCAGTGTCCTCCATAATACCCACCATTGGACTCACGCCCCACCCCCCTAAAAACCCCGGAGTTTGTCTCTCAGTGTTCACAGTCTTTCATGGTTTGTCTCCCCCTCTGATTTCCCCCAACTCACTTCTCTACATCTCCCAATGTCCTCCATGTTATTTCTTATGCTCCACAAGTAAGTGAAACCACATGATAATTGACTCTTGTTCTGCTTATTTCACTCAGCATAATCTCCCCCAGTCCCGTCCATGTTGATACAAAAGTTGGGTATTCATCCTTTCTGATGGTGGCATAAAATTCCACTGCATGTATGGACCATATCTTTATCCATTTGTCCCTTGAAGGGCATCTTGGCTCTTTCCACAGTTTGGCGACTGTGGCCATAGCTGTTATGAACATTGGTGTAGGGATGGCCCTTCTTTTCACTACATCTGTATCTTTGGTGTAAATACCCAGTAGTGCGGTTACAGGGTCATAGGGAAGCTCCATTTTTAATTTCTTAAGTAATCTCCACACTGTTTTTCCAAAATGGCTGTACCATCCTGCATTCCCACCAACAGTGTAAGAGGGTTCCCCTTTCTCCACATCCTCTCCAACACATGGTGTTTACTGTCTTGGTGATTCTGGCCATTCTAACTGGTGTAAGGTGGTTTGTATTTTATTTTTCTTTATTTTCTCTGAGAGGAGCAGAGGGAGGGCCAAAGGGAAAGGAAGAGATCATCTTTTTTTAAAAAAAATATTTTTTAAATTTCTTTTCAGTGTTCCAGAATTCATTGTTTATGTACCACACCCAGTGATCCTTGCAATATGTGCCCTTCTAATACACACCACCAGGCTCACCCAACCTCCCACCCCCAACCCCTCCAATACCCCCACACTGTTTATCCGAGTCCATAGTCTCTTATGGTTCATCTCCCTCTCCAATTTCCCCTAACTCCTTTCTCCTCTCCATAGGGAGAAATCAAGTTAAACAGGTTCCACACCAGTCTCAAAACCAGGATTGGGGCTCAATCTAAAATCATCTGAGCTGAAATCAAGAGTCAGATTCTTAATCCACTGACCCAGCAAGGACCCCAAGAATTGGTACACTTATTAAAAATGATTTATGTACTAAATCACTTTTATGTGACTGGATGAAAATAACAATGAAATAGCAACATTAGTGAGTAACATAGAGTTACCAATGGTACCTTAGGAACAAAGGGTTTTAGAACACTGATGGTTACTAGGCATTTTATATTTATAATTCAGTTGAATTTGACAAGCTCTAAGCAGCAAAGTTATGTTGTGCAGACAAACAAGGATGGGTATGGTTAGGATAGGAGCCACTGGTGGCATGAAGAACAGAGAAGAACCCCTTTGGGTAGTTTATCATAACATAACAGAGCCACCACAGTTCTGTAACATGTCTGTCTGCTGTGGGTGGAAATGAAATCTCACAAAACCTTAGCTAAGATGGGGATTGGCTTGAAACCAGGAATTCTCCACTTTCAAATATGCTAAATTTATTTGTTTCTTTATGGTCCAGTGTTCTGCATCTTATATTTATATGTTATATATGTGTATGTGTTTTATATTTATGGATATATATGCTAATTTTTGTAAGGAGAATTAAGTTATATTACTTTATTAGTTAATCAATAGCAGGGTTGGTCATTGATACAGATAAAAAATAATAAGACTCCAAAATGTTTCTAGGCATTTACACTGAGAACCATTTGCAGCAATTAAACACAATGTAAATTATGCTACCTACTTCAGTGTCATTGAAGAGAGGTAATTTGACAGCATTTTATGCTTGCTACACAAATTGTCCATTGCACATAATATTAGATCATTTGTCACCACTTAACTGTTTTTTAAGATTTTATTTTAATTCCAATTAGAAAAAGTACAGTGTGATATAAGTTTCAGGTGCGTAATGTGGCTATTCAACATCTGGTGCTCATCACAGGTGTACTCGTTAATCTCCATTCCTTGTTTAATCCATGTCCCACACCTTCCCCTCTGGTGACCATAAGCATGTTCTCTAGAGTTCAGGGTCTTTTTATTTGTTTACCTTTCTCTTTTCCCCCTTCACTCCTTCATTTCTTGAATTTACATGTGAGTGAAATCATATGATATTTGTCTTTCTCAGACTGACATTTTGTTTAGCATAATACTCTTTACCTTCATTCATGTCATTGGAATGGCAAGAATTCATTCTGTTTTTATATCCATATATCTCTACATAGATTTATATTATGATATATATACCTTCTTTACCCTTTCATCTCTTGATGGGCATCTGGCCTCTTGCCATATATTTTTAAAAAGATTTTATTTATTTATTTGACAGAGAGATAGATCACAAGTAGACAGAGAGGCAGGAAGAGAGAGAGGGGGGAAGAAAGCTCCCTGCTGAGCAGAGAGAATGATGTGGGGCTCAGTCCCAGCACCATGAGATCAGAATCTGAGCCAAAGGGAGAAGCTTTTCCCCCTGAGCCACCCAGGTGCCCCTCTTTTATATTTTGGCTATTGTGTTTCTATTTACTGTATTGTTAGATACTTGTATTATTCAGTATAACTGTGACCTTTAGACTTCAACCTGCAGTTAATAAATTATTTGTAACAAAAAAGAAATAAAAAGAAAAATTACCACAAAAACAGAATGATTGGGAATATACAATTATTTTGTCAAATGTCTATTATTTTAATTTTCTAGATTAATGTAATCCCTGTCTTCAATCCTGGAATGGCATTCTTAAGGAATGAAATTAACGTACTCCTAAGCAACAGAGAACAAGTGAGATCTTTGTTTCATTTTACAGAACAGAACCTCAGAATCACTCTTTTCAGGGCCCCCATCACCTCCTTGTTTCTAAGGCTGTAGATGATGGGGTTGAGCATGGGGGTCAGGATGGTGTAGAAGACAGCCAGGACCTTGTCCTCTGTGGGAGATCGAAAGGATCTTGGGCATAGATAAGTGTAAATAAAGGGTGCATAGTAGAAAGTCACCACAGTGAGGTGGGTGCTGCAGGTCAAATAGGCCTTCTTCCTCCCTTCTGTTGACTGCATGCGGCATATAGCAAGGAGGACCCGGCCATAGGAACATGCAATGTAGATGAATGGAAACACAAGGAAAAGAGTGATGCTCAAAAACACTGTGTACTCATAGACCCAGGTGTCCATGCAGGCCAGAGTCAACATGGCTGCAAGATCACAGAAGAAATGGTTGATGGTCCTGGATCGACAGTAAGGTATATTGAGGACATATGCAGTGTGGGCACAGGAGTTGATGGAGCCCATGATCCAAGATCCTGTTATCATCAACACACACAGTCTTTTGCTCATACGAATGGGATAATGGAGAGGAAAGCAAATTGCCACATAACGATCATAGGCCATAGAGGCCAATATTAATCCTTCAGCACCAGCTAAAGCAACAAAGAAGAAGCTCTGAACTGCACATCCGATGAAAGAAATTGACTTGTTTCCAGAGAGATAATCAGAAGTCATCTTGGGGACAATGTTGGAGATGAAATTCAGGTCCATGAGGGAGAGCTGACTGAGCAGAAAATACATGGGTGTGTGTAGATGGGTGTCCAGGAGGATGAGGATAATCATGGACAGGTTGGCAAACAGAGCCATTAGGAAAATGAGAAAACTGAAAATGAAAAAATACAGGCCAATTCTTGATGGTGGGAATAACCCCAATAAAAAGAAATCAGTAGATGTTTGGTTAATATTTTCCATGGGTTATGTACGTAGTTTTCCTTAAAGAGAGACACATATTAAGTACAGAAAAATAATCTCTTTTTAATTTATTATTTTATTTCCACTGTGATTTACTGAAGACACAATTAAGCTCTTAAAATATTTAACACATATTTAAAAAAAAGTTTCACATCATAGATAAAATCTTGATGACACATACATCTGTCTACAAAATATTTCATGGAAATGTGAAAATTTGTAAGAATAATACATTTATGTGACTTTATTAAGAAAGACATATTTTATTTTTCTATGTAAATTTAATTATTATCAACATCAGAATTTATACTTCTTTAAGTATGCATTCTAAGTCAATGTAAATGCATAAATTACAAAACTTTTCTTGAAAACATTTTATCACCTTTGTGAAATTATTTTTTCTTTTATAATTAAGTCCTAATATTTCCAATACTATAGTAGTCTATTCAGTCATGCTGTAGATATATATCCTTTTTGTTTGTTCTCTTCTTTGTTGTTGTTTTTTTTTTTGCTTTTTTGTTTTTTCTTCTGTAAACAGCTTGCCAAATCCAGTATTTTAGGTGCCAAGCGTTATTGTCTGCTTATTTTTCTCTAGAAATCTATAATAAATAGTTGTGCCAAATATAAGCAGATTTTTTTATCCTTAGTCAATATTCACGTGCTTTAGTTTAAAGAAACTCTTTTCATAATGACTTATTCTAAAATTTTATTTTAGCTCCATGGCTCTGCTCAAGCTCCCTGAAAACGTCTGTATTGTGTTCATCTACTTCTTAATAATTATATAACATTATACACAGTTTTGGGTACCTTTCATTATTTTGCTTTACCTCTTGCTTTTGCGTATTTGAAACACTTTCCATTTTTAGATAAGTGCGAGAGTTTTTGCCCAAATATATCACCCCATCATAAAACTCAACTAACATAATAACAAAGAAGTAAATCTGCATAAATTTAAAGAAAGTGGGAAAGAGAGAAAAGGGTGGAATCAGAGGTTATAATATTAAAGAATTTTTGGGAGAAGAAATTTTAAGGATCAGCGTTTAAAAGGAGAAAGAGAAATGGCATTTTGAGAATATTATAAGTGGAAATGAGTGGAAGGAATCTTCTCCAGAAGGAATACAATCAGTAAGCCCAGCATGTTATGCCTCAAAAGGATTATAGTGTGGAGAACAAGCGGCCAGAGGAGTAGGAGACCTAAATTTCATCTGGTCCCAGGAATTCAGCTAGATAGTTATGGCAGCAATTCTAAGAAGAGAAAAGCAAACACTTTCTGGAAGGTAGGACATGTGGAGAAGGGAATCTGAGACCACCAGGGTGGGAGATTCCATCAGCTAACTACTGACAATTGACAGAGAAAGGAAGCACAAAAGCAGAACTTTTAGAATTATGCTCTGCTGAGGGACATAGCTCCAGTGGCTAAGTGGGGGGGGGGGGTGGAACACTCACTGGGACAGTGTGGTCTCAGAACCCAGAGGGTCACAGAAAGACTGGGGTGCCTGAGTACAATAGAGTTCCTAGGTATCAGGGCAGAAAAGCCAGGTGCAAAGACAACCAAGGAGTGAGTTGTTACTTCAGGGTTGCCATAAACTGTGATCTGAGGTACAATCAGGCCACTATTCTTCGAGCAGGGACCCCACAAGCGGAAGATCTGGGGAAACCCCCCTTCCTCCACTGGGAAGAGTGGTGTGGGAGCATGCTGCAGGACTCTGCTGAGTTTGGAGTCTCCAAACAGGGCCGTGTGCCAGGGATGGAAATACTCAGTCACAGGCTGGGTGTGATCAGAGTGTGGCCAGAGACCAGGGAGACAGAAGTGATTGACTGCTTTTCACTGAGAGTACACGGAGAGGGGGTTTCCAAGCTCTTGGCTACTTGGGGGTGGAGATTGGGAGGCTGCCATTTTCATTCTTGTTCTCCAGAACTGTATGGAAAGCTTTCAGGGAACAAAAAATACTAAGAGCTAATCCAAGCAGAACACTTAGTCTGGCCGCTGGCAAGGGTGGTGCAATTCCACCTTAGGCAAAGACATTTGAGAATCACTGCAACAGGACTCTGGAGATCTGCAAGAACATCCCGCCAAACCAAGTTTGTTGATCAATGAGAACTATAGAATACCAGTGGTAGGGAAATACAGCACATAGAATTCATGGCTTTTTTTCTTCATGATTCTTTAGTCTTTCAAAATTAAATTTTTGTTATTTTTCTCTTTTTCTATTTTTTGGAATATTCCCTCTTTCCAATTTTAACCTATCTTTTTTTTTTCCATTTTATTTATTTTTTCAGCGTAACAGTATTCATTCTTTTTGCACAACACCCAGTGCTCCATGCAAAACGTGCCCTCCCCATTACCCACCACCTGTTCCCCCAACCTCCCACCCCTGACCCTTCAAAACCCTCAGGTTGTTTTTCAGAGTCCATAGTCTCTTATGGTTCGCCTCCCCTTCCAAATTTTTTTTTTTTTAAATAAACATATAATGTATTTTTATCCCCAGGGGTACAGGTCTGTGAATCGCCAGGTTTACACACTTCACAACACTCACGATAGCACTTACCCTCCCCAATGTCTATAGCCCCCTCCCCCTCTCCCAATCCCACCTCCCCCCAGCAACCCCCAGTTTGTTTTGTGAGATTAAGAGTCATTTATGGTTTGTCTCCGGAGAAAGACAACTATCATATGATCTCCCTGATATGAGGACATGGAGAAGCAACATGGGGGAGTAGGGGGATAGGAGAAGAATAAATGAAACAAGATGGGATTGGGAGGGAGACAAACCATAAATGACTCTTAATCTCACAATTTTAACCTATCTTAACTGTTTCATCTTATCAATACCTTTTTAAAAATCTTTTTAATTTTTCATTGTTAGGGGGATACAAGATGGCAGGGAAGTAGGAGGAGGTGCCATTTCAACCTGTACCCTAAAGTGAGCTGATTACCTACCAAAGAACTCCGATCACCCATGAAATCAGACTGAGATCAGAATTATACATGTCTGGATCTCTACGGGGCAGAAGATGCCAGTGGGCTGGTAAAGTGGAGTGGGAATGTCAGACTGGTATCGGAAGATAAACAAAAGGGGGAGGGAGCCACCAGAGGCAACCCATTGGAATGTAACACCCCAATCCGAGAGTGTCCTGCGTCTGGGGACAAGCATTAACTTGGAGTCTGGTTGAAAGCACTCAAAAAGAGCAAAGGATCATGGGGGAAAATTGTGGGAATCAGGGAAGTTAGGGATGGGGGCTTAAGTCCCGAGACCCAGGACCACCCCTGGCACTGAGCCAGAGATAGTGCAGTGGAGAAACCAGGTCTTGGTTCCTAAGCCGCCAACGCACCTGATAGCGTGTGGGGTCTGGCTCCAGTGAGGGGCTGGGAGCCTCACCAGCCAGCAAAAGCACAGCCTTTTTGCAGTACCCATGCAAGCATGCTGCGCCCTCCCCTGAGAGAGGTATGCACAGGCGCCAGCCCAGCGCTCTTGGACTGGGAGAGACCAGGCACTCCCAGCCCAGGGGAGTGGGAAAATAGTGTGCGATTGCTGCTTGCTACCTCTCTTGTGGTCTGGAGATGCCCAGATAGCTGCCGCTATCATGGTTTTGGGTACAAGCAGAAGTTCCTGTGTTCCCAGGGACCACTACTCGGAACCTGCTCTGCCAGTGACCAAGAGGGAACTTATGTGCTCTGCAGTACCCAGAGGGGCACAGACTGAGGTTTCTCTCTGAGAGGAAGGTCTGGGTGCAGTTTGCTGTCCTCTAAACCTCCAAAAACCATTAAAACCATCAAAACCTGTCAAGGTGAGAGAAAAAAAAAATGAACAAAGAAACATAAAAACCTCCAGAGAACAAAAGCCTGAAAAACCATTTCCTCAGAGCCCATCCCCTTGAGGGGAATGGGAGGACTTAACTCAGGGAACATTGCCTAAAAACCCACGTGGCAGGCCCCTCCCCCAGAAAGCCAACCAGGAAAAAAAAAAAAAAAGACGACAAGAGAACAACCACCACTACTTCATAGATACAACCTTTATTTTTAATTCGTTACCACTATTCTGGTTCATTTTTTTATATAGATAATTTTTAAACCTATTTACCATCACAGTGAGATGTCCAGTACATCAAATTCCATAATAACCTTTTAACCTGAACTTTTGGATACATATACAAGTGTTTTTCTTTTGCTTTTCTATTTTTTAAGTTTTTAAAATTTTAGTTTAGTTTATTCTTTTTTTATTTTTATTTTTTTAACATTCATATAGAGTTAAACTACAAGGTAATCCCCTTTCCCCAATCAATGATACCCCTTATAGGTAAACCAATTTTTAATCCCCCTTTATCTTAGGAAAGTTGAGTCCTTTAACAAAGATATAAAGATACATCCAGGAAGAATCAGAATAACCTTTCTCACCCACACTGAGAATTTATAACCACTCTCCCATCTTTTTCTTCTGCCAGTGTTTCTGTGTATTTGTGTTTGTCCTGATAGTATATAAATCTTATATCTGGGGTTCTTTTTGACAAGGTTCTTTTTTTTCTTTTTTTTTATATATATACATATTTTTTTTCTTCTCATATACTTTTATCAGTCTTTTTGTTTCTGTTTTTGTTTGTATACTTCATAAATCTACCCTTGGTGTCCATTTGGGCTGAGCCTTCTCTTTTATGTTCTTTCTTTCCTGTTTTTCTCTCTCTCTCTCTCTTTTTCTTTTATTCTCTCTTTCTCTTTTCTTTCATTTGGGTGGAGACTCCTGATTGCTCAGAAACATTCCAGGGTGCACCTTGAGTACACCACGGTGGATACATCCAGCTACATCCATTCAGCCATCTCTCACCAAAATGAATAGGAGGAGAAATGCCCAACAGAAGAAAAATTCAGAGGATGGGCCTTCTGAAACAGAGCTAATGGCTATTGACATAGACAATATATTGGAAATAGATTTTAGGCTAACAATTATCCAGGCAATAGCTAGATTGGAGAAAGCCATGGATGACCAAATGGAATTGATTAGGGCAGAACTGAAAGCCACCAGGGATGATGTTCACAATGTTAGGGCAGAACTGACAGCCACCAGGGATGATGTTCACAAAGCTCTCAATGAGTTCCAATCTAATCTAAATTCTCTAAAAGCTAGGGTAACTGAGACAGAAGATAGAATTAGTGATCTGGAGGACAAACAGATAGAGAGAAAGGATCAGGAGGAAGCCTGGAACAAACAGCTTAGAAGCCACAAAAACAGAATCAGGGAAATAAATGACAAGTTCCAATGTCAGAACTATTGGAATCCCTGAAGGGGAGGAGAAAGAGAGAAGTCTAGAAGATATAGTGGAACAAGTTCTCCAAGAAAATTTTCCCAATCTAGCAAATGGAACCAGAGTTCATGTACTAGAGACAGAAAGGCCTCCCCCAAGATGATAGACTCTCAAAAGTTCTCGAGACACCTAATAGTAAGAATGAAGAATTATAATTGTAGGCAGACCCTCTT
Organism: Meles meles; assembly: GCF_922984935.1. Lineage (NCBI taxonomy): Eukaryota > Metazoa > Chordata > Mammalia > Carnivora > Mustelidae > Meles > Meles meles. The sequence continues at coordinate 4,474,505 of NC_060068.1, forward strand.
GAAGGCAGCTAGGACAAAGAAGCTCCTTATGTACAGAGGAAAGCCCAACAGAACAACGTCAGACCTGTTGACAAAGACCTGGCAAGCCAGAAAAGCCTGGAAAGATACATTCAGGGCACTAAATGAGAAGAACATGCAGGCAAGACTACTTTATCCAGCAAGACTGACATTCAAAATGGATGGGGAGATAAAGAGTTTCCAAGACCGACAAGGCTTAAAAGAGCATGCAACCACCAAGCCATCACTGCAGGAAATATTAAGGGGGGTTCTATAAAAGAGGAAAAAGCCTAAGAATATCATTGAACAGAAATATGGAGACAATCTACAGACAGAAAGACTTCAAAGGTAACACGATGTCAATAAAAACGTATCTATCAGTAATCACTCTCAATGTGAATGGCCTAAATGTGCCCATAAAATGACACAGGGTTGCAGATTGGATAAAACACCAGGACCCATCCATACGTTATCTACAATATACCCATTTGGAACCTAAGGATACACACAGACTGAAAGTGAAGGGATGGAGAAGCATCTTTCATGCCAATGGGCCTCAAAAGAAGGCTGGGGTAGTGATTCTCATATCAGATAAATTAGATTTTAAACTAAAGACTGTAGTCAGAGATACAGAAGGACACTCCATCATTCTTAAAGGGTTAGATAATCTAACAATTGTAAATATCTATGCCAAACTGTCAAAGAAGAAATAACACCTATTCTCCTGAAGCTGTTTGAAAAAATTGAAGCAGTAGGAAAATTTCCAGACTGTTTTTATGAAGCCAGCATTACCTTGTTCTCCAAACCAGGCAAAGAGCACACCAAAAAGGAGAATTTCAGACCAATATCACTGATGAATATGGATGCGAAGATTCTCAACAAGATCCTAGCAAACAGGATCCAACAGCACATTAAAAAGATTATCCACTAAGGAAGATGTGGTCCATATAAATGATGAAGTATTATGCCTCCATCGGAAAGGATGAATACCCAACATTTGTAGCAACATGGACAGGATTGGAAGAGATTATGCTGAGCGAAATAAGTCAAGCAGAGAGAGTCAAGTATCATATGGTTTCACTTATTTGTGGGGCATAACAAATAATATGGAGAACATGGGGAGATGGAGAGGAGAAGGGAGTTGAGGGAAAATGGAAGGGGAGATGGACTATGAGAGACTATGGACTCCAAAAAACAACCTGAGGGTTTTTTTTTAAATTAATTAATTTATTTTTATTTGCTTATTTACAGCATAACAGTGTTCATTGTTTTGGCATCACACCCAGTGCTCCATGCAGTACGTGCCCTCCCTATTACCCACCACCTGGTTCCTCAACCTCCCACACCCCACCCCTCCTGCCGCCCCTTCATAACCCTCTGGTTGTTTTTCAGAGTCCATAGTCTCTTATGGTTCATCTCCCCTTCCAGTTTCCCTCAACTCCCTCTCCTCTCCATCTCCCCATGTCCTCCATGTTATTTGTTATGCTCCACAAATAAGTGAGACCATATGATACTTGACTCTCTCTGTTTGACTTATTTCGCTCAGCATAATTTCTTCCAGTCCTGTCCATGTTGCTACAAAAGTTGGGTATTCGTCCTTTCTGATGGAGGCATAATACTCCATTGTGTATATACAACCTGAGGGTTTTGAAGGTGCGGGGGGTGGGAGGTTGGGGAACCAGGTGGTGGGTAATAGGGAGGGCATGTATTGCATGGAGCACTGGGTGTGGTGCAAAAACAATGAATACTGTTACACTGAAAAGAAATTAAAAAAAAAAAAGAAAAAAGGAAAGCCAGATGCATATAAGAAAAAACCCTGCATAAGCAATTAATGTTTGTATTGGAAAACATTTATCCACTTTGCACTCATTGGTAAAATAGCCCCCACCACAAATCCAGGAAAAAAATAGAAAAAGTGTTGGTTTTTTTCCTATACTCACTATTGATGATTTGGACTTATACATGCTAGCTTTATTCATTTCATGTGAGCCCACCTAAAGCCTACCCAATATGACTCAACATTGTTTCTTATGAAGAACCTCATTTCCTTCCCATCCAGAGAGCCCCTAAATCATTTTCTATTGTAAACAGTGCAGCTATTCTCACTCAGACGCCAGTTAAAATCTTATTATTTCCAAACTTGACCAACTCTTACATAGATTACATCACTCATTTCCTAAGCTGCCAATCTTAAATTGGGAATGATTTCAGTCCAGTAAATAATCTATAATGCCAAAAGAATTAACCTGATAGGATCAACATCTATGTGATCACAACATATATGTGAATGAAAACAGCTCTAGTTCTGTGAAATAAAATTTAATCTACATATGCCATACTGAAGTATTCTTTATTTAGTTGTAATCTCCCCTACCTTCAGGGGGTCTATTACAGCTCTGGACTCAGTATGCATTTCCTTTCCCAATGGATAATATGTATGTTTCAAATTCGATTTTTTTTTAATAAAAATCCCTTGGTTCAGACAAATTCTCACATTTTCAGTCCAATTTGCATTCATATGTTTAGTATATATTTTGTCAGAATTATTATTATTTTTAAAGTGACCCTATTTTTATGAATATAGTATCATTTAGTGTACACTTTAGTTTTACTTATCATAAATCCAGAAAAAAAGTTAACTGATGCTTGTAGATAATATCAATTGTTGATTAGAATATCAATTCCACCATATTTACTACCAGTTCACAGTAAATTATAAGGTACAACACAAATTCTTTCAAGAGTTCTATAATGTTTTGTGTTTTAAAGGAGCTTCATGTTTTTTCAAAGTACACAGAATGTAAGCAATATATTTACTTTTTAAGTTTTAACACATATATAATATATATATGAAATATACAAAAATAAAAAATTATATATTTTTAAGTTGATTTCAGTCAAATAAAACTTTCCATTGAATTTCCATAGTTAATTAAATGCTAGAATGTATCAATTGTTAATTCTGATAGTTTATTTAAAAAGTTTTTTATTAATTCTAATCAGAATTGTCTTAAGCATTATTTAAATGATAAATAAAAATACAATTAAGACATGTACTTTTATTATCATGGATATTTACAAACTTACTGGTTTGAATAACTGACATCGGTCTTCCCATCATCATATGAATGAAGTCATTTTTCTGAATAGATTTGAATATTTTTCAAACCTATTTATACTTCTCTCTGACCCCTGCTCTTGACATTTTATATAACTCCATAAAGACTGAACAGCAATCATGATTTCAGGACATCTTTGGAGATTAAGGATAACACTTGCTGTTTTGTGTGTGTATTCACTTGGGAATGTCCACTGAGACATGAACAATGCAGGTTAAATCACCAATAGCTCAGCATGTCCTTAGGACAAAGTTTAGAAATGAGTTCTGATAATTTCTGTAGCTGTTTTAATAGTTGTGTTAATCATCAATTCAGTGGACAAACAAATATATTTATTCAGACTTTTTGAATATTATGTCTCCCATGTATAAGTTCTTTATATATTTTGAATGTTAACCCTTTACTGAATATATAATTTGCAAATATCTTCTTCCAATCAGAAGCTAGCCTTTTTGTTTTGTGTATGGTTTCTTTCACTTTGCATTTAAGAAAACAAAGACTATAGTACTAAGAGTTTAATGCAGATTTTTGCTTTTCCTTCCAGAGTAGTCACATCTAGAAATATGGTCAAAGTCAAGGCAATAATTTCCTTTTTGAGGAAGACTTGAGAACATCCATTTTTTTAGTATTTGTGTATAGTGTAGAAAATGACTCAATTTAATTCCTTTGGATTAAGCTGTTCAGGTTTCACAGCACCATTTACTGAAGAGACTGTCCTTTCTCCCACTGTACATTCATATTCACCTTTTTTTTTGTAGATTAATTGACCATATAAATGTGGGTTTATTTCTGAGCTATTTTGTTGTGTTGATCTATGTGTCAGTTTCTGTTCCAGCACCATAGTTTTTTGGCTTGTTTGTTTTGTTTTATTAATTTAGCTTTGTAGTAGCTTGAAATCTGGGATTGTGATACCTCTAGCTTTGTTCTTTTTTCTCAAGGTGATCTTAGCTATTGGGGTGCCATTCTGTTTTGATTACTATTGTCTAATATTTAGTTCCCAAAACAGGAACTATAACTCCTCCCATCTTACTCTTTTTCAAAGATTTTTGGTGTATGAAATTTCCTTTATTCTGTTCCTGTGGTGCATTGTATATATTTACTTTCATATGTTGAACAATCCTGACATTCCAGGAATAAATCCAAGTAGGTCATAGTGTATAATACTTTTCATGTACTGATGAATTAGGAATGCTAGTATTTTTTTTTTTCAAGAAAAAGTGCTTGGTTTCATTACCTTACATTCAAACACCCTCGGGTGATACCCATTGAGCCTCATCCTTTTGGATGGACCTTAAGCCTCCGTGTAAGCCCTGTGCTTCTCAGGAGCAGCTTCTCCATCCTCATCTTCCACAAATATGGCAGAGGATGTAAAAATTACTGCAACATACTATATATTAAAAACAAACCTCTGTTCACTCCCTCCCAAGTAACGAAAAATGAAACAAAATAAAACATTGTTTGGAGCATGTTTCTGTAGCAATGGCGGTAGAATTGTGCCTTTCCATGCAGATATTGCCCATCCTTTCCACCTTCTAAATGGTATGGTTATAAATTTAACTTTTTTTTTCATTATTATTTTTTTAATTTCTTTATTTTCAACATAACAGTGTTCATTGTTTTTGCACCACACCCAGTGCTCCATGCAGTATGTGCCCTCCCTATTACCCACAACCAAGTTCCTCAATCTCCCCCCCCCCCCCGCCCCGTCAAAACCCTCTGGTTGTTTTTCAGAGTCCATAGTGTCTCATGGTTCATCGCCCCTTCCAGTTTCCCTCAACTCCCTCTTCTCTCCATCTCCCCATGTCCACCGTGTTCTTTGTTATGCTCCACAAATAAGTGAGACCATATGATACATGACTCTCTCTGCTTGACTAATTTCGCTCAGCATAATCTCTTCCAGTCCCGTCCATGTTGCTACAAAAGTTGGGTATTCATCCTTTCTGATGGAGGCATAATACTCCATTGTGTATATGTACCACATCTTCCTTATCAATTTGTCTGTTGAAGGGCTTCTTGGTTGTTTCCACAGTTTGGCGACCGTAGCCATTGCTGCAATAAACATTGGGGTACAGGTGTCTTTTCTTTTCACTACATCTGTATCTTTGGTGTAAATACCCAGCAGTCCAATTGCAGGGTCATAGGGAAGCTCTATTTTTAATTTCTTGAGGAATCTCCACACTGTTCTCCAAAGTGGCTGCACTAACTTGCATTCCCACCAACAGTGGAAGAGGGTTCCCCTTTCTCCACATCCTCTCCAACACACGTTGTTCCTGTCTTGCTAATTTTGGCCATTCTAACTGGTGTCAGGTGGTATCTCAATGTGGTTTTAATTTGAATCTCCCTGATGGCTAGTGATGATGAACATTTTTTCATGTGTCTGATAGCCATTTGTATGTCTTCATTGGAGAAGTGTCTGTTCATATCTTCTGCCCATTTTTTGATATGATTATCTGTTTTGTGTGTGTTGAGTTTGAGAAGTTCTTTGTAGATCCTGGATATCAACCTTTTGTCTGTACTGTCATTTACAAATATCTTCTCCCATTCCGTGGGTTGCCTTGATATTGTTATTTTGAGACTTCTCTTTTAAATATTTATTTATTTATTTACTTCTTCATCTGATAGAGAGACAGAGATAGTACAAGCAGGGGGGCAGGCAGAGGCAGAGGGAGAAGGAGAAGCAGACTCCCTACTGATCTGGGAGGCAGACGTGGGACTGTATACCAGGACCTAGGTGTCAAGACCTGAGCCAAAGTCATATGCTTACCTACTGAGTCACCCAGGTGCCCCTGAGCCTTTTTTTTCTTGTTTGATATAGTTAAAGTTTTGTCAGATTTCAAAGAACCTTCATTTAGGTTTTTTTTTAACATGATACCACTTATAATGAGGAATATAAAATAGTAAAACTCATAGAAGCAGAAGGTAGAATTGTGGTTGTCAGCGGCTAAAGTAGGAGTAAACAGGAGATTTTGGTCAGAGAATATAAAGTTTCAGTTATGCAAGATAAGTAAGTCCTAGAGGTCTACTCTACATCATAGTGTCTCTAGTACCATATTGTATACCTAAAAAATTGCCACTAGGGAAGATCTTATGTTAAGTGTTCTTTTTTTTTAAATTTCTTTTCAGTGTAACAGTATTCATTGTTTTTGCACCACACCCAGTGCTCCATGCAATACATGCCCTCCCTATTACCCACCACCTGGTTCCCCCAACCTCCCACCCCCCGCCCCTTCAAAACCATCAGGTTGTTTTTCAGAGTCCATAGTCTCTAATGGTTCATCTCCCCTTCCAATTTCCCTCAACTCCCTTCTCCTCTCCATCTCCCCATGTCCTCCATGTTCTTTGTTATGCTCCACAAATAAGTGAAACCATATGATACTTGACTCTCTCTGCTTGACTTATTTCGCTCAGCATAATCTCTTCCAATCCTGTCCATGTTGCTACAAAATTAGGTATTCATCCTTTCTGATGGAGGCATAATTCTCCATCATCATTTAGTTTTGACATCTTTCCTTGCTGCTTTTTCTTTTTTTTTCCATTTTATTTATTTTTTTCAGCGTAATAGTATTCATTGTTTTTGCACAACACCCAGTGCTCCATGCAAAACGTGCCCTCCCTATTACCCACCACCTGTTCCCCCAACCTCCCACCCCTGACCCCTCAAAACCCTCAGGTTGTTTTTCAGAGTCCATAGTCTCCCATGGTTTGCCTCCCCTCCCCAATGTCCATAGCCCCCTCCCCCTCTCCCAATCCCACCTCCCCCCAGCAACCCCCAGTTTGTTTTGTGAGATTAAGAGTCATTTATGGTTTGTCTCCCTCCCAATCCCATCTTGTTTCATTTATTCTTGTCCTATCCCCCTAACCCCATGTTGCTTCTCCATGTCCTCATATCAGGGAGATCATATGATAGTTGTCTTTCTCCGATTGACTTATTTCATTAAGCATGATACGCTCTAGTTCCATCCACGTCGTCGCAAATGGCAAGATTTCATTTCTTTTGATGGCTGCATAGTATTCCATTGTGTATATATACCACATCTTCTTTATCCATTCATCTGTTGATGGACATCTAGGTTCTTTCCATAGTCTGGCTATTGTAGACATTGCTGCTATAAACATTCGGGTACACGTGCCCCTTCGGATCACTATGTTTGTATCTTTAGGGTAAATACCCAGTAGTGCAATTGCTGGGTCATAGGGTAGTTCTATTTTCAACATTTTGAGGAACCTCCATGCTGTTTTCCAGAGTGGTTGCACCAGCTTGCATTCCCACCAACAGTGGAAGAGGGTTCCCCTTTCTCCACATCCTCGCCAGCATCTGTCATTGCCTGACTTGTTCATTTTAGCCATTCTGACTGGTGTGAGGTGATATCTCCTTGTGGTTTTGATTTGTATTTCCCTGATGCCGAGTGACGTGGAGCACTTTTTCATGTGTCTGTTGGCCATCTGGATGTCTTCTTTGCAGAAATGTCTGTTCATGTCCTCTGCTCATTTCTTGATTGGATTGTTTGTTCTTTGGGTGTTGAGTTTGCTAAGTTCCTTATAGATTTTGGATACTAGCCCTTTACCTGATATGTCGTTTGCAAATATCTTCTCCCATTCTGTCAGTTGTCTTTTGGTTTTGTTAACTGTTTCCTTTGCTGTGCAAAAGCTTTTGATCTTGATGAAATCCCAATAGTTCATTTTTGCCCTTGCTTCCCTTGCCTTTGCCATTGTTCCTAGGAAGATGTTGCTACGGCTGAGGTCGAAGAGGTTGCTGCCTGCATTCTCCTCAAGGATTTTGATGGATTCCTTTCTCTTTGCTGCTTTTTCTATACTGTTGTCATGTCTCCTGTAATCTTTAGTATTTCTTCTTTTCAAGCTTTGGGTTTAACTTTTATTTTATTTTTCTAGTTGATTAAATTATAACATTTAGTTGTTGATTTGAGAACTTTCTTGTTTGCTAAATGTAAATGTTTACTGCAATTCTCCTTAAAAATGATTTATGTGAACTTCACAGGTCTCAGTATCTTTGTCTCTGTTTCCCTATGCCTCAAGTTGTCTTCTTTTCTTTTTAATATCCACTGTGATTTCAACACTATTTCTCAAATAGTGTATTTTTCAATATCTTATAATTATGAGTTCTAGAGGCAAGTGGGTGGCTCAGTCTGTTAAGTGTCTGCCTTCAGCTCGGGTCATAATCCCAGAGTCCTGGGATCCATTCCTGCATTGGGCTCCCTGAAATGTGGTGGATCTTTGTCTCCCTCTCCCATTGCCCCTATCACTACTCATGGGATCTGTCTCTATCAAATAAATAAATAAAATCTTTAAAATAATAACCATGTTTACTACTTCTTCTGTTATTCATTGCTAAGCCTCATTACATTTTATCAGAAAAGATGGTTTTTATGTTTTCACATTTTAAACATACTTCAACTTATTTCATGGCCTAACATATGGTCAATCCTGGAGACTGGTCCATATGAATTATAAGTCAGTCAGAGAAAGACAAGTATCATATGATCTCACTGATATGTGGAATTTAAGAAGTAAGGCATAGGATCATAAGGGAAGAGTGAAAATAATGAAACAAGATGAAAGTAGTAGAGAGGGAGACAAACCACTAGAGACTCTTAATCTTAAGAAACAAATTGAGGGTTGCTGGAAGGGAGGGGGCTATGGGATGGGGTAACTGGGTGATGGATATTTTTGAGTGTAGGTGATTAATGAGCACTGTATGTTATATAAGATTGATGAGGGAGGCAAGATGGCAGAGGAGTAGGGGACCCTATTTCAGCTTGTCCCCTGAATCTAGCTGAATATATACCAAGCCATTCTGAACATCCACAAAATCAGCCCAAGATGTAGGAATATATATCTGGATCTCTACCAGCAGAAAATATCTGGTGGTCATGAGGCATGAATGGTGGAGCCAGGATTCTGTGGGCACATATCAGAAGATAAATGGAAGGGGGAGGGAGACATCATTAGCTGGCTCCAGGAAGGTGATATAACACCAGAGCACAAAAGAGTCCTGCACTCAGGACAGAGCACAGACTTGCAGACAGGTAGTGGTTGGAAAAGGACATTAGTGCAGTCCCCACTGCATCCAGGAGGTGGGGTGTGGGTGCACAAACTGGGGCCATCTCACAGTTTTAGAAGCACAAAGGGAAGAGACAGGCTACAGTCCTGGGATCAACATCTGGGAGAGCTTGTTGCACCAGCAGGGAGGCTGCTGTTTTTAGCAGTACAGACAGAAATGCATACAGTGTGGTCTGGAGGTCTCAGGAAGAGCAGACTACAATTTCTTTTCTCAGAAGAGTCATAAGAGATGCAGTAATCTGCCAGAGAACAGAAAACTGGTTTCCATTGCAACCACCACCCCCAACAGGGGAAAGGGAACTCTGCCCAGGCAGTGTTGCATGACTAACAACATGCTAGACGCTTCCCCCAGAACACAGGCTGGAAGAATAAGAGGACAACAACATTTGGGTCTCTATAAAATGGTGCATCTTACTTGGGTCATAGTTAATACTTTGGATTCTATATGTTCCCTCAATCACACCTCAACAGAATGACTAAGAGGTCGAACCCCCAACAAAGAAAATATTCAGAGCCTCTTCCCCAGATGTAATGGATATGAATATAAGCAAGATGTCATAGATAGACTTCAGGGTCACAATCACGAAGTCAATAGCTATGCTTGAGAAAAATGTTAGTGACAATATATAGAATCTTTAAGGTAGAAATGAGATCAAATCAGGCTGAACTTAAAAATGCTATGAATGAGATGCAGTCTAAAATTGATACTCTGACAGCCAGAGTAAATGGGGCAGAAGAACGAATCAGTGAGCTAAAAGATAAGATAATAGAAAAGAAGAAAACTGAGGAGGCCTAGGATAAACACCTACAAGGCAAAGAGATCAGACTGAGAGAGAGTAATAACGCCATGAAACATTCCATTATCAGAATTATTGGGATCCCTGGGATGGTGGAGAAGACTAGAAGATGTATTTGGGCAAATCATAGCTGAAAACTTCCCTAATCTGGGGAATGAAACTAGCATTCCTGTCCAAGAGCTAGAGAGGACTCCTCCCCAAATTAATGAGAACAGATCAATGCCCTGATGTATAATAGTAAAACTCACATATCTTAGAACCAAGAAAGCAATCCTGAAAGCAGCTAGGGGGAAGAGACTTATTATGTACAGAAGGAGGAACATTGGAATGACAGAAGACCTGTCCATAGAGACCTGAGAAGCCAAAAAGTGCTTGGAATACATATTGAAGATACTAAATGAGAAGAACATGCAGCCAAGGATATTTTTTTCCTGCAAGGATGCCATTCAGAATGGATGGAAAAATAAAGAGCTTCCAGGACTGGCAGATATTGAAAGGATATGTGACCATCAAACCACCATGCAAGAAATAGTAAGGGGGGTTCTATAAAAGAAGAAAGACCCCAGGAATAATATAGACTAGAAATTTAGTGTCAATCTTTAGAAACAGGGACTTCACAGACAACATGATGGCACTAAAACCATATTTTTCAATAGTCACTGTCAACCCGAACAGCCTACATGCTCCCATGAAATGGCACAGGGTTGCAGATTGGATAAAAAGACTTGACCCCTCTATATGCTATCTACATGAGCCTCATTTTGAATCTAGAGGTACATCCGGACTGAAAGTAAGGGAGAAATAGAACAATTTTTTATGCCAACAGACCTCAAAAGTAAGTTACGGTAGCAATTCTCATATCAGACAAATTAGATTTATGCTCAAGACTGTACTAAGAGATAGAGAAGGATTATATCATTCTTTTTTAAAAAAATTATTTTTTAAATTTCTTTTCAGTGTACCAGAATTCATTGTTTATGCACCACACCCAGTGTTCCATGCAATACGTGTCCTCCATTATAACCATCACCAGGCTTATCCAACGTCCCACAACCTGCCTCGTAAAAACCCTCAGATTGTTTTTTTTCATGGTTCATCTCCTCCTTCAATTTCCCTCAACTCCCCTCTCCTCTCTGTCTCCCCATGTCCTCCATGTTATTTGTTATGCTCCACAAATAAGTGAAATCATATGATAAATCTCTCTGCTTGACTTATTTCACTCAGCATAATCTCCAGTCCTGTTCATGTTGCTACAAAAGTTGGGTATTCATCCTTTCTGATGGAAGCATAATACTCCATTTTGTATATGTACCACATCTTCCTTATCCATTCATCCGTTGAAGGGCATCTTGGTTCTTTCCACAGTTTGGCGACCGTGGCCATTGCTGCTATAAACATAGGGGTACAGATGGCTCTTCTTTTCACTACATCTGTATCTTTGGGGTAAATACCCAGCAGTGCAATTGCAGGGTCATAGGGAAGCTCTATTTTTAATTTCTTCAGGAATCTCCACACTGTTTTCCAAAGTGCCCACACCAACTTGCATTCCCACCAATGACACTATATCATTCTTAAATGATCACTCCAACAAGAAGATTTAACAATTGGAAATATCTATGTCCCCAAAGTGGGAGCAGCCAACTACATAAGCCAAATGTTAACGAAAATAAAAAAATATTGATAATAACACTTTAATAGCTTGATACTTTAACCTCAACACTCCACTCTTAGCAATGGACAGATCATCTAAGCAGAAGATCAACAAATAAACAAGAGCTTTTAAGTACACGTTAGACTAGAAGATGGTGGGGAAGTAGGAGGAGGCACCATTTCAACCTGTACCCTAAAGTGAGCTGATGACCTACCAAAGAACTCCGACCACCCATGAAATCAGGCTGAGATCAGAATTATACACGTCTGGATCTCTACAGGAGCAGAAGACACCAGTGGCAGGTAAAGCAGACTGGGAGCTTCGGACTGATATTGGAAGATAAACAAAAGGGGGAGGGAGCCACCAGAGGTGACCAATTGGAAAGTAATACCCCAAAATGAGAGTGCTCTGCATCTGGGTACCAGCATTAACTTGGAGTCTGGTTGAAAGCACTCAAAAAACAAACAGCAAAGGATCACGGAGGGTAATAGTGGGAACCTGGGCGGTTAGGGTCAGAGACCTAAGTCCCCCGACCCAGGACAGCCTCCCCTGGCGCTGAGCCAGAGAGAGTGCAGCAGAGAAATCAGGTCTCTGTCCCTGAGCCACCAGTGCGCCTGAACGCCAGCGCACCTGAGAACGAGTGGGGTCTGGCTCCCGTGAGGGGCTGGGAGCCTGGCCAGACGGCAATCCTGAAACGCACGCATCCCACACCCTCCCTGGGGATACGTGCTCATAGGCGCTAGCCTGGAGCTCTGGCATCCAGAAAAAACAGACATTCAAGCCCCGGACAGTGGGAAAATCTCAGTGTGCAATCTCTGCTCGGAACCTCTCTGGCGGTCTGGAGCTGCCTAGACAGCCACCGCTGCCCTGGTTTTGGGTACAACGAGGAGCTCCTGCATCCCCAGGGACAGTGACTTAGAACCGACTCAGCCAGCAGCTTTTCCAAAACATTCTGGGGCTTCTCTCTGGAGGGAGGTGGGGGTGCAGTTTGCTCTCCTCTAAACCTCCAAAAACCATCAAAACCTGTCAAGGCGAGAGAAAGCAGATGAAAGAACATAAAAACCCCCAGAGAACTAAAGCCTGAAAAAAACAGTATCCTCAGAGCTCACCCCCTTGAGGGGAGCGGGAGGACCTAACTCAGGGAACATCATTGTCTGAAAACCCACGTGGCAGGCCCCTCCCCCAGAAAACCAACCAGGAAGGAAGAAAAAAAAAAAGACTACAAGAGAACAACCATCACTACTTCATAAATACAACTTTTATTTTTAACTCTTTACCAATATTCTGGTTCTTTTTTTTTATACATAATATATGTATATGATAATTTTATACATAATATATGTATATGATAATTTTTTAACCTATTTACCACCACACTGAGATGTCCAGTACATCAAATTCTTTAATAACCTTCTAACCTGAACTTTTTGATACATACACCCGTGTTTTTCTTTTGCTTTTCTACTTTTTTAATTCTTTTTTAATTTTAACTTAGTTTAGTCCAGTTTATTCTTTTTTAATTTTTATTTTCTACTATACATATAGAGTTAAAGTTCAAAGTAATCCCCTTTCCCCAATCAATGCTACCCCTATAGGCAAACCAGTTTCTAATCCCCCTGTAACTTAGGAAAGTTGAGTCCCTTAACAAAAACATTAAGATACCTTCAGGAAGAATCAAACTAACCTTCCTCACCCACACTGAGAATTTATAACCACTCTCCCAATTTTTCCTTCTGTCAGTGTTTCTGGAATTTGTGTTTGTCCTGATAATATATAAATATTATACTTGGGGTTCTTTCTGATGAGGTTCTTCCCTTTTTTTGCTTATACATATATATTTTTTTCTCCTGTCATATACTTTTATCAGTCTTTTTGTTTGTCTGTTTTTGTTTGTATACTTCATAAATCTTACCTTGTGGCCCATTTGGGCTGAGCCTTCTCTTTTATCTTCCCTTTTTTTCCTATCTCTCTCTCTCTTTTTTTTTTCCTTTTTTCTTTCCCCTTTTTTTCTTTCTTCTTCTCTATTTCTTTTTCTTTTCTTTTTTCTCTCATTTGGGTGGGGAATCCTGATTGCACAGAAGTGTTCCAGGGTGCACATTGACTGCACCACAATCGATAAGTCCAGCTGCATCTGTTCAGTCATCACTTTCCAAAATGACTAGGATGAGGAATACCCAACAGAAGAAAAATACAGAGGATGGGCCTTCTGCAACAGAGCCAATGGCTATCAACATAGACAATATGTCAGAAAAGGAATTCAGACTAACAATTACCCAGGCAATAGCTAGGTTGGAGAAAGCCATGGATGACCAAACAGAATTGATTAGGGCAGAACTGAAAGCCACCAGGGATGATGTTCACAATGTTAGGGCAGAACTGAAAGCCACCAGGGATGATGTTCAAAATGCTCTCAATGAGTTCCAATCTCATTTAAATTCTCTAAAAGCTAGGGTAACTGAGACAGAAGATAGAATTAGTGATCTGGAGGACAAACAGATAGAGAGAAAGGATCAGGAGGAAGCCTGGAACAAACAACTCAGAAGCCACGAAAACAGAATCAGGGAAATAAATGATGCCATGAAATGTTCCAACGTCAGAATTATTGGAATCCTTGAAGGGGAGGAAAAAGAAAGAAGTCTAGAAGATATAGTGGAAGAAATTGTCTATGAAAATTTTCCCAATCTCACGAATGGAAACAACGTTCATGTACTAGAGGCAAAGAGATTTCCTCCCAAGATTTTAAATTCTCGAAAGTCCTCACGACACCTTATAGTTAGAATGAGGAATTATGTTTCAAGAGAGACCCTCTTAAAAGCAGCTAGGACAAAGAAGCTCCTTACATACAGAGGAAAGCCCATTAGAATAACGTCAGACCTTTCCACAGAGACCTGGCAAGCCAGGAAGGGCTGGCAAAATATATTCAGAGTACTAAATGAGAAGAACATGCAACCAAGAATACTCTATCCAGCAAGACTGACATTCAAAATGGATGGAGAGATAAAGAGTTTCCAAGATCAGCAAGGCTTAAAAGACTATGCAACCACAAAGCTGACACTGCAGGAAATACTAAGGGGGGGTCCTATAGAAGAGAAAAAATCCTAAGAATATCATTGAACAGAAATATAGAAACAATCTACAGACAGAAAGACTTCAAAGGCAACACGATGTCAATAAAAACCTATCTCTCAATAATCACTCTCAAGGTGAATGGCCTAAATGCGCCCATAAAACGACACAGGGTTGCAGATTGGATAAAACGACAGGACCCATCCATATGTTGTCTACAAGAGACCCATTTTGAACCTAAGGATACACCCAGACTGAAAGTGAAGGGATGGAGAAGCATCTTTCATGCCAATGGGCCTTAAAAGAAGGCCGGAGTAGCAACTCTCATATCAGATAAATTAGATTTTAAACTAAAGACTGTAGTCAGAGATACAGAAGGACACTACATAATTCTTAAAGGTACTATCCGCCAAGATGATCTAACAATTGTGAATATCTATGCCCCCAATATGGGAGCACCCAATTACATAAGAAAACTATTAATCAAGATAAAGAGTCATATTGATAAGAATACATTAATAGTAGGAGATCTTAATATGCCTCTCTCAGTAATAGACAGATCATTGAAGCAGAAAATCAGTAAAGAAATAAGAGCATTGAATGAAACATTGGACCAGATGGACCTCATAGACATATACAGAACATTCCACCCTAAAACAACAGAATACTCATTCTTCTCAAGTGCACATGGAACCTGCTCCAGAATAGACCACATACTGGGTCACAAAGCAGGACTCAACAAATACCAAAAGACTGACATTATTACCTGCATATTCTCAGATCAAAAATATCTTCTCCCATTCCGTGGGTTGCCTTTTGGTTTTGTTGACTGTTTCCTTTGCTGTGCAGAAACTTTTGATCTTGATGAAGTCCCAAAAGTTCATTTTTGCTTTTGTTTCCTTGGCCTTTGGAGACATATCTTGAAAGAAGTTGCTGTGGCTGATATCGAAGAGGTTACTGCCTATGTTCTCCTCTAGGATTCTGATGGATTCCTGTCTCACATTGAGGTCTTTTATCCATTTTGAGTTTGTCTTTGTGTTCGGTGTAAGAGAATGGTCAAGTTTCATTCTTCTACATATTGCTGTCCAGTTTTCCCAGCACCATTTATTGAAGAGACTGTCTTTTTTCCATTGTATATTTTTTCCTGTTTTGTCAAAGATTATTTGGCCATAGAGTTGAGGGTCCATATCTGGGCTCTCCACTCTGTTCCACTGGTCTATGTGTCTGTTTTTATGCCAGTACCACGCTGTCTTGGTGATCACAGCTTTGTAGTAAAGCTTGAAATCGGGTAACGTGATGCCGCCAGTGTTGTTTTTGTTTTTCAACATTTCCTTAGCAATTCGGGGTCTCTTCTGATTCCATACAAATTTTAGGATTATTTGCTCCAGCTCTTTGAAAAATATCGGTGGAATTTTGATCGGAATGGCATTAGAAGTATAGATTCCTCTAGGCAGTATAGACATTTTAACAATGTTTATTCTTCCAATCCAAGAGCATGGAATGGTCTTCCATCTTTTTCTGTATTCTTCAATTTCTTTCATGAGTGTTCTGTAGTTCCTCGAGTACAGGTCCTTTACCTCTTTTGTTAGGTTTATTCCCAGTTATCTTATGGTTCTTGGTGCTAAAATAAATGGAATCGATTCTCTAATTTCCCTTTCGGTATTTTCATTGTTAGTGTATAAGAAAGCCACTGATTTCTGTACATTGACTTTGTATCCTGCCACGTTACTGAATTGCTGTGTGAGTTCTAGTAGTTTGGGGGTGGAGTCTTTGGGGTTTTCCATATAAAGAATCATGTCATCTGAGAAGAGAGAGAGTTTGATTTCTTCCTTGCCAATTTGGATACCTTTTATTTCTCTTTGTTGTCTGACTGCCATTGCTAGGACTTCTAATACTATGTTGAACAAGAGCAGTGAGAGTGGGCATCCTTGTCGTGTTCCTGATCTCAACGGGAAGACTGCAAGCTTTTTCCCATTGAGGATGATATTTGCTGTTGGTATTTCATAGATAGATTTTGGTCATTAAGGAATTTGATGTACTGGACATCTCACTGTGATGGTAAATATATTAAAAATTATCTATATTTATAAAAAATTATCTGTATGTATAAAAAAAAAGAACCAGAATATTGGTAAAGAGTTAAAAATAAAAGTTGTATTTATGAAGTAGTGGTGGTTGTTCTCTTGTCATCTTTTTTATTTCTTCCTTCCTTGTTGGTTTTCTGGGGGAGGTTCCTGCCACGTGGGTTTTCAGTCAATGATCGTCCTCGAGTTAGGTCCTTCCGCCCTCCTCAAGTGGGTGGGCTCTGAGGAAACAGTTTTTTAAAGGTTTTGTTCTCTGGAAATTTTTATGTTTTATCATCTGTTTTCTCCCATCTTGGCAGCTTTTGATGGTTTTTGGAGGTTTAGAGGGGAGCAAACTGCACCCAGACCTCCCTCTCAGAGAGAAGCCTCAGAATGCTCTGCAGAGCTGCTGGCAGAGTCTGTTCTGAGTCACGGTCCCTGGGGATGCAGGATCTCCTCCTTATTCCCAAAGACATGGCAGTGGTGGCTGTCTGGGCAGCTCTAAGCAGAGATCACACACTGAGATTTTCCCGCTGGCCCGGGCTGGGAATGCTTGGTTTTTCTGGATGCCAGAGCTCCCATCTAGCACCTGTGATCACCTCTCCCAGGGGAGGGTGTGGCAGGCATGCGTTTCAGGAATGCCATCTGGTGAGGCTCCCAGCCCCTCACGGGAGCCGGACCCCACATGTTTGCAGGTGCACTGGTGGCTCATGGACCAAGACCTGGTTTCTCCACCGCACTCTCTCTGTCTCAGTGCCATGGGAGGCTGTCCTTGGTCCAGGGAATTAAGCCCCTGTCCCTAACCGCCCCGATTCCCACTATTTCCCCCCGCAACCCTTTGCTCTCTCTCTTTTTTTTTTTTTTGAGTGCTTTTCACCAGACTCCAAGCTAATGCTGGTCCCCAGATGCAGGGCACTCTCATATTGGGGTATTACTTTCCCATCGGTCGCCTCTGGTACCTCTTTCCCCCTTTTCTTTATCTTCAGATATCAGTCTGACATTCCCACCCTGCTTTACCTGCCCACTGGCATCTTTTGCTCCTGTCAAGATCTAGACGTGTATAATTCTGATCTCAGGCTGATTTCATGGGTGATCAGAGGTCTTTGGTAGGTAATCAGCTCACTTTAGGGTACAGGTTGAAATGGTGCATCCTCCTACTTCCCCACCATCTTGACTCTTACTGCCAATACCCAACTTTTGTAGCAACATTGATGGGACTGGAAGAGATTATGCTGAGTGAAATAAGTCAAGCAGAGAGAGTCAAGCATCATATGGTTTCAGTTATTTGTGGAGCATAACAAATAACATGGAGGACATAGTGACATGGAGAGGAGAAGGGAGTTGTGTGATATTGAAAGGGGAGGTGAACCATGAGAGACTATGGACTCTGAAAAACAATCTGAGGGTTTTGAAGGGGCAGGTTTTAGGAGGTTGAGGGAGCCAGGTGGTGGGTATTGAGGAGAGCACAAATTGCATAGAGCACTGGGTGTGGTGCAAAAAAAATGACTTCTGTTATGCTGAAAAGAAATAAAAAAATTATAAAAAAGGAAATTGAATGAAATTTATGAAATAAATTTTAATAAATATTATTCTTGTGAAATGATGTTTAATGAGTGAATTATATCACATGAATTACACAATGTATTAGTATACTAAAATACATATTAAAATATGCATAATTTAAATTCAATTAATATTATTTGTGAAATAATAAAATACCTTTATTTTTGTTTTATTGGATATAATTAATATAATTCTACTGTTCTTAGGTGTACTGCATGACAATTTGATGTATCTATATATTGTAAAGTAATTTAAAAAAGTTTAATTATGTGTCAACACACATAGCTACAATTCATTTTTTAATGAGAACTTCTAAAACATGCACATTTAGCTACTTTCTTATATACAAAAGAATATTGTTAACTACATTCACCATGCTGTTCACATGCATGACTTCTTTTTAACTTATGTATTTTACACCTAGAATTCTTACCTTTTGAACACCTGCACCCATTTTGCACATGATTTTTTATGAATTTTTGATAGCTGGTTGTAACATTGGGATTATAATTTTACTGTTTCATAAGGTACAAAAATCATAAGGATAGATCCTTTAAAATGTGATTGTATTGTAAAAGTAAATTATAATTTTTTTGTGGGAGGGAATAATACCTTTTTAGGTGTAGGTGTTTATAAAACAAATACTTTAAAAATTTTGTTTATTATCATCAGGGTTTGGAAAAATCCACTTTCTACTCTTGATGGATAGAAACTGATTTTCTTTCCAGATACATGAATAATGGATAACCTGTAAGTATTGAATATTAATATAGAAAACATGGGCTTCAAACATATTTCTTACTATCTTTAATGGAGAACGTTACCTTTGAGCATATTTTTCATTGCCTCCAGCACGTCTTTATTCCTAAAGCTGTAGATGATAGGGTTCAGTGCAGGAGTGAGGATGGTGTAGAATATTGCCAAATACTTGTCCTGGCCTGGAGTGTGGTATGATCTGGGTCTCATGTATGTGAAAATAAATGGCCCATAATACATTGTGACCACAATCATGTGGAAAGAACAGGTAGAAAATGACTTTTTCCTTGCTTCTGATGTTTTCATTTTAAGAACACTGAGGAGGATTTGGACATAAGAAGCAAAGATTAGGGAGAAAGGGACGAGGAGAAAAATTAAGCCACTTACATAAACTCCTCGTTCATACAGGGTTGTGTCCACACAGGACAACTTCAACATGGCAGGGACCTCGCAGAAAAAGTGATCAATGGCTCTCGAGCCACAGAAGGGAAAGTGGAGGGCATAAGCCGTGTGGACTATGGAGTTGACAGTCCCAACCAGCCAGGACCCTCCAGCCATGAGGATGCGGACATAGTCATTCATAAGAATGGGATAGTGCAGTGGATGGCAGATGGCTACATAGCGGTCATAAGACATTGCTGCCAGGAGAAGACACTCACCACCTAGGAGGGTGAGGGACAGAAATACCTGGAAGCCACAACCTGCAAATGAAATAGTTCTGCTGCCTGACAGGAAGTCAGTGACCATTTTGGGAACAATGTTAGAAATATGCAAGATGTCCATGAAAGACAGATGGCTGAGCAGGAAATACATTGGAGTGTGGAGTCTTGAGTCCCTGAGGATAATGAGGATCATGATTGTGTTTTCCATAATAGTCATAATAAAAATAATGACTATAAGGGAGCAGAAAACTAGACTTGATTGGGAAGAAGAAAAGAGTCCTAGAAGAATGAAATCACTGGTGAAACTGTGATTCTCTTGCCCCATTATGAATTCCACTCTTTCACCTAAAATAGCAAAAAAAAAAAAAAAATAGAGCTAAAATGCAGTGGTGTAAATCTCAAACTCACTTGCATTTAGAAGCATAATAAAAAGAGAGTGAGGCATATTTTGCAGTTAAAATCAGTAGACTCTCAACCAACTTTTGAAATGGGCTTGTTTTACAATGTGGGAATTTATTTGTTTGAATCAACTGATGATATTTGACCTGTTCAATAAGCCGTTAGCTCCATGTAGTCTCAGGATCTTAATTCCATGTTCTTTTTTTATTGAATTAAAAAATCTTATTAAATTTTGTTTTATTTAAATTCAATCAATTCCATGTTCTTAAATCGAGCTCAGTATTTTGTCAAAGTCACTTTTTAAATGAGGTGTACCCTTAAACAGCGCACTTAAAATATTAGTAATCTCTCCTGCCCTGCATACCCCAATTCACCTATTTCTCCTTATTGTGCTCTCCTTTTGTTGTTGTTGTTGTTAATGTGGTCATTCTCTTCTTTTACTTTGTAAAATTGTGTTCAATTAGCCATCATTAGTTTTGATTTAGTGTTCAGTGGTGCTGTCCTTTGATATGTTTTGCAAATCACTTTTCATCTGTAATATATTAAATAAATGTATGAATTATATTTATTGTTTATTGTCATCCTAACACACAAGAACTTAAACTTCTCAATGTGAGATCATTATTTTGCCCTCTGTATAAGCTGAGTGGCTGAGCAATGCCTTGTACATAGTAGTTGCTCAATAATGTATTTTAAATAAATGAATAGGAATTCAACATTCTGTTTCAGTTCTTATTTGGCTAACCTTAGAGAAAATGAAATGTATTATTCATACATCTTTCTAAAATAAGAAGTAATGAGATGCTACAAGTAGGTTAATCTGTATTTGTAATCTGAAGCATCAGTATTTAAATGCAAAAGAAAAAGAACATTGTATTCAGCTAAAATAAGAATATGTTTTATTTTGGCCAGTTTTAGTAACTTTTCAAAATTGAATTATATTTAATTACTTCTTTATATAGGGGATCATATGGTTTCTAAATAATGATGCTCTTTAGATGTGGATAGTGGCTACTTAACTGTTCCCTCTACTATTATGTGCATAAATTTGGTAGGTATGATCTATCCCTCAATAAATAAATATACATTCATACATACTTACACACACAGAGACATTGTGGTACAATTTAGGGAAACACGGATGCCGATTGTGAAGAAGAAATAATGTATAAAACAAGTTACTTGCCATCTTTTTTTTTTTTTTTTTTTTTTTTTTTTTTTTTTTAAACGGGGATTACAGCAAACGGTCTGCTTTATTTTTTTTTTTTTAATTTTATTTATTTATTTGACAGATAGAGATCACAAGTAGGGAGAGAGGCAGGCAGAGAGAGAGAGAGAGAGAGAGGAGGAAGCAGGCTCCCCGCCAAGCAGAGAGCCCGACGCGGGACTCGATCCCAGGACCCCGAGATCATGACCTGAGCCGAAGGCAGCAGCTTAAACCACTGAGCCACCCAGGCGCCCCGTTACTTGCCATCTTTAAGTACTATTCTTATAATTTGAATTTTTCTGTTTTAGTTAGTATTACTATTATTCATTATGAAATATACCTCTATATTCTATTTTAATGGCCTGGAATGTGAACATTGTTTTGCTATAATTTTCAGTATATTAAAAGATTAACCTTTGAATGAAGTTATGGATATACACATATTTAAGAAGTTCTTGCTCTTTTGACTTGTTTGAACTACAGCTCAGTAAATTTTGGTGTTACACAGATTAAGATTTAAGGGCACTGATACTTCTCATGAATTGGGGGATCATAAATAAGTCTCTAAAATCTATGAATAAAATAAATCTATGAATATTACTGACAACTCCAATTCAATAATCATTATCCAAAGTTGTTGACCTTTTCTCACTTTTCCCCATAATTTTGTCTTTCTAGTTTTTCTTTTTCCATTAATGACTCTCTTTCTTATACTCACTTGCATTGAAAAATCCATTCTCAATTTTGGTGTTGAGAAGTATGGGAGCACCTGGTGGCCCCAGTTGGTTAAAGGTCCATCTCTTGGTTTTGGCTCAGGTCGGGATATCAGAGTCATGGGATCAAGCTCTGGGTCAGGCTCTACACTCAGCAAAGAGTCTGCTTAAGAGTCTCTCTCTCTCTGTGCCCCCCCCAACTGTCTCTTTCTCTAAAATAAATAAATCTGTAAAAAAGAAAGATATGTAATGTCTATTTTCTACAGAACCCCATCGCTTGGGAATTACAGGCCTATAGTATGTTCTCAGTAAATGATTGTTAAAGAAATTTTTAACTATGGACTCTGATATCAAATTTTTTCACAATACATCAGTTATGTTTACATTTACATCCACAAGAATTTCTTTTTTTTTAAAAGATTTTATTTATTTATTTGACAGAGAGATCACAAGCAGGCAGAGAGGCAGGCAGAGAGAGAGGAGGAAGCAGGCTCCCTGCCGAGCAGAGAGCCCAATGCGGGACTCGATCCCAGGACCCTGAGATCATGACCCGGGCCGTAGGCAGCGGCTTAACCCACTGATATATTAGAATCAGTCCCTAATAAATTCACTGACTACTTCATCTTCTTTGTTTTACTATCTTCTTTCCACTTCCCTGGAAAACCTGAAGTTTCTATAAGAATTTTTTTAATAGGCTCCACATCCAGCATGGAGCCCAACATTGAATTCATGACCCTGAGTTCAAGATCTGAGCTGAGATCAAGGGTCTGATGCTTAACCAACTAAGCCACCCAAGCAAACTTCTACAATGATCTTTTATGTATTTTTGCCTAACCCGTTAATCAGGCATCTGAAATATCCTCCCATGATGCTAGAATGATAGATAAAAGGATACCTCCTGTGCCATCCAGAATGTTGAATGAAATCTGTTCTTGAATACAAAAAGTTATGTGCTGGTGGTGAACTTCCTAAAACTACAGAGGACAGTGGGAAGACAAATGTTACATACCCGGTAAACTCTTCCAAATCTGTGGTAGTCTTATAAAGTTATAGTCTCTTTCTCTCTACCTGACATTAAATATTCTCTGTCTAATAATGATAATGTAAATAAAGAGATGTAATATACAGTTTATACTGTCCTAACCTCTAGAAGTTTAAAAACTAATTATAGAAGATGTTGTAATCATTAGATATCATGTATTTAGTTATAAACACAGTCATATGCCAAATTTTCCTTGGACATAAAAGAAAGGCCTTCATATCCTTTACCCAGTGAATTCACTACACTCAAATAATCTTTACCATTTTACACTTGTCAAGATTTTCAAAATGCATTATGCATGCACAAATTTGACTTGACTAGTTTCAAAAATATTCTTTTTCACTTTTCTGCCAAATATCTCAGTATATGAATAAACCATTCAGAATATTTCTTTAAATTTAAATAGAAGGGAGTTTACATTTAAATATAAGGAAATTATTCAATAACATCAGGATGACTTCACATTTATCCAATTATTTGTATGGTTCTACACTACATGATTATATGAAAGTTTTTATTGTAAGACAAAAGACAAATACAAGAGATAATTTCTTCCTGAGTAATATGTATTTTGAAAAGTGTTTGATACAGAAATCCTCGGACCATAAATTCTGATATACACACTTACATTTTATACTAAAAGATAATGCTGCCTTTATTTTTGGATGTATTCTAAAAACCCATGATATCAATGGCCAAATTGATACACCAATTAAAAGCACTCTCTTCAAATACCAGACTTACATGGTTGGTGTATATTTGATTCCTGTTAGTGGTCATTACTGATAATTCACAGTAATGGAATTACATAGAAGAAGCAGAGGTCTGATAATGGATTTCCCTAAATATGGATGGAATAAAATCATTGCTTCTGTAAAGGAGTTGACATGGAAAATGCATACCACGTTAGATGTATGACACTCTGACTTTTCCTAGGAATGGGTAGGCTGCTAAACCAATTAATTATATCAAGAATATAACAATATAAGCTAAAAGTGTCCTTGATTTGAAGAGATAAACAAGAAAATTGAATGCAAATATAGTATATTTGAAATATTGTATATTATGTCTTATTATCATACAGCATATCTTTCAGATGTAAAATTTTATCTGAAATGCATTTTTATGGAACCAGGACAATAGCAATCAATACTTGCCTCGAAGTTTTGAAGATTAAATGAGACAACACATATTATAACACACATGCACAAACACACCCAGGTACACACATGCTGTGTGCATATCTGTGTACACACACACAAACACACATAAGAGTTTAGCACTTAGTAGTTATACAGGGACAATGATTATTACTGTTGATTTTATTATTATCATTTCTAAAATTACTGTAGTATTTCTATCATTACTTCATCATTATTTTTGTTATTATAGTTATTTCTTTATATTTTAAATATGCATTTAAACTACTATATCCTAGAAAGAGAGGGTATAGTATTCAGGATATAAGAGTATATAACCGGGTAAAGAAATACAATTCGATGTTGTGAATCAAAGTGTATTGTGTTTTCACTGCCTGGTGACATTGGTCCATGAGGCTTTCTGGGGAAAATGGAAATGCAGTATGTTGAATGACAATGTGTGGTCTGCTTCCCACCCATATGCACACAGACAGGTGTGTGTAAGAGAGCTAACTGATAGTCCTTATTATGAAGTCAATGAGCTGGGCTGTTCACAATTGCATTCTATACTAGCCATTTGACACTATAATTAACTAGTCATTTTGGTTTTGTCCATTTGACCTTTCAGGAGACCGAATCATACACCAAAGAATATTTCATGGCTACCTTATATCTATTCGTTGCTGCTGTCATGTCAGTCTAACGAAGTCCTGGTGTATCTTTTCAGTGACTTCAAATTCATCATGCCCAACAGTGAACTCTCCAAATCTCCTGAAACATAGGCCACCATTAGTACCACCATTTACAATAGCCCAAGCCAGAAATCAGGAAAAAAGAAGTTATCCCAAATTTCCTTTATCTCTGCACTCCTCCATATAAAAGTCACCATCTACCTTCTCCCCCTACATAAATACCCACGTTGGGCCATCCCTTATTCCATATGTGGTCATGGTGACTCTAAACATCTGTTCTGTCCTCTCTCAGTAGAATGTCTAGATCTGTATGGTTTCAGTGCCATCCACACTGATCACACACTTCACGGCTCTGCTTGAAGT
Organism: Meles meles; assembly: GCF_922984935.1. Classification (NCBI taxonomy): domain Eukaryota; kingdom Metazoa; phylum Chordata; class Mammalia; order Carnivora; family Mustelidae; genus Meles; species Meles meles. The sequence goes on from NC_060068.1 coordinate 4,499,812, forward strand.
CAGAAGAGTGTGGCCAATGAGGTAAATTGCAGGCAATGACGATGGAAGAGCTTTGGGACTGGAAGATCCCACTCTTCTCACCCCTTTGTCCCGTGAGTTGTGCCTGTATGTGATGATGTGTGATCTTGATTCTTTCTGGAAGAGCTGTACAGGAAATAAATTCAGGAGTTCCAGAGCAAAACATGTTAACTGCCGAGCAATTTATTCATCATAATAATGTGTGGATATTAATGAAAAATAACTCACCGAAATGTTAAAAGAATAATTTGGGAAGGGAAAAAGCAAGATATTTCCCTGTGATGTGTCTTTGTTCTCCTTAACATTCCCATTGGGTCATACATTTTTGGGATAATGGATCTAGGATAATTCCAGTGTATTTTATTCAAAATGCATAACAAATCCTTTTAGGACAGAGAATTTCAAAGAATTAAAATACTGTAAAGCTAATTCAAGGAAATGTCTGCCTCCAATTTCTTCCCAATGAATACACTTTTTTCTAGTCTACTTTAATCTTTCTGAAACACTGATTTGAGCATGGAAATAATCTGCTAGATTACACTGTATGCACATTCCAGTCCATATATATTAAAAAAAATAAAATAACCAATTAATTAGCCAAACAAGCAACATACAATCTCCGTATCTCTTGTTCCCATTTCCTTTGAAACTAAAGTATTTATATTTACATGCCATTGTTTTTCTTGCATCTTTGGCACATCCATCTTTTCTTCTGCATAAACAGTCTTCCCCCCGTTTCTAACAACTTTTATGTCTTCCAATAGCTATGGTTTCTTGTAAAAATATCCTTCCATGGAGATATCTTTGCTCTCTTTAGAACATTCCTCTTTGCTTCTCCTTCTCTTGTAAAACTGGGCAGCTCTGTCAGAGAATCCTGTTTCACCTATAGCTGCACTGTCTGAGTTTATGTTTGTGACCTACTCAACCGTTACTTACCTCACCCCTCATGTCTCCCAGGTGCTCTTCTCTCACATCTCTAAGTGTTACCAATTTCACAGCACCCCAGACAGATCATTGTCGTTATTTCACATCTAACACACTGGGCGCACTTGTTCCCCAGAGGCTACCAACAAGCCCCTCCTCGTGGGTGCCTAGCCATTGATCACACCATTGAGTATCTGCCTCAATGTCCCTGCTTCCAGAATGACAGAAGCATTGTGTGATGCCTCAATCCAGAAACTCACTTCAAAGGAGCTGAGAGTTTGCAAGGACCAGTGTGATAAATGATGTGGGAGGACCAAGGAAAGGCAGGGAGGACACCTACCTCGTTGGAGTTCTGTATCATGTGGCTTCTGGAGGAGAAAATAGCTACTCCTTTTGGGTGACATGGGCTTCCATATCCCCAAAGGACAGCTGGGGAGGGAAATGAAGGGAACAGGGGACAGTTGTTTGTGTGGAGAGGAGTGGGGGCACTGAGACAGACAGGCATTCTTCAGGGTGCAGCAGAAAAAATTCTAGTGTCAGAGACAGAATAGAGACAGTCTATTTCAGATTGATTAAATAGAGTGAAAGGAAACATTTGTTAGGGGGGGAAGCTACCTTTCTGAACCCCTTACCTATTATAACCCTCTGTTCTTAGCATATTTTACTCCCAATGTTCAAGGCCCAAGAACACACTGTTAAAGGAAAAGTGTTCCTTACATGAGATTCCAACTTTAGAGCAGGCCACTAGGCTGACCCCACTTGGGGTCATGGAGTCTCTTGTGTGTTTATGGAGTCAATGAAGGAACATACTTCTCACACAGACAGCCTCCTACAGAGAGGCAGATAAGAAGACAGGATTGTTTTATATGCGATTTTGCTTGTTTTTATTCCTGATAGATTCATAAGTCAATTAAGTGATTACCAAATAAATTAATATGGAACTAAAAGTAACAATGTCTGACTCTTGATTTCAGCTCAGGTCATGATCTCAGGGTCATGGGACCAGCCCCCCATCAGGCTCCATGCACAGCCTGGAATCTCCTTGCTCTTCAACCTCTGCTCTTCCATTTCTCATGTTCTCTGACTCTCTCAAATAAATAAATACAATCTTTAAAAGAGAGAAAGTTAATGTAACAAAACATACAGTTGATTTACTGACCTTACTCATAGTCTTGATGGCAGCTGTACATTAATGAAGGAGTGTAATGTCACACAGTGTTATACTAGTATCAGATGTGCAGCATAGTAATTCCACACTTTCCTACAACACCTAGTGCTCATCTCAAGTGCTCTCCTTAATCCCCATTCCTTGTTTTAGCCATTGCCCCATCCACCTCATTTCAGAAACCATCACTTTGTGCTCTAGAGTTGAGTTTGTTTCTTGTTTATATCTCTATCTTTTCCCCTTTGTTTATTCATTTTGTTTATTAAATTCCACATATGAATAAGATCATATGGTATTTGTCTTTGACTTATTTTGTTTAGAAAAATGCTCTCTGGCACCATCCATGTTGTTGCAAATGACAAAACTCTATTTTTAAATTTACGACTGAATAATTCTTTTTTATGACTGATCATCTATCTACTATCTATCATCTATCTACTGTTTCTATCTATTTATCTATCTATCATCTATCTATCAACGATATCTCCATTGATATAAGTGAGGTGTTATAACCCCTACTATTATTTTGCTATTAAATTAGTTCCATAAGTGTGTTATGACTTGTTTTATATATTTGGTGCTCCTATGTTGATAGTATAAATATTTACAGTTGTTATGTCTTCTTGTTGATTGTCCCTTTTATCTCTGGTTACATTCTTTGTTGTAAATTCTACTTGTCTAATGTCAGGGTACTATTCTAGCTGTCTTTTGATATCCAGTTGCTTGCTAAGTATTTCTCTGTCCCTTCATTTTCTATCTGCAGGTGTCTTTGGGTATAACATTAGTCTCCTGTGCTCAGCATATACATGGGTCTTGTTTTATTATTCATTCTGACAACCTATGTCTTTAGATGGGATCCCTTATCCATTTACATTCAGAGTAATTATTGATATGTATTTATTGCCATTTCATTACTTTTTTTGCAATTTTTTTTTCTGGAGGTTTTCTCTGATCTATTGTTGTCCTTGTAACTTTTGGTCTCTCCTTTCCACTCAGCATCCCCTTTACTCTTTCTTGTAGGGCTGGTTTAGTGGTCAGGAGCTCCTTTAGTTTTTGTCTGGGAAACTATGTCTCCTTCTAGTCTGAATGACAGCTTTCCTGTGTGCAGGATTCTTTGCTGCAGATTTTCCCTGCAGCACTTTGATTGTATCATACCACTGCCTTCTGTGTTGCCAAGTTTCTGTTGAAAAATCTGCAGCTAGGGTTATAGGTTTTCCATTGTAAGTTAATGACGTCTATTGTCTTGCTGCTTTTAAGATTTTTTTTAATCACTATGGTTAGCAAATTTAATGAAAATATGTCTTAAGTAAATAAATTTTGTTGATTTTGATGGGAGTTCTCTATGCCTCCTGGATCTGGATGTCTGTATTCTTTCCCACATTAAGTTACATTACAATATTATTTGTTCAGATGAATTTTCTGCCCCCCTTTCTCTCTCTTCTTCTTCTGGGATCCCTATAATAGAAATTTTATTACATTTGTCATGTACACAAGTGGGGGAAGGGCAGAAAGAAGGACAAGCAGACTACCCACTGAGTGGTGAGTCCAACACAGGGCTCAATCCCGGGACCCTGAGACCATGATAAGACAAAGGCAGATACTTAACCAACTGAACCAACCAGGTGCCCTCCACTGATCATTTTAAATCCACTTGTTTTGTTACTAATTTGTATGAGTTCTTTGTACATTTTTAACATTAAACCATTATCAGATATATTTTTTTGAATATCTTCTTCCAGTCCTAAGATTGCTTTCCATTTTGTTAATGGGTCCTTTGCTGTGCAGAAAAACTTCTTAGTTTGATGTAGCATCATATCTTAATTTTTCATTCTGCTTCCCGTTTGTCTGACTTTATATCCAAAATAACATCACTAGGACTAAATTCAAGGAGATTTCTATGCATGTTTTCTTCCTAAGTTTTAGGTTTCAGGTCTTACATTTATTTATTATTTTTCTAATATTTTTTCTTAAATTTTTTATGAATATTATTTTTTTCTTATACTTTTAGGCATAACAGTATTCATTGTTTTTTGCACCACACCAAGTGCTCCATGCACTTGGTGCATGTATCTTCCTTAACACTCAACACCTGGCTCCCACAACCTCCCACTCCCCTCCCCTTCAAGACCCTCAGGTTGTTTTTCAGAGTCCATAGTCTCTCAAGGTTCACCTCCTCTTCCAATTTCCCTCAACTCCCTTCTCCTCTCCATCTCCCCATGTCCTGCATGTTCTTAGCTATGCTCCACAAATAAGTGAAACCATATGGTACTTGACTCTCTCTGCTTGACGTATTTTGCTCAGCATAATCTCTTCCAGTCCCGTCCATGTTGCTATAAAAGTTGGGTATTCATCCTTTCTGATGGAGGCATAATCCTCCATCATGTATATGGACCTCATCTTCCTTATCCATTCGTCAGTTGAAGGGCCTCTTGGTTCTTTCCACAGTTTGGCGACCGTGGCCATTGCTGCAATAAACATTGGGGTACAGATGGCTCTTCTTTTCACTACACCTGTATCTTTGGGGTAGATACCCAGCAGTGCAATTGCAGGGTCATAGGGAAGCTCTATTTTTAATTTCTTCAGGAATCTCCACACTGTTCTCCAAAGTGGCTGCACCAACTTGCATTCCCACCAACAGTGGAAGAGGGTTCGCCTTTCTCCACATCCTCTCCAACACACGTTGTTTCCTGTCTTGCTAATTTTGGCCATTCTAACTGGTGTCAGGTGGTATCTCAATGTGGTTTTAATTTGAATCTCCCTGATGGCTAGTGATGATGAACATTTTTTCATGTGTCTGATAGCCATTTGTATGTCTTCGTTGGAGATGTGTCTGTTCATATCTTCTGCCCATTTTTTGATATGATTATCTGTTTTGTGTGTGTTGAGTTTGAGAAGTTCTTTATAGATCCTGGATATCAACCTTTTGTCTGTACTGTCATTTGCAAATATCTTCTCCCATTCCGTGGGTTGCCTTTTTGTTTTGTTGACTGTTTCCTTTGCTGTGCAGAAGCTTTTGATCTTGATGAAGTCCCAAAAGTTCATTTTCGCTTTTGTTTCCTTGGCCTTTGGAAACATATCTTGAAAGAAGTTGCTGTGGCTGATATCAAAGAGGTTACTGCCTATGTTCTCCTCTAGGATTCTGATAGATCCCTGTCTCACGTTGAGGTCTTTTATCCATTTCGAGTTTATCTTTGTGTACAGTGTAAGAGAATGGTCGAGTTTCATTCTTCTACATATTGCTGTCCAGTTTTCCCAGCACCATTTATTGAAGAGACTGTCTTTTTTCCATTGTATATTTTTTCCTGTTTTGTCAAAGATTATTTGGCCATAGAGTTGAGGGTCCATATCTGGGCTCTCCACTCTGTTCCACTGGTCAATGTGTCTGTTTTTATGCCAGTACCACGCTGTCTTGGTGATCACAGCTTTGTAGTAAAGCTTGAAATCGGGTAATGTGATGCTGCCAGTTTTGTTTTTGTTTTTCAACATTTCCTTAGCAATTCGGGGTCTCTTCTGATTCCATACAAATTTTAGGATTATTTGCTCTAGCTCTTTGAAAAATACTGGTGGAATTTTGATTCTGGGTAATGTGTGGAGTTGTGGAACCGCATATGGTACACCTGAAACTAATGTAACATTTATGTTAGGTAACTTGAATAAAATAAAATCTTCTTAAATAGCAATTAGGTCTATATGAATTCTCATTATAATAAAAACTCTTCTGATTCTTATCAAAATCCAGATATATTTTTGAATTACTTTTTTATATTTTCCTTAAATTTTGAATTCTGCTGTTATTAAAAAACTTTAATGTAAATTTTATTAAGGTAAATGTATTAAAGAACTCATATCACGAGATGAAAATTAATAAATGAATAGAAATGGAAACAAAACATACAGAAATGTGTTATCTTCTTCATATTTTTAGTCACTAATAAGGTAAATATAAGAATGAAATTACTGATAATTACCAGACTTGTTTGGGTCCATACATCTTAAAAAATATTTTAATATAACTACGTAAAATTCTCACCATGTATTTTTTGTTTCCTAGAATACTTTAACAGTTTTAAAGACTTCTGTTATTTCAAAAATATTGTTGCTTGTAAATTTGTGCTAAGCACAATGTAAAATATTACGGTTTAAAGAAGAAATCAAATGGTGTGCTTGGGTGGCTCAGTCAGTTGAGTGTCTGACTTCACCTAAGGGCATGATCTTGGGGCCCTGGAAACAAGCCCCACATCAAACTCTTCAGTTAGGAGGGAGTCTGCTTATCTCTCTCTTTCTGTTCATTCTCCTGCTTGTGTTCTGTCTCTTTCTCTCTCTCAAGTAACTAAATTAAATCTGTAAAAACAAACGAGTAGAGTTGAAAGAAACAAGCATGTTCATTAGCCCAATCATGAATACAAGGATGTTCCAGGGTCATGCTCTCTTACAGAGAGGTACCAAACTCTGGCCCTGTCTCACTGTGACAAGATGGCCTTCTTCCCCTTTGTCCTTTAAACCTGGGATGAAGGGCACCTGCGTGGCTCAGTGTGTTAAGCATCTGAGTAAGGCTCAGGGCATAATCCCAGGGCCCAGTATTGGGTCTTGCATCTGGCTCAGTGGGGAGACTGCTTCTCTCTCTGCCTGCTGCGCCACCTGCTTGTGCTCTCTTTCTTGTGCTCACTCTATCTCTTTCTTTGACAAGTAAATGAAACCTTAAAAAAAGATTTCACACTACATAATTATCAAAATGGAAGGCATTTCTTTAAATAGTATTTCTGACACTAACTGCATGTTTTCCTTTTCAATATAAGTTGTAGTAAACTCATCAAGGCACACCAAATCCTTTTCATTTATTTCAGAGAACTAGAACTCAGCAGATTAAACTCCTATTTGAGAGCTGAATGATTGAAACTGGGAAGATTTCTTTCTCTCCACCAAGCCATGTCTTTGAAACTAAAGAAAAATATATTTCCTTAAATTAGTATATTCTCTTTTTGATGAAGAGACATATACAATTTCTTCACTTTTATAAAATAATTAACCTAAAGGTCATTTGCTTTGAATCATATAACCTCTTATACACAGCTGTATCTCACTTTTCTAGAATTTTGTTCTTGAAATGAAACATTAAAAAAGGGATGAAAGATGTATCTGCAATAGAATATATAGAAAGGATTCTTTTTTTTAATACACACATGAGCATAATTATAGTTAGAGCAACTTCTTCTTTAATAAGAAATTTTAGTAAAACTACATTATTTGTTGATCATATATATAAAAGACTTACACAAGCAGTACCACATATATTCTGAATAATCAAACTATTTTATTAGGCACATCTGCATAATAGAAAAAAAATATTCCAAGAGAAATAAAAAATATTTAAATCTGTAATTTGAAACACGTTTTAGGATCTATTAGTATACTTTTAGTTTGTAAGATTATTGATAATGTATTTTGCCATAGAAAATAAAACTTTGATCCTTTACCATACTAAATACAATAAAAAATATAATTTAAACATACACAGACATTTTCTTCCCCGTATGTAAGATTTTCATCTCTCAAGGCAAATTGACTGTCCAATGATGGTGGAAACTCATTTTTTTTTGGAAACTCATATTTTGATTTCAACAGCCCTTTGGGAAAACTTAGTCTCTAGTCTATAATTAGGAACATTTTCTACACTGCATATGATGCTTCATTAGAGCTGGTATTGGTGCTCAAAAAGAAAAAAAAGTCACAACTGGGCAAATGCTGTCATATATTTCTAAAAATGAAAAAAATCACATCACCAGACCTAACTGAAAGGGTTTTTAAAAAGTATTATTTAACTAAATTTTGCTTTTGGAATATGCATATGGATTTGACTCTACATAATTAAAGTAGGAATTTTTTGTGTATGTGCCAAGTACGTAAGGATTTTTAAGGAATTATATGACATAGGAGATGATCTTTGTAAACTAATACACATTTTTGATTCAACAGTCTTAAGAATATTGACTTGATTATAGAAGTAGGACTCAGGATTCAAATTTCCTACATGAGCAAACTGTGTCCAAGATCAGAGAAATTAATTAAAATAATAGCCTGATGTTCATTTATTTTTTTTTCTATAGCAAAATACTTTGTTAATTGGTAGAAATTAAAATGAAGTTGGATTTCAACCAGTCAACCTCCTAAACTAGTTGAATGAGACAATACTGGAAGCCTCTCTGCTGAGATTTGAAACAAGCAATAAGATTAAAAATAAGAATAAGAATAAAGAATAAGGAATAAGAATAAGAATAACGTTATGAGGGGTGCCTGGGTGGCTCAATCTTTAAGCATCAGCCTTCAGCTCAGGTCATGATGCCAGGGTCATCAGATTGGTCCCTGCATGGGACTCCATGCCCTGCAGGGAGCCTGGTTCTCTCTCTTCTACTTTCCCTGCTATTTTTTCCCGTTCTTCCTGTCTCTCCCTGTCAAATAAATTAATAAAATCTTAAAAAAAAAGAAAAAAATGAGGATGATAAAGAGGAGGAGGAGAATGAAAAAAGAAGAGGAAAGAAGAAGAAGCAAAAGAGACAGAGAAAGAAAGAAAGAAAGAAGGAAGGAAGAATTTAAGGAAGGAAAGAATAGAAGGCAGGAAGAATGGAAGAAAAAAGAAAGAATTTTGTAATAACTTGAAAGTCAAGATACAGTAATTTAGAGTTCAGAGAAAATAAAACATGTTTATATGTCCTATCTTCTTTTCTCCCAAATATCTTATATGTAAAATTTAGTTGAAAATATTGACTCTCACATTTCTTAAAAATACCTTAATGGTATTTGTCAACATGAGAAATGGTGATATATGAAATTGTAGAATTACTATATTGTTTACCTGAAATTAATAAAACACTGGATGTCAATTACACTGAAATTAAAATTTAACAAATAAATGAAATAAAGCACTTTGATTGTTAAAAGACTTTCTCCAGGCAGGGTGTTCTTGCAACTAATCATTGGATGTCAGTCTTCAAAGAAAAAAAAAAAGGAATGATAGAGCAGGGAGGAGTCAAGATGGTGGAGAAGTAGCAGGCTGAGACTACATCTGGTAGCAGGAGATCAGCTCGATAGCTTATCTAAACATTGCAAACACCTACAAATCCAATGGGAGATCGAAGAGAAGAAGAACAGCAATTCTAGAAAGAGAAAATCAACCACTTTCTGAAAGAACTCTACGGAAAGCGTTCAGGGAACAAAAACTCCCAAAAGCGTACCCGAGCGGATTACTTAGTCCGGCCCAGGTAAGGGCGGTGCAATTCCACCTCGGGCAAAGACACTTGACAGTCACTACAACAGGCCCCTCCCCCAGAAGATCAACAAAATATCCAGCCAGGACGAAGTTCATCTATCAAGGAAAGCAGGTTCAATACCTGCTGAATTCCAGAGGAAGAGAAAGCAAAACATGGAACTCGTGGCTTTCTCCCCATGATTCTTTAGTCTTGTGGTTAATTAAATTTTTTTTTTCAATTTTTTTCTTTCTTTTTTTTTCTTCTACTAAAATTATTAAACTTTTACCCTTTCTTTTTTAATGTTTTTTGACTAGTTTACATAGAATGTATATTTTTTCTTTCTTTTCTATATTTTTTCATTATTTGTTTTCTTTTTTTAAATTTTTTTCTTTCTTTTTTTTTCCTGAACCTCTTTTTATCCCCTTTCTCCCCCCCACAATTTGGGGTATCTTCTGATTTGGTTAAAGTGCATTTTTCTGGGGTCTTTGCCACACTTTTAGTATTTTATTTGATCCTTCATATCTTCTTATCTGTACAAAATGACAAGGTGGAAAAAATCAGCACAAACAAAAGAACAAGAGGCAGTACCGAAGGCTGGGGACCTAATCAACATGAACATTGGTAATAAGTCAGATCTAGAGTTCAGAATGACGATTCTGAAGTTTCTAGCCGGGCTCGAAAAAGGCATGGAAGATATTAGAGAAACCCTCTCTGGAGATATAAAAGCCCTTCCTGGAGAAATAAAAGAACTAAAATCTAACCAAGTTGAAATAAAAAAAGCTATTAATGAGGTGCAATCATAAATGGAGGCTCTCACTGCTAGGATCAATGAGGCAGAAGAAAGAATTAGTGACATAGAAGACCAAATGACAGAGAATAAAGAAGCCGAGCAAAAGAGGGACAAACAGCTACTGGACCACTAGGGGAGAATTCGAGAGATAAGTGACACCATAAGACGAAACAACATTAGAATAATTGGGATTCCAGAAGAAGAAGAAAGAGAGAGGGGAGCAGAAGGTCTATTGGAGAGAATTATTGGAGAGAATTTCCCTAATATGGCAAAGAGAACAAGCATCAAAATCCAGGAGGTGCAGAGAACCCCCCTCAAAATCAACAAGAATAGGTCCACACCCCTCATCTAATAGTAAAATTTACAAGTCTTAGTGACAAGGAGAAAATCCTGAAAGCAGCCCGGGAAAAGAAGTCTGTAACATACAATGGTAAAAATATTAGATTGGCAGCAGACTTATCCACAGAGACCTGGCAGGCCAGAAAGAGTTGGCATGATATATTCAGAACACTAAACGAGAAAAACATGCAGTCAAGAATACTCTATCCAGCTAGGCTATCATTGAAAATAGAGGAGAGATAAAAAGCTTCTAGGACAAATAAAAACTGAAAGAATTTGCAAACACCAAACCAGCTCTACAGGAAATATTGAAAGGGGTCCTCTAAGCAAAGAGAGAGCCTAAAAGTAGTAGATTAGAAAGGTACAGAGACAATATGCACTAACAGTCATCTTACAGGCAATACAATGGCAAAAAATTCATATCTCTCAATAGTTACCCTGAATGTTAATGAGCTAAATGCCCCAATCAAAAGACACAGGGTATCAGAATGGATAAAAAAGAAAACCCATCTATATGTTGCCTAAAGAAACTCATTTTAGACGTGAAGACACCTCCAGATTTAAAGTGAGGGGGTGGAAAAAATTTACCATGCTAATGGGCATCAGAAGGAAGAGGGGTGGCAATCCTTATATCAGATCAATTAGATTTTAAGCCAAAGACTATAATAAGAGATGAGGAAGGACACTATATCCTACTCAAAGGGTCTTTCAAACAAGAAGATCTAACACTTTTAAATATCTATGTCCCTAACGTGGGAACAGCCAACTATATAAACCAATTAATAACAAAATCAAAGAAACACATCAATAATAATACAATAATAGTAGGGGATTTTAACACTCCCCTCACTGAAATGGACAGATCATCCAAGCAAAAGATCAACAAGGAAATAAAGGCCTTAAATGACACACTGGACCAGATGGACATCACAGATATATTCAGGAACATTTCATCCCAAAGCAACAGAATACACATTCTTCTCTAGTGCACATGGAATCTTCTCCAGAATAGATCACATCCTGGGTCACAAATCAGGTCTCAACCGGTATCAAAAGATTAGGATCATTCCCTGCATATTTTCAGACCACAATGCTCTGAAGCTAGAACTCAATCATAAGAGGAAAGCTGGAAAGAACCCAAATACATGGAGATTAAACAGCATCCTTCTAAAGAATGAATGGGTCAACCAGAAAATTAAAGAAGAATTGAAAAAATTCATGGAAACAAATGATAATGAAAACACAACAGTTCAAAATCTGTGGGACACAGCAAAGGCAGTCCTGAGAGGAAAATATATAGCGGTACAAGCCTTTATCAAGAATCAAGAAAGGTCTCAAGTACACAACCTAACCCTACACGTAAAGGAGCTGGAGAAAGAACGAGAAAGGAACCCTAAACCCAGCAGGAGAAGAGAAATCATAAAGATCAGAGCAGAAATCAATGAAATAGAAACCAAAAAAAAAAAAAAAATAGAAAAAAACCAATGAAACTAGGAGCTGGTTCTTTGAAAGAATGAATAAGATTGATAAACCCCTGGCCAGACTTATCAAAAAGAAAGGAGAAAGGACCAAAATAAATAAAATCATGAATGAAAGAGGAGAGATCACAGCTAACACCAAAGAAATACAGACAATTAGAAGAACATACTATGAGCAACTCTACGCCAACAAATTGGACAATCTGGAAGAAATGGATGCATTCCTAGAGAAATATAAACTACCACAACTGAACCAGGAAGAAGTAGAAAACCTGAACAGACCCATAACCAGTAAGGAGATTGAAACAGTCATCAAAAATCTCCAAACAAACAAAAGCCCAGGGCCAGACGGCTTCCCAGGGGAATTCTACCAAACATTTAAAGAAGAATTATGTCCTATTCTCCTGAAACTGTTCCAAAAAATAGAAATGGAAGGAAAACTTCCAAACTCATTTTATGAGGCCAGCATCACCTTGATCCCAAAACCAGACAATGATCCCACCAAAAAAGAGAACTACACACCAATATCCTTGATGAACACAGATGCAAACATTCTCACCAAAATACTAGCCAATAGGATTCAACGGTACATTAAAAGGATTATTCACCACGACCAAGTGGGATTTATTCCAGGGCTGCAAGGTTGGTTCAACATCCAGAAATCAATCAATGTGATAGAACACATTAATAAAAGAAAGAACAAGAACCATATGATACTCTCAACAGATGCTGAAAAAGCATTTGACAAAGTACAGCATCCCTTCCTGATCAAAACTCTTCAAAGTGTAGGCATAGAAGGCACATACCTCAATATTATCAAAGCCATCTATGAAAAACCCACCGCAAATATCATTCTCAATGGAGAAAAACTGAAAGCTCTTCCGTTAAGGTCAGGAACACAGCGGGGATGTCCATTATCACCACTGCTATTCAACATAGTACTAGAAGTCCTAGCCTCAGCAATCAGAAAACAAAAAGAAATTAAAGGCATCCAAATCAGCGAAGAAGAAGTCAAACTATCACTCTTCGCAGATGATATGATACTATATGTGGAAAACCCAAAAGACTCCACGCCAAAACTGCTAGAACTTGTACAGGAATTCAGGAAAGTGTCAGGATATAACATCAATGCCCAGAAATCAGTTGCATTTCTGTACACCAACAACATGACAGAAGAAAGAGAAATTAAAGAGTCAATCTCATTTACAATTGCACCCAAAACTGTAAGATACCTAGGAATAAACCTAACCAAAGAGTCTAAGAATCTATATGCAGAAAACTATAAAGTACTCATGAAAGAAATTGAGGAAGACACAAAGAAATGGAAAAATGTTCCATGCTCCTGGACTGGAAGAATAAATATTGTGAAAATATCCATGCTACCTAAAGCAATCTACACATTTAATGCAATCCCTATCAAAATACCATCCATTGGTTTCAAAGAAATGGAACAAATAATCCTACAATTTGTATGGAACCAGAAAAGACCTCGAATAGCCAATGGAATATTGAAAATGAAAGCCAAAGTTGGTGGCATCACAATTCCGGACTTCAAGCTCTATTACAAAGCTGTCATCATCAAGACAGCATGGTCCTGGCACCAAAACAGACACATAGATCAATGGAACAGAATAGAGAGCCCAGAAATAGACCCTCAACTCTATGGTCAACTAATCTTCGACAAAGCAGGAAAGAATGTCCAATGGAAAAAAGACAGCCTCTTCAATATATGGTGCTGGGAAAATTGGACAGCCACATGCAGAAAAATGAAATTGGACCACTTCCTTACACCACACACAAAAATAGATTCAAAATGGATGAAGTACCTCAATGTGAGAAAGGAATCCATCAAAGTCCTTGAGGAGAACACAGGCAGCAACCTCTTTGACCTCAGCCACAGCAACATCTCCCTAGGAACGGAAGGGAAGGGAAGGGAAGGGAAGCAAGGCAAAAATGAACTATTGGGATTTCATCAAGATTAAAAGCTTTTGCACAGCCAAGGAAACAGTGAACAAAACCAAAAGACAACTGACAGAATGGGAGAAGATATTTGCAAACGACATATCAGATAAAGGGCTAGTGTCCAAAATCTATAAGGAACTTAGTAAACTCAACATCCAAAGAAGAAACACTCCAATTAAGAAATGGGCAGAGGATATGAACAGACATTTCTACAAAGAAGACATCCAGATGGCCAACAGACACATGAAAAATTACTTCACATCACTTGGCATCAGGGAAATAAAAATCAAAACCACAATGAGATATCACCTCACACCAGTCACAATGGCTAAAATTAACAAGTCAGGAAATGGGAGATGCTGGCGAGGATGCGGAGAAAGGGGAACCCTCCTACACTGTTGGTGGGAATGCAAGCTGGTGCAACCACTCTGGAAAAGAGCATGGGTATTCCTCAAAATGTTGAAAATAGAACTACCCTATGACCCAGCAATCGCACTACTGGGTATTTATCCTAAAGATACAAATGTAGTGATCCGAAGGGGCACGTGCACCCGAATGTTTATAGCAGCAATGTCTACAATAGCCAAACTGGAAAGAACCTAGATGTCCATCAACAGATGAATGGATAAAGAAGAAGTGGTATATATACACAATGGAATACTATGCAGCCATCAAAAGAAATGAAATCTTGCCATTTGCAACAACGTGGATTTAACTAGAGGGTATCATGCTTAGTGAAATAAGTCAATCGGAGAAAGACAACTATCATATGATCTCCCTGATATGAGGACGTGGAGATTCAACATGGGGTGTTAGGGAGGACAGGAGAGGAATAAATGAAACAAGATGGGATTTGGAGGGAGACAAACCGTAAGTGACTCTTCATTTCACAAAAGAAACTGAGGGTTGCTGGTTGAGGGGGTCTTTTGGAGAGGGGGAGGGGGTTATGGACATTGTGGAGGGTACTGCTATGGTGAGTGCTGTGAAGTGTGTAAACCTGGCGATTCACAGACCTGTATCCCTGGGATAAAAATACATTATATGTTTATAAAAAATAAGAAATAAAAATCTCTTAAAAAAAAACAAAGGCGTGATAGAATCTAGATTTCAGATTTTAACTAACATTTGAGTTCCAAAAGTAATCAACACTTCCTTCAGGTTAGTCACTGGTAGAAATAATTTAAACATGTTAAAATTTCTGGGGTCAGAATCATAATTTTATTATCTTTATATGTACAGTCTTGGGTTCTTATCTATGGAAAAAAATACAATACACAATCAAGATATGACCTTTGAATGCCCTGTGCAAGTGAAAGCACTGAAACTGACTTGTTTATCTTCAGGATGATCAACCTCTAAATTTAGGTCTAATACATTTTAACAGTGGTAAACTTTGATTTTGTTTTATGCACTTGACATAGTGTGAGAAAAATATTTTAAGTGATTTCGAGCCAACAGATGTAAATACCGAGAATGATTATTGAAAGCTTAGAATCCCTTTTTGGAAAAGGAGCTAAGATGGCAGAGTAGTTGAGCATCGTGGGATTGCCTCATCTCTGGAACACAGCTTGATAGTATCAAATCATTCTAAATAACCAAGAAATCAATCTGAAGACTGAGCCCTGGTAACAGAAATGTGTGTGAGCGAGGGATTTACAAACTAAATAAAAGGAGAGTATTTCCAGAAATAAATGAGAAGGGCTGATTTTCATGAGTTTTTGCAAAGAGCAAAATCTATAAATTAAATCAAAAAAATTAATCAAAAAATTAAATCAAAAAAATTAAATCAAAAAAATTAAATCAAAAAAATCTATAGTATTAGATGCCCCGTGGGTGCTACCCTACTCCTGGAGAAAGACATGCAAGCAACATAGGGGCAGACAGTGTGATCAGAGGATCCCCTAAGGCACCCAGAGTGAGACTGTTCCTTCTTCTTGTAGTGCATCTCAGAGAAGACATTCACAAAGTCCCCTATCGGGGGACAAAAGAGCCATCAGGTGCCATTTCACTCCTCCACACCTCAACATAGGTACAGAGACACGTGCTGGGGTGGGTAAATTAGACAATGACTGTTTAGTCTGCTTTGCTACAAATCCCACGACCCTGCACTCTGACAAGACTG
The DNA here is from genome assembly GCF_922984935.1 of Meles meles. Lineage (NCBI taxonomy): Eukaryota > Metazoa > Chordata > Mammalia > Carnivora > Mustelidae > Meles > Meles meles. The sequence continues at coordinate 4,515,854 of NC_060068.1, forward strand.
CCCTCCTTCGTCAAACCTGCATCATTCCCACTAAAGTGAGACCCTCCTCCAGAAGACCAGGGTAGGCACTCTACAGTGGGTCACTAAGATTTGGAGTTCCCAAAGTCAAACTCTACAAGTAGAGTTGCCTATAGGCCAGGCTTCTTAATTCATTCAAAAATATTTATCAGATGTCTACCATATGCCCAGCATTTTTGGCCCTGAATTTGCAGTTCAGACAAAGCCCTAACCATTGTCTGCATTTTGTCTGGATGGGGTCGGTCTGGGACTTAATTAAAAGAGAGATACAGGGGCACCTGGGTGGCTCAGTGGGTTAAAGCCTCTGCCTTCGGCTTGGGTCATGATCCCAGGGTCCTGGGATCGAGCCCCACATCAGGCTCTCTGCTCCGCAGGGAGCCTGCTTCCTCCTCTCTCTCTGCCTGCCTCTCTGCCTAGTTGTGATTTCTCTGTCAAATAAATAAAATATTAAAAAAAAAGAGAGATACAGTACTCGAGGAACTACAGAACACTCATGAAAGAAATTGAAGAAGACACAAAAAGATGGAAGACTGTTCCATGCTCTTGGATTGGAAGAATAAACATTGTTAAAATGTCTATACTGCCTAGAGCAATCTATACTTTTAATGCCATTCCGATCAAAATTCCACCGATATTCTTCAAAGAGCTGGAGCAAATAATGCTAAAATTTGTATGGAGTCAGAAGAGACCCCGAATTGCTAAGGAAATGTTGAAAAACAAAAACAAAACTGGCGGCATCACGTTACCCGATTTCAAGCTTTACTACAAAGCTGTGATCACCAAGACAGCGTGGTACTGGCATAAAAACAGACACATAGACCAGTGGAACAGAGTGGAGAGCCCAGATATGGACCCTCAACTCTATGGTCAAATAATCTTCGACAAAACAGGAAAAAATATTCAATGGAAAAAAGACAGTCTCTTCAATAAATGGTGCTGGGAAAACTGGACAGCGATATGTAGAAGAATGAAACTCGACCATTCTCTTACACCGTACACAAAGATAAACTCGAAATGGATAAAAGACCTCAACGTGAGACAGGAATCTATCAGAATCCTAGAGGAGGACATAGGCAGTAACCTCTTCGATATCAGCCACAGCAACTTCTTTCAAGATATGTCTCCAAAGGCCAAGGAAACAAAAGCAAAAATGAACTTTTGGGACTTCATCAAGATCAAAAGCTTCTGCACAGCAAAGGAAACAGTCAACAAAACAAAGAGGCAACCCACGGAATGGGAGAAGATATTTGCAAATGACAGTACAGACAAAAGGTTGATATCCAGGATCTATAAAGAACTTCTCAAACTCAACACACACAAAACAGATAATCATATCAAAAAATGGGCAGAAGATATGAACAGACACTTCTCCAACGAAGACATACAAATGGCTATCAGACACATGAAAAAATGTTCATCATCACTAGCCATCAGGGAGATTCAAATTAAAACAACATTGAGATACCACCTAACACCAGTTAGAATGGCCAAAATTAACAAGACAGGAAACAACGTGTGTTGGAGAGGATGTGGAGAAAGGGGAACCCTCTTCCACTGTTGGTGGGAATGCAAGTTAGTGCAGCCACTTTGGAGAACAGTGTGGAGATTCCTGAAGAAATTAAAAATAGAACTTCCCTATGACCCTGCAATTGCACTGCTGGGTATTTACCCCAAAGATACAGATGTAGTGAAAAGAAGGGCCATCTGTACCCCAATGTTTATTGCAGCAATGGCTATGGTCGCCAAACTGTGGAAAGATCCAAGATGCCCTTTAACGGATGAATGGATAAGGAAGATGTGGTCCATATACACAATGGAGTATTATGCCTCCCTCAGAAAGGATGAATACCCAACTTTTGTAGCAACATGGACGGGACTGGAAGAAATTATGCTGAGCGAAATAAGTCAAGCAGAGAGAGTCAAGTATCATATGGTCTCACTTATTTGTGGAGCATAACAAAGAACATGGAGGACATGGGGAGATGGAGAGGAGAGGGAGTTGAGGGAAACTGGAAGGGGAGATGAACCATGAGAGACTATGGACTCTGAAAAACAACCAGAGGGTTATGAAGGGGCGGCAGGGGGGTGGGGGGGGTGGGAGGTTGAGGAACCAGGTGGTGGGTAATAGGGAGGACACGTACTGCATGGAGCACTGGGTGTGATGCCAAAACAATGAACACTGTTATGCTGTAAATAAACAAATAAAAAAATGAAAAAAAAAGAGAGATACAGAAAAATATGCATTATCAATAGTGAAGCTAACTAGCATTTGAGTTTGTGTAAAGATAAGGTAATGATTATTGAGCTGAGATGAAGCAACTGACAATATGTTGGGTGAAAAATAATACTTGCAGCATTATAACCTCTATTTGACTCTTGAGTTCAGGTAGTAATTATAGATAGTAGAAAAAGGCCTTGATTTTTCACTTTTTTTTTGCTGGTAAAGGTACGTTTATTTTTAGGCTGTCCATTTAGAGCATTGTCTTAACAGAACATTACTGTGAAAAAACATTCCATTACATATTCACAAGCAAATTACTGCACATTTTTAAAATTGTGTTTTGCAATTTCATACAAGTACTTTAGACCTCAGTCTCATCTTTAAACCACTGGTATTTTAAATTTGGCAATGAATATGAAATTTTTGACTTACAGATTGATTGTATTGTTACTTAAAATGCTTGTTAATATTTTAGGAAGGCTGGAGTCTCCGTTTTTTGATGTTTGTTGATAGTGTCTAATAAGAGGAAATAGCATTTTGTGATTAAATTAGAATATACTTTTAAAAGTTTTAATTGTTAAACTTTGTCATCATGGGGTTATATTTTGACCTGGTGTTCACTTACAATCTGTTAGTAAGTTTAATTATGAAGTGAAATAATTTCAAATAGTAATGCACCTGCGTATAAATGAAATTGGTGTGCACAAAGACACTTTACTATAGGGAGTTGTACTGGAAGATTTATGAAAGCATGTGAAATTGCACCTAAAATTGTATTAGTGACTATGCTAAATTTATTTTGCTAGATGAATGAATTTAGTGTAGTCAAAGTTACTTGGTTTAAATGTCTACACAATGTCTCTTTTTTAATGTGTTTGTAATTTGTAGTATTGATGGGGGGTATTTGGACTTGGACTGCAGGGGTATTGTCAATGTGTGATTGGTGTTTTTATTTTATAGAATCATCTAATGTGATATACCAATTTTTATAAGTGATATTTAGATAATTCTAATAACTGTATATTTGACAACCTATTAAAATGTTTTGCAATTAGAAAAAAAAGAATTCTGTAGTGTCCTTCTGTATCTCTGACTACAGTCTTTAGTTTAAAATCTAATTTATTTGATATGAGAATCACTACCCTGGCTTTATTTTGAGGTTCAATGGTGTGAAAGATGCTTCTCCATCCCTTCACTTTCAGTCTGGGTGTATCTTAAGGTTCAAAATGGGTCTCTTGTAGACAACATATGGATGGGTCCTGTCATTTCATCCAATCTGCAACCCTGTGTCATTTTATGGGTGCATTTAGGCCATTCACATTGTGAGTGATTATTGATAGATACGTTTTTATTGACAGTGTGTTACCTTTGAAGTCTTTCTTTCTGTATATTGTCTCTATATTTCTGTTCAATGATATTCTTAGGATTTTTCTTAATTCTTAATTTTTCTTAATTCTTCATCCCCCCTTAATATTTCCTCCAGTGTCAGCTTGGTGGTCGCATACTCTTTTAAGTCTTGCCGGTCTTGGAAACTCTTTATCTCTTCATTCATTTTGAATGTCAGTCTTGCTGGGTAAAGTATTCTTGGCTGCATGTTCTTCTCATTTAGTGCCCTGAATATATCTTGTCAGTCCTTTCTGGCTTGCAGATTTCTGTGGACAGGTCTGACATTATTCTGATGGGCTTTCCTCTGTACATAAGGAGCCTCTTTGTCCTAGCTGCCTTCAAGGGACCCTGTCTACAATTTTGATTCCTCATTCTTACTATCAGGTGTCTGGAGGACTTTCGAGATTCTATAATCTTGGGGGCACACCGTTCTGTCTCTAGTACATGAATGCTGGTTCCATTCATGACACTGGGAAAATTTTCATAGACAACTTGTTCCATTATATCTTCTAGACTTCTTTCTTTCTCCTCCCATTCAGAGATTCCAATAATTCTGAGATTGGAATGTGTCATGTCATCATTTATTTCCCTAATTCTGTTTTCGTGGCTTCTAAGCTGTTTGTTCCAGGTTTCCTCCTGATCCTTTCTCTCTATCTGTTTGTCCTCCAGGTCAGTAATTCTATCTTCTGTCTCAGTTACCCTAGCTTTTAGAGAATTTAGATTAGATTGGAACTCATTGAGAGCATTGTGAACATCATCCCTGGTGGCTTTCACTTCTACCCTTATCAATTCCATTTTGTCATCAAAGGCTTTCTGCAACCTAGCTACGGCCTGGATAATTGTTAGCCTGAATTCTCTTTCTGACATATTGTCTATGTTGATAGCCATTAGCTCTGTTGCAGAAGGCCCATCCTCTGATTTTTTCTTCTGTTGGGCATTCCTCCTCCTAGTCATTTTGTTGAGAGGTGGCTGAATGGATGTAGCTGAATGTATCGACTGGTGTGTAGTCAAGGTGCACCCTGGAATGCTTCTGAGCATTCAAGAGTCCCCATCGAAATGAAAGAAAAAAGAAATAGAGAAAAAAGAAAAAGGAAAGAGAGAGAGAGAGAGACAGGAAAAAAAATAAATATGAAAAAGAAGAGAAGGCCCTGCCCAAATGGTCCCCTAATTAAGAGTTATGAAGTATACAAACAAAAACAGACAAACAAAAATAATGATAACAGTAGATGACAAGAGAAAAAAAATATATATATGAGCAAAACAAAAAAGGAATCTTGTCAAAAAGAACCCCAAGTAAAAATTTATATACTCTCAGTACAAACACAAATACACAGAAACAGTGGCAGAAGAAAAAGATGGGAGAGTGGTTATAAATTCTCAGTGTGGGCCTAGGAAGGATATTTTGATTCTTTCTGGATGTATCTTGATATCTGTTAAAGGACTCAACTTTCCTAAGATAAATGGGGAATAAAAATTGGTTTACCTCTAGGGGTAACATGTATTGGGGAAAGGGGATTACCTTGAAGTTTAACTCTATATGAATATTAAAAATAAAAATAAAAAGAAGAATAAACTAAACTAAAATTTAAAAAAACTAAAAAAATAGAAAAGGAAAAGAAAAACAGTGGTAAGTGTATCAAAAATTTCAGGTTAAAAGGTTATTATGGAACTTGATGTACTGCACATCTACTGTGATGGTAAATAGATTAAAAATTATCTATAAAAAATGAACCAGAAGAGTGGGAATGAATTAAATATAAAAGTTGTATCTATCGAGTAGTGGTGGTTGTTCTCTTGTCTTTTTTTTTTTTCCAGTTGGCTTTCTTGGGGAGGGGCCTGCCGCATGGGTTTTCAGGCAGTGTTCCCTGAGTTAAGTCCTCCCACCCCCCTCAAGGGGGTGGGCACTGAGGAAACCGGTTTTCAGGCTTTTGTTCTCTGGAAGATTTTTTTGTTTGTTTGTTCATTTGTTTTCTCTTGCCTTGAGAGCTTTTGATAGTTTTTATAGGTTTAGAGGAAAGCAAACTGCACCCAGCCCTCCTTCTCAGAGAGAAGCCTCAGTCTGTTTCCCTCTGTGTTTCCCCTTGGCCTCTGGCAGAGCACAGTCCCCGTTGCAGTCTCTGGGGACACTGGAACTCCTGCTTGTACCCAAAACCTCAACAGCGGTGGCTGTCTGGGGAACTCCAGTCCGCCAGAGAGGTCCCAAGCAGTGTTAGCACACTGAGATATTCCCACTGGCCTGTGCTGGGAGTGCTCAGACTTTCCAGGTCAAAGAGCACAGGGCTGGCGCCTGCATGCACCTCTCAGGGGAAAGTGTGGGGCACACTCAGACTCTGATAGCACAGAATGGCAAGAGCATGGAGAGTACAAAAGGCTGTGGTTCTGCTGGCTGGCAAGGCTCCCAGCCTCTCACAGGAGCCGCCACCCAGGAGCTCTCAGGCACCAAGACCGGGTTTCTTCACCACAATCTCTCTGGCTCAGTGCCAGGGGTGGCTGTCCTCGGTCTGGGGACTTAAGCCTCTGTCCCTTATTGCCCCAATTCTCACAATTCCCCCCAAGATCCTTTCCTCTTTTTGAGTGCTTTCAACCAGACTCCAAGTTAATGCTGGTCCCCAGTTGCAGGGCACTCTCGTATTGGGGTATTGCTTTTCAATGGGTCGCTTCTGGTGGCTTCCTCCACCTTTTGTTTATCTTCCAATATTAGTCCAAAATTCCCACTCTGCTTTACCTGCCCACTGGTGTGTTCTGCCCCCTTAGAGATCCAGCTGTGTATAATTCTAATCTCAGGCTGATTTCATGGGGGATCAGAGATCTTTGGTAGGTAATCATCTCACTTTAGGGTCCAGGTTGAAATGGTGCCTCTCCCTAGTTCCCCGCCATATTGTCTCCCACTATCCCAGCACTTAGAAGAGCTTTAATCAGGAAGGTATACTGTATTTTGTCAAATGCTTTTTCAGCATCTATTGAGAGTATCATATATTTCTTGTTCTTTCTTTTATTAATGTGTTGCATCACATTGAGTGATTTGCAGTTGTTGAACCAATCTTGCAGCCCAGGAATAAATCTCACTTGGTCATGGTGAATAATCCTTTTAATGTACTGTTGGATGCTATTGGCTAGTATTTTGGTGAGAATTTTCACATCTGTTTTCCTCAAAGATATTGGTCTGTATTTCTCTTTTTTGATGGGATCCTTGTCTGGTTTTGGGATCAAGGTGATGCTGGCCTCATAAAATGAGTTTGGAAGTTGTCCTTCCATTTCTACTTTTTGGAACAGTTTCAGGAGAATAGGACATAATTCTTCTTTAAATGTTTGGTAGAATTCCCCTGGGAAGCCATCTGACCCTAGGCTTTTGTTTGTTTGGAGATTTTTGATGACTGTTTCATTCTCCTTACTGGTTATGGGTCTGTTCCGGTTTTCTATTTCTTCTTGATTCAGTTGTGGTAGTTTATATGTCTCTAGGAATGCATCCATTTCTTGACAAATTGTCAAATTTGTTGGCATAGCGTTGTTCATAGTATGTTTTCATAATTGTATGTATTTCTATGGTGTTGGTTGTGATCACTCCTCCTTAATTCATGATTTTATTTATTTGGGTCCTTTCACTTTTCTTTTTGATAAGTCTTGCCAGGGGTTTATCAAAATTTTTTAATTATTTTTTTATTTTTATTTTATTTTTATTTGTTTATTTACAGCATAACAGTGTTCATTGTTTTGGTATCACACCCTGTGCTCCATGCAGTATGTGCCCTCCCTATTACCCACCACCTGGTTCCTCAACTTCCCACCCCCTGCCCCTTCAAAATCCTCTGGTTGTTTTTCAGAGTCCATAGTCTCTCATGGTTCATCTCCCCTTCCAGTTTCCCTCAACTCCCTCTCCTCTCCATCTCCCCATGACCTCCATGTCATTTGTTATGCTCCACAAATAAGTGAGACCATATGATAATTGATTCTCTCTTCCTGACTTATTTCGCTCAGCATAACCTCTTCAAGTCCCGTCCATGTTGCTACAAAAGTTGGGTATTCATCCTTTCTGAGGGAGGCATAATACTCCATTGTGTATATGGACCACATCTTCCTTATCCATTCATCCGTTGAAGGGCATCTTGGTTCTTTCCACAGTTTGGCGACCGTAGCCATTGCTGCAATAAACATTGGGGTACAGATGGCCCTTCTTTTCACTACATCTGTATCGTTGGGGTAAATACCCAGCAGTCCAATTGCAGGGTCATAGGGAAGCTCTATTCTTAATTTCTTCAGGAATCTCCACACTGTTCTCCAAAGTGGCTGCACTAACTTGCATTCCCACCAACAGTGGAAGAGGGTTCCCCTTTCTCCACATCCTCTCCAACACACGTTGTTTCCTGTCTTCCTAATTTTGGGCATTCTAACTGGTGTCAGGTGGTATCTCAATGTGGTTTTAATTTGAATCTCCCTGATGGCTAGTGATGATGAACATTTTTTCATGTGTCTGATAGCCATTTGTATGTCTTCGTTGGAGAAGTGTCTGTTCATATCTTCTGCCCATTTTCTGATATGATTATCTGTTTTATGTGTGTTGAGTTTGAGGAGTTCTTTATAGATCCTGGATATCAACCTTTTGTCTGTACTGTCATTTGCAAATATCTTCCCTCATTCCGTGGGTTGCCTTTTTGTTTTGTTGACTATTTCCTTTGCTGTGCAGAAGCTTTTGATCTTGATGAAGTCCCAAACGTTCATTTTGGCTTTTGTTTCCTTGGCCTTTGGAGACATATCTTTTTTTTTTCCCATTTTATTTTTTCAGCGTAACAGTATTCATTCTTTTTTTTTAATTAATTAAATTATTTTTATTTGCTTATTTACAGCATAACAATGTTCATTGTTTTGGCATCACACCCAGTGCTCCATGCAGTACGTGTCCTCCCTATTACCCACCACCTGGTTCCTCAACCTCCCACCCCACCCCACCCCCTCCCGCCGCCCCTTCATAACCCTCTGGTTGTTTTTCAGAGTCCATAGTCTCTCATGGTTCATCTCCCCTTCCAGTTTCACTCAACTCCCTCTCCTCTCCATCTCCCCATGTCCTCCATGTTCTTTGTTATGCTCCACAAATAAGTGAGACCATATGATACTTGACTCTCTCTGCTTGACTTACTTCGCTCAGCATAATTTCTTCCAGTCCCGTCCATGTTGCTACAAAAGTTGGGTATTCGTCCTTTCTGATGGAGGCATAATACTCCATTGTGTATATGGACCACATCTTCCTTATCCATTCATCCGTTGAAGGGCATCTTGGTTCTTTCCACAGTTTGGCGACCGTAGCCATTGCTGCAATAAACATTGGGGTACAAATGGCCCTTCTTTTCACTACATCTGTATCTTTGGGGTAAATACCCAGCAGTGCAATTGCAGGGTCATAGGGAAGCTCTATTCTTAATTTCTTGAGGAATATCCACACTGTCCTCCAAAGTGGCTGCACCAGCTTGCATTCCCACCAACAGTGGAAGAGGGTTCCCCTTTCTCCACATCCTCTCCAGAACACGTTGTTTCCTGTCTTGCTAATTTTGGCCATTCTAACTGGTGTTAGGTGGTATCTCAATGTTGTTTTAATTTGAATCTCCCTGATGGCTAGTGATGATGAACATTTTTTCATGTGTCTGATAGCCATTTGTATGTCTTCGTTGGAGAAGTGTCTATTCATATCTTCTGCCCATTTTTTGATATGATTATCTGTTTTGTGTGTGTTGAGTTTGAGAAGTTCTTTGTAGATCCTGGATATCAAACTTTTGTCTGTACTGTCATTTACAAATATCTTCTCCCATTCCGTGGGTTGCCTCTTTGTTTTGTTGACTGTTTCCTTTGCTGTGCAGAAGCTTTTGATCTTGATGAAGTCCCAAAAGTTCATTTTTGCTTTTGTTTCCTTGGCCTTTGGAGACTTATCTTGAAAGAAGTTGCTGTGGCTGATATCAAAGAGGATACTGCCTATGTTCTCCTCTAGGATTCTGATAGATTCCTGTCTCACATTGAGGTCTTTTATCCATTTCGAGTTTATCTTTGTGAACGGTGTAAGAGAATGGTCGAGTTTCATTCTTCTACATATTGCTGTCCAGTTTTCCCAGCACCATTTATTGAAGAGACTGTCTTTTTTCCATTGGATATTTTTTCCTGTTTTGTCGAAGATTATTTGACCATAGAGTTGAGGGTCCATATCTGGGCTCTCCACTCTGTTCCACTGGTCTATGTGTCTGTTTTTATGCCAGTACCACGCTGTCTTGGTGATCACAGCTTTGTAGTAAAGCTTGAAATCGGGTAACGTGATGCCGCCAGTTTTGTTTTTGTTTTTCAACATTTCCTTAGCAATTCGGGGTCTCTTCTGACTCCATACAAATTTTAGGATTATTTGCTCCAGCTCTTTGAAAAATACTGGTGGAATTTTGATCGGAATGGCATTAAAAGTATAGATTGCTCTAGGCAGTATAGACATTTTAACAATGTTTATTCTTCCAATCCAAGACCATGGAACAGTCTTCCATCTTTTTGTGTCTTCTTCAATTTCTTTTTTTTTTTTTTTTTTAAGAAAAAAAAATCATTTTTATTGAAATGTTTTGAATGTCACACTTGTATCCTCTTGGACCGTTGATTGGTGTGTGTTTTTTTTTTTTTTTTCTCTCATTTTATTTTTTTCAGCGTAACAGTATTCATTCTTTTTGCACAACACCCAGTGCTCCATGCAAAACGTGTTCTGTAGTTCCTCGAGTACAGGTCCTTTACTTCTTTGGTTAGGTTTATGCCCAGGTATCTTATGGTTCTTTGTGCTATAGTAAATGGAATCGATTCTCTAATTTCCCTTTCTGTATTTTCATTGTTAGTGTATAAGAAAGCCACTGATTTCTGTACATTGACTTTGTATCCTGCCACGTTACTGAATTGCTGTATGAGTTCTAGTAGTTTGGGGGTGGAGTCTTTGGGGTTTTCCATATAAAGAATCATGTCATCTGCGAAGAGAGAGAGTTTGACTTCTTCCTTGCCAATTGGGATACCTTTTATTTCTCTTTGTTGTCTGATTGCCGTTGCTAGAACTTCTAATACTATGTTGAACAAGAGTGGTGAGAGTGGGCATCCTTGTCGTGTTCCTGATCTCAACGGGAAGGCTGCAAGCTTTTTCCCATTGAGGATGATATTTGCTGTGGGTCTTTCATAGATAGATTTTATGAAGTTCAGGGATGTTCCCTCTATCCCTATACTTTGAAGCGTTTTCATCAGGAACGGATGCTGGATTTTGTCAAATGCTTTTTCTGCATCAATTGAGAGGACCATGTGGTTCTTCTCTCTTCTCTTATTGATGTGTTCTATCACATTGATTGATTTGCGAATGTTGAACCAACCTTGCAACCCAGGGATGAATCCCACCTGGTCATGGTGGATAATCTTTTGAATGTGCTGCTGGATCCTGTTTGCTAGGATCTTGTGGAGAATCTTTGCATCCAGAGTCATCAGTGATATTGGTCTGAAATTCTCCTTTTTGGTAGGGTCTTTGCCTGGTTTGGGGATCAGGGTAATGCTGGCTTCATAAAAAGAGTCTGGAAGTTTTCCTTCTGCTTCAATTTTTTGGAACAGCTTCAGGAGAATTGGTGTGATTTCTTCTTTGAAAGTTTGGTAGAATTCCCCAGGGAATCCGTCAGGTCCTGGGCTCTTGTTTTTTGGGAGGTTTTTGATCACTGCTTCAATCTCATTACTAGATATCGGTCTATTCAGGTTGTCAATTTCTTCCTGGTTCAATTTTGGGAGTTTGTAGCTTTCCAGGAATGCATCCATTTCATCTAGGTTGCTTAGCTTATTGGCATATAACTGTTGGTAATAATTTCTGATGATTGTTTCTATTTCCTTGGTGTTAGTTGTGATCTCTCCCTTTTCATTCATAAGTTTATTAATTTGGGCTTTCTCTCTTTTCTTTTGGATTAGTGTGGCCAGTGGTTTATGGATCTTATTCATTCTTTCAAAAAACCAGCTTCTAGTTTCATTGATACGTTCTACTGTATCTCTCGTTTCTACCTCATTGATCTCTGCTCTAATCTTGATTATTTCCCTTCTTGCATGTGGAGTTGGTTTGATTTGTTGTTGATTCTCCAGTTCTTTAAGGTGTAGAGACAGCTGGTGTATTCTGGATTTTTCAATGTTTTTGAGGGAGGCTTGGATGGCTATGTATTTCCCCCTTAGAACCGCCTTTGCTGTATCCCATAGGTTTTGGACCGAGGTGTCTTCATTCTCATTGGTTTCCATGAATTGTTTAAGTTCATCTTTGATCTCCTGGTTGATCCAAGCATTCTTAAGCAAGGTGGTCTTTAGCTTCCAGGTGTTTGAGTTCCTTCCGAACTTTTCCTTGTGATTGAGTTCCAGTTTCAAAGCATTGTGATCTGAGAATATCCAGGGAATAATGTCAGTTTTTTGGTATTGGTTGAGTCCTGCTTTGTGACCCAGTATGTGGTCTATTCTGGAGCAGGTTCCTTGTGCACTTGAGAAGAATGAGTATTCTGTTGTTTTAGGGTGGAATGTTCTTTATATGTCTATGAGGTCCATCTGGTGCAATATCTCATTCAATGCTCTTATTTCTTTATTAATTTTCTGCTTCGATGATCTATTTCTGAGAGAGGCGTATTAAGATCTCCGACTATTATTGCATTCATATCAATATGACTCTTTATCTTGATTAATAATTTTCTTATGTAATTGGGTGCTCCCATATTGTGGGCATAGATTTTGACAATTGTTAGATCATCTTGGTGGATAGTCCCTTTAAGAATTATGTAGTGTCTTTCTGTATCTCTGACTACAGTCTTTAGTTTAAAATCTAATTTATCAGATATGAGAATCGCTACACCGGCCTTCTTTTGAGGCCCATTGGCATGAAAGATTCTTCTCCATGGCTTCACTTTCAGTCTGGGTGTATCCTTAGGTTCAAAATGGGTCTCTTGTAGACAACATATGGAGGGTTCCTGTCGTTTTATCCAATCTGCAACCCTATGTTGTTTTATGGGCGCATTTAGGACATTCACATTGAGAGTGATTATTGAGAGATAGGTTTTTATTTGTATCGTGTTGCCTTTGAGGTCTTTCGGTCTGTAGATTGTTTCTATATTTCTGTTCAATGATATTCTTCAGATTTTTTCTCTTTTATAGCACCCCCCTTAATATTTCCTGCAGTGTCTGCTTGGTGGTTGCATAGTCTTTTAAGCCTTGCCAGTCTTGGAAACTCTTTATCTCTCCATCCATTTTAAATGTCTGTCTTGCTGGATAGAGTATTCTTGGTTGCATGTTCTTCTCATTTAGTACTCTGAATATATTTTGCCAGTCCTTCCTGGCTTTCCAGGTCTCTGTGGAAAGGTCTGACGTTATTCTAATGGGCTTTGCTCTGTATGTAAGGAGATTCTTTGTCCTAGCTGATTTTAAGAGGGTCAGTCATGAAACATAATTCCTCATTTTAACTATAAGGTGTCGTGAGGACTTTCAAGAATCTAAAATCTTGGGAGGAAATCTCTCTGCCTCTAGTACATGAACGTTGTTTCCATTCGTGAGATTGGGAAAATTTTCATAGACAACTTCTTCCACTATATCTTCTAGACTTCTTTCTTTTTCCTCCCCTTCAGGGATTCCAATAATTCTGACATTGGAACGTTTCATGGCATCATTTATTTCTCTAATTCTGTTTTTGTGGCTTTGAGCTGTTTGTTCCAGGCTTCCTCCTAATCCTTTCTCTCTCTCTGTTTGTCCTCCAGATCACTAATTCTATCTTCTGTCTCAGTTACCCTAGCTTTTAGAGAATTTAGATGAGATTATAACTCATTGAGAGCATTTTGAACATCATCCCTGGTGGCTTTCAGTTCTGCCCTAACATTGTGAACATCATCCCTGGTGGCTTTCAGTTCTGCCCTAATCAATTCTGTTTGGTCATCCATGGCTTTCTCCAACCTAGCTATTTCCTGGATAATTGTTAGTCCGAATTCCTTTTCTGACATATTGTCTATATCGATAGCCATTAGCTTGTTGCAGAAGGCCCATCCTCTGTATTTTTCTTCTGTTGGGTATTCCTCCTCCTAGTCACTTTGGTAGGAGATGACTGAAGAGTTGCAGCTGGACTTATCTATTGTGGTGCAGTCAGTGTGCACCCTGGAATGCTTCTGTGCAATCAGGAATCCCCACCCAAATGAGAGAAAAAAGAAAAGAAAAAGAAATAGAGAAGAAGAAAGAAAAAAAGGGGAAAGAAAAAAGGAAAAAAAAAAAGAGAGAGAGAGAGAGATAGGAAAAAAAGGGAAGATAAAAGAGAAGGCTCAGCCCAAATGGGCCCCAAGGTAAGATTTATGAAGTATACAAACAAAAACAGACAAACAAAAAGACTGATAAAATATATGAGAAGAGAAATAAAATACATATATATAAGCAAAAAAAAAAAAAGGGAAGAACCTCATCAGAAAGATCCCCAAGTATAAGATGTATATATTATCAGGACAAACACAAATTCACAGAAACAGTGACAGAAGGAAAAATTGGGAGAGTGGTTATAAATTCTCAGTGTGGGTGAAGAAGATTATTTTGATTCTTCCTGAAGGCATCTTGATATTTTTGTTAAGGGACTCAACTTTCCTAAGTTACAGGGGGATTAGAAACTGGTTTGCCTATAGGGGTAGCATTGATTGGGGAAAGGGGATTACCTTGAAGTTTAACTCTATATGTATAGTAGAAAATAAAAATTAAAAAAGAATAAACTAGACTAAACTAAGTTAAAATTAAAAAAGAATTAAAAAAATAGAAAAACAAAAGAAAAACACGGGTGTATGTATCAAAAAGTTCAGGTTAGAAGGTTATTAAAGAATTTGATGTACTGGATATCTCAGTGTGATGGTAAATAGGGTAAAAATTATCTGTATGTATAAAAAAAAAGAACCAGAATATTGGTAAAGAGTTAAAAATAAAAATTGTATTTATGAAGTAGTGGTGGTTGTTCTCTTGTAGTCTTTTTTTTTTTTCTTCCTTCCTGGTTGGTTTTCTGGGGGAGGGGCCTGCCACGTGGGTTTTCAGACAATGAAGTTCCCTGAGTTAGGTCCTCCTGCTCCCCTCTAGGGGGTGAGCTCTGAGGAAACTGTTTTTTTTTAAGCCTTTTGTTCTCTGGGGGTTTTTATGTTCTTTCATCTGCTTTCTCTCGCCTTGACAGCTTTTGATGGTTTTTGGAGGTTTAGAGGAGAGCAAACTGCACCCCGACCTCTCCTTCTCAGAGAGAAGCCTCAGACTGTTTTGCAAAAGCTGCTGGCAGAGTCAGTTCTGAGTCACTGTCCCTGGGGATGCAGGAGCTCCTCGTTGTACCCAAAACCAGGGCAGCGGTGGCTTTCTAGGCAGCTCCAGACCACCAGAGATGTTCTGAGCAGAGATCACACACTGAGACTTTCCCGCTGTCCCGGGCTGGGAATGTCTGGTTTTTCTGGATGCCAGAGCTCCAGGCTAGCGCCTATGAGCACGTATCCCCAGGGAGGGTGTGGGACGCGTGCGTGTTTCAGGATTGCTGTCAGGCCAGTCTCCCAGCCCCTCATGGGAACCAGACCCCACTCTTTCTCGGGCGCGCTGGCATTCAGGTGCACTGGCGGCTCAGGGACGGAGACCTGATTTCTCCGCCGCACTCTCTCTGGCTCCGCACCAGGGGAGGCTGTCCTGGGTCCGGGGACTTAGGTCCCTGACCCTAACCGCCCAGGTTCCCACTATTAACCCCCGCCATCCTTTGTTCTTTGTTTTTTGAGTGCTTTCAACCAGACGCCAAGTTAATGCTGGTCCCCAGACGCAGGGCACTCTCATTTTGGGGTATTACTTTCCAATCGGTCACCTTTGGTGGCTCCCTCCCCCTTTTGTTTATCTTCCGATATCAGTCCGATGCTCCCAGTCTGCTTTACCTGCCACTGGCGTCTTCTGCTCCTGTAGAGATCCAGACGTGTATAATTCTGATCTCAGGCTGATTTCATGGGTGGTCGGAGTTCTTTGGTAGGTAATCAGCTCACTTTAGGGTACAGGTTGAAATGGTGCCTCCTCCTACTTCCCCGCCATCTTGACTCCCCCGATCCCAATCTTTTGATACCAGTTGAGACCTGATTTATGACCCAGGTTGTGATCTATTCTGGAGAGTGTTCCATGTGCACTAGAGAAGAATGTGTATTCTGTTTCTTTGGGTTGGAATGTTCTGAATTCCTTTGTGATGTCTGTGATGTCCATCTGGTCCAGTGTGATGTTTAATGCCTTTATTTCCTTGTTGATCTTTTGCTAGGATGATGTGTCCATTTCAGTGAGGGGAGTGTTAAAGTCCCCTACTATTATTGTATTATTGTTGGTGTGTTTCTTTGATTTTGTTTTTAATTGGTTTATAGAGTTGGCTGCTCCCATGTTACGGGCAGAGATATTTAAAATTGTTAGATCTTCTTATTGGACAGACCCTTTGAGTGTGATGTAGTCTCCTTCCTCATCTCTTATTATAGTGTTTGGCTTAAAATCTAATTGATCCAATAAAGGATTGCCACCCCAGCTTTCTTTTGATGTTCATTAGCATGGTAAATTGCTTTCCACCCCCTCACTTTATATCTGGAGGTGTCTTCAGATCTAAAATGAGTTTCTTATAGACAGCCTATTGATGTGTTTTGTTTTTTAGCCATTCTGATACCCTATGTCTTTTGATTGGGACATTTAGCCCATTTACATTCAGGGTGACTATTGAGAGACATGAATTTAGTGCAATTGTATTGCCTGTACGGTGATTGTTACTATACATTATCTCTGTTCCTTTCTGGTCTACTACTTTTAGGCTCTCTCTTTGCTTAGAGATCCCCTTTCAATATTTTCTGTACAACTGGTTTGGTGTTTGCAAATTCTTTCAGTTTTTTGTTTGTCCTGGAAGATTTTTTCTCTCCTTCTATTTTCAATGTTAGCCTAGCTGGATATAGTATTCTTGGCTGCATGTTTTTCTCATTTACTGCTCTGAATATATCATGCCAGTTCTTTCTGGTCTGCCTGGTTTCTGTGCCTAAGTCTGCTGCCAGTCTAATATTTTTACCATTGCATATTACAGAATTCTTTTCCTGGGCTGCTTTTAGGATTTTCTCTTTGTACCTAAGACTTGTAAATTTTACTATTAGGTGATGGGGTGTGGACCTATTCTTATTGATTTTGAGGGGGGTTCTCTGCATCTCCTGGATTTTGATGCTTGTTCCCTTTGCCATATTAGGGAAATTCTCTCCAATAATTCTCTCCAATAGACCTTCTGCTCCCCTCTCTCTTTCTTCTTCTGGAATCCCAATTATTCTAATGTTGTTTCATCTTATGGTGTCACTTATCTCTCAAATTCTCCCCTCGTGGTCCAGTAGTTGTTTGTCTCTCTTTTGCTCAGCTTCTTTATTCTCTGTCATTTGGTCTTCTATATCTCTAATTCTCTCTTCTGCCTCATTTATCCTCGCAGTAAGAGTCTCTATTTTTGAATGCACCTCGTTAATAGCTTTTCTGGATTTCAACTTGGTTAGATTTTAGTTCTTTTATTTCTCTGTAAAGTGTTTCTCTAATATCTTTCAAGCCTTTTTCGCACTTGGCTAGAACCTTGGGATTCATCATTCTGACCTCTAGATCTGACATATTACCAATGTCCCTATTGTTTAGGTCCCTAGACTTTGGCACTGTCTTTTTTTTCTTTTTTTTTTGTGGTGACTTTTTCCACCTTGTCATTTTGTCTGGATAAGATTATATGAAGGAGCAAATAAAATGCTAAAAGTTTGGCAACCACTCCAGAAAAATGTCCTTCAACCAATTCCGAAGAGATCCCAAGTCATGGTAGGGGAGAGAAAGGGGATAAGAAGAAGTTCAGAACAAAAATTTTAAAAAGAAAACAAATAAAAATATAAAAAAGAATATATATATTCTTTTTTTATAAAAAAAATATATAAAACTGGTGAATAGAACAGGGTCACCCACTTAATTTTGGGTTTATTTTTGTCTATTAGAAGAAACTCCCTTCCAAAATCTTAAAGAATGAAAAACATATAAGTGTAAACACAATGAAGGGATGGAATATGCCTATAAAGATGAAAAAAATTTTAATTTCTAAAAAAGGAGTTGATAAAGTAAGTTGGTTGGGATAATAAAGATAAAAGAAAGTGGAGAGAATTTGCTCAAGCTGGAGACTAGAACAAGCCAGGAGCTAGATTTCGGCTCTATTTTGGTCTATTAGAAGAACTTTTACCCATAATTTTTTTGGAGAAAAAACCCTATGTGTATACAAAAAATAAAGTTAGATACAATGAAGGATAAAATGTGACTATAATAATGAAGTTTCAAAAAAGATTTTTTTAAATGAAAGGTATTGTTAAGATAAACTAGCTAAAAAATATTAAAAGCAGAAAGGGTAAAAGTTAAAAAAATTAGCAGAAGAAAAAAAAATAAAAACAATTAATTACCTGCAAGACTAAAGAATCATGGGAGGAAAGCCATGAATTTAATGCTTTGCTTTCTCCTCCTCTGGAATTCCACTGTTCTCTTTGGTAAATGAACTTGGTCTTGGACAGATTTCTTGTTGATCATCTGGGGGAGGGGCCTGTTGTTTTGATTCTCAAGTGTCTTTGCCCGAGGTGGAATTGCACAGCCCTTACCAGGCGCCAGGCTAAGTAATCCACTCGGGTTTGCTTTCGGGAGCTTTTGTTCCCTGAACGTTTTCCGTAGAGTTCCGGAGGATGAGAATGAAAATGGCGTCTCCCAATATCCAGTCCAGGGGAGCTGAGGGCTCAGGGCCCCACTCCTCAGTGCACCCACAGAGAAAAGCGCTCAATCACTCCCATCTCGCTGGCCTCTAGCCACACTCCAAGCTCACCCAGCCTGTGACCAAGCATCTCTGTCTTTGGCACACAGCTCTGCCTGGAGTCTCCAAACCCCACAGATCCCTGAGCTCTTCTGGGGGGTGTCTCCATGGATCTTGTGAGGACCCCAGTCACAGAGCAGTGGCCTGTGCCACGAATTAAGGTTCAAGGTAACCCCAAGCTGAGAGCTCACTCCTTGGCTCTGTCTGTGTTGCTGGATTCCCCACTCTAATACCTGTGAGCTTTGTGACACTCAGACACCCCCGATCCTTCTGTGACCTCACATGACCTGAGGCCACGCTGTCCCCGCGTGGGCTTCACCCCGGTTTAGCCTCTGGAACAATGTCCTTCCATGGAGCAGACTTTTAAAATTCCTGATATTGTGCTTCATTGTTCTGTCACTTGCCGGGAGCTGATCCTCCCCCACAGTCTATCTTTCTGTCACTTTGGATTCACTTCTCTACCAGTCTAACTTTTGAAAAGTGGTCAATTTTCTGTTTCTAGAATTGTTGCTCTTCTTCTCTTCCATCTCCTGTTGGGGTTGTAGGTGTTCACAATGGTTTGATAAGCTATCTAGCTGATCTCCTGCTACCTAATATCGTCTCAGCTGCTATTTCTCTGCCATTGATTTCTCCCCCAGGATTGAGCATCTTATGGGACTCCCTGCTCAGTGGTAAGGCTGCTTCTCCCTCTCCCACTGCCCCTGCTTGTGTTCTCTTTTACTGTCTTTCTCTCTGTCAAAGAAATAAATAAAATCTCTAAAAGAAAGGGAGAGAGAAAGCAAGAAAGAGTATTCTGCTGTTGTGGAATGAAGTGTTCTAAATGTATATGTTAAGTCCTCCTAGCCCAGCTTGTCATCCAAAGCCATTATTCCCTTGTTGATTTTCTGCTTAGATCTATTCATTGATATTAGTGGGGTAAGAAAGTCCCATACTATTATTTTATTATTATCAATGATTTCCTTTATGTCTGTTATTGTTTTATATATTTGTGTGCTTCCACGTTAAGGGCATAAATATTTAAAATTGTAAGATCATGTTAGATAGTCTGCTTAGTTGATATAGCGCCCTTCTTCATCTCTGTTACAGTCTTTGTTTTAATATCTGGTTTGTCTAATATAAGTATTGCTATTCAGTCTGTCTTTTAATGTCTATTGCATGATAGTTCTCTCCCCCCATACTTTCAATCTGCTGGTGTTTTAGGTCTAAAATGAGTCCCTTGAAGGCCAAGTATATATAAGTATCCTTTTTTTATCCTTTCTGAAATCCTGTGTGTTTTGATTGGAGTGCTTAATACATTTATATTCAGAGTAATTTTTTGAGGTTTTATTTTCTTATTTGACAGACAGAATCACAAGTAGGCAGAGAGCCAGGCAGAGAGAGAGAGAGGGGTAAGCAGAGTCCCCCCTGAGCAGAGACCCTGATGCAGGCCTCAATCACAGGACCCTGAGATCATGATCTGAGATGAAGGCAGAGGCTTAACCCACTGAACCACATGGGTGCCCCTGTATTCAGAGTAATTTTTGATAGATATGTATTTCATGTCATTTTACTTCTCTTATGTTATTATTTCTGGGTATTTTATCTGTTCATTTCTAGTATTTGCCACTTTTGGTCTTTCCTTCACACTCAAAGTATCCCCTTTAGTATTTCCTGCAGGGCAGGTATAGTTGTCACAAACTTAATTTTTGCTTAGGAATCTCTATCTCTCTTTCTATTCTGAATGATAGCTTTGTGGGGAGAATATTCTTGGCTGCAGGTTTTACTCATTCCCTACATTGAACAGTTTAAGCTACCCTCTTCCAGCTTGCCAGGTTTCTGCAGAGAGATCTATGGCTAACCATATTGGTGTACCTTTGTAGGTTAGGAACTTCTTTTGTCTTCATTCTTTTAGATTTTTTTTTCCTTTTAAACTGTATTTTGCAAATTTAACTACAATGGGTCTTAGTTTGTTTTTTTTTTAATGATTTTGATGGAAGTTGTCTGTGCTCCTGGATTTGGGTTTTTGTTTCCTTTACCAGATTAAGGAAGTTGTCATATATAATTTCCTCAAATAATCCCTCTGCCCCCTTTTCTCTCTCTGCTTCTGGGATGCCTATGATACAAGTGTTATAATGATTTATGGAATCACGGAGTTCCTTAGACTACCCTCATGAGTCATCATTCTTCTCTCTTTCATTAGCACTCAATATTTTCCATAATTTTGTCTTCTATATCACTTATGCTTTCCTCTGTTTCTTCCAATCTTGTGGTCATTACATGAAATCAATTTCATACCATAGTTGTTGCATTTTTCATTTCAGTCCGATAGGTTTTCTTTTTTACCTCTTTTATCTCTGCTACAGTTGTGTCCCTGATGACTTCCATGCTTTCCTCAACCCCAGAGAGCATTTTTATGGTTGTGGCTTTAAATTTTCCATCAGGCATATCATTTATATCTCCTTCAGGTATATCTCTGGCTGTGACCTTTTCTTGTTTCATTCTTTTTGGGATGACTCCTTCTATTTTGGAATGTTGTCTGGGCCTGTTTCCTCCTCTGTGTTAGAAAAGCCTTTTACACTTCCTGCTTTTGAGAGTGATGGTTTTATGAAGAAGAATGCGGCCATTTAGTATCCAGGGCCTGCCATTTTAGGGGATCCTTGATAGGTGCTGTCATCACTCTTCTGCCCTATTTTAGCTGTTCTATCGTTTAGGTGAGTTGTCTGCAGAGGTTCTCCTTGTCTCCAGTGGGCAGTGTTTTGTCCTTGGCCCGAGGGTGGTAAATTTTAGACAAGAGAGTTCTGGTTGGTTTGTTAAATGAGACCTTATTCTACTTCCTCTGGACTTGCAACCTGTCCAGCTCTGTGGTTGGTAGATGTGGTATATATGGTTGTTGGTGCTGGTTTTCTGGCAAGATACCAACCACCTTAGTCCTTAGGCACAATTACCTGGAAAAAAGCCTTGGCAGCAGAGGCAGGGAGGTGGGATTTGGTCCAAGTAGATTAGGCAGATAGTGTTGGCTCTGTGCTGTTAACTGAAGTTGATTTATGCTGAGGGGCCAGGGGAGGGAAACGACTCTAGTCAGCTCCTTCATTTCCAGAAAGGGGACTCAGTGTTTTCTCAGGAAATATGCACAAAGGATTGGATAATTCTCCCTGGAGCATCTCAGGCATCTTTCAGATCCTCTTCTTCACACTCTCTGTTAGTTACTTGTCTGGAGCATCACAATGCAATTTGGGCTCTATCCCAGCCAAGTCTGCTGACATTGGAAACTCCATATCTTAGTGACCCATTGTAGATGGCCTGCCCTGGTCTTCTGGGGGAGGGTCTCACTTTAGTGAGGCTGATGCGGGTTTGACGAAGGAGGGCAGTCTTGTCAGAGTGCAGGGTCGTGGGATTTGTAGCAAAGCAGACTAAAGAGTCATTGTCTAATTTACCCACCCCAGCAGGTGTCTCTGTACCTATGTTGAGGTGTGGAGGAGTGAAATGGCACCTGATGGCTCTTTTGTCCCCCGATAGGGGACTTTGTGAATGTCTTCTCTGAGATGCACTACAAGAAGAAGGAACAGTCTCACTCTGGGTGCCTTAGGGGATCCTCTGATCACACTCACTGTCTGCCCCTATGTTGCTTGCACGTCTTTCTCCAGGAGTAGGGTAGCACCCACAGAGCCTCTGATACTATAGTCCTGCTCTTTGCAAAAACTCATGAAAATCAGCCCTTCTCATTTATTTCTGGAAATACTCTCCTTTTATTTAGTTTGTACATCCCTCTCTCACACACATTTCTATTACCAGGGCTCAGTCCTCAGATTGATTTCTTGGTTATTTAGAATGATTTGATACTATCTAGCTGTGTTCCAGAGATGAGGCAAACCCACAACGCTCAACTACTCTGCCATCTTAGCTCCTTTTCCAAAAAGGGATTCTAAGCTTTTAATAAGCATTCTCAGTAGTTTACATCTGTTGGCTGGTAATTCACTGAAAATATTTTTCTAACACTATGTCAAGTGCATATAACAAAATCAACAAAGTTTACCACTGTTAAAATATCGTAGATAAATTTAGAGGTTGATCATCCTGAAAATTAAGAAGTCAGCTTCAGTGCCTTTCACTTGCACAGGGCATTCAAATGCCATATATTAATTGTGTATTGTATTTTTTTTCATAGATGAGAACCCAAGACTGTACATATCGAGGTACCAAAATTATGATTCTGACCCATGAAATTTTAACATGTTTAAATTATTTCCACCAGTGACTAACCTGAAGGTAAATGTTGATTATTTTTGGAACTCAAATGTTAGTTAATATCTGAGATCTAGATTCTATCATTCCTTTTTTTTTTTCTTTGAAGACTGACATCCAATGATTACTTGCAAGAACACCCTGCCTGGAGAAAGTCTTTTGAGAATTAAAGTGCTTTATTTTATTTATTTATTTATTTATTTATCTATTTATTTATTTATTTATTTTTTGCTTTGTTTTATTTATTTGTTAAGTTTTAATTCCAGTGTAATTGACATCCAGTGTTATATCAATTTCAGGTAAACAATATAGTAATTCAACAATTTCATATATCGCCATTTCTCGTGTTGACATACACAATTAAGGTACTTTCAAGAAATGTGAGAGTCAATATTTTCAACTAAATTTTACATGTAAGATATTTGGGAGAAAAGAAGATAGGACATATGAACTCAATAGAAACTTTGTAAAAGGAAAAATACAAACATGTTTTATTTTATCTGAACTCTAAATTACCATACCATAACTTTCAAGTTATTACAATTTTCTTTCTTTTTACTTCCATTCTTCCTTCTTTCTATTCTTTCATTCCTTCCTTTCTTTTTTCTCTTTCTTTCTTTCCCCTGTATCCTCCTCTTCTTCTTTCTTGTTCTTGTTCTTCTTGTTCTTGTCCTCCTTCTTCTTCTTCTTCTTCTTCTTCTTTCTTTTTCTCTTTTCATTCCCCCCTCCTCTTTCTCATTCTCATTTTTTTAAGATTTTATTAATTTATTTGACGGGGAGAGACAGCAAGAGAGGGAAAAAATAGCATGGGAAGTGGGAGAGGGAGAACCAGGCTCCTGGCAGAGCATGGAGCCCCATGTGGGGCTCAATCTGATGACCCTGGGATCATGACCTGAGCTGAAGGCTGATGCTTAAAGACTGAGTTACCCAGGCGCCCATCATACTTTTATTCTTATTCTTATTCTAATTCTTATTCTTAATCTTATTGCTTGTTTCAAATCTCAGCAGAGAGGTTGCCAGTATTGTCTCATTCAACTAGTTTAGGAGGTTGACTGGTTGAAACCCAATCTCATTTTAATTTCTAACCATTAACAAAGTATTTGGCTATAGAAAAAAATAAATGAACATCAGGCTATTATTTTAATTACTCTCTCTGATGTTGGACACAGGTTGCTCATGTAGGAATTTTGAAACCTGAATCTTACTTCTATAAGCCACTCAATATTCTTAAGACTGTTGAATCAAAAATATACATTAGTTCACAAAGATCATCTCCTATGTCATATAATTCCTTAAAAATCCTCACCAACTTGGCACACACATGAAAAATCCAACTTTAATTATGGAGAGTCCAAATCCATATGCACATTCTAAAGGCAAAATTTAGTTAAATAAAACTTCTTTAAAACCTTTTAAGATAGGTCTGGTGAGGTGATTGTTTACATTTTTAGAAATATATGACAGCATTTGCCCAGTTGTGATATTCTTTTTTCTTTTCGAGCACCAATTCCAGCTCTAATGAAGCATCATATTCAATGTAGAAAATGTGCTTAATTATATATTAGAGACCAAGATTTCCCAAAGGGCTGTTGAAATCAAAATATGAGTTTCCACTATCATTAGGCAGCCAGTCCATTTGCCTTGAGAGATGAAAATCTTAAGTACAGGGAAGAAAATATCTGTGTATGTTTAAATTATATTTTTTATTGTATTTAGTGTGCTAAATGACCAAAGTTTTATTTTCTATGGCAAAATACATTATCAATAACCTTACAGATTAGAAGTATACTAATAGATACTAAAACGTGTTTCAAATTAGAAATTTAAATATTTTTGGATTTCTCCTGGAATATTTTTTTCTATTATGCAGATGTGCCTAATAATATAGTTTGATTATTCAGAATATATTGGTACTGCTGATGTAACTCTTTTATATATATGATCAACAAATACTGTAGATTTACTAAAATTTCTTATTAATAAAGAAGTTGCTCTAACTCTGTAATTATGCTCATGTGTGTGTTAAGAATCCTTTCTCTATATTATATTGCAGATACATCTTTCATCCCTTTTTTAAATGTTTTTTTTCAAGAACAAAATTCTAGAAAAGTGAGATACAGCTGTGCATAAGAGGTTATATGCTTCAAAGGAAATGACCTTTAGGTTAACTATTTTATAAAAGTGAAGAAATTTTGTATGTCTCTTCATCAAGAAGAAAATATACTATTTTGGGGCACCTGGGTGGCTCAGTGGGTTAAGCCGCTGCCTTCAGCTCAGGTCATGATCTCAGGGTCCTGGGATCGAGTCCCACATCGGGCTCTCTGCTCAGCAGTGGAGCCTGCTTCCCTTTCTCTCTCTCTCTGCCTGCCTCTCTGCCTACTTGTGATCTCTCTCTGTCAAATAAATAAATAAAATATTTGAAAAAAAAAAGAAAATATACTATTTTAAGGAAATACCTTTTTCTTTAGTTTCAAAGACATGGCTTCTGGAGAGAAAGAA
Source organism: Meles meles (assembly GCF_922984935.1). Taxonomy (NCBI): domain Eukaryota; kingdom Metazoa; phylum Chordata; class Mammalia; order Carnivora; family Mustelidae; genus Meles; species Meles meles. Next base: position 4,541,044 of record NC_060068.1, read on the forward strand.
ATCTTCACAGTTTCAATCACTCAGTTATCAAATAGGTGTTTAATCTGCTGATTTCTCTGAAGTAAGTGAAACGGATTTGATGTGCCTTGATGAGTTTACTACAACTTATATTGAAAAGGAAAACATGTGATTTGTGTCAGATATACTATTTAAAGAAATGCCTTTCATTTTGAATTATGGAGTGTAAAATCTTTTTTTTAAGGTTTTATTTATTTGTCAAAGAAAGAGATAGAGTGAGCACAAGAAAGAGAGAACAAGCAGGTGGCACAGCAGGCAGAGAAAGAAGCAGGCTCCCCACAGAGCCAGATGCAGGGCTCAATCCCAGTCTCTGGGATCATGGCCTGGGCCTTAGTCAGATGCTTAACACACTGAGCCACACAGGTGCCCTTCATCCCAAGTTTTTTTTTTTATTTCTTATATTTTTATAAACATATAATGTATTTTTATCCCCAGGGGTACAGGTCTGTGAATCGCCAGGTTTACACACTTCACAGCACTCACCATAGCAGTACCCTCCACAATGTCCATAACCCCCTCCCCCTCTCCAAAAGACCCCCTCAACCAGCAACTCTCAGTTTCTTTTGTGAAATGAAGAGTCACTTATGGTTTGTCTCCCTCCAAATCCCATCTTGTTTCATTTATTCTTCTCCTGTCCTCCCTAACACTCCATGTTGCTTCTCCATGTCCTCATATCAGGGAGATCATATGATAGTTGTCTTTCTCCGATTGACTTATTTCACTAAGCATGATACCCTCTAGTTCCATCCACGTTGTTGCAAATGGCAAGATTTCATTTCTTTTGATGGCTGCATAGTATTCCATTGTGTATATATACCACTTCTTCTTTATCCATTCATCTGTTGATGGACATCTAGGTTCTTTCCACAGTTTGGCTATCGTAGACATTGCTGCTATAAACATTCGGGTGCACGTGCCCCTTTGGATCACTACATTTGTATCTTTAGGGTAAATACCCAGTAGTGCGATTGCTGGGTCATAGGGTAGTTCTATTTTCAACATTTTGAGGAACCTCCATGCTGTTTTCCAGAGTGGCTGCACCAGCTTGCATTCCCACCAACAGTGTAGGAGGGTTCCCCTTTCTCCGCATCCTCACCAGCATCTCTCATTTCCTAACTTGTTAATTTTAGCCATTGTGACTGGTGTGAGGTGATATCTCATTGTGGTTTTGATTTCTGTTTCCCTGATGCCGAGTGACGTGAAGCACTTTTTCATGTGTCTGTTGGCCATCTGGATGTCTTCTTTGTAGAAACGTCTGTTCATATCCTCTGCCCATTTCTTGATTGGATTGTTTGTTCTTTGGGTGTTGAGTTTGCTAAGTTCCTTATAGATTTTGGACACTAGCCCTTTATCTGATATGTCGTTTGTAAATATCTTCTCCCATTCTGTCAGTTGTCTTTTGGTTTTGTTCACTGTTTCCTTTGCTATGCAAAAGCTTTTGATCTTGATGAAATCCCAATAGTTCATTTTTGCCTTGCTTCCCTTGCCTTTGCCAATGTTTCTAGGAAGATGTTGCTGTGACTGAGGTCGAAGAAGTTGCTGCCTGTGTTCTCCTCAAGGATTTTGATGGATTCCTTTCTCACATTGAGGTACTTCATCCATTTTGAGTCTATTTTTGTGTGTGGTGTAAGGAAGTGGTCCAATTTCATTTTTCTGCATGTGGCTGTCCAATTTTCCCAGCACCATTTATTGAAGAGGCTGTCTTTTTTCCATTGGACATTCTTTCCTGCTTTGTTGAAGATTAGTTGACCATAGATTTGAGGGTCGATTTCTGGGCTCTCTATTCTGTTCCATTGATCTATGTGTCTGTTTTGGTGCCAGGACCATGCTGTCTTGATGATGACAGCTTTGTAATAGAGCTTGAAGTCCGGAATTGTGATGTCACCAACTTTGGCTTTCATTTTCAATATTCCTTTGGCTATTCGAGGTCTTTTCTGGTTCCATATAAATTTGAGGATTATTTGTTCAATTTCTTTGAAAAAAATGGATGGTATTTTGATAGGGATTGCATTAAATGTGTAGATTGCTTTAGGTAGCATGGACATTTTCACAATATTTATTCTTCCAATCCAGGAGCATGGAACATTTTTTCCATTTCTTTGTGTCTCCCTCAATTTCTTTTATGAGTACTTTATAGTTTTCTGCATATAGATTCTTAGACTCTTTGGTTAGGTTTATTCCTAGGTATCTTACAGTTTTGGGTGCAATTGTAAATGGGATTGACTGTTTAATTTCTCTTTCTTCTGTCGTGTTGTTGGTGTACAGAAATGCAACTGATTTCTGGGCATTGATGTTATATCCTGACACTTTCCTGAATTCCTGTACAAGTTCTAGCAGTTTTGGCGTGGAGTCTTTTGGGTTTTCCACATATTGTATCATATCATCTGCGAAGAGTGATAGTTTGACTTCTTCTTCGCCGATTTGGATGCCTTTAATTTCTTTTTGTTTTCTGATTGCTGAGGCTAGGACTTCTAGTACTATGTTGAATAGCAGTGGTGATAATGGACATCCCCGCTGTGTTCCTGACCTTAATGGAAGAGCTTTCAGTTTTTCTCCATTGAGAATGATATTTGCGGTGGGTTTTTCATAGATGGCTTTGATAATATTGAGGTATGTGCCTTCTATGCCTACACTTTGAAGAGTTTTGATCAGGAAGGGATGCTGTACTTTGTCAAATGCTTTTTCAGCATCTGTTGAGAGTATCATATGGTTCTTGTTCTTTCTTTTATTAATGTGTTGTATCACATTGATTGATTTGAGGATGTTGAACCATCCTTGCAGCCCTGGAATAAATCCCACTTGGTCATGGTGATTAATCCTTTTAATGTACCGTTGAATCCTATTGGCTAGTATTTTGGTGAGAATGTTTGCATCTGTGTTCATCAAGGATATTGGTGTGTAGTTCTCTTTTTTGGTGGGATCCTTGTCTGGTTTTGGGATCAAGGTGATGCTGGCCTCATAAAATGAGTTTGGAAGTTTTCCTTCCATTTCTATTTTTTGGAACAGTTTCAGGAGAATAGGAATTAGTTCTTCTTTAAATGTTTGGTAGAATTCCCCTGGGAAGCCGTCTGGCCCTGGGCTTTTGTTTGTTTGGAGATTTTTGATGACTATTTCACTCTCCTTACTGGTTATGGGCCTGTTCAGGTTTTCTACTTCTTCCTGGTTCAGTTGTGGTAGTTTATATTTCTCTAGGAATGCATCCATTTCTTCCAGATTGTCCAATTTGTTGGCGTAGAGTTCCTCATAGTATGTTCTTATAATTGTTTGTATTTCCTTGGTGTTAGTTGTGATTTCTCCGCTTTCTTTCATGATTTTATTTATTTGGGTCCTTTCTCTTTTCTTTTTGATAAGTCTGTCCAAGGGCTTATCAATCTATTGATTCTTTCAAAGAACCAGCTCCTAGTTTCATTGATTTGTTCTATTGTTTTTTGGTTTCTATTTCATTGATTTCTGATCTGATCTTTATGATTTCTCTTCTCCTGCTGGGTTTAGGGTCTCCTTCTTGTTCTTTCTCCAGCTCCTTTAGGTGTAGGCTTAGGTTGTGTACCTGAGACCTTTCTTGTTTCTTGAGAAAAGCTTGTACCGCTATAAATTTTCCTCTCAGGACTGCCTTTGTTGCATCCCACAGATTTTGAACCGTTGTGTTTTCATTATCATTTGTTTCCATAAATTTTTTCAATTCTTTAATTTCCTGGTTGACCCATTCATTCTTTAGAAGGATGCTGTTTAGTCTCCATGTATTTGAGTTCTTTCCAGCTTTCCTGTTGTGACTGAGTTCTAGCTTCAGAGCCTTGTCGTCTGAAAATATGCAGGGAATTATCCCAATCTTTTGATACCAGTTGAGACCTGATTTGTGACCCAGGATGTGATCTATTCTGGAGAAGGTTCCATGTGCACTAGAGAAGAATGTGTATTCTGTTGCTTTGGGATGAAATGTTCTGAATATATCCATGATGTCCATCTCGTCCAGTGTGTCATTTAAGGCCTTTATTTCCTTGTTGATCTTTTGCTTGGACGACCTGTCCATTTCAGTGAGGGGAGTGTTAAAGTCCCCTACTATTATTGTATTATTATTGATTTGTTTCTTGGATTTTGCTATTAATTGGTTTATATAGTTGGCTGTTCCCACGTTAGAGGCATAGATATTTAAAATTGTTAGATCTTCTTGTTTTACAGACCCTTTGAGTAGGATATAGTGTCCCTCCTCATCTCTTATTATAGTCTTTGTCTTAAAGTCTAATTGATCTAAGGATTGCCACCCCAGCTTTCTTCTGATGCCCATTAGCATGGTAAATTGTTTTCCACCCCCTCACTTTAAATCTGGAGGTGTCTTCACGTCTAAAATGAGTTTCTTGTAGGCAACGTATAGATGAATTTTTTTAATCCATTCTGATACCCTGTGTCTTTTGATTGGGGCATGTAGCCCATTATCATTCAGGGTACCTACTGAGAGATATGAATTTAGCGCTATTCTATTGCCTGTAAGGTGACTGTATATTGTCTCTGTTCCTTTCTGATCTACTACTTTTAGGCTCTCTCTTTGCTTATAGGACCTCTTTCAATATTTCCTGTGGAGCTGGTTTGGAGTTTGCAAATTCTTTCAGTTTTTGTTTGTCCTGGAAGCCTTTTGTCTCTCCTTCTATTTTCAATGATAGCCTAGCTGGATAGAGTATTCTTGGCTGCATGTTTTTCTCGTTTAGTGCTCTGAATATATCATGCCAGTTATTTCTGGCCTGCCAGGTCTCTGTGGATAAGTTTTCTGCCAATCTATTATTTTTACCATTGTATGTTGTAGTCTTCTTTCCCCGGGCTGCTTTCAGGATTTTCTCTTTGTCACTAAGACTTGTAAATTTTACTATTAGGTGACGGGGTGTGGACCTATTCTTGTTGAATTTGAGGGGGGTTCTCTGCACCTCCTGGATTTTGATGCTTGATCCCTTTGCCATATTAGGGAAATTCTCTCCAATAATTCTCTCCAATAGACCTTCTGCTCTCCTCTCTCTTTCTTCTTCTTCTGGAATCCCAATTATTCTAATGTCGTTTCATCTTATGGTGTCACTTATCTCTCAAATTCTCCCCTAGTGGTCCAGTAGCTGTTTGTCCCTCTTTTGCTCAGCTTCTTTATTCTCTGTCATTTGGTCTTCTATATCACTAATTCTTTCTTCTGCCTCATTGATCCTAGCAGTGAGAGCCTCCATTTTTGATTGCACCTCATTAATAGCTTTTTTGATTTCAACTTGGTTAGATTTTAGTTCTTTAATTTCTCCAGAAAGGGCTTTTATATCTCCAGAGAGTGTTTCTATAATATCTTCCATGCCTTTTTCGACCCGGATAGAGCCTTCAGAATCATCATTCTGAACTATAGATCTGACATATTACCAATGTCTGTGTTGATTAAGTCCCTAGCCTTCAGTACTGCCTCTTGTTTTTTTTTTTTTTTTTTTGTGGTGAATTTTTCTGCCTTTTCATTTTGTCCAGATAAGAGTGTATGAAGGAGCAAATAAAATATTAAAAGGGTGGTAAAGACCCTAGAAAGATGCACTTTAACCAAATCAGAAGATACCCCAAATTGTGGGGGGGGGGGGAGAAGGGATAAAAAGAGGTTCAGAAAAAAAGAAAAAATTTAAATAAAGAAAAAATATAAAAAAGAAAGAAAAAAAATATATTAGATAAACTAGTCAAGAAACGTTAAAAAAGAAAAAGATAGAAGTTTAAAAAAATTTTGCAGAAGAAAAATAAGAAAGAAAAAAAATTGAATAAAAATTTGAATTAACCACAAGACAAAAGAATCCTGGGGAGAAAGCCATGAGTTCCATGCTTTGCTTTCTCCTTCCCTGGAATTCTGCTGCTGTCCTAGGTATTGAACCTGCTTTCCTTGGTAGATGAACTTCATCCTGGCTGGAATTTTTGTTGATCTTCTGATGGAGGGGCCTGTTGTAGTGACTCTCAAGTGTTTTTGCCCGAGGCAGAATTTCACCGCCATTGGGGGGGGCAGACTAAGTAATCTGCTCAGGTTCCCTTTCGGGAGCTTTTGTTCCCTGAACTCTTTCCGTAGAGTTCCGGAAGATGGGAATAAAAATGGCAGCCTCCCAGTCTCCCGCCTGGAGGATTCAAGAGCCCAGTCCTCCACTCCTCATTGTGCCCCCAGAGAACAGCACCCAATCACTCCCATATACCCGGCCTCCGCTGCGATCCGAACTCACCCAGCCTGCGACCAGATCAAGTTAACCCTGAGATGAGAACTCAGTCCTTGGCTCTCTCTCTGTAGCTGGCTTCCCCATTCTAATACCTGTGAGCTCTGCGACACTCCTTCTGTGACCCTGTGGGACCTGGGGCCACACTGACCCCACATGGGCTTCATCCCGGTTTAGCCTCTGGAGAAATGTCCCTCAGTGGAACAGACTTTTAAAAGTCCTGATTTTGTGCTCCGTTGCTCTGCTGCTTGCTGGGAGCCAGCCCCTCCCCCCATGGTCTATCTTCCTATCGTTTTGGATTCACTTCTCTGCCAGTGCTACCTTTCTCAAAGTGGTTGATTTTCTGTTTCTAAAATTGCTGTTTTTCTTCTCTTTGATCTCCCATTGGATTTGTAGGTGTTTGCAATGCTTAGATAAGCTATCTAGCTGATCTCCTGCTACCTGATGTAGTCTCAGCCTGCTACTTCTCCACCATCTTTACTCCTTCTCCCTTCATCCCAGGTTTAAAGGACAAAGGGGAAGAAGGCCATCTTGTCACAGTGAGACAGGGCCAGATTTTGGCAGCTCTGTGTAAGAGAGCATGACCCTGGAACATCCTTGTATCCATGATTAGGCTAATGAACATGCTTGTTTTGTTCAATTCTACTCATTTATTTTTACAGATTTTTCTTTACTTGAGAGAGAGAGAGACAGAACACAATCAGGAGAAGGAACAGAAAAAGAGAGACAAACAGACTCCCTCCTAACTGAAGAGTCTGATGTGGGGCTTGTTTCCAGGACCCCAAGATCATGACTTGAGGTGAAATCACACACTCAACTGACTAAGGCACCCAGGCATGCCATTTGATTTCTTCTTTAAACCATAACATTTTATTGTGTTTAGCACAAATTTACAAGGAACAATATTTTTTTCAAATAATAGAAGTGTTTAAAACTGTTAAAGTATTTAGGAAACAAAAAATACACGATGAGAATTTTATGCAGTTATATTAAAATATTTTTTAAGATGTAGGGTCCCAAACAAGTCTTGGTAATTACCAGTAATTTCATTATTATATTTATCTTATTAGTGACTAAAAATATGAAGAAGATAACACATTTTCTGTATGTTTTATTTCCATTTCTACTCACTTATTAATTTCCATCTCCTGATATGAGTTATTTAATACCTTTACCTTAAGTAAAATTTTCATTAAAGGTTTTTTTGTTTTTTTGTTTTTTAAGATTTTATTTATTTATTTGACAGAGAGAGAGAGAGATCACAAGTAGGGACAGAGGCAAGAAGACAGGGATGGAGAAGCAGGCTCCCTGCAGAGCAGAGAGCCTGATGTGGGACTCAATCCCAGGACGCTGAGACCATGACCTGAGCCGAAGGCGGAGGCTTAACACACTGAGCCACCCAGGCACCACTACATTAAAATTTTTTAATAAGAGCAGAATTCAAAATTTAAAGAAAATATATGGAAAAATTAGCTCAAAATATCTCTGCACTTTGATAAGAATCAGAAGAGTTTTTATTATAATGAGAATACCTATAGACCCAATTGCTATTTAAGAAGTTTTTATTTTATTCAATTTAGCTAACATAAAATGTTACATTAGTTTCAGGTGTACCATATATGATTCCACAATTCCACACATTACCCAAGATTTATCAGTAAAACTGCACTCCTCAATTCCTATCACCTCTTTAGCCAATTGTCAACCTTTCCCTTCAGATAACCAACAGTTTGTTCTACATTATTTAGTCTGTTCCTTGATTGTCTTTAATATGGCCAATACACACAAGAAAAGATGTTCATCATCATTTACCATCAGGGAAATACAAACCAAAACTATAATGAGATATCACCTCACACCTGTCAGAACAACAAAAGAAACAACAGGTTTTGTAGAAAAATAAATGCTCATGTGTTATTAGTATGAATGCAAAGTGGGACAGCCACTTGGAAAATATTATGGAGATTCCTAAAAATGTTTTAGAAAAGGAACTCATTGCATATTGATAAAGTTATTTAGGTAGAGATATTTGACTTTTGGTGGATGGATTTAATAATCTACCACTAAATCTACCATTTAATAATCTACCAGATCTACCACGGTAAATGTAAACTTTAATACTGCTTGTTCCCTCCTGCTTAATTTTCTATTTTTGGTTTAAAGCACATTTTAAAATGATGTCATTTTAAATGGCTTGGCTAGTCTTGAAATTCTAAGATATTACTTAAAGCACCAGTGCTACATTTTAATTACAGGCTTTTTTGTTTTTGTTTTGGATGGTCAATTGTGTTTAAATTGTATTGGGAAATACAATATAAAAGCTGTGAGTCCTCAATTTATGTATTTTGTACCAATGTGAATTAATCCTCAATTTGGAATTTTATCTGCTTCTAGAAAGTGCCTCTGGATGTTGGAGTTTGAGTTAGAGGATTTCTTTTTGTGGAAAGAAGATGTATGATGTCTTTCAGTGCTTCTTATTTTAATATTCACAATAGAAATTTTCCTTTTCTATCAAGTGAAATATATTTCTTTTATTTAAACTACATTACAGATGCCATAGCTTAAAATTAATTGAACTTTATGGAGATGTTTTTTTTTATGGAGAAGTTTTAAACTTAACAACCTACAATGTTGCTATTTTAAAGATTTTCTGTACTTATTTGAGAGAGAGAGAGAGAATGAGAGCAGAGGGGGTCAGAAAGAGAAGCAGACTCTCCACTGGGCAGGGACCCCCAATTTGGGACTTGATCCCTGAACTCCAGGATCATGACCTGAGCCAAAGGCAGATGCTTAACCAAATGAGCCACCCAGGCGCCATACAATGTTTTTTTAAATAATTAGCACGTAAAATTTTTGGAATCATAGATGGGAAAACAACAGATTAGGTAACTTCCTACATGCTTTAAAAAGTCCTAAGAATTCTTCATTTATTTAAATAATTGTTTAATTTATAATGTTATAAGCATTATAGCATAAAATTGAGATATTTAGCTATAAAGAGTTGTCTTTACAGAACTCATTGTTTCTAGAATTTACCACAGTACTATCTTTAAAATCAGAGTTGGAATAAGATATGAGTAAAGAGTTTTGCATATGCTTATCAAAAGGCCTAAGAATGAAAAGAAAAAAGAAGAAAAAAAAAGAAAAAAAATGAAAAAAAGGAAAAAGAAAAGAAAAAAAAAAGGCCTAAGAATGCAATATAACTGAGAAGAAAATAAAAGGATGAAATTATATGTAATTTCATAGATAATTTCATACTGGATGGAAAGTGTGAAGAGTCATGGGAAATGTGATAGGACAAAAATGGGTATGACTCCATTTGGAAAACTGGGGGAATCCTAGCCAGTTTAGATTGCTTTCAATGTCCTACAGCCTTGTCATTAAGATTGTTCCTTTCTTCTGGGTGTGGAGAGGACAACTCTCACATGAAGGACTAATTAATTCCTTGGGGGGAAGGCAGAATGTCTTAACTTGTACCTGAAATCTCTACATTCTTTCAGCTTGAACTGTTCAATAGGGCAAGGTGTTATATTTTAGGGAGTGTGTCAGTAACTTGTTCCTTAGGTGAGAACATCAAAATAAGTATTAAATCTTGTGGTATTTTAATGTTTTCTATGCTGATTGTTTATAAATCTGTAGAAAACATTGCTCCTCCATATATATTATTTTATATATAAGTGCCAATTTCCACTTTTAGCAACTTATTATTTTTAATAAGATCATACGGTACTCTATTTTTAATTTGTTAAAAATACCTTTGTTTCAGTGTACTTCCAATGGTTTGAGACATGTTTAGAAATGACACATATTTAGGTAAACATATTTAGAAATGAGGCATATTTAGAGATATATTTAGAAATGAGACACATTAGGAATGAGACATATTTTGAAAAACGTTGCTAAGGTCAATATCAAAAAAGTACTATGATCTCTTCTATATTTTGACGGTTTTGCATCTCACGTGCAGGTCTTTATCGTACTTGAGTTCATTTTAATGGATGGTCTAAGAAACTGGTTCAGTTTCATTCTTTTGCATGTTGCCGTCCAGGATGCACAACACCGCTAGTTACGGAGACTCATTTTTCATTGCCTATTCGTGCCTCCATTGCTATAAATTAATTGGTTAACATATGGTCATCAGATATACTGATTCTTTTCTTTGTAGTGTTTGACCTGGTTTTAATTTCACAGTAACATTCCTTTTGTAGAATGAATCTGGAGTCTTTCCTTTTATTTATCTCTTTGTTTGTTTGCTTATTTATTTTTATAATAGTTTGAAAAGAATGAGTATTAATTCTTCTTTAATTATTTGGTAGAACTCACCTGTGAGTTTCTTTTGTCCTATCCTTTTCTGTGCTGAGAGTTCTTTGATTACTAATTCAATTTATTACTAATAAATAGTTAAATATTTTTTTCTTCCTGATTCAGATTTGGAAGGTTATATGTTTCTAGGAATTTATCTATTTCTTCTGTACTGTGCAATTTGTTGGATTATAATTTTTGTAATGATAATCTTTTGCATTTTATGGTGTCTCTTTTTAGTTTTTCTCTTTCATTTCTGACTTTATTTATTTAAGTTCTCTTCTGATGAGTTTGGCGAAAGGTTTATCAATTTTATCTTTTAAGAGAAAACAGCTCCTGATTTTATTCTTTTTTTTTCATTTTTTCAAGTTTCTAATTTATTTATTTCTGCTCTAATCTTTATTATTTCCTTCCTTCTATGGGTTTGACTTTTGTTGGTTCTTCTTTTTCCAGCTCCTTGAGGTGTAACTTGAGATGGTCTATGAGATTTCTCTTTCTTGTTGAAGTAAGCCTGTATTGCTATAAACTTCCTTCTAAGTACCACTTTTCTTGCACTCCAAACATTTTGGTCCTCTGTGTTTTCACTTTCATATCTTCCCATGTCACTTATCATTTCTTTTTGGATTTCATGTTTGACCCTTTCATTGTTTAGCAGAGTTATGTAACCGCCATGCATCTGTGATATTTCCAGATTTTTTAAAATTTATTAATTTATTTTTTCAGCGTAACAGTATTCATTGTTTTTGCACAACACCCAGTGCTCCATGCAATATGTGCCCTCCCTATTACCCACTACCTGGTTCCCCCAACCTCCCACCCCCGCCCCTTCAAAACCCTCAGGTTGTTTTTCAGAGTCCATAGTCTCTTTTGGTTCGTCTCCCCGTCCAATTTCCCTCAACTTCCTTCTCCTCTCCATCTCCCAATGTCCTCCATGCCATTTGTTACGCTCCACAAATAAGTGAAACCATATGATACTTGACTCTCTCTGCTTGACTTATTTCAGTCAGCATAATCACTTCCTGTCCCATCCATGTTGCTACAAAAGTTGGGTATTAATCCTTTTTTTTAATAAACATATAATGTATTTTTATCCCCAGGGGTACAGGTCTGTGAATCACCAGGTTTACACACTTCACAGCACTTACAATAGCACATACCCTCCCCGATGTCCATAACCCCACCCACCTCTTCCAACCCCACCTCCCCCCAGCAACCCCCAGTTTGTTTTGTGAGATTAAGAGTCATTTATGGTTTGTCTCCCTCCCAATCCCATCTTGTTTCATTTATTCTTCTCCTATCCCCCTCACCCCCCATGTTGCATCTCCACGTCCTCATATCAGGGAGATCATATGATTCTTTTTTTGTGTGTGGTTGATTTCTAATTTCATATTGTGGTCAGAAAATATTCATGGTCTGACAAGTGTTTTTGAATTGTTGAGTTTTGATTTTTGGACTAATATGTAATCTATTCTGAAGAATGGTCGAATGGTCTATATGCCTTTGAGAAGAACGTGTATTTTACTGTTTAAGGATGGATGTTCTGAATATACTTTTAAATCTTCCTGTGCCAATGTGTCTATAAAAGCCACTGTTTCTTTGTTTGGATGATCTGTCCCTTGAAGTAAGTAGAATGTCAAACTCCCATGTTATCATTGTATTATTTTCTATTAGTTCCTTTATCTGCATTAGTAATGGTTTTATGTATTTGGGGTCTTCCATATTGGGTGCATAAATTTTTAAAATTGTTATATCATCTTCTTAGATTGGATCCTTTATAATTACATAGATTTTCTTTGTTTCTTGAAACAGTCTTTGTTTTAAAGACTATTTTCTGGGGACATTTGTGTGGCTCAGATGATTAAATGTCTGCCTTCAGTTCAGGTTATCATCTCAGGTTCCTGGAATAGAGCTTCACATTGGGCTTCCAGCTCAGTGGGAGTCCACTTCTCCCACTCCTTCTGCCTCTTCCCTCACTCATGCTTTCTCTGTCCCTCTCTTCCTCTCAAATAAATAAATTTTTAAAATCTTTTAAATTCTTTTTAAAAATTAAGACTATAATTTGTCTACTGTAATTATGTCTAAACTGGGTGTCTTTTCATATCCATATGCATATTTTTTCTCTATCCCCTCACTTGCAATCTGCATTTGTTGTTAGGTCTGAAGTAAGTCTCTTGTAAGCAGCATATAGGTAGATCTTTCTTTTTAACCCATTCTAACACCTTATGTGTTTTGACTTATTCCATTCACATTTTAAGCAATTATTGATAGGCATGTCCAATAAGCATTGCCATTTTGTTGCTTGTGCTGTGGTTGTTCTGTAGTTTTCTTTTCCTTGCTTCCTCAGGTTTGGTTTTTATTTATTTATTTTTTTGTTGTTGTTTTGTTTTTCACAATAAGTTGGTTTGCTTAAATGATATACTTGTTTTCCTTCATCTGTATTTTTTGCTTATCTCTTATTATTTTTATTTGTGATTATAATAATGTTAATATAAAACTTCTGCTTATAGCAGTTTATATTAAGCTGATGGATACTTAAGTTTGAACTAAATCTTTATTCCTCTACCCCCCACATTTTAAATATATGGTTTTATAATTTATATTATTTTGTTTTGTGAGTCCCTTCACTGATTTTCACAGGTATACTTTTTTTTTTTTTACTGTTTTCAGGCATTTTATTTTCTTACTCAAGGATTTTTCCTTTCCACTCAAAGAATCCCCAGTAACATATTTTTAGAGGGCTGACTTAGTGGTCATGCCTTTTTTTTTCCCTAAGAAAAAATCTTTATCTCTGCTTCTATTCTGAATGATAACTTTGCTAGATATTCATGGCTACTGGTGTTTTTTGTTGCTGTTGTTGTTTTTGTTGTTGTTTCCCCATCCTTTCAGCACCCGGACTGTATAATGCAACTTTCCTCTGGACTGCAAAGTTCCAGCTGAATAATTCACAGATAGCCATATAGTGTTTCCTTTGTATGGAACCGATTTCATGTTTTCTGTGGTTTTAAAATTCTCTGTTTATCATTACATTTTGCCATTTTAATTAATATGTATTTTGGTGTAGTCCTCCCTAGGCTGACTTTCTTGGGAGATCCTTTTGCCTCCTGCAACTGGATTTCTGTTTCATTCCTCAGATTCGGGACATATTCAACTATTATTTTTTCACAAAATTTTATGCCCCTTTTACTCTCTTCTCCTTCATGAGCCCTATAATACTCTTTATCACTACATTTTGCTATTTTAATTAGGATGCTTCTTGCTATATACCCTCTTTGGTCGATTTTTTGTGGGTGATGTGCTTTCTGCTGTGGATGTAGTTTCCTTTCCCAGATTAGGAAAATTTTAAGCTACTCTTTCTGCACCTTTTTCTCACTTTTCTCATTCTGGGGTAGTTAATATGACTTTGCTTTTTTTTTAAGATTTTATTTATTTATTTATTTGACAGATAGAGATCACAAGTAGGGAGAGAGGCAGGCAGAGAGAGAGAGGAGGAAGCAGGCTCCCTGCTGAGCAGAGAGCCTGATGCGGGGCTCGATCCCAGGACCCTGGGATCATGATCTGAGTGAAAGGCAGAGGCTTTAACCCACTGAGCCACCCAGGTGCCCCTTAGGGTAGTTAATATAAATGTGATTACATTTGATACTGCTGAGTTCCTTTAACTTATTCTCTTTTTATTTTTTCCTGTTCATTTTGTTGCTTCCCACTACTCTGTCTTCCACCTCACTGATCCATTTTTCTGCTTCCTCTACTCTACTATTTATTTCCTCTAATGTATATTTCATTTCAATTCTTGAGTTCTTCGTCTGTGACTGGTTATCTTTTTGTATGTTCTATTGCTTTGTTGAGGTCACACTGTGATCTTCCACTCTTTTCTCAAGCCCAATAAGTATCTTGGTAAACATTACATTCAAATCTTAATCAGTCATATTGCTTATCTCTTTCATTCAGCTCTTTTTGCTGTGATTTTGTCCTGTTCTTTCACTTAGGACCCATTCCTCTGTCTCATTTTTTTTTCTATTTCCCCGTGCTTATTTCTCTGTGTTGGGAAATTCTGCTATGTTTCTTGATATTATTACAAGTAGTGGCCTTAGGATGGAGGTCTCTTATACTGCCCTGCAGTGTAATGCCACATTTTCACCAGAACCAGGGGTTTCAAAGATGTCTCCTACATGGTTACTGGCACCCTACTGTTGTCACTGAGCTGCATTTTCCTTCACCCTAGTCAACTGCATGGTTTACATTGACTGCTGTTGTCAGATTTGTTGTCTGAAGTGTTAAGAGCCCAGTCTGGGGCCACTGTGGGTTTGTACTTAGGTAGGGTAAGAAGTCAGATCAGATGACTGTCCTCTTCCTGTTGGCTAGAGTTACATAAGCCCTAAACTATGGGGTGTTCTTCTGGGTTGTTCTCTGAGAAGCTGTTTCTTGTGTGCACATGGTGCAGTCAAACCAGATATCTGCCTCCCAGTACATCTTTGGGGCTCAGTAGTACCAGTCTGCAATGTGCTCTGTCTTCTTTATCTCCCGAGAGGTTTTTAATTAGTGGATGGGCCAACAGTCAGATCAGATGCCTGTTCTCAGTTGCCTGCTGTGCCTTCAGGTGCAGTGATAGATAGGATGCACTCTGCATTGCCAGCTATAAGATTCAGCGGCTGAGATTTTGAGTGAAGTGGTGTGTGCGGTCACCTTCCCATCTCCCCAGGAAAGGAGTCACTTTGGAGAAATGTTTACCTAGTGGTGATGGTCATATGGACCAGACTCTACAGGATAATCTGGGGGCAGGGGATATGCTGTTGGCAAGTTAAGTGGAGAAGGCTCATGATTGTCCCTGCAAGGGTCAGACTATCAAGGTGGAAGTGGGAAATATTGCTTGTTCTCTCTTTTGTTCTTGGAGATGTTTCTTAAGGTTACCTGTCCCTGCAGTGCACATTCTGAGATTCAGAAATAAATCTTCATGAATACCACAGGTATTTTACTAATTACTGTTTCTATGCAGTATCTCAGCAAGACTGTTTGTTATGATAGCTCTTTAACAGTGGAAACTCAGTTTTCTGTTGTCCTATGGCTCTCCCAGAGCTATGCCACTGATTTTTAAAGTACATGGTGTGAAGCTTACATTATTATAAACATTCACAATGTTAAGCCCTATTGCTTTTCAAAGTCACATAGTGTGGGGACCCATCTCCCCAGTGCAGCTCCCTTGCGCCTGGAGGGACTGGGTTTGGATCAGCTTCTCTCTCTTTTCCATGCTGGTTGTACCCTTCCAATTTAAGGTTAGTCTACTTGGAAGTTTGGTTCCTGACTGTGTTTCTGTCCCTCCCAACCTTTTGGATGTGGCCTCCATTCTAGGATGACTGTGGACAGTCTGTTCTTCCAGGTTTTATTTTATTTTTTTTAGTTAGTTGCACTCATATGGCTGTTATCTTGTTATGTCTTTGAGGCAAACTGTTCTCTGTATCCTTGTATTCCACAATCTTTTATTTTTGACCTTTTATTAATGTAATTAAAATTTTGTAATATTTTCTGTCATTTAAACTGTTTGAACCTGTACATTCAAAAAAGATTTCCAATGTATAGTCAATAAAATATAATGCCTGTACTTCAGTAATTAACATACTTTAAGGAAACAATTATTTCACAAATGTTTTGTATAGTATTATACAGGAAATGATGACTATATAGGATAAGTTCACAAATTATAAAATAGAAGATCACAAATTAAACACTTCTGCATAAAAGTAATAGCCTTTTACTAACACATATGAATGTCTGCCCTGTCCTTTCCCATTCTATACCCATTTTTTCTTCCCCATAAGTCCTACTATATTTTCTTGTAACCAGGTGATTATTTGCATACATTTTGCAGCTTAATATGTGGACTCACATTGTATGCAATTCTTTGTGTCTGACTGCTTTCACGTTATCCATACCTGAGATTCATCTATGCAGTTTGAGTTAGTAGAAGTTAATTCATTTTTTTTTTTTACTTTTTTTTTTATTTGTTTATTTACAGCATAACAGTGTTCTTTGTTTTGGCATCACACCCAGTGCTCCATGCAGTACGTGCCCTCCCTATTACCCACCACCTGGTTCCTCAACCTCCCACCCCCCCCCCACCCCCCTGCCGCCCCTTCATAACCCTCTGGTTGTTTTTCAGAGTCCATAGTCTCTCATGGTTCATCTCCCCATCCAGTTTCCCTCAACTCCCTCTCCTCTCCATCTCCCCATGTCCTCCATGTTCTTTGTTATGCTCCACAAATAAGTGAGACCATATGATACTTGACTCTCTCTGCTTGACTTATTTCGCTCAGCATAATTTCTTCCAGTCCCGTCCATGTTGCTACAAAAGTTGGGTATTCGTCCTTTCTGATGGAGGCATAATACTCCATTGTGTATATGGACCACATCTTCCTTATCCATTCATCCGTTGAAGGGCATCTTGGTTCTTTCCACAGTTTGGCGACCGTAGCCATTGCTGCAATAAACATTGGGGTACAAATGGCCCTTCTTTTCACTACATCTGTATCTTTGGGGTAAATACCCAGCAGTGCAATTGCAGGGTCATAGGGAAGCTCTATTCTTAATTTCTTCAGGAATCTCCACACTGTTCTCCAAAGTGGCTGCACTAACTTGCATTCCCACCAACAGTGTAAGAGGGTTCCCCTTTCTCCACATCCTCTCCAACACACGTTGTTTCCTGTCTTGCTAATTTTGGCCATTCTAACTGGTGTCAGGTGGTATCTCAATGTGGTTTTAATTTGAATCTCCCTGATGGCTAGTGATGATGAACATTTTTTCATGTGTCTGATAGCCATTTGTATGTCTTCATTGGAGAAGTGTCTGTTCATATCTTCTGCCCATTTTTTGATATGATTATCTGTTTTGTGTGTGTTGAGTTTGAGAAGTTCTTTATAGATCCTGGATATCAACCTTTTGTCTGTACTGTCATTTGCAAATATCTTCTCCCATTCCGTGGGTTGCCTCTTTGTTTTGTTGACTATTTCCTTTGCTGTGCAGAAGCTTTTGATCTTGATGAAGTCCCAAAAGTTCATTTTTGCTTTTGTTTCCTTGGCCTTTGGAGACATATCTTGAAAGAAGTTGCTGTGGCTGATATCGAAGAGGTTACTGCCTATGTTCTCCTCTAGGATTCTGATAGATTCCTGTCTCACGTTGAGGTCTTTTATCCATTTCGAGTTTATCTTTGTGTACGGTGTAAGAGAATGGTCGAGTTTCATTCTTCTACATATCGCTGTCCAGTTTTCCCAGCACCATTGATTGAAGAGACTGTCTTTTTTCCATTGAATATTTTTTCCTGTTTTGTCGAAGATTATTTGACCATAGAGTTGAGGGTCCATATCTGGGCTCTCCACTCTGTTCCACTGGTCTATGTGTCTGTTTTTATGCCAGTACCACGCTGTCTTGGTGATCACAGCTTTGTAGTAAAGCTTGAAATCGGGTAACGTGATGCCGCCAGTTTTGTTTTTGTTTTTCAACATTTCCTTAGCAATTCGGGGTCTCTTCTGGCTCCATACAAATTTTAGGATTATTTGCTCCAGCTCTTTGAAAAATATCAGTGGAATTTTGATCGGAATGGCATTAAAAGTATAGATTGCTCTAGGCAGTATAGACATTTTAACAATGTTTATTCTTCCAATCCAAGAGCATGGAACAGTCTTCCATCTTTTTGTGTCTTCTTCAATTTCTTTCATGAGTGTTCTGTAGTTCCTCGAGTACAGGTCCTTTACTTCTTTGGTTAGGTTTATTCCCAGGTATCTTATGGTTCTTGGTGCTATAGTAAATGGAATCAATTCTCTAATTTCCCTTTCTGTATTTTCATTGTTGGTGTATAAGAAAGCCACTGATTTCTGTACATTGACTTTGTATCCTGCCACGTTACTGAATTGCTGTATGAGTTCTAATAGTTTGGGGGTGGAGTCTTTGGGGTTTTCCATATAAAGAATCATGTCATCTGCGAAGAGAGAGAGTTTGACTTCTTCATTGTCAATTTGGATACCTTTTATTTCTCTTTGTTGTCTGATTGCCATTGCTAGAACTTCTAATACTATGTTGAACAAGAGTGGTGAGAGTGGGCATCCTTGTCGTGTTCCTGATCTCAACGGGAAGGCTGCAAGCTTTTTCCCATTGAAGATGATATTTGCTGTGGGTCTTTCATAGATAGATTTTATGAAGTTCAGGAATGTTCCCTCTATCCCTATACTCTGAAGCGTTTTCATCAGGAACGGATGCTGGATTTTGTCAAATGCTTTTTCTGCATCAATTGAGAGGACCATGTGGTTCTTCTCTCTTCTCTTATTGATGTGTTCTATCACACTGATTGATTTGCGAATGTTGAACCAACCTTGCAACCCAGGGATGAATCCCACCTGGTCATGGTGGATCATCTTTTGAATGTGCTGCTGGATCCTGTTTGCTAGGATCTTGTGGAGAATCTTTGCATCCAGAGTCATCAGTGATATTGGTCTGAAATTCTCCTTTTTGGTAGGGTCTTTGCCTGGTTTGGGGATCAGGGTAATGCTGGCTTCATAAAAAGAGTCTGGAAGTTTTCCTTCTGCTTCAATTTTTTGGAACAGCTTCAGGAGAATTGGTGTTATTTCTTCTTTGAAAGTTTGGTAGAATTCCCCAGGGAATCCGTCAGGTCCTGGGCTCTTGTTTTTTGGGAAGTTTTTGATCACTGCTTCAATCTCATTACTAGATATCGGTCTATTCAGGTTGTCAATTTCTTCCTGGTTCAATTTTGGGAGTTTGTAGCTTTCCAGGAATGCATCCATTTCATCTAGGTTGCTTAGCTTATTGGCATATAACTGTTGGTAATAATTTCTGATGATTGTTTCTATTTCCTTGGTGTTAGTTGTGATCTCTCCCTTTTCATGGATAATTTTATTAATTTGGGCTTTCTCTCTTTTCTTTTGGATTAGTGTGGCCAGTGGTTTATCGATCTTATTGATTCTTTCAAAAAACCAGCTTCTAGTTTCATTGATACGTTCTACTGTATCTCTCGTTTCTACCTCATTGGTCTCTGCTCTAATCTTGATTATTTCCCTTCTTGCATGTGGAGTTGGTTTGATTTGTTGTTGATTCTCCAGTTCTTTAAGGTGTAGAGACAGCTGGTGTATTCTGGATTCTTCAATGTTTTTGAGGGAGGCTTGGATGGCTATGTATTTCCCCCTTAGAACCGCCTTTGCTGTATCCCATAGGTTTTGGACCGAGGTGTCTTCATTCTCATTGGTTTCCATGAATTGTTTAAGTTCGTCTTTGATCTCATGGTTGATCCAAGCATTCTTAAGCAAGGTGGTCTTTAGCTTCCAGGTGTTTGAGTTCCTTCTGAGCTTTTCCTTGTGATTGAGCTCCAGTTTCAAAGCATTGTGATCGGAGAATATGCAGGGAATAATGTCAGTCTTTTGGTATCGGTTGAGTCCTGCTTTGTGACCCAGTATGTGGTCTATTCTGGAGAAGGTTCCATGTGCACTTGAGAAGAATGAGTATTCTGTTGTTTTAGGGTGGAATGTTCTGTATACGTCGATGAGGTCCATCTGGTCCAATGTTTCATTCAATGCTCTTATTTCTTTATTAATTTTCTGCTTCGATGATCTGTCTATTTCTGAGAGAGGCGTATTAAGATCTCCTACTATTATTGTATTCGTATCAATATGACTCTTTATCTTGATTAATAGTTTTCTTATGTACTTGGGTGCTCCCATATTGGGGGCATAGATATTCACAATTGTTAGTTCGTCTTGGCGGATAGTCCCTTTAAGAATTATATAGTGTCCTTCCGTATCTCTGACTACAGTCTTTAGTTTAAAATCTAATGTATCTGATATGAGAATCGCTACTCCGGCCTTCTTTTGAGGCCCATTGGCATGAAAGATGCTTCTCCATCCCTTCACTTTCAGTCTGGGTGTATCCTTAGGTTCAAAATGGGTCTCTTGTAGACAACGTATGGATGGGTCCTGTCGTTTTATCCAATCTGCAACCCTGTGTCGTTTTATGGGCGCATTTAGGCCATTCACATTGAGAGTGATTATTGAGAGATAGGTTTTTATTGACATCGTGTTGCCTTTGAAGTCTTTCTGTCTATAGATTGTTTCTGTATTTCTGTTCAATGATATTCTTAGGATTTTTCCTCTCTTATAGGACCCCCCTTAATATTTCCTGCAGTGTCGGCTTGGTGGTTGCATAGTCTTTTAAGCCTTGCCGGTCTTGGAAACTTTTTATCTCTCCATCCATTTGAAATGTCAGTCTTGCTGTATAGCGTATTCTTGGTTGCATGTTCTTCTCATTTAGTACTCTGAATATATTTTGCCAGCCCTTCCTGGCTTTCCAGGTCTCTGTGGAAAGGTCTGACGTTATTCTAATGGGCTTTCCTCTGTATGTAAGAAGCTTCTTTGTCCTAGCTGCTTTTAAGAGGGTCTCTCTTGAAACAAAATTCCCCATTCTAACGATAAGGTGCCGTGAGGACTTTCGAGAATCTAAAATCTTGGGAGGAAATCTTTCTGCCTCTAGTACATGAACGTTGTTTCCATTCGTGAGATTGGGAAAATTTTCATAGACAACTTCTTCCACTATATCTTCTAGACTTCTTTCTTTTTCTTCCCCTTCAGGGATTCCAATAATTCTGACGTTGGAACGTTTCATGGCATCGTTTATTTCCCTGATTCTGTTTTCATGGCGTCTGAGCTGTTTGTTCCTGGCTTCCTCCTGATCCTTTCTCTCTATCTGTTTGTCCTCCAGATCACTAATTCTATCTTCTGTCTCAGTTACCCTAGCTTTTAGAGAATTTAGATTGGATTGGAACTCGTTGAGAGCATTTTGAACATCATCCCTGGTGGCTTTCAGTTCTGCCCTAACATTGTGAACATCATCCCTGGTGGCTTTCAGTTCTGCCCTAATCAATTCTGTTTGGTCATCCATGGCTTTCTCCAACCTAGCTATTGCCTGGATAAATGTTAGTCTGAATTCCTTTTCTGACATATTGTCTATGTCGATAGCCATTAGCTCTGTTGCAAAAGGTCCATCCTCTGTATTTTTCTTCTGTTGGGTATTCCTCCTCCTAGTCATTTTGGTAAGAGATGACTAAACAGATGCAGCTGGACTTATCGATTGTGGTGCAGTCAATGTGCACCCTGGAACGCTTCTGTGCAATCAGGATTCCCCACCCAAATGAGAGAAAAACGAGAAGAAAAAGAAATAGAGAAGAAGAAAGAAAAAAAAAGGGGAAAGAAAAAAGGAAAAAAAAAAGAGAGAGAGAGATAGGAAAAAAAGGGAAGATAAAAGAGAAGGCTCAGCCCAAATGGGCCACAAGGTAAGATTTGTGGAGTATACAAACAAAAACAGACAGACAAAAAGAGTGATAAAAGTATATGACAAGAGAAAAAAAAATGTATATATAAGCAAAAAAAAAGGGAAGAACCTCATCAGAAAGAACCCCAAGTATAAGGTTTATATATTATCAGGACAAACACAAATTCACAGAAACACTGACAGAAGGAAAAATTGGGAGAATGGTTATAGATTCTCAGTGTGGGTGAGGAAGGTTATTTTGATTCTTCCTGAAGGTATCTTGATGTTTTTGTTAAGGGACTCAACTTTCCTAAGTTACAGGGGGATTAGAAACTGGTTTGCCTATAGGGGTAGCATTGATTGGGGAAAGGGGATTACCTTGAAGTTTAACTCTATATGTATAGTAGAAAATAAAAATTAAAAAAGAATAAACTAGACTAAACTAAGTTAAAATTAAAAAAGAATTAAAAAAATAGAAAAACAAAAGAAAAACACGGGTGTATGTATCAAAAAGTTCAGGTTAGAAGGTTATTAAAGATTTGATGTACTGGACATCTCGGTGTGATGGTAAATAGGTTAAAAAATTATCTGTATGTATAAAAAAAAAAAGAACCAGAATATTGGTAAAGAGTTAAAAGTAAAAGTTGTATTTATGAAGTAGTGGTGATTGTTCTCTTGTAGTCTTTTTTTTTTTTTCTTCCTTCCTGGTTGGTTTTCTGGGGGAGGGGCCTGCCACGTGGGTTTTCACACAATGATGTTCCCTGAGTTAGGTCTTCCTTCTTCCTGCTCCCCTCAAGGGGGTGAGCTCTTTTTTTTTTTCAGGAAACTGTTTTTTTCAGCCTTTTGTTCTCTGGGGGTTTTATGTTCTTTCATATGCTTTCTCTCGCCTTGACAGCTTTTGATGGTTTTTGGAGGTTTAGAGGAGAGCAAACAGCACCCCGACCTCCCTCTCAGAGAGAAGCCTCAGACTGTTTTGCAAAAGTTGCTGGCAGAGTCGGTTTTGAGTCACTGTCCCTGGGGATGCAGGAGCTCCTCGTTGTACCCAAAACCAGGGCAGCGGTGGCTGTCTAGGCAGCTCCAGACCGCCAGAGAGGTTCCGAGCAGAGATTGCACACTGAGATTTTCCCGCTGTCCTGGGCTGGGAATGTCTGGTTTTATGGCTGCCGGAGCTCCAGGCTAGCGCCTATGAGCACCTATCCCAAGGGAGGGTGTGGGACTCGCGCGTTTCAGGATTGCCATCTGGCCAGGCTCCCAGCCCCTCACGGGAGCCAGACCCCACTCGTTCTCGGGCGCGCTGGCGTTCAGGTGCACTGGCCGCTCAGGGACGGAGACCTGATTTCTCCGCCGCACTCTCTCTGGCTCCGCGCCAGGGGAGGCTGTCCTGGGTCCGGGGACTTAGGTCCCTGACCCTAACTGCCCAGGTTCCCACTATTACCCCCCGCGATCCTTTGCTGTTTGTTTTTTGAGTGCTTTCAACCAGACTCCAAGTTAATGCTGGTCCCCAGACGCAGAGCACTCTCGTGTTGGGGTGTTACTTTCTGATAGGTCCCCTCTGGTAGCTCCCTCCCCCTTTTGTTTATCTTCCGATATCAGTCGGACGTTCCCAGTCTGCTTTACCTGCCCCTGGCGTCTTCTGCTCCTGTAAAGATCCAGACGTGTATAATTCTGATCTCAGGCTGATTTCATGGGTGGTCGGAGTTCTTTGGTAGGTAATCAGCTCACTTTAGGGTACAGGTTGAAATGGTGCCTCCTCCTACTTCCACGCCATCTTGACTCCCCCCAGTTAATTCATTTTTATTGCCATATGGTATTCTGTTATGTGACTAAATAATCCAGTTAGCATTCTGTTTGCAAGGGATATTTGGTTGGTGTCTGGCTGGGTCTATAACAAATAGTCCTGATGTGAACATTCTCATGGTTGTCTTCTGCAGCACACAAACATGTATTTCTGATGGGTATTTATGTAAGAGTAGAATTATTAGATGATAAATTCTGTGTATATTAGGATGAAAAGTTACAGTTCTATAACACATTGAGAAACATAGATATTACAATAAAATTGGAAGTCTTTCAGAATAATGATAGGCAGATAAGCTATGCTTGGGAGGAAACTAATAAGTTTGAGTGATATTATCAGGGAAACATAATTGTGAATGAATAAATTTAACAAGATTGCTATATGAATAATTATTATATTAAAGTAAATGTTATTTCTATACTTGTAAGTTTAATATAATTTTCACAACCCCATCAGTTTGCTTGTTAATACGTAAATGTAAAAGTTGATCATAGAATTAATTAATGAATGCAAATCCTAAAATACCTCAAGGAAAATTCCTAGTTGATAAAATGAGAATATTTAAATGAGGAAATATCAAAGCCTATAATAAAATATAATAAATAATTATTGTATTTGTGTAAGTATAGATCAATGCAATAAACTAGGCAGTGCACATATATATTTGTACATATATTTAAAATGTATGACAAAGGTGGCCATTTATTTCAGTTAAGGAGATTTAGGTCTGTGCCACTTAGGTCCATAAAGTCAAGGAGGGTCATTTAGGTTCTGTTCAGTGAGGCTACCAGATCAACTGTACACTTATGTGCTAAAACAAACAAACAAACAAACAAACAAACAAAAAGATACAACACCAAACAAACCAGATGCTCATTCTTCCATATCACTTGAAAATTAAGAAAATAAATGTAAATCCAAATAAATCTCTATCTAAATGTTTAAGGTAAAACAATAAAGCAACAAGAAAATGATTTAGGCAAATATTTTTATGAACTGGGAGCTGAGAAAACATTCTCCAATATGGCAAAGCCACACCAAACCTAAGGAACTATATGGATATATCACACTATAATAAGAAAAATGGGTAAAATGTTTTTAAAATAATTTTTTTCTCACCAGAGTATTTCGTAAAAACTTATTTTCCCCTCAAAAGGATGCCTGTTCTTCACAAGATCCCAATTTACTTTGTGTATTTTAAGACCTAAGGCAAGTTATTCAATATTCAGACATTCTTGAAGAAATGGAAGAGTAGGTATTCTTGAGGAGGATCCGTAAATCACCAGTCAAATGCATATGGTGAAAATCTTTGTGCTAGTTTACCAAAAGTGTCCTGAGGCCATTTAATTTTACTTTATTTTTTGCTAATGAATGTAGCCTAAGATTTCATTTCTTTTCACTTTTTAAAGTTTCGATTCAGCGTAACAGTATTCATTGTTTTTGCACCACACCCACTGCTCCATGTAATACGTGCCCTCCCCATTACCCACCATCTGGTTCCCCAACCTCCAACCCCCGCCCCTTCAAAACCCTCAGGTTGTTTTTCAGAGTCCATAGTCTCTCACGGTTCAACTCCCCTTCCAATTTCCCTCAACTCCCTTCTCCTCTCCAACTCCCCATGTCCTCCATATTATTTGTTATGCTCCACAAATAAGTGAAACCATATGATACTTGACTCTTTCTGCTTGACTTATTTCACTCAGCATAATCTCTTCCAGTCCTGTCCATGTAACTACAAAAGTTGGGTATTCATCCTTTCTGATGGAGGCATAATACTCCATCATGTATATGGACCACATCTTCCTTCTCCATTCATCCATTGAAGGGCATCTTGGTTCTTTCCAAAGTCTGGCAACCGTGGCCATTGCTGCTATAAACATTAGGGAACAGAGGGCCCTTCTTTTCAATACATCTGTATCTTTGGGGTAAATACCCAGTAGTGCAATTGCAGGGTCCTAGGGAAGCTCTATTCTTAATTTCTACAGGAATCTCCACACTGTTCTCTAAAGTGGTTGCACCAACTTGCATTCCCACCCACAGTAGAAGAGGGTTCCTCTTTCTCCACATCCTCTCCAACACATGTTGTTTCCTGTCTTGCTAATTTTGGCCATTCTAACTGGTGTAAGGTGATATCTCAATGTGGTTTTAAATTGAATCTCCCTAATGGCTAGTGATGATGACCATTTTTTCATGTGTCTGATAGCCATTTGTATGTCTTCATTGGAGAAGTGTCTGTTCATATCTTCTGTCCAATTTTTGATATGATTATCTGTTTTGTGTGTGTTGAGTTTGAGGAATTATTTAAGATCCTGGATATCAACCTTTTGTCTGTACTGTCATTTGCAAATATCTTCTCCCATTCCGTGGGTTGCCTTTTTGTTTTGTTGACTATTTCCTTTGCTGTGCAGAAGCTTTTGATCTTGATGAAGTCCCAAAAGTTCATTTTTGCTTTTGTTTCCTTGGCTTTTGGATACATATCTTGAAAGAAGTTGCTGTGGCTGATATCGAAGAGGTTACTGCCTATGTTCTCCTCTAGGATTCTGATGGATTCCTGTCTCAAGTTGAGGTCTTTTATCCATTTCGAGTTTATCTTTGTGAACGGTGTAAGAGAATGGTCGAGTTTCATTCTTCTACATATCGTTGTCCAGTTTTCCCAGCACCATTTATTGAAGAGACTGTCTTTTTTCCATTGAATATTTTTTCCTGTTTTGTCGAAGATTATTTGACCATAGAGTTGAGGGTCCATATCTGGGCTCTCTACTCTGTTCCACCAGTCTATGTGTCTGTTTTTGTGCCAGTACCATGCTGTCTTGGTGATCACTGCTTTGTAGTAAAAGTTGATATCAGGTAACCTGATGCCGCCAGTTTTGTTTTTGTTTTTTCAACATTTCCTTAGCAATTTGGGGTCTCTTCTGATTCCATACAAATTTTAGGATTATTTGCTCCAGCTCTTTGAAAAATGTCGGTGGAATTTTGATTGGAATGGCATTAAAAGTATAGATTGCTCTAGGTAGTATAGACATTTTAACAATATTTATTCTTCTGATCCAAGAGCATGGAATGGTCTTCCATCTTTTCGTGTCTTCTTCAATTTCTTTCTTTTTTTTTTTTATTTATTTATTTTTTTTTCTCATTTTATTTATTTTTTCAGCGTAACAGTATTCATTCTTTTTGCACAACACCCAGTGCTCCATGCAAAACGTGCCCTCTCCATTACCCACCACCTGTTCCCCCAACCTCCCACCCCTGACCCTTCAAAACCCTCAGGTTGCCCCAACCTCCCACCCCTGACCCTTCAAAACCCTCAGGTTGTTTTTCAGAGTCCATAGTCTCTTATGGTTCGCTTCCCCTCCCCAATGTCCATAGCCCGCTCCCCCTCCCCCAATCCCACCTTTCATGAGTGTTCTGTATTTCCTCGAGTACAGGTTCTTTTCCTCTTTGGTTATGTTTATTCCCAGGTATCTTATGGTTCTTGGTGCTATAGTAAATGGAATCGATTCTCCAATTTCCCTTTCTGTATTTTCATTGTTAGTGTATAAGAAAGGCACTGATTTCTGTACGCTGACTTTGTATCCTGCCACGTTACTGAATTGCTCTGCGAGTTCTAGTAGTTTGGGAGTGAAATCTTTGGGGTTTTCCATATAAAGAAATATGTCATCTGCGAAGAGAGAGAGTTTGACTTCTTCATTGTCAATTTGGATACCTTTTATTTCTCTTTGTTGTCTGAATGCTGTTGCTAGGTCTTCTAATACTTTGTTGAGCAAGAGTGGTGAGAGTGGGCATCCTTGTTGTGTTCCTGACCTCAATGGGAAGGCTGCAAGCTTTTTCCCATTGAGGATGATATTTGCTGTGGGTCTTTCATACATAGATTTTCTGATGTGCATGAATGTTTCCTGTATTCCTATACTTTGAAGCGTTTTCATCAGGAACGGTTGCTGGATTTTGTCATATACTTTTTCTGTATCAATTGAGAGGACCATGTGGTTCTTCTCTCTTCTCTTATTGGTTTGTTGTATCACATTGATTAATTTGCAAATGTTGAACGAAACTTGTAACCCAGGGATGAATCCCACCTGGTCATGGTGGATAATCTTTTGAATGTGCTGCTGGATCCTGTTTGCTAGGAGCATGTTGAGAATCTTTGCATCCATATTCATCAGTGATATTGGTCTGAAATTCTCCTTTTTGGTAGGGTCTTTGCCTGGTTTGGGGATCAGGGTAATGCTGGCTTCATAAAAAGAGTCTGGAAGTTTTCCTTCTGCTTCAATTTTTTGAAACAGCTTCAGGAGAATTGGTGTTATTTCTTCTTTGAAAGTTTGGTAGAATTCCCCAGGGAATCCATCAGGTCCTGGCTCTTGTTTTTTTGGGGGAGGTTTTTGATCATTGCTTCAATCTCATTACCAGATATTAGGTATTGAGGTTGTCAATTTCTTCCTGGTTCAATTTTGGGAGTCTATAGTTTTCCAGGAATGCATCCATTTCATCTAGGTTGCTTAGCTTATTGGCATATAACTGTTGGTAATAATTTCTGATGATTGTTTCTATTTCCTTGGTGTTCATTGTGATCTCTCTGTTTTCATTCATAATTTTATTAATTTGGGCTTTCTCTCTTTTCTTTTGGATTAGTGTGGCCAATGGTTTATCGATCTTCTTGATTCTTTCAAAAAACCAGCTTCTAGTTTCATTGATACATTCTACTGTATCTCTCGTTTCTATCTAATTGATCTCTGCTTGAATCTTGGTTAATTTCCTTCTTCATGTGGAGTTGGTTTGATTTGTTGTTGATTCCCCAGTTCTTTTTATTTTATTTTTTATTTTTAATTATTTTTTAAATATTTTATTTACTTATTTGACACAGAAAGAGAGACACAGGTAGGCAGAGAGTCAGGCAGAGAGAGAGGAGGAAGCAGCCTCCCTGCTGAGCAGAGAGCCTGGTGCGGGCCTTGATCCCAGGACCCTGAGACCATGATCTGAGCTGAAGGTAGATGCTTTAACCCACTGATCCACTGAGGTGCCCCTCCAGTTCTTTAAGGTGTAGAGGCAGTTGGTGTGTTCTGGATATTTCAATTTTTATGAGGGAGGCTTGGATGGCTATGTATTTGCCCCTTAGAACTGCCTTTGCTGTATCCCATAGGTTTTGGACTGAAGTGTCTCATTCTCATTGGTTTCCATGAATTGTTTCAGTTCATCTTTGATCTCCTGGTTGATCCAAGCATTCTTAAGCAAGGTGGTCTTCAGCTTCCAGGTGTTTGAGTTCCTTCCGAACTTTTCCTTTTGATTGAGCTCCAGTTTCAAAGCATTCTGATCTGAGAATATGCAGGGAATAATGTCAGTCTTTTGGTATCGGTTGAGTCCTGCTTTGTGACCCAGTATGTGGTCTATTCTGGTGGAGGTTCCATGTGCACTTGAGAAGAATGAGTATTCTGTTGTTTTAGGGTGGAATGTTCTGTATATGTCTATGAGGTCCATCTGGTCCAATGTTTCATTAAATGCTCTTATTTATTAATTTTCTGCATAAATGATCTGTCTATTACTGAGAGGGGCATATTAAAATCTCCTACTATGAATGTATTCATATCAATGTGACTCTTTATCTTGATGAATAGTTTTCTTATGTAATTGGCTGCTCCTATATTGGGGGTGTAGATATTTACAATTGTTAGATCATATTGGTGGACAGTCCCTTTAAGAATGCTGTAGTGTCCTTCTGTATCTCTGACTACAGTCTTTAGCTTAAAATCTAATTTATCTGATATGAGAATCGCTACCCCGGCCTTCTTCTGAGGCCCATTGGCATGAAAGATGCTTCTCCATCCCTTCACTTTCACTCTTTGTTTATCCTTAGGCTCAAAATGGGTCTCTTGTAGATAACATATGAATGGGTCCTGTCTTTTTATCCAATCTGCAACCCTGTGTCATTTTATGGGCGCATTTAGGCCATTCACATTGAGAGTGATTATTGAGAGATAGGTTTTTATTGACATCGTGTTACCTTTGAAGTCTTTCTGTCTGTAGATTGTGTCTATATTTCTGTTCAATGATATTCTTAGGATTTTTTCTCATTTATAGGACCCCCCTTAATATTTCCTGCAGTGTTGGCTTGGTGGTTGCATAGTCTTTTAAGCCATGGCGGTCTTGGAAACTCTTTATCTCTCCATCCATTTTGAATGTCAGTCTTGCAGGATAAAGTATTCTTGGTTGCATGTTCTTCTCATTTAGTACAGTGAATATATTTTGCCAGCCTTTCCTGGCTTGCCAGGTCTCTGTGGACAGGTCTGACATTATTCTAATGGGCTTTCCTCTGTATGTACAGAGCCTCTTTGTCCTAGCTGATTTTAAGAAGTTCTGTCTAGAAGCATAATTCTTCATTCTAACTATTCGGTGTCGTGAGGACTTTCGAGAATCTAAGATCTTGGGGGGAAACCGCTCTGCCTCTAGTACATGATTGTTGTTAACATTCATGTGATTGAGAAAATTTTCATAGACAACTTGTTCCACTATATCTTCTAGACTTCTTTCTTTCTTCTCCCCTTTAGGGATTCCAATAATTCTGATGTTGGAACGTTTCATGCCATCATTTATTTCCTTGATTCTGTTTTCGTGGCTTCTGAGCCGTTTGTTCCAGGCTTCCTCCTGATCCTTTCTCTCTATCTGTTTGTCCTCCAGATCACTAATTCTATTTTCTGTCTCAGTTACCCTAGCTTTTAGAGAATTTAGATGAGATTGGAACTCATTGAGAGCATTTTGAAAATCATCCCTAGTGGCTTTCAGTTCTGCCCTAAAATTGTGAACATCATCCCTCATGGCTTTCATTCTGCCTTAATCAATTCTGTTTGGTCATCCATGGATTTCTCCAACCTAGCTATTGCCTTGATAATTGTTAGCCTGAATTCATTTTCCGATATATTGTCTATGTCGATAACCATTAGCTCTTTTGCAGAAGGTCCATCCTCTGTATTTATCTTCTGTTGGGCATTCCTCTTCCTAGTCATTTTGGTAAGAGATGGCTGAACAGATGCAGCTGGATTTATCAATTGTGGTGCAGTCAAGGTTCACCCTGGAACGCTTCTGTGCAATCAGGGTTCCCCACCCAAATGAGAGAAAAAAGGAAAGAAAAAGAAAGAGAGAAGAAAGAGACAAAAACAAAGAAAAGAAAAAAGAAAAGAGAGAGAGAGAGAGAGACAGGAAAAAAGGGAAGATAAAAGAGAAGGCTCAGCCCAAATGGGCCCCAAGGTAATATTTATGAAGTATACAAACAAATACAGGCAAACAATAAGATTGATAAAAGTATATGACAAGAGAAATATATATATATATATGTACATTTATATATGTATATATAAATATATATATGAGCAAAAAAAAAACAAAAAACGAAGAACCTCAGTGTGGGTGAGGAAGGTTATTTTGATTCTTCCTGGATGTATCTTGATGTTTTTGTTAAGGGACTCAACTTTCCTAAGATAAAAGGGGATTAAAAATTGGTTTACCTATAGGGGTATCATTGACTGGGGAAATGGGATTACCTTGAAGTTTAACTATATATGTATATTTGAAAATAAAAATAAAAAAATAAACTAGACTAAACTAAACTAAAATTAAAAAAAAATTAAAAAATAGAAAAGAAAAGAAAAACACGTGTGTATGTAACAAAAAGTTCAGTTTAATAGGTTATTAAGGAATTTGATATACTGGACATCTCACTGTGATGGTAAATAGGTTAAAAATACTATCTATATGTATAAAAAAGAGAACCAGAATATTGGTAAAGAGTTAAAAATAAAAGTATTTATGAAGTAGTGGTGGTTGTTCTCTTGTCGTCTTCTTCTTCTTTTTTTTTCTTCCTTCCTGGTTGGTTTTCTGGGGGAGGGGCCTCCCACGTGGGTTTTCAGTCAATGATCTTTCCTGAGTTCGTTCCTCCTGCTCCCCTCAAGGGGGTGGGCTCTGAGGAAACCGGTTTTTTTTTTTTTTTCAGGTTTTTGTTCTCTGGAGGTTTTTATGTTCTTTCATCCGTTTTCTCTCTTCTTGACAGCTTTTGATGGTTTTTGGAGGTTTAGAGGAGAGCAAACTGCACCCAGACCTCCCTCTCAGAGAGAAGCCTCAGAATGCTCTGCAGAGCTGCTGGCAGAGTTGGTTCTGAGTCAAGGTCCCTGGGGATGTAGGGTCTCCTCCTTGTACCCAATACCATGGCAGCGGCAGCTGTCTGGGCAGCTCCAGACTGCCAGAGAGGTTCCAAGCAGTGATCAAACACTGAGATTTTACAACTGCCCTAGGTTGGGAGTGCCTGATTTTTCAGGATGCCAGATCTCCAGGCTAGTACCTGCGTGCACCTCTCTCAGGGGAGGATGTGGGATGCATGCATTTTGGGAATGCCTTCTGGCCAGGCTCCCAGCCCCTCTCGGGAGCTGGACCCCACACGTTCTCAGGCACTCTGGCAGCTCAGGGACCAAGACCTGCTTTCTCCGCCGCACTCTCTCTGTCTCAGCACCAGGGGAGGCTGTCCTGGGTCTGGGGACTTAAGCCCCTGTCCCTAACCACTCCGATTCCCACAATATCCCCCCGTGATCTTTTGCTCTTTTTTTTTTTTTTTGAGTGCTTTCAACCAGACTCCAAGCTACTGCTTGTCCCCAGACACAGGGCACTCTCGAATTGGGGTATTACTTTCCAATCGGTCGCCTCTGGTGGCTCCCTCCCCCTTTTGTTTATCTTCTGATATCAGTCTGACTGACCGATATCAGACTGGGAACCAGTCTGCTTTACCTGCCACTGGTGTCTTCTGCTCCTGTAGAGATCCAGACGTGTATAATTCTGATCTCAGGCTGATTTCATGGGTGATCGGAATTCTTTGGTAGGTAATCAGCTCACTTTAGGGTACAGGCTGAAACGGCACCTCCTCTTACTTCCCCGCCATCTTGACCAGTTCTAGAATAGACTTTTATTTGGAGTTATCAACCTTGAACAGAATGGAGACATGCAAGTTTTTGTACATGGATTTATGATTCAATATGACTCAATATGATTCAAATATTTCATTTTATCTATAAGAAAATCAGCAAAGAAAATAACATGGTATGAAAAATTTTTGTAAGTAATCTAAACATAATTGCTGAGAGCAAGGAAATTGCATAAATCAAAGAAAAAAACTGTTTAGTCATTTTAATAATTTCTCAAATCTTTTTGGTAACTTAAACATCATAGCTTGCCTAAGTTAAGTTAAATAATGTAAGCCAAAATGGGCAGAAGACATGAACAGACATTTCTCTAAAGAAGAGATACAAATGCCAACAGACACATGAAAATATGTTCATCATTATTAGCCATCAGGGAGATTCAAATCAAAACCACATTGAGATATCACCTTACACCAGTTAGAATGGCCAAAATTAGCAAGACAGGAAACAACGTGTGTTGGAGAGGATGTGGAGAAAGGGGAACCCTCTTACAGTGTTGGTAGGAATGCATGTTGGCACAGCCACTCTGGAAAACAGTGTGGATATTTCTTCAGAAATTAAGAATAGAGGGGCGCCTGGGTGGCTCAGTGGGTTAAAGCCTCTGCCTTTGGCTCAGGTCATGATCCCAGGGTCCTGGGATCGAGCCCCACGTCGGGCTCACTGCTCCGCGGGGAGCCTGCTTCCTCCTCTCTCTCTGCCTGCCTCTCTGCCTAGTTGTGATTTCTCTCTGTCAAATAAATAAAATATATATAAAAAACTTATAAAAAAAAGAAATTAAGAATAGAGCTTCCCTATGACCCTGCAATTGCACTATTCGGTATCCACCCCAAAGATACAGATGTAGTGTAATGAAGGGCCATCTGTACCCCAATGTTCATAGTAACAATGACCATTGTCACCAAACTGTGGAGAGAGCTGAAATGCCATTCAACAGACAAATGGATAAAGAAGATGCGGTCCATACATACAATGGAGTATTATGTCTCCCTTATAAAGGATGAATACCCAACTTTTGTATCAACATGGATGGGACTGGAAGAGATTATGCTGAGTGAAATAAGTCAAGCAGAAAAAGTCACTTATCATATTGTTTCACTTACTTGTGCTTGATGTTGTTGGTATTAATTTTCTATAGATACAACACTTACTACACCATCATTAGCTTAAAAAATCAGTTTATTTTCTTATAGTTCATGTAGCCAGAAGTCTGAAATTGGTCTTACTGAGCTATAATCTAGTCATTTTCAGGCTACATTTCCTCTGTAAAATCTAGAAAAGACTAGTTTCCTTGCCTTTTCACTTTCTAGATGTCTCCTGTGCTCCATGGCTGGTGCCCTCCTTCACTATCTTCTGAAGTCAGCAACATTGAGCAAAAACCTCACACTGCCATTTTCTGATTCCTTCAGCTTCTGGCTCCCACTTTCAAAGACCCTCATGATTAGTTTGGGTTCACACTGATATCCCACATAATCTCCTACTTTAAAGTGAAGAGATTAGGGTTGCCTCTCTGTCTCAGTGTGTTAAGCCTCCGCCTTCAGTTCATGTTTTGGTCTCAGGATCCTGGGATCAAGCCCCACATTGGGCTCTCTGCTCAGTAGGGAGCCTTCTCCCTCTCTCTCTGCCTGCCTTTCGGTCTACTTGTGATCTCTCTCTCTGTCAAATAAATAAATAAAATCTTTTAAAAAATAAATAAAAAAATAAAATGATCAGCAACCTTAATTCCATCTGTAACCTGGATATTACTTTGCCGTATAAACCAATATATCCACAGTGTCCAGAGAATACAACACAGACATATTTTTGCCCCATTTTACCATATTTATGGTCACCATATCGCTTTCTGTGAACTTGTATATATCTAATAGAAGAACACCAAGGCCAGCTCCAAGCAATACCAAGGCATTCTCATAATACCAGGTCAATTATGAATATCAGGGCCTGCTTATCTCAGGTGAACAATTCTATTTATTTATCTAAACCATTTTGATAACACTTGGTGTGGGGATTTGGGGGAGTGACCTATCTTACTGTACTATTATAAATTTTTCATGTTGCTATATCCATTTGTCTCCAACTTTACTTCAGTAAAATTAAAAATGTTACCACTTCAAAAAAATTTTAAAATTTATTACAGCTAAATAATTAAAAAGTACAAGTTTGCAGTGATTGCAGTGACATATATGTTGCTGTTGAGTTATTTAATAGATGGTTTTTCCTTAGTCCTATTTATGTAGAATCATGAAAATACACCTTTAGGCAGGATGTACATCACTCAGTAATTCCTCAATAAAAATAATACTTTTGGTAACTGTTAGTGCTGTTATTAATATTATTATTAGTTAATATTGTTATTTTTATTTAATTAACTTATCCAGAATCATCAGCTTTTGATTCATTTATATATATATGAATAAATTCATATAAATACTTTTTCTTCTCATGTCATACACCATTGATTGTGTGTATCATTAAATACCTATATAAAGATAAAATATTTTAAATCCTTTATATATTGGTTTGGAGAATTCTACTAGAATTTATGAATTTATTTTAATTAAAGTAATACTGCAAACTTATGCTTTGGTCATTATGAGCATTGTAATTATCTCCAGGCTTTATGAAATTATTTGTTGTCATTTTTTTTTAAATTTCCTTACCTCATTGCTATGTGTCAATCAGAAAGAAAGAAATATCCACTTGGGCAAAAAGAAAGAAGAAAGCAAGCATGTATTTGATATATCTAGTGCCTCCTATTCACTGTATAAATTAAACTCAATAAAAAATACTATGGGAGAGACATTATTCCTCTTTCATAGATGGTTAACATGAAACTTAGATTGCACATGTAACTTACCCTAAATCATCTATCTAGAAAATTTCCAGAATATAAAGGTAGAATTTAGTCTCACGTTTTGGGGAGATTTTTAACTGCGGGATGGGATAAATTTTACTCTGTCCCGTATGTAATTACCAGATTTTCTTGACACATTGGTCATTACTATAACACAGGCTAGCAGGATTGAAGGTACTCCTGGGTAGTTTGCATACATTACCTAATTTAACACTATTATGCAGCAGATCTCACTTTCAAATTTGTCATATCCTGATTCGAGCATTATGTGAGTCAAACAGGACATTTCTTTAGGGATCAGCTACCCTGAGATTTAAAATAATCCACATGGAGATGATAAACAGAGAAGGTATTTGGTCATCTGTATTCTTTTAAATGCCTTCTAACTGGCATTTCCAGAGCCTGGAACTCAGGAATCCTTAGGTTTTAGCCAGGTGACATGCACTTTATATTAGAAAGAAAGCATTTTCTGAATTTCAAATAGTGGTTTGGGTGTTGGAGACGTGGATCATTAGAGCTCTGGATCTCTGTGATGGCTTCCCCTGAAGCAGGTGAGATCCAGAACTTTCAGACTGGGTGCATAAAACATGTTCTAGAGTGCTTTCAGTTTTCTCCATTTAGTTCTGTAATTTCAAGGACTGGTAATCCATGGAAAAGTATCCATAAAGAACAGAGAAATTAAAATATGAGGATTTCACTCAATGTCATCATAACTATTTTCTTTGACTCTTTGCTAAAGACATTTTATAAATTTTTAAAACATGGATTTGCTTCTCTTCTCCATCTCCTAATGTCCTCCATGTCATTTGTTAGAAGCTGAGGGAAATTGGAAGGGGAGGCGAACCATAAGAGACTATGGACTCTGAAAAACAACCTGAGAGTTTTGAAGGGGCGGGGGTGGGAGGTTGGTGGAACCAGGTGGTGGGTAATAGGGAGGGCATGTATTGCATGGAGCACTGCGTGTTGTGCAAAAACAATGAATACTGTTATGCTGAAAAAAAAATAAATAAATTAAAAAAACATGGATTTGCTTCTGAATTAACATAATATATAATGCCATTCTGGCTGTTATATTGTGTTCCATAGTGATAATTTTAATACTTCTGTTATATAACTTCTTATTACACATTGTAGTGGAATGTGAAAAACTTTTTTGTATATAGGATGTTTTTCACATTCTTCCAGGTTACATTTTAGAATGATATCTTGAAGAGCATATATCAGTGATTCCAAGGGATAAGGGTAGTCTTACAGTTCTCGCTTAACATTTTCAAGTGGAAATATAGATAATTTTAATTATTATCATATAATTATCTATTAATCTATTCTAACCAGTAACTTATGTTACAAAGAAAAACTTAAATACTGTAGTAAAAATATAAAAAAATTATTTTGTTTAATCTGTTTCTTTAATTTTTTCTGAGAATGTACATTTTCTACTATTATGTCAATCTGATTTATCATATATCAATTATGCACAATATATTGATGAATTTGTCAGGAAACTTGAAATTTGGTTCCTGGTCAACATCCCAAATTAGATGGATGTATTATTAGTTTCCCATAGGAAAAATTATATTTTTCTTGAGTAAATGAAAATGGTTGTCCATTTTCCAGTGATCAATTATCAATTAAGTACTCATGAAACAATCTTATGTTATTTTTGCAGTAACCATGTAATGTAATTAATGATTCACTTTAATTTTTTTATCCATTTTTAAAGACTCACTTTTTTTTAACATTTTTTAAAAGATTTTATTTGTTTATTTGACAGAGAGAGAGATCACAAGTAGGCAGAGATACAGGCAGATAGAGAGAGGGGGAAGCAAGCTCCCTGCCGAGCAGAGAGTCCAATGTGGGGCTCGATCCCAAGACCCCGGGATCATGACCTGAGCTGAAGACAGAGGCTTTAACCCACTGAACCACCCAGGCACCCCCCCAAAAGTTAACATTTTAACCATTTTTAAGAGTATAATCCAGTGGCATTAAGTATATTCATAGTGTTGTGCAGCCATCATGAGTATTCAATTCCAGAATTTTTCATCATCCCGAACAAGGACTCTGTACCTCTTAAACAGGTAACTCCCCATTTTCCCCTTCCTTCAGTAAAGACTCACTTTTAAAACACAAATTTGAGACCCATAGGATGTAAGAATGTGCTCTACTTTCCAGAACTTGCAATTCTTGGAATCCATCCTCAAGGTGTGCTCTCACTGAGACACATGTCCATGCACTTAATCTCCTCAGTCCTCCCTGCTTGAATTGTGCATGAGCTGGAACCTCTGAGAGGGTCCTTTATGTAACTTGAATTGTAGAGAGGACAGGAGTTTGTGTGTTCCCTTGGTTTAGTAAACATTCCTAGTTATATTCTATGTGTTTTAGTGCACTCAAAAATTTATTTAAAATATGTTTATTCTGTATTTTCTGTTTGTAATTATATTGATTTTGTAGGAAGACTGAGTGTGGGAATACATTCATCCAGAAAAGTATAAAGAACAGTTCACTTTTTTAATCTATTTACCGGTTACATGAAAGTTAATCATTTAGTGTAGCCTATGACTTTGAGAGTCCATTACTTACTTTATTTTGTTTGTTAATGTGCCAACCTTCTTATTATCAAGGGAATAGTTGGAATAAAAATACTGAAAGAACTAACAAGAATGTTGGAAGTTAACTTCCAGAAGCTGGGTTTGGGATTGAGGATACTTCATTGATACCTGGTTTCACCCCTTGATTTTCCAGATACAAATCATCTCACATCTCAGCTACTTCCTGTGCAAATTCAAAATAAAATAGTATCTACTCCTTTTAGTTTTTGCTATATTGGATGGGACATTAGGTATTAAGGAGTTCTCATAGTCCTTGGAATATTACTTTCTACAACTTTTCTTCATCCTCATTATGTCTGAGTTGTTACATCTGTAGCACATACATGAGAATCAGGGTTATTTACCTTTAATATTTAGGATCTAATTGAAAAAAAGACCACATGAGGACAAGCCCAAAATATTGGTCAGTGAGGTATTTAACATAGAACATAGAGATGGGAATAGTGAAGCTTTGCTATTTCCAAAAAAACCAGTTTGAAGTGTGGATAGAAATGAAACAATGAATCTAAAGGGATGTTAGATTCTGTGTAGTCATAGGTTTTGTCCAAACAGAAT
The DNA here is from genome assembly GCF_922984935.1 of Meles meles. NCBI lineage: Eukaryota > Metazoa > Chordata > Mammalia > Carnivora > Mustelidae > Meles > Meles meles. The sequence goes on from NC_060068.1 coordinate 4,579,617, forward strand.
ATGATAATATTATATCTTTTTAAATTAGTTTCAGAGATAGAAGTTAGTGATTCTTCAGTTGCAAACAACACCCATTGTTGTCATTACATCAAGTTCCCTCCTCAATGCCCAACACCCAGTTACCCCATCCCCCACCCACTACCCCTCCTGGTTTTAATGTGCAATAAAACAACACAGGCGGTTAGATATACTCTTGAATGTCTATATAACTTGTATTTTAAACCTATGGATTTAAACATAGTTAAAATAAACTGTTGGTAGGAAATACCAAAGAATAAACTTTTATCTTTTAATCTTTGTGCTTATTTATTAATGGAAAACATTATATTATGTATCATAAATGCCATGTTCTATTACAACTTTTAAAACATATTAAAACATAAGAAACTGTTTCAAAATTAATAATCAAAGAACATACTGCCTTAGAATGATTAAAATTACCATAGTCATGTGTGTTTGTTCTGTTTTAAAAAATTCATAATTGGTGTTTTTTTTTTAAATTTTTTAATTTATTTATTTGACAGAGAGAGATCACAAGTAGGCAGAGAGACAGGCAGAGTGAGCAGGGAGGAAGGCTCCCAGCTGAGCAGAGAGCCCGATGTGGGGCTCGATCCCAGGACCCTGAGATCATGACCTGAGCCAAGGGCAGAGGCTTTAACCCACTGAGCCACCCAGGCGCCCCCATAATTGGTGTTTTGAATGCAATGTCCAATCCACACTTATTATAAATGTTATGTCACTGAAATTATTCTAGATTTTAAAAAAATGTGTAACTTAATTGCACATTTGTTTTCAAATAAATATTCATTTTCCTTGAAAACATTTGCATGGGAACTATCTATAGCTAATAAATATAACAGCAGGGTAATTATTAATGATAATCTTTGTAGAAATATTGTATTATATAATGTACTATACATTTATATGTATTATCTCTTAATTCATAAAGAGAAAGATATTATATTTCATTCCAATTTTCATATAATAAGGCTGAGATTTAAACAGATTTAAATTTAAATTACCTAAATGTATCCAACCACTAATCAGTAGAATAGGTATTCAAGCATGATAAGTCTAGACCTTAAGTCTGTATTTCAACACTCATAAAGAAAATCGTTGCATTGAGTGAAGGATCAGGGAGAACTTTAGTGCTATCAGTTCTCTACCTTTCAAAATATGCATTTTTAAATAAGTCACAAACTCTCTGAAATTTAATTTCCTGCTGGATAAATGTTTATTGCAAACATTTATTTTTTTAATTTAATTTTTTTATTTGTTTATTTACAGCATAACAGTGTTCATTGATTTGGCATCACACACAGTGCTCCATGCAGTACCTGCCCTCCCTATTACCCACCACCTGGTTCCTCAACCTCCACCGCCCCCCCCCCCGCCCCTTCAATACCATCTGGTTGTTTTTCAGAGTCCATAGTCTCTCATGGTTCATCTCCCCTTCCAGTTTCCCTCAACTCCCTCTCCTCTCCATCTCCCCATGTCCTCCATGTTATTTGTTATGCTCCACAAATAAGTGAGACCATATGATACTTGACTCTCTCTGCTTGACTTATTTCGCTCAGCATAATTTCTTCCAGTCCCGTCCATGTTGCTACAAAAGTTGGGTATTCGTCCTTTCTGATGGAGGCATAATACTCCATCGTGTATATGTACCACATCTTCCTTATCCACTCATCTGTTGAAGGGCATCTTGGTTCTTTCCACAGTTTGGCGACCATAGCCATTGCTGCAATAAACATTGGGGTACAGATGGCCCTTCTTTTCACTACATCTGTATCTTTGGGGTAGATACCCAGCAGTGCAATTGCAGGGTCATAGGGAAGCTCTATTCTTTTTTTTTTTTTTAAGATTTTATTTACTTATTTGAAAGAGAGAGAGAGCCATCACAAGTAGGCAGAGAGGCAGGCAGAGAGAGGGGGAAGCAGGCTCCATGCTGAGCAGAGATCCCCATGTGGGGCTCGATCCCAGGACCCTGAGATCATGACCTGAGCCGAAGGCAGAGGCTTAACCCCCTGAGCCACCCAGGCACCCCGGGAAGCTCTATTCTTAATTTATTGAGGAATCTCCACACTGTTCTCCAAAGTGGCTACACCAACTTGCATTCCCACCAACAGTGGAAGAGGGTTCCCCTTTCTCCACATCCTCTCCAACACATGTTGTTTCCTGTCTTGCTAATTTTGGCCATTCTAACTGGTGTCAGGTGGTATCTCAATGTGGTTTTAATTTGAATCTCCCTGATGGCTAGTGATGATGAACATTTTTTCATGTGTCTGATAGCCATTTGTATGTCCTCATTGGAGAAGTGTCTGTTCATATCTTCTGCCCATTTTTTGATATGATTATCTGTTTTGTGTGTGTTGAGTTTGAGAAGTTCTTTATAGATCCTGGACATCAACCTTTTGTCTGTACTGTCATTTGCAAATATCTTCTCCCATTCCGTGGGTTGCCTTTTTGTTTTGTTGACTGTTTCCTTTGCTGTGCAGAAGCTTTTGATCTTGATGAAGTCCCAAAAGTTCATTTTTGCTTTTGTTTCCTTGGCCTTTGGAGACATATCTTGAAAGAAGTTGCTGTGGCTGATATCAAAGAGGTTACTGCCAATGTTCTCCTCTAGGATTCTGATAGATTCCTGTCTCACATTGAAGTCTTTTATCCATTTCGAGTTTATCTTTGTGTACGGTGTAAGAGAATTGTCGAGTTTCATTCTTCTACATAAACATTTATTTTTTAACATGACTTTTCATTTGGAAACATAAGATAGAATGAGTGTGGTGTCTGATGTCATCACAATTTTTATTTTAAAATCGGATTAGTTTAAACTAATTTCCTCTTCAATCATAAATCCACATAGGACATTCAAAACCATAATTAAAGTAACCTATCATCTGAGAAATCTATTTAAAGGTCCTTTGAAGCATGGGCATTAGCTGATAGTTTACAATACAAGGATAGAGCACAAAGTGAACCACAATAGAACAAATGAAGCCAGGGGCGCCTGGGTGGCTCAGCTGGTTAAAGCCTCTGCCTTCAGCTCAGGTCATGATCCCAGGGTCCTGGGATCAAGCCCCACATCGGGCTCTCTGCTTAGCTGGGAGCCTGCTTCCTCCTCTCTCTCTGCCTGCCTCTCTGCCTACTTGTGATCTCTGTCTGTCAAATAAATAAATCTTAAAAAAAAAAAATTCCCTCCCCCACTGTTAAAAAAAAAAAAAAAAGAACAAATGAAGTCAGCACTGGAAAACCATCTAGAAAACTATGAATTACCTGAATGTAGAAACAAGGAGACTGACTTAAGATTGATAACATGTCCAGATCTTACTAGTGTCTAACAAGTTAGTTAAGAGAAGACTTAGCCTTTTATCTCCCTATCCTTGTTATTGAAGCAATTTGAAATTCATATCTCTATCTCCAAAATGTTCTGATTTTGGGGTGGCTGAATTGAAGAATGTTTATGTTATTTTCCTGTGATTCAGCAAATCCATAAAGGAGCAGATCTGTCTACTCACACCAAAAAATAAAGAGGAAAACTATAGAATTAATATTGTAGGATTTGATATATTTGATGACATTAGATGAAGGATGGTTTAAAAACAATCTCAAACTAAGCATGGTCACAGTTTCAAACAATTTGCATATCAAGGTTAGTAGTTTTATCCAAATAATATACAGATGGCTCATGATGAGAAAATTAATCTGTGTAATCTAGCCCATTAGCATGAAATGAATACTAACTTAGAAGCATCCCAAATACATGTAATATAAAATTTAAACATCAACACAAAAATGAAATAATGGAATTTTTTCTGGGTGTTTTAAATGGGCTGGGGAATATATTTCTGAAGTATATAAACAAAAATTTAGGACAATGTACATAAATAACAAAATGCATAAAGTTACTTAAAACTATAAGAAAAATTCAAACAATACAATAAAATATGAATGTAAGATTTTTAAAAATTTAAATTCAATTAGCCAACATACAGTACATCTTCAGATACAGAGATCATTAATTCATCATTTGCATATAACATTCAGTGCACGTCACATCAGGAGCCCTTCTTAATGCCCATCACATGATTACCCCATGCCCCACCCACCTCAATTCCAGCAGCTGTCAGTTTCTCACCCTTAGTTAAGCAATCTTATGATTTGTCTCCCTTTCTGATTTCTTCCCATCTTCTTATCACCTCCCTTCCATTATGATCCTCTGCACTGTTTCTTCTATTCCACAAATGAATGAAATCTTATGACAATTGTTTTTCTCTGATTAAAGTATTTCATTTAGCATAACACACTCCAGTTCCATCCACATTGGTGTATTCATAAGTATTTGTCCTTTCCAATGGCTGAGAAATACTCTATTGTTTGTTTATACTACATCTTCTTTATCCATTCATCCATCAGTGGGTATCTTGGCTCTTTCCACAGTTTGACTCTGGTGGACATGTTCCTCTAAACATTGGGGTATAGGTGCCCATTCAGGTCACCACATTTGCATGTTTGGTGTTGTAGAATATCTCTATTTCTAACTTTTTGAGGAACCTCCATACTTTTTTCCAGAGTGGCTTCTCTACCTTGCATTCCCAATAATGTAAGAGGTTTCCCCTTTCTCTACATCTTTGCCAACATTTGTTATTTCCTGACTTGTTAATTTTAAGCATTCTGACTGGTGTAATGTGGTATTTCATTGTGGTCTCAATTTATATTTCCCTGATAACAAGTGATATGGAACATGTTTTCATGTGTCTGTTGTCTATTTATATGTCTCCTTTGGAGAAATGTCTTTTCATGTCTTCTGCCCATTTCTTGACTGGACTCTTTGTTTCCTGGGTGTTGAGTTTGAGAAGTTCTTTATACAACTTGGATACTAGCCCTTTATCTAATATGTCATTTGCAAATATCTTCTGCCATTCTGTAGACTGGCTTTCAGTTTTGTTGACTCTTACCTTTGTGTGCAGATTTTTATCTTGAAGAAGCCCCAAGAGTTCATTTCTGCTTTTCTTTCTTCTGCCTTTGGAGACATATCTGGTAAGAAGTTGCTGCAGCCAAGGTCAAAGAGGTTCCTTCCTGTGTTCCCCTCTTGGATTTAGATGGATTCCTGTCTCACATTTAGGTCTCTCATCCATTTTGGTTCTATCTTTATGTATGGTATAAGAATAGGCTCCAACTTCATTCCTTTGCATGGGGCTAATTTTCCCAACACCATTTGTTGAAGAGACTGTCTTTTTTCCATTGGACATTCATTCTTGCTTTGTTGAAGATTAGTTGATTATAGAGTTGGGGGTTCATTTCTGACACTATTCTGTTCTATTGATCTGTGAATCTGTTTTTCTGTCAGAACCATACTACTCTGCTGATTACAGCTTTGTAATACTGCTTGAATCAGGCATTATGATGCCACCAGTTAAATTTTATTTTTTAACATCCCTCTGGATATTTGGTCTTTACTGGTTCCATACAAAATTTAGGATTAATTATTCCAGCTCTGTGAAAAATGTTGACGGTATTTTGATAGGGATTGCACTGAATGTGTAGACTGTAGTGGGTGGAATAGACATTTTACAAATGTATATTTTTCTAATCCATGAGCATAGAAAGCTTTTCCATTTCCTTATATCTTCCTCACTTGTTTCATGCGTGTTTTGTAGTTTTTAGAGTACAAATCCTTTATCTCTTTGGCTAGGTTTCTTCCTAGGTATCTTGTAGTTTTTGGTGCAATTGTGGACTGGATCAAATCCAAATTTACTCTTTCTTCAGCCTGTTAGCATATAGAAATGCAACTGATTTCTTTGTATTTATGTTAAATCCTGCCACATTGTTGAATTGTTCAATGAATTTTAACAATTAAAAGCTGGAATCTTTTATTTTTTTTTTTCAAATAAAATATCGTGTCTTCTGCAAAGAGTGAGACTTTGGCTGCTTCTTTTCCAATTTGAAATTCCTTTTATTTCTTTTTGTTTTCTGATTGCTGAGGCTTGAACTTCTAGTACTATGGTTAACAACAGTGGTGAGAGTGGGCATCCCTGTTGTGTTCCTGACTTGAGGGGTAAAGCCCTCAGTTTTTCCCATTCAGAATGGTATTTGGTGTTTTCTTTTTGTATGTAGCTTTTAAGGTATTGTGCTATGTTCCCTCTACTGCTTAAAAATTTTTAAGATTTTTAGTTAAGAAAGGATGCTGTATTTTTCAAATGTTTAAGGCTGAAAGTTAAAACTTTTTTATGTTCCTTAGGGTTATATTCACACAAAATTGGGTTTAATAGTGCACACATTTCATTAAACTCAGCATTTTATGAATGAATATTAGATTTAAAAATTAACTATTGTAAGGCCTCTAAATTCAGACAAATTTCCTGAAATCACAAGTACACCCCAGTATAACATAGCCAGTATTGTGGCAGGTGTTCTGAAGCAGAGTCTGTGGTAGCAGGGAGCCTGGCACATTGAAACCATGTTCTGAAAACACATATAAGACAGAGAAATATAGCCATTTTGTGTCTGTCACCTGCAATCTGAACTATAATAGTTTTACATTTGGTTTAGCATATTTTATATTGAAACAATTCCTCATTTCATTGAAAGAAACCCTGAGAAACTAATTGAAGCATGCGAGAAACATGAAAAATTAATAATTAAGTGATCTATCACACCAATATTGACTAAATGCAGGACTATGAGGTTCTCTCAACACAGATGTACAAATATTTTAGACAACTAGAATTTCATAAATATTCGTAACAACATGAGTAAATTATACGTGGCACACTAACAAGATATACAATTTTCTTTGGATTAAAAAGTACTGTGTAATAGCAGCAGAGATGTATGATAGGATGGTAAGGCCAATATCTTGTTGCAAAGTGAAAGACTAAAGACATAATTATTCCTCCAAGTCTCTATCTCTCTCCCTCTCTCTCTTTCTGTCATTTGACCATCTCTTCTTTAATATATTTTTTCTCTTTTTTTTAATTTCTTTTCAGCGTAACTGTGTTCATTGTTTTAGCACCACACCCACTGCTCCATGCAGTACGTGCCCTCCCCAATACCCACCACCTGGTTCCCTCAACCTCCCACCCCCGCCCCTTCAAAACCCTCAGGTACTTTTTCAGAGTCCATACTCTCTCATGGTTCACCTCCCCTTCCAATTTCCCTCAACTCCCTTCTCCTCTCCATCTCCCCATGTCCTCCATGTTATTTGTTATGCTCGACAAATAAGTGAAACCATACGATACGTGACTCTCTCTGCTTGACTTATTTCACTCAGCATAATCTCTTCCAGTTCCGTCCATGTTGATACAAAAGTTGGGTATTCATCCTTTCTGATGGAGGCATAATACTCCATGGTGTATATGGAACACATCTTCCATATCCATTCGTCTGTTGAAGGGAATCTTGGTTTTTTGCACAGTTTGGCGACCGTGGCCATTGCTGTTATAAACATTGGGGTACAGATGGCCCTTATTTTCACTACATCTGTATCTTTGGGGTAAATACCCAGTAGTCTAATTGCAGGATCATAGGGAAGCTCTATTTTTAATTTCTTGAGGAATCTCCACACTGTTCTCCAAAGTGGCTGCACCAACTTGCATTCCCACCAACAGTGTAAGAGGAGGGAAACAGAATTCTTAAGAAGTAGCCTAATCCATCCGTCTGGAGATGATCAACTCCACATGAAAGGAATTGAATCACTTTCTTGCCAAGTACGTAGAGCTCCTCTTGAATATGAAATTCTGTAGGTACAGGTTTAATGCATTTGTGCTGCTCATGTATGTATGTAGGTTGCTGATGAGAACCTGTTCTCCTGGTTTGGGTTTCCAGAGAGCTCCCCGCAAAGGGTGGGAGTTTGAGGAAGTAGTCTGGACGCCCTCTCCCTGCTGATGGGCTCCTGGGGAAGGGGCATCGCCGAGGATGGGAGCTGGATAGCCACTGTCCATGTCTGTGCCATTTGAGTGGGGGAGGGCAAAGTTCAAGGGCTCTTCTTATATCTGGAAGGTTCTCTGGCTCTGGTGCCGTGACTGGTATCAGCTCTAGTACTTCCTGTTTACTACTGCTCAGGGTTTCCCTAGGAGAAGGTGATTTCTCTCTCATTCTCACACTTTCTCTACGCAGTGATGAGCGTCTGGGATAGGTCTGTGGTCCTGCACCTCCCGAGTAAGCGTCAAGGTCTAGCATGGGAGGGAGAAGCCTCGCGGGAGCCTCAGGTCTAACTGTTCTCCAGTCCTGTTCTAGGTGAGGACCTGATTCCTCAATACCCATGGTGGCATTTCCCCCTCTGCTTTTAACCTACAGGTAAGAGGAGAGAGCATTAGGATCCCCACTCCACCCCAGGCCCCAAAGGGTCATTTTATTGTCTGGAGATCCCAGGAGGGTCAGCCTTTGTTCTTGGCTCTTCTGAGTTACCCCGTCTCCGAGTGGTAGGATGAGCAAGAGTTGACCATCTCTTCTTAAGTAAATGCCAAACCTTCCTTTCAAGTAACTCATTCCTATCATTCTTTGCCTTGCAGGCATGACTTCAGCCATGGAGGGCTTAAATGACACCACAGAAATTAACTTCATTCTCTTAGGACTCTTTAACCACACTCAGACCCACGTGTTCCTCTTCTCCATGGTGCTCATGATCTTCCTCATCTCCCTGCTGGGCAATGCCCTCATGATCGTGCTCATCCATGAGGACCCCCAGCTTCACACGCCCATGTACTTCTTGCTTAGCCAGCTCTCCCTCATGGACTTGATGCTGGTCTCCACCATAGTCCCCAAAATGGCAACTAACTACCTGATGGGCACCAGGACCATCTCTCCTGCTGGCTGTGGCACCCAGATCTTCCTGTTTCTCACTCTGGGAGGGGGTGAATGCTTCCTCTTAGCGGCCATGGCTTATGACCGCTATGTGGCCATATGTCACCCCCTGCGCTACCCCATCCTCATGAATCAGAAGCTCTGCTTCCACATGACTGCAGGTTCCTGGCTTCTGGGAGGGGTGGATGGTCTGATGCAGGCTGGGGCCACTCTGAGTTTCCCTTACTGCCATTCTCGGGAAATAAACCACTTTTTCTGTGAGGCACCCACACTCGTGCGCCTTGCTTGTGCTGACACCACATTTTTTGAATTTTTCATGTATGTGTGCTGCATCCTGATGCTCCTGATCCCTCTGTCTCTCATTCTGGCCTCCTACAGTCTCATCTTGGCTGCTGTCCTTCACATGAAGTCCACAGCCGCTCAGAAAAAAGCCTTTGCCACCTGCTCCTCTCACCTGGCTGTTGTGGGACTCTTCTATGGAACTCTTATATTCACATATATGAGGCCCAAATCCTACCATTCAGTGGCCCATGACAAGGTGGTCTCTGCTTTTTACACCATATTCACACCTGTGTTGAATCCCCTTATCTACAGTGTGAGGAATAAAGACGTCAAGGGGGCTTTGAGAAAGTGGCTAGAGAAACGTTTTCTGGGACATTTATAGTGTGAGTGATTTGATAAACTGGTAGCAGCCCAACTGGATCCACTATGTATTTACGAATATTGATACATTTTGCTCTCATTTTGCCAGTTTTCCCTGTTTAAATAAAACTATTTCTTTTTTATTTTGTAAATTAAAATTTATATTTTCCCTGCTTTCAAATATTGTCATAGTATTTTTCTTCTGGACGTTGGACCTCAGCATTAAAAGCAAATGAGGTACCAGAAGTAAAACATATGGTCAACATTGATAAAATAAAGGAGATTTCAACCTTTAATGTCCTTAGGCCCTGCTCACGGGATCTCAATATAGCTAAATTTTAAAAATTACCAGAGTCAACAAATTCAGTTTCTGACCCTGACATGAGTTGTACATCTGATTCATTTATAAATAACCTTAAAGGGAGAATTCAAGCATAAAGCTGAGGGTAGAACGTCCCTGGTTTCCATGAGACTGAAGTAATACAACCGTGCAGATAAACTAAGTCCTAAAGTTACAGTCCTAAGATAAGACAAGCTCTATAACTATCTGAAGTGTATTCATCTAATGATTTGTAATATCATGTCTTATGACCTTAGCGAAGACTGTATCCCAGGCAGTGGATCTAACCTGGGCTTAAAAAACAAGATTAAAAACAAAAACAGAACAACAACAACAACAAAGGACCTTTTCCTTTAAAGATTCTAAAAGGTTTGTTCATTTTGTGTCAACACCACCAACTCTTTTGTGTGTGTGTGTAATTTTGAGGATGAATTATATAAACATGTAATAATTAATCTGAATAAAAGCCATGCATATCTTAGTTTCATATAATTTTGACAAAATAGATTTCAAATAAATAGTTAAATGAATAGGAAACAAAATGCTTAAAAATCTTGTAGGAAATACTGTCAAAATTTTTGCTAGAAGAGGATGTTCTGAGGGTATAGGTGAGTTAAAAAATCATTATGGACAAAGTAAGCAGATTGAACTGTATATGGTTAAATATCTAGCAATCACTAGCTGGCTCAGTCAGCAACACATATGACCCTTGATATCAATGTCATGAGTTCAAGACCCATGTTAGACATACAAATTACTTTAAAAAAATACACAGTAATCATGAAGTATAGAAGTGAGTATCTCGACCTGAACAAAGTAACACTCATTATAAAATAATTCACATGATAGAACTAACCACACAAATCAATACAGACATTAGATCGATTCATAATAGTGATTTGGAGCAAAATTCCATTTTCTACACGTTAAAATAAATATTTACTCTTGATGTATATAGATAAGAATTCATCTTTGGGGCGCCTGGGTAGCTCAGTGGGTTAAAGCCTCTGCCTTCAGCTCAGGTCATGATCCTACGATCATTGGATCGAGCCCCACATCAGGATCTGTGCTCCACAGAGGGCCTGCTTCCTCCTCTTTCTCCCTGCTTGCCTCTCTATCTACTTGTGATCTCTGTCTGTCAAATAAATAAATAAAATCTTAAAAAAAAAAAGAAGTGTGATGCCAAATCAATGAACACTGTTATGCTGTAAATAAACAAATAAAAAAAATAAAAAAAAATAGAAGTTTTCTTTGCTGCCAAGAAAGCCCTAGGGTTGATGTTTCATGTTCTTTGTGTTTCAATAAATCTAATGACTTGGGAGAAATTTTATAATCCTTCTATAACTTTTGAATTGCAAGTTTTAGGATAATTAATTTTGAAAAATTAAAAAGACAAATAAGGACCTGTACCCTACAAATTTGATTCTAAGGAAATATCACATTAAAAATGAAGAAACAAATTTAGAGTCCATAGTCTCTTATGGTTCGCCTCCCCTTCCAATTTTTTTTTTTTATAAACATATAATGTATTTTTATCCCCAGGGTACAGGTCTGTGAATCGCCAGGTTTACACACTTCACAGCACAGATTTAAATGGTCTCTTGCCGAAATTCTTAAAATCTGAATTTTAACATCTCGATGTACTACTGAGTCTCATTTATGTCATTATCTCACATCATCTCAAACAAAAGAACACATATATATATATTTGATGATTCAAAAAATTTGGTTCCATAGCTTTTATAACTATAAGATTTCATTCCCAATAGAATGTCAAGACCTTGAAGTAGAAAGGTTAGAACAAATTTTTAAGTTCCATCATCATCCACTTGATTACATTTAACAGATTAAATTACTGGGGAATGATATGCCAACTTTGACATCACACATCCGTCTCAAACACAATTCATTCTAAATGCTTACAATATAACAATAGATAGTATAGTCCAGGCTATGTAAAATTTAAAAAATATTTCTGCTAGTGTAGTTGAGTGATTCATGTATTAGAATATAAGAGTTCATGAAAAAATTTATATTGATAAGTAGTATATATATATCCATTTTTATATATTTATAAAATATGTGTGAGCTATCTTGGAGATGAATCTCCACATCTCACTTCAGATGCCCCAACTAACATAAAAGTGACGTGTCTAGCAAACTTTGCCTGAACAAGTTTTATGAGGAAAATTATGTAGTATTGTTATTTTATGCTACATACATTTGCATTGTCTTGCCTTGCAACAACATTAATTACAACATAATTTGATTCCTGAAAGAGGCATAAACCCAAAACTCATAGGATCTGTTTGCAGTCAGAATTTTAAAAATAAATAAACCAGAAACAAAGCAAAACTAACCCTAGGAAACTTTTTGCAAAAAACTAAGGGCTTTGAGAAACCAGTTGCTATAACTAATACAATGCTAAATGTTTATTGAACTTGAAAAAAATGAATAAACACATCATTCATCATCAGGGAAATTCAATCAAAATTACAATGATATATTACCTCACATCTTTCAGAATGGCTAAAATCAATAAAACAAGAAAGAACAGTTGATGGTGAGGCTGTGGAGGACAAAGGATCCCTCATGCAGTATTGATGGGAATGCAAATGATGCAGTCACTCTGGAAAATAATATAGGGGTTCATCGGAAAGTTAAAAATGGACCTACTCTATGATCCAGCAATTGCACTACTAGGTATTTACCCAGAGGATACAAAAATACTACTTCAAAGGGATACATGCACCCCTTTGTTTACAACATCATTATTTATAATTGCCAAGATATGGAAGCAGCCCAAACGTCCATCAACCGATGAATGCCAAAAGAAGTAGTCTATATATATACAGTAGAATATTATTCAGTTATAAAAAAGTCAAAGATATAAACATAGTGATTCAAAGTGGCGCATGAATCCCAATATTTATAGCAAAAATGTCCATAATAGCCAAAATAAGCAGAGTCTAAATGTCCATGAACGTATGAATGGATAAAGAATAAATAGTTTTATATATACATATATATTTGATATACAATGAAATATTACCCTCCATCAAAAAGAATGAAGTCTTTTCTTTTTCAATGATTAGCTAGAACTAGAGGACCTAATACTAAGTGAAATAAGTCACTCAGAGAAAGACAAATATATGATTTCACTCTTATGTGGAATTTTAGAAACAAGACAGATAAATATAAGGGAAGGGAGGGAAAAATAAAATAAGATGAAATCAGAGAGGGAGAGAAGCCATTAGTCTTAACTCTAGGAAAAAACTGAGGACTGTGGGAGGGGAAGTGGGATGGGGGATGGGTGATGGGCATTAAGGAGGGCATTTGATGGAATTAGCACTGAATATTATATGAAAGTGATGAACCACTAAACTCTATCTCTGAAATGAATAATACACTCTATGTTAATTTATTGATTTCAAATAAAATTTTAAATACAATGAAATCTTGCTATTTCCAACAAATGGATCGAGCTAAAGAATATAATACTACCTTGCCAATTTGGATACCTTTTATTTCTCTTTGTTGTCTGATTGCCGTTGCTAGAACTTCTAATACTATGTTGAACAAGAGTGGTGAGAGTGGGCACCCTTGTCGTGTTCCTGATCTCAGCGGGAAGGCTGCAAGCTTTTTCCTATTGAGGATGATATTTGCTGTGGGTCTTTCATAGATAGATTTTATGAAGTTCAGGAATGTTCCCTCTATCCCTATACTTTGAAGCATTTTCATCAGGAACGAATGCTGGATTTTGTCAAATGCTTTTTCTGCATCAATTGAGAGGACCATGTGGTTCTTCTCTCTTCTCTTCATGATTTGTTCTATCACATTGATTGATTTGCGAGTGTTGAACCAACCTTGCAAACCAGGGATGAATCCCACCTGGTCATGGTGGATAATCTTTTGAATGTGCTGCTGGATCCTGTTTGCTAGGATCTTGTTGAGAATCTTTGCATCCATATTCATCAGTGATATTGGTCTGAATTTCTCCTTTTTGGTAGGGTCTTTGCCTGGTTTGGGGATCAGGGTAATGCTGGCTTCATAAAAAGAGTCTGGAAGTTTTCCTTCTGCTTCAATTTTTTGGAACAGCTTCAGGAGAATTGGTGTTATTTCTTCTTTGAAAGTTTGGTAGGAGACATGATTCTTTATATGGAAAACACCAAAGACTCCACCCCCAAACTACTAGAACTCATTCAGCAATTCAATAACGTGGCAGGATACAAAGTCAACGTACAGAAATCAGTGGCTTTCTTATACACTAACAATGAAAATACAGAAAGGGAAATTAGAGAATCGATTCCATTTACTAGAGCACCAAGAACCATAAGATACCTGGGAATAAACCTAACCAAAGAGGTAAAGGACCTGTACTCGAGGAACTACAGAACACTCATGAAAGAAATTGAAGAAGACACAAAAAGATGGAAGACTGTTCCATGCTCTTGGATTGGAAGAATAAACATTGTTAAAATGTCTATACTGCCTAGAGCAATCTATACTTTTAATGCCATTCCGATCAAAATTCCACCGATATTTTTCAAAGAGCTGGAGCAAATAATCCTAAAATTTGTATGGAGCCAGAAGAGACCCCGAATTTCTAAGGAAATGTTGAAAAACAAAAACAAAACTGGCGGCATCACGTTACCCGATTTCAAGCTTTACTACAAAGCTGTGATCACCAAGACAGCGTGGTACTGGCATAAAAACAGACACATAGACCAGTGGAACAGAGTGGAGAGCCCAGATATGGACCCTCAACTCTATGGTCAAATCATCTTTGACAAAACAGGAAAAAATATTCAATGGAAAAAAGACAGTCTCTTCAATCAATGGTGCTGGGAAAACTGGACAGCGATATGTAGAAGAATGAAACTCGACCATTCTCTTACACCGTACACAAAGATAAACTCGAAATGGATAAAAGACCTCAATGTGAGACAGGAATCTATCAGAATCCTAGAGGAGAACATAGGCAGTAACCTCTTCGATATCAGCCACAGGAACTTCTTTCAAGATATGTCTCCAAAGGCAAAGGAAACAAAAGCAAAAATGAACTTTTGGGACTTCATCAAGATCAAAAGCTTCTGCACAACAAAGGAAACAGTCAACAAAACAAAAAGGCAACCCACGGAATGGGAGAAGATATTTGCAAATGACAGTACAGACAAAAGGTTGATATCCAGGATCTATAAAGAACTTCTCAAACTCAACACACACAAAACAGATAATCATATCAAAAAATGGGCAGAGGATATGAACAGACACTTCTTCAATGAAGACATACAAATGGCTATCAGAAACATGAAAAAATGTTCATCATCACTAGCCATCAGGGAGATTCATATTAAAACCACATTGAGATACCACCTGACCCCAGTTAGAATGGCCAAAATTAGCAAGACAGGAAACAACGTGTGTTGGAGAGGATGTGGAGAAAGGGGAACCCTCTTCCACTGTTGGTGGGAATGCAAGTTGGTGTAGCCACTTTGGAGAACAGTGTGGAGATTCCTGAAGTAATTAAGAATAGAGCTTCCCTATGACCCTGCAATTGCACTGCTGGGTATTTAACCCAAAGATACAGATGTAGTTAAAAGAAGGGCCATCTGTACCCCAATGTTTATTGCAGCAATGGCCACGGTCGCCAAACTGTGGAAAGAACCAAGATGCCCTTCAACGGATGAATGGATAAAGAAGATGTGGTACATATACACAATGAAGTATTATGCCTCCATCAGAAAGGATGAATACCCAATTTTTGTAGCAACATGGGCGGGACTGGAAGAAATTATGCTGAGCGAAATAAGTCAAGCAGAGAGAGTCAAGTATCATATGGTCTCACTTATTTGTGGAGCATAACAAATAACATGGAGGACATGGGGAGATGGAGAGGAGAGGGAGTTGAGGGAAACTGGAAGGGGAGATGAACCATGAGAGACTATGGACTCTGAAAAACAACCAGAGGGTTTTGAAGGGGCGGGAGGGGTGGGAGGTTGAGGAACTAGGTGGTGGGTAATAGGGAGGGCACGTACTGCATGGAGCACTGGGCGTGATGCCAAAACAATGAACACTCTTATGCTGTAAATAAACAAATAAAAAAAGAATATAATACTAAGCAAAACAAGTCAATCAGGGAAATATGAATATCATACAAGTGCACACATATGTGGAGTTTAAGAAGCAAAAAAATCTACAAAGGGAAAACATTGGATAGAGAGAAAGCAAGAAACAGACTTAATTACAGAAAACGAACTGATGGTTACCAGAGGATAGGTGGGTGGGTGGATGGTTGAGCTATATAAAGGGAATTAAGAGTATATTTACTTTGATGAGCACTGAGTAATGTGTAGAATTGCTTTTGTTTTGTTTTGTTTTTTAGAATTGTTGCCCCACTATATTGTACCCCCCCCAGAAACTAATATAACATGGTGTTAAATGCACTCGAATTAAAATATAAATGATAAAGAGAATCTTTATAGGATCTAATTCAGCATCTGTATTTTTTCTTTACCTCCCAGCGAATTTTCATTGGGATTCCTGGAAACAGCTGAGACTTTGATGCTTCCAGTTCCTATAAGACAACAATTCTTTCTGTGGTTCTATATATTGCTTTCCAGTCCCCTTTTTGCTTTCATTTCTTATAGGAAGGTCCCATTCATGAGCTTCAGGAAGGCACCTAAAATATAATAAAATATAATATATTATATATATCATATAATATATTAATAGAATATAATAAAATATAATATAAATTATATTATTGTATATTATTATATCATATATTATATTATATTTTGTCATATATTTCTAAATATTTTATTTATTTATTTATTTGACAGAGAGATCACAAGTAGGCAGAGAGGCAGGCAGAGAGAGAGAGGGAGATGCAGGCTCTCCGCCAAGCAGAGAGCCCAATGCAGGGCTCAATCCCAGGATCCTGAGATCATGTACTTGAGACGAAGCAGAGGCTTAACCCACTGAGACACCCAGGTGCCCCTATTATATCATATATTATTATATTACTATATTATATGTATTATATTTTATATATTATATATAATATTATTATTATAATTTATAAATGGTTATACATGAGAGGAGAGGGGATATATGCAGCCTCAAAGGCTGAGAATATCTACAATATTCCATGATCACTTCCTGTCTCTGATGAGTATTTCATTGAATAGGGGCATAGTCAACACAAGTCAAAGCTTAGTTTATTTTGATAGACTTAGTGTCAAAACAACTAAGTAGTTTTACTACTAAGATACAGCACATGGGCAGAAACTTTAATGAAAATTAGGATTCTGGGGGCACCTCTGTGGCCCAGTTGGCTAAGAAGCTGCCTTTGGCTCATGTCCGGATTGGGATCAAGCCCAGTGTTGAGCTCCCTACTTTATGAGAGCCTGCTCTCTCTCTCTCTTTCATAAGTATATAAAATCTTTAAAATATATAGAGATATATCTGAGCTACTATAACTTGTTAAGAGATACATGTTATTTTGTATTAACAAAATGATATAAAAATCAGATGATCATCTGCATAGGTGCAGGACAAACATTTGATAACATGCAACATATTGTCTTGATAAAAACACTCCAAATATTAGTTACAGGAAAAAAAAAACTTCCACATAATAAGGGCCCTTTAAAGCACACCCACACTTAACAATATAATAAACACTAAAAGTGCTGAAAGTTTTGTTTCTCTAAGATCAGAAACAACACAAGGATGATCATTCTTAAATTTTCTATTTGTATAGTACTGAGAGTTCTAGCCAGAACAATTAAGCAAGGAAAAAACAGAAGGTATTCAAATCAGAAAGAAATAATCTAACTTGCTTTTTTTTTTTTTTACAGATTACATCACCTTGTATCCAGAAAACCACAGATGACTCTACCAAAAGGTTATTAGAACTAATAAACTAATTCAGTAAAATTACAGGATATATAATCAATGTATAATAATGTTTTCTTTCTACACACTAATGTTGAAGTTTTGGAAAGAGAAGTTAAGAAAATAATCCATTTACAATAAAATCTAATGAATAAATACTTAGGAATAAATTTAATAGTAGAGGTGAAAGATCTCTACACTAAAATGTACAAGAAAATGATAAAAAGTATTTGAAGAAGGCATAGATAAATGAAGAGAACCTATGTCCATAGGTTATAGGAATTAATTGTTAAAATTAATATAACATTTAATTTAAGGATTCTTAACAATATTCATGCCAGTGAAAGCTATATTCAAATTGCATACAATCTCTTCAAAATTTCAATGTATTTTTCAAATAAAGAGAAAAAAATTCTAAAATTCTAGGGACCACAAAAGACTCCAAATATCTAAAGCACTTTGAACAAAAATAAAGCTGGAGGATTCACAGCCTGATTTAAAACTAGATTATAAAAGTAGTAATCAAAAAAATGTGTTAGTAGATTAAAAATGGACTCATGGAAAATGAAAAAGAGCAGAGATTCAAGAAATAAAGTCTCATATATACTTAAAATCCATCATTAACAAGAGTGCAAATGATAGGGTACCTGGGTGGCTCAGTAATTAAGCGTCTGCCTTGCCTCAGGTCATGATCCCAGGACAATGGAATTGAGCCCTGAATCAGGTTCCCTGTTCAGCGGGCGGGCTGTTTGTCCCTCTCTCACTCCCCTGCTTGTGTTCCCTCTCTCGCTCTCTATCAAATAAATAAATAAAATCCAAAAAAATAAAAAAAGAATGCAAAGGATACACAAAATGGGGAAAATATTCTCTTCAAAATTGGTGATTGGAAAACTGAATACCACCTGTAAAAAAAAGAAATTAGACCTTTAGTTCACAACACTCATAAAAATTAAATTGAAATGGATTAAAGAATTAAATATAAGATTTGAAACTGTAAAACTCTTTGAAGAAAGCACAGTGAAATATCTCTTTGGCATTAGTCCTGATGACTTTTTGTTTGTTTGCTTTTTTATGACACCAAAGTACAGGTAACAAAACCAAAAATAAACAAGTGAGCCTACATGAAACTGAAAGGTTTCTATAAAGTAACAGAAACAGCCATGAAAAGTAAAGGCAACCTATGGAATAAGAATATTTGCAAACCATCAACTAATAAGCTTAATATACAAACTGTATAAGACAAGCATTATGGAAAAACACAAACAACTTAAAAAAAAGAAACAATTTAAAACAGACAATATGGCATAGCAAAATCTATGGGGTACAGCAAAACTGGTTCTAGTGGGGAATTTGATAGCGACACAAGCTTATCTCAAACAAACAAACAAACAAACAAACAGAATGAATCTCCCCCCCAATATGTATATATAAAGAAACGAGAAAAATAACAAGCAAAGGACAAAGTTAGTAGAAGGGAATAAATAATGGGATCTGATTGAAAGGAAATACTATAGTTACTATAAAGAAAATATGGGTCACCTGGCTGGCCAAGTCGCTGGAATGTGTAACTCTTGATTTGAACCCCATGTTCATGATTTGAACCCCATGTTCATGATTTGAACCCCATGTTTGAACCCCATGTTTGAACCCCATGTAGGGTGTGACCCCATGTTTGAGATGGATGTTGTGTATAAAGATTACTTAAAAATAAAATATATTTTAAAGAGAAAAAAATACAAAAAGCCATGAAGCTAAAAGTTGATTCTTTCAAAGGTAAACAAAATGAACAAACCTTTACCCAGACTCAAGAATAAAAGCCTTCAGGGGCACCTGGGTGGCTCAGTGGGTTAAGCCTCTGCCTTCAGCTTGGGTCATGATCTCAGGGTCCTGGGATCGAGCCTCATGTCTGGCTTTCTGCTCAGCAGAGAACCTGCTTCCCCCTCTCTCTCTGCCTGCCTCTCTTCCTACTTGTAATCTATGTCTGTCAAATAAATAAATAAAATCTTAAAAAAATAATAAAAGCATTCAATTAAGTAACATCAAGAATACAAAAGAAAGTACAAATGATGCTACAGAAATATCAAATATCCTAAGAGACTACCAGGAGATTTATATGCCAATAAATTAGACAACCTAGAAGGACAGATAAATCCTTAGAAATTTACAGTCTTCCCAGATTGAATCATGAAGAAGTAGAAAATCTGAATATGCTTATTACTAATAAGAAGATTGAATTAATAATCAAAAACCTCCCAGCAAACAAAAGTTCTGGAATAGATGGCTTTACTAGTGAATTATATCAATTATATTAACATTCAATAATTATCCTTCTCAAATTCTTCCAAAAAATCAGACCAGTTGGAATACATCCAAATTCATTTTACAAGGGTGGCAATACTCAGATACCAAAACCAAGCAAGGACACCACACACAAAAAATAAATATAAGAAAATAAAATATTAAACACACACAAACACATATTTCAGATGAACAGAGATGCAAATATTGTCAACAAAATATTAACAAACTGAATTCAAAGTACATTCACATACTTATATGATCAACTGGTATTTATTCCAGGGATGCAAGAATGATTCAACATCTATAAATTAGTCAATATGATACATCATAGTTAGAGAATAACAAATAAAAATCATATGGTAATCTCAATAAATGTAGATATTTATTTGATAAAATTTGACATTTATTTATTACAACTCTCAACAAAGTGTGTATAGAGGAAAAAATATATCAATATAATAAGGTTACAGTACAAATTACATTAATACATTAATTACAAACGCACTCCCAAAATCTAATGATGAAAAGCTGAGAGTTTTTACTTTAATGTAAGGAAAAAGACAAGAATACCCACAATTCTGTCATTCCTGGGAGGATCAGTTGGTTAAGCATTTGCCTTCAGCTCAGTTCATGATCCCAGGGTCCAGGGATCAAGGCCCCAGTCAGGCTTTCTGCTCAGCAGGGACATTTTTCCTCTCCCTCTGCCTGCTGCTTCCCCTGCTTGAGCAAGAGCTTTCTCTCTCATAGCTGACACAATTGGATTTTTTAAGAAGTCATATAAAACATATTAGCAAAAAGGCAAGAAAGAAGTAAAACTGTACTATTTGCAGATGATATGGTAGTATATATAGAAAGAATAACAACCACTAGAAGCTGTTAGAATAAATAATGTAATGTTGCAAGATAAAACACAAAAATGTATTCCATTTTTATACAATAATAATGAGCTTTTAGAAAGAGAAACCATGAAAATATTATTTATAACCATACCAAAAAGAATAAAATATAATGGAAAATTGTTTTTCAAGGAATAAATTTAAGCAAGGAGGTAAAAGACTTTTACACTGTGAACTGTTAGATATGGGTGAAAGTAATTAAAGTAGACACAAATGAATGGAAAGGACTTTCATGTTCATAGATTGGTAGAATTAATGTTAAAATGCCCATACTACTCAAAGAAATCTACAGATTTTATGGACTCCCTAACAAAATACCAATCACAGTTTTCACAGAAGTAGAACAAATAATTCTAAAGTTTGCATGGAATTACAAAAGACCTCAAATAGCCAAAACAAACTTGAGAAAAAAGGGAAAAAAGTGAGACATATTATGCTCCCTGATTTCAATGTATAGTACAAAGCTATACTGTTCAAATCGGTATGGTATTGACATGAAAATAAACATATAGGTCAATGGAACAGAAGAGACAACCCAGAAATAAACTCATACATATATGTTTGATAAATGTACACAAGGATGGCAAGAATATACACTAAGGAAACGACAGTCTTTTCAGTAAACGGTGGTGGGAAAACGGGTAAACTATATGCAAAGGACTAAAAATAGATTACTAGTTATATCAGATACAAAAATCAAACTAAAATGGATTAAAGATATAAATAAAAGACCTGAAACCATGAAACTTATAGAAGAAAACATAGGTAGAAATCTACTTGACATTGGTCCTAGAGAAGCTATTTTGGATATGATTCAAACAGAAGGAAAAGAAAATAAAAAATAAACATATGTGACTGCATCAAACTAAGAAGCTTTTCTTCACAACAAAGGACCCATTAACAAAATGGAAAGAAACCTAAGGAATAGAAGGAAATATTCACAAAAATATGTCCGATAGGGGGTTAATATTTCAAACCATATAAAGGATTCATACAAAGTAGTAACAGAACAATGTGATTTAAAAATGGACAGTGGATTTAACTAGACATATTTCCAAGGAAGACAGAGCTAGCCAACAGCCACATGAAAATAAACTCAGCATTGCTGATTATCATAGAAATGCTGATCAAAACCCTAATGAGATATCATCTTATTTGTCAGAATATCTGTTATCAAAAAGAGAAGAAATAATGATTTGGTGAGAATGTGGAGAAGACAGAACAGATGTGTATCGAAACGTAAATTGGTGCAACCACCAAGAAAATAGAATGGAGATTACTTAAAAATTAACAATAGAGGTACCGTGTAATCTAGCAATTTCACTACTGGTATTCATCCACAGGAAACAAAATACTAATTTGAAAAGATACATGTACTCCACTATGTTCATTGCACTATTATTTACAATAACCAATATGGAACAATTTAAGTGTCCATCAGTAGATGAATGGCTGAAGAAAGTGGCACACACAACCAGCTTGTGCATGCACACACACACGCACACATACACACACATACCGAAATGCTGCTCAGAAATAAAGAATGGAAACTTGCCATTTAGAACAAAATGTATGAATATTGACAGTCTTACACCAAGTGAATAAGTTGGACAAAAAAAATGCAAATAAAGAATACATGATTTCAATTACATGACCAAACAAAATAAAACAAAACCTGGATTCATAGATGCAGAGAAGTTTGCTGATTGCACAGGATCAGGGAGTTAAAGGGTATAGGCAATGTGGAGAGGCATTAAGGAGTTCGAATTTCAAGTTATAAAAAAGTCAGAGAAATATAATATGCACTTAGCGGATAAAGTTAGTAACATCACTTTAACTTTGTCAGGTAATAGGGGGTACTTTGACTTATTGTGGTGACACTTTTGCAATGCATTCAAATGTCAAATAACTATTGTACACCCAAAACTAATATATGTCAATTACACACATTTAAAAAGGCAAAAGAAGAAAATATGATGATTTAATGTACAGAATGGAATCTGTAGTTAAAACCACTGTATTTTGTTGTTGAAATTTGTCAAAGGTGTAGAACTTAAGAGGGGAGTCAAGATGACGGGGAAATAGGAGGAGACGCCGTTTCAACCTGTACCCTAAAGTGAGCTGATTACCTACCAAAGAACTCTGATCACCCATGAAATCAGCCTGAGATCAGAATTATACACGTCTAGATGTCTACAGGAGCAGAAGACGCCAGTGGGCAGGTAAAGTGGAGTGTGAACATCGGACTGATATCAGAAGATAAACAAAAGGGGGATGGAGACACCAGAGGTGACCAATTGGAAAGTAATACCCCAATACAAGAGTGCCCTGCATCTGGGGACCAGCATTAGCTTGGAGTCTGGTTGAAAGCACTCAAAAAAAAGAGCAAAGGATCACGGGGGAAATTGTGGGAATTGGGGCAGTTAGGGACAGGGGCTTAAGTCTCTTGACCCAGGACAGCCTCCCATGGTGCCGAGCCAGAGAGAGTGTGGTGGAAAAACCAGGTCTTGGTCCCTGAGCCGCCAGTGCGCCAGAGAACATGTGGGGTCGGGCTCCCATGAGGGGCTGGGAGCCTCGCCAGAGGGCATTCCTGAAACACGCACGTCCCACACCATCCCCTAGGTCCCCTAGAGTGCTCACAGGTGCTAGCCAGGAGCTCTGACACTCAGAAAAACCAGGCATTCCCAGCCCAGGCCAGCGGGAAAATCTCAGTGTGCATGGAACCTGCTTGGAACCTCTCTGGCGGTCTGGATCTGCCCAGTCAGCCACCCCTGCCATGGTATTGGATACAAGGAGGAGATTCTGCATCCCAGGGACCGTGACCCTGAACCTACTCTGCCAGCAGCTCTGCAGAGCATTCTGAGGCTTCTCTCTGAGAGGGAGGTCGGGGAGCAGTTTGCTTTCCTCTAAACCTCCAAAAACCATCAAAAGCTGTCAAGGCGAGAGAAATTAAAAAACAACAACAACAAAACCCCGAACAAACAAACATAAAAACGTCCAGAGAACAAGTCTGAAAAACCCGTTTGCTCAGAGCCCACCCCCTTGAGGTGGGAACATCACTGACTGAAAACCCACCTGGCAGGCCCCTCCCCCAGAAAACCAACCAGGAAAGAAGAAAAAAAAAAAAACAAGAAGAGAACAACCACCACTACTTCATAGATACAACTTTTATTTTTAACTCATTCCCACTATTCTGGTTCTTTATTTTTACTTTTATATAGATAATTTTTTTAACTTATTTACCATCACAGTGAGATGTCCAGTACATGAAATTCCATAATAACCTTCTAACCTGAACTTTTTGAAACAAGCACCCATGTTTTTCTTTTGCATTTCTATTTTTTTAACTTTTTTTTAAATTTTAGTTTAGTTTAGTCTAGTTTATTCTTTTTTTATTTTTATTTTCTAATATTAATATAGAGTTAAACTTCAAGGCAATCCCCTTTCCCCAATCAATGCTACCCCTATAGGTAAACCAATTTTTAATCCCCCTTCATCTTAGGAGAGTTGAATCCTTTAACAAAGATATCAAGATACATCCAGGAAGAATAGAAATAAACTTCCTCATCCACACTGAGAACTTATAACCACTCTCCCATCTTTTTCTTTCACCAGTGTTCCTGTGTATTTGTGCTAGTCCTGATAGTATATAAATCCTACACTTGGGGTTCCTTTTGACGAGGTTCTTCCCCCCCCTTTTTTTTTTGCTTTTACATATATACATATATTATTTTCCCTCTTGTCATATACTTTTATTAGTCTTTTTCTTTGTGTGTTTTTGTATGTATACCTCATAAATCTTACCTTGGGGCCCATTTGGGTAGAGCTTTCTATTTTATATTCCCTTTTCCCCCTGTATCTCCCTCTCTCTCCCCCTTTTTTCCCCTTCTCTTCTTTTATTTTTCTTTCTTTTTCTTTTCTTTTTTCTCCCGTTTGAGTGGGGAAACCTGTATGCTCAGAAGTGTTCCAGGGTGCACCTTGACTGCCACAATTGATACATCCAGCTACATCTGATCAGTCATCTCTCACCAAAATGACTAGGAGGAGGAATGCCCAACAGAAGAAAAATACAGAGGATGGACCTTCTGCAACAGAGCTAATGGCTATCGATATAGACAATATGTTGGAAAGGGAAATCAGGCTAACAATTATCCAGGCAATAGCTGGGTTGGAGAAAGCCATGGATGACCAAACAGAATTGATTAGGGCAGAACTGAAAGCCACCAGGGATGATGTTCACAATGTTATGGCAGAACTGAAAGCCACCAGGGATGATGTTCAAAATGCTCTCAATGAATTCCAATCTAATCTAAATTCTCTAAAAGCTAGGGTAACTGAGACAGAAGATAGAATTAGTGATCTGGAGGACAAACAGAGAGAGAGAAAGGATCAGGAGGAAGCCTGGAACTAACAGCTTAGAAGCCACGAAAACAGAATCAGGGAAATAAATGATGCCATGAAATGTTCCAACGTCAGAATTATTGGAATCCCTGAAGGGGAGGAGAAAGAAAGAAGTCTAGAAGATATAGTGGAAGAAGTTGTCTATGAAAATTTTCCCAATCTCACGAATGTTAACAATGTTCATGTACTAGAGGCAGAGTGGTTTCCCCCCAAGATTTTAGATTCTCAAAAATCCTCATGACACCTGACTGTTAGAATGAAGAATTATGCTTCTAGACAGACCCTCTTAAAAGCAGCTAGGACAAAGAAGCTCCTTACATACAGAGGAAAGCCCATTAGAATAATGTCAGACATGTCCACAGAGACCTGGAAAGCCAGGAAAGGCTGAAAAAATATATTCAGAGTACTAAATGAGAAGAACATGCTGCCAAGAATACTTTATCAAGCATGACTGACATTCAAAATGGATGGAGAGATAAAGAGTTTCTTAGACTGGCAATGCTTAAAAGACTATGCAATCACCAAGCCGACACTGCAGGAAATATTAAGGAGGGGGTCCTATAAAAGAGAAAAAACCCTAAGAAGTAAGAAGATCTTACTGTTCTAAGTATTTATGCCACCCAAACTGGAGCAATGAAATAAATGAATCAATTAATAACAAATTTAGAGTTGGGCCCCTGACTTTCCCGCCTCTCCATTCATTTCTATTTTCTCCATCCTTTCCTTCCTTCCTTTCCTCCTTTCACCCACCCAAACTTCTTCCCTCCCTCTATTCATTACAAGGTATCTTCAAAAGGACTAGACGTAATTACAAAATTTCTGCATTAGGAATATGCTTTTAAGAGGGCAAACTATTTATACACTTTTAAAAAAATATTGAACTTTAAACAGAGATATGTCTTAAAAATAAAAGTACATAAATAAGATGATTCTTATTATCCTTCTTATCTCACATGGTGTGAGAAAACTCATTAAGAAAATAAGAAATCATGGGGCACCTGGGTAGCTCAGTGGGTTAAAGCCTCTGCCTTCAGCTCAGGTCATGATCCCAGGGTCCTGGGATCGAGCCCCGCATCCGGCTCTCTGCTCAGTGGGGAGCCTGCTTCTCCCTCTCTCTCTGCCTGCCTCTCTGCCTACTTGTGATCTCGCTGTCAAATAAATAAATAAAATCTTTAAAAAAAAGAAAATAAGAAATCTTGAGAGTTTATTTATTTACCTACAGAATACCCAGATATTTTACCTGGCATGTTAAGATGATGAATTATAAATAAAGATGGTAATATTTTGTTATTAACATAAAAAGAACACTAAAAAATAAGTTGCTTAATGAAATGTAAGTATTTCAAACGAACTTCATTGTAAAGTGTGAGACATTGAAAAATAAGAATCAATTGAAATTCAACATATGTTAATAAAAAGAGAATCTACCAGTTTGTTTTCATAGAGGTGTTTAAAATAAGGTAATGCCTATTTGATCAGATATTTGACACTGCTTTTCATTAAATGATTTTTTCATGGAAATTTCTAGATAACAAAGACATTCATGATTAGTCCTTCACAACCAACATAATATCACTGTATCATTATTTGGAATAAATTGCTCACTTATAAAAAATGCAAAAAGTTGAAAAGGTAAACACAAAATAGAAATAGGGCTGAATTTATCCCTTCATTGATATTGTAGTAATGCAATTAAAATGACTGTTTCCATAAGATTATATGTATGCAGCCACATTTGGAGGATTATTTGTCCATGGAATAAAAGATCTTTAAAATAACAGAGGATACTCTTACATTTTAGTCGGGGACATATACCTAAAATTTAAGCATTGAGATATTGCAGAGTCATGAATTTGAAAGCATGTGTGCATAAATACGTATTTTTATAGCTATTTACCTTTCCGGTGACTAATGGTTTCTTCACAAAGACTAGGGAAGTAAATAAATGCAAGTGTGCCCCACTTGACTGGACACAAATTCAACGCTTAAGTTACATACATAGTAAGTCCTTTATTTTTTTTCTTTTCCATTTTTTTTTTAAAATTTCCTTTTTTAAAAGATTTTATTTCCTTGGCCTTTGGAGACATATCTTGAAAGAAGTTGCTGTGGCTGATATCGAAGAGGTTACTGCCTATGTTCTCCTCTAGGATTCTGATAGATTCCTGTCTCACGTTGAGGTCTTTTATCCATTTCGAGTTTATCTTTGTGTACGGTGTAAGAGAATGGTCGAGTTTCATTCTTCTACATATCGCTGTCCAGTTTTCCCAGCACCATTGATTGAAGAGACTGTCTTTTTTCCATTGAATATTTTTTCCTGTTTTGTCGAAGATTATTTGACCATAGAGTTGAGGGTCCATATCTGGGCTCTCCACTCTGTTCCACTGGTCTATGTGTCTGTTTTTATGCCAGTACCACGCTGTCTTGGTGATCACAGCTTTGTAGTAAAGCTTGAAATCGGGTAACGTGATGCCGCCAGTTTTGTTTTTGTTTTTCAACATTTCCTTAGAAATTCGGGGTCTCTTCTGGCTCCATACAAATTTTAGGATTATTTGCTCCAGCTCTTTGAAAAATATCGGTGGAATTTTGATCAGAATGGCATTAAAAGTATAGATTGCTCTAGGCAGTATAGACATTTTAACAATGTTTATTCTTCCAATCCAAGAGCATGGAACAGTCTTCCATCTTTTTGTGTCTTCTTTAATTTCTTTCATGAGTGTTCTGTAGTTCCTCGAGTACAGGTCCTTTACTTCTTTGGTTAGGTTTATTCCCAGGTATCTTATGGTTCTTGGTGCTCTAGTAAATGGAATCGATTCTCTAATTTCCCTTTCTGTATTTTCATTGTTGGTGTATAAGAAAGCCACTGATTTCTGTACATTGACTTTGTATCCTGCCACATTATTGAATTGCTGAATGAGTTCTAGTAGTTTGGGGGTGGAGTCTTTGGGGTTTTCTATATAAAGAATCATGTCATCTGCGAAGAGAGAGAGTTTGACTTCTTCCTTGCCAATTTGGATGCAAGATATGTCTCCAAAGGCCAAGGAAACAAAAGCAAAAATGAACTTTTGGGACTTCATCAAGATCAAAAGCTTCTGCACAGCAAAGGAAACAGTCAACAAAAAAAAGAGGCAACCCACGGAATGGGAGAAGATATTTGCAAATGACAGCACAGACAAAAGGTTGATATCCAGGATCTATAAAGAACTTCTCAAACTCAACACACACAAAACAGATAATCATATCAAAAAATGGGCAGAAGATATGAACAGACACTTCTCCAACGAAGACATACAAATGGCTATCAGACACATGAAAAAATGCTCATCATCACTAGCCATCAGGGATATTCAAATTAAAAGAACATTGAGATACCACCTAACACCAGTTAGAATGGCCAAAATTAGCAAGACAGGAAACAACGTGTGTTGGAGAGGATGTGGAGAAAGGGGAACCCTCTTCCACTGTTGGTGGGAATGCAAGTTAGTGCAGCCACTTTGGAGAACAGTGTGGAGATTCCTGAAGAAATTAAAAATAGAGCTTCCCTACGACCCTGCAATTGCACTGCTGGGTATTTACCCCAAAGATACAGATGTAGTGAAAAGAAGGGCCATTTGTACCCCAATGTTTATTGCAGCAATGGCTACGGTCGCCAAACTGTGGAAAGAACCAAGATGCCCTTCAACGGATGAATGGATAAGGAAGATGTGGTCCATATACACAATGGAGAATTATGCCTCCATCAGAAAGGACGAATACCCAACTTTTGTAGCAACATGGACGGGACTGGAAGAAATTATGCTGAGCGAAATAAGTCAAGCAGAGAGAGTCAAGTATCATATGGTCTCACTTATTTGTGGAGCATAACAAATACCATGGAGGACATGGGGAGATGGAGAGGAGAGGGAGTTGAGGGAAACTGGAAGGGGAGATGAACCATGAGATACTATGGACTCTGAAAAACAACCAGAGGGTTATGAAGGGGCGGCGGGGGGGTGGGGGGGATGGGAGGTTGAGGAACCAGGTGGTGGGTAATAGGGAGGGCACGTACTGCATGGAGCACTGGGTGTGATGCCAAAACAATGAACACTGTTATGCTGTAAATAAACAAATAAAAATAAATAAATTAAAAAAAAAATTAAGTCGGTAAGGCAGGGAGGGGTCACCCTCTCTGTAAAAGGTGGCCCCGACCCATCGGTTTGATTTTAGATGCTTGGCGCGAAATAAAGTTTTGCTTGACCTTCAAAAAAAAAAAGATTTTATTTATTTATTTGACAGAGATCACAAGTAGGCAGAGAGGCAGGCAGAGAGAGAGGGGGGAATGCAGGTTCCCTGCTGAGCAGAGAGCCCAATATGAAGCTCAATCCCAGGACCCTGAGATCATGACCTGAGCCTAAGGCAGAGGCATAACCCACTGAGCCACCGAGGTGCCACACTTTTTAATAATTTCTTTTCAAAATTCCAGAATTCATTGTTTATGCACCACACCCAGTGCTCCATGCAATACATGCCCTCCATGATACCCACCACCAGGCTCACCCAACTGTTTAGCCCCTCTCCTCTGAAACCCTCAGTTTGTTTCTCAGAGCCCACAGTCTTTCATGGTTCTCCCCCTCCAATTTCCCCCAACTCACTTCACCTCTCCATCTCCCCATGTCCTTCATGTTATACCTTATGCTCACAAGTAAGCAAAACCATATGATAATTGACTCTCTCTGCTTGCCTTATTTCACTCAGCATAATCACCTCCAGTCCCATCCATGTTGATACTAAAGTTGGGTATTCATCCTTTCAAATGGAGGCATAATACTCCATAATATATATGGACAATATCTTCTTTATCCATTTTTCTGTTGAAGGGCATCTTGGTCCTTTCCATAGTTTGGTGACTGTGGTCATTGATGCTATGAACACTGGATACAGATGGCCTTTATTTTCACTACATCTTTATCTTTGGTGTAAACCAGTAGTGCAATTGCAGGGTCATAGGGAAACTCTATTTTTTTATTTTTTTTAATTTAATTTTTAAATTTCTTTTCAGTGTAACAGAACTCATTGTTTATATACCACACACAGTGCTCCATGCTACATGTGCCCTCCATAATTCCCACAACCAGGCTCATCCAACATCCCACCACCCTCCCCTCCAAAAACCTCAGATTATTTCTCAGAGTCCATAGTCTCTCATGGTTTATCTCCCCCTCCAATTTCCCCCAATTCACTTCTCCTCTCCAATTCCCAATGTCCTCTGCGTTATTCCTTATGCTGAGTGAAATAAGTCAAGCAGAGAGAGTCAAATATCATATGGTTTCTCTTACCTGTAGAGCATAAGAAAACAATGGGTTTAAAAATAGGTCCAAATACTTTAAGGTACACCACCTCAATGTATATATATATATATATATATATATATATATATATATACATATGGCAAATAAGCCTGTGTGATGATATTTCACATTATATATTATGAGAAAAATGTAAATTAAAACACCTGTTAAATACCACTACATATCTATTAGAATGTACAAAATCCAGAACACTGACATACGAAATGTGGACCAGGATATGCAGCAAAAATGACTTTCATTCACTGCAGATAGGAATAAAAGAAAATTATAGCCTCTTTGTAAGATAGATTGGCAGTTTCTCACAAAACTCAAGAAACTCTCACAATACAGTCCAGCAATCACACACCTTGGTATTTACCCAAAGGGATTGAAAACATGTCTACACAAAACCTTCACATGGATATTGATATCATCTTTATTTATAACTGGCAAAACTTGGAAGCAATCAACATATCCTCCAGTAGGTGTACGGGTAAATAAACCATGGTATATCCAAAGAATGGATTATTCTTCCACATTAAAAACAAACAAACCAGTAAACAGACAATATTAAGCCATAAAAAGATTTGGAGAGGCCTGAAATGCGTTTTAGTAACTGAAAGAACCCAATCTGAGAAGACCACATGCTGTATGATTCCACTACACAACATTCTTGTGGAAAGAGTAAACCTATGGATACAGGGATTGGGGGAAGAAAAGGGATAAATAGGTGGAACAAAAGACTTTTTAAGGACAGTGGAGCTATTCTATATGAAACTATAATGATGGATAAAAGTCATTATACATTTGTTTAAACCTATAGAATGTATAACACCAAGAGTAAACCCTAAGGTAACCTATGAACTTTGGGTGGTTGTGATGTGTCAGTATAAGTTTAACAAATGTAATAAATATACCACCTTGGTGAGAGATGTTGATAATAAGGGAGCCCAGAGATGTGTGGGGAATGGGCATATGAGAAATATCTGTATTTTCCTGTCAATTTTGTTGTGAACCTAAAACAATTTGAAAAATAAAGTAAAAAAAAAGGAAAGGAAAGGAAAAAGAGAGTTGAAATGTATATATTTGGACAAATGTTACCCATAAATAGCATTCATTATCCCAAATAAAATACCAGAAAATTGAAGCTATTCTTAGATCAATAAATGTTATAGCTTTTTTAAAAAATAATTCATTTGAGAGGGGGAGGGGCAGAGGAAGAGGAAGACTCTCAAGTAGACTTCTTTCATGCTGAGTGGAAACCCTAATGCAGGGTTCCTTTTCACTACCCAGATCACAACCCCAGTTGAAAATAAGAGTGCCAGATCTTGGTGTGTCAGTGGGTTAAAGCCTCTGTCTTTGGCTCAGGTCATAGTCCCAGGGTCCTGGGATCGAGCCCACATTGGGCTCTCTGCTTAGCAGAGAGCCTGCTTCTCTGCCCCCTGCCTGCCTCTCTGCCTACTTGGGATCTCTGTCTGTCAAATAAATAAATAAAATTATTAAAAACAAAGAAAATAAGAGCCCCATCTTAAGCTACTCTATCACCTACATGCTTCAATAAGTGACATGTTTTAAACAAACTTTGTAATTACAGAATTTTAAAGATAACTGGGTATTAGGACTAATGTAATAAGAGACTATGGACTCTGAAAAACAACCTGAGGGTTTTGAAGGGTCAGGGGTGGGAGGTTGGGGGAACAGGTGGTGGGTGATGGGGAGGGCACGTTTTGCATGGAGCACTGGGTGTCGTGCAAAAAGAATGAATACTGTTACGCTGAAAAAAAAATAAATAAATAAAAATAAAAAAAAATAAAAAAAATTGCAACATCCAAAAAAAAAAAATCCATTCATAAAAATTCCTTAGTTCATGTGGTTTGCCAGCTCTGGTTTCAGGTTCTACAAATATAGAAGTAAATAAGACAAATTTACTACATTCAGAAAAGTGCATTCTAGTGAGGGAATGTACAACAAGTGCATATAAAATAAACAAATATCACATTGAAAAATAATACTAACATTCATTAATTTAAAAAATAATTAGGAAACGGATAGAATGCTATGGCACTTAAAAAAAATAACAAAAGTACCCTGGTATTTTAAAATAAATAAATAAATAAATAACAAAAGTCTCCTAAGTTACTCCTATGTTATGTTGTTTGGTCAACAAGACTTCTTTTATTGGTGATATTTGAAAGATATCTGAATGTGATGAGAGCTAGCCAAAGCTGATTTGTACAGAAAACAAGTGCTAGGGGAGGGACGGCATGGCAAAGATCTTGAGACCATGAGGAAAACCACAGAGGACAGCAGTACAAATCCAGTGAGGAAGGGATATACTATGGGTAAGTTCAGAGATGTAACCAATATCAGTCTGTGGAAGATTAAATAATTTGGACTTACATGATCTATTGAAGAAATTTGAGCAGAGACATACCACCTGTATAATTTTTCTAGAGAATACATCTGGCTTTGTCATGGCGACATTTTAGAAGAAAACAATTACAAATAGAAGAGCAGAAGGAGAAAAAAAAAGA
Organism: Meles meles; assembly: GCF_922984935.1. Taxonomy (NCBI): domain Eukaryota; kingdom Metazoa; phylum Chordata; class Mammalia; order Carnivora; family Mustelidae; genus Meles; species Meles meles. Next base: position 4,612,759 of record NC_060068.1, read on the forward strand.
ATATTGGAAGAGCAATTAAAAGTTTGACATGTTACCAAAGCAAGGGAAAATGGTGGCTCAGCCAAAGCATCTACAAGGGATCTGCTGAAAATTGGGCACATATGGAACCTTTTCTAAAGATATAGTCAACAGTTATGCTGGTGAATTAGATGTTAGAGAAAGGTGTTAGAGAGAGGAGTCAATAATAATTCTAAGTTAGAGAAAAACTATGGCATAACTCCACTGGGAATATTTTGGTAAAAAAGTAACAAACCCTGCAGAACACTAAAACAAACAAACAAAAAAGTCTTTGGTAGTGCGGATAGAAAAAATACTTGAACCATTCCAGTATCATAATGTACATTATTTCAGAAATTCACATAGAGAGAAATGTGTTCTTGTAAGTAAAAAAAAAGTGGGCATATAGAGGGTAAAATAATCATACATTATTTAATTAGAATAAATGATGTGACCCAGAGTAAACAACAAGTGTTGGAGAGGATGTGGAGAAAGCAAAACCCTCTTACACGGTTGGTGGAAATGCAAGTTGGTCCATGTATACAATGGAGTATTATGCCTCCATCAGAAAGGATGAATACACAACATTTGTATTGATGTGGATGGGCCTGGAGGAGATTATGCTGAGTGAAATAAGTAAACAGAGAGAGTCAACTATAATATAGTTTCACTTGTAGAGTATAAGGAATAAAGTGGAGGACATTGGGTGAAGGAAAGGAGTAATGAGTTCGGGGAAATCGGATGGGGGGGTATGAATCATGAGACTCTATGAACTTTGAGAAACAAACTGAGGGTTTTGGATGGGAGGGGGCGGGGGGCTGGGAGAGCCTGATGGTGGGTATTAAGTAGGGCATGTATTGCATGGAGTACTGGGTGTGATGCATGAATGGTTAATCTTGGAACACTGAAAAAATAAAATTAAATTAAAAAATAGTATAGCCCAGAGGTTGGTTTGACTGACCTCTCTAAGTGAGAAAAAAAATGTGCTATACAATTTCATCTAATTAGCATTCTATTTCTTCTACCTATAGCAGAAGTACTCAACAGAGAAATTACTGTTTTGTTGTAGATGATTTGTCATAGAAGTGTAATGAACATAGCTAGAATTCTGCATCCTATGTATGCTGGATGCAGAAAGCTCAATGCACAGCTTAACACCCTTCTACAACACAGAGAGATACTCAACTTTCTGTAGCAATAGCAATATGTCTTTATATCATGATTTAAGTTAGTTTTTATATGTACAGGATTGTCTTTGTGCAAGACTTTTCCTTTATGGGGTATCCTTAAAATAATTCATACTCGAGAGGAGTAGGGTACCCTGTTTCCACTGGTCCCCTGATTTTAGCTTGACATTTACCAGACCATTGGAAACTCCCATGAAATCAGCCTGAGATGTAAGAATCTACATCAGGATCTCTACAAGCAGAAAAACACTGCCTGTCACAGACAGCAGAGTCATGAATCTGTGGGTATATCAGAATATAAAGCAAAGGGGGAAGGAGCTTCCATAGGCTGGTGCCCGCAAAGTCATATAACACCAGATTACAGAAGCTTCCTGTGCCAGGGACCATTCAAAACTCTCAGAGCAGTAGCAGCTGGGAAAGGGCTTTAGAGCAGTGATCAGAGAGGATCCAGGAGCTTTGGGTGAATGTGTGCAAGCCCCAGGCCACATGTGGTTTTAGAGGCACAAAAGGCAGAGGCATGCCTGAGCCCTGCAGTTGACCTCTGGGAGAGGCACGATGGGCATGCACCCCAGGAAGCTCAGTTTTCAGTGATGCATACAAAAATGGCAACTGTGTGTCATGGAGGGCTCAGTGAAGAGCAGTCTGCGATTTTTCTGCTCTGGGACAGAGGTTGAGGTGCAGCCATTTTTGTTCTGGCCCTCTGAAGAAGCATAGAAAGCCTCCAGAGAATAAAAAAATCAAGAAAACCATTTCCACTGAGCCCAGCCTCCTGACCAAGGGCAACCTGCCCAAGCAGTGTTGCCTGAGAAACAGTGTGGCAGGCTACTCCCCTAGAAGACAGGCTGGAAGAAAGAGAATATGAAAACACTAGGGTCCCAATAAAACTAAAATCCCAACACAAGGGCAAAACAGTGTATTGTGCTCCAGGCATTGCCTTGTGTATACACATTGTATACACATTGTATACACATTGACTTGTGTATTTTTCAGATACAATTCTCTACTTATTTTGATCCTTTCTCGTATGCTTCCTGGATATTTTCTTTCTTTAATATATCAACATATATTTCCTAGTAGTTTTTTTAACATATACTCTTTCACACCTCTATTTTTATATAAATATATTCTTCACAGTCATCCTTTTTTCCCATATTCAATATTACCTTTATATACATATATACAAGTTCTACTTTCCTTGTAATTTTGGGAAGTGGTGTCTTCTAATGAAGAGAAAAAATATACCCAGAAACAATTGAAACACCCTACTTTGTCTACAGTGAGAGATTATTTATCTCCTCCACTCACCTCCTTTTAAAAATATTTTAAGTTTATACATTGTTTTCTTGTGTTTCAGTTTGGTTTTGTTGTTTCAGTGGTAGATTCCAAGGGGTCTGGATTCTCCTAGGGTGCATCTTGCTAGGGTCATCATTGATATTTTGGACTCTGTACACTCCCTCAACCATCCCTCAACAGAATGACTAGGAGGAGGAACTCTCAACAAAGAAAAGAATCAGAGACAAAGGCCTCTGCCACAGAGCAGATGGATACAGATATAACCAAGATGTCAGATAGATTTCAGGGTAGCAACTATGAAAGAAATATCTAAGCTTGAGCAAACCATTAGTGACAATACAGAATCTCTAAGGACAGAAATGAAATCTAATTCGCCTGAACTTAAAAATGCTACAAATGAGATGCAGTCTAAACTGGATACTCTAACGCCTAGGGTAAATGAGGCAGAAGAGAGAATTAGTGATCTGGAAGATAAACTGATAAAAAGGCAGGAAGCTGAGGAGGATAGGGTAGGCATCTAGAGAACCATGAGAACAGATTGAGAGAGATTAATGATGAAATAAAAAGTTCCAGTGTCAGAATTAGTGGGATCCCAGGGTGGGTGGAGAGAGAAAGAGAACTAGAAGATATATTTGAACAAGTCATCACTGAGAACTTGCCGAATCTGGGGAAAGAAACAAGCATTTATGGCCTAGAGGCAGATAGAACCCCTCCCAAGGTCAATAAAAATAAACCTACACCCTGACATATAATAGTAAAACATACAAATCTTAGACTTAAGTCAGCAATCCTGAGAGCAGGTAGGGGGAAGATATTTCTAATCTACAGAGGGAGGAACATTAGAATAATGTCAGACTGATCCACAGAGATCTGGGAAGCCATAAAGGGCTGGCCAGACATATTTAGGGTATTAAATGAGAAGAACATGCAGCAAAGAATACTTTAAGCAGCAAGGGTCTCATTTAGGGTGGACAGAGAGACAAGAGCTTCCAGGACTGGCAGAAACTGGAAGAATATGTAACCACTAAGTCAGCCCTGTAAGAAACATTAAGGCAGAAATCATAAAAGAAGAAAGAACCTAAGAGTACTATACACCAGAAATTTACAGAGACAATGTATACAAAGAGGGACACTGCAGGAAATAGGATGACACTAAATTCCTATCTTTCAAAAGTAACTCTCAATGTGAATGGCCTAAATGGTCTCATAAAATGGCACAGGCTTGCAGATTAGATAGAAAGGCATTACCCATTCATATGCTGTATGCAAGAGACTTAGTTGAACCTAAAGACACCTCCAGATTGAAAGTGAGTGGATGGGGACCATTTATCATGTCAATGAAACTCAAAAAAAACCTGAAGTAGCAATTCTTTTATTGGACAAATTACATTTTAAAGTAAAGACTGTAGTAAGAGATGTAGAGGGACAGTATATCATATTTTACCAACAAGAAGATCTAACAATTATAAATATCTATTGCCCCTCATGGGAGCAGTCAACTACACAAGCCAACTGGTAACTAGTATAAAGGAACATATTGATAATTAGACATTATCCTATGAACACAACTAGATAACTATCAAATCATCATAGATATCCTAGAAGTTGACCTGAAGACTGACAGAACAAAGTTCACTACTAATGGGAGAGAAAGGGCACTGTTCTCCTCTCTGTTTTTCTTCTCATGGACCATAGCTCCTTCCTACTCTGCACCCTGCAGGATGTGTTTTTCCCCTAAAGCACATATCGGCACTTATTACTTTCTTCTCAGTGGCCCCTTCCCTTCCTTTAGGAGTGAAGTTTGTTCTGTCATTCTTCAGGTCAATTTCTAGGATATTTATGATGATTTGATTGTTATCTAGTTATGTTCATAGGATAAGGTGAGCCTAGGGTCCTCCTACATCACTTCCAACTTCCTGTTTTAATTTCTCCTCTTTCATATCTGATTCTATTCATTGAGTTTTCTTTCTTTCTCTCTGATTTAATTTAGCTAAAGTTATGAATTCTATATATATTTAAAAAGAACTCATATTTTAATCATTTCTATAATCCTCTTAGTCTCTTAATAAAGAATTTAATCTCAGATCTTTGTTATATTCTTCCTTCTACTAATCTTGGGATATTATTCTTATTATATTTTACAGATTATTCATTCAATAATTTATCATCATATATTTATCATTTATCAGTCTTTGTGAAGGTTTCATATATATATATATATATATATATATATATATATCCCTTTTTATGGTTCTGAAAAGTAGAAGAAGCATTAATAGTGAATTTTTAAGAATATCTTATCTATACTTCTATTTTTCTAAAATGTTTGGTCTTCTACCTTATTGTCATCTATTGTCTATAAGCATATTTTCTCTATTTCAGCAGCTATCTTGTAAAATAAATGAAAAATAAAATTGTATATATTTAACTTTTACACTGTGATGATTTCATATAAATGGGAAATGATTACAATGATCAAGCTGATTTTCTCATTCACCACTTCACATTTGTAATCCTGTGTGTGTCTGTGAACACTTAAGTTCCACAACTTTTTTTTTTCAGCGTAACAGTGTTCATTGTTTTTGCACCACACCCAGTGCTCCATGCAATACGTGCCCTCTCTATTACCCTCCACCTGGTTCCCCACCCTCCCACCCCCCACCCCTTCAAAACCCTCAGGTTGTTTTTCAGAGTCCATAGTCTCTCATGGTTCATCTCCCCTTCCAATTTCTCTCAACTCCCTGCTCCTCTCCATCTCCCCATGTCCTCCATGTTTTTTGTTATGTTCCACAAATAAGTGAAACCATATGCTAATTGAATCTCTCTGCTTGACTATTTCACTCAGCATAATCTCTTCCATTCCCGTCCATGTTGCTACAAAAGTTGGGTATTCATCCTTTCTGATGGAGGCATAATACTCCATCGAGTATACGGACCACATCTTCCTTATCCATTCATATGTTGAAGGGCATCCTGGCTCTTTCCACAGTTTGGAGACCATGGCCATTGATGTTATAAACATTGGGGTACAGATGGCTCTTCTTTTCACTACATCTGTATCTTTGGGGTAAATACCCAGCAGTGCAATTGCAGGGTCATAGGGAAGCTCTATTTTTAATTTCTTGAGGAATCTCCGTACTGTTCTCCAAAGTGGCTGCACCAACTTGCATTCCCACCAACAGTGTAAGAGGGTTCCCCTTTCTCCATATCCTCTCCAACACAAGTGGTTTGGCGAATTTTGGCCATTCTAACTGGTGTCAGGTGGTATCTCAATGTAGTTTTAATTTGAATCTCCTGGATGGCTAGCAATGATGAGCATTTTTTCATGTGTCTGATAGCCATTTGTATGTCTTCATTGGAGAAGTGTCTGTTCATATCTTCTGCCCATTTTTTGATATGATTATCTGTTTTGTGTGTGTTGAATTTGAGGAGTTCTTTATAGATCCTGGATATCAACCTTTTGTCTGTACTGTCATTTGCAAATATCTTCTCCCATTCCGTGGGTTGCCTCTTTGTTTTGTTGACTGTTTCCTTTGCTGTGCAGAAGATTTGATCTTGATGAAGTCACAAAAGTTCATTTTCGCTTTTGTTTCCTTGGCCTTTGGAGACATATCTTGAAAGAAGTTGCTGTGGCTGATATTGAAGAGGTTACTGCCTATGTTCTCCTCTAGGATTCTGATGGATTCCTGTCTCACGTTGAGTTCTTTTATCCATTTCGAGTTTATCTTTGTGTACGGTGTAAGAGAATGGTCAAGTTTCATTCTTCTACATGTTTCCAAAGTCAGCAGCCTTGGCAGGGATAGAGTCCAAAGTGCATTGTGCTGCTCCAGACAAGTAACTAACATGGGGACAGAGAGTGTGAAGAAGAGGATCTGAAAGATGCCTGAGATGCTCCATGGAGAATTATCCAATCCTTTGTGCATATTTCCTGAGAAAACACTGAGTCCCCTTTCTGGAAATGGAGCTGACTAGAGTCTTTTCCCTCCCCTGGCCCCTCAGCATCAACCAACTTCAGTTAACAGCATAGAGCCGACACTATCTGCCTAATCTACTTGGAACAAATCCCCCTGCCTCTGCTGCTGAGTCTTTTTCCAGGTAATTGTGCCTAAGGACTCATGTGGTGGGTATCTTGCCAGAAAACCAGCACCAACATCCATATACACCACATCTACCAACCACAGAGTTGGGCAGGGTGCAAGTCCAGAGGAAGTAGCATCAGGTCTCATTTAACAAACCAACCAGAACTCTCTTGTCTAAAATTTACCACCCTCGGGCCAAGGACAAAACACTGTCCACTGGAGACAAGGAGAACCTCTGCAGACAACTGACCTAAACGATAGAACAGCTAAAATAGGGCAGAAGAGTGATGACAGCACCTATCAAGGATCCCCTAAAATGGCAGGCCCTGGATACTAAATGGCCACATTCTTCTTCATAAAACCATCACTCTCAAAAGCAGGAAGTGTAAAAGGCTTTTCTAACACAGAGGAGGAAACAGGCCCAGACAACTTTCCAAAATAGAAGGAGTCATCCCAAAAAGAATGAAACAAGTAAAGGTCACAGCCAGAGATATACCTGAAGGAGATATAAGTGATATGCCTGATGGAAAATTTAAAGCCACAACCATAAAAATGCTCTGTGGGGTTGAGAAAAGCATGGAAGTCATCAGGGGCACAACTGTAGCAGAGATAAAAGAGGTAAAAAAGAAAACCTATCGGACTGAAATGAAAAATGCAACAACTATGGTATGAAACTAATTGCATGTAATGACCACAAGATTGGAAGAAACAGAAGAATGCATAAGTGATATAGAAGACAAAATTATGGAAAATATTGAGTGCTAATAAAAGAGAGAAGAATGATTACTCATGAGGGTAGTCTAAGGAACTCTGTGATTCCATAAATCATTATAACACTTGTATCATAGGCATCCCAGAAGCAGAGAGAGAAAAGGGGGCAGAGGGATTATTTGAGGAAGTTATATATGACAACTTCCTTAATCTGGTAAAGGAAACAAAAACCCAAATCCAGGAGCACAGACAACTTCCATCAAAACCATAAAAGCAGGCCAACACTAAGACCCATTGTAGTTAAATTTGCAAAATACAGTTTAAAAGAAAAAAAAATCTAAAAGTATGAAGGCAAAAGAAGTTCCTAACCTACAAGGAAACACTAATATGGTTAGCCACAGATCTCTCCACAGAAACCTGGCAAGCTGGAAGAGAATGGCTTAATCTGTTTACTGTAGGGAATGAGTAAAATCTGCAGTCAAGAATAATAATCTCCCCACTGAAGCTCTCATTCAGAATATAAAGAGAGCTAGAGATTCCCAAATAAAAATTAAAAGTTTGTGACAACTATACTGTCCTGCAAGAAATACTAAAGGGGAAACTTTGAGTGTGAAGCAAAGACCAAAAGTGGCAAAAACTAGAAAGGAGCAGAGAAAACACCCAGAAATAATAACATAACAGTAGTAAAATGACATGAAATACATATCTATCAAAAATTACTCTGAATATAGGGGCACCCGTGTGGCTCAGTGGGTTAAGCCTCTGCCTTCAGCTCGGGTCATGATCTCAGGTCCTGGGATTGAGGCCTGCATCAGGCTCACTGCTCAGGGGGGAGTCTGCTCCCCTCCCTTTCTCTCTGCCTGGCTCTCTGCCTACTTGTAATTTCTGTCTGTCAAATAAGTAAATAAAACCTCAAAAAATTACTCTGAATATAAATGGATTAAGCACTCCAATCAAAACACACAGGATTTCAGAAAGTATAAAAAAAGGATACCTATCTATAGTTGGCCTACAAGGGCCTCATTTTAGACCTGAAAACACCTGCAGATTGAAAGTATGTGGGGAGAGAACCATCATGCAAATGGACATTAAAAAAAAAACAACAGACTGAATAGCAATAGTTCTTTAGGCAAACCAGATATTAAAACAAAGACTGTAACAAGGGATGAAGAAGGGCACTATACCAACTAAGCATACTATTGAACAAGATCTTTCAATTTTAAATATTTATGCCCTCAGCGTGGGAGCACACAAATATGTAAAACAGTAACAGACATAAAGGAAATCATTGATAATAATAAAATAATAGTATGGGACTTGCTTATCCCACTAATATCAATGGATAGATCTAAGCAGAAAATCAACAAGGAAATAATGGCTTTGGATGACAAGCTGAGCTAGGTGGACTTAAGAGATACATTCAGGACATTTCATTCCACAACAGAATACTCTTTCTTGCTTTCTCTCTCTTCCTTTTAAAGATTTTATTTATTTCTTTGACAGAGAGAAAGAGAGCAAAAGAGAACACAAGCAGAGGCAGTGGGAGAGGGAGAAGCAGTATTCCCACAGAGCAGGGAGTCCCATAAGATGCTCAATCCCAGGGCCCTGCAATCATGACCTCAGCTGAAGGCAGACATTTAATGACTGAGCCACTCAGGTGCCCCTACACATTCTTTTTTAAAAAATTTTTATTTATTTATTTGATAGACAGAGATTGCATCTAGTCAGAGAGGCAGGCAGGGAGAGAGAGGAGGAAGCATGCTCCCTGCTGAGCAGAGAGCCTGATGTGGTGCTTGATCCCAGGACCCTGGAATCATGACCTGAGCCGAAGGCAGAGGCTTTACCCACTGAGCCACCCAGGCGCCCCTCTACACATTCTTTTTAAGTGCACATGGGACAGTCTCCAGAAAGGATCACATACTAGGTCATAAATCAGGTCTTAAGAGACACAAAGAGATTGCAATCAGATCATGTATATTCACTTACCACAATTCTATGAAATTTGAAGTCAACCACAGAAAAAAAATTGAAAAGCCACAAAAATGGGTCGTCCAAAAAATCAAAGAGGAGACTAAAAAATACATGGAAAAATAAAAATGAAAATATTATGGTCAAAAGTCACTGGAATGCAGCAAAAGTGGTCCTAGTGGGAAAATAAACAGTAATACAGGGCTACTCCAAGTAGCAAAAAAAATCTCAAATAACCTAACCTTACACTTAAAGAAACTAGAAATGAAAAACAAACAAAGCCTAAAGCCATCATAAAAGGGAAATACTAATGATTACAACAAAAAATAAATGGCATAGAAACTAAAAAAATGAAAACAAAACAAAACAAAACAAACAGAATAGAACAGATAAATGAAAACAGGAGGTTGTTCCTTGAAAACTTAAAAAAAATGAATAAATCCCCACCAGAATTAGCAAAAAGCAGAGAGAAAGAAAAGGCAGGAATAAATAAAATCACAAGTGAGACAGGAGAAATAACACGAGAGAAATACAAATAATTATGGGAAAATATTGCAAGGAAAGGTTATGCCAACAAATTTATAAAAATGGAAGAAATGAATAAATTCCTAGAAATATATGAACTACCAAAAACTGAAATAAGGAAAAAAAATAGAAAACATGAATAGACCAATCTTTACCAAAGAAATTGAGTCAATAATAAAAAAGACCCTTCAAAAGGGTCTTTTTTTTTATGGTTCGCCTCCCCTCCCCAATGTCCAATGTTTTGAAGGGTCAGGCGTGGGAGGTTGGGGCAACCTGAGGGTTTTGAAGGGTCAAGGGTGGGAGGTTGGGGGAACAGGTGGTGGGTAATGGGGAGGGCACGTTTTGCATGGAGCACTGGGTGTTGTGCAAAAAGAATGAATACTGTTACGCTGAAAAAAGAAATAAAATGGAAAAAAAATAAATTAAAAAAAACACAGAGGACAGGAGAAAAAAAAAAAAGAAAAATTCCCAACAAAGAGATAATATATATTCTCTGAAAATATTAAAAAAATAGAAATGCAAGGAAAAATTCCAAGTTCGTTCTACAAAGCCAGAATTACCACAATTCCAAAACCAGAGAATGACTCCACCAAAGATAACTGCAGGCCAACATCCTTGAAAAATGTGGATGTAAAAATGCTCAGAAAATACTATCCTATTGAATCTGACAGTACATTAAAGAATCATTTATCCTGATCAAGTGTCATTAATTCCTTTGTTGCAAGGGTGATTCAATATTCACAAATCAGTCAATGAGATAGACGAAAATAATAAAAATAGGGATAAGAACCATACGATCATCCCAATAGATGCAGAAAAAAAAAACATTTGACAAAGTACAGTATTCATTCAGATAAAAATCCTCAACAAAGTAAGTTTCCAAGGATCATACTTCAATGTAATAAAGGCTATATATGAAAAACCCACAGCTAGTGTCATCTTCAATGGGGGAAAAACCGAGAGGTTTCCCCCTATGATCAGGAGTAAGACAGGGATGTTTATTGTCAATACTGTTGTTTAACATAGTACTGGCTCTGTTACTACTCATTTCCTAGAGCCCAACAATTTAGTCCTTCATTTTCTTTGTCCTATCAGTCACATTCCCTCTTCAAACATTTTTCATTTACTCTTTTCTACATCAAGAACACTCTTTATGACATATCCATTTAATTATTTCTTCATTTCAGTTAAATTTTCACCAAGTATCACACTCATAGTTGTCTCTATTGGACTATTTTATATAAAATTAGAAAACTCTCTGGCTTAACCTTTTCCCATATCCAGCATTTTTTCTATTAATTACTACATTTGACGTAATCTAAACTATTCATATTTATTTTATTAATTTTATATCTCCCTGTATTGAAATGCAAACCTGATGAGTTCAAAGATTTCTGTTGGTTCTTATCATTTCTTACTTCTGTATCAAATATGCCTGTAGCAGTTACACACACATAAAGTCATAAACCAGTTTTAAGTATACACATGAATGAATGAATGAAGTACTCTTTCTACATAAGATTTTTTTTACATTGATCCTTTTATTTTTTAAAAAGATTTTTATTTATTTATTTGACAGAGAGAGATCATAAGTAGGCAGAGAGGCAGGCAGAGAGAGACAGAGGAGAAACATGCTCCCTGCTGAGCAGAGAGCCCAATGCGGGACTTGATCCCAGGTCCCTGTGATCATGACATGAGCCGAAGGCAGAAGCTTAACCCACTGAACCACCCAGGTGCCCTTTGCATTGATCCTTTTAATGTTACATGTTTGAATAGGCTATATTTCCTTTTCATTGCATTTCAGATACTAAGGAACACACTGAGAAATAGTTGTTGTGAGATGCAAACATTGAGTTTAGATCATGAAATCTATAGCTTCAGAAGCTAGATAATGTTGACAACAGCACCATTTTTCCTGCTTCCAGATTGAAAATTTATCCAGTTTCAATACATATGATTAACCCATTCTGAAGACAGCAGGGATCGATAATTTTATCAATTTATTTATTTTTGAAATATTTCTCAGTGTTTTAATGCTCCAAAGCAGTATTCCAGGCAAAGTGATCTATGTTGTTCAATCTCAATCAATAAGGGGTTCTCAATGTGATATTTCATATGCAAATATCCATTAGGACAACAATCTTCTCATGGCCCCAATAACATCCTTATTCCTCAGGCTATAGATAAACGGGTTCAGAAGGGGTGTGATAATGGTGTAAAACACTGCCACTGCCTTATCTTGCTCTGGAGAATGCAAAGAGTGTGGCCTTGTATAGGTGGAGAGACCAGTCACATAGAATAGGCTTGCCACAATCAGGTGAGAGGAACAAGTGGAAAGAGCTCTTGTCTGTCCTTTGCCTGAGGTCATCTGAAAAACCACAGAAAGTACACATGCGTAGGATGCTAGAATGGCCATGAAAGGTAGCAGCAGAATAATAAGACAACTCAGAATGACTGTATACTCATACATGGAAGTGTTCTGGCACACCAGTTGTAATAGAGATGGAAGTTCACAGAAAAAGTGATTGATGAGCCGTGATCTGCAAAATGGAAGGTGAAATACATACAATGTGTGTATTAAAGCATTGATAGAACCACTGGTCCATGCACATGTGACCATGAACCAACAAATCTTCTTGCTCATGAGTATGGGATACTGTAAAGGGTAACAGATGGCTACATATCGGTCATAAGACATGAATCCAAGAAGAAGGGCTTCAGTACCACCAAGGACCATGAACAAAAATGTTTGAACCACACAGCCTAAAAAAGTAATGGTCTTACTATTTGACAGAAAGTTAGTGGTCATCTTGGGCACTGTGGTGGAAATGTTCATTATATCCATGAAGGAGAGTTGACTGAGTAGAAAGTACATTGGAGTGTGGAGTCTGGTGTCCAGTCGAATGAGAAAAATCAGTATGATATTCCCCATCAGAGCCACTGCAAAGAGAATTACAACGGCAACAAAGAGGAAAGCATCCTTTTGACCAAACTGGAAAAGACCAGAGAGTATAAAATCTGTTTCAGCACTTTGATTTCCTGTCTTCATAGTTTGGTTCCCAGTATCAGAGCAGATCTTATCTAAAGACTCCATGTAAAGAGAAGGACTGCCCTTTAATTAAAAATAAAAGATTATTAAATGAGTTGAATTGCCTCGAGACCATTTCCTCAGCCAAGTAAAGTATCAAGACAGTACATTACTTTGATTTTCTACCCAAAATGAATAGAAAACAAAATTATATTAATTTGGTAACTTTCAGATAACAAATTCCTTATGATCAGAATTGAATCAAAATTTTTACACACAGGGTGACTTTTAGAGAATTTCTGCTTTCTCAGTTTTCTTAGATCCTTTTTTAAAATTTAAATTCATTCAATTAACATACAATGTATTATTTGTTTCAGGGGTACATGTCTGTGATTCATCAGTCTTATATAGTACCCAGTAATTATTACAACACATACTGTCCCCAAGCTCTATATTTTTTGATCATCTAATATATTAATAACATTTCATATCCCAAATAATTTATGAAAGTATTAAACACACTGTAAATTTCCATCCAGTTTGAAAAATACATATTTTCTCCTTTCTTTAAGTCCAGAATATATGGGTATTTCTACCACATATACAAAGTTATCTAATCAGTTTTATTTTTCTTTTTCTGCACCTCTGATCCCAAAAGGTAATAGTATGGTAAACGTTAAAAAGATTAAAATTTTTAAAAACTGTTCCATAAAGCTCAAAAAGTTAATTTTAGGTTCTTCTACATTAATGTATTATAAATAATAAAAAAAAATTTTCACTCAATAAAAGAGGAAAAAATGACAAATGTATGTGTTAAAATGAGAACCACATGAAAGGTATCCTGCATCTACTTTCCTCCAAAAAGAAATTCTCTAACATCCAGACTCCTCTTCCAACAACTGAAAGCACTTTTCAGGAACAGATGAAATTCCACATGTGAAGTGCCACTCCATGTAATTTTTTCAAAATTTTGCAAAATTTTCAAATTACATTAACATAAAATAAATACATTGAAGCCTGACAACTCTTATATTATGTTCACCAATATAATTTAGAAATTACAATTCCCAATATTAAAACAACTGTATCAGGTAGCTCTTGTGACTTAAGTAACAATGTCCAAAGCAGCAATGGCCACAATCGCCAAACTGTGGAAAGAGCCCTTCAACATCTTAAAATTTCAACATAAAGTTAAGAAATTTAAAATAGCATCATCTTCAAGTTTGTTTTACACCTAACCTGGAAACTTGACAGGAGAAAGGAAGCAATATTAAAGAGTATGTTACCATAGTGAAATTCAGAACAAGCTTAATATTATTAGATCCATAAACTGAAAGTCAGAAATTTCTACATAAATGATTTTATAAAATAAGTAATTCTATCTACATTATTTTCATACTAACAAAAACCTCATGATTCTTACAGTCCACACATATTCTTATTAACATTTTCCACACTTCCCTTGAATTTTGAATTCTGCTTTGATTACAAATCTTCAGCGTAAATTTTATTTAAAGTAAAGGAATTAGGTAATTCACAGGAGATATACATTAAAGCAATGAGTAGAAATGGAAGCCATACATTTAGAAAATGTGTTATCGCCTTGACATTCATTCAGTAATAAGACAAGTATCAAAACGGATTTTTTCAAAATATAATTACTAATTATAATCATGACTTGTATGGAACCATAAAATGTACAAAAAATTTTATAGAGCCACATTAAATTTTCACCATGTATTTTTTTTATTTCCTGAAATACTTTACTTCTTTTTCATACTTCAATTATTTCAAAAATGTTGTATGTAAATTTATGCTAAACATAATGTAAAATGTTAGGGTTTCAAGAAGAAAGAAAAAAAATATATTCACTAGTCTCTTCAAGAATACAAGAATGTCCCAAAGTCATACCTTTAAGTAAGAGGTACACAGTGCAAAAATAATGAATACTGTTATGCTGAAAATAATAAATAAATAAATAAGTAAATAAATAAATAAACAAATAAAGAGGTACACAGTGCTACCAGACTCTGGTCCTATCTCACTGCATCAAAATATCCTTCATCTCCTTTGTCCATTAAGCCTGGGTTGACTCAAGTTCAGTATAAGACCAAACAAATCTCAAATACCTACCTCTGGTTTAGTAATATGTTGATAACATAGCCAACTCAAAAATAGTCCCATTGAGAAAGTCTGCATGTGAGATGCATAATGGAATTCACACTATGTAAACATAAAAATGAAATGCATTACTTTAAATAGTATGTCTGACACTAATTGCATATTTTCCTTTTCTATATAGGTTGTACTAAACTCATCAAGGCACACCAAATTCTTTTCACTTACCTCAGAGAACTCAGCAGATTAAACCTTGTTTGACAGTTGAGTGACTGATACTGTGAAGAAGATTTCTTTCTCTCCACCAAGTCATGTCTTTGAAACTAAAGTAAAAGATATTTCCCTAAAATAGTATATTTTCTCCTTGATGAAAGGACAAACATATTTTTCTTTTCTTTTATAAAATAATCTAAAGATCATTTCCTTTGAAATATATACCCTCATATGGAGCTGTGTCTCATTCTTCTAGCATTTCATTCTTAAAGTAAAGCATTAAAAAAGAATGAAAGATGTTTCTGCAACAGTGTGTATAGGAAGAATTCCTAAAACCCACATGAGGATAGAAATCACAGCAATTGAAAGAAAGAAAGAAAGGAATTACAGTTAAACTACATAATTTGTATGAAAAATATAGTAAAGGTAGGAAAATGTAGTAATGTATTAAGGTATGTAAAATGTAGTAATGTAGTAAAACTACATTACATATATTTTATATATTATATATGTATTATTTTTAATATGTAGTTACACAGGAAGAACCAAATATACTTTGAATAATCAAGCTATTTAATGTGGCACATCTGAAAAACAGCAAAAAAAAAAGTGACTCCGAGAGATACACAAAAATGTCTCATACTTAAATCTCTAATTTGAAACTTATTTTAGGAACTATTAATGTACAATAAGTCTATGTGATTTTATTTTATTTTTTGCCATAGAAAACAAAACTTTGATCATTTAGCACAATAAATTTAGTAGAAAAAATAACTTAAACATACACAGATATTTGGTTCCCTTTATGTAAGATTTTTGACCTCTTAAGGCAAATGGACTAACTGCCTAATGATGGTGGAAACTCATTTTGATTTCAACAGCACTTTTGGGAAAACTTGGTCTCTAGTCCACAATTAAGCACGTATTATACATTCCATATGTTGCTTCATTAAAGTTGATGTCAGTGTTCCAAAAGAAAAAAGAAGGAAAAAAAAAGATAAGGTCTAGCCAAATGTTTTCATATATTTGTAAAAATGAAAAACAATGACATTGCCAGTCCTATCTGATAGGGTTTTAAAAAGTATAAATTAACTTAATTTTGCCTTTGAACTCTGCATTATTTTTAAAGAAAGATTTTATTTATTTATTTCAAAGAGAAAGCAACTGAGAGAGAGAGAGAAAGCCTTAGTGGGTGGGGAGAGACAGAGGGAGAGGGAGAAGCATACTCTCCACAGAGCAGGGAGTCCAATGTGGGGTTACACCCCATGACCCCTCAGATCATGACCTGAGCTGAAAGCAGATGCTTAGCCAACTGAGCCACTGGGGTGCCCCAAATTCTGCATTATTAATAACCAAATGATATACAGTTGGATTTTTTTGTGTGTAAATATAGGCAAAAATTTCTAAGGATTTACATGACATAAGAAATATTACCTGTTAACTACTGCTTTTTCTTTTTTTGGATATAGAAATCTTAAGAATATAGGCTTGCATCTGGAATCAGGATTACGTTTTTAAATTTTCTTAATGCGCAAGTTGTGCCAATGTTCAGCGACAGAAATTTAAATAGCAAAATACTTAATATTTTTTCTATGCCAATAATAGTTAATTGTCAGAAATTAAAATGAGGTTGGATTTTAACTAGTCAGTCTCCTTATCTAATTTTATGGGATAATATATGTCAATACCTGTGCTCAGATTTGAGACACACAAGAAAAATTAATGGAAAAGAGAATCATGGGAAAGTGGCAGAAGAGTAGAAGTACCTGCATTTCATCTGGTCCCAGAATTCAGTCTGATAGCTATCAAAGCATTCTGAACATCAGCGAATACAACCTGAGATCTAAGAAAAGAATTGCTGCAATTCTAGAAATAGAAAAGCAACCACTTTTTGCAGAAAGGTGGGAGGTGCAGAAAAGTGAGTCTGAGGGGGTATATTGGAAGATAAATTTTGGGTGGAGCAAGCCTCCTTAAGCTGACTACTGATAAGTGATATAGTTGGAGAGTGAAAAATTGGAACTTTCAGAAGTCTGTTCTTGTAAGGGATGTCCCTGCTGGAAAGGTTCTTAGGTGCCAACGTGGGGCAGAATCCTAGGGGGAACTGTATGATCTCTGGATCTCTTGGGTCAAAGAAAGAATGGGGTGCCTGAGTGTGGCAGAGTTCCCAGGCATTTGAGAGGGGAACCTGGTTGCAATTAGCAAGGCCAGGAGTGGGCTTTCAGCTCAGTGATGCCAGAAACCATGAACCAGGGCAGGATTGGTCAACTACTCTCCACGCAGGAGCCCAGCAAGTGGCAGAATCACAGTGAGAACCTCTTCATTCCCCAGGAAGGAGGCACAGATGTGTGCCTCAAGGGTCTGCAGAGTTTGGAGGCTCAAATTGGGGTCATGTGTCTCAGATAAAAATGCTTGGTCACAGGCTGAGTGAACAAAGAATGAGGACAGAAACAAGGGAGACAAAAGTAACTGCTTTTCCCTGAGGACACACAAAGACTGAGGGTGAGATCCTTCAGCTTCAGGGCTGGAGATGAGGGATCCAACATTTATATTATCATCTCCTAAGCAGTGCTGAATGTCTTCAGGGAACAAAAGCCACTAAGAGCAACACAGAGCCACTTACACTGAGCCTGGACCCCTGGCAAGGACAGTGCAACTCCACCTAGGAAAGGCACCTGAGAATCAGTGTAACAGGTCCAACTCCAGGAAAGGCCCCTGAAAATCAGTGCAACAATCCTGACTCCAGGAGACCAACAGGATCGTCAGGTAAATACCAAGTTTATAGACCACTCAGGATTGAAAAACTCCTGTGCTAGGCGAAAATAGTGTATAGAATTCGAGGTTTCTTCTTGTGATTCTTTAGCCTTTCCGTTTAAAATATCCTTTCTCCTTTTCTCCTCTTTTTCCACCTTTTCAAATAATATCTAATTTTATTGACTTTTTTAAAAGTATTTTTTTATTTTAATTTTTACATTTACATTTTATGAATATATTCTTTATATTTGGCATTCTTTTATGTATTCAATTTTATATTTGCATGTCTCTATCTAAGTATATCCAAATATATGTAGGATTTTTTTTCTTAATTTTGAGATCTAGTGTCTTCTTTTTATTTATTTATTTATTTATTTATTTATTTTTATTTGTTTATTTACAGCATAACAGTGTTCATTGTTTTGGCATCACACCCAGTGCTCCATGCAGTACGTGCCCTCCCTATTACCCACCACCTGGTTCCTCAACCTCCCACCCCACCCCCCACCACCCCACTGCCCCTTCATAACCCTCTGGTTGTTTTCCAGAGTCCATAGTCTCTCATGGTTCATCTCCCCTTCCAGTTGCCCTCAACTCCCTCTCCTCTCCATCTCCCCATGTCCTCCATGGTATTTGTTATGCTCCACAAATAAGTGAGACCATATGATACTTGACTCTCTCTGCTTGACTTATTTCGCTCAGCATAATTTCTTCCAGTCCCGTCCATGTTGCTACGAAAGTTGGGTATTCGTCCTTTCTGATGGAGGCATAATACTCCATTGTGTATATGGACCACATCTTCCTTATCCATTCATCCGTTGAAGGGCATCTTGGTTCTTTCCACAGTTTGGCGACCATAGCCATTGCTGCAATAAACACTGGGGTACAAATGGCCCTTCTTTTCACTACATCTGTATCTTTGGGGTAAATACTCAGCAGTGCAATTGCAGGGTCATAGGGAAGCTCTATTCTTAATTTCTTCAGGAATCTCCACACTGTTCTCCAAAGTGGCTGCACTAACTTGCATTCCCACCAACAGTGGAAAAGGGTTCCTCTTTCTCCACATCCTCTCCAACACATGTTGTTTCCTGTCTTGCTAATTTTGGCCATTCTAACTGGTGTCAGGTGGTATCTCAATGTTGTTTTAATTTGAATCTCCCTGATGGCTAGTGATGATGAACATTTTTTCATGTGTCTGATAGCCATTTGTATGTCTTCCTTGGAGAAGTGTCTGTTCATACCTTCTGCCCATTTTTTGATGTGATTATCTGTTTTGTGTGTGTTGAGTTTGAGAAGTTCTTTATAGATCCTGGTTATCAACCTTTTGTCTGTACTGTCATTTGCAAATATCTTCTCCCAGTCTGTGGGTTGCCTTTTTGTTTTGTTGACTGTTTCCTTTGCTGTGCAGAAGCTTTTGATCTTGATGAAGTCCCAAAAGTTCATTTTTGCTTTTGTTTCCTTGGCCTTTGGAGACATATCTTGAAAGAAGTTGCTGTGGCTGGTATCGAAGAGGTTACTGCCTATGTTCTCCTCTAGGATTCTGATAGATTCCTGTCTCACGTTGAGGTCTTTTATCCATTTCGAGTTTATCTTTGTGTACGGTGTAAGAGAATGGTCGAGTTTCATTCTTCTACATATCGCTGTCCAGTTTTCCCAGCACCATTGATTGAAGAGACTGTCTTTTTTCCATTGAATATTTTTTCCTGTTTTGTCGAAGATTATTTGACCGTAGAGTTGAGGGTCCATATCTGGGCTCTCCACTCTGTTCCACTGGTCTATGTGTCTGTTTTTATGCCAGTACCACGCTGTCTTGGTGATCACAGCTTTGTAGTAAAGCTTGAAATCGGGTAACGTGATGCTGCCAGTTTTGCTTTTGTTTTTCAACATTTCCTTAGCAATTTGGGGTCTCTTCTGGCTCCATACAAATTTTAGGATTATTTGCTCCAGCTCTTTGAAAAATATCGGTGGAATTTTGATCGGAATGGCATTAAAAGTATAGATTGCTCTAGGCAGTATAGACATTTTAACAATGTTTATTCTTCCAATCCAAGAGCATGGAACAGTCTTCCATCTTTTTGTGTCTTCTTCAATTTCTTTCATGAGTGTTCTGTAGTTCCTCGAGTACAGGTCCTTTACTTCTTTGGTTAGGTTTATGCCCAGGTATCTTATGGTTCTTGGTGCTATAGTAAATGGAATCGAATCTCTAATTTCCCTTTCTGTATTTTCATTGTTGGTGTATAAGAAAGCCACTGATTTCTGTACATTGACTTTGTAGCCTGCCACGTTACTGAATTGCTGTATGAGTTCTAGTAGTTTGGGGGTGGAGTCTTTGGGGTTTTCCATATAAAGAATCATGTCATCTGCGAAGAGAGAGAGTTTGACTTCTTCCTTGCCAATTTGGATACCTTTTATTTCTCTTTGTTGTCTGATTGCTGTTGCTAGAACTTCTAATACTATGTTGAACAAATTGTGAGACTGGGCTTCCTTGTCCTGTTCCTGATCTCAACGGGAAGGCTGCAAGCTTTTTCCCATTGAGGATGATATTTGCTGTGGGTCTTTCATAGATAGATTTTATGAAGTTCAGGAATGTTCCCTCTATCCCTATACTTTGAAGCGTTTTCATCAGGAACGGATGCTGGATTTTGTCAAATGCTTTTTCTGCATCAATTGAGAGGACCGTGTGGTTCTTCTCTCTTCTCTTATTGATGTGTTCTATCACACTGATTGATTTGCAAATGTTGAACCAACCTTGCAACCCAGGGATGAATCCCACCTGGTCATGGTGGATCATCTTGAATGTGCTGATGGATCCTGTTTGCTAGGATCTTGTGGAGAATCTTTGCATCCATATTCATCACTGATATTGGTCTGAAATTCTCCTTTTTGGTAGGGTCTTTGCCTGGTTTGGGGATCAGGGTAATGCTGGCTTCATAAAAAGAGTCTGGAAGTTTTCCTTTTGCTTCAATTTTTTGGAACAGCTTCAGGAGAATTGGTGTTATTTCTTCTTTGAAAGTTTGGTCGAATTACCCAGAGAATCCGTCAGGTCCTGGGCTCTTGTTTTTTGGGAGGTTTTTGATCACTGCTTCAATCTCATTACTAGATATCAGGCCATTCAGGTTGTCAATTTCTTCCTGGTTCAATTTTGGGAGTTTGTAGCTTTCCAGCAATGCATCCATTTCATCTAGGTTGCTTAGCTTATTGGCATATAACTGTTGGTAATAATTTCTGATGATTGTTTCTATTTCCTTGGTGTTAGTTGTGATCTCTCCCTTTTCATTCATAATTTTATTAATTTGAGCTTTCTCTCTTTTCTTTTGGATTAGTGTGGCCAATGGCTTATCGATCTTATTGATTCTTTCAAAAAACCAGCTTCTAGTTTCATGGATACGTTCTACTGTATCTCTCTTTTCTACCTGTTTGATCTCTGCTCTAATCTTGATTATTTCCCTTCTTGCATGTGGAGTTGGCTTGATTTGTTGTTGATTCTCCAGTTCTTTAAGGTGTAGAGACAGCTGGTGTATTCTGGATTCTTCAATGTTTTTGAGGGAGGCTTGGTTGGCTATGTATTTCCCCCTTAGAACCGCTTTTGCTGTATCCCATAGGTTTTGGACCAAGGTGTCTTCATTCTCATTGGTTTCCATGAATTGTTTAAGTTCATCTTTGATCTCCTGGTTGATCCAAGCATTCTTAAGCAAGGTGGTATTTAGCTTCCAGGTGTTTGAGTTCCTTCTGAACTTTTCCTTGTGATTGAGCTCCAGTTTCAAAGCATTGTGATCGGAGAATATGCAGGGAATAATGTCAGTCTTTTGGTATCGGTTGAGTCCTGCTTTGTGACCCAGTATGTGGTCTATTCTGGAGAAGGTTCCATGTGCACTTGAGAAGAATGAGTATTCTGTTGTTTTAGGGTGGAATGTTCTGTATACGTCGATGAGGTCCATCTGGTCCAATGTTTCATTCATGCTCTTATTTCTTTATTAATTTTCTGCTTCGATGATCTGTCTATTTCTGAGAGAGGCGTATTAAGATCTCCTACTATTATTGTATTCATATCAATATGACTCTTTATCTTGATTAATAGTTTTCTTATGTAATTGGGTGCTCCCATATTGGGGGCATAGATATTCACAATTGTTAGATCGTCTTGACGGATAGTCCCTTTAAGAATTATGTAGTGTCCTTCTGTATCTCTGACTACAGTCTTTAGTTTAAAATCTAATTTATCTGATATGAGAATCGCTACCCTGGCCTTCTTTTGAGGCCCATTGGCATGAAAGATGCTTCTCCATCCCTTCACTTTCAGTCTGGGTGTATCCTTAGGTTCAAAATGGGTCTCTTGTAGACAGCATATGGATGGGTCCTGTCGTTTTATCCAATCTGCAACCCTGTGTCATTTTATGGGCGCATTTAGGCCATTCACATTGAGAGTGATTATTGAGAGATAGGTTTTTATTGACATCGTGTTGCCTTTGAAATCTTTCTGTCTGTAGATTGTTTCTATATTTCTGTTCAATGATATTCTTAGGATTTTTTCTCTTTTATAAGACCCCCCTTAATTTTTCCTGCAGTGTCGGCTTGGTGGTTGCATAGTCTTTTAAGCCTTGCCGGTCTTGGAAACTCTTTATCTCTCCATCCATTTTAAATGTCAGTCTTGCTGGATAGAGTATTCTTGGTTGCATGTTCTTCTCATTTAGTACTCTGAATATATTTTGCCCTCCCTTCCTGGCTTTCCAGGTCCCTGTGGAAAGGTCTGACGTTATTCTAATGGGCTTTCCTCAGTATGTAAGAAGCTTCTTTGTCGGAGTCAAGATGGCGGGGAAGTAGGAGGAGGCACCATTTCAACCTGTACCCTAAAGTGAGCTGATTACCTACCAAAGAACTCCGACCACCCATGAAATCAGCCTGAGATCAGAATTATACACGTCTGTATCTCTACTGGAGCAGAAGACACCAGTGGCAGGTAAAGCAGACTGGGAGCGTCGGACTGATATCGGAAGATAAACAAAAGGGGGAGGGAGCCACCAGAGGTGACCCATTGGAAAGTAACACCCCAACACGAGAGTGCTCTGTGTCTGGGGACCAGCATTAACTTGGAGTCTGGTTGAAAGCACTCAAAAAACAAACAGCAAAGGATTGCGGGGGGTAATAGTGGGAACCTGGGCGGTTAGGGTCAGGGACCCAAGTCCCCGGACCCAGGACAGCCTCCCCTGGTGCGGAGCCAGAGAGAGTGCGGCGGAGAAATCAGGTCTCCGTCCCTGAGCCGCCAGTGCACCTGAATGCCAGCGCGCCCGAGAAGGAGTGGGGTCTGGCTCCCCATGAGGGGCTGGGAGCCTGGCCAGACGGCAATCCTGAAACAGGCGGATCCCGCACCCTCCCTTGGGATTGGTGCTCATAGGCGCTAGCCTGGAGCTCTGGCATCTGGAAAAAACAGACATTCCCAGCCAGGGACAGCAGGAAAATCTCAGTGTGAGATCTCGGCTGGGAACCTCTCTGGCGGTCTGGAGCTGCCTAGATAGCCACCGCTGCCCTGGTTTTGGTACAACGAGGAGCTCCTGCATCCCCAGGGACAGTGACTCAGAACCGACTCTGCCAGCAGCTTTTGCAAAACAGTCTGAGGCTTCTCTCTGAGAGGGAGGTTGGGGTGCTGTTTGCTCTCCTCTAAACCTCCAAAAACCATCAAAGGCTGTCAAGGCGAGAGAAAGCAGATGAAAGAACATAAAAACCCCCAGAGAACAAAAGGCTGAAAAAAACAGTTTCCTGAAAAAAAAAGAGCTCACCCCCTTGAGGGGAGCGGGAGGACCTAACTCAGGGAACATCATTGTCTGAAAACCCACGTGGCAGGCCCCTCCCCCAGAAAACCAACCAGGAAGGAAGAAAAAAAAAAAAAGACTACAAGAGAACAATCACCACTACTTCATAAATACAACTTTTATTTTTAACTCTTTACCAATATTCTGGTTTTTTTTTATACATACAGATAATTTTTTTTTCATTTTATTTATTTTTTCAGCATAACAGTATTCATTCTTTTTGCACAACACCCAGTGCTCCATGCAAAACGTGCCCTCCCCATTACCCACCACCTGTTCCCCCAACCTCCCACCCCTGACCCTTCAAAACCCTCAGGTTGTTTTTCAGAGTCCATAGTCTCTTATGGTTCACCTCCCCTCCCCAATGTCCATAGCCCGCTCCCCCTCTCCCAATCCCACCTCCCCCCAGCATCCCCCAGTTTGTTTTGTGACATTAAGAGTCATTTATGGTTTGTCTCCCTCCTAATCCCATCTTGTTTCATTTATTCTTCTCCTATCCCCCTACCCCCCCATGTTGCTTCTCCATGTCCTCATATCAGAGAGATCATATGATAGTTGTCTTTCTCCGGTTGACTTATTTCACTAAGCATGATATGCTCTAGTTCCATCCACGTCATCGCAAATGGCAAGATTTCATTTCTTTTGATGGCTGCATAGTATTCCATTGTGTATATATACCACATCTTCTTTATCCATTCATCTGTTGATGGACATCTAGGTTCTTTCCATAGTCTGGCTATTGTAGACATTGCTGCTATAAACATTCGGGTACACGTGCCCCTTCGGATCACTATGTTTGTATCTTTAGGGTAAATACCCAGTAGTGCAATTGCTGGGTCATAGGGTAGTTCTATTTTCAACATTTTGAGGAACCCCCATGCTGTTTTCCAGAGTGGTTGCACCAGCTTGCATTCCCACCAACAGTGGAAGAGGGTTCCCCTTTCTCCACATCCTCGCCAGCATCTGTCATTGCCTGACTTGTTCATTTTAGCCATTCTGACTGGTGTGAGGTGATATCTCATTGTGGTTTTCATTTGTATTTCCCTGATGCCGAGTGACGTGGAGCACTTTTTCATGTGTCTGTTGGCCATCTGGATGTCTTCTTTGCAGAAATGTCTGTTCATGTCCTCTGCCCACTTCTTGATTGGATTGTTTGTTCTTTGGGTGTTGAGTTTGCTAAGTTCCTTATAGATTTTGGATACTAGCCCTTTATCTGATATGTCGTTTGCAAATATCTTCTCCCATTCTGTCAGTTGTCTTTTGGTTTTGTTAACTGTTTCCTTTGCTGTGCAAAAGCTTTTGATCTTGATGAAATCCCAATAGTTCATTTTTGCCCTTGCTTCCCTTGCCTTTGCCGTTGTTCCTAGGAAGATGTTGCTGTGGCTGAGGTCGAAGAGGTTGCTGCCAGCATTCTCCTCAAGGATTTTGATGGATTCCTTTCTCACATTGAGGTCCTTCATCCCATACAGATAATTTTTTAACCTATTTACCATCACACTGTGATGTCCAGTACATCAAATTCTTTAATAACCTTCTAACCTGAACTTTTTGATACATACACCTGTGTTTTTCTATTTTTTTAATTCTTTTTTTTAAGTTTAACTTAGTTTAGTCTAGTTTATTCTTTTTTAATTTTTATTTTCTACTATACATATAGAGTTAAACTTCAAGGTAATCCCCTTTCCCCAATCAATGCTACCCCTATAGGCAAACCAGTTTCTAATCCCCCTGTAACTTAGGAAAGTTGAGTCCCTTAACAAAAACATCAAGATACCTTCAGGAAGAATCAAAATAACCTTCCTCACCCACACTGAGAATCTATAACCATTCTCCCAATTTTTCCTTCTGTCAGTGTTTCTGTGAATTTGTGTTTGTCCTGATAATATATAAACCTTATACTTGGAGTTCTTTCTGATGAGGTTCTTCCCTTTTTTTTTTTGCCTATATATACATATTTTTTTCTCTTGTCATATACTTTTATCACTCTTTTTGTCTGTCTGTTTTTGTTTGTATACTCCACAAATCTTACCTTGTGGCCCATTTGGGCTGAGCCTTCTCTTTTATCTCTCTCTCTTTTTTTTCCCTTTTTTCTTTCCCCCTTTTTTTCTTTCTTCTTCTCTATTTCTTTATCTTTTCTTTTTTCTCTCATTTGGGTGGGGAATCCTGATTGCACAGAAGCGTTCCAGGGTGCACATTGACTGCACCACAATCGATAAGTCCAGCTGCATCTGTTTAGTCATCTCTTACCAAAATGACTAGGAGGAGGAATACCCAACAGAAGAAAAATACAGAGGATGGGCCTTCTGCAACAGAGCTAATGGCTATCGACATAGACAATATGTCAGAAAAGGAATTCAGACTAACAATTATCCAGGCAATAGTTAGGTTGGAGAAAGCCATGGATGACCAAACAGAATTGATTAGGGCAGAACTGAAAGCCACCAGGGATGATGTTCACAATGTTAGGGCAGAACTGAAAGCCACCAGGGATGATGTTCAAAATGCTCTCAATGAGTTCCAATCCAATCTAAATTCTCTAAAAGCTAGGGTAACTGAGACAGGAGATAGAATTAGTGATCTGGAGGACAAACAGATAGAGAGAAAGGATCAGGAGGAAGCCTGGAACAAACAGCTCAGAAGCCACGAAAACAGAATCAGGGAAATAAACGATGCCATGAAACGTTCCAACGTCAGAATTATTGGAATCCCTGAAGGGGAGGAAAAAGAAAGAAGTCTAGAAGATATAGTGGAAGAAGTTGTCTATGAAAATTTTCCCAATCTCACGAATGGAAACAACGTTCATGTACTAGAGGCGGAAAGATTTCCTCCCAAGATTTTAGATTTTCGAAAGTCCTCACGGCACCTTATCATTAGAATGGGGAATTATGTTTCAAGAGAGACCCTCTTAAAAGCAGCTAGGACAAAGAAGCTTCTTACATACAGAGGAAAGCCCATTAGAATAACGTCAGACCTTTCCACAGAGACCTGGAAAGCCAGGAAGGGCTGGCAAAATATATTCAGAGTACTAAATGAGAAGAACATGCAACCAAGAATACTCTATCCAGCAAGACTGACATTTAAAATGGATGGAGAGATAAAGAGTTTCCAAGACCGGCAAGGCTTAAAAGACTATGCAACCACCAAGCCGACACTGCAGGAAATATTAAGGGGGGTCCTATAAAAGAGAAAAAATTCCTAGAATATCATTGAACAGAAATACAGAAACAATCTACAGACAGAAAGACTTCAAAGGCAACACGATGTCAATAAAAACCTATCTCTCAATAATCACTCTCAATGTGAATGGCCTAAATATGCCCATAAAACGACACAGGGTTGCAGATTGGATAAAACGACAGGACCCATCCATATGCTGTCTACAAGAGACCCATTTTGAACCTAAGGATACACCCAGACTGAAAGTGAAGGGATGGAGAAGCATCTTTCATGCCAATGGGCCTCAAAAGAAGGCCGGGGTAGCGATTCTCATATCAGATAAATTAGACTTTAAACTAAAGACTGTAGTCAGAGATACAGAAGGACACTACATAATTCTTAAAGGGACTATCCGCCAAGACGATCTAACAATTGTGAATATCTATGCCCCCAATATGGGAGCACCCAATTACATAAGAAAACTATTAATCAAGATAAAGAGTCATATTGATATGAATACAATAATAGTAGGAGATCTTAATACGCCTCTCTCAGAAATAGACAGATCATCGAAGCAGAAAATTAATAAAGAAATAAGAGCATTGAATGAAACCTTGGAACAGATGGACCTCATCTACGTATACAGAACATTCCACCTTAAAACAACAGAATACTCATTCTTCTCAAGTGCACATGGAACCTTCTCCAGAATAGACCACATACTGGGTCACAAAGCAGGACTCAACCGATACCAAAAGACTGACATTATTCCCTGCATATTCTCCGATCACAATGCTTTGAAACTGGAGCTCAATCACAAGGAAAAGTTCAGAAGGAACTCAAACACCTGGAAGCTAAAGACCACCTTGCTGAAGAATGCTTGAATCAACGAGGAGATCAAAGACGAACTTAAACAATTCATGGAAAGCAATGAGAATGAAGACACCTCGGTCCAAAACCTATGGGATACAGCAAAGGCGGTTCTAAGGGGGAAATACATAGCCATCCAAGCCTCCCTCAAAAACATTGAAAAATCCAGAATACACCAGCTGTCTCTACACCTTAAAGAACTGGAGAATCAACAACAAATCAAACCAACTCTTCATGCAAGAAGGGAAATAATCAAGATTAGAGCAGAGATCAATGAGGTAGAAACGAGAGATACAGTAGAACGTATCAATGAAACTAGAAGCTGGTTTTTTGAAAGAATTAATAAGATCGATAAACCATTGGCCACACTAATCCAAAAGAAAAGAGAGAAAGGCCAAATTAATAAAATGATGAATGGAAAGGGAGAGATCACAACTAACACCAAGGAAATAGAAACAATCATCAGAAATTATTACCAACAGTTATATGCCAATAAGCTAAGCAACCTAGATGAAATGGATGCATTCCTGGAAAGCTACAAACTCCCAAAATTGAACCAGGAAGAAATTGACAACCTGAATAGACCGATATCTAGTAATGAGATTGAAGCAGTGATCAAAAACCTCCCAAAAAACAAGAGCCCAGGACCTGACGGATTCCCTGGGGAATTCTACCAAACTTTCAAAGAAGAAATCACACCAATTCTCCTGAAGCTGTTCCAAAAAATTGAAGCAGAAGGAAAACTTCCAGACTCTTTTTATGAAGCCAGCATTACCCTGATCCCCAAACCAGGCAAAGACCCTACCAAAAGGGAGAATTTCAGACCAATATCACTGATGAATATGTATGCAAAGATTCTCCACAAGATCCTAGCAAACAGGATCCAGCAGCACATTCAAAAGATGATCCACCATGACCAGGTGGGATTCATCCCTGGGTTGCAAGGTTGGTTCAACATTCGCAAATCAATCAGTGTGATAGAACACATCAATAAGAGAAGAGAGAAGAACCACATGGTCCTCTCAATTGATGCAGAAAAAGCATTTGACAAAATCCAGCATCCGTTCCTGATGAAAACGCTTCAAAATATAGGGATAGAGGGAACGTTCCTGAACTTCATAAAATCTATGTATGAAAGACCCACAGCAAATATCATCCTCAATGGGAAAAAGCTTGCAGCCTTCCCGTTGAGATCAGGAACAGGACAAGGAAGCCCAGTCTCACAATTTGTTCAACATAGTATTAGAAGTTCTAACAATGGCAATCAGACAACAAAGAGAAATAAAAGGTATCCAAATTGGCAAGGAAAAAGTCAAACTCTCTCTCTTCGCAGATGACATGATTCTTTATATGGAAAACCCCAAAGACTCCACCCCCAAACTACTAGAACTCATACAGCAATTCAGTAACGTGGCATGCTACAAAGTCAATGTACAGAAATCAGTGGCTTTCTTATACACCAACAATGAAAATACAGAAAGGGAAATTAGAGAATCGATTCCATTTACTATAGCACCAAGAACCATAAGATACCTGGGCATAAACCTAACCAAAGAAGTAAAGGACCTGTACTCGAGGAACTACAGAACACTCATGAAAGAAATTGAAGAAGACACAAAAAGATGGAAGACTGTTCCATGGTCTTGGATTGGAAGAATAAACATTGTTAAAATGTCTATACTGCCTAGAGCAATCTATACTTTTAATGCCATTCCGATCAAAATTCCACCGATATTTTTCAAAGAGCTGGAGCAAATAATCCTAAAATTTGTATGGAGCCAGAAGAGACCCCGAATTGCTAAGGAAATGTTGAAAAACAAAAACAAAACTGGCGGCATCACGTTACCTGATTTCAAGCTTTACTACAAAGCTGTGATCACCAAGACAGCGTGGTACTGGCATAAAAACAGACACATAGACCAGTGGAACAGAGTGGAGAGCCCAGATATGGACCCTCAACTCTATGGTCAAATAATCTTCGACAAAACAGGAAAAAATATTCAATGGAAAAAGGACAGTCTCTTCAATAAATGGTGCTGGGAAAACTGGACAGCGATATGTAGAAGAATGAAAATCGACCATTCTCTTACACCGTTCACAAAGATAAACTCGAAATGGATAAAAGACCTCAACGTGAGACAGGAATCTATCAGAATCCTAGAGGAGAACATAGGCAGTAACCTCTTCGATATCAGCCACAGCAACTTCTTTCAAGATAAGTCTCCAAAGGCCAAGGAAACAAAAGCAAAAATGAACTTTTGGGACTTCATCAAGATCAAAAGCTTCTGCACAGCAAAGGAAACAGTCAACAAAACAAAAAGGCAACCCACGGAATGGGAGAAGATATTTGCAAATGACAGTACAGACAAAAGGTTGATATCCAGGATCCACAAAGAACTTCTCAAACTGAACACACACAAAACAGATAATCATATCAAAAAATGGGCAGAAGATATGAATAGACACTTCTCCAACGAAGACATACAAATGGCTTTCAGACACATGAAAAAATGTTCATCATCACTAGTCATCAGGGAGATTCAAATTAAAAGAACATTGAGATACCACCTAACACCAGTTAGAATGGCCAAAATTAGCAAGACAGGAAACAACGTGTGCTGGAGAGGATGTTCAGAAAGGGGAACCCTCTTCCACTGTTGGTGGGAATGCAAGTTAGTGCAGCCACTTTGGAGAACAGTGTGGAGATTCCTGAAGAAATTAAAAATAGAGCTTCCCTATGACCCTGCAATTGCACTGCTGGGTATTTACCCCAAAGATACAGATGTAGTGAAAAGAAGGGCCATTTGTACCCCAATGTTTATTGCAGCGATGGCTACGGTTGCCAAACTGTGGAAAGAACCAAGATGCCCTTCAACGGATGAATGGATAAGGAAGATGTGGTCCATATACACAATGGACTATTATGCCTCCATCAGAAAGGACGAATACCCAACTTTTGTAGCAACATGGACAGGATTGGAAGAAATTATGCTGAGCGAAGTAAGTCAAGCAGAGAGAGCCAAGTATCATATGGTCTCACTTATTTGTGGAGCATAACAAAGAACATGGAGGACATGGGGAGATGGAGAGGAGAGGGAGTTGAGGGCAACTGGAAGGGGAGATGAACCATGGGAGACTATGGACTCTGAAAAACAACCAGAGGGTTATGAAGGGGCAGCGGGAGGGGGTGCGGTGGGGTGGGAGGTTGAGGAACCAGGTGGTGGGTAATAGGGAGGGCACGTACTGCATGGAGCACTGGGTGTGATGCCAAAACAATGAACACTGTTATGCTGTAAATAAGCAAATAAAAATAAATTAATTAATTTAAAAAAAAATATGTATATATAAGCAAAAAAAGGGAAGAATCTCATCAGAAAGAACCCCAAGTATAAGATTTATATATTATCAGGACAAACACAAATTCACAGAAACACTGACAGAAGGAAATTTGGGAGAGTGGTTATAAATTCTCAGTGTGGGTGAGGAAGTTTATTTTGATTCTTCCTGAAGGTATCTTGATATTTATGTTAAGGGACTCAACTTTCCTATGTTACAGGGGGATTAGAAACTGGTTTGCCTATAGGGGTAGCATTGATTGGGGAAAGGGGATTACTTTGAAGTTTAACTCTATATGTATAGTAGAAAATAAAAATTAAAAAAGAATAAACTAGACTAAACTAAGTTAAAATTAAAAAAGAATTAAAAAAATAGAAAAGCAAAAGAAAAGCACGGGTGTATGTATCAAAAAGTTAAGGTTAGAAGGTTATTAAAGATTTTGATGTACTGGACATCTCAGTGTGGTGGCAAATAGGTTAAAAATTATCTGTATGTATAAAAATAAGAACCAGAATATTGGTAAAGAGTTAAAAATAAAAGTTGTATTTATGAAGTAGTGGTGGTTGTTCTCTTGTAGTCTTTTTTTTTTTCTTCCTTCCTGGTTGGTTTTCTGGGGGAGGGGCCTGCCACGTGGGTTTTCAGACAATGATGTTCCCTGAGTTAGGTCCTCCCGCTCCCCTCAAGGGGGTGAGCTCTTTTTTTTTCAGGAAACTGTTTTTTTCAGCCTTTTGTTCTCTGGGGGGTTTTTATGTTCTTTCATCTGCTTTCTCTCACCTTGACAGCTTTTGATGGTTTTTGGAAGTTTAGAGGAGAGCAAACAGCACCCCAACCTCCCTCTCAGAGAGAAGCCTCAGACTGTTTTGCAAAAGCTGCTGGCAGAGTCGGTTCTGAGTCACTGTCCCTGGGGATGCAGGAGCTCCTCGTTGTACCCAAAACCAGGGCAGCGGTGGCTGTCTAGGCAGCTCCAGACCGCCACAGAGGTTCCCAGCAGAGATCGCACACTGAGATTTTCCCGCTGTCCCGGGCTGGGAATGTCTGTTTTTTCCAGATGCCAGAGCTCCAGGCTAGCGCCTATGAGCACCTATCCCAAGGGAGGGTGTGGGACACGAACGTTTCAGGATTGCCATCTGGCCAGGCTCCCAGCCCCTCATGGGAGCCAGACCCCACTCGTTCTTGGGATCGCTGGGGTTCAGGAGCACTGGCGGCTCAGGGACGGAGACCTGATTTCTCCGCTGCACTCTCTCTGGCTCAGCGCCAGAGGAGGCTGTCCTGGGTCCGGGGTCTTAGGTCCCTGATCCTAACTGCCCAGGTTCCCACTATTTCCCCCGTGATCCTTTGATCTTTGTTTTTTGAGTGCTTTCAACCAGACTCCAAGTTAATGCTGGTACCCAGACGCAGAGCACTCTCGTGTTGGGGTGTTACTTTCCAATCGGTCACCTCTGGTGGCTCCCTCCCCCTTTGGTTTATCTTCCGATATCAGTCCGACGCTCCCAGTCTTCTTTACCTGCCCCTGGCGTCTTCTGCTCCAGTAGAGATCCAGACGTGTATAATTCTGATCTCAGGCTGATTTCATGGGTGGTCGGAGTTCTTTGGTAGGTAATCAGCTCACTTTGGGGTACAGGTTGAAATGGTGCTTCCTCCTACTTCCCCGCCATCTTGACCCCCCTCTCGAAGAATCGATCTAGTGTCTTCTAACAAGTGGAACAAAATACACACTCAGGAGCTGGGGTATCATCATCTTCTGTCCACCTGTTTAATTATATTCTCCCTTTTTTCCTTTTTTTTTTTTTTTTGGTTCCTGATCTCTTTTGATTTGTGTAGTGAATATTTCAGGGGAATCGTGGTTGATATTCTTGGATTTTGCTTTCTCATTCTTCTATTCTTCTCTGAACAAAATGACAGTATGGAAAAATTCCCAGAAAAAAGAACAAAAGGCAGTGATAATTGCCAGAGACTTAATAATTTTGGCTATTTCTAAAATTTCCAAGGTAGAATTCAGAATAATGATTATAAAGATACTAGCTGGACTTGAAAAAAGCATAGGAAACTCTAGAGAATCCTTTAATGGAGATATAAAAGAACTAAGACCTACTCAAGTAAAACTAAGAGGGTATTCCTGATATTCAATAACAATGGAGGACCTTCCTGCTAGGATAAATGAAACAGAAATTAGATTTAGTAATATAGAAGATAAAATGAGGGGGAACAAGGGAACTGAGAGACAAACAAATACTGGTTCATAAGGGGAGGATTTGAAAGATCAGCAACATCATAAAGAAAATCAATATATAATAATTGGGTTCCTGGAGGAAGAAGAAAGAGAGAGGAACAGAAGATACATTTGAAGAAATAATAGCTGAGAACTTCCCTAATCTGGGGAAGGAAACAAGCATTCAACTCCAGGAGGCACAATAGAACCCCCCTTCAAATCAATAAATATGGATAAACATCCTGCCTTATAATAGCAAAGTTTGCAAATTTCAGGGACAAAAAGAAAATCCTGAAAGGCGCTTGGGAAAGAGTCCCTTAGTCTATAGGGATAGGAAAATTAGGCATGGCAGAAGGCCTAACCACAGAGACCCAGTCAGCAAGGACTGGCATGATATATTCAGGGTGTTAAATGAGAAAAACATGCAACCAACAATACTTTACCCAGCAAGGATGACTTACAGAAAAGAGGAAAAGATCTAAAGAGCTTTCAGGAAAAACAGAAACTAACTAACTAACTAACTAATGATCAATAAACCTGACCTGCAAGAAATATAAAAGGAGTTCCTTTAAGCAAAGGCAGAGTCCCAAATTAACATAGACCAGAAAGGAACAGTAATAATATGCAGACTCAGTGAATTTATACATAATACAGTGCACTAAATTCATATACTTCAATATTTACTCTGAATGTAAATGGGCTAAATGCTCCAATCAAGAGACACAGGGTATCATACTGGATTAAGAAACAAAACAAAACAAAACAAAACAACAACAACAACAAAAACCCTATCTATTTACTGTCTACCAGAGTCTCATTTTAAACCCAAAGACATCTCCAGATTGAAGGTGAGGGCGTGGATAACCATTTATCATACTAATGGACATCAAAAGAAAGCTGGGATAACAATCCTTATAACAGAAAAATTAGATTTTAAAACAAAGCCTGTAATAAGAAATGATGTGGGTCATGGTATCATACTTAAAGGAACTATCCAACAAGAAGATTTAACAATTCTAAATACACTCCTAACTTGGGAACAGCCAGTTATATCAGCCAATTGATAACCAAATTGAAGAAAAACATTGATAATTATACAGTAAGAGTGAAAGAATTTAACATCCTGCTGACAGCAATGGGCAGATGATCTAAGCAGAAGATCAACAAGGAAACAAGTACTTAGAATGAAATAATGGGTGAGATGGACTTCACAGATATAAACAGAACATTCAATCCTAAAAGCAACAGAATGCACATTCTTCTCAAGTGCGCATGGAACATTCCCCAGAATAGGTCACATACCGGGTCATAAATCAAGTCTCAACCAGTACTAAAATATTGGGATTGTTCCCTGCATGTTTTCAGAGAACAGTGTTTTGAAACTGGAACTCAACCAGAAGATGAAATTTGGAAGGAACTCAAATACTTGAAGGCTAAAGACCATCCTACTACAGAAAAGAATACACGTTGGAAAAAAAATTCTCTTCAACAAATGGCGTTGGAAAAAGTGGACTGCCACATGCAGAAAAACAATTGCTTTAACCATACACAAAGATAAACTCAAAATGGATGAAAGACCCCAATGTGATTCAGGAATCCATCAAAATCCTAGAATAGAACACAGGTAGCAACCCACTCGACCTCAGTGAAGAAACTTATTACAAGACATGTTTCTGAAGACAAGGGAAACAAAAGCAAAAATGAACTATAGGACCTCTTCAAGATTAAAGACTTCTGGACCACAAAGGAAACAGTCAACAAAACTAAAGGGCAAGACATGGAATGGGAGAAAATATTTGCAAATGACATGTCAGATAAAGGGCTTATATCCAAGATCTATAAAGAACTTATCCATCTTAACACCAAAAAACCAAATAGTCCAGTCCAAGAAATGGACATCTGAAATGTCCATTTCAGACATGAAATGGAGAGAAGACATGAACAGATACTTTTCCAACAAAGACATCAAATGGGCAACAAACACATGGAAAAAGGCTCAACATCACTAGACATCAGGAAAATACAAACAAAAACCACAATGAGATACCATCTCGTATCAGTCAGAAAGGCGAAAATTAACAAGAGTGGGAACTACATTACGTGGGTGAGGATATTGGAAAAGGGGAACCTTCTTGCACTGTTGGTGGGAATAGAAGCTGGAACAGCCATTCTGGAAAACAGTATGGATGTTCCTCAAGGTTTTAAAAATAGAGCTATCATATAACCCAACAATTACACTACTAGGCATTACTCTAAATATAGAAATGCAGTGTTCCAAAGGGAAAACTCCATTGTTTTTGGCAGCAATGTCTACCATAGCCCAACTCCGGAAAGAGCCAGATGTCCACTGACAGAGAAATGAATAAAGAAGAACAATGAATATATATATATATATATATATATATATATATATATATATATATAACTCAGCCATTAGAAAGGATGAAATCTTATCATTTACATCAACATGATGGAAATGGAAGGTATAAAACTGAGTGAATTAAGAGGATCAGAGAAAGAAAATTATCATATGTTCACTCATATGATGAATATAAGAAACAACACAGAAGATCATAGGGGAAAGGAGGGAAAACTGAATGAGAAAAAAATCTGAGCGGGAGACAAACCATTAGAATCTCTCAACTATAGGAAGCAACCTGAGGTTGCTGGAGTGAAAGTGGGTGGGGGGATTGGTAAGCTGGGTGATGGGTTATAAGGAGGGCACATGATGTGATGAGCACTGGGACTTATATACAACCAATGAATTACTGAACTCTATTTCTGAAACCATTGATGTTTTATATGTTGGCTAACTGAATTTAAACTAAAAAAAGGAAAAGAGAATCACAATAACTAGAAAGTCAGGGTAAGATAGTTTAGAGTTCAAAGAAATATATACACTTATGTAATTTACCCTTTACCATGTTTGAATATAAAGTATTTTAAAAAGTTCCTACTGCAGTGAGTACATATATCCTATTTTCATTTTTCCCAGTTATTCAACACACAACATTTAGTTAAAAACATTGACTCTCACTTTTTATTTTTTATTAATATGTTCTGTTAACCAATATGTAGTATATCACAAGCTTTTGTTATACAGTTCAATTCATTAGTTGTGTAGAAAATCCAATGATCACCACAAGACATACCCTCCTTAATACTCGTGACCTGGTTACCTCCCCAACCCTCCATTCTGTAACCCTCAGTTTGTTTCCCAGAGTCCATAGTCTCTCATGGTTTGACTCTGATTTCTTCCCATTCAGTTTTCCCTCCTTTCCCTTATGGTCCTCCACAATATTTCCTTATATTCCACATATGAGTGAAACCATATGACAACTATTTTTCTCTGTTTGACTTATTTCATTTAACACAATCCCCTCCAGTTCCATCGGATGATTCTGTAATTTCCATTGTATATCTGAACTACCTCCTCTTAATCCATTCATCTTTTGAAGGTCATCTTGTCTCTTTCCACAGTTCAGCTATTGTGAGCATTGCCGCTATGAACATTGGGGTGCATGTGCCTCTTCTTTTCACTACATCTGTATCTTTGAGGTAACTACATAGTAGTGAAATTACTTGGTCTTAGGGTAGCTCCATTTTCAACATCTTGAGGAACTTCCATACTGTTTTCCAGGGTGCCTGTAAGAGCTTGCATCACCACCAAGAGTGTTGAGGGTTCCTCTTTCTCCACATCCTCACAACATTTGTTGTTTTCCTTTTTCTTAATTATTGCCAATCTAACTGGTATAAGGTGGTATTTCATTGTGGTTGATTGGAATTTCTTTGATGGCTATTGATGAATTTTTTTTTTCATGAGTCTATTAGCCATTTGCTTGTCTTCTTTGAAGAAGTGTCTGTTCATGTTTTCTGCCCACTTCTTGACTGCATTTTTTTTTTTTTTTTTTTTTTCGGTGCTGAGTTTGAGAATTTCTTTGTAGATCTTGGGTATAAATCCTTTCTCTGTAATGTCATTTTCTTTCTTTCTTTCTTTCTTTTTTTAAAAAGATTTTACTCATTTATTTGACAGAGGGAGACACAGCAAGGAAGGGAACACAAGCAGGGGGAGTGGAAGAGGGAGAATCAGGCTTTCTTTCATTTTTAAAAAATTTATTTATTTGACAGAGAGACACACAGCAAGAGAGGGAACAGAAGCAGGGGAGTGGGAGAGGAAGAGGCAGGCTTCCCGCCGAGCAGGGAGCCCCATGTGGGGCTCGATCCCAGGACCCTGGAATCATGACCCGAGCTGAAGGCAAACGCTTAACAACTGAGCCACTCAGGTGCCCCTGTAATGTCATTTTCAAATATCTTCTCCCATTCCATGGGTTGCTTCTTTGTTTTGTCGACTGTTTCCTTTGCTGTGCAGAAACTTTTTATCTTGATGAAACTTCATTTTTACTTTTGTTTTCCTTGCCTTCAGAAACATGTCTTGCAAGAAGTTGCTTGGCTGAGGTTGAGCAGGTTGCTACCTGTGTTCTCTTCTAGGATTTTGATTGGTTTCTCTCACATTGAGGCCTTTCATTCCTTTTGAGTTTAGCTTTGTGTATGGTGTAAGAGAATGTTCACCAGTTCCATTCTTCTGCCTTTTTTCCATTGGATAGTCTTTCCTGATTTGTTGAAGATTAGTGAACCATAAGGTTGAGAGTCCATTTCTTGGGTCTCTATTCTGTTACATTGATCCATGTGTCTTTTTTTTGTGTGCAAATACTGTACTGTCTTGATGAACACAGCTTTGTAATATAGCTTGAAGTCAGGCATTGAGATTCCTCCAGCTTTGGTATTCTTTTTCCACATTTTCCTGGAAATTTTGGATCTTTCATGGTGCCATACAAATTTTAGGATTGTTTGTTCCAGCTCTGTGAAAAATCTTGATGATATTTTGAAAGGGATTTCATTAAAACTGTAGGTTTCACTGGGCAGCATAGACATTTTAATTGATGTTTATTCCTTGAATACACGAGCATGGAATGTATTTCCATCTCTTTGTGTCTTTTCCAATTTCTTTTATAGGTGTTCTGTAATTTCTAGAGTACAGTTCTTTTATGTCTTTGGTTAGGTTTATTCTTCGGTATATTATGTTTTTTGGTACTATTGGAAACGGAATCAATTCTTAATTTCTTTTTTTTCAGTTACACGGTTAGTGTATAGAAATGCAACCGTTTCTATGCATTGATTTTGATTCCTGTCATGTTGCTAAATTGCTATGTGAGTTCTAGTAATTTGGAGGAAGAGTCTTTTGCATTTTCCACATGTCGTACCATGTAACCTGGGAATAGAGAGTGTTTTACTTCTTCCTTGCCTATTTGAATGCCGTTTATTATTGTTTGTTGTGTGATTCCTGAGTCTAGGACTTTTAACAGTAGGACTTTGAACAATAATGTTGAGAGTGGGCATCTCTGATAGGTTCCTGACCTTAAGAGAAGAGCTCTCTGGTTTTCCCCATTGATATTGATATTCACTGTGGACTTTGAATAGTCTATTTTGGTCTATTTGACTGGGTCTCTCTTTGCTTACAGAATCCCTTTTAATATTTCTTGCAGTGCTATCTTGGTGGTAACATATTCTTTCAGTTTCTGCCTGTCCTGAAAGCTCTTTATCTCTCCATCTGTTTTAAATGACAGCCTTGCTGAGTAAAGTATTCTTGGGTGCATGTTCTTCTCATTTAGTACCCAGAATATGCTTGTTAGCCCTTTCTTGCTTGCCAGGT
Organism: Meles meles; assembly: GCF_922984935.1. Lineage (NCBI taxonomy): Eukaryota > Metazoa > Chordata > Mammalia > Carnivora > Mustelidae > Meles > Meles meles. The sequence continues at coordinate 4,651,717 of NC_060068.1, forward strand.
GTTTATGGATAGGATCGATGCTATTTTGATGTTCCTCCCTCCACATATAAGGAATATCCTCTTCCTGGCTATTCTCAGGATAGTTTCTTTATTTATAAGGTTTGAAAGCTTCATTATTTTATGTCATGTTGTTGATTTATTTTTTACGTATTTTGCGAGGGGTCCTCTCTGCTTCTTGGACTCGAATGTTCATTTCCCTCCCCAAATTAGGGAGGTACTCAGCATGATTTACTGAAATATACCTACTAGACCTCTCTCTCTGTCTCCACACCCTCAGCTATCCCAATAATTCTGACATTGGAACGTTTCATGACATCATTAATCTCTCTATTACTTTTTTCATGTGCTACTAGCAGCCCATCTCTTTTTTCCTCAACATCTTTCCTTTCCATTATCTTATTTTGAGATTACTATTCCTCTCTTCTGCCACATTTATCCTGGCAGTTAAAGTATCCCATTTAGAGTGTATCTCATTCATGGCGTTTTAAAATTCAGTCTAATTCGATCATATTTCTTCTCTTAGAGATTCTATATTGTTACTACTGATTTGTTCAAGTCAAGCTATTGACTTTATGACTGCTATCCTGAATTCTATCTCTGACATCCTGCTTATATCCATATCCATTAGTTCTGTGGCAGAGGATGTTGTCTATGGTTCTTTTCTTTTTAAAAATTATTTATTTATTTATTTATTTATTTATTTATTTATTTTTCAGCGTAACAGTATTTATTGTTTTTGCACAACACCCAGTGCTGCATGTAATATGTGCCCTCCCTAAAACCCACCACCTGGTTCCCCCAACCTCCCACCCCCTGCCCCTTCAAAAACCTCAAGTTCTTTTTCAGAGTCCATAGTCTCTCATGGTTCACCTCCCCTTCCAATTTCCCTCAACTTCCTTCTCTCCATCTCCCCATGTCCTCCAAGTCATTTGTTATGCTCCACAAATAAGTGAAACCATATGATACTTGACTCTCTCTGCTTGACTTATTTTGCTCAGCATAATCTCTTCCAGTCCCGTCCATGTGGCTACAAAAGTTGGGTATTCATCCTTTCTGATGGAGGCATAATACTCCATCGTGTATATGAACCACGTCTTCCTTAACCATTCATAAGTTGAAGGGCATCCTGGTTCTTTCCACAGTTTGGCGACCATGGCCATTGCTGCAATAAACATTGGGGTACAGATGGTCCTTCTTTTCACTACATCTGTATCTTTGGGGTAAATACCCAGGAGTGCAATTGCAGGGTCATAGGGAAGCTCTATTTTTAATTTCTTCAGGAATCTCCACACTGTTCTCCAAAGTGGCTTCACCAATGTGGTTCTTTTCTACGCTGAGAGTTCCTCCTCTTAGTTATTCTGTTGAGGGATGGTTGAGAGAATGAGCAGAGTCCAAAATATCAATATGACCCAAGCAAGATGCAAGCAAATAGAACACTTGCTGTAGTGAAGATAAAATTGAATAAAGTGAGATAAAGGACTAAATAAAGCATATATTTATAAAATATATAGATGAGAAAAGATGGAAGCTAAAAATGTGACTATAAAACGTAAGTTGCTATAATAAACATCTAGTTGAAATGAGGATTATATGAAAGAAAAAAGAAAAAGCATAAGAAAAAGAAAAAAAAAGACTTTTATTTGAAAAAATCAACAAATTGTGAGGGTACTCCTGTAGCTCAAGATACTATTTACCCCTGGCTTTGGGATTTGATCTTAAGGGATCCATAAGCTTGTCGTCCACCTGTTCTTCCAGTCTGTCTTCTGGGAAAGAGGCTTGCTTTGCTGTGTCTTAGATAACTCTGCCTTTGGGGACTTTCCCCACCCACTGTCAAGAGGTCTGGCTCAGTGAAAACCTGTCTTCTGTGGCTTTTGTTCTCTGGAGGCTTTCCATGTTCTTCAGATAATCAGAGCAAAAATGGCTGCACAAAAACCTCTGGTTCAGAGCAGACAATGTGCAAATTCCCCTCTTTAATAAACCTTCCAGGAAAAGCAGTCTCCACCTCCTTATGTGCTGAAAATAACTGCAGCCTCCTGTGGTGTGACCCACAGTAACTCTCTCAGAGGTAATCGCAGTGACCCAAGAGCGACACTGCCCTTTTTGATCCTAAAACCATGTGTGTGGCTGCTGGCTTGCACACACACACCTGGAACTCCTGGATCATGTCTGGGTGCCACTCTAATGTCTTTTCCATACCACTACCACCCTGTGAGGTTTTGCCTGGTCATGGATGTAGGTTCCAGATCTTTTCATGCTGCTCCAGAAAAGAGTGACTATGGACTGGCCTCACTCATGGTTTATCGCAAATCATACTAAGAATCCCTTCCTGGGCTCGCTGACCATTTCTTGCTTCCTGGTTCCACTGCTAGGGCACTCTACTAGTTCAGCCACCCTGTTACACTCTGTGAGAATTTGTATCCTGAGACCACAGGCCCTACCTAGAATTCTGCCTTTTCATTTCCAGAGCTCCTTGCAGAGAAGGATGTCTCTCACTAGAGCAGATTTCTAAGGGTTCCAATTTTTATGCTCTGGTGTTATATAACTTTTCAGAAGCACATTATGAAGCCTCCCTCTCCCTTCTGTTTATATTCATACGTGTCCACAGATTCACAACCCCGCATGTCCTACCTTAAGAAAAAGAAAAGTCGGGGCGCCTGGGTGGCTCAGTGGGTTAAGCTGCTGCCTTCGGCTCGGGTCATGGTCTCAGGGTCCTGGGATTGAGTCCCACATCGGGCTCCCTGCTCAGCAGAGAGCCTGCTTCCCTTCCTCTCTCTCTGCCTGTCTCTCTTGTGATTTCTCTCTGTCAAATAAATAAATAAAATCTTAAAAAAAAAAGAAAAAGAAAAGTCACTTTTCTACTGGTAGGGGTGCAGATGTACATTCTTACACCTCAGGCTGATTTTGTGGATGTTCAAAATAGTTTCATAACTTTCCAGCTAAATTTAGGGACGAGCTGAAATAGGGTCCCCAACTCTGGCATCTTGCCTCCTCCCTCTTAATTTTCTTTAAAATACCGTCATTGTACTTATCCCTATGGGGCTTGGCTGATTTATGCAATTGCATAATTACCTGAAAGTAATATATTGTTTATCTGAAATTAATATAATATTGTATGTCAACTGTAGTGGACATATTGTTTACCTGAAATTAATAGAACAGTCTATGTCAAATATACTGTAAATAAGATATATTAAATAAAATAAGTAGAATACAATTGGTTCTTGTGAAAAGACAGCCCAGACAGAGAATCCTAGCAATTTATCATTGAAAGTCTGTCTTCATTGAAAAAACATATAGGATTATGGAATCCAGATGTCAGATTTTAAGAAAAGTTTGGGGTCCAAAATAATCAACACTTACCTTAAGGTTAGACAAGGATTTTTATAATTTTAAACTTTAATGGAACAAAGCTATAATTTTAGTTGCCTGATATATACTGTTTTGGATTCTTACCTAAGGGAAAAATATAATGCAAAATTAAGATGTAGCCTTTGAATGGCCGGTGCAAATAAGCGTCACTAAAGCTGACGTCTTCATCTTCAGAATAAATCAACCTCTAAATTTAGGTTCAAAACTTTTAAAAGATTTTTTCTAAAAGATTTGATTTATTTATTTCACAGAGATCACAAGTAGGCAGAGAGGCAGGCAGAAAGAAGGGGGAGCAGGCTGCTCGCTGAGCAGAGAGCCTGATGTGGGGCTCCATCCCTGGACCCTGGGATCATGAGCTGAAGGCAGACGCTTTAACCCACTGAGCCACCCAGGCACCCCAAGATTTTTTTTTAAATTTATTTGGAGTCAAGATGGCGGGGAAGTAGGAGGAGGCACCGTTTCAACCTGTACCCTAAAGTGAGCTGATTACCTACCAAAGAACTCTGATCACCCATGAAATCAGACTGAGATCAGAATTATACACGTCTGAATCTCTACAGGAGCAGAAGACGCCAATGGGCAGGTAAAGCGGAATGGGAACATCGGACTGATATCAGAAGATAAACAAAAGAGGGAGGGAGCCACCAGAGATGACCAATTGGAAAGTAATACCCCAGTAGGAGAGTGCCCTGCGTCTGGGGACCAGCATTAGCTTGGAGTCTGGTTGAAAGCACTCAAAAAAAAAAAAAAAAGAGCACAGGATCACAGGGGGGAAATTGTGGGAATAGGGGTGGTTAGGGACAGGGGCTTAAGTCCCCAGACCCAGGACAGCCTCCCCTGGTGCTGAGCCAGAGAGAGTGTGGTGGAGAAACCAGGTCTTGGTCCCTGAGCCGCCAGTGCACCCCAGATGAGTGGGGTCTGGTTCCCATGAGGGGCTGGGAGCCTGGCCAGATGGCACTCCTGAAGCATGCGTGTCCCACACCTTCCCCTGGGAGAGGTGCTCACAGGTGCTAGCTGGGAGCCCTGGCACCCGGAAAAACCAGGCATTCCCAGCCCATGCCAGCAGGAAAATCTCATCGTGCAGTTGCTGCTTGGAACCACTCTGGCGGTCTGTAGCTGCCCAGACAGCCACTGCTTCCATGGTATTGGGTACAGGGAGGAGATCCTGCATCCCCAGGGACAGTGACTCAGAACCTACTTTGTCAGCAGCTCTGCAGAGCATTCTGAGGCTTCTCTCTGAGAGGGAGGTCTGGGTGCAGTTTGCTCTCCTCTAAAGCTCCAAAAACCATCAAAAGCTGTCAAGGCAAGGGTAAAAGGATGAACAAACATAAAAACCTCCAGAGAACAAAAGCCTGAAAAAAAGCGGGTTCCTCAGAGCGAACCTCCTTGAGGGGGGCGGGAGGACATAACTCAGGGAACATCATTCACTGAAAACCCACGTGGCAGGTTCCTCCTCCAGAAAACAAACCAGGAAGGAAGAAAAATAAAAAGACGATAAGAGAACAACCACCACTACTTCATAAATATAACTTTTATTTTTAAATATTTTCCACTATGCTGGTTCATTTTTTATACATATAGATAATTTTTTAACGTATTTACCATTACAGTGAGATGTCCAGTACATCAAATTCCTTAATAACCTTCTAACCTGAACTTTTTGATACATACACCCGTGTTTTTCTTTTGCTTTTCTATTTTTTAAATTTTTTTAAAAATTTTAATTTAGTTTAGTTTAGTTTATTCTCTTTTAATTTTTATTTTTTAATATAAATATAGAGTTAAAATTCAAGATAATCCCCTTTCCCCAATCAATGCTACCCCTATAGGCAAACCAATTTTTAATCCCCCTATATCTTAGGAAAGTTGAGTCCCATAAAAAAGACATCAAGATACATCCAGGAAGAATGAAAATAACCTTCCACGCCCACACTGAGAAATTTTAATGACTCTCCCATCTATTCCTTCTGCCAGTGTTTCTGTGTATTTGTGTATGTCCTGATGGTATACAAGTCTTATACTTGGGGGTTTTTTGACGAGGTTCTTCCTTTTTTTGCTTTTATATATACATATATTTTTCTCTTGTCATATACTTTTATCAGTCTTTTTGTTTGTCTGTTTTTGATTGTATACTTCATAAATCTTACCTTGCGGCCCATTTGGAAGGAGCATTCTCTTTTATCTTCCCTTTTTTTCCTGTCTGTCTGTCTGTCTGTCTCTCTCCCTCTCCCTCTTTTCTTTTCTTTTTTTCTCACTTTCTTTTTCTTTGCTTTTTTCTCCCATTTGTGTGGGGAATCCTGATTGTGCAGAAGTGTTCCAGGGTACACCTTGACTGCTAGACTGTCGATATATCTAGCTGCATCTGTTCAGTCATCTCTTACTAAAATGACAAGGAGGAGGAATGCCCAACAGAAAAAAAGTACAGAGGATGGACCTTTTGCAACAGAGCTAATGGCTATACACATAGACAAAATGTTGGAAAAGGAATTCAGGCTAACAATTATCCAGGCAATAGCTAGGTTGAAGAAAGCCATGGCTGACCAAATGGAATTGATTAGGGCAGAACTGAAAGCCACCAGGGATGATGTTCACAATGTTAGGGCAGAACTGAAAGCCACCAGGGATGATGTTCAAAATGCTCTCAATGAATTCTAAACTCATCTAAATTCTCTTAAAGCTAGGATAAATGAGGCAGAAGATAGAATTAGTGATCTGGAGGACAAACAGATAGAAAAGATCAGGAAGAAGCCTGGAACAAACAGCTCAGAAGCCACGAAAACAGAATCAGGGAAATAAATGATGTCATGAAACATTTCAATGTCAGAATTATTGGAATATCTGAAGGGGAGGAAAAAGAAAGAAGTCTAGAAGATATAGTGGAACAAGTTGTCTATGAAAATTTTCTCAATCTCACGAATGGAAACAACATTTATGTACTAGAGACAGAGCGGTTTCCCCACAAGAATTTAGATTCTTGAAAGTCCTCACGACTCTGATAGTTAGAATGAAGAATGACAATTCTAGACAGACCCTCTTAAAAGCAGCTAGGGCAAAGAAGCTCCTTACATACAGAGGAAAGCCCATTAGAATAACGTCAGATCTGTCCACAGAGACCTGGCAAGCCAGGAAAGGCTAGCAAAGTATATTCAGAGTACTAAATGAGAAGAACATGCAGCCAAGAATACTTTATCCAGCAAGACTGACATTCAAAATGGATGGAGAGATAAAGAGTTTCCAAGACTGGCAATTCTTAAAAGACTATGTAACCACCAAACAGACACAGCAGGAAATATTAAGGGGGGGTCGTATAAAAGAGAAAAAATCCCAAGAATATCATTGAACAGAAATATAGAAACAATTTACAGACAGAAAGACTTCAAAGGTAACATGATGTCAATAAAAACGTATCTATCAATAATCACTCTCTATGTGAATGGACTAAATGTGCCCATAAAATGACACAGGGTTGCAGATTGGATAAAACGACTGGACCCACCCATATGTTGTCTACAAGAGACCCATTTTAAACCTAAGGATACACCCAGACTGAAAGTGAAGGGATGGAGAAGCATCTTTCATGCCAATGGGCCACAAAAGAAGGCCAGGGTAGCGATCCTCATATCAGATAAATTAGATTTTAAACTAAAGACTGTAATCAGAGATAGAGAAGGACACTACATCATTCTTAAAGGGACTATCCATCAAGATGATCTAACAATTGTCAATATCTACGCCCCAAACATAGGAGCAGCCAATTACATAAGAAAACTATTAACCAAGAAAAAGAGTCACATTGATGTGAATACTTTGATAGTAGGAGATCTTAATACGCCTCTCTCAGTAATAGAGATCATCAAAGCAGAAAATCAATAAAGAAATAAGTGAATTGAATGAAACATTGGAGCAGATGGACCTCATAGACATATACAGAACATTCCACCCTAAACTAGCAGAATACGCATTCTTCTCAAGTGCACATGGAACCTTCTACAGAATAGACCACATACTGGGTCACAAAGCAAGACTCAATCGATACCAAAAGACTGACATTATTCCCTGCATATTCTCCGATCACAATGCTTTGAAACTGGAGCTCAATCACAAGGAAAAGTTCAGAAGGAACTCAAACACCTGGAAGCTAAAGACCGCCTTGCTAAAGAATGCTTGGATCAACCAGGAGATCAAAGACGAACTTAAAAAATTCATGGGAACCAATGAGAATGAAGACACTTTGGTCCAAAACCTATGGGATACAGCAAAGGAGGTTCTAAGGGGGAAATACATAGCCATCCAAGACTCCCTCAACAAAAACGAAAAATCCACCAATAAAAAATACACCAGCTGTCTCTACACCTTAAAGAACTGGAGAATCAACAACAAATCAAACCAACTCTTCATGCAAGAAGGGAAATAATCAAGATTAGAGCAGAGATCAATGAGGTAGAAACCAGAGACACAGTAGAATGTATCAATGAAACTAGATACTGGTTTCTTGAAAGAATCAATAAGATTGATAAAACATTGGCCACACTAATTCAAAAGAAAATAGTGAAAGCCCAAAGTAATAAAATTATGAATGAAAAGGGAGAGATCAAAACAAACACCAAGGAAATAGAAACAATCTTCAGAAATTATTACCAACAGTTATATGCCAATAAGCAAAGTTATATGCCAATAAGCACCTAGATGAAATGGGTGCATTCCTGGAAAACTAGAAACTCCCAAAATTGAACCGGGAAGAAATTGACAAACTGAATAGTCCGATATCTAGTAACGAGATTGAAGCAGTGATAAAAAACCTCCCAAAAACAAGAGCCCAGGACCTGACAGATTCCCTGGGGAATTCTACCAAACTTTCAAAGAAGAAATCACACCAATTCTCCTGAAGCTGTTCCAAAAAATTGAAGCAGAAGGAAAACTTCCAGACTCTTTTTATGAAGCCAGCATTACCCTGATCCCCAAACCAGGCAAAGACCCTACCAAAAAGGAGAATTTCAGACCAATATCACTGATGAATATGGATGCAAAGATTCTCCACAAGATCCTAGCAAACAGGAACCAGCAGCACATTCAAAAGATGATCCACCATGACCAGGTGGGATTCATCCCTGGGTTGCAAGGTTGGTTCAACATTCGCAAATCAATCAGTGTGATAGAACAAATCAATAAGAGAAGAGAGAAGAACCACACGGTCCCCTCAATTGATGCAGAAAAAGCATTTGACAAAATCCAGCATCCGTTCCTGATGAAAACGCTTCAAAGTATAGGGATAGAGGGAACATTCCTGAACTTCATAAAATCTATCTATGAAAGACCCACAGCAAATATCATCGTCAATGGGAAAAAGCTTGCAGCCTTCCCGTTGAGATCAGGAACACGACAAGGATGCCCACTCTCACCACTCTTGTTCAACATAGTATTAGAAGTTCTAGCAACGGCAATCAGACAACAAAGAGAAATAAAAGGTATCCCAATTGGCAAGGAAGAAGTCAAACTCTCTCTCTTCACAGATGACATGATTCTTTATATGGAAAACCCCAAGGACTCCACCCCCAAACTACTAGAACTCATACAGCAATTCAGTAACGTGGCAGGCTACAAAGTCAATGTACAGAAATCAGTGGCTTTCTTATACACTAACAAAGAAAATACAGAAAGGGAAATTAGAGAATCGATTCCATTTACTATAGCACCAAGAACCATAAGATACCTGGGCATAAACCTAACCAAAGAAGTAAAGGACCTGTACTCGAGGAACTACAAAACACTCATGAAAGAAATTGAAGAGGACACAAAAAGATGGAAGACTGTTCCATGCTCTTGGATTGGAAGAATAAACATTGTTAAAATGTCTATACTGCCTAGAGCAATCTATACTTTTAATGCCATTCCGATCAAAATTCCACTGATATTTTTCAAAGAGCTGGAGCAAATAATCCTAAAATTTGTATGGAGCCAGAAGAGACCCCGAATTGCTAAGGAAATGTTGAAAAACAAAAACAAAACTGGCGGCATCACATTACCCGATTTCAAGCTTTACTACAAAACTGTGATCACCAAGACAGCGTGGTACTGGCATAAAAACAGACACGTAGACCAGTGGAACAGAGTGGAGAGCCCAGATATGGACCCTCAACTCTATGGTCAAATAATCTTTGACAAAACAGGAAAAAATATTCAATGGAAAAAAGACAGTCTCTTCAATAAATGGTGCTGGGAAAACTGGACAGCGATATGTAGAAGAATGAAACTCGACCATTCTCTTACACCCTACACAAAGATAAACTCGAAATGGATAAAAGACCTGAACGTGACACAAGAATCTATCAGAATCCTAGAGGAGAACATAGGCAGTAACCTCTTCGATATCAGCCACAGCAACTTCTTTCAAGATATGTCTCCTAAGGCAAAGGAAACAAAAGCAAAAATGAACTTTTGGGACTTCGTCAAGATCAAAAGCTTCTTCACAACAAAGGAAACAGTCAACAAAACATAGAGGCAACCCACGGAATGGGAGAAGATATTTGCAAATGACAGTACAGACAAAAGGTTGATATCCAGGATCTATAAAGAACTTCTCAAACTCAACACACACAAAACAGATAATCATATCAAAAAATGGGCAGAAGATATGAACAGACACTTCTCCAACAAAGACATACAAATGGCTATCAGACACATGAAAAAATGTTCATCATCACTAGCCATCGGGGAGATTCAAATTAAAACCACATTGAGATACCACCTGACCGCAGTTAGAATGGCCAAAATTAGCAAGACAGGAAACAACGTGTGTTGGAGAGGATGTGGAGAAAGGGGAACCCTCTTCCACTGTTGGTGGGAATGCAAGCTGGTGCAGCCACTTTGGAGAACAGTGTGGAGAATCCTGAAGAAATTAAGAATAGAACTTCCCTATGACCCTGCAATTGCACTGCTGGATATTTACCCCAAAGATACAGATGTAGTGAAAAGAAGGGCCATCTGTACCCCAATGTTTATTGCAGCAATGGCTACGGTCGCCAAACTGTGGAAAGAACCAAGATGCCCTTCAATGGATGAATGGGTAAGGAAGATGTGGTCCATATACACAATGGAGTATTATGCCTCCATCAGAAAGGACGAATACCCAACTTTTGTAGCAACATGGACGGGACTGGAAGAAATTATGCTGAGCGAAATAAGTCAAGCAGAGAGAGTCAAGTATCATATGGTCTCACTTATTTGTGGAGCATTACAAATAACATGGAGGACATGGGGAGATGGAGAGGAGAGGGAGTTGAGGGAAACTGGAAGTGGAGATGAACCATGAGAGACTATGGACTCTGAAAAACAACCAGAGGGTTATGAAGGGGTGGCGGGGGGTGGGGGGTGGGGTGGGAGGTTGAGGAACCAGGTGGTGGGTAATAGGGAGGGCATGTACTGCATGGAGCACTGGGTGTGATGCCAAAACAATGAACACTGTTATTCTGTAAATAAAAAAATAAAAATAAATAAATAAATAAATAAATAAATTTAAAAAAAAGGAAAGAAAAAATAACACCAATTCTCCTGAAGTTATTTCAAAAAATTGAAGCGGAAGGAAAACTTCAAGATTCTTTTTAGGAAGTCAGCATTACCCTGATCCCCAAACCAGGCAAAGACCCTACCAAAAAGGAGAATTTCAGACCAATATCTCTGATGAATATGGATGCAAAGATTCTCAACAAGATCCTAGCAAACAGGATCCAGCAACACATTAAAATGATTATCCACCATGACCAGGTGGGATTCATCCCTGGTTACAAGGATGATTCGACATTTGCAAATCAATCAATGGGATAGAACAAATCAATAAAAGAAGAGAGAAGAAGCACATGGTCCTCTCTACTGATGCAGAAAAATCACTGACAAAATCCAGCCTCCGTTCCTGATTATAATGTTTCAAAGTATAGGGATAGAGGGAACATTCCTGAACTTCAGAAAATTCTATATATTAAATATCACAGCAAATATCATCCTCAATGAGAAAAAGGTTTCAGCCTTCCCATTGAGATCAGGAACACGACAAGGATGCCCACTCTCACCACTCTTGTTCAACATAGTACTAGAAGTGCTAGCAATGGCAATCAGACAACAAAGAGAAATAAAAGGTATCCAAATTGGCAACGAAGAAGTCAAACTCTCCCTCTTCGCAGATGAAATGATTCTTTATATGGAAAACCCCAGAGACTCAACCCCCAAACCACTAAAACTCATAAAGAAATTCAGTAACTTGGCAGGATACAAAGTCAATGCACAGAAATCAGTGGCTTTCTTATACACTATCAATGAAAATACAGAAAGGGAAATTAGAGTATTGATTCCATTTACTATAGCATGAAGAACCGTAAGATAACTGGGAATAAACCTAACCAAAGAGGTAAAGGGTCTGTACTCTAGGAACTACAGAACACTCATGAAAGAAATTGAAGAAGACACAAAAAGATGGAAGACCGTTCCATGCTCTTGGATTGGAAGAATAAAAATTGTTAAAATGTCCATACCTCCTATAGCAATCTATAATTTTAATGCCATTCCGATCAAAATTCAACCGGTATTTTTCAAAGAGCTGGAGCAAATAATCCTAAAATTTGTATGGAATCAGAAGAGACCCCGAATTGCTAAGGAAATGTTGAAAAACAAAAACAAAACTGGCGGCATCACGTTACCCGATTTCAAGCTTTACTACAAATCTGTGATCACCAAGACAGCATGGTACTGGCATAGAAACAGACACGTAGACCAGTGGAATAGAGTGGAGAGCCCAGATTTGGACCCTCAACTCTATGGTCAAGTAGTCTTTGACAAAACATGAAGAAAGATACAATGGAAAAAAGACAGTCTCTTCAATAAATGGTGCTGGGAAAACTGGACAGCGATATGTAGAAGAATGAAACTCGACCATTCTCTTACACCATACACAAAGATAAACTTGAAATGGATAAAAGACCTCAACGTGAGACAGGAATCCATCAGAATCCTAGAGGAGAACATAGGCAGTAACCTCTTTGATATCAGCCACAGCAACTTCTTTCAAGATATGTCTCCAAAGGCAAAGGAAAAAAAAGCGAAAATGAACTTTTGGGACTTCATCAAGATCAAAATCTTCTTCACAGCAAAGGAAACAGTCAACAAACCAAGAAGCAACCTGCAGAATAGGAGAAGATATTTGCAAATGACAGTACAGACAAAAGGTTGATATCCAGGATCTATAAAGAACTTCTCAAACTCAACACATACAAAACAGATAATCATATCAAAAAATGGGCAAAAGATATGAACAGACACTTCTTCAAGGAAGACATACAAATGGATATCACATTTAAAAATGTTCATCATCACTAGCCATCAGGGAGATTCAAATTAAATCTACATTGAGATACCACCTGACACCAGTTAGAATGGCCAAAATTAGCAAGACAGGAAACAACGTGTGTTGGAGAGGATGTGGAGAAAGGGGAACCCTTTTCCACTGTTGGTGGCAATGCAAGTTGGTGCAGCCTCTTTGGAGAACAGTATGGAAATTCTTCAAGAAATTAAGAATAGAGCTTCCCTACGACCCTGCAACTGCACTACTGGGTGTTTACCCCAAAGACACAGATGTAGTGAAAAGAAGGGCCATCTGTACCCCAATGTTTATTGCACCAATGGCCACGGTCGCCAAACTGTGGAAAGAACCAAGATGCCCTTCAACAGACGAATGGATAAGGAAGATGTGGTACATATACACGATGGAGTGGTATGCCTCCCTCAGAAAGGATGAATACCTAACTTTTGTAGCAACATGGACGGGACTGGAATAGATTATGCTGAGCGAAATAAGTCAAGCAGAGAGAGTCAAGTATCATATGATCTCACTTATTTGTGGAGCATAACAAATAACACGGTGGATATGGGGAGATGGAGAGGAGAGGGAGTTGAGGTAAATTGGAAGGGGAGATGAACCATGAGAGACTATGGACTCTGAAAAACATCCAGAGGGTTTTGAAGGGGCGGGGGGGGGGGGTGGGAGGTTGAGGAACCAGGTGGTGGGTAATAGGGAGGGCATGTACTACATGGAGCACTGGGTGTGGTGCAAAAACAATGAACACTGTTATGCTGAAAATAAAGAAATAAAAAATGACTTTAATTATTTATTTGACAGAGAGATATCAGAAATAGACATAGAGGCAAGCAGGGAGAGAAAGGAGGAAGCAGGCCCTCTGTTGAGCACAGATCCTGATGTGAAGCTCCATCCCAGAACCCTCGGCTCGTGACCTGATCGGAAGGCAGAGGCTTTAACCCACCGAGCCACCTAGGCGCCCCAAAGATGAATTCTTATCTATGTACATCAAGAGTAAATATTTATTTTAAAGTGTAGAAAATGGAATTTTGCTCCAAATCACTGTTATGAATTGATCTAATGTCTCTCTTGATTTATGTGGTTAGTTCTATCATGTGAATTATTTTATAATAAGCGTTACTTTGTTCAGGTCGAGATACTCACTTCTACACTTCATGATTACTGTGTATTTTTTTAAAGTAATTTGTATGTCCAACATGGGTCTTTTACTCATGACCTCGATATCAAGGGTCATATGTGCTACTGACTGAGCCAGCCAGTGATTGCTAGATATTTAACCATATACAGTTCAATCTGCTTACTTTTTCCATAATGATTTTTTAACTCACCTATACCCTCAGAACATCCTCTTCTAGCAAAAATTTTGACAGTATTTCCTACAAGATTTTTAAGCATTTTGTTTCCTATTCATTTAACTATTTATTTGAAATCTATTTTGTCAAAATTATATGAAACTAAGATATGCAAGGCTTTTATTCAGATTAATTATTACCTGTTTATATAATTCATCCTCAAAATTACACACACACACAAAAGAGTTGGTGGTGTTGACACAAAATGAACAAACCTTTTAGAATCTTTAAAGGAAAAGGTCCTTTGTTGTTGTTGTTGTTGTTCTGTTTTTGTTTTTAATCTTGTTTTTTAAGCCCAGGTTAGGTCCACTGCCTGGGATAGTCTTCGCTAAGGACATAAGACATGAAATATTACAAATCATTAGATGAATACACTTCAGATAGTTATAGAGCTTGTCTTATCTTAGGACTGTAACTTTAGGACTTAGTTTATCTGCAGGGTTGTATGACTTCAGTCTCATGGAAACCAGGGACGTTCTACCCTCAGTTTATGCTTGAATTCTCCCTTTAAGGTTATTTATAAATGAATCAGATGTACAACTCATGTCAGGGTCAGAAAATGAATTTGTTGACTCTGGTAATTGTTAAAATTTAGCTACATTGAGATCCCGTGAGCAGGGCCTAAGGACATTAAAGGTTGAAATCTCCTTTATTTTATCAATGTTGACCATATGTTTTACTTCTGGTACCTCATTTGCTTTTAATGCTGAGGTCCAACGTCCAGAAGAAAAATACTATGACAATATTTGAAAGCAGGGAAAATATAAATTTTAATTTACAAAATAAAAAAGAAATAGTTTTATTTAAACAGGGAAAACTGGCAAAATGAGAGCAAAATGTATCAATATTCGTAAATACATAGTGGATCCAGTTGGGCTGCTACCAGTTTATCAAATCACTCACACTATAAATGTCCCAGAAAACGTTTCTCTAGCCACTTTCTCAAAGCCCCCTTGACGTCTTTATTCCTCACACTGTAGATAAGGGGATTCAACACAGGTGTGAATATGGTGTAAAAAGCAGAGACCACCTTGTCACGGGCCACTGAATGGTAGGGTTTGGGCCTCATATAGATGAATATGATGGCTCCATAGAAGAGTCCCACAACAGCCAGGTGAGAGGAGCAGGTGGCAAAGGCTTTTTTCTGAGCGGCTGTGGACTTCATGTGAAGGACAGCAGCCAAGATGAGACTGTAGGAGGCCAGAATGAGAGACAGAGGGATCAGGAGCATCAGGATGCAGCACACATACATGAAAAATTCAAAAAATGTGGTGTCAGCACAAGCAAGGCGCACGAGTGTGGGTGCCTCACAGAAAAAGTGGTTTATTTCCCGAGAATGGCAGTAAGGGAAATTCAGAGTGGCCCCAGCCTGCATCAGACCATCCACCCCTCCCAGAAGCCAGGAACCTGCAGTCATGTGGAAGCAGAGCTTCTGATTCATGAGGATGGGGTAGCGCAGGGGGTGACATATGGCCACATAGCGGTCATAAGCCATGGCCGCTAAGAGGAAGCATTCACCCCCTCCCAGAGTGAGAAACAGGAAGATCTGGGTGCCACAGCCAGCAGGAGAGATGGTCCTGGTGCCCATCAGGTAGTTAGTTGCCATTTTGGGGACTATGGTGGAGACCAGCATCAAGTCCATGAGGGAGAGCTGGCTAAGCAAGAAGTACATGGGCGTGTGAAGCTGGGGGTCCTCATGGATGAGCACGATCATGAGGGCATTGCCCAGCAGGGAGATGAGGAAGATCATGAGCACCATGGAGAAGAGGAACACGTGGGTCTGAGTGTGGTTAAAGAGTCCTAAGAGAATGAAGTTAATTTCTGTGGTGTCATTTAAGCCCTCCATGGCTGAAGTCATGCCTGCAAGGCAAAGAATGATAGGAATGAGTTACTTGAAAGGAAGGTTTGGCATTTACTTAAGAAGAGATGGTCAACTCTTGCTCATCCTACCACTCGGAGACGGGGTAACTCAGAAGAGCCAAGAACAAAGGCTGACCCTCCTGGGATCTCCAGACAATAAAATGACCCTTTGGGGCCTGGGGTGGAGTGGGGATCCTAATGCTCTCTCCTCTTACCTGTAGGTTAAAAGCAGAGGGGGAAATGCCACCATGGGTATTGAGGAATCAGGTCCTCACCTAGAACAGGACTGGAGAACAGTTAGACCTGAGGCTCCCGCGAGGCTTCTCCCTCCCATGCTAGACCTTGACGCTTACTCGGGAGGTGCAGGACCACAGACCTATCCCAGACGCTCATCACTGCGTAGAGAAAGTGTGAGAATGAGAGAGAAATCACCTTCTCCTAGGGAAACCCTGAGCAGTAGTAAACAGGAAGTACTAGAGCTGATACCAGTCACGGCACCAGAGCCAGAGAACCTTCCAGATATAAGAAGAGCCCTTGAACTTTGCCCTCCCCCACTCAAATGGCACAGACATGGACAGTGGCTATCCAGCTCCCATCCTCGGCGATGCCCCTTCCCCAGGAGCCCATCAGCAGGGAGAGGGCGTCCAGACTACTTCCTCAAACTCCCACCCTTTGCGGGGAGCTCTCTGGAAACCCAAACCAGGAGAACAGGTTCTCATCAGCAACCTACATACATACATGAGCAGCACAAATGCATTAAACCTGTACCTACAGAATTTCATATTCAAGAGGAGCTCTACGTACTTGGCAAGAAAGTGATTCAATTCCTTTCATGTGGAGTTGATCATCTCCAGACGGATGGATTAGGCTACTTCTTAAGAATTCTGTTTCCCTCCTCTTACACTGTTGGTGGGAATGCAAGTTGGTGCAGCCACTTTGGAGAACAGTGTGGAGATTCCTCAAGAAATTAAAAATAGAGCTTCCCTATGATCCTGCAATTAGACTACTGGGTATTTACCCCAAAGATACAGATGTAGTGAAAATAAGGGCCATCTGTACCCCAATGTTTATAACAGCAATGGCCACGGTCGCCAAACTGTGCAAAAAACCAAGATTCCCTTCAACAGACGAATGGATATGGAAGATGTGTTCCATATACACCATGGAGTATTATGCCTCCATCAGAAAGGATGAATACCCAACTTTTGTATCAACATGGACGGAACTGGAAGAGATTATGCTGAGTGAAATAAGTCAAGCAGAGAGAGTCACGTATCGTATGGTTTCACTTATTTGTCGAGCATAACAAATAACATGGAGGACATGGGGAGATGGAGAGGAGAAGGGAGTTGAGGGAAATTGGAAGGGGAGGTGAACCATGAGAGAGTATGGACTCTGAAAAAGTACCTGAGGGTTTTGAAGGGGCGGGGGTGGGAGGTTGAGGGAACCAGGTGGTGGGTATTGGGGAGGGCACGTACTGCATGGAGCAGTGGGTGTGGTGCTAAAA
The DNA here is from genome assembly GCF_922984935.1 of Meles meles. Classification (NCBI taxonomy): domain Eukaryota; kingdom Metazoa; phylum Chordata; class Mammalia; order Carnivora; family Mustelidae; genus Meles; species Meles meles. The sequence continues at coordinate 4,669,166 of NC_060068.1, forward strand.
CAATGAACACAGTTACGCTGAAAAGAAATTAAAAAAAAGAGAAAAAATATATTAAAGAAGAGATGGTCAAATGACAGAAAGAGAGAGAGAGGGAGAGAGATAGAGACTTGGAGGAATAATTATGTCTTTAGTCTTTCACTTTGCAACAAGATATTGGCCTTACCATCCTATCATACATCTCTGCTGCTATTACACAGTACTTTTTAATCCAAAGAAAATTGTATATCTTGTTAGTGTGCCACGTATAATTTACTCATGTTGTTACGAATATTTATGAAATTCTAGTTGTCTAAAATATTTGTACATCTGTGTTGAGAGAACCTCATAGTCCTGCATTTAGTCAATATTGGTGTGATAGATCACTTAATTATTAATTTTTCATGTTTCTCGCATGCTTCAATTAGTTTCTCAGGGTTTCTTTCAATGAAATGAGGAATTGTTTCAATATAAAATATGCTAAACCAAATGTAAAACTATTATAGTTCAGATTGCAGGTGACAGACACAAAATGGCTATATTTCTCTGTCTTATATGTGTTTTCAGAACATGGTTTCAATGTGCCAGGCTCCCTGCTACCACAGACTCTGCTTCAGAACACCTGCCACAATACTGGCTATGTTATACTGGGGTGTACTTGTGATTTCAGGAAATTTGTCTGAATTTAGAGGCCTTACAATAGTTAATTTTTAAATCTAATATTCATTCATAAAATGCTGAGTTTAATGAAATGTGTGCACTATTAAACCCAATTTTGTGTGAATATAACCCTAAGGAACATAAAAAAGTTTTAACTTTCAGCCTTAAACATTTGAAAAATACAGCATCCTTTCTTAACTAAAAATCTTAAAAATTTTTAAGCAGTAGAGGGAACATAGCACAATACCTTAAAAGCTACATACAAAAAGAAAACACCAAATACCATTCTGAATGGGAAAAACTGAGGGCTTTACCCCTCAAGTCAGGAACACAACAGGGATGCCCACTCTCACCACTGTTGTTAACCATAGTACTAGAAGTTCAAGCCTCAGCAATCAGAAAACAAAAAGAAATAAAAGGAATTTCAAATTGGAAAAGAAGCAGCCAAAGTCTCACTCTTTGCAGAAGACACGATATTTTATTTGAAAAAAAAAAATAAAAGATTCCAGCTTTTAATTGTTAAAATTCATTGAACAATTCAACAATGTGGCAGGATTTAACATAAATACAAAGAAATCAGTTGCATTTCTATATGCTAACAGGCTGAAGAAAGAGTAAATTTGGATTTGATCCAGTCCACAATTGCACCAAAAACTACAAGATACCTAGGAAGAAACCTAGCCAAAGAGATAAAGGATTTGTACTCTAAAAACTACAAAACACGTATGAAACAAGTGAGGAAGATATAAGGAAATGGAAAAGCTTTCTATGCTCATGGATTAGAAAAATATACATTTGTAAAATGTCTATTCCACCCACTACAGTCTACACATTCAGTGCAATCCCTATCAAAATACCGTCAACATTTTTCACAGAGCTGGAATAATTAATCCTAAATTTTGTATGGAACCAGTAAAGACCAAATATCCAGAGGGATGTTAAAAAATAAAATTTAACTGGTGGCATCATAATGCCTGATTCAAGCAGTATTACAAAGCTGTAATCAGCAGAGTAGTATGGTTCTGACAGAAAAACAGATTCACAGACCAATAGAACAGAATAGTGTCAGAAATGAACCCCCAACTCTATAATCAACTAATCTTCAACAAAGCAAGAATGAATGTCCAATGGAAAAAAGACAGTCTCTTCAACAAATGGTGTTGGGAAAATTAGCCCCATGCAAAGGAATGAAGTTGGAGCCTATTCTTATACCATACATAAAGATAGAACCAAAATGGATGAGAGACCTAAATGTGAGACAGGAATCCATCTAAATCCAAGAGGGGAACACAGGAAGGAACCTCTTTGACCTTGGCTGCAGCAACTTCTTACCAGATATGTCTCCAAAGGCAGAAGAAAGAAAAGCAGAAATGAACTCTTGGGGCTTCTTCAAGATAAAAATCTGCACACAAAGGTAAGAGTCAACAAAACTGAAAGCCAGTCTACAGAATGGCAGAAGATATTTGCAAATGACATATTAGATAAAGGGCTAGTATCCAAGTTGTATAAAGAACTTCTCAAACTCAACACCCAGGAAACAAAGAGTCCAGTCAAGAAATGGGCAGAAGACATGAAAAGACATTTCTCCAAAGGAGACATATAAATAGACAACAGACACATGAAAACATGTTCCATATCACTTGTTATCAGGGAAATATAAATTGAGACCACAATGAAATACCACATTACACCAGTCAGAATGCTTAAAATTAACAAGTCAGGAAATAACAAATGTTGGCAAAGATGTAGAGAAAGGGGAAACCTCTTACATTATTGGGAATGCAAGGTAGAGAAGCCACTCTGGAAAAAAGTATGGAGGTTCCTCAAAAAGTTAGAAATAGAGATATTCTACAACACCAAACATGCAAATGTGGTGACCTGAATGGGCACCTATACCCCAATGTTTAGAGGAACATGTCCACCAGAGTCAAACTGTGGAAAGAGCCAAGATACCCACTGATGGATGAATGGATAAAGAAGATGTAGTATAAACAAACAATAGAGTATTTCTCAGCCATTGGAAAGGACAAATACTTATGAATACACCAATGTGGATGGAACTGGAGTGTGTTATGCTAAATGAAATACTTTAATCAGAGAAAAACAATTGTCATAAGATTTCATTCATTTGTGGAATAGAAGAAACAGTGCAGAGGATCATAATGGAAGGGAGGTGATAAGAAGATGGGAAGAAATCAGAAAGGGAGACAAATCATAAGATTGCTTAACTAAGGGTGAGAAACTGACAGCTGCTGGAATTGAGGTGGGTGGGGCATGGGGTAATCATGTGATGGGCATTAAGAAGGGCTCCTGATGTGACGTGCACTGAATGTTATATGCAAATGATGAATTAATGATCTCTGTATCTGAAGATGTACTGTATGTTGGCTAATTGAATTTAAATTTTTAAAAATCTTACATTCATATTTTATTGTATTGTTTGAATTTTTCTTATAGTTTTAAGTAACTTTATGCATTTTGTTATTTATGTACATTGTCCTAAATTTTTGTTTATATACTTCAGAAATATATTCCCCAGCCCATTTAAAACACCCAGAAAAAATTCCATTATTTCATTTTTGTGTTGATGTTTAAATTTTATATTACATGTATTTGGGATGCTTCTAAGTTAGTATTCATTTCATGCTAATGGGCTAGATTACACAGATTAATTTTCTCATCATGAGCCATCTGTATATTATTTGGATAAAACTACTAACCTTGATATGCAAATTGTTTGAAACTGTGACCATGTTGAGTTTGAGATTGTTTTTAAACCATCCTTCATCTAATGTCATCAAATATATCAAACCCTACAATATGAATTCTACAGTTTTCCTCTTTATTTTTTGGTGTGAGTAGACAGATCTGCTCCTTTATGGATTTGCTGAATAACAGGAAAAATAACATAAACATTCTTCAATTCAGCCACCCCAAAGTCAGGACATTTTGGAGATAGAGATATGAATTTCAAATTGCTTCAATAACAAGGATAAGGAGATAAAAGGCTAAGTCTTCTCCTAACTTACTTGTTAGACACGAGTAAGATCTGGACATGTTATCAATCTTAAGTCAGTCTCCTTGTTTCTACACTCAGGTAATTCATAGTTTTCTAGATGGTATTCCAGTGCTGGGTTCATTTGTTCTATTGTGGTTCACTTTGTGCTCTATCCTTGTATTGTAAACTATCAGCTAATGCCCATGCTTCAAAGGACCTTTAAATAGATTTCTCAGATGATAGGTTACTTTAATTATGGTTTTGAATGTCCTAGTTTAAACTAATCCGATTTTAAAATAAAAATTGTGATGACATCAGACACCACATTCATTCTATCTTATGTTTCCAAATGAAAAGTCATGTTAAAAATAAATGTTTGCAATAAACATTTATCCAGCAGGAAATTAAATTTCAGAGATTTTGTGACTTATTTAATAATGCATATTTTGAAAGGTAGAGAACTGATAGCACTAATGTTCTCCCTGATACTTCACTCAACGCAACGATTTTCTTTATGAGTGTTGAAGTACAGACTTAAGGTCTAGACTTATCGTGCTCGAATACCTATTCTACTGATTAGTGGTTGGATACATTTAGGTAATTTAAATTTAAATCTGTTTACATCTCAGCCTTATTACATGAAAATTGGAATGAAATATAGTATCTTTCTCTTTATGAATTGAGATAAAATGTATAAATGTATAGTACATTATATAATACAATATCTCTACAAAGATTATCATTAATAATTAACCTGCTGTTTTATTTATTAGCTATAAATAGATAGTTCCCATGCAAATGTTTTCTTTTCTTTTTTTTAAATATTTTATTTATTTGACAGAGAGAAATCACAAGCAGGCAGAGAGGCAGGCAGAGAGAGGAGGAAGCAGGCTCCCTGCGGAGCAGAGAGCCTGATGCAGGGCGTGATACCAGGACCCTGAGATCATGACCTGAGCCAAAAGCAGAGGCTTTAACCCGCTGAGCCACCCAGGCGCCCCACCATGCAAATGTTTTCAAGGAAAATGAATATTTATTTGAAAACAAATGTGCAATTAAGTTACACATTTTTTTAAAATCTAGGAATAATTTCAGTGACATAACATTTATAATAAGTGTGGATTGGACATTGCATTCAAAACACCAATTATGAATTTTTTAAAACAGAACAAACACACATGACTATGGTAATTTTAATCATTCCAAGGCAATATGTTCTTTGATTATTCATTTTGAAACAGTTTCTTATGTTTTAATGTGTTTTAAAAGTTGTACTAGAACATGGAATTTATGATACATAATATATTGTTTTCATTAATAAATAAGCACAAAGATTAAAAGATAAAAGTTTATTCTTTGGTATTTCCTATTAACAGTTTATTTTAATTATGTTTAAATCCATAGGTTTAAAATACAAGTTAGATAGACATTCAAGAGTATATCTAACCGCCTGTGTTGTTTTATTGCACATTAAAACCAGGAGGGGAAGTGGGTGGGGGATGGGGTAACTGGGTGTTGGGCATTGAGGAGGGAACTTGATGTAATGACAACAATGGGTGTTGTTTGCAACTGATGAATCACTAACTTCTATCTCTGAAACTAATTTAAAAAGATATAATATTATCATATTCTGTTTGGGTAAAACCTATGACTACACAGAATCTAACATCCCTTTAGATTCATTGTTTCATTTCCATCCACACTTCAAAGTGGTTTTTTTTGGAAATAGCAAAGCTTCACCATTCCCATCTCTATGTTTTATGTTAAATACCTCACTGACCAATATGATAAATACCTCACTGAACAATATTTTGGGCTCATCCTCATGTGGTCTTTTTTTCAATTAGATCCTAAATATTAAAGGTAAATAACCCTGATTCTCATGTATGTGCTACAGATGTAACAACTCAGACATAATGAGGATGAAGAAAAGTTGTAGAAAGTAATATTCCAAGGACTATGAGAACTCCTTAATACCTAATGTCCCATCCAATATAGCAAAAACTAAAAGGAGTAGATACTATTTTATTTTGAAATTGCACAGGAAGTAGCTGAGATGTGAGATGATTTGTATCTGGAAAATCAAGGGGTGAAACCAGGTATCAATGAAGTACCCTCAATCCCAAACCCAGCTTCTGGAAGTTAACTTCCGACATTCTTGTTAGTTCTTTCAGTATTTTTATTCCAACTATTCCCTTGATAATAAGAAGGTTGGCACATTAACAAACAAAATAAAGTAAGTAATGGACTCTCAAAGTCATAGGCTACACTAAATGATTAACTTTCATGAAATTGGTAAATGGATTAAAAAAGTGAACTGTTCTTTATACTTTTCTGGATGAATGCATTCCCACACTCAGTCTTCCTACAAAATCAATATAATTACAAACAGGAAATACAGAATAAACATATTTTAAATAAATTTTTGAGTGCACTAAAACACATAGAATATAACTAGGGATGTTTACTAAACCAAGGGAACACACGAACTCCTGTCCTCTCTACAATTCAAGTTACATAAAGGACCCTCTCAGAGGTTCCAGCTCATGCACAATTCAAGCAGGGAGGACTGAGGAGATTAAGTGCATGGGCATGTGTCTCAGTGAGAGCACACCTTGAGGATGGATTCCAAGAATTGCAAGTTCTGGAAAGTAGAGCACATTCTTACATCCTATGGGTCTCAAGTTTGTGTTTTAAAAGTGAGTCTTTAAAAATGGATAAAAAAATTAAAGTGAATCATTAATTACATTACATGGTTACTGCAAAAATAACATAAGATATTGTTTCATGAGTACTTAATTGATCACTGGAAAATGGACAACCATTTTAATTTACTCAAGAAAAATATAATTTTTCCTATGGGAAACTAATTAATAGAGGAGAAAATTGATGAAATCAAAAGATCCATCTAATTTGGGAGGTTGAGCAGGAACCAAATTTCAAGTTTCCTGACAAATTCATCAATATATTGTGCATAATTGATATATGATAAATCAGATTGACATTATAGTAGAAAATGTACACTCTCAGAAAAAATTGAAGAAGCACAGATTAAACAAAATATTTTTTTAATATTTTTACTACAGTATTTAAGTTTCTCTTTGTAACATAAGTTACTGGTTAGAATAGATTAACAGATAATTATATGATAATAATTAAAATTATCTATATTTTCATTTGAAAATGTTAAGTGAGAACTTTAAGACTACCCTTATCCCTTGGAATCACTGATATATGCTCTTCAAGATATCATTCTAAAATGTAACCTGGAAGAATGTGAAAAACATCTTATATACACAAAAGTTTTTCACATTCCTCTACAATGTGTAATAAGAAGTTATATAGCCGAAGTATTAAAATTATCACTATGGAACACAATATAACAGCCAGAATGGCATTACATATTATGTTAATTCAGAAAAAAATCCATGTTTTAAAAATTTATAAAATGTCTTTAGCAAAGAGTCAAAGAAAATAGTTACGATGACATTGATTGAAATCCTCATATTTTAACTTCTCTGTTCTTTATGGATACTTTTCCATGGATTACTAGTCCTTAAAATTAGAGAACTAAATGGAGAAAACTGAAAGCACTCTAGAACATGTTTTATGCACCCAGTCTGAAAGTCCTGGATCTCACCTGCTTCAGGAGAAGCCACCACAGAGATCCAGAGCTCTAATGATCCACGTCTCCAACACCCAAACCACTATTTGAAATTCAGAAAATGCTTTCTTTCTAATATAAAGTGCATGTCACCTGGCTAAAACCTAAGAAGTCCTCAGTTCCAGGCTCTGGAAATGCCAGTTGGAAGGCATTTAAAAGAATACAGATGACCAAACACCTTCTCTGTTTATCATCTCCATGTGGATTATTTTAAATCTCAGGGTAGCTGATCCCTAAAGAAATGTCCTGTTTGACCCACATAATGCTCGAATCAGGATATGACAAATTTGAAAGTGAGATCTGCCGCATAATAGTGTTAAATGAGATAATGTATGCAAACTACCCAGGAGTACCTTCAATCCTGCTAGCCTGTGTTATAGTAATGACCAATGTGTCAAGAAAATCTGGCAATTACATATGGGACAGAGTAAAATTTATCCCATCCCCCAGTTAAAAATCTCCCCAAAACGTGAGACTAAATTCTACCTTTATATTCTGGAAATTTTCTAGATAGATGATTTAGGGTAAGTTACATGTGCAATCTAAGCTTCATGTTAACCATCTATGAAAGAGGAATAATGTCTCTACCATAGTATTTTTTATTGAGTTTAATTTATACAGTGAATAGGAGGCACTAGATATATCAAATACATGCTTGCTTTCTTCTTTCTTTTTGCTCAAGTGGATATTTGCTTTCTTCCTGATTGACACATAGCAATGAGGTAAGGAAATTTAAAAAAAATGACAACAAATAATTTCATAAAGTCTGGAGATAATTACAATGCTCATAATGACCAAAGCATAAGTTTGCAGTATTACTTTAATTAAAATAAATTCATAAATTCTAGTAGAATTCTCCAAACCAATATATAAAGGATTTAAAATATTTTGTCTTTATATAGGTATTTAATGATACCCACAACCAATGGTGTATGACATGAGAAGAAAAAATATTTATATGAACATATTCATATATATAAATGAATCAAAAGCTGTTGATTCTGGATAAGTTAATTAAACAAAAACAACAATATTAACTAATAATGATATTAATAACAGCACTAACATTTACCAAAACTATTATTTTTATTGAGGAATTACTGAGTGATGTACATCCTGCCTAAAGGTGTATTTTCATGATTCTACATAAATAGGACTAAGGAAAAACCATCTATTACATAACTCAACAGCAACATATATGTCACTGCAATCACTGCAAACTTGTACTTTTTAATTATTTAGCTGTAATAAATTTTAAAAATTTTTTTGAAGTGGTAACATTTTTAATTTTACTGAAGTGTACAAATGGACATAGCAACATGAAAAATTTATAATAGTACAGTAAGATAGGTCACTCCCCCAAATCCCCACACCAAGTGTTATCAAAATGGTTTAGATAAATAAATAGAATTGTTCACCTGAGATAAGCAGGCCCTGATATTCATAATTGACCTGGTATTATGAGAATGCCTTGGTATTGCTTGGAGCTGGCCTTGGTGTTCTTCTATTAGATATATACAAGTTCACAGAAAGCGATATGGTGACCATAAATATGGTAAAATGGGGCAAAAATATGTCTGTGTTGTATTCTCTGGACACTGTGGATATATTGGTTTATACGGCAAAGTAATGTCCAGGTTACAGATGGAATTAAGGTTGCTGATCACTTCATTTTATTTTTTTATTTATTTTTTAAAAGATTTTATTTATTTATTTGACAGAGAGAGAGATCACAAGTAGGCCGAAAGGCAGGCAGAGAGAGAGGGGGTAGAAGGCACCCTACTGAGCAGAGAGCCCAATGTGGGGCTTGATCCCAGGATCCTGAGACCAAAACATGAACTGAAGGTGGAGGCTTAACTCACTGAGCCAGAGAGGCACCCCTAATCTCTTCACTTTAAAGTAGGAGATTATGTGGGATATCAGTGTGAACCCAAACTAATCATGAGCGTCTTTAAAAGTGGGAGCCAGAAGCTGAAGGAATCAGAAAATAGCAGTGTGAGGTTTCTGCTCAATGTTGCTGACTTCAAAAGTCAGTGAAGGAGGGCACCAGCCATGGAGCACAGGAGACATCTAGAAAGTGAAAAGGCAAGGAAACTAGTCTCTTCTAGATTTTCCAGAGGAAATGTAGCCTGAAAATGACTAGATTATAGCTCAGAGAGACCAATTTCAGACTTCTGACTACATGAACTATAAGAAAATAAACTGATTTTTTTAAGCTAATGATGGTGTAGTAAGTGTTGTATCAGTAATAGAAAATTAATACCATCAACATCAAGCACAAGTAAGTGAAACCATATGATAATTGACTTTCTCTGCTTGACTTTTTTCACTCAGCATAATCTCTTCTAGTCCCTTCCATGTTGATAACAAAAGTTGGGTATTCATCCTTTCTGATGGAGGCATAATACTCCATTGTATGTATGGACCACATCTTCTTTATCCATTCGTCTGCTGAATGGCATTTCAGCTCTCTTCACAGTTTGGTGACAATGGTCATTGTTACTATGAACATTGGGGTACAGATGGCCCTTCTTTACACTACGTCTGTATCTTTGGGATAGATACTGAATAGTGCAATTGCAGGGTCATAGGGTAGCTCTATTCTTAATTTCTGAAGAAATATCCACAGTGTTTTCCAGAGTGGCTGCACCAACTTGCATTCTTACCAACACTGTAAGAGGGTTCCCCTTTCTCCACATCCTCTCCAACAGGCGTTGTTTCCTGTCTTGCTAATTTTGGCCATTCTAACTGGTATAAGGTGGTATCTCAATGTGGTTTTTTTTTGTTGTTGTTGTTGTTTTTTTTTTCTCATTTTATTTTTTTCAGCGTAACAGTATTCATTCTTTTTGCACAACACCCAGTGCTCCATGCAAAACGTGCCCTCTCCATTACCCACCACCTGTTCCCCCAACCTCCCACCCCTGACCCTTCAAAACCCTCAGGTTGCCCCAACCTCCCACCCCTGACCCTTCAAAACCCTCAGGTTGTTTTTCAGAGTCCATAGTCTCTTATGGTTCGCTTCCCCTCCCCAATGTCCATAGCCCGCTCCCCCTCCCCCAATCCCACCTCCCCGCAGCAACCCCCAGTTTGTTTTGTGAGATTAAGAGTCATTTATGGTTTGTCTCCCTCCCAATCCCATCTTGTTTCATTTATTCTTCTCCTATCTCCTACCCCCCCATGTTGCTTCTCCATGTCCTCATATCAGGGAGATCATATGATAGTTGTCTTTCTCCGATTGACTTATTTCACTAAGCATGATACGCTCTAGTTCCATCCACGTCGTCGCAAATGGCAAGATTTCATTTCTTTTGATGGCTGCATAGTATTCCATTGTGTATATATACCACATCTTCTTGATCCATTCATCTGTTGATGGACATCTAGATTCTTTCCATAGTTTGGCTATTGTAGACATTGCTGCTATAAACATTCGGGTACACGTGCCCCTTCGGATCACTATGTTTGTATCTTTAGGGTAAATACCCAGTAGTGCAATTGCTGGGTCATAGGGTAGTTCTATTTTCAACATTTTGAGGAACCTCCATGCTGTTTTCCAGAGTGGTTGCACCAGCTTGCATTCCCACCAACAGTGGAGGAGGGTTCCCCTTTCTCCACATCCTCTCCAGCATCTGTCATTTCCTGACTTGTTAATTTTAGCCATTCTGACTGGTGTGAGGTGATTTAAATCTCCCTGATGGCTCATAATGATGAACATATTTTCATGTGTCTGTAAGCCATTTGTATGTCTTCTTTGGAGAAATGTCTGTTCATGTCTTCTGACCATTTTGGCTTACATTATTTAACTTAACTTAGGTAAACTATGATGTTTAAGTTACCAAAAAGATTTGAGAAATTATTAAAATGACTAAATGTTTTTTTCTTTTATTTATGCAATTTCCTTGCTCTCAGCAATTATGTTTAGATTACTTACAAAAATTTATCATACCATGTTATTTTCTTTGCTGATTTTCTTACAGATAAAATGAAATATTTGACTCATAAATCCATGTACCAAAACTTGAATGTCTTCATTCTGTTCAAGGTTGATAACTCCAAATAAAAGTCTATTCTCATTAAAACACCAATTATAAACTTGCTTTCATTTACCATATGTTATCTCATAACATTTTGGTTAATTTCTATTATCTTCTTGTGAAATTCAGGAATCATTTAATTTATATATATGCTTAATTTTTTTTATTTTTATTTGTTTATTTACAGCATAACAGTGTTCATTGTTTTGGCATCACACCCAGTACTCCATGCAGTACGTGCCCTCCCTATTACCCACCACCTGGTTCCTCAACCTCCCAACCCCCCCCCACCACGCCCCTGCCGCCCCTTCATAACCCTCTGGTTGTTTTTCAGAGACCATAGTCTCTCATGGTTCATATCCCCTTCCAGTTTCCCTCAACTCCCTCTCCTCTCCATCTCCCCATGTCCTCCATGGTATTTGTTATGCTCCACAAATAAGTGAGACCATATGATACTTGACTCTCTCTGCTTGACTTATTTCGCTCAGCATAATTTCTTCCAGACCCGTCCATGTTGCTACAAAAGTTGGGTATTCATCCTTTCTGATGGAGGCATAATACTCCATTGTGTATATGGACCACATCTTCCTTATCCATTCATCCGTTGAAGGGCATCTTGGTTCTTTCCACAGTTTGGCGACCGTAGCCATTGCTGCAATAAACATTGGGGTACAAATGGCCCTTCTTTTCACTACATCTGTATCTTTGGGGTAAATACCCAGCAGTGCAATTGCAGGGTCATAGGGAAGCTCTATTTTTAATTTCTTCAGGAATCTCCACACTGTTCTCCAAAGTGGCTGCACTAACTTGCATTCCCACCAACAGTGTAAGAGGGTTCCCCTTTCTCCACATCCTCTCCAACACACGTTGTTTCCTGTCTTGCTAATTTTGGCCATTCTAACTGGGGTCAGGTGGTATCTCAATGTTGTTTTAGTTTGAATCTCCCTGATGGCTAGTGATAATGAACATTTTTTCATGTGTCTGATAGCCATTTGTATGTCTTTGTTGGAGAAGTGTCTGTTCATATCTTCTGCCCATTTTTTTGATATGATTATCTGTTTTGTGTGTGTTGAGTTTGAGAAGTTCTTTATAGATCCTGGATATCAACCTTTTGTCTGTACTGTCATTTGCAAATATCTTCTCCCATTCCGTGGGTTGCCTCTTTGTTTTGTTGACTGTTTCCTTTGCTATGCAGAAGCTTTTGATCTTGATGAAGTCCCAAAGTTCATTTTTGCTTTTGTTTCCTTGGCCTTTGGAGACATATCTTGAAAGAAGTTGCTGTGGCTGATATCGAAGAGGTTACTGCCTATGTTCTCCTCTAGGATTCTGATAGATTCTTGTGTCACGTTGAGGTCTTTTATCCATTTCGAGTTTATCTTTGTGTACGGTGTAAGAGAATGGTCGAGTTTCATTCTTCTACATATCGCTGTCCAGTTTTCCCAGCACCATTTATTGAAGAGACTGTCTTTTTTCCATTGGATATTTTTTCCTGTTTTGTCGAAGATTATTTGACCATAGAGTTGAGGGTCCATATCTGGGCTCTCCACTCTGTTCCACTGGTCTATGTGTCTGTTTTTATGCCAGTACCACGTTGTCTTGTTGATCACAGCTTTGTAGTAAAGCTTGAAATCGGGTAACGTGATGCCGCCAGTTTTGTTTTTGTTTTTCAACATTTCCTTAGCAATTCGGGGTCTCTTCTGGCTCCATACAAATTTTAGGATTATTTGCTCCAGCTCTTTGAAAAATATCAGTGGAATTTTGATCGGAATGGCATTAAAAGTATAGATTGCTCTAGGCAGTATAGACATTTTAACAATGTTTATTCTTCCAATCCAAGAGCATGGAACAGTCTTCCATCTTTTTGTGTCTTCTTCAATTTCTTTCATGAGTGTTCTGTACTTCCTCAAGTACAGAGTCTTTTCCTCTTTGGTTAGGTTTATTCCCAGGTATCTTATGGTTCTTGGTGCTATAGTAAATGGAATCGATTCTCTAATTTCCCTTTCTGTGTTTTCATTGTTAGTGTATAAGAAAGCCACTGATTTCTGTACATTGACTTTGTATCCTGCCACGTTACTGACTTGCTGTATGAGTTCTAGTAGTTTGGTGGGGGAGAGTCCTTTGGGTTTTCCATATAAAGAATCATGTCATCAGTGAAGAGAGAGAGTTTGACTTCTTCATTGCCACATTGGATAACATTTATTTCTCTTTGTTGTCTGATTGCTATTGCTAAGAATTCTAATACTATGTTGAACAAGAGTGGTGAGAGTGGGCATCCTTGTCGTGTTCCTGATCTCAACGGGAAGGCTGCAAGCTTTTTCAAATTGAGGATGATATTTGCTCTGGGTCTTTCATAGATAGATTTTCTGAAGTGCAGGAATGTTCCCTCTATCCCTGTACTTTGAAGTGTTTTCATCAGGAGCGGATGCTGGACTTTGTCAAATGCCTTTTCTGTATCAATTGAGAGGACCATGTGGTTCTTCTCTCTTCTCTTATTGATTTGTTCTATCACATTGATTGATTTGCTAATGTTGAACCATCCTTGTAACCGAGGGATGAATCCCACCTGGTAATGGTGGATCATCTTTTGAATGTGCTGCTGGATCCTGTTTGCTAGGATCTTGTTGAGAATCTTTGCATCCATATTCATCAGTGATATTGGTCTGAAATTCTCCTTTTTGGTAGGGTCTTTGCCTGGTTTGGGGATCATGGTAATGCTGGCTTCCTAAAAAGAGTCTGGAAGCTTTCCTTCTGCTTCAATTTTTTGGAACAGCTTCAGGAATATTGGTATTATTTCTTCTTTGAAAGTTTGGTAGAATTCCCCAGGGAATCCGTCAGGTCCTGGGCTCTTGTATTTTGGGAAGTTTTTGTTCACAGCTTCAATCTCGTTGCTGGATATCAGTCTATTCAGGTTGTCAGTTTCTTCCTGGTTCAGTTTTGGGAGTTTATAGTTTTCTAGGAATGCAACCATTTCATCTAGGTTTCTTAGCTTATTGGCATATAACAGATGGTAATAATTTCTGATGATTGTTTCTTTTTCCTTGGTGTTAGTTGTGATCTCTCCCTTTTCATTGATAATTTTATTAATTTGGGCTTTCTGTCTTTTCTTTTGGATTAGTGTGCTCAATAGTTTATTGATCTTATTGATTCTTTCAAAAAAACAGCTTCTAGTTTCATTGATAGGTTCTACTGAATCTCTAGTTTCTAGCTCATTATTCTCTGCTCTAATCTTGATTAATTTCCTTCTTGCATGTGGAGTTGATTTCATTTGTTGTTGATTCTCCAGTTCATCTTTATTTATTTTTTTATTTTTAATTATTTTTTTAAGATTTTATTTATTTATTTGACAGAGAGAGAGATCACATGTAGGCAGAGAGTCAGGCAGAGAGAGAGGAGGAAGCAGACTCCCTGCTGAGCAGAGAGCCCGATGCCGGGCTTGAACCCAGGTGTCTGAGACCATGATCTGAGCTCAAGGTTGAGGTTTTAACCCACTGAGCCACTGAGGTGCCCCTCCAGTGCTTTAAGGTGTAGAGGCAACTGGTGTGTTCTGGATTTTTCAGTTTTTTTGAGGAAGGCTTGGATGGCTATGTATTTCCCCCTTAGGACTGCCTTTGCTGTATCCCATAGGTTTTGGACCGAAATGTCTTCATTCTCATTGGTATCCATGAATTGTTTAAGTTCATCTTTGATCTCCTGGTTGATCCAAGCATTCTTAAGCAAGGTGGTCTTTAGCTTCCAGGTGTTTGAGTTCCTTCTGAACTTTTCCTTGTGATTGAGCTCCAGTTTCAAAGCATTGTGATCAGAGAATATGCAGGGAATAATGTCAGTCTTTTGGTATCGGTTGAGTCCTGCTTTGTGACCCAGTATGTGGTCTATTCTGGAGAAGGTTCCATGTGCATGTGAAAAGAATGAGTATTCTGTTGTTGTAGGGTGGAATGTTCTGTATATATCTATAAGGTCCATCTGGTCCAATATGTCATTCAATGCTCTTATTTCTTTATTGATTTTCTGCTTGGGTGATCTGTCTATTATTGGGAGAGGCGTGTTAAGATCTCCTACTATTATTGTATTCATATCAATATAACTCTTTATCTTGATTAATAGTTTTCTCTCGTAATTGTCAGCTCCCATATTGGGGGCGAAGATATTTACAATTATTTGATCATCTTGGTGGATAGTCCCTTTCAGAATGTGTTGTGAGCGGTCCTCCTAGAGCGAGTTGAGCATGTGGTAGCAAAGGCTCCCTGTTCCTCGGTCAGAGAAAACTCGTGACTAACCCCCTGGGCTTGTAGAAGCTCTGTTGTTTGCCTTGAGATTATTTGTTGTTTGCCTTGAGATTGTTCTCCCATGTCATTCTGACCCATGCCATTCCAAAAGCGAATCTAATGGTTTGCTCTGCAGCTGCATTATCTATATTATGACTAGCACATCCTGCACTTGAGACATGTCTCATCTGTGTGCAAATATGCTGAGGTAATCGCTTATGAAACAGAGAATATAAGACTATGTACTTAATAAAGAACTTTGTCACTTGCGCCAACCAGGCTGGTGTCCCTCGCATGCCTCTCGCATTCCCCTACCTCCCGGGACTCCCCCTCCTTCTCCACTCTTCTCTCCCTTTCTTTTCCTTGGCCAGTTGTCATGCGGGCACGACAAGAATGATGTAGTGTCCTTCTGTATCTCTGACTACAGTCTTTAGTTTAAAATCTAATTTATCTGATAGGAGAATCGCTACCCCAGCCTTCTTTTGAGGCCAATTCGCATGACCGATGCTTCTCCATCCCTTCACTTTTGGTCTAGGTGTATCTTTAGGTTCAAAATGAATCTCCTGTAGACAACATATGGATGGGTCCTTTCGTTTTATCCAATGTGTAACCCTGTGTCGTTTTATGGGTGCACTTAGGCCATTCACATTGAGAGTGATTATTGATAGATACGTTTTTTTTTTTTTGATAGATACGTTTTTATTGACATTGTGTTACCTTTGAATTCTTTCTGTCTGTAAATTGTCTCTATATTTCTGTTCAATTATATTCTTAGGATTTTTTTTCTCTATTATAGAACCCCCCCTTAATATTTCCTCCACTGTCCGTTTGGTGGTTGCATAGTCTTTTAAGCATTATCAGTCTTGGAAACCCTTTATCTCTCCATCCATTTTGAATATCAGTCTTGCAGGATAAAGTATTCTTGGCTGCATGTTCTTCCCAGTTAGTACTCTGAATATATTTTTCCAGCCCTTCCTGGCTTGCCAGGTCTCTGTGGACAAATCTGATATTATTCTAATGGGCTTTCCTCTGTATGTAAGGAGCTTCTTTGTCCTAGCTGCTTTCAAGAGGCCCTGCCTAGTATTATAATTCTTCATTCTAACTATCAGGTGTCATGAGGACTTTCAAGAATCTGAAATCTTGGGGGAAAACTGTTCTGCCTCTAGTACATGACCATTGTTTCCATTCATGAGATTGGGAAAATTTCATAGACAACTTGTTCCACTATATGTGCTAGACTTCTTCATTTCTCCTCCCCATCAGGGATTCCAATAATTCTGACATTGGAACGTTTCATGGCATCATTTATTTCCCTAATTCTGTTTTTGTGGCACTTGAGCTGTTTGTTCCAAGCTTCCTCCTGATCCTTTCTCTCTGTTTGTCCTCCAGATCACTAATTCTATCTTCTGGCTCAGTTACCCTAGCTTTTAGAGAATTTAGATTAGACTGGAACTCATTGAGAGCTTTGTGAACATCATCCCTGGTAGCTTTCAGTTCTGCCCTAATCAATTCCGTTTGGTCATCCATGGCTGTCTCCAACCTAGCTATTGCCTGGATAGTTGTTAGCCTGAATTTCCTTTCCGACATATTGTCTATGTCAATAGGCATTAGCTCTGCTGTAGAAGGCCCATCCTCTGTATTTTTTCTTCTGTTGAGCATTCTGCCTCCTAGTTATTTTGGTGAGAGATGACTAATCGGATGTAGGTGGATGTATCGACCATGGTGCAGTCAAGGTGCACCCTGGAATGCTTCTGAGCAAACAGAATTCCCCACCCAAACGAGAGAAAAAAGAAAAAAAAAGAAAGAAAAAGAGAAGAAGAGAAGGGGAAAAGTAGGAGAGAGAGAAGGAGAGACAGGAAAAAACGGGAAGATAAAAGAGAAGGCTCAGCCCAAATGGGCCCCAAGGTAAGATTTATGAGGTATACAGACAAAAACAGACAAACAAAAGACTGATCAAAGTATATGACAAGAGGAAAAAAATATATATGTATATAAATAAAAGCAAAAGAAAAGAAAACGGAGGAACCTCGTGAAAAGGAATCCCAAGTATAAGATTTATATACTATCAGGACAAACACAAATACACAGAAACACCGGCAGAAAAAAAGATAGGAGAGTGGTTACAAGTTCTCAGTGTGGGCGAGGAAGGTTATTTTGATTCTTCCTGGATGTATCTTTTTTAAAGGACTCAACTATCCTAAGATAAAGAGGGATTAGAAATTGGTTTACCTATAGGGGTAGCATTGATTGGGGAAAGGGGACTACCTTCAAGTTTAACTCTATATGAATATTAGAAAAAAAATAAAAAAGAATAGACTAAACTAAACGAAAATTTAAAAAAAAAAGTTAAAAAAAGGAAAGCTAAATAAATAAATAAATAAAAACAAAACACAGGTACCTGTATCAAAAAGTTCAGGTTAATTCCACCCTAAAACAACAGAATACTCATTCTTCTCAAGTGCACATAGAACCTTCTCCAGAATAGACCACATACTGGGTCACAAAGCAGGACTCAACCGATACCAAAAGACTGACATTATTCCCTGCATATTCTCCGATCACAATGCTTTGAAACTGGAGCTCAATCACAAGGAAGTTCGGTAGGAACTCAAACACCTGGAAGCTAAAGACCACCTTGCTTAAGAATGCTTGGATCAACCAGGAGATCAAAGATGAACTGAAACAATTCATGGAAACCAATGAGAATGAAGACACCTCGGTCTAAAACCTATGGGATACAGCAAAGGCAGTTCTAAGGGGGAAATACATAGCCATCCAAGCCTCCCTCAAAAACATTGAAAAATCCCGAATACACCAGCTGTCTCTACACCTTAAAGAACTGGAGAATCAACAACAAATCAAACCAACTCCACATGCAAGAAGGGAAATAATCAAGATTAGAGCAGAGATCAATGACGTAGAAACGAGAGATACAGTAGAACCTATCAATGAAGCTATAAGCTGGTTTTTTGAAAGAATCAATAAGATCGATAAACCATTGGCCACACTAATCCAAAAGAAAAGAGAGAAAGCCCAAATTAATAAAATTATGAATGAAAAGGGAGAGATCACAACTAACACCAAGGAAATAGAAACAATCATCAGAAATTATTACCAACACTTATATGCCAATAAACTAAGCAACCTAGATGAAATGGATGCATTCCTGGAAAACTACAAACTCCCAAAATTGAACCAGGAAGAAATTGACAACCTGAATAGACCGATATCTAGTAATGAGATTGAAGCAGTGATCAAAAACCTCCCAAAATCAAGAGCCCAGGACCTGACGGATTCCCTGGGGAATTCTACCAAACTTTCAAAGAAGAAATAACACCAATTCTCCTGAAGCTATTCCAAAAATTGAAGCAGAAGGAAAGCTTCCAGACTCTTTTTATGAAGCCAGCATTACCCTGATCCCCAAACCAGACAAAGACCCTACCAAAAAGGAGAATTTCAGACCAATATCACTGATGAATATGGATGCAAAGATTCTCCACAAGATCCTAGCAAACAGGATCCAGCAGCACATTCAAAAGATGATCCACCATTACCAGGTGGGATTCATCCCTCGGTTACAAGGATGGTTCAACATTAGCAAATCAATCAATGTGATAGAACACATCAATAAGAGAAGAGAGAAGAACCACACGGTCCTCTCAATTGATGCAGAAAAAGCATTTGACAAAATCCAGCATCCGTTCCTGATGAAAACGCTTCAAAGTATAGGGATAGAGGGAACATTCCTGAACTTCATAAAATCTATCTATGAAAGACCCACAGCAAATATCATCCTCAATGGGAAAAAGCTTGCAGCCTTCCCGTTGAGATCAGGAACAGGACAAGGAAGCCCAGTCTCACAATTTGTTCAACATAGTATTAGAAGTTCTAGCAACAGCAATCAGACAACAAAGAGAAATAAAAGGTATCCAAATTGGCAAGGAAGAAGTCAAACTCTCTCTCTTCGCAGATGACATGATTCTTTATATGGAAAACCCCAAAGACTCCACCCCCAAACTACTAGAACTCATACAGCAATTCAGTAACGTGGCAGGCTACAAAGTCAATGTACAGAAATCAGTGGCTTTCTTATACACCAACAATGAAAATACAGAAAGGGAAATTAGAGAATCGATTCCATTTACTATAGCACCAAGAACCATAAGATACCTGGGCATAAACCTAACCAAAGAAGTAAAGGACCTGTACTCGAGGAACTACAGAACACTCATGAAAGAAATTGAAGAAGACACAAAAAGATGGAAGACTGTTCCATGGTCTTGGATTGGAAGAATAAACATTGTTAAAATGTCTATACTGCCTAGAGCAATCTATACTTTTAATGCCATTCCGATCAAAATTCCACCGATATTTTTCAAAGAGCTGGAGCAAATAATCCTAAAATTTGTATGGAGCCAGAAGAGACCCCGAATTGCTAAGGAAATGTTGAAAAACAAAAACAAAACTGGCGTCATCACATTACCCGATTTCAAGCTTTACTACAAAGCTGTGATCACCAAGACAGCGTGGTACTGGCATAAAAACAGACACATAGACCAGTGGAACAGAGTGGAGAGCCCAGATATGGACCCTCAACTCTATAGTGAAATAATCTTCGACAAAACAGGAAAAAATATTCAATGGAAAAAAGACAGTCTCTTCAATAAATGGTGCTGGGAAAACTGGACAGCGATATGTAGAAGAATGAAACTCGACCATTCTCTTACACCGTACACAAAGAAAAACTCAAAATGGATAAAAGACCTCAACGTGAGACAGGAATCTATCAGAATCCTAGAGGAGAACATAAGCAGTAACCTCTTCGATATCAGCCACAGCAACTTCTTTCAAGATATGTCTCCAAAGGCCAAGGAAACAAAAGCAAAAATGAACTTTTGGGACTTCATCAAGATCAAAAGTTTCTGCACAGCAGAGGAAACAGTCAACAAAACAAAGAGGCAACCCACGGAATGGGAGAAGATATTTGCAAATGACAGTACAGACAAAAGGTTGATATCCAGGATCTATAAAGAACTTCTCAAACTCAACACACACAAAACAGATAATCATATCAAAAAAATGGGCAGAAGATATGAACAGACACTTCTCCAACAAAGACATACAAATGGCTATCAGACACATGAAAAAATGTTCATTATCACTAGCCATCAGGGAGATTCAAACTAAAACAACATTGAGATACCACCTGACCCCAGTTAGACTGGCCAAAATTAGCAAGACAGGAAACAACGTGTGTTGGAGAGGATGTGGAGAAAGGGGAACCCTCTTACACTGTTGGTGGGAATGCAAGTTAGTGCAGCCACTTTGGAGAACAGTGTGGAGATTCCTGAAGAAATTAAGAATAGAGCTTCCCTATGATCCTGCAATTGCACTGCTGGGTATTTAACCCAAAGATACAGATGTAGTGAAAAGAAGGGCCATTTGTACCCCAATGTTTATTGCAGCAATGGCTATGGTCGCCAAACTGTGGAAAGAACCAAGATGCCCTTCAACGGATGAATGGATAAGGAAGATGTGGTCCATATACACAATGGAGTATTATGCCTCCATCAGAAAGGATGAATACCCAACTTTTGTAGCAACATGGACGGGACTGGAAGAAATGCTGAGCGAAATAAGTCAAGCAGAGAGAGTCAAGTATCATATGGTCTCACTTATTTGTGGAGCATAACAAATACCATGGAGGACATGGTGAGATGGAGAGGAGAGGGAGTTCAGGGAAACTGGAAGGGGAGATGAACCATGAGAGACTATGGACTCTGAAAAACAACCAGAGGGTTTTGAAGGGACGGCGGGGGGGTGGGGTGGGTGGGTGGTTGAGGAACCAGGTGGTGGGTAATAGGGAGGGCACGTACTGCATGGAGCACTGGGTATGATGCCAAAACAATGAACACTGTTATGCTGTAAATAAAAAAATAAAAATAAATAAATAAATTTTAAAAAAATGTTCTAGTTAGAAGGTTATTATGGAATTTGATGTACTGGACATCTCACTGTGATGGTAGTAGGTTAAAAAAATTATCTATATAAATGAAAAAAAATGAACCAGAATAGTGGGAACGAGTTAAAAATATAAGTAGTATCTCTGAAGTAGTGGTGGTTTTTCTCTGGTTGTCTTTTATTTTTCCTTCTTCTGGGGGAGGGATCTGCCAGGTGGGTTTTCAGTCAATGATGTTCCCTGAGTTAAGTCCTCCTGTCCCCGTCAAGGGGGTAGGCTCTGAGGAAAACGGTTTTTCAGGCTTGTTCTCTGAAAGTTTTTATGTTTGTTTGTTCATTTTTTTTGTCTCTCGCCTTGACAGCTTTTGGTGGTTTTTGGAGGTTTAGAGGAGAGTAAGCTGCACCCAGACCTCCCTCTCAGAGAGAAGCCTCAAAGCATGCTCTGAGTTGAGGTCTCTGGGGACATGGATCTCCCTCTTGGATCCAAAACCAAGGCAGTGGAGGCTGTCTGGGCAGCTCCAGACCTCCAGAGAGGTTCCAAGCAGCGATCACACACTGAGATTTTTCCGCTGGCCCAGGCTGGGAATTCCTGGTATTTCCAGGTCTGAGAGCTCCAGGCTGGCGCCTGTGTTCACTCTCTCAGGGGAGGGTATGGAGCGCTTGCTTCTCAGGTTCTAATGGCGGGGCCTGGCACGGGTCTAAGAGCGAGCACTGGGCTGGTGCCTCCCCGCACCTCTCTCAAGGGAGGGTGTCGGTTGCGCTTGTCTCAGGTTCTGCAGGCGGGACCCGGCGTTCTGCCACCTGGCGGGACTCCCAGCCCCTCACAAGAGCTGGACCCCACACGTTCTGAGGCATGCTGGCTGCTCAGGTGCGCTGGTGGTTCAGGGACCAAGACCTGTTTTCTCCACCACACTCTCAGGCTCAGCGCCAGGGCAGGCTGTCCTGGGTCCGGAGGCTTAACCCTCTGTCCCCAACTGCCCGATTCCAACAATTTCTCTCCGCAATCCTTTGCTCTTTTTGAGTGCTTTCAACCAGACTCCAAGTGCCCAGAAGCAGGGCACTCTCGTATTGGGGTATTACTTTCCATGGTCACCTCTGGTGGCTCCCTCCCCCTTTTGTTTATCTTCCGATATCAGTCTGACATTCCCATTCCCACTCTGCTTTACCTGCCCACTGGCGTATTCTGCCCCTGTAGAGATCCAGACGTGTATAATTCTGCTCTCGGGCTGATTTCATGGATGTTCGGAGTTCTTTCCTGGGTAATCAGCTCACTTTAGGGTACAGGTTAAAACGATGTCTCCTCCTACTTTCCGTCCACTTGTCTCCCCCAAGGACCCACTTTTAAAACACAAACTTGAGACCCATAGGATGTAAGAATTTGCTCTACTTCCCAGAACTTGCGCTTGTTGGAATCCATTCTTGAGGTGTGCTCTGACTCAGGCACAGTCCCATACACTTAACCTCCTCAGTACTCCATGCTTGAATTGTGTGTGGCCTGAAACCTCTGAGACTGTCCTTTATGTAACTTGAATAGTAGAGAGGACAGGAATTGTGTGTTCCCTTGCCTTAATCAACATTCCTAGTTATTTTGTGTGTTTTAATGCACTCACAAGTTTATTTAAAATATATTTATTCTTTATTTCCTGTTTGTAATTATATTGGGTTTGTAGGAAGACTGAGCCTGGAAATGCATCCATCCAGAAAAGTACAAAGAACAGTACCCTTTTCTGAATGAATTTATTAATTACATGAAAGATAAGCGTTTAGTGTAGCCTATGACTTTGAGAGTCCATTACTTACTTTATTTTGTTTGTTAATGTGCCAATCTTCTTACTATCAAGAGAATGGTTGGAATAAAAAACAATGAACTAACACGAATGTTGGAAGTTAACTTCCAGAAGCTGGGTTTGGGATTGATGGTACTTGATTGGTACCCTTGATTTTCCAGGTATAAATCATCTTCACACATCTCAGCTACTTCATGTGAAATTTCAAGATAAAATAGTATCTACTTCTTTTAGTTGTTGTTATATTGGATGAGACATTTTATACTAACAGGATTCTCATAGTCCTTGGAATACTATTTTCTACAACTTTTTATCATCCTTATTATGTCTGAGTTGTTACATGTATAACATGTACATGAGAATCAGGGTTTTTAGCTTTAATAGTTAGGATCTAATTGAATAAAAGACCACATGAGGATGAGCCCAAAATATTGGTCAGTGAGGTATTTAACATAGAGCATAGAGATAAGAATGATGAAGCTTTGCTATTTTCAAGAAAACTAGTTTGAAGTGTGAATAGAAATGAAACAATGAATCTAAAGGGATGTTATATTCTGTGTAATCATAGGTTTTATACAAAGAGTATGATAATATTATATCTTTTTAAATTAGTTTCAAAGATAGAAGTTAGTGATTCATCAGTTGCAAGCAACACCCTTGTTGTAATTACATCAAGTGCCCTCCTCAATGCCCATCATCCAGTTACCCCAACTCCCACCCACTTCCCCTCCTGGTTTTTTTTTTAAGATTTTATTTATTTATTTGACAGAGAGAGATCACAAGGAGATAGAGAGGCAGGCAGAGAGAGAGAGAGGGAAGCAGGCTCCCTGCTGAGCAGAGAGCCCGATGCGGGACTTGATCCCAGGACCCTGAGATCATGACCTGAGCCGAAGGCAGTGGCTTAACCCACTGAGCCACCCAGGCGCCCCCCTCCTGGTTTTAATGTGCAATAAAACAACACAAGTGGTTAGATATACTCTTGAATGAACATCTACCATGTATTTTAAACCTGTGGAATTAAACATAATTGAAATAAACTGTTGATAGGAAATAACAAAGAATAAGGTTTTCTCTTTTAATCTTTGTGCTTATTTTTTAATGGAGAACATTATTTTATGTATCATAAATTCCATGTCATAGTACAACATTTAAAATATATTATATTAAAACAGAAGAAACTTTCAAAATTAATAATCAAAGAAACCTATTGCCTTGGACTGATTAGTATTACCGTAGTCATGTGTGTTTGTTCTGTTTTAAAAACTTCATAAAAGTGTATTGAATGCAATATCCAATCCAGACTTATAATAACTGTTATGTCACTGAAGTTATTCCTATACTTTAAAAAATGTGTAACTTAATTGCATGCTCATTTTCAAATAAATATTCATTTTACTTGAAAACATTTGCATGGGAACTATCTATTTATAGCTAATAAATATAACAGCAAGGTAATTATTAAGGACAATCTTTGTAGAGATATTGTATGTCTCCTTTGGAGAACTGTCTTTTCATGTCTTCTGCCTATTTCTTGACTGGACTCTTTGTTTTCTGAGTGTTGAGTTTGAGAAGTTCTTTATACAACGTGGATACTAGCCCTTTATCTGATATGTCATTTGCAAATATCTTCTGCCATTCTGTAGACTGGCTTTCGGTTTTGTTGACTCTTACCTTTGCTGTGCAGATTTTTATCTTGAAGAAGCCCCAAGAGTTCATTTCTGCTTTTCTTTCCCCTGCGTTTGGAGACATGTCTGGAAAGAAGTTCCTGCAGCCAAGGTCAAAGAGGTTGTTTCTTGTGTTGCCCTCTAGGATTTTGATGGATTCCTGTCTCACATTTAGGTGTCTCATCCATTTTGGTTCTATCTTTATGTATGGTATAAGAATAGGCTCCAATTTCATTCCTTTGCATGGGACTGTCTAATTTTCCCAACACCATTTGTTGAAGAGACTGTCTTTTTTCCATTGGACATTCTTCCTTGCTTTGTTGAAAATTAGATGATTATAGAGTTGGGGGTTCATTTCTGACACTATTCTGTAATATTGATCTGTGAATCTGTTTTTCTGTCAGAATCATACTACTATGCTGATTATAGCTTTGTAATACTGCTTGAATCAGACATTGTAATGCCCCGAGTTTCATTTTCTTTTTCAACATCCCTCTGGATATTTGGTCTTTACTGGTTCCATACAAAATTTAGGACTAATTATTCCAGCTCTGTGAAAAATGTTGGCGGTATTTTGATAGGGATTGCACTGAATGTGTAGACCATTGTGGGTGGCATAGATATTTTGCAAACATATATTTTTCTAATCCATGTGCATAGAAAGTTTTTCCATTTCCTTGTATCTTCCTCACTTGTTTCATAAGTATTTTGTAGTTTTTACAGTAAAAATCCTTTACCTCTTTGGCTAATTTTCTTCCTAGGTATCTTGTGGTTTTGGAGCAATTGTAAATTGGATCAATTCCATAATTAGTCTTTCTTCAGTCTTATTGTTAGTATATAGAAATGCAAGTTATTTCTTTGTATTGATTTTATATCCTGCCACACTGGTGAATTGCTCTTTGAGTTCTAACATTTTAAGGGTAGAAGCTTTGGGGTTGTCCACAGAAAATATCATGTCATCTGTGAAGAGTGAAACTTTGACTTCTTCTTTTCCAGTTGGAATTCCTTTTATTTCTTTTTGTTTTCTGATTGCTGAAGCTTGAACTTCTAGTACTATGGTGAACAGCAGTGGTGAGAATGGGCATCCCCATTGTGTTCCTGATTTCTGGGATAAAGTCCTCAGTTTTCCCCCATTGAGAATGACATTCACTGTTGGCTTTTTGTAAGTAGCTTTTATGATATTGTGCTATGTTCCCTCTGTCCCTACATTTTAAGAGTTTTAATTAAGAGAACACGCTTCATTTTTTAAAATGTTTAAGGCTGCAAATTAAAACTTTATTTTAATGTTCCTTAGGGTTATATTCATTTATGAAATTGATTTTTTATAATGCACACATTTAATTAAACTCAACATATTGTGAATACATATTAGATCTAAAATTATTACAAGACCTCTAAACTCAGACAAATTCCCTGTAATCACAAGTACCCCCCAGGATAACATAGTCAGTATGGTGGCAGGTGTTCTGAAGCAATGTCTGTGGTAGCCAGGAACCTAGCATATTGAAACCATGTACAGAAAACACATAGAAAACAGAGAAATATAACCATTTTGTGTCTGTCATCTGCAATCTGAACTATAGTAGTTTTATATTTAGTTTTGCATATTTTTTTGAAGATTGTATTTATTTGAAAGACAGAAATCACAAGTAGGCAGAGAGGCAGGCAAAGAGAGAGAGGGGAGGAAGCAGGCTCCCCGCTAAGCAGAGAGCCCGATGTGGGGCTCGATCCCAGGACCCTGGGATCATGATCTGAGCGGAAGGCAGAGGCTTTAACCCACTGAGCCACACAGGCGCCCCTAGTTTTGCATATTTTTATATTAAAACAATTTCTCATGGCAGAAGGAGACTTTTAGAAGCTAACTTAAGCATATGGGAAACATGAAAAATTCAAAATTAAGAGATATATCACATCAATATTGACTAAATGCGGGACTATGAGGTTCTTTCAACATGGGAGTACAAACATTTTAGAAAACTGGAATTTCATAGTATTTCCTATCAGCATGAGTAAATTATATGTGGTACACTAACAAGATATAAAAAAATAGAGAAATATAATATATATTGCAATATATCCTTGTCATGCAATTTTCTTAATATTAAAAAAACTGTGCAATAACACAGAGATGTATGAAGGTATGGTAAGGCCAACATATTGTTGCAAAATGAAAGACTAAAGATGTAATCATCCCTCAAGGTCTCTGTCTCTCTCCCTCTCTTTTATGTCATTTGACCACCTCTTCTTAAGTAAATGCCTAACCTTCCTTTCAAGCAACTCATTCCTTATTATTCCTTGCCTTACAGGCATGACTGCAGCCATGGAGGGTTTATTTATTTTTTTTAAAGATTTTATTTAGTTATTTGACAGAGAGAGATCACAAGTAGACAGAGAAGCAAGCAGAGAGAGAGAGAGAGAGAGGGAAGCAGGCTCCCTGCTGAGCAGAGAGCCCAATGCGGGACTCGATCTCAGAACCCTGAGACCATGTCTTAGCGGAAGGCAGTGGCTTAACCCACTGGGCCACCCAGGCACCCCAGCCATGGAGGGTTTAAATGACACCACAGAAATTAACTTCATTCTCTTAGGGCTCTTTAACCACACTCAGACCCACGTGTTCCTCTTCTCTATGGTGGTCATGATCTTCCTCATCACCCTGTTGGGCAATGCCCTCATGATCGTGCTCATCCATGAGGACCCCCAGCTTCACACGCCCATGTACTTCTTGCTTAATCAGTTATCCCTCATGGACATGACGCTGGTTCCACCATAGTCCCCAAAATGGCAACCAACTACCTGATGGGCACCAGGACCATCTCTCCTGCTAGCACCCAGATCTTCCTATTTGTCACACTGGGAGGGGGTGAATGCTTCTTCTTAGCGGCCATGGCTTATGACTGCTATGCAGCCATCTGTCACCCCCTGTGCTACCCCAACCTCATGAATCAGAAGCTCTGCTTCCACATGACTGCAGGCTCCTGGCTTCTAGGAGGGGTGGATGGACATGCAAGCTGGGACCACTCTGAGCTTTCCTTACTGCCATTCTTCTTGGGAAATAAACCACTTCTTCTGTGAGGCACCCTCACTTGTGCTCCTTGCCTGTGGTGACACGAACTTTTTTGAGTTTTTCATTTATGTGTGCTGCATCCTAATGCTCTTGATCCCTCTGTCTCTCATTCTGGCCTCCTACAGTCTCATCTTGGCTGCTGTGCTTCACATGAAGTCCACAGCCGCTCAGAAGAAAGCTTTTGCCACCTGCTCCTCTCACCTGGCTATTGTGGGGCTTTTCTATAGTGCCATCATATTCATCTACATGCGGCCCAAATCCTACCATTCAGTGGCCCGTGACAAGGTGGTCTCTGCTTTTTACACCATCTTCACACCTGTGTTGAATCCCCTTATATACAGTGTGAGGAATAAAGATGTCAAGGGGGCTTTGAGGAAATGGCTAGAGAAAAGTTTTCTGGGAAATCTACAGTGAGAGTGATTTGATAAACTGTTAGCAGCCCAATTGGATCCACTATGAAATTTCACATATCAATATATTTTGCTCTCATCTGGCCAGTTTTCAATGTTTAAATAAAACTATTTATTTGATAAATTAAAATTTACATTTTTCCTGCTTTCATACATTGTCATAGTACTTTTGTTCTGGACGTTGGACCTCAGCATTAGAAGTAAATGAGGTACTGTAAGTAAAAGATATGCTCAACATTGATAAAATGAAAGAGATTTTCAGCCTTTAATGTCCTTGGGCTCTGTTCACAGGATCTCAAGGTAGCTTAATATTAACCATTACAAGAGTCAGCAAATTTAATTTCTGACTCCGGCATCAATTGTATATCTGTTTCATTTATAAATAACCTAAATGGGAGAATTCCAAGCATAAAGCTAAGGGTAGAAGGTCCCTGGTTCCCGTGAGACTGAA
The DNA here is from genome assembly GCF_922984935.1 of Meles meles. Taxonomy (NCBI): domain Eukaryota; kingdom Metazoa; phylum Chordata; class Mammalia; order Carnivora; family Mustelidae; genus Meles; species Meles meles. The sequence goes on from NC_060068.1 coordinate 4,698,091, forward strand.
GTCATACAGTCCTGCAGATAAACTTAAGTCCTAAACGTACAGTCCTAAGATAAGATAAGCTCTATAACTTCCTGAAATGTATTTCATCTAATGATATGTAATACTTATGTCTTTTTTTTTCCATTTTATTTATTTTTTCAGCGTAACAGTATTCATTCTTTTTGCACAACACCCAGTGCTCCATGCAAAACGTGCCCTCCCCATTACCCACCACCTGTTCCCCCAACCTCCCACCCCTGACCCTTCAAAACCCTCAGGTTGTTTTTCAGAGTCCATAGTCTCTTATGGTTTGCCTCCCCTCCCCAATGTCCATAGCCCGCTCCCCCTCTCCCAATCCCACCTCCCCCCAGCAACCCCCAGTTTGTTTTGTGAGATTAAGAGTCATTTATGGTTTGTCTCCCTCCCAATCCCATCTTGTTTCATTTATTCTTCTCCTATCCCCCTACCCCCCCATGTTGCTTCTCCATGTCCTCATATCAGGGAGATGTGGAGAAAGGGGAACCCTCCTCCACTGTTGGTGGGAATGCAAGCTGGTCCAACCACTCTGGAAAACAGCATGGAGGTTCCTCAAAATGTTGAAAATAGAACTACCCTATGACCCAGCAATTGCACTACTGGGTATTTACCCTAAAGATACAAACATAGTGATCCGAAGGGGCACGTGTACCCGAATGTTTATAGCAGCAATGTCTACAATAGCCAGACTATGGAAAGAACCTAGATGTCCATCAACAGATGAATGGATAAAGAAGATGTGGTATATATACACAATGGAATACTATGCAGCCATCAAAAGAAATGAAATCTTGCCATTTGCGACGACGTGGATGGAACTAGAGCGTATCATGCTTAGTGAAATAAGTCAATCGGAGATATGTAATACTTATGTCTTATGTCCTTAGTGAAGAGTGTATCCCAGGCAGTTGTCCTAGCCTGGGCTTGAAAAACAAAAACAGAACAACACAACAAAGGACCTTTTCCTTTAAAGATTCTAAAAGTTTTGTTCATTTTGTGTCAACAAGGTCAGCTGTGTTGTGTGTGTGTGTGTGTGTGTGTGTGTTTGTGTGTGTGTAACTTTGAGGATGAATTATTTAAAGAGGTATTAATTAATTTGAAAAAAGCAGTATATATCTTAGTTTCACAAAATTTTGACAAAATAGATTTCAAATAAATAGTTAAATGAATATGAAACAAAATACTTAAAAATCTTGTGGGAGACACTGTCAAATTTTTTGCTAGAAGAGGATGTTCTGAGGGTATATGTGAGTTAAAAAATCTTTATGGACAAGGTAAGCAGATTGAACTGTGTATGGTTAAATACCTAGCAATCACTGGCTGGCTCAGTCAGTAACACATATGACCCTTGATATCAAGGTCATGAGTTCAAGACCCATGTTGGACATACAACTTACTCAAAAAAAAATATGCGGTAATCATGAAGTGTAGCAGTGAGCATCTCAACCTGAACAAAGTAACATTCATTAAAAATGATAGAATTAACCACATAAATCAACACAGACAATAGATTGATTCACAATAGTGATTTGGAGCAAAAAATCCATTTTCCACAGGTTAAAATAAATATTTACTCTTGACATACATAGATAAGAATTCATCTTTGCGGGGCACCTGGGTGGCTCAGTTGTTTATAAAAAACCTCTGCCTTCAGCTCAGGTAATAATCCCAGGGTCCTGGGATCGAGCCCCACATCAGGATCTCTGCTCCGCAAGCAGCCTGTTTCCTCCTCTCTCTCTGCTTGCCTCTCTGCCTACTTGTGATCTCTGTTTGTCAGATAAATAAATAAAATCTTAAAAAAAAAAAAAGAATTTATCTTTGCTCCCAAGAAAGCCCTAGGACTGAAGGAACATCTTCATTGTGTTTTAATAAAAGACATAAATCTAATGGCTTGGGAGAAATTTTATAATCTTCTACAACTTTTGAGTTTTAAGGTTTTAGAATAATTAGTTTAAATAAAAAATAAAAACAGAGAAGGACATGCACCCTACAAAATTGATTCTAAGGAAATGTCATGTTAAAAATGAAGAATCAAATTTAAATGGTCTCTTGCCAAAATTCTTAAAATCTGAACTTGAACATCTTGATGAACTACTGAGTCTCATTTATGTCATTATCTCACATCATCTCAAACAAAAGAACATATCTATATATATTTGATGATTTAAAAATCCTGTTCCAAAATTTTTTTAAGTATAAGGTTTCATTCCCAATAGAATGTCAGGACCTTGAAGTGGAAGTGTTAGAATAAATTTTTAAGTTCTATCATCACCCACTCGATTAAATTTAACAGATTAAATTACTGGGGAATGATATGCCAACTTTGACATCACACATCCGTCTCAATCACAATTCATTCTAAATGCTTACAATGTAATAATAGATACTATAGTCTAGGCTATGTAAAATTATATGTTTTAGGCTACAATCATCTAAAAAGCATTTATGCTACTGTAGTTGAGTGATTCATGTATTGGAATATAAGAGGTCATGAAACAATTTATGCTGATAAAAGATATGTATATGCATTTTTATATATTTATATAATATAATGTGAGTTATTTTGGAGATGAATCTCCACATCTCACTTCAGATGCCCCAACTGACAAAAAGTGATGTGTCTAGCAAACTTTGCCTAAACAAGTTTTATGAGGAAAATAATGTATTGTTATTTTAAATCACTAACATTTGATTGTCTTGCTATGCAACAATATTAACTACAACATAATTGATTCCTGGAAGAGGCATAAACCCAAACCTCATACTAAAATTGTGTCATTATTTTTCCTAGAATCTGTTTGCAGTCAGAATTTTTTAAAAAATCAATAAACCATAGCAAATCAAAACAAAACTCAAAGAAACTGTTTACAAAAAATGAAGGGCTTTGAGAAACCAGTTGTTATAATTAATATAATGTTAAATGTTTATTGAACTTGAAAAAAATGAATAAACACATCATTCATCATTGGGGAAATGCCAATCAAAATTACAATGAGATATTACCTCACACCTTTCAGAATGGCTAAAATCAATAACACAAGAAGTAACAGTTGATGGTAAGGCTGTGGAGGACAAAGGATCCCTGATGAATATTGGTGGGAATGCAAGCCATGCAGTTATCATGGAAAACAATATAGAGGTTCATCAGAAAGTTAAAAATGGACTTACTTTATGATCCAGCAATTGCAATAGTAGGTATTTACCCAGAGGATACAAAAATACTAATTCAAAGGGATACATGCACCCCTGTTTATAGCATCAATATTTATAATTGTGAAGATATTGAAGCATCCCAAATGTCCATCAATCGATGATTGACTAATGAAGTAGTCTACATATATGAAATAGAATATTGTTCAGCTATAAAAAAGAATGTCAAAGATATAAACATAGTGATTCAAACCGGTACATGCATCCCAAAGTTTATAGCAAAAATGTCCATAATAGCCAGAATGAGCAGAGTCCAGATGCCCGTCAACAGATGAATGGATAAAGGAGAAATAGTATATTATATATAATATATATTTATATATAATATATATTTATATATATATATAATACATATATAATGGAATATTATGCATCCATCAAAAATGAAGTCTTTCCTGGGTTGCCTGGGTGGCTCACTGGTTTAAGCCTCTGCCTTTGGCTCAGGTCATGATCTCAGGGTCCTGGGATCAAGCCCCGCATCGGGCTCTCTGCTCAGTGAGGAGCCTGTTTCTCCCTCTCTCTCTGCCTGCCTCTCTGCCTACTTGTGACCTCTCTCTCTGTCAAATAAATAACTAAAATATTAAAAAAAAATGAAGTCTTTCCATTTGCAATGACTAGATAGAACTAGAGGGCCTTATACTAATGAAATAAGTCAGTCAGAGAAAGACAAATATATGATTTCACTCATATGTGGAATTTAAGAAACAAAACAGATAAATATAAAGCAAGGGAGGGAAATATAAAATAAGATGAAATCAGAGAGGGGGAGAAACCATTGGATACTCTTAACTATAGGAAACAAACTGAAGGTTGTTGGAGGAGAGTTGGGAGGGGGATGGGCTGGCTGGGTGATGGGCATTATGGAGGGCATTTGATGGAATCAGCACTGAATATTTTATGAAAGTGATGAATCACTAAACTCCACCTTGGAAATGGATAATACACTATGTTAATTAATTGGTTTTAAATAAAATTTCAAGAATAATGAAATCTTGCTATTTCCAACAAATGGATGGAGTTGAAGAATGTAATTCTAAGCAAAACAAGTCAGTCAGAGAAAGACAAATATCATACAATTACACTCATATGTGGTATTTAAGAAACAAACCAAAAAACCTCTGCAAAGGGAAAACATTGGAGAAAGGGAAAGCAAGAAACAGACTTAATTACAGAAAACAAATGGATGGGGAGATAAGATGGCGGGGAAGTAGGAGGAGGCGCCATTTCAACCTGTACCCTCATGTGAGATGAGTACCCAGCAAAAAACTCCGAACACCCCTGAAATCAGCCTGCAATCAGAATTATACACATCTGGATCTTTACGGGGTCAGAAGACGCCAGTGGGCAGGTAAAAGAGAGTGGGAACATCGGACTGATATCAGTTGATAAACAAAAGGGGAAGGGAGCCACCAGAGGCGACCCATTAGAAAGTAATACCCCAATACGAGAGTGCCCTGCGATTGGGGACCAGCATTAACTTGGAGTCTGGTTGAACGCACTCAAAAAGAGCAAAGGATTGCAGGGGGAAATTGTGGGAATCAGGATGGATAGGGACAGGGGCTTAAGTCCCTGGACCCAGGACAGCCACCCCTGGCAGTGAGCCAGAGAGAGTGTGGCGGAGAAACCAGGTCTTGGTCCCTGAGCCCCAGCGCGCCTGAGAGCATGTGGGGTCTGGGTCCCATGAGGGGCTGGGACCCTTGCCAGCCGGCAGAAACACAGCCTTTTTGCATTCCCCACGTGAGTGCCATGCCATGCTATCAGAGTCTGATTCTCGCCCCGCGCCCTCCCCTGAGAGAGGTGTGCGCAGACAAAAGCCTGGCGCTCTCGGACCCGGACAGACCAGGCACTCCTAGCCCATGCCAGTGGGAAAATCTCAGTGTGCTATCGCTGCTTGTGACCTCTCTGGTGGTCTGGAGTTGCCCAGATGTCGCCGATGTTGTGGTTTTGGGTACAGGCATGAGTTCCTGCATCCCCAGGAACCACAACTGGGAACGTGCTCTGCCAGGGGCCAAGGGGGAATTTATGTGCTCTGGAGCACCCAGAGGGGAACAGACTGAGGCTTCTCTCTAAGAGGGAGGTCTGGGTGCAGTTTGCTTCCCTCAAAACCTCTAAAAAAACATCAGAAGCTGTCAAGGTGATAGAAAACAAAGGAACAAACAAAAAAACCTCCAGAGAGCAAAAGCCTGAAAAACCGGTTTCCTCAGAGCCCACCCCCTTGAGGGGTGCAGGAGGACTTAACTCAGGAAACACTGCCTGAAAACCCTCATGGAAGTCCCCTCCCCCAGAAAGCCAACTAGGAAAAAAAAATAAAAGAGGACAAGAGAACAACCACCACTACTTCATAGATACAATTTTATTTTTAATTCTTTCCCACTATTCACGTTCATTTTTTATATAAATAATTTTTAACCTATTTACCATCACAGTGAGAGGTCCAGTACATCAAATTCCATAATAACCTTTTACCCTGAACTTTTTGATACATATAATCGTGCTTTTCTTTTGCTTTTCTATTTTTTAATTTCTTTTTAAATTTTAGTTTAGTTTAGTTTATTTATTTTATTTTTATTCTTTAACATTCATATAGAGTTAAACTTCAATGTAATCCCCTTTCCCCAATCAATGCTTTCCCTATAGGTAAACCAGTTTTTAATTCCCCTTTATCTTAGGAAAGTTGAGTCCTTTAACAAAGATATCAAGATACATCCAGGAAGAATCAGAATAACCTTTCTCACCAACACTGAGAATTTATAACCACTCTCCCATCTTTTTCTTCTGCCAGTGTTTCTGTGTATTTGTGTTTGTCCTGATAATATATAAATCTTATAATGGGGTTCTTTTTGACGAGGTTCTTTTTTTTGTATATATATATATATATATATATATCTTGTCATGTAGCTTTATCAGTGTTTTTGTTTGTTTGTTTTTGTTTGTATACATCATAAATCTTACCTTTAAGCCCATTTGGGCTGAGTCTTCTCTTTTATCTTTCTTTTTTTTTTTTTTTCCTGTATCTATCTGCCTCTCTTTTTTTTTTCTGTTTTTTTTTTTTTCTTTTTCTTTCCTTTTTTCTCTCCTTCTTTTTTCTTTCATCTGAGTGGGGAATCCTGATTGCTCAGAAGTGATCCAGAGTGCACATTGACTGCACCATTGTCGATACATCAAGCTACATTCGATCAGTCATCTCTCACCAAAATGACTAGGAAGAAGAATGCCCAACAGAAGAAAAATTCAGAGGATAGGCCTTATGCAACAGAGCTAATGGCTATCAACTTAGACAATATGTCAGAAAAGGAATTCAGACTAACAATTATCCAGGCAATAGCTAGGTTGGAGAAAGCCATGGATGACCAAACAGAATTGATTAGGGCAGAACTGAAAGCCACCAGGGATGATGTTCACAATGTTAGGGCAGAACTGAAAGCCACCAGGGATGATGTTCAAAATGCTCTCAATGAGTTCCAATCCAATCTAAATTCTCTAAAAGCTAGGGTAACTGAGACAGGAGATAGAATTAGTGATCAGGAGGACAAACAGATAGAGAGAAAGGATCAGGAGGAAGCCTGGAACAAACAGCTTATAAGCCACAAAAACATAATCAGGGAAATAAATGATGCCATGAAATGTTCCAACATAGAATTATTGGAATCCCTGAAGGGGAGGAGAAAGAAAGAAGTCTAGAAGATACAGTGGAATACATTCTCCATGAAATTTTTCCAGTCTCTCAAATGGAACCAGCGATCATGTACTAGAAGCAAAACGGGCACCCCCCAAGATTATAGATTCTAAAAAATATCAAGGCACCTGATAGTAAAAGTGAGAAATCGTAATTGTAGATAAAATCTCTTGAAAGCCGCTAGCACAAAGAGGCTCCTTACCTACAGAGGAAAGCCCATCAGAATAACGTCAGACCTGTCCACAGAAACCGGGCAAGCAGGAAGGGCTGGCAAGATATATTCAGGGTACTAAATGAGAAGAACATGTAGCCAAGAATACTTTACCCAGCAAGACTAACATTCAAAAAAATGGAGAGATAAAGAGTTTACAAGACTGGCAAGGCTTAAAAGACTATATGACCACCAAGCCAACACTGCAAGAAATATTAAGGGGGGTTCTATGAAAGAGGAAAAATCCTAAGAATATCATTGAACAGAAATAGAGAGACAATCTACAGAAAGAAATACTTCAAAAGTAACACGATGTCAATAAAAACGTATCTATCAATAATCACTCTCAATGTGAATGTCCTAAATGCGCCCATAAAATGACACAGGGTTGCAGATTGGATAAAACGACAAGACCCATCCATATGTTGTCTACAAGAGACCAATTTTGAACCTAAAGATACACCCAGAATGAAAGTGAAGGGATGGTGAAGCATCTTTCATGCCAATGGACCTCAAAGAAGGCCAAAAAAGAAGGCCTCAAAAGAAGGTCAAATTGGCAATGAAGAAGTCAAACTCTCTCTCTTTGCAGATGACATGATACTTTACATGGAAAACCCAAAGGATTCCAACCCAAATAATTAAGAACTCATACAGCAATTCAGTAACGTGGCAGGATACAAAGTTAATGTACTGAAATCAATGGCTTTCTTACACATTAACAAGGAAAATTCAGAAAAAGAAATTAGAGAATCGATTCCATTTACTAAAGCACCAAGAACATTAAGATACCTGGGAATAAACCTAACCAAAGAGGTAAAGGATGTATACTCAAGGAACTACAGAACACAAAGAAATTGAAGAAGACACAAAAAGATGGAAGATCATCCCAGCTCTTGGACCAGAAGAATAAATATTGTTAAAATGTGTATACTGCCTAGAGCAATCTATACTTTTAATGCCATTCTGATCGAGATTCCACCGGTATTTTTCTTTTTTTTTAATTAATTTATTTTTTTCAGCGTAACAGTATTCATTGTTTTTGCACAATACCCAGTGCTCCATGCAATACGTGCCCTCCCTATTACCCACCACCTGGTTCCCCCAACCTCCCACCCCCCGCCCCTTCAAAACCCTCAGGTTGTTTTTCAGAGTCCATAGTCTCTTATCCACTGGTATTTTTCAAAGAGCTGGAGCAAATAATCCTAAAATTTGTATGGAATCAGAAGAGACCCCAAATTGCTAAGGAAATATTGAGAAACAAAAATAAAAGTGGCGGTATCACGTTACCTGATTTCAAGCATTACTACAAAGCTGTAATCATCAAGACAGCATGGTACGGGTTTAAAAACAGACATATAGACCAGTGGAACAGAGTAGAGAGCCCAGATATGGACCCTCAACACTATGGTCAAATAATCTTCGACAAAGCAGGAAAAAATATACAGTGTAAAAAAGACAGTCTCTTCAATAAATGGTGCGGGGGAAATTGGACAACTGTATGTAGAAGAATAAAACTCGACCATTCTCTTACACCGTACACAAAGATAAACTCGAAATGGATAAAAGACCTCAACGTGAGACAGGAACCCATCAGAATCCTAGAGGAGAACATAGGCAGTAACCTCTTCAACATCAGCCACAGCAACTTCTTTCAAGATATGTCTCCAAAGACAATGGAATCAAAAGTGAAAATGAACTTTGGGGACTTCATCAAGATCAAAAGTTTCTGCACAGCAAAGGAAACAGTCAACAAAACAAAGAGGCAACCCAAGGAATGGGAGAAGATATTTGCAAATGACAGTACAGACAAAAAGTTGACATCCAGGATCTATAAAGAACTCCTCAAACTCTACATACACAAAACAGATAATCATATCAAAAAATGGGCAGAAGATATGAACAGACACTTCTCCAATAAAGACATACATATGTCTATCAGACTCATGAAAAAATGTTCATCATCACTAGCCATCGGGGTGATTCAAATTAAAACTACATTGGGATACCACCTTACACCAGTTAGAATGGACAAAATGAGCAAGACAGGAAACAACGTGTGTTGGAGAGGATGTGGAGAAAGGGGAACCCTCTTACACTGTTGGTGGGAATGCAAGTTGGTGCAGCCACTTTGGAGAACAGTGTGGAGATTCCTCAAGAAATTAAAAATAGAGCTTCCCTATGACCCTGCAATTGCACTACTTGTAATTTACCCCAAAGATACAGATGTAGTGAAAAGAAGAGCCATCTGTACCCCAATGTTTTTAGCAGCAATGGCTACGGTTGCCAAACTGTGGAAAGAACCAAGATGCCCTTCAAAGATAAATGGATAAGGAAGACGTGGTTCATATACACGATGGAGTATTATGCCTCCATCAGAAAGGATGAATACCCAACTTTTGTATCAACATGGACGGGACTGGAAGAGATTATGCTGAATGAAAGAAGTCAAGAATCATATGGTTTCACTTATTTGTGGAGCATAACAAATAACATGGAAGGCATAGGGAGATGGAGAGGAGATGGGAGTTGAGGGAAATTGGAAGGGGAGGTGAATCACGAGAGACTATGGACTCTGAAAAACAACCTTAGGGTTTGAAGGGGCAGGGGGTGCGAGGTTGGGGGAGCCAGGTGGTGAGTATTAAGTATTGGGTGGAGCACTGTGTGTGGTGCAAAAACTATGAATTCTGTTATGCTGAAAAGAAATTTTTAAAAAAGGCAACAGATAATACCTATTGCCAAGAGTGTGAAGAAAAGAAACTGTTCTGCACTATTGGTGGGAATGTAAATTGGAAAGCCACTGTGGAATACTGTGTGGGTTCTTTTCACAAAATTAAAAATAGAACTACCATACAACCCCAAAATCCAACAGCTGGGTATATTTTCTAAGAAAGGAAATCACTATCTCAAAAAGATATCTGCACTCTATGGTTCCTTTGTAGTATTGTTCACAAGAGCCAAGACATTGAAACTACCTAATTATGCACTGATGGATAAAGTAATAAAGAAAGTGTAATACTTTTAAAATGGAATATTATTCCGCCATGAGACAAAAGAAACTACTGCTTTGAGACAACAGAGCTGGAACTTGAGGGCATTATGCTAAGTGAAATAAATCAGAGAAAGTTTTGGAAAGAATAATTAAGAAAATAATCCATTTACAGGATAATCTAATGAATAAATACTTAGGAATAAATTTAATCATAGAGGCAAAGGATCTCTACACTAAAATGTATAAGAAATTGATAAAAATATCTGAAGAAGGCATAGATAAATGAAAAGAACCTATGTCGAAATAAACAGAGAAAGAATCCTAAAATTCTGGGGACCACAAAAAAACTCCAAATATCTAAAAAACTTTGAACAAAACAAAGTTGGAGGAGCCACAGTCTGATTTAAAACTAGATTATAAAAGTAGTAATCAAAAAAATGTGGTAGTAGATTAAAAATTAAAACAGAGACAATGAAAAAGAACAGAGATTCGAGAAATAAAGTCACATATATAATTAAAATCAGTCATTGACAAGAATGCAAGGGAGAGGGTACCTGGGTGGCTCAGTCATTAAGCATCTGCCTTGGATCAGGTCATGATCCCAGGAACCTGGGATTGAGCCCTGAATCGGTTTCCCTGCTCAGTGGGAGGCCTGCTTCTACCTCTCTCACTCCCCCCAGCTTGTGTTCCCTCTCTCGCTCTCTCTCTATCAAATAAATAAATAAAAACCTAAAAAAAAGAATGCAAAAGATACACAAAATGGATAAATATTCTCTTCAAATAGGTGATTAGATAACTGAATATCCACCTGTAAAAGAAAGAAATTAGAACTTTAGCTCACACCACTCATAAAAATTAAATTGAAATGGATTTAAGAATTAAATATAAGATATGAAACTATAAAACTCTTTGAAGAAAGCATAGTAAGATGTCTCTTTGGCATTGTTTTTGATGACCTGTTGTTTTATTTATTTTTTTATTTTTTATGACACCAAACTACAGGCAACAAAACCAAAAATAAACAAGTGAGGTTACATGAAACTAAAAGGTTTCTACAAAGTAATGGAAAAAACCATGAAAAGTAAAAGGCAACCTATGGAATAAGAACATTTGCAAATTATGAACTAATAAACCTAATATATAAACTATATGAGACAAGCACTATGAAAAAACATAAATAACAAGTTTAAAAAAAAAGAAAAAATTTCAAACAGAAAATATGGCATACAAGCATCTATGGGAGTCAACAGAAGTGGTTCTATTGGGGTATTTGATAGCTACACAGGCTTGTCTCAAACAAAAAACAGGAATGAATCCCTCCCTCTTGTGTGTGTGTGTGTGTGTGTGTGTGTGTGTGTGTGTGTGTGTGTGTATGGATCTAGAAAAAGAAAAAAATAAAGGAATAAGTTAGTAGAAGGAAATAAATAACAAGGATCTGATTGGAAGGAAATACTATAGATAATACAAAGAAAATATGGGTCACCTGGCTGGCCAAGTCGCTGCAATGTCTAACTCTTGACCCTGGGTTTATGACCCATGTTTGAACCCTATGTTGTATGACCCCATGTTTGAGATGCATGTTGGGTGTAGATATTACTTAAAAATAAAATATATTTGGGGCGTCTGGGTGGCTCAGTGGGTTAAAGTCTCTGCCCTCAGCTCAGGTCATGATCCCAGGGTACTGGGATCGAGCCCCACATTGGGCTTTCTGCTCAGCAGGGAGCCTACTTCCCCTCCTCTCTCACTGCCTGCCTCTCTGCCTACTTGTGATTTCTGTCTGTCAAATAAATAAATAAAGTCTTAAAAAATAAAATAAATTAAATAATAAAATAAAATACATTTTAAGAAGAGAAAATACAAAAAAGTAATGAAGCTAAAACTTGCTTCTTCCAAAAGGTAAACAAAATGAACCAAACTTTACCCAGACTCAAGAATAAAAACATTCAAATAAGTAACATCAGGAATGGAACAGAAAGTACAAATGATGCCACAAAAATACAAAATATCCTAAGAGACCACCAAGAAGATATATATGCCAATAAGTTAGACAACCTAGAAGGATGGATAAATCCCTAGAAATTTACAGTATTCCCAGATTGAATCATGAAGAAATAGAAAATCTGAATAATATTACTAATGAGGATATTGAATTAGTAATCAAAAAAACTCCTAGCAAACAAAAGTTCGGGAATAGATGGCTTTACTCCCTTTCTGGAGAAATTAAAGAACTAAAATCTAACCAAGTTGAAATCAAAAAAGCTATTAATGAGGTGCAATCAAAAATGGAGGCTCTCACTGCTAGGATCAATGAGGCAGAAGAAAGAATTAGTGATATAGAAGACCAAATGACAGAGAATAAGGAAGCCGAGCAAAAGAGGGACAAACAGCTACTGGACCATGAGGGGAGAATTCGAGAGATAAGTGACACCATAAGACGAAACAACATTAGAATAATTGGGATTCCAGAAGAAGAAGAAACAGAGAGGGGAGCAGAAGGTCTATTGGAGAGAATCATTGGAGAGAATTTCCCTAATATGGCAAAGGGAACAAGCATCAAAATCCAGGAGATGCAGAGAACCCCCCTCAAAGTCAACAAGAATAGGTCCACACCCCGTCACCTAATAGTAAAATTTACAAGTCTTAGTGACAAAGAGAAAATCCTGAAAGCAGCCCGAGAAAAGAAGTCTGTAACATACAATGGTAAAAATATTAGATTGGCAGCAGACTTATCCACAGAGACCTGGCAGGCCAGAAAGAGCTGGCATGATATATTCAGAGCACTAAACGAGAAAAACATGCAGCCAAGAATACTCTATCCAGCTAGGCTATCATTGAAAATAGAAGGAGAGATCAAAAGCTTCCAGGACAAACAAAAACTGAAAGAATTTGCAAACACCAAACCAGCTCTACAGGAAATATTGAAAGGGGTCCTCTAAGCAAAGAGAGAGCCTAAAAGTAGTAGATCAGAAAGGTACAGAGACAATATACAGTAACAGTCACCTTACAGGCTAATAATGGCACTAAATTCATATCTCTCAATAGTTACCCTGAATGTTAATGGGCTAAATGCCCCAATCAAAAGACACAGGGTATCAGAATGGATAAAAAAACAAAACCCATCAGTATGTTGCCTACAAGAAACTCATTTTAGACGCGAAGACACCTCCAGATTTAAAGTGAGGGGGTGGAAAACAATTTACCATGCTAATGGGCATCAGAAGAAAGCTGGAGTGGCAATCCTTATATCAGATCAATTAGATTTTAAGCCAAAGACTATAATAAGAGATGAGGAAGGACACTATATCCTACTCAAAGGGTCTGTCCAACAAGAGGATCTAACAATTTTAAATATCTATGCCCCTAACGTGGGAGCAGCCAACTATATCAACCAATTAATAACAAAATCAAAGAAACACATCAATAATAATACAATAATAGTAGGGGACTTGAACACTCCCCTCACTGAAATGGACAGATCATCCAAGCAAAAGATCAACAAGGAAATAAAGGCCTTAAATGACACACTGGACCAGATGGACATCACAGATATATTCAGAACATTTCATCCCAAAGCAACAGAATACACATTCTTCTCTAGTGCACATGGAACCTTCTCCAGAATAGATCACATCCTGGGTCACAAATCAGGTCTCAACCGGTATCAAAAGATTAGGATCATTCCCTGCATATTTTCAGACCACAATGCTCTGAAGCTAGAACTCAATCACAAGAGGAAAGCTGGAAAGAACCCAAATACATGGAGACTAAACAGCATCCTTCTAAAGAATGAATGGGTTAACCAGGAAATTAAAGAAGAATTGAAAAAATTCATGGAAACAAATGATAATGAAAACACAACAGTTCAAAATCTGTGGGACACAGCAAAGGCAGTCCTGAGAGGAAAATATATAGCGGTACAAGCCTTTCTCAAGAAACAAGAAAGGTCTCAAGTACACAACCTAACCCTACACGTAAAGGAGCTGGAGAAAGAACAAGAAAGAAACCCTAAACCCAGCAGGAGAAGAGAAATCATAAAGATCAGAGCAGAAATCAATGAAATAGAAACCAAAAAAACAATAGAAAAAATCAATGAAACTAGGAGCTGGTTCTTTGAAAGAATCAATAAGATTGATAAACCCCTGGCCAGACTCATCAAAAAGAAAAGAGAAAGGACCCAAATCAATAAAATCATGAATGAAAGAGGAGAGATCACAACTAACACCAAAGAAATACAGACAATTATAAGAACATACTATGAGCAACTTTACGCCAACAAATTGGACAATCTGGAAGAAATGGATGCATTCCTAGAGACATATAAACTACCACAACTGAACCAGGAAGAAATAGAAAACCTGAACAGGCCCATAACCAGTAAGGAGATTGAAACAGTCATCAAAAATCTCCAAACAAACAAAAGCCCAGGGCCAGACGGCTTCCCAGGGGAATTCTACCAAACATTTAAAGAAGAACTCATTCCTATTCTCCTGAAACTGTTCCAAAAAATAGAAATGGAAGGAAAACTTCCAAACTCATTTTATGAGGCCAGCATCACCTTGATCCCAAAACCAGACAAGGATCCCACCAAAAAAGAGAACTACAGACCAATATCCTTGATGAACACAGACGCAAAAATTCTCGCCAAAATACTAGCCAATAGGATTCAACAGTACATTAAAAGGATTATTCACCATGATCAAGTGGGATTTATTCCAGGGCTGCAGGGTTGGTTCAACATCCGCAAATCAATCAATGTGATAGAACACATTAATAAAAGAAAGAACAAGAACCATATGATACTCTCCATAGATGCTGAAAAAGCATTTGACAAAGTACAGCATCCCTTCCTGATCAAAACTCTTCAAAGTGTAGGGATAGAGGGCACATACCTCAATATTATCAAAGCCATCTATGAAAAACCCACCGCAAATATCATTCTCAATGGAGAAAAACTGAAAGCTTTTCCGTTAAGGTCAGGAACACGGCAGGGATGTCCATTATCACCACTGCTATTCAACATAGTACTAGAAGTCCTAGCCTCAGCAATCAGACAACAAAAAGAAATTAAAGGCATCCAAATTGGTAAAGAAGAAGTCAAACTATCACTCTTCGCAGATGATATGATACTATATGTGGAAAACCCAAAAGACTCCACTCCAAAACTGCTAGAACTTGTTCAGGAATTCAGTAAAGTGTCAGGATATAAAATCAATGCACAGAAATCAGTTGCATTTCTGTACACCAACAACAAGACTGAAGAAAGAGAAATTAAGGAGTCAATCCCATTTACAATTGTACCCAAAACTATAAGATACCTAGGAATAAACCTAACCAAAGAGACTAAGAATCTATACACAGAAAATTATAAAGTACTCATGAAAGAAATTGAGGAAGACACAAAAAAATGGAAAAATGTTCCATGCTCCTGGATTGGAAGAATAAATATTGTGAAAATGTCTATGCTACCTAAAGCAATCTACACATTTAATGCAATCCCTATCAAAATACCATCCATTTTTTTCAAAGAAATGGAACAAATAATCCTAAAATTTATATGGAACCAGAAAAGACCTCGAATAGCCAAAGGAATATTGAAGAACAAAGCCAAAGTTGGTGGCATTACAATTCCGGACTTCAAGCTCTATTACAAAGCTGTCATCATCAAGACAGCATGGTACTGGCACAAAAACAGACACATAGATCAGTGGAACAGAATAGAGAGCCCAGAAATCGACCCTCAACTCTATGGTCAACTAATCTTCGACAAAGCAGGAAAGAATGTCCAATGGAAAAAAGACAGCCTCTTCAATAAATGGTGCTGGGAAAATTGGACAGCCACATGCAGAAAAATGAAATTGGACCACTTCCTTACACCACACACAAAAATAGACTCCAAATGGTTGAAGGACCTCAATGTGAGAAAGGAATCCATCAAAATCCTTGAGGAGAATGCAGGCAGCAACCTCTTCGACCTCAGCCGTAGCAACATCTTCCTAGGAACAACGGCAAAGGCAAGGGAAGCAAGGGCAAAAATGAACTGCTGGGATTTCATCAAGATCAAAAGCTTTTGCACAGCAAAGGAAACAGTTAACAAAACCAAAAGACAACTGACAGAATGGGAGAAGATATTTGCAAACGACATATCAGATAAAGGGCTAGTATCCAAAATCTATAAGGAACTTAGCAAACTCAACACCCAAAGAACAAACAATCCAATCAAGAAATGGGCAGAGGACATGAACAGACATTTCTGCAAAGAAGACATCCAGATGGCCAACAGACACATGAAAAAGTGCTCCACGTCACTCGCCATCAGGGAAATACAAATCAAAACCACAATGAGATATCACCTCACACCAGTCAGAATGGCTAAAATGAACAAGTCAGGAAATGACAGATGCTGGAGAGGATGTGGAGAAAGGGGAACCCTCCTCCACTGTTGGTGGGAATGCAAGCTGGTGCAACCACTCTGGAAAACAGCATGGAGGTTCCTCAAAATGTTGAAAATAGAACTACCCTATGACCCAGCAATTGCACTACTGGGTATTTACCCTAAAGATACAAACATAGTGATCCGAAGGGGCACGTGTACCCGAATGTTTATAGCAGCAATGTCTACAATAGCCAGACTATGGAAAGAACCTAGATGTCCATCAACAGATGAATGGATCAAGAAGATGTGGTATATATACACAATGGAATACTATGCAGCCATCAAAAGAAATGAAATCTTGCCATTTGTGACGATGTGGATGGAACTAGAGCGTATCATGCTTAGTGAAATAAGTCAATCGGAGAAAGACAACTATCATATGATCTCCCTGATATGAGGACATGGAGAAGCAACATGGGGGGGTAGGAGATAGGAGAAGAATAAATGAAACAAGATGGGATTGGGAGGGAGACAAACCATAAATGACTCTTAATCTCACAAAACAAACTGGGGGTTGCTGCGGGGAGGTGGGATTGGGGGAGGGGGAGCGGGCTATGGACATTGGGGAGGGGAAGCGAACCATAAGAGACTATGGACTCTGAAAAACAACCTGAGGGTTTTGAAGGGTCAGGGGTGGGAGGTTGGGGCAACCTGAGGGTTTTGAAGGGTCAGGGGTGGGAGGTTGGGGGAACAGGTGGTGGGTAATGGAGAGGGCACGTTTTGCATGGAGCACTGGGTGTTGTGCAAAAAGAATGAATACTGTTACGCTGAAAAAATAAATAAAATGAGAAAAAAAAAATAGATGGCTTTACTAGTGAATTCTATAAACATTCAAGAATATTTAACACTTACACTTCTCAAAATCTTAAAAATCTCAGAGTATTTGGAATCCATACAAGATCATTTTATAAGGCTAACATTACCCAGATACCAAAACCAGGCAAGAAAACCACAGGGAAAATAAATAAATATTTTTTATATTATATATATATATATATATATATATATATATATATATATATATGAATAATTATTTTGTAGTATATGACAGGTATTATGAAATACTATATATTATGTATTTTATTTATGTCTTTTATATTATACATATTTATACTTATATATGGAGGGTGAGCATAGATGCAAATATCCTCAACAAAATAGAAGCAAACTGAATTCAAGAATATAGTAAAAGAGTCATACACCATGATCAAGTGTTATGTATTCCAGGGAGGCAAGTATGACTCAACATCTATAAGTCAGTTAATGTGATACATTACAGCTACAAAACAAAAGATAAAAACCATTGATCATATCAATAAATGTAGAAAAAAATCTGAAAAAAATTGACATCTATTTATTATAATTCTCAAAAAAGTGTGTATAGAGGAAAATTACATCAAAATAAAAAAGGCCATTTATGACAAACAAACTGCTACTGTATAATGATGAAGAGCTGAGGGGTTTTACTGTCATATTAGGAACAACACAAGAATAGCCACAGTCCCCACTCTTAGTCAACACAGCATTAGAAGCCCCAGCTGAAGCAATTAGATTTTTTAAAATACAGTAATATAAAAGGCATTGGCAAATTGGCAAGGAAGAAGTTATCATTTGCAGATGAAAATATATATATATATATATATATAATGAAAGACTGCCAGAAACTGTTAGAACTAATAAATAAGTTCAGTAATTTTGCAAGATATAAAATTAATATACCAAAATCTATTCTGTTTTTTTTCAAAGATTTGTTTATTTATTTGAGTGAGATATTGAGTGAGCAAGAGATAGAGCACAAGCCAGGACAGGGGCAGAGAACTAGACCCCAGGGGAGCCTGATGTGGGGTTCAATACTAAGACTTCAGGATCATGACCTGAGCTGAATACACTTAACCAAATGAGCCACTAAAGCAACATTTAACCCAATTTTATACGATAATAATGAGCTTCAAGAAAGAGAAATTGAGAGAAATCGCATTGGTAATCATATTAGAATGAATAAAATGTCAAGAAATAATTTTCAAGGAATAAATTTAATCAAGTAAGTAAAAGACTTGTACACTGGAAACTATAAAATATTGATGTAAGTAACTAAATGACATAAATAAATGGAAAGAAATTTCATGTTCATAGATTGGTAGAATTAGTACTGTGAAAATGCCTACACTACTCAAAGAAATCTACAGATTAGTACCTCTGGTGAGACAACAATGAGATTCAATAAAATCCCTATGAAAATCCCAACCCCATTTTTCACAGAAGTAAAACAAATAATTCCAAAATTTGCATGGAATGACAAAAGACCACAAACAGCCAAAACAGTCTTGAGAAAAAGAAAAAGTGAGACATATTATGCTCACAGATTTCAATGTATTATAAAAAGCTATACTATTCAAAACGGTATGGTATTTGCATGAAAATAGAAACAAAGATCAATGGAATGGAAGGGACAACCCAGAAATAAACTCACACACATATGTTTGATTAATGTACACAAGGACAGCAAGAATATACACTAAGGAAATGACTGTTTCTTCAGTAAATAGTGGTGAGAAAACCAGTCAACTATATGCAAAGGACTAAAACAAAATTTCTGGTTTTTATCACATACAAAAATCAAACTAAAATGGATTAAAGATCTAAATGTAAGATCTGAAACCATAAAACTTAAGAAGAAAACATGGGTAGAAATCTGCTTGGCATTGGTCCTAGAGATGCTATTTTGGATATGAAGTCAGACACAAGGGAAGCAGAATGAAAAATAAACATATGGGGCTGCATCAAACTAAGAAGGTTTTCTGCACAGTAAAGGACCCATTAACAAAATGGAAAGCAACTTAAGGACTGTAGGAAGATATTTGAGACAATATATCTAATAAGGGTTTAATGTTAAAAATGTACAAAGAACTCATACAAATTAGTAACAAAGCAACTGGATTTAAAAATGGTCAGTGGAGGGGCACCTGGTTGGCTCAGTTGGTTAAGTATCTGCCTTTGCCTCAGGCATGGTCTTAGGGTCCCGGGATTGAGCCCTGTGGTGGGCTCCCCATGCAGTTGGTAGTCTGCTTGTCCTTCTCTCTGCCCTTCCCCCACTTGTGTAATGACAAATGTAATGAAATTTCTATTATAGGAGTCCCAGAAGAAGAAGAGAGAGAAAAGGGGGCAAAAAATTCATCTGAACAAATAACAGTTGTAAACTTCCCTAATGTGGGAAAGAATACAGAAATCCAGATCCAGGAGGCATAGAGAATTCCCATCAAAATCAACAAAATATATTTACTTAAGACATATTTTTATTAAATTTGCTAACCATAGTGATTAAAAAAAAATCTTAGAAGCAGCAAGACAATAGACGTCATTAACTTACAACGGAAAACCTATAACCCTAGCTGCAGATTTTTCAACAGAAACTTCGCAACACAGAAGGCAGTGAGTGGTATGATACAATCAAAGTGCTGCAGGGAAAATCTGCAGCAAAGAATCCTGCACACAGGAAAGCTGTCATTCAGACTAGAAGGAGACATAGTTTCCCAAACAAAAACTAAAGGAGCTCCTGACCACTAAACCAGCCCTACAAGAAAGAGTAAAGAGGACTCTGAGTGGAAAGGAGAGACCAAATGTTACAGGGACAACAATAGATCAGAGAAAACCTCCAGAAAAAAATTGCAAAAGAAGTAATGAAATGGCAATAAATACATATCAATAATTACTCTGAATGTAAATGGATAAGGGATCCCATCTAAAGACATAGGTTGTCATAATGAATAATAAAACAAGGCCCATGCATACGCTGAGCATAGGAGACTAATGTTAGACCCAAGGACACCTGCAGATAGAAAATGAAGGGACAGAGAAATACTTAGCAAGCAACTGGATATCAAAAGACAGCTAGAGTAGTAACCTGACATTAGACAAGTAGAATTTACAACAAAGAATGTAACCAGAGATAAAGAAGAGCACTATAGCATAATAAAAGGGACAGTCAACAAGACCTAACAACTGTAAATATTTATACTATCTACATGGGAGCACCAAATATATAAAACAAGTCATAACACACTTATGGAACTAATTTAATAGGAAAATAATAGTAGGGATTATAATACTTCATGTACATCAATGGGATATCATCCATAGATAGACTGATGATAGATAGAAGTGATAGATAGATGAGAGATGATAGATTGAAGATTAGCCATAAAAAAGAATTATTCAGTTATAAATAAAAAAATAGAGTTTTGTCATTTGCCACAACATGGATGGTGCCAGAGAGCATTTTTCTTTTTTTTTTTAAACATTTTTATTTTTTATTTATTTGAGAGAGAGACAGTGAGAGAGAGTATGAACCAGGAGAAGGTCAGAAGGAGAAGCAGACTCCCTGTGGAGCTGGAAGCCCGATGTGGGACTCGATCCCGGGACTCCAGGATCATGACCTGAGCCGAAGGCAGTCACCCAACCAACTGAGCCACCCAGGCGCCCCAGAGAGCATTTTTCTAAACAAAATAAGTCAAAGACAAATACCATATGATCTTACTCATATGTGGAATTTAATAAACAAAACAAATAAACAAAGGGGAAAAGATAGAGATAAAAACAAGAAACAAACTCAACTCTAGAGAACAAAGTGATGGTTTCTGGAATGAAGTGGATGGGGCAGTGGCTAAAACAGGGAATGGGGATTAAGGAGAGCACTTGAGATGAGCACTAGGTGTTTCAGGAAAGTGTGGAAATACTATGCTGCACATCTGATACTAGTATAACAGTATATGTCATTGCTCCTTCATTAATGTACAGCTCCTTCATTAATGTACACATCATGACCATGTGTAAGGCCAGTAAATTAACTGTATGCTTTGTTAGATTTACTTTCTCTCTTTTAAAGATTGTATTTATTTATTTGAGAGAGTCAAAGAGCATGAACAGGGGAAGAGCAGAGGTAAAGGGACAGGATATTCCATGGAGCCTGATGGGGGGCTGGTCCCATGACCCTGAGATCATGACCTGAGCTGAAATTAAGAGTCAGACATTGTTACTTTTAGTTCCATATTAATTTATTTGGTAATCACTTAATTGACTTATGAATCTATCAGGAATAAAAACAAGCAAATTCATATATAAAATAATCCTGTCTTCTTACTGCCTCTCTGTAGAAGGCTGTCTGTGTAAGAAGTATGTTCCTTCATTGAATCTATAAACACCCAGGAGACTCCATGACCCCAAGTGGGGTCCACTTAGTGGCCTGCTCTAAAGTTGGTATCTCATGTAAGAAACACTTTTCCTTTAACAGTGTGTTCTTGGGCCTTGAACATTGGGAGTAAAATATGCTAAGAACAGAGGGTTATAATAGGTAAGGGGTTCAGAAAGGTAGCTTCCCCCCCAACAAATGTTTCCTTTCACTCTATTTAATCAATCTGAAATAGACTATCTCTATTCTGTCTCTGACACTAGAATTTTTTCTGCTGAACCCTGAGGAATGCCTGTCTGTCTCAGTGCCCCCACTCCTCTCCACACAAACAACTGTCCCCTGTTCCCTTCATTTCCCTCCCCAGCTGTCCTTTGGGGACATGGAAGCCCATGTCACGCAAAAGGAGTAGCTATTTTCTCCTCCAGAAGCCACATGATACAGAACTCCAACGAGGTAGGTGTCCTCCCTGCCTTTCCTTGGTCCTCCCACATCATTTATCAAACTGGTCCTTGCAAACTCTCAGCTCCTTTGAAGTGAGTTTCTGGATTGAGACATCACACAATGCTTCTGTCATTCTGGAAGCAGGGACATTGAGGCAGATACTCCAATGGTGTGATCAATGGCTAGGCACCCACAAGGAGGGGCTTGTTGGTAGTCTCTGGGGAACAAGTGCACCCAGTGTGTTAGATGTGAAATAACGACAATGATCTGTCTGGGGTACTGTGAAATTGGTAACACTTAGAGATGTGAGAGAAGAGCACCTGGGAGACATGAGGGGTGAGGTAAGTAACGGTTGAGTAGGTCACAAACATAAACTCAGACAGTGCAGCTATAGGTGAAACAGGATTCTCTGACAGAGCTGCCCAGTTTTTCAAGAGAAGGAGAAGCAAGGAGGAATGGTCTAAAGAGAGCAAATAAGTCTCCATGGAAGGATATTTTTATATGAAACCGTAGCTACTGGAAGACTTCAAAGATGTTAGAAACGGGGGGAAGACTGTTTATGCAGAAGAAAAGATGGATGTGCCAAAGATGCAAGAAAAACAAAGTCATGTAAATATAAATACTTTCATTTCAAAGGAAATGGGAACTAGAGATATGGAGATTGTATGTTGCTTGTTTGGCTAATTAATTGGTTATTTTATTAATTTTAATGTATATGGACTGGAATGTGCATACAGTGTAATCTAGCAGATTATTTCCATGCTCAAATCAGTGTTCCAAAAAGACTAAAGTAGACTAGAAAAAAGTGTATTCATTGGGAAGAAATTGGAGGCAGACATTTCCTTGAATTAGCTTTACAATATTTTAATTCTTTGAAATTCTCTGTCCTAAAAGGATTTGTTATGCATTTTGAATAAAATACACTGGAATTATCCTAGATCCATTATCCCAAAAATGTATGACCCAATGGGAATGTTAAGGAGAACAAAGACACATCACAGGGAAATATCTTGCTTTTTCTCTTCCCAAATTATTCTTTTAATATTTCGGTGAGTTATTTTTCATTAATATCCACACATTATTATGATGAATAAATTGCCCAGCAGTTAATATGTTTTGCTCCGGAACTCCTGAATTTATTTCCTGTACAGCTCTTCCAGAAAGAATCAAGATCACACATCATCACATACAGGCACAACTCACAGGACAAAGGGGTGAGAAGAGTGGGATCTTCCAGTCCCAAAGCTCTTCCATCGTCATTGCCTGCAATTTACCTCATTGGCCACACTCTTCTGACTTCAAGCAGAGCCGTGAAGTGTGTGATCAGTGTGGATGGCACTGAAACCATACAGATCTAGACATTCTACTGAGAGATGACAGAATAGATGTTTAGAGTCACCATGACGACACATGGAATATAGCATCATGAGGAGGAATAACACAAGGTGGGGCATTTATGTAGGGGGAGAATGTAGGAGATGGTGAGTTTTATATGGAGGAGTGAAGAGATAAAGGAAATTTGGGATAACTTCTTTTTTCCTGATTTCTGGCTTGGGCTATTATAAATGGTGGTACCAATGGTGGCCCACATTTCAGGAGACTTTGGGAGTTTACTGTTGGGCATGATGACTTTGGTGTCACATGAAATGATACTCACAGGACTTCCTTAGACTGACATGACAGCAGAAACGAATAGATATAAGGTAGCCATGAAATGATTCTTTGGTGTATGATTTGGTCTCCTGAAAGGTCAAAAGGACAAAACCAAAATGGCTAGTTATTTATAGTGTCAAATGGCTAGTATAGAATGCAATTGTGAACAGGCCAACTCATTGAATTCATAATAAGGACTATCAGTTAGCTCTCTTACACACACCTGTCTGTGTGCATATGGGTGGGAAGCAGACCACACATTGTCATTCAACATACTGCATTTCCATTTTTCCCAGAAAGCCTCATGGACCAATGTCACCAGGCAGTGAACACAATACACTTTTGATTCACAACATCAAATTTTATTTCTTTACCTGGTTATATACTCTTATATCCTGAATACTACACCCTCTCTTTCTAGGATATAGTAGTTTAAATGCTTATTTAAAATATAAAGAAATAACTATAATAACAAAAATAATGATGAAATAATGATAGAAATACTACTACAGTAATTTTAGACATGATAATAATAAAATCAACAGTAATAATCATTGTCCCTATATAACTACTAAGTGCTAAACTCTTATCTGTGTTTGTGTTGTACACAGATATGGGCATGTGTGTACTTCAGTGTGTTTATGCATGTGTGTTATAATATGAGTTGTCTCACTTAATCTTCAAAACTTCGAGGTAAGTATTGCTATTGTCCTGGTTTCATAAAAATGAATTTCAGATGAAATTTTACATCTGAATGATATGCTGTGTGATAATAAGACATAATATACAATATTTCAAATATACTATATTTGCACTCAGTTTTCTTCTTTATCTCTTCAAATCATGGACACTTTTAGCTTATATTGTTACATTCTTAATATAATTAATTGGTTTAGCAGCCTACCCATTCCTAGGAAAAGTCAGAGTGTCATACATCTAACGTGGTATGCATTTTCCATGTCAACTCCTTTACAGAAGCAATGATTTTATTCCATCCATATTTAGGGAAATCCATTATCAACCTCTGCTTCTTCTATGTAATTCCATTACAGTGAATTATCAGTAATGTTCACTTAACAGGAATCAATTGTACACAAACCATGTAAGTCTGGTATTTGAAGAGAGTGCTTTTAATTGGTATATCAATTTGGCCATTGATTTCATGGGTTTTTAGAATACATCCAAAAATAAAGGCAGCATTATCTTTTAGTATAAAATGTAAGTGTGTATAGCAGGTTATATGTTCCCAGGATTTCTGTATCAAACACTTTTCAAAATAAATATTGTTCAGGAACAAATGATCTCTTGTATTTGTCTTTTGTCTTACAATCCAAACTTTCATATAATGATGTAGTGTAGAAGCATACAAATAATCGGATAAATGTGAAGTCATACTGATATTATTGAATAGTTTCCTTATATTTAAATGTAAATTCCCTTTTATTTAAATTTAAAGAAATATTCTGAATGGTTTATTCATATACTGAGACATTTGGCAGAAAAGTGAAAAGAATATTTTTGAAACTAGTCAAGTCAAATTTGTGCATGCATAATGCATTTTGAACATCTTGACAAGTGTAAAATGGTAAAGATTATTTGAGTGTAGTGAATTCAGTAGGTAAAGGGTATGAAGGTCTTTCTTTTATGTCCAAGGAAAATTTGGCATATGACTGTGTTTATAACTAAATACATGATATCTAATGATTACAATATCTTCTATAATTAGTTTTTAAACTTCTAGAGGTTAGACAGTATAAACTGTTAGGACAGTATAAACTGTATGCTGCATCTCTTTATTTACATTATCATTATTAGACAGAGAATATTTATCATTATTAAACATTATTAGACAGAGAATATTTAATGCCAGGTGGAGAGAAAGAGACTATAACTGTATAAGACTACCACAGATTTGGAAGAGTTTACAGGGTATGTAAGAGTTTACAGGGTATTTGTCTTCCCACTTTCCTCTGTAGTGTTAGGAAGCTCACCACCAGCGCATAACTTTTTATTTCATTCAACATTCTGGATGGCACAGAAGGTATCCTTTTATCTATCATTCTAGCATCATGGGAGGATATTTCAGATGCCTGATTAATGGGTTGGGCAAAAATACATAAAAGATCATTGTAGAAGTTTGCTTGGGTGCCTTAGTTGGTTAAGCATCAGACTCTTGATCTCAGCTCAGATCTTGAACTCAGGGTCATGAATTCAATCCCTGTTTTGGGTGCCATGCTGGATGTAGAACCTATTACAAAAATTCTTGTAGAAACTTCAGGTTTCTCAGGGAAATGGAAAGAAGATAGTAGAACAAAGAAGATGAAGTAGTCAGTGAATTTATTAGGGAATGCTTCTAATATATGAAGATAAAGTATAGACATTCTTGTGGATGTAAATGTAAACATAACTGATGTATTGTGAAAAATTTTGATATCAGAGTCCATAGTTAAAAATTTCTTTAACAATAATTTACTGAGAACATACAATAGGCCAGTAATTCCTAAGCGATGGGGTTCTGTAGAAAATAGACATTACATATTTTTCTTTTTTTACAGATTTATTTATTTTAGAGAAAGAAACAGTTGGGGGAGGGGAGCAGAGAGAGAGAGACTCTTAAGCAGACTCTTTGCTGAGTGTAGAGCCTGACCCAGAACTTGATCCCATGACTCTGATATCCCAACCTGAGCCAAAACCAAGAGGTGGGCCTTTAACGAACTGGGGCCCCCAGCTGCTCCCATACTTCTCAACACCAAAATTGAGAATGGATTTTTCAATGCAAATGAGTATAACAAAATGAGTCACTAATGGAAAAAGGAAAACTAGAAAGAAAAAATTATGGGGAAAAGTGAGAAAAAGTCAACAACTTTGGATAATGATTATTGAATTGGAGTTGTCAGTAATATTCATAGATTTATTTTATTCAGAGATTTTAGAGACTTATTTATGATTCCCCAATTCATGAGAAGCATCAGTGCCCTTAAAGCTTAATCTGTGTCTACACCAAAATTTACTGAGCTGTAGTTCAAACAAGTCAAAAGAGCAAGAACTTCTTAAATATGTGTATATCCATAACTTCATTCAAAGGTTAATCTTTTAATATACTGAAAATTATAGCAAAACAACGTTCACATTCCAGGCCATTAAAATAGAATATAGAGGTTTATTTCATAATGAAGAATCATAATACTAACTAAAACAGAAAAATTTGTATTATAAGAATAGTTCTTAATGATGGCAAGTAATTTGTTTTATACATTATTTCTTTTTCACAATCGGCATCCATATTTCCCTAAATTGTACCACTATGTCTCTGTGTGTGTAAGTATGTATGAATGTATATTTATTTATTGAGGGATAGATCATACCTACTGAAATTGTGCACATAATAGTAGAGGGAACAGTTAAGTAGCCACTATCCACATCTAAAGAGTATTATTATTTAGAAACCATATGATTCCCTATATAAAGAAGTAATTAAATATAATTCAATTTCGAGAAGTTACTAAAACTGGCCAAAATAAAACACATTCTTATTTTAGCTGAATACAATGTTCTTTTTCTTTTGCATTTAAATACTGATACATCAAATTACAAATACAGATTAACCTACTTGTAGCATCTCATTAGTTCTTATTTTAGAATAATGTATAAATAATACATTTCATTTTCTCTAAGGTTAACCAAATAAGAACTGAGACAGAATATTGAGTTCCATATCCTATTCATTTATTAATTTATTTAAAATATATTATTGAGCAACTACTATGTACAAGGCATTGCTCAGCCACTCATCTTATACAGAGGGCAAAATAATGATCTCACATTGGGAAATTTAAGTTCTTGTGTGTTAGGGTGACAATAAACAATAAATATAATTCATATGTCTATTTAATATGTTATAGATGAAAAATGATTTGCAAAACACATCAAAGGACAGCACCACTGAACACTAAATCAAAATTAATTGAACATAATTAGTTGGCTAATTGAAAATAATAAAAAAAAAGTAAAAGAAGAGTATGACCACATTAACTACAACAACAACAAAAGGAGAGCACAATAAGGAGAAATAGGTGATTGGGGTATGCAGGGCAGGAGAGATTACTAATATTTTAAGTGTGCTGTTTAAGGGTACACCTCATTTAAAAGGTGACTTTGACAAAAGACTGAACTCGATTTAAGAATAAGGAATTAATTAAATTTAAATAAAACAAAATTTAATTAAAGATTTTTTAAAATGCAATTTTAAAAAAGAACATGGAATTAAGATCCTGAGACTATATGGAGCTAACAGCTTACTGAACAGACCAAATATCATCAGTTGAATCAAACAAATAAATGCCCAGGTTGTAAAACAAGCCCATTTCAAAAGCTGGTTGAGAGTCTACCAATTTTAACTACAAAATATGCCTCACTCTCTTTTTATTATTCTTCTAAATGTGAGGTTGAGGTTTACACCACTGCATTTTACCTTTTTTTTTTTCGTATTTTAGGTGAAAGAGTGGAATTCATAATGGGGCAAGAGAATCACAGTTTCACCAGTGATTTCTCTTTTCTTCTTCCCAATCAAGTCTAGTTTTCTGCTCCCTTATAGTCATTATTTTTATTATGACTATTATGGAAAACACAATCATGATCCTCCTTATCCTCAGGGACTCAAGACTCCACACTCCAATGTATTTCCTGCTCAGCCATCTGTCTTTCATGGACATCTTGCATATTTCTAACATTGTTCCCAAAATGGTCACTGACTTCCTGTCAGGCAGCAGAACTATTTCATTTGCAGGTTGTGGCTTCCAGGTATTTCTGTCCCTCACCCTCCTAGGTGGTGAGTGTCTTCTCCTGGCAGCAATGTCTTATGACCGCTATGTAGCCATCTGCCATCCACTGCACTATCCCATTCTTATGAATGACTATGTCCGCATCCTCATGGCTGGAGGGTCCTGGCTGGTTGGGACTGTCAACTCCATAGTCCACACGGCTTATGCCCTCCACTTTCCCTTCTGTGGCTCAAGAGCCATTGATCACTTTTTCTGCGAGGTCCCTGCCATGTTGAAGTTGTCCTGTGTGGACACAACCCTGTATGAACGAGGAGTTTATGTAAGTGGCTTAATTTTTCTTCTTATCCCTGTCTCTGTAATCTTTGCTTCTTATGTCCAAATCCTCCTCAGTGTTCTTCAAATGAAATCATCAGAAGCACGGAAAAAGTCATTTTCTACCTGTTCCTTCCACATGATTGTGGTCACGATGTACTATGGACCATTTATTTTCACATACATGAGACCAAAAGCATACCACACTCCGGGCCAGGACAAGTATTTGGCAATATTCTACACCATCCTCACACCCACACTGAACCCTATAATCTACAGCTTTAGGAATAAAGACGTTCTGGAGGCAATGAAAAATATGCTCAAAAGTAACTTTCTCCATTAAAAATAGTAAGAAAAATGCTTGAAGCCTATGTTTTCTATATTAATATTCAACACTTACAGGTTATCCATTATTCATGTATCTGGAAAGAAAATCAAAGTGTTTATCCATCAAGAGTAAAAGTGGATTTTTCCAAACCCCGATGATAATAAGTAAAATTTTACTAGTATTTGTTTTATAAGCACATACATCTAAAAGGGTATTGTTTCCTCCAACAAAAAAATTCTAAAAATTCATAGAATTTGACTTTTATAATACAATCACTTTTTTTTAAGATTTTTATTTATTTCTTAGAGAGAGAGAGAGAGAGAAAGCACAGGCAGGCAGAGTGGCAGGCAGAGGCAGAGGGCAAAACAGGCTCCCTGTCAAGCAAGGAACCCAATGTGGGACTTGATCCCAGGTCCCTGGGATCATGACCTGAGCTGAAGGCAGCCGCTTAACCAACTGAGCCACCCAGGCGTCCCTACAATCACATTTTAAAGGACCTATCCTTGCAACTTTTTTAACTTATGAAACAGTAAAATATAATCCAATGTTATAGCCAGTTATCAAAAATTCATAAAAAATCATAGGCAAAATGGGTGTGGGTGTTCAAATGGTAAAAGTTCTAGTTGTAAGATACATCAGTTAAAAACAAGTAAGTCATATGATGTAATGAACAGCATGGTGATTGTAGTTAATAATGTTCTTTTTTATATAAGAAAGTGGCTAAATGTGTATATTTTAGAAGTTCTTGTCATAAAAAATGAATTGTAGCTATGTGTGGTGATAGATAATAACTAAACTTATTTTGATAATTATTTTACAATATATAGATATATCAAATTTTTAAGTGCAGCTAAGAACAGTAGAATTATATTAATTGTATCTCAGTAAAGCAAATTAATGTATTTATTATTTAATAATTATTTATTGAAGGTATATTATGTATATTAAATATGTATTTTAATAACCTAATACATTTTGTAATTCCTTTGATATACTACATGCATTAAATATCATTTAGTAAAAATAACACTTATTAAAAGTTATTTAATAAATAGCACTCAATTTCTATTACTACGAGTTCTCAATCATGGAAACACTTTATTTTGAAATCCACAATCCTTCCTTTTAGCACACCAATGGAATCAAGTATTGCATGTAAAAATCTCCATACATTAGTTGCATCCTGGTCTTTTTATTGTGACTATCTGAGTGAGAGGGCTACACCTCTGTAGAAAGAAAGTGGTGTAGAGCGGGACCAGAAGCAGTCTAGCAGGCACAAACAATTTCTGTTTTTGCTCTGTTTTGCTCTGTTTTTGCTTTTGGAAGGGAATTTGGGAAACAAAATGTCAGAATTACATTAAATCACAAACTAATACATCTACATGCTTCACTCTGCAATCACCTGGGAGTTTCTAAAAACAAACAGAAGCTTTCAGAGCTCCACTTGAAACATTCATTGTTCATTGAATAGTTTGTTTTGAAACCTTTGTTACTGAAGTGAGAAATGTCTATATATACACTTACCTATATATATTAGTTGCTGTGCAATGAAAGTACTCATCCTTTGCTAAAAGCAAGCACAAAATATTTAATAAGTGTATGTGAAAATTGTGTCTTCTTTTATGTATGCCCATAGGGTTATATTTTGTAACTTTTTACATTTTATCCTAAAAATTATTGGAAACAAGCAAATATTTTAAACACTTTATTTGTTGATTTTAGTGTGAAATAGCAAGAGCTGGTTCAATGGGGGATGGGTAGGGGGAGAAGGAGAGAGAGATTCTTTTTTTTAAGAGTTTATTTATGTGACAGCCAGAGATTATAAGTAGGCAGAGAGACAGGTAGAGGGTGAGAGGAAGTAGGCTCCCTGCTGAGCAGGGAGGCCTATGTAGGGCTAGATCTCTGAGATCATGACCTGAGGCAAAGGCAAAGGCTTTATTTAACCCACTGAGCCAGCCAGGCACCCCAGAGCGAGACATTCTTAAGCAGACTCCACATTGAGCATGGAGACAAAAGTGGGGTTCAATATCAGGACCCTGAGATCATGACCTGAGTCAAAATCAAGTCAGATGCTTATCCAACTGAGCTACACAACCACCTGCCAAATTAATGTTTCTATGCATAATTAATTCAAATGAATTTGTCAGTAATGGAAACTAGACTACATTCAATTAGGTGTCAAATTAATTAAATATTTATATTAAATGAATAACATATTTTTACCATAAATATTGCATGCCATGTCTTCTTTATCCATCCATTCCTTCATTCACTGGAAGATACTTAGGTTGTCTCTACTATCTTGGCTCTTGTCAATAATACTACAATGAACATGGAAGGGCATTGTCTTTGACATTCTGTTTTTGTTTTCTTTTGATATATAACTAGAATTGAGATTGCTGGATCACAATAAAGTACTAGCCCTTTTTAATTTTTGTGGAAATTCCATTCTGTTTTCCATAGTGGCTGAACCAATTTACATTCCCACCAACAAAGCACAAGAGTTTCCTTTCTCCACATACTTGCCCACACTTGTCAATTCATGTAGTTTTGATGATAACCCCTCTAACAAGTATGAAGTGAAACTCATTGTGGTTTTGTTATACATTTGTTATAGTAATCATTAGTGATATTAAACTTCTTTTTATATACCTGATTGTGATTTATATGTAATTTTTGAAAAGTGTCTACTCAGTTCTGTTGCCAATTTTTTTTCCATTTTATTTATTTTTTCAGCATAACAGTATTCATTGTTTTTGCACAACACCCAGTGCTCCATGCAATACATGCCCTCCACGATACTCACCATCAGGTTCATCCAACCTCCCACCTCCCTCCCCTCAAAACCCTCAGTTAGTTCCTCAGAGTCCACAGTCTCTCATGGTTCATCTTCCCCTCCGTCTTCCCCCAACTCCCTTCTCCTCTCCATCTCCCCATTTCTTCCATGTTATTCCTTGTGCTCCACAAATAAGCAAAACCATATGATAATTGACTCTCTCTGCTTGACTTACTTCACTTAGCATAATATCCTCCAGTCCCATCCATGTTGATACAAAAGTTGGGTATTCATCCTTTCTGATGGAGGCATAATACTCCATAGTATATACGGACCACATCTTTATCCATTCATCCATTGAAGGGCATCTTGGTTCCTTCCACAGTTTGGCGACCGCGGCCATTGGTGCTATGAACATTGGGTTACAGATGGTCCTTCTTTTCAATACATCTATATCTTTGGGGTAAATACCCAGTACTGCAATTGTCGGGTCATAGGGAGGCTCTATTTTTAATTTCTTTTTTTTTAAAGATTTTTTATTTATTTATTTGAGAGAGAGAGAGATCACAAGTAGGCCGAGAGGCAGGCAGAGAGAGAGAGAGGGAAGCAGGCTCCCCGCTGAGCAGAGAGCCCGATGTGGGACTCGATCCCAGGACCCTGAGATCATGACCTGAGCCGAAGGCAGCGGCTTAACCCACTGAGCCACCCAGGCGCCCTATTTTTAATTTCTTAAGGAATCTCCATGCTGTTTTCCAAAGTTCTGTTGCC
This sequence comes from Meles meles, assembly GCF_922984935.1. Classification (NCBI taxonomy): domain Eukaryota; kingdom Metazoa; phylum Chordata; class Mammalia; order Carnivora; family Mustelidae; genus Meles; species Meles meles. Next base: position 4,730,869 of record NC_060068.1, read on the forward strand.
AATTGTTTCATCAGATTTCTTTTCTCCTATTGGGTTTCATGTTATATCTCTATATATAGATAGATAGATAAATAGATATAGATATATGGATAGATATAGATATACATATATATAGACATATAGATCAAAGCTTGATCTATAGATCAATCTATCAATAGATCGATCTATAGATATATCTATATATACATAAATAGATGTCATATGTGTATATTTCTATATATAGATATACCTATAGATATGTATACATATCTATATGTATATATGTCTATAGTTCACATATCTATATGTATATATACATATAGATGTATATATAGATATAGCTATAGATATGTATATATGTATACATATCTATATGTATATGTCTATATTTCATATATCTGTATGTATATATACATATAGATATGAATACATATATACATATCTATAGATATATCTACATATCTATGTAGATATATATGATATTAACTCCTTATCAATTATACATGATATGCAAATATGTTCTCCCATCCTGTAGGCTGCCCTTTCATGTTGTTGATTTTTTTCTTTTGCTGTGCAAAAGCATTTTAGTTTGATGTAGTAATACATTCATTTTTGTTTTCATGTTTGGGCTTTTGGTATTATATCCAAGAAACACTGCCAAGGACCAGAGCTCAGAGCTTTTCCTTCACTTTTTTTCTAGGAGTTTTATGGTTTCAGATGTTATGTTTCAGTTCTTAACACATATTGAATACATTTTTGTGGCAGGTATAATATGGGGTCCCAATTTATTTCTTCTATGTGAAGCTATATGTTTTCTCAATACCATTTATCAAAAAGACTCTCCATTCCCCTTCGAGTATTTTTGGAATCCTTGACCAATATTAGTTGATCATATATGTGAGGGTTTATTTCTGGACTCTCAATTCTGTTTTGCTGGTCTAAGTTTCTATTTTATACCAGTGCCCTACTATTTTGATTACTAAAAATTTATAGTATAGCTTGAAATAAGACAGTATGTTACCTTTATTTTTGTTTTTTCTCAGGATTGCTTAGGCTATTTTGTTTTTATGGCTCCATTCAAATTTCAGCTGTATTTGTGATCTTTCTATGAAAAATCCCATTGGAACTTTAAGGAGTGGCATTGAAACTGTGGTTAGCTCTCAGTAGGATAAATATGTAACGATATGAATTCTTCCAACCCATTAATGTGGGATATGTTTTCATTTTTTATATTCTTCATTTTTCTAGGTCAAACTTTCACAAATCTTTATATACAGATCTTTTCCTTCCTCAGTTAAATATATGTCAAAGGAATGAATTATTCTTGATACTCATACATAATTTTATTTCATTTTCAAATATTTTGCTGTTAGTTGATAGAAACACATAATTTCTGTATTTTGGTTTACAGACAGCTACTTTGCTAAAATTATTGACCAATTCAAAAAAGTTTCTGGTGGACTCTCTGGGATTTTCGATAAGGTTATATGATCTGCAAACAAATAAAATATTACTTCTTCCTTTACATGGAGTTTTTTTCTTCTTGCGTATTTGTTCTGTCTAGGTTTTCCAGTAGCATTTGCCTATAAGTGGTGATAATGGGCACCTTTGTCTTGTTTATGAACATAGAGAGAATTATTTCACTACTGAATATGAAGTTATCTATTATTATTATATTGACTTATGATCCCTTTATACACATTTGACAATTTTCTTTAAGCATGAAAAGATACTATACTTATCTAGGGTTTTTTGTGTATTTATTGAGATAATCATATGATTCATACCTTCCATTCTATTAATGTAGTATACCCCACATATTGATCTGTGTATGTTTAACCATTCTTGCCCTAGCAATAAATTCCACTTTATCATTGTGTAAGATCCCTTAAATATGCGGTTGACTCTGTTTCCTGGTATTTTATTGCGAATTTTTGCATTTGTATTAATCAGGAATATATATATATATATACACATATATATGTGTATATATATATATATATACACACACACACACACACACACATATATATGTATATATATATATATCTTTTTTTAGATATATATATATCTTTATATATATATATATCTAGATATAGATATATAGATATAGATATAGATATAGATATCTTTTTTTTTTTAATTTGGCTTTGGTATCAATGTAATACTGTTCTAGTAAAATAAGTTTGAGAGTGGTCCATCCATAACAGTTTTCTGGACGTAGTTTAAGAACAATTGGTGTTAACTCTTTAAACACTTGGTAAAATTCACTAATAAAACCATCTGGTCCTGCACTCTTCTCTCTTGAAAGGTTTTGGGTTCCTGACAAACTTTTTACATTGTTATTTGTCTACTCAGATTTTCCCTCTCTCTCCCTCTCTCTCTCTCTCTCTTTTTTTTTCTTAATTTGGTCTTTGTAGGTTCTGTGTTGATATGAATTTACCCATTTCTTCTAGCTTATCCAATTTGTTGTTATATAATTATTTATGGTACTTCGTATTTGTGTGGTATCATTGTACATTCTCTGCTTCTATTTCTGCATTTATTTAAGTCCTATCTATTTTTTCTTAGTTAAGATAAAGGATTATCAATTTTAAACAAAATTGATTTTCTTTTCAAAAAACCAACACTTAATTTTATTGAACTATTTTATTTTATACTATATCATTTATTTCTGTTCTATTATACCCTTCCTTCTTCTAACTTGTAGATCACTTATTTTGTCTTATTATTTTTTTTTCATCTAGTTCCTTGAGATGGAAAGTTTGGTTGTCATTCAAGATCCTTTTTTTTTTTTAACTTAATGTAGATATTCATTGCTGAAAAACATCCTTCTTATAACTGCTTTTGCAGTATCCCAATAGTTATTGACTTGTTTGCTTCCATATTTGTTTATTTCAGTTTTTTTCTCCTTTTGAATTTCCTCTTTCATCCATTGGATGTTCAGGATTGCTTTGCCTAATTGGTATATATCTGTGAAATTTCCAGCTTTACTCCTGTTATTGATTTCTAGTTTCATGCCATCGTTGTTGTAAGTCATTGGATATCACTTCAGTCTTATTAAATTTGTTAATATTTGTTATAAATATACAACCTGTTCTTCATAATAGTCCTTGTGTTCTTGACAAAAATATTTTTCTGCTTCTGTTGGATGGAATGTTTTGTACATGTCACTTGCATCCATTTTGTTTAAACAACTCTTTAAGTCCAACAATACTGTGTGATTTTCTGTCTGAGTGATATTATTGAAAGTGGGGTAGTAAAGTACATTACTATTACTGTATTGTATATTTATTCCTTCCCAGTTTTTTCATATATATACATACATGTATATATACATATATATATGGCTATTATATCTTCTTGTTTAGTTGACTTTTGTCATTATATAATATACTTCTCAGTGTTTTATTACCATTTTTTTGGCTTAAAGTCTATCTTTTCTATTATAAGTAAGTTACTTCTGCTCTCTTTTCGTTTCCACTTGTATGGAATATCTTTATACTTTCACTGTTATCCTAAATGTGTCTTTAAAGGTGAAGTTATTTTCTTGTAGGCAGCATATAGTTGGTTTTTTTTAATCCATACAGCCATCCTATGTCTTTTGATTATGTAATTTAATCAATTTATATTTAAAGTGACTTGTTACTGTCATATTATTATTTTATTTTCTGCTATTTTGTATTTCCCATTATTTTTTTCCTCTTTGCTAGCTGTCTGTATCTGTAAGATGATTGTTTTCCATAGGGATATGCTTTGATTTATTTTATTTTATCTTTCATTAATTCACTGTAGGTTTACTTTGCAGTTATTGCAAGATTCATATATAACATCTATATGTAACAGACTTTTTATTCAGATAACACCAACTTCAGTCACATATGAAATGCAATTTGCATCATAAAATAAACACCAATAGTCTCATGAAAATTAAAAGATCATTTTTTCTAGCAAGAAAAAATCAATCCCCAGTTGAACAGATTTAAATAAATAGGAAAATCTATAAGTCTGAATTCATAGAATTATGAATTTCCAGATTAACATTAAAATATACAAAACACTATGTTTTAAAGATAAGAGCTTTATTTTTTCCACATGAAATATAAGAATATAGACAGAAGAGTTTACATTGACATGGGGAAGAGTGTCAGACGTATGAAAAAAAAAGCCACATATATTTATAGGTTGCCTTGGACAGTCAAAATCATCATTTAGTTAGCATGAGATTATGGGTACCTACATGGCTCTGTCAGTTATGCATCTGCCTTTGGCTCAGATCATGATCTCAGGGCACTGGGATCTTTCTTTTTCTCTCACTCTGCTTTATCTCTCAAATAAACAAATAAGATATAAGGTTGTAACCTATTGATTTACTTTAAAAGTATTTGGTGGGTGATGGGTTATGGGCGGATAGAGAATAATATATTCCTGTGATTATATTTATTGAGAATGTGTGATTGATTTATGAATATTGATTATGATATTCCTGCATTTTGCATTCTAATGAATACCTTCAAAAGGAATCTAAAATATATGAAGATTTGAATCCGAATTCCATCATTTTCATAGAATGAAAATGAATTAAAATTGTATACTCGATCCTCTATATTCTACCATTCCATCTAGAAACTTAATACATTTACTTACCTCTTCTTTCATAAAATTCTGGGAGAAAATTGTCCTTATGTAAATATTGCAAATTTCTTGATAAATTTATGCTCAATACATGTGTAAATTTTGTTACATTTGTAATTTTATAAAACTAGAATTTGTAACTGTGTTTAGGGCCCTTCAGTTTCTGTATTAAATATGTGTCACCCTATACATCTGAACATGCTTATGATATTCTAGTTAAATCCAGCCATATTCCAAGTTACTTGTATTATAAGCAAATATTGATTTTTGCTTGTTTCCCAAAAGTTAATATATTTTTGGTTGCAGAAATATTTAGCACAATATGCATGACCATGTCTTCCAGGAAGATGTTGAGAAAAGATACATGTTACTTTCATTTAACATCCCAATGGCGAGTATTAAGAGTGTTTTATTTATTTTATTTGTTAAAATATTTATTTATTTGCAAAATAGAGAATGAGAGAGACAATGCATGGGATGGGAAGAGCAGAGAGAGAGTGAGAGAAACTCAAGCAGACTCCAGGATGAGTATGAAACCCATGGCGGGGCTTGATCTCATGGTACTGAGATCACAATCTGAGTTGAAATCAAGAGTTGGACAAATAATTGACTGTGCCCACCACCACCCCAAGTATGTTTTATTTTTAATGCAAGAAGGCTAATGGATTTTAATATACTATAGACTTAATTTTTAGTTTGCACTACGAGAGACTTTTTGTGTTTTTATTGTTCTACAGGAATTCGGTTCTTTTTTATAAAAAAAAAAATTGTACCCATTGGGGTGTTGCCATAGTTTTCATCTAATTTAGAGTCATTATTGACTCCTCACATTCTTTAACATCTTGTATACAATTCATCAGCATAGCTATTGGCTGTATATTATAACAGTTTTCCTACATGCCCACTTCTCAGCATCTCCCCTGCAGATCCTTGGACTCAACTACCATTGTCTTTTGCTTTGACACCATTAAGAACTTCTAACTGCTCTTCCACTTTTTTCATTTTTTTCTTCTAAAATGTCTCCCCATTACAAAGCCAGAGGCATTCTCTGGAAAACTTATCCAGGTGTTATATGTCTCTGCTCAGATTTCTTCAATAGATTATATAAGTCCTAATTATTTTTTTTCCCATTTTATTTATTTTTTCAGCATAACAGTATTCATTCTTTTTGCACAACACCCAGTGCTCCATGCAAAACGTGCCCTCCCCATTACCCACCACCTGTTCCCCCAACCTCCCACCCCTGACCCTTCAAAACCCTCAGGTTGTTTTTCAGAGTCCATAGTCTCTTATGGTTCGCCTCCCCTCCCCAATGTCCATAGCCCGCTCCCCCTCTCCCAATCCCACCTCCCCCCAGCAACCCCCAGTTTGTTTGGTGAGATTAAGAGTCATTTATGGTTTGTCTCCCTCCCAATCCCATCTTGTTTCATTTACTCTTCTCCTATCCCCCTACCCCCCCATGTTGCTTCTCCATGACCTCATATCAGGGAGATCATATGATAGTTGTCTTTCTCCGATTGACTTATTTCACTAAGCATGATATGCTCTAGTTCCATCCACGTCGTCGCAAATGGCAAGATTTCATTTCTTTTGATGGCTGCATAGTATTCCATTGTGTATATATACCACTTCTTCTTTATCCATTCATCTGTTGATGGACATCTAGGTTCTTTCCATAGTCTGGCTATTGTAGACATTGCTGCTATAAACATTCGGGTACACGTGCCCCTTCGGATCACTATGTTTGTATCTTTAGGGTAAATACCCAGTAGTGCAATTGCTGGGTCATAGGGTAGTTCTATTTTCAACATTTTGAGGAACCTCCATGCTGTTTTCCAGAGTGGTTGGACCAGCTTGCATTCCCACCAACAGTGGAGGAGGGTTCCCCTTTCTCCACATCCTCTCCAGCATCTGTCATTTCCTGACTTGTTAATTTTAGCCATTCTGACTGGTGTGAGGTGATATCTCATTGTGGTTTTGATTTGTATTTCCCTGATGCCGAGTGACGTGGAGCACTTTTTCATGTGTCTGTTGGCCAACAAATAATCCTAAAATTTATATGGAACCAGAAAAGACCTCGAATAGCCAAAGGAATATTGAAGAACAAAGCCAAAGTTGGTGGCATCACAATTCCGGACTTCAAGCTCTATTACAAAGCTGTCATCATCAAGACAGCATGGTACTGGCACAAAAACAGACACATAGATCAGTGGAACAGAATAGAGAGCCCAGAAATCGACCCTCAACTCTATGGCCAACTCATCTTCGACAAAGCAGGAAAGAATGTCCAATGGAAAAAAGACAGCCTCTTCAATAAATGGTGCTGGGAAAATTGGACAGCCACATGCAGAAAAATGAAATTTGACCACTTCCTTACACCACACACGAAAATAGACTCCAAATGGATGAAGGACCTCAATGTGAGAAAGGAATCCATCAAAATCCTTGAGGAGAATGCAGGCAGCAACCTCTTCGACCTCAGCCGCAGCAACATCTTCCTAGGAACAATGGCAAAGGCAAGGGAAGCAAGGGCAAAAATGAACTATTGGGATTTCATCAAGATCAAAAGCTTTTGCACAGCAAAGGAAACAGTTAACAAAACCAAAAGACAGCTGACAGAATGGGAGAAGATATTTGCAAACGACATATCAGATAAAGGGCTAGTATCCAAAATCTATAAGGAACTTAGCAAACTCAACACCCAAAGAACAAACAATCCAATCAAGAAATGGGCAGAGGACATGAACAGACATTTCTGCATATAAGTCCTAATTATTTACACTTGATCTTAGCCAAAAGGCCGAGAAGCGATAAGTCCAAATTATTTAAACTTCCATAAATTGCTATTGGATATATCTCTGTACTTACCCATAGTATATAGTATATCCCTCCCTCACGGGATTTATGCTGTTGTCCTCTTTGCATTTCCTCATGGTCTTAAAGTCTTTGCACTGTTGTTCCCTCCCCCAGCATTTCTTTCTGCATGAATTGCCTTTGCACTCAGATCTCTCAGGTATCACTAACAAAAAACATCTTGCTGACCAAACAACCCAATGTAGCAGTGTCATAGCATACTATCCATTGCCTAGTTCCTTTAAACTCACAAGTGTTTGAATTATTTTTCATTGTAATATTTATCTATTTTTAACATTATTTTAAGTCCAAATTATTTAAACTTCCATAAATTGTTATTGGATACATCTCTGAACTTACCCATAGTATTCCCCTTCCTCACTGGATTTGTACTACTGTCCTCCTTGCATTTCTTCATGGTCTTAAAGTCTTTGCAATGTTGTTCCCTCCCCCAGCACTTCTTTCTGCATGAATTGCCTTTGGCTAATTCCCTCATTGCATTTAGGTCTCTCAGATATCACTGATAAAAGACATCTTGCTGACAAACAACACGAAGTAGCGGTGCCATAGCATTCTATCCAATGCATACTTCCTTTAATTTCACAAGTGTTAGTATTATTGTTCATTGTAATACATATCTATTTTCAAACTATATTTTATTTTTTCAGTGTTCCAAGATTCACTGTTTTCCAAAGTGGTTGCACCAATTTTCATTCCCAAAAACAGTGTAAGACGGTTCCCCTTACTCCACATCCTCTCCAACACTTGTTGTTTACTGTCTTGTGAACTCTGAGAAACAAACTGAGGGTTTTGGAGGAGAGGGGGTGGGGGGTTGGGTGATCCTGGTGTTGGGTATTAAGGAGGGCACATATTGCATGGAGCACTGGGTGTTGTGCATAAACAATGAATCTTGGAACACTGAAAAAATAAAATTTAAAAAAACATTTAAAAAGTAGTGAATATGAAGATATATTTGGAAGACAAACAGGGTGGGGAGGGAGCCCTCAAAACCTGGCTGGAAGAAAGTGATATAAACCACGAGTACAAAATGGGAAAAATTAGAAGTTTCCTCCAGTGTGAGACCTCCTTGCATGAAATGAAATGGGGAAGATTCCTAGATGAGACAATATGGTCTCTGGAGTCCTGGGGTCATAGAAAGAAAGGGGGTGGAGGAGTCAAGATGGCGGAGAAGTAGCAGCCTGAGACTACATCAGGAAGCAGGAGATCAGCTCGATAGCTTATCTAAACATTGCAAACACCTACAAATCCAATGGGAGAGTGAAGAGAAGAAGAACAGCAACTCTAGAAACAGAAAATCAACCACTTTCTGAAAGGTAGGACTGGCGGAGAAGTGAATCTAAAATGACGGGAAGATAGACCGCGGGGGGAGGGGCCGGCTCCCGGCAAGCGGCAGAGGAACGGAGCACAAAATCAGGACTTTTAAAAGTCTGTTCCACTGAGGGACATTGCTCCAGGGGCTAAACCGGGGTGAAGCCCACGCGGGGCCAGCGTGGCCCCAGGCCCCGCAGGGTCACAGAAGGATCGGGGGAGTCGGAGTGTCGGAGAGCTCGCAGGTATTAGAACGGAGAAGCCGGCTGCAGAGACAGAGCCGAGGACTGAACTCTCAGCTCAGGGTTACCTTGAACTGGTCGCGGGCTGGGTGAGCTCGGAGCGTGGCTAGAGGCTGGGGATACGAGAGTGATTGGGTGCTGTCCTCTGGGGGCGCACTGAGGAGTGGGGCCCCAGGCTCTTGGCTCCTCTGGGCCGGAGACTGGGAGGCCACCATTTTCATTCCCGTCCTCTGGAACTCTACGGAAAGCGTTCAGGGAACAGAAGCTCCCAAAAGCGAACCCGAGCCAATTACTTAGTCCGGCCACCGGTAAGGGTGGTGCAATCCCGCCTCGGGCAAAGACACTTGAGAGTCACTACAACAGGCCCCTCCCCCAGAAGATCAACAAAATATCCAGCCAGGACGAAGTTCATCTATCAAGGAGAAAACAGATTCAATTCCTAAGACAGCAGAGCAATTCCAGAGGAGGAGAAAGCAAAGCACGGAACTCATGGCTTTCTCCCCATGATTCTTTAGTCTTGCGGCTACTTCAATTTTTTTTTCTTTTTTCAATTTTTTTTCTTTTTTCAATTTTTTTTCTTTTTTCTTTTTTTTTCTTCTGCTAAATTTTTTAAAACTTTTACCCTTTTCTTTTTTAACATTTATTGACTAGTTCATCTAAATATATATATTTTTTCTTTCTTTTTTATTTTTTTTATTTGTTTTATTTTTTAAATTTTTTTCTTTTTTATTTTTTTTTCTTTTTTTTTTCAGAACCTGTTTTTATGCCCTTTCTCCCCCCCACAATTTGGAGTCTCTTCTGATTTGGTTACAGCGCATTTTTCCGGGGTCTTTGCCACCCTTTTAGTAGTTTATTTGCTCCTTCATATCCTCTTATCTGGACAAAATGACAAGGCGGAAAAAATCACCACAAACAAAAGAAAAAGAGACAGTACCGAAGGCTAGGGACCTAATCAACACAGACATGGGTAATATGTCAGATCAAGAGTTCAGAATGATGATTCTGAATGCTCTAGCCAGGCTCGAAAAAGGCATGGAAGATATAAGAGAAACCCTCTCTGGAGATATTAAAGCCCTTTCTGGAGAAATTAAAGAACTAAAATCTAACCAAGTTGAAATCAAAAAAGCTATTAATGAGGTGCAATCAAAAATGGAGGCTCTCACTGCTAGGATCAATGAGGCAGAAGAAAGAATTAGTGATATAGAAGACCAAATGACAGAGAATAAGGAAGCCGAGCAAAAGAGGGACAAACAGCTACTGGACCATGAGGGGAGAATTCGAGAGATAAGTGACACCATAAGACGAAACAACATTAGAATAATTGGGATTCCAGAAGAAGAAGAAACAGAGAGGGGAGCAGAAGGTCTATTGGAGAGAATCATTGGAGAGAATTTCCCTAATATGGCAAAGGGAACAAGCATCAAAATCCAGGAGATGCAGAGAACCCCCCTCAAAGTCAACAAGAATAGGTCCACACCCCGTCACTTAATAGTAAAATTGACAAGTCTTAGTGACAAAGAGAAAATCCTGAAAGCAGCCCGAGAAAAGAAGTCTGTAACATACAATGGTAAAAATATTAGATTGGCGGCAGACTTATCCACAGAGACCTGGCAGACCAGAAAGAGCTGGCATGATATATTCAGAGCACTCAACGAGAAAAACATGCAGCCAAGAATACTCTATCCAGCTAGGCTATCATTGAAAATAGAAGGAGAGATCAAAAGCTTCCAGGACAAACAAAAACTGAAAGAATTTGCAAACACCAAACCAGCTCTACAGGAAATATTGAAAGAGGTCCTCTAAGCAAAGAGAGAGCCTAAAAGTAATAGATCAGAAAGGTACAGAGACAATATACAGTAACAGTCACCTTACAGGCTAATAATGGAACTAAATTCATATCTCTCAATAGTTACCCTGAATGTTAATGGGCTAAAAGCCCCAATCAAAAGACACAGGGTATCAGAATGGATAAAAAAACAAAACCCATCAGTATGTTGCCTACAAGAAACTCATTTTAGACGCGAAGACACCTCCAGATTTAAAGTGAGGGGGTGGAAAACAATTTACCATGCTAATGGGCATCAGAAGAAAGCTGGGGTGGCAATCCTTATATCAGATCAATTAGCTTTTAAGCCAAAGACTATAATAAGAGATGAGGAAGGACACTATATCCTACTCAAAGGGTCTGTCCAACAAGAAGATCTAACAATTTTAAATATCTATGCCCCTAACGTGGGAGCAGCCAACTATATCAACCAATTAATAACAAAATCAAAGAAACACATCAATAATAATACAATAATAGTAGGGGACTTGAACACTCCCCTCACTGAAATGGACAGATTATCCAAGCAAAAGATCAACAAGGAAATAAAGGCCTTAAATGACACACTGTACCAGATGGACATCACAGATCTATTCAGAACATTTCATCCCAAAGCAACAGAATAGACATTCTTCTCTAGTGCACATGGAACATTCTCCAGAATAGATCACATCCTGGGTCAAAAATCAGGTCTCAACCGGTATCAAAAGATTAGGATTATTCCCTGCATATTTTCAGACCACAATGCTCTGAAGCTAGAACTCAATCACAAGAGGAAAGCTGGAAAGAACCCAAATACATGGAGACTAAACAGCATCCTTCTAAAGAATGAATGGGTTAACCAGGAAATTAAAGAAGAATTGAAAAAATTCATGGAAACAAATGATAATGAAAACACAACAGTTCAAAATCTGTGGGACACAGCAAAGGCAGTCCTGAGAGGAAAATATGTAGCAGTACAAGCCTTTCTCAAGAAACAAGAAAGGTCTCAAGTACACAACCTAACCCTACACGTAAAGGAGCTGGAGAAAGAACAAGAAAGAAACCCTAAACCCAGTAGGAGAAGAGAAATCATAAAGATCAGAGCAGAAATCAATGAAATAGAAACCAAAAAAACAATAGAAAAAATCAATGAAACTAGGAGCTGGTTCTTTGAAAGAATCAATAAGATTGATAAACCCCTGGCCAGACTCATCAAAAAGAAAAGAGAAAGGACCCAAATAAATAAAATCATGAATGAAAGAGGAGAGATCACAACTAACACCAAAGAAATACAGACAATTATAAGAACATACTATGAGCAACTCTACGCCAACAAATTTGACAATCTGGAAGAAATGGATGCATTCCTAGAGACATATAAACTACCACAACTGAACCAGGAAGAAATAGAAAACCTGAACAGGCCCATAACCAGTAAGGAGATTGAAACAGTCATCAAAAATCTCCAAACAAACAAAAGCCCAGGGCCAGACGGCTTCCCAGGGGAATTCTACCAAACATTTAAAGAAGAACTCATTCCTATTCTCCTGAAACTGTTCCAAAAAATAGAAATGGAAGGAAAACTTCCAAACTCATTTTATGAGGCCAGCATCACCTTGATCCCAAAACCAGACAAGGATCCCACCAAAAAAGAGAACTACAGACCAATATCCTTGATGAACACAGACGCAAAAATTCTCACCAAAATACTAGCCAATAGAGGGGGAGTCAAGATGGCGGGGAAGTAGGAGGAGGCACCATTTCAACCTGTACCCTAAAGTGAGCTGATTACCTACCAAAGAACTCTGACCACTCATGAAATCAGCCTGAGATCAGAATTATACACGTCTGGATCTCTACAGGAGCAGAAGACGCCAGTGGCAGGTAAAGCAGACTGGGAATGTCCCACTGATATTGGAAGATAAACAAAAGGGGGAGGGAGCCACCAGAGGTGACCGATCGGAAAGTAACACCCCAACACGAGAGTGCTCTGCGTCTGGGGACCAGCATTAACTTGGAGTCTGGTTGAAAGCACTCAAAAAACAAACAGCAAAGGATCGCGGTGGCGGGGGGGTAATAGTGGGAACCTGGGCGGTTAGGGTCAGGGACCTAAGTCCCCGGACCCAGGACAGCCTCCCCTGGCACGGAGCCAGAGAGAGTGCGGTGGAGAAATCAGGTCCCCGTCCCTGAGCCGCCAGTGCGCTTGAAAGCCAGCGCGCCCGAGAACGAGTGGTGTCTAGCTCCCGTGAGGGGCTGGGAGCCTGGCAAGACGGCAATCCTGAAACGCGCACGTCCCACACCCTCCCTTGGGATAGGTGCTCATAGGTGCTAGCCTGGAGCTCTGGCAGCCGGAAAAACCAGACATTCCCAGCCCGGGACAGCGGGAAAATCTCAATGTGCGATCTCTGCTCGGAACCTCTCTGGCGGTCTGGAGCTGCCTAGACAGCCACCGCTGCCCTGGTTTGGGGTACAACGAGGAGCTCCTTCATCCCCAGGGACAGTGACTCAGAACCAACTCTGCCAGCAGCTTTTGCAAAACAGTCTGAGGCTTCTCTCTGAGAGGGAGGTTGGGGTGCTGTTTGCTCTCCTCTAAACCTCCAAAAACCATCAAAAGCTGTCAAGGCGAGAGAAAGCAGATGAAAGAACATAAAAACCCCCAGAGAACAAAAGGCTGAAAAAAACAGTTTCCTGAAAAAAAAAAAGAGCTCACCCCCTTGAGGGGAGCGGGAGGACCTAACTCAGGGAACATCATTGTCTGAAAACCCAAGTGGCAGGCCCCTCCCCCAGAAAACCAACCAGGAAGGAAGGAAAAAAAAAAGACTACAAGAGAACAATCACCACTACTTCATAAATACAACTTTTATTTTTAACTCTTTACCAATATTCTGGTTCTTTTTTTTTTATACATACAGATAATTTTTAACCTATTTACCATCACACTGAGATGTCCAGTACATCAAATTCTTTAATAACCTTCTAACCTGAACTTTTTGATACATACACCTGTGTTTTTCTTTTGTTTTTCTATTTTTTTAATTCTTTTTAATTTTAACTTAGCTTAGTCTAGTTTATTCTTTTTTAATTTTTATTTTCTATTATACATATAGAGTTAAACTTCAAGGTAATCCCTTTCCCCAATCAATGCTACCCCTATAGGCAAACCAGTTTCTAATCCCCCTGTAACTTAGGAAAGTTGAGTCCCTTAACAAAAACATCAAGATACCTTCAGGAAGAATCAAAACAACCTTCCTCACCCACACTGAGAATCTATAACCATTCTCCCAATTTTTCCTTCTGTCAGTGTTTCTGTGAATTTGTGTTTGTCCTGATAATATATAAACCTTATACTTGGGGTTCTTTCTGATGAGGTTCTTCCCCTTTTTTTTTTGCTTATATATACATATTTTTTTTCTCTTGTCATATACTTTTATCACTCTTTTTGTCTGTCTGTTATTGTTTGTATACTCCACAAATCTTACCTTGTGGCCCATTTGGGCTGAGCCTTCTCTTTTATCTTCCCTTTTTTTCCTATCTCTCTCTCTCTCTTTTTTCTTTTTTTCTTTCCCCCTTTTTTTTCTTTCTTCTTCTCTATTTCTTTTTCTTTTCTTTTTTCTCTCATTTGGGTGGGGAATCCTGATTGCACAGAAGCGTTCCAGGGTGCACATTGACTGCACCACAATCGATAAGTCCAGCTGCATCTGTTTAGTCATCTCTTACCAAAATGACTAGGAGGAGGAATACCCAACAGAAGAAAAATACAGAGGATGGGCCTTCTGCAACAGAGCTAATGGCTATCGACATAGACAATATGTCAGAAAAGGAATTCAGACTAACAATTATCCAGGCAATAGCTAGGTTGGAGAAAGCCATGGATGACCAAACAGAATTGATTAGGGCAGAACTGAAAGCCACCAGGGATGATGTTCACAATGTTAGGGCAGAACTGAAACCCACCAGGGATGATGTTCAAAATGCTCTCAATGAGTTCCAATCCAATCTAAATTCTCTAAAAGCTAGGGTAACTGAGACAGGAGATAGAATTAGTGATCTGGAGGACAAACAGATAGAGAGAAAGGATCAGGAGGAAGCCTGGAACAAACAGCTCAGAAGCCACGAAAACAGAATCAGGGAAATAAACGATGCCATGAAACGTTCCAACGTCAGAATTATTGGAATCCCTGAAGGGGAAGAAAAAGAAAGAAGTCTAGAAGATATAGTGGAAGAAGTTGTCTATAAAAATTTTCCCAATCTCACGAATGGAAACAATGTTCATGTACTAGAGGCAGAAAGATTTCCTCCCAAGATTTTAGATTCTCGAAAGTCCTCACGGCACCTTATCATTAAAATGGGGAATTATGTTTCAAGAGAGACCCTCTTAAAAGCAGCTAGGACAAAGAAGCTTCTTACATACAGAGGAAAGCCCATGAGAATAACGTCAGACCTTTCCACATAGACCTGGAAAGCCAGGAAGGGCTGGCAAAATATATTCAGAGTACGAAATGAGAAGAACATGCAACCAAGAATACTCTATCCAGCAAGACTGACATTTAAAATGGAAGGAGAGATAAAGACTTTCCAAGACCGGCAAGGCTTAAAAGACTATGCAACCACCAAGCCGACAATGCAGGAAATATTAAGGGGGGTCCTATAAAAGAGAAAAAATCCTAAGAATATCATTGAACAGAAATATAGAAACAATCTATAGACAGAAAGACTTCAAAGGCAACACGATGTCAATAAAAACCTATCTCTCAATAATCACTCTCAATGTGAATGGCCTAAATGCGCCCATAAAACGACACAGGGTTGCAGATTGGATAAAACGACAGGACCCATCCATATGTTGTCTACAAGAGACCCATTTGAAACCTAAGCATACACCCAGACTGAAAGTGAAGGGATGGAGAAGCATCTTTCATGCCAATGGGCCTCAAAAGAAGGCCGGAGTAGCGATTCTCATATCAGATAAATTAGATTTTAAACTAAAGACTGTAGTCAGAGATACAGAAGGACACTACATAATTCTTAAAGGGACTATCCTACAAGACGATCTAACAATTGTGAATATCTATGCCCCCAATATGGGAGCACCCAAGTACATAAGAAAACTATTAATCAAGATAAAGAGTCATATTGATATGAATACAATAATAGTAGGAGATCTTAATACGCCTCTCTCAGAAATAGACAGATCATCGAAGCAGAAAATTAATAAAGAAATAAGAGCATTGAATGAAACCTTGGAACAGATGGACCTCATCGACATATACAGAACATTCCACCCTAAAACAACAGAATACTCATTCTTCTCAAGTGCACATGGAACCTTCTCCAGAATAGACCACATACTGGGTCACAAAGCAGGACTCAACCGATACCAAAAGGCTGACATTATTCCCTGCATATTCTCCGATCACAATGCTTTGAAACTGGAGCTCAATCACAAGGAAAAGTTCAGAAGGAACTCAAACACCTGGAAGCTAAAGACCACCTTGCTTAAGAATGCTTGGATCAACCAGAAGATCAAAGACGAACTTAAACAATTCATGGAAACCAATGAGAATCAAGACACCTCGGTCCAAAACCTATGGGATACAGCAAAGGCGGTTCTAAGGGGGAAATACATAGCCATCCAAGCCTCCCTCAAAAACATTGAAAAATCCAGAATACACCAGCTATCTCTACACCTTAAAGAACTGGAGAATCAACAACAAATCAAACCAACTCCACATGCAAGAAGGGAAATAATCAAGATTAGAGCAGAGATCAATGAGGTAGAAACGAGAGATACAGTAGAACGTATCAATGAAACTAGAAGCTGGTTTTTTCAAAGAATCAATAAGATTGATAAACCATTGGCCACACTAATCCAAAAGAAAAGAGAGAAAGCCCAAATTAATAAAATTATGAATGAAAAGGGAGAGATCACAACTAACACCAAGGAAATAGAAACAATCATCAGAAATTATTACCAACAGTTATATGCCAATAAGCTAAGCAACCTAGATGAAATGGATGCATTCCTGGAAAGCTACAAACTCCCAAAATTGAACCAGGAAGAAATTGACAACCTGAATAGACCGATATCTAGTAATGAGATTGAAGCAGTGATCAAAAACCTCCCAAAAAACAAGAGCCCAGGACCTGACGGATTCCCTGGGGAATTCTACCAAACTTTCAAAGAAGAAATAACACCAATTCTCCTGAAGCTGTTCCAAAAAATTGAAGCAGAAGGAAAACTTCCAGACTCTTTTTATGAAGCCAGCATTACCCTGATCCCCAAACCAGGCAAAGACCCTACCAAAAAGGAGAATTTCAGACCAATATCACTGATGAATATGGATGCAAAGATTCTCCACAAGATCCTAGCAAACAGGAACCAGCAGCACATTCAAAAGATGATCCACCATGACCAGGTGGGATTCATCCCTGGGTTGCAAGGTTGGTTCAACATTCGCAAATCAATCAGTGTGATAGAATACATCAATAAGAGAAGAGAGAAGAACCACACGGTCCTCTCAATTGATGCAGAAAAAGCATTTGACAAAATCCAGCATCCGTTCCTGATGAAAACGCTTCAAAGTATAGGGATAGAGGGAACATTCCTGAACTTCATAAAATCTATCTATGAAAGACCCACAGCAAATATCATCCTCAATGAGAAAAAGCTTGCAGCATTCCCATTGAGATCAGGAACACGACAAGGATGCCCACTCTCACGACTCTTGTTCAACATAGTATTAGAAGTCCTAGCAACAGCAATCAGACAACAAAGAGAAATAAAAGGTATCCAAATTGTCAAGGAAGATGTCAAACTCTCTCTCTTCACAGATGACATGATTCTTTATATGGAAAACCCCAAGGACTCCACCCCCAAACTACTAGAACTCATAGAGCAATTCAGTAACGTGGCAGGATACAAAGTCAATGTACAGAAATCAGTGGCATTCTTATACACCAACAATGAAAATACAGAAAGGGAAATTAGAGAATCGATTCCATTTACGATAGCACCAAGAACCATAAGATACCTGGGCATAAACCTAACCAAAGAAGTAAAGGACCTATACTCGAGGAACTACAGAACACTCATGAAAGAAATTGAAGAAGACACAAAAAGATGGAAGACTGTTCCATGCTCTTGGATTGGAAGAATAAACATTGTTAAAATGTCTATACTGCCTAGAGCAATCTATACTTTTAATGCCATTCCGATCAAAATTCCACCGATATTTTTCAAAAAGCTGGAGCAAATAATCTTAAAATTTGTATGGAATCAGAAGAGACCCCGAATTGCTAAGGAAATGTTGAAAAACAAAAGCAAAACTGGCAGCATCACGTTACCCGATTTCAAGCTTTACTACAAAGCTGTGATCACCAAGACAGCGTGGTACTGGCATAAAAACAGACATATAGACCAGTGGAACAGAGTGGAGAGCCCAGATATGGACCCTCAACTCTATGGTCAAATAATCTTCGACAAAACAGGAAAAAATATCCAATGGAAAAAAGACAGTCTCTTCAATAAATGGTGCTGGGAAAACTGGACAGCGATATGTAGAAGAATGAAACTCGACCATTCTCTTACACCGTACACAAAGATAAACTCGAAATGGATAAAAGACCTCAACGTGAGACAGGAATCTATCAGAATCCTAGAGGAGGACATAGGCAGTAACCTCTTCGATATCAGCCACAGCAACTTCTTTCAAGATATGTCTCCAAAGGCCAAGGAAACAAAAGCAAAAATGAACTTTTGGGACTTCATCAAGATCAAAAGCTTCTGCACAGCAAAGGAAACAGTCAACAAAACAAAGAGGCAACCCACGGAATGGGAGAAGATGTTTGCAAATGACAGTACAGACAAAAGGTTGATATCCAGGATCTATAAAGAACTTCTCAAACTCAACACACACAAAACAGATAATCATATCAAAAAATGGGCAGAAGATATGAACAGACACTTCTCCAACGAAGACATACAAATGGCTATCAGACACATGAAAAAATGTTCATCATCACTAGCCATCAGGGAGATTCAAATTAAAACAACATTGAGATACCACCTAACACCAGTTAGAATGGCCAAAATTAGCAAGACAGGAAACAACGTGTGCTGGAGAGGATGTGGATAAAGGGGAACCCTCTTACACTGTTGGTGGGAATGCAAGTTAGTGCAGCCACTTTGGAGAACAGTGTGGAGATTCCTGAAGAAATTAAAAATAGAGCTTCCCTATGACCCTGCAATTGCACTGCTGAGTATTTACCCCAAAGATACAGATGTAGTGAAAAGAAGGGCCATTTGTACCCCAATGTTTATTGCAGCAATGGCTACGGTCGCCAAACTGTGGAAAGAACCAAGATGCCCTTCAACGGATGAATGGATAAGGATGATGTGGTCCATATACACAATGGAGTATTATGCCTCCATCAGAAAAGACGAATACCCAACTTTTGTAGCAACATGGACGGGACTGGAAGAAATTATGCTGAGCGAAATAAGTCAAGCAGAGAGAGTCAAGTATCATATGGTCTCACTTATTTGTGGAGCATAACAAATACCATGGAGGACATGGGGAGATGGAGAGGAGAGGGAGTTGAGGGAAACTGGAAGGGGAGATGAACCATGAGAGACTATGGACTCTGAAAAACAACTAGAGGGTTATGAAGGGGCGGCGGGGGGGGTGGGGGGGTTGGGAGGTTGAGGAACCAGGTGGTGGGTAATAGGGAGGGCACGTACTGCATGGAGCACTGGGTGTGATGCCAAAAAAATGAACACTGTTATGCTGTAAATAAACAAATAAAAATAAATTTAAAAAAAGGAATAAAAAAAAATACTAGCCAATAGGATTCAACAGTACATTAAAAGGATTATTCACCACGATCAAGTGGGATTTATTCCAGGGCTGCAGGGTTGGTTCAACATCCGCAAATCAATCAATGTGATAGAACACATTAATAAAAGAAAGAACAAGAATCATATGATACTCTCAATAGATGCTGAAAAAGCATTTGACAAAGTACAGCATCCTTTCCTGATCAAAACTCTTCAAAGTGTGGGGATAGAGGACACATACCTCAATATTATCAAAGCCATCTATGAAAAACCCACCGCAAATATCATTCTCAATGGAGAAAAACTGAAAGCTTTTCCGTTAAGGTCAGGAACACGGCAGGGATGTCCATTATCACCACTGCTATTCAACATAGTACTAGAAGTCCTAGCGTCAGCAATCAGACAACAAAATGAAATTAAAGGCATCCAAATTGGTAAAGAAGAAGTCAAACTATCACTCTTCGCAGATGATATGATACTATATGTGGAAAACCCAAAAGACTCCACTCCAAAACTGCTAGAACTTGTACAGGAATTCAGTAAAGTGTCAGGATATAAAATCAATGCACAGAAATCAGTTGCATTTCTGTACACCAACAACAAGACTGAAGAAAGAGAAATTAAGGAGTCAATCCCATTTACAATTGTACCCAAAACTATAAGATACCTAGGAATAAACCTAACCAAAGAGACTAAGAATCTATACACAGAAAATTATAAAGTACTCATGAAAGAAATTGAGGAAGACACAAAAAAATGGAAAAATGTTCCATGTTCCTGGATTGGAAGAATAAATATTGTGAAAATGTCTATGCTACCTAAAGCAATCTACACATTTAATGTAATCCCTATCAAAATACCATCCATTTTTTTCAAAGAAATGGAACAAATAATCCTACAATTTGTATGGAACCAGAAAAGACCTCGAATAGCCAAAGAAATATTGAAGAACAAAGCCAAAGTTGGTGGCATCACAATTCCGGACTTCAAGCTCTATTACAAAGCTGTCATCATCAAGACAGCATGGTACTGGCACAAAAACAGACACATAGATCAGTGGAACAGAATAGAGAGCCCAGAAATCGACCCTCAACTCTATGGTCAACTAATCTTCGACAAAGCAGGAAAGAATGTCCAATGGAAAAAAGACAGCCTCTTCAATAAATGGTGCTGGGAAAATTGGACAGCCACATGCAGAAAAATGAAATTTGACCACTTCCTTACACCACACACAAAAATAGACTCCAAATGGATGAAGGACCTCAATGTGAGAAAGGAATCCATCAAAATCCTTGAGGAGAATGCAGGCAGCAACCTCTTCGACCTCAGCTGTAGCAACATCTTCCTAGGAACAACGGCAAAGGCAACGGAAGCAAGGGCAAAAATGAACTATTGGGATTTCATCAAGATCAAAAGCTTTTGCACAGCAAAGGAAACAGTTAACAAAACCAAAAGACAACTGACAGAATGGGAGAAGATATTTGCAAACGACATATCAGGTAAAGGGATAGTATCCAAAATCTATAAGGAACTTAGCAAACTCAACACCCAAAGAACAAACAATCCAATCAAGAAGTGGGCAGAGGACATGAACAGAGATTTCTGCAAAGAAGACATCCAGATGGCCAACAGACACATGAAAAAGTGCTCCACGTCACTCGGCATCAGGGAAATACAAATGAAAACCACAATGAGATATCACCTCACACCAGTCAGAATGGCTAAAATGAACAAGTCAGGCAATGACAGATGCTGGCGAGGATGTGGAGAAAGGGGAACCCTCCTCCACTGTTGGTGGGAATGCAAGCTGGTGCAACCACTCTGGAAAACAGCATGGAGGTTCCTCAAAATGTTGAAAATAGAACTACCCTATGACCCAGCAATTGCACTACTGGGTATTTACCCTAAAGATACAAACATAGTGATCCGAAGGGGCACGTGTACCCAAATGTTTATAGCAGCAATGTCTACAATAGCCAGACTATGGAAAGAACCTAGATGTCCATCAACAGATGAATGGATAAAGAAGATGTGGTATATATACACAATGGAATACTATGCAGCCATCAAAAGAAATGAAATCTTGCCATTTGCGACGACGTGGATGGAACTAGAGCGTATCATGCTTAGTGAAATAAGTCAATCGGAGAAAGACAACTATCGTATGATCTCCCTGATATGAGGACATGGAGAAGCAACATGGGGGGGTAGGGGGATAGGAGAAGAATAAATGAAACAAGATGGGATTAGGGGGGAGACAAACCATAAATGACTCTTAATCTCACAAAACAAACTGGGGGTTGTTGGGGGAGGTGGGATTGGGAGAGGGGGAGCAGGCTATGGACATTGGGGAGGGGAGGCGAACCATAAGAGACTATGGACTCTGAAAAACAACCTGAGGGTTTTGAAGGGTCAGGGGTGGGAGGTTGGGGCAACCTGAGGGTTTTGAAGGGTCAGGGGTGGGAGGTTGGGGGAACAGGTGGTGGGTAATGGGGAGGACACGTTTTGCATGGAGCACTGGGTGTTGTGCAAAAAGAATGAATACTGTTACGCTGAAAAAATAAATAAAATGGAAAAAAAAAAAAGAAAGGAGGTGTCAGATACAGCAGAGTTCCAAAACACTGAAGTGGGGAAACTGATTATGTTCAATGAGACTGGGAGGGGGCACTCAGCTCAGTTAGCCTTAAATGGTGGACTGTGGCATGACCAGGTGATTGCTTTCTGTGTGGGGTCCCTGCAAAGGGCAGAAACATGACCATCTTCCTTCCCCTTGCAGGATAGGTGTGAGCATGCATCCCAAGAGTCTCCAGAGTTTGGTACCACAAATGTGAAGACTGCTTATCCCTGAAGGTTAACTGGGGAAAGGGGATGCAAATTTTCAGCTTTGGGACTGAAGATTAGGGTGTGGCCTTTTTAATTTTTATACTCTAAGAAGCACAGAATGCCTTCAGGCAACAAAAGTGACATAGAACAGCTAGAACCAAGTCACACTGAGGCCGGCACCCTTAAAAAGGTTGGTGCAACTCCACCTGGGCCAAGAACTTGAGAATCAGTGCAGCAGACCATTCCCACAGAAGATGAACTAGAATAGATGAATACCAGATTTACAGAGCTCACATGACTGAAAAACCTGAGTTCTAGGGGAAAATAGCATAAAAAATTTGAGGGTTTTTTTTTTTCATTCTTTCTCATGATTCATTTATTTTTCAGTTTAAAATTTTCCTTTTCTTTTTTCTTTATTTCCATTGTCAACTAGTTTCTTATTTTATGAACACTTTGTTTTTAAGGGTTTTTTTTAACTTTCATTTGTATATTTACATTTCACAGATATATTCTTCATTTTTTGTTTCCTTTTACTGTACTCAATTTTATTTTATTTTTTAAGTATTTTATTTTTTTTATTTGACAGAGAGAGATAGAGAGCATAAGCAGAGGGAGATGCTGAGGAGGAAGGAAAAGCAGGCTCTCCACCAAGCTTGTAGCCTGATGTGTGTGCATCTTGACCACAGGATCTTGGGATTGTGACCTGAGCTGAAGGCAGATGCTTAACTGAGTCATAAAGATGTCTCTCAATTTTATTTTTGTATATACACAAGTTTTGCTTTCTTTACATTTTTGGTATTTAGTGTCTTCTAACAAACAGACCAAAATACACCCAGAACCAAATGGATTATCCTGTTTTGTCCACCTGGTAGATTATATTATCTCTGCCCTCTGCCCATTTTTAATTTTCTTTCTCTTTCCTTTTTTGGATTTGTCTAGTGTGTATTTCACTTGGGTTGTGGTTGATATTTTTGATTTTGATCTCTCATTCATTCATTATTTTCTGAGCAAAGTAACTGGAAGGAGGAATTCATAACAAAAGAAATAACCAGAGATAATACTCTCTGCCACAGATCTAAATGATATAGATATAAGTAAACTGTCAGAGCTGGAATTCAGTATAACAATCATAAAGTTACTAGTTGGACTTGAAAAAAAACATAAAATACATTAGAGAATCTCTTAGTGAAGAAGTAAAATCTAATCAGGCTGAAATTAAAAATGCTTTAAGTGAGATACAGTCTAAGTTGGATCCTCTAACAATGACAGTAAATGAAGCAGAAGAGAGAGGCAATAACATAGACGAAAAACTGATGGAAAGGAAGGAAGCTGAGGAAAAGAAAAACAGCTAACAAACCATGATGAAGCATTGGAGAAATCACTGATATCAGAAAGTGAAACAATACTAGAATTATTGGGGTCCACAGGAAGAAGGGAGAGAGAGAGGTCCAGAAGGTATATTTCTTGAAATCACAACTGAGAACTTCCCTCATCTATTGAAGGAAACAGGCATTCAAGTCAATGAAGCATAGAGAACCCCCCTCAAAAACAATAAAATAGATAAACACCCCAATATGTAATAGGGCACCTTGCAAATAGGGTAACATGATGATGGATGTTAAGGAGGGCACAGGTTGTTATGAGCACTAGGTGTTGTACAGAACCAATGAATCACTGAACAGTACACCCAAAACTGAAGATGTACTATACAGTGGCTAACTGAACATGAGAGAGAGAGAGAGAGAGAGAGAAATCCTGAGCAGCTCAAGACAAGAGTTTCTTACACTACCCCATAGTGTATGGGGTAGAAACATTAGGCTTGCACAGATATATCTGCGGACACCTGGAAGGCCAGAAAGGACTCACATGATATATTCAGTGTACAAAAAGAAAAACATGCAGCCAAGAGCAATTTACCAAGCAAGGCTGTCATTCAGAATAGAAGGAGAGATAAAGAGCTTCCAGGAAAAATAGAATTAAAAAGAATTTCTGAGCATTAAACCAGCCCTGCAAAAAATATTAAGGAGGAACTTGCAAGGGAAGAGATAACCCAAAAATAACACAGATCAGAAAGAAACAGAGACAATCTACAGAAACAGGGACTTTATAGTTAATACAATGCCACTAAATTCATATCTTTTCATTGTTATTCTGAATATAAATAGGCTAAATACTCCAATCAAAAGATTCAGGGCAACAGATTGAATAAAAAATAAGACCCATCCATATGCTGTCTATGAAAGGCTCATTTGAGACCTAAAGTCACCTCAATATTGAAAATGAGGAGGTTGAGAACAATGTATCATGCTAATGGACTTGAAAAGAAAGGTGCGGTAGTAATCCTCCTACCTGACAAATTTGATTTTAAACCAAAGACTATAGTAAAGGATGAAATGAACACAATATCATACTTAAAGAGTATATCCAACAAGCATACCTAACAATTACAAATATTTATGCTCCTAAATTGGGAACAACCAATTATATAAACCAGTTAATAATCAAATTAACTAAACACATTGATAATAATACTATAATAAATAGTAGGGGACTTTAACACCCCACTCACAGCAATGGAGAGACCTTATAATCAGAAGATCAAAAAGGAAACAAGGGCTTTGACATACTGGACCAGATGAAATTTATGAATATATACAAAGCCAAAGGCAACAAAATACATATTCTTCTCAAGTGCTCATGAAACATTCTCCAGAATAGATGATATACAGGGTTACAAATCAGGTCCCAATTTATAACTAAATATTGGAATATTCCCCAGAATATTTTTAGACAACAGTGTTCTGAAATTTGAACTCAATCAGAGAAGGATATTCGAAATAACTCAAACACTGAGAGGCAAAGAATGAGTAGGTCAGGGGTACCTGGTTGGTACAGTCAGTTAAGAATCTGCCTTCTGCTCAGGCGATGATCTGAGTGTCTGGGATAGCTCTGCATCAGGCTCCCTAATCAGTGGGAAGCATACTTTTCCCTCTTGAACTCCCCATGCTTGTGCTCTCAGTATCTCTCTCTGTCAAATAAATAAATAAAATTTTAAAGAATTATGGGATCAACAAGGAAATTGAGAAGATTTTTTTTAAAAATCATGGATACAAGTGAAAATGAAAACACAACCATTCAAAACCTTTGGGATACAGAAAAGGTGGGTCTAGAAGGGAAGTATATTGCAATATATATTTCTAGAAAAAAAGTTAGAAACATCTCAAATACACAAACTAGCCTTACACCTAAAGGAGCATGAAGAAAGAATAGCAGATAAAGCCTAAACCAAGCAGAAGAAGAGAAATGATAAAGATTAGAGCAGAATCCAGTTCCTTGAAAGAGTTAATATGATTGATAAGCCCCTAGCTACACTTGTCAAAAAGAAAAAAGAAAGGACCCAAATTAATAATATAATGAATGAGCTTTCTGCCTGTGGACGCCGCCGAGTAAGCATCGTTAAAGTCTCCCCTCCCACCGCCGTCATGTCTAAGTCAGAGTCTCCCAAAGAGCCTGAACAGCTGTGGAAGCTCTTCATCGGAGGTCTGAGCTTTGGTACAACCGATGAGAGTCTGAGGAGCCATTTTGAGCAATGGGGAGCACTTACGGACTGTGTGGTAATGAGAGATCCAAACACCAAGCGCTCCAGAGGCATTGGGTTTGTCACATATGCCACTGTGGGGGAGGTGGATGCAGCCATGAATGCAAGGCCACACAAGGTGGATGGAAGAGTTGTGGAACCAAAGAGGGCTGTCTCAAGAGAAGATTCTCAAAGACCTTTGCCCACTTAACTGTGAAAAAGATTTTTGTTGGTGGCATTAAAGAAGACACTGAAGAACATCATCTAAGAGAATATTTCAAACAGTACAGGAAAATCGAAGTGATTGAGATCATGACTGACCGAGGCAGTGGCAAAAAGAGGGGTTTTGCTTTTGTAACATTTGATGACCATGATTCTGTAGACAAGATTGTCATTCAAAAATACCATACGGTGAATGGCCACAACTGTGAAGTAAGGAAAGCGCTCTCTAAGCAAGAGATGGCTAGTGCTTCATCCAGCCAAAGAGATTGAAGTGGTTCTAGAAACTTTGGTGGTGGTCATGGAAGTGGTTTTGGTGGGAATGACAACTTTGGTCGTGGAGGAAACGTCAGTGATCAAGGTGGCTTTGGTGGCAGTCAAGGTGGTGGTGGATATGGTGGCAGTGGGGATGGCTATAACAGATTTGGTAATGATGGAAGTGGCAGAAGCTATAATGATTTTGGCAATTACAACAATCAATCCTCAAATTTTGGACCCATGAAAGGAGGCAATTTTGGAGGCAGAAGCTCTGGCCCTTATGGTGGTGGAGGCCAATACTTCGCCAAACCACGAAACCAAGGTGGCTATGGTGGTTCCAGCAGCAGCAGTAGCTATGGCAGTGGCAGAAGGTTTTAGTTACTGCCAGTAAACAAAGCTTAGCAGGAGAGGAGAGCCCGAGAAGTGATAGGGTTACAACAGATTTGTGAAGTGACAGGTTACAACAGATTTGAGAAGTGACAGGTTACAACAGATTTGTGAACTCAGGCAAGCACAGTGGTGGCAGGGACTAGCTGCTACAAAGAAGACATGCTTTAGACAACACTCATGTGTATGGGCAAAAAACTCGAGGACTGTATTTGTGACTAATTGTTTAACAGGTTATTTTAGTTTCTGTTCTGTGGAAAGGGTAAAGCATTCCAACAAATGGTTTTAATGTAGATTTTTTTTGCACCCATGATGTTCATTGCTAAATGTAATAGTCTGATCATGATGCTGAATAAATGTGTCTTTTAAAAAAAAATCAAAAATAACATAATGAATGAGAGGAGAGATCACAACCAACACGAAGGAAATACAATTTTAATAACATATTGTAAGTAACTATAGGCCAACAAATTAGGCTATCTGGAAGAAATGGATGCATTCCAGGAAACTTATAAACTACCAAAATTGAAACAGAAAGAAATAAAAGATCTGAACAAACCCAAAATCAGCAAGTAAATTTAAAGAGTAATCAAAAATCTCCAGGGCCAGATATCTTCCCAGGGGAATTCTACCAAACATTTACCAAGCAGAGGATTAATACATATTCTTCTGAAAATCTTCAAAAAAAATAAAAAAGAAATAGGTGGAAAACTTCCATACTCATTCTATGATGCCAACACTAACTTGCTCCGCCAACCGAGACAAAGACCTCATCAAAAAGGAGAAGTACAGACCAATATTCTTGATGAATATGTATTCCAAAATACTCAAGGTACTTGTCAATGGGATCCAACAGTACAGTAAAAGGATTATTGACCAGTAACAAGCGCAATTTATTCCTGAGATGCAAGGGTGGTCTGACATCAGTAAATCTGCCAACATGACACACCACATTAACAAAAGAAAGGACAATAACCATGTGAACCTCTCAATTGATGCAGAAAAGAAATTATGAAATACAACACACTTTCTTGTTTAAAACTTTCCACAGTGTAGGGATAGAAGGAACATAACTTAATATCATAAAAATCACATATGAAAAGCCCATAGTGAATATCATTCTCAGTAGGAACTTATCAAACTCAACACCCCAAAAACAGAAGGACAACTTAATGAGAAGTCATCAGTGAGGGAGGAATAACCAGGAAAGACTCTTAACTGTAGGAAACAAACCGTATTGCTAGAGGTGAAGTGTGTGGGGGATGGGGTAATTGGATGATGGACATTAAGGAGGAGACATGATATGATGAGCACTGGGTGTAATACACAATTGATAAATTATCAAACACTACATCTATAACTAATGATGTACTATATGTTAGATAATTGAACTAAAATAAAATAAATAATAAATTATTTACAATGGGGGAAATTTTAACCGATTTTATAACTGAAATTATATCTGGCTGGTGGTAATTATGTAAACTCTTTCCAACACATTTGAAAATAAACATAATTCATATGTAAAGATATGAATTACCTTTGCCTAGGTAAATTTACTTATACTTAGAGAAAATACTTCAGCATATATTTAACTATTTAAAGTACTGAGGTATTCTATCTAGGTATTTAGTATTTTATTGAGATAAAATATTGATTTATTTTATAGGGTAAGACAGTATATCAAAGAGATATTACAAATATGTCCTATGAATAATAGGCATATTTCTTTGAAAAAGTCTCCAAATATCTATTACTTGTTAATATTCCACTAAATTTAAGCATATCTCTATAATTTCCTATATCCAAGATCTATTCTCTGTAAGTAAAAAAAATGAGTGTCTAGAACATTTGTATATTCATAGATCTGTACTTTATTGATAATAAATCAAGGAAGATAGATATATTTTTAAATTATTCCTTCAATGATTCTTTACTACATTTTAATTAAATTCCCTACTATTCTGGGTGAATCATAGTTGGCACAATATTTCAAATCACCTTACTGACTTTTTGTCAGTGAACTGAAATGATTGAACTAAGTGAAATTCAATAATTTTTCTATACATCTTCCTTCAACCTAATTACACAATAAAACTGAGCTGAGCACTATTCAGCTTTATTTAAGGCTGTTTAGCTCCAGATCATTGATCACGAAAAGCTTCAGATGATATTTAAAAACATTTGCAAATAGCTGTTTTGATAGTTGTAAATATATTCCATTTCCTCATGTTTTATGCAAGTCATATTATACTCCTTGCATTCTTCTCCTGGGTAACATGACAGTGTTGAAGGCATTATTAACATTTTACAGTTGTCTCCAATTAGGCAGTCCTGTCAGTTGAAGAAAAGCCCCCTGGAGATGATATAGAAGGAACAATGATCAGAAAATTATAAAACGCCCATGTTTACATGTGCTCATGTTTAAATTGCTTTGTTTAGTGCTTCTTTTCTTGTGCATTATGCAAGAAAATACACATAGAATTTACCCTTTATTTAAAGGATTTTCTATTTAGGTTAAGGATTCAGTTTGTGACCCAGTGACAGGGAACAAATGCACTTGTGTAGTTTCCTAGACTTTGTGAAGAGACCATTGGTTAACAGGAAGGTAAGTACCTATAAAAATGCATATTTATCCACACATGCTTTAAAATTCATGACTATGCAATATCTCAGTGTTTAAGTTTTAGTTTTCTTTTTTTTTTTTAAGATTTTATTTATTTATTTGACAGACAGAGATCACAAGTAGGCAGAGAGGCAGGCACAGAGAGAGGGGGAAGCAGGCTTCCTGCCAAGCAGAGAGCCGGATGCGGGACTCGATCCCAGGACCCTGAGATCATGACCTGAGCTGAAGGCAGTGGCTTAACCCACTGAGCCACCCAGGCGCCCCTTAAGTTTTAGTTTTCTGACACGGACTAAAATTTAAGAGTATTCTTTGTGACTTTTAAGATCTTTAGTCACAAAAAGGATCCTCCAAATGTGGCTGCATTTATATAATCCTATAAAAATAATCATTTTAATCACATTACTATAATATTGATGAAGGGATAAATTCAACCTTATTTCTATTTTTATTACCTTTTCAGCTTTTTTACATTTTTTTCAGTTGAACAATTTCTTCCAGATCTTCCTTGTGAAGGAGTAATCATGAATGTAGTTGCTATCTAGACATGTCCATGAAAAAATCACTTTATGAAAGGTAGTGTCAAATGATTGTCTAAACAAATATACATTATTTTATTTTAAACACCTCTGAGAAAGCAACCTATTAGAATCTCTTTCTATTAACATATTTTGCATTTTGTTTTATTATTATTTTTCAATATCCCATGCTTTAAAAAAATTCCTTTGAAATACTCACCTGTATTTGATAAAGTATCTTCTTTTTCAATATTCTTCTTACGTTAAGAGCAAATTATCATCATGTATTCTTTTAATGCACCATCTCCACATATCAAGTAAGATATCTGGGTATTCAGTGTATGAATAAATAAGCTCTCAACTTTTGCTATCTTAATGAATTTTCTCACACATATTATAAACAGGTTAATAATTATTGCTATTTAGATGTATTTTTTAATTTATTTTCAGTGTTCCAGAATTCATTGTTTATGCACCACACCCAGTGCTCCATGCAGTACCTGCCCTCCATAATACCCATCACCAGGCTCACCCAATTCCCCACTACTCTCTTCACCAAAACACTCAGTTTGTTTCTCAGAGTCCACATGTCTCATGATTCATTTCCACCTCCAATTTCCCCCAACTCAAATCTCATCTCCTTCCTCCATGTTATTCCTTATGCTCCACAAATAAGCAAAACTATACAATAATTGACTCTTTCTGCTTGACTTACTTCACTCAACATAATCCCTTCCAGTCCTGTCCATGTTGATACAAAAGTTGGGTATTCATCCTTTGTGATGGAGGACATGGGGAGATGGAGAGGAAAAGGGAGTTGTGGGAAATTGGAAGGGGAGATGAACCATGAGAGACTATGGACTCTGAAAAACAACCTGAGGGTTTTGAAGGGGTGGGGGTGGGAGGTTGGGGAACCAGGTGGAGGGTAATAGAGAGGGCAATTATTGCATGGAGCTCTGGATGTGGTGCAAAAACAATGAGTACTGTTATGCTGAAAATAAATAAATAAATTTTTTAAAAAATCATTTAAAAAGTTGGGTATTCATCCTTTGTGACAGAGGCATAATACTCCAAGTATATATGGACCATATTTTCTTTATCCATTCATCGTTTGAAGAGCATCATTGTTCTTTCCATATTTTGGCAGCTGTGGGCATTGCTGCTATGAACATTGAGGTAGGGATAGCCCTTCTTTTCACTAAATCTGAATCTTTGGGGTAAATAGCCAGTAGTGCAATTGCAGGAACCTCTATTTTTAATTTCTTAAGGAATCTCCACACTGTTTACCAAAGTGGCTGCACCACCTTGGATTCCCACCAACAGTGTAAGAGGGCTCCCCTTTCTCCACATCCTCTCCAACACAGGTTGATTTCTGTCTTCTTAATTTTGGCCAGTCTAACTGGTGTAAGGTGGTATCTCAATGTGGTTTTGAATCTCCCTGATGACTAATAATGATGAACATATTTTCATGTGTCTGTTAGACATTTATATGCCTTCTTTAGAGAAGTTTCTGTTCATGTCTTCTGCCCATTTTAGGATATGATTATCTGTTTCTCGGATGTTTAGTTTGAGGAGTTTTTATTGATCTTGGATATCAGCCCATTGTCTCTACGGTCATTTGTGAATATCTTCTCCCATTCTGTGGGTTGCCTCTTTGATTTGTTGTTTTGTTTTGTTGACTGTTTCCTTTGCTGTGCATAAGCTTTTGACCTTGATGAAGTCTCAATACTTCATTTTTGCTTTTGTTTCCTTTACCTTTGGAGACAGATCTTGAAAGAAGTTGCTGTGGACAATGTCACAGAGGTTACTCTCTATAGTCTCCTCTAGGATGTTGATAGATACTTGCCACAGATTGAGGTCTTTTGTCCATTTCCAGTTTATCTATGTGTATGGAGTAAGGGAATGGTCAAGTTTCATTCTTCTATACATAGCTATTCTATTTTCCCAGCACCATTTATTGAAGGCACTCTTTTTTCCACTGTATTTTTTTTCTGCTTTGTCGAAGATTATTTGAACATAGAGTTGAGGGTCCATATCTGGGCGCTCTACTCTGTTCCACTGGTCTATGTGTCTGTTTTTATGCCAGTACCATGCTGTCCGGGTGATCACAGCTTTGTAGTAAAGCTTGAAATCAGACAACTTGTCCCAGTTTTGTTTTTCTTTTTTAGCATTTCCCTAGCAATTTGGGGTCTCTTCTGATTCCATACAATTTTTTTTTGTTTTTTGCTGATCCAATTTTTTAATTTATTTTTATTTTTTTATAAATATATAATGTATTTTTATCCCCAGGGGTACAGGTCTGTGACTCGCCAGGTTTACACAATTCACAGCACTCACCATAGCACATACCCTCCCCAATGTCCATTACCCCACCGCCTCTCCCAACTGCCCTCCCCCCAGCAACCCTCAGTTTCTTTTGTGAGATTAAGAGTCACTTAATCATCTTTGTCAAAGATTATTTGATCATAGAGTTAAGGATCCATATCTAGGCTCTGTATTCTGTTCCACTGGTCTATGTGTCTCTCTGTCAGTACCATGCTGTTTTGGTGATCACAGCTTTGTAGTAAAGATGAAATCAGGCAACATGATGCTCCCAGCTTTGTTTTTCTTTTTTTTCTTTTTAAAATTTTTATATATTTTTTAAATTTTTATAAACATATAATGTATTTTTATTTTTTTGTATTTTTATTTTATATTTTTTATATTGCTTGATGAAATCCCAATAGTTCATTTTTGCCCTTGCTTCCCTTGCCTTTGGAAGGTAAGGAAGGTGTTGCTGCGGTTGAGGCTGAAGAGGCTGCTTCCTATGTTCTCAAGGATTTTGATGGATTCCTTTCTCACATGAGGTCCTTCATCCATTTGGAGTCTATTTTCGTGTGTGGTGTCAGGAAGTGGTCCAATTTCATTTTTATGCATGCGGCTGTCCAATTTTCCCAGCACCATTTATTGAAGAGGCTGTCTTATTTCCATTGGACATTCTTTCCGCTTTGTCGAAGATTAGTTGACCATAGAGTTGAGGGTCTATTTCTCAACTCTCTATTCTGTTCCATTGATCTACATGTCTGTTTTTTTTTTAAGATTTTTTTTATTTATTTATTTGACAGAGAGATCATAAGTAGGCAGAGAGGCAGGAAGAGAGAGAGGAGGAAGCAGGCTCCCTGTTGAGCAGAGAGCCTGATGCGGGGCTCGATTCCAGGACCTGAGATCATGACCTGTGCCGAAGGCAGAGGCTTAACCCACTGAGCCACCCAGGTGCCCCTACATATCTGTTTTTGTGCCAGTACCATGCTGTCTTGATGATGACAGCTTTGTAATAGAGCTTGAAGTCCGGAATTGTGATGCCACCAACTTTGGCTTTCTTTTTCAATATTCCTTTGGCTACTCGAGGTCTTTTCTGGTTCCATACAAATTGTAGGATTATTTGTTCCATTTCTTTGAAAAAAATGGATGGTATTTTGATAGGGATTGCATTAAATGTGTAGATTGCTTTAGATAGCACAGACATTTTCACAATATTTATTCTTCCAATCCAGGAGCATGGAACATTTTTCCATTTCTTTCTGTCTTCCTCAATTTCTTCCATGAGTACTTTATAGTTTTCTGAGTATAGATTCTTAGCCTCTTTGGTTAGGTTTATTCCTAGGTATCTTATAGTTTTGGGTGCAATTGTAAATGGGATTGACTCCTTAATTTCTCTTTCTTCTGTCTTGTTGTTGGTAAACAGAAATGCAACTGATTTCTGTGCATTGATTTTATATCCTGACACTTTACTGAATTCCTGTACAAGTTCTAGCAGTTTTGGAGTGGAGTCTTTTGGGTTTTCCACATATAGTATCATATCATCTGCAAAGAGTGAGAGTTTGACTTCTTCTTTGCCGATTTGGATGCCTCTAATTTCTTTTTGTTGTCTGATTGCTGAGGCTAGGTCTTCCAGTACTATGTTGAATAGCAGTGGTGATAATGGACATCCCTGCCGTGTTCCTGACTTTAACGGAAAAGCTTTCAGTTTTTCTCCATTGAGAATGATATTTGCGGTAGGTTTTTCATAGATGGCTTTGATAATACTGAGGTATGGGCTCTCTGTCCCTACACTTTGAAGAGTGTTGATCAGGAAGGGATGCTGTACTTTGTCAAATGCTTTTTCAGCATCTATTGAGAGTATCATATGGTTCTTGTTCTTTCTTTTATTAATGTGTTGTATCACATTGATTGATTTGTGGATGTTCAACCAACCCTGCAGCCCTGGAATTAATCCCACTTGCTCGTGGTGAATAATCCTTTTAATGTACTGCTGAATCCTATTGGCTAGATTTGGTGAGAATCTTTGCATCTGCGTTCATCAAGGATATTGGTGTGTAGTTCTCTTTTTTGGTGGGATCCTTGTCTGGTTTTGGGATCAAGGTGATGCTGGCTTCATAAAATGAGTTTGGAAGTTTTCCTTCCATTTCTATTTTTTAGAACAGTTTCAGGAGAATAGGAATTAGTTCTTCTTTAAATATTTGGTAGAATTCCCCTGGGAAGCCGTCTGGCCCTGGGCTTTTGTTTGTTTGGAGATTTTTGATGACTGTTTCAATCTCCTTACTGGTTATGGGCCTGTTCAGGTTTTCTATTTCTTCCTGGTTCAGTTGTGATAGTTTATATGTCTCTAGGAATGCATCCATTTCTCCCAGATTGTCAAATTTGTTGGCGTAGAGTTGCTCATAGTATGTTCTTCTAATTGTCTGTATTTCTTTGGTGTTAGTTGTGATCTCTCCTCTTTCATTCATGATTTTATTTATTTGGGTCCTTTCTCTTTTCTTTTTGATGAGTCTGGCCAGGGGTTTATCAATCTTATTAATTCTTTCAAAGAACCAGCTCCTAGTTTTGTTGATTTTTTCTATTTTTTTTTCTATTTCTATTTCATTGATTTCTTCTCTGATCTTTATGATTTCTCTTCTCCTGCTTGGTTTGGGGTCTCCTTCTTGTTCTTTCTCCAGCTCCTTTAGGTGTAGGCTTAGGTTGTGTACTTGAGACCTTTCTTGTTTCTTGAGAAAGGCTTGTACTGCTATATATTTTCCTCATCAGGACTGCGTTTGCTGTGTCCCACAGATTTTGAACCGTTGTGTTTTCATTATCATTTATTTCCATGAATTTTTTCAATTCTTCTTTAATTTCCTGGTTGACCCATTCATTCCTTAGAAGGATGCTGTTTAGTCTCAATGTATTTGGGTTCTTTCCAGCTTTCCTCTTGTGATTGAGTTCTAGTTTCAGAGCATTGTGGTCTGAAAATATGCAGGGAATGATCCTAATATTTGATACCGTTTGAGACCTGAATTGTGACCCAGGATGTGATCTATTCTAGAGAAGGTTCCTTGTGCACTAGAGAAGAATGTGTATTCTGTTGCTTTGGGATGAAATGTTCTGAATATATCTGTGATGTCCATCTGGTCCAGTGTGTCATTTAAGGCCTTTATTTCCTTGTTGATCTTTTGCTTGGATAATCTGTCCATTTCAGTGAGGGAAGAAAGAAAAAAATTATATATTAGATAAACTATTTAAAAAACGTTAAAAAAGAAAATGGTAAAAGTTTTAAAAAAATTAGCGGAAGACAAAAAAAGAAAGAAAAATATTGAAAAAAATTAAATTAACCGCAAGACTAAAGAATCATGGGGAGAAAGCCATGAATTCCATGCTTTGCTTTCTCCTCCCCTGGAATTCCGCTGCTGTCCTAGGTATTGAACCTGTTTTCCGTGGTATATGAACTTCGTCCTGGCTGGATTTTTTGCTGATCTTCTGGGGAGGGGCCTGTTGTAGTGACTTTCAAGTGTCTTTGCCCGAGGCGGAATTGCACCACCCTTACTGGGGCCGGACTAAGTAATCAGTTCAGGTTCGCTTTTGGGAGCTTCTGTTCCCTGAAAGCTTTCTGTAGATTTCCGGAAGATGGGAATGAATATGGCAGCCTCCCAGTCTCTGGCCCAGAGGAGTCAAGAGCCTGGGGCCTCACTCCTCAATGCGCCCCCAGAGAACAGCACCCAATCACTCCCATATCCTCAGCCTCCAGCCATGCTCTGATTTCACCCAGCCTGCGACCGGTTCAAGGTCACCCTGAGCTGAGAGCTCAGTCCTCAGTTCTGTCTCTGTCACCAACTTCCCCATTCTAATACCTGCAAGCTCTGTGACACTCCAACACCCCCGATCCTTCTGTGACCCTGCGGGACCTGGGGCCACGCTGACCCCGCATGGGCTTCACCCTGGATTAGCCTCTGGAGCAATGTCCCTCAGTGGAACAGACTTTTAGAAGTCCTGATTTTGTGCTCCATTGCTCTGCCGCTCTCTGGGAGCCAGCCCCTCCCCCCGCAGTCTATCTTCCCATCATTTTGGATTCACTTCTCTGCCAGTGCTACCTTTCAGAAAGTGGTTGATTTTCTGTTTCTAGAATTGCTGTTCTTCTTCTGTTCAATCTCATGTTGGATTTGTAGGTGTTTGCAATGTTTAGATAAGCTATCTAGCTGATCTCCTGCTACCTGATGTAGTCTCAGCCTGCTACTTCTCTGGCATCTTGACTCCTTCCCCCTAAAATATGCTAACATTCTAATTGGATGGAAGATCATGGAAGTCATTTCTTCTGATCCCTTGAATTAAGCTAGATATCTATCAAATCATTCTGAACACCTGCTTGTTGTTCTGTCACAGAAAGAAAAAGAGTGCCTGAGTGCACTGCAACACAACTGGTCAAGCACTTTCCAAGCAAGGTCCATGCAAACTACAGAACCACAGAGACCCTCCTTCTTCCCCGTGGGAGGAACCATGCATGTGCATACACAATCAGGCACTCACTCCCAGAGTACGGTCAAGCAAGGACATAACTGGAATGACCCTCCTCTTTTCCCTGAGAATATAGGCACAGGTGCACATGGTATCAGTCTTCAGAATTTGGGTAGCACAAATGAGATTTACTTCTTTTCCCTGAGGGTGCAATGAAGAGTGGGTCCCAGGATGATTTTGTTCTGGGGCTGGAGATGAGGAACCATCATTTTAATTTTTTTCCCCGTCCTCTAAGTTTGCAAGGAAAGTCTTCAGGGACCAAATTCACAAAAAGCAATCCAAAGAAACTAACACTGGCCCCAGCCTGCTGGCAAAGAATGGTGCAGCTCTACCCAGACAAAGACACCTAAGAATCATTGCAACAGCACTCTCCCCGAGAAGACCAGCAGGAACATCAGGAGAATACAAAGTTTATGGATCACACAGAACTAAAAAATTCCTTTGTATGAAGAAACTAGTACACAGAATTTGAAGATTGTTCTCATGAGCCTTGTCATTTAGATTGGAATTTTCTTTCATTTTTCTTCTGTTGTTCATTTTCAACTAGTTTCTTATTTTATCAACTCTATGTTTTATAGTTTTTTTAATGTTAATATTTATATTTATATTTTATAGATATATTCTTCATTTTGGCTTCTTATAAATTTATTCAATTTTACAAATTTATAAATGTTTTCAAATTTACAAATTTGGGATTAAGTGGCTACTAACAAACACACCAAAATACACCCAGGACTGAATCTATCACCCTGTTTTTTCCACCTTTGAAATTATGTTCTATCTTTTTTTTTTCCTTTTTTTTCTTTTATGGTTTTAATTTCTTAGGAATTGTCAGTGTGTATTTTGCTCAGGATATGGATGGTATTTTTAATTTTGCTCTCTTGTTCATCAGTTGTTCTCTGGACAAAATGAGTAGAAGGAGAAATTCACAATGAAAGGAAGAACCAGAGTAATATTCTCTGACATAGATTTTATTGATATGGATATAAGGAAATGTCAGACCTAGAATTAAAAAATGATTATAAAAGTAGTACCTGAACTTAAAAAAAGCATAAAATACTCTAGAGATTTCCTTAATGTAGAAACAAAAGAACTAAATCTAATCAGGCTGAAATTAAAAATATTTTAACTGAGATGAAGTCTAAGATGGACACTAACACTTAGGAAAAAGAAGCAGAAGGAAGATTTAGTGACATAAAAGACAAAATGATGGAAAATAGGGAAGGTGCAGGAAAGAGAGAAAAACATCTAATGGATAATAGGGGATGTTTTGAGTAATCACTGATATAATAAAGTAAAACAATATTAGGATTATTGGGGTTCCAGAGGAAGAGGAAAGAGTGATAGAGAGAGGACTAGAAGGCGTACTTGAGCAAATCCTACCTAATTTTTTCCCTATTCTGGGGAAGGAAACAAGCATTCAAGACCAGGAGGCACACAGAACACCCCTCAAGATCAATAAAAATAGATCAACACTCTGACATATAATAGAGAAGCTTGCAAATCTCACACATAAAGAAAAACTCCTGAAAGTAGCACAAGGCAAAATGTCCTTAACCAACAAGTGTAGAAACATTAGACTGGCAGAAGACCTATCCACAAAGACATGGCAGGCTAGGACCAGCATGATACATTCAGGGTAGTAAATGAGAAAAACATGCAGCCAAAATACTTTTTCCAACAAGGCTGTTATTCAGAATGGAAGGAGAGAAAAAGTGCTTCCAGGACAAACAGAAACTAAAAAATTGTATGATCACTAAACCCACTGATCAAGAAATATTAATGGGGATCCTGTAGGCAAAGAGAGAGCCCAAAAGTAACATATGCCAGAATGAAAGAAAGAAAATATATAGAATCAGGGACTTTACAGGTAATACAATGATATCAAATTCATAACTTTCAATAATTACTCCGAACTTAAATAGAATAAATGTTCCAATTAAGAGACACAGAGTATGGAATTGGATAAAAAAGCAAGCACCATCAATATGTTGTCTACAAGAGCTCATTTTAGACCTAAAGACACCTCCAGATTGAAAATGAGGGGTTGAAAACAAACTACTACATTAAGAGACATCAAAGAAAGCTGGAGATAACAGTCCTATTATCAGACAAATTTTGATTTTAAAACCAAAGACTGTAGTATAAGATGAAGGGGGACAGGGGCGCCTGGGTGGCTCAGTGGATTAAGCCGCTGCCTTCGGCTCAGGTCATGATCTCAGGGTCCTGGGATCGAACCCCGCATCAGGCTCTCTGCTCCGTGGGGAGCCTGCTTCCTCCTCTCTCTCTGCCTGCCTCTCTGCCTACTTGTGATCTCTCTCTGTCAAATAAATAATAAAAAAAAAGATGAAGGGGGACACTATATAATACATAAAGGGTCAATCCAACAAGAAGATCTAACTATAAATATTTATGTTTGTGACTTGAAAGCAACCAATTACGTCAACCAATTAATAAGCAGATTAAATGAACACATTAATAATAATATAATATTATTAAAGGCCTTCAGCATCAAGTTCAGAATAGACAGATCATCTAAGGATAAGATCAACATGGAAACAAGGTCTTTGAATGACACATTGGACCAGATGGACTTCACAGATATAAACAGAGCATTCTATCCTTAAGCAGCAGAATACAACTTTCTCTCCAGTACTCATGAAACATTCTCCAGAATAGATCTCATATTGCATCACAAATCACTTTTCAACCAAAACAAAAAGATTGAAATTTTTCTCTGCATAATTTCAGGCCACAATGCTTTGAGATTTGAACACAATCACAACAGGAAATATGGAAGGAACTCAATTAATTGGAGGTTAAAAAGCATCCTACTAAAGAATGAATGGGTGGGCCAGGAAATTAAAGAAGAACTTTAAAAATGCATGGAAACAAATGAAAATGAAAAACAACTGTCCAAAACTTCTGAGATGCAGAAAATATGGTTCTAAGAGGAAAGTATATAGCAAAATAAGACTTTCTAAAAAAAAAAAAAAAAAAAAACCAAACTAGAAAAGTCTCGAATACACATTGTAATGATACATCTAAAGGAGAAGAAGTGGGAAAAACAAATAGGCATAAGCCAAGCAGGAGATGAGAAATAATAATTAGAGCAGAAATCAATGAAATAGAAAACAAAAGAGCAATAGAAGAGATCAAAGAAACTGAAAGGTGGGTCTTTGAAATAATTAATAAAGTCTATAAAGCCCTAACTAGACTGGTCAAAAGAAAAGGGAAAGGACCAAAATTAAAAGAAATATGAATTAAAGAGGAGAGATCATGACCAACACCAAGGAAATACAAACAATTTTAAGAACATAGTATGTCAATCTGGAAGAAATGGATGCATTCCTGGAAATTTATAAACACCAATAGTGAAATAGGAAGAAATATGAAACCTGAACAGGCCCATAACCAGCAAGGAAATTGAAGCATTAATCAAAAATCTCCCAACAAAGAAGAGTCCAGAGCCAGATGGCTTCCCAGGGGAATTCTACCAAATATTTTAAAAATAACTACTACATATACTTCTGAAGCTGTTTCAAAAGATAGAAATGGAAGTGAAGGGGTGCCTGGGTGGCTCAGTGGATTAAGCCACTGCCTTCGGCTCAGGTCATGATCTCAGGGTCCTGGGATCGAGCCCCGCATCGGGCTCTCTGCTCCGCAGGGAGCCTGCTTCCTCCTCTCTCTCTCTGCCTGCCTCTCGGCCTACTTGTGATCTCTCTCTCTCTCAAATAAATAAATAAAATCTTAAAAAAAAAAAGAAATGGAAGTGAAATATCCAAACTCATTCTATGAGGCAAGAATTACCTTGATCCCAAAACCAGAAAAAGACCCCACCAAAATAAGAATTGCAGACTAATGTCCCTGATGAAATATTCCCTGATGAAAATGGTTGTCAAAATACCAAAATACTAGCCAATAGAGTCCAACAGTAAGTTAGAAGCATTATTCACCATGACCAATTGGTATGTATTCCTGGGTTGCAAGTAAGGGGGGTTTGACATCCACAAATCAATTTACATGATATATCACATTAATGTAAGAAAGGACACGAGTCATATGATCCTCTCAATCAATGCAGAAAAGGCATTTCATAAAAATGGCCAACAGACACATGAGGAATGCTCACTATCACTAGCCATCAGGGAAATACAAATCAAAACTGCAATGCAATACTGCCTTATACCACTCAGAATGGTTAAAATTAACAAGTCAAGAAACAGTGAATGTTGTCAAGGATGTGGAGAAAGGGGGAAACCTCTTCCACTGTTGGTGGAAAAGCAAGCTGGTACAGTCACTCTGGAATACAGTATGAGGGGTCCTCAGGAAGTTAAACATAGAGCTACCCTACAACCTACCAATTGCACTACTAGGTATTTATCTCAAATATACAAATGTAGTGATCTGAAGGGCCCTGCACCCCAATGTTTATAGCAGAAATTCTCAAAATTGCCAAACAATGGAAAGAGCCAAGATGTCCATCAACAGATAAATGGATATAGAAGATGTAATGGAATATTAGTCAGTCATCAGAAAGTATGGATTCTTCCCACTTATATCAACGTGGATGGAATTGGAGGGTATTATGCTGAGCAAAATAAGTCAATCGGAAAAAGAAAATTATCATATAGTTTTACTCATATGAGGAATATAAGAAACAGCACAGAGGATCAGAGGGGAAGGGAGGAAAAGGGGAAATGGGAAGAAACCAGCGAGGGAGAAAAACATGAGAGACTTTTAACTATGAAACAGAACCTTAGTGTTGCTGAAAGGGGAGTGGTGGGAGTATAGGATAACTGGGTTATAGGCATTAAAGGGGCATGTGATGTGATGAGCACTGGATGTTATATGTAAGTGATGAATTACTGAACTCTGCATTTGAAATAATTATGTACTATGTGCTGACTAATTGTATTAAATTATAAAAATAAGAGTCTTCTAAATAGGAGAAGGTATTTGCAAATAGTGTGTCCAATAAGGGGTTAATATCCAAAATATGAAAAGAATTTATACATGAATTTGTATTTGAGAGACATAGTGCCCAAAAAGTCTGAATAAATATATTTGTTTACCCACTGAATTAACCTTTAGCATAGTTGTTAAAACATCTACACAAATTATCAGAACTCATTTTAAACTTTGGCCATGCCAAGCTATTGGTGATGTAACCTGCATTATTCATGTCTCAGTGGACATTCCGAAGTGAATACACCGACAAAACACCACGTGTTCTCCTTAATCTCCAAAGATGTCCTGAAATCACAAATGCTATTTAGTCTTTGTAAAATGCCAAGGGCAAGGATGAAAGACAAGAATAAGCATAGATTTGGAAAATAGTCAAAGGAGTCTACTTTGAAAAATTACTGTTCATTTCATGCCTGGAGGACCAATGTCAGCTATCCAAACCAGAAAGTTTTCAAATACGTGAGATAATAAAATGTACATATCCTAAATTTATTTTTATTTTTATTTATCACTTAGGAGTTCAGACTTTTGCAAAAGGTTAAGGTAATTTTGATTAGGATTAATATTAAAAACTACTTTTCAAAAACAAAATAAGAAATTGATATATTCCAGAATCTAATTAGATATTGAAATTCAAAAGAAAATTTTATGTGACTAAAGTCAGTTTAGAAGAGATATATTTGGGGGCACTTGGTTGGCTCAGTGGGTTAAAGCCTCTGCCTTCAGCTCAGGTCATGATCCTTTATGTCTTTGGTTAGGTTTATTCCCAGGTATCTTATGGTTCTTGGTGCTATAGTAAATGGAATCGATTCTCTAATTTGCCTTTCTGTATTTTCATTCTTAGTGTATGAGAAAGCCACTGATTACGGTACATTGACAGAAATCCTCCCTGAAGGGGAGGAAAAAGAAAGAAGTCTAGAAGATATAGTGGAACAAGTTGTCTATGAAAATTTTCCCAAACTCACGAATGGAAACAACGTTCATGTACTAGAGGCAGAGAGGTTTCCCCCAAGATTTTAGATTCTTGAAAGCCCTCACGACACCTTACAGTTAAAATGAAAAATTATCATTCAAGACAGACCCTCTTAAAACCAGCTAGGACAAAGAAGCTCCTTACATACAGAGGAAAGCCCATTAGAATAACATCAGACCTT
Organism: Meles meles; assembly: GCF_922984935.1. Lineage (NCBI taxonomy): Eukaryota > Metazoa > Chordata > Mammalia > Carnivora > Mustelidae > Meles > Meles meles. Next base: position 4,773,881 of record NC_060068.1, read on the forward strand.
TCCACAGAAACCTGGTAAGCCAGGAAGGGCTGGCAAAATATATTCAGAGTACTAAATGAGAAGAACATGCAGCCAAGAATACTTTATCCAGCAAGACTGACATTCAGAATGGATGGAGAGATAAAGAGTTTCCAAGACCGGCAATGCTTAAAAGACTATGCAACCACCAAGCCGATACTGCAAGAAATACTAAGGGGGGGTCCTATAAAAGAGAAAAAATCCTAAGAATATCATTGAACAGAAATATAGAAACAATCTACAGACAGAAAGACTTCAAAGGTAACATGATGTCACTCAAAACGTATATATCAATAATCACTCTCAATGTGAATGGCCTAAATGCGCCCATAAAATGACACAGGGATGCAGATTGGATAAAACTACAGGACCCATCCATATGTTGTCTACAAGAGACCCATTTGAAACCTAAGGATACACCCAGACTGAAAGTGAAGGGATGGAGAAGCATTTTTCATGCCAATGGGCCTCAAAAGAAGGCCAAGGTAGCGATTCTCATATCAGATAAATTAGATTTTAAGCTAAAGACTGTAGTCAGAGATACAGAAGGACACTACATCATTCTTAAAGGGACTATCCATCAAGACAATCTAACAATGTAACAATGTAAATATCTACGCCCCCAATATGGGAGCACCCAATTACATATGAAAACTATTAATCAAGAAAAAGAATCATTTTGATATGAATACATTAATATTAGGGGATCTTAACATGCTTCTCACACTAATAGATCGTCAAAGCAGAAAATTAATAAAGAAATAAAAGCATTGAATGAAACATTGGACCAGATGGCCCTCATAGACATACACAGAACATTCCACCCTAAAACAACAGAATACTCATTCTTCTCAAGTGCACATGGAACCTTCTCCAGAATAGACCACATACTGGGTCACAAAGCAGGACTCAACCGATACCAAAAGACTGACATTATTCCCTGCATATTCTCCGATCACAATGCTTTGAAACTGGAGCTCAATCACAAGGAAAAGTTCAGAAGGAACTCAAACACCTGGAAGCTAAAGACCACCTTGCTTAAAAATGCTTGGATCAACTCATGGAAACCAATGAGAATGAAGACACCTCAGTCCAAAACCTATGGGATACAGCAAAGGCGGTTCTAAGGGGGAAATACATAGCCATCCAAGCCTCCCTCAAAAACATTGAAAAATCCAGAATACACCAGCTGTCTCTACACCTTAAAGAACTGGAGAATCAACAACAAATCAAACCAACCCCACGTGCAAGAAGGGAAATAATCAAGATTAGAGCAGAGATCAATGAGGTAGAAACGAGAGATACAGTAAAACGTATCAATGAAACTAGAAGCTGGTTTTTTGAAAGAATCAATAAGATCGATAAACCATTGGCCACACTAATCCAAAAGAAAAGAGAGAAAGGCCAAATTAATAAAATGATGAATGAAAAGGGAGAGATCACAACTAACACCAAGGAAATAGAAACAATCATCAGAAATTATTACCAACAGTTATATGCCAATAAGCTAAGCAACCTAGATGAAATGGATGCATTCCTGGAAAGCTACAAACTCCCAAAATTGAACCAGGAAGAAATTGACAACCTGAATAGACAGATATCTAGTAATGAGATTGAAGCAGTGATCAAAAACCTCCCAAAAAACAAGAGCCCAGGACCTGACGGATTCCCTGGGGAATTCTACCAAACTTTCAAAGAAGAAATCACACCAATTCTCCTGAAGCTCTTCCAAAAAATGGAAGCAGAAGGAAAACTTCCAGACTCTTTTTATGAAGCCAGCATTACCCTGATCCCCAAACCAGGCAAAGACCCTACCAAAAGGAAGAATTTCAGACCAATATCACTGATGAATATGGATGCAAAGATTCTCCACAAGATCCTAGCAAACAGGATCCAGCAGCACATTCAAAAGATTATCCACCATGACCAGGTGGGATTCATCCCTGGGTTGCAAGGTTGGTTCAACATTCGTAAATCAATCAGTGTGATAGAACACATCAATAAGAGAAGAGAGAAGAACCACACGGTCCTCTCAATTGATGCAGAAAAAGCATTTGACAAAATCCAGCATCCGTTCCTGATGAAAATGCTTCAAAGTATAGGGATAGAGGGAACATTCCTAAACTTCATAAAATCTATCTATGAAAGACCCACAGCAAATATCATCCTCAATGGGAAAAAGCTTGCAGCCTTCCCGTTGAGATCAGGAACACGACAAGGATGCCCACTCTCACCACTCTTGTTCAACATAGTATTAGAAGTTCTAGCAACGGCAATCAGACAACAAAGAGAAATAAGAGGTATCCCAATTGGCAAGGAAGAAGTCAAACTCTCTCTCTTTGCAGATGACATGATTCTTTATATGGAAAACCCCAAAGACTCCACCCCCAAACTACTAGAACTCATACAGCAATTCAGTAACGTGGCAGGATACAAAGTCAATGTACAGAAATCAGTGGCTTTCTTATACACCAACAATGAAAATACAGAAAGGGAAATTAGAGAATCGATTCCATTTACTATAGCACCAAGAACCATAAGATACCTGGGCATAAACCTAACCAAAGAAGTAAAGGACCTGTACTCGAGGAACTACAGAACACTCATGAAAGAAATTGAAGAAGACACAAAAAGATGGAAGACTGTTCCATGGTCTTGGATTGGAAGAATAAACATTGTTAAAATGTCTATACTGCCTAGAGCAATCTATACTTTTAATGCCATTCCGATCAAAATTCCACCGATATTTTTCAAAGAGCTGGAGCAAATAATCCTAAAATTTGTATGGAATCAGAAGAGACCCCGAATTGCTAAGGAAATGTTGAAAAACAAAAACAAAACTGGCGGCATCACGTTACCCGATTTCAAGCTTTACTACAAAGCTGTGATCACCAAGACAGTGTGGTACTGGCATAAAAACAGACACATAGACCAGTGGAACAGAGTGGAGAGCCCAGATATGGACCCTCAACTCTATGGTCAAATAATCTTCGACAAAACAGGAAAAAATATCCAATGGAAAAAAGACAGTCTCTTCAATAAATGGTGCTGGGAAAACTGGACAGCGATATGTAGAAGAATGAAACTCGACCATTCTCTTACACCCTACACAAAGATAAACTCGAAATGGATAAAAGACCTCAACGTGACACAAGAATCTATCAGAATCCTAGAGGAGAACATAGGCAGTAACCTCTTTGATATCAGCCACAGCAACTTCTTTCAAGATATGTCTCCAAAGGCCAAGGAAACAAAAGCAAAAATGAACTTTTGGGACTTCATCAAGATCAAAAGCTTCTGCATAGCAAAGGAAACAGTCAACAAAACAAAGAGGCAACCCACGGAATGGGAGAAGATCTTTGCAAATGACAGTACAGACAAAAGGTTGATATCCAGGATCTATAAAGAACTTCTCAAACTCAACACACACAAAACAGATAATCATATCAAAAAAATGGGCAGAAGATATGAACAGACACTTCTCCAAAAAAGACATACAAATGGCTATCAGACACATGAAAAAATGTTCATTATCACTAGCCATCAGGGAGATTCAAATTAAAACCACATTGAGATACCACCTGACCCCAGTTAGAATGGCCAAAATTAGCAAGACAGGAAACAACGTGTGTTGGAGAGGATGTGGAGAAAGGGGAACCCTCTTACACTGTTGGTGGGAATGCAAGTTAGTGCAGCCACTTTGGAGAACAGTGTGGAGATTCCTGAAGAAATTAAAAATAGAGCTTCCCTATGACCCTGCAATTGCACTGCTGGGTATTTACCCCAAAGATACAGATGTAGTGAAAAGAAGGGCCATTTGTACCCCAATGTTTATTGCAGCAATGGCTACGGTCGCCAAACTGTGGAAAGAACAAAGATGCCCTTCAACGGATGAATGGGTAAGGAAGATGTGGTCCATATACACAATGGAGTATTATGCCTCCATCAGAAAGGACGAATACCCAACTTTTGTAGCAACATGGACGGGTCTGGAAGAAATTATGCTGAGCGAAATAAGTCAAGCAGAGAGAGTCAAGTATCATATGGTCTCACTTATTTGTGGAGCATAACAAATACCATGGAGGACATGGGGAGATGGAGAGGAGAGGGAGTTGAGGGAAACTGGAAGGGGATATGAACCATGAGAGACTATGGTCTCTGAAAAACAACCAGAGGGTTATGAAGGGGCGGCAGGGGCATGGGGGGGAGGTTGGGAGGTTGAGGAACCAGGTGGTGGGTAATAGGGAGGGCACGTACTGCATGGAGTACTGGGTGTGATGCCAAAACAATGAACACTGTTATGCTGTAAATAAACAAATAAAAATAAAAAAAAATTAAGCATATATATAAATTAAATGATTCCTGAATTTCACAAGAAGATAATAGAAATTAACCAAAATGTTATGAGATAACATATGGTAAATGAAAGCAAGTTTATAATTGGTGTTTTAATGAGAATAGACTTTTATTTGGAGTTATCAACCTTGAACAGAATGAAGACATTCAAGTTTTGGTACATGGATTTATGAGTCAAATATTTCATTTTATCTGTAAGAAAATCAGCAAAGAAAATAACATGGTATGATAAATTTTTGTAAGTAATCTAAACATAATTGCTGAGAGCAAGGAAATTGCATAAATAAAAGAAAAAAACATTTAGTCATTTTAATAATTTCTCAAATCTTTTTGGTAACTTAAACATCATAGTTTACCTAAGTTAAGTTAAATAATGTAAGCCAAAATGGTCAGAAGACATGAACAGACATTTCTCCAAAGAAGACATACAAATGGCTTACAGACACATGAAAATATGTTCATCATTATGAGCCATCAGGGAGATTCAAATCAAAACCACATTGAGATACCACCTTATACCAGTTAGAATGGCCAAAATTAGCAAGACAGGAAACAACGCCTGTTGGAGAGGATGTGGAGAAAGGGGAACCCTCTTACAGTGTTGGTAAGAATGCAAGTTGGTGCAACCACTCTGGAAAACACTGTGGATATTTCTTCAGAAATTAAGAATAGAGCTACCCTATGACCCTGCAATTGCACTATTCAGTATCTATCCCAAAGATACAGACGTAGTGTAAAGAAGGGCCATCTGTACCCCAATGTTCATAGTAACAATGACCATTGTCACCAAACTGTGAAGAGAGCTGAAATGCCATTCAGCAGACGAATGGATAAAGAAGATGTGGTCCATACATACAATGGAGTATTATGCCTCCATCAGAAAGGATGAATACCCAACTTTTGTTATCAACATGGAAGGGACTAGAAGAGATTATGCTGAGTGAAAAAAGTCAAGCAGAGAAAGTCAATTATCATATGGTTTCACTTACTTGTGCTTGATGTTGATGGTATTAATTTTCTATTACTGATACAACACTTACTACATCATCATTAGCTTAAAAAAATCAGTTTATTTTCTTATAGTTCATGTAGTCAGAAGTCTGAAATTGGTCTCTCTGAGCTATAATCTAGTCATTTTCAGGCTACATTTCCTCTGGAAAATCTAGAAGAGACTAGTTTCCTTGCCTTTTCACTTTCTAGATGTCTCCTGTGCTCCATGGCTGGTGCCCTCCTTCACTGACTTTTGAAGTCAGCAACATTGAGCAGAAACCTCACACTGCTATTTTCTGATTCCTTCAGCTTCTGGCTCCCACTTTTAAAGACGCTCATGATTAGTTTGGGTTCACACTGATATCCCACATAATCTCCTACTTTAAAGTGAAGAGATTAGGGGTGCCTCTCTGGCTCAGTGAGTTAAGCCTCCACCTTCAGTTCATGTTTTGGTCTCAGGATCCTGGGATCAAGCCCCACATTGGGCTCTCTGCTCAGTAGGGTGCCTTCTACCCCCTCTCTCTCTGCCTGCCTTTCGGCCTACTTGTGATCTCTCTCTCTGTCAAATAAATAAATAAAATCTTTTAAAAAATAAATAAAAAAATAAAATGAAGTGATCAGCAACCTTAATTCCATCTGTAACCTGGACATTACTTTGCCGTATAAACCAATATATCCACAGTGTCCAGAGAATACAACACAGACATATTTTGCCCCATTTTACCATATTTATGGTCACCATATCGCTTTCTGTGAACTTGTATATATCTAATAGAAGAACACCAAGGCCAGCTCCAAGCAATACCAAGGCATTCTCATAATACCAGGTCAATTATGAATATCAGGGCCTGCTTATCTCAGGTGAACAATTCTATTTATTTATCTAAACCATTTTGATAACACTTGGTGTGGGGATTTGGGGGAGTGACCTATCTTACTGTACTATTATAAATTTTTCATGTTGCTATGTCCATTTGTACACTTCAGTAAAATTAAAAATGTTACCACTTCAAAAAAATTTTTAAAATTTATTACAGCTAAATAATTAAAAAGTACAAGTTTGCAGTGATTGCAGTGACATATATGTTGCTGTTGAGTTATGTAATAGATGGTTTTTCCTTAGTCCTATTTATGTAGAATCATGAAAATACACCTTTAGGCAGGATGTACATCACTCAGTAATTCCTCAATAAAAATAATAGTTTTGGTAAATGTTAGTGCTGTTATTAATATCATTATTAGTTAATATTGTTGTTTTTGTTTAATTAACTTATCCAGAATCAACAGCTTTTGATTCATTTATATATATGAATATGTTCATATAAATATTTTTTCTTCTCATGTCATACACCATTGGTTGTGGGTATCATTAAATACCTATATAAAGACAAAATATTTTAAATCCTTTATATATTGGTTTGGAGAATTCTACTAGAATTTATGAATTTATTTTAATTAAAGTAATACTGCAAACTTATGCTTTGGTCATTATGAGCATTGTAATTATCTCCAGCCTTTATGAAATTATTTGTTGTCATTTTTTTTAAATTTCCTTACCTCATTGCTATGTGTCAATCAGGAAGAAAGCAAATATCCACTTGAGCAAAAAGAAAGAAGAAAGCAAGCATGTATTTGATATATCTAGTGCCTCCTATTCACTGTATAAATTAAACTCAATAAAAAATACTATGGTAGAGACATTATTCCTCTTTCATAGATGGTTAACATGAAGCTTAGATTGCATATGTAACTTACCCTAAATCATCTATCTAGAAAATTTCCAGAATATAAAGGTAGAATTTAGTCTCACGTTTTGGGGAGATTTTTAACTGGGGGATGGGATAAATTTTACTCTGTCCCATATGTAATTGCCAGATTTTCTTGACACATTGGTCATTACTATAACACAGGCTAGCAGGATTGAAGGTACTCCTGGGTAGTTTGCATACATTATCTCATTTAACACTATTATGCGGCAGATCTCACTTTCAAATTTGTCATATCCTGATTCGAGCATTATGTGGGTCAAACAGGACATTTCTTTAGGGATCAGCTACCCTGAGATTTAAAATAATCCACATGGAGATGATAAACAGAGAAGGTGTTTGGTCATCTGTATTCTTTTAAATGCCTTCCAACTGGCATTTCCAGAGCCTGGAACTGAGGACTTCTTAGGTTTTAGCCAGGTGACATGCACTTTATATTAGAAAGAAAGCATTTTCTGAATTTCAAATAGTGGTTTGGGTGTTGGAGACGTGGATCATTAGAGCTCTGGATCTCTGTGGTGGCTTCCCCTGAAGCAGGTGAGATCCAGGACTTTCAGACTGGGTGCATAAAACATGTTCTAGAGTGCTTTCAGTTTTCTCCATTTAGTTCTCTAATTTTAAGGACTAGTAATCCATGGAAAAGTATCCATAAAGAACAGAGAAGTTAAAATATGAGGATTTCAATCAATGTCATCGTAACTATTTTCTTTGACTCTTTGCTAAAGACATTTTATAAATTTTTAAAACATGGATTTTTTTCTGAATTAACATAATATGTAATGCCATTCTGGCTGTTATATTGTGTTCCATAGTGATAATTTTAATACTTCGGCTATATAACTTCTTATTACACATTGTAGAGGAATGTGAAAAACTTTTGTGTATATAAGATGTTTTTCACATTCTTCCAGGTTACATTTTAGAATGATATCTTGAAGAGCATATATCAGTGATTCCAAGGGATAAGGGTAGTCTTAAAGTTCTCACTTAACATTTTCAAATGAAAATATAGATAATTTTAATTATTATCATATAATTATCTGTTAATCTATTCTAACCAGTAACTTATGTTACAAAGAGAAACTTAAATACTGTAGTAAAAATATTAAAAAATATTTTGTTTAATCTGTGCTTCTTCAATTTTTTCTGAGAGTGTACATTTTCTACTATAATGTCAATCTGATTTATCATATATCAATTATGCACAATATATTGATGAATTTGTCAGGAAACTTGAAATTTGGTTCCTGCTCAACCTCCCAAATTAGATGGATCTTTTGATTTCATCAATTTTCTCCTCTATTAATTAGTTTCCCATAGGAAAAATTATATTTTTCTTGAGTAAATTAAAATGGTTGTCCATTTTCCAGTGATCAATTAAGTACTCATGAAACAATATCTTATGTTATTTTTGCAGTAACCATGTAATGTAATTAATGATTCACTTTAATTTTTTTATCCATTTTTAAAGACTCACTTTTAAAACACAAACTTGAGACCCATAGGATGTAAGAATGTGCTCTACTTTCCAGAACTTGCAATTCTTGGAATCCATCCTCAAGGTGTGCTCTCACTGAGACACATGCCCATGCACTTAATCTCCTCAGTCCTCCCTGCTTGAATTGTGCATGAGCTGGAACCTCTGAGAGGGTCCTTTATGTAACTTGAATTGTAGAGAGGACAGGAGTTCGTGTGTTCCCTTGGTTTAGTAAACATCCCTAGTTATATTCTATGTGTTTTAGTGCACTCAAAAAAATTTATTTAAAATATGTTTATTCTGTATTTCCTGTTTGTAATTATATTGATTTTGTAGGAAGACTGAGTGTGGGAATGCATTCATCCAGAAAAGTATAAAGAACAGTTCACTTTTTTAATCCATTTACCAATTTCATGAAAGTTAATCATTTAGTGTAGCCTATGACTTTGAGAGTCCATTACTTACTTTATTTTGTTTGTTAATGTGCCAACCTTCTTATTATCAAGGGAATAGTTGGAATAAAAATACTGAAAGAACTAACAAGAATGTCGGAAGTTAACTTCCAGAAGCTGGGTTTGGGATTGAGGGTACTTCATTGATACCTGGTTTCACCCCTTGATTTTCCAGATACAAATCATCTCACATCTCAGCTACTTCCTGTGCAATTTCAAAATAAAATAGTATCTACTCCTTTTAGTTTTTGCTATATTGGATGGGACATTAGGTATTAAGGAGTTCTCATAGTCCTTGGAATATTACTTTCTACAACTTTTCTTCATCCTCATTATGTCTGAGTTGTTACATCTGTAGCACATACATGAGAATCAGGGTTATTTACCTTTAATATTTAGGATCTAATTGAAAAAAAGACCACATGAGGATGAGCCCAAAATATTGTTCAGTGAGGTATTTATCATATTGGTCAGTGAGGTATTTAACATAAAACATAGAGATGGGAATGGTGAAGCTTTGCTATTTCCAAAAAAAACCACTTTGAAGTGTGGATGGAAATGAAACAATGAATCTAAAGGGATGTTAGATTCTGTGTAGTCATAGGTTTTACCCAAACAGAATATGATAATATTATATCTTTTTAAATTAGTTTCAGAGATAGAAGTTAGTGATTCATCAGTTGCAAACAACACCCATTGTTGTCATTACATCAAGTTCCCTCCTCAATGCCCAACACCCAGTTACCCCATCCCCCACCCACTTCCCCTCCTGGTTTTAATGTGCAATAAAACAACACAGGCGGTTAGATATACTCTTGAATGTCTATCTAACTTGTATTTTAAACCTATGGATTTAAACATAATTAAAATAAACTGTTAATAGGAAATACCAAAGAATAAACTTTTATCTTTTAATCTTTGTGCTTATTTATTAATGAAAACAATATATTATGTATCATAAATTCCATGTTCTAGTACAACTTTTAAAACACATTAAAACAAGAGATTTTTGATGACTGTTTCAATCTCCTTACTGGTTATGGGCCTGTTCAGGTTTACTATTTCTTCCTGGTTCAGTTGTGGTAGTTTATATGTCTCTAGGAATGCATCCATTTCTTCCAGATTGTCCAATTTTTTGGCGTAGAGTTGCTCATAGTATGTTCTTATAATTGTCTGTATTTCTTTGGTGTTAGTTGGGATCTCTCCTCTTTCATTCATGATTTTATTGATTTGGGTCCTTTCTCTTTTCTTTTTGATGAGTCTGGCCAGGGGTTTATCAATCTTATTGATTCTTTCAAAGAACCAGCTCCTAGTTTCATTGATTTTTTCTATTGTTTTTTTGGTTTCTATTTCATTGATTTCTGCTCTGATCTTTGTGATTTCTCTTCTCCTGCTGGGTTTAGGGTTTCTTTCTTGTTCTTTCTCCAGCTCCTTTACGTGTAGGGTTAGGTTGTGTACTTGAGACCTTTCTTGTTTCTTGAGAAAGGCTTGTACCGCTATATATTTTCCTCTCAGGACTGCCTTTGCTGTGTCCCACAGATTTTGAACTGTTGTGTTTTCATTATCATTTGTTTCCATGAATTTTTTCAATTCTTCTTTAATTTCCTGGTTAACCCATTCATTCTTTAGAAGGATGCTGTTTAGTCTCCATGTATTTGGGTTCTTTCCAGCTTTCTTCTTGTGATTGAGTTCTAGCTTCAGAGCATAAGAAACTGTTTCAAAATGAATAATCAAAGAACATATTGCCTTGGAATGATTAAAATTACCATAGTCATGTGTGTTTGTTCTGTTTTAAAAAATTCATAATTGGTGTTTTGAATGCAATGTCCAATCCACACTTATTATAAATGTTATGTCACTGAAATTATTCCTAGATTTTAAAAAAATGTGTAACTTAATTGCACATTTGTTTTCAAATAAATATTCATTTTCCTTGAAAACATTTGCATGGTGGGGCGCCTGGGTGGCTCAGCGGGTTAAAGCCTCTGCTTTTGGCTCAGGTCATGATCTCAGGGTCCTGGTATCACGCCCTGCATCAGGCTCTCTGCTCCGCAGGGAGCCTGCTTCCTCCTCTCTCTGCCTGCCTCTCTGCCTGCTTGTGATTTCTCTCTGTCAAATAAATAAAATATTTAAAAAAAAGAAAAGAAAACATTTGCATGGGAACTATCTATTTATAGCTAATAAATAAAACAGCAGGTTAATTATTAATGATAATCTTTGTAGAGATATTGTATTATATAATGTACTATACATTTATACATTTTATCTCAATTCATAAAGAGAAAGATACTATATTTCATTCCAATTTTCATGTAATAAGGCTGAGATGTAAACAGATTTAAATTTAAATTACCTAAATGTATCCAACCACTAATCAGTAGAATAGGTATTCGAGCACGATAAGTCTAGACCTTAAGTCTGTACTTCAACACTCATAAAGAAAATCGTTGCGTTGAGTGAAGTATCAGGGAGAACATTAGTGCTATCAGTTCTCTACCTTTCAAAATATGCATTATTAAATAAGTCACAAAATCTCTGAAATTTAATTTCCTGCTGGATAAATGTTTATTGCAAACATTTATTTTTAACATGACTTTTCATTTGGAAACATAAGATAGAATGAATGTGGTGTCTGATGTCATCACAATTTTTATTTTAAAATCGGATTAGTTTAAACTAGGACATTCAAAACCATAATTAAAGTAACCTATCATCTGAGAAATCTATTTAAAGGTCCTTTGAAGCATGGGCATTAGCTGATAGTTTACAATACAAGGATAGAGCACAAAGTGAACCACAATAGAACAAATGAACCCAGCACTGGAATACCATCTAGAAAACTATGAATTACCTGAGTGTAGAAACAAGGAGACTGACTTAAGATTGATAACATGTCCAGATCTTACTCGTGTCTAACAAGTAAGTTAGGAGAAGACTTAGCCTTTTATCTCCTTATCCTTGTTATTGAAGCAATTTGAAATTCATATCTCTATCTCCAAAATGTCCTGACTTTGGGGTGGCTGAATTGAAGAATGTTTATGTTATTTTTCCTGTTATTCAGCAAATCCATAAAGGAGCAGATCTGTCTACTCACACCAAAAAATAAAGAGGAAAACTGTAGAATTCATATTGTAGGGTTTGATATATTTGATGACATTAGATGAAGGATGGTTTAAAAACAATCTCAAACTCAACATGGTCACAGTTTCAAACAATTTGCATATCAAGGTTAGTAGTTTTATCCAAATAATATACAGATGGCTCATGATGAGAAAATTAATCTGTGTAATCTAGCCCATTAGCATGAAATGAATACTAACTTAGAAGCATCCCAAATACATGTAATATAAAATTTAAACATCAACACAAAAATGAAATAATGGAATTTTTCTGGGTGTTTTAAATAGGCTGGGGAATATATTTCTGGAGTATATAAACAAAAATTTAGGACAATGTACATAAATAACAAAATGCATAAAGTTACTTAAAACTATAAGAAAAATTCAAACAATGCAATAAAATATGAATGTAAGATTTTTAAAAATTTAAATTCAATTAGCCAACATACAGTACATCTTCAGATACAGAGATCATTAATTCATCATTTGCATATAACATTCAGTGCACGTCACATCAGGAGCCCTTCTTAATGCCCATCACATGATTACCCCATGCCCCACCCACCTCAATTCCAGCAGCTGTCAGTTTCTCACCCTTAGTTAAGCAATCTTATGATTTGTCTCCCTTTCTGATTTCTTCCCATCTTCTTATCACCTCCCTTCCATTATGATCCTCTGCACTGTTTCTTCTATTCCACAAATGAATGAAATCTTATGACAATTGTTTTTATCTGATTAAAGTATTTCATTTAGCATAACACACTCCAGTTCCATCCACATTGGTGTATTCATAAGTATTTGTCCTTTCCAATGGCTGAGAAATACTCTATTGTTTGTTTATACTACATCTTCTTTATCCATTCATCCATCAGTGGGTATCTTGGCTCTTTCCACAGTTTGACTCTGGTGGACATGTTCCTCTAAACATTGGGGTATAGGTGCCCATTCAGGTCACCACATTTGCATGTTTGGTGTTGTAGAATATCTCTATTTCTAACTTTTTGAGGAACCTCCATACTTTTTTCCAGAGTGGCTTCTCTACCTTGCATTCCCAATAATGTAAGAGGTTTCCCCTTTCTCTACATCTTTGCCAACATTTGTTATTTCCTGACTTGTTAATTTTAAGCATTCTGACTGGTGTAATGTGGTATTTCATTGTGGTCTCAATTTATATTTCCCTGATAACAAGTGATATGGAACATGTTTTCATGTGTCTGTTGTCTATTTATATGTCTCCTTTGGAGAAATGTCTTTTCATGTCTTCTGCCCATTTCTTGACTGGACTCTTTGTTTCCTGGGTGTTGAGTTTGAGAAGTTCTTTATACAACTTGGATACTAGCCCTTTATCTAATATGTCATTTGCAAATATCTTCTGCCATTCTGTAGACTGGCTTTCAGTTTTGTTGACTCTTACCTTTGTGTGCAGATTTTTATCTTGAAGAAGCCCCAAGAGTTCATTTCTGCTTTTCTTTCTTCTGCCTTTGGAGACATATCTGGTAAGAAGTTGCTGCAGCCAAGGTCAAAGAGGTTCCTTCCTGTGTTCCCCTCTTGGATTTAGATGGATTCCTGTCTCACATTTAGGTCTCTCATCCATTTTGGTTCTATCTTTATGTATGGTATAAGAATAGGCTCCAACTTCATTCCTTTGCATGGGGCTAATTTTCCCAACACCATTTGTTGAAGAGACTGTCTTTTTTCCATTGGACATTCATTCTTGCTTTGTTGAAGATTAGTTGATTATAGAGTTGGGGGTTCATTTCTGACACTATTCTGTTCTATTGATCTGTGAATCTGTTTTTCTGTCAGAACCATACTACTCTGCTGATCACAGCTTTGTAATACTGCTTGAATCAGGCATTATGATGCCACCAGTTAAATTTTATTTTTTAACATCCCTCTGGATATTTGGTCTTTACTGGTTCCATACAAAATTTAGGATTAATTATTCCAGCTCTGTGAAAAATGTTGACGGTATTTTGATAGGGATTGCACTGAATGTGTAGACTGTAGTGGGTGGAATAGACATTTTACAAATGTATATTTTTCTAATCCATGAGCATAGAAAGCTTTTCCATTTCCTTATATCTTCCTCACTTGTTTCATGCGTGTTTTGTAGTTTTTAGAGTACAAATCCTTTATCTCTTTGGCTAGGTTTCTTCCTAGGTATCTTTTAGTTTTTGGTGCAATTGTGGACTGGATCAAATCCAAATTTACTCTTTCTTCAGCCTGTTAGCATATAGAAATGCAACTGATTTCTTTGTATTTATGTTAAATCCTGCCACATTGTTGAATTGTTCAATGAATTTTAACAATTAAAAGCTGGAATCTTTTATTTTTTTTTTTCAAATAAAATATCGTGTCTTCTGCAAAGAGTGAGACTTTGGCTGCTTCTTTTCCAATTTGAAATTCCTTTTATTTCTTTTTGTTTTCTGATTGCTGAGGCTTGAACTTCTAGTACTATGGTTAACAACAGTGGTGAGAGTGGGCATCCCTGTTGTGTTCCTGACTTGAGGGGTAAAGCCCTCAGTTTTTCCCATTCAGAATGGTATTTGGTGTTTTCTTTTTGTATGTAGCTTTTAAGGTATTGTGCTATGTTCCCTCTACTGCTTAAAAATTTTTAAGATTTTTAGTTAAGAAAGGATGCTGTATTTTTCAAATGTTTAAGGCTGAAAGTTAAAACTTTTTTTATGTTCCTTAGGGTTATATTCACACAAAATTGGGTTTAATAGTGCACACATTTCATTAAACTCAGCATTTTATGAATGAATATTAGATTTAAAAATTAACTATTGTAAGGCCTCTAAATTCAGACAAATTTCCTGAAATCACAAGTACACCCCAGTATAACATAGCCAGTATTGTGGCAGGTGTTCTGAAGCAGAGTCTGTGGTAGCAGGGAGCCTGGCACATTGAAACCATGTTCTGAAAACACATATAAGACAGAGAAATATAGCCATTTTGTGTCTGTCACCTGCAATCTGAACTATAATAGTTTTACATTTGGTTTAGCATATTTTATATTGAAACAATTCCTCATTTCATTGAAAGAAACCCTGAGAAACTAATTGAAGCATGCGAGAAACATGAAAAATTAATAATTAAGTGATCTATCACACCAATATTGACTAAATGCAGGACTATGAGGTTCTCTCAACACAGATGTACAAATATTTTAGACAACTAGAATTTCATAAATATTCGTAACAACATGAGTAAATTATACGTGGCACACTAACAAGATATACAATTTTCTTTGGATTAAAAAGTACTGTGTAATAGCAGCAGAGATGTATGATAGGATGGTAAGGCCAATATCTTGTTGCAAAGTGAAAGACTAAAGACATAATTATTCCTCCAAGTCTCTATCTCTCTCCCTCTCTCTCTCTTTCTGTCATTTGACCATCTCTTCTTTAATATATTTTTTCTCTTTTTTTTAATTTCTTTTCAGCGTAACTGTGTTCATTGTTTTAGCACCACACCCACTGCTCCATGCAGTACGTGCCCTCCCCAATACCCACCACCTGGTTCCCTCAACCTCCCACCCCCGCCCCTTCAAAACCCTCAGGTACTTTTTCAGAGTCCATACTCTCTCATGGTTCACCTCCCCTTCCAATTTCCCTCAACTCCCTTCTCCTCTCCATCTCCCCATGTCCTCCATGTTATTTGTTATGCTCGACAAATAAGTGAAACCATACGATACGTGACTCTCTCTGCTTGACTTATTTCACTCAGCATAATCTCTTCCAGTTCCGTCCATGTTCCTACAAAAGTTGGGTATTCATCCTTTCTGATGGAGGCATAATACTCCATGGTGTATATGGAACACATCTTCCATATCCATTCGTCTGTTGAAGGGAATCTTGGTTTTTTGCACAGTTTGGCGACCGTGGCCATTGCTGTTATAAACATTGGGGTACAGATGGCCCTTATTTTCACTACATCTGTATCTTTGGGGTAAATACCCAGTAGTCTAATTGCAGGATCATAGGGAAGCTCTATTTTTAATTTCTTGAGGAATCTCCACACTGTTTTCCAAAGTGGCTGCACCAACTTGCATTCCCACCAACAGTGTAAGAGGAGGGAAACAGAATTCTTAAGAAGTAGCCTAATCCATCCGTCTGGAGATGATCAACTCCACATGAAAGGAATTGAATCACTTTCTTGCCAAGTACGTAGAGCTCCTCTTGAATATGAAATTCTGTAGGTACAGGTTTAATGCATTTGTGCTGCTCATGTATGTATGTAGGTTGCTGATGAGAACCTGTTCTCCTGGTTTGGGTTTCCAGAGAGCTCCCCGCAAAGGGTGGGAGTTTGAGGAAGTAGTCTGGAGGCCCTCTCCCTGCTGATGGGCTCCTGGGGAAGGGGCATCGCCGAGGATGGGAGCTGGATAGCCACTGTCCATGTCTGTGCCATTTGAGTGGGGGAGGGCAACGTTCAAGGGCTCTTCTTATATCTGGAAGGTTCTCTGGCTCTGGTGCCGTGACTGGTATCAGCTCTAGTACTTCCTGTTTACTACTGCTCAGGGTTTCCCTAGGAGAAGGTGATTTCTCTCTCATTCTCACACTTTCTCTACGCAGTGATGAGCGTCTGGGATAGGTCTGTGGTCCTGCACCTCCCGAGTAAGCGTCAAGGTCTAGCATGGGAGGGAGAAGCCTCGCAGGAGCCTCAGGTCTAACTGTTCTCCAGTCCTGTTCTAGGTGAGGACTTGATTCCTCAATACCCATGGTGGCATTTCCCCCTCTGCTTTTAACCTACAGGTAAGAGGAGAGAGCATTAGGATCCCCACTCCACCCCAGGCCCCAAAGGGTCATTTTATTGTCTGGAGATCCCAGGAGGGTCAGCCTTTGTTCTTGGCTCTTCTGAGTTACCCCGTCTCCGAGTGGTAGGATGAGCAAGAGTTGACCATCTCTTCTTAAGTAAATGCCAAACCTTCCTTTCAAGTAACTCATTCCTATCATTCTTTGCCTTGCAGGCATGACTTCAGCCATGGAGGGCTTAAATGACACCACAGAAATTAACTTCATTCTCTTAGGACTCTTTAACCACACTCAGACCCACGTGTTCCTCTTCTCCATGGTGCTCATGATCTTCCTCATCTCCCTGCTGGGCAATGCCCTCATGATCGTGCTCATCCATGAGGACCCCCAGCTTCACACGCCCATGTACTTCTTGCTTAGCCAGCTCTCCCTCATGGACTTGATGCTGGTCTCCACCATAGTCCCCAAAATGGCAACTAACTACCTGATGGGCACCAGGACCATCTCTCCTGCTGGCTGTGGCACCCAGATCTTCCTGTTTCTCACTCTGGGAGGGGGTGAATGCTTCCTCTTAGCGGCCATGGCTTATGACCGCTATGTGGCCATATGTCACCCCCTGCGCTACCCCATCCTCATGAATCAGAAGCTCTGCTTCCACATGACTGCAGGTTCCTGGCTTCTGGGAGGGGTGGATGGTCTGATGCAGGCTGGGGCCACTCTGAGTTTCCCTTACTGCCATTCTCGGGAAATAAACCACTTTTTCTGTGAGGCACCCACACTCGTGCGCCTTGCTTGTGCTGACACCACATTTTTTGAATTTTTCATGTATGTGTGCTGCATCCTGATGCTCCTGATCCCTCTGTCTCTCATTCTGGCCTCCTACAGTCTCATCTTGGCTGCTGTCCTTCACATGAAGTCCACAGCCGCTCAGAAAAAAGCCTTTGCCACCTGCTCCTCTCACCTGGCTGTTGTGGGACTCTTCTATGGAGCCATCATATTCATCTATATGAGGCCCAAATCCTACCATTCAGTGGCCCGCGACAAGGTGGTCTCTGCTTTTTACACCATAGTCACACCTGTGTTGAATCCCCTTATCTACAGTGTGAGGAATAAAGACGTCAAGGGGGCTTTGAGAAAGTGGCTAGAGAAACGTTTTCTGGGACATTTATAGTGTGAGTGATTTGATAAACTGGTAGCAGCCCAACTGGATCCACTATGTATTTACGAATATTGATACATTTTGCTCTCATTTTGCCAGTTTTCCCTGTTTAAATAAAACTATTTCTTTTTTATTTTGTAAATTAAAATTTATATTTTCCCTGCTTTCAAATATTGTCATAGTATTTTTCTTCTGGACGTTGGACCTCAGCATTAAAAGCAAATGAGGTACCAGAAGTAAAACATATGGTCAACATTGATAAAATAAAGGAGATTTCAACCTTTAATGTCCTTAGGCCCTGCTCACGGGATCTCAATGTAGCTAAATTTTAACAATTACCAGAGTCAACAAATTCATTTTCTGACCCTGACATCAGTTGTACATCTGATTCATTTATAAATAACCTAAAAGGGAGAATTCAAGCATAAACTGAGGGTAGAACGTCCCTGGTTTCCATGAGACTGAAGTCATACAACCCTGCAGATAAACTAAGTCCTAAAGTTACAGTCCTAAGATAAGACAAGCTCTATAACTATCTGAAGTGTATTCATCTAATGATTTGTAATATTTCATGTCTTATGTCCTTAGCGAAGACTATCCCAGGCAGTGGACCTAACCTGGGCTTAAAAAACAAGATTAAAAACAAAAACAGAACAACAACAACAACAACAAAGGACCTTTTCCTTTAAAGATTCTAAAAGGTTTGTTCATTTTGTGTCAACACCACCAACTCTTTTGTGTGTGTGTGTAATTTTGAGGATGAATTATATAAACAGGTAATAATTAATCTGAATAAAAGCCTTGCATATCTTAGTTTCATATAATTTTGACAAAATAGATTTCAAATAAATAGTTAAATGAATAGGAAACAAAATGCTTAAAAATCTTGTAGGAAATACTGTCAAAATTTTTGCTAGAAGAGGATGTTCTGAGGGTATAGGTGAGTTAAAAAATCATTATGGAAAAAGTAAGCAGATTGAACTGTATATGGTTAAATATCTAGCAATCACTGGCTGGCTCAGTCAGTAGCACATATGACCCTTGATATCGAGGTCATGAGTAAAAGACCCATGTTGGACATACAAATTACTTTAAAAAAATACACAGTAATCATGAAGTGTAGAAGTGAGTATCTCGACCTGAACAAAGTAACGCTTATTATAAAATAATTCACATGATAGAACTAACCACATAAATCAAGAGAGACATTAGATCAATTCATAACAGTGATTTGGAGCAAAATTCCATTTTCTACACTTTAAAATAAATATTTACTCTTGATGTACATAGATAAGAATTCATCTTTGGGGCGCCTAGGTGGCTCGGTGGGTTAAAGCCTCTGCCTTCCGCTCAGGTCACGAGCCGAGGGTTCTGGGATGGAGCTCCACATCAGGATCTGTGCTCAACAGAGGGCCTGCTTCCTCCTTTCTCTCCCTGCTTGCCTCTATGTCTATTTCTGATATCTCTCTGTCAAATAAATAATTAAAGTCATTTTTTATTTCTTTATTTTCAGCATAACAGTGTTCATTGTTTTTGCACCACACCCAGTGCTCCATGTAGTACATGCCCTCCCTATTACCCACCACCTGGTTCCTCAACCTCCCACCCCCCCCCCCCCGCCCCTTCAAAACCCTCTGGATGTTTTTCAGAGTCCATAGTCTCTCATGGTTCATCTCCCCTTCCAATTTACCTCAACTCCCTCTCCTCTCCATCTCCCCATATCCACCGTGTTATTTGTTATGCTCCACAAATAAGTGAGATCATATGATACTTGACTCTCTCTGCTTGACTTATTTCGCTCAGCATAATCTATTCCAGTCCCGTCCATGTTGCTACAAAAGTTAGGTATTCATCCTTTCTGAGGGAGGCATACCACTCCATCGTGTATATGTACCACATCTTCCTTATCCATTCGTCTGTTGAAGGGCATCTTGGTTCTTTCCACAGTTTGGCGACCGTGGCCATTGGTGCAATAAACATTGGGGTACAGATGGCCCTTCTTTTCACTACATCTGTGTCTTTGGGGTAAACACCCAGTAGTGCAGTTGCAGGGTCGTAGGGAAGCTCTATTCTTAATTTCTTGAAGAATTTCCATACTGTTCTCCAAAGAGGCTGCACCAACTTGCATTGCCACCAACAGTGGAAAAGGGTTCCCCTTTCTCCACATCCTCTCCAACACACGTTGTTTCCTGTCTTGCTAATTTTGGCCATTCTAACTGGTGTCAGGTGGTATCTCAATGTAGATTTAATTTGAATCTCCCTGATGGCTAGTGATGATGAACATTTTTAAATGTGATAGCCATTTGTATGTCTTCCTTGAAGAAGTGTCTGTTCATATCTTTTGCCCATTTTTTGATATGATTATCTGTTTTGTATGTGTTGAGTTTGAGAAGTTCTTTATAGATCCTGGATATCAACCTTTTGTCTGTACTGTCATTTGCAAATATCTTCTCCTATTCTGCAGGTTGCTTCTTGGTTTGTTGACTGTTTCCTTTGCTGTGAAGAAGATTTTGATCTTGATGAAGTCCCAAAAGTTCATTTTCGCTTTTTTTTTCCTTTGCCTTTGGAGACATATCTTGAAAGAAGTTGCTGTGGCTGATATCAAAGAGGTTACTGCCTATGTTCTCCTCTAGGATTCTGATGGATTCCTGTCTCACGTTGAGGTCTTTTATCCATTTCAAGTTTATCTTTGTGTATGGTGTAAGAGAATGGTCGAGTTTCATTCTTCTACATATCGCTGTCCAGTTTTCCCAGCACCATTTATTGAAGAGACTGTCTTTTTTCCATTGTATCTTTCTTCATGTTTTGTCAAAGACTACTTGACCATAGAGTTGAGGGTCCAAATCTGGGCTCTCCACTCTATTCCACTGGTCTACATGTCTGTTTCTATGCCAGTACCATGCTGTCTTGGTCATCACAGATTTGTAGTAAAGCTTGAAATCGGGTAACGTGATGCCGCCAGTTTTGTTTTTGTTTTTCAACATTTCCTTAGCAATTCGGGGTCTCTTCTGATTCCATACAAATTTTAGGATTATTTGCTCCAGCTCTTTGAAAAATACCGGTTGAATTTTGATCGGAATGGCATTAAAATTATAGATTGCTATAGGAGGTATGGACATTTTAACAATTTTTATTCTTCCAATCCAAGAGCATGGAACGGTCTTCCATCTTTTTGTGTCTTCTTCAATTTCTTTCATGAGTGTTCTGTAGTTCCTAGAGTACAGACCCTTTACCTCTTTGGTTAGGTTTATTCCCAGTTATCTTACGGTTCTTCATGCTATAGTAAATGGAATCGATACTCTAATTTCCCTTTCTGTATTTTCATTGATAGTGTATAAGAAAGCCACTGATTTCTGTGCATTGACTTTGTATCCTGCCAAGTTACTGAATTTCTTTATGAGTTTTAGTGGTTTGGGGGTTGAGTCTCTGGGGTTTTCCATATAAAGAATCATTTCATCTGCGAAGAGGGAGAGTTTGACTTCTTCGTTGCCAATTTGGATACCTTTTATTTCTCTTTGTTGTCTGATTGCCATTGCTAGCACTTCTAGTACTATGTTGAACAAGAGTGGTGAGAGTGGGCATCCTTGTCGTGTTCCTGATCTCAATGGGAAGGCTGAAACCTTTTTCTCATTGAGGATGATATTTGCTGTGATATTTAATATATAGAATTTTCTGAAGTTCAGGAATGTTCCCTCTATCCCTATACTTTGAAACATTATAATCAGGAACGGAAGCTGGATTTTGTCAGTGATTTTTCTGCATCAGTAGAGAGGACCATGTGCTTCTTCTCTCTTCTTTTATTGATTTGTTCTATCCCATTGATTGATTTGCAAATGTCGAATCATCCTTGTAACCCAGGGATGAATCCCACCTGGTCATGGTGGATAATCATTTTAATGTGTTGCTGGATCCTGTTTGCTAGGATCTTGTTGAGAATCTTTGCATCCATATTCATCAGAGATATTGGTCTGAAATTCTCCTTTTTGGTAGGGTCTTTGCCTGGTTTGGGGATCAGGGTAATGCTGACTTCCTAAAAAGAATCTTGAAGTTTTCCTTCCGCTTCAATTTTTTGAAATAACTTCAGGAGAATTGGTGTTATTTTTTCTTTCCTTTTTTTTAAAATTTATTTATTTATTTATTTTTATTTACAGAATAACAGTGTTCATTGTTTTGGCATCACACCCAGTGCTCCATGCAGTACATGCCCTCCCTATTACCCACCACCTGGTTCCTCAACCTCCCACCCCACCCCCCACCCCCCGCCACCCCTTCATAACCCTCTGGTTGTTTTTCAGAGTCCATAGTCTCTCATGGTTCATCTCCACTTCCAGTTTCCCTCAACTCCCTCTCCTCTCCATCTCCCCATGTCCTCCATGTTATTTGTAATGCTCCACAAATAAGTGAGACCATATGATACTTGACTCTCTCTGCTTGACTTATTTCGCTCAGCATAATTTCTTCCAGTCCCGTCCATGTTGCTACAAAAGTTGGGTATTCGTCCTTTCTGATGGAGGCATAATACTCCATTGTGTATATGGACCACATCTTCCTTACCCATTCATCCATTGAAGGGCATCTTGGTTCTTTCCACAGTTTGGCGACCGTAGCCATTGCTGCAATAAACATTGGGGTACAGATGGCCCTTCTTTTCACTACATCTGTATCTTTGGGGTAAATATCCAGCAGTGCAATTGCAGGGTCATAGGGAAGTTCTATTCTTAATTTCTTCAGGATTCTCCACACTGTTCTCCAAAGTGGCTGCACCAGCTTGCATTCCCACCAACAGTGGAAGAGGGTTCCCCTTTCTCCACATCCTCTCCAACACACGTTGTTTCCTGTCTTGCTAATTTTGGCCATTCTAACTGGGGTCAGGTGGTATCTCAATGTGGTTTTAATTTGAATCTCCCTGATGGCTAGTGATGATGAACATTTTTTCATGTGTCTGATAGCCATTTGTATGTCTTCGTTGGAGAAGTGTCTGTTCATATCTTCTGCCCATTTTTTGATATGATTATCTGTTTTGTGTGTGTTGAGTTTGAGAAGTTCTTTGTAGATCCTGGATATCAACCTTTTGTCTGTACTGTCATTTGCAAATATCTTCTCCCATTCCGTGGGTTGCCTCTATGTTTTGTTGACTGTTTCTTTTGCTGTGAAGAAGCTTTTGATCTTGACGAAGTCCCAAAAGTTCATTTTTGCTTTTGTTTCCTTGGCCTTAGGAGACATATCTTGAAAGAAGTTGCTGTGGCTGATATCGAAGAGGTTACTGCCTATGTTCTCCTCTAGGATTCTGATAGATTCTTGTGTCACGTTCAGGTCTTTTATCCATTTCGAGTTTATCTTTGTGTAGGGTGTAAGAGAATGGTCGAGTTTCATTCTTCTACATATCGCTGTCCAGTTTTCCCAGCACCATTTATTGAAGAGACTGTCTTTTTTCCATTGAATATTTTTTCCTGTTTTGTCAAAGATTATTTGACCATAGAGTTGAGGGTCCATATCTGGGCTCTCCACTCTGTTCCACTGGTCTACGTGTCTGTTTTTATGCCAGTACCACGCTGTCTTGGTGATCACAGTTTTGTAGTAAAGCTTGAAATCGGGTAATGTGATGCCGCCAGTTTTGTTTTTGTTTTTCAACATTTCCTTAGCAATTCGGGGTCTCTTCTGATTCCATACAAATTTTAGGATTATTTGCTCCAGCTCTTTGAAAAATATCAGTGGAATTTTGATCAGAATGGCATTAAAAGTATAGATTGCTCTAGGCAGTATAGACATTTTAACAATGTTTATTCTTCCAATCCAAGAGCATGGAACAGTCTTCCATCTTTTTGTGTCCTCTTCAATTTCTTTCATGAGTGTTTTTTAGTTCCTCGAGTACAGGTCCTTTACTTCTTTGGTTAGGTTTATGCCCAGGTATCTTATGGTTCTTGGTGCTATAGTAAATGGAATCGATTCTCTAATTTCCCTTTCTGTATTTTCTTTGTTAGTGTATAAGAAAGCCACTGATTTCTGTACATTGACTTTGTAGCCTGACACGTTACTGAATTGCTGTATGAGTTCTAGTAGTTTGGGGGTGGAGTCCTTGGGGTTTTCCATATAAAGAATCATGTCATCTGTGAAGAGAGAGAGTTTGACTTCTTCCTTGCCAATTGGGATACCTTTTATTTCTCTTTGTTGTCTGATTGCCGTTGCTAGAACTTCTAATACTATGTTGAACAAGAGTGGTGAGAGTGGGCATCCTTGTCGTGTTCCTGATCTCAACGGGAAGGCTGCAAGCTTTTTCCCATTGACGATGATATTTGCTGTGGGTCTTTCATAGATAGATTTTATGAAGTTCAGGAATGTTCCCTCTATCCCTATACTTTGAAGCGTTTTCATCAGGAACGGATGCTGGATTTTGTCAAATGCTTTTTCTGCATCAATTGAGGGGACCGTGTGGTTCTTCTCTCTTCTCTTATTGATTTGTTCTATCACACTGATTGATTTGCGAATGTTGAACCAACCTTGCAACCCAGGGATGAATCCCACCTGGTCATGGTGGATCATTTTTTGAATGTGCTGCTGGATCCTGTTTGCTAGGATCTTGTGGAGAATCTTTGCATCCATATTCATCAGTGATATTGGTCTGAAATTCTCCTTTTTGGTAGGGTCTTTGCCTGGTTTGGGGATCAGGGTAATGCTGGCTTCATAAAAAGAGTCTGGAAGTTTTCCTTCTGCTTCAATTTTTTGGAACAGCTTCAGGAGAATTGGTGTGATTTCTTCTTTGAAAGTTTGGTAGAATTCCCCAGGGAATCTGTCAGGTCCTGGGCTCTTGTTTTTGGGAGGTTTTTGATCACTGCTTCAATCTCGTTACTAGATATCGGACTATTCAGTTTGTCAATTTCTTCCCGGTTCAATTTTGGGAGTTTCTAGTTTTCCAGGAATGCACCCATTTCATCTAGGTGCTTATTGGCATATAACTTTGCTTATTGGCATATAACTGTTGGTAATAATTTCTGAAGATTGTTTCTATTTCCTTGGTGTTTGTTTTGATCTCTCCCTTTTCATTCATAATTTTATTACTTTGGGCTTTCACTATTTTCTTTTGAATTAGTGTGGCCAATGTTTTATCAATCTTATTGATTCTTTCAAGAAACCAGTATCTAGTTTCATTGATACATTCTACTGTGTCTCTGGTTTCTACCTCATTGATCTCTGCTCTAATCTTGATTATTTCCCTTCTTGCATGAAGAGTTGGTTTGATTTGTTGTTGATTCTCCAGTTCTTTAAGGTGTAGAGACAGCTGGTGTATTTTTTATTGGTGGATTTTTCATTTTTGTTGAGGGAGTCTTGGATGGCTATGTATTTCCCCCTTAGAACCTCCTTTGCTGTATCCCATAGGTTTTGGACCGAAGTGTCTTCATTCTCATTGGTTCCCATGAATTTTTTAAGTTCGTCTTTGATCTCCTGGTTGATCCAAGCATTCTTTAGCAAGGCGGTCTTTAGCTTCCAGGTGTTTGAGTTCCTTCTGAACTTTTCCTTGTGATTGAGCTCCAGTTTCAAAGCATTGTGATCGGAGAATATGCAGGGAATAATGTCAGTCTTTTGGTATCGATTGAGTCTTGCTTTGTGACCCAGTATGTGGTCTATTCTGTAGAAGGTTCCATGTGCACTTGAGAAGAATGCGTATTCTGCTAGTTTAGGGTGGAATGTTCTGTATATGTCTATGAGGTCCATCTGCTCCAATGTTTCATTCAATTCACTTATTTCTTTATTGATTTTCTGCTTTGATGATCTCTATTACTGAGAGAGGCGTATTAAGATCTCCTACTATCAAAGTATTCACATCAATGTGACTCTTTTTCTTGGTTAATAGTTTTCTTATGTAATTGGCTGCTCCTATGTTTGGGGCGTAGATATTGACAATTGTTAGATCATCTTGATGGATAGTCCCTTTAAGAATGATGTAGTGTCCTTCTCTATCTCTGATTACAGTCTTTAGTTTAAAATCTAATTTATCTGATATGAGGATCGCTACCCTGGCCTTCTTTTGTGGCCCATTGGCATGAAAGATGCTTCTCCATTCCTTCATTTCAGTCTGGGTGTATCCTTAGGTTTAAAATGGGTCTCTTGTAGACAACATATGGGTGGGTCCAGTCGTTTTATCCAATCTGCAACCCTCTGTCATTTTATGGGCACATTTAGTCCATTCACATAGAGAGTGATTATTGATAGATACGTTTTTATTGACATCATGTTACCTTTGAAGTCTTTCTGTCTGTAAATTGTTTCTATATTTCTGTTCAATGATATTCTTGGGATTTTTTCTCTTTTATACGACCCCCCTTAATATTTCCTGCTGTGTCTGTTTGGTGGTTACATAGTCTTTTAAGAATTGCCAGTCTTGGAAACTCTTTATCTCTCCATCCATTTTGAATGTCAGTCTTGCTGGATAAAGTATTCTTGGCTGCATGTTCTTCTCATTTAGTACTCTGAATATACTTTGCTAGCCTTTCCTGGCTTGCCAGGTCTCTGTGGACAGATCTGACGTTATTCTAATGGGCTTTCCTCTGTATGTTAGGAGCTTCTTTGCCCTAGCTGCTTTTAAGAGGGTCTGTCTAGAATTGTCATTCTTCATTCTAACTATCAGAGTCGTGAGGACTTTCAAGAATCTAAATTCTTGTGGGGAAACCGCTCTGTCTCTAGTACATAAATGTTGTTTCCATTCGTGAGATTGAGAAAATTTTCATAGACAACTTGTTCCACTATATCTTCTAGACTTCTTTCTTTTTCCTCCCCTTCAGATATTCCAATAATTCTGACATTGAAATGTTTCATGACATCATTTATTTCCCTGATTCTGTTTTCGTGGCTTCTGAGCTGTTTGTTCCAGGCTTCTTCCTGATCTTTTCTATCTATCTGTTTGTCCTCCAGATCACTAATTCTATCTTCTGCCTCATTTATCCTAGCTTTAAGAGAATTTAGATGAGTTTAGAATTCATTGAGAGCATTTTGAACATCATCCCTGGTGGCTTTCAGTTCTGCCCTAACATTGTGAACATCATCCCTGGTGGCTTTCAGTTCTGCCCTAATCAATTCCATTTGGTCAGCCATGGCTTTCCTCAACCTAGCTATTGCCTGGATAATTGTTAGCCTGAATTCCTTTTCCAACATTTTGTCTATGTGTATAGCCATTAGCTCTGTTGCAAAAGGTCCATCCTCTGTACTTTTTTTCTGTTGGGCATTCCTCCTCCTTGTCATTTTAGTAAGAGATGACTGAACAGATGCAGCTAGATATATCGACAGTCTAGCAGTCAAGGTGTACCCTGGAACACTTCTGCACAATCAGGATTCCCCACACAAATGGGAGAAAAAAGCAAAGAAAAAGAAAGTGAGAAAAAAAGAAAAGAAAAGAGGGAGAGGGAGAGAGACAGACAGACAGACAGACAGGAAAAAAAGGGAAGATAAAAGAGAATGCTCCTTCCAAATGGGCCGCAAGGTAAGATTTATGAAGTATACAATCAAAAACAGACAAACAAAAAGACTGATAAAAGTATATGACAAGAGAAAAATATATGTATATATAAAAGCAAAAAAAGGAAGAACCTCGTCAAAAAACCCCCAAGTATAAGACTTGTATACCATCAGGACATACACAAATACACAGAAACACTGGCAGAAGGAATAGATGGGAGAGTCATTAAAATTTCTCAGTGTGGGCGTGGAAGGTTATTTTCATTCTTCCTGGATGTATCTTGATGTCTTTTTTATGGGACTCAACTTTCCTAAGATATAGGGGGATTAAAAATTGGTTTGCCTATAGGGGTAGCATTGATTGGGGAAAGGGGATTATCTTGAATTTTAACTCTATATTTATATTAAAAAATAAAAATTAAAAGAGAATAAACTAAACTAAACTAAATTAAAATTTTTAAAAAAATTTAAAAAATAGAAAAGCAAAAGAAAAACACGGGTGTATGTATCAAAAAGTTCAGGTTAGAAGGTTATTAAGGAATTTGATGTACTGGACATCTCACTGTAATGGTAAATACGTTAAAAAATTATCTATATGTATAAAAAATGAACCAGCATAGTGGAAAATATTTAAAAATAAAAGTTATATTTATGAAGTAGTGGTGGTTGTTCTCTTATCGTCTTTTTATTTTTCTTCCTTCCTGGTTTGTTTTCTGGAGGAGGAACCTGCCACGTGGGTTTTCAGTGAATGATGTTCCCTGAGTTATGTCCTCCCGCCCCCCTCAAGGAGGTTCGCTCTGAGGAACCCGCTTTTTTTCAGGCTTTTGTTCTCTGGAGGTTTTTATGTTTGTTCATCCTTTTACCCTTGCCTTGACAGCTTTTGATGGTTTTTGGAGCTTTAGAGGAGAGCAAACTGCACCCAGACCTCCCTCTCAGAGAGAGGCCTCAGAATGCTCTGCAGAGCTGCTGACAAAGTAGGTTCTGAGTCACTGTCCCTGGGGATGCAGGATCTCCTCCCTGTACCCAATACCATGGAAGCAGTGGCTGTCTGGGCAGCTACAGACCGCCAGAGTGGTTCCAAGCAGCAACTGCACGATGAGATTTTCCTGCTGGCATGGGCTGGGAATGCCTGGTTTTTCCGGGTGCCAGGGCTCCCAGCTAGCACCTGTGAGCACCTCTCCCAGGGGAAGGTGTGGGACACGCATGCTTCAGGAATGCCATCTGGCCAGGCTCCCAGCCCCTCATGAGAACCAGACCCCACTCATCTGGGGTGCACTGGCGGCTCAGGGACCAAGACCTGGTTTCTCCACCACACTCTCTCTGGCTCAGCACCAGGGGAGGCTGTCCTGGGTCTGGGGACTTAAGCCCCTGTCCCTAACCACCCCTATTCCCACAATTTCCCCCCTGTGATCCTGTGCTCTTTTTTTTTTTTTTTGAGTGCTTTCAACCAGACTCCAAGCTAATGCTGGTCCCCAGACGCAGGGCACTCTCCTACTGGGGTATTACTTTCCAATTGGTCATCTCTGGTGGCTCCCTCCCTCTTTTGTTTATCTTCTGATATCAGTCCGATGTTCCCATTCCGCTTTACCTGCCCATTGGCGTCTTCTGCTCCTGTAGAGATTCAGACGTGTATAATTCTGATCTCAGTCTGATTTCATGGGTGATCAGAGTTCTTTGGTAGGTAATCAGCTCACTTTAGGGTACAGGTTGAAACGGTGCCTCCTCCTACTTCCCCGCCATCTTGACTCCAAACAAATTTTAAAAAAAATCTTGGGGTGCCTGGGTGGCTCAGTGGGTTAAAGCGTCTGCCTTCAGCTCATGATCCCAGGGTCCAGGGATGGAGCCCCACATCAGGCTCTCTGCTCAGCGAGCAGCCTGCTCCCCCTTCTTTCTGCCTGCCTCTCTGCCTACTTGTGATCTCTGTGAAATAAATAAATCAAATCTTTTAGAAAAAATCTTTTAAAAGTTTTGAACCTAAATTTAGAGGTTGATTTATTCTGAAGATGAAGACGTCAGCTTTAGTGACGCTTATTTGCACCGGCCATTCAAAGGCTACATCTTAATTTTGCATTATATTTTTTCCCTTAGGTAAGAATCCAAAACAGTATATATCAGGCAACTAAAATTATAGCTTTGTTCCATTAAAGTTTAAAATTATAAAAATCCTTGTCTAACCTTAAGGTAAGTGTTGATTATTTTGGACCCCAAACTTTTCTTAAAATCTGACATCTGGATTCCATAATCCTATATGTTTTTTCAATGAAGACAGACTTTCAATGATAAATTGCTAGGATTCTCTGTCTGGGCTGTCTTTTCACAAGAACCAATTGTATTCTACTTATTTTATTTAATATATCTTATTTACAGTATATTTGACATAGACTGTTCTATTAATTTCAGGTAAACAATATGTCCACTACAGTTGACATACAATATTATATTAATTTCAGATAAACAATATATTACTTTCAGGTAATTATGCAATTGCATAAATCAGCCAAGCCCCATAGGGATAAGTACAATGACGGTATTTTAAAGAAAATTAAGAGGGAGGAGGCAAGATGCCAGAGTTGGGGACCCTATTTCAGCTCGTCCCTAAATTTAGCTGGAAAGTTATGAAACTATTTTGAACATCCACAAAATCAGCCTGAGGTGTAAGAATGTACATCTGCACCCCTACCAGTAGAAAAGTGACTTTTCTTTTTCTTTTTTTTTTAAGATTTTATTTATTTATTTGACAGAGAGAAATCACAAGAGAGACAGGCAGAGAGAGAGGAAGGGAAGCAGGCTCTCTGCTGAGCAGGGAGCCCGATGTGGGACTCAATCCCAGGACCCTGAGACCATGACCCGAGCCGAAGGCAGCAGCTTAACCCACTGAGCCACCCAGGCGCCCCGACTTTTCTTTTTCTTAAGGTAGGACATGCGGGGTTGTGAATCTGTGGACACGTATGAATATAAACAGAAGGGAGAGGGAGGCTTCATAATGTGCTTCTGAAAAGTTATATAACACCAGAGCATAAAAATTGGAACCCTTAGAAATCTGCTCTAGTGAGAGACATCCTTCTCTGCAAGGAGCTCTGGAAATGAAAAGGCAGAATTCTAGGTAGGGCCTGTGGTCTCAGGATACAAATTCTCACAGAGTGTAACAGGGTGGCTGAACTAGTAGAGTG
Source organism: Meles meles (assembly GCF_922984935.1). Classification (NCBI taxonomy): domain Eukaryota; kingdom Metazoa; phylum Chordata; class Mammalia; order Carnivora; family Mustelidae; genus Meles; species Meles meles. The sequence goes on from NC_060068.1 coordinate 4,804,592, forward strand.
CCCTAGCAGTGGAACCAGGAAGCAAGAAATGGTCAGCGAGCCCAGGAAGGGATTCTTATGATTTGCGATAAACCATGAGTGAGGCCAGTCCATAGTCACTCTTTTCTGGAGCAGCATGAAAAGATCTGGAACCTACATCCATGACCAGGCAAAACCTCACAGGGTGGTAGTGGTATGGAAAAGACATTAGAGTGGTACCCAGACATGATCCAGGAGTTCCAGGTGTGTGTGTGCAAGCCAGCAGCCACACACATGGTTTTAGGATCAAAAAGGGCAGTGTCGCTCTTGGGTCACTGCGATTACCTCTGAGAGAGTTACTGTGGGTCACACCACAGGAGGCTGCAGTTATTTTCAGCACATAAGGAGGTGGAGACTGCTTTTCCTGGAAGGTTTATTAAAGAGGGGAATTTGCACATTGTCTGCTCTGAACCAGAGGTTTTTGTGCAGCCATTTTTGCTCTGATTCTCTGAAGAACATGGAAAGCCTCCAGAGAACAAAAGCCACAGAAGACAGGTTTTCACTGAGCCAGACCTCTTGACAGTGGGTGGGGAAAGTCCCCAAAGGCAGAGTTATCTAAGACACAGCAAAGCAAGCCTCTTTCCCAGAAGACAGACTGGAAGAACAGGTGGACGACAAGCTTATGGATCCCTTAAGATCAAATCCCAAAGCCAGGGGTAAATAGTATCTTGAGCTACAGGAGTACCCTCACAATTTGTTGATTTTTTCAAATAAAAGTCTTTTTTTTTCTTTTTCTTATGCTTTTTCTTTTTTCTTTCATATAATCCTCATTTCAACTAGATGTTTATTATAGCAACTTACGTTTTATAGTCACATTTTTAGCTTCCATCTTTTCTCATCTATATATTTTATAAATATATGCTTTATTTAGTCCTTTATCTCACTTTATTCAATTTTATCTTCACTACAGCAACAGTGTTCTATTTGCTTGCATCTTGCTTGGGTCATATTGATATTTTGGACTCTGCTCATTCTCTCAACCATCCCTCAACAGAATAACTAAGAGGAGGAACTCTCAGCATAGAAAAGAACCACATTGGTGAAGCCACTTTGGAGAACAGTGTGGAGATTCCTGAAGAAATTAAAAATAGAGCTTCCCTATGACCCTGCAATTGCACTCCTGGGTATTTACCCCAAAGATACAGATGTAGTGAAAAGAAGGACCATCTGTACCCCAATGTTTATTGCAGCAATGGCCATGGTCGCCAAACTGTGGAAAGAACCAGGATGCCCTTCAACTTATGAATGGTTAAGGAAGACGTGGTTCATATACACGATGGAGTATTATGCCTCCATCAGAAAGGATGAATACCCAACTTTTGTAGCCACATGGACGGGACTGGAAGAGATTATGCTGAGCAAAATAAGTCAAGCAGAGAGAGTCAAGTATCATATGGTTTCACTTATTTGTGGAGCATAACAAATGACTTGGAGGACATGGGGAGATGGAGAGAAGGAAGTTGAGGGAAATTGGAAGGGGAGGTGAACCATGAGAGACTATGGACTCTGAAAAAGAACTTGAGGTTTTTGAAGGGGCAGGGGGTGGGAGGTTGGGGGAACCAGGTGGTGGGTTTTAGGGAGGGCACATATTACATGCAGCACTGGGTGTTGTGCAAAAACAATAAATACTGTTACGCTGAAAAATAAATAAATAAATAAATAAATAAATAATTTTTAAAAAGAAAAGAACCATAGACAACATCCTCTGCCACAGAACTAATGGATATGGATATAAGCAGGATGTCAGAGATAGAATTCAGGATAGCAGTCATAAAGTCAATAGCTTGACTTGAACAAATCAGTAGTAACAATATAGAATCTCTAAGAGAAGAAATATGATCGAATTAGACTGAATTTTAAAACGCCATGAATGAGATACACTCTAAATGGGATACTTTAACTGCCAGGATAAATGTGGCAGAAGAGAGGAATAGTAATCTCAAAATAAGATAATGGAAAGGAAAGATGTTGAGGAAAAAAGAGATGGGCTGCTAGTAGCACATGAAAAAAGTAATAGAGAGATTAATGATGTCATGAAACGTTCCAATGTCAGAATTATTGGGATAGCTGAGGGTGTGGAGACAGAGAGAGAGGTCTAGTAGGTATATTTCAGTAAATCATGCTGAGTACCTCCCTAATTTGGGGAGGGAAATGAACATTCGAGTCCAAGAAGCAGAGAGGACCCCTCGCAAAATACGTAAAAAATAAATCAACAACATGACATAAAATAATGAAGCTTTCAAACCTTATAAATAAAGAAACTATCCTGAGAATAGCCAGGAAGAAGATATTCCTTATATGTGGAGGGAGGAACATCAAAATAGCATCGATCCTATCCATAAACACCTGGCAAGCAAGAAAGGGCTAACAAGCATATTCTGGGTACTAAATGAGAAGAACATGCACCCAAGAATACTTTACTCAGCAAGGCTGTCATTTAAAACAGATGGAGAGATAAAGAGCTTTCAGGACAGGCAGAAACTGAAAGAATATGTTACCACCAAGATAGCACTGCAAGAAATATTAAAAGGGATTCTGTAAGCAAAGAGAGACCCAGTCAAATAGACCAAAATAGACTATTCAAAGTCCACAGTGAATATGAATATCAATGGGGAAAACCAGAGAGCTCTTCTCTTAAGGTCAGGAACCTATCAGAGATGCCCACTCTCAACATTATTGTTCAAAGTCCTACTGTTAAAAGTCCTAGACTCAGGAATCACACAACAAACAATAATAAACGGCATTCAAATAGGCAAGGAAGAAGTAAAACACTCTCTATTCCCAGGTTACATGGTACGACATGTGGAAAATGCAAAAGACTCTTCCTCCAAATTACTAGAACTCACATAGCAATTTAGCAACATGACAGGAATCAAAATCAATGCATAGAAACGGTTGCATTTCTATACACTAACCGTGTAACTGAAAAAAAAGAAATTAAGAATTGATTCCGTTTCCAATAGTACCAAAAAACATAATATACCGAAGAATAAACCTAACCAAAGACATAAAAGAACTATACTCTAGAAATTACAGAACACCTATAAAAGAAATTGGAAAAGACACAAAGAGATGGAAATACATTCCATGCTCGTGTATTCAAGGAATAAACATCAATTAAAATGTCTATGCTGCCCAGTGAAACCTACAGTTTTAATGAAATCCCTTTCAAAATATCATCACGATTTTTCACAGAGCTGGAACAAACAATCCTAAAATTTGTATGGCACCATGAAAGATCCAAAATTTCCAGGAAAATGTGGAAAAAGAATACCAAAGCTGGAGGAATCTCAATGCCTGACTTCAAGCTATATTACAAAGCTGTGTTCATCAAGACAGTACAGTATTTGCACAAAAAAAAAGACACATGGATCAATGTAACAGAATAGAGACCCAAGAAATGGACTCTCAACCTTATGGTTCACTAATCTTCAACAAATCAGGAAAGACTATCCAATGGAAAAAAGGCAGAAGAATGGAACTGGTGAACATTCTCTTACACCATACACAAAGCTAAACTCAAAAGGAATGAAAGGCCTCAATGTGAGAGAAACCAATCAAAATCCTAGAAGAGAACACAGGTAGCAACCTGCTCAACCTCAGCCAAGCAACTTCTTGCAAGACATGTTTCTGAAGGCAAGGAAAACAAAAGTAAAAATGAAGTTTCATCAAGATAAAAAGTTTCTGCACAGCAAAGGAAACAGTCGACAAAACAAAGAAGCAACCCATGGAATGGGAGAAGATATTTGAAAATGACATTACAGGGGCACCTGAGTGGCTCAGTTGTTAAGCGTTTGCCTTCAGCTCGGGTCATGATTCCAGGGTCCTGGGATCGAGCCCCACATGGGGCTCCCTGCTCGGCGGGAAGCCTGCCTCTTCCTCTCCCACTCCCCTGCTTCTGTTCCCTCTCTTGCTGTGTGTCTCTCTGTCAAATAAATAAATTTTTTAAAAATGAAAGAAAGCCTGATTCTCCCTCTTCCACTCCCCCTGCTTGTGTTCCCTTCCTTGCTGTGTCTCCCTCTGTCAAATAAATGAGTAAAATCTTTTTAAAAAAAGAAAGAAAGAAAGAAAGAAAATGACATTACAGAGAAAGGATTTATACCCAAGATCTACAAAGAAATTCTCAAACTCAGCACCGAAAAAAAAAAAAAAAATGCAGTCAAGAAGTGGGCAGAAAACATGAACAGACACTTCTTCAAAGAAGACAAGCAAATGGCTAATAGACTCATGAAAAAAAAATTCATCAATAGCCATCAAAGAAATTCCAATCAACCACAATGAAATACCACCTTATACCAGTTAGATTGGCAATAATTAAGAAAAAGGAAAACAACAAATGTTGTGAGGATGTGGAGAAAGAGGAACCCTCAACACTCTTGGTGGTGATGCAAGCTCTTACAGGCACCCTGGAAAACAGTATGGAAGTTCCTCAAGATGTTGAAAATGGAGCTACCCTAAGACCAAGTAATTTCACTACTATGTAGTTACCTCAAAGATACAGATGTAGTGAAAAGAAGAGGCACATGCACCCCAATGTTCATAGTGGCAATGCTCACAATAGCTGAACTGTGGAAAGAGACAAGATGACCTTCAAAAGATGAATGGATTAAGAGGAGGTAGTTCAGATATACAATGGAAATTACAGAATCATCCGATGGAACTGGAGGGGATTGTGTTAAATGAAATAAGTCAAACAGAGAAAAATAGTTGTCATATGGTTTCACTCATATGTGGAATATAAGGAAATATTGTGGAGGACCATAAGGGAAAGGAGGGAAAACTGAATGGGAAGAAATCAGAGTCAAACCATGAGAGACTATGGACTCTGGGAAACAAACTGAGGGTTACAGAATGGAGGGTTGGGGAGGTAACCAGGTCACGAGTATTAAGGAGGGTATGTCTTGTGGTGATCATTGGATTTTCTACACAACTAATGAATTGAACTGTATAACAAAAGCTTGTGATATACTACATATTGGTTAACAGAACATATTAATAAAAAATAAAAAGTGAGAGTCAATGTTTTTAACTAAATGTTGTGTGTTGAATAACTGGGAAAAATGAAAATAGGATATATGTACTCACTGCAGTAGGAACTTTTTAAAATACTTTATATTCAAACATGGTAAAGGGTAAATTACATAAGTGTATATATTTCTTTGAACTCTAAACTATCTTACCCTGACTTTCTAGTTATTGTGATTCTCTTTTCCTTTTTTTAGTTTAAATTCAGTTAGCCAACATATAAAACATCAATGGTTTCAGAAATAGAGTTCAGTAATTCATTGGTTGTATATAAGTCCCAGTGCTCATCACATCATGTGCCCTCCTTATAACCCATCACCCAGCTTACCAATCCCCCCACCCACTTTCACTCCAGCAACCTCAGGTTGCTTCCTATAGTTGAGAGATTCTAATGGTTTGTCTCCCGCTCAGATTTTTTTCTCATTCAGTTTTCCCTCCTTTCCCCTATGATCTTCTGTGTTGTTTCTTATATTCATCATATGAGTGAACATATGATAATTTTCTTTCTCTGATCCTCTTAATTCACTCAGTTTTATACCTTCCATTTCCATCATGTTGATGTAAATGATAAGATTTCATCCTTTCTAATGGCTGAGTTATATATATATATATATATATACATATATATATATATATATATATATTCATTGTTCTTCTTTATTCATTTCTCTGTCAGTGGACATCTGGCTCTTTCCGGAGTTGGGCTATGGTAGACATTGCTGCCAAAAACAATGGAGTTTTCCCTTTGGAACACTGCATTTCTATATTTAGAGTAATGCCTAGTAGTGTAATTGTTGGGTTATATGATAGCTCTATTTTTAAAACCTTGAGGAACATCCATACTGTTTTCCAGAATGGCTGTTCCAGCTTCTATTCCCACCAACAGTGCAAGAAGGTTCCCCTTTTCCAATATCCTCACCCACGTAATGTAGTTCCCACTCTTGTTAATTTTCGCCTTTCTGACTGATACGAGATGGTATCTCATTGTGGTTTTTGTTTGTATTTTCCTGATGTCTAGTGATGTTGAGCCTTTTTCCATGTGTTTGTTGCCCATTTGATGTCTTTGTTGGAAAAGTATCTGTTCATGTCTTCTCTCCATTTCATGTCTGAAATGGACATTTCAGATGTCCATTTCTTGGACTGGACTATTTGGTTTTTTGGTGTTAAGATGGATAAGTTCTTTATAGATCTTGGATATAAGCCCTTTATCTGACATGTCATTTGCAAATATTTTCTCCCATTCCATGTCTTGCCCTTTAGTTTTGTTGACTGTTTCCTTTGTGGTCCAGAAGTCTTTAATCTTGAAGAGGTCCTATAGTTCATTTTTGCTTTTGTTTCCCTTGTCTTCAGAAACATGTCTTGTAATAAGTTTCTTCACTGAGGTCGAGTGGGTTGCTACCTGTGTTCTATTCTAGGATTTTGATGGATTCCTGAATCACATTGGGGTCTTTCATCCATTTTGAGTTTATCTTTGTGTATGGTTAAAGCAATTGTTTTTCTGCATGTGGCAGTCCACTTTTTCCAACGCCATTTGTTGAAGAGAATTTTTTTTCCAACGTGTATTCTTTTCTGTAGTAGGATGGTCTTTAGCCTTCAAGTATTTGAGTTCCTTCCAAATTTCATCTTCTGGTTGAGTTCCAGTTTCAAAACACTGTTCTCTGAAAACATGCAGGGAACAATCCCAATATTTTAGTACTGGTTGAGACTTGATTTATGACCCGGTATGTGACCTATTCTGGGGAATGTTCCATGCGCACTTGAGAAGAATGTGCATTCTGTTGCTTTTAGGATTGAATGTTCTGTTTATATCTGTGAAGTCCATCTCACCCATTATTTCATTCTAAGTACTTGTTTCCTTGTTGATCTTCTGCTTAGATCATCTGCCCATTGCTGTCAGCAGGATGTTAAATTCTTTCACTCTTACTGTATAATTATCAATGTTTTTCTTCAATTTGGTTATCAATTGGCTGATATAACTGGCTGTTCCCAAGTTAGGAGTGTATTTAGAATTGTTAAATCTTCTTGTTGGATAGTTCCTTTAAGTATGATACCATGACCCACATCATTTCTTATTACAGGCTTTGTTTTAAAATCTAATTTTTCTGTTATAAGGATTGTTATCCCAGCTTTCTTTTGATGTCCATTAGTATGATAAATGGTTATCCACGCCCTCACCTTCAATCTGGAGATGTCTTTGGGTTTAAAATGAGACTCTGGTAGACAGTAAATAGATAGGGTTTTTGTTGTTGTTGTTGTTTTGTTTTGTTTTGTTTTGTTTCTTAATCCAGTATGATACCCTGTGTCTCTTGATTGGAGCATTTAGCCCATTTACATTCAGAGTAAATATTGAAGTATATGAATTTAGTGCACTGTATTATGTATAAATTCACTGAGTCTGCATATTATTACTGTTCCTTTCTGGTCTATGTTAATTTGGGACTCTGCCTTTGCTTAAAGGAACTCCTTTTATATTTCTTGCAGGTCAGGTTTATTGATCATTAGTTAGTTAGTTAGTTAGTTTCTGTTTTTCCTGAAAGCTCTTTAGATCTTTTCCTCTTTTCTGTAAGTCATCCTTGCTGGGTAAAGTGTTGTTGGTTGCATGTTTTTCTCATTTAACACCCTGAATATATCATGCCAGTCCTTGCTGACTGGGTCTCTGTGGTTAGGCCTTCTGCCATGCCTAATTTTCCTATCCCTATAGACTAAGGGACTCTTTCCCAAGCGCCTTTCAGGATTTTCTTTTTGTCCCTGAAATTTGCAAACTTTGCTATTATAAGGCAGGATGTTTATCCATATTTATTGATTTGAAGGGGGGTTCTATTGTGCCTCCTGGAGTTGAATGCTTGTTTCCTTCCCCAGATTAGGGAAGTTCTCAGCTATTATTTCTTCAAATGTATCTTCTGTTCCTCTCTCTTTCTTCTTCCTCCAGGAACCCAATTATTATATATTGATTTTCTTTATGATGTTGCTGATCTTTCAAATCCTCCCCTTATGAACCAGTATTTGTTTGTCTCTCAGTTCCCTTGTTCCCCCTCATTTTATCTTCTATATTACTAAATCTAATTTCTGTTTCATTTATCCTAGCAGGAAGGTCCTCCATTGTTATTGAATATCAGGAATACCCTCTTAGTTTTACTTGAGTAGGTCTTAGTTCTTTTATATCTCCATTAAAGGATTCTCTAGAGTTTCCTATGCTTTTTTCAAGTCCAGCTAGTATCTTTATAATCATTATTCTGAATTCTACCTTGGAAATTTTAGAAATAGCCAAAATTATTAAGTCTCTGGCAATTATCACTGCCTTTTGTTCTTTTTTCTGGGAATTTTTCCATACTGTCATTTTGTTCAGAGAAGAATAGAAGAATGAGAAAGCAAAATCCAAGAATATCAACCACGATTCCCCTGAAATATTCACTACACAAATCAAAAGAGATCAGGAACCAAAAAAAAAAAAAAAAAAAAAGGAAAAAAGGGAGAATATAATTAAACAGGTGGACAGAAGATGATGATACCCCAGCTCCTGAGTGTGTATTTTGTTCCACTTGTTAGAAGACACTAGATCGATTCTTCGAGAGGGGGGTCAAGATGGCGGGGAAGTAGGAGGAAGCACCATTTCAACCTGTACCCCAAAGTGAGCTGATTACCTACCAAAGAACTCCGACCACCCATGAAATCAGCCTGAGATCAGAATTATACACGTCTGGATCTCTACTGGAGCAGAAGACGCCAGGGGCAGGTAAAGAAGACTGGGAGCGTCGGACTGATATCGGAAGATAAACCAAAGGGGGAGGGAGCCACCAGAGGTGACCGATTGGAAAGTAACACCCCAACACGAGAGTGCTCTGCGTCTGGGTACCAGCATTAACTTGGAGTCTGGTTGAAAGCACTCAAAAAACAAAGATCAAAGGATCACGGGGGAAATAGTGGGAACCTGGGCAGTTAGGGTCAGGGACCTAAGACCCCGGACCCAGGACAGCCTCCTCTGGCGCTGAGCCAGAGAGAGTGCAGCGGAGAAATCAGGTCTCCGTCCCTGAGCCGCCAGTGCTCCTGAACCCCAGCGATCCCAAGAACGAGTGGGGTCTGGCTCCCATGAGGGGCTGGGAGCCTGGCCAGATGGCAATCCTGAAACGTTCGTGTCCCACACCCTCCCTTGGGATAGGTGCTCATAGGCGCTAGCCTGGAGCTCTGGCATCTGGAAAAAACAGACATTCCCAGCCCGGGACAGCGGGAAAATCTCAGTGTGCGATCTCTGCTGGGAACCTCTGTGGCGGTCTGGAGCTGCCTAGACAGCCACCGCTGCCCTGGTTTTGGGTACAACGAGGAGCTCCTGCATCCCCAGGGACAGTGACTCAGAACCAACTCTGCCAGCAGCTTTTGCAAAACAGTCTGAGGCTTCTCTCTGAGAGGGAGGTTGGGGTGCTGTTTGCTCTCCTCTAAACTTCCAAAAACCATCAAAAGCTGTCAAGGTGAGAGAAAGCAGATGAAAGAACATAAAAACCCCCCAGAGAACAAAAGGCTGAAAAAAACAGTTTCCTGAAAAAAAAAGAGCTCACCCCCTTGAGGGGAGCGGGAGGACCTAACTCAGGGAACATCATTGTCTGAAAACCCACGTGGCAGGCCCCTCCCCCAGAAAACCAACCAGGAAGGAAGAAAAAAAAAAAAGACTACAAGAGAACAACCACCACTACTTCATAAATACAACTTTTATTTTTAACTCTTTACCAATATTCTGGTTCTTATTTTTATACATACAGATAATTTTTAACCTATTTGCCACCACACTGAGATGTCCAGTACATCAAAATCTTTAATAACCTTCTAACCTGAACTTTTTGATACATACACCCGTGCTTTTCTTTTGCTTTTCTATTTTTTAATTCTTTTTTAATTTTAACTTAGTTTAGTCTAGTTTATTCTTTTTTAATTTTTATTTTCTACTATACATATAGAGTTAAACTTCAAAGTAATCCCCTTTCCCCAATCAATGCTACCCCTATAGGCAAACCAGTTTCTAATCCCCCTGTAACATAGGAAAGTTGAGTCCCTTAACATAAATATCAAGATACCTTCAGGAAGAATCAAAATAAACTTCCTCACCCACACTGAGAATTTATAACCACTCTCCCAAATTTCCTTCTGTCAGTGTCTCCATTGGAGAAGTGTCTGTTCATATCTTCTGCCCATTTTTTGATATGATTATCTGTTTTGTGTGTGTTCAGTTTGAGAAGTTCTTTGTGGATCCTGGATATCAACCTTTTGTCTGTACTGTCATTTGCAAATATCTTCTCCCATTCCGTGGGTTGCCTTTTTGTTTTGTTGACTGTTTCCTTTGCTGTGCAGAAGCTTTTGATCTTGATGAAGTCCCAAAAGTTCATTTTTGCTTTTGTTTCCTTGGCCTTTGGAGACTTATCTTGAAAGAAGTTGCTGTGGCTGATATCGAAGAGGTTACTGCCTATGTTCTCCTCTAGGATTCTGATAGATTCCTGTCTCACGTTGAGGTCTTTTATGCATTTCGAGTTTATCTTTGTGAACGGTGTAAGAGAATGGTCGAGTTTCATTCTTCTACATATCGCTGTCCAGTTTTCCCAGCACCATTTATTGAAGAGACTGTCTTTTTTCCATTGAATATTTTTTCCTGTTTTGTCGAAGATTATTTGACCATAGAGTTGAGGGTCCATATCTGGGCTCTCCACTCTGTTCCACTGGTCTATGTGTCTGTTTTTATGCCAGTACCACGCTGTCTTGGTGATCACAGCTTTGTAGTAAAGCTTGAAATCAGGTAACGTGATGCCGCCAGTTTTGTTTTTGTTTTTCAACATTTCCTTAGCAATTCGGGGTCTCTTCTGGCTCCATACAAATTTTAGGATTATTTGCTCCAGCTCTTTGAAAAATATCGGTGGAATTTTGATCGGAATGGCATTAAAAGTATAGATTGCTCTAGGCAGTATAGACATTTTAACAATGTTTATTCTTCCAATCCAAGACCATGGAACAGTCTTCCATCTTTTTGTGTCTTCTTCAATTTCTTTCATGAGTGTTCTGTAGTTCCTCGAGTACAGGTCCTTTACTTCTTTGGTTAGGTTTATGCCCAGGTATCTTATGGTTCTTGGTGCTATAGTAAATGGAATCGATTCTCTAATTTCCCTTTCTGTATTTTCATTGTTGGTGTATAAGAAAGCCACTGATTTCTGTACATTGACTTTGTAGCCTGCCACGTTACTGAATTGCTGTATGAGTTCTAGTAGTTTGGGGGTGGAGTCTTTGGGGTTTTCCATATAAAGAATCATGTCATCTGCGAAGAGAGAGAGTTTGACTTCTTCCTTGCCAATTTGGATACCTTTTATTTCTCTTTGTTGTCTGAGTGCCATTGTTAGAACTTCTAATACTATGTTGAACAAATTGTGAGACTGGGCATCCTTGTCGTGTTCCTGATCTCAACGGGAAGGCTGCAAGCTTTTTCCCATTGAGGATGATATTTGCTGTGGGTCTTTCATACATAGATTTTATGAAGTTCAGGAACGTTCCCTCTATCCCTATATTTTGAAGCGTTTTCATCAGGAACGGATGCTGGATTTTGTCAAATGTTTTTTCTGCATCAATTGAGAGGACCATGTGGTTCTTCTCTCTTCTCTTATTGATGTGTTCTATCACACTGATTGATTTGCGAATGTTGAACCAACCTTGCAACCCAGGGATGAATCCCACCTGGTCATGGTGGATCATCTTTTGAATGTGCTGCTGGATCCTGTTTGCTAGGATCTTGTGGAGAATCTTTGCATACATATTCATCAGTGATATTGGTCTGAAATTCTCCCTTTTGGTAGGGTCTTTGCCTGGTTTGGGGATCAGGGTAATGCTGGCTTCATAAAAAGAGTCTGGAAGTTTTCCTTCTGCTTCAATTTTTTGGAACAGCTTCAGGAGAATTGGTGTGATTTCTTCTTTGAAAGTTTGGTAGAATTCCCCAGGGAATCCGTCAGGTCCTGGGCTCTTGTTTTTTGGGAGGTTTTTGATCACTGCTTCAATCTCATTACTAGATATCGGTCTATTCAGGTTGTCAATTTCTTCCTGGTTCAATTTTGGGAGTTTGTAGCTTTCCAGGAATGCATCCATTTCATCTAGGTTGCTTAGCTTATTGGCATATAACTGTTGGTAATAATTTCTGATGATTGTTTCTATTTCCTTGGTGTTAGTTGTGATCTCTCCCTTTTCATTCATCATTTTATTAATTTGGCCTTTCTCTCTTTTCTTTTGGATTAGTGTGGCCAATGGTTTATCGATCTTATTAATTCTTTCAAAAAACCAGCTTCTAGTTTCATTGATACGTTCTACTGTATCTCTCGTTTCTACCTCATTGATCTCTGCTCTAATCTTGATTATTTCCCTTCTTGCACGTGGAGTTGGTTTGATTTGTTGTTGATTCTCCAGTTCTTTAAGGTGTAGAGACAGCTGGTGTATTCTGGATTTTTCAATGTTTTTGAGGGAGGCTTGGATGGCTATGTATTTCCCCCTTAGAACTGCCTTTGCTGTATCCCATAGGTTTTAGACTGAGGTGTCTTCATTCTCATTGCTTTCCATGAATTGTTTAAGTTCGTCTTTGATCTCCTCGTTGATCCAAGCATTCTTCAGCAAGGTGGTCTTTAGCTTCCAGGTGTTTGAGTTCCTTCTGAACTTTTCCTTGTGATTGAGCTCCAGTTTCAAAGCATTGTGATCGGAGAATATGCAGGGAATAATGTCAGTCTTTTGGTATCGGTTGAGTCCTGCTTTGTGACCCAGTATGTGGTCTATTCTGGAGAAGGTTCCATGTGCACTTGAGAAGAATGAGTATTCTGTTGTTTTAAGGTGGAATGTTCTGTATACGTAGATGAGGTCCATCTGTTCCAAGGTTTCATTCAATGCTCTTATTTCTTTATTAATTTTCTGCTTCGATGATCTGTCTATTTCTGAGAGAGGCGTATTAAGATCTCCTACTATTATTGTATTCATATCAATATGACTCTTTATCTTGATTAATAGTTTTCTTATGTAATTGGGTGCTCGCATATTGGGGGCATAGATATTCACAATTGTTAGATTGTCTTGACGGATAGTCCCTTTAAGAATTATGTAGTGTCCTTCTGTATCTCTGACTACAGTCTTTAGTTTAAAGTCTAATTTATCTGATATGAGAATCGCTACCCCGGCCTTCTTTTGAGGCCCATTGGCATGAAAGATGCTTCTCCATCCCTTCACTTTCAGTCTGGGTGTATCCTTAGGTTCAAAATGGGTCTCTTGTAGACAGCATATGGATGGGTCCTGTCGTTTTATCCAATCTGCAACCCTGTGTCGTTTTATGGGCGCATTTAGGCCATTCACATTGAGAGTGATTATTGAGAGATAGGTTTTTATTGACATCGTGTTGCCTTTGAAGTCTTTCTGTCTGTAGATTGTTTCTGTATTTCTGTTCAATGATATTCTAGGAATTTTTTCTCTTTTATAGGACCCCCCTTAATATTTCCTGCAGTGTCGGCTTGGTGGTTGCATAGTCTTTTAAGCCTTGCCGGTCTTGGAAACTCTTTATCTCTCCATCCATTTTAAATGTCAGTCTTGCTGGATAGAGTATTCTTGGTTGCATGTTCTTCTCATTTAGTACTCTGAATATATTTTTCCAGCCCTTCCTGGCTTTCCAGGTCTCTGTGGAAAGGTCTGACGTTATTCTAATGGGCTTTCCTCTGTATGTAAGAAGCTTCTTTGTCCTAGCTGCTTTTAAGAGGGTCTCTCTTGAAACATAATTCCCCATTCTAATGATAAGGTGCCGTGAGGACTTTCGAAAATCTAAAATCTTGGGAGGAAATCTTTCCGCCTCTAGTACATGAACGTTGTTTCCATTCGTGAGATTGGGAAAATTTTCATAGACAACTTCTTCCACTATATCTTCTAGACTTCTTTCTTTTTCCTCCCCTTCAGGGATTCCAATAATTCTGACGTTGGAACGTTTCATGGCATCGTTTATTTCCCTGATTCTGTTTTCGTGGCTTCTGAGCTGTTTGTTCCAGGCTTCCTCCTGATCCTTTCTCTCTATCTGTTTGTCCTCCAGATCACTAATTCTATCTCCTGTCTCAGTTACCCTAGCTTTTAGAGAATTTAGATTGGAATGGAACTCATTGAGAGCATTTTGAACATCATCCCTGGTGGCTTTCAGTTCTGCCCTAACATTGTGAACATCATCCCTGGTGGCTTTCAGTTCTGCCCTAATCAATTCTGTTTGGTCATCCATGGCTTTCTCCAACCTAACTATTGCCTGGATAATTGTTAGTCTGAATTCCTTTTCTGACATATTGTCTATGTCGATAGCCATTAGCTCTGTTGCAGAAGGCCCATCCTCTGTATTTTTCTTCTGTTGGGTATTCCTCCTCCTAGTCATTTTGGTAAGAGATGACTAAACAGATGCAGCTGGACTTATCGATTGTGGTGCAGTCAATGTGCACCCTGGAACGCTTCTGTGCAATCAGGATTCCCCACCCAAATGAGAGAAAAAAGAAAAGATAAAGAAATAGAGAAGAAGAAAGAAAAAAAGGGGGAAAGAAAAAAGGGAAAAAAAAGAGAGAGAGATAGGAAAAAAAGGGAAGATAAAAGAGAAGGCTCAGCCCAAATGGGCCACAAGGTAAGATTTGTGGAGTATACAAACAAAAACAGACAGACAAAAAGAGTGATAAAAGTATATGACAAGAGAAAAAAATATGTATATATAGGCAAAAAAAAAAGGGAAGAACCTCATCAGAAAGAACTCCAAGTATAAGGTTTATATATTATCAGGACAAACACAAATTCACAGAAACACTGACAGAAGGAAAAATTGGGAGAATGGTTATAGATTCTCAGTGTGGGTGAGGAAGTTTATTTTGATTCTTCCTGAAGGTATCTTGATGTTTTTGTTAAGGGACTCAACTAAGTTGTAACTTCCTAAGTTACAGGGGGATTAGAAACTGGTTTGCCTATAGGGGTAGCATTGATTGGGGAAAGGGGATTACCTTGAAGTTTAACTCTATATGTATAGTAGAAAATAAAAATTAAAAAAGAATAAACTAGACTAAACTAAGTTAAACTTAAAAAAAGAATTAAAAAAATAGAAAAACACGGGTGTATGTATCAAAAAGTTCAGGTTAGAAGGTTATTAAAGAATTTGATGTACTGGACATCACAGTGTGATGGTAAATAGGTTAAAAAATTATCTGTATGGGATGAAGGACCTCAATGTGAGAAAGGAATCCATCAAAATCCTTGAGGAGAATGCTGGCAGCAACCTCTTCGACCTCAGCCACAGCAACATCTTCCTAGGAACAACGGCAAAGGCAAGGGAAGCAAGGGCAAAAATGAACTATTGGGATTTCATCAAGATCAAAAGCTTTTGCACAGCAAAGGAAACAGTTAACAAAACCAAAAGACAACTGACAGAATGGGAGAAGATATTTGCAAACGACATATCAGATAAAGGGCTAGTATCCAAAATCTATAAGGAACTTAGCAAACTCAACGCCCAAAGAACAAACAATCCAATCAAGAAGTGGGCAGAGGACATGAACAGACATTTCTGCAAAGAAGACATCCAGATGGCCAACAGACACATGAAAAAGTGCTCCACGTCACTCGGCATCAGGGAAATACAAATGAAAACCACAATGAGATATCACCTCACACCAGTCAGAATGGCTAAAATGAACAAGTCAGGCAATGACAGATGCTGGCGAGGATGTGGAGAAAGGGGAACCCTCCTCCACTGTTGGTGGGAATGCAAGCTGGTGCAACCACTCTGGAAAACAGCATGGAGGTTCCTCAAAATGTTGAAAATAGAACTACCCTATGACCCAGCAATTGCACTACTGGGTATTTACCCTAAAGATACAAACATAGTGATCCGAAGGGGCACGTGTACCCGAATGTTTATAGCAGCAATGTCTACAATAGCCAGACTATGGAAAGAACCTAGATGTCCATCAACAGATGAATGGATAAAGAAGATGTGGTATATATACACAATGGAATACTATGCAGCCATCAAAAGAAATGAAATCTTGCCATTTGCGATGACGTGGATGGAACTAGAGCGTATCATGCTTAGTGAAATAAGTCAATCGGAGAAAGACAACTATCATATGATCTCCCTGATATGAGGACATGGAGAAGCAACATGGGGGGGTAGGGGGATAGGAGAAGAATCAATGAAACAAGATGGGATTGGGAGGGAGACAAACCATAAATGACTCTTAATCTCACAAAACAAACTGGGGGTTGCTGGGGGGAGGTGGGATTGGGAGAGGGGGAGCGGGCTATGGACATTGGGGAGGGGAGGCGAACCATAAGAGACTATGGACTCTGAATAACAACCTGAGGGTTTTGAAGGGTCAGGGGTGGGAGGTTGGGGGAACAGGTGGTGGGTGATGGGGAGGGCACGTTTTGCATGGAGCACTGGGTGTTGTGCAAAAAGAATGAATACTGTTACGCTGAAAAAATAAATAAAAAACAAAACAAAAAAAACAAAAAAAAAACAAAAAAAAGAAAACACTCTAAAAAAAAAAGCGTTTATATTGCCTAGCACAATCTATAATTTTAATGCCATTCTGATCAAAATTCCACCGATTATTTGGAACAAATAATCCTAAAATTTGTATGTAATCAGAAGAGACCCCGAATTGCTAAGGAAATGTTGAAAACAAAAACAAAACTGGCGGCATCACGTTACCCGATTTCAAACTTTACTACAAAGCTGTGATCACCAAGACAGCCTGAGACTGGCATAAAAACCGACACATAGACCAGTGGAACAGAGTATAGAGCCCAGATATGGACCCTCAACTCTATGGTCAAATAATCTTTGACAAAACAGGAAAAAACATACAATGGAAAATAGACAGTCTCTTCAATAAATGGTGCTGGGAAAACTGGACAGTGATATGTAGAAGAATGAAACTCGACCATTCTCTTACACCGTACACAATGATAAACTTGAAATGTCTAAAAGATCTCAATGTGAGAAAGGAATCCATCAGAATCCTAGAGGAGAACATAGACAGTAACCTCTTCGATACCAGCCAAGCAACTTCTTTCAAGATATGTCTCCAAAGGCAAAGGAAACAAAAGCGGAAATGAACTTTTGGGACTTTATCAAGATCAAAACCTTCTGCATAGCAAAGGAAACAGTCAACAAAACTAATAAAAGGCAACCCAGGGAATGGGAGAAGGTATTTGCAAATGACAGCACAGACAAAAGGTTGACATCCAGGACCTATAAAGAACTCCTCAAAGTCTACACACACAAAACAGATAATCATATCAATAAATGGGCAGGAGATATGAACAGACACTTCTCCAATGAAGACATACAAATGGCTATCACACACATGAAAAAATGCTCATCATCACTAGCCATCAGGGAGATTGAAATTAAAACCACATTGAGATATCACCTTACACCAGTTAGAATGGCCAAAATTAGCAAGACAGGAAACAATGTGTGTTGGAGAGGATGTGGAGAAAGGGTACCCTCTTCCACTGTTGGTGGGAATGCTTGTTGGTGAGCCACTTTGGAGAACAGTGTGGAGATTCCTCAAGAAATTAAAAATAGAGCTTCCCTATGACCCTGCAATTGCACTGCTGGGTATTTACCCCAAAGATACAGATGTAGTGAGAAGAAAGGCCAACTGTACCCCAATGTTTTAGCAGCAATGGCCACATTCACCAAACTGTGGAAAGAGCCAAGATGCCCTTCAAGGACTAAAGGATAAGGAAGAAGTGGTCCATACACACAATGGAGTATTATGCCTCCAGCAGAAAGGATGAATACCCAACTTTTGTAGCAACATGGACGGGCCTGGAGATTATGCTGGATGAAATAAGTTAAGCAGAGAGAGTCAAGTATCATATGATTTCACTTATTTGTGGAGTACAAGAAAGAACATGGAGGACTTGGGGAGATTGTATGGTGAAGGGAGTTGAGGGAAAGTGGATGTGGAGATGAATATGAGAGACTATGGACTCTGAAAAACAACCTGAGGGTTTTGAAGGTCAGGGTGTGGGAGGTTGGGCAACCAGGTGGTGGGTTAGGGAGGGCACATATAGCTTGGAGTACTGGGTTTGGTGCAGAAAACAATGAATAGTGTTATGCTGAAAATAAATAAATAAACAAATTTAAAAAATAAAAAAATAAATACAGACAGAGAACAAAGTTGCCCGAGGAAAGGGGGATGGGTGAGTGGGTGAAACAGATGAAGGGGAATTAGAGTGCACTCATCTTGATGAGCACTGAGAAATGTATAGCATTGCTGAATCATTATTTTGTACACCTGTAACTAAAATAACACTGTATGGTGATTGTGCTGGAATAAATTCCCTTCAGAGAAAAAAAAAATTAGCAGAAGAAAAAATAAAATTAAAAAAATTAATTAACTTTGCAAGATTGAATAATCATGGTGTGAAAGCCATGAATTCCATGCTTTGCTTTCTCCTCTGGCATTCCACTCTTGTCCTTGGTAAGTGAACTTGGTCGTGGCTGGATTTCTTGCTGATCTCCTTGGGGAGGAGCCCATTTTAGTGATTCTCAAATGTCTTTGCCCAAGGCAGAATTGGACCACCTTTACCATGGACCAGGCTAAATAATCAGTTCGGGTTCGTTTTCGGGAGCTTTTTTTTCCTGAACGCTTTCTTTAAAGTTCCTGAGGACGGGAATGAAAATGGTGGCCTCCCAATCTCTGACTAGGAAGAGCTGAGAGCTCGGGGCCTCACTCTTCAGTGCACCCTCAGAGAAAATCACTCAGTCACTCCTGTCACCCTGGCCTCTGGCTGTGCTCCGAGCTCACCCAGCCTGTGACCAAGTGTCTCTGTCTCTGGCACACAGCCCTGTCTAGAGTCTCCAAACCCTGCAGATCCCTGTGCTCTTCCATGGGGGTCTCTCCATATCTTGTTGAGTCCCCGCTCACAGAGCAGTGGCCTGTGCCACGGATCACAATTTAAGGTATCCCTGAGTTGAGAGCTCACTCCTCATCCCTGTCTCTGTAAGCCAGCTCCCCACTCTAATACCTGTGAGCTGTGCGACACTCAGACACCCCACATCCTTCTGTGAGCCCACGGGACCTGAGACCATGCTGTCCCTGCATGGGCTTCACCCTGGTTTAGCCTCTGGAGTGATGTTCCTCAGTGGAGCAGACTTTAAAAAATTCTGATTTTTTGCTCCGTTGTGCTGCCACTTGCTAGAAGCTGACACCTTCCCCCACAGTCTATCTTCCCCTTGCTTTGGATTCACTTTTCTGCCGGTCCTACCTTTCAGAATGTGGTTGATTTTTTTGTTTCTAGAATTGCTGCTCTTCTTCTCTTCAATCTCCTGTTGGATTTGTAGGTGTTTAGAATGTTTTGGTAATCTATGTAGCTGATCTTCTGCTACCTGGTGTTGTCTCAGTCTGCTACTTCTCCGCCATCTTGACTCCACTCACCTCAATCGAGTAAGTTTTATTAGTGTTTATCAATTCATTGTTTTTATTTCACTTCACATTTTATTAGAGGACTATTTTAAGTGTATTATGTAAACAAAAAAAGTATGTTACTTAGGGTGGTTATGTCAAAATTAAGTTTCAAATGGTGCCTGTGGTATAAACATGGTTTATGTCCTTCAGAAACCATATGTTGAGCCATATGATGGAAGTGGCTTGTAGTGATGTAGGAGAACTGGGGAAGCCTGGCTTAACTCTGCCTGGATAGGAGAATAGAAACTTACTGTTTGGTTTATTTACTCAGAGATTTACTCTTAACATTTTGTTGGGACTCATCATAGCACCTACTTCTGAGAGTGATTTTTTAATGGATGTTAATGGCAGCTTTATTCATAATTGTCATAATTTGGAAGCAACCAAGATGTCCTTCAGTGGATGAGTGGACAAACAGACTGTGGTTGTATTCAGGGATAAAAGGAAATAAGCTACTATGCCAGGAAAGATGTTGAGGAAACTTAAATACCTATTACTAAGTGTAAGATGCCAACATGAAGAAGTGAAATACAGCATGATCCCACCTATGTGGCATTCTGGGAAAGGTAAAACTTTGGACACAGTGAAGAGACCTGTGGTTGTCAGCATTGTGGGTGGGAGGGAGGGATGGATGAGCAGAACATGGAATATTAAGGCAGTGAAACTACTCTGTATGATACTATAATGGTGGACACATGCCATTCATTATACATGATTCCAACCTCTCAGATTGTATAACACCAAGAGTGAGCCCTAAGGTAAACTATGGAATTTGGATGGTAATGATGTCTAATGTAAGGTTATCAGTTGCAACAAATGTACCACTTTGGGGGAGGATATGGACAGTGGGGGTGGATGTGCATAAGGAGTAGGTAGAAGTACATTGGAAATCTTTTTACCTTCCAAGTAATTTTTCTGAGAACCTAAACATGCTCTAAAATAAAGTCTATTAAAAATATGTGATATTTGGGGGCACCCGGGTTGCTCAGTCATGAGGTGTGTGCCTTAGGCTCAGGTCATGATCCCAGGCTCCTTGGATCAAGCCCACATGGCTCTCCCTGCTCAGGGGGAATCCAGATTTCCCTCTTCCACTCCCTGGCTTGTGTTCCTGCTCTCACTATCTCTCTCTCTGTCAAATCAATGAATAAAATCTTTAAAAACTGTGTGATATTTTATGCCCCTAGGTTTTGGGGGTGGCTCATTATATAGTAAAGGTAACTGATACCCAGGGTCAAATCTTGGATGGGGAGGGAAATCAAAGGTAAATAAAATCTGTCACCTCAAAATCACATAAAAATATGTAAAAAAAGAGGAGGAGTCAAGATGGCAGAGAAGTAGCAGCCTGAGACTACATCAGGTAGCAGGAGATCAGCTCGATAGCTTATCTAAACATTGCAAACAACTACAAATCCAACTGGAGATCGAAGAGAAGAAGAACAGCAATTCTAGAAACAGAAAATCAACCACTTTCTGAAAGGTAGGACTTGCAGAGAAGTGAATCTAAAACGACGGGAAGATAGACCGCGGGGGGAGGAGCCAGCTCCCGGTAAGCGATGGAGGAACGGAGCACAAAATAAGGACTTTTAAAAATCTGTTCCACTGAGGGACATTGCTCCAGAGGCTAAACCAGGGTGAAGCCCACGCGTGGTCAGCGTGGCCCCAGGTCCTGCAGGGTCACAGAAGGATCAGGGGTGTCGGAGTGTCGCAGAGCTCGCAGGTATTAGAACAGAGAAGCTGGCTACAGAGACAGAGCCGAGGACTGAACTCTCACCTCGGGGTTGCCTTGAACTTGTCTCGGGCTGGGTGAGCTCGGAGCGCGGCTAGAGGCTGGGGATACGGGAGTGATTGGGCGCTGTCCTCTGGGGGCGCACTGACGAGTGGGGCCCCAGGCTCTCAGCTCCTCCGGGCCGGAGACTAGGAGGCTGCCATTTCATTCCCGTCCTCCGGAACTCTACAGAAAGCGTTCAGGGAACAGAAGCTCCCAAAAGCGAACCCCAGCCAATTACTTAGTCCGGCCGCCGGTAAGGGCGGTGCAATCACGCCTGGGGCAAAGACACTTGAGAGTCACTACAACAGGCCCCTCCCCCAGAAGATCAACAAAATATCCAGCCAGGACAAAGTTCATCTATCAAGGAAAGCAGGTTCAATTCCTAAGACAGCAGCGCAATTCCAGAGGAGAAGAAAGCAAAGCACCGAACTCATGGCTTTCTCCCCATGATTCTTTAGTCTAGCGGCTAATTCAATTTTTTTTTCTTTTTTCAATTTTTTTCTTTTTTTCTTTTTTCTTCGTCTGCTAAATTTTCTAAAACTTTTACCCTTTTCTTTTTTACGTTTTTTGACTAGTTTATCTAAATATATATATTTTTTCTATCTTTTTTATATTTTTTCTTTATTTGTTTTATTTCTTAAATTTTTTTCTTTTTTTTTCTGAACCTCTTTTTATCCCCTTTCTCCCCCCCACAATTTGGGGTCTCTTCTCATTTGGTTACAGCGCATTTTTCTGGGGTTTTTGCCTCCCTTTTAGTATTTTATTTGATCCTTCATATCTTCTTATCTGGACAAAATGACAAGGTGGAAAAAATCACCACAAACAAAAGAACAAGAGACAGTACCGAAGGCTAGGGACCTAATCAACACAGACATTGGTAATATGTCAGATCAAGAGTTCAGAAGGACGATTCTGAACATTCTAGCCGGGCTCGAAAAAGGCATGGAAGATATTAGAGAAACCCTCTCTGGAGATATAAAAGCCCTTTCTGGAGAAATTAAAGAAGTAAAATCTAACCAAGTAGAAATCAAAAAAGCCATTAATGAGGTGCAATCAAAAATGGAGGCTCTCACTGCTAGGATCAATGAGGAAGAAGAAAGAATTAGTGATATAGAAGACCAAATGACAGAGAATAAAGAAGCCGAGCAAAAGAGGGACAAACAGCTACTGGACCAAGAGGGGAGAATTCGAGAGATAAGTGACACCATAAGACGAAACAACATTAGAATAATTGGGATTCCAGAAGAAGAAGAAAGAGAGAGGGGAGCAGAAGGTCTATTGGAGAGAATTATTGGAGAGAATTTCCCTAAGATGGCAAAGGGAACAAGCATCAAAATCCAGGAGATGCAGAGAACCCCCCTCAAAGTCAACAAGAATAGGTCCACACCCCGTCACCTAATAGTAAAATTGACAAGTCTTAGTGACAAAGAGAAAATCCTGAAAGCAGCCCGGGGAAAGAAGACTACAACATACAATGGTAAAAATATTAGATTGGCAGCAGACTTATCCACAGAGATTTGGCAGGCCAGAAAGAGCTGGCATGATATATTCAGAGCACTAAACGAGAAAAACATGCAGCTAAGAATACTCTCTCCAGCTAGGCTATCATTGAAAATAGAAGGAGAGATCAAAAGCTTCCAGGACAAACAAAAACTGAAAGAATTTGCAAACACCAAACCAGCTCTACAGGAAATATTGAAAGGGGTCCTCTAAGCAAAGAGAGAGCCTAAAAGTAGTAGATCAGAAAAGTACAGAGACAATATACATTAACAGTCACCTTACAGGCTAATAATGGCACTAAATTCATATCACTCAATAGTTACCCTGAATGTTAATGGGCTAAATGCCCCAATTGAAAGACACAGGGCATCAGAATGGATAAAAAAACAAAACCCATCAGTATGTTGCCTACTAGAAACTCATTTTAGACGGGAAGACACCTCCAGATTTAAAGTGAGGGGGTGGAAAACAATTTACCATGCTAATGGGCATCAGAAGAAAGCTGGGCTGGCAAACCTTATATCAGATCAATTAGATTTTAAGCCAAAGGCTATAATAAGAGATGAGGAAGGACACTATATCCTACTCAAAGGTCTGTCTAACAAGAAGATCTAACAATTTTAGATATCTATGCCCCTAACGTGGGAGCAGCCAACTATATAAACCAATTAATAACAAAATCAAAGAAACACATCAATAATAATACAATAATAGTAGGGGACTGTAACACTCCCCTCACTGATCATCCAATCAAAAGATCAACAAGGAAATATAGGCCTTAAGTGACACACTGGACCAGATGGACATCACAGATATATTCAGAACATTGCATCCCAAAGCAACAGAATACACATTCTTCTCTAGTACACATGGAACATTCTCCAGAATAGATCACATCCTGGGTCACAAATCAGGTCTCAACCGGTATCAAAAGATTAGGATCATTCCCTGCATATTTTCAGACCACAATGCTCTGAAGCTAGAACTCAATCACAAGACGAAATCTGGAAAGAACCCAAATACATGGAGACTAAACAGCATCCGTCTAAAGAATGAATGGGCCAACCAGGAAATTAAAGAAGAACTGAAAAAATTCATGGAAACAAATGATAATGAAAACACAATGGTTCAAAATCAGTGGGAAGCAACAAAGGCAGTCCTGAGAGGAAAATATATAGCAGTACAAGACTTTCTCAAGAAACAAGAAAGGTCTCAAGTACACAACCTAACACAACACCTGAAGGAGCTGGAGAAAGAACAAGAAAGAAACCCTAAAACCAGCAGGAGAAGAGAAATCATAAAGATCAGAGCAGAAATCAATGAAATAGAAACAACAACAACAACAAAAAAAAAACAATAGAAGAAATCAACGAAACTGGAGCTGGTTCTTTAAAGAATCAATAAGATTGATAAACCCTTGGCCAGACTCATCAAAAAGAAAAGAGAAAGGACCCAAATAAATAAAATCATGAATGAAAGAGGAGAGTTCACAACTAACATCGAAGATATACAGACAATTAGAAGAACATACTATGAGCAACTCTACGCCAACAAATTTGACAATCTGGAAGAAATGGATGCATTCCTAGAGACATATAAACTACCACAACTGAACCAGTAAGAAATAGAAAACCTGAACAGGCCCATCACCAGTAAGGAGATTGAAACAGTCATCAAAAATCTACAAACAAACAAAAGCCCAGGGCCAGACGGCTTCCCAAGGGAATTCTACCAAACATTTAAAGAAGAACTTATTCCTATTCTCCTGAAACAGTTCCAAAAATAGAAATGGAAGGAAAACTTCCAA
The DNA here is from genome assembly GCF_922984935.1 of Meles meles. NCBI lineage: Eukaryota > Metazoa > Chordata > Mammalia > Carnivora > Mustelidae > Meles > Meles meles. The sequence continues at coordinate 4,829,196 of NC_060068.1, forward strand.
ACTCATTTTATGAGGCCAGCATCACCTTGATCCCAAAACCAGACAAGGATCCCACCAAAAAAGAGAACTACAGACCAATATCCTTGATGAACACAGATGCAAAAATTCTCACCAAAATACAAGCCAATAGGATTCAGCAGTACATTAAAAGGATTAATCACCACGACCAAGTGGGATTTATTCCAGGGCTGAAAGGTTGGTTCAAAATCCGCAAATCAATCAATGTGATACAACACATTAATAAAAGAAAGAACAAGAACCATATGATACTCTCAATAGATGCTGAAAAAGCATTTGACAAAGTACAGCATCCCTTCCTGATCAAAACTCTTCAAAGTGTAGGGATAGAGGGCACATACCTCAATATTATCAAAGCCATCTATGAAAAACCCACCACAAATATCATTCTCAATGGAGAATAAGTGAAAGCTTTTCCATTAAGGTCAGGAACACGGCAGGGATGTCCATTATCACCACTGCTATTCAACATAGTTCTAGAAGTTCTAGCCTCAGCAATGAGACAACAAAAAGAAATTAAAGGCATCCAAATCGGCAAAGAAGAAGTTAAACTATCACTCTTCGCAGATGATATGATACTATATGTGGAAAACCCAAAAGACTCCACTCCAAAACTACTAGAACTTGTACAGGAATTCAGTAAAGTGTCAGGATATAAAATCAATGCACAGAAATCAGTTGCATTTCTGTACACCAACAACAAGACAGAAGAAAGAGAAATTAAGGAGTCAATCCCATTTACCATTGCACCCAAAACTATAAGATACCTAGGAATAAACATAACCAAAGAGGCTAAGAATCTATATGCAGAAAACTATAAAGTACTCATGAAAGAAATTGAGGAAGACACAAAGAAATGGAAAAATGTTCCATGCTCCTGGATTGGAAGAATAAATATTGTGAAAATGTCTATGCTACCTAAAGCAATCTACACATTTAATGCAATCCCTATCAAAATACCATCCATTTTTTTCAAAGAAATGGAACAAATAATCCTCAAATTTATATGGAACCAGAAAAGACCTCCAATAGCCAAAGGAATATTGAAAAAGAAAGCCAAAGTTGGTGTCATCACAATTCCGGACTTCAAGCTCTATTACAAAGCTGTCATCATCAAGACAGTGTAGTACTGGCACAAAAACAGACACATAGATCAATGGAACAGAATCGAGAGCCCAGAAATAGACCCTCAACTCTATGGTCAAGTAATCTTTGACAAAGCAAGAACGAATGTCCAATGGAAAAAAGATAGCCTCTTCAATAAATGGTGCTGGGAATATTGGACAGCCACATGCAGAAAAATGAAATTGGACCATTTCCTTACACCACACACGAAAATAGACTCAAAATGGATGAAGGACCTCAATGTGAGAAAGGAATCCATCAAAATCCTTGAGGAGAACGCAGGCAGCAACCTCTTCGACTTCAGCCGCAGCAACATCTTCCTAGGAACAACGGCAAAGGCAAGGGAAGCAAGGGCAAAAATGAACTATTGGGATTTCATCAAGATCAAAAGCTTTTGCACAGCAAAGGAATCAGTTAACAAAACCAAAAGACAACTGACAGAATGGGAGAAGATATTTGCAAACGACATATCAGATAAAGGGCTAGTATCCAAAATTTATAAGGAACTCAGCAAACTCCACACCCAAAGAACAAACAATCCAATCAAGAAATGGGCAGAGGACATGAACACACATTTCTGCAAAGAAGACATCCAGATGGCCAACAGACACATGAAAAAGTGCTCCACATCGCTCAGCATCAGGGAAATACAAATCAAAACCACAATGAGATATCACCTCACACAAGTCAGTATGGCTAAAATTAACAAGTCAGGAAATGACAGATGCTGGTGAGGATGCGGAGAAAGGGGAACACTCCTACACTGTTGGTGGGAATGCAAGCTGGTGCAACCACTCTGGAAAACAGCATGGAGGTTCCTCAAAATGTTGAAAATAGAACTACCCTATGACCCAGCAATTGCACTACTGGGTATTTACCCTAAAGATACAAACGCAGTGATCGAAGGGGCACGTGTACTCGAATGTTCATAGCAGTAATGTCTACAATAGCCAAACTATGGAACGACCCCAGATGTCCATCAACAGATGAATGGATAAAGAAGATGTGGTATATATACACAATGGAATACTATGCAGCCATCAAAAGAAATGAAATCTTGCCATTTGTGATGACGTGGATGGAATTAGAGGGTATCATGCTTAGTGCAATAAGTCAATCGGAGATAGACAACTATCATATGATCTCCCCGATATAAGGATATGGAGATGCAACATGGGGGGTTAGGGGGATAGGAGAAGAATAAATGAAACAAGATGGGATTGGGAGGGAGACAAACCATAAATGACTCAATCTCACAAAACAAACTGGGAGTTGCTGGGGGGAGGTGGGGTTGGGAGAGGGGGAGGGGGTTATGGACATTGGGGAGGGTATGTGCTAATGTGAGTGCTGTGAAGTGTGTAAACCTGACGATACACAGACCTGTACCCCTGGAGATAAAAATACATTATATGTTTATAAAAAAAAAATTGGAAGGGGAGGCGAACCATAAGAGGCTATGGACTCTGAAAAACTACCTGAAGGTTTTGAAGGGGCGGGGTGGGAGGTGGGGGAAGCAGGTGGTGGGTAATAGGAGGGCACGTACTGCATGGAGCACTGGGTGTTGTGCAAAAACAATGAATACTGTTACACTGAAAAAATAAATAAATTAAATAAAAAAAAATCAATGCACAGAAATCAGTTACATTTCTTTACACCAACAACAAGACAGAAGAAAGAGAAATTAAGAAGTCAATCACATTTTCAATTGCACCCAAAACCCTAACTTACCTAGGAATGAAACTAACCAAAGAGGTAAAGAATCTATACTCAGAAAACTATAAAGTCCTCATGAAAGAAATTGAGGAAGGCACAACGAAATGGAAAAATATTCCATGCCCATGTATTGGAAGAACAAATAGTGTGAAAATGTCTATTCTACCTAAAGCCATTTACACATTTAATGCTATCAGTGTCAAAATCCCATCCATTTTTTTTCAAAGAATGGGAACAAATAATCCTAAAATTTATATGGAACCAGAAAAGACCTAAAATAGCCATAGGAATATTGAAAAAGAAGCCAAAGTGGGTGACATCACAATTCTGTACTTCAAGCTCTATTACCAAGCTGTCATCATCAAGACAATGTGGTACTGGCACAAAAATAGACACATAGATCAATGGAACAGAATAGAGAGCCGAGAAATAGACCCTCAACTCTATGGTCAACTAATCTTTGACAAAGCAGGAAAGAATGTCCAATGGAAAAAAAGACAGTCTCATCAATGAACGGTGTTGGGAAAATTGGACAGCCACATGCAGAAAAATGAAACTGGGCCATTTCCTTACACCACATACGAACAATAGACTCAAAACGGATGAAGGACCTCAATGTGAGAAAGGAATCCATCAAAATTCTTGAGGAGAATGCAGGCAGCAACCTCTTCAACCTCAGCCACAGCAACTTCTTCCTAGGAACATCACCAAAAGCAACAGAAGCAAGGGCAAAAATGAACTTTTGGGACTTCATCAAGATCAAAAGCTTGTGCACAATAAAGGAAACAGTTATCAAAACCAAAAGACAACTAACAGAATGGGAGAAGATATTCGCAAACGACATATCAGATAAAGGGCTAATATCCAAAATCTATACAGAACTTATTAAGCTCAACACCCAAAGAACAAATAACCCAATCAAGAAATGGGCAGAGGACATGAATGGACATTTCTGCAAAGAAGACATCCAGATGGTCAACAGACATATGAAAAATTGCTCCACATATCTCAGCATCAGGGAAATACAAATCAAAACCACAATGAGATACCAACTCACAGCAATAAGAATGGCTAAAATTAACAAGTCAAGAAATGACAGATGCTGGCAAGGATGCGGAGAAAGTGGAACCCTCCTCCACTATTGGTGGGAATGTTTCCTGGTGCAACCACTCTGGAAAAGAGCATGGGTATTCCTCAAAAAGTTGAAAATAGAATTACCCTATGGCCCGCAATTGCACTACTGGGTATTTCCCCTAAAGACACAAATGTAGTGATCTGAAGGGGCACGTATATATATATATGAATACTATGCAGCCATCAAAAGAAATGAAATCTTGCCATTTGCAATGACATGGATGGAACTAGAGGGTATTATGCTTAGCGAAATAAGTCAATCATTGAAAGACAACTATCATATGATCTCCCTGATATGAGGAAGTGGAGATTCAGCATGGGGGTTTGAGGGGTAGGAAAAGAATAAATGAAACAAGATCGAATTGGGAGGGGCGCCTGGGTGGCTCAGTGGGTTAAGCCGCTGCCTTCGGCTCAGGTCATGATCTCAGGGTCCTGGGATCGAGTCCCACATCGGGCTCTCTGCTCGGCAGGGAGCCTGCTTCCCTCTCTCTCTCTCTCTCTGCCTGCCTCTCTGCCTACCTGTGATCTCTCTCTCTCGCTATCAAATAAATAAATAAATAAATAAAATCTTTAAAAAAAAAAAAAAGATCGAATTGGGAGGGAGACAAACCATAGGACACTCTCAGACTCACAAAACAAACTGAGGATTGCTGAGGGGAGGGGGGTCGGGAGAGCGTAGTGGGGTTATGGAATTTGGGGGAGGGTATGTGCTATGGTGAGTGCTGTGAAGTGTATAAACCTGGAGATTCACAGACCTGTACCACTGGGGCTAATAATACATTATATATTTAAAAAAGAAGAATAAAATAATTAAAAACAAAAAAACAAGAAAGAAAACAACAACAACTAAAAGGATGCTCAGTCCCAGTCCCTGGGATCATGACCTCAGCTGAAGGCAGACTTTTAATAACTGAGCCACTTGGGTGCCCCTACACATTCTTTTTAAGTGCACATGGGACATTCTCCAGAAAAAGTCACATACTAGGTCAAAAATCAGGTCTTAAGAGATACAAATAGATTGTGATCAGATCATGTATTTTTACTTACCACAATGCTTTGATATTTGAAGTCAACCACAAGAAAATACAATTCAAAAGTCACAATAAATGGAATTTAAAGAATATCCTACTAAAATATGAATGAGTCAACCAAGAAATCAAAGAAGAAACTAAAAAATACATGGAAAAATAAAAATGAAAATATTATGGTCCAAAGCCGCTGGAATGCAGCAAAAGTGGTCCTAGTGGGGAAATATATAGTAATACAGGGCCACCCCAAATAGCAAGAAAAATCTCAAATAACCTAAACTTACACCTAAAGAAATATAAATTAAAAACAAAAAAGCCTAAAGCTATCATAAAAGGGAAATACTAATGTTTACAACAAAAACTAAATGGCATAGAAACTAAAAACAAAAACAAAACAAAGCAAGCAGAATAGAACAGATAAATGAAACCAGGAGGTTGTTCTTTGAAAAACTTTAAAAAAAAAGAATAAATCCCTACCAGAATTATCAAAGAGCTGAGAGAAAGTCAAGACAGGAATAAATAAAATCACAAATGAGACAGGAGAAATAACACCAGAGAAATACAAATAATTGTTGGAAAATATTGCAAGGAAATATTATGCCAACAAATTTAGGAAAATGGAAGAAATGGATAAATTCCTAGGAATGTACGAACTACCAAAAACTTACACAGAAAAAAAATAGAAAACATGAACAGACCAATGTTTACCAAAGAAATTGAGTCAATAATAAAAAAGAAAAGTTCCCAACAAACAGATAATATATATTCTCTGAAAGTATTAAAAAAAATAGAAACGTAAGGAAAATTTCCAAGCTCATTCTACAAATCCAGAATTACCACAATTCCAAAACCAGAGAATGATTCCACCAAAGATAAGTGCAAGCCAACATCCTTGACAAATATGGATGCAAAAATGCTCAGAAAATACCAGCCAATTGAATCTGACAGAACATTAAAGAATCACTTATCCTGGTCTAGTGGCATTAATTCCTTTGTTGCAAGATGATTCAATATTCACAAGTCAGTCAATGAGATAGACCACAATGATAAAAATAGGTATAAGAACCATATGATCATCCCAATAGTTGCAGAAAAAAAAAAACATTTGATAAAGTACAGTATTCATTCATGATAAAAATCCTCAACAAAGTAGGTTTCCAAGGATCATACTTCAATGTAATAAAGGCTATATATGAAAAACCCACAGCTAGTATCATCTTCAATGGGAAAAATACTGAGAGGTTTTCCCCTATGATCAGGAGCAAGACAGGGATGTCTATTGTCAATACTTATTTAACATAGTACTGGCTCTGTTACTACTCATTTCCTAGAGCCCACCAATTTTGTCCTTCATTTTCTATGTCCTGTCAGTTACATTCCCTTTTCAAAAGTTTTTCATTTACTCTTTTCTACATCAAGAACATTCTCTATGACATATCCATTTTAATTATTTCTTCATCTCAGTTAAATTTTCACCAAGTATCACTCTCATAATTGTCTCTATTGGACTATTTTATATAAAATTACAAAACTCTCCAGCTTAACCCTTTCCCATATCCAGCATTTTTCTATTAGTTACTACATTTGACATAATCTAAACTATTCATGTTTATTTTATTAATTTTATATCTCCTTGTATTGAAATGCAAACTTGATGAGTTCAAAGATTTCTTTTTTTAAAAGATTTACTTATTTATTTGACAGACAGAGATAACAAGTAGGCAGAGAGGCAGGCAGAGAGAGAGGAAGGGAAGCAGGCTCCCTGCTGAGCAGAGAGCCCAAGGTGGGGCTCCATCCTAGGACCCTGAGATCATGACATGAGCTGAAGGCAGAGGCTTTAACCCACTGAGCTACCCAGGGACCCTGAGTTCAAAGATTTCTGTTGTTTCTTATCTTTTTTAACTCCCATATCACCAATTCCTGTAGCAGTTACACACACATAAAGTAATAAATCAGTTGCTGAGTGTACGTATGAATGAATGTATGAAGTACTCTTTCTATATAAGATTTTTTTTTGCACTGATACTTTTATTTTTTTATTTTTTAAAAGATTTTTATTTGTTTATTTGACAGAGAAAGATCACAAGTAGGCAGAGAGGCAGTCAGAGAGAGACAGAGGAGGAACAGGCTCCCTGCTGAGCAGAGAGCCCAATGCGGGACTCAATCCCTGGACCCTGAGATCATGACCTGAGCTGAAGGCAGAGGCTTAACCCACTGAACCACCCAGGCACCCTTTGCACTGATCCTTTTAATGTTACAAGTTTGAATACGTTATATATTCTTTTCATTGCATTTCAGATACTAAGGAACACATTGAGAAATAGTTGTTGTGAGATGCAAACATTGAGTTGACGATCATGATATCTATAGCTTCAGAAGCTAGATAATGTTGACAACAGCACCATTTTTCCTGCTTCCAGATTGGAAACTTATCCAGTTTCAATATATATGATTAACCCATTCTGAAGACAGCAGGGATCAATAATTTTATCAATTTATTTATTTTTTAAATATTTCTCAGGGTTTTAATGCTCCAAAGCAGTATTCTAGGCAAAGTGATCTATGGTATTCAATCTCAATCAATAAGGGGTTCTCAATGTGATATTTCATATGCAAATATTCATTAGGACAATAATCTTCTCATGGCCCCAATAACATCCTTATTCCTCAGGCTATAGATAAACGGGTTCAGAAGGGGTGTGATAATGGTGTAAAACACTGCCACTGCCTTATCTTGCTCTGGAGAATGCAAAGAGTGTGGCCTTGTATAGGTGGAGAGACCAGTCACATAGAATAGGCTTGCCACAATCAGGTGAGAGGAACAAGTGGAAATAGCTCTTGTCTGTCCTTTGCCTGAACTCATCTGAAAAACCACAGAAAGTACACATGCATAGGATGCTAGAATGGCCATGAAAGGTAGCAGCAGAATAATAACACCACTCATAATGACTGTATACTCATACATGGAAGTGTTCTGGCACGCCAGTTGTAATAGAGATGGAATTTCACAGAAAAAGTGGTTGATAAGCCGTGATCTGCAAAATGGAAGGTGAAATACATACAATGTGTGTATTAAAGCATTGATAGAGCCACTGGTCCATGCACATGTGACCATGAACCAACAAATCTGCTTGCTCATGAGTATGGGATAGCGTAAAGGGTGACAGATGGCTACATATCGGTCATAAGACATGAAACCAAGAAGAAGGGCTTCAGTTCCACCAAGGACCGTGAACAAAAATGTTTGAACCACACAGCCTAAAAAAGTAATGGTCTTACTATTTGAAAGAAAGTTAGTGGTCATCTTGGGCACTGTGGTGGAAATGTTCATTATATCCATGAAGGAGAGTTGACTGAGCAGAAAGTACATTGGAGTGTGGAGTCTGGTGTCCAGTCGAATGAGAAAAATCAGTATGATATTCCCCATCAGAGCCACTGCAAAGAGAATTACAATGGCAACAAAGAGGAAAGCATTCTTTTGACCAAACTGGAAAAGACCAGAGAGTATAAAATCTGTTTCAGCACTTTGATTTCCTGTCTTCATAGTTTGGTTCCCAATATCAGAGCAGATCTTATCTAAAGATTCCATGTAAAGAGAAGGACTGCCCTTTAATTAAAAATAAAAGATTATTAAATGAGTTGAATTGCCTCGAGACCATTTCCTCAGCCAAGTAAATTATCCAGACAGTACATTACTTTGATTTTCTGCCCAAAATGAATAGAAAACAAAATTATATTAGTTTGGTAACTTTTAGATAACAAATTCCTTATGATCAGAATTGAATCAAAATTTTTACACACAGCCTGACTTTTAGAGAATTTCTGCTTACTCAATTTTCTTAGCTCCTTTTTTAAAATATAAATTCAGTCAATTAACATGCAATGCATCATTTGTTTCAGGGGTACATGTCTGTGATTCATCAGTCTTATATAGCACTCAGTAATTATTACAACACATACCCTCCCCAAACTCTATATTTTTTGATCATCAAATATATTAATCACACTTCATATCCCAATTAATTTATGACAGTATTAAACACATTGTAAATTTCCAACCAGTTTGAAAAATAATGTTTTCTCCTCTTTTTTCCTTTTTTAAGTCCAGAATTTATAGGTATTTTTAAAGCATATAAAAAGTTATCTAATTGGGTTTTTTTTTATTTATTTACTTGACAGAGACAGAGATCACAAGTAGTCAGAGAGGCAGACAGAGAGAGAGAGAGAGAGAGAGGAGGAAGAAGGCTCTCCACTGAGCAAAGAGCCCCAGGCAGGGCTTGATCCCAGAACCCTGGGAACATGACCTGAGTCAAGGGAAGAGGCTTTAACCCACTGAGCCATCCAGGTGCCCCATCCAATCAGTTTTATTTTTATTTTTCTGCACCTCTGATTCCAAAGGGTAATAGTATGGTTGAAAAGTTGAAAAGATTGAATTTTGTAAAAACTCTTCCATAGAGCTCAAGGAATTAATTTTAGGTTCTTCCACATTAATATATTGTAAATGATAAAAAAATTTTCACTCAATAAATGAGGAAAAAAGGACAAAAGTACGTGTTAAGATAAGAAGCAACTGAAAGTTATCCAGCATCTCCTTTCCTCCAAAAAGAAATTCTCTAACATCCAGACACCTCTTCCAAAAACCAAAAGCACTTTTCAGGTATAGATGAAATTCTACATGTGAAGTTACACTCCATGTAATTTTTTCAAAATTTTTCAAATTTTTCAAATTACGTTAACATAAAATAAATACATTGAAGCCTGACAACTCTTAGGTTATGTTCACCAATGTAATTTAAAAATTACAATTCCCAACATTAAAACAACTATCAGGTAGCTCTGGGGACTTAGTAACAATTTCCAAAGCAGCAATGGCCACAATTGCCAAACTGTGAAAAGAGCCAAGATGCCCTTCAACGTCTTAAAATTTCAACATAAAGTTAAGAAATTTAAAATAGCATCATCTTCAAGTTCATTTTACACCCAAACTGGAAACTTGACAGGAGAAAGGAAGCAATATTAAAGAGTATATTACCATACATGAATTCAGAACAAGGTTAATATTATTAGATCCATGAACTGAAAGTCAGAAATTTGTACATAAAAAATTTTATAAAATAAATAATTCTATCTACCGTTATTTTCATACTAATAAAAACCTCATGATTCTTACAGTCCACACATATTTTTATTAGCATTTTCCACACTTCCCTTGAATTTTGAATTCTGCTTTGATTAAAAATCTTCAGAGTAAATTTTATTTAAAGTAAAGGAATTAGGTAACTCACAGGAGATATACATTAAAGCAATGAGTAGAAATGGAAGCCATACATTTAGAAAATGTGTTATCGCCTTCATATTTTCAGTCAGTAATAAGGTAAGTTTCAAAATGGATTTTTTCAAAATATAATTACTAATTATAATCATGACTTGCATGGAACCATAAAATGTACAAAAAATTTAATAGAGCCACATTAAACTTTCATGTATTTTTTTATTTCCTGAAATACTTTACTTCTTTTTCATACTTCAATTATTTCAAAAATGTTGCATATAAATTTATGCTAAACATAATGTAAAATGTTACGGTTTCAAGAAGAAAGAAAAAAAGTATATATTCACTAGCCCCTTCAAGAATACAAGGGTGTTCCAATGTCATGCTCTTTTAGGTAAGAGGTATGCAGTGCTACCAGACTCTGGTCCTATCTCATTGCATCAAAATCTCCTTCATCTCCTTTGTCCGTTAAGCCTGGGATGATTCAAGTTCAGTATAATACCAAACAAATATCAAATACTTACCTCTCATTCTGTAATATGTTGACAACACAGACAACTCAAAAACAGTTCCACTGAGAAAATGTGCACGTCAGATACATAATAAAATTCACTTTACATAAACATCAAAATGAAACGCATTACATTAAATAGTATGTCTGACATTAATTACATATTTTCCTTTTCTATATAGGTTGTACTAAACTCATCAAGGCACACCAAATTCTTTTCACTTACCTCAGAGAACTCAGCAGATTAAACCTTGTTTGACAGTTGAGTGACTGATACTGTGAAGATTTCTTTCTCTCCACCAAGTCATGTCTTTGAAACTAAAGAAAAATATATTTCCTTAAAATAGTACATATTCCCCTTGATGAACAGACAAACAAATTTTTCTTTACTTTTATAAAATAATCTAAAGGTCATTTCCTTTGAAACATTTACCCTCATATGGAGTTGTGTCTCATTCTTCTAGAATTTCATTCTTAAAGTAAATCATTAAAAAAGAATGAAAGATGTGTCTGCAATAGTGTATATAGGAAGGATTCCTAAAACCTATGTGAAGGTAGCAATCACAGCAATTGAAAGAAAAAAAGAAAAAAAAAGAAAGAATGAAGAAGGAATTTTAGTAAAACTACATGATTTGTATGAAAAATATAGTAAAGTTAGGAACATGCAGTAATGTAGTAACGTATGTAAAATGTAGTAATGTAGTAAAACTACATTATATATATTTTATATATTATATATGTATTATATGTGTTATGTAGTTACAAAAGCAGAACCAAATATACTTTGAATAATCAAACTATTTAGTGTGGCACATCTGAAAAACAGCAAAAAAAAAGTGATTTGGATAGAAATACAAAAATGTTTCATACTTAAATCTCTTATTTGAAACTCATTTTAGGAACTGTTAATATACTCTAAGTCTATACGATTTTATTTTTATTTTTTTTGCCATGGAAAATAAAACTTTAATCATTTAGCATAATAAATGTAGTAGAAAACATAACTAACATATACAGATATTTGGTTCCCTTTATGTAAGATTCTTAACCTCTTAAGGCAAATGGACTAACTGCCTAATTATAGTGGAAACTCATTTTGATTTCAACAGCCCTTTTGGGAAAACTTGGTATCTAGTCCACAATTAAGCACATATTATACATTCCTTATGTTGCTTCATTAGAGCTAGTGTCAGTGCTCCAAAAGAAAAATAAATAAAAAAGATAAAGTCTAGCCAAATGTTTTCATATAATTGTAAAAATGAAAAACAATGACATTGCCAATCCTATCTGATAGGGTTTCAAAAAGTATTAATTTAATTTTTCCTTATGGAATATATATATATATATATATGTATATATATATATATATGGATTTGAACTCTGCATTATTTTTATTTTTTAATTTTTTTAAATTAATTTTATTTATTTATTTGACAGACAGAGTTCACAAGTAGGCAGAGAGAGAGAGGAGGAAGCAGGCTCCCTGCTGAGCAGAGAGCCCGACGCAGGGCTCGATCCCAGGACACTGGGATCGTGACCTGAGCCAAAGGCAGAGACCTAACCCACTGAGCCACCCAGGCACTCCTCTGCATTATTTTTAAAGAAAGATTTTATTTATTTACTTCAGAGAGGAAGAAACCGAGAGAGAGAAGGCATTAGAGGGTGGGGAGAGACAGAGGGAGAGGGAGAAGCATACTCCCCACAGAGCAGGGAGCCCAATGTGGGGCTACACCCCATGACCCCTCAGAACATGACCTAAGATGAACGAAGATGCTTAGTCAACTGAGCCACCGAGGTGCCCCAAATACTTTATTATTAATAACCAACTGATATACAGTTGGATTTTTGGTGTGTAAAAATTGGTAAGAATTTCTAAGGATTTACATGACATAAGAAATATTACCTGTTAACTCCTGCTTTTTCTTTTTTGGATATAGAAATCTTAAGAATATAGGCTTGCATCTGGAATTAGGATTAGGATTTTAAAATTTATTTTTTTTTCCATTTTATTTATTTTTTCAGCATAACAGTATTCATTCTTTTTGCACAACACCCAGTGCTCCATGCAAAACGTGCCCTCCCCATTACCCACCACCTGTTCCCCCAACCTCCCACCCCTGACCCTTCAAAACCCTCAGGTTGTTTTTCAGAGTCCATAGTCTCTTATGGTTCACCTCCCCTTCCAAATTTTTTTTTTTAATAAACATATAATGTATTTTTATCCCCAGGGTTACAGGTCTGTGAGTCGCCAGGTTTACACACTTCACAGCACTCACGATAGCACTTACCCTCCCCAATGTCCATAGCCCCCTCCCCCTCTCCCAATGCCACCTCCCCCAGCAACCCCCAGTTTGTTTTGTGAGATTAAGAGTCATTTATGGTTTGTCTCCCTCCCATTCCCATCTTGTTTCATTTATTCTTTCCTACCCCCCTAACCCCCCATGTTTCATCTCCATGTCCTCATATCAGGGAGATCATATGATAGTTTTCTTTCTCCGATTGACTTATTTCACTAAGCATGATACCCTCTAGTTCCATCCACGTCGTTGCAGGGGCATCTTGGTTCCTTCCAGGCATCTTGGTTCCTTCCACAGTGTGGCGAACTTGGCCATTGCTGCTATAAAGATTAGGGTACAGTGGGCCCTTCTATTCACTACATCTGTATCTTTGGGGTAAAAACCCAGCAGTGCAATTGCAGGGTCCTAGGGAAGCTCTATTCTTAAATTCTTGAGGAATCTCCACACTGTTCTCCAAAGTGGCTGCACCAACTTGCATTCCCACCAACAGTGGAAGAGGGTTCCCCTTTCTCCACATCCTCTCCGACACACGTTGTTTCCTGTCTTGCTAATTATGGCCATTCGAACTGGTGTAAGGTGATATCTCAATGTGGTTTTAATTTGAATCTCACTGATGGCTAGTGATGATGAACATGTTTTCATCTGTCTCATAGTCATTTGTATGTCTTCATTGGAGAAGTGTCTGTTCATGTCTCCTGCTCATTTCTTGATATGATTATCTGTTTTGTGTGTGTTGAGTTTGAGGTGTTCTTTAGAGATCCTGGATATCAACCTTTTGTCTGTACTGTCATTGCAAATAACTTCTCCCATTCCGTGGGTTGCCTTTTTGTTTTGTTGACTGTTTGCTTTGCTGTGCAGAAGCTTTTGATCTTGATGAAGTCCCCAAAGTTCATTTTTGCTTTTGTTTCCTTGGCCTTTGGAGACATATCTTGAAAGATGTTGCTGTGGCTGATATTGAAGAGGTTACTGCCTATGTTCTCCTCTAGGATTCTGATGGATTCCTGTCTCACGTTGAGGTCTTTTATCCATTTCGAGTTTATCTTTGTGTATGGTGTAAGAGAATGGTCGAGTTTCATTCCTCCACATATTGCTGTCCAGGTTTCACAGCACCACATATTGAAGAGACTGTCTTTGTTCCACTGTATATTTTTTCCTGTTTTGTCAAAGATTAATTTTTTTAAATTTATTTATTTTCAGCATAACAGTGTTCATAGTTTTTGCACCACAACCAGTGCTCCATGCAGTACGTGCCCTCCCTATTACCCACCACCTGGTTCCTCAACCTCACCCCCACCTTCAAAACCCTCTGGTTGTTTTTCAGAGTCCATAGTCTCTCATGGTTCACCTCCCCTTCCAGTTTCCCTCAACTCCCTCTCCTATTCATCTCCCCATGTCCACTGTGTTCTTTGTTATGCTCCACAAATAAGTGAGACCATATGATACTTGACTCTCCCTGCTTGACTTATTTCACTTAGCATAATTTCTTCCAGTCCCGTCCATGTTGCTACAAAAGTTGGGTATTCATCCTTTCTGATGGAAGCATAATACTCCATCATGTATATGGACCACATCTTCCTTATCCATTTGTCCGTTGAAGGGCATCTTGGTTCTTTCCACAGTTCGGCGGCTGTGGCTATTGCTGCAATAATCATTGGGGTACAGATGGATCTTCTTTTACTACATGTCGAAGATTATCTGACTATAGAGTTGAGGTTCCATATCTGGGCCCTCTAGCCTGTTCCACTGGTCTATGTGTTAGTTTTTATGCCAGGACCATGCTGTCTTGGTGATCACAGCTTTGCAGCAACACTTGAAATCAGGTAACGTGATGCCGCCAGTTTTGTTTTTGTTTTTCACCATTTCCTTAGCAACTCTGGGTCACTTCTGGTTCCATACAAATTTTAGGATTATTTGCTCCAGCTCTTTGAAAAATACCGCAGAAATTTTGATCAGAATGGCATTAAATGTTTAGATTGCTTAGGCAGTATAGACATTTTAACCATGTTTTTTTTTTTTTTTTTTTCCGATCCAAGAGCATGGGATGGTCTTCCATCTTTTTGTGTCTTCTTCACTTTCTTTCGTGAGTGTTCTGTAGTTCCTAGAGTACAGGTCTTTTACCTCTTTGGTTAGGTTTATTCCCAGGTATCTTATGCTTCTTGGTGCTATAGTAAATGGAATCAATTCTCTAATTTCCTTTTCTGTATTTTCATTGTTTTTGTATAAGAAAGCTACTCATTTCTGTACATTGACTTTGTATCCTACCACGTTACTGAATTGCTGTATGAGTTCTAGTAGCTTGGGGGTGGAGTCTTTTCGGTTATCCATATAAAGTATCATGTCATCTGTGAAGAGAGAGAGTTTGACTTCTTCCTTGCCAATTTGGATACCTTTTATTTCTCTTTGTTATCTGTTTGCCATTGCTAGGACTTCTAATCCTATGTTGAATAAAAGTGGTGAGAGTGGGCATCCTTGTTGTGTTCCTGGTCTCAAGTGGAAGGCTGCAAGCTTTTTCTCATTGAGGATGATATTTCCTGTGGCTCTTTCATAGATAGTTTTTATGAAGTTCAGGAATGTTCCCTCTATCCCTATAATTTGAAACGTTTTATTCAGGAACAGATGCTGGATTTTGTCAAATGCTTTTTCTGCTTCAATTGAGAGGACCATGTGTTTCTTCTCTCTTCTCTTATTGATTTGTTCTATCACACTGATTGATTTGTGAATGTTGAACCATCCTTGTAACCGAGGGATGAATCCCACCTGGTCATGGTGGATAATCTTTTTAATGTGCTGCTGGATCCTGTTTGCTAGGATCTTATTGAGAATCTTAACATCCATATTCATCAGTGATATTAGTCTGAAATTCTCTTTTTGGGTAGGGTATTTTCATGGTTTGGGGATCAGGGTAATGCTGGCTTCATAAAAAGAGTCTGGAAGTTTTCCTTCTGCTTCAATTTTTTGGAACAGCTTCAGGACAATTGGCGTCTTTTCTTCTTTGAATGTTTGGTAGATTTCCCCAGGGAGTCCGTCAGGTCCTGGGCTCTTGTTTTTTGGGAGATTTTTTTTTTTTTTTTTTTTTTTTTTTTTTTTTTTTGTTTTTTTTTGTTTTTTTTTTTTTCTCATTTTATTTATTTTTTCAGCATAACAGTATTCATTCTTTTTGCACAACACCCAGTGCTCCATGCAAAACGTGCCCTCTCCATTACCCACCACCTGTTCCCCCAACCTCCCACCCCTGACCCTTCAAAACCCTCAGGTTGCCCCAACCTCCCACCCCTGACCCTTCAAAACCCTCAGGTTGTTTTTCAGAGTCCATAGTCTCTTATGGTTCGCTTCCCCTCCCCAATGTCCATAGCCCGCTCCCCCTCCCCCAATCCCACCTCCCCGCAGCAACCCCCAGTTTGTTTTGTGAGATTAAGAGTCATTTATGGTTTGTCTCCCTCCCAATCCCATCTTGTTTCATTTATTCTTCTCCTATCTCCTACCCCCCCATGTTGCTTCTCCATGTCCTCATATCAGGGAGATCATATGATAGTTGTCTTGATCACTGCTTCAATCTCGTTGCTGTATATCGGTCTATTCAGGTTGTCAATTTCTCCCTGGTTCAATTTTGGGAGTTTATATTTTTCCAGGAATGCATCCATTTCATCTAGGTTGCTTAGCTTATTGGCATATAACTGTTGGTAATAATTTCAGATGATTGTTTCTATTTCCTTTGTGTTTGTTGTGATCTCTCCCTTTTATTAATTTGGCTTTCTTTCTTTTGTTTTGGATTAGTGTGGCCAATGGTTTATCAACCTTATTGATTCTTTCAAAAACCCAGCTTCTAGTTTCATTGATATGTTCTACTGATCTCTGATTTCTTCCTTATTGATCTCTGCTCTCATCTTGATTATTTCCCTTCTTGCGTGTGGAGTTGGTTGGATTTGTTGTTGATTCTCCCTGTTCATTAAGGTGTAGAGACAGCTGGTGTATTCTGGATTTTTCAATTTTTTTTTGAGGGAGGCTTGGATGGCTATGTATTTCCCCCTTAGAGCGGTCGTTGCTCTATCCCAAAGATTTTGGACCGAAGTGTCTTCTTTCTCACTGGTTTCCATGAATTGTTTAAGTTCATCTTTGATCTCCTGGTTGATCCAAGCATTCTTAGCTACCAGGTATTTGGGTTCCATCCGAACTTTTCCTTGTGATTGAGCTCCAGTTTCAAAGCATTATGATCTGAGAATATGCAGGGAAGTCTTTTGGTATTGGTTGATTCCTGCTTTGTGACCCAGTATGTGGTCTATTCTGGAGAAGGTTCCATGTGCACTTGAGAAGAATGAGTATTCTGTTGATTTAGGGTGGAATGTTCTGTATATGTCTATGAGGTCCATCTGGTCCAATGTGTCATTCAATGCTCTTATTTCTTTATTAATTTTCTGCTTCGATGATCTGTCTATTACTGAGAGAGGCATATTAAGATCTCCTACTATTAATGTATTCATATCAATATGACTCTTTATCTTGATGAATAGTTTTGTTATTTAATTGACTGCTCCCATATTGGGGGCATAGATATTTATAATTGTTAGATTATGTTGGTTGATAGTCCCTTTAAGAATTACGTAGTGTCCTTCAGTATCTCTGGCTACAGACTATAGTTTAAAATCTAATTTATCTGATATGAGATTCACTACTCCGGCCTTCATTTGAGGGCAAATGGCATGAAAGATGCTTCTCCATCCCTTCACTTTCAGTCTGGGTGTATCTTTAGATTCAAAATGGGTCTCTTGTAGACAACATATGGATGGGTCCTGTCGTTTTATCCAATCTGCAACTCTTTGTCATTTTTGGGGCACATTTAGGCCATTCTCATTGAGAGTGATTATTGTTAGATACGTTTTTATTTACACCGTATTACTTTTGAAGTCCTCCTTTCTGTAGTTTGTCTCTATATTCTGTTAAATGATATTTTTAGGATTTTTTTCTCTTTTATAGAAGCCCTTCAGTATTTCCTGTAGTGTCAGCTTGGTGGTTGCATAGTCTTTTAAGCATTGCCGGTCTTGGAAACTCTTTATCTCTCCATCCATTTTGAATGTCAGTCTTGCTGGATAGAGTATTTTTTTTATTATTTATTTTTATTTGTTTATTTACAGCATAACAGTGTTCATTATTTTGGCATCACACCCAGTGCTCCATGCAGTACGTGCCCTCCCTATTACCCACCACCTGGTTCCTCAACCTCCCACTCCCCTCCCCCCGCCACCCCTTCATAACGCTCTGGTTGTTTTTCAGAGTCCATAGTCCCTCATGGTTCATCTCCCCTTCCAGTTTCCCTCAACTCCCTCTCCTCTCCATATCCCCATGTCCTCCATGTTATTGACATCGTGTTGCCTTTGAAGTCTTTCTGTCTATAGATTGTTTCTATATTTCTGTTCAATGATATTCTTAGGATTTTTTCTCTTTTAAAGGACCCCCCTTAATATTTCCTGCAGTGTCAGCTTGGTGGTTGCATAGTCTTTTAAGCCTTGCCGGTCTTGGAAACTCTTTATCTCTCCATCCATTTTAAATGTCAGTCTTGCTGGATAGAGTATTTTTGGCTGCATGTTCTTCTCATTTAGTGCCCTGAATATATCTTGCCAGCCCTTTCTGTCTTGCCAGGTCTCTGTGTACAGGACTGATGTTATTCTGATGGGCTTTCCTCTTATATAAGGAGCTTCTTTTTTTTTTTTTTTTTAGATTTTATTTTTTTGACAGAGAGAGATCACAAGTAGACAGAGAGGCAGGCAGAGAAAGAGAGAGGGAAGCAGGCTCGCTGCTGAGCAGAGAGCCCAACGCGGGACTCGATCCCAGGACCCTGAGATCATGACCTGAGCCAAAGGCAGTGGCTTAACCCACTGAGCCACCCAGGCGCCCTATAAGGAGCTTCTTTGTCCTAGCTGCTTTCACGAGGGTCTGCCTACACTTATAATTCTTCATTCTTACTATTAGGTATCTCAAGGACTTTTGAGAATCTATAATCTTAGGGGGACAGCATTCTGCCTTTAGTACATGAACACTGGTTCATTTGTGAGATTGGGAAAATTTACATGTACAACTTGTTCCACTATATCTTCTAGACTTCGTTATTTCTCCTCCCCTTCAGGGATTCCAATAATTCAGACGTTGAAATATTTCATGGCATCATTTATTTCCCTGATTCTGTTTTCGTGTCATCTAAGCTGTTTGTTCCAGGGAGCCTTCTCTCTTATCTTCCCTTTTTTCCTCTCTCTCTTTCTCTCTTTTTTCCATTTCTTTTCTTTTTTCTCTTGTTTGGGTGGGGAATCCTGATTGCATTGAAGTGTTCCAGAGTGCACCTTGAGTGCACCATGGTTGGTACATCCAGCTACATCCATTCAGTCATCTCTCACCAAATGTATAGGAGGAGGAATGTCCAACAGAAGAAAAATACAAAGGATGGGCCTTCTACATCATATCTAATTGCTATAGACTTAGACAATATGTCAGAAAGTGAATTCAGGCTAACAAATATCCAGGCAATATCTAGGTTGGAGAAAGCCATGGGTGACCAAATGAAATTGATTAGGGCAGAACTGAAAGCCACCAGGGATGATATTCACACTGCTCTCAATGAGTTCCAATCTAATCTAAATTCTCTAAAATCTAGGGCAACTGATACAGAAGATACAATTAGTGATCTGGAGGAATATATGCAAAAAAAGGTAAGAAGCTCACTGAAAAGAACCCCAAGTATAAGATTTATATACTATCAGGACAAACAAAAATACACGGAATCATTGGCAGAAGAAAAAGGTGGGAGAGTGATTATAAATTCTCAGTGGGGATGAGGAAGTTTATTTTGATTCTTCCTGGATGTATTTGATATCTTTCTTAAAGGACTCAACTTACCTAAAATAAAAAGGAGGAGTAAAAACTGGTTTACCAGGGCACCTGGGTGCCTCAGTGGGTTAAAGCCTCTGCCTTCAGCTCAGGTCATGATCCCAGGGTCCTGGGATCAAGCCCCGCATCGGGCTCTGCTCCACGGGGAGCCCGCTTACTCCTCTCTCTCTGCCTGCCTCTCTGCCTAGTTGTGATTTCTCTCTGTCAAATAAATAAAACATTTAAAAAAAAACTGGTTTACCTATAGGGTTAGCATTTATTGAGAAAAGGGGATTACCTTGAAGTTTAAATCTATATGAATATTAGAAAATAGAAATAAAAAAGAATAAAATAGACTAAACTAAACTAAATGTTTTTATTTGATTATTTTCAGCATAACAGTATTCATTGTTTTTGCAGCACACCCAGTGGGCCATGCAGTACGTGCCCTCCCAATTACCCACCACCTGGTTCCTCAACCTCCCACTCCCCTCCCCCCGCCACCCCTTCATAACGCTCTGGTTGTTTTTCAGAGTCCATAGTCCCTCATGGTTCATCTCCCTTCCAGTTTCCCACAAGTCCCTCCTCCTCTCCATCTCCTCTTGTCCTCCATGTTCTTTGATATGCTCCACAAATAAGTGAGACCATATGATACTTGACTCTCCCTGCTTGACTTATTTCACTCAGCATAATCTCTTCAAGTACCGTCCATGTTGCTACAAAAGTTGGGTATTCATCCCTTCTGATGGAGGCATACTACTCCATCGTGTATATGGACCAAATCTTCCTTATCCATTCATCCATTGAAGGGCATCTTGGTTCTTTCCAGTTTGGCGACCGTGGCTATTGGTGCAATAAGCATTGGGGTACAGATGGCTCTTCTTTTCACTACATCTGTATCTTTGGGGTAAATACCCAGCAGTGCAATTGCAGGATCATAGGGAATCTCTATTCTTAATTTCTTGATGAATCTCCAAACTGTTCTCCAAAGTGGCTGCACTAACTTGCATTCCCACCAACAGTATAAGAGGTCTCCCCTTTCTCCACATCCTCTCGAAAACACGTTATTTCCTGTATTGCTAATTTTGGCCATTCTAATTGGTGTCCAGTGGTATCTCAATGTAGTCTTAATTTGAATCTCACTGATGGCTAGTGATGATGAACATTTTTTCATGTGTCTGATAGCCATTTGTATGTCTTCATTGGAGCGGAGTCTGTTCATATCTTCTGCCCATTTTTTGATATGATTATCTGTTTTCTGTGTGTTGAGTTTGAGAAGTTCTTATAGATCCTGGATATCAACCTTTTGTCTGTACTGTCATTTGCAAATATCTTCTCCCATTCCGTGGGTTGCCTTTTTGTTTTGTTGACTGTTTCCTTTGCTATGCAGAAGCTTTTGATATTGATGAAGTCCCAAATGTTCATTTTTGCTTCGTATCCTTTGCCTCTTGAGACATATCTTGAAAGAAGTTGCTGTGGCTGATATCGAAGAGGTTACTGCCTATGTTCTCCTCTAGGATTCTGATGGATTCCTATCGCACATTGAGGTCTTTTATCCATTTCAAGTTTATCTTTGTGTACAGTGTAAGAGAATGGTCGAGTTTCATTCTTCTACATATCGCTGTCCAGTTTTCCCAGCATCATTTATTGAAGAGACTGTCTTTTCCATTGAATATTTTTTCCTGTTTTGTCGAAGATTATTTCACCATAGAGTTGAGGGTCCATATCTGGGCTCTCCACTCTCTTCCACTGGTCTATGTTTCTGTTTTTATGCCAGAATCTTGCTGTCTTGGTGATCACAGCTTTGTAGTAAAGCCTGAAATCGGGTAACGTGATGCAGCCAGTTTTGCTTTTGTTTTTCAAAATTTCCTTAGCAATTCGGGGTCTCTTCTGATTCCATACAAATTTTAGGATTATTTACTCCAGCTCTTTGAAAAATACCAGGGGAATTTGGATCGGAATGGCATTAAAAGTACAGATTGCTCTAGGCAGTATAGACATTTTAATAATGTTTATTCTTCCAATCCAAGAGCATGGAACAGTCTTCCATCTTTTTGTGTCTTCTTCAATTTCTTTCATGAGTGTTCTGTAGTTCCTCGAGTACACGTCCTTTACCTCTTTGGTTAGGTTTATTCCCAGGTATCTTATGGTTCTTGGTGCTATAGTAAATAGAATCGATTCTCTAATTTTCCTTTCTGTATTTTCATTGTTAGTGTATAAGAAAGCCACTGATTTCTGTACATTGACTTTGTATCCTGCCACATTACTGAATTGCTGTGTGCATTCTAGTAGTTTGGGGGTGGAGCCTTTGGGGTTTTCCGTATAAAGAATCATGACATCTGTGAAAAGAGAGTTTGACTTCTTTATTGCCAATTTTTTTAACGATTTTATTTGACAGAGATCACAAGTTGGCAGAGAGGCAGGCAGAGAGAGAGAGAAGAAGGGAAGAAGGCTCCCCGCTGAGCGGAGAGCCCAATGCGGGACTCGATCCCAGCACCCTGAGATCATGACCTGAGCCAAAGACAGAGGATTTAACCCACGGAGCCACCCAGGTGCCCCTCTTTATTGCCAATTTGTATAATTTTATTTCTCTTTGTTGTCTGATTGCCGTTGCTAGGACTTCTAATCCTATGTTGAACTAGAGTGGTGAGAGTGGGCATCCTTGTGGTCCTGAACTCAACGGGAAGGATGTAAACTTTTTCCCATTGAGGATGATATTTGCTGTGGGTCTTTCATAGATAGATTTTATGAAGTTCAGGAATGTTCCCTCTATCCCTATACTTTGAAGCATTTTAATCAGGAACGGATGCTGGATTTTGTCAAATGCTTTTTCTGCATCAATTGAGAGGGCCTTGTGGTTCTTCTCTCTTCTCTTATTGATTTGTTCTATCACATTGATTGATTTGCGAATGTTGAACCAACTTTGCAACCCAGGGATGAATCCCACCTGGTCATGGTGGATCATCTTTTTAATGTGCTGCAGGATCCTGTTTGCTAGGATTTGTTGAGAATCTTTGCATCCATATTCATCAGTGATATTGGTCTGAAATTCTCCTTTTTGGTAGGGTCTTTGCCTGGTTTGGGGATCAGGGTAATGCTGGCTTCATAAAAAGAGTCTGGAAGTTTTCCTTCTGCTTCAATTTTTTGGAACAGCTTCAGGAGAATTGGTGTTATTTCTTCTTTGAAAGTTTGGTAGAATTCCAAGGGAATCTGTCAGGTTTTGGGCTCTTGTTTTTTGGGAGGTTTTTGATTACTGCTTCAATCTCATTACTAGATATAGTTCTATTCAGGTTGTCAGTTTCTTCCTGGTTCAATTTTGGGAGTTTATAGTTTTCCAGGAAGGAATCCATTTCATCTAGGTTGCTTAGCTTATTGGCATAAAACTGTTGGTATTAATTTCTGATGATTGTTTCTATTTCCTTGGTGTTTGTTGTGATCTCTCCCTTTTCATTCATAATTTTATTAATTTGGGCTTTCTCTCTTTTCTTTTGGATTAGTGTGGCCAATGGTTTATCGATCTTATTGATTCTTTCAAAAAACCACCTTCTAGTTTCATTGATATGTTCTACTGTATCTCTCGTTTCTACCTCATTGATTTCTGCTCTAATCTTGATCATTTCCTTTCTTGCGTGTGGAGTTGGTTTGATTTGTTGTTGATTCTCCAGTTCTTTAAGGTGTAGAGACAGCTGGTGTATTCTGGATTTTTCCATGTTTTTGAGGGAGGCTTGGATGGCTATGTATTTTCCCCTTAGAACCGCCTTTGCTGTATCGCATAGGTTTTGGACCGAAGTGTCCTCATTTTCATTGGTTTCCATGAATTAAGTTCATCTTTGATCTCCTGGTTGATCTAAGTTTTCTTAAGCAAGGAGGTCTTTAGTTTCCAGGTGTTTGAGTTCCTTCCGAACTTTTCCTTGTGATTGAGCTCCAGTTTCAAAGCATTATGATCTGAGAATATGCAGGGTATAATGTCAGTCTTTTGGTATCAGTTGAGTCCTGCTTTGTGACCTAGTATGGGGTCTATTCTGGAGAAGGTTCCATGTGCACTTGAGAAGAAAGAGTATTCTGTTGTTTTAGGTTGGAATGTTCTGTATATGTCGATGAGGTCCATCTGGTCCAATGTGTCATTCAATGCTCTTATTTCTTTATTAATTTTCTGCTTCGATGATCTGTCTATTACTGAGAGAGGCATGTTAAGATCTCCCACTATTAATATATTCATATCAGTATGACTCTTTATCTTGATTAATAATTTTCTTATGTGATTGGCTGCTCCCATATTGGTTGTGTAGATATTTACAATTGTTAGACCATGTTGGTGGATAGTCCCTTTAAGAATGGTGTAGTGTCCTTCTGTATCTCTGACTACAGTCTTTAGTTTAAAATCTAATTTATCTGATATGAGAATCTCTATCCGGGCCTTCTTTTGAGGCCCATTGGTATGAACGATGCTTCTCCATCCCTTCACTTTCAGTCTGGGTGTATCCTTAGGTTCAAAATGGGTCTCTTGTAGACAACATATGGATGGGTCTTGTCGTTTTATCCAATCTGCAACCCTGTGTCGTTTTATGGGTGCATTTAGGCCATTCACATTGAGAGTGATTATTGATAGGTTTTTATTGACATCGTGTTAACTTTGAAGTCTTTCTGCCTGTAGATTGTTTCTATATTTCTTTTAAATAATATTCTTAGGATTTTTTCTCTTTTATAGGACCCCCCTTAATATTTCCTGCAGTGTCGGCTTGATGATTGCATAGTCTTTTAGGCATTGCCAGTCTTGGAAACTCGTTATCTCTCCATCCATTTTGAATGTCAGTCTTGCTGGATAGAGTATTCTTTGCTGCATTTTCTTCTCATTTAGGACTCTGAATATATTTTGCCAGCCCTTCATGGCTTGCCAGGTCTCTTTGGACAGATATGATGTTATTCTAATGGGCTTTCCTCTGTATATAAGTAGCTTCTTTGTCATAGCTGTTTTCAAAAAGGTCTGCCTACAGTTCTAATTCTTCATTCTTACTAACACGTGTCAGGAGGACTTTCGAGAATCTATCACCTTGGTGGGTAACCTTTCTGCCCCTTGTACATGAACTTTGTTTCCATTCATGAGATTGGGAAAATTTTCATAGACAACTTCTTCCACTATATCTTCTAGACTTCGTTATTTCTCCTCCCCTTCAGGGATTCCAATAATTCTGACGTTGGAACGTTTCATGGCATCATTTATTTCCCTGATTCTGTTTTCGTGGCTTCATAGCTGTTTGTTCCAGGCTTCCTCCTGATCCTTTCTCTCTATCTGTTTGTCCTCCAGATCACTAATTCTATCTTCTGTCTCAGTTGCCATAGCTTTTAGAGAATTTAGATTAGATTGGAACTCATTGAGAGCATTTTGAATATTATCCCTGGTGGCTTTCAGTTCTGCCCTAATCAATTCTCGTTGGTCATCCATGGCTTTCTCCAACCTAGCTATTGCCTGGATAATTGTTAGTGTGAATTCCTTTTCTGACATATTGTCTATGTTGATAGCCATTAGCTCTGTTGTAGAAGGTCAGTCCTCTGCATTTTTCTTCTGTTGGTTATTCCCCCTCCTAGTCATTTTAGTATTAGATGACTGAACGGATGCTGTTGGATTTATTGATTGTAGTGCAGTCAAGGTGCATCCTGGAACGCTTCTGTGCAATCAGGGTTCCCTACTCAAATGAAAGAGAAAAGAAAAGAAAGTGAAATAGTGAAGAAGAAAGAAAAAAAAAGGAAAAGAAAAAAGGAAAAAAGAGAGAGAGAGAGAGACAGGAAAAAAAAAGGGAAGATAAAAGAGAAGGCTCAGCCGAAATGGGCCCCAAGTTAAGATTTATGAAGTATACAAACAAAAAGAGACAAACAAAAAGACTGATAAAAGTATATGACAAGAACCTCAAAGATACAGATGTAGTGAAAAGAAGGGCCATCTGTACCCCAATGTTTATTGCAGCAATGGCTACTGTCGCCAAACTGTGGAAAGAACCAAGATGCCCTTCAATGGATGAATGGATAAGGAAGATGTGGTCCATATACACAATGGAGTATTATGCCTCCATCAGAAAGGATGAATACCCAACTTTTGTACCCACATGGACGGGACTGGAAGAAATTATGCTGAGCGAAATAAGTCAAGCAGAGAGAGTCAAGGATCATATGGTCTCACTTATTTGTGGAGCATAACAAAGAACATGGAGGACATGGGGAGATGGAGAGGAGAGGGAGGTAAGGGAAACTGGAAGGGGAGATGAACCATGAGAGACTATGGACTCTGAAAAACAACCAGAGGGTTTTGAAGAGGTGGGGGTGTGGGAGGTTGAGGAGCCAGTGGTGGGTAATAGGAAGGGCACGTACTGCATGGAGCACTGGGTGTGATGCCAAAACAATGAACACTGTTATGCTGTAAATAAACAAATAAAATCAAAACAAACAAATAAAAAAACCATGGTAGCATTGTTTAAAAAATTGTTCCGATAATATGGGTGTTTTAAATTAATTAAAATTAATGAAATAGAATCTTTTTAATTGCTCTATGTTGTCGTTAGATTATATTATATGTGAAATACAATGATTTAGAGATGTTTCACTGGTAAAAAAAAGTATATGACAAGAGAAACAAATATATATATGCAAAAAAAGGAAGAACCTCATCAGAAAGAACCCCAAGTATAAGATTTATATACTATCAGGACAAACACAAAAGCACAGAAACAGTGGCAGAAGGAAAAGTTGGGAGAATGGTTATAAATTCTCAGTGCGGGTAAGGAAAGTTATTTTGATTCTTCCTGGATGTATCTTGATGTTTTTGTTAAGGGACTCAACTTTCCTAAGTTACAGGGGGATTAAAAATTGGTTTGCCTGTAGGGGTAGCATTGATTGGGAAAGAGGATTACCTTGAAGTTTAAATCTATATGTATATTAGAGAATAAAAATTACAAAAGAATAAACTAGACTAAACTAAGTTAAAATTTCAAAATAATTTTAAAAAAATAGAAAAGAAAAAGAAAAACACGGGTGTATGTATCAAAATGTTCAGGTTAAAAGGTTATTAAGGAATTTGATGTACTGGACATCTCAGTGTGGTGTTAAATAGGTTAAAGAATTATCTGTATGTATAAAAAAAAACCCAGAATATTGGTAAAGAGTTAAAAATAAAAGTTGTATTTATGAAGTAGTGGTGGTTGTTCTCTTGTAGTCTTTTTTTTTTTTTCTTCCTTCCTGGTTGGTTTTCTGGGGGAGGGGCCTGCCACGTGGGTTTTCAGACAATGATATTCCCTGAGTTATTTCCTCCCGCTGCCCTCCAGGGGGTTGGCTCTGAGGAAACCGTTTTTTTTTTTTTTTTTTTTTCAGGCTTTTTTTCTCTGGAAGTTTTAATGTTCTTTCATCTGTTTTCTCTTACCTTGACCGCTTTTGATGGTTTTTGGAGGTTTAGAGGAGAGCAAACTGCACCCCTACCTCCCTCTCAGAGAGAAGCCTCAGAATGCTCTGCAGAGCTGCTGGCAGAGTAGGTTTTGAGTCAGGGTCCCTGGGGATATAGGAGCTCCTCGTTGTACCCAAAACCAGGGCAGCGGTGGCTGTCTGGGCAGCTCCAGACTGCCAGAGAGGTTCGGAGCAGAGATCGCACACTGAGATTTTCCCACTGTCCCGGGCTGGGAATGTCTGATTTTTCTGGATTCCAGAGCTCCAGGCTAGCACCTATGAGCACCTCTCCCAGGGGAGGGTGTGGGACGCATGCGTTTCAGGAATGCCATCTGGCCAGGCTCCCAGGCCCTCATGGGAGCTGGACCCCACTCGTTCTGGGCACGCTGGTAGCTCAGGGACCAAGACCTGATTTCTCTGCTGCACACTCTCTGGCTCAGCACCAGGAGACGCTGTCCTGGGTCCAGGGACTTAGGTCCCTGTCCCTAACTGCCCCGATTCCCACTATTTCCCCCCACGATCATTTGCTCTTTTTTTTTTTTTTTTTTGAGTGGTTTCAACCAGACTCCAAGTTAATGCTGGTCCCCAGATGCAGGGCACTCTCGTATTGGGGTATTACTTTCCAATCAGTCACCTCTGGTGGCTCCCTCCCCCTTTTGTTTATCTTCCAATATCAAGTCGAGGTTCCCACTCTGCTTTACCTGCCCCTGACGTCTTCTCCTCCTGTAGAGATCCAGACATGTATAATTCTGATCTCAGGCTGATTTCATGGGTGATCGGAGTTCTTTGGTAGGTAATCTGCTCACTTTAGGGTACAGGTTGAAACGGTACCTCCTCTTACTTCCCCACCTTCTTGACTCCCCATCCAACTAAATTAAATCTAAAAAAATTAAAAAAAATAGAAAAGCAATAGAAAAACACGGGTGTATGTATCAAAAAGTTCAGGTTAGAAGTGTATTATAGAATTTGATATACTGGACCTCTCACTGTCAGGGTAAATAGGTTAAAAAATTATCTGTATAAAAGAAAATAAATGAACCAGAATAGTGTGAATGAGTTAAAAATAAAAGTTGTATCTATGGGGGCACCTGGGTGGCTCAGTGGGTTAAGCCTCTGTCTTCAGCTCAGGTCATGATCTCAAGGTCTTGGGATTGATCGCCACATCGGGCTCTCTGGTCGGCAGGGAGCCCACTTCCCCCTCTCTCTCTGCCTGCCTCTCTGCCTACTTGTGATCCCTCTCTCTCTCTCTCTCTGTCAAATAAATAAATAAAATCTTTAAAAAAAAGTTGTATCTATGAAGTAGTGGTGGTTGTTCTCTTGTCGTCTTTTTTTTTTTTTCTTTCCTGGTTGGTTTTCTGGAGGAGGGATTTTGCCATGTGGGTTTTCAGTCAATGGTGTTCCCTGAGTTAATTCCTTCTGCCCCCCTCAATGGGGTGGGCTCTGAGGAAACTGTTTTTTCAGGCTTTTGTTCTCTGGAGGTTTTTTTTGTATGTTTGTTTGTTTGTTTTCTCCCACCTTGACAGCTTTTGATGGTTTTTGGAGGATTAGAGGAAAGCAAACTGCACCCCGAGCTCCCTCTCATAGAGAAGCCTCAGTCTGTTCCCCTCTGTGTCTCCAGAGCAAATTTAGTTCCCACTCAGCCACTGGCAGAAGAGGTTCTGAGTCACAGTCTTTGGAGATGCAGGATCTCCTGCTTGTACCCTAAACCACGGCAGTGGTGGCTGTCTGGGCAGCTCCAGACCGCCAGAGAGGTTCCAAGCAGCCATCGCACACTGAAAATTTCCTGCTGGACCAGGCTGGGAGTGACTGGTCTTTCTGGGTCCGGGTCCAAGAGCGCCGTGCTTGGGCACACCTCTCTCAGGGGTGGTTGTGGGATGCGAGCATCTCAGGCTCTGGTTGCTGGGCGCGGTGTTTTGCTGTCTGGTGAAGCTCCCATCCCGTTAGGGGAGCCAGACCTCATGCATTCTCAGGCATGCTGGTAGCTCAGGGACCAAGACCTGGTTTCTCCACTGCACTCTCTCTGGCTCAGCGTCAGGGGAGGCTGTCCTGGGTCCGGGGACTTAAGTCCCTGTCCCTAACCACCCCAATTCCCACAATTTCCCCCCACGATCCTGTGCTCTTTTTGAGTGCTTTCAACCAGGCTCCAAGTTAATGCTGGTCCCCCATTGCAAGGCACTCTCCTATTGTGGTAGTACTTTCCAATGGGTTGCCTTCTGTTGGCTCCCTCCCAATTTCATTTATCTTCCCATATCAGTCCGATGTTCCCACTCTGCTTTACCTGCCCACTGGCATCTTCTGCCCCTATAGAGATCCAGACGTGTATAATTCTGATCTCAGGCTGATTTCATGGATGATCAGAGTTCTTTGGTAGGTAATCAGCTCACTTTAGGGTACAGGTTGGAATGGCATCTCCTACTTCCCCACCATCTTGTCTCCTACCACCAAAAAAAATCGTCATCAGGGGCTCCTGGGTGGCTCAGTGGGTTAAGGCCTCTGCCTTTGGCTCAGGTCATGAGCCCAGGGTCCTGGGATCGAGCCCCGCATTGGGCTCTCTGCTCAGCAGGGAGCCTGCTTCCCTTCCTCTCTCTCTGCCTGCCTCTCTGCCTACTTGTGATCTCTCTCTCTGTCAAATAAATAAATAAAATCTTTAAAAAAAATCGTCATCATTAGTTTTTGATGTGGTGTTCCAAGATTCAATTTTATGTTATTGTGTTTTTGAAACAAGTTTGAGTTATTATTAAATTCCCTGTTAGAACCACTTTTATTGTACCTCATAAATTTTGATATGCCATTTTTCTGTTTTAAATTGTTTCTATTTTTTAGCTTATTATTTGTTTTTCCTAGAGTTTATTTATTCCTTATATAGTTAACCCCTAATAAGCTGATTGTTTGCAAATGTTTTCTTATTTTATGGGTTGTTTTGTACTTTTCTTGGTTGTTTCCAGGACTTCATAGAATCTTTTAAGTTTTGCATAGCCTCACTTGTTTATTTTTGTTTTTATGGCCTGTACTTTGCTGTGATACTAAAAAAAGAGTCACCAAGACCAATGCTAAAGAGATATTTCACTGTTTTCTTCAATGAGTTTTACAGTTTCAAATCTTACATTTTATTTTTTTAAAGATTTTATTTATTTATTTGACAGATAGAGATCACAAGTAGGCAGAGAGGCAGGCAGAGAGAGAGAAAGGGAAGCAGGCTCCTTGCTGAGCAGAGAGCCCAATGTGGGGCTCGATCCCAGGGCCCTGAGATCATGAGCTGAGCCGAAGGCAGAGGCTTTAACCCACTGAGCCACCCAGGCGCCCCTCCATTTACCAGTTTTAAAGAGAATATTTTCCCCATTTGTATATCCTTTGCACTATTGTAAATGATTGAGGTTAAGTATCTATGTGTCTTCTTTTCTCAGATTTCTGTTTCATTTTCTATGTGTCCATTTTTAATCTAATATCATATTGTTTTGATTGTTACTTCTTTTATGATTGAGTTTAATTTCAGACTGTGACTCCTCCAGCTTTGTTCTTGTCCAAAGTGCTTTAGATATTTGGAGTATTTTGTGGTGTCTCTGAATTCTAAGACTTTTTCCTATTTCTTTGAAGGATGCATTGAAATTTGAAGAAACTGCATGCAATCTGAATATAGCATTTGATGCATGAATATTGTAATAAATATTCTTTAAATTATTTTTATAATAATTATTTTTTAAAAGATTTAATTATTTGACACAGAGAGATCACAAGTAGACAGAGCAGAAGGCAGAGAGAGAGGAGGGAGCCTGGTTCCCTACTGAGCAGAGAGCCCCATGTGTGGCTCCAGGCTTGATCCCAAGCCCCTTGGATCATGACCTGAGCTCAAGCAGAGGTTTAACCCACTGAGACACCAGGTGCCCCCTTATATTAATTAATTTTAACAATTAATTCTTACAACCAAATAATGAACATATGTTATCTTCATTTATCTTTGCCTTCTTCCAATACTTTTTATCAAATTCTTATACATTTTAGTGTAGAGATCTTTTACTTCCATGATTAAATTTTTCCTAAGTATTTATTCATTAGATTTTATTGTAAATGGATTACTTTGTTCACTTCTCTTTCTGATACTTCGTTATTAGTGCATAGAAACAATACTTATTATTGTATATTGATGTTATGTCTTGCAATTTTACTGAATTTTTTTTATTAGTCTTAACAATTACTTGATAGAGTCGTCTGTGGTTTTCTGTATAGAAGATGATGTAATCCCTGATGCCGAGTGACGTGGAGCACTTTTTCATGTGTCTGTTGGCCATCTGGATGTCTTCTTTGCAGAAATGTCTGTTCATGTCCTCTGCCCATTTCTTGATTGGATTGTTTGTTCTTTGGGTGTTGAGTTTGCTAAGTTCCTTATAGATTTTGGATACTAGCCCTTTATCTGATATGTCGTTTGCAAATATCTTCTCCCATTCTGTCAGTTGTCTTTTGGTTTTGTTAACTGTTTCCTTTGCTGTGCAAAAGCTTTTGATCTTGATGAAATCCCAATAGTTCATTTTTGCCCTTGCTTCCCTTGCCTTTGCCGTTGTTCCTAGGAAGATGTTGCTATGGCTGAGGTCGAAGAGGTTGCTGCCTGCATTCTCCTCAAGGATTTTGATGGATTCCTTTCTCACATTGAGGTCCTTCATCCATTTGGAGTCTATTTTCGTGTGTGGTGTAAGGAAGTGGTCCAATTTCATTTTTCTGCATGATCAAAACCACAATGAGATATCACCTCACACCAGTCAGAATGGCTAAAATTAACAAGTCAGGAAATGACAGATGCTGGCGAGGATGTGGAGAAAGGGGAACCCTCCTCCACTGTTGGTGGGAATGCAAGCTGGTGCAACCACTCTGGAAAACAGCATGGAGGTTCCTCAAAATGTTGAAAATAGAACTACCCTATGACCCAGCAATTGCACTACTGGGTATTTATCCTAAAGATACAAACACAGTGATCCGAAGGGGCATGTGTACCCGAATGTTTATAGCAGCAATGTCTACAATAGCCAAACTATGGAAAGAACCTAGATGTCCATCAACAGATGAATGGATAAAGAAGAAGTGGTATATATACACAATGGAATACTATGCAGCCATCAAAAGAAATGAAATCTTGCCATTTGCGACGACGTGGATGGAACTAGAGCGTATCATGCTTAGTGAAATAAGTCAATCGGAGAAAGACAACTATCATATGATCTCCCTGATATGAGGACATGGAGAAGCAACATGGGGGGTTAGGGGGATAGGAGAAGAATAAATGAAACAAGATGGGATTGGGAGGGAGACAAACCATAAATGACTCTTAACCTCACAAAACAAACTGGGGGTTGCTGGGGGGAGGTGGATTGGGAGAGGGGGAGGGGGCTATGGACATTGGGGAGGGTATGTGCTATCATGAATGCTGTGAAGTGTGTAAACCTGGCGATTCACAGACCTGTACCCCTGGGGATAAAAATACATTATATGTTTATTAAAAAAAAAATTTGGAAGGGGAGGTGAACCATAAGAGACTATGAACTCTGGAAAACAACCTGAGGGTTTTGAAGGGTCAGGGGTGGGAGGTTGGGGGAACAGGTGGTGGGTAATGGGGAGGGCACGTTTTGCATGGAGCACTGGGTGTTGTGCAAAAACAATGAATACTGAATACTGTTACACTGAAAAAATAAATAAAATGGGAAAAAAAAGAAGATGATGTAATCTGTAAAAAGAAGCAATTTAGATTATTTCTTCTTTTTTAAAGATTTTTATTTATTTATTTGACAGACAGAGAGATCACAGGTAGGCAGAGAGTCAGGCGTGGGGCGGGTGGGGAAGCAGGCTCCCCGCAGAGCAGAGAAACCAATGTGGGGCTCAATCCCAGGACCCTGAGATCATGACCTGAGCCGAAGGAAGATGCTTAACATACTGAACCATTCAGGTGCCCCAAGATTATTTCTTACTGGTTTGAATACCTTCTATTTTTTCCTTACTTAATTGTTCTGGCTAGAACTCTCAGTACTAGACAAATAGAATCTTTAAGAATGATCACCCTTGTGTTGTTTCTGATCTTGGAGTAACATATTTTTCAGCATTTTTAGTGTTGATTATATTGTTAGGTGTGGGAGTGCTTTAAAGGGCCTTTAGGATGTGGATATTTTGTTTTTTATTTTTTCCTATAAATAATATTTGGAGAGTTTTTATCAAGAATATATGTTGCATTTCATCAAATGTTTTTCCTGCAACTTTTGAGATCATGATTTATCTAATTTTGATACATGTGTGGTTTATCATATGATTTATCGTATTTACTGATTTGTGTATGTTGAACCATGTTTACATCTCAGGGATAAATCCCACTTGATCATGGTGTATGATTCTTTTAATGTGCTCTTGAATTACATTTGTTAACATTTAATTGAGGATTTCTGTAACTATCTTTATCAGGGATATTTGCCTGGAGTTTTGTTTTTGTAGTGTCATTATCTGGCTTTGATTTAACAGTAAGGCTTCCCTGGTAAGATTGGTAAGATTATTTGCAAGTGTTCCCTACTCTTCTATTGATGTGTGTGTGCATGCGTGTGTTTGTGTGTGTGTATGCACATGAACAGAAAATTTAGGAATAATTAACATTAATTTTTAAATGTTTTGTAGAATTCACTTGTGGAGATAATTCTTGGCTTGTTTGGTTTTAAGATATTTTGATTACTGTTTAAGTCTTCTTGTTCTTTCTCCATTTAGATTTTTTACTTCTTTATGATTCAATCTTCATAGGTTAGTGTTTCTAGGAATTTATCTTTTTTTCTTTTCCATTACAATTTATTGTATATTTATTTATTGTATAATAACTGTTAATAGAAGTCTCTTATGTCCCTTTGTACTATTGTGTTATCTATTGCTAGGTCTCCTCCCTCATTTATAATTTGACTTATTCGAGTCTCCTTTTTCCTTGTGTATCTAACAAAAAATAATTTTGTTTATGTTTTCAAAAAACAACTGTTAGTTTCTTGATCTTTTCTGTGGTTGTTCTGTTTTCTTTTCTTTTAAAGATTTTATCTATTTTTTGACAGATAGCGAGATCACAAGTAGGCAGAGAAGCAGGCAGAGAGAGAGGGGGAAGCAGGCTCCCCACTGAGCAGGGAGCCCAATGCGGTGCTCTATCCCAGGACCCTGAGATCATAACCTGAGCTGAAAGCAGAGGCTTAAACCACTGAGCCACCCAGACACCTGTTGTTCTGTTTTCAATTGCATTTATTTCTTTTTCAAAAATATTTTGTTTATTTATTTGACAGAGTGAGAGACAAAAAGAGAGGGAACACAACAAGCAGGGAGAGTGGGAGGAGAAACAGGTTTTCCCCTGTATGAGGACCCAATGCAAGGATTGATCTCAGGACCCTGGGATCATGACTTGAGCCAAAGGGAGATGATTAACAACTGAGCCACCAGGTGTCCCATCAATTGATTTATTACTATTGTCATTTTTATTTCTTCTTTATTCTGGTTACTTGT
Source organism: Meles meles (assembly GCF_922984935.1). NCBI lineage: Eukaryota > Metazoa > Chordata > Mammalia > Carnivora > Mustelidae > Meles > Meles meles. Next base: position 4,864,071 of record NC_060068.1, read on the forward strand.
GGTTAGTATGTTTTTTTTTTTTAAATTAATTCCTTGAGTTGTAAAGTTTGGTTTTTATTTGCAATGTTTCATTTTTTTATTAATGTAGGCTTTTATTGCAATAAACTATTCTGTTAGAAATCCTTTTGTTAAAAAAAAAGAAATCCTTTGATGCAATACATGTGTATATATAAATATGTGAAATACAAATATATTGAATATATATTTAACACAAATAAATATACATATATTTGTATTTCATATTTTTGTAAATATTGTTCTTGATATTGGCTTCTATTTTCCTACTAATGTGACCAGAAAATATTCTTAAAATAGTCATTCTTCTTATATGAGTTAAAACTTGTTTTGTGGGTAACACATAATATATCTTGGAGGATGTTCCGTGTGCCTTTGAATTAAAATTTGCATATAGTCCTGCTGTTGGACTGAAAATTCTTTATATATCTGTTAGGTCCATTCCATCTAAAGCATGGTACATATCAGTAGTTTCCTTAATGATTTTCTTCCTGGATGATCCACACGTGGTTAAAAATGGGGTATTTTGGTCTCCTACTATTATTATATTGCTTTCTCTCTTCATATCTGTTAATATTATATATACATGTATATATACATATATATGTATAATATGTATGCTATATCGTGTACATACATACCTCTTTATTATTAGTTAATTGACCTTTTTTGTCTCTTGTGACACAATTTGTCTTAGAGCATATATTCTCTTATGTAAGCATAGTTTTTCCTGCTATGTTTTGACAATCATTTGCATGGAATCTCTTCTGAGATCCATTTAATTTTAGTCTATGTGTGTCCTTAGAGATAAAGTCTGTTCTTATACACAGCATAGTGATGAATCTTGGTATTTTGGTATTTTATTCATTTAGCCACTCTAAATATTTTGATGGCAGAATTAATTAATTAATTAGAGAGAGAAATTATGAGAATCTCCATGAGACCCTCCAGCTGAACATAGAACCTGGTGAGGGCTTGAGATCATGGCCTGAATGGAAATCAAGAATGAATGGAAATCAAGAGTGAGACAATTATGACTGAACCACCCAGGCACCCTTGGTTGAAGAATTTACTACATTTTCCTTTATAGTTATTTTGATATCTAAGGCCTTACTATGGCATTTCCATGTTGGTGATTGTTCTTTGTTTTTTAGTTTGTTCCTCTCTTCCTTTGTTGTCTCTTTTGTGATTTCTTGATATTTTGTACAGTTATACTTAGATTTCTTTTTTTTTCTCTTTTCTATATCTACTGTAGATTTTAGCCTTGTGAATACTACCAAGCATACATAAAACATCTTAAAGTTATAAAACTCCATTTTAGGTGTTAAAAACTTAAATTCAGTAGCATATAAAAACCTCTACTTATTCTCCTATTCCTCCCCCTCACATTTTGTTCCATTGATGCCAAACATTATGTCTTTTTATATTGTGCATCCAATAAGAAATTATTGTAGCTCAGGTATTTTTTTAAAGATTTTATTTATTTACAGACAGAGATCACAGGTAGGCACAGAGGCAGCCAGAGAGAGAGGAAGGGAAGAAGGCTCCCTGCTGAGCAGAGAGCCAAATGTGGGGCTCAATCCCAGGACCCTGAGACCATGACCTGAGCCGAAGGCAGAGGCTTTAACCCACTGAGCCACCCAGGCGCCCCTAGCTCAGGTATTTTTAATAATTTTGTTGAATGGCCTGTTACCAAGGGCATGACTGAGATTAGATCCTGGGTGAAGTCATGTTCTCCAGGACCATAGTCAATAAGAATGCAACCAGGACAAGGTTCTACTCCAAGGTCCACAGAAAGTAAACTGTAACCAGGTTTGTGAACAGAAGACCCTCCCATCAGTTCCTGGTAAGGCTCTTGCTAGGTAAGTGGACAGGTCCTACTTCAAGAAAGACTGGCCCCATATCATGACTGAGCAGGAGAAGAATGGAGTCAAAGTATTGCTTCAGAATCCACAACTGGAACCAATGTCTTCAACTTGTTTCTGAGGGTATAGGTAAGTGTGCCCCTTGCCAGGTTCTTGGGTAAACAAGACTGTCAATGGACAACAGATCAGTGGGCAGGGAGCCAGGTCTTAAGACCGCTTCAGAATACTCTGGCCAAGGTCAGAGGGCCTGCTTCTGTGAGCAAGACTGGGCATGGTTCCTCCCAAATCCCTTGTTGGATGGTGCTGATATAAGGACCAAGTTAATATACAACTGTAGCCAACTCTACTGGGATACTGGGTGTCTATAGAGGTCCTTTTAAGTCTATAACCAGGACCATGACAGGAGAATGTGTCACAAGGTTGTACATATGCCATCACATAAAGGTTGCTCTCAGGCTTGGACTCCATCTGTTTTTCAAAACATCATACCTGAATTCCAAAAGTCATTGAAATACAAGTTTGTCAGTGGATGGCTGCACGTTGGTATTGCTGGGGAATACGAAAGTGGAAACCTCCCATTACATTACCTTCTTCAGCCATATATTCCTGATGAAATTAAAAATTTGCTCCTGGATTGGAAGAATAAATATTGTGAAAATATCTATGCTAAGGCAATCTACACATTTAATGCAATCCCTATCAAAATACCATCCATTTTTTTCAAAGAAATGGAACAAATAATCCTCAAATTTATATGGAACCAGAAAAGACCTCAAATAGCCAAAGGAATATTGAAAAAGAAAGCCAAAGTTGCTGGCATTCACAATTCCAGACTTCAAGCTCTATTATAAAGCTGTCATCATCAAGACAGCATGGTCCTGGAACAAAAACAGACACATAGATCAATGGAACAGAATAGAGAGCCCAAAAATAGATCCTCAACTCTATGGTCAACTAATCTTCGACAAAGCAGGAAAGAATGTCCAATGGAAAAAAGACAGCCTCTTCAATAAATGGTGCTGGGAAAATTGGACGGCCACATGCAGAAAAATGAAATTGGACCACTTCCTTACACCACACACGAAAATAGACTCAAAATGGATGAAGGACCTCAATGTGAGAAAGGAATCCATCAAAATCCTTGAGGAGAACGCAGGCAGCAACCTCTTCGACCTCAGCCACAGCAACATCTACCTAGGAACAACGGCAAAGGCAAGGGAAGCAAGGACAAAAATGAACTATTGGGATTTCATCAAGATCAAAAGCTTTTGCACAGCAAAGGAAACAGTTAACAAAACCAAAAGACAACTGACAGAATGGGAGAAGATATTTGCAAATGACATATCAGATAAAGGGCTAGTGTCCAAAATCTATAAGGAACTTAGCAAACTCAACACCCAAAGAACAAACAATCCAGTCAAGAAATGGGCAGAGAACATGAACAGACATTTCTGCAAAGAAGACATCCAGATGGCCAACAGACACATGAAAAAGTGCTCCACATCGCTTGGCATCAGGGAAATACAAATCAAACCCACAATGAGATATCACCTCACACAAGTCAGCATGGCTAAAATTAACAAGTCAGGAAATGACAGATGCTGGTGAGGATGCAGAGAAAGGGGAACCCTCCTACACTGTTGGTGGGAATGCAAGCTGGTGCAACCACTCTGGAAAACAGCATGGAGGTTCCTCAAAATGTTGAAAATAGAACTACCCTATGACCCAGCAATTGCACTACTGGGTATTTACCCTAAAGATACAAACACAGGGATCCGAAGGGGCACGTGTACTCGAATGTTTATAGCAGCAATGTCTACAATAGCCAAACTATGGAAAGAACCTAGATGTCCATCAACAAATGAATCATAAAGAAGAGGTGGTATATATACACAATGGAATACTATGCAGCCATCAAAAGAAATGAAATCTTGCCATTTGCAACAACGTGGATGGAACTAGAGGGTATCATGCTTAGTGAAATAAGTCAATCGGAGAAAGACAACTGTCATATGATCTCCCTGATATGAGGACATGGAGATGCAACATGGGGGGTTAGGGGGATAGGAGAAGAATAAATGAAACAAGATGGGATTGGGAGGGAGACAAACCATAAATGACTCTTAAACTCAGAAAATAAACTGGGGGTTGCTGTTGGGAGGTGGGGTTGGGAGAGGGGGAGGGGGCTATGGACATTGGGGAGGGTATGTGCTAATGTGAGTGCTGTAAAGTGTGTAAACCTGGCGATTCACAGACCTGTACCCCTGGGGATAAAAATACACTATATGTTTATAAAAAAAAAATTGGAAGGGGAGGTGAACCATAAGAGACTATGGACTCTGAAAAACAACCTGAGGGATTTGAAGGGTTGGGGGTGGGAGGTTGGGGGAAGCAGGTGGTGGGTAATAGGGAGGGCACGTATTGCATGGAGCACTGATGTTGTGCAAAAACAATGAATACTGTTATGCTGAAAAAAATAAATTAATTAAAAAAAATTTGTTTTATGGGGTGCCTAGGTGGCTCAGTTCATTAGGCTATTGGCTCTTGGTTTGGTTCAGGTCATGATCTCAGTGTTCTGGTATAGAGCCCCATGACAGTCTTCATGCTCTACACTGAGTCTGCTTGAGGATTATCTCTTTGCCCACCCTCCTTTTCTAAAATTAATCAATAAATATTTAATAAGTTGTTAAATTATTGAATTAGGAAATTGATAAGTGAGAATAGTTTTGGAAAGGAGAGGGGTCATGTGGAAACTCAGACAAAGGCCAAGGATATCTACAATGTTGAGAAATTCACTGCATCCCCTGATCACTTCCTGACTCCCTTGGGGATTTTATTAAAGAGGAGCATAGTCAAGGCAAGTTAAAAGCCTAGCTTATTTTGATAAATTCAGTGACTGTTTTAAAAAAGCTGAAAGGGATAAAATAAAAGGAGCAAGATGGCGGGGAAGTAGGAGGAGGCACCATTTCAACCTGTACCCTAAAGTGAGCTGATTACCTACCAAAGAACTCCGACCACCCATGAAATCAGCCTGAGATCAGAATTATACACGTCTGGATCTCTACTGGAGCAGAAGACGCCAGTGGCAGGTAAAGCAGACTGGGAGCATCGGACTGATATCGGAAGATAAACAAAAGGGGGAGGGAGCCACCAGAGGTGACCGATTGGAAAGTAACACCCCAACACGAGAGTGCTCTGCGTCTGGGGACCAGCATTAACTTGGAGTCTGGTGGAAAGCACTCAAAAAACAAACAGCAAAGGATCGCGGTGGCGGGGGGGTAATAGTGGGAACCTGGGCGGTTAGGGTCAGGGACCTAAGTCCCCGGACCCAGGACAGCCTCCCCTGGCGCGGAGCCAGAGAGAGTGCGGCGGAGAAATCAGGTCTCGGTCCCTGAGCCGCGAGTGCACCTGAACGCCAGCGCGCTTGAGAATGAGTGGGGTCTGTCTCCCGTGAGGGGCTGGGAGCCTGGCCTGATGGCAATCCTGAAACGCGCGCGTCCCACACCCTCCCTTGGGAAAGGTGCTCATAGGCGCTAGCCTGGAGCTCTGGCAGCAGGAAAAACCAGACATTCCCAGCCCGGGACAGCGGGAAAATTTCAGTGCGCGATCTCTGCTCCGAACCTCTATGGCGGTCTGGAGCTGCCTAGACAGCCACAGCTGCCCTGGTTTTGGGCACAAGGAGGAGCCCCTGCATCCCCAGGGACAGTGACCCAGAACCAACTCTGCCAGCAGCTTTTGCAAAACAGTCTGAGGCTTCTCTCTGAGAGGGAGGTTGGGGTGCTGTTTGCTCTCCTCTAAACCTCCAAAAACCATCAAAAGCTGTCAAGGCGAGAGAAAGCAGATGAAAGAACATAAAAACCCCCAGAGAACAAAAGGCTGAAAAAAAAAAAAAAAACAGTTTCCTGAAAAAAAAAGAGCTCACCCCCTTGAGGGGAGCGGGAGGACCTAACTCAGGGAACATCATTGTCTGAAAACCCACGTGGCAGGCCCCTCCCCCAGAAAACCAACCAGGAAGGAAGGAAAAAAAAAAAAAAAAAAAGACTACAAGAGAACAACCACCACTACTTCATAAATACAACTTTTATTTTTAACTCTTTACCAATATTCTGGTTCTTTTTTTTATACATACAGATAATTTTTTAACCTATTTACCATCACACTGAGATGTCCAGTACATCAAATTCTTTAATAACCTTCTAACCTGAAATTTTTCATACATACACCCGTGTTTTTCTTTTGTTTTTCTATTTTTTAATTTTAACTTAGTTTAGTCTAGTTTATTCTTTTTTTAATTTTTATTTTCTACTATACATATAGAGTTAAACTTCAAGGTAACCCCCTTTCCCCAATCAATGCTACCCCTATAGGCAAACCAGTTTCTAATCCCCCTGTAACTTAGGAAAGTTGAGTCCCTTAACAAAAACATCAAGATACCTTCAGGAAGAATCAAAATAACCTTCCTCACCCACACTGAGAATCTATAACCATTCTCCCAATTTTTCCTTCTGTCAGTGTTTCTGTGAATTTGTGTCTGTCCTGACAATATATAAATCTTATACTTGGGGTTCTTTCTGAGGAGGTTTTTCCCTTTTTTTTGCTTATATATACATATTTTTATCTCTTGTCATATACTTTTATCACTCTTTGTCTGTCTGTTTTTGTTTGTATACTCCACAAATCTTACCTTGTGGCCCATTTGGGCTGAGCCTTCTCTTATATCTTCTTTTTTTTTCCTATCTCTCTCTCTCTCTCTTTTTTTTTCTTCCTTTTTTCTTTCCCCCTTTTTTTTCTTTCTTCTTCTCTATTTCTTTTTCTTTTCTTTTTTCTCTCATTTGGTTGGGGAATCCTGATTGCACAGAAGCGTTCCAGGGTGCACATTGACAGCACCACAATCGATAAGTCCAGCTGCATCTGTTCAGTCATCTCTTACCAAAATGACTAGGAGGAGGAATACCCAACAGAAGAAAAATACAGAGGATGGGCCTTCTGCAACAGAACTAATGGCTATCGACATAGACAATATGTCAGAAAAGGAATTCAGACTAACAATTATCCAGGCAATAGCTAGGTTGGAGAAAGCCATGGATGGCCAAACAGAATTGATTAGGGCAGAACTGAAAGCCACCAGGGATGATGTTCACAATGTTAGGGCAGAACTGAAAGCCACCAGGGATGATGTTCAAAATGCTCTCAATGAGTTCCAATCCAATCTAAATTCTCTAAAAGCTAGGGTAACTGAGACAGAAGATAGAATTAGTGATCTGGAGGACAAACAGATAGAGAGAAAGGATCAGGAGGAAGCCTGGAGCAAACAGCTCAGAAGCCACGAAAACAGAATCAGGGAAATAAACGATGCCATGAAATGTTCCAACGTCAGAATTATTGGAATCCCTGAAGGGGAAGAAAAAGAAAGAAGTCTAGAAGATATAGTGGAAGAAGTTGTCTATGAAAATTTTCCCAATCTCACGAATGGAAACAATGTTCATGTACTAGAGGCAGAAAGATCTCCTCCCAAGATTTTAGATTCTCGAAAGTCCTCACGGCACCTTATAGTTAAAATGGGGAATTATGTTTCAAGAAAGACCCTCTTAAAAGCAGCTAGGACAAAGAAGCTTCTTACATACAGAGGAAAGCCCATTAGAATAACGTCAGACCTTTCCACAGAGACCTGGAAAGCCAGGAAGGGCTGGCAAAATATATTCAGAGTACTAAATGAGAAGAACATGCAACCAAGAATACTCTATCCAGCAAGACTGACATTTAAAATGGATGGAGAGATAAAGAGTTTCCAAGACCGGCAAGGCTTAAAAGACTATGCAACCACCAAGCCGACACTGCAGGAAATATTAAGGGGGGTCCTATAAAAGAGAAAAAATCCTAAGAATATCATTGAACAGAAATATAGAAACAATCTATAGACAGAAAGACTTCAAAGGCAACACGATGTCAATAAAAACCTACCTCTCAATAATCACTCTCAATGTGAATGGCCTAAATGCGCCCATAAAACGACACAGGGTTGCAGATTGGATAAAACGACAGGACCCATCCATATGTTGTCTACAAGAGACCCATTTTGAACCTAAGGATACACCCAGACTGAAAGTGAAGGGATGGAGAAGCATCTTTCATGCCAATGGGCCTCAAAAGAAGGCCGGAGTAGCAATTCTCATATCAGATAAATTAGATTTTAAACTAAAGACTGTAGTCAGAGATACAGAAGGACACTACATAATTCTTAAAGGGACTATCCGTCAAGACGATCTAACAATTGTGAATATCTATGCCCCCAATATGGGAGCACCCAATTACATAAGAAAACTATTAATCAAGATAAAGAGCCATATTGATATGAATACAATAATAGTAGGAGATCTTAATACGCCTCTCTCAGAAATAGACAGATCATCGAAGCAGAAAATTAATAAAGAAATAAGAGCATTGAATGAAACATTGGACCAGATGGACCTCATAGACATATACAGAACATTCCACCCTAAAACAACAGAATACTCATTCTTCTCAAGTGCACATGGAACCTTCTCCAGAATAGACCACATACTGGGTCACAAAGCAGGACTCAACCGATACCAAAAGACTGACATTATTCCCTGCATATTCTCCGATCACAATGCTTTGAAACTGGAGCTCAATCACAAGGAAAAGTTCAGAAGGAACTCAAACACCTGGAAGCTAAAGACCACCTTGCTTAAGAATGCTTGGATCAACCAGGAGATCAAAGATGAACTTAAACAATTCATGGAAACCAATGAGAATGAAGACACTTCGGTCCAAAACCTATGGGATACAGCAAAGGCGGTTCTAAGGGGGAAATACATAGCCATCCAAGCCTCCCTCAAAAACATTGAAAAATCCAGAATACACCAGCTGTCTCTACACCTTAAAGAACTGGAGAATCAACAACAAATCAAACCAACTCCACGTGCAAGAAGGGAAATAATCAAGATTAGAGCAGAGATCAATGAGGTAGAAACGAGAGATACAGTAGAACGTATCCATGAAACTAGAAGCTGGTTTTTTGAAAGAATTAATAAGATCAATAAACCATTGGCCACACTAATCCAAAAGAAAAGAGAGAAAGCCCAAATTAATAAAATTATGAATGAAAAGGGAGAGATCACAACTAACACCAAGGAAATAGAAACAATCATCAGAAATTATTACCAACAGTTATATGCCAATAAGCTAAGCAACCTAGATGAAATGGATGCATTCCTGGAAAGCTACAAACTCCCAAAATTGAACCAGGAAGAAATTGACAACCTGAATAGACCAATATCTAGTAATGAGATTGAAGCAGTGATCAAAAACCTCCCAAAAAACAAGAGCCCAGGACCTGACGGATTCCCTGGGGAATTCTACCAAACTTTCAAAGAAGAAATCACACCAATTCTCCTGAAGCTGTTCCAAAAAATTGAAGCAGAAGGAAAACTTCCAGACTCTTTTTATGAAGCCAGCATTACCCTGATCCCCAAACCAGGCAAAGACCCTACCAAAAAGGAGAATTTCAGACCAATATCACTGATGAATATGGATGCAAAGATTCTCAACAAGATCCTAGCAAACAGGATCCAGCAGCACATTCAAAAGATTATCCACCATGACCAGGTGGGATTCATCCCTGGGTTGCAAGGTTGGTTCAACATTCGCAAATCAATCAGTGTGATAGAACACATCAATAAGAGAAGAGAGAAGAACCACATGGTCCTCTCAATTGATGCAGAAAAAGCATTTGACAAAATCCAGCATCCGTTCCTGATGAAAACGCTTCAAAGTATAGGGATAGAGGGAACATTCCTGAACTTCATAAAATCTATCTATGAAAGACCCACAGCAAATATCATCCTCAATGGGAAAAAGCTTGCAGCATTCCGTTGAGATCAGGAACACGACAAGGATGCCCACTCTCACCACTCTTGTTCAACATAGTATTAGAAGTTCTAGCAACGGCAATCAGACAACAAAGAGAAATAAAAGGTATCCAAATTGGCAAGGAAGAAGTCAAACTCTCTCTCTTCGCAGATGACATGATTCTTTATATGGAAAACCCCAAAGACTCCACCCCCAAACTACTAGAACTCATACAGCAATTCAGCAACGTGGCAGGATACAAAGTCAATGTACAGAAATCAGTGGCTTTCTTATACACTAACAATGAAAATACAGAAAGGGAAATTAGAGAATCGATTCCATTTACTATAGCACCAAAAACCATAAGATACCTGGGCATAAACCTAACCAAAGAAGTAAAGGACCTGTACTCGAGGAACTACAGAACACTCATGAAAGAAATTGAAGAAGACACAAAAAGATGGAAGACTGTTCCATGCTCTTGGATTGGAAGAATAAACATTGTTAAAATGTCTATACTGCCTAGAGCAATCTATACTTTTAATGCCATTCCGATCAAAATTCCACCGATATTTTTCAAAGAGCTGCAGCAAATAATCCTAAAATTTGCATGTAGTCAGAAGAGACCCCGAATTGCTAAGGAAATGTTGAAAAACAAAAACAAAACTGGCGGCATCACGTTACCCGATTTCAAGCTTTACTACAAAGCTGTGATCACCAAGACAGCGTGGTACTGGCATAAAAACAGACACATAGACCAGTGGAACAGAGTGGAGAGCCCAGATATGGACCCTCAACTCTATGGTCAAATAATCTTCGACAAAACAGGAAAAAATATTCAATGGAAAAAAGACAGTCTCTTCAATAAATGGTGCTGGGAAAACTGGACAGCGATATGTAGAAGAATGAAACTCGACCATTCTCTTACACCGTTCACAAAGATAAACTCGAAATGGATAAAAGACCTCAACGTGAGACAGGAATCTATCAGAATCCTAGAGGAGAACATAGGCAGTAATCTCTTCGATATCAGCCACAGCAACTTCTTTCAAGATAAGTCTCCAAAGGCCAAGGAAACAAAAGCCAAAATGAACTTTTGGGACTTCATCAAGATCAAAAGCTTCTGCACAGCAAAGGAAACAGTCAACAAAACAAAGAGGCAACCCACGGAATGGGAGAAGATATTTGTAAATGACAGTACAGACAAAAGGTTGATATCCAGGATCTACAAAGAACTTCTCAAACTCAACACACACAAAACAGATAATCATATCAAAAAATGGGCAGAAGATATGAACAGACACTTCTCCAACGAAGACATACAAATGGCTCTCAGACACATAAAAAAATGTTCATCATCACTAGCCATCAGGGAGATTCAAATTAAAACAACATTGAGATACCACCTAACACCAGTTAGAATGGCCAAAATTAGCAAGACAGGAAACAACGTGTGCTGGAGAGGATGTGGAGAAAGGGGAACCCTCTTACACTGTTGGTGGGAATGCAAGTTAGTGCAGCCACTTTGGAGAACAGTGTGGAGATTCCTGAAGAAATTAAAAATAGAGCTTCCCTATGACCCTGCAATTGCACTGCTGGGTATTTACCCCAAAGATACAGATGTAGTGAAAAGAAGGGCCATTTGTACCCCAATGTTTATTGCAGCAATGGCTACGGTCGCCAAACTGTGGAAAGAACCAAGATGCCCTTCAACGGATGAATGGATAAGGAAGATGTGGTCCATATACACAATGGAGTATTATGCCTCCATCAGAAAGGACGAGTACCCAACTTTTGTAGCAACATGGACAGGACTGGAAGAAATTATGCTGAGCGAAATAAGTCAAGCAGAGAGAGTCAAGTATCATATGGTCTCACTTATTTGTGGAGCATAACAAATAACATGGAGGACATGGGGAGATGGAGAGGAGAGGGAGTTGAGTGAAACTGGAAGGGGAGATGAACCATGAGAGACTATGGACTCTGAAAAACAACCAGAGGGTTATGAAAGGGCGGTGGGAGGGTGTGGGGTGGGGTGGGAGGTTGAGGAACCAGGTGGTGGGTAATAGGGAGGGCACGTACTGCATGGAGCACTGGGTGTGATGCCAAAACAATGAACACTGTTATGCTGTAAATAAGCAAATAAAAATAAATTAATTAATTAAATTAAAAAAAAAAGCTGAAAGGATAAAATTTGTTTACACTTCAAAGCAATAGTTTTACTACTAAAGTATAGCACATTGATTGAAACCATAATGAGAAATATGATTTTTCAAACTCCTTTTTATTATTGCACTCCTACATAATTCAAATATATTTGAGAAAAGTGTATGATTTTTTTCTTCCCAAATGTATTTTATACCATATCTCACTTCAGTATTCAAACATTTTATGTCAGAGTTTATGTGCCAATTGACTTTATATATAAAGCCACAGTTTCTCATTGAAATGACACAATGTCTGAACCAGGAATAAGTCAATGAATGCATGAGTGTCTGGAGACTGGGAAGTAATCTGTGCTGCTTAACCAACAGTGACTTAAAAGTCCCTACATTATAAAATAAAAAGATGGAAATCTTGATAATGCCATATATCATCTTGGAAGTTGCATCCCTTCAGAAACAGTTAATGATACTTCACTCACCATGAACATCAGCAGTCTATATATGGCATGTGAAACAGGATATGGAAGGTCAGTTATTTGGTCTTAAATCACATAATCAGGTGTTACACATGCTTGTTTCCCTGATGTTTTACATACCATCCTATCCTTCAAGGACAAAGGATGTGCAATATGATTCTTAGTCCAGAAGAAAGAAGTCCAGATTATTAACCTGCATCATGAATGAATGAGTTTTCTTTTGTGATTATTTAATTTGGCTTACTTAATTTTCTCTGACAAAATAAGCTCAACCCCCCCAAAAGAAGACAACCAAAAGTTGCATTTAGCCATGTGATGAGGAGGTACCCATAATGTTCTAGAAATGATTTATTTTATCACATGACCTGTGGAACAATTCAAAATACACAAAGCTTTTGGTGATTAAAGAGCCTAACACCACCAATGAATAGTCCTCTAAAGAAGCCAACAATAGGAGAAGCACAGGAATTGGTTCTCAGATATTCTCAGATCTCACTGGGCAGATATGCGGGTGCCTTGGGATGAAGAACATTCATAAATGAAGCCATTATTCTGTTTCCATGGAGCATATTCCCCCTGTTTTCTCATAACTACTTTTGGATCATTCCTCTGGAGTACTTTTTTTTTTTTCTGTCCAATATCTTCATTGACAACTTGCCATGATAATTATAGAAAATGATTTTCTTATGACTAAGAGGTTTTCTCAGTCAACTTCCTGAGGGTGCATATTTGGAATCTTTTGGAATCTTACATAAAGTATTATTTTATTTTACAAATATTCCCTGATATTTTCTGATCTGCGTGAGAGGATTGAAGTTTCCACTATACATGTATAAGCCAGGACATGTAATCATTTGCTTTGTTCAATGCTATGTGACTGAAAATGTCTTCTTATCAATTCTAAGTTAAGGACTTTAGAGATAGCTTTTTTTTCTGCTTCTTCCATATCCATGAGAAGTAAATACTTGAGGAGGTTGTCACTTTCAAACCATTTTTTTCTGTGCTTGTTGCATTTAGCAATGTGTTGCATGTTAGCCATCATTCAAGCAGAAAGTTCTTATGAAATGTCCAGTTACAAAAATGGAAACCACTTAATATATTTTCAAACAGAGATAAAGAGATTCAGAAAATTAATTTAATGGGAAATGGGGACACCAAAGAGCTAAGTAGGGAAAAGAAATGAGCAACTACAGGACGTTTTCATCACAGTGAGAAATGGAGACATCTGGACAATGTGCCTTCCTGTAGCTCATGAATGGGAGATTTGTGTAAAATATAAAAGCAAGAAAGAGACTGGAAAGCAATATATATTATTTTTAAATATATTTTATGTATACACATACACACACATACACACACATAGCTCTTCTGTATACATACATGGTATCTATCTATGTCTATATCTACCTATCTATCTATACTACTTCTGTATCCATTCATCAATCAATGGACATTTGGGCTGTTTCTATATATTGGCAATTATAAATAACGATGTTGTAAACAGGGGTTCATGTATCCCTTGAATTAGTATTTTTGTATTCTTTGCATAACTATACCTAGTAGTGGAATTGGTGGAACACAGAGTAGTTCTGTTTTCAACTTTCTGAGACACCTCTATGTTGTTTTCTGGAGTGACTACCTCAGTTTGCATTCCCACCAATACTGCATCGGGGATCATTTTCCTTCACAGTCTCAGTAACATTTGAATCTTCTTGTATTATTGATTTTATCCTTTCTAACAGGTGTGAGGTAATGTTTCATTGTAGCTTTGATTGGAATTCCCCTAATGATAAGTAATGATTTTATTCATTTTGTATTTCAAGTTCAATGAACACTTGGTATTATATTAGTTTCAGCATTTTCTGCTAGCATTTTCTTTGAGTTTTGTTTTATTTTGGTTTTGGTTTACTGGTTTGTTTTGAATTCTGACTGCAAACTGATCCTATGAAAAAAAATGACATGATTTTAGTATTAGTTTTGGGTCCACATCTCTTCCCAGAATTGAAATATGTTGCAGTTACTATTCTTGTATAGCAAGTCGATGCAAATGTTGGTGGTTTAAAATAACAATACTAAATTATTTTCCTCATAAAACTTGCTCAGGTGAAGTTTTTTTTTTAAGATTTCATTTATTTATGTGAGAGAGAAAAATGAGAGAGAGAGAGAGAGAGAGAGAGAGATGAGAGGGGAGAAGGTCAGAGGGAGAAGCAGCCTCCCTGCTGAGCAGGGAGCCTGATATGGGACTTAATCCTGGGACTCCAGGATCATGACTTGAGCTGAAGGCAATCGCTTAACAAACTGAGCCACCCAGGTTCCCTGTTTAGGTGAAGTTTGATAGACACAACCCTTTTATGTGTGTTGGGGCATCCCCAGTGCAATCTAGAGAATCATCTCCAAGATCATAACCACTTATCAGCATAAACTCATTCATGAATTCATATGTTCCAATATGCGAATCACTCAACTACACTAGCATAAGTGATTTTAAAATGATTGAGCCTAAAACATAATTTTACATAGCATTAATACAGTACCTATTTTTACCTTGTATGTTTTAGAATGAATTATGTTTGAATGTGATGTGTGATGTCATATTTGGCATATCATATCATGTAATTTAATTCATTACAATTATTTTTAAATTTTTTATTATGTTATTTTAGTCACCATACAGTACTTAGTTTTTGATGTAACATTCCATGATTCATTGTCTGCATATAACACCAGTACTCATTGAAATATGTTCCCTCTTTAATACCCATAATTTGTTAAATTTAATTTAGAGAATGAATATTGAATATACAATTTTATTCTAATACTTCAGCTTCAAGGACATGGCATTCTATTGGGACCAAAATCTTATAATGTTTATAATTTTAAAAAACATTTTATTATGTTCAATTAGCCAAAGTATAGTGCATCAAAATCTTGTAAGTATCAAAACTATGGACCAATATTTTTTTAACCCTCAAATATATCTTGATATGTTCTTTTGTTTGAGGTGATGTGAAATAGTTACATAAATGAAAATCACTAGTTCATTCAGATGTTAAAATTCAGATTTTAAGAATTTTGGATAAAGACCATTTCAATTTGATTTTCTTCATTTTTTAAAGTTTTTTTAAAGATTTTATTTATTTACTTATTTATTTATTTATTTATTTATTTGACAGATGGAGATCACAAGTAGGCGGAGAGGCAGGCAGAGAGAGAGAGAGGAAGAAGCAGGCTCCCTGCCGAGCAGAGAGCCCGATGTGGGGCTCGATCCCAGGACCCTGGGATCATGACCTGAGCTGAAGGCAGAGGCTTTAACCCACTGAGCTACCCAGGTGCCCCCTGATTTTCTTCATTTTTAAAGTGACATTTCCTTATGAAAATATGCATGTTAGAGGTCCTTGTTATTTAATTTTTTTGGAAAATTTATTATCCTGAAACTTTCACCTTGAATGTTGCAGAAAGACTACTAGACTTTTCCCAAGTCCTTAAATTTACTTACTTTTGTTAACCAGAAAAGAAGGTGAAATTTTAAGCCCTAAGGTTTTCGTTGTGATCAAAGGTTATTTTTATCTATATAAGTCAATAGAAAATAGATATTTATTTTAACATTGAAAAACGGATTTTTGTTCTTAGTTACTATTATGAATAAATTGTCTATGTTGATTCATGTGGTTAATTCTACCATTTGTGAATTATTTTTTTAATTAATGTTACTTTTTTGATAGAGGTGTTCACTTCTACTCTTCATGATAACTGTATATATTTTTTAAGAAATCTCTATACCCAACATGGGTCTTAATTTCTTGATCTTGATATCAAGAGCCGTATGCTTTACTGACTGAGCCAGCCAGTGATTACTATATAAAAAGATATTTACATGCATGCAGTTCAACCTGATTACCCTGTACATAATGATTTTTTAAAACTTTTTTAAGATTTTTATTTATTTATTTGATAGATAGAGATCACAATTAGGCAGAGAGGCAGGCAGAGAGAGAGGAGGAAGCCGGCTCCCTGCTGAGCAGAGAGCCTGATGCGGGGCTTGATCCCAGGACCCTGGGACCATGACCTGAGCTGAAAGCAGAGGCTTTAACCCACTGAGCCACCCAGGTGCCCCTACATAATGATTTTTTAACTCACATATATCCACACAAAATCCTCTTCTGACAAAGATTTTGACAAAAGTTCTTACAAGATTTCTATTTTTTTCATATTCATTTAATTATGCATTTATTTGAAATTTATTTTATCAAATTGCAATAAGGTAAGATATACATTGTTTTTGTTTAAATTAATTATTCATTGTATAATTAAATTATCCTCAAAACTTCACACACACACACACACACACAGTTGGTGTTATCAACACAAAATGAATAAACCTTTTAGAATCTCTAGAAGAAAGTGTTTTTTTTCCTTGTTTTTTTTTTTTTCTTGGTGGTGATTGTTGTTACAGTTCTGTTTTTGTTTCTGTTTTTCCAGCCCAAGTTAGGACAGCTGCTTGAGATACAGTCTTCACTAACAACATAAAACACAAAATATTACAAATTAGATGAAAGCTATTTCAGAAAGATATTGACCTTATTTTATCTTAGGACCATAATTAAGACTTAGTTTATCAGCAAGACTGTATGACTTGAGTCCCATAGAGAACCATGGAGGTTCTACCCTTAACTTTAGGTTTGGAATGCTTTCATTTAGGTTATTTATAAAACAATCAGATGTACAATCAGTGTCCAGGTTAGAAATTGAATTTGCTGACTCTGGTAATGGTTAAAGTTTGGCTTCCTTGAGATCCCGTGAGCAGAGCCCAAGGACATTAAAAGTTGAAAATCTCCTTTATTTTATCAATGTTTATTTTATCTTTTACTTAGAGTACCTCAATCATTTACTATTATTGCTGAGGTCCAAAGCCCAGAACAAAAATACATAATGATGTATGAAAGCAGGACAAATGTAAATTTTAATTTACCAAATATAAAAGAAATAGTATTTTTTTAACAGTGAAAACTTGCCAAATGAGAGAAAAATATATGGATATGAGAAATTTCATGGTGGGTCCAGTTTGGCTGCTGCCAGTTTGTCAAATCGCTCTCACCGTAGATGTCCCAGAAAACGTTTCTCTATCCACTTTCTCAAAGCCTCCTTGACGTCTTTATTCCTCACACTGTAGATAAGGGGATTCAACACAGGTGTGAAGATGGTGTAAAAAGCAGAGACCACCTTGTCGCGGGCTCCTGAATGGTAGGATTTGGGTCTCATGTAGATGAATATGATGGCTCCATAGAAGAGTCCCACAACAGCCAGATGAGAGGAGCAGGTGGCAAAAGCTTTCTTCTGAGCAGCTGTGGACTTCATGTGAAAGACAGCAGCCAAGATGAAACTGTAGGAGGCCAGAATGAGAGACAGAGGGATCAGGAGCATCAGGATGCAGCACACATACATGAGAAACTCAAAAAACGTACTGTCAGCACAGGCAAGGTGCACAAGTGAGGGTGCCTCACAGAAGAAGTGGTTTATTTCCCGAGAATGGCAGTAAGGGAAGCTCAGAGTGATCCCAGCCAGCATCAGCCCATCCACCCCTTCTAGAAGCCAGGAGTCTGCAGTCATGAGGAAGCAGAGCTTCTGATTCATGAGGATGGGGTAGCGCAGGGGGTGACAGATGGCCACATAGCGGTCATAAGCCATGGCTGCTAAGAGGAAGCATTCACCCCCTCCCAGAGTGACAAACAGGAAGATCTGGGCTCCATAGCCAGCAGGAGAGATGGTCCTGGTGCCCATCAGGTAGTTGGTTGCCATTTTGGGGACAATGGTGGAGACCAGTATCATGTCCATGAGGGAGAGATGGCTAAGCAAGAAGTACATGGGTGTGTGAAGCTGAAGGTCCTCATGGATGAGCACGATCATGAGAGCATTGCCCAACAGGGAGATGAGGAAGATCATGAGCACCATGGAGAAGAGGAACACGTGGGTCTGAGTGTGGTTAAAGAGCCTTAAGAGAATGAAAATTTCTATGGTGTCATTTAAATCCATGGCTCCAGTCAAGCCTGCAAGACAAGGAATGATAAAGAATGAGTTGCTTGAAAGGAAGGTTAGGCATTTACTTAGGAAAAGGTGGTCAAATGACATGAGAGAGAGAGAGAAAGAGAGATATTTGGAGGAATAATTACGTCTTTAGTCTTTCACTTTGCAACAAGTTGTTGGCCTTACCATCCTAACATACATCTCTGCTGCTATTACACAGTACTTTTTAATCCTAAGAAAATTGTGTGTGAAGCATATATTACAGTACACATTACATTTCTATATTGTATTGGTATATCTTGTTAGTGTGCCACATATAATTTACTCATGCTGTTAGGAAATACTATGAAATTTCAGTTATCTAAAGTGTTAGTACTTCTGTGTCAAGAGAACCTCATAGTTTTGCATTTTAGTCAATATTGATGTGATATATCCTCTAATTATTAATTTTTTATGTTTCCCATATGCTTAAATTAGTTTCTCAAGGTTTCCTTCAATGCCATGAGGAATTGTTTTAATATAAAAATATGCAAAACTGAATGTAAAATTACTGTAGCTCAGATGCAGTTGAGGGACACAAAATGGCTATATTTCTCTGTTTTCCATGTGTTTTCAGCACATGATTTCAGTATGCCAGGCTCCTGGCTACCACAGATATTGCTTCAGAACACCTGCCACCATATTGGCCATTTTATCCTGGGGGGTACTTGTGATTACAGGGAATTTGAGTGTAGAGGCCTCTCAATAATTAATTTTTAGGTCTAATTTGCAGTCACAAAATTTTGAGTTTAATTAAATGTGTGCATTATAAAAAGTCAATTTCATAAATGAATATAACCTTAAGGAGCATTAAAAAAAAAGTTTTAACTTGCAGTCTTAAACACTTTGTTACCAGTAATCACACACCCTTAAATATAGGATATATCTATTTTTTAAAGATTTTATTTATTATTTGACAGAAAGAGAGAGAGAAAGGTAACACATGCAGGAAGAGTGATAGGGAGAAGGAGGATTCCCACTTATCAGGGAGCCCTATGTGGGGTTCAATCCCAGGACCCTGGGATCTTGACCTGAGCTGAAGGCAGAATCTTAATGACTGAGTCACCCAGCTGTCCCAAGATAGGAGATATATTAATTTATTAACTCATAAAATTATTATTTAGCAAATTGATTGTGTTTTAATTAACTGGGTAGTTGTTACTTATCTAGTTTATTAATACATGCTCAAATAAATTGTTGCCCAAAATAACTTGGAAGTACAACATCACTTGCAAATGAAATATGAAGCATCTTCTTTAACTTTAAGGAATTATTATCTTTTCCCTAAAGCCTCAAATTTTAATTTTTCTTATCTGTAAGCATCTATTGTAGTAGAATTAGATGTATATGCAAATGAATTTCTCTTTTATATTTATGGGACATTTGTGTTTTCCTTACAAATTCACCCTTTCAAAGATTATGAATACCAAGATGATTAGGTATGGGATTTATTAAGAATCTACAGGCTAGTAAATCCTTATTTAGTGTTTATGTAAATTAGTTGGTATAAAGGGCAAATATTTTAAATGCACAATATATTTTGTAAATATTAGCATTGTTTTAAGTGTCTAACATATATGACTACTACCCATTATATCATTAAATGGTATAGATATCTTGTGCACCAAAACACCTATAAATAGAAATAATAAAGCTTATCACTCTCATTATTTCAAAAAATATACATATAATTGAATATATATAATTTAGTAAGTTATTAGTTACTGTCCCATTTTATTAAAAAATTACATATAGCATACTATATTTATGAATACTTAAGATTTTTTAAATTTTCTATTAATATTATTTATGGCCTTATGCACATGGCAAGACTTTCTCTAGTAAATCATATAAGGGTAGTGTTTTTGGGGTCTTAGATAATTGAATCCCTATGTTTTTCACTCTCTGCAACTTTGGATTTTTTTTCAGTTCTCCAATGTGATATCATTAATTATCTTTGGGGTCGATAATTATAGTCAAACACAGAAAAGTAAAAATTGATTTTATTTAAATTTCAAGTTTTTAATAATACTGAGCAGAAAACCTTTTAACCTTAAATTTTTGGGTTACTTCTGCAAACTCACTGTGAACATTTTATGTTCAGAGAGATCACAACAAACATGAAGGAAATACAAACAATTATAAGAACATATGATGAGAAACTTTATGTCAACAAATTAGGCAATTGAGAAGAAATGTATGCATTCCTAAAAACATATAAACAACCAAAAATAAAGCAGAAAGAAATAGAGAACCTGACTCAAAACAGACTCAAAACCAGTAAAGAAATTGAAGCAGTAATCAAAAATCTCCAAACAAAGTAGAGTCCAAGGCCACATGGCTTCCCAGGGAGATTCTACTAATTTGAATCTTCTGAAAAAGATTCAAAAAACATATATGGAAGAAAAAGTTCCAAACTCATGCTATGAGGTCACATTATCTTGATCCCAAAATAAGACAGAGACTCCATCAAGGAGGAAAATTAATGACAAATATTCTTGATGAACATGAATGCCAAAATGCTCACCAAGATACTAGCCAATAGCTCTAACAGGACATTAAAAAGATTATGCAACAAAACCAAGTGGGATTTATTCCTGGGCTGCAAGAGTGGTTCAATATTTACAAGTCAGTCTGATACATCACATTATTTAAAGAAAGGCCAAGAACCATATGATCATCTCAATCAATGCAAAAGAAGCATTTGACAAAATACATAATCTTTTCTTTATTAAAAGCCTCCACATTGTGGGGATAGAGGGAACATACCACAGCATGATAAAAGCCATGTGCAACAAAAAGACCACAAGTATCATTATCAATGGAGAAAAACCTAGAACTTCCTCCCTCAAGTCAGGAACAGGACAGGGATGTCCACAATCACCACTGTTGTTCAACACAGTACTAGAAATCCTAGCCTCAGCAGTCAGACAGCAAAAAAGAAATAAAGAGCATATAAATTGTCAAAGAAGAAGTCAAACTCTCACTCTTTGCATATTGAATGATTTTTATGTGGAAAACACAAAAGAGTCCACACCAAAATTGCTAGAACTCATACAGGAATTTAGCAACAGGGGTAGGATATAAAAATCAATGCACAGGAATCAGTTGCATTTCTACACACTAACAGTGAGACAGAAGAAAAAGAAATTAATGAACAGATCTCATTTATAATTGCACCAAAAAACATAAGACACCTACAAATTAATCTGTTTTAATACAACATATATTTAAAAAATTGTACTATGACATGGAATGTATGATATGTAAAATAATGTCTTACATTTTTAAATGTAAGCACAAAGATTAAAAGATAAAAATTATTCTTTGATATTTCCCATCAACAATTTAATTCAATTGTGTTTAAGTCCACAGGTTTAAAATACAAGGCAGATTTACAAATCAAGAGTATATCTAATCATCTGTGTTGTTTTATTGCCCATTAAAATAGAAGGGGCATGGTTAAGGGAGTGAGATTACTGAGTGATGTGCATGTAAGGAGCCTGGGTGTTGTATGCAAGTGATGAATCACTAAATTCTGTCCATGAAACTAACAAAAAAGAAGCAGGATTTTAAAAGACACATTCTCTATTTTTTTTGTTTGCATAAAACCTATGATTACACAGAATCCAATATCTCTTTAGATTTATTATTTCATTTCTTTCCAAATTCAACGTGGATTTCTCAGAAATAGCAAAGCTTCACCTTTCCCATCTGTATGTTTTATGTTAAGTACCTTTATTGGCCAATACTTTGGACTGGTGCAAATGTGGTCCTTCTTTTTCAATTAGATAATAAACATTAAAAAACTAATGATGTACTATATGCTGGCTAATTGAACATAATAACCAACCAACCAAACAAACAAACTCTTGGGTCTCTTCACAATCCAAGCTACTTACACTTAGTGACACTGCCATTTTAAAACATAGTTTCCAGGTCTTATGGATCTTCTGTCTGGAAATGAGATATGAATTTCTATCAGCTCCTCTTAGCCAACACTGTCCCATAACCTCACTTAATGTCAGGAGAAGGGATCTAAAATCACAATAGCACATGGGTATGAGGGAACAGTGGGTGTCTTTGACACTGCTCCTTATTTTGTATAACCTTGGCAAGTAACTTAATCTTTTTAATCTCAATTATCTATCTGTAATCTGAAAACTGGGACAAGTGAGGGTTTCCCATATGCTATGTACTGGCTTCCTTCCACACTATTGAATGAGCTGGTACATGCTTCTGAACTTTCCTTTGCCTCACTTTCTCTCTATATATCTCTCATGTGACAATGATATTTTGGAATTAAATAATATTTAATTTTTTAGTTCATTTTCTTGGATCACAGTAAGTGCTCAAAACTGTTAGCTCTCTTTATGATTATTGTATAATTTTAATGTAATTGTTATTATTCATGAATATATTCAATTGTAGCAAGACAAATAAAATAATAAAAGTAATGTAAGAAACACATGACATTATCTATCTTATAAAAGCTCTCAATACTTTCAAAATATTTGTTTGTTCTCCCCACTGAGATTTGTTATTTGAACCGTATATTGAGTTTCTGTATTTTATTATGGCCTTTTACTTAATGGTTAAAATACTCTTAACCTAGTAAGTGTGCAAAAATGTTTGTTCACTGAGTGCATGACTGTTGAATATGACAAAATTTGCAGACAATAAAATTCTTTGTACTTTGAAAAACAAAAGGAAACAAACAAAAAATGGAGTGACCCTGATTCTCATGAACTTGCTACAGATGGACCAACACAGTGATGACAAAGATGGCAAAGAATTGTAGAAAATAGTATTCTAATGACTATAAGAACTCCTTAATACCTGCTGTCCCATCCAACAGAACAACAGCTATAAGAGATAGACACTATTTTATTTTGGAATTACACATGAAGTAGCTGAGATGTGAGAGGATGATTTGTATTTGGAAAATCAAGGGGAGAAACCAGTTACCAATGAAGTACCATCAATCACAAACCCAGTTTCTGGAAATTAATTAAGATGTTTGTGTTAGGGGCGCCTGGGTGGCTCAGTGGGTTAAAGCCTCTGCCTTCAGCTCAGGTCATGATCTCAGGGTCCTGGGATCGAGCCCCGCATCAGGCTCTCTGCTCTACAGGGAGCCTGCTTCCTCCTCTCTCTCTGCCTGCCTCTACTGCCTACTTGTGGTCTCTGTCTGTCAAATAAATTAACAAAATATTAAAAAAAAAAGTTTGTGTTAGTTCTCTCAGTTTCTTTTTTTTTAAAATCCCAACTATTACCTTGATAGTGAGAAGATTGACAAATTAACAGACAAAATAAATAATGGATTCTAAAAGTCACAGGCTACACTAACTGATTATCTTTCTTGTAACTGATAAATGGATTTAAAAAGTGAACTATTTTTTTTTGTATTTTTCTGGTTGGATGCATTCCCAGGCTCAGTTTTCCTCAAAATAAATCTCACTACAAACACGAAGTTCAGAAAAAATATTTTTAAAATAAATTTTTGAGTGTATTAAAGCTCATATAAAATACATATAAAATAATAGGAATGTTTATTAAGCCAAGGGAACACACGAACTCCCATCCTCCCTACAGTTCAAGCTTACATGAAGCGCCCTGTCATAGGTTCCAGGTCATGCACAATTCAAGGAGGCAGGACCGAGGAGGTTAAGTGATGGGCATGTGCCTCAGTCAGAGAACGCTTTGGGATGGATTCCAACAATTGCCAAGTCATGTGAAGAAAAACACATTCTTATATTGTATGGGTCTCAAGTTTGTGTTTTAGAAGTAAGTCCTTAAAAATGAATTAAAATACCTAAAAGTGAGTGATTAATTACATTACATGGTTGCTGCAAGAATAAAATAAGATAGTGAACAGAGAGTACTTAATGAGCACTAGAAATTAGCAAGTATCAGTAAATAGTAGCCATTATTGCATTCATATACTTAAAAAACACAATTTTTCCTAGCAGAGACTGATGAATAGAGGAGGTAATTGATGAAATCAGATAATCCATTTAACTTGGGGGTTGAGCAGAACCGAAATTCAAGTTTAATGAAAAATTCATCAGCATACTGTGCCTAATTATTTGATACAGATTTGCATAAGCGTAGATAATGTACTTACTTGGAGGAAATTAAAGAAACACAGATTAAACAAAATAATTATTTTGTTATCTTTACTACTGGTTTTACATTTTTCTTTGTAACATGCATTACCAGTTAGAATATAGTAAAAATTAATTTGGGGTAAAAAAAATGTTTTTATATCTCAGTTTGAAAATGTTAAGTAAGAACTGTCAGACTACAGTTGGGATCACTGATATATGTTCTTCCAGATATCATTCTAAAATATAACCTGAAGGAAAATGAAAAGCATGCTATATGCAGAAAATATTTTTCACATTCTTCTACAATGTGTAATAAGCTACAGCATGAAAGTATTGAAATTATCACTATGCAACACAATATAAGAGCCAGAATGGTATTACATATTAGGTTAATTGAGAGAAAAGACCATGTTTGAATATTAATAAAATATTTTTGGCAGAGTAAAATAGTGACAGTGTCATTGAGTGAAACCCTCATATTTTAATTTCTCTGTTTTTCTATGGATACTTTCCCATGGATTATTTGTCCTTAAAATTATAGAACTACATGGGAAAAATGAAAAGCATTGGAGAACATGACCTAAAGTTTTTAGCACCCAGTCTCAGAGTCCTGGAACTCACCTGCTTCAGGGGAAGCCACCATAGAAATCCATGGCTCCAACGATCCACAACTCCAGCACCCAAATCACTGTTTGGAATTCAGAAAATGCTTTTGTTCTAATATAAAGTGCATGTCACCTGGCTAAAGCCTAAAGAGTCCTGAGCTCCAGGCTCTGGAAATGCCAGTAGGAAGGCATTTAAAAGAATACAGATGACCAAACACCTTCTCTGTTTATCATCTCCATGTGGATTATTTTAAATCTCAGGGTAGTTGATCCCTGAAGAAATGTCCTGTTTGACTCACATCATGCTCAAATCAGGATATGACAAATTTGAAAGTGACATCTGCTACATAATAGTGTTAAATGAGGTAACATGTAAAATAACCAGGAGTGCCTTCAATCCTGCTAGCTTGTTTTAGTAATGACCAGAGTGTCAAGAAAATCTGATAATTACATAAGGGTCCAAGTGAATTGAAGAACTCTCCCCAAAAAAATCATCCAAAAAAGGGGAGACTAAATTCTATCTTTATATTCTGGAAACTTTATAGATATATGATTTAGGGTAAGTTTCACATGCACTCTAAGCTGCATGTTAATCATCTGCAAAAGAGGAGTAATAATGTCTCTCCCATAGTGTTATTCATTGAGTTTAATTTATACACTGAATAGGAAGCACTAGATATATCAAATGCATGCTTGCTTTCTTCTTCTTCTTCTTCTTCTTCTTCTTCTTCTTCTTCTCCTTTTTTTTTTGCTTAAGCAGAGATTTGTTTTCTTTCTGATTGACAGATAGTAATTAGGGAAGGAAATTAAAAAGAAATCTGACAACACATGCTTTCATAAAACTTGGAGATAATTACAAAGGTTTAATAATGACCAAAACATAAGTTTGCAGTATTACCTTAATTCAGTTAAATTCACTAATTTTAGTAGAATCTCAAAACCAATATATAAAGGGTTTTAAAATTATATCTTTTTATATGTATTTATTTGATAGATACAGTTAATGTAGTGTGACGTGAGAGAAAAAATATATGAACATATTCATATATATATACATGAATCAAAGACTAGTGATTATAGATAAGTTAATTAAATAAAAACAGCAATATTAACTAATAACAATATTAGTAACAGCACTAACAATTATCAGAAGTATTATTTTATTGAGGAATTACTCAGTGATGTACATCCTGCCTAAAGGTGTATTTTCATGATTCTACATAAAGAGGACTAAGGAAAAACCCTCTATTACATAACTCAACAGCAACATATATGCGACCACAATCATTGCAAACTTGTACTTTTTAACTAATTAGCTGTAATAAATTAAAAAATTTTTAAAATGGTAACATTTTTAATTTTAATGAAGTGTACAAATGGATACAACATGAAAAAATTTTTTGTAAGATTTTATTTATTTATTTGAGAGAGAGACAGTGAGAAAGAGCATGAGTAAGGAGAAGGTGAGAGGGAGAAGCAGACACCCCGTGGAGCTGGGAGCCTGATGCGGGTCTCAATCTCGGGACTTCGGGATCATGATCTGAGCTGAAGGCAGTTGCTTAACCAACTGAGCCACCCAGGTGCCCAACAACATGAAAATTTTATAATAGAACAGTAATATATATTACCTGTCAAAATCCCCCACCAAGTGTTATAAAAATTATCTAGGTAAATAAATAGAATACTGTTCAACTGAGATAAGCAGCCCCTAATATTCATAGTTAACCAGGTATTGGTCAACTATGTATTGCTTGGAGCTGGCCTTGGTGTTCTTCTATTAAATATACACAAGTTCACAGAAAGCCATATGGTTAGCATAATAATGGGAAAATGGGACAAAAATATGTCTGTGTTTTATTTTCTGGACACTGTGGATATGTTGATTCATATGACAAAGCAAAGTCCAGGTTATAGATGGTATTAAGGTTGCTGATCACTTCACTTAATTTTTTTATTTTTAAAATATTTTATTTATTTATTTTTTGACAGAGAGAGGGAGATCACAAGTAAGTGGAGAGGTAGGCAGAAAGGAGCAAGCACACTCCCTGCTGAGCAGAGACCCAGTGCGGGGCTCTATCCCAAGACCCTGAGGTCATGAACTGAACCAAAGGCAGAGGCTTAACCCACTGAGCCAGTCAGGCACCAGGAATCTCTTCACTTTAAAATAAGTGGGATATCAATGTGAACCATAACTAATCATGAGGGTCTTTAAAAGTGGGAGCAGGAAACTGAAGGAATCAAAGAAATGGCAGTGTTAGTTTTCTACTTAATGTTGCTGACTTCAAAAGTCAGTGAAGGAGGACACCAGTCACAGAGCACAGGAGACACCTAAAAAGTGAAAAGGTGGGGAATCAAGATAGTGGGGAAGTAGGAGGCACCTTTACAACCTGTACCCTAAAGTGAGCTGATTACATACCAAAGAACTCTGATCACCCATGAAATCAGTCTGAGATCAGAATTATACACGTCTGGATCTCTACAGGAGCAGAAGATGCCAGTGGGCAGGTAAAGTGGAGTGGGAATCTCGGACTGATATCGGAAGATAAAAAAAAGGAGAGGGAGCCACCAGAGGTGACCAATTGGAAAGTAAAACTCCAATACAAACCAGGTGGTGGGTAATAGGGAGGGCACGTATTGCATGGAGCACTGGGTGTTGTGCAAAAGCAATGAATACTGTTATGCTGAAAAAAATAACTTAATTAATTAAAAAAAAATCCCAATATGAGAGTGCCCTGCGTCTGAGGACCAGCATTAACTTGGAGTCTGGTGGAAAACACTCAAAAAGAGCAAAGGATCATGGGGGAAAACTGTGGGAATCGGGGCAGCTACGGACAGGGGCTTAAGTGCCTGGACCCAGGACAGCCTTTCCTGTCACTGAGCCAGAGAGAGTGCATCAGAGAAACCAGTTCTTGGTCCCTGAGCTGCCAGTGCATCCTAGCCGCAAGTGTGCCCGAAAATGCCTGGGGTCCGGCTCCCATGAGGGGCTGGGAGCCTCGCCAGATGGCGTTCTGGAGACGCACGTGTCCCACACCCTCCCTGAGAGAGGTGCAGGTAGGCATTAGTCTGGCGCTCTTAGACCTCCTGCAGAAGGAACAGAGCCTGAGATGCATGATCCCCACACTCTCCCCTGGGAAGGGTTCTCACAGGTGCTAGACAGGAGCTCTGGGACCCAGAAAAACCAGGCACTCCCAGCCCGGGCCAGTGGGAAAATCTCAGTGTGCCATCCCTGCTTGGAACCTCTCTGGCAGTCTGGAGCTTCCCAGACAGCTGCCACTGCTGTGGTTTTGGGTACAAGGAGGAGATCCTGCATCCCCAGGGACCGTGACTCCAAACCTACTCTGCCAGCAGCTCTGCAGAGCATTCTAAGGCTTCTCTGAGAGGGAGGTCGGGGTGCAGTTTGCTCTCCTCTTAACTTCCAAAAACCATCAAAAGCTGTCAAGGTGAGAGAAAACAGATGAACAAACATAAAAACATCCAGAGAACTAAAGCCTGAAAAAAATGGTTACCACAGAGCCCACCCCCTTGAGCGGGATGGGAGGACTTAACTCAGGGAACATCATTGACTGAAAACCCACTTGGAGGCCCTCCCCCAGAAAACCAACCAGGAAGGAAGGAAAAAAAAAAAGACGACAAGAGAACAAACACCACAACTTCAATTATACAACTTTTATTTTTAACTCGTTACCACTATTCTGATTCGTTTTTATACATATAGATAATTTTTAACCTATTTACCATCACAGTGAGATGTCCAGTACATCAAATACCTTAATAACCTTCTAACTTGAACTTTTTGATACATACACCCGTGTTTTTCTTTTGCTTTACTATTTTTCTAATTTTTTTAAAATTTCAGTTTAGTTTAGTTTATTCATTTTTTAATTTTTATTTTCTAATATACATTAGAGTTAAACTTCAAGGTAATCCCCTTTCCCAATCAATGCTACCCCTATAGGCAAACCAATTTTTAATCTCCCTTTATCTTAGAAAAGTTGAGTCCCTTAACAAAGACATCAAGATACATCCAGGAAGAATCAAAATAACCTTTCCCACCCACACTGAGAATTTATAACCACTTTCCCATCTTTTCCTTCCGCCAGTGTTTCTGTGTATTTGTGTTTGTCCTAATAGTAGACAAATCTTATACTTGGGGTTCTTTTTGACAAGGTTCTTCCTTTTTTTGCTTATATATATATTTTTTTCTTTTTCTCTTGTCATAGAATTTTATCAGTCTTTTTGTTTGTCTGTTTTTGTTTGTATACTTCATAAATCTTACCTTGGGGCCCATTTGGGCTGAACCTTCTCTTTTATCTTCCCTTTTTTCCCTCTCTCTCTATCTCTCACTCTTTCTTTTTTCTTTTTTTTCTCTATTTCTTTTTCTTTCTTTTTTCACTCATTTGGGTGGTGAATCCTTATTGCACAGAAGGGTTCCAGGGTGCACATTGACTACACCACAGTCGATACATCCACCTGCATCTGTTCAGTCATCTCTTACCAAAACCACTAGGAGGAAGAATGCCCAACCCAAGAAATACAGAGGATGGACCTTCTGCAACATGGCTAATGGCTATCGACATAGACAATATGTCAGAAAAGGAATTCAGGCTAACAATTATCCAAGAAATAGCTAGGATGGAGAAAGCCATGGATGGCCAAACAGAATTGATTAGGGCAAAACTGAAAGCCACAAGGGATGATGTTCAAAATGCTCTCAATGAGTTCCAATCTCATCTAAATTCTCTAAATGCTAGGGTAACTGATACAGAAGATAGAATTAGAGATCTGGAGGACAAACAGATAGAGAGAAAGGATCAGGAGGAAGCCTGGAACAAACAACTCAGAAGCCATGAAAACAGAATCAGGGAAATAAATGATGCCATGAAACGTTCCAATGTCAGAATTATTGGGATCCCTGAAGGGGAGGGGAAAGAAAGAAGTCTACAAGATATAGTGGAACAAGTAGTCTATGAAAATTTTCCAGTCTCACAAGTGGAACCAGCGTTCATGTACTAGAGGCAGAAGGGTTTCCTCCCAAGATTTTAGATTCTCAAAAGTCCTCGTGACATCTGATAGTTAGAATGGAGAATTATAATTGTAGGCATACCCTCTTGAAAGCAGCTAGGAAAAAGAAGCTCCTTACATACAGAGGAAAGCCCATTAGAATAACGTCAGGCCTGTAAACAGAGACCTGGCAAGCCAGGAAGTGCTGGCCAAATATATTCAGAGTACTAAATAAGAAGATGCAGCCAAGAATACTTTATCCAGCAAGACTGACATTCAAAATGGATGGAGAGATTAAGAGTTTCCAAGACCAGCAAGTCTTAAAAGACTATGTAACCACCAAGCCTACACTGCAAGAAATATTAAAGGGGGGGTTCTATAAAAGAGAAAAAAATCCTAAGAATATCATTGAACAGAAATATAGAGACATTCTACAGAAAGGAGGACTTCAAAAGTAACACGATGTCAATAAAAATGTATCTCTCAATAATCACTCTCAATGTGAATGGCCTAAATGTGCCCATAAAATGACACAGGTTGCAGATTGGATAAAACGGCAGGACCCATCCATATGTTGTCAATAAGAGATCCGTTTTGAACCTAAAGATACACCCAGACTGAAAGTGAAGGTATGGAGAAGAATCTTTTATGCCAATGGGCCTCAAAAGAGGCTGGGGTAGCGATTCTCATATCAGATAAATTAGAATTTAAACTAAAGACTGTAGTCAGAGATACAGAAGGACTCAACATCATTCTTAAAGGGAATATCCACTAAGATGATCTAACAATTGTAAATATCTATGACCCCAATATGGATGCAGCCAATTACATAACAAAACTATTAAACAAGAGAAAGAATCATATTGATATGAATATATTAATAGTAGGAGAACTTAACACACATCTCTCAGTAATAGACACATAATCAAAGCAGAAAATTAATAAAGAAATAAGAGCATTGAATGACACATTGGACCACATTTACCTCATAGATATATACAGAACATTCCACCCGAAAACAACAGAATACACATTCTTCTCAAGTGCACATGGAACCTTCTCCAGAATAGACCACATACTGGGTCACAAAGCAGGACTCAACCGACACCAAAAGACTGACATTGTTTCCTGCATATTCTCAGATCACAATGCTTTGCAACTGGAGCTCAATCACAAGGAAAAGTTCAGAAGGAACTCAAACACCTGGAAGCTAAAGACCACCTTGCTTAAGAATGCTTGGATCAACCAGGAGATCAAAGATGAACTTAAACAATTCATGGAAACCAATGAGAATGAAGATACTTCGGTCCAAAACCTATGGGATACAGCAAAGGCGATTCTAAGGGGGAAATACATAGCCATCCAAGCCTCCCTCGAAAAAATTGAAAAATCCAATATACACCAACTGTCTCTGCACTGTAAAAAACTGGAGAATCAACATCAAATCAAACCAACTCCACACAGAAGAAGGGAAATAATCAAGATTAGGGCAGAGATCAATGAGGTAGAAACCGGAGATACAGTAGAAATTATCAATGAAACTAGAAGCTGGTTTTTTGAAAGAATCAATAAGATCGATAAACCATTGGCCACACTAATCCGAAAGAAAAGAAAGAAAGCCAAATTAATAAAATTATGAGTGAAAAGGGAGAGATCACAACTAACACCAAGGAAATAGAAACAATCATCAGAAATTATTACCAACAGTTATATGCCAATAAGCTAAGCAACCTACATAAAATGGATGCATTCACGGGAAACTAAAAACTCCCCAAATTGTACCAGAAAGAAATTGACAAGCTGAATAGACCAATATCTAGTAATGAGATTGAAGCCGTGATCAAAAACCTCCCACAAAACAAGAGCCCAGGACCTGACGGATTCCCTGGGGAATTCTACCAAACTTTCAAAGAAGAAATAACACCAATTCTCCTGAAGCTGTTCCAAAAAATTGAAGTAGGAGGAAAACTTCCAGACTCTTTTTATGAAGCCAGCATTACCCCGATCCCCAAACCAGGCAAAGACCCTACCAAAAAGGAGAATTTCAGACCAATATCACTGATGAATATGGATGCTAAGATTCTCAACAAGATCGTAGCAAACAGGATCCTTCAGCACATTAAAAAGTTTATCCACCATGACCAGGTGGGATTCATCCCTCGGTTACAAGGATGGTTCAACATTCACAAATCAATCAATGTGATAGTGCAAATCAATAAGAGAAGAGAGAAGAACCACATGGTCCTCTCAATTGATGCAGAAAAAGCATTTGAAAAATCCAGCATCTGTTCCTAATTAAAATGCTTCAAAGTATAGGGATAGAGGGAATATTGCTGAACTTCATAAAATATATCTATGAAAGACCCAGAGCAAATATCATCCTCAATGGGAAAAAGCTTGTAGCCTTCCCGTTGAGATGAGGAACACAAGAAGGATTCCCATTTTCACATCTCTTGGTAAACATAGTATTAGAAGCCCTCGCAATGGCAATCACACAACAAAGAGAAATAAAAGGTGTTCAAATTGGCAAAGAAGAAGTCAAACTCTCTCTCTTCGCAGATGACATGTTTCTTTATATGGAAAACCCCAAAGACTCCACTCCCAACCTAAAAGAACTCATACAGCAATTCAGTAACGTGGCAGGATACAAAGTCAATGTACAAAAATCAGTGGCTTTCTTATACACTAACAAGGAAAATACAGAAACGGAAATTAGAGAATCGATTCCATTTACTATAGCACCAAGAACCATAAGATACCTGGGAATAAATCTAACCACAGAGGTAAAGGATCTGTACACGAGGAACTACAAAACACTCATGAAAGAAATTGAAGAAGACACAAAAAGATGGAAGACTGTTCCATGCTCTTGGATTGGAAGAATAAACATTGTTAAAATGTCTATACAGCCTAGAGCAATCTATACTTTTAATGCCATTCCAATCAAAATTCCACCAGTATTTTTCAAAGAGCTGGAGTAAATAATCATAAAATTTGTATGGAATCAGAAGAGACCCCGAATTGCTAAGGAAATGTTGAAAAACAAAAACAAAACTGGCAGCATCACGTTACCTGATTTCAAGCTTAACTACAAAGCTGTGGTCACCAAAACAGTATGGTACTGGCATAAAAACAGACACATAGACTAGTGGAACCGAGTGGAAGCCCAGATATGGACCCTCAAGTCTATGGCCAAATAATCTTTGGCAAAACAGGAAAAAATATACTGTGGCTAAAAGACAGTCTCTTCAATAAATGGTGCTGGGAAAACTGGACAGAGATATGTAGAAGAATGAAAGTCGACCATTCTCTTACACTGTACACAAAGATAAACTTGAAATGGATAAAAGGCCTCAATGTGAGACAGGAATCCCCAGAATCCTAGAGGAGAACATTGGCAGTAACCTCTTCTTCATTTTTAGCCACAGCAACTCCTTTCAAGTTATGTCTCCAAAGTTAAAGGAAACAAAAGCGAACATGAACTTTTGAGACTTCATCCAAATAAAAAGCTTCTGTACAGCAAAGGAAACAGTCAAGAAAACAAAGAGGCAACCCACGGAATGGGAAAACATATTTGCAAATGACAGTACAGACAAAAGATTGATACTCAGGATCTATAAAGAACTCCTCAAACTCAACACACACAAAACAGATAATCATATCAAAAAATGGGCAAAAGATATCAACAGACACTTCTCTAATGAAGACATACACATGGCTATAAGACATATGAAAAAATTCTCATCATCACTAGCCATCAGGGAGTTTCAAATTAAAACCACATTGAGATATCACCTGACACCAGTTAGAATGGATAAAATTAGCAAGACAGGAAACAACGTGTGTTGGAGAGGATGTGGAGAAAGGGGAACCCTCTTACAATCTTGGTGGGAATGCAAGTTGGTGCAGCCACTTTGGAGAACAGTGTGGAGATTCCTCAAGAAATTAAGAATAGAGCTTCCCTATGACCCTGCAATTGTACTGCTGGGTATTTACCCTAAAGATACAGATGTAGTGAAAAGAAGAGCCATCTCTACCCCAATGTTTATGGCAGCAATGGCCACGGTCGCCAAACTGTGGAAAGAACCAAGATGCCCTTCAACGGATGAATGGATAAGGAAGATGTAGTCCATATACAGGATGGAGTATTATGCCTCCCTCAGAAAGGATGAATACCCAACTTTTGTAGCAACATGGACGGGACTGGAAGAAATTATGCTGAGCAAAATAAGTCAAGCAGAGAGAGTCAAGTATCATATGGTCTCACTTATTTGTAGAGCATAACAAAGAACACGGAGGACATGGAGAGATGTAGAGGAGAGGGAGTTGAGGGAAACTGAAAGGGGAGATGAACCATGAGAGACTATGGACTCTGAAAAACAACCAAAGGGTTTGAAGGGGTGGAGGGTTGGGTGGTTGATGAACTATGTGGTGGGTAATAGGGAGGACAGGTACTGCATGGAGCACTGAGTGTGGTGCAAAAACAATGAACACTGTTACGCTGAAAATAAACAAATAAAAACAAAGTAACCATAAAAAAAAAGACAACACATTGAGACACCACCTTACATCAGTTAGAATGGCCATAATTAGCAAGACCGGAAACAACATGTGTTGGAGAAGATGTGGAGACAGGGGAATCCTATTACACTGTTGCTGGGAATGCAAGTTGGTGCAGCCACTTCGGAAAACAGTGTGCAGACTCCACAAGAAATTAAAAATAGAGCTTCCCTATGACCTTGCAATTGCACTACTGGATATTTACCCCAAAGATACAGATGTAGTGAAAAGAAGGGCCATCTTTGCCCCAGTGTTCATAGCACCAATTGCCACAGCCGCCAAACTGTAGAAAGTACCAAGATGCCCTTCAACGGACGAAAGGATAAGGAAGGTGTGGTCCATATGCACTATGGGGTATTATGCCTTTATCAGAAAGGATGAATACCCAACTTTTGTATCAAAATGTCTGGGACTGGAAGAGATTATGCTGAGTGAAATAAGTCAAGCAGAGAAAGTCAGTTATCATATCGTTTCATTTTTTTGTGGAGCACATAAATAACACAGAGATCGGGAGATGGAGAGGTGAAGGGAGTTGAGGGAAATTGGAGGGGGAGATGAACCATGAGAGACTATGGACTCTGAAAAACAATCTAAGGGTTTTGAAGGGGCAGGGGTTGGGATGTTGGGTGAGCCTGGGGTGAGTATTATGGAGGGCACGTATTGCATGGAACAATGTGTGTGGTATATAAACAATTAATTCTGGTACATTGAAAAGAAATTTTAAAAAATTTAAAAATAAGAAGGATTCCCTCTGATGTTTAGCACTTGCCTAAAACCAATCACTCAAGAAATATTTCTAGAATATTAAAGTGCAATCTAGATTTGAGAAGTCTGAATCTTAGCCAGTTTTGGATGATCTCCTTAAGGAAAAATAATAAAAACAAATACAGATACAAAATTGATATATTTCCTTGCACAGAGTCTATGTAAGTGATACGCTGCAAATATTCAGTTTCTTTAGCTTCAAATATGGCTGTTATTTCAGTTGAATAAGTTTCTGTAATGTTTATCAATGCATTGTTTTTATTTTCGCTTGATACTGTGTTAGAAAACTATTTTAAGCATTTTAAGGTAGAAGAAAAGTTAAATTACATAGGGTGGTTATGTGAATATTAAATTTCAAATGGTGCCTGTGGTAAAAACATGGAGTTATGTCCTTCAGAAACTATACATTGAGCCATATGGTGGAAGTGGCTTGTAGTGATGGAGGGGAACTGGGAAAGCCAGGCTTACTCTGTCCAGAGAGCAGAATAGGAACTTACTGTTTGCTTTATTTTTTTTTATTCTTTTTTAAGATTTTATTTATTTATTTGACAGATAGAGATCACAAGTAGGGAGAGAGGCAGGCAGAGAGAGAGAGAGAGGAGGAAGCAGGCTCCCTGCCAAGCAGAGAGCCTGATGCGGGACTCGATCCCAGGACCCTGAGATCATGACCTGAGCTAAAGGCAGCAGCTTAAACCACTGAGCCACCCAGGCGCCCCTACTGTTTGCTTTATTTACTCAGAGATTTACTCTTAACTTTCTCTTACTTTTAAAAATATTTTATTTATTTATTTATTTGAGAGAGAGAGAGAGAGGAAATGAGAGAGAAAGAGCGAGAGAGTTCATGAGAAGGGGGAGGGTCATAGGGAGAAGCAGACCTTCCACTGAGACCTTCCTGATGCAGGACTCAATCCTTGGACTTGAGAATCATGACCTGCAGACTCAATCCTCAATCCTGAGGATCATGACCTGAGCCGGAGGCAGCTGCTTAACCACCTGAGCCACACAGGCACCCCTACTCCTAGCTTTCTATTGGAACTCATCATTGCAACTACTGCTGAGGGTAATTATTAAGAGTTATATTATTTTTTTCTATTTTTTATTTGTTTATTTACAGCATAACAGTGTTCATTGTATTGGCATCACACCCAGTGCTCCGTGCAGTACGTGCCCTCCCTATTACCCACCACCTGGTTCCTCAAACTCCCACCCCCCCTCCGCCCCTTCAAAACGTCTGGTTGTTTTTCAGAGTCCATAGTCTCTCATGGTTCATCTCCCCATCCAGTTTCCCTCAACTCCCTCTCCTCTCCATCTCCCCATGTCCTCCGTGTTCTTTGTTATGCTCCACAAATAAGTGAGACCATATGATACTTGACTCTCTCTGCTTGAATTATTTCGCTCAGCATAATCTTTTCCAGTCCCGTCCATGTTGCTACAAAAGTTGGGTATTCATCCTTTCTGATGGAGGCATAATACTCCATTGTATATATGGACCACATCTTCCTTATCCATTCACCTGTTAAAGGGCATCTTGGTTCTTTCCACAGTTTGGTGACCGTAGCCATTGCTGCAATAAACATTGGGGTACAGATGGCCCTTCTTTTCACTACATCTGTATCTTTGGGGTAAATACCCAGCAGTGCAATTGCAGGGTCATAGGGAAGCTCTATTTTTAATTACTTGAGGAATCTCCACACTGTTCTCCAAAGTGGCTGCACCTACTTGCATTCCCACCAACAGTGTAAGAGGGTTCCCCTTTCTCCACATCCTCTCCAACACACGATGTTTCCTGTCTTGCTAATTTTATCCATTCTAACTGGTGTCAGGTGGTATCTCAATGTGGTTTTAATTTGAATCTCCCTGATGGCTAGTGATGATGAACATTTTTTCATATGTCTCATAGCCATTTGTATGTCTTCGTTGGAGAAGTGTCTGTTCATATCTTCTGCCCATTTTTTGATATGATTCTCTGTTTTGTGTGTGTTGAGTTTGAGAAGTTCTTTATAGATCCTGGATATCAACCTTTTGTCTGTACTGTCATTTGCAAATATCTTCTCCCATTCCGTGGGTTGCCTCTTTGTTTTGTTGACTGTTTCCTTTGCTGTGCAGAAGCTTTTGATCTTGATGAAGTCCCAAAAGTTCATTTTGGCTTTTGTTTCCTTGGCCTTTGGAGACATATCTTGAAAGAAGTTGCTGTGGCTGATATCGAAGAGGTCACTGGCTATGTTCTCCTCTAGGATGCTGATAGATTTCTGTCTCACGTTGAGGTGTTTTATCCATTTCGAGTTTATCTTTGTGTACGGTGTAAGAGAATGGTCGAGTTTCATTCCTCTACATATCGCTGTCCAGTTTTCCCAGCACCATTTATTGAAGTTACTGTATTTTTTCCATTGAATATTTTTTCCTGTTTTGTTGAAGATTATTTGACCATAGAGTTGAGGGTCCATATCTGGGCTCTCCACTCTGTTCCACTGGTCTATGTATCTGTTTTTATGCCAGTACCACGCTGTCTTGGTGATCACAGCTTTGTAGTAAAGCCTGAAATCGGATAACGTAATGCAACCCGTGTTGTTTTTGTTTTTCAACATTTCCTTAGCAATTCGGGGTCTCTTCTGATTCCATACAAATTTTAGGATTATTTGCTCCAGCTCTTTGAAAAATACCGGTGGAATTTTGATCGGAATGGCATTAAAAGTATAGATTGCTCTAAGCAGTATAGACATTTTAACAATGTTTATTCTTCCAATCCAAGAGCATGGAACAGTCTTCCATCTTTTTGTGTCTTCTTCAATTTCTTTCATGAGTGTTCTTTAGTTCCTCGAGTACAGATCCTTTACCTCTTTGGTTAGGTTTATTCCCAGGTATCTTATGTTTCTTGGTGCTATAGTAAATGGAATTGATTCTCTAATTTCCGTTTCTGTATTTTCCTTGTTAGTGTATAAGAAAGCCACTGATTTCTGTACATTGACTTTGTATCCTGCTACGTTACTGAATTGCTGTATGAGTTCTAGTAGTTTGGGGGTGGAGTCTTTGGGGTTTTCCATATAAAGAATCATGTCATCTACGAAGAGAGTGAGTTTGACTTCTTCCTTGCCAATTTGGATACCTTTTATTTCTCTTTGTTGTCTGATTGCCGTTGATAGAACTTCTAATACTATGTTGAACAAGAGTGGTGAGAGAGGGCATCCTTGTCGTGTTCCTGATCTCAACGGGAAGGCTGCAAGCTTTTTCTCATTGAGGATGATATTTGCTGTGGGTCTTTCATAGACAGATTTTATGAAGTTCAGGAATGTTCCCTCTATCCCTATACTTTGAAGCGTTTTCATCAGGAACGGATGCTGGATTTTGTCAAATGCCTTTTCTGCATCAATTGAGAGGACCATGTGGTTCTTCTCTCTTCTCTTATTGATTTGTTCTATCACATTGATTGATTTGCGGAAGTTGAACCAACCTTGCAACCCAGGGATGAATCCCACCTGGTCATGGTGGATCATCTTTTTAATGTGCTGTTGGATCCTGTTTGCTAGGATCTTGTTGAGAATCTTTGCATCCATATTCATCAATGATATTGGTCTGAAATTCTCCTTTTTGGTAGGGTCTTTGCCTAGTTTGGGGATCAGGGTAATGCTGGCTTCATAAAAGGAGTCTGGAAGTTTTCCTCTGCTTCTATTTTTTGGAACAGCTTCAGGAGAATTGGTGTGATTTCTTCTTTGAAAGTTTGGTAGAATTCCCCAGGGAATCCGTCAGGTCCTGGGCTCTTGTTTTTTGGGAGGTTTTTGATCACTGCTTCAATCTCATTACTAGATATCGGTCTATTCAGGTTGTCAATTTCTTCCTGGTTTAGTTTTGGGAGTTTGTAGTTTTCCAGGAATGCATCCATTTCATCTAGGTTGCTTAACTTATTGGCATAAAACTGTTGGTAATAATTTCTGATGACTGTTTCTATTTCCTTGGTGTTAGTTGTGATCTCTCCCTTTTCATTCATAATTTTATTAATTTGGGCTTTCTCTCTTTTATTTTGGATGAGTGTGGCGAATGGTTTATCGATCTTATTGATTCTTTCAAAAAACCAGCTTCTAGTTTCATTGATATGTTCTACTGTATCTCTGGTTTCTACCTCATTGATCTCTGCTCTAATCTTGATCATTTCCCTTCTTGCTTGTGGAGTTGGTTTGATTTTTTGTTGATTCTCCAGTTCTTTAAGGTGTAGAGACAGCTGGTGTATTCTGGATTTTTCAATTTTTTTAAGGGAGGCTTGGATGGCTATGTATTTCCCCCTTAGAACTGCCTTTGCTCTATCCCATAGGTTTTGGACCGAAGTGTCTTCATTCTCATTGGTTTCCATGAATTGTTTAAGTTCATCTTTGATCTCCTGGTTGATCCAAGCATTCTTAAGCAAGGTGGTCATTAGCTTCCAGCTGTTTGAGTTCCTTCTGAACTTTTCCTTGTGATTGAGCTCTAGTTTCAAAGCATTGTGATCAGAGAATATGCAGGGAATAATGTCAGTCTTTGAGTATCGGTTGAGTCCTGCTTTGTGACCCAGTATGTGGTCTATTCTCGAGAAGGTTCCATGCGCTCTTGAGAAGAATGAGTATTCTGTTGTTTTAGGGTGGAATTTTCTGTATATGTCGATGAAGTCCATCTGTTCCAAAGTTTCATTCAATGCTCTTATTTCTCTATTAATTTTCTGATTCAATGATCTGTCTATATCTGAAAGAGGCGTATTAAGATCTCCTACTATTATTGTATTCATATCCATATGACTCTTTATCTTTATTAATAGTTTTCTTATGTAATTGTGTGCTCCCATATTGGGGGCATAGATATTCACAATTGTTAGATCATCTTGGCGGATAGTCCCTTTAAGAATTATGCAGTGTCCTTCTGTATCTCTGACTACAGTCTTTAGTTTAAAATCTAATTTATCTGATATGAGAATCGCTACCCCGGCCTCTTTTGAGGCCCATTGGCATGAAAGATGCTTCTCCATCCCTTCGCTTTCAGTCTGGGTGTATCCTTAGGTTCAAAATGGGACTCTTGTAGACAACATATGGATGGGTCCTGTCATTTTATCCAATCTGCAACCCTGTGTCATTTTATGGGCGCATTTAGGCCATTCACATTGAGAGTGATGATTGAGAGATAGGTTTTTATTGACATCGTGTTGCCTTTGAAGTCTTTCTGTCTGTAGATTGTTTCTATATTTCTGTTCAATGATATTCTTAGGATTTTTCTCTTTTATAGGACCCCCCTTAATATTTCCTGCAGTGTCGGCTTGGTGGTTGCATAGTCTTTTAAGCCTTGCCAGTCTTGGAAACTCTTTATCTCTCCATCCATTTTAAATATCAGTCTTGCTGTATAGAGTATTCTTGGTTGCATGTTCTTCTCATTTAGTACTCTGAATATATTTTGCCAGCCCTTCCTGGCTTTCCAGGTCTCTGTGGAAAGGTCTGACGTTATTCTAATGGGCTTTCCTCTGTACATAAGGAGCTTTTTTGTCGTAGCTGGCTTTTAGGAGGGTCTCTCTTGAAACATAATTCCTCATTCTAACTATAAGGTGTCGTGAGGACTTTCGAGAATCTAAAATCTTGGGAGGAAATCTCTCTGCCTCTAGTACATGAATGTTTCCATTCGTGAGATTGGGAAAATTTTCATAGACAACTTCTTCCACTATATCTTCTAGACTTCTTTCTTTTTCCTCCCCTTCAGGGATTCCAATAATTCTGACTTTGTAACGTTTCATGGCATCGTTTATTTCCCTGATTCTGTTTTCGTGGCTTCTGAGCTGTTTGTTCCAGGCTTCCTCCTGATCCTTTCTCTCTATCTGTTTGTCCTCCAGATCACTAATTCTATCTTCTGTCTCAGTTACCCTAGATTTTAGAGAATTTAGATTGGATTGGAACTCATTGAGAGCATTTTGAACATCATCCCTGGTGGCTTTCTGTTCTGCCCTAACATTGTGAACCTCATCCCTGGTGGCTTTCAGTTCTGCCGTAATCAATTCTGTTTGGTCATCCATGGCTTTCTCCAACCTAGCTATTGCCTGGATAATTGTTAGTCTGAATTCCTTTTCTGACATATTGTCTATGTCAATAGCCATTAGCTCTGTTGCATAAGGCCCATCCTCTGTATTTTTCTTCTGTTGGGTATTCCTCCTCATAGTCATTTTGGAAATAGATGACTGAACAGATACACCTGGACTTATCGATTGTGGTGCAGTCAATGTGCACCCTGGAACGCTTCTGTGCAATCAGGATTCCCCACCCAAATGAGAGAAAAAAGAAAAGAAAAAGAAATAGAGAAAAAGAAAGAAAAAAAGGGGGGAAAGAAAAAAGGAAAAAAAAAGGAGAGAGAGAGAGAGATAGGAAAAAAATGGTATATAAAAGAGAAGGCTCAGCCCAAACGGACCACAAGGTAAGATTTGTGAAGTATACAAACAAAAACAGACAAACAAAAAGACTGATAAAAGTATATGACAAGAGAAAAAAATATATATATAAGCAAAAAAAAAGGGAAGACCCTCATCAGAAAGAACCCCAAGTATAAGATTTATATATTATCAGGACAAACACAAATTCACAGAAACACTGACAGAAGGAAAAATTGGGAGAGTGGTTATAAATTCTCAGTGTGGGTGAGGAAGGTTATTTTGATTCTTCCTGAAGGTATCTTGATGTTTTTGTTAAGGGACTCACTTTCCTGAGTTACAGGGGGATTAGAAACTCTTTTGCCTATAGGGGTAGCATTGATTGGGGAAAGGGGATTACTTTGAAGTTTAACTGTATATGTATAGTAGAAAATAAAAATTAAAAAAGAATAAACTGGACTAAACTAACTTAAAATTAAAAAAGAATTAAAAAAGTAGAAAAGCAAAAGAAAAACACCGGTGTATGTATCAAAAAGTTCAGGTTAGAAGGTTATTAAAGAATTTGATGTACTGGACATCTCAGTGTGATGGTAAATAGGTTAAAAAATTATCTGTATGTATAAAAAAAAAGAACCAGAATATTGGTAAAGAGTTAAAAATAAAAGTTGTATTTATGAAGTAGTGGTGGTTGTTCTCTTGTAGTCTTTTTTTTTTCTTCCTTCCTAGTTGGTTTTCTGGGGGAGGGGACTGCCACGTGGGTTTTCAGACAATGATGTTCCCTGAGTTAGGTCCTCCAGCTCCCCTCAAGGGGGTGAGTTCTGAGGAAACTGTTTTTTTCAGCCTTTTGTTCTCTGGGGGTTTGTATGTTCTTTCATCTGTTTTCTCTCTCCTTGACAGCTTTTGATGGTTTTTGGAGGTTTAGAGGAGAGTCAACTGCACCCCGAACTCCCTCTCAGAGAGAAGCCTCAGACTGTTTTGGAAAAGCTGCTGGCAGAGTTGATTCTGAGTCACTGTCCCTGGGGATGCAGGAGCTCCTCATTGTACCCTAAAGCAGGGCAGCGGTGGCTGTCTAGGCAGCTCCAGACCGCCAGAGAAGTTCGGAGCAGAGATCGCACACTGAGATTTTCCTGCTGTCCTGGGTTGGGAATGTCTGGTTTTTCTGGATGCCAGAGCTCCAGGCTAGCGCCTATGAGCACCTATCCCAAGGGAGGGTATGGGACGCGCGCGTTTCAGTATTGCCGTCCGGCCAGACTCCCAGCCCCTCATGGGAGCCAGACCCCACTCTTTCTGGGGCGCACTGGCATTCAGGCGCACTGGTGGCTCAGGGAAGGAGACCTGATTTCTCCACGGCACTCTCTCTGGCTCAGCACCAGTGGAGGCTGTCCTGGGTCCGGGGACTTAGGTCCCTGACCCTAACCACCCAGGTTCCCACTATTACCCCCCACGATCCTTTGCTCTTTGTTTTTTGAGTGCTTTCAACCAGACTCCAAGTTAATGCTGGTCCCCAGACGCAGAGCACTCTCGTGTTGGGGTATTACTTTCCAATCGGTCAGCTCTGGTGGCTCCCTCCCTCTTTTGTTTATCTTCTAATATCAGTCCGAAGCTCCCAGTCTGCTTTACCTGCCACTGGCGTCTTCTGCTCCAGTAGAGATCCAGACGTGTATAATTCTGATCTCAGGCTGATTTCATGGGTGGTCGGAGTTCTTTGGTAGGTAATCAGCTCACTTTAGGGTACAGGTTGAAATGGTGCCTCCTCCTACTTCCCTCCCATCTTAAGAGTTAAATTATTTAATGCAGGTAAATAACTTAAAATGTTGCCTAGCATACTACAAACAGTAAGTATGAAATTTAGTAATGACTATTGTTATTATTTTTATTTGATTGTTATTTCATATA
Source organism: Meles meles (assembly GCF_922984935.1). Taxonomy (NCBI): domain Eukaryota; kingdom Metazoa; phylum Chordata; class Mammalia; order Carnivora; family Mustelidae; genus Meles; species Meles meles. Next base: position 4,907,822 of record NC_060068.1, read on the forward strand.
AACTAAAGTAGATTCAGGATTGGAGACATTTCCATTGCATTAATCCAGTGTGGACACAAAACCTTTCAATATGTATCCACATCCAAGAGGGACCTAGTTCTATTAAACACTCAAAAGAAAACAAATGTAAAAAAAAATCCTAAAAGAAAATAACTAAACTTTAACCCTGTAATATAACCACTAATCTGCCTGTATGTGCAGCCCAACCCAACCCAACCACATGGTTAGTGATTAGGACTGTGTTCTTCCTAAGGAGAGGGCAGCCTCCTTATCCTCAGTTTACCACCCAACATGGGGGAAATGACTACTTTTCCACCACCTAGGACATACTGTGATTCCCACACATGTGAGTTTGAACCCAAACAGTGAACTGAGAGGGTTTTGAGATGTCTCTTTACCTCCATTTCAACTCTGGTTAACACAAGAAAGGAAAGGAAATAAAACATTGTCCTGTAAGATCTGATCCAATGTAAAATGTTAGTTTAAGTTAATACATCACAATATCAACAACAACAAAAAATTTGAATCACCATGTCAGACAGCTTTCCTTTAGGCATATACAGTGTATAGCATTTTTGTCTCTAAAAATGCAGGAAAATAAATACAGTAGAATCATAATGTACTTGAAAAGAAACAATTAAATTTTATTTATTTATTTATTTATTTTTAGATTTGTACTCAATAATCGGGTTTTGCATAGTGATTTCTTTAATTTTCAGGAAAAAAAACTTTTCTTATTCATTCATTCATTTTTTTTACTTAATTCATTCATAATAGTATACTGATTATCAAATAAATACCAGGGAGAATGTTAAACCCTTGAGAGATAAAGGTGTATATGTGATCCTTTCCCTCAAGAAGTATACATTAGGGGAGCCTGAGTCTGCTTAAGCTAAGATTCTCTTTCCTCACTCTCTGGCCCTGCCTCTCCTCTTAAATAAATAAATAAATATCAAGAAGAAAAGGTGTCCATGACGAAAGGGTTGGACAATAAGATCCTTATATAGTTATAGAGATAAGCACGAATGCGTTAGGTCAGCAGGAAATCCTCTGTGATTGGTGGCTGAGGGGAAGTGGGGGATGAAGGAAGCAGGTAAAAATAGTCAACATAACAGAAGTTGTAAAAACAAACTATGTGGACACCTTAAATATCATGTAAATGTAGAACAAAGTGAAGATGTGAGAATTCTCAGGAAAGCTAATATTTTGGCAGCTGTCAACTCAATATGTATATATTCTATATTTATTTAGAGAAAAATTAGTTACTACAGTGAGGTAAATAGAGAGAAAGACGTTTATTAAGGTACAAAAATTATTCTGTTGTGGAGCAATTTCCTCTGGAGTTATATTTCTACTTTTCATTTAAAAGAAAAGAATGAAACACAACACACAAGAAGCTTATTTCAGCAGTTTAAGAGAAACTTGCTCCATGGAAATAATTTCCCTATATGTTGATTCCTATAGATAGGCTCCTCTCCCACATGATATCACTATCTACTTACATACCTCAGTAAATTAGTTTTTTCATCTACATTAAATAGTCTTCATTGTATACATAATGATGAATAAAATGTTCTTTCCACTATCAAGGTATTATAATTGTATTTTTACTCCTCGATAACACTGCTGTTGTAGATGACTTCCCAGCTGTTCTGCATCCTTGCTTTAGTCTACAGCAAGTTAAATTTATAAATGGCAGGAGGAGGGTAAATGTTACTTCAGACACTACTAGCACATTTAAGCTCCAAGAAACCTATGACCATATAAAAGAAAGTCAAGTAAATAAAATTATTGCACCATAAAATGACAGGCAGAGATCAGTTTATAAATATATGAAGGAACCAGATGCGTCCATTCATTCAGCAGCCTTATTTCTACAGCTTCAGATATTGGTAAGGAAAAATTTACTGTCTAGGTACTGGCTAAGGTGGTAGGAATGATGCTACTAATGTATCTGCATCCTATAAGAAAAAGAATTAGTCTTTTTTTTCCCTTAAAAATGATATCTCAATTTGAGAGGAAAAACTTGATTGCAATGTATTTATAATTCAGTTTACCATTGTAAATGGCCTCAGAACACTTTGGGGAAAGCTATCAAGATTTCACCATATGGCTTTGGGTGGTGATTTATGGATCCTCCTCAAATATACCTACTACCCCATTTTTTCAAGAATGTCTGAATCTTGAGTAACTTGCTTTAAATCTGTAATTAAACAAAGTAAAAACTGGATCTTGTGAAAAATAAGTATCCTTTTGCAAGAAAATTATTAGAGATGGCTTTACTATATTCAGATAAGAAAAAATAATTGTTTTTAAGAAAAGATTTAATCAATATTTGCTTATTATAATATGATGTATCAATATTTATGATTAGTGAGGTTTTGTCATGTTGAAGAATGTTTTCTCAGCTCCAGGTCATGAAAATATTTGCCTAAATTGTTTTCATGATGCTTTATTGTTTTACCTTAAACAGATATAAGGCCATTTTGATTTACATTTATTTTTAATTTTCAGATGATATGGAAGAATGAACATCTATTTCTTTTTTTTTTTTTACATACAAGTGTACAGTTGATCCAGGAGTTTTACTGAACAGAATTTCCCTTTCACTGACATAAATGGCTGACTTTGGTAAATTATCAATATATGTACAAATCCATATCTGTAGTGCTTAATTTATTGCATCAGTCTATACTTATACCAATACAACAATTAATTATTGTATTTTGTTATAATTTTTGATATTTCCTAATGTAAATATCCTCATTTTATGAATTGTGAATTTTCTTTGAGCTACTTTGGCATTTGCATGTATTTATCAATTCTGTTGTCAACTTGAAAGTGTTCATATTCACACACAAACTGATGGAGTTTAGTGAAAATTATATTAAATTTACAAGCATAGGGCACCTGGGTGGCTCAGTGGGTTAAGCCTCTGCCTTCAGCTCAGGTTATGATCTCGGGGTCCTGGGATCGAGCCCCACATCGGGCTCTCTGCACAGTCTGCTCCCCCCCACCTGCCTCTCTGCCTACTTGTGATCTCTCTCTCTGTCACATAAAGAAATAAAAAAATTTAAATTTAAAATTTAATTTTAAAAAATTTACAAGCATAGAAATAAAATTTACTTTAGTATAATAATTATGCATATAGCAATATTGTTCAATTTAGTGATTTGTAATTGTTTTTCCCTGATAATATCATTCATGCTTATTATGCCAAACATAGCTTATCTGCATATCATTTATTCTAAAAGATTTCAAGTTTTATTGCAATGCCTACATTTCTCCATATCTTATATAGCTGTAATTTTCACCCTAATATACACAGAATGTATCATCTAACAATTCTACTCTTAGGTAAAATACCCATCAGAAATTCATATATGTGTGTTCCAGAAGGCAATTATTAGAATGTTCATAGCAGGGCTATACACAATCGATCCAACCAGATACAACTTGCAGAAATAGGACAGGCATCTAAGCTAACTAATGACACTACCTGACAACAAGACCACAGTGTCTCCAGACTGGGCACTTAAAAATACACCCTGGAGCACCTGGGTGGCTCAGTGGGGTAAGCCTCTGACTACAGCTCAGGTCATGGTCTCAGGGTCCTGGGATTGAGCCCTGCATTGGGATCTGTGCACAGCAGGGAGGCTGCATCCCCCCTTTCTCTGCCTACTTGTGATCTCTGTCTCTGTCAAATAAATAAATAAATAATCTTAAAAAATTACACCCACCAAATCTGAAAAAAAAAATGTCAAAGTAGACCATGCAGTTTGCTATACTGAAGGCAACTGCCACACAGTAACAACAGTAAGGTGCCAGCAACTACAAAGGAGACATCCTTGAAGCACCTGGTTCTGGTGAACAGGGAGCATTATACTGCAGGGCACTACAAGAGCTCCCTTTCATAAGGCCTCTCCTTGTAATATGAAGAAACATCGATGACTTTCCTAATACATAGAAACACACACAGAGAGATAGACAAAATGAGGAGACAAAGGAATAGGAACTAAATGAAAGAACAGAAAAAAATAATGTGGCAAAAGAGCTAAATCAAAGGCAGATAAGCATTATGACTAATTAAGAATTCCAAGTAGTGGTCATAGAGATATTGGAGTTGAGAAAAGAGTGCAAGATCACAGTATGACCTTTAACAAAGAGAAAGGACATACAAAAATAAACAAAGATAATGAGTGCAACAAATGAAATTAAATATACATTATAGGGAATAAATAGTAAACTAGAGGAGGCGTACTAATGGATCAGTGAGCCTGAGGACAGAGTAGTGGAAAACAAACAGGTGAAAAGAAAAAAAAATACAAAATTAGAATAGGTTAAAATAACTCAGCAGTATCATTAACTGTAATCAAATTTATATTATAAGTATCCCAGAAGAAGAAAAGTGAGAAAAAGGGAGAGAAGACATAGTTGAAAATTTTTCCAATTTGGGAAAATAAACACATCCACCTCCAGAAGGCAGGGGGACCCCAAAAAGATCCACAGAAGGAGTTCCTTACCAAGGTACATTAAAATTAAAATAGCAAAGCGTAGTGATAAAGAGTGCACTTTAAAACCAGCAAACAGTTGAATGCTGGGAAACGGTAAAGTAAGAGGACCCTAAGCTCACCTTGTCCTGCAGATACAACTATATAACACTCACTTCAATGTAAACAACTCAGAAAAAGGCCAAAAGATTGGTAGAACAAACCCCACAACTAAATGTAGAGAAGAGGCACATTGAAGAGGATAGGAAAGACAGAGATGGTAGTGAGGAGCTAAAGGGACCTTGGGACTATCCATGAAAGGAAGGGACCCATGGGAATAGAGAAGGGAGAGAAACACTACTGCATGGGTAAGCCTCATGGGGAAGACAAATCTCCATATCTTTTGGCTTTGAAATATCTTTTGAGATATCCCTGACTCTCGCTGTTTGACTTATTTCACTTAGCATAATTTCCTCCAGTCCCATCCACGTTGATACAAAAGTTGGGTATTCATCCTTTTTGATGAAGCATAATATTCCATTGTATATATGGATCATATCTTCTTTATCCATTTGTCTGTTGAAGGGCATCTTGGCTCTTTCCACAGTTGGGCGATTGTGGACATTGCTGACATGAACTTTCGGGTACATAAAGTCCTTCTTTTCACTACATCTGTATATTTGGATGTAAATACCCAGTAATGCAATTGCAGGGTAATAGGGTAGCTTTATTTTTAATTTCTTAAGAAATCTCCATACTGTTTTCCAAAGTGGCTGCACCAACTTGCATTCCCACCAACAGTGTAAGAGGGTTCCCCTTTCTTCACATCTTCTCCAACACACATTGTTTACTGTCTTGTTAATTATGGTCATTCTAACTGGTGTAAGGTGGTATCTCAATGTGGTTTTGATTTGAATTTACCTGATTTCTAGTGATGATGAACATTTTTTCATGTGTCTCTTCACCATTTGTATGTCTTCTTTGGATAATAAATCAAGCAGAGAAAATGAATTATCACATAGTGTCACTAACTTGTGGAGAATAAGGAATAACAAAGAGGACATTAGGAGAAGGAAAGGAAAAGTGAATGGGAAGAAATCAGAGGGGGAGACAAAAGATGAGAGACTGTAGACTCTGAGAAACAGACTGGGGGTTTTGGAAGAGAGGGAGGGGGAGTTTTGGTTGAACCTGGTGGTGGGTATTAAGGAGGGCTTGTGTTGCTTGGAGCACTGGGTATTGTACATAAGCAATGAATCTTGGAACATGAAAAAAATAAAATTCAGATGTTTAAAAATTAAATTAAATTAAATAAAAAAAAAAACAGTCCTATCAGTAAGCTGAAGGCAGACAATGGGTTTGACTGTGGGCCGTGCCTGTCAATGAAATCTAGGTGATCAACACAGGGAAAGCACCCTGTAGTCTGGTGTTATTAGGTCTATGATAAACATCTGGGCTGTCTCCATTCAAGTTCAAGGTGGCTCCAAATGGGTCCACTCACACAGCAGGAACAAAACCCTGCCCAAAATAAGCAAAGAGAGCCACACCAATAACTGAAATAAAGAAAAGGTGAACCACGAGAGACTATGGACTCTGAAAAACAATCTGAGGGTTTTGAATGGGCTGGGGGTGGGAGGTTGGGGGACACAGGTGGTGAATATTAAGGAGGCCACGTATTTCATGGAGCACTGGGTGTGGTGCAAAAATAATGAATTCTGTATGCTGAAAAGAAATTTAAAAAAAAGGAAAAGAAAAACAACAACAACAAAAAAAGTGGATCAGCTAAAACACCATGGGTCACACAAAACCCATAGAAGACACCCTTGAAAGTCCAGATTCCAGTAAACATAGGATGCTGCACTGTGGAGGGGAGAGGTCACTGCAGTATCTCTTCATAAAGTCACTGCTTCAAAAAGCAGGAGACAGAGCTGAAAATCCTAGTATACAGAAAGAAATGCAGAGTTAGAGGGAAAAAAAAGAGGAAACATAGGAATATAGCCCAAATGAAAATCCAGGACAAAATAAAAGAAAGATACCTAAGTGAAATGATGACTATTATGTCTGATAGATTGTTTGTTTTTGATGTTCTACTGTAGTTTGTTATGTAAAAGTACACTAGATTATTAGGGAAGAGATAATACAAACAATAGTAATCAGAGAAAATTCACCATCTTTTCCAACATGCCATGGGATATTTATTTATCTATCATCTATTTATCTATCTACCTATCATCTATATATCTATCTATCTATCTATCTATCTGTCTGTCTATCTATCATCTATCCTCTATCTATATCATCTATTATCATCTATCTATCATCTGTCTACCTGTAAACTATATGGACTGTGTGATGTGGTTGTTTATAATTGAAAATTCAGGAAAGAAATCACATGGATGTTGCATAAAGCATTTTCTTTTCTTTTTTTTTTTTTTTCGGTGATTGACTCTATCCTATATCTGAAACTAATAACACAATACATCAAGTATATTATATCCTGATTTCCATAGGGGAAAAAATGAAAGTATTATTTTGGTAAGCTAAGCACCAGGATGTTCTGTAAAGATTTTTTTTTTTAATTGCAAGTTGCCATGTAACAATTCCTTTTTCTTTGTTTGTTTCTTCAAATTTTTATTTTAATGGCACTTAGTCTACTTAGATTTTAATATTCATTTCAGGTGTAAAATTTAGTGATTCATCACTTATATACAGCACTCAGTGTTCATCACAAATGCACTCTTTAATATCAATCACCTCTTTAACCCATCCCTGCTCTCACCTCTCTTCTAATAATCATCAGTTTGTTCTCTATAATTATAAGTTTGTTTCTTAGGTTGTCTCTTCTTTCTTCCCCCATGTTCATTTGTTTTATTTATTAAATTTCACATATGAGAGAAATCATGTTAATTTTCTTGTCTGACAGCTTACTTTACTTAACATAATACTAATACTTTTTATTTCCATCCATGTTAGTGCAAATGGCTATATATATATATATATATATATATATATATATATATATAAAGATAGATCTAGAGAGGAGTCAAGATGGCGGAGAAGTAGCAGGCTGAGACTACATCAGGTAGCAGGAGATCAGCTCGATAGCTTATCTAAACATTGCAAACACCAACAAATCCAACGGGAGATCAAAGAGAAGAAGAAGAGCAATTCTAGAAACAGAAAATCAACCACTTTCTGAAAGCTGGACAAAATGACAAGGCGGAAAAAATCACCACAAACAAAAGAACAAGAGACAGTACCGAAGGCTAGGGACCCAATCAACACAGACATTGGTAATATGTCAGATCAAGAGTTCAGAATGACGATTCTGAACATTCTAGACGGGCTCGAAAAAGGCATGGAAGATATTAGAGAAACCCTCTCTGGAGATACTAAAGCCCTTTCTGGAGAAATTAAAGAAGTAAAATCTAACCAAGTAGAAATCAAAAAAGCTATTAATGAGGTGCAATAAAAAATGGAGGCTATCACTGCTAGGATCAATGAGGCAGAAGAAAGAATTAGTGATATAGAAGACCAAATGACAGAGAATAAAGAAGCCGAGCAAAAGAGGGACAAACAGCTATTGGACCACGAGGGGAGAATTTGAGAGATAAGTGACACCATAAGATGAAACAACATTAGAATAATTGGGATTCCAGAAGAAGAAGAAACAGAGAGGGGAGCAGAAGGTCTATTGGAGAGAATTATTGGAGAAAATTTCCCTAAGATGGCAAAGGGAACAAGCATCAAAATCCAGGAGATGCAGAGAACCCCCCTCAAAGTCAACAAGAATAGGTCCACACCCCGTCACCTAATAGTAAAATTTACAAGTCTTAGTTACAAAGAGAAAATCCTGAAAGCAGCCCGGGAAAAGAAGTCTATAACATACAATGGTAAAAATATTAGATTGGCGGCAGACTTATCCACAGAGACCTGGCAGGCAAGAAAGAGCTGGCATGATATATTCAGAGCACTAAACGAGACAAACATGCAACCAAGAATACTCTCTCCAGCTAGGCTATCATTGAAAATAGAAGGAGAGATCAAAAGCTTCCAGGACAAACAAAAACTGAAAGAATTTGCAAACACCTAACCAGCTCTATAGGAAATATTGAAAGGGGTCCTCTAAGAAAAGAGAGAGCCTAAAAGTAGTAGATCAGAAAGGTACAGAGACAATATACATTAACAGTCACCTTACAGGCTAATAATGGCACTAAATTCATATCTCTAAATAGTTACCCTGAATGTTAATGGGCTAAATGCCCCAATCAAAAGACACAGGGTATCAGAATGGATAAAAAAACAAAACCCATCAGTATGTTGCCTACAAGAAACTCATTTTAGACGCGAAGACACCTCCAGATTTAAAGTGAGGGGGTGGAAAACAATTTACCATGCTAATGGGCATCAGAAGAAAGCTGGGGTGGCAATCCTTATATCAGATCAATTAGATTTCAAGCCAAAGACTATAATAAGAGATGAGGAAGGACACTATATCCTACTCAAAGTGTCTGTCCAACAAGAAGATCTAACAATTTTAAATATCTATGCCCCTAACGTGGGAGCAGCCAACTATATCAACCAATTAATAACAAAATCAAAGAAACACATCAATAATAATACAATAATAGTAGGGGACTTGAACACTCCCCTCACTGAAATGGATAGATCATCCAAGCAAAAGGTCAACAAGGAAATAAAGGCCTTAAATGACACACTGGACCAGATGGACATCACAGATATATTCAGAACATTTCATCCCAAAGCAACAGAATACACATTCTTCTCTAGTGCACATGGAACATTCTCCAGAATAGATCACATCCTGGGTCACAAATCAGGTCTCAACCACTATCAAAAGATTAGGATCATTCCCTGCATATTTTCAGACCACAATGCTCTGAAGCTAGAACTCAATCACAAGAGGAAAGTTGGAAAAAACCCAAATACATGGAGACTAAACAGCATCCTTCTAGCATCCAACAGCATCATTCTAAAGAATGAATGGGTCAACCAGGAAATTAAAGAAGAATTGAAAAAATTCATGGAAACAAATGATAATGAAAACACAATGGTTCAAAATCTGTGGGACACAGCAAAGGCAGTCCTGAGAGGAAAATATAGAGCGGTACAAGCCTTTCTCAAGAAACAAGAAAGGTCTCAAGTACACAACCTAGCCCTACACAAAAAGGAGCTGGAGAAAGAACAAGAAAGAAACCCTAAACCCAGCAGGAGAAGAGAAATCATAAAGATCAGAGCAGAAATCAATGAAATAGAAACCAAAAAAACAATAGAAAAAATCAATGAAACTAGGAGCTGGTTCTTTGAAAGAATCAATAAGATTGATAAAACCCTGGCCAGACTTTTCAAAAAGTAAAGAGAAAGGACCCAACTAAATAAAATCATGAATGAAAGAAGAGAGATCACAACTAACATCAAAGAAATACAGACAAATATAAGAACATACTATGAGCAACTCTACGCCAACAAATTTAACAATCTGGAAGAAATGGATGCATTCCTAGAGACAAATAAACTACCACAACTGAACCAGGAAGAAATAGAAAACCTGATCAGGCCCATAACCAGTAAGAAGATTGAAACAGTCATCAAAAATCTCCAAACAAACAAAAGCCCAGGGCCAGATGGCTTCCCAGGGGAATTCTACCAAACATTTAAAGAAGAACTAATTCCTATTCTCCTGAAACTGTTCCAAAAAATAGAAATGGAAGGAAAACTCCCAAACTCATTTTATGAGGCCAGCATCACCTTGATCCCAAAACCAGACAAGGATCCCACCAAAAAAGAGAACTACAGACCAATATCCTTGATGAACACAGATGCAAAAGTTCTCGCCAAAATACTAGCCAATACGATTCAACAGTATGTTAAAAGGATTATTCACCACGATCAAGTGGGATTTATTCCAGGGCTGCAGGGTTGGTTCAACATCCGCAAATCAATCAATGTGATAGAACACATTAATAAAAGAAAGAACAAGAACCATATGATACTCTCCATAGATGCTGAAAAAGCATTTGACAAAGTACAGCATCCCTTCCTGATCAAAACTCTTCAAAGTGTAGGCATAGAGGGCACATACCTCAATATTATCAAAGCCATCTATGAAAAACCCACCGCAAATATCATTCTCAATGGAGAAAAAATGAAAGCTTTTCTGTTAAGGTCAGGAACACAGCAGGGATGTCCATTATCACCACTGCTATTCAACATAGTACTAGAAGTCCTAGCCTCAGCAATCAGACAACAAAAAGAAATTAAAGGCATCCAAATCAGCAAAGAAGAAGTCAAACTATCACTCTTTGCAGATGATATGATACTATATGTGGAAAACCCAAAAGACTCCACTCCAAAACTGCTAGAACTTGTACAGGAATTCAGGAAAGTGTCAGGATATAAAATCAATGCACAGAAATCGGTTGCATTTCTGTACACCAACAACAAGACAGAAGAAAGAGAAATTAAGGAGTCAATCCCATTTACAATTGCACCCAAAATTATAAGATACCTAGGAATAAACCTAACCAAAGAGGCTAAGAATCTATACACAGAAAATTATAAAGTACTCATGAAAGAAATTGAGGAAGACACAAACAAATGGAAAAATGTTCCATGCTCCTGGATTGGAAGAATAAATATTGTGAAAATGTCTATGCTACCTAAAGCAATCTACACATTTAATGCAATCCCTATCAAAATACCATCCATTTTTTTCATAGAAATGGAACAAATAATCCTCACATTTATATGGAACCAGAAAAGACCTCAAATAGCCAAAGGAATATTGAAAAAGAAAGCCAAAGTTGCTGGCATTCACAATTCTGGACTTCAAGCTCTATTACAAAGCTGTCATCATCAAGACAGCATGGTACTGGCACAAAAACAGACACATAGATCAATGGAACAGAATAGAGAGCCCAGAAATAGACCCTCAACTCTATGGTCAACTAATCTTTGACAAAGCAGGAAAGAATGTCCAATGGAAAAAAGACAGCCTCTTCAATAAATGGTGCTGGGAAAATTGGACGGCCATATGCAGAAAAATGAAATTGGACCACTTCCTTACACCACACATGAAAATAGACTCGAAATGGATGAAGGACCTCAATGTGAGAAAGGAATCCATCAAAATCCTTGAGGAGAACGCAGGCAGCAACCTCTTCGACCTCAGCCATAGCAACATCTTCCTAGGAAAAACGGCAAAGGCAAGGGAATCAAGGGCAAAAATGAACTGTTGGGATTTCATCAAGATGAAAAACTTTTGCACAGCAAAGGAAACAGTTAACAAAACCAAAAGACAACTGACAGAATGGGAGAAGATATTTGCAAACGACATATCAGATAAAGGGCTAGTATCCAAAATCTATAAGGAACTGAGCAAACTCAACACCCAAAGAACAAACAATCCAATCAAGAAATGGCAGAGGACATGAACAGACATTTCTGCAAAGAAGACATCCAGATGGCCAACAGACACATGAAAAAGTGCTCCACGTCACTCGGCATCAGGGAAATACAAATCAAAACCACAATGAGATATCACCTCACAACAGTCAGAATGGCTAAAATGAACAAATCAGGAAATGACAGATGCTGGCGAGGATGCGGAGAAAGGGGAACCCTCCTCCACTGTTGGTGGGAATGCAAGCTGGTGCAACCACTCTGGAAAACAGAATGGAGGTTCCTCAAAATGTTGAAAATGTTGAAAATAGAACTACCCTATGACCCAGCAATTGCACTACTGGGTATTTACCCTAAAGATACAAACATAGTGATCCGAAGGGGCACGTACCCGAATGTTTATAGCAGCAATGTCTACAATAGCCAAACTATGGAAAGAACCTAGATGTCCATCAACAGATGAATGGATACAGAAGATGTGGTATATATACACAATGGAATACTATGCAGCCATCAAAAAAATGAAATCTTGCCATTTGCGACGACATGGATGGAACTAGAGGGTATCATGCTTAGTGAAATAAGTCAATTGGAGAAAGACAACTATCATATGATCTCCCTGATATGAGGACATGGAGAAGCAACATGGGGGGTTAGGGGGATAGGAGAAGAATAAATGAAACAAGATGGGATTGGGAGGGTGACAAACCATAAATGACTCTTAATCTCACAAAACAAACGGGATTGATGGGGGGAGGTGGGGTTGGGAGAGGGGGAGGGGGCTATGGACATTGGGGAGGGTATGTGCTAATGTGAGTGCTGTGAAGTGTGTAAACCTGGTGATTCACAGACCTGTACCCCTGGGGATAAAAATACATTATATGTTTATAAAAAAAAATTGGAAGGGGAGGAGAACCATAAGAGACTATGGACTCTGAAAAACAACTTGAGGGTTTTGAAGGGTCAGGGGTGGGAGGTTGGGGGAACAGGTGGTGGGTAATAGGGAGGGCACGTTTTGCATGGATCACTGGGTGTTGTGCAAAAACAATGAATACTGTTACGCTGAAAAAATAAATAAATTAAAAAAAAATAGAGTTACCCTATGACCCTGCAATTGCACTACTGGGTATTTACCACATAGATACAGATGTAATGAAAAGAAGGTTCATCTATACCCCAATGTTCATAGCAGAAATGGCCACAGTCACCAAACTGTGGAAAGAGTCAAGATGCCCTTCAACAGATGAATGGATAAGGAAGATATGGTCATATATTCAATGGGATATTACTCAGCTATCAGAAAGGATGAATACCCAACTTTTGTATCAACATGGATGGGACTGTGTTGTTGAATGAACATATGAATTACTGAATTATATACTCTGCTCTACATTACATCTGCTTACATAGATCCTTTTAATATTATGTGTTGAAATAGATTATATGGCCAAAATTAGCAAGACAGGAAACAACGTGTGTTAGAGAGGATGTGGAGAAAGGGGAACCCTCTTACACTGTTGGTGGGAATGCAAGTTGGTGCAGCCACTTTGGAGAACAACGTGGAGATTCCTCAAGAAATTAAAAATAGAGCTTCCTTATGACCCTGCAATTGTACTACTGGTTATTTACCCCAAAGATACAGATGTAGTGAAAAGAAGAGCCATCTGTACCCCAATGTTTATAGCAGCAATGGCCATGGTCACCAAACTGTGGAAAGACCCAAGATGCCCTTCAACGGACAAATGGATAAGGAAGATGTGGTCCTTATACACGATGGAGTATTATGCCTCCATCAGAAAGGATGAATACCTAACTTTTGTAGCAACATGGACGGGACTGGAAGAGATTATGCTGAGCGAAATAAGTCCAGCAGAGAGACTCATTTATCATAAGGTTTCACTTATTTTTGGAGCATAACAAATAGCATGGAGGATTTAGGGAGATGGAGAGGAGAAGGGTGTTGAGGGAAATTGGAAGAGGATGTGAACCATGACAGACTATGGACTCTGAAAAACAACCTGAGGGTTTTGAAGGGGTGGGGGATGGGAGGCTGGGGGAGCCAGGTGGTGGTTATTATGGAGGGCACGTATTGCATGGAGCACTGGGTGTAGTGCAAAAACAATTAATTCTGTTACACTGAAAAGAAATAAAAAAAAAAAGAAATAGATTTTATCTCCTTTTCATTGTGTTTCAGATATTAAGGAGGATATTACAATATATTTATTATGACATGCAAGCACTGAGTAGATAGGGGTGAAATATATTTTAGAAGATAAATAATCTTGATAATAACACAATTTTTCCAGCTTACAGATTGGAAATGGATCCAATTTCAAAAATGTGGAGCACTGGGTCTTGTAAGCAGACAATGAATTATGGAACACTACATCAAAAAGTATGAGGTAGGGTGCCTGGGTGTCTCAGTGGCTTAAACCTCTGTCTTGGGCTCAGGTCATGATCCCAGGGTCCTGGGATCAAGCCCCACATAGGGCTCTCTGCTCAGCGTGGAGCCTGCGTCTCCCTCTCTGGCTCCCCCTGCTTGTGTTCTCTCTATGTCTCTCTTTTTCTGCCAAATAAATAAATAAATAAATCTTTAAAAAAAACCCAAAAGTATGAGGTACTGTATAGCCACTAACATAAAATTTTTAAAAATATATAACTTTAAGCTATTCTGAAACAAGCAGGATTCAAGATATTTGTCATCAATTTATCAATTTTATAAATATTTCTGGGAACTTACATATTCCAAAACAGTATCCCAAACAAAATGATCTGTGTTGTTCAGTCTCAATCAATAAGGGTTCCCAAAGTGACTATTTCCTGTACAAATATCCATTATACCAACAGTATTCTCATGGCTCCAATAACCTCTTTATTCCTCAGGCTGTAGATAAATGGGTTCAGAAGGGGTGTGATGATTGTATAAAACACTGCCACTGCTTTATCCTGTCCTTGGGAATGCAAGGAGTGTGGCCTTGTATAGGTGGAGAGAGCAGTCACATAGAACAAGCTTGCCACTATCAAGTGAGAGGAGCAAGTGGAGATAGCTTTTGTCTGTCCTTTACCCGAGATCATCCTGAACACCACAGTAAGGACACGGGCATAGGAAGCTAGAATAGCCATGAATGGTAGCAGCAGAATAATAAGCCCACTCAGGAGGACTGTATGCTCATACTGGGATGTGTCCTGACACACCAGTTGTAATAGAGATGGAAGTTCACAGAAAAAGTGGTTGATGAGCCGTGATCTACAAAACGGAAGATGAAATACATACAATGTGTGTACTAAGGCATTGATAGAACAGCTGGTCCATGCACATGTGACCATGAACGAACAGATCTTCTTGTTCATGAGTATGGGATAGTGTAAAGGGTGACAAATGGCTACATATCGATCATAAGACATGAAACCAAGAAGAAGGGCTTCAGTACCACCAAGGACTATGAACACAAATGTTTGAATCACACAGCCTAAAAAAGTAATTGTCTTACTATTTGGAAAGAAAGTTAGTGGTCATCTTGGGCACTGTGGTGGAAATGTTCATTATATCCATGAAGGAGAGTTGACTGAGTAGAAAGTACATTGGAGTGTGGAGTCTGGTGTCCAGTTGAATGAGAAGAATCAGTATTATATTCCCTATCAGAGCCACTGCAAAGAGAATTACAATGGCAACAAAGAGGAAAGCATCCTTTTGACCAAACTGGAAAAGACCAGAGAGTATAAAATCCATTCTGATGCTTTGATTTGCTGTCTTCATAGTTTAATTTGAAATATCACAGCACATATTATCTGAATATTCCATGAAAGGTCAATGATCTCACTTCAAGAGAAAAGAAAATAATGACTATTAAGTGCCTTGAATTGGCTTCACACCATTTCCATATCCAAGTAAAATATAAAGACTTAACATTACTTTCATTTTCTTTGCAAAATGAGTGGAAAAAATTTATCATATTCCAGTAACTTTCAGAGAATAAACACTGGATAATCAGAGCTTATCCAATCTCTTTACATACAAGACAACTGTTAGAGAATATATGTGTATTCATTTTCCATCATCTCTATATTTATTTATTATCAAATGTATTACTCACACTCAATTACCCAATGAATTTGTGGCAGTATAAAAAGCACCCTAAATTTCTGTACAGTTTGAAAAACACATGTTTTATCCTCTTTTTTCCCTTTAAATACAGAATTCTTAGGTCTTTTTAGGCATATACAAAGTTATCTAGTCATTTTTCACCACCTCTGATTCTAAAAGGTAATACTATGGTAAGTATTAAAAACATTGAATGGGACACCTGGGTATCTCAGTCAGTTAAACAGCTGCCTTTGGCTCAGGTCATGATCCCAGGGTCCTGGGATGGAGTCCACATTGGGCTCCTTGTTCTGTGGGGAGCCTGTTTCTCCCTGTGTCTGTTGCTCCCTCTTCTTGTGCTCTCTCTGCCTTTCTGTCTCTGACAAATAAGCAAATAAAAGCTTTTAAAAAATAAAAATTTTGAATGTTATAAAAATATTTTCATAAAGTTCAGGAAATTAATTTTAGGCTATGCCACATTCATGTATTATAAATAAAAAAATCACTTGACAGATGAGGAAAAAGTATGAAAGTTCATGTTAAAATGAGAAGCACCTAAAAGATATGTATCTTCTTTCCCCCCAAAAAGAAATTCTCTAACACCTAGACACCTCATCCAACATCCAAAATCATTTCCAGTTATAGATAAAATTCTAAATGTGAGTTCCATTCACATTAATATGAAATAAATATATTAAGGACTGACAACTTTTATGATATGTTCACCAATGTAATTTAAAAATTACGACTCCCAATCTTAAAACAACTCCAATTATCACGTAGCTCTGGTGCACTAAGTAATGTCTTGGAATTTCAAGTTGAAGGAGAAAAATAAAATAACATCATCTTAAAGTTTGTTTTAAAACCAAACTGGTTTATCAAGAGTCAAGAAGCAATATTAAAGTTCATATTTACCATGTTTGATTTCAGAACATGTTATTAGATCCACAACTGAAAGTCAACAATTTCTATCTAAAAAATCTTTATCAAATAAGCAATTATATATAGTTATTTTCATCATAATAAGACCTCATTATTCTTATAGTACACACATATGTTTGCACTGTTTCTTTCCACATTTCCCTTGAATTACACCAAAATTTTTGGTGTAAATTTTATTTAAGGTAAAGGTATTAGGCAACTGATGTCAGGATATAGAAACTAAAGAAATGGAAGTCATACATACAGAAAATGTGTCAGCTCCTTCATATTTTCAGTCAGTAATAAGGTAAATAAATATAAAATGAAATTATTAATAATAACCAGGACTTGTATGGAACTATACAACTTACAATATATTTCCCTTTAATCAAACTGCATAAAATTCTCACCATGTATTTTTTTTTAATTTCCTGAAATACTTGATCTGTTTTAAATATTTTCATTATTTAAGCAACATGGGGGGTTAGTGGTATAGGAGAAGAATAAATGATACGAGATGGGATTAGGAGGGAGACAAACCATAAATGAATCTTAATCTCACAAAACAAACTGGAGGTTGCTGGGGGGAGGTGGGGTTGGGGGGGGTTATGGACATTGGGGAGGGTATGTGCTATAGTGAGTGCTGTGAAGTGTGTAAACCTGGCAATTCACAGACCTGTACCCCTGGGGATAAAAATACATTATATGTTTATAAAAAAAAATTGGAAGGGGAGGCAAACCATAAGAGATATGGACTCTGAAAAACAACCTGAGGGTTTTGAAGGAGGTTGGGGAAACAGGTGGTGGGTAATAGGGAGGGCACGTTTTGCATGGAGCATTGGGTGTTGTGCAAAAACAATGAATACTGTTATGCTGAAAAAATAAATAAATTAAAAACCACTGATCTAAAAAAAATTGTTGGATATAAATTTGTCCTTAACATAATGCAAAACATTATGGTTTAGTGAAGAAAGAAACAAAAATGTTCAGTAGTGCCATCCAGAATACAAGGATGCTCTAGGGTCATGCGCTCTTGCACATGGCTACCAAACTCTGGCCATCTCTCACTGTGACAAGATGGTCTTCATCCCCTTTATCCTTTAAAGCTGGATGATTCATATTCAATATAAGACCAAACAAATCTCTAATACTTAACTCTATATTACTTTCACATAAGTCACTTAAGTGATATGTTGATAACATAGTCAACTATGTTGATTGAGAATATGCACATGTCAGATGCATAATAGAATTCACACTACATAATCATCAAATGAAATTCATTTTTTAAAATAGTATGTCTAAGACTAACTGCATATTTTCCTTTTCAATATAAGTTGTAGGAAACTCATCAAGGCACTGTAATTTCTTTTCACGTCCTTCAGAGGACTCAGCAGATTAAACATCTATTTGATAGCTACTGATAGATAATTACTGATAGATTGTTACTTACTGTAAAGATTCCTTTCCTTCCACTAAATCAAGTCTTAGAGACAAAAAATGATGATATTTCCTTGAAACACTGTATCTTTTTCAAGATGAGCAGACACAAATTTTCTTTAATTTTATAAAATTATTAATGTAAAAAGCATTTCCTTTGAGGCATATAGCCTCTTATATTGAGCTGTGTCTCATTCTTCTAGAATTGTTTTTTCTTAAAACATTAAAAAGAAGAATGGAAGACGTATCTGCATTAGTATATATAGAAAGTAATCCTAACACCCATATAGTGGTAGTGATTACAGTTACAACAATTTATTCTTTAATAATTTTTTAAATCTTAAGTAAATTTTTAATTAATTATTTAAGAATTTAAAAATAAAATAATAGTATTTGTTGGTTATATATATGAATAGTTACATATATTTTGAATAATCAAACTACTTATCATGACACACCTGTAGAGCAGCAAAAACAACAAATTCTAAGAGTAATCAAAAATATTTAAATCTCTAATTTGAAACACTTTTTAAGAGCTGTTAATGTACTAAAATTCTGTAGTTCTTTGTGACATTAATGTTTTCCTTAGGAAATATGTCTTCAAGCACTTAGCATGACAAACTCGGCAGAAAATATAATTTAAGTGTACAGTCATTTTCTTCCCTTCTTGTAAGATTTTTATTTATTTATTTTTTAGATTTTTATTTATTTATTCGACAGACAGAGATCACAAGTAGGCAGAGAGGCAGAGAGAGGAGGAAGCAGGCTCCCTGCTGAGCATAGAACCCGATGTGGGGCTTGATCCCAGGACCCTGGGATCATGACCTGAGCAGAAAGCAGAGGCTTTAACCCACTGAGCCACCCAGGCGCCCCCTTGTAAGATTTTTAATCTCTCTTGGTGGAAATTCATATTTTGGTTTCAACAGCCCTTTTGGGAAAACATGGTCTCTAGTCCACAATTAAGCAATATTATACACTGCATATAATGCTTCATTAGAACTGTTGTCAGTGTTCCAAAAGGGAAAAAAATTACCTAGAATTCTGGCCAATTCTCTCATATATTCATCAAGGTGAGAAACAATCACATCACCAAATACTTAAAAAAGTATTACTTAATTGTATTTTATCTTTAAAATATGTATATAGTTTTGGATTCTGCATAATTAATAACCAATTGATGTACAGGTTTTTTTGTGTACAAAAAAAGCTAACAATTTATAAGGAATTACATGACATTGCCAATGGTCTAGTTATATAGTTCATTGCCTTTGTAAAACAGTCATAAAAATCTTGGTATGTGGATGCCTGGATGGCTCCCTTGCTTAACTGTCTGCTTTTGGCACAGGTCATGATCACAGGGTTCTGGTGATCAAGTCAGGCCTCAGGCTCCTTGCTCAGCAGGTAGCCTGCTTCTCCCTTGGTCTGTCACTCTCCCTACTTGTGCTCTCTTTCTCTGAAAAATAAACAAATTTAAGAAGTGAGTTGGGGGGAAATAAAAAAGAAGTGAGTTGGGGAAAATCGGAGGGGGAGACGAACCATAAGAGACTGTGGACTCTGAGAAACAAACTGAGGGTTTTAGAGGGGATATGAGTGGGAAGTTGGGTGAGTCTGGTGGTTGGTATTATGGAGGGCACGTATTGCATGGAGCATTGGGTGTGGTGCATAAGCAATGAATTCTGGGACACTGAAAAGAAATAAAATAAAATAAAATGGAAAAAATATTTTGAAAGTATTGGTATAGTTATAAAGTAGAATTCAGGGGTTTCTTAAATTCCAAAATGGGAAGATTGTGCCTAAATTCAGGGAGAATAATTTAAATAACATGGTATTAATTTAATCTTTTTCTATATCAATAATATTTATTGAATTTTCAGAAATTAAGGGGACTTTGAGTTTTATACCATTTATCCCCTTAACTAACTTTATGGGATGAATAAAGCAATTATTCTACACAGATTTGAAAAAAGAAAATGAAAACACCAAGAACAACAAAGTAAAGGAAAAGGAAAGAATTGTAGAACTTGAAGGTCAAGGTAACATACTTTAGAGTTCACAGGGAATATACAGAGATCTACATTATACTTTATGTAACTTGAATACTTCAGCAAGTTAAAAGTAAAATGAGTACATCTCTTATCTTTATTTCTTCTAATTATTTTATGTATCAAATTTAGTTTGCTTTTCTATAAAGTACCTTAGTTTTGGAAAGACTTTCTCCACAAAGAATAGTGCAACATCAATCACTGAATGCCAGTCTGCAAAGGTTAAAATAGGAGTATGGAATCCAGATCTCTGATTTTAAATAAAGTTTGAGTCCCATAAGTAATCAACACTTCCCTCATGGTTAGCCACTGATGGAAATAATTTTAGCCTATCATGGGAAAAACCTACAATTTTAATAACTTGACATGCACAGTCTTAAGAGGTTACCTTAAGAAAAAAAGTGTGATACACAACGAAAATATGGCATTTGGAGGGACTGTGCAAGGGAGAGACCCTAAGGCTAACTTCTTTACCTTCAAGATAAATCAGCCTCTGAATTTAAGTCTAATACTTCATGATAATTGTTACAACTGTTGTTGTTGTTGTTTTATTTTCAGTTGAAACAGTGCGTGAAAAAATTTTCAAATGTATTATGGGCCAACAAGTGTAAACTACTTAGGATAGTTACAAAAAAAGTTAGTAATCCCATCAAAAAAAATGCTTGTAATATAAAAGTGACGGTATGTTCTTAATTTCCCAACATTCAGCAACAGGGTTTAAGTGCAGTGTATTGATGGAATGGAGCTAGGGGAGGATAGCTTACTCTGCATAAATAAGATAATCAGACTTAGTGTTAGATTTCCTTATTCATAAGTTTACTCATATTTTTCTATTGTGAATGGTTTTTGCACATAGAGTTGAGGGTAATTAATTAGTAATTAATTAGTAAATATAGGCAAGTGATTCGCAATATTGCCTGACACACAGCAAACATCCAATATATACTAATTTTTGTTTTGACTATTGATTTTACTGTTCTTCTTTTTTCAATTGTCATTCTACATAAACTAAGATGGATTCAGAACAGAGGCATGTCCTTCATTGTATTCCTCTAGTGTGTATACTTTATTAATTGTTCAATTACAGACTCAGAAGCAAAAAAAGAACAAACTATCCGAGTAATTTAACATGAAACCTGCAATACAGGAAATTTCTCCAACTACATACCCAGCTCAAGGTAATCACATGGTCGCTATTCATGGTTGAAATACTCCCAGCTGGAAGGTAGACTACCAACCTCACTTAACAAATGCTTGTTTTTCCACTACATGAGGCACAATCTGAATCCATACATATGGTGTTTGAGCCCCAATATTGTATCAAGATAGTCAGGAGATCACTTTGGATACAGATGGCCCTTTGAATTCATTAAATTGAATTTCATTACATACTTAAATTAAGTAATGACAATAGAGATATGGAACAATATCCAATTTCCTTTGATCAAGTCCTGGGAAGAGAGTGAGAACAAATGTATCATGAGGAGAAGAGATTAGATAAACCAGAATATCTTGACATTCTTTAAGGCATACTAACACCTTGTGGCATATCTGTCCCTTGAATCCTGGAAGAACATCAGGACAATGGGCTAGAATGTTCCAGCCTTCATTTCCCACAGACATTCCATGAAGAGCAATATATGGACAAACACGGTTTTGTCAGAATTCCAGCAACCAGTTAAAAAGCTGCAAAAACCAAGTGAATGCTCAACCAACAAAATCCCTGACTCAAAATGTTAGGAAATTTTGTGGCATTTTGCCTCCCCCTGCAATATCCCCTATCTGAGCAATGTGGTTTAGTCAAGAGGACACTTTTTTAAAATTTATTTATTTTTTCAGCGTAACAGTATTCATTGTTTTTGCACAATACCCAGTGCTCCATGCAAAACGTGCCCTCCCTATCCACCATCTGTTCCCCCAACCTCCCATCCCTGACCCTTCAAAACAAGAGGACACTTTTTAATTCTCAGTTCCATCCTTTAGACAAAAGAAGACTCCACTTGTTTATAAAGTAATGATTTGTGAAAGTACTTTGCAAGTGATTATGCCTGTCTCATCTGGCTCAGGATCCTGATAGGGGAAGTGGCATAGTTTGGAAGCCTCTGACAGCAGTGGCAGTTGCAGTGGAAAATTTGAGCACCAGTGAGCTACAATTTGTGGTGGGAAGCAAAAAATTAACAAAGAGACATTTAATATAAATTCAAAGTTTCCTTTTTTAAAAAAAATTATTTTATTTTTTCAGTGTTCCAATATTCATTGTTTATAGACCACACCCAGTGCTCCATGCAATACATGCTCGCCTTAATACCCACCACCAGGCTCCCCCATTCACCACTCCCTCCCCTCTAAAACCTTCAGTTTGTTTCTCAGAGTCCACAGCCTTTCATGATTTATCTCTCCCTCTGATTTAACCCAACTCACTTCTCTCCTTCACCCAGTGTCCTCCGTGTTATTCCTTATGATCCACAAGTAAGTGAAGCCATATGATAATTGACTCTCTCTGCTTGACTTATTTCACTTTTCACTCCTCCAGTCCCATCCCTGTTGATACAGAAGTTGGGTATTCATCCTTTCTGATGAAGCATAATATTCCATTGTATATTATGGACATATCTTCTTTATCCATCTGTCTGTTGAAAGGCATCTTGGATATTCCCACACTCTTTTCACTACATCTATATCTTTGGGGTAAATACCCAGTAGTGCAATAGCAGGACTTCTAGGAAAAAAAAATAAACAAAACAAAACAAAAACGCAGGGACTAAACTCCAAGGAAATTTTTAAAAAGTGTCATGTATGTAGGGAACTTGACCAAAACACACAGAAGTCCACCTTTACTTTTATAAGATTTGAAAGACAAAAACTAACAATTAATGTACATATATATTAATTGGCTCACATATGTAAAAGTCTTATCTATGATATCAGTAATACAATGTGTTGTAGAGGTATTCTTTTATGCAATTGTGGACTATATTGTGTCCCTTCTTAATTCATATGTTGAAATCCTAATCTCCACAATTTTATAGTGTCTATATTTGTAAATAGTACCTCAAATAGACAATTAACTCAACATGGATCATATGGGTCACCTTCATCCAATATGTATGATTTCATATAAGCAGAGTTTAAGGTATAAACACTTTGAGAGTGACAGCCATGTAAAAACAGAGGGAGAAGATGGATGTCTACAAGCCAAGGAAAGGGTTCCCAACAAAATTCAACTCTGTCAACCCCTTGATGTCCATCTTGTAGCCTCCAGAAATGAGAAAATTAATTTCTATTATTAATTATAACCCAGGCTGCTATACTTTTATATGGCAGCCCTAGCAAACAAAAACCCTATGATAATGACAAAGAAAATATCAGTAAGCTATAGACAAAGGGAAATAAAAAGTATATAAAAACATCTTATTATTAAAAAACAACAACAAAACGAAAATGAAGGCATTAAAAATGTAATGAAAGACAGCAAGAGCTATATCAAGAAAACACTTAACAAAAGAACATTGACAATTATTTTTCCACCAGTAATCATCTTAAATGTCCCATTCGAAAGATAATGATTGACAGAATGGAATGGATTTAAAAAGAGAAAATAACTATGCTCTACATAACTACAGTATCTATAACTACAGGATACTTTCCTTAGTTCTAAGGACAGAGGTTGATACATTGTTAATGAAATGACTAAAAAAAGATTGTTCTGAAGTAGTAACCAATAGAGATTAGTGGCATTTATACTAATTTTACACACACAGACACACACACGCACAACTGTAAGAAAGGAAAAGTATATTTGTAGTAATAACGATGATACTTCCCAATTTTAAATATATGTATACCAAACATCAAATATATCAAATATATATATAGGAATTTTGACATAATTTCTCAAGTGAATATGGAGCATTTTCCAAGATAGACCTCATGTAAGACCACTAAACATTTATTAACATTTTAAGGAGAGTAAAGTCATACAAACTAGCTTTTCTTAGCATGATGAGATAAAATTCAAGATCATTAGTTGAAGGTAATCTGGGAAATCAAGAATATCTGTGAAAATTTAATTACATACTCTTGTAACAACAAACTGTTCAAAGAATTAAACACTAGGGAAATTGTAAGATACCCTGACACAAATGAAAATAACACAATGTACCAAAATTTTATTAGATACAAGGAATACAATGCTAAGAGGGAATTTACAGTTGTAAGATTTCTCCTTTAGAAGACTGACAGCTTGTGGTGCCTGGGTGGCTCAGTGGGCTAAAGCCTCTGCCTTTGGCTCAGGTCATGATTCCAGGGTCCTGGGATCAAGCCCCTCATTGAGTTCTCTGCTCAGCAGGGAGCCTACTTCATTCTCTCTTTCTGCCTGCCTCTCTGCCTGCTTGTGATCTCTGTCTGTCAAATAAATAAATAAAATCTTTAAAAAAACAGTTTAAGGCTCTATGGAGATGGCAGCATAGGATGATCCTGAGCTAACCTAGTACTAGAGATACACAAAATAACAATGGCATCCATGCAACTACTTCTGAAAATAACCAAAATATTTGCAGAGCAGACTCTCCAGTTACTCATAAAGAGGAGGCCACATAAAAAAATGTTAGTAGAAGTGGAGATGCAGTTCTAAACCAAACCCTTCATGAGACTAACCATAAAAAGGAGGTACACTACAAGCATGGAGGAAAGAGGGAATCAGAACCTCCAACAAGTACCCCAATGATGGGTCACCTACACCAGGATTAAAGGTCCCTTTACTATATTGCTTTGAAAAAAACAGAGGGGCTTAAATTTCTTAATTTTTACAGTCAGCTGGGAATAACTTGGTATTTTAGAAATTAGCAGGTTTAACTCTGAAAGAGGCTGAAGGCAAGAAGTCCTTTTTGCTAAAGGGCTAGCACAAAAGCATATGAACAGCATTTTGAACAGCACCTGGAACACAGGTGAAGGAGATTTATATACTAATTCCAAAACATGCTAGGATGTATGTGTGTTAGGGGTGGGGAGAATCTGTGAGTGACTTCGCCAATAACAAAGGAGCTGGCCAGTCCCATTTCCTCCCCTGTTATTCAAGATAGCACCACATGTGAAGAAGCAAGTGTGAACACTCTTCACCTATCTAGGGACCACCATGAATTCAACCCCCACATTCTCCTGCAGATCCACCTTATCCAACCCCTCCCATTACACAGGTGTCCATCCAAAGCATCTCTTGCCACAAAACACACAGCAAACAGCCCCAAGAGTGAGATGTGATACTCCAAACTGACTCCTGACCTGGGGAAAGGAGAAGATACACATGTACACAACTGTGCCCACAGTCCATGCAGCCAAATATTGGCTAGTAACACAGAAAGAGTAGACTGCCAATCAGAGCAACTGCAGCCCTAGCAGGTATGATCACTATTAAGGTCCACAGTTAAAGCCTAAGGACACGAGCAAGGACATCATCCTTCATATAGTCCCTGCATATGAGCTTAGGACAAGCATTTGGCTGACTGCTGACACGATCCAACTTCTAGCCCATGGTGGAAAAGACTCATCCCTTAAGAGCACAGGGACAAATGACAAATAACTTCCCTTAACAGCACAGGGACAAATAACAAATAACTTCCTGGTGTAACAGTGGTCAATTTCAGTCAAATGGACTGATGGAAAATATAGTTCAGTCACAATACTAAACTGCACACAACCCACATAGGGACCTCCTTAGAGTGCCTGGATCTGGTGCACGGGGGCACTGTGCTATTGGACACTACATGATCTCCTCATAAAGCCACTACTGTTAAGGTCAAGAAATATAGCTTATTTTCCAAAACATAGGAAACAAGCACAGAAGTTTACACATAATAATGAGGTGGAGAAATGGGTCCCAAATGAACAAGGACAAAACTAAATCAAGCTCTTAAATGAAACAGGAAGAATCAATATAACTGTTATAAATTCAAAGTAACAGCTATGAGATATTCATGGGATTTGAGAAAATATTTTGGTCTTTCAGTGAGACCTTTGACAAAGAAAGAAAATATTCAAAAGAGAGCCAGTCTTGCATAAAGAACTCGGTAACTGAAATAAAATACAGTAGAGGGAAGCAATGCATATAAAATAAGACAAAGGAATGGATCAAAGAACTAAAGATGGATTAATGAAAAACAACAAAGATGAACATCAGAAAAGACAGAAAATAAGAATAATAAAATATGAGACTAGGTGATGAAACTCAGCAATAACATCAAGATTAATAACATTCACTTTATAAAGAATCCTGAAGGAGAGAGGAAAAGAGGGGCAGAAAGTTTATTTGAAGAAAGGATAGTTGAAAACTTCACTAATTTGAGTGAAGGATAGAGGTATCCAGATATATGAGGCACAAAGAACTACCCCCCAAATCAACCCAAGGAGGTCCCAAAAAAGACACATCATATAAAAAATGGCAAACTGTAGTGATAAAAAGAGAATTATTTAAAATGGCACAATAAAAGAAAAGAGCTACCTATAAGAAACATCATAAAACTATCAGTAAATTTCTTAGCAGAAACTTTGCAGGCCATATGGTTGTGGCATGTTACATTCAAAGTGCTGAAAGGAACAAGAAATCCTTAAAAAATGTAAATATTTATGCACATAATATAGGGACACTGAAATACATAAAGCAACTCTTAAGAGACATAAAGGAAGGTATTCACAGTAACACAATCGAGGACTTTAAGACCTCTCTCACATCTTTAGATAGATATATCTAGCCAGAAAATCAACAAGGAAAGAGTGGCATGGAAAAACACCTTGTACCAGGTGGACCTAGTGGATACATATAGAACACTCCATTCAAAAAATATTGGAATATACAGTATTTTCAAGTGTACATGAAACATTCCCCCAATCATACGCTATGCCACAAAAAAGACTCAAAAAAGATTGGAATTGTATCATTCATTTTTCTCACACAAAGAATGAAACTAGGAAGTAAATTTTAAAGATTTTTATTTATTTGACAGAGTCACAAGTATGCACAGAGGCAGGCAGAGAGAGAGCGGGGATCAGGTTCCCTGCTGAGCAGAGAGCCTGATGCGGGACTCGATCCCAGGACCCTGGGATCACGACCTGAGCTGAAAGCAGAGGCTGTAATCCACTGAGCCATGCAGGTGCCCCTAGGAAGTAATTACCTGTGGTAATCACAGCTTTGTAGTAAAGCTTGAAATTAGGTAACGTGATGCCTCCAGTTTTGCTGTTGTTTTTCAAGATTTTCTTAACAATTCGGGGTCTCTTCTGATTCCATTCAAATTTTAGGATTATGTGCTCCAGTTCCTTAGAAACACCAGTGGAATTTTGATCGGAATGGCATTAAAAGTATAGATTGCTCTAGGCAGTATAGACATTTTAACAATGTTTATTCTTCCCATCCAAGAGCATGGAATGTTCTTCCATCTTTTTTGTCTTCTTCAATTTCTTTCATGAGTGTTCTGTAGTTCCTCGAGTACAGATCCTTTACCTCTTTGGTTAGGTTTATTCCCAGGTATCTTATGGTTCTTGGTGCTATAGTAAATAGAATTGATTCTCTAATTTCCCTTTCTGTATTTTCCTTGTTAGTGTATAAGAAAGCCACTGATTTCTGTACATTGACTTTGTATCCTGATACGTTACTGAATTGCTGAATGAGTTCTAGTAGTTTGGTGGTGGAGTCTTTGGGGTTTTCTATATAAAGAATTATATCATCTGCAAAGAGAGTTTGACTTCTTCATTGCCAATTGGGATACCTTTTATTTCTCTTTGTTGTCTGATTGCCATTGCTAGGACTTCCAATACTATGTTGAACAAGAGTGGTGAGAGTGGGCATCCTTGTCGTGTTCCTGATCTCAACGGGAAGGCTGCAAGTTTTTTCCCTTTGAGGATGATATGTGCTGTGGGTCTTTCATAGATAGATTTTCTGAAGTTCAGGAATGTTTCCTCTATCCCTATACTTTGAAGCATTTTAATCAGGAATGGATGCTGGATTTTGTCAAATGCTATTTCTGCATCAATTGGGAGGACCATGTGGTTCTTCTCTCTTCTCTTATTGATTTCTTCTATCACATTGATTGATTTGTGAATGTTGTACCAACCTTGCAACCCAGGGATGAATCCCACCTGGTCATGGTGGATAATCTTTTTAATGTGCTGCTGGATCCTGTTTGCTAGGGTCTTATTGAGAATCTTTTTTTTTAAGATTTTATTTATTTATTTGACAGAGAGAGGTCACAAGTAGACAGAGAGGCAGGCAGAGAGAGAGGGAGGGAAGCAGGCTCGCTGCCGAGCAGAGAGCCCGATGCGGGACTCGATCCCAGGACCCCGAGATCATGACCTGAGCCGAAGGCAGCGGCTTAACCCACTGAGCCACCCATATTCATCAGTGATATTGGTCTGAAATTCTCCTTTTGGCAGGGTCTTTTCCTGGTTTGGGGATCAGGGTAATGCTGGCTTCATAAAAAGAGTCTAGAAGTTTTCCTTCTCCTTCAATTTTTTGGAACAGCTTCAGGAGAATAGGTGTTATTTCTTCTTTGAATTTTTGGTAGAATTCCCCAGGGAATCCATCAGGTCCTGGGCTCTGGTTTTTTGGGAATTTTTTGATCACTGCTTCAGTCTAGTTACTAGATATCAGTCTATTCAGCTTGTCAATTTTCCTGATCAATTTTGGGAGTTTATGGTTTTCCAGGAATACATCCATTTCATCTAGGTTGCTTATCTTATTGGCATATAACTGTTGGTAATAATTTCTGATGATTGTTTCTATTTCCTTGGTGTTCGTTGTGATCTCTCCCTTTTCATTCATAATTTTATAAATTTGGGCTTTCTCTCTTTTCTTTTGGATTACTGATTCTTTCAAAACATCAGCTTCTAGTTTCATTGATACGTTCTACTGCATCTCTGGTTTCTACCTCTTTGATCTCTGCCCTAATCTTGATTATTTCCCTTCTTATGTGTGGAGGTTGTTTGATTTGTTGTTGGTTCTCCAGCTCTTTAAGGTGTAGAGACAGCTGGTGTATTCTGGATTTTTCAATTTTTGGAGGGAGGCTTGGATGGCTATGTATTTCCCCCATAGGCCTGCTTTTGCTTATCCCATAGGTTTTGGACCAAAGTGTCTTCATTCTCATTGGTTTCTATGAATTGTTTAATTTCTCATTTGATCTCCTGGTTGATCCAAGCTTTTTTTTTAAGATTTTATTTATTTATTTGACAAACAGTGATTACAAGTAGGCAGAGAGTCAGGAGAAAGAATGAGGAGGAAGCAGGCTCTCTGCTGAGCAGAGAGCCCAATGCAGAGCTCTATCCCAGGACCCTAAGACCATGACCTGAGCCGAAGGCAGAGGCTTAACCCACTGAGCGACCCATGCACCCGGTCAAAGCATTCTTAAGTAAGGTGGTCTTTAGCTTCCAGGTGTTTGAGTTCCCTCCGAACTTTTCCTTGTGATTGAGCTTCAGTTTCAAAGCATTGTGATCTGAGAATATACAGGGAATAATGTCAGTCTTTTGGAATCAGTTGAGTCCTGCTTTGTGACCCAGTATGTGGTCTAATCTGGAGAAGGTTTCATGTGCCCTTGAGAAGAATGAGTATTCTGCTATATTAGAGTGGAATGATCTGCATATATCTATGAGGTCCATCTTGTCCAAAGTGTCATTCAATGCTTTTTTTTCTTTATTGATTTTTTTGCTTCAATGATCTGTCTATTACTGAGATAGGCGTGTTAATAACTCCTACTATTAATGTATTCATATCAATATGACTATCTTGATTAATAGTTTTCTTATGTAATTTGCTGCTCCCATATTGGGGGCATAAATATTTACAATTGTTAGATCATCTTGATGAACAGTCTCTTTAAGAATAATGTAGTGTCCTTCTGTATCTCTGACTACAGTCTTTAGTTTAAAATCTAATTTATCTGATATGAGAATCGCTACCCCGGCCTTCTTTTGAGGTCCATTGGCATGAAAGATGCTTCTCCAAGCCTTCTCTTTTAGTCTGGGTGTGTCTTTAGGTTCAAAATGGGTCTCTTGTAGACAACATATGGATGAGTCCTGTCGTGTTATCCAATCTGCAACCCTGTGTTGTTTTATGGGCACCATTAGGCCATTCACATTAAGCGTGATTATTGATAAATACATTTTTATTGACATCGTGTTACCTTTGAATACTTTCTTTCTGTAGATTCTCTATATGTCTGTTCAATGATATTCTTAGGATTTTTTCTCTTTTATAGAACCCCCCCTTAAAATTTCTTGCAGTGTCAGCTTGGTGATTGCATAGTCTTTTAAGCCTTGTCAGTCTTGGAAACTCTTTATCTCTCCATCCCTTTTGAATGACAGTCTGATGGATAAAGTATTCTTGACTGCATGTTTTTCTCATTTAGTGGTCTGAATATATTTTGCCAGCCCTTTCTGGGTTGCCAGGTCTCTGTGGATAGGTCTGACATTATTCTTATGGGCTTTCCTCTGTATGTAAGGAGCTTGTTTTTGTGGGCTGCTTTCAAGAGGGTCTGCCTACAATTATAATTTTTCATTCTTACTCTTAGGTGTCTTGATGACTTTCAAGAATCTTCAGTCTTGGGGAGAAACTATTCTGCCTCTTGTACATAAGCGCTGGTTCCATTCATGAGATTGGGAAAATTTTCATAGACATCTTGTTCCTCTATATCTTCTAGATTTCTTTCTTTCTCCTCCCCTTCAGGCATTCCAATAATTCTGTCATTGGACATTTCATGGCATCATTTATTTCCCTGATTCTGTTTTCGTGGCTTCTGACCTGTTTGTTCCAGGCTTCCTCCTGATGCTTTCTCTCTCTCTGTTTGTCCTCCAGATCACTAATTCTATCTTCTGCCTCAGTTACTGTATCTTTTAGAGAATTTATATTAGATTAGAACATATTGAGAGCATTTTGAACATCATCCCTGGTGGCTTTCAGTTCTGCCCTAATCAATTCCATATGGTCATCCATGGATTTCTCCAACCTATCTATTGCCTGGATAATTGTTAGCCTGAATTCCTTTTCTGACATATTGTCTATGTGGATAGCCATTAGCTCTGTTGTAGAAGGCCCATCCTCTTTATTTTTCTTCTGTTGGGCATTCCTCCTCCTAGTCATTTTGGTGTGAGATGACTGAATGGATGTAGCTGGATGTATCAACTGTCGTGCAGTCAAGGTGCATCCTAGAACACTTCTGAGCAATCAGGATTCCCCACCCAAATGAGAGAAAGAAGAAAAGAAAAAGAAAAAAATAAGAGAGAGGGAGAGAGAGAGAGAGAGAGACAGGAAAAAAAGGAAAGATAAAGGAGAAGGCTCAGCCCAAATGTGCCCCAAGGTAAGATTTATGAAGTATACAAACAAAAGGAGACAAACAAAAAGACTGATAAAGATATATGACAAGAGAGCCTGAGATCAGAATTATACATGTCTGGATCTCTACAGGAGCAGAAGACGCCAGTGGCAGGTAAAGCAGACTGGGAGCTTCAGACTGATATCTGAAGATAAACAAAAGAGGGAGGGAGCCACCAGAGGTGACCTATTGGAAAGTAATACCCCAACACGAGAGTACTCTGTGTCTGGGGACCAGCATTAAATTGGAGTCTGGTTGAAAGCACTCAAAAAACAAAGAGCAAAGGATCACGGGGGGTAATAGTGGGAATCAGGACTG
Organism: Meles meles; assembly: GCF_922984935.1. Classification (NCBI taxonomy): domain Eukaryota; kingdom Metazoa; phylum Chordata; class Mammalia; order Carnivora; family Mustelidae; genus Meles; species Meles meles. The sequence goes on from NC_060068.1 coordinate 4,939,884, forward strand.
TTAGGGTCAGGGACCCAAGTCCCCGGACCCAGGATAGCCTCCCTTGGGGATGAGCCAGAGAAAGTGTGGCGGAGAAATCAGGTCTCCGTCCTTGAGCCCCCAGTGTGCCTGAACGCCAGGGCGCCCCAGAATTAGTGGGGACTGGCTCCCGTGAGGGGCTGGGAACCTGGCCAGACGGCAATCCTAAAACGCGCGCGTCCCACACCCTCCCTTGAGATAAGTGCTCATAGGCGCTAGCCTGGAGCTCTGGCATCCGGAAAAACCAGACATTCCCAGACTGGGACAGCGGGAAAATCTCAGTGTGCGATCTCTGCTCCGAACCTCTCTGGCGGTCTGGAGCAGCCCAGACAGCCACCGCTGCCCTGGTTTTGGGTACAACGAGGAGCTCCTAAATCCCCAGGGACAGTGACTCAGAACCGACTCTGCCAGCAGCTTTTGCAAAACATTCTGAGGCTTCACTCTGAGAGGGAGTTCGGGGTGGAGTTTGCTCTCCTCTAAACCTCCAAAAACCATCAAAAGCTGTCAAGGCAAGTGAAAGCAGATGAAAGAACATAAAAACCCCCAGAGAACAAAAGGCTGAAAAAAACAGTTTCCTCAGAGCTCACCCCCTTGAGGGGAGCGGGAGGACCTAACTCAGGGAATATCATTGTCTGAAAACTCACGTGGCAGGCCCCTCCCCCAGAAAACCAACCAGGTAGGAAGAAAAAAAAAAAAGACTACAAGAGAACAACCACCACTACTTCATAAATACAACTTTTATTTTTAACTCTACCAATATTCTGGTTCTTTTTTTTTTATACATACAGATAATTTTTAACCTATTTACCATCACACTGAGATGTCCAGTACATCAAATTCTTTAATAACCTTCTAACCTGAACTTTTTGATACATACACCCGTGTTTTTCTTTTGTTTTTCTATTTTTTTAATTCTTTTTAATTTTAACTTAGTTTAGTCTAGTTTATTCTTTTTTAATTTTTATTTTCTACTATACATATAGAGTTAAACTTCAAGGTAATCCCTTTCCCCAATCAATGCTACCCCTATAGGCAAACCAGTTTCTAATCCCCCTGTAACTTAGGAAAGTTGAGTCCCTTAACAAAAACATCAAGATACCTTCAGGAAGAATCAAAATAACCTTCCTCACCCACACTGAGAATTTATAACCACTCTCCCAATTTTTCCTTCTGTCAGAGTTTCTGTGAATTTATGTTTGTCCTGATAATTTATAAATCTTATACTTGGGGTTCTTTCTGATGAGGTTCTTCCCTTTTTTTTTTTTTTTTTTTGCTTATATATACATATTTTTTTCTCTTGTCATATACTTTTATCACTCTTTTTGTTTGTCTGTTTTTGTTTTTATACTTCACAAATCTTACCTTGTGGCCCATTTGGGCTGAGCCTTCTCTTTTATCTTCCCGTTTTTTCCTATCTCTCTCTCTCTCTCTCTTTTTTATTCCTTTTTTTCTTTCTTCTTCTCTATTTCTTTTTCTTTTCTTTTAACTCTCATTTCGGTGGGGAATCCTGATTGTACAGAAGCATTGCAGGGTGCACATTGACTGCACCACAATCGATAAGTCCAGCTGCATCTGTTCAGTCATCTCTTACCAAAATGACTAGGAGGAGGAATACCCAACAGAAGAAAAATACAGAGGATGGGCCTTCTGCAACAGAGCTAATGGCTATCGACATAGACAATATGTCGGAAAAGGAATTCAGACTAACAATTATCCAGGCAATAGCTAGGTTGGAGAAAGCCATGAGTGACCAAACAGAATTGATTAGGGCAGAACTGAAAGCCACCAGGGATGATGTTCACAATGTTAGGGCAGAACTGAAAGCCACCAGGGATGATGTTCACAATGTTAGGGCAGAACTGAAAGCCACCAGGGATGATGTTCAAAATGCTCTCAATGAGTTCCAATCTAATCTAAATTCTCTAAAAGCTAGTGTAACTGAGACAGAAGATAGAATTAGTGATCTGGAGGACAGATAGAGAGAAAGGATCAGGAGGAAGCCTGGAACAAACAGCTCAGAAGCCACAAAAACAGAATCAGGGAAATAAATGATGCCATGAAATGTTCCAACGTCAGAATTATTGGAATCCCTGAAGGGGAGGGAAAAGAAAGAAGTCTAGAAGATAAAGTGGAAGAAGTTGTCTATGAAAATTTTCCCAATCTCACGAATGGAAACAACGTTCATGTACTAGAAGCAGAAATATCTCCTCCCAAGATTTTAGATTCTTGAAAGTCCTCATGACACCTTATAGTTAGAATGAGGAATTATGTTTCAAGAGAGACCATCTTAAAAGCAGCTAGGACAAAGAAGCTCCTTACATACAGAAGAAAACCCATTAGAATAACGTCAGACCTTTCCACAGAGACCTGGAAAGCCAGAAAGGGCTGGCAAAATATATTCAGAGTACTAAATGAGAAGAACATGCAACCAAGAATACTCTATCCAGCAAGACTGACATTTAAAATGGATGGAGAGATAAAGAGTTTCCAAGACTGGCAAGGCTTAAAAGACTATGCAACCACCAAGCCGACACTGCAGGAAATATTAAGGGGGGGTCCTATAAAAGAGAAAAAATCTTAAGAATATCATTGAACAGAAATATAGAAACAATCTACAGACAGAAAGACTTCAAGGCAACACAATGCCAATAAAAACCTATCTCTCAATCATCACTCTCAATGTGAATGGCCTAAATGCGCCCATAAAACGACACAGGGTTGCAGATTGGATAAAACGACAGGACTCATCCATATATTGTCTACAAGAGACCCATTTTGAACCTAAGGATACACCCAGGCTGAAAGTGAAGGGATGGAGAAGCATCTTTCATGCCAATGGGCCTCAAAAGAAGGCCAGGGTAGCAATTCTCATATCAGATAAATTAGATTTTAAACTAAAGACTGTAGTCAGAGATACAGAAGGACACTACATAATTCTTAAAGGGACTATCCGCCAAGATAATCTAAGAATTGTGAATATCTATGCCCCCAATATGGGAGCACCCAATTACATAAGAAAACTATTAATCAAGATAAAGAGTCATATTGATACGAATACAATAATAGTAGGAGAACTTAATACGCCTCTCTCGGAAATAGACAGATCATCGAAGCAGAAAATTAATAAAGAAATAAGAGCATTGAATGACACATTGGACCACATTTACCTCATAGATATATACAGAACATTCCACCCGAAAACAACAGAATACACATTCTTCTCAAGTGCACATGGAACCTTCTCCAGAATAGACCATACACTGGGTCACAAAGCAGGACTCAACCGACACCAAAAGACTGACATTGTTTCCTGCATATTCTCAGATCACAATGCTTTGCAACTGGAGCTCAATCACGAGGAAAAGTTCGGAAGGAACTCAAACACCTGGAAGCTAAAGACCACCTTGCTTAAGAATGCTTGGATCAACCAGGAGATCAAAGATGAACTTAAACAATTCATGGAAACCAATGAGAATGAAGATACTTCGGTCCAAAACCTATGGGATACAGCAAAGGCGATTCTAAGGGGGAAATACATAGCCATCCAAGCCTCCCTCGAAAAAATTGAAAAATCCAATATACACCAACTGTCTCTGCACTGTAAAAAACTGGAGAATCAACATCAAATCAAACCAACTCCACACAGAAGAAGGGAAATAATCAAGATTAGGGCAGAGATCAATGAGGTAGAAACCAGAGGGACCTCATAGATATATACAGAACAATCCACCCTAAAACAACAGAATACTCATTCTTCTCAAGTGCACATGGAACCTTCTCCAGAATAGACCACATACTGAGTCACAAGGCAGGACTCAACTGATACCAAAAGACTGACATTATTCCCTGCATATTCTCCGATCACAATGCTTTGAATCTGGAAACCAATCACAAGGGAAAGTTCAGAAGGAACTCAACACCTGGAAGCTAAAGACCACCTTGCTTAAGAATGCTTGGATCAACCAGGAGATCAAAGATGAACTTAAACAATTCATGGAAACCAATGAGAATGAAGACACTTCGGTCCAAAACCTATGGGATACAGCAAAGGCGGTTCTAAGGGGGAAATAAATAGCCATCCTAGCCTCCCTCAAAAACATTGAAAAATCCAGAATACACCAGCTGTCTCTACACCTTAAAGAACTGGAGAATCAACAACAAATCAAACCAACTCCACACGCAAGAAGGGAAATAATCAAGATGAGAGAAGAGATCAATGAGGTAGAAACGAGAGATACAGTAGAACGTATCAATGAAACTAGAAGCTGGTTTTTTGAAAGAATCAATAAGATCGATAAACCATTGGACACACTCATCCCAAAGAAAAGAGAGAAAGCCCAATTTAATAAACTTATGAATGAAAAGGGAGAGATCACAACTAACACCAAGGAAATAGAAACAATCATCAGAAATTATTACCAACAGTTATATGCCAATAAGCTAAGCAACCTAGATGAAATGGATGCATTCCTGGAAAGCTACCAGCTCCCAAAATTGAACCAGGAAGAAATTGACAACCTGAATAGACCGATATCTAGCAATGAGATTGAAGCAGTGATCAAAAACCTCCCAAAAAACAAGAGCCCAGGACCTGACGGATTCCCTGGGGAATTCTACCAAACTTTCAAAGAAGAAATCACACCAATTCTCCTGAAGCTGTTCCAAAAAATTGAAGCAGAAGGAAAACTTCCAGACTCTTTTTATGAAGCCAGCATTACCCTGATCCCCAAACCAGGCAAAGACCCTACCAAAAAGGAGAATTTCAGACCAATATCACTGATGAATATGGATGCAAAGATTCTCAACAAGACCCTAGCAAACAGGATCCAGCAGCACATTAAAAAGATTATCCACCATTACCAGGTGGGATTCATCCCTGGGTTGCAAGGTTGGTTCAACTTTCGCAAATCAATCAATGTGATAGAACACATCAATAAGAGAAGAGAGAAGAACCACATGGTCCTCTCAATTGATGCAGAAAAAGCATTTGACAAAATTCAGCATCCGTTCCTGATGAAAACGCTTCAAAGTATAGGGATAGAGGGAACATTCCTGAACTTCCTAAAATCTATCTATGAAAGACCCACAGCAAATATCATCCTCAATGGGAAAAAGCTTGCAGCCTTCCCGTTGAGATCAGGAACACGACAAGGATGTCCACTCTCACCACTCTTGTTGAACATAGTGTTAGAAGTTCTAGCAACGGCAATCAGACAACAAAGAGAAATAAAAGGTATCCAAATTGGCAAGAAAGAAGTCAAACTCTCTCTCTTCGCAGATGACATGATTCTTTATATGGAAAACCCCAAAGACTCCACCCCCAAACTACTAGAACTCATACAGCAATTCAGTAACGTGGCACGATACAAAGTAAATGTACAGAAATCAGTGGCTTTCTTATACACTAACAATGAAAATACAGAAAGGGAAATTAGAGAATCGATTCCATTTACTATAGCACTAAGATCCATAAGATACCTGGGAATAAACCTAACCAAAGAGGTAAAGGATCTGTACTCGCGGAACTACAGAATACTCAGGAAAGAAATTGAAGAAGACAAAAAAGATGGAAGAACATTCCATGCTCTTGGATGGGAAGAATAAACATTGTTAAAATGTCTATACTGCCTAGAGCAATCTATACTTTTAATTCCATTCTGATCAAAATTCCACCGATATTTTTCAAAGAGCTGGAGCAAATCATCCTAAAATTTGTATGGAATCAGAAGAGACCCCAAATTGCTAAGGAAATGTTGAAAAAGAAAAACAATACTGGCAGCATTACGATACCCGATTTCAAGCTTTACTACAAAGCTGTGATCACCAAGACAGCCTGAGACTGGCATGAAAACAGACACATAGACCAGTGGAACAGAGTGGAGAGCCCAGATATGGACCCTCAACTCTATGGTCAAATAATCTTCGACAAAACAGAAAAAAATATTCAATGGAAAAAAGACAGTCTCTTCAATAAATGGTGCTGGGAAAACTGGACAGTGATATGTAGAAGAATGAAACTCGACCATTCTCTTACACCATACACAAAGATAAACTCGAAATGGATAAAAGACCTCAACATGAGACAGGAATCTATCAGAATCCTAGAGGATTACATAGGCAGTAACCTCTTCGATATCAGCCACAGCAACTTCTTTCAAGATATGTCTCTAAATGCCAAGGAAACAAAAGCAAAAATGAACTTTTGGGACTTCATCAAGATCAAAAGCTTCTGCACAGCAAAGGAAACAGTCAACAAAACAAAAAGGCAACCCACGGAATGGGAGAAGATATTTGCAAATGACAGTACAGACAAAAGGTTGATATCCAGGATCTATAAAGAACTTCTCAAACTCAACACACACAAAACAGAGAATCATGTCAAAAAATGGGCAGAAGATATGAACAGACACTTTTTCAACGAAGACATACAAATGGCTATCGGACACATGAAAAAATGTTCATCATCTCTAGCCATCAGGGAGATTCAAATTAAAACCACATTGAGATACCACCTGACACCAGTTAGAATGGCCAAAATTAGCAAGACAGGAAACATCGTGTGTTGGATAGGATGTGGAGAAAGGGGAACCCTCTTACACTGTTGGTGGGAATTCAAGTTAGTGCAGCCACTTTGGAGAACAGTGTGGAGATTCCTGAAGAAATTAAGAATAAAGCTTCCCTTTGACCGTGCAATTGCACTGCTGGGTATTTACCCCAAAGATACAGATGTATTGAAAAGAAGGGCCATCTGTACCCCAATGTTTATTGCAGCAATGGCCACGGTCGCCAAACTGTGGAAAAAACCAAGATGCCCTTCAACGGATGAATGGATAAGGAAGATGTGGTCCATATACACAATGGAGTATTATGCTTCCATAAGAAAGGATGAATACCCAACTTTTGTAGCAACATGGACGGGACTGGAAGAGATTGTGCTGAGCGAAATAAATCAAGCAGAGAGAGTCAAGTATCATATGGTCTCACTTATTTGTGGAGTGTAACAAAGATCATGGAGGAAATGGGGAGATGGAGAGGAGAAGGAAACTGGAAGGGTAGATGAACCATGAGAGACTATGGACTCTGAAAAATAACCAGAGGATTTTGAAGGGGCAGGGGGGTGGGAGGTTGAGGAACCAGGTGGTGGGTAATAGGGAGGGCATGTCCTGCATTGAGCACTGGGTGTGGTGCAAAAACAATGAACACTGTTACACTGAAAATAAACAAATAAAAACAATTAATTGACAAAAACAATATTGCTATCATTTCCCTATACCCTGATTTCAGTAGAAATGGAGATATACTTTGGCTTTTCCTCAGTTATGCTGTAGTTCTTTGCTATCAAATCTACCAAGGAGAATAAAACTGAATGGATCATTTACGTGAGAAAAGGTGATAAGTTTTGTAATATTTGTTTGAATTAAATAAAACAATCAATTATATCTAATTGTGCGAACATTAGCCAACAGATATAAGGGCAGCCTTCTATGTGTGATCCTGTATGGGTAGAGTTAGTTAAGATTTCTTTCTTTAAGGAGAGAATATGCTGAGCAATTTAGAAAGTTGAATGGGTAGTCTCCTGGGCAGAAACTCTCAGCACTGGGACTCATTAAAATATTCTGGCTTCCCTTTTTCTTCATCAAATAATTTGTGTATTCCTTGTGTGTTCCATCTCTTATAGCAAAATGTTTCTTTTGTAGGAAGAGATGGAAAAAGGCATAGTATATATTTTATTTGCTTGAAAGCATAAGACTAACACAATGAAGATTTTGAGGGATTCCTCCGTTGAGTTTTATTTAAGAAATGGTTTGTTTATTTTTTTATTATATTTTTTATTTTTTAACTTTAAATTACAGCATACTTATTAAATTTATTTATTTTTTCAGCGTAACAGTATTCATTGTTTTTGCACAACACCCAGTGCTCCATGCAAAACGTGCCCTCCCTATTACCCAACACCTTTTCCCCCAACCTCCCCCCCCCCCCGACACTTCAAAACCCTCAGGTTGTTTTTCAGAGTACGTAATCTCTTATGGTTCGCCTCCCCTTCCAATTTTTTTTTTTATAAACCTATAATGTATTTTTGTCCCCAGGGGTACAGGTTTGTGAATCGCCAGGTTTACACACTTCACAGCACTCACGATAGCACATACCCTCCCCAGTGTCCATAACCCTCTCCGCCTCTCCCAACCCCACCTCCCCCCAGCAACCCCCAATTTGTTTTGTGAGACTAAGAGTCATTGATGGTTTGTCTCCCTCCCAATCCCATCTTGTTTTATTTATTCTTCTCCTATCCCCCTAACCCCATGTTGCATCTCCATGTCCATATAACAGGGAGATCATATGATAGCTGTCTTTCTTCGACTGACTTATTTCACTAAGCATGATACCCTCTAGTTCCATCCACGTCATCGCAAATGGAAAGATTTCATTTCTTTCGATGGCTGCATAGTATTCCACTGTGTATATATGCCACGTCTTCTTTATCCATTCATCTGTTGATGGACATCTAGATTCTTTCCTTTGTTGGCTATTGTAGACATTGCTGCTATAAACATTCAAGTACACGTGCCCATTCGGATCACTGCGTTTGTATCCTTAGGGTAAATATCCAGTAGTGCAATTGCTGGGTCATAGGGTAATTTAATTTTCAACATTTTGAGGAACCTCCATGCTGTTTTCCAGAGTGGTTGCACCTGCTTGCATTCCCACCAATAGTGTAGAAGGGTTCCCCTTTCTCCACATCCTCGCCAGCATCTGTCATTTCCTGACTTGTTAATTTTAGCCATTCTGACTGGTGTGAGGTGATATCTCATTGTGGTTTTGATTTGTATTTCCCTGATGCCGAGTGACGTGGAGCACTTTTTCATGTGTCTGTTGGCCATCTGGATGTCTTCTTTGCAGAAATGTCTGTTCATGTCCTCTGCCCATTTCTTGATTGGATTGTTTGTTCTTTGGGTGTTGAGTTTGCTCAGTTCCTTATAGATTTTGGATACTAGCCCTTTATCTGATATGTCATTTGCAAATATCTTCTTCCATTCTGTCATTTGTCATTTGCTTTTGTTAACTGTTTCCTTTGCTGTGCAGAAGCTTTTGATCTTGATGAAATCCCAATAGTTCATTTTTTCCCTTGCATCCCTTGCCTTTGCCATTGTTCCTAGGAAGATGTTGCTGTGGCTGAGGTCGAAGAGGTTGCTGCCTGCATTCTCCTCAAGGATTTTGATGGATTCCTTTCTCACATTGAGGTCCTTCATCCATTTTGAGTCTATTTTCGTGTGTGGTGTAAGGAAGTGGTCCAATTTCATTTTTCTGCATGTGGCTGTCCAATTTTCCCAGCACCATTTATTGAAGAGGCTGTCTTTGTTCCATTGGACATTCTTTCCTGCTTTGTCAAAGATTAGTTGACCATAGAGTTGAGGGTCTATTTCTGGGCTCTCTATTCTGTTCCATTGATCTATGTGTCTGTATTGGTGCCAGTACCATGCTGTCTTGATGATGACAGCTTTGTAATAGAGCTTGAAGTCCGGAATTGTGATGCCACCCACTTTGGCTTTATTTTTCAATATTCTTTTGGCTATTCGAGGTCTTTTCTGGTTCCATAAATTTTAGGATGATTTGTTCCATCTCTTTGAAAAAAATGGATGGTATTTTGATCGGGATTTCATTAAATGTGTAGATTGCTTTAGGTAGCATAGACATTTTCACAATATTTATTCTTCCAATCCAGGAGCATGGAACATTTTTCCTTTTCTTTGTGTCTTACTCAATTTCTTTCATGAGTACTTTATAGTTTTCTACGTATAGATTCTTAGCCTCTTTGGTTAGGTTTATTCCTAGGTATTTTATAGTTTTGGGTGCAATTGTAAATGGGATTGACTCCTTAATTTCTCTTTCTTCTGTCTTGTTGTTGGTGTACAGAAATGCAACTGATTTCTGTGCATTGATTTTATATCCTGACAATTCACTGAATTCCTGTACAAGTTCTAGCAGTTTTGGGGTGGAGTCTTTTGGGTTTTCCACATATAGTATCATATCATCTGCAAAGAGTGATAGTTTGACTTCTTCTTTGCCGATTTGGATGCCTTTAATTTCTTTTTGTTGTCTGATTGCTGAGGCTGGGACTTCTAGTACTATGTTGAATAGCAGTGGTGATAATGGACATCCCTGCCGTGTTCCTGAACTTAGCAGAAAAGCTTTCAGTTTTTCTCCATTGAGAATGATATTTGCGGTGGGTTTTTCATAGATGGCTTTGATAATATTGAGGTATGTGCCATCTATCCCTACACTTTGAAGAGTTTTAATCAGGAAAGGATGCTGTACTTTGTCCAATGCTTTTTCAGCATCTATTGATAGTATCATATGGTTCTTGTTCTTTCTTTTATTAATGTGTTCTATCACATTGATTGATTTGCGGATGTTGAACCAACCCTGCAGCCCTGGAATAAATCCCACTTGATCGTGGTGAATAATCCTTTTAATGGACTGTTAATCCTATTGGCTAGTATTTGGTGAGAATTTTTGCATCTGTGTTCATCAAGGATATTGGTGTGTAGTTCTCTTTTTTGGTGGGATCCTTGTCTGGTTTTGGGATCAAGGTGATGCTGGCCTCATAAAATGAGTTTGGGAGTTTTCCTTCCATTTCTATTTTTTGGAACAGTTTCAGGAGAATAGGAATTAGTTCTTCTTTAAATGTTTGGTAGAATTCCCTTGGGAAGCCATCTGGCCCTGGGCTTTTGTTTGTTTGGAGATTTTTGATGACTGTTTCAATCTTCTTACTGGTTATGGGCCTGTTCGGGTTTTCTGTTTCTTCCTGGTTCAGTTGTTGCAGTTAAATGTCTCTAGGAATGCATCCATTTCTTCCAGATTGTCCAATTTGTTGGCGTAGAGTTGCTCATAGTATGTTCTTATAATTGTCTGTATTTCTTTGATGTTAGTTGTGATCTCTCCTCTTTCATTCATGATTTTATTTAGTTGGGTCCTTTCTCTTTACTTTTTGATAAGTCTGGCCAGGGGTTTATCAATCTTATTGATTCTTTCAAAGAACCAGCTCCTAGTTTCATTGATTTTTTCTATTGTTTTTTTTTTTTTTTTTTTGGTTTCTATTTCATTGATTTCTGCTCTGATCTTTATGATTTCTCTTCTCCTGCTGGGTTTAGGGTTTCTTTCTTGTTCTTCCTCCAGCTCCTTTACGTGTAAGGCTAGGTTGTGTACTTGAGACCTTTCTTGTTTCTTGAGAAAGGCTTGTACCACTCTATATTTTCCTCTCAGGACTGCCTTTGCTGTGTCCCACAGATTTTGAACCATTGTGTTTTCATTATCATTTGTTTCCATGAATTTTTTCAGTTCTTCTTTAATTTCCTGGTTGACCCATTCATTCTTTAGAAGGATGCTGTTTAGTCTCCATGTATTTGGGTTCTTTCCAGCTTTCCTCTTGTGATTGAGTTCTAGCTTCAGAGCATTGTGGTCTGAAAATATGCAGGGAATGATCCTAATCTTTTGATACTGGTTGAGACCTGATTTGTGACCCAGGATGTGATCTATTCTGGAGAATGTTCCATGTGCACTAGAGAAGAATGTGTATTCTGTTGCTTTGGGATGAAATGTTCTGAATATATCTGTGATGTCCATCTGGTCCAGTGTGTCATTTAAGGCCTTTATTTCCTTGTTGACCTTTTGCTTGGATAATCTGTCCATTTCAGTGAGGGGAGTGTTAAAGTCCCCTACTATTATTGTATTATTATTGATGTGTTTCTTTCATTTTGTTATTAATTGGTTTACATAGTTGGCTGCTCCCACGTTAGGGGCATAGATATCTAAAATTGTTAGATCTTCTTGTTGGACAGACCCTTTGAGTAGGATATAGTGTCCTTCCTCATCTCTTATTATAGTCTTTGCCTTAAAATTTAATGGTTCTGATATAAGGATTGCCACCCCAGCTTTCTTCTGATGCCCATTAGCATGGTAAATTGTTTTCCACCCCCTCACTTTAAATCTGGAGGTGTCTTCCCATCTAAAATGAGTTTCTTGTAGGCAACATACTGATGAGTTTTGTTTTTTTATCCATTCTGATACCCTGTGTCTTTTGATTGAGGCATTTAGCCCATTAACATTCAGGGTAACTATTGAGAGATAAGTATTTAGTGCCATTAGTAGCCTGTAAGGTGACTGTTACTGTATATTGTCTCTGTACCTTTCTGATCTACTACTTTTAGGCTCTCTCTTTTCTTAGAGGACCCCTTTCAATATTCCCTGTAGAGCTGGTTTGGTGTTTGCAAATTCTTTCAGTTTTTGTTTGTCCTGGAAGCTTTTGATCTCTCCTTCTATTTTCAATGATGGCCTAGCTGGATAGAGTATTCTTGGCTGCATGTTTTTCTCGTTTAGTGCTCTGAATATATCATGCCAGCTCTTTCTGGCCTGCCAGGTCTCTGTGGATAAGTCTGCTGCCAATCTAATATTTTTACCATTGTATGTTATAGACTTCTTTTCCCGGGCTGCTTTCAGGATTTTCTCTTTGTCGCTAAGACTTGTAAACTTTACTATTAGGTGACGGGGTGTGGACCTATTCTTGTTGACTTTGAGGGGGGTTCCCTGCACCTCCTGGATTTTGATGCTTGTCCCCTTTGCCATATTAGGAAAATTCTTTCCAAAATTCTCTCCCCTTCTGCTCCCCTCTCTCTTTCTTCTTCTTCTTGAATCCCAATTATTCTAATGTTGTTTCGTCTTATGGCATCACTTATCTCTCGAATTCTCCCCTCATGGTCCAGTAGCTGTTTGTCCCTCTTTTGCTCGGCTTCTTTATTCTCTGTCATTTGGTCTTCTATATCACTAATTCTTTCTTCTGCCTCATTGATCCTAGCAGTGAGAGCCTCCATTTTTTATTGCACCTCATAAATAGCTTTTTTGATTTCTACTTGGTTAGATTTTAGTTCTTTAATTTCTCCAGAAAGGGCTTTTATATCTCCAGAGAAGGTTTCTCTAATATCTTCCATGCCTTTTTCGAGCCCGGCTAGAACATTCAGAATCGTCATTCTGAACTCTTGATCTGACATATTACCAATGTCTCTGTTGATTAGGTCCCTAGCCTTTGGTACTGCCTCTTGTTCTTTTGTTTGTGGTGATTTTTTCCGTCTTGTCATTTTGTCCAGATAAGAGGATATGAAGGATCAAATAAAATAATAAGGGGGTGGCAAAGACCACAGAAAAATGCGCTGTAACCAAATGAGAAGAGACCCCAATTTGTGGGGTGGGGGGAGAAAGGGGATAAAAAGAGGTTTAGAAAAAAAAAGAAAAAAATTTAAAAAATAAAACAAATAAAGAAAAAATATAAAAAAGAAAAAATATATATATTTAGATAAACTAGTCAAAAAACGTTAAAAAAGAAAAGGGTAAAAGTTTTAAAAAATTTAGCAGATGAAGAAAAAGGAAAGAAAAAAAATTGAGAAAAGGAAAAAAAAATTGAATTAACTGCAAGACTAAAGAATCATGGGGAGAAAGCCATGAGTTCCGTGCTTTGCTTTCTCCTCCTCTGGAATTGCGCTGCTGTCTTAGGAATTGAACCTGCTTTCCTTGATGGGTGAACTTCATCCTGGCTGGATATTTTGTTGATCTTCTGGGTGGAGGGGCCTATGGTAGTGACTCTCAAGTGTCTTTGCCCGAGGTGGGATTGCACCACCCTTACCACGGGCTGGACTAAGTAATCTGCTCAGGTTCGCTTTTGGGAGCTTCTGTTCCCTTAACGCTTTCCATAGAGTACTGGAGGACGGGAATTAAAATGGCGGCCTCCAAATCTCCAGCCCAGAGGAACCGAGAGCCCGGGGCCCCTCTCCTCAGTGTGCCCCCAGAGGACAGCACCCAATCACTCCCATATCCCCAGCCTCTAGCCGCGCTCCGAGCTCACCCAGCCCGCGACCAGTTCAAGGTAACCCCAAGCTGAGAGTTCAGTCCTTGGCTCTGTCTCTGTAGCCGGCTTCTCTGTTCTAATACCTGCGAGCTCTGTGGCACTCCAACACCCCCGATCCTTCTGTGACCCTGCGGGATCTGGGGCCATACTGACCCCGCATGGGCTTCACCCCGGTTTAGCCTCTGGAGCAAAGTCCCTCAGTGGAACAGACTTTTAAAAGTCCTGATTTTGTGCTCTGTTGCTCCGCTGCTTGCCGGGAGCTGGCCCCTCCCCCCACGGTCTATCTTCCCGTCGTTTTAGATTCACTTCTCCACCAGTCCTACCTTTCTGAAAGTGGTTGATTTTCTGTTTCTAGAATTGCTGTTCTTCTTCTCTTAGCTCTCCCATTGGATTTGTAGGTGTTTTCAATGTTTAGATAAGCTATCGAGCTGATCTCCTGCTACCTGCTGTAGTCTCAGCCTGCTACTTCTCCACCATCTTAACTCCTCCCGGTTTGTTTATTTTTGTGTGAATTTTCTAGGTTGATGTATATGCCACATTATCAAAAACATTATGTCTTGTTTTCAGAAGCCCTGTAAGTAAATTAGGAATATATTTGCATAATAAAATTTACTACCTAACAGGATAGGCTGCTAGTTCAAATTTACTCCTGAGATTTTGGAGTTAAATCTTTAGTCATGTGTTTTCCAGAAGAAATTAAACTCAGTAATTAATTTTATTTAGTACAGTCTATTAAAATAGACTGCTATGTCATTTCCCCTAAGCTACTCCATGGAAGAACTCCAGATGCCATTTGAGCCCTCATTCTACTGGTTTTGTAATAAAACGGAAGGAAGTTGAGAAATTGTTGTGCTGTAACTTCTGGTATGGGGATGGTTATGTCTTGCTTGGCTGTGATAATAAAATACTACTTGGAGAAAAGAGAACTAAATGGCTTATTGGATTTTGTAGAAATTATTAATTAATTTCATATTTTTCACTACAAGGAAGTGATAAGGGCTTTTCCTATCATGACAAGAGAAAACAGAACAACAACAACAACAAAAACCCTCAGAATTCATCATTTGTGTCATAGGTAGACATAAATATACATATAGTTTAAGTTGTTATACTTATTTTTTATATATAGTTATAGTTATGATTGTTATAGTTTTGCCAAAACACAGAAGATGATTAATTTCCCACTTGACTTCTGCTTCTGAACCTTCCAATTTCATGCTAATGATTCCTGGGTATTTGAAGTCCCCTGAGGCATCAAAATCCCTATTATTTGTACATCCTCTCTGCACGGTCTCCCAGGCTTCTCTCCAGAGGTACTATCCTTCCCATGTCATCTCCATAAAAACCTTTCTACAGGGAAGTTGAAGCCCTTCAGAGTTAAACAGAAAAGGACGAAGGTCAGGAGGTATGTCCCTTATCTCTCCCTCCCATGGATTGCTCTCCTGGTTTGTGAAATTGGAGAGAATCACCTACAATCTACCAGCTTTAAGCTAGATCTCCTCTGGGGACACAATCAAGAGGATAATTGCAGGTAGAAATCACAAAAATAGAGTGATTTGCTGGAGTTAAATCATCTGTTTCTTCTACTTCTGTAATCAGAGTTTAGCCACTTTGATTCTACCCTTGGCATCATGCCTCCAAAAATAGTAAGGATCTAGTCTGCATATTGTATTTCTTTGAAACTTTTTTCACTTCTTAGAATGTCCATTAGTTTGCTATTTAATAATCTTCCTTGAAATCCTTCAGAGTGTGCAAATACACACACACACACACACACACACACACACACATGAGAAACAGCAACTTCTTCTTAGAGAATTTAACTTAATAATGCAAGGACACACTTGGAAATGAACACATGGCACACATTGGTCAATTCAAAGTTAAATAGACAGCAATATCATATAAATGGTATAATTATAATTTATTTCTATTAAACTTATCTAATCAAATACCCACACTTCAAATAAAATAATAGATAGGCATATGAAAACTGATACAAATAGAAAGAGTAAAATATAACCATACCAAAGAGCCATAAAGAATATTTTTAACTGCAAACTTTAATCAAAGAAAATGACCTGCATAAAACATATAAATTAAACTTGAAATCAACAGATAGGTAAAGGTGTCAAGAGAAGATAGAAGGGCATTCCCAGGTGACAGGAAATGTGAGGGAACAACAACAAAACAACAGCAACAACACAGACTAAATTAAAAATTGAGGTGCTAAAAATTGAAAGTTCTAGTAATATGAATGTATAATCAAACATTGAATTGATATGATGGGTAACTAGGCACCAGGAGTGCACTTCTGTCACTGTCACCAAACTAATTATATTCTACTAACGTAGTGAAATATAGTATTTTTTTGAAAGAGAGAAAGCGAGCAGGTATGCATGTGCATCAGTGGGGGAGGGGCAGAGGGAGAGAAAGAAAGAGAATCTTTTTTTTTTTAAAGATTTTATTTATTTATTTGACAGAGAGAGATCACAAGTAGATAGAGAGGCAGGCACAGAGAGAGAGAGAAGGAAGCAGGCTCCCTGCTGAGCAGAGAGCCCGATGCGAGACTCGATCCCAGGACCCCAAGATCATGACCTGAGCCGAAGGCAGCGGCTTAACCCACTGAGCCACCCAGGTGCCCCAAGAAAGAGAATCTTAAGCAGGCTCCATGCTCAATGCAGAATCCGACAAAGATCTTGATCACACAACCCTGAGATCATGACCAGAGCTGAAATCAAAAGTTGGATGCTTAATTGCCTGAACTATCCAAACCTCCCTGAAATACAGCATTTTAAAAATTATGTGTATAAAGATAACTGTGATACAAACAATGTAGGCCAAAGAACTAGGTTTCTTGGCACAAAGTGACATATTACATATAATATAATATAACATAATATAATATAATAATATATAAATGGGAGATTCACAGAGGATGATTGAATCTTGAAAAACATATGTGACAAAATTGTCCAGTAGTAACAGACAAGATAAGGAATGATAAGCAGACATAACAGCATACATAACACAGAGTTTGAACAATGTTTAGCTCCAGAGAGTAATAACTCCAGAGAGTAATAACTGTAAGATATCTAGGATATTAGTAAGTAACTAAACTTAAAAGTAATCTAGTGCAAACTGTAGAGCTGTTGAAAACCAGGCTATATCTGTAGAGTGTTCAAAAAGTAAGTCAGGAAGATATTCAAATATTTTTGGGAGAGAGGGGTAATTCAGAAAACTGACTAGACATCACTAACAAAGGTAAGGATATATTAAGAATAGAAAGGGTTGGAGAAGGGAAAGAGATGAGTGGGATGACAGTGGACATAAAACCGAGGCCAGGGTCAAGTGCATGAGTAGACAGAGTCAACAATTATACACACTATGATTACACAGGAAATTAGATGAGATTCCCCAATACAAATTGCTAAGTGATCTGTTACTCTTCTATTATAGTTTTATTCCTTAGAAACCAAAATATTTGGGTCTCAAGTCTTTTCTTTTTAAATATTAAAGATATGGGGTTTAATTCCATTTTATATAAAAATATGAGATTTATATTATTTATTTTTTAATTTAAATTTTTTCAGTGTTCCAAGATTCATTGCTTACGCACCACACCCAGTGCTCCATGCAATACATGCCCTCCTTAATACCCACCACCCCCTTCCCTGCAAAACCCTCAATTTTTTTCTGAGTCCACAGTCTCTCAAGTTTTGTTTCCCCCTCCGATTTCCCTGAATTCACATTTCCTTGACTTCCCCTAATGTCCACCATTTTATTCCTTATACTCCTCAAGTAAGTGGAACCATATGATAATTGACATTCTCTGCTTGACTTATTTCACTCAGCACAATCTCCTCCAATCCCATCCATGTTGATACAAAAGTTGGGTATTCATCCTTTCTGATGGAGGCATAACACTCCATTGTATATTTGGACCATATCTTCTTTATCCATTTGTTTGTTGAAGGCATCTTGGTTCTTCTCCAGTTTGGCAACTGTGGCCATTGCTGCTATGAACATTGGAGTACAAATGGCCCTTCTTTCAATACATCTGTATCTTTGGGGTAAATACCTAGTAGTGCAATTGCCGGGTCATAGGGTAGCTCTATTTTTAATTTCTTAAGGAATCTCCACACCGTTTCACAAAGTGACTGAACCAACTTGCATTCCTATGAAGAGTGTAAGAGCAGCATTTGTTGTTTACGGCCTTGTTAATCTTTGCCATTCTAACTGGTATAAGGTGGTATCTCAATGTGGTTTTAATTTGAATCTCTGTGATGGCTAGTGATGATGAACATTTTTTCATGTGTCTGTTAGCCATTTGTATGCCTTCTTTGGAGAAGCATATGCTCATATCTTCTGCCCATTTTTGACGTGATTATCTGTTTTTGGGTTTGAGTTTCAGGAGTTGGTTATAGATCTTGGATATCAGCCCTTTGTCTGGATTGTCATTTGCGAGTATCTTCTTCCAGTCCATGGGTTTACTCTTTGTTTTGTTGACTGTTTCCTTTGCTGTGCAGAAGCTTTTTATCTTGATGAAGTTCCAAAAGTTCATTTTCACTTTGTTTCCTCTGCCTTTGGAGACATGTCTTGAAAGAAGATGCTGTGGTTGATGTCAAAGAGGTTACTTCCTATATTCTCCTCTAGGATTTTGATAGATGCCTGCCTCACATTAATGTCTTTTATCCATTTAGAGTTTATCTTTGTGTATGGTGTAAGAGAATGGTTGAGTTTCATTCTTCTCTACATAACTGTCCAATTTCCCCAACAACATTTATTGGAGAGACTGTCTTTTTTCCATTGGATATTTTTTCCTGCTTTGTTGAAGATTATTTGACCATAGAGTTGAGAGTCCATATCTGGGCTCCCTACTCAGTTCAGCTGGTCTATGTGACTGTTTTTGTGCCAGTACCATGCTGTCTCAGTGATCACAGCATTGTAGTAAAGCTTAAAATCAGGAAACGTGATGCCCCCAGTTTCCTTTTCCTTTTCAACATTTCCTTAGAAATTTGTTCCATACAAATTTTAGGATTGTTTGTTCCATCACTTTGAAAAATGCCAGTGGAATTTTGACCAGGATGGCATTGAAAGTGCCAAATAATGGGTGGTATAGACACTTTAACAATGTTTATTCTTCTGATTCATGAGCATGGAATTTTTACATCTTTTTGTGTCTTCTTCAATTTCTTTCGTGAGTGTTCTGTAGTTCCTCAAGGACAGATCTTTTACCTCTTTTGTTAGGTTTATTCCCAGGTATCTTATGGTTCTTCGTGCTATAGTAAACAGAATCAGTTCTCTGATTTCCCTTTCTGTATTTTCATTGTTAGTGTATAAGAAAGCAACTGATTCCTGTACATTGATTTTGTATCCTGCCACGTTACTGAATTGTTGTATGAGTTCTAGTAGTTTGGGGGTGGAGTATTTTGGATTTTACATATAAAGTATCATGTTATCTGTGAAGAGAGATAGTTTGACTTCTTCATTGCCAATCTGAATGCCTTTTATTTCTCTTTGTTGTCTGATTGCTGTTGCTAGGACTTCTAACTCTATGTTTAACAAGAGTGGTGAGAGGGGGCATCCTTGCCGTCTTCCTAATCTGAAAGGGAAGGCTGTCAGCTTTTCCTCATTGAGGATGATATTCGCTGTTTTTTTTTTCTTCATAGATAGCTTTTATGAATTTGAGGAATGTTCCCTCTATTCCTATACCTTGAAGTGTTTTAATCAGGAAAGGATGCTGTATCTTGTCAAATGCTTCTACATCAATTGAGAGGATCATGTGGTTCTTCTCTCTTCTCTTATTGATTTGTTCTATCACATTGATTTGTGAATGTTGAACAACACTTGCTACCCAGGGATGAATCCCACCTGGTCATGGTGGATAAACTTTTTAATGTACTGTTGGATCCTATTAGTTAGGATCTTATTGAGAATCTTAGCATCTGTATTCATCAGGGATATTGCTCTGAAATTCTTTTTCGTTGGGTCTTTGCCTGGTTTGGAGATCAGGGTAGTGCTGGCTTCATAAAAGGAGTCTGGAAGTTTTCCTTGTGCTTCAATTTTTTGAAAAAGCTTCAGGAGAATAGTTATTATTTCTTCTTGGAATGTTTGGTAGAATCACCCAAGGAATCCATCAGGTCTTGGGCTCTTGTTTTTGTTTGTTTGTTTGTTTTGTTTTGTTTTTTGGGTATTTTTGTTTGTTTTGTTTTGTTTTTCATTTTTTTCTATAAACATGTAATGTATTTTTATCCCCAGGGGTACAGGTCTGTGAATCGCCAGATTTACACACTTCACAGCAATCAACATAGCACATACCCTCCCCAATGTACATAAACCCCCTCTCCCTCTCCCAACCCCACCTCCCCCCAGCAACTCCCAGGTTGTTTTGTGAGATTAAGATTCATTTATGGTTTGTCTCCCTCCCAATCCCATCTCGTTTCATTTATTCTTCTCCTATCACCCTAACCCCCCATGTTGCTTCTCCATGTCCTCATATCAGGGAGATCATAAGATAGTTGTCTTTCTCTGATTGACTTATTTCACTAAGCATGATACGCTCTAGTTCCATCCACGTCGTCGCAAATGGCAAGATTTCATTTCTTTTGATGGCTGCATAGTATTCCATTGTATATATATACCACTTCTTCTTTATCCATTCATCTGTTGATGGACATCTAGGTTCTTTCCATAATTTGGCTATTGTAGACATTGCTGCTATAAACATTCAGGTGCACGTGCCCCTTGGATCACTACGTTTGTATCTTTAGGGAAAATACCCAGTAGTGCAATTGCTGGGTCATAGGTTAGTTCTATTTTCAACATTTTGAGGAACCTCCATGCTGTTTTCCAGAGTGGTTGCACCAGCTTGCATTCCCACCAATAGTGTAGGAGGGTCCCCCTTTCTCCGCATCCTCGCCAGCTTCTTTCATTTCCTGACTTGTTAATTTTAGCCATTCTGACTGGTGTGAGGTGATATCTCATTGTGGTTCTGATTTGTATTTCCCTAATGCCGAGTGATATGGAACACTTTTTCATGTGTCTGTTGGCCATTTGGATGTCTTCTTTGCAGAAATGTCTGTTCATGTCTTCTGCCCATTTCTTGATTGGGTTGTTTATTCTTTGGGTGTTGAGTTTGCTCAATTCCTTGTAGATTTTGGACACATGACCTTTATCTGATATGTCGTTTGCAAATATCTTCTCCCATTCTGTCAGTTGTCTTTTGGTTTTGTTAACTGTTTCATTTGCTGTGCAAAAACTTTTGATCTTGATGAAATCCCAATAGTTCATTTTTGTCCTTGCTACCCTTGCCTTTTCCGATTTTCCTAGGGAGATGT
This sequence comes from Meles meles, assembly GCF_922984935.1. Lineage (NCBI taxonomy): Eukaryota > Metazoa > Chordata > Mammalia > Carnivora > Mustelidae > Meles > Meles meles. Next base: position 4,961,139 of record NC_060068.1, read on the forward strand.
TGTTGCGGCTGAGGTCGAAGAGGTTGCTGTCTATATTCTCCTCAAGGATTTTGATGGATTCCTTTCTCACATTGAGGTACTTCATCCGTTTCGAGTCTATTTTCATGTGTGGTGTAAGGAAGTGGTCCAATTTCATTTTTCTGCATGTCGCTGTCCAATTTTCCCAGCACCATTTATTGAAGAGGCTGTCTTTTTTCCATTAGACATTCTTTCCTGCTTTGTCGAAAATAACTTGACCATAGAGTTGAGGGTCTATTTCTGGACTCTCTATTCTATTCCACTGATCTATATGTCAGTTTTTGTGCCAGTACCATGCTGTCTTGATGATGACAACTTTGTAATAGTGCTTGAAGTCTGGACTTGTGATGCCACCAACTTTGGCTTTCTTTTTGAATATTCCCTTGGCTATTCAAGGTCTTTTCTGGTTCCATATAAATTTTAGGATTATTTGTTCCAATTCTTTGAAAAAATGGATGGTATTTTGATAGGGATTGCATTAAATGTGTTGATAGCTTTAGGTAGCATAGACATTTTCACAATATTTATTCTTCCAATCCAGGAACATGGAACATTTTTCCATTTCTTTGTGTCTTACTCAATTTCTTTCATGAGTACTTTATAGTTTTCTGCATATAGATCATTAGCCTCTTTAGTTAGGTTTATTCCTAGGTATCTTATAGTTTTGGGTGCAATTGTAAATGGGATTGACTCCTTAATTTCTCTTTCTTCTGTCTTGATGTTGGTGTACAGAAATGAAACTGATTTCTGCACATTGATTTTATATCCTGACACTTTACTGAATTCCTGTACAAGTTCTAGCAGTTTTGGAGTGCAGTCTTTTGGGTTTTCCACATATAGTATCATATCATCTGCAAAGAGTGATAGTTTGGATTTGACTTCTTTGCCGATTTGGATACCTTTAGTTTCTTTTTTTTTTAAGATTTTATTTATTTATTTGACAGAGAGAGAGATCACAAGTAGGCAGAGAGGCAGGCAGAGAGAGGAGGAAGCAGGCTCCCTGCAGAGCAGAGAGCCCAATGCGGGGCTCGATCCCAGGACCCTGAGATCATGACCTGAGCAGAAGGCAGCGGCTTAATCCACCGAGCCACCCAGGCAACCCGGATGCCTTTAATTTCCTTTTCATGTCTGATTGCTGAGCCTAGGACTTCTAGTACTATGTTGAATAGCAGTGGTGATATGGAAATTCCTGCAGTGTTCCTGACCTTAACGGAAAAGCTTTCAGTTTTTCTCCATTGTGAATGATATTTGCGGTAGGTTTTTCATAGATGGCTTTGATAATATTGAGGTATGTGCCCTCTATCCCTACACACTGAAGAGTTTTGATCAGGAAAGGATGTTGTACTTTGTCAAATGCTTTTTCAGCATCTATTGAGAGTATCATATGGTTCTTGTTCTTTCTTTTATTAATGTGTTCTATCATATTGATTGATTTGCGGACGTTGAACTAACCTTGCAGCCAAATCCCACTTGGTCGTGGTGAATAATCATTTTAATGTACTGTTGAATCCTATTGGCTAGTATTTTGGTGAGAATTTTTGCATCTGTGTTCATCAAGGATATTGGTCTGTAGTTCTCCTTCTTGGTGGGATCCTTGTCTGGTTTTGGGATCAAGGTGATCCTGGCTTCATGAAATGAGTTTGGAAGTTTTAATTCCATTTCTATTTTTGGAACTGTTTCAGGAGAATTAGAATTAGTTATCCTTTAAATGTTTGGTAGAATTTCCCTGGGAAGACGTCTGGCCCTGGGCTTTTGTTTGTTTGGAGATTTTTGATGACTGTTTCAATCTCCTTACTGGTTATGAGTCTGTTCACGTTTTCTATTTCTTCCTGATTCAGTTGTGGTAGTTTCTATGTCTCTAGGAATGCATCCATTTCTTCCAGATTGTCAAATTTGTTGGCGTAGAGTTGCTCATAGTATGTTCTTTTAATTTTCTGTATTTCCTTGGTGTTAGTTGTGATCTCTCTTCTTTCATTCATGATTTTATTTAGTTGGGTCCTTTCTCTTTACTTTTTGAAAAGTCTGGCCAGGGTTTTATCAATCTTATTCATTCTTTCAAAGAACCAGCTCCTAGTTTCATTGATTTTTTTCTATTGTTTTTTTTTGGTTTCTATTTCATTGATTTCTGCTCTGATCTTTATGATTTCTCTTCTCCTGCTGGGTTTAGGGTTTCTTTCTTGTTCTTTCTCCAGCTCCTTTACGTGTAGGGCTAGGTTGTGTACTTGAGACCTTTCTTGTTTCTTGAGAAAGGCTTGTACCGCTCTATATTTTCCTCTCAGGACTGCCTTTGCTGTGTCCCACAGATTTTGAACCATTGTGTTTTCATTATCATTTGTTTCCATGAATTTTTTCAATTCTTCTTTAATTTCCTGGTTGGCCCATTCATTCTTTAGAAGGATGCTGTTTAGTCTCCATGTATTTGGATTCTTTCCAGCTTTCCTCTTGTGATTGAGTTCTAGCTTCAGAGCATTGTGGTCTGAAAATATGCAGGGAATGATCCTAATCTTTTGATACTGGTTGAGACCTGATTTGTGACCCAGGATGTGATCTATTGTGGAGAATGTTCCATGTGTACTAGAGAAGAATGTGTATTCTGTTGCTTTGGGATGAAATGTTCTGAATATATCTGTGATGTCCATCTGGTCCAGTGTGTCATTTAAGGCCTTTATTTCCTTGTTGATCTTTTGCTTGGATGATATGTCCATTTCAGTGAGGGGAGTGTTCAAGTCCCCTACTATTATTGTATTATTACTGAGGTGTTTCTTTGATTTTGTTATTAATTGGTTTATAGAGTTTGCTGCTCCCACGTTACGGGTATAGATATTTAAAATTGTTAGATCTTCTTGTTGGACAGACCCTTTGAATAAGATATAGTGTCCTTCCTCATCTCTATTATAGACTTTGGCTTAAAATCTAATTGATCTGATGAAAGGATTGCCACCCCAGCTTTCTTCTCACGTCCATTAGAATGGTCATTGTTTTCCACCCCCTCACTTTAAATCTGGAGGTGTCTTTGCGTCTAAAATCAGTTTCTTGTAGGCAACATATAGATGGGTTTTGTTTTTTTTTTATCCATTCTGATACCCTGTATCTTTTGATAGGGGTATTTAGCCCATTAACATTCAGGGTAATTATTGAGAGATAAGAATTTAGTGTCATTATTAGCCTGTAAGTTGATTGTTACTGTATATTTCTCTGTACCTTTCTGATCTACTACTTTTAGGCTCTCTCTTTGCTTAGAGGACCTCTTTCAATATTTCCTGTAGAGCTGGTTTGGTGTTTGCAAATTCTTTCAGTTTTTGTTTGTCCTGGAAGCTTTTTTCTCTCCTTCTATTTTCAATGATAGCCTAGCTGGATAGAGTATTCTTGGCTGCATGTTTTTCTCGTTTAGTGCTCTGAGTATATCTTGCCAGCTCTTTCTGGCCTGCCAAGTCTCTGTGGATAAGTTTGCTGCCAATCTAATATATTTTACCATTGTATGTTACAGACTTCTTTTCCCAGGCTGCTTTCAGGATTTTCTCTTTGTCACTAAGACTTGTAAATTTTACTATTAGTTGATGGGGTGTGGACCTATCCTTATTGACTTTGGGGGGGGGTTCTCTGCACCTCCTGGATTTTGATGCTTGTTCCCTTTGCCATATTAGGGAAATTCTCTCCAATAATTCTCTCCAATAGACCTTCTGCTCCCCTCTCTATTTCTTCTTCTTCTGGAATCTCAATATTCTAATGTTGTTTTGTCTTATGACATCACTTATCTCTCGAATTCTCCCCTCATGGTCCAGTAACTATTTGTCCCTCTTTTGCTCAGCTTCTTTATTCTCTGTCATTTGATCTTCTATACCATGAATTCTTTCTTCTGACTCATTTATCCTAGCAGTGAGAGCCTCCATTTTTTATTGCACCTCATTAATAGCTTTTTTGATTTCAACTTGGTTAGATTTTAGTTCTTTAATTTCTCCAGAAAGGGCTTTTATATCTCCAGAGAGGGTTTCTCTAATATCTTCCATGTCTTTTTCAAGCCTGGTTAGAACCTGTCTTTGCCTGAGGTGGAATTGCACCGCCCTTACCAGGGTCTGGACTAAGTAATCTGCTCAGGTTCGCTTTTGGGAGCTTCTGTTCGCTGAACGCTTTCCGTAGAGTTCCAGAGGACGGGAATGAAAATGGCAGCCTCCCAGTCTCTGGCCCATAGGAGCCGAGAGCCCAGGGCCCCACTCCTCAGTGCGCCCCCAGAGGACAGCACCCAATCACTCCCATATCCCCAGCCTCCAGCCGCGCTCCACGCTCACCCAGCCCATGACCAGTTCAAGGTAACCCCAAGCTGAGAGTTCAGTCCTTGGCTCTTTCTCTGTAGCCGGCTTCCCTCTTCTAACACCTGTAAGCTCTGCGACACTCCGACACCCCCGATCCTTCTGTGACCCTGCAGGACCTGGGGCCACGCTGACCCTGCGTGGGCTTCACCCCTGTTTAGCCTCTGGAGCAATGTCCCTCAGTGGAACAGACTTTTAAAAGTCCTGATTTTGTGCTCCATTGCTCCGCCGCTTGCTGGGAGCAGGCCCCTCGCCCCATGGTCTATCTTCCCGTTGTTTTGGATTCTCTTCTCCACCAGTCCTACCTTTCAGATAGTGGTCGATTTTCTGTTTCTAGAATTGCTGTTCTCTTCGATCTCCCATTGGATTTGTAGGTGTTTGCAATGTTTAGATAAGCTATCGAACTGATCTCCTGCTACCTGATGTAGTCTCAGCCTGCTACTTCGCCATCTTGACGACTCATCCTGTTTTTTGTTTTTTTTTAAGATTTTTATTTATTTATTTATTTATTTGACACACAGAGAGAGAAAACAGAAGCACACTGACAGGCAGAGGGAGGGAGAGAAGTTCCGCCAAGCAAGGATCCCGATTCGGGACTCTATCCCAGGAACCTGGGATCATGACCTGAGCTGAAGGCGGCCGCTTAACCTTGAGCCACCCAGGCGTCCCTCCTGAGCTCTTGTTTTGATTCAGATTTTTTAAAATGAAATTTTAAAAAAATCACTTTTACCTATATGAGACTTTAGGTATAGTGTTTTAGTTAACTGGAGTCTGATCTACTACCACTTTGACAGATGGTCAAGTCTTAGGAAAGAACTCTTTGTAACCAAATGGAAGAAGCAATGGGAAACCAGAAAATAAACAAACAATAAAGACCAAAGATTTCCCTGATGTGGAGAAAATTGAATGATAAGAAGGAAAAGTGCAAAAGAGAAATTTATTTACTTTTGTGGAAATTCAAGGACTTAGCCTTTCATTTCACTCAGATATACAAAACAACAACAAGAACAAAACAAGGAAGACATAAAAGTGTATATTTTAATAATTATTTCACTTTGTCATGATTTTGTATGATAACATTTTATCGAACTTTCCCAAATTTTATTTTATTTCATTTTTTTAAAGATTTATTTATTTATTTTAGAGATATACCATATGAGAGCAGGGAGGAATAAAGGGAGGGACAGAATCCTCAAGCTGACTCTGTACTGACTGTAGAACTCCTTGTGGTGATAATCCCATTCCCCTGAAATCATGACCTGAGCCAAAGCCAAGAGTCAGACACTGAACCAATGAGCTACCCAACTACCCCTAGCTTCTCCCAAATTTTAAAAATGGGCTTAAAAAATCCTCTAGCATTGGGGATCCTGGGTGGCTCAGTGGATTAAAGTCTCTGCCTTCAGCTTCGGTCATGGTCCCAGGGTCCTGGGATTGAGCCCTTCATTAGGCTCTCTGGTCAGTGGGGAGCCTGCTTCCTCCACTCTCTTTCTACCTGACTCTCTGCCTACTTGTGATCTCTGTCTGTCAAATAAATAAATAAAAATCTTTTTAAAAAATCCTCCAGAGTCATAGGGAATTTAATAAACTATTGCAAAAATTAGTTAATAAGTGAATCATTATGGTTCTTCTACTGAAAACAGGGCAAATATCAGGGATTGGAGTTGTCGGATGAATGTTGACTATAGTAATTTACATCTTCAAAGACTGTATTTGTAATGAAGAGTGGGGCAATTCAAGTGAGGTAAATACACAAGGCAACGTATTACTATGTGGAAAGTATGACCTATAAAAGTGATTATGTTAGGTATTCAGTTTCCAAAAGAGAGATCATGGAGGAAAATTTATATCATGATTTGTGATAGTATCTACCGGGTAGATCATTTCACATATGGTCCTGGTAATGAAAGATCACAAAAACCAGAGAACCCAAAATATGCTCTCTCAAACCTGAGATTTTTGGGAGAAGTTTGGGAAAAATTGGACTTTCACAGGAATTACTAACTGCCAATAGTTATGAAGCACTTCTAACCAGCTTCAGGAACATTGAGAAAATGTATTCACAGAAAAGAAGAGAAAATGAATTGCAGTACAAATGGACACATTTTGCTTGTTCACATGTAGCCTTGTTCAGGGATTTAAGAACTAAAGGAAAAATATACAAATTTTCTATCAAAAACAAAGCAAAACTATTTTCTTAAAATGTTGCAAGATATTTATATATTCTAAACATTCTGTCCATTTTTTAGAAAAATGTCTCCAGTATATTGCCAGTTTACTATTTATTTTTTTATCTTATTAAAACTGTTTTATTTAGGGGTGTTTGATTGGTGCAACCAATTAAGTGACCAATGTGGTTTTTGTTCAGGTCTTGATCTCAGGATCTTGAGATTGAGCCTGGCTTCATGCTCAGTACAGAGTCTGCTTAAGGCTCTTTCTCACTCTCTCTCTGCCCCTCCCACTTGCTTGCTCTCTCTCTCTCTAAGATAAATATAAAATCTAAAACAAACAATTAATTTTCAACAAAAATTGTGTTCTTTTTAAAATAATATTCAGGTTTTATGTTTTGTTTTCAGTAGATTTCTATAACAAATTATAAAATTTTCCATCCAATTATCTCTATTTTTAAGGTTTTAAGCTATTCACACAGAAATACACATACATTTTTTTTTATTTTATTTTTTTATTTAATAAACATATAATGTATTTTTATCCCCAGGGGTACAGGTCTGTGAATCGCCAGGTTTACACACTTCACAGCACTCACGATAGCACTTACCCTCCCCAATGTCCATAGACCCCTCCCCCTCTCCCAATCCCACCTCCCCCCAGCAACCCCCAGTTTGTTTTGTGAGATTAAGAGTCATTTATGGTTTGTCTCCCTCCCAATCCCATCTTGTTTCATTTATTCTTCTCCTACCCCCCTAGCCCCCCATGTTGCCTCTCCATGTCCTCACATCAGGGAGATCATATGATAGTTGTCTTTCTCCGATTGACTTATTTCACTAAGCATGATACGCTCTAGTTCCATCCACGTCGTTGCAAATAGCAAGATTTCATTTCTTTTGATGGCTGCATAATATTCCATTGTGTATATATACCACAACTTCTTTATCCATTCATCTGTTGATGGACATCTAGGTTCTTTCCATAGTTTGGCTATTGTAGACATTGCTGCTATAAACATTCGGGTACACGTGCCCCTTCGGATCACTATGTTTGTATCTTTAGGGTAAATACCCAGTAGTGCAATTGCTGGGTCATAGGGTAGTTCTATTTTCAACATTTTGAGGAACCTCCATGCTGTTTTCCAGAGTGGTTGCACCAGCTTGCATTCCCACCAACAGTGGAGGAGGGTTCCCCTTTCTCCGCATCCTCGCCAGCATCTGTCATTTCCTGACTTGTTAGTTTCATACATTTTTATTCAAAGTTTCAAATAGTGTTAGTATGACAGACACAGAATGATTAGTGGCTGTGAATTACTTTTTTTTTTCACCCGATTTCCCATGCTCCTAAAGACAATAGAGATGGATGGGACCAATGAGAGCACCCAGGGAAATTTCATCCTTTTGGGGTTTTCTGACCGCCCCCATCTGGAGAGGATCCTCTTTGTGGTCATCTTGATTGCATATCTCCTGACCCTTGTGGGCAACACCACCATCATCCTGGTGTCCCGTTTGGACCCCCACCTCCACACTCCCATGTACTTCTTCCTCACCCACCTATCCTTCCTGGACCTCAGTTTCACCACCAGCTCCATCCCTCAGCTGCTCTATAACCTGAATGGGCATGACAAGACCATCAGCTACACAGGCTGTGCCATCCAGCTCTTCCTGTTTCTGGGCCTGGGTGGTGTAGAGTGCCTGCTCCTGGCAGTCATGGCATATGACCGGTTTGTTGCAGTCTGCAAGCCCCTTCACTACATGGTGGTCATGAATCCACAACTCTGCTTGGGCTTGGTGTCGATGGCCTGGGGCTGTGGGGTGGCCAACTCTTTAATCATGTCTCCAATGACTCTGTGGCTGCCCCGTTGTGGGTACTGCAAAGTAGACCACTTCCTGTGTGAAATGCCTGCTCTGATCCGGATGGCCTGTGTCAATACAGCTGCCGTTGAAGGCATCGCCTTTATTTTGGCTGTGGGCATTGTTCTGTCACCCTTGGTGTTCATCCTGGTCTCCTATGGCTACATTGTGAGAGCTGTATTAAGTATTCGGTCATCCTCAGGGAGGCACAAAGTCTTCAACACCTGTGGTTCCCATCTCACAGTGGTTTCTCTCTTTTATGGGAACATCATCTACATGTACATGCAACCAGGAACCAGCTCCTCCAAAGACCAAGGAAAGTTTCTCACTCTTTTCTACAACATTGTCACACCACTCCTGAATCCCCTAATCTACACACTCAGAAACAAAGAGGTGAAGGGGGCATTAAAAAGAATGGTTTGGGGAAATCTAGGTTTAAAGAAGAGAGTACAATTAAACACAATGATAGCAATTCCTCCTTGTTAAAATTCTACAAAAAATGTGTATCCATTATCTTGCATGACTATTACCTTCCAGAGTTTGGGCATATTTCATCACAGGGTTTATAGCCCAGCTTCAGTTATCCTTTGTGCAAGTCATGCAGGAGTACATAAATTATAATATCAAAAACAATAATTCTCAAAAGAGTATTTATTAATTATTGCTGATACACAAATACCTAGATGTATCACATACTGTGCTAAAAGTTAGGGACAGTGAATAGGGCCACGTTTTCTAGAAAGGAAAAAGAGAAAATAAAAATAAAAATTTATTTTACACAATCTTTCTGAAATATTTAAACATTAGAACATACTGAATATTTTATACTAATTATTCACTTTTATGAATCTTGATAAGATCTGTCAGCATGTCAGCACGTGGGAACTGCATGTCCCACGGAATGGGAGAAGATATTTGCAAATGACAGTACAGACAAAATGTTGATATCCAGGATCTATAAAGAACTCCTCAAACTCAACACACACAAAACAGATAATCATATCAAAAAATGGGCAGAAGATATGAACAGACACTTCTCCAATGAAGACATACAAATGGCTATCAGACACATGAAAAAATGTTCATCATCACTAGCCATCAGGGAGATTCAAATTAAAACCACATTGAGATACCACCTGACACCAGTTAGAATGGCCAAAATTAGCAAGACAGGAAACAACGTGTGTTGGAGAGGATGTGGAGAAAGGGGAACCCTCTTACAGTGTTGGTGGGAATGCAACTTGGTGCAGCCACTTTGGAGAACAGTGTGGAGATTCCTCAAGAAACTAAGAATAGAGCTTCCCTATGACCCTGCAGTTGCACTGCTGGGTATTTACCCCAAGGATACAGATGTAGTGAAAAGAAGAACCATCTGTACCCAGTGTTTATTGTAGCAATGGCCACAGTCGCCAAACTGTGGAAAGAACCAAGATGCCCTTCAGCGGATGAATGGATAAGGAAGATGTGGTCCATATACACGATGGAGTATTATGCCTCCCTCAGAAAGGATGAATACCCAACTTTTGTAGCAACATGGATGGGACTGGAAGAGATTATGCTGAGCGAAATAAGTCAAGCAGAGAGAGTCAAGTATCATATTGTCTCACTTATTTGTGGAGCATAACAAAGAACACAGTGGACATGGGGAGATGGAGAGGAGAGGGAGTTGAGGGAAACTGGAAGGGGAGATGAACCATGAGAGACTATGGACTCTGAAAAACAACCAGAGTGTTTTGAAGGGGCGGGGGGGGGGTAGGAGGTTGAGGAACCAGGTGGTGGGTAATAGGGAGGACACGTACTGCATGGAGCACTGGGTGTGTTGCAAAAACAATGAACACTGTTATGCTGAAAATAAAGAAATTAAAAAAAAAATCCCTGATCCTTAAGCAAACCAAGTATATGTGAAATTTAAAAGAGTGCAAGAACATTATAGAGGAAAAAATATATATTGTACAACAAAAAAATAACTGGATAGAAAGAGGTCAATATCTAACTTACGGACTCATAGGAAGCTCACTTAGTTAAGCAATGCTTCTTGGTTTCAGCTCAGGTCATGGTCTCAGGTTTGTTAGATTGAGCTCCACATCAGGCCCCATGCCTGGTATGGAGTCTGCTTGACATTCTCTCTCTCTCTCTCTCCAAAGAAGAATATCCACATGAAGTATCATGCTGAAGAGTGAGAGCTTGACATCTTCGTCAATTTAAATACTTTGTTTTAGTTGTCTGATTGCTTAGGCTAGGACTTTGAGTACTCTGTTGAACAGTAGTGGTGAGAATGGGCTTCCCTGTTGTTTTCCTGATCTTAGGGGCAAAGCTCTTAGGTTTCTCCATTAAGAATAATATTCACTGTGGGCTTTCTGTAGATGGCTTTAATGATATTGACATATGTTCCCTCTATCCCTACACTGTGGAGAGTTTTAATAAAGAAAATATATTGTGGGAGTCAAGATGGCAGGGAAGTCGGAGGAGACACCATTTCAACCTGTCCCCTAAAGTGAGATGATTACCTACCAAAGAACTCTGATCATCCATGAAATCAGCCTGAGATCAGAATTATACATGTCTGGATCTCTACGGGGCAGAAGATGCCAGTGGGCAGGAAAGCAGAGTGGGAAAGTCGGACTGATATGGGAGATAAACAAGAGGGGGAGGGAGCCACCAGAGGTGACCGATTGGAAAGTAATACCCCAATACGAGAGTGCCCTGCGTCTGGGGACAGCATTAACTTGGAGTCTGGTTGAAAGCACTCAAAAAAAAAAAAAAAAAGAGCAAAGCATCGCGGGGGGGGGGGGATTGTGGGAATTGGGGTGGATAGGGACAGGGGCTTAAGTCCCCGGACCCAGGACAGCCTCCCCTGGCACTGAGCCAGACAGAGTGCTGTGAAGAAATCAGGTATGGTCTCTGAGCCTCCAGAGCGCCTGAGATGCCAGCGCACTGGAGAACACGTGGGGTCCGGCTCCCGTGAGGGGCTGGGAGGCTCACCAGACGGCATTCCTGAAACGCGTGTGTCCCACACCCTCCCCTTTGAGAGGTGCTTAAAGGTGCTAGCCAGTAATCTGGCACCTGGAAAAACCAGGCATTCCGTGCACGGGCCAGCAGGAAAATCTCAGTGTGCGATCCCTGCTTGGAAACTGTCTGGTGGCCTGGAGCTGCCCAGACAAATGCCACTGCCATGGTTTTGGGTACAAGGAGGAGATCCTGCGTTCCCAGTGACCATGACTTGAAACCTACTCTGCCAGCAGCTCTGCAGAGCATTCTGAGGCTTCTCTCTGAGAGGGAGGTCTGGGTGCAGTTTGCTCTCCTCTAAACATTTAAAAACCATCAAAACCTGTGAAGACAAGAGAAAATAGATGAACAAACATAAAAACCTCCAGAGAATAAAAGCCTGAAAAAATGGTTTCCATAGAACCCACCCCCATGAGGGGGGTGGGAGCACCAAACTTAGGGAACATCATTGACTGAAAACCCATGGCAGGCCCCTCCCCCAGAAAACCAATCCAGAAGGAAGAAAAATTTAAAAAAGAAGACTACAAGAGAACAACCACCACTATTTCATACATACAGCTTTTACTTTTAACTCTTTACCACTATTCTGGTTCATTTTTTTTTATACATATAGATACTTTTTAACCTATTGACCATCACAGTGAGATGTCCAGTATATCAAATTCCATAACAACTTTCTAACCTGAACTTTTTGATACATACACCCGTTGTTTTTCTTTTGCTTTTCTATTTTTTTAACTTTTTCAAAATTTTAAATTAGTTTAGTCTACTTTATTCTTTTTTAATTTTTATTTTCTAATATACATATAGAGTTAAACTACAAGGTAATCCCTTTTCCCCAATCAATGCTACCCCTATAGGCAAACCATTTTAATGTCCCATTATCTTAGTAAATTTGAGTCCCTTAATAAAGACATCAAGATACATCCAGAACGAATCAAAATAAACTTCCTCACCCACATTGAGAATTTATAACCACTCTCCCATCTTTTCCTTCCACCAGTGTTTCTGTGTATTTGTGTTTGTCCTGATAGTATATAAATGTTATACTTGGGGTTCTTTTTGATGCGGTTCTTCCTTTTTTTGCTTTTATATATACATATATTTTATTTTTCTCTTACCATATACTTTTATCAGTCTTTTTGTTTGTTCATTTTTGTCTGTATACTTCATAAATCTTACCTTGGGTCTCATTTGGGCTGAGCCTTCTCTTTTATCTTCCCTTTTTTTCCTGTCTCTCTCTCTCTCTCCTTTTCTTTTTTTTTTCTATTTTTTTTTCTTTTCTTTTTTCTCTCATTTGGGTGAGGAATCCTGATTGCACAGAAGCATTCAAGGGTGCACCTTGACTGCACCATAGTCGATACATCCAGCTACATCCATTCAGTCTTCTCCTACTAAAATGACTAAGAGGAGGAATCCGAACAGAAAAAAAAATACAGAGGATGGGCCATCTACAGCAGCGCTAATGGCTATCGACATAGACAATATGTCAAATAGGGAATTCAGGCTAAAAATTGTTCAGGCAATAGCTAGGTTGGAGAAAGCCATGGATGACCAAACGGAATTGATTAGGGCAGAACTGAAAGCCCACCCGGATGAGGTTCACAATGTTAGGGCAGAATTGAAAGCCGCCAGGGATGATGTTCAAAATGCTCTCAATGAATTCCAATCTAATCTAAATTCTCTAAAAGCTACAGAAACTGAGGCAGAAGATGGAATTAGTGATCTGGAGGACAAACAGATAGAGAGAAAGGATCAGGAGGAAGCCTGGAACAAACAGATCAGAAGCCACGAAAACAGAATCAGGGAAATAAATGATGCCATGAAACGTTCCAATGTCAGAATTATTGGAATCCCTGAAGGGGAGGAAAAAGAAAGAAGTCAAGAAGATATAGTGGAACAATTCGTGTATGAAAACTGTTGGTAATAATTTCTGATGATAGTTTCTATTTCCTTGGTGTTAATTGTGATCTCTACCTTTTCATTCATAATTTTATTAATTCGGGCTTTCTCTCTTTTCTTTTGGATTAGTGTGGCCAATGGTTTATCGATCTTATTGATTCTTTCAAAAAACCAGATTCTAGTTTCATTGATATGTTCTACTGTATCTCTGGTTTCTACCTCATTGACATCTGCTCCAATCCTGATTATTACCAACAGTTATATGCCAATAAGCTAAGCAACCTAGTTGAAATGGATGCATTCCTGGAAAACTATAAACTCCCCAGATTGAACCAGGAAGAAATCAACAAACTGGATAGACTGATATCTAGTAAGGAGATTGAAGCAGTGATCAAAAAACTCGCAAAAAAACAAGAGCCCACGACCTGACTGATTCCCTGGGGAATTCGACCAAACTTTCAAAGAAGAAATAATACCAATTTTCCTGTAGATGTTTCCAAATATTGAAGCAGAAGGAAAACTTCCAGACTCTTTTTATGAAGCCAGCATTACCCTGATCCCCAAACCAGGCAAAGACCCTACCAAAAAGGAGAATTTCAGACCAATATCACTGATGAATATGGATGCAAAGATTCTCCACAAGATCCTAGCAAACAGGATCCAGCAGCACATTCAAAAGATTATCCACCATGACCAGGTGGGATTCATCCCTGGGTTACAAGAATGGTTCAACATTTGCAAATCAATCAATGTGATAGAAGAAATCAATAAGAGAAGAAAGAAGAACCACATGGTTCTCTCAATTGATGCAGGAAAAGCATTTGACAAAATCCAGCATCTGTTCCTAATTAAAAAGCTTCAAAGTATAGGAATAGACGCAACATTCCTGAACTTCATAAAATCTATCTATGAAAGACCCACAGTAAATATCATCCTCAATGGGAAAAAGCTTGCAGCCTTCCCGTTGAGATCAGGAACATGACAAGGATGCCCACTCTCACCACTCTTGTTCAACAAATTTTTAGAAGTCCTAGCAACGGCAATCAGACAACAAAGAGAAATAAAGTTATCTCAATTGGCAAGGAAGAAGTCAAACTCTCTCTCTTCGCAGATGACATGATTCTTTATATGGAAAACCCCAAAGACTCCACCCCCAAACTACTAGAACACATACAGCAATTCAGTAACGTATCAGGATACAAAGTCAATGTACAGAAATCAGTGGCTTTCTTATACACTAACAAAGAAAATACAGAAAGGGAAATGAGAGAATCAATTCCATTTACTATAGCACCAAGAACCATAAGATACCTGGGAATAAACCTAACCAAAGAGGTAAAGGACCTGTACTCGAGGAACTAGAATTGAAATGAATTTCTTTCATTTCATGAAAGAAATTGAAGAAGACACAAAAAGATGGAAGACTGTTCCATTCTCTTGGATTGGAAGAATAAACATTGTTAAAATGTCTATACTGCCTAGAGCAATCTATACTTTTAATGCCATTCCAATCAAAATTCCACCAGTATTTTTCAAAGAGCTGGACCAAATAATCCTAAAATTTGTATGGAATCAGAAGAGACCCCGAATTGCTAAGGAAATGTTGAAAAACAAAAACAAACCTGGTGTCATCACGTTACCCGATTTCAAGCTTTACTACAAAGCTGTGATCACCAAGACAGCGTGGTACTGGCATAAAAACAGACACATAGACCAGTGGAACAGAGTGGAGAGCCCAGATATGGACCCTCAACTCTATGGTCAAGTAATCTTCAACAGAACAGGAAAAAATATGCAATGAAAAAAAGACAGTCTCTTCAATAAATAGTGCTGGGAAAACTGGACAACTATATGTAGAAGAATGAAACTCGACCATTCTCTTACACCGTACACAAAGATAAACTCGAAATGGATATAAGAGCTCAACATGAGACAGGAATCCATCAGAATCCTCGAGGAGAACATAGGATGTAACCTCTTTGATATCAGCCACAGCAACTTCTTTCAAGCTATGTCTCCAAAGGCCAAGGAAACAAAAGCAAAAATGAACTTTTGGGACTTCGTCAAGATCAAAAGCTTCTTCACAGCAAAGGAAACAGTCAACAAAACAAAGAGCTAACCCATGGAATGGGAGAAGATATTTGCAAATGACAGTACAGACAAAAGGTTGATATCCAGGATTTCAAAAGAACTCCTCAAACTCAACTCACACAAACAGATAATCATATCAAAAAATGGGCTGAAGATATGAACAGACACTTCTCCGATGAAGACATACAAATGGCTATCAGACACATGAAAAAATGCTCATGGTCACTAGCCATCAGGGAGATTCAAATTAAAACCACATTGAGATACCACCTTACACCAGTTAGAATGGCCAAATTTGCAAGACAGGAAACAACGTGTGTTGGAGAGGTTGTGGAGAAATGGGAACCCGCTTATACTGTTGGTGGGAATGCAAGTTGGTGTAGCCACTTTGGAGAACAGTGTGGAGATTCCTCAAGAAACTAAGAATAGAGCTTCCTTATGGCCCTGCAATTGCAGTACTGGGTATTTACCCCAAAGATACAGATGTAGTGAAAAGAAGAGCTATCCGTACCCCAATGTTTATTGCACCAATGGCCACGGTCACCAAACTGTAGAAAGAACCAAGATGCCCTTCAACGGATGAATGGATAAGGAAGATATGGTCCATATACACGATGGAGTATTATGCCTCCATCAGAAAGGATGAATACCCAACTTTTGTAGCAGTATGGATGGTACTGGAAGAGATTATGCTGAGTGAAATAAGCGAAGCAGAGAGAGTCAAGTATCATATGGTTTCACTTATTTGTGGAGTATAACAAATAACATGGAGGACATGGGGAGTTGGAGATGAGAAGGAAACTGAGGGAAATTAGAAGGGGAGGTGAACCATGAGAGACTATGGGCTCTGAAAAACAACCTGAGGGTCTTGAAGGGGCCGGGAGTGGGAGGTTGGGGGAACAAGGTGGTGGGGATTAAGGAGGCTCCTATTGCCTGGAGCACTTGGTATGATGCCAAAACAATGAATACTGTTACACTGAATTGAAATAAGAAAATATAAATAAATAAATAATTAAATAAATAAATCTAAACGTACTAGAGAAGGAACAGCAAATAAAGCCTAAACCAAGCAGGAGAAAAAAATGAAATAAAGTAAAATAAAATAAAGTTTAGAGCAGATATCAATGAATTACTAACAAGTAGATCAGTAATTCAGATCAATGACTCAAAAGCTGGTCTTTAAAAGAAATAATAAGATCAATAAACCCTTGGGGACTTGTCAAAAATAAAAGAGAAAAGTCACAAATTAGTAAAATCATGAATGAAAGAGAAGAGATCCTATCCAACACCAAGGAAATAAAAGGAATTATAAGAACATATAATGAGCAGCTATATGCCAACTAATTAGACAAACTGAAAGAAATGGATGCATATCTGGAAATTTATAAACTACCAAAACTGAACGAGGAAGAAATAGAAAATCTGAACAGACACCTAACCGGCCAGGAAATGTCTTTCCAGGGGATATCTACCAAATATTTAAAGAATAAATATTATCTCTACTGTAATTATTTAAAAAAAATGAAAGGGACAGAAAATTTCCAAACTCGTTCTTTGAGGTCAGCATTATGTTGATCCCCAAACCAAAGAACCCTCAATAAGGGAAAATACAGACCAATACCACTGATGAACATTGATGTCAAAATACTCACCAAGATAATAGCCAGAGGTAGCCAAAAGTACACTAAAAGGATTATTGGCCATGAACAAGTGTGATTTATTCCTGGGTGCAAGGGTGGCTCAATCTTCACAAACCAATAAAAATGATACATTGTATTAATACAAGAAAGGACATGAACCATGTGATCATCTCAACTGATGCAGAAAAACATTAGACAAAACACAATATATTTTCTTTTTTTTTATTCTTTTATTTTCAGCAAAATAGTATTGATTGTTTTTGCACCACACCCAGTGCTCCATGCAATACCATCCTTGAACCATCCTTGTAACCCAGGGATGAATCCCACCTGGTCACGGTGGATAATCTTTTGAATGTGCTGCTGGATCCTGTTTGCTAGGATCTTGTTGAGAACCTCAGCATCCATATTCATCAGTGATATTGGTCTGAAATTCTCCTTTTTGGTAGGGTCTTTGCCTGGTTTGGGGATCAGGGTAATGCTGGCTTCATAAAAAGAGTCTGGAAGTTTTCTTTCTGCTTTAATATTTGGAAACAGCTACAGGAGAATTGGTGTTATTTCTTCTTTGAAAGTTTGGTCGAATTCCCCAGGGAATCTGTCAGGTCCTGTGTTCTTGTTTTTTGGGAGTTTTATGATCACTGCTTCAATCAGTTCAATCTTGTTACTAGATATCAGTCTACTCAGTTTGTTAACTTTTTCCTGGTTCAATCTGGGGAGTTTATAGTTTTCCAGGAATGCATCCATTTCATCTAGATTGCTTAGCTTATTAGCATATAACTGTTGGTAATAATTTCTGATGATTGTTTCTATTTCCTCAGTGTTGTTGTGATCTCTCCCTTTTCATTCATAATTTTATTAATTTGGGCTTTCTCTCTTTTCTTTTGGATTAGTGTGGCCAATGGTTTATCAATCTTATTGATTCTTTCAAAAAACCAGCTTCTAGTTTCATTGACACATTCTACTGTATCTTGGTTTCTACCTCATTGATCTCTGCTCTAATCTTGATTATTTCCCTACTTGCGTGTGGAGTTGGTTTGATTTGTGGTTGGTTCTCCAGTTCTTTAAGGTGTAGAGACAGCTGGTGTATTCTGGATATTTCAATTTTTTTGAGGGAGGCTTGGATGGCTATGAATTTCCCCCTTAGAACTGCCTCTGCTGTATCCCATAGGTTTTGGACCAAAGTGTCTTCATTCTCATTGGTTTCCATGAATTGTCTAAGTTCTTCTTTGATCTCCTGGTTGATCCAAGCATTCTTAAGCAAGGTGGTCTTTAGCTTCCAGGTGTTTGAGTTCCTTCTGAACTTTTCCTTGTGATTGAGCTCCAGTTTCAAAGCATTATGATCTGAGAATACGCAGGGAGTAATGCTAGTCTCTTGGTATTGGTTGGGTCCTGATTTGTGACCCAGTATGTGGTCTATTCTGGAGAAGGTTCCATGTGCACTTGAGAAGAATGTGTATTTCTGTTGTTTTAGGGTGGAATGTTCTGTATATGTCTATGATGTCCATCTGGTCCAATGTTTCATTCAGTGCTCTTATTTCTGTATTAATTTTCTGCTTCGATGATCTGTCTATTTCTGAGAGTGGCGTATTGAGATTTCCTACTATTAAAGTATTCATATCAATATGAGTGTTTATGTTGATTAATAGTTTTCTTATGTAATTGGCTACTCCCATATTGGGTGCGTAGATATTTACAATTGTTAGATCATCTTGGTGGATAGTCCCTTTAAGAATTATGTAGTGTCCTTCTGTATGTTTGACTACAGTCTTTAGCTTAAACTCTAATTTATCTGATATGAGAATCGCTACCCCGGCCATCTTTTGAGGCCCATTGGCATGAAAGATGCTTCTCCATCCTTCACTTTCAGTCTGGGTGGATCCTCAGGTTCAAAATGGGTCTCTTGTAGACAACATATGGATGGGTATTGTAATTTATCCAATCTGCAACCCTGTGTCGTTTTATGGATGCATTTAGCCATTCACATTGAGAGTGATTATTGATAGATACGTGTTGATTGACATCTTGTTACCTTTGAAGTATTTCTGTCTGTAGTTTGTCTCTATATTTCTGTTCAATGATATTCTTAGGATTTTTTTTCTCTTTTATAGGACCCACCCCCTTAATATTTCCTGCAGTGTCCGCTTGGTGTTTGCATAGTCTTTTAAGCATTGACGGTCTTGGAAACTCTTTATCTCTCCATCCATTTTGAATGTCAGTCTTGCTGGATAGAGTATTCTTGGTTGCATGTTCTTCTCATTTAGTACTCTGAATATATTTTGCCAGCCCTTCCTGGCTTGCCAGGTCTCTGTGGAAAGGTCTGACGTTATTCTAATGGGTTTTCCTCTGTATGTAAGGAGCTTCTTTGTCCTAGCTGCTTTTAAGAGGGTCTGTCTAGAAGCATAATTCTTCATTCTAACTATCAGGTGTCGTGAGGACTTTCGAGAATCTAAAATATTGGGGAGAAACCTCTCTGCCTCTAGTACATGAATGTTGTTTCCATTCGTGAGATTGGGAAAATTTTCATAGACAACTTGTTCCAGTATATCTTCTAGACTTCTTTCTTTTTCCTACCCTTCAGGGATTCCAATAATTCTGACGTTGGAACGTTTCATGGCATTGTTTATTTCCCTGATTCTGTTTTCGTGGCTTCTGAGCTGTTTGTTCCAGGCTTCCTCCTGATCCTTTCTCTCTATCTGTTTGTCCTCCAGATCATTAATTCTATCTTCTGCCACAGTTACCCTAGCTTTTAGAGAATTTAGATTAGATTGGAATTCATTGAGAGCATTTTGAAAATCATCCCTGGTGACTTTCTTTTATGCCCTAACATTGTGAACATCATCCCTGGTTGCTTTCAGTTCTGCCCTAATCAATTCCATTTGGTCATCCATGGCTTTCTCCAACCTAGCTATTGCCTGGGTAGTTGTTAGCCAGAATTCCTTTTCCGACATATTGTCTATGTCGATAGCCATTAGCTCAGTTGTAGAAGGTCCATCCTCTGTATTTTTCTGCTGTTGGACATTCCTCCTCCTACTCATTTTGGTAAGAGATGACTGAATGTATATAGCTGGTTGTATCAACTGTGGTGCAGTCAAGTTTCATCCTGAAACACTTCTGTGCAATCAGGATTCCCCACCCAAATGAGAGAAAAAAGATAAGAAAACTAAATAGAGAAATTAAAAAAAATGAAAATAGAGAGAGAGAGACAGGAAAAGAAGGGAACATAAAAGAAGAGGCTCAGCCCAAATGGGACCCAAGGTAAGATTTATTAAGCATGCAAACAAAAACACTGATAAAAGTATATGACAAGAGAATAAAATATGTATATATAAAAGAAAAAAAAATGAAGAACCTCATCATAAAGAACCCCAAGTATAAGTTTTATATACTATCAGGACAAACACAAATACACAGAAACACTGGCCGAAGGAAAAGATGGGAGAGTGGTTATAAATTCTCAGTGTGGGCGAGGAAGGTTATTTTGATTCTTCCTGGATGTATCTTGATGTCTTTGTTAAGGGACTCAACTTTCCTAAGATAATGGGGGATTAATAATTGGTTTGTCTATAGGGGTAGCATTGATTGGGGTAAGGGATTACCTTGAAGTTTAACTCTATATGTATATTAGAAAATGAAAATTAAAAAAGAATAAACTAGACTAAACTAAATTAAAATTTAAAAAATTTTAAAAAATAGAAAAGCAAAAGAAAAACACAGGTGTATGTATCAAAAAGTTCAGGTTAGAAGGTTATTAAGGTATTTGATGTACTGGACATCTCACTGTGACGGTAAATAGGTTAAAAATTATCTATATGTATATATAAAAAAAGAACCAGAATAGTGGTAAATAGTTAAAAATAAAAGTTTTATTTATGAAGTAGTGGTGGTTGTTCTCTTGTCGTCTTCTTTTTTTTTCATTTTTCCTTCCTTCCTGGTTGGTTTTTTGGGGGAGGGGCCTGCCACGTGGGTTTTCAGACAATTATGTTCCCTGAGTTAGTTCCTCCCGCCCCCTTCAAGGGGGTGGTCGCTGAGGATACTGTTTTGTTTTCAGGCTTTTGTTCTCTGGAAGTTTTTATGTTCTTTCATCTGTTTTCTCTTGCCTTGACAGCTCTTTTTTTTCGTTTTTTTTATTTCTTATTATTTATAAACATATTATGTATTTTTATCCCCAGGGGTACAGGTCTGTGAATCACCAGGTTTACACACTTCACAGTGCTCACCATAGCACATACCCTCCCCAATGTCCATAACCCCTCTCCCCCTCTCCCAACCCTACCTCCCCCCAGCAACCCCCAGTTTGTTTTGTGCAATTAAGAGTCACTTATGGTTTTTCTCCCTCCCAGTCCCATCTTGTTTCATTTATTCTTCTCCTCTCCCCCTACCCCCCCCATGTTGCATCTCCATATCCTCATACCAGACAGCTTTTGATGGTTTTTGGAGGTTTAGAGGAGAGCAAACTGCACCCAGACCTCCCTCTCAGAGAGAAGCCTCAGAATGCTCTACCGATCTGCTGGCAGAGTAGGATCTGAGTCACGGTCCCTGGGGATGCAGGATCTCCTCCTTGTACCCAATACCATGGTAGAGGTGGCTGTCTGGGTAGCTCCAGACTGCCAGAGAAGTTCCAAGCAGTGATCGCACACTGAGATTTTCCCACTGGCCTGGGCTGGGAATGCCTGGTTTTTCCTGATGCCAGAGCTGCAGGCTAGCACCTGTACACACCTCTCCCAGAGGAGGGTGTGGTATGTGCGCATTTCAGGAATGCCGTCTGGCCAGGCTCCTAGACCCTCACTGGAGCTGGACCTCATGCATTCTCTGATGCCCTGGTGGCTCAGGAGCGCTGGAAGCTCAGGGACCAAGACCTGGTTTCTCCGCAGCACTCTCTCTGGCTAGTCATTTTGGTAGGAGAAGACTGGATGGATGTGGCTGGATGTATCGACTATGGTGCAGTCAAGGTGCACCCTTGAATGCTTCTGTGCAATCAGGATTCCACACCCAAATGAGAGAAAAAAGAAAAGAAAAAAAAATAGAAAAAAAAAAGAAAAGGAGAGAGAGAGAGAGACAGGAAAAAAAGGGAAGATAAAAGAGAAGGCTCAGCCCAAATGAGACCCAAGGTAAGATTTATGAAGTATACAGACAAAAATGAACAAACAAAAAGACTGATAAAAGTATATGGTAAGAGAAAAATAAAATATATGTATATATAAAAGCAAAAAAAGGAAGAACCGCATCAAAAAGAACCCCAAGTATAACATTTATATACTATCAGGACAAACACAAATACACAGAAACACTGGTGGAAGGAAAAGATGGGAGAGTGGTTATAAATTCTCAATGTGGGTGAGGAAGTTTATTTTGATTCGTTCTGGATGTATCTTGATGTCTTTATTAAGGGACTCAAATTTACTAAGATAATGGGACATTAAAATGGTTTGCCTATAGGGGTAGCATTGATTGGGGAAAAGGGATTACCTTGTAGTTTAACTCTATATGTATATTAGAAAATAAAAATTAAAAAAGAATAAAGTAGACTAAACTAATTTAAAATTTTGAAAAAGTTAAAAAAATAGAAAAGCAAAAGAAAAACAACGGGTGTATGTATCAAAAAGTTCAGGTTAGAAAGTTGTTATGGAATTTGATATACTGGACATCTCACTGTGATGGTCAATAGGTTAAAAAGTATCTATATGTATAAAAAAAAAATGAACCAGAATAGTGGTAAAGAGTTAAAAGTAAAAGCTGTATGTATGAAATAGTGGTGGTTGTTCTCTTGTAGTCTTCTTTTTTAAATTTTTCTTCCTTCTGGATTGGTTTTCTGGGGGAGGGGCCTGCCATGGGTTTTCAGTCAATGATGTTCCCTAAGTTTGGTGCTCCCACCCCCCTCATGGGGGTGGGTTCTATGGAAACCATTTTTTCAGGCTTTTATTCTCTGGAGGTTTTTATGTTTGTTCATCTATTTTCTCTTGTCTTCACAGGTTTTGATGGTTTTTAAATGTTTAGAGGAGAGCAAACTGCACCCAGACCTCCCTCTCAGAGAGAAGCCTCAGAATGCTCTGCAGAGCTGCTGGCAGAGTAGGTTTCAAGTCATGGTCACTGGGAACGCAGGATCTCCTCCTTGTACCCAAAACCATGGCAGTGGCATTTGTCTGGGCAGCTCCAGGCCACCAGACAGTTTCCAAGCAGGGATCGCACACTGAGATTTTCCTGCTGGCCCGTGCACGGAATGCCTGGTTTTTCCAGGTGCCAGATTACTGGCTAGCACCTTTAAGCACCTCTCAAAGGGGAGGGTGTGGGACACACGCGTTTCAGGAATGCCGTCTGGTGAGCCTCCCAGCCCCTCACGGGAGCCGGACCCCACGTGTTCTCCAGTGCGCTGGCATCTCAGGCGCTCTGGAGGCTCAGAGACCATACCTGATTTCTCCACAGCACTCTGTCTGGCTCAGTGCCAGGGGAGGCTGTCCTGGGTCCGGGGACTTAAGCCCCTGTCCCTATCCACCCCAATTCCCACAATCCCCCCCCCCCCCCCGCGATGCTTTGCTCTTTTTTTTTTTTTTTTTTTTGAGTGCTTTCAACCAGACTCCAAGTTAATGCTGTCCCCAGACGCAGGGCACTCTCGTATTGGGGTATTACTTTCCAATCGGTCACCTCTGGTGGCTCCCTCCCCCTCTTGTTTATCTCCCATATCAGTCCGACTTTCCCACTCTGCTTTCCTGCCCACTGGCATCTTCTGCCCCGTAGAGATCCAGACATGTATAATTCTGATCTCAGGCTGATTTCATGGATGATCAGAGTTCTTTGGTAGGTAATCATCTCACTTTAGGGGACAGGTTGAAATGGTGCCTCCTCCGACTTCCCTGCCATCTTGACTCCCACAATATATTTTCTTTATTAAAACTCTCCACAGTGTAGGGATAGAGGGAACATATGTCAATATCATTAAAGCCATCTACAGAAAGCCCACAGTGAATATTATTCTTAATGGAGAAACCTAAGAGCTTTGCCCCTAAGATCAGGAAAACAACAGGGAAGCCCATTCTCACCACTACTGTTCAACAGAGTACTCAAAGTCCTAGCCTAAGCAATCAGACAACTAAAACAAAGTATTTAAATTGACGAAGATGTCAAGCTCTCACTCTTCAGCATGATACTTCATGTGGATATTCTTCTTTGGAGAGAGAGAGAGAGAGAATGTCAAGCAGACTCCATACCAGGCATGGGGCCTGATGTGGAGCTCAATCTAACAAACCTGAGACCATGACCTGAGCTGAAACCAAGAAGCATTGCTTAACTAAGTGAGCTTCCTATGAGTCCGTAAGTTAGATATTGACCTCTTTCTATCCAGTTATTTTTTTGTTGTACAATATATATTTTTTCCTCTATAATGTTCTTGCACTCTTTTAAATTTCACATATACTTGGTTTGCTTAAGGATCAGGGATTTTTTTTTTTTAATTTCTTTATTTTCAGCATAACAGTGTTCATTGTTTTTGCACCACACCCAGTGCTCCATGCAGTACGTGTCCTCCCTATTACCCACCACCTGGTTCCTCAACCTCCTACCCCCCCCCCCGCCCCTTCAAAACACTCTGGTTGTTTTTCAGAGTCCATAGTCTCTCATGGTTCATCTCCCCTTCCAGTTTCCCTCAACTCCCTCTCCTCTCCATCTCCCCATGTCCACTGTGTTCTTTGTTATGCTCCACAAATAAGTGAGACAATATGATACTTGACTCTCTCTGCTTGACTTATTTCGCTCAGCATAATCTCTTCCAGTCCCATCCATGTTGCTACAAAAGTTGGGTATTCATCCTTTCTGAGGGAGGCATAATACTCCATCGTGTATATGGACCACATCTTCCTTATCCATTCATCCGCTGAAGGGCATCTTGGTTCTTTCCACAGTTTGGCGACCGTGGCCATTGCTACAATAAACACTGGGTACAGATGGTTCTTCTTTTCACTACATCTGTATCCTTGGGGTAAATACCCAGCAGTGCAACTGCAGGGTCATAGGGAAGCTCTATTCTTAGTTTCTTGAGGAATCTCCACACTGTTCTCCAAAGTGGCTGCACCAAGTTGCATTCCCACCAACACTGTAAGAGGGTTCCCCTTTCTCCACATCCTCTCCAACACACGTTGTTTCCTGTCTTGCTAATTTTGGCCATTCTAACTGGTGTCAGGTGGTATCTCAATGTGGTTTTAATTTGAATCTCCCTGATGGCTAGTGATGATGAACATTTTTTCATGTGTCTGATAGCCATTTGTATGTCTTCATTGGAGAAGTGTCTGTTCATATCTTCTGCCCATTTTTTGATATGATTATCTGTTTTGTGTGTGTTGAGTTTGAGGAGTTCTTTATAGATCCTGGATATCAACATTTTGTCTGTACTGTCATTTGCAAATATCTTCTCCCATTCCGTGGGACATGCAGTTCCCACGTGCTGACATGCTGACAGATCTTATCAAGATTCATAAAAGTGAATAATTAGTATAAAATATTCAGTATGTTCTAATGTTTAAATATTTCAGAAAGATTGTGTAAAATAAATTTTTATTTTTATTTTCTCTTTTTCCTTTCTAGAAAACGTGGCCCTATTCACTGTCCCTAACTTTTAGCACAGTATGTGATACATCTAGGTATTTGTGTATCAGCAATAATTAATAAATACTCTTTTGAGAATTATTGTTTTTGATATTATAATTTATGTACTCCTGCATGACTTGCACAAAGGATAACTGAAGCTGGGCTATAAACCCTGTGATGAAATATGCCCAAACTCTGGAAGGTAATAGTCATGCAAGATAATGGATACACATTTTTTGTAGAATTTTAACAAGGAGGAATTGCTATCATTGTGTTTAATTGTACTCTCTTCTTTAAACCTAGATTTCCCCAAACCATTCTTTTTAATGCCCCCTTCACCTCTTTGTTTCTGAGTGTGTAGATTAGGGGATTCAGGAGTGGTGTGACAATGTTGTAGAAAAGAGTGAGAAACTTTCCTTGGTCTTTGGAGGAGCTGGTTCCTGGTTGCATGTACATGTAGATGATGTTCCCATAAAAGAGAGAAACCACTGTGAGATGGGAACCACAGGTGTTGAAGACTTTGTGCCTCCCTGAGGATGACCGAATACTTAATACAGCTCTCACAATGTAGCCATAGGAGACCAGGATGAACACCAAGGGTGACAGAACAATGCCCACAGCCAAAATAAAGGCGATGCCTTCAACGGCAGCTGTATTGACACAGGCCATCCGGATCAGAGCAGGCATTTCACACAGGAAGTGGTCTACTTTGCAGTACCCACAACGGGGCAGCCACAGAGTCATTGGAGACATGATTAAAGAGTTGGCCACCCCACAGCCCCAGGCCATCGACACCAAGCCCAAGCAGAGTTGTGGATTCATGACCACCATGTAGTGAAGGGGCTTGCAGACTGCAACAAACCGGTCATATGCCATGACTGCCAGGAGCAGGCACTCTACACCACCCAGGCCCAGAAACAGGAAGAGCTGGATGGCACAGCCTGTGTAGCTGATGGTCTTGTCATGCCCATTCAGGTTATAGAGCAGCTGAGGGATGGAGCTGGTGGTGAAACTGAGGTCCAGGAAGGATAGGTGGGTGAGGAAGAAGTACATGGGAGTGTGGAGGTGGGGGTCCAAACGGGACACCAGGATGATGGTGGTGTTGCCCACAAGGGTCAGGAGATATGCAATCAAGATGACCACAAAGAGGATCCTCTCCAGATGGGGGCGGTCAGAAAACCCCAAAAGGATGAAATTTCCCTGGGTGCTCTCATTGGTCCCATCCATCTCTATTGTCTTTAGGAGCATGGGAAATCGGGTGAAAAAAAAAAGTAATTCACAGCCACTAATCATTCTGTGTCTGTCATACTAACACTATTTGAAACTTTGAATAAAAATGTATGAAACTAACAAGTCAGGAAATGACAGATGCTGGCGAGGATGCGGAGAAAGGGGAACCCTCCTCCACTGTTGGTGGGAATGCAAGCTGGTGCAACCACTCTGGAAAACAGCATGGAGGTTCCTCAAAATGTTGAAAATAGAACTACCCTATGACCCAGCAATTGCACTACTGGGTATTTACCCTAAAGATACAAACATAGTGATCCGAAGGGGCACGTGTACCCGAATGTTTATAGCAGCAATGTCTACAATAGCCAAACTATGGAAAGAACCTAGATGTCCATCAACAGATGAATGGATAAAGAAGTTGTGGTATATATACACAATGGAATATTATGCAGCCATCAAAAGAAATGAAATCTTGCTATTTGCAACGACGTGGATGGAACTAGAGCGTATCATGCTTAGTGAAATAAGTCAATCGGAGAAAGACAACTATCATATGATCTCCCTGATGTGAGGACATGGAGAGGCAACATGGGGGGCTAGGGGGGTAGGAGAAGAATAAATGAAACAAGATGGGATTGGGAGGGAGACAAACCATAAATGACTCTTAATCTCACAAAACAAACTGGGGGTTGCTGGGGGGAGGTGGGATTGGGAGAGGGGGAGGGGTCTATGGACATTGGGGAGGGTAAGTGCTATCGTGAGTGCTGTGAAGTGTGTAAACCTGGCGATTCACAGACCTGTACCCCTGGGGATAAAAATACATTATATGTTTATTAAATAAAAAAATAAAATAAAAAAAAATGTATGTGTATTTCTGTGTGAATAGCTTAAAACCTTAAAAATAGAGATAATTGGATGGAAAATTTTATAATTTGTTATAGAAATCTACTGAAAACAAAACATAAAACCTGAATATTATTTTAAAAAGAACACAATTTTTGTTGAAAATTAATTGTTTGTTTTAGATTTTATATTTATCTTAGAGAGAGAGAGAGCAAGCAAGTGGGAGGGGCAGAGAGAGAGTGAGAAAGAGCCTTAAGCAGACTCTGTACTGAGCATGAAGCCAGGCTCAATCTCAAGATCCTGAGATCAAGACCTGAACAAAAACCACATTGGTCACTTAATTGGTTGCACCAATCAAACACCCCTAAATAAAACAGTTTTAATAAGATAAAAAAATAAATAGTAAACTGGCAATATACTGGAGACATTTTTCTAAAAAATGGACAGAATGTTTAGAATATATAAATATCTTGCAACATTTTAAGAAAATAGTTTTGCTTTGTTTTTGATAGAAAATTTGTATATTTTTCCTTTAGTTCTTAAATCCCTGAACAAGGCTACATGTGAACAAGCAAAATGTGTCCATTTGTACTGCACCTCACTGTAGGGAGAAAGTTGGGACATCATCCTAATATAAATTCATTTTCTCTTCTTTTCTGTGAATACATTTTCTCAATGTTCCTGAAGCTGGTTAGAAGTGCTTCATAACTATTGGCAGTTAGTAATTCCTGTGAAAGTCCAATTTTTCCCAAACTTCTCCCAAAAATCTCAGGTTTGAGAGAGCATATTTTGGGTTCTCTGGTTTTTGTGATCTTTCATTACCAGGACCATATGTGAAATGATCTACCCGGTAGATACTATCACAAATCATGATATAAATTTTCCTCCATGATCTCTCTTTTGGAAACTGAATACCTAACATAATCACTTTTATAGGTCATACTTTCCACATAGTAATACGTTGCCTTGTGTATTTACCTCACTTGAATTGCCCCACTCTTCATTACAAATACAGTCTTTGAAGATGTAAATTACTATAGTCAACATTCATCCGACAACTCCAATCCCTGATATTTGCCCTGTTTTCAGTAGAAGAACCATAATGATTCACTTATTAACTAATTTTTGCAATAGTTTATTAAATTCCCTATGACTCTGGAGGATTTTTTAAAAAGATTTTTATTTATTTATTTGACAGACAGAGATCACAAGTAGGCAGAGAGTCAGGTAGAAAGAGAGTGGAGGAAGCAGGCTCCCCACTGACCAGAGAGCCTAATGAAGGGCTCAATCCCAGGACCCTGGGACCATGACCGAAGCTGAAGGCAGAGACTTTAATCCACTGAGCCACCCAGGATCCCCAATGCTAGAGGATTTTTTAAGCCCATTTTTAAAATTTGGGAGAAGCTAGGGGTAGTTGGGTAGCTCATTGGTTCAGTGTCTGACTCTTGGCTTTGGCTCAGGTCATGATTTCAGGGGAATGGGATTATCACCACAAGGAGTTCTACAGTCAGTACAGAGTCAGCTTGAGGATTCTGTCCCTCCCTTTATTCCTCCCTGCTCTCATATGGTATATCTCTAAAATAAATAAATAAATCTTTAAAAAAATGAAATAAAATAAAATTTGGGAAAGTTCGATAAAATGTTATCATACAAAATCATGACAAAGTGAAATAATTATTAAAATATACACTTTTATGTCTTCCTTGTTTTGTTCTTGTTGTTGTTTTGTATATCTGAGTGAAATGAAAGGCTAAGTCCTTGAATTTCCACAAAAGTAAATAAATTTCTCTTTTGCACTTTTCCTTCTTATCATTCAATTTTCTCCACATCAGGGAAATCTTTGGTCTTTATTGTTTGTTTATTTTCTGGTTTCCCATTGCTTCTTCCATTTGGTTACAAAGAGTTCTTTCCTAAGACTTGACCATCTGTCAAAGTGGTAGTAGATCAGACTCCAGTTAACTAAAACACTATACCTAAAGTCTCATATAGGTAAAAGTGATTTTTTTAAAATTTCATTTTAAAAAATCTGAATCAAAACAAGAGCTCAGGAGGGACGCCTGGGTGGCTCAAGGTTAAGCGGCCGCCTTCAGCTCAGGTCATGATCCCAGGTTCCTGGGATAGAGTCCCGAATCGGGATCCTTGCTTGGCGGAACTTCTCTCCCTCCCTCTGCCTGTCAGTGTGCTTCTGTTTTCTCTCTCTGTGTGTCAAATAAATAAATAAATAAATAAAAATCTTAAAAAAAAACAAAAAACAGGATGAGTCGTCAAGATGGCGAAGTAGCAGGCTGAGACTACATCAGGTAGCAGGAGATCAGTTCGATAGCTTATCTAAACATTGCAAACACCTACAAATCCAATGGGAGATCGAAGAGAACAGCAATTCTAGAAACAGAAAATCGACCACTATCTGAAAGGTAGGACTGGCGGAGAAGAGAATCCAAA
Organism: Meles meles; assembly: GCF_922984935.1. NCBI lineage: Eukaryota > Metazoa > Chordata > Mammalia > Carnivora > Mustelidae > Meles > Meles meles. The sequence continues at coordinate 4,991,211 of NC_060068.1, forward strand.
ACAACGGGAAGATAGACCATGGGGCGAGGGGCCTGCTCCCAGCAAGCGGCGGAGCAATGGAGCACAAAATCAGGACTTTTAAAAGTCTGTTCCACTGAGGGACATTGCTCCAGAGGCTAAACAGGGGTGAAGCCCACGCAGGGTCAGCGTGGCCCCAGGTCCTGCAGGGTCACAGAAGGATCGGGGGTGTCGGAGTGTCGCAGAGCTTACAGGTGTTAGAAGAGGGAAGCCGGCTACAGAGAAAGAGCCAAGGACTGAACTCTCAGCTTGGGGTTACCTTGAACTGGTCATGGGCTGGGTGAGCGTGGAGCGCGGCTGGAGGCTGGGGATATGGGAGTGATTGGGTGCTGTCCTCTGGGGGCACACTGAGGAGTGGGGCCCTGGGCTCTCAGCTCCTATGGGCCAGAGACTGGGAGGCTGCCATTTTCATTCCAGTCCTCTGGAACTCTACGGAAAGCGTTCAGCGAACAGAAGCTCCCAAAAGCGAACCCGAGCAGATTACTTAGTCCAGATCCTGGTAAGGGCGGTGCAATTCCACCTCAGGCAAAGACAGGTTCTAACCAGGCTTGAAAAAGACATGGAAGATATTAGAGAAACCCTCTCTGGAGATATAAAAGCCCTTTCTGGAGAAATTAAAGAACTAAAATCTAACCAAGTTGAAATCAAAAAAGCTATTAATGAGGTGCAATAAAAAATGGAGGCTCTCACTGCTAGGATAAATGAGTCAGAAGAAAGAATTCATGGTATAGAAGATCAAATGACAGAGAATAAAGAAGCTGAGCAAAAGAGGGACAAATAGTTACTGGACCATGAGGGGAGAATTCGAGAGATAAGTGATGTCATAAGACAAAACAACATTAGAATATTGAGATTCCAGAAGAAGAAGAAATAGAGAGGGGAGCAGAAGGTCTATTGGAGAGAATTATTGGAGAGAATTTCCCTAATATGGCAAAGGGAACAAGCATCAAAATCCAGGAGGTGCAGAGAACCCCCCCCCCAAAGTCAATAAGGATAGGTCCACACCCCATCAACTAATAGTAAAATTTACAAGTCTTAGTGACAAAGAGAAAATCCTGAAAGCAGCCCGGGAAAAGAAGTTTGTAACATACAATGGTAAAAAATATTAGATTGGCAGCAAACTTATCCACAGAGACTTGGCAGGCCAGAAAGAGCTGGCATGATATACTCAGAGCACTAAACGAGAAAAACATGCAGCCAAGAATACTCTATCCAGCTAGGCTATCATTGAAAATAGAAGGAGAGAAAAAAGCTTCCAGGACAAACAAAAACTGAAAGAATTTGCAAACACCAAACCAGCTCTACAGGAAATATTGAAAGGGGTCCTCTAAGCAAAGAGAGAGCCTAAAAGTAGTAGATCAGAAAGGTACAGAGAAATATACAGTAACAATCAACTTATAGGCTAATAATGGCACTAAATTCATATCTCTCAATAATAACCCTGAAAGTTAATGGGCTAAATGCCCCAATCAAAAGATACAGGGTATCAGAATGGATAAAAAAACAAAACCCATCAGTATGTTGCCTACAAGAAACTCATTTTAGACGCGAAGACACCTCCAGATTTAAAGTGAGGGGGTGGAAAACAATTTACCATGCTAATGGGCAACAGAAGAAAGCTGGGGTGGCAATCCTTAATCAGAACAATTAAATTTTAAGCCAAAGACTGTAATAAGAGATGAGGATGGACACTATATCCTACTCAAAGTGTCTGTCCAACAAGAAGATCTACCAATTTTAGATATCTATGCCCCTAACGAGGGAGCAGCCAACTATATCAACCAATTAATAACAAAATCAAAGAAACACATCAATAATAATACAATAATAGTCGGGGACTTGAACACTCCCCTCACTGAAATGAACAGATTATCCAAGCAAAAGATCAACAAGGATATAAAGGCCTTAAATGATACACTGAACCAGATGGACATCACAGATCTATTCAAAATATTTCATCCCAAAGCAACAGAATACACATTCTTCTCTAGTGCACATGGAACCTTCTCCAGAATAGATCACATCCTGGGTCACAAATCAGGTCTCAACCAGTATCAAAAGATTAAGATCATTGCCTGCATATTTTCAGACCACAATGCTCTGAAGCTAGAACTCAATCACAAGAGGAAAGCTGGGAAGAACCCAAATACATGGAGACTAAACAGCATCCTTCTAAAGAATGAATGGGCCAACCAGGAAATTAAAGAAGAACTGAAAAAATTCATGAAAACAAATGATAATGGAAACACAATGGTTCAAAATCTGTGGGACACAGCAAAGGCAGTCCTGAGAGGAAAATATATAGCGGTACAAGCCTTTCTCAAGAAACAAGAAAGGTCTCAAGTACACAACCTAGCCCTACACGTAAAGGAGCTGGAGAAAGAACAAGAAAGGAACCCTAAACCCAGCAGGAGAAGAGAAATCATAAAGATCAGAGCAGAAATCAATGAAATAGAAACCAAAAAAACAATAGAAAAAATCAATGAAACTAGGAGCTGGTTCTTTGAAAGAATCAATAAGATTGATAAACCCCTGGCCAGACTTATCAAAAAGAAAAGAGAAAGGACCCAACTAAATAAAATCATGAATGAAAGAGGAGAGATCACAACTAACATCCAAGAAATACAGACAATTATAAGAACATACTATGAGCAACTCTACGCCAACAAATTTGACAATCTGGAAGAAATGGATGCATTCCTAGAGACATTTAACTGCCACAACTGAACCAGGAAGAAACAGAAAACCTGAATAGGCCCATAACCAGTAAGAAGATTGAAACAGTCATCAAAAATCTCCAAACAAACAAAAGCCCAGGGCCAGACGGCTTCCCAAGGGAATTCTACAAAACATTTAAAGAAGAACTAATTCCGATTCTCCTGAAACTGTTCCAAAAAATAGAAATGGAAGGAAAACTTCCAAACTCATTTTATGAGGCCAGCATCACCTTGATCCCAAAACCAGACAAGGATCCCACCAAAAAAGAGAACTACACACCAATATCCTTGATGAACACAGATGCAAAAATTCTCACCAAATACTAGCCAATAGGATTAACAGTCCATTAAAAGGATTATTCACCACGATCAAGTGGGATTTATTCCAGGGCTGCAGGGTTGGTTCAACATCCGCAAATCAATCAATGTGATAGAACACATTAATAAAAGAAAGAACAAGAACCATATGATACTATCAATAGATGCTGAAAAAGCATTGGACAAAGTACAGCATCCTTTCCTGATCAAAACTCTTCAAAGTGTAGGGATAGATGGCACATACCTCAATATTATCAAAGCCATCTATGAAAAACCCACCGCAAATATCGTTCTCAATGGAGAAAAACTGAAAGCTTTTCTGCTAAGTTCAGGAACACGGCAGGGATGTCCATTATCACCACTGCTATTCAACATGGTACTAGAAGTCCCAGCCTCAGCAATCAGACAACAAAAAGAAATTAAAGGCATCCAAATCGGCAAAGAAGAAGTCAATCTATCACTCTTTGCAGATGATATGATACTATATGTGGAAAACCCAAAAGACTCCAACCCAAAACTGCTAGAACTTGTACAGGAATTCAGTGAATTGTCAGGATATAAAATCAATGCACAGAAATCAGTTGCATTTCTGTACACCAACAACAAGACAGAAGAAAGAGAAATTAAGGAGTCAATCCCATTTACCATTGCACCCAAAACTATAAAATACCTAGGAATAAACCTAACCAAAGAGGCTAAGAATCTATACGTAGAAAACTATAAAGTACTCATGAAAGAAATTGAGTAAGACACAAAGAAAAGGAAAAATGTTCCATGCTCCTGGATTGGAAGAATAAATATTGTGAAAATGTCTATGCTACCTAAAGCAATCTACACATTTAGTGCAATCCCGATCAAAATACCATCCATTTTTTTTCAAAGAAATGGAACAAATCATCCTAAAATTTATGGAACCAGAAAAGACCTCGAATAGCCAAAGGAATATTGAAAAATAAAGTCAAAGTGGGTGGCATCACAATTCCGGACTTCATGCTCTATTACAAAGCTGTCATCATCAAGACAGCATGGTAATGGCACCAATACAGACACATAGATCAATGGAACAGAATAGAGAGCCCAGAAATAGACCCTCAACTCTATGGTCAACTCATCTTCGACAAAGCAGGAAAGAATGTCCAATGGAAAAAAGACAGCCTCTTCAATAAATGGTGCTGGGAAAATTGGACAGCCACATGCAGAAAAATGAAATTTGACCACTTCCTTACACCACACACGAAAATAGACTCTAAATGGATGAAGGACCTCAATGTGAGAAAGGAATCCATCAAAATCCTTGAGGAGAATGCAGGCAGCAACCTCTTCGACCTCAGCCGCAGCAACATCTTCCTAGGAACAACGGCAAAGGCAAGGGAAGCAAGGACAAAAATGAACTATTGGGATTTCATCAAGATCAAAAGCTTCTGCACAGCAAAGGAAACAGTTAACAAAACCAAAAGACAACTGACAGAATGGGAGAAGATATTTGCAAACGACATATCAGATAAAGGGCTAGTATCCAAAATCTATAAGGAACTGAGCAAACTCAACACCCAAAGAACAAACAATCCAATCAAGAAATGAGCAGAGGACATGAACAGACATTTCTGCAAAGAAGACATCCAGATGGCCAACAGACACATGAAAAAGTGCTCCACATCGCTCAGCATCAGGGAAATACAAATCAAAACCACAATGAGATATCACCTCACACCAGTCAGAATGGCTAAAATTAACAAGTCAGGAAATTACAGATGCTGGCGAGGATGCGGAGAAAGGGGAACCCTCCTACACTGTGGGTGGGAATGCAAGCTGGTGCAACCACTCTGAAAAACAGCATGGAGGTTCCTCAAAATGTTGAAAATAAAATTACCCTATGACCCAGCAATTGCACTACTGGATATTTACCCTAAGGATACAAACGCAGTGATCCGAATGGGCACGTGTACTTGAATGTTTATAGCAGCAATGTCTACAATAGCCAACGATGGAAAGAATCTAGATGTCCATCAACAGATGAATGGATAAAGAAGACGTGGCATATATACACAATGGAATACTATGCAGCCATCAAAAGAAATGAAATCTTGCCATTTGCGATGACATGGATGGAACTAGAGGGTATCATGCTTAGTGAAATAAGTCAGTCAGAGAAAGACAACTATCATATGATCTCCCTGATATAAGGACATGGAGATGCAACATGGGGTTTAGGGGGATAGGAGAAGAATAAATGAAATAAGATGGGATTGGAAGGGAGACAAACCATCAATGACTCTTAGTCTCACAAAACAAATTGGGGGTTGCTGGGGGGAGGTGGGGTTGGGAGAAGGGGGTTACGGACACTTGGGAGGGTATGTGCTATCGTGAGTGCTGTGAAGTGTGTAAACCTGGCGATTCACAAACCTGTACCCCTGGGGACAAAAATACATTATAGGTTTATAAAAAAAAAAATTGGAAGGGGAGGCAAACCATAAGAGACTATGGACTCTGAAAAACAAACTGAGGGTTTTGAAGCGTCGGGGTGGGAGGTTGGGGGAACAGGTGTTGGGTAATAGGGAGGGCACATATTGCATGGAGCACTGGGTGTTGTGCAAAAACAATGAATACTGTTACGCTGAAAAAATAAATAAATTTAAATAAATATGCTGTAATTTAAAGTTAAAAAATAAAAAATAAAATAAAAAAATAAACAAACCATTTCTTAAATAAAACTCAACGGAGGAATCCCTCAAAATCTTCATTGTGTTAGTCTTATGCTTTCAAGCAAATAAAATATATACTATGCCTTCTTCCATCTCTTCCTACAAAAGAAACGTTTTGCTATAAGAGATGGAACACACAAGGAATACACAAATTATTTGATGAAGAAAAAGGGAAGCCAGAATATTTTATTGAGTCCCAGTGCTGAGAGTTTCTGCCCAGGAGACTACCCATTCAACTTTCTAAATTGCTCAGCATATTCTCTCCTTAAAGAAAGAAATCTTAACTAACTCTACCCATACAGGATCACACATAGAAGGCTGCCCTTATATCTGTTTGCTAATGTTCGCACAATTAGATATAATTGATTGTTTTATTTAATTCAAACAAATATTACAAAACTTATCACCTTTTCTCACGTAAATGATCCATTCAGTTTTATTCTCCTTGGTAGATTTGATAGCAAAGAACTACAGCATAACTGAGGAAAAGCCAAAGTATATCTCCATTTCTACTGAAATCAGGGTATAGGGAAATGGTAGCAATATTGTTTTTGTCAATTAATTGTTTTTATTTGTTTATTTTCAGTGTAACAGTGTTCATTGTTTTTGCACCACACCCAGTGCTCCATGTAGTACATGCCCTCCCTATTACCCACCACCTGGTTCCTCAACCTCCCACCCCCCTGCCCCTTCAAAACCCTCTGGTTGTTTTTCAGAGTCCATAGTCTCTCATGGTTCATCTCCCCTTCCAGTTTCCCTCAACTCCCTTCTCCTCTCCATCTCCCCATTTCCTCCATGATCTTTGTTACACTCCACAAATAAGTGAGACCATATGATACTTGACTCTCTCTGCTTGATTTATTTCGCTCAGCACAATCTCTTCCAGTCCCGTCCATGTTGCTACAAAAGTTGGGTATTCATCCTTTCTGATGGAGGCATAATACTCCATCGTGTATATGGACCACATCTTCCTTATCCATTCATCCGTTGAAGGGCATCTTGGTTCTTTCCACAGTTTGGCGACCGTGGCCATTGCTGCCATAAACATTGGGGTAGAGATGGCTCTTCTTTTCACTACATCTGTATCTTTAGGGTAAATACCCAGCAGTACAATTGCAGGGTCATAGGGAAGCTCTATTCTTAATTTCTTGAGGAATCTCCACACTGTTCTCCAAAGTGGCTGCATCAAGTTGCATTCCCACCAACAGTGGAAGAGGTCTCCCATTTCTCCACATCCTCTGCAACACATGTTGTTTCCTGTCTTGCTAATTTTGTCCATTCTAACTGGTGTCAGGTGGTATCTCAATGTAGTTTTAATTTGAATCTCCCTGCTGGCTAGTGATGATGAACATTTTTTCATGTGTCTGACTGCCATTTGTTTGTCTCCATTGGAGAAGTGTGTGTTCATATCTTCTGCCCATTTCTTGATATGATTATCTGTTTTGTGTGTGTTGAGTTTGAGGAGTTCTTTATAGATCCTGGATATCAACCTTTTGTCTGTACTGTCATTTGCAAATATCTTCTCCCATTCCGTGGGTTGCCTTTTTGTTTTGTTGACTGTTTCCTTTGCTGTGCGGAAGCTTTTGAGCTTGATGAAGTCCCAAATGTTCATGTTTGCTTTTGTTTCCTTTGCCTTTGGAGACATATATTGAAAGAAGTTGCTGTGGCTGATATTGAAGAGGTTACTGCCTATGTTCTCCTCTAGGATTCTGATGGTTTCCTGTCTCATGTTGAGACCTTTTATCCATTTCACGTTTATCACTGTGTATGGTGTAATAGAATGGTTGAGTTTCATTCTTCTACATACAGCTGTCCAGTTTCCCCAGCACCATTTATTGAAGAGACTGTATTTTTCCACTGTATATTTTTTCCAGTTTTGTCCAAGATTATTTGACCATAGAGTTGAGGGTCCCTATCTGGACTCTCTACTCTGTTCCACGGTTCTATGTGTCTGTTTTTATTCCAGGACCATGCTGTTTTGGTGATACCAGCTTTGTAGTAAAACTTGAAATCACGTAACGTAATGCGGCCAGTTTTGTTTTTGTTTTTCAACATTTCCTTAGCAAATCGGGGTCTCTTCTGATTCCATACAAATTTTAGGATTATTTGCTCTAGCTCTCTGAAAAAAAAAAAAAAAAACCGGGGGAATTTTGATCGGAATGGCATTAAAATTATAGATTGCTCTAGGCAGTAGAGACATTTTACCAATGTTTATTCTTCCAATCCAAGAGCATGGAACACGTTTCCATCTTTTTTTGTCTTCTTCAGTTTCTTTCATGAGTTTCTGTAGCTCCTCAAGTACAGGTCCTTTACCTCTTTGGTTAGGTTTATTCCCAGGTATCTTATGGTTCTTGGTGCTATAGTAAATGGAATTGATTCTCTCATTTCCTTTTCTTTATTTTCTTTGTTAGTGTATAAGAAAACCACTGACTTCTGTACATTGACTTTGTATCGTGCCACGTTACTGAATTGCTCTATGAGTTCTAGTAGTTTGGGGGTGGAGTCTTTGGGGTTTTCCATATCAAGAATCATGTCATCTGCGAAGAGAGAGAGATTGACTTCTTTCTTGCCAATTTGGATACATTTTATTCCTCTTTGTTGTCTGATTGGTGTTGCTAGAACTTCTAATACTATGTTGAACAAGAGTGGTGAGAGTGGGCATCCTTGTCATGTTCCTGATCTCAACGGGAAGGCTACAAGCATTTTCCCATTGAGGATGATATATGCTGTGGGTCTTTCATAGATAGATTTTATGACGTTCAGGAATGTTCCCTCTATCCCTATACTTTGAAGCGTTTTCATCAGGAACGGATGCTGGATTTTGTCAAATGCTTTTTCTGCATCAATTGAGAGGACCATGTGGTTGATTTGTTCTATCACATTGATTGATTTGCGAAAGTTGAACCAACCTTGCAACCTAGGGATGAATCCCACCTGGTCATGGTGGATCATCTTTTTAATGTGCTGCTGGATCCTGTTTGCTAGGATCTTGTTGAGAATCTTTGCATCCATATTCATCAGTGATATTGGTCTGAAATTCTCCTTTTTGGTAGGGTCTTTGCCTGGTTTGGGGATCAGGGTAATGCTGGCTTCATAAAAAGAGTCTGGAAGTTTTCCTTCTGCTTCAATTTTTCGGAACATCTTCAGGAGAATTGGTGTTTTTTCTTCTTTAAAGATTGGTAGAATTCCCCAGGGAATCCATCAGGTCCTGGGCTCTTGTTTTTTGGGAGATTTTTGATCACTGCTTCAATCTCATTACTAGATATTGGTCTATTCAGGTTGTCAATTTCTTCCTGGTTCAATTTTGGGAGTTTATAGTTTTCCAGGAATGCATCCATTTCATCTAGGTTGCTTAGCTTTTGGCTTATAACTGTTGGTAATAATTTCTGATGATTGTTTCTATTTCCTTGGTGTTAGTTGTGATCTCTCCCTTTTCATTCATAATTTTATTAAATTGGGTTTTCTCTCTTTTCTTTTGGATTAGTGTGGCCAATGGTTTATTGATCTTATTGATTATTTCAAAAAACCAGCTTCTTGTTTCATTGATACATTCTACTGTGTCTCTGGTTTCTACCTCATTGATCTCTGCTCTAATCTTATTATTTCCCTTCTTCCATGTTGAGATGTTTTGATTTGTTGTTGTTTCTCCAGTTGTTTAAGGTGTAGAGACTGCTGGTGTATTCTGGATTTTTAAATTTTTTGAGGGAGGCTTGGATGGCTATATATTTCCCCCTTAGAACCGCCTTTGCTGTATCCCATAGATTTTACTCTGAAGTGTCTTCATTCTCATTGGTTTCCATGAATTGTTTATGTTCTTCTTTGATCCTCTGGTTGATCCAAGCATTCTTAAGTAAGGTGGTCTTTAGCTTCCAGGTGTTTGAATTCCGTCCAAAATTTTCCTTGTGATTGAGCTCCAGTTTCAAAACATTATGATCTGAGAATATGCAGGGAATAATGTCAGTCTTTTGTTATCGGTTGGGTCCTGCTTTGTGACCCAGTATGTGGTCTATTCTGGAGAAGGTTCCATGTGCACTTGAGAAGAATGAGTATTCTAGTTGTTGTAGGGTGGAATGTTCTGAATATGTCTACGAAGTCCATCTGGTCCAATGTTTCATTCAATGCTCTTATTTCTTTATTAATTTTCTTCTTCGATGATCTGTATATTACTGAGAGAGGCATATTAAGATCGTACTCTTAAAGTATTCATATCAATATGACTCTTTATCTTGATTAATAGTTTTCTTATGTAATTGGGTGCTCCCCTATTGGGGGCGTAGATATTTACATTTGTTAGATTATCTTGGTGGATAGTCCCTTTAAGTATTATGTAATGTCCTCTGTATCTCTGACTACAGTCTTTAGTATAAAGTCTAATTTATCTGGTATGAGAATCGCTACCCCGGCCTTCTTTTGAGGCCCATTGGCATGAAAGATGCTTCTCCATCCCTTCACTTTCAGTCTGGGTGTATTCTTAGGTTCAAAATGGGTCACTTGCAGACAACACATGGATGGGTCCTGTCGTTTTATCTAATCTGCAACCCTGTGTCGATTTATGGGCGCATTTAGGCCATTCACATTGAGAGTGATTATTGAGAGATAGGTTTTTATTGACACCGTATTACCTTTGAAGTCTTTATGTCTGTATATTGTCTCTATATTTCTGTTCAATGATATTCTTAGGATTTTTTTCTCTTTTATAGGACCCCCCCCTTAATATTTCCTGCAGTGTTGGCTTGGTGGTTGCATAGTTTTTTAAGCATTGCCGGTCTTGGAAACTCTTTATCTCTCCATCCATTTGAAATGTCAGTCTTGCTGGATAGAGTATACTTGGCTGCATGTTCTTCTCATTTAGTACTCTGAATATATTTTGCTAGCCCTTCCTGGTTTGCCAGGTCTCGGTGGACAGGTCTGACGTTATTCTAATGGGTTTTCCTCTGTATGTAAGGAGCTTCTTTGTCCTAGCTGCTTTTAAGAGGGTCTCTCTTGAAACATAATTCCTTATTTTTTCTATTAGGTGTCACGAGGACTTTCAAGAATCTAAAATCTTGAGGGGCAACCTCTCTGACACTAGTGCATGAACATTGTTTCCATTCGTGAGATTTGGAAAATTTTCCTAGACAACTTCTTCCACTATATCTTCTAGACTTCTTTATTTTTCCTCCCCTTCAGGGATTCCAATAATTCTGACGTTGGAACATTTCATGGCATCATTTATTTCCCTTATTGTCATTTCTGTCTTCTGAGCTGTTTGTTCCTGGCTTCCTCCTGATGCTTTCTCTCTGTTTGTCCTCCAGATCACTAATTCTATCTTCTGTGTCAGTTATCCTAGCTTTTAGAGAATTTAGATTAGATTGGAACTCATTGAGAGCATTTTGAACATCATCCCTGGTGGCTTTCAGTTCTGCCCTAACATTGTGAACCTCATCTCTGGTGGTTTTCAGTTCTGCCCTAATCATTTATGTTTGGTCATCCATGGCTTTCTCCAGCCTAGCTATTGCCTGGATAATTGTTAGTCTGAATTCCTTTTCTGACACATTCTCTATGTCGATAGCCATTAGCTCTGTTGCAGAAGGTCCATCCTCTGTATTTTTCTTCTGTTGGGTATTCCTCCTCCTAGTCATTTTGGTAAGAGATGACTGAACAGATGCAGCTGGATTTATCGATAATGGTGCAGTCAAGGTGCACCCTGGAATGCTTCTGTGCAATCAGGGTTCCCCACCCAAATAAGAGAAAAAGAAAAGAAATAGAAATAGAGAAGAAGAAAGGAAAAAAATGGAAAAGAAAAAAGGGAAAAAAAAAAGGAGAGAGAAAGACAGAAAAAAGGGAAGATAAAAGAGAATGTTCAGCCCAAATGGGCCCCAAGGTAAGATTTATGAAGTCTACAAACAACAACAGACAAACAAAAAGACTGCTAAAAGTATATGATGAGAAAGAAATATATATATATATGCAAAAAAAGGAAGAACCTCATCAGAAAGAACCCCAAGTATAAGATTTATATACTATCAGGATAAACACAAATATCCAGAAACACTGACAGAAGGAAAAGCTGGGAGAGTGGTTATAAATTCTCAGTGAGGAAGGTTATTTGATTCTTCCTGGATGTATATTGATGTTTTGGTTAAGGGACTCATCTTTCCTAAGTTACAGGGGGATTAAAAATTGGCTTGCCTATAGGGGTAGCATTGATTGGGGAAAGGGTATTACCTTGAAGTTTAACTCTTTATGTATATTAGAGAATAAATTTAAAAAAGAGTAAACTAGACTAAACTAAGTTAAAATTTAAAGAAAATTTAGAAAAATAGAAAAGCAAAGAAAAATACGATTGTATGTATCAAAAAGTTCAGGTTAGAAGGTTATTAAAGAATGATGTACTGGATATCTCAGTGTGATGGTAAATAGGTCAAAAAATTATCTGTATTTATAAAAAAAGAACCAGAATATTGGTAAAGAGTAAAAAATAAAAGTTTTATTTATGAAGTAGTGATGGTTGTTCTCTTGTCATCTTTTTTTTTTTTTTCTTCCTTTCTGGTAGGTTTTCTGGGGGAGGGGCCTTCCATGTGGGTTTTCAGATAATGATGTTCCCTGAGTTAGGTCCTCCTGTTCCCCTCAAGGGGGTGGGTCTGAGGAAAACGTTTTTTTTTTTTTTTTTTTTTTTCAGGCTTTTGTTCTCTGGGGGGTTTTATTTTCTTTCATCTGTTTTCTCTTGCCTTGACAGCTTTTGATGTTTTTTGGAGGTTTAGAAGGGAGAAAACTGCACCCCAACCTCCCTCTCAGAGAGAAGCCTCAGAATGCTCTGCAGAACTGCTGGCAGAGTAGGTTTGGAGTCATGGTCCCTGGGGATGCAGGATCTCCTCATTGTACCCAATACCAGGGCAGCAACGGCTGTCTAGGCAGCTCTAGACCGGCAGAGAGGATCCAAGCAGAGATCGCAAACTGAGATTTTCCTGCTGTCCTGGGCTGGGAATGTCTGGTTTTTCTGGATGCCAGAGCTCCAGGTGAGTACCTACGAGCACCTCTCCCAGGGGAGGGTGTGGGATGCACGCATTTCAGGTTTGCTGTCTGGCCAGGTGCCCAGCCCCTCACGGGAGCTGGACCCCACTCATTCTCAGGTGCACTGGCGGCTCAGGTGTACTGGCAGCTCAGGGACCAAGATCTGATTTCTCCACCGCACTCTCTGGCTCAGCTCCAGGGGAGGCTGTTCTGGGTCCGGGGACTTAGGTCCCTGTCCCTAACTGCCCCGATTCCCACTATTTCCCCCCGTGATCCTTTGCTCTTTTTTTTTTTTTTTGAGTGCTTTCAACCAGACTCCAAGGTAATGCTGGTCTCCAGACACAGGGTACTCTTGTATTGGGGTATTACTTTCCAATCGGTCACCTCTGGTGGCTCCCTCCCCCTTTTGTTTATCTTCTGATATCAGTCTGATGTTCCAACTCTGCTTTACTTGCCACTGGCATCTTCTGCTCCTGTAGAGATCCAGACGTGTATAATTCTGATCTCAGGCTGAATTTCATGGGTGATCAGATTTCTTTGGTAGGTAATCAGCTCACTTTAGGGTACAGGTTGAAACGGTGCCTCCTCCTACTTCCCCGCCATCTTGACTCCCCAAAATGGTAGCAATATTAATAGAAGATATTAAGATTGGGGATTGGTTGACCCTGGTGGTGGGTATTATGGAGGGCACGTAGTGCATGGAGCACTGGGTGTGGTACATATGCAATGATTTCTGGAACACTGAAAAGAATTAAAAATAAATAAAAATTTTATAAAAGATCAAGTCAGAATACAAGTGGCTCTAAGACACATGAAAAAATGTTCATCATCGCTAGCCAGCAGGGAGATTCAAATTAAAACCACATTGAGATACCACCTTACACCAGTTAGAATGGCCAAAATTAGCAAGACAGGAAGCAACGTGTGTTGGAGAGGCTGTAGAGAAGGGGGAACCCTCTTACACTGTTGGTGGGAATGCAACTTGGTGCAGCCACTTTGGAGAACAGTGTGGAGATTCCTCAAGAAATTAAAAATAGAGCTTCCCTATGACCCTGCAATTGCACTGCTGGGTATTTACCCCAAAGATACAGATGGAGTGAAAAGAAAGACCATCTGTACCCTAATGTTTATAGCAGCAATGGCCACGGTCGCCAAACTGTGGAAAGAACCAAGATGCCCTTCAATGGATGAATGGATAAGGAAGATGTGGTCCATATACACGATGGAGTGTTATGCCTCCATCAGAAAGGATGAATACCCAACTTTTGTAGCAACATGGACGAGACTGGAAGAGATTATGCTGAGCAAAATAAGTCAAGCAGAGAGAGTCAAGTATCATATGGTCTCACTTATTTGTGGAGCATAACAAAGAACATGGAGGACATGGGGAGATGGCGAGGAGAAAGGAGTTGAGGGAAATTGGAAGGGGAGGTGAACCATGAGAGACTATGGACTTTGTAAAAGAACCTGAGGGTTTTGAAGGGGCGGGGGGTGGGAGGTTGGGGCACCAGGTGGTGGGTAATAGAGAGGGCACGTATTGCATGGAGCACTGGGTGTGGTGCAAAAACAATGAATACTGTTACGCTGAAAAGAAATAAAAAAATCATTTAAAAAAATAAATAAAAAGATCAAGTCAGAGATAAAATATTAATATCAATAGGAAATCATCAGAATATGCAAAAATGGGGAATTGATTTTTACAAAGAGAGGATTCAAAAATGAAAATAACAAAGGGACACCTAGGTGGTTCAGTTGGTTAAACATCTGCCTTCTGGTCAGGTCATGACCTCAGGGTCCTGGGATTGAGCCCTGCATTGGGCTCCCTTCTCAGTGCGGAGTCTGAGGGGAATCTGATTCTCCCTCTCCTTTTATTTTTATTTATTTTTATTTGTTTATTTACAGCATAACAGTGTTTATTGTTTTGGCATCACACCCAGTGCTCCATGCAGCACGTGCCCTCCCTATTACCCGCCACCTGGTTCCTCAACATCCCACCCCCCCCAACCCCCTGCCGCCCCTTCATAACGCTCTGTTTGTTTTTCAGAGTCCATAGTCTCTCATGGTTCATCTCCCCTTCCAGTTTCCCTCAACTCCCTCTCCTCTCCATCTCCCCATGTCCTCCATGTTATTTGTTATGCTCCACAAATAAGTGAGACCATATGACACTTGACTCTCTCTGCTTGACTTATTTCGCTCAGCATAATTTCTTCCAGTCCCGTCCATGTTGCTACAAAAGTTGGGTATTCGTCCTTTCTGATGGAGGCATAATACTCCATTGTGTATATGGACCACATCTTCCTTATCCATTCATCCGTTGAAGGGCATCTTGGTTCTTTCCACAGTTTGGCGACCGTGGCCATTGCTGCAATAAACATTGGGGTACAGATGGCCCTTCTTTTCAATACATCTGTATCTTTGGGGTAAATACCCAGCAGTGCAATTGCAGGGTCATAGGGAAGCTCTATTTTTAATTTCTTCAGGAATCTCCACACTGTTCTCCAAAGTGGCTGCACCTACTTGCATTCCCACCAACAGTGGAAGAGGGTTCCCCTATCTCCACATACTCTCCAACAGATGTTGTTTCCTCTTTTGCTAATTTTGGCCATTCTAACTGGTGTCAGGTGGTATCTCAATGTTGTTTTAATTTGAATCTCCCTGATGGCTAGTGATAATGAACATTTTTTCATGTGTCTGATAGCCATTTGTATGTCTTCATTGGAGAAGTGTCTGTTCATATCTTCTGCCCATTTTTTGATATGATTATCTGTTTTGTGTGTGTTGAGTTTGAGAAGTTCTTTATAGATCCTGGATATCAACCTTTTGTCTGTACTGTCATTTGCAAATATCTTCTCCCATTCCGTGGGTTGCCTCTTTGTTTTGTTGACGGTTCCCTTTGCTGTGCAGAAGCTTTTGATCTTGATGAAGTCCCAAAAGTTCATTTTTGCTTTTGTTTCCTTGGCCTTTAGAGACATATCTTGAAAAAAGTTGCTGTGGCTGATATCGAAGAGGTTACTGCCTATGTTCTCCTCTAGGATTCTGATAGATTCCTGTCTCACGTTGAGGTCTTTTATCCATTTCGAGTTTATCTTTGTGTACGGTGTAAGAGAATGGTCGAGTTTCATTCTTCTACATATCGCTGTCCAGTTTTCCCAGCACCATTTATTGAAGAGACTGTCTTTTTTCCATTGGATATTTTTTCCTGTTTTGTCGAAGATTATTTGACCATAGAGTTGAGGGTCCATATCTGGGCTCTCCACTCTGTTCCACTGGTCTATGTGTCTGTTTTTATGCCAGTACCACGCTGTCTTGGTGATCACAGCTTTGTAGTAAAGCTTGAAATCGGGTAACGTGATGCCGCCAGTTTTGTTTTTGTTTTTCAACATTTCCTTAGCAATTCGGGGTCTCTTCTGGCTCCATACAAATTTTAGGATTATTTGCTCCAGCTCTTTGAAAAATATCGGTGGAATTTTGATCGGAATGGCATTAAAAGTATAGATTGCTCTAGGCAGTATAGACATTTTAACAATGTTTATTCTTCCAATCCAAGAGCATGGAACAGTCTTCCATCTTTTTGTGTCTTCTTCAATTTCTTTCATGAGTGTTCTGTAGTTCCTCGAGTACAGGTCCTTTACTTCTTTGGTTAGGTTCATGCCCAGGTATCTTATGGTTCTTGGTGCTATAGTAAATGGAATCGATTCTCTAATTTCCCTTTCTGTATTTTCATTGTTGGTGTATAAGAAAGCCACTGATTTCTGTACATTGACTTTGTATCCTACCACGTTACTGAATTGCTCTATGAGTTCTAGTAGTTTGGGGGTGGAGTCTTTGGGGTTTTCCATATCAAGAATCATGTCATCTGCGAAGAGAGAGAGTTTGACTTCTTCCTTGCCAATTTGGATACCTTTTATTTCTCTTTGTTGTCTGATTGCCATTGCTAGAACTTCTAATACTATGTTGAACAAGAGTGGTGAGAGTGGGCATCCTTGTCGTGTTCCTGATCTCAACGGGAAGGCTGCAAGCTTTTTCCCATTGAAGATGATATTTGCTGTGGGTCTTTCATAGATAGATTTTATGACGTTCAGGAATGTTCCCTCTATCCCTATACTTTGAAGCGTTTTCTTCAGGAACGGATGCTGGATTTTGTCAAATGCTTTTTCTGCATCAATTGAGAGGACCATGTGGTTCTTCTCTCTTCTCTTATTGATGTGTTCTATCACACTGATTGATTTGCGAATGTTGAACCAACCTTGCAACCCAGGGATGAATCCCACCTGGTCATGGTGGATCATCTTTTGAATGTGCTGCTGGATCCTGTTTGCTAGGATCTTGTTGAGAATCTTTGCATCCATATTCATCAGTGATATTGGTCTGAAATTCTCCTTTTTGGTAGGGTCTTTGCCTGGTTTGGGGATCAGGGTAATGCTGGCTTCATAAAAAGAGTCTGGAAGTTTTCCTTCTGCTTCAATTTTTTGGAACAGCTTCAGGAGAATTGGTGTGATTTCTTCTTTGAAAGTTTGGTAGAATTCCCCAGGGAATCCGTCAGGTCCTGGGCTCTTGTTTTTTGGGAGGTTTTTGATCACTGCTTCAATCTCATTACTAGATATCGGTCTATTCAGGTTGTCAATTTCTTCCTGGTTCAATTTTGGGAGTTTGTAGCTTTCCAGGAATGCATCCATTTCATCTAGGTTGCTTAGCTTATTGGCATATAACTGTTGGTAATAATTTCTGATGATTGTTTCTATTTCCTTGGTGTTAGTTGTGATCTCTCCCTTTTCATTCATAATTTTATTAATTTGGGCTTTCTCTCTTTTCTTTTGGATTAGTGTGGCGAATGGTTTATCGATCTTATTGATTCTTTCAAAAAACCAGCTTCTAGTTTCATTGATAGGTTCTACTGTATCTCTCGTTTCTACCTCATTGATCTCTGCTCTAATCTTGATTATTTCCCTTCTTGCATGTGGAGTTGGTTTGATTTGTTGTTGACTCTCCAGTTCCTTAAGGTGTAGAGACAGCTGGTGTAGTCTGGATTTTTCAATGTTTTTGAGGGAGGCTTGGATGGCTATGTATTTCCCCCTTAGAACCGCCTTTGCTGTATCCCATAGGTTTTGGACCGAGGTGTCTTCATTCTCATTGGTTTCCATGAATTGTTTAAGTTCGGCTTTGATCTCCTGGTTGATCCAAGCATTCTTAAGCAAGGTGGTCTTTAGCTTCCAGGTGTTTGAGTTCCTTCTGAACTTTTCCTTGTGATTGAGCTCCAGTTTCAAAGCATTGTGATCGGAGAATATGCAGGGAATAATGTCAGTCTTTTGGTATCGGTTGAGTCCTGCTTTGTGACCCAGTATGTGGTCTATTCTGGAGAAGGTTCCATGTGCACTTGAGAAGAATGAGTATTCTGTTGTTTTAGGGTGGAATGTTCTGTATACGTCGATGAGGTCCATCTGTTCCAAGGTTTCATTCAATGCTCTTATTTCTTTATTAATTTTCTGCTTCGATGATCTGTCTATTTCTGAGAGAGGCGTATTAAGATCTCCTACTATTATTTTATTCGTATCAATATGACTCTTTATCTTGATTAATAGTTTTCTTATGTAATTGGGTGCTCCCATATTGGGGGCATAGATATTTACAATTGTTAGATCGTGTTGGCGGATAGTCCCCTTAAGAATTATGTAGTGTCCTTCTGTATCTCTGACAACAGTCTTTAGTTTAAAATCTAATTTATCTGATATGAGAATCGCTACTCCGGCCTTCTTTTGAGGCCCATTGGCATGAAAGATGCTTCTCCATCCCTTCACTTTCAGTCTGGGTGTATCCTTAGGTTCAAAATGGGTCTCTTGTAGACAACATATGGATGGGTCCTGTCGTTTTATCCAATCTGCAACCCTGTGTCGTTTTATGGGCGCATTTAGGCCATTCACATTGAGAGTGATTATTGAGAGATAGGTTTTTATTGACATCGTGTTGCCTTTGAAGTCTTTCTGTCTATAGATTGTTTCTATATTTCTGTTCAATGATATTCTTAGGGTTTTTCCTCTCTTATAGGACCCCCCTTAATATTTCCTGCAGTGTCGGCTTGGTGGTTGCATAGTCTTTTAAGCCTTGCCGGTCTTGGAAACTCTTTATCTCTCCATCCATTTTAAATGCCAGTCTTGCTGGATAGAGTATTCTTGGTTGCATGTTCTTCTCATTTAGTACTCTGAATATATTTTGCCAGCCCTTCCTGGCTTGCCAGGTCTCTGTGGAAAGGTCTGACGTTATTCTAATGGGCTTTCCTCTGTATGTAAGAAGCTTCTTTGTCCTAGCTGCTTTTAAGAGGGTCTCTCTTGAAACAAAATTCCCCATTCTAACTATAAGGTGCCGTGAGGACTTTCGAGAATCTAAAATCTTGGGAGGAAATCTTTCCGCCTCTAGTACATGAATGTTGTTTCCATTCGTGAGATTGGGAAAATTTTCATAGACAACTTCTTCCACTGTATCTTCTAGACTTCTTTCTTTTTCTTCCCCTTCAGGGATTCCAATAATTCTGACGTTGGAACGCTTCATGGCATCGTTTATTTCCCTGATTCTGTTTTCGTGGCTTCTGAGCTGTTTGTTCCAGGCTTCCTCCTGATCCTTTCTCTCTATCTGTTTGTCCTCCAGATCACTAATTCTATCTTCTGTCTCAGTTACCCTAGCTTTTAGAGAATTTAGATTGGATTGGAACTCATTGAGAGCATTTTGAACATCATCCCTGGTGGCTTTCAGTTCTGCCCTAACATTGTGAACATCATCCCTGGTGGCTTTCAGTTCTGCCCTAATCAATTCTGTTTGGTCATCCATGGTTTTCTCCAACCTAGCTATTGCCTGGATAATTGTTAGTCTGAATTCCTTTTCTGACATATTGTCTATGTCGATAGCCATTAGCTCTGTTGCAGAAGGCCCATCCTCTGTATTTTTCTTCTGTTGGGTATTCCTCCTCCTAGTCATTTTGGTAAGAGATGACTAAACAGATGCAGCTGGACTTATCGATTGTGGTGCAGTCAATGTGCACCCTGGAACGCTTCTGTGCAATCAGGATTCCCCACCCAAATGAGAGAAAAATGAGAAGAAAAAGAAATAGAGAAGAAGAAAGAAAAAAAAGGGGAAATAAAAAAGGAAAAAAAAAAGAGAGGGAGAGATAGGAAAAAAAGGGAAGAAAAAAGAGAAGGCTCAGCCCAAATGGGCCACAAGGTAAGATTTGTGGAGTATACAAACAAAAACAGACAGACAAAAAGAGTGATAAAAGTATATGACAAGAGAAAAAAATATGTATATATAAGCAAAAAAAAAGGGAAGAACCTCATCAGAAAGAACCCCAAGTATAAGGTTTATATATTATCAGGACAAACACAAATTCACAGAAACACTGACAGAAGGAAACATTGGGAGAATGGTTATAGATTCTCAGTGTGGGTGAGGAAGGTTATTTTGATTCTTCCTGAAGGTATCTTGATGTTTTTGTTAAGGGACTCAACTTTCCTAAGTTACAGGGGGATTAGAAACTGGTTTGCCTATAGGGGTAGCATTGATTGGGGAAAGGGGATTACCTTGAAGTTTAACTCTATATGTATATTAGAAAATAAAAACTAAAAAAGAATAAACTAGACTAGACTAAGTTAAAATTAAAAAAGAATTAAAAAAATAGAAAAACAAAAGAAAAACACGGGTGTATGTATCAAAAAGTTCAGGTTAGAAGGTTATTAAAGAATTTGATGTACTGGACATCTCGGTGTGATGGTAAATAGGTTAAAAAATTATCTGTATGTATAAAAAAAAAAAAGAACCAGAATATTGGTAAAGAGTTAAAAATAAAAGTTGTATTTATGAAGTAGTGGTGGTTGTTCTCTTGTAGTCTTTTTTTTTTTTTTTTCTTCCTTTCTGGTAGGTTTTCTGGGGGAGGGGGCTGCCACGTGGGTTTTCAGACAATGATGTTCCCTGAGTTAGGTCCTCCCACTCCCCTCAAGGGGGTGAGCTCTTTTTTTTTTTTTTTTTTTCAGGAAACTGTTTTTTTCAGCCTTTTGTTCTCTGGGGGTTTTTATGTTCTTTCATCTGCTTTCTCTCTCGCCTTGACAGCTTTTGATGGTTTTTGGAGGTTTAGAGGAGAGCAAATAGCACCCCGACCTCCCTCTCAGAGAGAAGCCTCAGACTGTTTTGCAAAAGCTGCTGGCAGAGTTGGTTCTGGGTCACTGTCCCTGGGGATGCAGGAGCTCCTCGTGTACCCAAAACCAGGGCAGCGGTAGCTGTCTGGGCAGCTCCAGACCGCCAGAGAGGTTCGGAGCAGAGATCGCACACTGAGATTTTCCCGCTGTCCTGGGCTGGGAATGTCTGGTTTTTCCCACTGCCAGAGCTCCAGGCTAGCGCCTATGAGCACCTATCCCAAGGGAGGGTGTGGGACACGCGCGTTTCAGGATTGCCGTCTGGCCAGGCTCCCAGCCCCTCATGGGAGCCAGACCCCACTCGTTCTCGGGCGCGGTGGCCTTCAGGTGCACTGGCTGCTCAGGGACGGAGACCTGTTTTCTCCGCCGCATTCTCTCTGGCTCCGCGCCAGGGGAGGCTGTCCTGGGTCCGGGGACTTAGGTCCCTGACCCTAACCGCCCAGGTTCCCACTATTACCCCCCCCCGCGATCCTTTGCTGTTTGTTTTTTGAGTGCTTTCAACCAGACTCCAAGTTAATGCTGGTCCCCAGACGCAGAGCACTCTCGTGTTGGGGTGTTACTTTCAGATGGGTCACCTCTGGTGGCTCCCTCCCCCTTTTGTTTATCTTCCGATATCAGTCGGACGTTCCCAGTCTGCTTTACCTGCCACTGGCGTCTTCTGCTCCTGTAGAGATCCAGACGTGTATAATTCTGATCTCAGGCTGATTTCATGGGTGTTCGGAGTTCTTTGGTAGGTAATCAGCTCACTTTAGGGTACAGGTTGAAATGGTGCCTCCTCCTACTTCCGGGCCATCTTGGCTCCCCCTCTCCCTCTCCTTTTGCCCCTCCCCTGCTTTGCTCTCTCTCTCTCTTTCTCAAGTAAATAAATTAAAAATCTTTAAAAAATTAAAATAAAATGAAAAGTAAATAAATAAAACCACATTAAAAAAAAGAGTCAGATACTTAACTGACTGAGCCACCAGGTGTCCCTCTTTCTGTATTTGTTAATGATTTTTCTGTAATAGTATTCTTTGATTCCCATCTCTATCTTTTGTGTGTCTACTGTAGGTTTTAGCTTTGTGGTTACCATAAGACTTGCATAAAACATATTATAGAAATAACAATCGACTAAAGTGAAAACAACTTCAATTGCAAATTAAAACTCTATCTTTTAAAAAAAAAGTAAAATAAAAAGAAAAATAAACCAACCTGTACAATGATGGTGGAGAATGTATTATTTTGTTATTTTAGTACAGAGAGAAATGAGATTCTCATATTAGTTTATGGTAAACTTAAATTTTTCCTAAAGTCATGCCTTGCTTGCAAGAAATTTAGAATACACATATTGAACAACTTTTATATGCCAGAAGTATGATATAAGTCAACAGCCATCTTGCATAGAACCTTTGAGACATCTGTGTCTGGTTGGGGAGAGTTGATCTGCTCCAATATGAACTGTTTTTTCCCATTTCAGATGCAAAACAGGTGTCAGTGAACTCCAATCTCCACCCTTACCTGTTGTCTTGGGTCTCATATGACTCTCAACTTCTCTCTTCACTGTTTACAGTTTATTTTTAGAAAAGTATATATTCTTTTAAAAAGTTTGCTGGAGAGATCAAATTATTGAGACAGAAGATATATTTGTTTTAGTCCTCTCCATGAATGAAATTGTGGATAACTATAATATTCTATTTTGAAAATTGCTCAATTGTTTTTCAGTTTGTTATTGAGAAGGTGAAAGTCATTCTGCTTTATGACACATTTTTTTTTTCACTTCAGATAAACTTGTTATATGTTTTGAGCATACCAAATATGATAATATTTTCATCAACTCACTTGAAGAGTTTCAGGAAGCCCTTTAATGTGAGCACACAAGACTTTTGGCTAGAAGAAATGTTCTTGATTTATTTATTAATTATAACGTTCCTCTACTTTCTCTGTTCTCAAATTATATAACTGCTATTACTCAGTGTTGGATTTCCTGTACTAAATTTCTATTTTTTAAATTTTCATTCTTTCATGTTTTTATACTATGATCCTAAATATTTCATTTTGATCATTTAACTCTTCTTTTTTTTAAATTTCTTTACTTACAGCATAACAGTGTTCATTGTTTTGGCATCACACCCAGTGCTCCATGCAGTACGTGCCCTCCCTATTACCCACCACCTGGTTCCTCAACCTCCCACACCCCCCCCCCCGCCCCTTCAAAACCCTCTGGTTGTTTTTCAGAGTCCATAGTCTCTCATGGTTCATCTCCCCTTCCAGTTTCCCTCAACTCCCTTCTCCTCTCCATCTCCCCATGTCCTCCATGTTGTTTGTTATGCTCCACAAATAAATGAGACCATATGATACTTGACTCTCTCTGCTTGACTTATTTCGCTCAGCATAATTTCTTCCAGTCCCGTCCATGTTGCTACAAAAGTTGGGTATTCGTCCTTTCTGATGGAGGCATCATACTCCATTGTGTATATGGACCACATCTTCCTTATCCATTCATCCGTTGAAGGACATCTTGGTTCTTTCCACAGTTTGGCGACCGTAGCCATTGCTGCAATAAACATTGGGGTACAGATGGCCCTTCTTTTCAATACATCTGTATCTTTGGGGTAAATACCCAGCAGTGCAATTGCAGGGTCATAAGGAAGCTCTATTCTTAATTTCTTGAGGAATCTCCACACTGTTCTCCAAAGTGGCTGCACCAGCTTGCATTCCCACCAACAGTGGAAGAGGATTCCCCTTTCTCCACATCCTCTCCAACACACGTTGTTTCCTGTCTTGCTAATTTTGGCCATTCTAACTGGTGTCAGGTGGTATCTCAATGTGGTTTTAATTTAAATCTCCCTGATGGCTAGTGATGATGAACATGTTTTCATGTGTATGACAGCCATTTGTATGTCTCCATTGGAGAAGTGTCTATTCATATCTTCTGCCCATTTTTCGATATGATTATCTGTTTTGTGTGTGTTGAGTTTGAGAAGTTCTTTATAGATCCTGGATATCAACCTTTTGTCTGTACTGTCATTTGCAAATATCTTCTCCCATTCCGTGGGTTGCCTTTTTGTTTTGTTGACTGTTTCCTTTGCTGTGCAGAAGCTTTTGATCTTGATGAAGTCCCAAAAGTTCATTTTTGCTTTTGTTTCCTTGGCCTTTGGAGACATATCTTGAAAAAAGTTGCTGTGGCTGATATCGAAGAGGTTACTGCCTATGTTCTCCTCTAGGATTCTGATGGATTCCTGTCTCACGTTGAGGTCTTTTATCCATTTCGAGTTTATCTTTGTGTACGGTGTAAGAGAATGGTCGAGTTCATTCTTCTACATATCGCTGTCCAGTTTTCCCAGCACCATTTATTGAAGAGAC
This sequence comes from Meles meles, assembly GCF_922984935.1. Taxonomy (NCBI): domain Eukaryota; kingdom Metazoa; phylum Chordata; class Mammalia; order Carnivora; family Mustelidae; genus Meles; species Meles meles. The sequence goes on from NC_060068.1 coordinate 5,015,472, forward strand.
TGTCATTTTTCCTTTGTAACTTTTTTCCTGTTTTGTCAAAGATTATTTGACCATAGAGTTGAGGGTCCATATCTGGGCTCTCCACTCTGTTCTACTGGTCTATGTGTCTGTTTTTCTGCCAGTACCACGCTGTCTTGGTGATCACAGCTTTGTAGTAAAGCTTGATATCGGGTAATGTGATGCCGCCAGTTTTGTTTTCATTTAACTCTTCTATTGATATTTTTTAAATTGATCATCACATTTTTTTTAAGATTTATTTATTTATATGACAGAGAGAGAGAGAGAAAGAAATTACATGTAGGCAGAGAGGCAGGCAGAGAAAGGAGACGAAAGCAGGCTCCCCGCTGAGCAGAGAGGCTGATGCGTAGCTCCATCCCAGGACCCTGAGATCATGACCTGCGCTGAAGAGAGAGGCTTAACCCAGTGAGCCACACAGGTTCCCCTGATGATCACATTTTTAACTAGCAAGAATATATGTTGATCTTATCAATTAATACTTCAATGTATCCTATTGTTTCCCTTTATATTTTCTTTGATATGTCTACATTTTTCTTCTTGCTCCATATACATTTCTTCACAGTTTAACTATTTTGATTATTTGGATTTATATTCTTCATGAAAATGAATCTCTTCAAATATCTAATAATCTTTCTCTGTTCACTATATGTATATCCCAAGGAACTTCTCAATTAGAATAGATGATAATTCTAACTCTGTGAGAGAGAACATATATTTATTTGTCCCTTTTGTTTTCCTGTGATGGCCATGGTGTATGATAACACAGTGTAAAACATTAAAATCAAGAGGAATAGGGATTAAAAACTTGACAGTATACAGATATTATGATGGGTGTTTTTTCTTTTTTTTTTTTCTTTTACAGATTTCATTTATTTATGTGAGATAGAGCGAGATAGAGAGCCCAAGCAGAATGGAGAGGGATAGGGAGAGGGAGAAGAAGGCTCCCCACTGAGCAGGGAGCTGGACTTTGGGCTAGATCCCAGGACCGAGGGATGATGACATGAGCCAAAGGCAGACGCTTAACCAACTGAGCCACCCAGGCACCCCGGGAGCTTTTTAAAAATAGTTCTCAGTTTTGTCTTGGGTAGCTTAAGAAGGGACTGGAGAGGTAGAAGGTTCTTTGTTTCTTCTGCTGTAGTAAATGTCACAATGAATGGCAGCAAAGAACAAACACTAATCATGGTGTTGGAATGGATTCCAGCAGGACAAGTCACTGCTTTCCACCAATTCCAAGTCTTGCATCAATTTCTAATGTTTTATTAAGAAAACATAAGTAAAGCACTGAAAGATGTACTGGGACAAGTAACACTTTCCTGGATGTTGGTTTCTGCTGTCAATACTTGTAGCTAATTGTTCCTTCTCTCCTTTCTCTGGCTCTGTAGTAGGAAATATGTCTCATTCTCCAGAAGGCTGATTTTCCCTTCTGTCTCTCTTTCTCTCCTTTCTCCTTAAAGAACATCCTCCCTTCTTCCTTCATATTCTGTCCTTCCTTATTGCCCATACCCTTTATATTAGCAATTAAACATATGTTTGTGTCAGTTACTCTGCATTTACTGATGCTGTTACTACTGCATTCATCCATTTACAAATATTCATGAGAATTTAATGTCTGCCAGCCTCTCGAGATATAAAATGAACAAACTCTAGTTTCAAAGGAAAAACAGAAACAAAAACAAAAAGCAAAACAAAAAACTCTACTTTTGTGGTATTTCCACATTGAAAGGATTTAATTTTCCTTCTTAGTAGCAAGAACTGTGTTTTTATTGATAACTACTTCTAGCAGGATTTGTTTATTGTCAGGATCTATTTACTTTCTTTTATTTATTATTTGAATTAAAATGTGAATTTGGTCACTAAGGTATCTCTCAATACTTTTCTTGTTATGAAATTCTATTGACTCCATCATCTGTCCACTCTTAATTATGCTCTCATAGTGCTTCAGCCTAAATACCATCTATTGACTGTTTAAAAAACAAAATCTATTAGGAGAGAGCTTATTCCTTCCATCTCTAACTCTGGACTCCTTTATAACTCCCTTTCCATCTTAAAAAAAAAAAAAAAGGAGTCTTGTCTCCTATGAAGTCTCAAGAGCATAGAGGTCTGGCTTCTTCCCTCACACTTTCTTAAAAATGCTTTGACAGAGGGGTTTAACACCTTGAGATTGTCACCAATGATCCACTGGAAATTTTGGAGCTCTCCTTAATGATGTTCTGACATACTGGACATATGAATGCTGCTTCCTTTTGGAAATTTTCCTTGGTCACATTAGCTGGTTCTGTACCTCCTTTTTAGTCACTTTTCTGTGTTTGTTTGTTTGTTTGTTTGTTTCCCTCTCATCAAGTCTTTTGCCTCAGCTGACCACATCAGTATTTGTTCTTCCTATAATTATTCCTTTGACTTAATTAACTAGATAGTTTTAACAAGTATTTTAAAAAGCAATTCCCAAATAAAAATCTGTCAATTAAAACCACATTGAGATACCACCTAACACCAGTTAGAATGGACAAAATTAGCAAGACAGGAAACAACGTGTGTTGGAGAGGATGTGGAGAAAGGGGAACCCTCTTACACTGTTGGTGGGAATGCAAGTTAGTGCAGCCACTTTGGAGAACAGTGTGGAGATTCCTGAAGAAATTAAGAATAGAGCTTCCCTATGACCCTGCAGTTGCACTGCTGGGTATTTACCCCAAAGATACAGATGTAGTGAAAGAACAGCCATCTGTACCCCAATGTTTATTGCAGCAATGGCCACGGTAGTAAAACTGTGGAAAGAACCAAGATGCCCTTCAATGGATGAATGGATAAGGAAGATGTGGTCCATATACACAATGGAGTATGATGCCTCCATCAGAAAGGATGAATACCCAACTTTTGTAGCAACATGGACGGGACTGGAAGAGATTATGCTGAGCGAAATAAGTCAAGCAGAGAGAGTCAAGTATCATATGGTCTCACTTATCTGTGGAGCATAACAAACAACATGGAGGACATGGGGAGATGGAGAGGAGAGGGAGTTGAGGTAAACTGGAAGGGGAGATGAACCATGAGAGACTATGGACTCTGAAAACAACCAGAGGGTTTTGAAGGGGCGGGGTGTGGGAGGTTGAGGAACCAGGTGGTGGGTAATAGGGGGGGCATGTACTGCATGGAGCACTGGGTGTGATGCCAAAACAATGAACACTGTTATGCTGTAAATAAACAAACAAACAAAAAAAAACCTTAAAAAAAATCTGTCATAGACCCTATGTAGAACTTTTCACTGTTATACAAATTAGTCTCCAAAAGGAATTCTGACTCAAGATGTTCAAATAATACTCAAAATTCGCAACCTTTTGCCACCAGATTGGCTCATTCAATACAACAAGTGACTCTTGATCTTGGGGTCATGAGGTCAATACCATGTTGGGCAAAGAGCTTACTTTAAAAAAATGCACTCCCTGAAATTTTGCAACATGCGCTGAGATAACCTGACCCCAGTTTCTTTCATCTAACAGTCTTGCATCTATAATCACCTTGCTTACTTACATTGCATATCTACGTGCATGTGTTTTCAATTTTCCCCAATTGCAAAGACCTTAACAGTCATATTAGTTTCTGTAACTCTTACTAAATCCCACATTTGGCTTCTTGTTACTCAAAAGGCCAATACTCAAGAGATGATTATTGATTGAAAAGGAATATGAAGTTTACTTTTGAGGACAGCCATCTGGGGAGAAGGTAGATGCTTGTCCTAAGCCATATTTATGGTTTCTGTCTAGCCAAGAGGGTTTTAAATGGATGAAGGCTGATCATCAGTGAGGGGGAACAGTGATCTGTAACAATTCCTTATTATGTGTACTTTTAAGGTTACTATTTACAACTTTCAATGTGTGAATGTTGTGCAGGAGGTCTAATTTATGTTGTGTGACATCCAGAGGCTTTATATTCTCCTTTAAGGAAGGAGTGCAAGATTTATAGATACACAAGATGGTTAGTAAATGAATCATATAAACTTAAGAATACCTATTAAAGCTCACCATGCTGGCTAGAATGATCAAGACTGCTTCATAACCCTAGTATTTGAAAGAATAGGAAACATAGAGTAAATGCTCTCTATACTTGTTCTAATGATGAGTGAATCAGTAGGTGGAAGATGAATTTGTGGTCCCCTTGGCAAACCTGCAATGGAAACAAAGAAGGTTGATTTTTCTGATAGCTGGGAACTAATCTAGTGATTATGACATCTGTTTTGCCAGGATCTTGTGGAACAAAACACAGTGAAGTACAACTTCCTGGTTTATGTCTCATTTTACTTCTGCAGATGCTTGTGTCTTTTGTGGATAGGAGGTCTTTGACACTGATCATAAGGAAAGAACAAAGCTATAAATATTAGTGCAAAAAAGAAGATTGTAGCTACAATAATGCCATTGTGGTAACTCAACAGAATTTTTTTTTTTAAGATAGATTTTTTTTTTGAAAAGTGACTTTCTCCAAGCAATATTTAGAATAAAGAATTGCTAAAGATGGATGGAATTGAGAGGGATGAGCTTATAATAATCAGATTTTGGAATAAAGAATTGCAAACAACTCTAGTTTTGCAAACTAGGAAAATAGCTGTGACAGAGGTAGAATTTAAATGAGCCCACAAGAAGTGGAAAGTTTGATGTGAACAATACTGAGGCAATTGATCCATAAGTTTTGTGGTTATTGAATACAAAATATGTAATAAATAACCCAAAGAGTATGGCATATTTCTTGTTTGAGGGATGACTAAAATCCCCAAAATAATCATATGAAGCAATATGAATGAATTCTTTTTCCCCACTACTGTTCCCCAATGGGTGTAGATTATATATACATTATTTGTAACATACTTCCTGACTAACTTCTCTATCTTAAAAGCACACACACACACATATATGCAAACACAGTTATACACACATATGTGTGTATATTTTATCAGTGACCAGAATTCTAGCCCTTTTAGGGCCCTTCAAGCCTAAGAATCAAATTGACAAGAAGCAGATTAGTGTGGAGAAAATCAAGTTAATAGTGTATACAGGGGAAATTCACACAGACATAGAAATTCCAAAGGCAATGAGGCAATATGATGCTTAAGAGCTAAGGAGAAGGATAGGGGTCTGAGAACACAAAGGGGAGGAAGACCGTGAACAAGAAGGTGAGAAGGGAGTTGAGGGAAATTGGAAGGGGATATGAACCAGGAAAGACTATGGACTCTGAAAAACAATCTGAGGGTTTTGAAGGGGGTGGGTGGGAGGTTGGGGAACCAGGTGGTGGGTAATAGGGAGGGCACATATTGCATGGAGCACTGGGTGTGGTGCAAAAACAATGAATACTGTTACACTGAAAAGAAATTTTTAAAAAGTGAAAAAAAAAGAATTAAAAAAAAGAAGGTGAGAGGACATGTTTGGAAAACAAAGGTTGCGCTATTATGTAGATAGGTGTTTTAGATAACGAAGATTCTGTTAATAGCTCTCTTCCTGGTATAGGCAGGTAGCTGAGAGGGAGATAAAAGAGCTTTTCCAGAATCTGCTAGGTTTTGATTACTTTCAGTTTAAAGTAATATTCATACCAGAGTGGCCTGTTTGGGGTAGTCTGTCCTTGGCTCCTACAATGTTATGTATATATATTTTATCTGTGTGTGCGTGCATGTAATATGTAAACATAACAAAACAAAACATAAATCACAGATTAAATAGCTATTCAAGTACTTACACTTTTTTATATAGATATTGTTTTTAATAATTTTATGTTAAATATTCCAGGAGATTAATTGGGATTCCATAGAATCCCAGAGAATTCTTCCTATGACCATAAAAAGAGTCATAAAATTTAGAGTCATAAAAATCTTAAAAAGTCAGTAAGAATCTTTGGTGGGAATGATACCAACACTTATGCAAAAGTAAGAAAGTGATACAAAAAATCAGAGGTTAAAGGACTTATCTTTGGATCTTACTTCATAATTTTGTTGATTGCCAACAGGAGAGTCCCTGCTGTAATTGTTTTCCCTTTAAAAATATTCCACAATACAAGATTTGGCCTCTCAGGGAACATTTAATTTGTGTACTATAAATGTTCTATAAAGATTATGGGAATTTTCTTCATCTAGGAAATTCATAATTTCTACCAGATCTGATATCATTGGTAATATCATCCCCAAAAGGACGAAAATTAGTTCTATGAGTTTAGAAGAATATCAGCTACTGGAATGATTTTTTACTCTCTCTTAACTACTTAAGTAAATTTAGACAAGGGGCCTAAATCAGAGAGAGAGAGAGATTACCAGAGATAACTGTTACCTGAGGGACCCACAAATATGGCAGGGAAAGCATTACTTACCAAACATCTGCTCTGCTTACTGTCTTGTGATCACCTTCCCTCTTTTTGAATCTCCAGGTGCAATCCCATTTGTTAGTTCAGGTTGGCACATAAAACTCAATTGGCTGATTTGTCCTCAGGTCTCATATTTTTAGGGCACCCTCTATACATGTCATTAAATTTGTTTAGCTCTATTCATCTGTCTTATGTTAATTTGAGGGTTAGAGGAGACAGAAGCCTAGAAAGGTAGAAGGGAAGGCCTAAGGGATAAGGAAAGAGCAGATTATCTCACTTTTCTGTTGGGGATAGAAAGTGTCCATGAGACAGATTACCTTACTGGTCCCAACCAGAAAATTCCAGACTGACTGGTCAAGACTACTTTCCTAGGGAAGGTTGAAGCTGCAGTTTGGTGAGGGATCATGCTTATTTCACTGTTGTGGACTGGGCTTAAGTGACTCCATTTTGGCCTGCTCTTTCTTTTTAACAATCCACTCACTTTTGATCAAATTCTTAGCTTATCTGAGAGAGGTGATCTGAATTCAAGGCATTGGCACTAATCTCAGCTATTGCTTGCAACTTTGGTTGAACTTTTTTAGTGTACAGAGGTCATGACATTTTTGTTTAACCCCTACGTTATTCATAGCTTATGGTTTCAGGTAAACTTTTTTAAGTCAGCCATTTTCTTCATTCCTGCCTGGCTATCCAGTCTTACAAAGATCCTTTGCTCTGTGGCTAACAGCTGGAAGCAGGTGTTTAAGGTTTTTGAGAGAATAAAACACACCAGGGAGACCACTATTGTTATTAGAAGTAGGATCATTTGCCATATTTGGAATTCACTGCAGAGCCATGAGCCCCAAGACCCAAACCAATAAAAATCAATAAGTCAAAGAAAAACCCCATTGGAGTCATATCTTTAAGCCAAGTGGCTTGCTCAGTGATCTTCCATAATTGAGTTTCAACGTCCCCAAAAGTTTTAATCCAGGTTAAGCAGGTGGTATTAGTGACACACAAATATCTTGTTCAACTAAAAGATGATCAAGGGCTATCCTTTTATAAAAAATAACTTTGGCTGGAGAATCCAAGAGTCTTTATTGAGCAGATATTGTCTTAGTGATAAATTCCACAACATTGCAAGTAATTAAAAAGAGGTTCCTGATCCTAGCTTCACTTACAATTTCTCCTTACCAGGGACATATGGTCCTGTTAAAGAAAAATAATCTGAATCATGAGTGCCTCCTTAAATTCCCATTTGAATCTGCCAGTCAGAACCCAGGTAGTTCTCTTCTGGTTACCATTAACTTGCATCCCTTTCTTAGAATAGAGCTTAGAACAGGATTTCCTAAGTTTGGGATTCTGAACCAGAGGCAGGGAAACCAGCGGCCCAGGGGTCTCAATCATCATAAATAGATCAGAGATTTTTAGGAAAAATCCAACAGCCTGAAAGTTTATCCTCATTAGCAATGGCCTGGAAGGTGATGGCATTATCTTTCCAGCCCAATTATAGAATAAAGGAAAGAAGATAAATAGGATTTTCTGTTTATTTGTTTTTCACGTTTGTTTTTTAAACAAGACATTTTTATACAGTGTCTTGGAAGAGAGCAGTCTAGGTCGATGTCATGCAATGCCTTCTTTGGCTATGAGATTTACATCTAGGGGGTCAAGTCCCTGAAGTTTTGTTGCCATCTGGGTAGTGAGGAGGTGATTGTAGAGTCCCTTCCAAGGAGATTCAAGGGCAGTCTTTATTCTTAGTGACTCCAAATCTGAACAGTGAAAGAAAATTGAAAATGCTAGTTTGGAGAATAGAGGAGACTAGAATTCAGGATCCAACCCAGTTTAAGGAATGTAACAAAATGTAAAAAACACGCAATAGTATTATAATCTATTAACTTGAAAGGCATATTTTTTTTTCTTTCTACAATTACCCCACAGTTTTAAAAGATTATCACAGTAAAAGAAGTTTTTTTTTTTGGCTCTGGTGTGGCCTAAGTATCACATACATACATACATACATACATACATACATACATACATACATACATACAACAGGAGTAGTGAGTGACATATTTGAAGCTCTTTTTGAGATTGTTTTGCTAAAAACTTGTAAATAAGATAACAGGTAAACTTTGGCTTTATAGAATCAACCTTGATTTATCATAACTGTCTGGTCATATCTGAGTCTATGCACACCTGTATTAAATATGACAATTCAGCTAAACCCTTGACAATATAGCTGATATGTCAATTATGTCCTGTTACAAGGAGAGGAGACTTTCATTGCACTTATAAAAATGGCTTACTATATTGCCCTGAAAAGAATACTCAGGAGTTTCTGAGATCTCTTGGAAGAAACTAGGGGAAAAGTAAATGTGTCACCTTTGCTTAAAATGTACACTTGAGTTGTGGTAAATCATAGATAGATTAAGATGATAGTTTCCTTAAATCTGGAAAAACAAAATATTAAAGTACGAATGATGTTTCAAACAAGAAGTCATAAAAATTATAAGGTTTCCCTCAGTTCATTCAGTCCTATGTGATTAATTCTTATTCTCCTTAAAACAAGTATTTCTATTGGTTTTGGTAATTCTTACCCAGTTCAGTTTTATGATCATAAAGTTATGAGAAAACTGTACTTTTTCAAAACTCATTTTCCTGGATGTCTTTGAAGATGAAGCACTTCCACAGGAGCACTTTTGCATGTGGTGCATAAACAGTGAATCTTGGAACATTGAAAAAATAAAACAAAATAAAAAAATAAAGAACACTTTTGCAAAGTATCAGAGTAAAGCAGTAACTGTCGACATTAAGCACTTCTTACCATGTGCATTGTTAGAGATCTAGTGAGAGTTCATTACGATGAAATTGACAAGGTTTTTTTTTTTATTTCTCTAATATACCACATTTTAAGATGAATAACTGAACTTATAACTGATAATATTATATAAAGACATATCAAACTTCAGGAATTTCACACAATTTCTAAAACTCTTTTTTTGTTATACAAATGTACGAGTTATACAAATACAACATAAAAGCAACATAGTATGATTTCTTATTTGACAATGTTTTCTGTATAATTTAACATATCAATAAGTCTAATTAGTTTAACATGTCCTTTTAAAAAATAACTAAAAAATAAATAGAGAAAGTCATTGGGAAAGTTTCAGGGGCCTTCTGAGAATGCTCAGTTGTTTGAGATCAAAAAGATTCCATTCAGAATTTGATTTGGGGAAGTCTGTCAAATATCAAAAGGTTTTAAAACACTGGATCGGAGAGAGGAGTCAAGATGGCAGAGAAGTAGCAGCCTGAGACTACATCAGGTAGCAAGAGATCAGCTTGATAGCTTATCTAAACATTGCAAACACCTACAAATCCAACGGGAGAGCGAAGAGAAGAAGAACAGCAACTCTAGAAACAGAAAATCAACCACTTTCTGAAAGGTAGGGCTGGTGGAGAAGTGAATCTAAAAAGACGGGAAGATAGACTGCGGGGGGAGGGGCCGGCTCCTGGCAAGCGGCAGAGAAACGGAGCACAAAATCAGGACTTTTAAAAGTCTGTTCCACTGAGAGACATTGCTCCAGAGGCTAAACCAGGGTGAAGCCCACGCGGGGTCAGCGTGGCCCCAGGTCCCGCAGGGTCACAGAAGGATCGGGGGTGTCAAGAGTGTAGGAGAGCTCGCAGGTATTAGAACGGAGAAGCCGGCTGCAGAGACAGAGCCGAGGACTGAACTCTCAGCTCGGGGTTACCTTGAACTGGTCGTGGGCTGGGTGAGCTCAGAGCGCGGGTAGAGGCTGGGGATACGGGAGTGATTGGGTGCTGTCCTCTGGGGGCGCATTGAGGAGTGGGGCCCCGGGCTCTCGGCTCCTCCGGGCCGGAGACTAGGAGGCCGCCATTTTCATTCCCATCCTCCGGAACTCTACGGAAAGCGTTCAGGGAACAGAAGCTCCCAAAAGCGAATCCGAGCCGATTACTTAGTCCGGCCACCGGTAAGGGCGGTGCAATCCCGCCTCGGGCAAAGACACTTGAGAGTCACTACAACAGGCCCCTCCCCCAGAAGATCAACAAAATATCCAGCCAGGACGAAGTTCATCTATCAAGGAACGTAGGTTCAATTCCTAAGACAGAAGCGCAATTCCAGAGGAGGAGAAAGCAAAGCATGGAACTCATGGCTTTCTCCCCATGATTCTTTAGTCTTGCGGCTACTTCAATTTTTTTTTTCTTTTTTCAATTTTTTTTTCTTTTTTCTTTTTTCTTCTTCTGCTAAATTTTTTTAAAACTTTCACCCTTTTCTTTTTTAACGTTTTTTGACTAGTTTATCTATATATATATTTTTTCTTTCTTTTTTATATTTTTTCTTTATTTGTTTTATTTTTTAAATTTTTTTCCTTTTTTTTTTCAGAACCTGTTTTTATCCCCTTTCTCCCCCCCACAATTAGGGGTCTCTTCTGATTTGGTTAAAACACTGGATCAAACAGTAACATAGGTCACTGTTAAATAATACTTAGGTTTTATAATTTTTTAAAGGAATTTTTTAAAGTAATCAGAGACCTGATTAAAATAATGCAGGAAATTATGTTGACTAAACTCAAAATATGTTCTTTCTAGGCAGATGATTTAAAAGGTAAAGAAAACAAACAAACAACAACTATATATATATACACACACACACACATATATATAGTTGTTGTTTAAACAAATATATATATATATTTGTTTAAATTCCTCATTAAAAGCAGAGAAAAAATTTTAAGAAAACTTGTCCTTTTAATACAGAGAAAATGGAATTGTAATTTTTAAGACAACTGTCTCTTTTTTTGAGATTTTATTAGTTTATTTGAGAGAAAGAGGGCACAAGCAGAAAGAAGGGACAGATGGAGAGGGAAAACCAGACTTCCCTGGTATATGGAGCCCCTTGTGGGGTTGATACCAAGACCTCAGAATCATGACCAGAGCCAACGGTTGACAGTTAACTGACTGAACCACCCAGGAACTCCCCCCCCCCAACTTGCTTTTGTACTAAAAATCTTTTACATAAATTCACTTATATTTATTCCAATCTTAGTCAACTCTGACTTCTTTATTATTTCTAGCAGTTTTAATTACACATATTATCATTTTCAGCCTTAAAGATCTTTGATTTTTAGTGTCAAATAAGGAGCAAGCAATTATGAGTTGTCTTTTAACTTAGAATTCTGTAGATTGGCAGACTTAAAGAGTTTTTCTAATTTCTAGAAACAGTTTTTTAATGAAAATTTCTCAACATGGCATAAAATATACTTACTAACAGACCCAAAACCTTTACTTCTTTTGTAATAAAAAGTCAAAAGTAGATAATGCTATTCTCACTAATTAATGTTTCATTGCTTTAGTTTTTATTTTAAACATTTATCACATTATTTTTTTTATTTCAGCATAACAGTGTTCATTGTTTTTGCACCACACCCAGAGCTCCATGCAACATGTGCCCTCACTAATACCCTCCACCTTGTTCCCCCAACCTCCCAACCCCTGCCCCTTCTAGACCCTCAGGTTGTTTTTCAGAGTCCATAGTCTCTCATGGTTCACTTCCCCTTCCAATTTCCCTCAACTCCCTTCTCCTCTCCATCTCCCCATGTCCTCCATGTTCCTTGTTCTGCTCCACAAATAAGTGAAACCATATGACACTTGACTCTCTCTCCTTGACTTATTTCACTCAGCATAATCTCTTCCAGTCCCGTCCATGTTGCTACAAAATTCATCAATTCATCAATTCTGATAGAGGCATTATACTCCATTGTGTATATGGGCCACATCTTCCTTATCCATTTGTCCATTGAAGGGCATCTTGGTTCTTTCCACAGTTTGGCGGCCTTGGCCATTGCTGCAATAAACATTGGGGTACAGATGGCTCTTCTATTCACTACATCTGTATATTTGGGGTAAATACCCAGCAGTGCAACTGCAGGGTCCTAGGGAAGTTCTATTCTTAATTTCTTCAGGAATCTCCACACTGTTCTCCAAAGCAGCTACACCAACTTGCATTCCCACCAACAGTGGAAGAGGGTTCCCCTTTCTCCACATCCTCTCCAACACACGTTGTTTCCTGTCTTGCTAATTTTGGCCATTCTAACTGGTGTCAGGTGGTATCTCAATGTGATTTAAATTTGAGTCTCCCTGATGGCTAGTGACCATGAGCATTTTTTCATGTGTCTGATAGCCATCTGTATGTCTTCATTGGAGAAGTGTCTGTTCATATCTTCTGCCCATTTTTTGATATGATTATCTGTTTTGTGTGTGTTGAGTTTGAGAGGTTCTTTATAGATCCCAGATATCAAGCTTTTGTCTGTACTGTCATTTGCAAATATTTTCTCCCATTCCGTGGGTTTCCTTTTTGTTTTGCTGACTGTTTCCTTTGCTGTGCAGAAGCTTCTGATCTTGATGAAGTCCCAAAAGTTTATTTTCACTTTTGATTCCTTTGCTTTTGGAGACTTATCTTGAAAGAAGTTTCTGTGGCTGATATCGAAGAGGTTACTGCCTATGTTCTCCTCTAGGATTCTGATGGATTCATCTCTCACGTTGAGGTTTTTTATCCATTTCAAGTTTATCTTTGTGTATGGTGTAAGAGAATGGTTGAGTTTCATTCTTCTACATATAGCTGTCCAGTTTTCCCTGCACCATTTATTGAAGAGACTGTCATTTTTCCACTGTATATTTTTTCCTTCTGCTTCAATTTTTGAAACAGCTTGAGGAGAATAGGTGTTATTTCTTCTTTGAAAGTTTGATAGAATTCCCCAGGAAATCCGTCAGGTCCTGGGCTCTGTTTTTTGGGAGGTTTTTGATCACTGCTTCAATCTCGTTACAAGATATTGGTCTATTCAGGTTGTCAATTTCTTCCTGGTTCAATTTTGGGAGTTTATAGTTTTCCAGGAATGCATCCATTTCAGCTAGATTGCTTAGCTTATTGGCATATATCTGTTGATAATAACTTCTGATGATTGTTTCTACTTCCTTGGTATTGTGATCTCTCCCTTTTCATTCATAATTTTATTAATTTGGGTTTTCTCTCTTTTCTTTTGGATTAGTGTGGCCAATGGTTTATCGATCTTAGTGATTCTTTCAAAAAACCAGCTTCGAGTTTCATTGATACGTTCTACTGTATCTCTGGTTTCTACCTCATTGATCTCTGTTCTAATATTGATTATTTCCCTTCTCATGTGTTCAGTTGGTTTGATTTGTTTTTGGTTCTCCAGCTCTTTAAGGTGTAGCGACAGCTGGTGCATTCTGGATTTTTCCATTTTTTTTAAGGGAGGCTTGGGTGGCTATGTATTTCCCCCTTATTACGGCCTTTGCTGTATCTCATAGGTTTTGGACCGAAGTGTCTTCACTCTCATTGGTTTCCTTGTATTGTTTAAGTTCTTCTTTGATCTCCTGGTTGATCCAAGCATTCTGAAGCAAGGTGGTCTTTAGCTTCCAGGTGTTTGAATTCCTTCCGAACTTTTCCTTGTGATTGAGCTCCAGTTTCAAAGCATTGTGATCTGAGAATATGCAGGGAATAATGTCAGTCTTTTGGTACTGGTTGAGTCCTGATTTGTGACCCAGTATGTGGTCTATTCTGGAGAAGGTTCCATGTGCACTTGAGAAGAATGCGTATTCTGTTGTTGTAGGGTGGAATGTTCTGTATATGTCTATGATGTCCATCTGGTCCAATGTTTCATTCAATATCTTATTTCTTTATAGATTTTCTGCTTGGATGATCTGTCTCTTACTGAGAGAGGCATGTTAAGATCTCCTACTATTAATATATTCATATCAATATGACTCTTTATCTTGATTAATTGTTTTCTTATGTAATTGGCTGCTCCCATATTGGGGCGTAGATATTGACAATTGTTAGATCATCTTGGTGGATAGTCCCTTTAAGAATTTTGTAGTGTCCTTCTGGATCTCTGACTACACCTTTAATTTAAAATCTAATTTATCTGATATGAGAATCGCTACTCCGGCCTTCTTTTGAGGCCCATTGGCATGAAAGATGCTTTTCCATCCCTTCACTTTAAGTCTGGGTGTATCTTTAGGTTCAAAATGGGTCTCTTATAGACAACATATGGATGGGTCATGTCGTTTTAATGCAATCTGCAACCCTCTGTCATTTTATGGGCGCATTTAGGCCATTCACATTAAGAGAGATTATTGATAGATAGGTTTTTATTGACATCGTGTTAGCTTTGAGGTCTTTCTCTCTGTTGATTGTCTCTATATTTCTGTTCAATGATATTTTTAGAATTTTTTCTCTTTAATAGAACCCCCCTTAAAATTTCTTGAAGTGTCAGCTTGGTGGTTGCATAATCTTTTAAACCTTGCTGGTCTTGGAAACTCTTTATCACTCCATCCATTTTGAATGTCAGTCTTGCTGGATAAAGTATTCTTGGCTGCATGTTCTTCTCATTTAATACCCTGAATATATCTTGCCAGCCCTTTCTGGCTTGCCAGGTCTCTGTCACAGGTCTGATGTTATTCTGATGGGCTTTCCTCCATAGGTAAGGAGCCTCTTTGTCCTAGCAACTTTCAAGAGATTTTATCTACAATTATGATTTTTCAATTTTACTATCAGGTGCCTTCATGTTTTTTTAGAATCCATAATCTTGTGGGGAGACCTTTCTGCCTCTAGTACATGAACGCTGGTTCCATTCATGAGATTGGGAAAATTTTCATGTAGAACTTGCTCCACTATATCTTCTAGACTTCTTTCTTTCTCGTCCCCTTCAGGGATTCCAAAAATTCTGACGTTGGAATGTTTCATGGCATCATTTATTTTCCTGATTCTGTTTTCGTGGCTTCTAAGCTGTTTGTTTCAGGTTTCCTCCTGATCTTTCTCTCTATCTGTTTGTCCTACAGATCACTAATTCTATCTTCTGTCTCAGTTACCCTAGCTTTTATAGAATTTATATTAGATTGGAAATCATTGAGAGCTTTGTGAACATCATCCCTGGTGGCTTTCAGTTCTGCCCTAACATTGTGAACATCATCGCTGGTGGCTTTCTTTTTTTTTTTTTTTCCCCCAGTGGCTTTCAGTTCTGCCCTAATCAATTCCATTTGGTCATCCATGGCTTTCTCCAACCTAGCTATTGCCTGGATAATTGTTAGCCTGAATTCCTTTTCCGACATATTGTCTGTGTCGATAGCCATTAGCTCTGTTGCAGAAGGCCCATCCTCTGTATTTTTCTTCTTTTGGGCATTCCTCCTCCTAGTCATTTTGGTGAGAGATGAGTGAACGGACGTAGCTGGATGTATTGACTGTGGTGCAGTCAAGGTGCAGCCTGGAACGCTTCTGAGCAATCAGGATTCCCCACCTAAATGAGACAAAAAGGAAAAGAAAAAGAAAAGAAAAGAAAGAGAGAGAGATACAGGAAAAGAAGTGTAGATAAAAGAGAAGGCTCAGCCCAAATGGGCTCCAAGGTAACATTTATTAAGTATACAAACAAAAACAGACAAACAAAAAGATGATAAAAGTATATGACAAGAGAAATTATATATATATATATATATATATATATATATATATATAAAAGCAAAAAAAGAAACAACCTCGTCAAAAAGAATCCCAAGTATAAGATTTATATACTTTCAGAACAACAAATGCACAGAAACACTGGTGGAAGAAAAAGATGGGAGAGTGGTTATAAATTCTCAATGTGGTTTGGGAAGTTTATTTTGATTCTTCCTGGATGTATCTTGATATCTTTTTTAAAGGACTCAACTTTCCTAAGATAAAGAGGGATTAAAAATTGGTTTTAAATTTTTTTTTTTAAATTGGTTTTAAGATAAAGAGGGATTAAAAATTGGTTGACCTTTAGGGGTAGCATTCATTGGGGAAACCTTGAAGATTGGTTACCTTGAAGTTTAACTCTATATGAATATTAGAAAATAAAAATATATAAAAAAAAACTAAACTAAAATTTAAAAAAAATTAAAAAAATAGAAAAGCAATAGAAAAACATGGGTGTATGTATCAAAAAGGTCAGGTTAGAAGGTTATTATGGAATTTGATGTACTGGGCATCTCACTGTGATGGTAAATAGGTTAAAAAATTTATCTAAAAAAATAAAAGTTCTTTCTATGAAGTAGTGGTGGTTGTTCTCTTGTCATCTTTTTTTTTTTCTTCCTTCCTGGTTGGCTCTCTGGGTCAGGGTCCTGTCACGTTGGTTTTCAGTCAATGATGTTCCCTGAGTTGAGTCTACCCACCTCCCTCAAGGAACAGGAGGGAGCATGTATCTGAGGCACTTAGAGAAGGTCTTTTCTCTATAGTTAATATTCCCCTGGGGCACAGAAGAAAGGGTAGAGGAATTTCTTATGTTTACCTGTTTTCTGGGAGCACAGGGCTCTGGTAAAGTCAACTTTTCTCTGGCTCAGCTCCAGGAAGTGGAGTCTTTTCCATGATTGAACAACTACCTTT
Source organism: Meles meles (assembly GCF_922984935.1). Classification (NCBI taxonomy): domain Eukaryota; kingdom Metazoa; phylum Chordata; class Mammalia; order Carnivora; family Mustelidae; genus Meles; species Meles meles. The sequence continues at coordinate 5,032,237 of NC_060068.1, forward strand.
ATGGTGACTCTGTCACAAGAGAATCGGTTGGGTTAAAGACAAAACAATGATTCCCAAATGTAGTCACTTACATGAAGCCCCACATTACTAAACCAAGACTTAATTCCAGTTTCAGTTCTCCCAGAAATGGAATCTTACACTGGCCCATTGGGAATTTCCCGGTAAGCCTTCTTTTTTTTTAATATTTAAAAAAAATTATTTATTTATTTGACAGACAGAGATGACAAGTAGGCAGAGAGAGAGGGAGGAGAAGCAGGCTCTCCGCTGAAAAGAGAGCCCTATTCGGGCTCGATCCCAGGACCCTGGGATCATGATCTGAGCCGAAGGCAGAGGCCACAACCCACTGAACCACCCAGGCACCCCCCAGTAAGCCTTCTTTAGAGGGTTGCCTGGGAAGTCTCTGTCATCATCTACAAGGACAGCAGCCTTGCAATACTCAGGTCACTTTTGTTTGTCAGTACTTCCCTGTTCCTTGTCCCTTCTGCCTGTAAGAGCCTTTCATTTGGTACAGCTCTCTGGGGCTCCTATCCACCTGTCAGACTGAATGTTGCCCAATTCTTTTATCACTGAATAAAGCAATAAGATCTTTAAAATTGGCTCCACTGGATTTTTCTCTTAACAGAGGAAACAACAAAACTACTCAGCACAGTGCACACAACTACTTTTGTTAGAGTTCTTCAAACCTTCTTTGTTCTCTCTGGGTCACTTTTCCAGAAGTATAAACACTGACTACTTCAGAGCCCATGTAGCTGTACCTCAGGTCCCCTCGGGGCATCCCACAAGTTCTTTCCAAAATGAAGGTGGGTTTGCAGAAGCGCTGGGCACACTGCCCAATGGGCTGTGTACTAAGGAGGTGTTGGGGAGTTTTAAAACTCTTTGGAGGAAACCCTGTCATACCAGTAACTCATCAACTCACGAACATCACTACTTCTGCAGGATGTCAGTTTTGAATATTTTGATCAGGGTCACCCTGAAATGTGATATGTCTTCTTTAAAGAGGCCCTTGTTTGTCTACAGTTAAATGATCTCATTGGGGCTGGTGCCATTCAAGATAAGGTGAGGTCAGGCAATAAGGAGGTTAGAAAGGGAGGGTGGCATTCGAGGACCATTGTGAAAGAGGGGAGACTATGGAGCTTAGCTGCTGAGAATAGAAAGGATGGCATCCCTTAGCCAGGCTCTTTTCCTCATTCCTTCCCCAACCTCTCTCCCCTTGTTCTATGCATCCCATTTCAGATTATTCTAGAAGGTGTCTGTCCTCCAATTACTTGAAAAATCTTTATGTCTTGATGTTAAAATGTGGTCCAAGAACCAGCAACAAACAAGGGAGGTCTGCAGAAATGCAGAATCTTCAGCCTGTCCTAAGACATACTGGATCATAATCTGCATATTAATAAGACCACAGATCATTCATTTTCATATTAAGTGGAAGACGCCCTTGGTGCGGTTTAGTACATGCTGCCTAAAAATATGGCACTTTGGTGTACTGAATATTTGGAGATGAAGGAATTTGTGAAATGGTACATGCAGCAAGGACTTTCCGATCTTCTCCCTGAATCAAGTCCTAAGATGCTCATGTGGGATTGCTCCCTATTCCTAGAGGATAGGGACATCTTTATTCCAAAGATGGCAGGACCCAGAGGGGAGTCTGAAGACACAGGCCTTGTTAGGTTTCCCCCGTTAATTACATTTGGCTTATATCCCCACTTGTCCTATCATATTTCTCCATCACTGTCCACCCTTCATCAAATCTAGCATAACAATCATTCTTCAGGGCTTTTATCCCCTTATGAAGTCTACGATGTCATGTAAACTTATATTAAACAAATTCGTATGCTTTTCTTTGATTAACATACCTTTGTTGGTTTAATTTTCACAACCAGTCAGGCCATGAAAAGGGTGCAGGAAAACCTTTTTCTCCCTACACTCTGTGCTGTATTATGTGAGGAATGACAGAAAATCCTGCTCGTCTATACCTAAAAGGTTTTGACACTACTTAAATGCTTAAGGATTTTTGCTCTTTAAAAAATAATGTAGCATAGAGACAGCAGGAATTGGGAGTCAGATGAAACTTGTAGTGAATCTTTCATTCATTTATTCATGAGTGAGTGATTTAATGTGAAGCCTCAAAGACCATGTAGGTAAAATAAAAATAATGAAAATCATGCTGATTTCTGACAAATGCCAAGAGGAGTATATGACTAAAGGGCAACTGACTCACAGCAGGACCTTAATAAACATCAGGTTTTTCTCACTAATGAAATAAAAACATACCTGAAAAACAGTGCTGCATTAAGACTGAAATGACTCATGTGTCATTTATATGGGTTAACTTCTTGTTTTGTCTACAACTTAAGCCAGATTTGATGGAAATGCTGAAGACTGGGGACAAAGGGTAGGAGAAAAAAAAAACAAAAACAAAAACAAAAAGACATGACTTGATGAAAGGCTTTGGTATTTAGGGAAAAAAACACCCAATCTGTTAAAATAGCCCACGTTTGATGGTTTTCACCTAAGAGAACTACTTATCATTCCTGATCATTCTGACTAAAAGATCCAGCAAGTTGTTAACAAGTTAAAAATATTGACAAGTTAAAAATAGACAACAAAGGCAACATTCTGACTAAGAAAAGCAGTTTCCCACTTGGCACTCTGGTGTAAGTCGTGAAAAATCTTTATAACAACTCAGCACTCTGTACTTCAGTCCTGCTTTATAAATCATTTGGGGGGATTTGAATGCCATGAGTTGTGCAGTTCACTAATTGAAACATCATTTGGGACTGAAATGATTAGAGAAGTCCAGGAAAAGTTATGCAAGTTTGGAAGGACAGGTGAGGAGCAAGACTGACTCAATGGTTCCAGATGCCATCACTGGCTTCTGAAGGAGCTGACCACCTGATGGAGATGCCTGTCTCCCACTCACTCTCAATCCTTCCCCACCTCTCTGTTGCCTAGAGAAGCCTCCTCAGGGCCCCCTTCACCTCCTTGTTTCTGAGGGTGTAGATCAGGGGGTTCAGGAGTGGTGTGACGATGTTGTAGAAGAGGGTGAGGAACTTTCCCTGGTCCTGGGAAGAGTTGTTTCCAGGTTGCATGTACATGTAGATTATGTTTCCATAGAAAATGGAGACCACAGTGAGATGGGAGCCACAGGTGTTGAAGGCTTTGTGCCTCCCTGAGGATGACTGGATGTGCACCATGGCCAGTACAATGTAGCCATAGGACACCAGGATGAACACCAGAGGTGACAGCACAATACCCACTGAGAGGACAAAGACGGTGCCCTCGATGGCAGCCGTGTTGACACAGGCCATCCGGATCAGAGCAGGCATTTCACACAGGAAGTGGTCCACACTGCGGTGCCCACAGCGGGGTAAGCGCAGGGTTACTGGGGACATGATCAAAGAGTTGGCCACCCCACAGCCCCAGGCTACTGACACCAAGCCCAAGCAGAGTTGAGGACTCATGATTACCATGTAGTGAAGGGGCTTGCAGACTGCAACAAACCGGTCATACGCCATGACTGCCAGGAGCAGGCACTCTACACCACCCAGGCCCAGAAACAGGAAGAGCTGGACGGCACAGCCTGTGTAGCTGATGGTCTTGTCACATCCATTCAGGTTATAGAGCAGCTGAGGGATGGAGCTGGTGGTGAAACTGAGGTCCAGGAAGGATAGGTGGGTGAGGAAGAAGTACATGGGAGTGTGGAGGTGGGGGTCCAAACGGGACACCAGGATGATGGTGGTGTTGCCCACAAGGGTCAGGAGATATGCAATCAAGATGACCACAAAGAGGATCCTCTCCAGATGGGGGCGGTCAGAAAACCCCAAAAGGATGAAATTTCCCTGGGTGCTCTCATTGGTCCCATCCATCTCTATTGTACCTGCGGAGGAATATTGATACTTTTAATAGTAGCACCTATTAGAGAAGAAGAACACTTACAATGACTCAAATGTTCCTTCATGCTTTTTACGCTTATTTAGCTATTTAAGCCCTAATATCAAATATCAGTGATATGGAGTTGGCCTTCTTATTATCCGTGACTTACAGAAGAGGAAACAGAGGGAGATGTGTGTTCAGCAAATTACCATATTCTAGAATGAAGCAGAGCTGATTTTGAGTCCAGGAAATGGAGCTTAGAATCTTCGTCCTTTACTAGAAGATTCTAATTCCATGACAGGAAAGGAAATGCTTCTTCAGCCCAAGCATTGATTCCTCTCAAAAGCCAACTTCCTAAGCTCCTGCTCAAACCTCAAATGCCCCCAATGGAGCCCCAGAATAACCAATTAATAGTATTTAGAGACTATCCCTTATATGTGGAATACTTTATCCAGTCTTTATCCAAAAGACAAACCTCATTCATTGTGATGTTTCTGAGATGATTTTGAGTAGATAAATAATGTAGGAATAATAGAATATTACTAAAGCAACATACACATAAAATCCCCACCCACCCTTCTCTCTCTCATTCTCTCTTGGGGATAGTGTTTAAGAAATGAGTCATGAGAAATGACAGTTAACTGTCTGTTTTAGGCTCAGGTCATGATGCTGGAGCCCTGGGATCAAGCCCTGTGTTGGCTTCCTGCTCAGCCAGACCCCATTTCTCCCTTGCCATCTGCACCTCCCCCCATGCACTCTCTTTCACACACGTTCTCTTCCTCTCTCAAATAAGTGAAATTGTGGAGGCCAAGAAAAACAAGGCTGTACCCACCTCAAGTCTAGCCCTGACATAAGTACAGCCATCTTGACAAAGCAAACGCTGGCACCTTGCACCCCCTCTCCACTCACTCCCCTCCCCTTGGCAATATGTGTGAACATGTAGTTAACTTGCAGAGATCACAATCCTGCAAAACAGGAGTCTTCCTAGGTTTACAAATGTCCCAGTGCTAAATCTCACCAACAAGGACGCTTGATAGGAGGAATGTGACATTCCACCAGGAAACTCCCAACTGTCTTAATGTTTTTGCCTCATTAGAGTGAAAAATGGCCTTGGCTTAATAATAACCGACCTCCAATATCCTGACAGTCTTCTTTACCCTGATAGCCCTTCTGAACACCCCCTTTGTCCTCACCCACCACCGAGTCCATCCCTACTCTGCCTTTAAAATCTCTGACTGTAGTATGGTTCGAGGTACAAGTCCCTACTCTGCTGTGTTGGGTATACTTGGGCCCAAGCATAAGCTTGTCAAATAAACCCTGGTGTGATTACATCAGTGTTGACTCCTTGGTGGTCTCTCAGATGCGAAAACTCAGGCATAATGAAATCTTTAAAAAGAAAGAAGATATTTGCAAATGACAGTACAGACAAAAGGTTGATATCCAGGATCTATAAAGAACTTCTCAAACTCAACACACAAAAAACAGATAATCATATCAAAAACTGGGCAGAAGATATGAACAGACACTTCTCCAACGAAGACATACAAATGATGAATACCCAACTTTTGTAGCAACATGGATGGGACTGGACAGCAATATGTAGAAGAATGAAACTCGACCATTCTCTTACACCGTACACAAAGATAAACTCGAAATGGATAAAAGACCTCAACATGAGACAGGAATCTATCAGAATCCTAAAGGATTACATAGGCAGTAACCTGTTCGATATCAGCCACAGCAACTTCTTTCAAGATATGTTTCCAAAGGCAAAGGAAACAAAAGCGAACATGAACTTTTGGGACTTCATCAAGATCAAAAGCTTCTGCACAGCAAAGGAAACAGTCAACAAAACAAAAAGGCAACCCACGGAATGGGAGAAGATATTTGCAAATGACAGTACAGACAAAAGGTTGATATCCAGGATCTATAAAGAACTCCTCAAACTCAACACACACAAAACACATAATGATATCAAGAAATGGGCAGAAGATATGAACAGACACTTCTCCAATGAAGACATACAAATGGCTATCAGACACATGAAAAAATGCTCATCATCACTAGCCACCAGGGAGATTCAAATTAAAACCACATTGATATATCACCTTACACCAGTTAGAATGCCCAAAATTCGCAATACAGGAAACAACGTGTGTTGGAGAGGATGTGAAGAAAGGGGAACCCTCTTACACTGTTGGTGGGAATGCAAGTTAGTGCAGCCACTTTGGAGAACAGTGTGGAGACTCCTGAAGAAATTAAGAATAGAGCTTCCCTATGACCCTGCAATTGCACTGCTGGGTATTTACCCCAAAGATACAGATGTAGTGAAAAGAAGAGCCATCTGTACCCCAATGTTTATAGCAGCAATGTCCACCTTCGCCAAACTGTGGAAAGAACCAAGATGCCCTTCAACGGACAAATGGATAAGGAAGATGTGGTCCATATACACAATGGAGTATTATGCCTCCATCAGAAATGATGAATACCCAACTTTTGTAGCAACATGGATGGGACTGGAAGAGATTATGCTGAGCGAAATAAGTCAAGCAGAGAGAGTCAAGTATCATATGGTTTCACTTATTTGTGAGCATAACAAAGAACATGGAGGACATGGGGAGATGGAGAGGAGAGGGAGTTGAGGGAAATTGGAAGGGGAGGTGAACCATGAGAGACTATGGACTCTGAAATACAACCTGAGGGTTTTGAAGGTATGCAGGTGGGTGGTTGAGGAACCAGGTGGTGGGTAATAGGGAGGGCATGTATTGCATGGATCACTGGGTGTAGTGCACACCAATGAATACTGTTACACTGAGAAGAAATTAAAAAAAGTATAAAAAAGTAAAAATAAAAATTAAAAATATATAAATACTTGATGTATGAAAAAAGTAAATAAATAAATAAAAAATAAAAACAAATTTAAATCAAACAGCTAGTGTATAAGGAAGAATGACAGTTTTTCTCTTTTTTTTTTCCCCCTGATTATCTTGGATTTAGTCAGATCTCACCAAACTAGTTGCATTCCTCAAAAGCTGTGAGGCAAAATACAAATCAATTTGATTGCATATTTTAAAACATCTTTAAAAACTACTACTAACAACACTTAAGAAATAATCACAATAATAGAGGAATTCAACACCACTCTGGACAAGGTATCTTGTTTACCATTTTTTTCAAGAAATTGAAGTGAAAACATGTAATGAGAAACAGGTAATAACTTAAAGAAACAGTGCCCAAGAAAATAAGTTATTTACAAAACTGTGACCTGAAACATTAAGTTTTTAAAATATAAATATAAGGTTATTTCCTTTTTAGATAGTTTAGTATTTGAACATGTGTTATATACAGAGCAGGGAAAGTATGGGGAAATAAACCTGTAAATTTTGAAAGGAATTAAATGGGGATAATATCTTTGGAAGGATAAAGATAATTAATTAAAAATTTTTATCTGGGGGAACCTGGGTTGCTCAGTGGGTTAAAGCCTCTGCCTTCCGTTCAGGTCATGATCCCAGGGTCCTGGGATCGAGCCCCGCATCGGGCTGTCTGCTCAGCAGGGAGCCTGCTTCCTCCTCTCTCTCTTCCTGCCTCTCTGCCTAGTTGTGATTTCTCTCTGTCAAATAAATAAAATATTTAAAAAAATAAAAAATAAAAATAAATTAAAAAATAAAAATTTTTATCTGGACATTGTTGATATTATCCATGTCATTTTAACAATAGAAACACCTATCTTCTATAAAATTTAAAATTAATTAGTCCGGTCCCCAGGTCTGTCTCTTCCTTTGCCCCTCTCTCCACTCATGCACTCCCTCTCTTTCTCTAAAATAAGTAAATAAATCTTTAAAAAAATACTCCTTATATATTATATTAAAATAGAAACACTATCTGAAAGTATACCCTGAACTGTTAAAGAGACTTACTTCCAGAGAGTGTGATGGATTTTTTTTAAGATTTTATTTATTCATTTGACAGACAGAGATCAGAGGTAGGCAGAGAGGCAGGCAGAGAGAGAGAGGGAAGCAGACTCCCTGCTGAGTAGAGCGTCTGATGCAGGGCTCCATTCCAGGACCTGGAGATCATGACCTAAGCCAAAGGCAGAGGCTTTAACCCACTGAGCCACCCAGGTACCCCGAGTGTGATGGATTTTAAAGACTTTGATTTTTACATGATCTTTATTAATTAATAATAAATAATCATGTATTGTGAAATCAAAAAGGATATATGTAGATCTTGGATGTCATCCGTTTGACTGTAGTGTCATTTGTGAATATCTTCTCCAATTCTGTGGGTTGCCTCTTTGTTTTGTGGACTGTTTCCAAGCATATGAAAAAAAAAAAAAAACAGAACAAACAAACCAAAACAAAACAAAAACCAAAGGGGTTCTTACACTGTAAAAGTTAATAAATGAATGAATATATATATATATACATAAATACATAAATAAAATAAAATATTTATAGCAGGAGAAAAAGGAGATTTGATATTCAGGAAATTCCCCTATGAATGATTTTTTTCCCTGAATCTGTTAATATGTCTTTTTAACTTTGACATTCCTTTTTTTACAGAAATCATTGTCCCATTAACTAACAAACGAAAAGGACATAAATGTAGGAAGAAAATAGAAGATAAGGAGGCAAATAAGACAGAAACAACTTTCCAGTCACTCTAATAATGTCAGTGTTTTACATCAAATAGCTGCACAAGCTTCTCACCCTAAAATTATGAATCCTGTGAAATAAGAGAAAAGTAAGACTGGGGAGCTGAAAATAATCCAAATGCAATGAAAGGGCCTGAGTTTGCCTTTCAGGATAATTTAAATTCCAGTCTCCTTCTGAACTGTTTCCACAGCTCCCATGTGGAGGTAAGAAAGACCCCAGGGGAAGGTGTGGGAGACAATGAGGAGACACCGTTAATGTCATAGCTCATCTCCCAGGTCCTTATCTTGTCTTGTGTTTGGGATGACGGGAGTCCCTTGTCCCACCACTGGGGTTCTGGGAGGGCTGATGCAGGAGCCCTGCGGCTCGCACAGGCTCCTCTCCATGGGGGAAACTGGTGTCTCATGAAGAACATGGAGTACAGTCATTTTCTGAATGATTCTGGGGGAGTCACACCTATTTTTTCCCTTAAATTCAAACTTTGGAAAGAATGTGATCACTTTTTTCCTTGTGTGGAGATCCTTCTCAGTGCACTAGCTCAGCATTCACAACCTCCCAACACATGTTTCACATGTTAGAAGGACCCTCTAGAGCCACTGTGATTGTCTTCATACTTGACCTTATTAGGCACCCATCCCTGCACAAAGCATATCTTACTGTGTGTCACACAAATGTGCCACTACTTTCCTGGTGATGGAGAGATTGGGCAATACCATTGTTTTACTTTTCGTACATGGACACAACTTAGTAGCTCAAAGAATAGACAATTAATTGCCTCATGTGGCATTCCAACTTTGCCCTCCCTGGAAGCACTTCCTCTCCATTGCTCAAAGCTGGAGAAGAAAGGCAGCATCAGGTGTTTAATTGGAAAGACCTGACCTCTCCCCATCCATGCAGGTGGCGACTCATGGAAAGGTCAGGACATCAACCCAGTGACTGATGACTCTGTCTATCAGACCTGGTTTTGTGTGGAATTGGAGCTAGAAGAGCCTTGTGCCTGCAGAAATGAGATTATTGCTTTGCAAAAGAACTGTTTGTTTTGTGTGTTTGGGGGTGTGTATTCTGGCGGGGTACGGAAAGGTATAACACGTTTCTCCCTGTAGGTGCTGGTTGAACAGTGGGAATGCCGTTGCACCTAAATGCACCATCCTACTGCAGAAACACCCACCCTCCAACCACAAGTCAAAGAAACCTACTGCTTTTCAGTTCTGGAGGGCAGCTTGCCATGTGATCCAAGATTTTAGCTTGTTTTCCAAGTATTTTTTATCTTAAAGACATTTTAACTCACAAGAACTGTGGCCTCAATGGTGGATGATAAGGAATTTGATCTATGTATTGAGGAGGGGATGGGGCAGGACCAGATCTCCAGGCAAGGGCTGACATCACCCCAGCTCCCTCCAAGAAACTGGGAACATTATTTCCTTTTCTTTCTTTTTTTCAAAATGAAACCCACACCTCAGATCTCATTTTCTCATGTTTGCCTGATTGTTTTCCTATTAACACTGATTCCAACATTTAAAAAAAAGGAACTCACGTTTGTTTCTTCGTATTTTGTCTTGTTAGCACTTTTATTTGTTATCCTTTTTTAAAGATTTTTTTACATATTTGAGAGAGGGAACACAAACAGGGCGAAGGGCAGAGGGAGAAGCAGGCTTTCCGCTAAGCAAGGAGCCCAATATGGAGCTCGATCCCAGGATCCGGGATCATGACCTGAGCCGAAGGCAGGTGTTTAACCGACTGAGCCATTCAGGTGCCCACTTGTTATCCTTTAAAGTGATTTTGCTTTGGTAGATTTTTTTGTTCTATTGTAGTTAAAGAACATGAGTTGTGAAGTCTGTGTTTGTGTGAAGCTTTTGTCTTGATCTATTGGCCATAACCCATAAGCTTTCCAACAGCAAGAACAATACTCTTCATTTCCTACTTTTCTGTTCCTTTGGTTCATTCCATACAACTTTTTTTTTTTTAACAAACCAAAAGAAAAGTACAGATTCATAAGTTGAGCCCCTAAAGCCAGAGATCTACTCACCATTTTTACTTGTATGTACTGGGTGCCACTAAAAGTCAGAAGGCAGAAGATGCAGATCTAGGTGGAGGGGCCCAGGGGATTGTGCAGTGTTCTCTCCCTGACTGTGGGTTCACACGGCTGCTTTAGGCAGGGGTAATTCCAGACATGGGAGGAAAGGAGAGGGCTTGCCGTACCCCTATAAATACAATGGACCACAATGTTTGTGCAGAGGCCCAGAAGGACAATGCAGATGGCCTTCCTGAGGAGAGACGGGAGGGGTTTTAATGGTGGTCCTGATTCATCAACAGCCCTGCACTCTGGGGAACCTGTAAGCCCACAGGGGTCATTAGTATATGCACGGCGCTGTGCAGTAGGCATGCACGACATTGAACTGTTCAATCCCCTGTAGGGTCTAGACTCAAAATAAGGACCAGGAGAATTTGTCCCTTGATATAAAAGGGATTTATTCCTTCGTGTAAATAAATCTGGGGACTCAAAGTGTTCTTCTATAAACATAAACACTGATGGGCCCTTTGCTCCCATCAGTATTTCCCCCAAGTTTCCCCCAAATCCCCAAATTTCCCAAAAGTTGCTCCTAATTTTGTGTGTCTAAAAAACAAATGAGGCATAATCAGTCCCACACAACCTGGAATAGGATCATGCTTTATCTATTCTTTCTTCTTCATTTTATCTTCTTTCCTCCTTAGATCTATGGAAAATATGGCAAAAGTATTTTGACTTTTTTTTTTACTAAAAATGTAATATATGATAAGAAGAACCCATTATCTAGTAAATAATAGTAAAAATAGTAGTAAATAGTAAATAATTACTTATTATAATAAATGGTAAATAAATAGTAAGAAATATAATAGTAAAAGTAGTAGAAATAGTAAATAATTACTTATTATAATAAATAGTAAGCAAATAGGAAGAAATATAAATAATAGTAGAAATAGTAAAAAAATGACACAGGTGCATTGATTAAGAGATATTTTGTTCTTTTTTTTTTTTCCCCTTTTTATTTATTTTTTTTTCAGCGTAACAGTATTCATTCTTTTTGCACAACACCCAGTGCTCCATGCAAAACGTGCCCTCCCCATCACCCACCACCTGTTCCCCCAACCTCCCACCCCTGACCCTTCAAAACCCTCAGGTTGTTTTTCAGAGTCCATAGTCTCTTATGGTTCCCCTCCCCTCCCCAATGTCCATAGCCCGCTCCCCCTCTCCCAATCCCACCTCCCCCCAGCAACCCCCAGTTTGTTTTGTGAGATTAAGAGTCATTTATGGTTTGTCTCCCTCCCAATCCCATCTTGTTTCATTTATTCTTCTCCTATCCCCCTACCCCCCCATGTTGCTTCTCCATGTCCTCATATCAGGGAGATCATATGATAGTTGTCTTTCTCCGATTGACTTATTTCACTAAGCATGATATGCTCTAGTTCCATCCACGTCGTCGCAAATGGCAAGATTTCATTTCTTTTGATGGCTGCATAGTATTCCATTGTGTATATATACCACATCTTCTTGATCCATTCATCTGTTGATGGACATCTAGGTTCTTTCCATAGTCTGGCTATTGTAGACATTGCTGCTATAAACATTCGGGTACACGTGCCCCTTTGGATCACTATGTTTGTATCTTTAGGGTAAATACCCAGTAGTGCAATTGCTGGGTCATAGGGTAGTTCTATTTTCAACATTTTGAGGAACCTCCATGCTGTTTTCCAGAGTGGTTGCACCAGCTTGCATTCCCACCAACAGTGGAGGAGGGTTCCCCTTTCTCCACATCCTCTCCAGCATCTGTCATTTCCTGACTTGTTAATTTTAGCCATTCTGACTGGTGTGAGGTGATATCTCATTGTGGTTTTGATTTGTATTTCCCTGATGCCGAGTGACGTGGAGCACTTTTTCATGTGTCTGTTGGCCATCTGGATGTCTTCTTTGCAGAAATGTCTGTTCATGTCCTCTGCCCATTTCTTGATTGGATTGTTTGTTCTTTGGGTGTTGAGTTTGCTAAGTTCCTTATAGATTTTGGATACTAGCCCTTTATCTGATATGTCGTTTGCAAATATCTTCTCCCATTCTGTCAGCTGTCTTTTGGTTTTGTTAACTGTTTCCTTTGCTGTGCAAAAGCTTTTGATCTTGATGAAATCCCAATAGTTCATTTTCGCCCTTGCTTCCCTTGCCTTTGCCGTTGTTCCTAGGAAGATGTTGCTGCGGCTGAGGTCGAAGAGGTTGCTGCCTGCATTCTCCTCAAGGATTTTGATGGATTCCTTTCTCACATTGAGGTCCTTCATCCATTTGGAGTCTATTTTCGTGTGTGGTGTAAGGAAGTGGTCCAATTTCATTTTTCTGCATGTGGCTGTCCAATTTTCCCAGCACCATTTATTGAAGAGGCTGTCTTTTTTCCATTGGACATTCTTTCCTGCTTTGTCGAAGATTAGTTGACCATAGAGTTGAGGGTCGATTTCTGGGCTCTCTATTCTGTTCCACTGGTCTATGTGTCTGTTTTTGTGCCAGTACCATGCTGTCTTGATGATGACAGCTTTGTAATAGAGTTTGAAGTCCGGAATTGTGATGCCACCAACTTTGACTTTGTTCTTCAATATTCCTTTGGCTATTCGAGGTCTTTTCTGGTTCCATATAAATTTTAGGATTATTTGTTCCATTTCTTTGAAAAAAATGGATGGTATTTTGATAGGGATTGCATTAAATGTGTAGATTGCTTTAGGTAGCATAGACATTTTCACAATATTTATTCTTCCAATCCAGGAGCATGGAACATTTTTCCATTTTTTTGTGTCTTCCTCAATTTCTTTCATGAGTACTTTATAATTTTCTGTGTATAGATTCTTAGTCTCTTTGGTTAGGTTTATTCCTAGGTATCTTAGAGTTTTGGGTACAATTGTGAATGGGATTGACTCCTTAATTTCTCTTTCTTCAGTCTTGTTGTTGGTGTACAGAAATGCAACTGATTTCTGTGCATTGATTTTATATCCTGACACTTTACTGAATTCCTGTACAAGTTCTAGCAGTTTTGGAGTGGAGTCTTTTGGGTTTTCCACATATAGTATCATATCATCTGCGAAGAGTGATAGTTTGACTTCTTCTTTACCAATTTGGATGCCTTTAATTTCTTTTTGTTGTCTGATTGCTGAGGCTAGGACTTCTAATACTATGTTGAATAGCAGTGGTGATAATGGACATCCCTGCCGTGTTCCTGACCTTAACGGAAAAGCTTTCAGTTTTTCTCCATTGAGAATGATATTTGCGGTGGGTTTTTCATAGATGGCTTTGATAATATTGAGGTATGTGCCATCTATCCCTACACTTTGAAGAGTTTTGATCAGGAAGGGATGCTGTACTTTGTCAAATGCTTTTTCAGCATCTATTGAGAGTATCATATGGTTCTTGTTCTTTCTTTTATTAATGTGTTCTATCACATTGATTGATTTGCGGATGTTGAACCAACCCTGCAGCCCTGGAATAAATCCCACTTGATCGTGGTGAATAATCCTTTTAATGTACTGTTGAATCCTATTGGCTAGTATTTTGGCGAGAATTTTTGCGTCTGTGTTCATCAAGGATATTGGTCTGTAGTTCTCTTTTTTGGTGGGATCCTTGTCTGGTTTTGGGATCAAGGTGATGCTGGCCTCATAGAATGAGTTTGGAAGTTTTCCTTCCATTTCTATTTTTTGGAACAGTTTCAGGAGAATAGGAATGAGTTCTTCTTTAAATGTTTGGTAGAATTCCCCTGGGAAGCCGTCTGGCCCTGGGCTTTTGTTTGTTTGGAGATTTTTGATGACTGTTTCAATCTCCTTACTGGTTATGGGCCTGTTCAGGTTTTCTATTTCTTCCTGGTTCAGTTGTGGTAGTTTATATGTCTCTAGGAATGCATCCATTTCTTCCAGATTGGCCAATTTGTTGGCGTAGAGTTGCTCATAGTATGTTCTTATAATTGTCTGTATTTCTTTGGTGTTAGTTGTGATCTCTCCTCTTTCATTCATGATTTTATTGATTTGGGTCCTTTCTCTTTTCTTTTTGATGAGTCTGGCCAGGGGTTTATCAATCCTATTGATTCTTTCAAAGAACCAGCTCCTAGTTTCATTGATTTTTTCTATTGTTTTTTTGGTTTCTATTTCATTGATTTCTGCTCTGATCTTTATGATTTCTCTTCTCCTGCTGGGTTTAGGGTTTCGTTCTTGTTCTTTCTCCAGCTCCTTTACGTGTAGGGTTAGGTTGTGTACTTGAGACCTTTCTTGTTTCTTGAGAAAGGCTTGTACCGCTATATATTTTCCTCTCAGGACTGCCTTTGCTGTGTCCCACAGATTTTGAACTGTTGTGTTTTCATTATCATTTGTTTCCATGAATTTTTTCAATTCTTCTTTAATTTCCTGGTTGACCCATTCATTCTTTAGAAGGATGCTGTTTAGTCTCCATGTATTTGGGTTCTTTCCAGCTTTCGTCTTGTGATTGAGTTCTAGCTTCAGAGCATTGTGGTCTGAAAATATGCAGGGAATAATCCTAATCTTTTGATACCGTTTGAGACCTGATTTGTGACCCAGGATGTGATCTATTCTGGAGAAGGTTCCATGTGCACTAGAGAAGAATGTGTATTCTGTTGCTTTGGGATGAAATGTTCTGAATATATCTGTGATGTCCATCTGGTCCAGTGTGTCATTTAAGGCCTTTATTTCCTTGTTGATCTTTTGCTTGGATGATCTGTCCATTTCAGTGAGGGGAGTGTTAAAGTCCCCTACTATTATTGTATTATTATTGATGTGTTTCTTTGATTTTGTTATTAATTGGTTGATATAGTTGGCTGCTCCCACGTTAGGGGCATAGATATTTAAAATTGTCAGATCTTCTTGTTGGACAGACCCTTTGAGTAGGATATAGTGTCCTTCCTCATCTCTTATTATAGTCTTTGGCTTAAAATCTAATTGATCTGATATAAGGATTGCCACCCCAGCTTTCTTCTGATGCCCATTAGCATGGTAAATTGTTTTCCACCCCCTCACTTTAAATCTGGAGGTGTCTTCGCGTCTAAAATGAGTTTCTTGTAGGCAACATACTGATGGGTTTTGTTTTTTTATCCATTCTGATACCCTGTGTCTTTTGATTGGGGCATTTACCCCATTAACATTCAGGGTAACTATTGAGAGATATGAATTTAGTGCCATTATTAGCCTGTAAGGTGACTGTTACTGTATATTGTCTCTGTACCTTTCTGATCTACTACTTTTAGGCTCTCTCTTTGCTTAGAGGACCCCTTTCAATATTTCCTGGAGAGCTGGTTTGGTGTTTGCAAATTCTTTCCTTTTTTGTTTGTCCTGGAAGCTTTTGATCTCTCCTTCTATTTTCAATGATAGCCTAGCTGGATAGAGTATTCTTGGCTGCATGTTTTTCTCGTTGAGTGCTCTGAATATATCATGCCAGCTCTTTCTGGCCTGCCAGGTCTCTGTGGATAAGTCTGCCGCCAATCTAATATTTTTACCATTGTATGTTACTGATTTCTTTTCTCGGGCTGCTTTCAGGATTTTCTCTTTGTCACTAAGACTTGTAAATTTTACTATTAGGTGACGGGGTGTGGACCTATTCTTGTTGACTTTGAGGGGGGTTCTCTGCATCTCCTGGATTTTAATGCTTGTTCCCTTTGCCATATTAGGGAAATTCTCTCCAATGATTCTCTCCAATTGACCCTCTGCTCCCCTCTCTGTTTCTTCTTCTTCTGGAATCCCAATTATTCTAATGTTGTTTCGTCTTATGGTGTCACTTATCTCTCGAATTCTCCCCTCATGGTCCAGTAGCTGTTTGTCCCTCTTTTGCTCGGCTTCCTTATTCTCTGTCATTTGGTCTTCTATATCACTAATTCTTTCTTCTGCCTCATTGATCCTAGCAGTGAGAGCCTCCATTTTTGATTGCACCTCATTAATAGCTTTTTTGATTTCAACTTGGTTAGATTTTAGTTCTTTAATTTCTCCAGAAAGGGCTTTAATATCTCCAGAGAGGGTTTCTCTAATATCTTCCATGCCTTTTTCGAGCCCGGCTAGAATGTTCAGAATCGTCATTCTGAACTCTTGATCTGACATAGTACCAATGTCTGTGTTGATTAGGTCCCTAGCCTTCGGTACTGTCTCTTGTTCTTTTGTTTGTGGTGATTTTTTCCGCCTTGTCATTTTGTCTAGATAAGAGGATATGAAGGAGCAAATAAACTACTAATAGGGTGGCAAATACCCCGGAAAAATGCACTGTAACCAAATCAGAAGAGACCCCAAATTGTGGGGGGGGGGGGAAGGGGATAAAAAACAGGTTCTGAAAAAAAAGAAAAAAAAAAGAAAAGAAAAAAATTTAAAAAATAAAACAAATAAAAAAATATAAAAAAGAAAGAAAAAATATATATATTTAGATGAACTAGTCAAAAAACGTTAAAAAAGAAAAGGGTAAAAGTTTTTAAAAAAATTTAGCAGAAGAAGAAAAAAGAAAAAAGAAAAAAAAATTGAAAAAAGAAAAAAAAATAAAAAATTGAAAAAAGAAAAAAAATTGAAGTAGCCGCAAGACTAAAGAATCATGGGGAGAAAGCCATGAGTTCCGTGCTTTGCTTTCTCCTCCTCTGGAATTGCTCTGCTGTCTTAGGAATTGAATCTGCTTTCTCCTTGATAGATGAACTTCGTCCTGGCTGGATATTTTGTTGATCTTCTGGGGGAGGGGCCTGTTGTAGTGACTCTCAAGTGTCTTTGCCCGAGGCGGGATTGCACCGCCCTTACTGGCGGCCGGACTAAGTAATCGGCTCGGGTTCGCTTTTGGGAGCTTCTGTTCCCTGAACGCTTTCCGTAGAGTTCCGGAGGATGGGAATGAAAATGGCGGCCTCCCAGTCTCCGGCCCGGAGGAGCCGAGAGCCTGGGGCCCCACTCCTCAGTGCGCCCCCAGAGGACAGCACCCAATCACTCCCGTATCCCCAGCCTCCAGCCGCGCTCCGAGCTCACCCAGCCCGCGACCAGTTCAAGGTAACCCCGAGCTGAGAGTTCAGTCCTCGGCTCTGTCTTTGCAGCCGGTTTCTCCGTTCTAATACCTGCGAGCTCTCCGACACTCTGACACCCCCGATCCTTCTGTGACCTTGCGGGGCCTGGGGCCACGCTGGCCCCGCGTGGGCTTCACCCTGGTTTAGCCCCTGGAGCAATGTCCCTCAGTGGAACAGACTTTTAAAAGTCCTGATTTTGTGCTCCGTTCCTCCGCCGCTTGCCGGGAGCCGGCCCCTCCCCCCGCGGTCTATCTTCCCGTCGTTTTAGATTCACTTCTCCGCCAGTCCTACCTTTCAGAAAGTGGTTGATTTTCTGTTTCTAGAGTTGCTGTTCTTCTTCTCTTCGCTCTCCCGTTGGATTTGTAGGTGTTTGCTATGTTTAGATAAGCTATCGAGCTGATCTCCTGTTACCTGATGAAGTCTCAGGCTGCTACTTCTCCGCCATCTTGACTCCTCCTCCGATATTTTGTTCTTAATTTAAGGAGGTAATTGGGTGAAGTCATTCGTTTCATTTATTTATTTTTTTTGGACCTGAAGGGAGGATGTTAACATAATCTGATCTATACTTCATCATTTTAAAACTAGAGGAACATTAAGCAGGCATCATAAGCCCCTAATTTTATTAGATTGTGTGCCTATGACCATGTTTTTTAAAGCTTTTGAAGAAGCCAATATGACGTCAGGTGGCTAGTTTTTTTTGTTTGTTTGTTTTTTGTTTTTTTAAAATAATGATAAAGTGAATAAATTGAAATCGAGTCCAGGCAATCAGCCCCGTGATATCAGAGAGTCATCTGACCCATTCGAGTCAATCAGCAAGGGGATTAGAGGGATGGTTTGGGTGCTTCCGCATTCATAGCTTTACAGAATCAGGGGATGAAGAGGATGTCCCATATAAAGTAAGAGGTGTGACGTGCAGGTTGGTGGACTGTGCCCCCTCTGTATGAGACGACCTTCCCCGTGTAACAGGAGCAGTGCTGGGCCCCAGCAGGACCCAGGAAACCCAAGTGCTTGAGGGGCAGACAGGTTTAAGGAATCCCAGTGTTCCCAAGGTCTCTGCCCTTGGAGACAGGCAGACTTGAGATCACCACCCTAAATTTGCTGAGTGCTCTCTCCCCTCTAACCTGGGTCTTGGAATCCCTGCTTCCACCTGGCCCTGCATATGACTCTCCTCCCCATTCCTCTCATTCAGTGCCTTCTTAACACCTTGGAATCATGGCCTTCCTTTCATAACTCACCTGAAAACAGCCATCCCCCACAGTCAGGGACATGACTAGCTTTGATCTTGTACCTGCCAGGCTTCTGTTAATCCGTAAACCTCTTTCCATGATTTCCATGATTTCGTCTTCTATGTCACCGACTCTCTCCTCTACCTCATTCAACCTAGCAGTCAGGGCCTCCATTTTTTACTGCATCTCAGTAATAACATTGTTAACTTCTGCCTTTAGATATTAGTTCTATTATTTCTGCACTGAGGGATTCTCCTGTGTCTTTTGTTCCTTTTTCAACCCCAGCCTGTTATCTTTACAAAGATTGTTCTGAATTCCAGCTCCAAGGTCTTACTCACATCCCGACTGATTAAATCTATGGCAGGGAGAACTACCTTTGGTTCTTTCTTTGGCTGTGAATTTCTCCTTCTAGTTTTTGTTCGGAGAAGAAAGGAGGAAGGAAAGAGAATGGGATGAGGGGAGGAGAGGAAAAAAGAAACATAAATCAGCCGAAACAGCAATACTACTATCCACAGTTACCAGGAAGCGATTCTGGTACATGCCCATTTATCTCTGGCCAGTGCATGGGATCCAAAACTCCAAGTTTGAAAGAGCCTAGTTATATGGGTGTACCCACTGCTGTTCCAGGGGAGAGGCTCCAGGCTTTCCCAGCACCATCCAGTCCCCAAAAGCCTTCACACAGTGCATACACAGAGATCAGATTTCATTGTAATACTCAGCAAAAACCTGCAGCCAGTGTACCAGCCATGTGTCCCTGACTCAGTCCCCTCCTGACCCGTGTCCTGGGAAAGCTGCTGCAGAGGTCTGAATCTGTGTGGCAGACAGTAAAGCAGTGGCCAGGCTAGTGGTGATCCACTCCATTCTCTGTTCTGTGCCTAGTCAGTCCCAGAAATCAGCTTCTTTGAGCACGCACAGATGTTCAAGCCTGCTTTGGCTCACACCAAAAAGTCAGAGGTTTTATGCCCTCTGCCTGCCCCTCTGACCCCACTATGGAGCTCCCCTCCATGCCTCCCCAGCAGTCCCTGCTCTCTAGAGAAGACAAACAATGCTCTTCAGCTCTCAGGAAGGGGAGAGATCTCTCCCTGAGCAACCCAGAGATCTGCTCGTCAGAACATACTGTGGAGTCACAGACCAGGGCAGTCTTTCCAGTGTTCTCCCTCTTCTTGACTTGGCTCCGTGAACCCAGCTTCCTCCCGTTCCCAGACCCACAGCTTCCTGTCCCCCAGTTCATGGCTCTGAACCTTCCTTCTGCCAAAATCAGTCACTCCAAATGTGCACAATGTTTCTCTATTCCTCTGATCCTCCTCCTAGTTGTTCAAAATAGTTGAAGGTTGTATTCAGAGGACAGGGCAAGTTCAGGGTCCCCCTACTCCCTGCCATTTTGGAAACTACTAGCTCCAACTGACCCTTCTATCCAATTTTACTCCATACCCAAAAATTGATTCTACGCATTTAGTATTTGACCTTAAATGTCATTGCTCAGTGGTTGTGCAGTTATAAATAATAGTAATGATAATGACAATAATAATAATAATATTAAATTCTGCAAAATACTTTTAGACCACTGAATTCTATTCCCTGAAAGTCAATCATGTGTTTATTCAACAAATATGCATTCAGTGATAACCACATTCAAACCAATAGTATTTGAAGGGCTTGAGATATGTAGAAAACATTGTTATCAATAGACAAAGATCCCTTCCTTCAGAGTGCTTGCATTTTACCAAGAAATGGCAAAACAAACAAACAAAAACAAACCCAATAAATAAGATAACAATACAATAGAATGCATCTAGAAATCATGAAGTATAATATTGGAGCAAAAATTCCTCCATTGAGGGGCACCTGGGTGGCTCAGTGGGTTAAGCCACTGCCTTTGGCTTGGGTTGTGATCCCAGGGTCCTGGGATCGAGCCCCATGTTGGGCTCTCTGCTCAGCAGGGAGCCTGCTTCCCTTCCTCTCTGTCTTCCTGCCTCTCTGCCTACTTGTGATCTCTTTGTCACACAAATAAATAAAATCTTTAAAAAAAATTCCTCCATTGGGCCTAGTAAAAAGGACTGGGAGAGTGGGCTCTGGGTAGACCCTGAGGTGGTTCAGACTGTGTAGTTCTTTTTTTTAATATTTTGTTTATTTGACAGAGAGACAGAGATCACAAGTAGGCAGAGAGGCAGGCAGACAGAGAGGGGGAAGCGGGCGCCCCACTGAGCAGAGAGCCCGACCTGGGGCTCGACTCCAGGACCCTGAGACCATGACCTGCGCTGAAGGCAGAGGCTTGACCCACTGAACCACCCAGGTGCCCTATGGTAACTTTGTCTAGGGACTAGAATTCTCCATTCATGCCTTGGACATGGTGGAAGGTCTGTGACTCTGCCATGGAGTCCTTCTGCCTGTTGAGCTCCAGTGGGTGGGTGGGACCTCCTGGGCAAGTGTGCTCTCAGAGCAGCAACTCTAACCCTCTTCAAGCCCATGGACCAGGGTCCCTACTTCTCTGAGGGTATGTTCTCTGTATAGCCTCCTGTCATGGACCCCTGGCCTTACAGAGATGTGAGTAGGTTTTATGCTTGCTAAATTGCCAGCTCGTGGTTAATCCCTGAGGATGGGGAAGTGTGAACAGAAACTCAGGGCATGAGCCTCTTCTCTACTCAGACCATGCATGGAAGAGGTCTCAGGTATGTGTGTTCTATAAAATATCAACATGAGGCATAAAGAATATATTATTATTACCTCCATCTGGAGAAGAGAGATGAAGAGAGGACTTGCTTGCTTATGATCAAACAAAATGCATCACACATGAATGCACAGAAATCTGTTTAATACAAGGACTCATCAATAAAGTATGTAGAACCATTTGGAAATAAAGTTTATGAGATTGTTCCATTAAAATTATTATACTTTATGATAACCCTCCAAATGTAAAAAGGGCAAGAAAAAGAAAAATGTTTGAAAACTCTAGAAAGAAAACTATGTTAATGATTTTATTGGGAAGTAAATGAAAGATTTTAGTCAAAGAGATCTTTTAGAAAGACAAAAATATGTTCAAGGTGGAGTTAAAGTGGAGGATTAAAATGTTGGCAGATTATTATCAAAGTCATGTTAAGTAAATTTCCCAGTCATTAACAATTGTATGGTATTTAAACATTTAGCATTGAAGTATTTTACCCACTGTCTTGCAATTATTAGACACAGATGTATAGAAACATAGCAGCAAAGTTAGCCTTCAATGACTTAATTTTTTTTTTTTTAGGAAGTAGAGTACACTTTAAAATAAGTCAAATATCATTATCCATTCACCATCATTATCATCTTTATGTTATATTTAAGTAGATAAGTCTAATTAAAAACAGTCATCAATCATGATCTTAAGTATTTGCCAGAGTATTGAAAGGTCCTTATCATTATTTCCCTTATAGGAACCATATTAAGTTGCTCAGATATAAAGACAAAGGGTTTATTTGTTTGAGGTCTCCCCACTGATAAATGGCCAAGTAAAAGAATGAGCTGAATCAGAATTCTGAGAAATTTCTACTCTAAAATAAAAAATGTCCCTAAAGATAAAGGAAAAAGTTGTAGTCCTAGATGTATATGGGGTCATAATCAGCTATACTGGAATCAGATGAATGGATTTCATAAACTTTAGAAATTAGTCCAGGTTAAAGAGGATTTAGAAAGTAAATGAATACAGTCATAAGAGAATTTAATGTAAAAAGGAATGGTTCTGAACCTGTTAATCTAGAAGGAAAGAGATTATCAATCATAGGGATAAAACAACAAATTAAGTCAGGAGCAAGAAAGAGAGAAAGAGACAGAGGCAGAGAGAGAGAGGCAGACTGAGAGAGGAGGAGAAACAGAATTATGGATCTGATGCTGGAGTGACATTGGACAGTTCTCCACCAATTTAAGCGTTGTCATTTCTAAAAAAATGACATTTCTTCTTCTTAATAAGAGTTGGAATTAAAGGAGATTTAAAGGAATGAGAAATTATAATGAATGTCTAGAAATATTTAACACAAGCTCCATTGACTTGGATAAAGTCTCATCAAGAAAAATGGGTAGCACCCTTTGGAAGACTTAGGGAGTGTGCTCCATTTCTAAATTTATGATCTATGTGGGTGCCTGGCCAGCTCAGCCAGAAGAGCATGTGAGTCTTGATCTCACGTAATGAGTTCAAGTTCCACACATGCTGTAGAAATCATCACTTACGAAATTAAATATATATATTTATCTGTATATAATTGATTTATAAAGTATATGTGAATATATATTTATATAAAATTTAAGTCATAATATATGCAATCATTATATATTTATATAAATATGCATTTATATAAATATAAAAATATATACATATAAATATATAAAATGTATATGTATATAAATATACAATATATAAAATATAAATGTATATTTATATCAAATATAATTATAAATTATATTTATATGCTTATTTATAATATATATTTACATGTTATAAATATATGTGTATTCTATAACTCTCCTCCAAATGTAAATATTTAATATTTTCTGTTTTGTCCTGATGGAAAAAAATGTCCATAGCAGGAAGGATTAAAGAACCTATCTGAATGGAGGCATTTGCTGGGCCTAGCATGTCTGCATCCTCATCCTGCTCCAGGAAGTTCTGCTGGGCAAAACTCAGGAAGTGAATACACTAGGAGCAGAGTCAAGATGACCCCTGCACGCCCAGTCTCCTGACTCCATGTCTGTCATAGATGGCAAGGTAAGAGGAATTGTGTCACAGACGAAGAAATAAGGTCGGAGAATACCAGAGAACAGCTGATTGAACGTGTAGATGTAAGACCCATTCGTTACATTGTAAAAGGAGATTTCCCCTGCTTCGTAGTCCAGAAAGATCCCAATGCAACGCGGCCGGTCCAGGTGGAGGAGAGGCACCGATGGAGAGGCAAGAACCATGTATTCATTCCCTTTCAGGAGCCACATGGCCCAGACCCCGTTCTCAGGAGACGGTGTGGTCTCCCCCTTCCTGGGCATGGTCTCCCGACAGACACCCAAGCCCCACTCTGCTCTGTCTCCCACCTCGACTTCCCAGTAATGCCTCCCCGAGGAAAAGGTCTGCAGACCGAGGATACAGGGCCATGTGTCAAATCGCTCGGGGTTGTTGGGGAGCTCCCTCCACAGCTCTCCATCTTGCACGCTGCGCAGATCGGCCGTCAAGAGGAGGCTGGGGTGTGCTGTGACGGGGTCCAGCTTGACATCAACTGTAGGAAGGATTCGGGGGGACAGGGGAATGGTCAGAGGAGACTGGTAAAAGCCTAGGAAGCACAATATGTCATATAATAGCCACACCTCTCCTCACTCTTCCCTCTCAAATGAGTCCTAGAGAAAGCAAAGTAAATTTGACCCTGGAGGTCACTAGTCATTGCTACCTCTGCACCATTCAGGACTCATTACTATGCCAGTAAACACACAACTGTCAATGACATGATGAACCATCAGCACAATTTTCTAGATCCCTGTCACCTGCATTCAGAGTACTTGGGTGCTCTTAGGGAGATTTTCTCTATTTACTTATTTTCTTCTCAAAATCCACAGGAGAATGTCATTAATTTGAAACCTACCACTTCCAATGTTATGTCACTCTGGTAGGCAGAATTCTAAGATGGCCCCATGACCTACAGCCCACGGTGCTACTCTCATGATTATATTTTATGACAAGAACAGGATATGGGTGGATCTTCTCTAATCCCAAGAGCCCTTAAAATCAGAAAGTTCTCTCCAGCTGTCATGCTGGTGGAGGAACAGGGAGTCAGAGAGATTGGAATCTAATGCGCCCTTGCCGGCTTTGAAGAGAGAGGGGGCCACATGAGAAGAAAGGCCAGTGACCTCCAGCAGACAGCCATCAGGGACATGGGGATCTCCATCCCACAACTGCCATAACCACATTTTGCCCATAAACTCTTCTGAATAAGCTTGGGAGTGGACCCCTCCCCAGGGTCTGCAGAGGAGCCCAGTTTAGCCAACACCTTAATATGAATCTTGTGAAAACTAAGCAGAGAAACAAGCTGATCCCACATAAATGTCTGGTCCATGTAACTATGACCCAATAAATGCAGGTGGATTTAAATAATGAACTCCATGGTAATTTGTTACATGATGATAGAAAACCAATACCAATACTGTGAAGTCCCAGGACACAGACATGACATTTTACTCAGGCACATTAGTAAACCCGTTTATGACTAAAATCTCTGCAGGGAAAAAGGATGGAAATAGCCTGTGTCTTCTCTTTAGAAGCATTCAAAAATTTATCAAAAATGATAAATTTCATTAAAATAATTTTTTAAAATATCATAATAATAACAAATTTGTCTGTAAATCCACATCTGTGGGTCTTGTTTTGACACCCCAACCCAAGTGGGTCATGTATGTACTATATAATCACTACTAACCTGTTTAACCACCCTTAAGCTGACTGATATCATCCCCACTTTATAGAGGAGGAGACTTGAAGTCAGAGTTCATGTGACCTCCCCAAATCTAGAGGTCATAGCAGACTGACAGGTGGGTTTCCTTGGAACCGTGTTAGGCCTGCTCAATATCTGCTGTCTTTACACATCATGTCCACCCCAGCACATGTCTTTGTTCCATTTATAAGAAAATAAATCTGTGAAATGGTTGTGAATAGGGTCTATCCCCAATTGCTTCCTACCTTTCTCTCTTTCTCTTTTTTTCTATTTCTTTTTTTTAAATTTAATTTAATTTTTTCAGTGTTCCAAGATGCATTATTTCTTTTTCCAAGATGCATTATTGATGGACCACACCCAGTGCTCCATGCAATACGTGCCTTCCTTAATACCCACAACCAAGCTCACCCAACCCCCCACCCACCTCGCCTCCAAAACCCTGTCTGTTTCCCAGAGTCCATGGTCTCCATGGATCATCTGTTATACTCAGTTTCTCATCACACTATAATGGACTCTAATGCAAATTCCCAGTGACCTCTACACTGGTGAGTAGTCATTGGAGTTCAGCTTAAATTACTTTTCTGCAGCATTCAGTGCTGTTGAGAATCCCTGCATTCTGGAAAACCTCCTTTCTCTTTCCCAAAGACACTGATCATCACACTTTCCTTCCCTCTCTACCCATCATTCCTTCCTGTTCTCCTTGGCTGTTTCCCCCTCTTCTCCCTCCAATGACTCCAGGACTGGGACTTCTTTCCTTCTCAGCTCCATCTCAATGTGTTCCAGGCTGGCTGGATCATTGCTTTGATTCAATTCCACTCATTTGCTTACTGTTTCCAAATGCATGTCTCTACCTTCGACCTTTCTCCCCAAATTCTGGATTTGCAGAATCATCTTCTTACCTGACATCAAACTCTGGATTTTTAACATACATCACCACATTGATACATTCAAAACCCAACTCCTCCCTCTGCCACACCTGCATCTTTAACTGTATATGTAAATAACAACTCTGGCATCATTTCCGACTTGTCTCTTTCTCTGACAACATGTATCTAATCTCCTGGCAGATTTTGGCAGCTCTACCTCTGAATCTGACCAAGATTCTGTCCACACTCCACATCTCAGCCCCTGCAGTAATACTACAATGTTAACTGAACCATCATCATCTCTGATGGAATTATAGCAAGGGTTCCTAATGGCTTTGCCCACTGAAAGCCTTGCCCCTTTGAATTTATTCAAAGTCAGAGTAAGACTCTCAAAACATTAATCTAGTCATGTTATTCCTGCATTTACTACTTTC
This sequence comes from Meles meles, assembly GCF_922984935.1. NCBI lineage: Eukaryota > Metazoa > Chordata > Mammalia > Carnivora > Mustelidae > Meles > Meles meles. Next base: position 5,058,754 of record NC_060068.1, read on the forward strand.
CCTGGATTTCCTGTTTCACCAGAAGGTAAAGCATCCTGGTCCCAGTGCCCTGCCCATAGCACCCTGTGCTAGTTGGACTTCCCTTGGCCTCTCTGACCCTGCCTTTGCATACTCCTCCCCAGCCACACAGACCTCCTCATCACTCCTAGAACACATCTTCTGTATTTCTGTCTCAGGCCTGCACACTCCTTGTTTCTGCTGCTTGAAAGGTTTTCCTCCACATCAGATATGTGATGAGTTAACCCCAAGGGGTCTTCCTGGATCATTAAATTAAAAAATTAGATGTCTTAACCTGAAAACTTTTGGCCACCCTGACCTTATTTTTTCTTCCAATATTCTGCCCATCTTCTAACATTCTGTGCATTTTGCATAATTTATGTAAATATGTACAACATGAAAACATGAAGTTATGGATTTGTAGGACTTTTTTTTGTTATTGCCAAATAATCTATTTCAAATACTTAGAAAAGTGTGTGGCACAAAGTACAGAACATTTATTGAACTGATCCATTAATTATTCAATTCATTAAAAACAGGAATATGCGGACACTGATTATGGGAGTGTAATAAATTTCAAGAAGTCATATGGTTAATACATGTTAATCTGCCCATCATTAAATAGGGGTGCTAAAATGGGTTTTCTCATTATGGGTTGAAACTTCATTCTAAGTAATGAAACCAGTAATTAGTCAGTTTGTGTGCAATGTGTGCATTGCATTATTTTTTCACATTTGCATACATTGTATACATTTTTCTCATTTGTATACATTTGTATACATTGTATTGCTTTTTCACATTTGTATACATTATTTTCAGCATTTTATAAATAAGGAAATAATTATACATTGGAAATAGTGTTACTCATATCATAGCTAATAAGTTGGGAACTTCACTTTCAAGCCTATTGTGATAACTAAACAGATCTTAAATGGAGGTTAGTGACTCTGCTATCCTTTATGACTTTACACAAATATCCTTGTTCTCTTGCTTATGAACATGGTGCTCTTTCTGGCCCCCCCTTCTAACTTGGCTTGACATGGGCCCACTGCAGTCCCTAAAATCTTCAGAGAAGCTGTGTGCCACTTTAGTGTGGATGCCCTTAGGACCAGGGTCTAATCCACCCTTTCCCAGGTCCTTTCCCAGGGCCACCAGCCACAGAGGGGACATGGGGCCCTATCCACACGGGTCCCAGAGGGAGGTAAGGTGAAACAAAATTGTCTGCAATCCCTAGTAAACCAGTGACATTACCTAAAAATAGACCTTTACTAGGTAGCCTGGAGACTCAGTCTTGGTTTTAGCTCAGGTCTGATCTTGGAGTCGTGAGATCAAGTCCCACATGAGGTTCCACCCTCAATGAACAGTCTGCTTGGGTCACTCTCTCCCACTCTCTGTCTTTCAAATAAATAAATGCAACTTAAAAATCAAAACTAAACTTTGGCTTCTGTGACTGCAGCCTGACCTGCATGGTGACAAAGTGTAGAAACCCCTGAACCCTACATAGATATTGTGGTTGTCCCGGCTTAAAGACGCAGCCCACCTTGGAACTTCCTCAACATTTCTCTCATCCCAGGGATATGACACGTTGTCCTCAGCTCCATGGGGACAGGCTCCAGTTTCGGCTGTGTGACATCCTTACTTCTGAGAAGTGCAGAGAAGCGAAAGTTCTCAGTAGGGTTCATGCACCAGCATCCTTGTCCTCCCTAGCCCTGTCCCTGGTTCAGAAAGGAATATACCTGTTCAAGGCTCCTCTCACACCCTGGAAGGAAAGGGGAAACAGAGGCAGGGATGAGTTATACCTCCAGACTGTGTCTGATAGAAACAAACCACCAACCCCGCTTTAGAAATAACCAGACATGGTCCAGTATGAAGATAAAACTGTAGGAGATGTGAGTGTCTCTCAACAATTTTAAAATCTGTTGGCCCCTACCACAGGGGAGTCAGACGACACCAAGTTTAGGTTAATTCCAATGGTATCAACCACTTTAACTGTTTTCTGCGTTGATAATTCCGGCATTTGAATATATTAGTAAAGAGTTATGTTCTGTAACAAATGTAGAAGGAACTAAGGTAAAAATAGACCTTAAATATCTCCAGAATTTCATTGAGGGACAGAGAAAGGTATAGACAAAAAAAAATGTTACTCCCAATGTCTCTGTAAGACCTTAAATATCTCCAGATATTTGCTTGATAGAGAAAGGTATAGACCAAAAATTTTACTTCCAATGTCTCTGTAAAAAAAAAAACAAACCCAAATTATTCTTTCTTTGAACCACCACACCATAACTATGAACTCAAGGGTGAGTTTGTTACCTAATGGGATAAAAAAAGAAGTTACTAATTAATACCAAGGTTTTATCTCAAAGGACATTATTTAAATAAAGCACCTGCTTTTATTTTCCTTTTCCCTCTAAAAATAGTCACAGTGTCAGATAAATTTTGAGAAGGCACAAAAGCAGGAAGATAATTGACTTTCCTTTTTATGGGGATGGCAGGCCTTGTTTTTGGCCTCTGCCTCATTTTGGGGGTAAAATGCTGCTTACTGGTACTGAGGAGGAAAGAAAAGGTGGATATAAAAATGAAAATAAATATAGAATAAATTCTCCCATAAGATTTGTAGTGTAATTCTGCCAATAAATTCTTTTTCTCAATTTTGTGTTTTGAAATATGGTAAAATAAGGTGACAGATGTCATTATGCAAAATATGAAAGTTCTGTGTATATTTAGAATCTGAAATTCAGAAATTATTTCCCTTCTGATGCTCAGTTTGTTTGCATGAAAATAAGCCTAGCAATTATAATAATACAAATTAAAAAATAATAACTGTTGCTTATATATATGACTGTATAGAAGACAAAATGAACTATTAAGACAAAAATCAATAAAAACGTTCTGTAAGTTCATTCCATTAGTGAACTGCCCACTACGTAACCTGTGAAGATAGTTAATATGGAGATTTCAGTGCAGTTTCGGCGTTGGGAGCTAATTTACGGTGGAATCTGAGGGTCAGCAGGTGGATGAGGGTGGGGGCACTTCGTTCAGAATCTGCTGCCTGAGTCATTGTGCCCAGAATTTCCTATGGCCATGCATCCTATCATGATGATACACATGCATTATCAATGAGGGCTTTCTCAATACACTTGGGATTTTGATGACCTCATGCACGATTAAAAATAAGTATTTTCCTTTTTTCCTGTTTCGTCTCTCTGCTGTACAGTCCCTTACAGACTTTGAGCAAATGGCAAGGAGCCCATTTAACCCATTCTCACCAAGCAATATGGACAAGCAAATTCATGTTTGCCACAAAATTTAACCAGAAAACATCAAGCTGGACAATTTAAGACCTCATTCTTACATTCAGCTACTGACACAGAAAAGGGTTACCAAAGACTTCTGGAATTGGTTATGCACATTGACAGATTAACTGGGAGATTTTAAACTGTTTTTCAGGCCACATAGCATTGCCTGTCCATATTTTTGTATAACCTTATAGGTTAGATATCAAATTAACTTTATTTTTAAAAAAAAATATTTCATTTTTTGGGGCGCCTGGGTGGCTCAGTGGATTAAGCCACTGCCTTCGGCTCAGGTCATGATCTCAGGGTCCTGGGATCGAGCCCCGCATCGGGCTCTCTGCTCTGCAGGGAGACTGCTTCCTCCTCTCTCTCTGCCTGCCTCTCTGCCTACTTGTGATCTCTCTCTCTGTCAAATAAATAAATAAAATCTTTAAAAAAAATATTTCATTTTAGTCTCTAAGATGAAACATCTTATACAATTCTTGAGAGTCTCCTCTCATTCTGATGCTAAGACTTAAAATTCAGGTACTTTCCAAACTGATGTCAAGGGTCCTTTATCCTAAAAGGCATGAAGGTGCAAGTGGATTGTGGTGGCAAGTGTCTGTGTGTCACCATGGTCTCTCTCGTGGCCCTGGCTTGGCTGAGGGGCCCGGGATCATTTCATGCTGACCCAGCCGCTGAGGGACCCAGGCTCACCTCCATCTGACCCAGCTGCTGAGGGACCCAGGCTCACCTCTATCTGACCCAGCTGCTGAGGGACCCAGGCTCACCTCCATCTGACCCAGCTGCTGAGGGACCCAGGCTCACCTCCATCTGACCCAGCTGCTGAGGGACCCAGGCTCACCTCCAGCAGCTCCAGTGCTGGGCGCTGGCTCCTCTCCTCCAGCTCCCGGGCCAGCTCCCTCAGGGCCCTGCTCTGCTGCCCCAGCTGGTTCTTGTTCTCACGGAGTCTCTGCAGGGTGGCTCGCTCCTCCTCCTCCAGCCGCCGCAGCTGCAGCTGCTCCTCCAGGGCCAGAAACCCACGGTACTTTTCAAACTCCAGCCTGAAGCGCTGCCTCTGCATTTCCACTTTCTCCTGGAGTGACACACGGAAGCAGACCCCCAGCAGGGGTGCTGCAGGTGTGGGCCAGGCAGGGGCAGCAAGGTGCAGAGACCTTGGCACCCTAACTCTGTCCACTCATGAGCTGCCTCTCATCAACATCAGAAAGCAGACACTGCTGTGAGGACACGCAGCCCTCAGGTGGACAGCCTGAGAGAGACTGCTGGATCTGAGTCCTCATCCTGCCATGGACTTGGGGGCAAGGCAGTTTTACACACAAGGTTTCCCACCATATTTAAATTATGGAGCAAGAGGAGTACGGGGATTAAGATGAAATATCTGTTAAATTGCTGAGCAAAATAAGTAGCACAAGGACGTTAACATACATCATAAAAGTAGTCACTAGAATGAGAACAGGGTCAAAACAACCATATCAGTATGAAGAGAGATTACAGAGACCTGATTTGTAAATATGAAAAAAAAGTCTCAGACAGTAGAAACTTGAACATTACTTAGTAATATGGCAACTGTGAAACCTTAAAGATTTTACTTATTTATTTGACAGAGAGAGAGCATAAGCAGAGGAGAAGGTCAGTGGAACACTGAGATCCACTGTGTGTGTGTGTGTGTGTGTGTAAATAGGTAAGTGAAAAATTGATGGAGTGTAAAAAAAAAGAAATATGTGTATGGATTACTGACAAGAGGCTGAAAGTTCAGATTGTCCTCCTATATATAGAATGATCAATATTAGTTATATTTTATATATATATATCCTATTAAATATTTATTATGTCATTTCTCCAATGAATACACATGTATTTACACACATGTTTTAATCTAGTAAAGATAGTCTGAGACTCCTCTGTAGGTACTGGAATGGAGCAGTGAGTTATAGCGCACTCGAGATCAGTAAAACTATATTTATAATTTGGATTGGGGAAGTACTGGTAGAGATAATTTGAGGGGATGTGATGATCCAAGATGACCCAGGTGTTTCCCCAGAGCAACCATGGAAATGAAACCAAAGTGTGCAGCAGGGAAGATGCTTGAAGAGTAATTTAATGACCCAGACTGGGATATGTCAAAAGTCCCAAGGTTCTCTTACCTTCCAAATGACAGTTTTCTTCCCCATATTGGCCTCCTGAGTGAAGGTCTCCTCCATCTCCTTCCTTACAAGCTCCAGGGTCATCTGGAGCTTTGCCTGTTTGGAGAGATGTGCTGAACCCATTAGAGATGCCCAAATTCAGTACCTCGTATCAACTAGGAATATCAGGAAATGCAAAGATCAATTAAAACAGGCCCCAGGAAGCACATAAAAATGTTCAGCTTCATCAATGTTCAAGTAAAATATGAATATATTTTTAAATGCCAGATATAACCTAGGATTATCTAAACATACGTTCATTGAAGTATTATTTAAAATAGTAGAAGTAACTTACCAAATGTCAAAAGTAGGAAAGTGAGAAAGATGAATTTTATATTGACATGATGGGATCAAAATAGGATGCTGCAGAATATTGAATGGCAATATACATTCACAATTGCAAAGTCATTTAAGATAAGTATATTTTATGTAATATGGCACTAATTTTGAAAAAAGTGTTTGTAATAAATACATAACAAATTACATAGCAACAAATGTTCAGTACTCGTGCTTGGTTGTAAGTGATGTTATTCCTATTATAGCTATATATTTGAACTTTTTGAAATTATTTATTGCTTTATAAAAAGAAAATTGTTTATTGTCATTTGGTCAATGAAACCTTATAAAGTACTAATTGTTAAGTGGAAAGGAGATACACAATATCATAAGCCCTATGAGGAATTAAAAAAATAAAAATAAATCTTTTTTCAACCCTACAACCCCTGCTAGAGGTAAACACATATATTTTATCTATAGAGAACAACTGTAATGATACACATATAGTCACATTTTTATATTCTTCCTAAGTCATTCAATAAATCTTATGAAAAAAATGGGGGGAAAGAAACTCTTCCCTAAATCATTTAATAAGTCTTATACAACAGCTGCCTTTATTTTTTTTTCCATTTTATTTATTTTTTCAGCGTAACAGTATTCATTCTTTTTGCACAACACCCAGTGCTCCATGCAAAACGTGCCCTCCCCATTACCCACCACCTGTTCCCCCAACCTTCCACCCCTGACCCTTCAAAACCCTCAGGTTGCCCCAACCTCCCACCCCTGACCCTTCAAAACCCTCAGGTTGTTTTTCAGAGTCCATAGTCTCTTATGGTTTGCCTCCCCTCCCCAATGTCCATAGCCCGCTCCCCCTCTCCCAATCCCACCTCCCCCCAGCAACCCCCAGTTTGTTTTGTGAGATTAAGAGTCATTTATGGTTTGTCTCCCTCCCAATCCCATCTTGTTTCATTTATTCTTCTCCTATCCCCCTACCCCCCCATGTTGCTTCTCCATGCAACAGCTGCCTTTAAAAGAGATTGTTACAAGTTCATCCATTAGGTTGCACAAAAACTAGCAGGATGATTTATGAAAGTATTGACAAGATGAGAGAAGTAGTATTTTGAAAAAGATTTTACTTTATTATTTGTTAGAGAAATAGAAGAGAGAGAGAGAGGACAGGAGGGGGAGAAGCATGTAAACTGGATCCCCACTGAGCAGGGAGCCTGGTGTGGTACTGGATCCTAGGACCTCTGAGATCATGACCTGTGCTGAAGGCAGATGCTTAACCATCTAAGTCACCCAGGCATCCCAGAAGTGGCATTTTTTGCAAGAAATAGAACTTTGACACCTATAGACAGAGAAAAAGCTCCCTTACGCAGAAGAAACTGTGATCAAAATCAAGGAGGTAGACAAGGGCCATCTGTACCCCAATGTTCATAGCAGCAATGGCCACAGTCGCCAAACTGTGGAAAGAACCAAGATGCCCTTCAATGGACGAATGGATAAGGAAGATGTGGTCCATATACACGATGGAGTATTATGCCTTCATCAGAAAGGATGAATACCCAACTTTTGTAGCAACATGGACGGGACTGGAAGAGATTATGCTGAGTGAAATAAGCCAAACAGAGAGAGTCAATTATCATATCGTTTTGCTTACTTGTGGAGCACAAGGAATAATGTGGAGGGCATTGGGAGTTGGAGAGGAGAAGTGATCTGGGGGATATTGGAGGGGGAGACAAATCATGAGAGACTGTGGACTCTGAGGAACTAAGTGAGGGTTTTGGAGGGGAAAGGGGAGGGCTGGGTGAGCCTGGTGGTGGGTATTGTGGAGGGCATGTATTGCATGGAGAACTGGGTGTGGTGCCTAAACAATGTATTCCGAAACACTGAAAAGAAATTTTAAAAAGTGTTTTTAAAAAAGCAAGGAGATACAAACGCAGTGATCCGAAGGGGCACGTGTACCCGAATGTTTATAGCAGCAATGTCTACAATAGCCAAACTATGGAAAGAACCTAGATGTCCATCAACAGATGAATGGATAAAGAAGATGTGGTATATATATACACAATGGAATACTATGCAGCCATCAAAAGAAATGAAATTTTGCCATTTGCAACGACGTGGATGGAACTAGAGGGTATCATGCTTAGTGAAATAAGTCAATCGGAGAAAGACAACTATCTTATGATCTCCCTGATATGAGGACGTGGAGATGCAACATAGGGGGTTCGGGGGATATGAGAAGAATAAATGAAACAAGATGGGATTGGGAGGGAGACAAACCATAAATGACTCAATCTCACAAAACAAACTGGGGTTTGCTGGGGGGAGGTGGGGCTGGGAGAGGGGGAGGGGGTTATGGACATTGGGGAGGGTATGTGCTATCGTGAGTGCTGTGAAGTGTGTAAACCTGGCGATTCACAGACCTGTACCCCTGGGGATAAAAATACATTATATGTTTATAAAAAAAATTGGAAGGGGAGGTGAAGCATAAGAGACGATGGACTCTGAAAAACAACCTGAGGGTTTTGAAGGATTGGGGGTGGAAGGTTGGGGGAACAGGTGGTGGGTAATAGGGAGGGCACGTATTGCATGGAGCACTGGGTGTTGTGCAAAAACAATGAATACTGTTACGCTGAAAATAAATAAATAAATTAAAATTGCCTGACCAAAAACAAAAAAAAAAAAGCAAGGAGATGAAAAAGATGCAACTTGTTTGAGGACAACAGTGATTAGGCTAGTTTTGAAGGACTTCATGTTTGGCTGAGACAAGAAGTGTAAAAACAGAACTTCGGGCCCTAGGAAGTCTTGACTTAGAGGCTAAGGCATCTAACGGATATTTATTTGCTATTTAGTTAAGGATTACTGCAATATACAGAACATCTTTAGACATATTACATACAGCCACATTACATTTAGGCCACTTCTGATAAAAAGAAAGCAGAATCAACATACTTCAAAAGTGTAGCTGGAAAAGACCTGGCAGCTGGATCTTGTAGATGACAACCAAAGTAAGAAAAAAAAAAAAAAAAAAAAGGAAGGAAAGAAAGAAAAGCTAAGAGATGTTTCCAGGTATGTCTAGAAGGAAGTTGAGGTGGGCAGTATTCCAAAACCTTGATTTAAAAGAATCGAAGTTAAAATAATAATAATAATAATAATAATAATAATAATAATAATAATAGTTGAGGAAGTCCAATGTTTACAATGTATCTCATTGTGACAATACTTCAGTTAACCATGTAGGCAGATTGAAGACTTGAAGACCACTACCATCTCCTTTCCGATAGTGAGCATTCCAGATATTGGGCATTGAAATGTGATCAGAATGTCAAAGAGCTTTTGAAGAGCACCAGTACGGGGAACTCTATTAGAGTTTCACAGATGCCCCTTCGGGTTCCAACTCCTCCAATATGAGTTCCCTCTTTATTGATGGTGCTCATGTTGTCAGTCCCGGAATGCATGTTGAATGGGCTTAGCTCCTGGAATCTTTACTTCAGGGGACACATGCTACTGAAGGCCTTACAGGAGATAAGAGCTGTGCACTGGGCAGATGCTAGTGTGCGGAACCCAGGGTTGTTTTGGTGACAGTTTTAACTAACATGGAGATAAGCACTATGGAAAACAGGACGTTATTTGACCAGCTTAGGAAGCACTGGCAATAAAGATGGGCAACTGTAAGTAACCCTGACTGCACTGGAAAGCCTGCCCCCACCTCAAGCTCTGGCAAGTCCGGCCCCCCACAGTAGAGCTCTAGTCTGGGACAGGAATGTCAGCATTGCAGAGAACGAAGCCAGGATGGCAGCCAAAGGCTGCAGAAGGGAAGGCTTCAGGGACAGGGGACCCTCTCCAGTGATCTGTTCAGGTGGTGCGTTTGAGCTCCTGAACAGCGGTCCCCGGGGGACACCATAGGGCCAGGCAAGGAGGCCCAGCTTGCACTGAGCTGGGAGGGAGAGTGGAGCTGGGAGCAGTCGTTCAGGTCAGGACGCTGTCCTCTGGGTTTGCCCCTAAAACGCGGCCCTCGCCGCTCCCATCGGGTTTCTGTACCTGCGCCCTGCGGAGAGCACAAGGCTCTCACCTGGTCACCCCTGGTAGCCTCTTGCACCTTGCCTGCGGAGCCCGGGTTCTCACCTGGTAACCCCTGGCAGCCTCCTGCAGCGGTACGGTGCGGTGGTCCCTGTGCTCCAGGGTGGTGTCGCACACCCAGCACAGGGCCTCCTGGTCGTCCTCGCAGAAGAGGGTCAAGTCCTCACGGTGTCGCGCGCACTGGTGCACGCTCACGGGCCCAGCGCCCAGCCCTAGCTGCCGCACGCCATCCACCAGGCTGGCCAGCTGCCGGTTGGGCCGCAAGCTGTCCAGCCCGAAGGGGCCGCGGCACTGAGGGCAGGTGTACAGTCCGCCCTGTGTGCTGGCGGACTTCTCGCAGAACTCGGAGATGCACCTGCGGCAGAAACTGTGGCCGCAGGCCACGCTGACTGGGTCCTGCAGAAAGTCCAGGCACACAGAGCAGCGGGCCTCGTCGCGTAGCCGCTCCCCAGGCGCCCCCGAGGCCATGGCCGCCTGCTAATGCAGCGCGACCCTCCTCCGCAGCCCGGTTATCTGCACTCACCGTCTGGCTTGGAAGGGAGGAGCACACAGCTTCCGGAGACTCCGGCACAGTGTGGCTTTCATCCCTGGCTCTGGTTCAAGAGCCCAGCAGAGCCCCTCCTGGCAAAAAGTCACATCCCAGCCCTCAGTTACAAGGACAGAATTCACATTTCCGTCCCACTGGGTTGCCAGGGAACTGGGCATGTGTAGGGGAACCCCTCCCGTGATGTCTGAATGGAGCCCCTACTCCTGTTCTCACTGCTAGGGCACTTGGAGAATTCCTGAGCTGTCCTTCCGTTATTTTTCTGAACTACCCCACGGCCTCCTTATCCTGTAAGGCAAAATAATTTCTCTTTTTTGGAAAGATTTTATTTGTTTGTTTATTTGTTTATTTATTTGACAGAGAAAGAGCACAAGCAGGGAAAGCTGCAGAGAGGGAAAGCAGAGCAGGGAGCCCCATATGGGGTTCAATCTCAGGACCCAGGATCATGACCTGAGCCCGAGGCAGAGGCTTCACTGTCTGAGCCACCCAGCCCTTCTTATACGGTATAATAATTTCTTATAATGTTTGCCAAACTTTAACTTTTTACCCTCCATTACTCAGCTAAGGATAAAGACATGAGCAGATGGGCTTATGTGGTGATGCCTGGATAGGTGAGTAAGGAGCGGGAGAAACCTAAGAGAGGATGTGATCCCCGTTTGGGAAAATATGGTGAGGTGGCAAAAGCAGGGAGGGTCCCTCCTGGACCAAAATGTGACTTCTGTCCTGCTGAATTTGGAGTGATGGTGTGAATGCCTGTACCAAGTCATCCAGTCTGATCACAACACGTGTTGTGGGTACCAGAGGCCCAGACACAAGGGCAAGTTCAAAGCGTTATGTTCCAGCTCCCAGGAAGCCTCAGGGTGCATCAAGAGATCTTGTGCAATTACAGAGTAATGGCTGGGAGAAACCTCAGCAGCTACAGGAACATGAAGGGACTCCGAGCTAGCCTGCTGGGTTGGTTGAGGCTTCCAGTGGTCTCTGGGCTAACAACAGAAGGGCCATCCAAGGAGCAAGCAGGAAGGGAAGCCTAGGACAGAGCACTCAGAGGCTGCAGGGCACACGCACATGAACTGTGGTGGGAGGCAGCAGGAATTAGCCCTGTGAGCAGAGCCCTCTAGGCGGGCTATGTGTGGCCAGATGAGGAGGAGGAGCCGGAGATAAGGTCCCCCAGTCAGAGGCGGGGGCAGATGACTCAGGTCTCTGGGGCTCCGTGAGGTCTGTGGTCCTTATTCATTTGTTTTTAAAGATTTCTTTATGTATTTGAGAGTGAGGGGAGGGGTGGAGGGTGGGGGACTGTCCAGCAGACTCCCCGCTGGGTGAGGACCCCCCCCAATAAGGAGGAGGGCTTTGATCTTATAACCCCGAGATCATGACCTGAGCAGCACCCCAAGTCCTATGCTTCCCCTACTGAGCCACCTGCTCAGCATACATGGGTCCTTATTCTAAGGATGAGGGCTTGCCACGAAGCTTGGTGCTGGGCACCATCTGAAGGCTCAAAGTCATCTGCCCAAGACCAGTTTCATAAACAAACTAGATTTCTCTGAGTGCAAACAGACATGAGTGTGAACAAAGCAGCAGAGATGAGCAGTCAGAGAAGAAGGCAGAAGGGTGCCGGGATTCTCAGTGCAAACACAGATGCTGGCTCGCGCTGAGGACTGCGCCCCTTTCTAGCTCAGGGGATGTCGAGAAGGCCGTGTCCCCCTCTGCCTGCCAAGCTCCTCTGAAACAGGAGGACATGGTTGGTGTCCCTCCGACAGTGCAGTTCAAGGATAAGACAGACTCATGGGCACCACGCATCTGGTCCAGGCTCTGGCACGAGTCCCTACATATAGTCACCTAAACAAAAAGGGCAGGATGGGTGGGAGAAGGATGGCCACACAGAGCTTAACTCCACGGGGCAGGAGAGCTTTTTCCACCTTATGAAATGCTATGTTCCCAGTACCGTGAGGAGCGACGCCCGTTTGTACACCCAGGAAACCCTGGCTGAGTGAGCAAGCGGACATCAGACAGAGGTTCTTCCCTGTAGGATTCTAGGGTAGCTGAGTTTAAGCTCTGCTTTGTCTTAAGACTCCTTGGCAGAGGAATGCGGTCTGTGCCCTCATTGTTCTTAGAAAGACCCTTCCCTTGGAGCCCGTCCCTGCAGATAACGTGTGCAATGGATTATAATTTGATTTTGTTGTGTTTTACAAATGCCATGAGAAGTGACCACCTGGGTGCTTTTTTGTTTAATAGGGTTGGTCTAACTGAAGTTTGTATTTTCTCCCAATCTTTCTGCTAAGGTGAACAAAACATGTCCTTGTGGGGACACGGCCTCATTTTGGCGCAGTCTCTCCTGGAGTCTCACCTGTCTTTTTCAGTTTGCCTCATTCCAAATCTACCCTGACTCTCACCAGTACCTCTTCTCTAGTTCGCATCTCCACTGGTATCCTGTCTTCTCCAACAACATGGGATCCTCCCTCCTATGGACATTCCTCCACGTTTACCTCCCCTAACTGTCCCCAGGGCCTCTGTATTGTCATTCCTAGCTGGGTCCCTTGTCATTCTCGCAAAGACTCTCAGCTCTCCCTGGGCCTCAGTGTCTGGTTCAGCTCTGGGGACCCACAATCTCCTCCAGCCACGCTTCTTCTACCCAACAGCAAAAAAAAAAAAAAAAAAAAAAAAGTTCAAACCTCAAAAACCACAAATGCAACAGCCACTGACATAGCACTTTCCTTCCTGTTTGTGGTTTTCAAAAGGATCTGGGTGGGTTTTCATTCAGCCATTATGTCCTACATTATTATGGCTCCTTTTCCCCTAGACTCTGCCTTGGGTTTTTTTAAGCTGAGGTGTGCAGATGTCCTCTGTGCACACAGCCTCAGCCTTCCCTCGTTAGGTAAGGGGCACCTGTAGCCCATGGAGCTCCATGTCTCTGTGGAGGAAACCCAGGAAACAGAGCTGAACCAGAGAAGGTCCCCACGACTTTAAGGCAGAGTGAACATGTCTGGGACATGGGATGGGCCTTGGGAGAAATGCCACTGCTTAGCCATTTTTCCACACACGTGACCTCCACTCCCCATATGTGCAGGTTAGCAAAGGTGGATTCATGGAGTCATGCTGTATTTAAAAAAAAAATGAGGGGAGCCTGGGTGGCTCAGTGGGTTAAAACTTCTGCCTTCAGCTCAGGTCATGATCCCAGGGTCCTGGGATCGAGCCCCACATCGTGCTCTCTGCTCAGCGGGGAGCTTGTTTCCTCCCCTCTCTCTCTCTACCTGCCTCTCTGCCTACTTGTGATCTCTCTCTCTGTGTCAAATAAATAAATAAAATCTTTAAAAAAATAAAGAATAAAAATAAATAAATAAAAAATAAATTTAAAAACTGATTTACATTAGAATTTTCTTTAGACAATTTGAGGGACTTAAGGAGAAAAATGTATCCTGTTCATAGCTTTATTCCAAAGTCCTTCTCTTGGGCTGCACAGGGTAAGGGCTCAGTAGAGCTTCTGGAATTGATTAATAAGTGCAATATCCCATCTAGGATTCAGAATTGTTCTCTGAAGTAATACTGTAAACCTATGCTAGAGATGAGAAACCTGAGATGTAACAAATGCAGGGAATAGACACAGCTTGTCTTTGTTTTGTGCAGTATTCGGTGTTGATACTATTATGCTCTCCAGAACCATGCAGGGATGCGTTCCTCCCGTCACAGACGGTTGTAGGGGCTTGGCACCAGGTCCTGGGATCAAGTGTAAACCTAACGAAGATGACTCCAGGTTTATACCCAGCTGTAGGAGAGAGCTGGCATGGGCATAGAATAACAAGGTAGTGGCCGATATTCCTGGGTCCCCAAAAGGGTGCATGAAGAGGCTGGCCAGAATGGAGACACAACCTGCACAGTCACGGAGAAAAGGACCACAAAGGCACCAGTCTTGGAATAGAGTTTCCAGGGAGACCTAGAGCTGCAGCTTCCATCTGCGGGTCCCATGGGGTCTGGTCACAAGAAACACGAGAGCAGAAACCCCATTAAGTCTGAAAGGACGTTGGGTGTCTCAGAAGGTCTGGTGGTTCGGTGTGGCTCCCAGTCCACGGGAGACTGGGGAAACACAGACCGATGGCTGATTCTGCATGTTCTGCAAGGTGGTGTAGATTTTTATTTGTGGGCAAAGGGCACTGGTGGCATGTTTTCAGTGATCATCTCTGAGCGTGATATCCAGTCCCCATGGCTGTCTTTCCTCGTGGCCTAGGTTTCGAAGCCCTGAGGGTCACTGGGAGTTAGAGCTCAGGGATGGTCCCGTGTGGCCGGGGGTGTGGGGTGACATGGGACATAGGGATTTCTCTCAGCTGGTAGAGGCAGCCTGAACCCAACTGTGTTCATATAGATTCCATTACTGGAGGGCCGATAACCGTAAGAACAGACCTCCAAGCAAGCCCTCTGAAACACCCTTCCACGAGAGCAACTTCTCTGCTCCTTCTTAATCTCCATTCTGTGTAAAATACAAAGAAAAAGCAGAGGCATTTCCCGTATATATAGACTTCCACACACTTGCAAGTAATGGCCAAGGATGGGATCTGGTGTTTCACACAATGCTATTCTTGTAAATCGCTTTGACACAAAAAATGGGCTTTGACATTTAGGACTTACAGGATGTACCCCATGCTAAGAATGTCTGTGCTTTTGAGTCTTCTACAAACACACTATAGCATAACAAGGAAAAGCATGAGTCATAGAGAAGGATTTCTCCTGCTTTCTACGAGATTTTAAGAAAGAGGGCCACTTGGGGGGGCTCAGCCATTAAGCATCTGCCTTCGGCTCAGGTCAGGATATCTGGCTCCTGGGATGGATCCCCACTTCAGGCTCCCTGCTCACTGGGGAGTCCGCTTCTCCCTCTCCCCCTGCTTGTGGTCTCTCGTGTCTCTCTCTCAAATGAATAAATAAAATCTTTTTTTTTGAGTGAATAAAATCTTAAAAAAAAAGATTTAAGGAAAGAGAAAAGGGTGTATACATGCTTTTAATTAGTGGCAAGGTGGGAGACAAATCAGGAAGCTTCCATGGTGATATTTGAAAAGGGTTTCCCAAGACTGAACAAAACGCACTTAATTAAAACAAACAAGCAAACAAACAAACAAAAAAAAAGGTTGCAAAATTTAACCTTATTTTTTAAAATAAATGAATACATCCCCAATGTATTAATGAAGAAGTTACATGTTCCTCCCCAAAGTGGAGCATTCCTATGAAACCTCTTGTGAACAAAAATGCATACCAATGAATCGTTGAACATTACAACAAAAAATTAGGATTATACGCTGGCTAACTGAACATAACAAAGAAATTGTGAAGTACATACATTAAAAAAAAAAAAGCAGTTGCCATTAATGTACAGAAAACATTTTTGAGCATTTCCTGACTCCAAAATAGCCTCCCTTAGGCTTTTCTGATGCCTGGGTATGCATCTTGCTGACAAATAGACTCCAGGAATCAAGGGGAAACACAGGTGCCCCCAAAGACCAGAGCTGCGGTGGCTTGATGTTGAGCGAGGCTCCTGGGGAAGGAGCCTGGTGGGGACACCTCCACTGCTCCAGGGCATGTCGTCCCTGTGACAGCACCTTACAAATCAGACACTGTACACGATGGTTTTGCTTTCCACCTCTTTTGTAAAAGCAAAAAATCCTCTCCAGATTGCCTTCCATTTGCAAAAGCAGATTAAAATGTAATTAAAGGTTCCAAAAAGAGGCTACCTATAATACCAGAGCTGGCCCTTTAAAGGGTAAAACCTAAAAGGCCGAGAAACAATTTTAAGGTGAAATTTCTCTGGAAAGCAGATTTTCCTGGATGAATGTTGTGCCATTAGCCCAGCTGCTACAACTCAGTACCTTTCCTGGTTCCCCAAGGAGGGTTTTCCCAACTCCCCATCCCATTCAGACCCCAGCCCGTGTCCACGGTGGAAATTTCTCTTTCATGCCGGTGTAGTAAATCTCTCCCTCATTTGTCTCCCCTGCTAGCTCCTGAATCACCAAGCAGGAAAGCAGACCTTCTATCATTAGTAAAACTAACATTTATTCATTTCCTTTGGGGTCCCTTGAGTTTGAGTCCACTGATACAGCTTGCACAATTCCTGGAATGTCTCTAAAAGCAGAGCATAACAGTGAAAGACAGTGGATTTGAAGCTGAAATAGATGTGAATTCAAACACAGGTGCTCTGACCCTGGGGAGTGATATTATGTCATTCAAATAATGCTCAGGTGACCCCGGTGAGTGAGGTGGGCCCCTCTGACTGTGTCTTTGTGGAGGAAGTGGGTTCTTCTATAAGGCTTATATGGGTTTTTGTGCATGGAGGGCCTGACATCTAATACATACTCAACAAATTCTGGTCCAAACCCTTCACCATTCACTCATACAATGCACCTGACAGAAAGAAAGGAAAGTGCAGATCTCGGGAGACATCATCTGTTCAATTGTGTGCAGGGGCAAACTGTTCTTCTTTTTAATATTAAGCCCATTTTATTTTATTTTATTTATTTTATTATTTTTATTATGTTATGTTAGTCACTGTACAGTACATCATTAGTGTTTGATGCAGTGTTCCAAGATTCATTGTTTGCTTGTAACACCCAGGGCTCCATGCAATCCATGCCCTCCTTTATACCATCCCCAGGCCAACCCATCCCTCTACCCCCTTACATCTAAATAGATTTTTTTAATACAATAACATAATTCTTAATTAATATGCAATAAACTTTAGTAAAAATAAGTTTATAATGTTTGAAATAAGAAATCAAAAGCAGGATTCTTGCCAGCCTGTGAAATAAAATTCAGAGCAAATGGCCATTATTTGCACTCCTTACTACAGATTGCATATTTCTCTATCAGAAGCCATGATGCTCATGGGAAACAAAAGGTATTGGGAAGAACACACAAGATAATTGATGTCCAGGAGTAGTGAGGGAAAGAGGACCCAGTGAAAGAGACCCTATATATATTCCATATAGTACACCTTTGTAGGCTTCTAAGTGTTTATGTCATTAATACCCCTCAAAACCTACCAATGTGCACCATAGCTCACCATTTATACATTTCATTATATGTTTTTAATTCTCATTATGTAGCTCAATCCCAGAGGTAGTGTTCATCTACTGGTGCTCTAACATCTTCTCCTCCCAGAGAAGAGACACCCACATTTGTCACCACATGCTTAAATGCTAGAGGGAAGCTAGTCCCATAATTGGCTCTCAGCAGGCAGCCAGGTGGACCTGGCTGATTGTGGGTACATACATATACTGGTCATTCCAGCTGACTGTCCCTCATGTGGACACAGTGATGATCTGTGTAGGCCTGGATACCCTCCCCCCTCAACATGAGTAGAGCTGTGGCTGATGTGAAGACCGTATCATGCCTTCATTTCTTTTTTATCTGGAAACATGCAGAAATAACAAATCTAGATTTGAGATTAGATATGAAAAGTCCACCTCACACAAGACGACCATGTAGTCTATCAATGGTGTTTCGTTTTGCTCACCCAAATTTAATAGCATGAGAAAAGTCCTATTGGTGGAAAGTAGTCATAAAAGTCATTTCAAAAAAATGCCAAGATGACCCAGGCTATATAATTATCTATGAAAATAGCCTATACAGTAGTAACCTAATTGCATCTCCCTGTATGTATAACTCACAAAATGTTTGGAAAGTAAGACATCGAGTGCCTAACTCTGGGAGACAGTATTATGGATCCCACACCCAAGTAACTTGGAAAGTTTTCCCAACAGCCTTTATTACCTATGAGCACCCTGGATTCTGATGCTGCACTATTCAACATATCCTAAGGAACATACCACTGGGGCCATTTGCTGCATATTTTATTTCATCACAGTTTACACAAAAATTATTTTTACTAGAATTTATTGCATATTAATTAAGAATTATGTTGTTGAGTTAAAACCAAACAATCCTTTATACATATCACAGCAAAATAAATGTATGGATATTTTTGTCTACTTCTTTCTATTTCCAAGTTTACTGAAAAGTATACACATGATCATATTATTTCCAAAAATGGTATTAAAGTGAACATCAATGCCTCAGATTAGATGACCTTTCATACACTTCAATTTTTTTTAAATTTTTCCATGTGTTTTTGTTTTTGTTTTGTTTTGTTTTTAATCCTGCTTAATTATAGATGGTATGAGAATCTTTTCTTTTCCAACTCATCTTCCAAAACTCAAATTAAAACAGCCTCTCAGACAAACTCAGATATTGCATTTTCTTTGATAAA
Source organism: Meles meles (assembly GCF_922984935.1). Taxonomy (NCBI): domain Eukaryota; kingdom Metazoa; phylum Chordata; class Mammalia; order Carnivora; family Mustelidae; genus Meles; species Meles meles. The sequence continues at coordinate 5,077,378 of NC_060068.1, forward strand.
TTAACAGATTCACATTTAGAATGAGCTTGGGTACAGATTGCTCTCATTGCATGAATTAATTAATTTTCAATCATAAATTGTTTTTGTTTTTCATTTACTTATACTTGCAATTAAAGGGGCGCCTGGGTGGCTAAGTGGGTTAAAGCCTCTGCCTTTGGCTCAGGTCATGATCTCAGGGTCCTGGGATCGAGCCCCGCATCAGGCTCTCTGCCAGTGAGGAGCCTGCTTCCTGATTCCCTTCCTCTCTCTCTGCCTGCCTCTCTGCCTACTTGTGATCTCTACCTGTCAAATGAACAAATAAAATCTTAAAAAAAAATTAAAATATGATGACAAAATGCCATTCGACAAAAAGCAGCTGTTTAATACCCAGTTCTCAGGATAGGTGATTCAGTAATGGCCTGCTTGCTCTATTTTAGAAAAACCCTCTTTTTGCTTCAGTTTTTATCTCAACATTTTTTAGACCAATTCTAATTAAAAAAAAAATGAATGTGAAGATTCACTTATCCTGAATGTGTTATAGACATCTAAGCCTCAGTGGGTTGAGCTGAATCTCAGAAGATTGGTTCCATTGTTTACTAACTCGATTGACAAATTACAGACAAAATATCTGGGGATCAGGATTCTCAGAAGGGCCAGGTCCCCAAGAAACCCAGTTATAAAAGGAGAAGACGGCTTCATCCAGGGTCAAACCCCAGCAGAGACGATGGGAAATTTCCACTTGCATGAGGAAAGCACGGCCCACATTTGGGCTCAAGGAGGGCAAGGCAGACCCTGGAACAGGGACACATCAGGGCTCTCCATGTTGATGAGAAGGACAGGTAGGAGAGGCTCATGTAGACAGCCACAAAGGTTTTCAGAAGGAAATCAACATGGTGTGTGCTTTAGTGTCAAGTGACATACATTTTATTGTGTTGTTTGCTTTGGTTATTGACACTGAATTCTCAAATTACACAGATATCAATAAATTCTTCCTCATTATCAAGACAGTTTCAGCCTTTGCTGATGTTCTAGCCATGTGAAAACTCAGTAAATGGTCTTGCCCAAATTCTTTAGTATCCACATCTGTAGTAATGGAAAAATAACCAGAAAGAATTTTTAAGGAGCCAAAGCCTGTTTAGTTGACTCTAGGCAGGATTGCAATAATTCCAGTTTTAATGTTTATTTTCAGATAATTTCAAAGAAACCTCCAAACTTAGATCTGAGGTTACGCTGGTGGTTTTAATGCTAACGTGAACTGAGCATTTTGGGAGGCAGATATTTTCATTTTGATTTGATCTGTTATGTTTTTTTGTTTGTTTTATTTTTTTAAAGATTTTATTTATTTATTTGACAGACAGAGATCACAAGTAGGCAAAGAGGCAGGCAGAGAGAGAGGGGGAAGCAGGCTCCCTGCTGAGCAGAGAGCCCGATGTAGGGCTCAATCCCAGGACCCTGAGATCATGACCTGAGCTGAAGGCAGAGGCTTTAACCCACTGAGCCACTCAGGTGCCCCTTGGTTTTATTTTTTAACTTAATGTAATTAAGGTCCTTCTAGCATTGAACATTGAGTTGAAGTCCTAAACTCCCAGAATGGCTATAGAGAAACCAGAAAAGGTACCATGGAGAAGGTATCTGAGCAGAGTAGGGTATGAGACCCCTAGAAATACACAGAGATAATATCGCAGGGAACTGACTGTGCTGAATTGAAAAGGAGTCAAAACCTACATGGTTTGAACAATACCAAGGGAGCTGGAGTGCTGGGAGCAGACTGGGGTAGGATAAAAGTGGACAAAGAGATTGCAGAGGAGATGGGAGGAGAAAAGTAGGGGCTGCTCTACTGGGAAGGCTTTTGATTTTTCTTTCTTTTCTGAGATCATGACCTGAGCCGAAGGCAGCGGCTTAATCCACTGAGCCACCCAGGCGCCCCTGATTTTTCTTTCTTAAGCTTTAAGAAATCATATACCACATAATTCAGTATGTGTAAGAGACATCCAGTATCGTATCCCTGGGAACAAGTGCATAGATTTTATTAAGATAATGTCTTCACCACTTAGGAATTTTTCATGGTCAAATGAAGATAATATTCCCAATGATTTCACTCAAGTATGAGAGGAAGAAATAGAGCACAGCAAAAATAGTGAACTAAAACCACAGTGAATTAACAGAACTGTTGGTTCCTGATGTGGGCATAAGCTGGCTGGCCACACTGATTTACTCACTTATCAGGAATGATCCACAGTACTGTGTGCTCTCAGTAAACCCCTTAAGCTGTGTGCCACTGTGGGCTCAGAGAAGAGGAGAAACACATGCTGTCCTCTGTCTTTCTTTCCCTCTTTTCTCTTTTCTTTTTTTTCTTTTCTTTTCTCCTTCCTTCCTCTCTCCCTCCCTCTTTCCTTCCCTTCCCTTCTGTCTCTTCCCTCCCCTGCCCTCCCTTTCCCTCCCTTCCTTCCTTCCTTCCTCCCTTCCTCCCTCCCTTCTCCCCTTCTTCCCTTCCTCCCTCTGTTTTAAAAGTTTCATTCGGGCTGCTTTGTTGAGTATTTACTGAACAAGGGCAGATGGATGCAGACGGGCCACAAAGGAGACTATTGAACAATCCAGGTGAGGTGAAATGGCGCTTTTTGTGCAAGGATTTTCAGGTGGAGCCAGGTGATTTTGGTGAGAAATCAGATACTAGGGTGAGAAAATCAAAAGTCAAGTCTTCTATCCTGAGCACGTGGGAGGATGGAGTAACCACTGATGAGATGTGGGAGACAGATTAAGAGTTAGAAAAAAAAAATGTTAGTTAGTGTTTGTTAGTTAGTTAGTTATTGTTAAGTTCCAGATGCTAATTAGACATGCCACTGTGCTTTCAAATAGAGAAATTGTTTCCATGAGGCTTGTCGTCAAGCTTGATAAACAACATATTTTGGTGTTGAGGGCCAGGTGATAGCATTTGCAATCCAGAGCCTGCGTCAGACCTCAAGGGGAATGTGGGTATATGAAGAGGTATTCAACCCTGGTGTCCTACATTAACAGATTGGAGGACGTGGAGAGATGCTAAACATTATATGCAACGTGAAAGGTCTGGAGCTGAATGCAGAGGGCACGTAGCTGGGTATGCTAAGTGATAAGAATAGACCCAGCAACAGTGTGGAAACAGCTCAGCCATGCTGACAACAGATTAAGACCACTAGGGATGCTTGAAGAGCCACTGAAATATGGCATTGCCATTTTGGTGGATGCCGAGGGAAAACCCCAGATTGCAGTGGATTCAAGGGGGCTTAAGGCAGTTGACAAGGACAACACCTTCAAGAAGGGATGGAGTACAAGGGAGTGGACAGATGAGGGTGGTAAGTTTTGGAGAACAGAATGACATCAAGACCTTATCTTTTTTGCTCTTTCTTTTATTTTAAATTTATTTATTTGACAGAGAGAAATCACAAGTAGGCAGAGAGGCAGGCAGAGAGAGAGAGAGGGGGGAAGCAGGCTTCCCACTGAGCAGAGAGCCCGATGTAGGGCTCGACCCCAGGACCCTGGGATCATGACCTGAGCCGAAGGCAGAGGCTTCAACCCGCTGAGCCACCCAGGTGCCCCTGCTCTTTCTTTTTTTAAAGCAAGATTTTATTTATTTATTTGAGAGAGTGAGTGAGAGAGAGAGCATGAGCGGGGTGGTGGGGATGGGGGGAGGAGCTGAGGGTGAGGGAGAAGCAGACTCCCCAAGCCTGATGTGGGACTCAATCTCAGAACCCCAGGACCATAAGCAGAGCTGAAGGCAGTCACTCAGCCAACTGAGCCACGTAAGTGCCCTGTTTGTTCTTTTTAAAGGGAGAGAAAACAAGACTGTTTACATGCTGAGGAAAGGATCTAGCAGAGAGGGACCATTGTTAATTCAGGGGAGTTAGAAAGTGTAATATCTGCAAAAACTTCCACTATGGTGGAGGGTGTAGGAACTAAAGCATGAGTGGAGGGATCTGCCTTAACTTAGGAATAGACCTTCCATTTGGAGTAACCTGTAGGAAGCTGATGCAGAGGAACTGAAGGTGGGAAGTTGGGAATTTAGTAGCCTGAGTATCTGGATATTACTGTCGGAGGATTTCAGGTTTTTCTTCAGAACAATAGGACCTTTGCTGAAGGTATAGATAAACAAGGAAGTGCTGGAAATTTGAAAAGAGGAAAAAAAATACAAGAACTAGGCACTCAAGAGACTGGAAGTGTAAGTAGCTGAAAGAAAGGTGGAGACATTGTTCCACAGCATTAAAGACACACTGAAGTTATTGATTATAAATTCTAAAATGACAACATTTTGTGTCGTCTCTCATCTCTTTTATTGCATGGAAGCTCGTGAATGGTGGGTGGATGTTGCCTTTAACCAGGACCAGCTTTGACAATTAATGAAAGGAAAGCAAAGGGAGGGTGACATATTTAATGTATGCAGGAGACATGCTCAATGGCAGAGCATGGTACCCAACTGGGCAAGAAAGGATGCTGACGGAGGGAAAGGTGAGCTCACACAAAGCTTCACGCGTGCGCACACGCACACGCTGAACAAGGTATCCATAAATATTGTTTGAAAGGAGAATGGATAAACTTCCCCGAGATGTCATAGAAGATATGCTGTCTTACTTCTATATCAGACGAAACCCATATGTGAGAAAAAGTCATTGCATCCATATGTGCCTGCTTGAGAAAAAAAAATTGTTTCTGTTATTCTTAGTTTCCGAGTTTGCTTTCCTTCTGTTTTGTTATTTTTGTTTTGCTCTGTTGTTTCTGCTTTTGTTTTTATCTTTGGATCTGAGACTTCTAAATTTCAGACAACACAAGAAACGGAATTTGCTGAGGTTCTTTCCAAGACCTAACATCCACATTCAGCTTGTGATATCAAAATTTCTTATAAAACCAAGATGAAATTGTTATTATAAAAAGCTTGTCCTTATAAAGCATTGTATGCAAAGATCTCAACTATTAAAAAAGTAGCCTCTGAACTGCTAAACATGAAGAGCTACGAATATTTTCATGGTTTTTATAAAGTGGTTTTCCAAAATGTTTTCCTTCCACAGGCAATGAAGCCCCCAAATGTGTCCAGTGTCACTGAATTTCAGCTGCTAGGATTCCAGAACCTTCTTGGATGGCAGACACTGCTCTTTGCCATCTTCCTGTTCATCTACTTTCTCACAGTCACAGGAAATGTTGTCATTATTGCCGTGGTGAGCCAGGACCAGCGGCTGCACTCACCCATGTATGTATTTCTCAAACACCTCTCATTTCTGGAGATCTGGTATACATCCACCATTGTGCCCCTTCTCCTAGCCAACCTGTTCTCTCATGGCCAAGCCATCTCTTTCCCTGCCTGTATGGCACAGCTTTACTTCTTCGTGTTCTTTGGGGCTACTGAGTGCTTTCTTCTGGCCATGATGGCCTATGACCGATACCTGGCCATCTGCAGCCCACTCCACTACTCTTTCCTGATGAGTCCTGAGATCTGCACCAAGTTGGTGGCAATCTCCTGGTTGACAGGTGTTGGCACAGGATTTCTGCCCTGCCTAATGATTTCCAAATTGGATTTCTGTGGTCCTAAGCAGATCAATCATTTCTTCTGTGATCTCCCTCCCCTCATGCATCTCTCATGTTCCAATGTGTATCTCACCAGGATGGTCATCTTCATCCTGTCAATTGCAGTGCTGTGCATTTGTTTTCTTCTTACACTTGTGTCCTATGTTTTCATTGTATCTACCATACTGAGAATCCCTTCAGCATCTGGACGGATGAAGACCTTTTCCACATGTGGCTCCCATTTAGCTGTTGTCATTATCTACTATGGGACCATGATCTCCATGTATGTTCGCCCCAATGACCACCTGTCACCTGAAATCAACAAGATCATTTCTGTCTTCTACACTGTGGTCACCCCACTGCTGAACCCTGTTATCTACAGTTTGAGGAACCAAGAATTCAAAGAGGCTGTTAGAAAAGTCGTGAGAAAAAAGTGTGGTATCTATGGAGTAAAAGTGAAGGGGAGTTTCTTTGTTAGGTAAGAAAAAAATATCACACAGTGGATTAATTTGGGGAATATGTGAGTGACAGGTTTGGATCCTTCAAACCAAAATGTCATCCTTGGCACTGTGTAGAATTCCACAAGCCATATGAAAGAGTTTCATCATGGCCCCTTGCCAGCAACTGTTCAGAAGACAAATAGCCTCTATTAAACCATTTCGGGGGCAATTTTATCCTTTGAGACTTTCATCTTCTGATGAGAATCTAACTGTATGATTTGAGGGCATGTTGATTTCGCACATTACTTTCAGATTTTACAGATTTTTCTCCTGAGTTCATAAAGCATGCATGTAGAAAGTTTTACATCTTTTAAGTACTGGTAGGAGACTGGCCTTACAGATTCAGTTCCTGGTGCTATTGGTGACTATTAAATGTCTGTGGAGTGAATGGAGATATATAAATAATTATTGACCTAAATTAACTTCTAGTGACAAGAACAAAGAAGGGAAGGGTTTTTGACGTGACAAGGATTTAGATAAAGGAATTTAACTTTGTAATGCTTTTTATTTTGTGGAGAGGGAAGGAGGATGCTAGAGGGAGGGAGGCATAAATGGAGGATGAGGGACAGGTGGAGAGGAAAGAAAGAGAAACACTAAAGAGGAAGAAAGGAAGGGAGGGAGGAAGTGAGGGAGGGAGGTGGAAGGAATGGCAAGAAAGCAAACAGAGAGGGGAAAAAGAAAGGGAAGGGAAGAATAACAGATGGGAGTGGAGGAGGGAGGGAAGAGAGGAGTCAAACTTTCTTTTATTCAACCAATATTTAGAAGACCTCTGTTACTCCTGCCTTCTATCTCATTCTACAACTACCTCCAAGCACTTTATATATGCCAGTCCTCTTCCTGCAGTCTGATTTCCCAGGGACACAATGGTAAAGAAACTGTCAAGGGATATTTGGCCTGAATGGAGCCTCTAGTTTTGAAGGATATATACATATATATAGCCTTACTCAAGGAGTAATGGATTTATGACTATTTGTGATGTTTGCTGTGAAGCAATAGAGTATAAGCTGGTTTATCTACATGGAACAGTAAGGTCTGAATCAACATAGAGTGGTAAGAATGATTTCTATGTTTATATTGTACTTTAATGTACACTTTACAGATGAGGAGAATAAGAATGGAGGTGGTATCCCAGGCAGGAATGGTGTGAATGTCAGGAAATGTCAGGAAAAGAAGCCTGGGGAACATGGGGATGGAGGAAAGAGATGAGTCTGGAGACGAGTTTGGATCATTGAAAACCCTTATAGGGCATTGAAAATCCTTATAGGATTTTACACTGAGACAAATGATGGATTATCAAAGGGCATCAAATAGGAAATGACATGATATATTTTGCATTTGCAAATCTGACTGCTGTTTAGAGAGAAGAGTGACAGAAAGCAAGACCTGCTGGTGTCATAGCAGTAACCCACATGGGAGAGGATCTTGGCTAGATTTTAGGTTTGATGATGCCTCACAGATAGTAAGGTTAGGCATGAAAATTCTAGATTCATTCACTCATGCCCACGCAGTGGGTTCAGTCTGTAGTCTCTTCCCTGTCCAGTAGCCCATTTGTGATATGTTCCACATCAATCCCTGAGCTTTAGGGGTAAGTGCACTTTGACCCTTTGGCACATATTTTTAATTCTTTTTACTCTCCTTCTTCCAACCCTTGTTTCCTCTTCCTCCAGAATCTGACCTGTGAGGACTGTTGTTAGTCTTTATCAGATCCATCCATTTCAAACATTGAATACAAGGAAAATGATACAGTAGAATCTGAGATAGGACAGGCAGTTGGTGACAGAAAGTATCACGGCTCTGGGATTTTGGATATAATATGAAGAAATAATCAAATATCCTATCTTTCATATGGTCATTTCTGATAAATATCTTGAAAGCAACTTATGTTTAACCAGACTTGCTATCTTACCAAAAGCTTCTTTCTAATTTTAAGCTTGATAGGCAATTTGGCTCTGTGTAAGGGGAGAAAGATTATTGACAACATATGAAAGATTTCAAAAAATGATTTCAAATGGACATTTGGGTACATAAATCTGGAGCTTAGAGTAGTAGCCTGGCTGAAAGTGAATTTTTTTTTTGCTTTGATTTGTTTTGTTTTACATGTAGATCCTTTTGAAAACAGCAGAGCATGCATAAATTACAAAACATAAATTTTTAGTAGAGAAGAGGAAGCTGAGGAGAACTAAGAAGGAGCAACCACATAAATGGGAGGGCATTTGTAAGGAGGTTGTACAGACTCTTCTAGGGGAAGAGAATGGAATGGGAATGGGAATGGCTTTCAAGGAAAGCAGTTGTGTGTATGCAAACAATTACCCTGAGAAATGTATCTGTGAAAGAGTGAGATAAAAGTGAACCCTGAGATAAAACTGAGCCCAGTATTGGAAGTGTCACTGTGTTTCAAAAGAGGTAAGATTTTAGCAGCTGAGTAAGTCTGAACACTTCCAGTAAGAGTCCAGTAGTGAGTGAAAACTTGAAGAATGGACATCCAGGTGAAAACTGACAGCCTGGGGTTGAAGAGGGAGGGATCTGAGACAAATGTGACTCAAATCAGCATTCAAAGGGAAAAGCATTTATTTACTGTGAGCGACAGAAGGGAGAGGACATTGCAATCTGATGGGTATTCAAATAATTAGTTAGGACTTGTAGACCTCCTCAACTGTGGACTTAATCACAGGACTTAACCTGTGGGTTTATGTATTTGAGATTAGGTAGCAGCTCTCCTTTAGCACAGAAAATGCAGGTCTAGGTTAGAAGAAGGTGATGAAGTCATTCCAAACTCATTTGGTAAAATGGGATTGGTAGATTTCTAAAGACAGGTAGATGGGGGAGCAAAAATGATTGCCTAGATGAAGTAGGATATCACTGATTTATTGCGATGTTGAGTTGCCTGTCTGGTGCACTGTGCTTTAAGACCATTCAGCGGTTTGTGCTCAGGACCATATAATAAAATAGTTCATTTTGGGTTAAGACTTAGCTCTGTGGATAGAGTCATATATATAAAAGGAAAGTGATGATGGATTCAAGAGTCACAGACTGTTAGGAAGAGATATCAATATAGGAGGGAAGTGAAGAAAACAATGACCAGAAGTACAGAGTTAAAACAAAACAAACAAACAAACAAAAACAGCAGGATTGTGTTATAGGATTTTGTTATTCGTAATAGGACTCTCTGTGCTACATGGGTAGATAGGAAGTGATGCATAGAAGTTTAGTGGCTTAAAAGACTAAAGACAGGGTTTAGTTTTAGGAGACGACAAAGCCGTAAGTATGGCCATAAGAATAAGTGAGATAAATCGGGTCATGAAAAGAAAGATGGATTGGTCACGTTGCTGAGGACAAACATTCTAGTAGGGGGGATAAAAGTTATGGTCCTGGTGTCTTTTGTAAATGAGAGGAGGTAGTCAGTAGTTTAGTAAATCATCTCAATTAGGGGTGGGTAGGTTCACGACACTTTAGCGTGAGTCTTAAAACATATATAATTTTTAAAAGGAGTGGGAGAACGATATCCAAGGAGTATCATTTAAGAGCAGGGAGTTTATCGTGTGCATAGACTGATGCTGAGATGCAGGGAAAGGGAATGTTAAGCAGTTCCACTTAAGACAATTAGTGCTCAGTTTCCATTCAGGCAAGGAGGTGCAATAAGATGCATCAAGAAGTGGCTTAACAAGAGACCTGAGTTCCAAAGGGAGGCTTACCTGTGATTTACCATGGCTGTCAGCTTTTCCAGGCCTCTTGGGGGGGGGTGAGTGTATCACTATTCTCTCAAGGCACCATTCCCGCTTTGCACGGAATATGCGATCTTCAATGGAAGTACAATTAACTTGTTTTAAATTAAACACAATTTGATTCTCAGTTCCTTTTACAAAGGTCTCTACACCTTTGTGTTGTGGCATTAATAGGGCCATTGTTACACGTGTTGTTGATTATTTACTTCTATTTTTGGTTGTTCAAGAACTATGATACACTCAAGGGTATTATATTTTTTTAATTTATTTTTTTCAGCGTAACAGTATTCATTGTTTGCACAACACCCAGTGCTCCATGCAAAACGTGCCCTCCCTATTACCCACAACCTGTTTCCCCAACCTCCCACCCCGACCCTTCAAAACCCTCAGGTTGTTTTTCAGAGTCCATAGTCTCTTATGGTTCGCTTCCCATTCCAATTTTTTTTTTTATAAACATATAATGTATTTTTATCCCCAGGGGTACAGGTCTGTGAATCGCCAGGTTTACACACTCCACAGCACTCACGATAGCACATACCCTCCCCAATGTCCATAACCCCCTCTCCCTCTCCCAACCCCACCTCCCCCCACAACCCCCAGTTTGTTTTATGAGATTAAGAGTCATTTATGGTTTGTCTCCCTCCCAATCCCATCTTGTTTCATTTATTCTTCTCCTAACCCCTAACCCCCCATGTTGCTTCTCCACGTCCTCATATCAGGGAGATCATATGATAGTTGTCTTTCTCCGATTGACTTATTTCACTAAGCATGATACGCTCTAGTTCCATCCACGTCGTCGCAAATGGCAAGATTTCATTTCTTTTGATGGCTGCATAGTATTCCATTGTGTATATATACCACATCTTCTGTATCCATTCATCTGTTGATGGACATCTAGGTTCTTTCCATAGTTTGGCTGCTATAAACATTCGGGTACACGTGCCCCTTCGGATCACTATGTTTGTATCTTTAGGGTAAATACCCAGTAGTGCAATTGCTGGGTCATAGGGTAGTATTATATTTTTAAGGAAACATTTCAGAAATTTGTTACAGCATGTAGTAGGAAAATTATATGGAACTTCTAATGAAGTCCATCTACTACTGCAAATAAATTTTTAAGTATATATGTTAACAATGGAAACTAAATAATTTTCCTGGTTCTTGATCTATTAATGGTGCACAATAAAAATAATATTTATTATGATATAGACATCATTTTTTGTTAAATATACCACTTTACCAACAACCTTATAACAGTGAAGAAAAGGGGAATTGACATTTGATCATTTCTATCTCTAACAAACACAGAAAAAAAAGTAACTTTAATCCCTAATGGTTCCAGCTAGATCCTGAACCATTATTATGTGATCACGACTTAAAATGTTTTCTTGAGGATCAAATTACCTCTAAACCTGTCATTTGAGAACACGGACTATGACTTAATGCCTGGTTTTAACTTATAGTCCTACTCTCAACACGCAGCACATAAGTAGACACAGGTGAAGGGCCAGAGAGGCCAACCAGGAGGAACTAGCTACTGGTAATCCTATAACAGCCCTCGTGTTCGTTGTTCCTTCTTTCTTTTTTTCTTTCTTTCTTTTTATTTTTTATTTCATAGAGTGAAAGAGCACAAGTAGGGGGAGTACCAGGCAGAGGGAGAGGGACAGGCAGCTTCCTGCTACAAAGGGAGACCAACGCAGGTCCTCATACTAGGACCCTGAGATCATGACCCGAGCTGAAGGCAGGCACTTAACAAAGGACCCATCCAGGTGCTCTAATTGACCTATTTTCTTTTTTTTAAAATTTCTTTTCAGCATAACAGTATTCATTGTTTCTAAACCACACCCAGTGCTCCATGCAATACGTACCCTCCCTATTACCCACCACCTGGTTCCCCCAACCTCCCAACCCCTGCCTCTTCAAAATCCTCAGCTTGTTTTTCAGAGTCCAAGTCTCTCATGGTTCAGTTCTCCTTCCAATTTCCCTCAACTCCCTTCTCCTCTCCATCTCCCCATGTCCTCCATGTTCTTTGTTATGCTCCACAAATAAGTGAGACCATATGATACTTGACTCCCCTGCTTGACTTATTTCACTCAGCATAATTTCTTCCAGTCCTGTCCATGTTGCTACAAAAGTTGGGTATTCATCTTTCCTGATAGAGGCATTATACCCCATCGTGTATATGGACCACATCTTCCTTATCCATTCATCCGTTGAAGGGCATCTTGGTTCTTTCCACAGTTTGGGAACTGTGGCCATTGCAGATATAAATGTTGGAGTACATTGGCCCTTCTTTTCACTACATCTGTATCTTTGGAGTAAATACTCAGCAGTGCAATTGCAGGGTCATAGGGAAGCTCTATTTTTAATTACTTGAGGAATCTCCACACTGTTCGCCAAAGTGGCTGCACCAACTTGCATTCCCACCAACAGTGGAAGAGGGTTCTCCTTTCTCCACATCCTCTGCAACACATGTTGTTTCCTGTCTTGCTAATTTTGGCCATTCTAACGAGTGTCAGGTGGTATCTCAATGTGGTTTTAATTTGAATCTCCCTGATGGCTACTGATGATGAACATTTTTTCATGTGTCTGATAGCCATTTGTATGTCTTCACTGGAGAAGTGTCTGTTCATATCTTCTGCCCATTTTTGATATGATTATCTGTTTTGTGTGTTGAGTTTGAGTTCTTTATAGATCCTGGATATCAACTTTTTGTCTGTACTGTCATTTGCAAATATCTTCTCCCATTCCGTGGGTTGCCTTTTTGTTTTGTTGACTGTTTCCTTTGCTGTGCAGAAGCTTTTGATGTTGAGGAAGTCCCAAAAGTTCATTTTCACTTCTGTTTCCTCTGCCTTTGGAGACATATCTTGAAAGAAGCTCCTGTGGCTGATATCGAAGAGGTTACTGCCTACGTTCTCTACTAGGATTCTGATGGATTCCTGTCTCACATTGAGGTCTTTTCTCCATTTCGAGTTTATCTTTTTGTATGGTGTAAGAGAATGGTCGACTTTCATTCTTCTACATATAGCTGTCCAGTTTTCCCACACCATTGATTAAAGAGACTGTGTTTTTCCACTGTATATTTTTTTCCTGTTTTGTCAAAGATTATTTGACCAAAGATTTGAGGGTCCATATCTGGGCTCTCCACTCTGTTCCACTGGTCTTTGTGTCTGTTTTTATGCCAGTACCATACTGTCTTGGTGATAACAGCTTTGCAGTAAAGCTTGAAATCGGGTAATGTGATGCCACCAGTTTTGATTTGTTTTTCAACATTTCCATGGCAATTCCGTGTCTCTTCTGATTCCATACAAATTTTAGGATTATTTGCTCCAGCTCTTTGAAAAATACCGGTGGAATTTTGATCAGAATGGCATTAAAAGTATAGATTGCTCTAGGCAGTATAGACATTTTAACAATGTTTATTCTTCCCATCCAAGAGCATGGAATGGTCTTCCAACTTTTTTTTCTTCTTCAATTTCTTTCATGAGTGTTCTGTAGTTCCTCAAGTACAGATCCTTTACCTCTTTGGTGAGATTTATTCCCAGGTATCTTATGGTTCTTGGTGCTAGAGTAAATAGAATTGATTCTCTGATTTCCCTTTCTGCATTTTCACTATTAGTTTATAAGAAAGCAACAGATTTCTGTACATTGACTTTGTATCCTGCCACGTTACTGAATTGCTGTATGACTTCTAGAAGTTTGGGGGTGGAGTCTTTGGGGTTTTCCACATAAAGAATCATGTCATCTGTGAAGAGAGAGAGTTTGACTTCTTCCTTGCCAATTTGGAAACATTTATTTCTCTTTGTTGTCTGATTGCTGTTGATAGGACTTCTAATACTATGTTGAACAAGAGTGGGGATAGTGGGCATCCTTGTTATGTTCATGATCTCAAGAGGAAGGCTGCAAGCTTTTTCCCATTGAGGATGATATTTGCTGTGGGTCTTTCATAGATAGATTTTATCAAGTTCAGGAATGTTCCCTCTATCCCTATTCTTTGAAGCATTCTCATCAGGAACGGATGGTGGATTTTTTCAAATGCTTTTTCTGCATCAATTGAGAGGACCATGAGTTTTTTCTCTCTTCTCTTATTGATTTGTTCTGTCACATTGATTGATTTGCAAATGTCGAACCATCCTTGTAACCCACGGATGAATCCCACGTGGTCATGGTGGATAATCTTTTTAATGTGCTGTTGGATCCTGTTTGCTAGGACCTTGTTGAGAATCTTAGCATCCATATTCATCAATGTTATTGGTCTGAAATTCTCCTTTTTGGTAGGTCTGTGCCTGGATTGGGGATCAGGGTAATGCTGGCTTCATATAAAGAGTCTGGAAGTTTTCCTTCTGCTTCAATTTTTTGAAACAGCTTCAGGAGAATAGGTATTATTTCTTCTTTGAAAATTTGGTAGAATTCTCCAGGGAATCCATCAGGTCCTGGGCTCTTGTTCTTTGGGAGGTTTTTGATCACTGCTTCAATCTTGTTACTGGATATCGGTTTATTCAGGTTGTCAATTGCTTCCTGGTTCAATTTTGGGAGTTTATAGATTTCCAGGTATGCATCCATTTCATCTAGGTTGCTTAGCTTATTGGCATATAACTGTTGGTAATAATTTCTGATGATTGTTTCTACTTCCTTGATGTTAGTTGTGAACTCTCCCTTTTCATTCATAATTTTATTAATTTGGGCTTTCTCTCTTTTTTTTTTTTTTTGGATTAGTGTAGCCAATGGTTTATTGATCTTATTGATTCTTTTAAAAAACCAGCTTCTAGTTTCATTGATACGTTCTACTGTATCTCTGGTTTCTACCTCATTGATCTCTGCTCTAATCTTGATTATTTCCCTTCTTGCATGTGGAGTTGGTTTGATTTCTTGTTCATCTTCCAGTTCTTTAAGGTGTAGATACAGCTGGTGTATTCTGGATTTTTCCATTTTTTTGAGGGAGGCTTGGATGGCTATGTATTTCCCCCTTAGAACCTCCTTTGCTGTATCCCATAGGTTTTGAACCGAAGTGTCTTCATTCTCATTGGCTTTCATAAATTGTTTAAGTTCTTCTTTGATCTCCTGGTTGATCCAAGCATTCTGAAGCAAGGTGGTCTTTAGCTTCCAGGTGTTTGAATTCCTTCCAAACTTTTCCTTGTGCTTGAGTTCCAGTTTCAAAGCATTGTGATCTGAGAATTTGCAGGGAATAATGTCTGTCTTTTGGTATCGGTTGAGTCCTGCTTTGTGACCCAGTATGTGGTCTATTCTGGAGAAGATTCCATGTGCACTTGAGAAGAATGAGTATTCTGTTGTTGTAGGGTGGAATGTTCTGTATATATCTATGAGGTCTATCTGGTCCAATATGTCATTCAATACTCTTGTTTCTTCATTCAGTTTCTGCTTCGATGACCTGTCTATTACTGAGAGAGGCACGTTAAGATCTCTTACTATCAATGTATTCATATCAATGTGACTCTTTATCTTGATTAATAGTTTTCTTATGTAATTGGTTGTTCCCATATTCGGGGCATAGATATTTACAATTGTTAGATCATCTTGGTGGGTAGTCCCTTTAAGAATGATGTAGTGCCTTCTGTATCTCTGACTATAGTCTTTAGTTTAAAATCTAATTTATCTGATATGAGAATCGGTACCCCGGCCTCCTTTTGAGGCCCATTGGCATGAAAGATGCTTCTCCATCCCTTCACTTTCAGTATGGGTGTATCTTAAGGTTCAAAATGGATCTCTTGTAGACAACATATGGATGGGTCCTGTCATTTTATCCAATCTGTAACCCTGTCGTTTTATGGGCATATTTAGGTCATTCACATTGAGAATGATTATTGATAGGTACTTTTTATTGACATCGTGTTACCTTTGGAGTCTTTCTTTCTGTAGATTTTCTTGGTATTTCTGTTCAATGATATGATTGCGATTTTTTTCTCTTTTATATAAGCCCCTTCTTGGGATTTTTTTCTCTTTTATAGAAGCCCCCTTAGTATTTCCTGCAGTGTCAGCTGGGTGATTGCATCGTCTTTTAAGACTTGCCGATCTTGGGGCGCCTGGGTGGCTCAGTGGGTTAAAGCCTCTGCCTTTCACTCAGGTCATGATCCCAGGGTCCTGGGATGGAGCCCCACGTCGGGCTCTTTGCTTGGCAGGGGGCCTGCTTCCTCCTCTCTCTCTGCCTGCCTCTTTCCCTACTTGTGATCGCTTTCTGTCAAATAAATAAATAAAATCTTAAAAAAAAAAAAAAGACTTGCCGATCTTGGTAACTCTTTATCTCTCCATCCATTTTGAATGTCAGTCATGCTGGATAAAGTATTCTTGGCTTCATGTTCATTTCATTTAGTGCCCCAAGTATATCTTGCCAGCCCTTTCTGGCTTGCTAGGTCTCTGTGGACAGGTCTCATGTTATTCTAATGGGCTTTCCTCTGTATGTAAGAAGTTTCTTTGTCCTAGCTGATTTCAAGAGGGTCTGCCTACAGTTAGAATCTTCATTCTTATACTCAGGTATCTCAAGGACTTTTAAGAATCTATTATCTTGGGGGGGAACCATTCTGCCTCTAGTTCATGAGCGCTGGTTCCATTCATGAGATTGGGAAAATTTTCATAGACAACTTGTTCCACTACATCTTCTAGACTTCTTTCTTTCTCCTCCCCTTCAGGGATTCCAATAATTCTGACATCGGAAAGTTTCATGGCATCATTTATTTCCCTGATTCTGTTTTCATGGCTTCTGAGCTGTTTGTTCCAGGCTTCCTCCTGATCCTTTCCCTCTACCTGTTTGTCTTCCAGATCACTAATTCTAACTTCTGTCTCAGTTACCCTAGCTTTTAGAGAATTTTGATTAGATTGGAACACATTGAGAGCATTTTGAACATCATCCCAGGAGGCTTTCAGTTCTTCCCTAATATTGTGAACATCATCCCTGGTGGTTTTCAGTTCTGCCCTAATCAATTCCATTTGGTCATCCATGGCTTTCTCCAACCTAGCTATTGCCTGTATAATTGTTAGCCGGAATTCCCTTTCCGACATATTGTCTATGTCGATAGCCATTAACTCTGTTGTAATAGGCCCATCCTCTGTATTTTTCTTCTGTGGGGCATTTATCCTCCCAGTCATTTTGGTGAGAGATGACTGATCAGATGTAGCTGGATGTATCGTCCGTGGTGCAGTCAAGGTGCACCCTGGAATGCTTCTGAGCAATCAGGATTCCCCACCCAGATAAGAGAAAAAAGAAAAGAAAAAAAGAGAGAGAAAGAGAGAGAGAGAGACAGAAAAAAAGGGAAGATAAAAGAGAAGCCTAGCCCAAATGGGCCCCAAGGTAAGATTTATGAAGTATACAAAGAAAAACAGACAAAACAAATAACTGATAAAAGTATAAGCCAAGAGGGAATATATATATATATATCCCCAAGTATAAGATTTATATACTATCAGGACAAACAAAAATACACAGAAACACTGGCAGAAGGAAAAGATGGGAGAGTGGTTATAAATTCTCAGTGTGGGCGACAAAGGGTATTTTGATTCTTCCTGGATGTATCTTGATATCTTTGTTAAAGGACTCAACTCTCCTATGATAAAGGGGGATTAAAAATTGGTTTACCTATAGGGGGTAGCATTGATTGGGGAAAGGGGTTTACCTTGAAGTTTAACTCTATGTGAATATTAGAAAACAAAAATAAAAAAAGAATAAACTAGACTAAACTGAATTGAAATTTAAAAAAAATTAAAAAATAGAAAAGCAAAAGAAAAACACGGGTGCATGTATCAAAAAGTTCAGGTTAGAAGGTTATTATGGAATGTGATGTACTGAACATCTCACTGTGATGGTGAATAGGTTAAAAAATTATCTATATTTAAAACAATGAACCAGAATAGTGGGAACGATTTAAAAATAAAAGTTGTATCTATGAAGTAGTGGTGGTTATTCTCTTGTTGTCTTTTTTTTTTTCCCCCTTTCCTGGTTGGTTTTCTGAGGGAGGGGCCTGCCAAGTGGGTTTTCAGTCAATAGTGTTCTCTCAGTTAAGTCCTCCCGCCCCACTCTGGGGGGAGAGGGGGCTCTAAGGAAACCATTTTTTTTCAGGCTTTTGTTCTCTGGAGGTTTTTATGTTTGATCATCTTTTTTCTCTCGCCTTGACAGCTTTTGATGGTTTTTGGAGGTTCAGAGGAAAGGAAACTGCACCCCGACCTCCTTCTCAAGAGAAGAACCTCAGCCTGCTCCCCTGTGGGTGTTTGAGAGCACATAAATTCCCCTTGGCCATTGGCAGAATGGGTTCTGAGTCCAGGTCCCTGGGGATGCAGGATCTCAGCTTGTATCCAAAACCAGGGCAGCGGAGGCTGTCTGGGCAGCTCCAGACCGCCAGTGAGTTTCCAAGCAGTGATCACACACTGGGATTTTCCCGCTGGCCCCAGCTGGGAATTCCTGGTCTTTCTGGATCTGAGAGCTCCTGGCTGGTGCCTGTGTGCACTCTCCCAGGGGAGGGTGTGGGGCACACGCTTCTCAGGCTCTGATAGCCCGGCAAGGCGCTGGTCTAAGAGTGAATGTGGGTCTGATGCCAACCTGCACCTCTCTCCCAGGGGAGGGTGTGGGGCGCCCTCCTCTCAGGCTTTGATGGCAGGGGCCGGCTTTCTGCTGTCTGGCAAGGCTCCCAGACCCTCTCAAGAGCTGGACCCCATGAGTTTTTGGGCACACTGGGAGCTCAGGGACCAAGACCTGGTTTCTCCGCCACATTCTCTCTGGTTCAGCACCAGGGGAGGCTGTCCTGGGTCCGGGGACTTAAGCCCCTGTCCCTAGCCACCCCGATTCCCACAATTTCCCCCTGTGATCTTTTTCTCTTTTTGAGTGCTTTCAACCAGACTCCAAGTAATGCTGGTCCCCAGTCTCAGGGCACTCTCGTATGGGGTATTATTTTCCAATCAGTCACCTCTGGTGGCCCCCTCCCCCTTTTGTTTATCTTCTGATATCAGTCCAATGTTCCCACTCTGCTTTACCTGCCCACTGGTGTCTTCTGCTCCTGTAGAGATCCAGACGTGTATAATTCTGATCTCAGGCTGATTTCTTGGGTGATCGGAGTTCTTTGGTAGGTAATCAGCTCACTTTAGGGTACAGGTTGAAATGGCACCTCCTCCTACTTCCCCGCCATCTTGCCACCCCCTCCAATTGACCTATTTTCTTATAACCTCTCTCATATCTGTCAATGGAGTTGGGCTGATTAGATTGACATTCATTTAGTGCACAGTGTTAAAAAGTGAAAACATTACATAATATAGTGGTCAAAAAGACATTTTGGGAATCAGTCACTTCTTCAAAGTCTAGCTCTTCCACACACAGGGACCATGGCATGCCACATACCATTTAATCAATGCTACTCTTAAATAACTCAAGTTAAAAAAAAAAAAAGATGAAGAAAAATAATATTCACCCATAGTGGTTTCTATTTAAATTCCCTGAGGGAACTCTGCATACATTAGGTAATTTATGACTAGTGGGCACTTCTATAGAGTGGCTCTGTTGATGTTCTATACAGGTTCCCAATTCAGGCCACAACAACCATCTTCTGATAATGGTGCACACCTGCATCCTTCTATGTAATGTGCACTGGACTGCTGAATTTGAGTTGATGCCCTCCCAGGGGCATTCTGTAGCCACTGACTGGATAAAAAGACCTGCCTTTTTGGCCTGGTTTTCCATTAAATTCCGAGGTACAGATGCATTGTGGGGCAGCTTCATTACTGGCCTATGTCTGCCTCCCTCACTTGATACAGGTGTATCTCCTAATAGGGATTCCAACAGCCTTTACCTCTCCAGTTCCTGGATATCTACCCTTCAGGGAACCATTTTAAAATAACACAGTGATGCACACATCAATTCCAGTGGATGTGAAACAAGGAAGGGATGGAAGACAGAGTTTAGAACACATAGGACCTCACACAGTGTGGGAAGATAGTTTTGCTATCATCATACAAAATGGATGCAATTGCATTTATATTGCAATCCAAAACTGGATTTACCTCTTGGTGGCCATCAAGCCAAAAGATGGAAACAATCCAAAGACTGGGAACAGGTGGATTTTGCTTCAAAACATCAAATTTGATATTGCTCGGTGAGGAGTCCATTTGAAATTCTCTCTCTCTCTCTCTCTCCCTCCTCCCTCAAAAATAAATAAATAAATAAATATTTATTTATTTATTTATTTATTTTTAAAATTTCTTAAAAATATTTTTTTGAGCCTGGGTGGCTCAGTGGGTTAAAGCCTCTGCCTTCAGCTCAGGTCATGATCCCAGAGTTCTGGGATCGAGCCCGGCATTGGGCTCTCTGCTCCACGGGGAGCCTGCTTCCTCCTCTCTCTCTGCCTGCCTCTCTGCCTACTTGTGATCTCTGTCTGTCAAATAAATAAATAAAATCTAAAATATATATATATATATTTTGAGAGACAAAGAGAAAGACGAGCATGAATGGGGAAGAGAGGGAAAAGCAGGCTCCTGGATTCATGACTTGAGCTGAAGGAAGACACTTACCCACGGGAATCACCCAGGTGGAAAACAAACAAACAAACAAAAACAACAACAACAAAAAAAACATAAATGGAGAGAGAGTGGGACAACATGTACACACTGGGATATTTCCCAAAGAATTATCTCCCTGAACCACAAAATTTGGAAAGTCTTAAGCTAAGTGTGCATGTGTATTCATCAAGGGGATTGCCGAAGGAGAATTTCGTGTAGAATTGAGGCAAATGTTTTCCTAAGTTGACAGATTAGGGATCTGTCAATCTAGTTGATTGAGGTCACCAGGGTCAGGAAGGGTTGGCATCATTAATTCTCTGGCTCTGGTTAGTTCTGTGGTTTAGTGCTCAAAGGGATTTAAATCCTGCAAAGCAACACAAGAATATGGGGGTATGAATAAATGAAAAGATGCTTAACATCATATGTCATGAGGGAATCGAATGCAAATTATAAATACAATGAGATACTACTACACCTCTACTAGAATGGCCAAACAAAGACATGGACAATATCAGATGCTAGTGAGATTGTGAGGAATGGGAATGTTCATTAATTAATTAATTGCTGGTGAGAATTAAATTAATTAATTTAATTAATAAATCAATTATTTTATTTAAAATTAGTAATTA
The DNA here is from genome assembly GCF_922984935.1 of Meles meles. Lineage (NCBI taxonomy): Eukaryota > Metazoa > Chordata > Mammalia > Carnivora > Mustelidae > Meles > Meles meles. The sequence continues at coordinate 5,098,228 of NC_060068.1, forward strand.
ATAGATTAATTAAATTAAATAAATTAAAAATTAATTGCTGGTGGGAATGCAAAATAATACAACAATTTTGGAATACAATGTAATTTCTTATAAAACTAAATATACTCATATAATCTATCAATCACTTCTCTTAGTATTTATGTAAAGGAGTTAAAAAATTATTTTCAGGTAAAGTCTTGCACATGGATGTTTAACAGCAGTTTCATTTACTATTGCCCAAAGTTGGAAGTGACAAAGACACCTCTCAGTAGGTGAATGGATAGTGAAATCGTGGTATATCCCAAAAAATGGAAGACTATTCAGTGCTAAAAAGAAATGAGCTATCAAGGGGAGAAAAAGACATGCAGTAACCTTAATTATGTATTATTAAGTGAATGAAGTAAATCTGAAGAGGGAACATACTGTAGGATTCCAACCACATGACATTCTGGAAAAGATCAAATTATGCAGGCTATACACAATCAGTAGATTCCAGGCATTGGAAGGAGGGAAGGGTGAATAAGATGAACACAGAGGATTTTTGAGAAGAAGGAAGTTATTCCCTATCACACCTTAAATGGGGATCCATGTCATTATACATTTGTCAAGGACCACAGAATATACAACATCAGGGAGTAAACTAATGTAGATGCTGAACATTGGGTGACAATACTTTGTTAATGTAGGGCCATGGTTTTTAAGAAATGTGCCACTGTGATGGGATTCATAATGGGTAAGACTGAATGTGTGGGGGTGAAGATTCATAAAGGCACTCTGTAGTTACTGCTCAAGTTTGCTCTGAATATATATCCTCTACATATATAAAGTCTACTAAAAATAATAGACCTGAAGACACCTCCAGATTGAAAATGAGGGGATGGAGAATAACCTATCATGCTATTGGACATCAAAAGAAAGCCAGAGTAGACATACATACATCAGGCAAGCTAGATTTCAAAACAAAGACTGTAACAGGAGATGAAAAAGAATATTATCATAATAAAGGGATCTATCCAACAAGATCAACATGATCAAGTGGGATTTATTCCTGGGTTGCAGGGTTGGGTCAGTATTTGCAAATCAATCAACATGATACACATTGAGAGCATCCAAATATATAAAACAATTAATAACAGGCATAAAGAAACTCACTGATAATAATACAAGAATAGTAGGGGTCTTTAACACCACACATGTCAATGAACAGATCATCTAAGCAGAAAATCAACAAGGAAACAATAGCTTTGAATGACACACAGGACCAGATGGACTTATAAGATATATAGTCAGAACATTTCATTCTAAAGAAGCAGAGTACACATTTTTCTTAAGTACACATGGAACATTCTCTATAATAGATCACAAACTGCATCACAAATAAGTCCTCAACAAGTACAAAAAGATTTAGATCATAGCATGTGTATTTTCAGACTACACTACTATCAAACACAAGAATATACGTGGAAAGACCACAAATACATTGTGATTAAAGAACATCTTACCATAACTAAAGAACAACCCATCCATGAGCTAACCAGAAAATTAAAGAAGACAAAGAAAAGTAAAGAGAAGTGAATGAAAATGAAAACAAAAACAAAATAACAAAAGAAAAAACAAACAAGTAACAACAAAATGACAGTCCAAAACCATTGGGATGTAGCAAAGGCAGTCCCAAGAGGGAAATATACTGCAACACAGGTTTCCTTTAAGGAGCAAGAAAGATGTTAAATACACAACTTAACCTTACACATAGAGGAGCTAGAAAAGGAACAGCAAATAAAGCCTAGGGGTGGGGTGCCTGGGTGGCTCAGTGGGTTAAAGCCTCTGCCTTTGGCTCAGGCCATGGTCCCAGGGTCCTGGGATCAAGCCCCACATTGGGCTCTCTGCTCAGCAGGGAGCCTGCTTCCTCTTCTATCTGCCTGCCTCTCTGCCTACTTGTGATCTCTGTCTAATAAATAAATAAATCTTAAAAAAAAAAAAAAAAAGCCTAGAGGCGCCTGGGTGGTTCAGTGGGTAAATGCATCTGCCTTCTGCTCAGGTCATGATTCCAGGGTCCTGGGATCAAGCCCCGCATTGGGCTCTCAGCTGAGCGGGGAGACTGCTTCCTCCTCTCTCTCTGCCTGCCTCTCCACCTGCTTGTGATCTATGTCTGTCAAATTAAAAAAAAAGAAAAAAGAAAAAAAGAAAAAAAATTAAAGCCTAAAGTCAGCAGAGGGAAATAATAAAGATTAGAGAAGAAATAAATTATATAGAAAGAAACAAACAAAATCAGTTGAACACATTAGTGATACTAAGATCAAGTTCATTGAAAGAATTAATACAATTTATAAAACCCTAGTCAGACTTATCAAAAAGAAAAGAGGAAGGACCCGAATAAATAAAATAATAAATAAAAGAGGAGTGATCACAACTAAGATCCCTAAATGCAAATGATTAAAAGAATATTTTGAAAAATTTTATGCCAACAAACTGGGAAATCTGGAATAGATAAATCCCCAGAAACAAACAACCAAAACTGAAACAGAAAACAAACAAACAAAAAAAAAAACAAATTGAAAATTTGAGCAGCCCCAATACAAAAAAAAGAAATTGCATCAGTAATCAAAACTCTCCCAACAAGCAAAAGCCCAGCGACCAGATGGCTTCTCGGGAAATTCAACTAGACATTTAAAGAATAATTGATACTGAGACAAGATGTCGGGGAAGTAGGAGGAGGCACCGTTTCAACCTGTACCCTTAAGTGAGCTGATTACCTACCAAAGAACTCTGATCACCCATGAAATCAACCTGAGATCAGAATTATACACGTCTGGATCTCTACGGGGGCAGAACATGCCAGTGGGCAGGTAAAGCAGAGTGGGATTGTCGGACTGATATCAGAAGATAAACAAAAGGGGGAGGGAGCCACCAGAGGCGACCAATTGGAAAATAATACCCCAGTAGGAGAATGCCCTGCGACTGGGGACCAGCACTAACTTGGAGTCTGGTTGAAAGCACTCAAAAAGAGAAAACGATTGCAGGGGGAAATTGTGGGAATGGGGGCGGTTAGGGACAGGGGCTTAAGTCCCTGGACCCAGGACAGCCTCCCCTGGCACTGAGCCAGAGAGAGTGCAGCAGAGAAACTAGGTCTTGATCCCTGAGCCACCAGATCATCTAAGAACATGTGGGGCCCTGCTCCTGTGAGGGGCTGGGAGCCTCGCCTGACAGCAGAATTCCATGGCATGCTATCAGAGCCTGAGATGCGCTCACCCCACACCCTCCCCTGAGAGAGGTGCGTGAAGAACCAGCCCAGCACTCTTAGACTTGAGCTGTGCCATGCTATCAGAGCCTGAGACATGCGTGCCCCACAACCTTCTCTGGGAGAGGTGCACACAAGCCCAGCGCTCTCAGACTGAAAAATCCAGGCATTCCCAGCCGGGGGCCAGCGGGAAAATCTCAGTGTGCGACCACTGCTTGGAACCTCTCTGGCGGTCTGGAGCTGCCCAGATAGCCACCGCCACCATGGTTTTGGGTACAAGGAGGAAATCCTGCATCCCCAGGGACTGAGACTCAGATCCTGCTCTGCCCTCAGCTCTGAAGCACCCAAAGGGGAGCAATCTTAGGCTTCTCTCTGAGAGGGAGGTCGAGGTGCAGTTTCCCTTCCTCTAAACCTCCAAAAACCAGTAAAAGCTGTCAAGGCTAGAGAAAAAAAAAAAAAAAAGAAAGAAAAGAAAGGAACAAACAACATTAAAACCCTCCAGAGAACAAAAGCCTGAAAAACCAATTTCCTCAGAGCCCACCCACCTTTAGGGGGCTGGAGAACTTAACTCAGGGAACATCATTGACTGAAAACCCACCTGGCAGGCCCCTCCCTAGGAAAACCAACCAGGAAAGGAAAAAAAAAAAAAAGATGACAATAGAACAACCACCACTACTTCATAGATACAACTTTATTTTTAACTCGGTACCACTATTCTGGTTCAATTTTTTAATATAGATAATTTTTTTAACCTACTTATCATCACAGTGAGATGTCCAGTACATCAAATTCCATAATAACCTTCTAACCTGAACTTTTTGATACATACACCCATGTTTTTCTTTTGCTTTTCTATTTTTTAATTTTTTTAAAATTTTAGTTTAGCTTAGTCCAGTTTATTATTTTTTTATTTTTGTTTTCTAATATTCATATAGAGTTAAACTTCAAGGTAACCCCCTTTCCCCAATAAATGCTATTCCTATAGGTAAACCAATTTTTAATCCCCCTTTATCTTAGGAAAGTTGAGTCCTTTAACAAAGATATCAAGATACATCCAGGAAGAATCAAAATAATCTTCCTCGCCCACACTGAGAATTTATAATCACTCTCCCAACTTTTTCTTCCACCAGTGTTTCTGTGTATTTGTGTTTGTCCTATTAGTATATAAATCTTGTACCTGGGGTTCTTTTTGATGATGTTCTTCCTTTTTTTGCATATATATATATTTTTTTTCTCTTGTCATATACTTTTATCAGTCTTTGTCTGTTTTTGTTTGTATACTTCAGAAATCTTACCTTGGGGCCCATTTGGGCTAAGCCTTCTCTTTTATCTTCCCTTTTTTTCCTCTCTCTCTCTCTCTCTCTCTCTCTTTCTTTTTCTTTTCTTTCTTCTCTCATTTGGGTGGGGAATCCTGATTGCACAGAAGTGTTCCAGGGTACACCTTGACTGCACCACCATTAATACATCCAGCTACATCCATTCAGTCATTTCTCACCAAAATGACTAGGAGGAGGAATGCCCAACAGAAGAAAAATCCAGAGGATGGGCCTTCTGCAACAGAGCTAATGGCTATCGACATAGACAATACGTCAGAAAAGGAATTCAGACTAACAATTATCCAGGCAATAGCTAGGTTGGAGAAAGGCATGGATGACCAAACCGAATTGATTAGGGCAGAACTGAAAGCCACCAGGGATGATGTTCACAATGTTAGGGAATAACTGAAGTCACCAGAGATGATGAACAAAATGCTCTCAATGAGTTCCAATCTAATCTAAATTCTCTTAAAGTGAGGGTAACTGAGACAGAAGACAGAATTAGTGATCTGGAGGACAAACAGATAGAGAGAAAGCATCAGGAGGAAGCCTGGAACAAACAGCTTAGAAGCCACAAACACAGAATCAGTCAAATATATGATGCCATGAAACATTCCAACATCAGAATTATTGGAATCCCCGAAGGGGAGGAGAAAGAAAGAAGTCTAGAAGATATAGTGGAACAAGTTATCCATGAAAATTTTCCCAATCTCAGGAATGGAACCGGCGTTTGTGTACTAGAAGCAGAACGGTTTGCCCCAAAGATTATAGATTCTCAAAAGTCCTCGAGACACCTAATAGTAAGAACAAAGAATTATAATTGTAAGCAGACCCTCTTGAAAGCAGCCGGGACAAAGAAGCTCCTTACATAAAGAGGAAAGCCATCAGAATAACTTCAGTCCCGTCCACAGAGACCTGGCAAGCCAGAAAGGGCTGGCAAGATATATTCAGGGTACAAAATGAGAACAAAATGCAGCCAAGAATACTTTATCCAGCAAGACTGACATTCAAATTGGATGGAGAGATAAAGAGTTTACAAGATTGGAAAGGCTTAAAAGACTATGCAATCACCAAGCCGACGCTGCAAGCAATATTAAGGGGGGTTCTATAAAAGAGAAAAAAATCCTAAAAATATCATTGAACATAAATATAGAGACAATATATAGAAAGAAAAGTCCAAAGGTAGCACGCAAAACTGAAAAACTGAAAAATCCAGAATACACCAGCTGTCTCTACACCTTAAAGAGCTGGAGAAACAAAAACAAATCAAACCAATTGCACACATGAGTAGGGAAATAATTAAGATTAGAACAGAGATCAATAGGTAGAAACCAGAGATACAGTATGATGTATCAATGAAACTACAAGCTGGCTTTTTGAAAGAATCAATAATATCCATAAACCATTGGCCACACTAATCCAAAAGAAAAAAGAGAAAGCCCAAATTAATAAAATTATGAAAGAAAGTTATCAGAAGTTATTATCAACAGTTATATGCCAATAAGCTAAGCAACCTAGATGAAATGGATGCATTCCTGGAAAACTATAAACTCCCCAAACTCAACCAAGAAGAAATTGACAACCTGAGTAGACCAATATCTAATCACGAGATCGAAGTAGTGATCAAAAACCTCCCACAAAACAAGAGCCCAGGACCTGACGGATTCCCTGGGGAATTCTAACAAACTTTCAAAGAAGAAATAACACCAATTCTCCTGAAGCTGTTCCAAAAAATTGAAGCAGAAGGAAAACTTCCAGACTCTTTTTATGAAGCCAGCATTACCCTGATCCCCAAACCAGGCAAAGACCACACCAAAAAGGAGAATTTCTGACGAATATCACTGATGAATATGGATGCTAAGATTCTCAACAAGATCCTAGCAAACAGGATCCAACAGTTCATTAAAAAGATTATCCACCAAACCAGGTGGGATTCATTGCTGGGTTAGAATGAAGGTTCAACATATCCCAAATCAATCAATGTGATAGAACAAAACAATAAGAGAAGAGAGGAAAAAACACATGATCCTCTCAATTGATGCAGAAAAAGCATTTGACAAAATCCAGCATCCGTTCCTGATTAAAATGCTTCAAAGTATAGGGATAGAGGGAACATTCCTGAACTTCATAAAATCTATCTATGAAAGACCCACAGCAAATATCATCCTCAATGGGAAAAAGCTTGCAGCTTTCCCATTGAGATCAGGAACACAACAAGGATGCCCACTCTCACCACTCTTGTTCAACATAGTATTAGAAGTTCTAGCAACAGCAATCAGACAACAAAGAGAAATAAAATGTATCCAAACTGACAGTGAAGAAGTCTAACTCTCTCTCTCTTTGCAGATGACATGATTCTTTATATGGAAGACCCAAAAGACTCTAGTCCCTAACTAGTAGAACTCACATAGCAATTCAGTAACGTGGCAGGATACAAAGTCAATGGACAGAAATCAGTGGCTTTCTTATACACTAATAATGAAAATACAGAAAGGGAAATTAGAGAATCGATTCCATTTACTATAGCACCAAGAACCATAAGAAACCTGTGAATAAACCTAACCAAAGAGGTAAAGGATCTGTACTAGAGGAACTATAGAACACTCATGAAAGAAATTGAAGAAGACACAAGATGGAAGACCATTCCTTGCTCTTGGGTTGGAAGAATGAACGTTGTTAAAATGTCTATACTGCCTAAGGCAATCTATACTTTTAATGCCATTCTGATGAAAATTCCACCGGTATTTTTCAAGGAACTGGAGCAAATAATCCTATAATTTGTATGGAATTAGAGGAGACCCGAATTGCTAAGGAAATATTGAAAAACAAAAAGAAAACTGCCGGTGTCACATTACCTGATTTCAAGCTTTACTACAAAGCTGTGATCACCAAGACAGTGTGCTACTGGCATAAAAATAGGCACATAGACCAGTGGAACAGAGTAGAGAGCCCAGATATGGACCCTCAACTCTTTGGTCAAATAATCTTCGACAAAACAGGAAAAAATATATAGTAGAAAAAAGACAGTCTCTTCAATAAATGGTGCTGGGAAAACTGGACAGCTATATATAAAAGAATGAAATTTGACCATTCTGTTACACCATACACAAAGATAAACTCGAAATGGAGAAAAGACCTCAATGTGAGACAGGAATCCATCAGAATCCTAGAGGAGAACATAGACAGTAACCTCTTCGATATCAGCCACAGCAACTTCTTTCAAGATATGCCTCCAAAGGCAAAGGAAACAAAGCAAAAATGAACTTTTGGGACTTCATCAAGATCAAAATCTTCTTCACAGCACAGGAAACAGTCCACAAAACAAAGAGGCGACCCACGGAAGGGGAGAAGATATTTGCAAATGACAGTACAGACAAAAGGTTGATATTCAGCATCTATAAAGAACTCCTCAAACTCAACACACACAAAACAGATAATCATATCAAAAAATGGGCAGAAGATATGAACAGACACTTCTTTCCAATGAAGATGTACAAATGGCTATCAGACACATGAAAAAATGTTCATCATCAGTAGCCATCAAGGAGATTCAAATTAAAACCACATTGAGATACCACCTTACACCCGTTAGAATGGCCAAAACTAGCAAGACAGGAAACAACGTGTGTTGGAGAGGTTGTGGAGAAAGGGTAACCCTCTTACACTGTTGATGGGAATGCCATTTGGTGTAGCCAATTTGGAGAACAGTGTGGAGATTCCTCAAGAAATTAAAATAGAGCTTCCCTATGACCCTGCAATTGCACTGCTGGGTATTTACCCCAAAAATAGAGATGTAGTGAAAAGAAGGGCCAACTGTACCCCAACGTTTATAACAGCAATGGCCACAGTTGCCCAACTGTGGAAAGAACCAAGATGCCCTTCAACGGATGAATGGATAAGGAAGATGTGGTCCATATACACTATGGAGTATTATGCCTCCCTCAGAAAGGATGAATACCCAACTTTTGTAGCAACATGGATGGGAATGGAAGAGATTATGCTGTGTGAAATAAGTCAAACAGAGAGAGTCAGTATCATTCACTTATTCGTGGAGCATAACAAATAACATGTAGGACAAGGGGAGATAGAGAGGAGAAGGGAGTTGAGGGAAATTAGAAGGGGAGGTGAACCATGAGAGACTATGGACTCTGAAATATAACCTGAGAGTCTTGAAAGGGAGGTGGTGGGAGGTTGGCGGAATAAGGTCATGGCTATTAGGGAGGGCACGTGTTCCATGGAGCACCTGGTGTGTTGAAAAACAATGAATACTGTTACCCTGAAAGGTAATTAAAAAAAATAAAAAATAATAATTAATACTTATTTTTTCTCTAAATAGATTCCAAAAAATAGAAATTGAAGAAAATTTTGCCAACCTCATTCCATGAGGTTAGCATTACCTTGATTCTAAAACAAAAGACATCACTAAATAGGAGAATTGCAAACCAATAATTGATGAATACAGATGCAAACCTCTAAGCACATAACTGGAAAAGTTATCTCAACAACACCTTTAAAGAATTATTCACCATGATCAAGTGGGATTCATTCTTGGGCTCCAGGGCTGGGTCAGTATTTGGAAATCAATCAGCATGATACATAACATTAATAAAAGAAAGATTAAGAACCATATGATCCCCTCAATAACACAGAAAAATCATTTGACAAAATTCCGCATCCACTATTGATAAAAACCCTCAAAAAACTAGGGATAAACTGAACATTATTTAAGACCATATATGAAAGACACAGTGCTAATATCTTCCATGGGAAAAAGTGAGAGCTATTCCTCTAAATTCAGGAACAAGACAGGAATGACCACCATCACCATTTTTATTTAACATAGCACTGGAATTCTTAGTGACAGCAATCAGAAACAAAAAGGAGAGCCTGAGATCAGAATTATACACGTCTCGATCTCTACAGGAGCAGAAGACGCCAGTGGCAGGTAAAGCAGACTGGGAGCATCGGACTGATATCGGAAGATAAACAAAAGGGGGAGGGAGCCACCAGAGGTGACCAATTGGAAAGTAATACCCCAACAGGAGAGTGCTCTGCATCAGAGGACCAGCATTAACTTGGAGTCTGGTTGAAAGCACTCAAAAAACAAAGAGCAAAGGATCACAGGGGGCGGAAATAGTGGGAATCTGGGCAGTTAGGGTCAGGGACCTAAGACCCCGGACCCAGGACAGCCTACCTTGGCGCTGAGCCAGAGAGAGTGTGGCAGAGAAATCAGGTCTCTGTCCCTGAAACGCCAGTATGCCTGAACTCCAGCACACCCCAGAACAAGTGGGGTCTGGCTCCTGTGAGGGGCTGGGAGCCTGGCCAGATGGCAATCCTGAAACGCGCGAGTCCCACACCCTCCCTTGGGATAGGTGCTCATAGGCGCTAGCCTGGAGCTCTGGCAGCCAGAAAAACCAGACATTCCCAGCCCGGGACAGTGGGAAAATCTCAGTGTGCCATCTCTGCTCTGAACCTCTCTGGTGGTCTGGAGCTGCCCAGACAGCCACCGCTGCCCTGGTTTTGGGTACAACGAGGAGCTCCTGCATCCCCAGGGACAGTGACTCAGAACCCACTCTGCCAGCAGCTTTTGCAAAACATTCTGAGGCTTTTCTCTAAGAGGGAGGTCAGGGTGCAGTTTGCTCTCCTCTAAACCTCCAAAAACCATCAAAAGCTGTCAAGGCGAGAGAAAGCAGATGAAAGAACATAAAAACCCCCAGAGAACAAAAGGCTGAAAAAAACAGTTTCCTCAGAGCTCACCCCCTTGAGGGGAGCGGGAGGACCTAACTCAGGGAACATCATTGTCTGAAAACCCACGTGGCAGGCCCCTCCCCCAGAAAACCAACCAGGAAGGAAGAAAAAAAAAAAAACTATAAGAGAGCAACCACCACTATTTCATAAATACAACTTTTATTTTTAACTCTTTACCAATATTCTGGTTCTTTTTTTTTATATATACAGATAATTTTTTAACCTATTTACCATCACACTGAGATGTCCAGTACATCAAATTCTTTAATAACCTTCTAACCTGAACTTTTTGATACATACACCCGTGTTTTTCTTTTGCTTTTCTATTTTTTTAATTCTTTTTTAATTATTCTTTTATAATTTTTATTTTCTACTATACATATAGAGTTAAACTTCAAGGTAATCCCCTTTCCCCAATCAAAGCTACCCCTATAGGCAAACCAGTTTCTAATCCCCCTGTAACTTAGGAAAGTTGAGTCCCTTAACAAAAACATCAAGATACCTTCAGGAAAAATCAAGATAACCTTCCTCACCCACACTGAGAATTTATAACCACTCTCCCAATTTTTCCTTCTGTCAGTGTTTCTGTGAATTTGTGTTTGTCCTGATAATATATAAATCTTATACTTGGGGTTCTTTCTGATGAGGTTCTTACCTTTTTTTTTTTGCTTATATATATATTTTTTTTCTCTTGTCATATACTTTTATCAGTCTATTTGTTTGTCAGTCTTTGTTTGTATACTTCACAAATCTTAACTTCTGACCATGTGGGCTCAGCCTTCTCTTTTATCTTCCCTTTTTTCCTCTCTCTCTCTCTCTTTTTTTTTCCTTTTTTCTTTTCCCTTTTTTTTTCTTTCTTCTCTATTTCTTTTTTTCTTTTCTTTTTTCTCTCATTTGATGGGGAATCCTGATTGCACAGAAGCGTTCCAGGGTGCACATTGACTGCACCACAGTCGATACGTCCAGCTGCATCTGTTCAGTCATCTCTTACCAAAATGACTAGGAGGAGGAATACCCAACAGAAGAAAAATACAGAGGATGGGCCTTCTGCAACAGAGCTAATGGCTATCGACATAGACAATATGTCAGAAAAGGAATTCAGACTAACAATTATCCAGGCAATAGCTAGGCTGGAGAAAGCCATGGATGACCAAACAGAATTGATTAGGGCAGAACTGAAAGCCACCAGGGATGAGGTTCACAATGTTAGGGCAGAACTGAAAGCCACCAGGGATGATGTTCAAAATGCTCTCAATGAGTTCCAGTCCAATCTAAATTCTCTAAAAGCTAGGGTAACTGAGACAGAAGATAGAATTAGTGATCTGGAGGACAAACAGATAGAGACAAAGGATCAGGAGGAAGCCTGGAACAAACAGCTCAGAAGCCACGAAAACAGAATCAGGGAAATAAACGATGCCATGAAACGTTCCAACGTCAGAATTATTGGAATCCCTGAAGGGGAAGAAAAAGAAAGAAGTCTAGAAGATATAGTGGAAGAAGTTTTCAATGAAAATTTTCCCAATCTCACGAATGGAAACAACGTTCATGTACGAGAGGCAGAGAGATTTCCTCCCAAGATTTTAGATTCTCCAAAGTCCTCATGACAACTTATAGTTAGAATGAGGAATTATGTTTCAAGAGAGACCCTCTTAAAAGCAGCTAGGACAAAGAAGCTTCTTACATACAGAGGAAAGCCCATTAGAATAACATCAGACCTTTCCACAGAGACCTGGGAAGCCAGGAAGGGCTGGCAAAATATATTCAGAGTACTAAATGAGAAGAACATGCAACCAAGAATACTCTATCCAGCAAGACTGACATTTCAAATGGATGGAGAGATAAAGAGTTTCCAAGACCGGCAAGGCTTAAAAGACTATGCAACCACCAAGCCGACAGTGCAGGAAATATTAAGGGGGGTCCTATAAAAGAGAAAAAATCCTAAGAATATCATTGAACAGAAATATAGAAACAATCTACAGACAGAAAGACTTCAAAGGCAACACGATGTCAATAAAAACCTATCTCTCAATAATCACTCTCAATGTGAATGGCCTAGATGCACCCATAAAACGACACAGGGTTGCAGACTGGATAAAACGACAGGACCATCCATATGTTGTCTACAAGAGACCCATTTTGAACCTAAGGATACACCCAGACTGAAAGTGAAGGGATGGACAAGCATCTTTCATGCCAATGGGCCTCAAAAGAAGGCCGGGGTAGCGATTTTCATATCAGATAAATTAGATTTTAAACTAAAGACTGTTGTCAGAGATACAGAAGGACACTACATAATTCTTAAAGGGACTATCCGCCAAGATGATCTAACAATTGTGAATATCTATGCCCCCAATATGGGAGCACCCAATTACATAAGAAAACTATTAATCAAGATGAAGAGTCATATTGATATGAATACAATAATAGTAGGAGATCTTAATACGCCTCTCTCAGAAACAGACAGATCATCGAAGCAGAAAATTAATAAAGAAATAAGAGCATTGAATGGAACATTGGACCAGATGGACCTCATAGACATATACAGAACATTCCACCCTGAAACAACAGAATACTCATTCTTCTCAAGTGCACATGGAACCTTCTCCAGAATAGACCACATACTGGGTCACAAAGCAGGACTCAACCGATACCAAAAGACTGACATTATTCCCTGCATATTCTCCGATCACAATGCTTTGAAACTGGAGCTCAATCACAAGGAAAAGTTCAGAAGGAACTCAAACACCTGGAAGCTAAAGACCACCTTGCTTCAGAATGCTTGGATCAACCAGGAGATCAAAGATGAACTTAAACAATTCATGGAAACCAATGAGAATGAAGACACCTCGGTCCAAAACCTATGGGATACAGCAAAGGCAGTTCTAAGGGGGAAATACATAGCCATCCAAGCCTCCCTCAAAAAAATTGAAAAATCCAGAATACACCAGCTGTCTCTACATCTTAAAGAACTGGAGAATCAACAACAAATCAAACCAACTCCACATGCAAGAAGGGAAATAATCAAGATTAGAGCAGAGATCAATAAGGTAGAAATGAGAGATACAGTAGAACGTTATCAATGAAACTAGAAGGTGGTTTTTTGAAAGAATCAATAATATCGATAAACCATTGGCCACACTAATCCAAAAGAAAAGAGAGAAAGCCCCAATTAATAAAATTATGAATGAAAAGGGAGAGATCACAACTAACACCAAGGAAGTAGAAACAATCATCAGAAATTATTACCAACAGTTATATGCCAATAAGCAAGCAACCTAGATGAAATGGATGCATTCCTGGAAAACTACAAACTCCCAAAATTGAACCAGGAATAAATTGACAACCTGAATAGACCGGTATCTAGTAACGAGATTGAAGCAGTGATCAAAAACTTCCCAAAAAACAAGAGCCCAGGACCTGACGGATTCCCTGGGGAATTCTAACAAACTTTCAAAGAAGAAATAACACCAATTTTCCTGACGCTGTTCCAAAAAATTGAAGCAGACGGAAAACTTCCAGACTCTTTTTATGAAGCCAGCATTACCCTGATCCCCAAACCAGGCAAAGAACACACCAAAAAGGAGAATTTCAGACCAATATCACTGATGAATATGGATGCTAAGATTCTCAACAAGATCCTAGCAAACAGGATCCTTCAGCACATTAAAAAGATTATCCACCATGACCAGTTGGGATTCATCCCTGAGTTGCAAGGTTGCAACATTCGCAAATCAATCAATGTGATAGAACAAATCAATAAGCAAAGAGAGAAGAACCACATGGTCCTCTCAATTGATGCAGAAAAGCATTTGACAAAATCCAGCATCCGTTCCTGATGAAAACACTTCAAATTATAGGGATGGAGGGAACATTCCCGAACTTCATAAAATCTATCTATGAAAGACCCACAGCAAATATCATCCTCAATGGGAAAAAGCTTGCAGCCTTCCCGTTGAGATCAGGAACACGACAAGGATGTCCACTCTCACCACTCTTGTTCAACATAGTATTAGAAGTTCTAGCAACAGCAATCAGACAACAAAGAGAAATAAAAGGTATCCAAATTGGCAAGGAAGAAGTCAAACTCTCTCTCTTCGCAGATGACATGATTCTTTATATGGAAAACCCCAAAGACTCCACCCCCAAACTACTAGAACTCATACAGTAATTCAGTAATGTGGCAGGATACAAAGTCAATGTACAGAAATCAGTGGCTTTCTTATACACTAACAATGAAAATACAGAAAGGGAAATTAGAGAATCGATTCCATTTACTATAGCACCAAGAACCATAAGATACCTGGGAATAAACCTAACCAAAGAGGTAAAGGATCTGTACTGGAGGAACTACAGAACACTCATGAAAGAAATTGAAGAAGACACAAAAAGATGGAAGACTGTTCCATACTCTTGGATTGGAAGAATAAACATTGTTAAAATGTCTATACTGCCTAGAGCAACCTATACTTTTAATGCCATTCTGATCAAATTCCACCAGTATTTTTCAAAGAGCTGCAGCAAATAATCCTAAAATTTGTATGGAATCAGAAGAGACCCCGAATTGCTAAGGAAATGTTGAAAAACAAAAACAAAACTGGTGTCATCACGTTACCCGATTTCAAGCTTTACTACAAAGCTGTGATCACCAAGACAGCGTGGTACTGGCATAAAAACAGACACATAGACCAGTGGAACAGAGTGGAGAGCCCAGATATGGACCCTCAACTCTATGGTCAAATAATCTTCGACAAAACAGGAAAAAATATTCAATGGAAAAAAGACAGTCTCTTCAATAAATGGTGCTGGGAAAACTGGACAGCGATATGTAGAAGAATGAAACTCGACCATTCTCTTACACCGTTCACAAAGATAAACTCGAAATGGATAAAAGACCTCAACGTGAGACAGGAATCCATCAGAATCCTAGAGGAGAACATAGGCAGTAATCACTTCGATATCAGCCACAGCAACTTCTTTCAAGATATGTCTCCAAAGGCCAAGGAAACAAAAACAAAAATGAACTTTTGGGACTTCATCAAGATCAAAAGTTTCTGCACAGCAAAGCAAACAGTCAACAAAACAAAGAGGCAACCCACGGAATGGGAGAAGATATTTGCAAATGACAGTACAGCACAAAAGGTTGATATCCAGGATCTATAAAGAACTCCTCAAACTCAACACACACAAAACAGATAATCCTATCGAAAAATGGGCAGAAGATATGAACAGACACTTCTCCAAGGAAGACATACAAATGGCTATCAGACACATGAAAAAATGTTCATCATCACTAGCCATCGGGGAGATTCAAATTAAAACCACATTGAGATACCACCTGACAGCAGTTAGAATGGCCAAAATTAGCAAGACAGGAAACAACGTGTGTTGGAGAGGATGTGGAGAAAGGGGAACCCTCTTCCACTGTTGGTGGGAATGCAAGTTAGTGCAGCCACTTTGGAGATCAGTGTGGAGACTCCTGAAGAAATTAGGAATAGAGCTTCCCTATGACCCTGCAATTGCACTGCTGGGTATTTACCCCAAAGATACAGATGTAGTGAAAGAAGGGCCATCTCTACCCCAATGTTTATTGCAGCAATGGCTACGGTCGCCAAACTGTGGAAAGAACCAAGATGCCCTTCAACGGATGAATGGATAAGGAAGATGTGGTCCATATACACATTGGAGTATTATGCCTCCATCAGAAAGGATGAATACCCAACTTTTGTAGTAACATGGACTGGACTGGAAGAAATTATGCTGAGCGAAATAAGTCAAGCAGAGAGAGTCAAGTATCATATGGTCTCACTTATTTGTGGAGCATAACAAATAACATGGAGGACATGGGGAGCTGGAGAGGAGAGGGAGTTGAGGGAAACTGGAAGGGGAGATGAACCATGAGAGACTATGGACTCTGAAAAACAACCAGAGGGTTTTGAAGGGGTGTGGGGGGGTGGGAGGTTGAGGAACCAGGTGGTGGGTAATAGGGAGGGCAAGTACTGCATGGAGCACTGGGTTGATGCCTAAACAATGAACACTGTTATGCTGTAAGTAAACAAATAAACGAATAAAAAAAAAAAAAGAAGACATGGTGTGTGCAGGGGTTTCTGCATAGTATTTATTATGTATTATTTATTATATATATGGCTTTATATAATATAGTTATAATATAGCTATATAGTTATAACATAATTATGTTTAATAATATACAATAATAAATATATAAAATATACAAATTAAATATACAGGTATATATTTATAAAATATATGAAATAAATGATATAAAATACAATTTGTAGCAGCATTATTTGATCAATGTTTCATCAAATAATATTCTATCTCTTTTAGTTTGTAGCAGCATTATTTACAATAATGTTTATAGCAGCACTATTTATAACAGTCAAGATATAGAAGTAACACAAGGGCTCATTGATAGACAAATGATAAAGATGTGGTACACATACAATAGAATATTTTAGGTATAAAAAGGAATGAGTTCTTACCACTTGAAAAACATAGAGAGATCTAGTGGATATCATACTAAGTGAAATAAGTCAGAAGAGAGAGACAAGTATCATATGATTTCATTTATATGTGGGTCTAAAAATGAAAAAAAAAGAAGAAAGGAACAAAAACCAAACTGTTAAAAACAGAGAATGAGCTGGTGGTTATGGGAGGGAAGGTGGAGGGGATGGGTAAGAAAGATAAAAAGATTAATATTTACGAAATTCCAGTACAGTAATACTGGAACCCTTTTATCATGGGGGTAGAAAGTACAGCCTAGGAAATGTAGTTAATGATACTGTAATAACATTTTATGGTGACAGACTGTGACTACCCTTATTATGGTGAGCACTGAGGGATGTGTGGAATTGCTGCATAATGTTATACTCTTGAAACTCATAAAGCATTGTATATTAACTACACCTCAATTAAAATTAATAAAATAGTCATAAAAATGAAACAGTAAAACATTAACAAAATATTGGGAGCAACTCAAGTGGAACTGCTTAATAACTCTCTCCCATTGTGCTCCAGGGCCAGTGTGTAGACATGGTATGCTCCTTGTTTGTAATGTTGTTGAGAATATTTTTCTCTTGCTCCATTTTGAAAACACCTTTGAAGTTTCATATTAGCGAAGTACAAACTAACTCATCTCTCACAGAGAGTATTCACTTATCAGTTGGCTACTATCACTTAAAGAGAACACCAGGTTAATGATTTATTTTTTTCAAATTTAAGCTGCCATTTGGCCGCATCCATTTGGCAATCCACCTAGATATCTTGTTTTCAGGACATTGACTCCTTTCTATAATGACTTTTTTTAAAATCTTATTTGACTTTAGCCATATTTTGGACTTTCTGTCATTCATAATGGAACCATGCCTTAAATCACTAATTTGGTTAAGCAAACTACTAAATATCACATTGTATCAGTCCCTACAGGTGAAATAACTATGACAACAGCAGTTTTAAATTTTAACTTATATCTCATTATTTGCTCTTTACAATCTGAGACTCTTAACAACTGTCACTCCTTTGCCCTTATCTCCAACGAGGCTGACAGCGCTAAGCCTCAACCCAAAGTCAACCTGGCTTCCAACAAACATATCAGGGTCCAGACAACAGCTGAGAGATGGTAAACAAAAATACACAAACTGGTAGGACAAGGTCACAATAAGTTGATCATATCCTACTCCCTAGATAATTAATTCTGATGCCAAATCCACCTTTGTCTTTAATTAGTTGTCAGTTCCAATTTCCAAAAGGAGTATGAAATGCCTTTGTAATTTTGTTGAATCCTATCCTCACTTCTGTATAGTAAAACAAGCTGATAGCATTATCTCAGAATTCAAAGATGAAATGTAATCCACATCAATTCCCAGATTAGATCTGGCACATTATCTTGACTCTATTTCTTTAAATGCTTATCATATTCCAATGATCCTTTTTCCCTCTTACGATAAATACTTTTCCTATTGAATCTGGATATCTCCACATTTTCCTTAGTCCCATTCCTTTTTAGCCTCAGGCTACCAGTGATCACTTTGTGTACCACACCCAGATTTTTGTTCACTATTGGATACTTATTCCAAGAGTTCAAACTCACCTAGACAATAAAATCTTCCATCTAACAGAAACACAGATAGCCTTTGAACATCACACCTTTTCTCATCTCTTCACACAAGTGTTTCTGGGTAATTTTCTCCATGTTACAATCGCTTCCAATTCTTTACAAAACCATTTTCCTCTCCCACTGTGACTGGAATGGTGTACATTTTCCCCAGACCAAAGAATCCACCCTGCCCAGGAAAACAGTAAATCTGTGTGGACAACTTTTATGAAAAATTCTTAATCCTCACTTTCCACACTCAATGCCTTAGGGCCACTCATCTCTTAAAAGAGTCTGCTTAACCATCTTATAAACGTCTTCCCATCTCTTATCCCCCTGTTTTTTTTTTTTTTTGAGTCTTCTTCCATCACTTAAAATTTATGTTTTGAATTCCCTCTGTGCTTGCTCATTATTTATTTGTGTTTACACACTCTTGTTGAAAAATATATTTATCCCCATATTTTCATATATCACCTATGTGTTAAAATCTTGCAAAATTTTAACTATAGATCAGCCACAACTTTAAGCTCCAGATCTATATAGCCAATTGTCCACTTGATATCACTCTTTTAAGTCTCTCTTATGTGTATACTCTTTATTCTCTCAATATGCAGAGCCTAGTACTTTTGTTACCACTAGATGTGCCCAACAAATGCTAAAGGGAGTCTTTCTGGTTGAAATGAAAGGTGGATAGTAACTGTAAGTCATAAAGCTATAAAGATCTCTAATAAAGAGAAACATAAAACATAGTATTATAATTTTGGTATTTCACTCTACTTACTATTTATTATGACTTAAAATGGAAGCATGTTAAAATAATTTTCAATCTCTGTGAAATGTAAGTCAGCACTGTGGTAGCATGGGATGTCCCTCCTTCGCACCCATCTCTTTATTAACAATAATGAGACATTCATACAGAGACATACTCTGTGGGAGTGGTTGGATCTGCTACTAAACTCCAAGGGATGTGGGAGAAGGCTCACCAATCTGTGCATCTGCTTACAGGTAGACAGACTTAAGTACAAGTGCTAGAAAGAGGAAGATTCACCAAATCGTCCCCAAACACTTTGAGATCTATGTGGGAAAACGCTAGAGACTACTGACTTGGACAGACACCCATGGGTAAGAAAGAATTTGTAGCCATACAAACTCACCGAAGGGAGATTCCAGAATGCCACAGGAGCAACGTCACCCTGACATCAAAGCCAGATAAGGACACTACAAGAAAAATAAAACTATCAGCCAATGTTTCTGATGAATATAGATGCCGAAGAAACAAATGGAGACCCAAGAAATAAACTCCTTCATATATAGTCAACTAATACTTGACAAGGGACCCAAGAAAACTAAACAGAGAAAGGATAGTGTCTTCAACAAATGGTGATGGGAAAAATGGGTAGCCGTATAGAACAGAAAAATGAATTTGTACCTCTATCTTCTATCACTCACAAAAATTACATGACATGGATTAAAGATGTAACATAAGATATGAAACCTTAAAACTTCTACAAAAAAAACAACAACAACAAAACATGAAAGAAACTCCTTGACACTGGTTTTAACAATGACCTTTTTGGGATATGACATCAAAGCCCAAGTAGCAAAAGTAAAAATTAACAAGTGGGACTACATCCAATTCAAAAGCATTTGCACAGCAAAAGAAACAATTAGCAAAATAAAAACACAGCCTATGAAATGGAATATAAAACTCAGTAACAACAACAATCTGATCAACAAAATGGTACAGGAACTCAACAGAATTTTTTTTCCAAAGAAGGTATCCAAATAGTCAACAGGTAAGTGAAAAGATGGTCACCATTACCAAGCATCAGGGAAATGCAATTCAAAACCACAATGACATATTGCCTCACACGACCAGAATGTTGGACTAGATATCATGAAGAAGACAAGAGACAATCATTGTTGGAGAGAATGTGGAGAAAATGGAATCTTTGCACACTGTTGGTAAAAGGTAAGTTGGTTCATTTAGTATGGAAAATAGTGTGGAAGTTCCTAAAACAACAAAAAAAGAAAGAAAGAAAGAAAAAGAAAGAAAGAAAGGAAGAAAGAAAGAGAACTACCTTGTGATCCAGTAATCCCACTTAGAGAAATATAGCGAAAGGAGATGGTATCAGTATCTCAAAGAAAAATCTTCACTCCTATATTCACTGAAGCATTATTCACAGTAGTTAGGATAGGACACAACCTAAGTGTTTGTCAATAAATGCATGGATAAAGGATATGTGGTGTTTACATGGGATGGAATATATCTGGACATGAAAAAGAAGACATTTGGGGCATCACTGCTGTACCTTGAGGGCATTATGCGAAATTAAATAACTGAGACAGAAAGATAAACCCTGCATGACATCATTTATATATGGAAGTCTAAAAAATCTGAATTTATAAAACAGAAAGTAGAATGGTGATTAACATGGGTGGCATGGGGGGTTAGGGAGACGTTAAAGGATATAAACTTGTAATGGGTAGTAAATAGGGAAAACTAATGCACTAGCATAAGGAAGGGAATCATAAAATATTAGAACCAAGACAAATAAAATAGAGAATGAAGAACAGAGAACATCAGGGAAGGGCCGGCTCCTAAGATATCATCCTGTCCACCCATGCTTGGTGTGCCTGGGAGCACGATCCAGGGAGGGTAGGGGACTGCAGTGAGGACAACTTCAGTCCTCACCAATAGCCACAGAGTCTGAAGAGCCCTCTCTGACAGAGGTAGCCTGAGCCTGGGCTAGTCCCAGCTTTGTACTAGGCATTCCTTGGTGAGAGGAGAAGCCACGCTCCTTGGACTTAGTGTGCATGGTCCCCTAGGAGTCCCTGTTTGTTCTACAGGGAGGATTGGCCCGGGGACTCCCCCACGGGTCTGCCGTGCTCTAGACCAGGCTGTGTGTGGGTAGATGGGACTCTGCTGTCCCCTGAAATAAAGTCGCTTCAAAGTAGGTCAGTGCATGCTCTATTCCTGGTTCTCCTGAGGGCTGTGGCCACAGACACTCACTTGAAGAATGCATGGAAATGATCAGCTGAAGAGCTTGTGGATTCAGACGGAGCAGGGCTAGGATCTCCTCCAGCAGTTCTCCAAATGCCTGCTTTCCACGAGGTCCACTCTGCTCAGTTTGTACAAGACACCAGAAAGACCCTAAAGTCATCCGAACACCGTATGTTTCTACCCTGTCTGGTTGTTCAAAAACACTGCTTAAATGCTGTGCCTGTTAGTTTTCTGGTTCTGTTCCTGAGAAGGCCTTAGCCCTACTTGACCCAGTCAGTCCCGGAGGGCTAACATCAGGGACCTGCTGCAGCTTTAGTGCACAGTGCTAGGAGATGCAAAGGAGCAGGGAACCGTGACAGGAGCGGGGACACCCTCGTGCCGCCTTTTCTGTGAACCCAAGAAGGCTCAGTTCGCGGTTCCTGCTCCCTCCAGCACCAAACCCTAGAAGCATTTATTGTACCCTCCACTTCTGCGCATGCGCTCTAACCTACCACACTCGCGAGGCGGTGACTGCACTTGCGCAGCTGCTGGCCCGCCCCTTAAAGGGGCATACCCTCTGTTGGAGGCTTTCGCGCAGGCGCTCCTTCCTTCAGGTCCCGCCCTCAAGCGGGCGGAGTTTGCCCCCCTCGCGCCGGGGTCCGCTCACGCGCTCTCCTCGCCGGCCCGCAGCGGGCTGCCCTTCCCTGCCGAGGCAGCGACTGCGTGTGCGCGTCGGTGGTGGGCGGCAGGTGTTTGTGCGGAGGGGCGGCTGCGGGGATGAGGGCATAGTGCTGTGTGACGGCTACAGCTCACAATGGCAGAGCTGAAGGGCGGCCTGTGCGGGGGCGGAGACGGGGCTTCCAGGGGACCGCGGGCCAAGAGCGTCTTCGGGGCAGGGCGGGGGCTCCCTGGCCGCTGGAGCGGCCCGTGCACCTGGGATCCCAGGGGTCAGGTCTGCTGCGGCCTGCCCGTGCCCACCCGGAGGCCAGGGGTCAGTCCTCAGTGGCCCCACGGACTGCGGGCGCAGGGAGGGGTGCCTGGGCAGGGGAATGATAGTGGGGTGGCCATGCCATGACCATGACCTAGACCAGGTGGGGTGTGACAGTCCGGTGGCCGCTCCAGGAATGTGACCTAGGCCAGGGTTAGGTGAGCCCGACCCGTGCTTCGTGGGAGAGCCCCAGGAGGAGACCCCTGGGGTGGGCTGGGGCAGAACCTCATCAGGACCCGGGTTCAGAGTGCAGATCCCCCAGGAGGCGAGGGCAGGAAGGCTGCAGGAGAGAGTCTTACCAGAGTAGGGACTCAGCTGGGGTCAGGGTGGGCTTGATCCTGATCCTGACCCTGACCCAGGAGGGAGAGGACAGTGGTTTAAGTGGACGTCAGCTGGGGTCGGGGTGGGGGTTGCTCCTAACCCTGACGCAGGATGGAGGGGACAGTTGTCTAAAAGGAAAGCCTTCCCGAGGGGGAGAAGTAATGAAAAGCTCAAATCAGGTGACTGTCTTTGTTTAGATAGAGGTGATGGCCACTCTTCTTGGATGCAGTGAATCCGCAGTGAAGGTCAGAGGCCTGGGCTAGGGAGAGTGAGAAAATGAAAGTTTGGGGTCTCTGAGGCCAGGCCTGTCCACAGGGTTGTAGAGGTTGTTCACTGCACAAGGCAGTGGCTGAGGAGTGAGGGTAAGGGTCCGCACGCCGGCCTGCGCTGTGGTTCCTGAGCTGTGCAGGTGTCTGGTGCTGGTCTCCCTCAGCCAAGGACAGGAGGCCTTCCTCCAGGTCCCACATGGGCACCCGGCCTACTGATGTGGGGGGCATATGTGCGCAGAGGACCCTGTGTCAAAGTCACACCGCGGCAGGATATGGGTGTTAACTCTGTGCCAGCTCGTTTGCGCCGGTGCTGGGGAAACAGCCCAAGTCACAGGGGCAAGAAAACCTCTGATCTCTCTGCAGGTCTCTTAGTGCAAGGGAGCCATGGACAGCGACAGGGAGTCAGCAGACCCCAGCACCCAGAGCTGCCCTGTGCTGCCCATGTTCCGCAGCTCTGTAGGGAAGCTGCACCAGCTGCTGGGCAAGGGAGAGTATGCGCTCCTGAAGGATGTCCCCACATTTGAGAGTGACTTCATACAGGTGAAGGGCTATGCCCCTCCTCCCCAATTCATGGTCTGGTCCCCCTCTCCTCCCCGATTCACAGTCTGGTCCCACTTCTCCCTGATTCATGGTGTCCCCTTCTCCCAGTTCTCCCTGATTCATGAATGCTCCCCCTCTTCCTCCCTTTCCTTCTTTTCTTCCCACAGCAGTACTGTAGAGCTCTTATGTTCTGAGTGTGATGATATCTTGAGTGACTTTGCAGGCGGGTAGAGGACAGTGACTGTTTTTTCACTTCATGACTTTTCCAGCATGTTTTACCAGTGTCACCCTTTGCCGCACGTGATGCCCTTATTGTCAGGCAGGTGTCGTCCTGTGTGTGTCCTTACTAAATGCTTAATAACTCTCGGAGGTCAGTCCGGTCATGGGTTGGACAGGTGAACTTGTGCCGTGAGGTCCTGCTGGTTGGGCTGTTTGCCATTGCTTTTCCTCCCTCAGGATGTTCTGTGGGAACCCGAGGTTCCAAGTCCTGCAACCATGTGTATGTGGTTCTCTCCAGGATCCAGCTCAGTCTGGTGTACATCCCCTGTGAGCCTCACAACAATCTACTTATGTCAGCAGCACGAAGACCCCCTTGTCCTGAGGAGCCGACGGAGCCCCAGGGAGTGATGTGACTTTCCAGGTCGTCAGACTTTCAGCTCAGGGAGTTTCTGCTCTACACAGCTTTCAGGATGGTGGTGTTGGCTGTGGCATCTGGTATGCCCTGGCCATGCAGCGTGAGCAACCACACCTGTAGGGGTGAGGCAGGGAAGAGGGTGCAAGGGGACAGGTACCATCTGACCCAGAGCTCCATGACCGCTCAGCTATCACTCGTGCTCAGCCTTGGCTGTTCCTTGAAGTCCCCATAAAAGCCTAGAGGACCCCGATGCCAGGTCCCTCCCCCAGGATTTGGGTGCCGTGACTGGGTTGTCTGGGCCGCGGAGCCCCCGGCTACCCAAAATATGAGGGCGGAATTCCAGCCAGTGAACGCACCCAGACTCAAGACATGGACTGTCCTGCTCGCTCCACCCTCGTTGAGTAAGTGACGACTTTTGGACTCCTTAGCTCTAAATTCTTCCTGAGTCTGCTAAGAACTTGGACGTTTGCTTAGGTAACCACGGCCCAATTTCCTGCCCTTTGCCTAGTAGTGTGTGTGTATGTGTTTTCTTAGTCATCCCCATGGCGTTCTCAGTAGCAGGGTTTCCCAGCCGGGATCATGTGTTGCACTTGACTTGTCCCACCTTTAATCCCTTTATGTTTTAGGGTTTCTTGCCTTGGTATTTTTGAGGTGGAAAGCTGATGTTGGTCTTAATACAATGTCTGTTTTGCGTGAGCCTGGTTGTCTGCACGGTGCATGGCTGGAACTCGGCCTGCTGAGTTTCGGCCACACACTTAGAGCTGCGCTAGCTGCTTCTCCAAGGAGTGGGGCCGAGGAAGACAGGAGAGAATGCACGGTCAAGCCACTGTCCTCTTTCTTCCAACACCAGGTCAACAGACGGGGAGAGGTGATCGACGTGCACAACACTGTGCACATGGTGACGGTTGGCGTGGCCTACACCGGCCAGCACCTGCCAGGGCCCGATGTCATGCTGCTGGCCCAGCCGGCCACACACTGTGTGGCCAGTGCCGGTGATGACTCTGACACCCAGAGAACAGACCTCAAGGCAGCAGAGAGCTTGGAACTGACCAGGCAAGTGCAGGAGTTTGAGTCCATCTATGCGGGATGTGTGCAGAGTGGGGAGTAGGGGGGGTCCTAGTAGGTGGTCAGGAGCTGGCCAGGTGTCCTATGAGGCCCAGCAGGCGAAGGGCTAGCTCCAAATTACAGCAGCATGTCTCAGAAATGTGGCTTTGGCAGGAGGGCTGACCCGGTTGGACAGGATTTGGCAGATCCTTTAGGAAATAATAGATTCTGATGGGGCCGGAAGACCACTTCCCTGTTCTTCCCCCTTTGTCCCAGCCTAATCCCCCACTTCTTTGCTGCCCAACAGGCTGCTTCCTTTGAAGTTTGTGAAGTTATCCATCTATAATCATGACAAAAAGCAATTCCAGCTGAAGCTTGCCACGGGCCGCTCTTTCTACCTGCAGCTGTGCCCTCCTTCCAGTTCGAAGGAAGATATGTTTGCCTTCTGGGAGGACCTGGTGGGCCTACTGAGGCCCCCCATGGAGGCGTACAGCGGGACCCAGGCCCAGCCTGCGGGTGACATGGTCTCCATGCCCGGGCTGGAGGTGGAGGACGGGAGGAGCCCATCTGTAAGCCTTTGTGTGGGCTCTGGGCAGTGGGGCCAGGGTGACTTGGAAGAGCAGCGAGGGCCCTTCCAGGTGGCTCTCTGAGACTCTCTGGGAGAAAGCACTGCCTTCATAGAGCTCAGGCCCCATTAGGCACCATGCATAGACCTTGCCCCACTGGAAAGTCCCAGTGCTTGTGAACACCTGTGGCCCCTCACATGCCGGCTCCTCTGATCTCATGGCCGATGTTGCAGTGCCCTCCACAGCACCTCCTCTGCCCAGTCCACCCTGGACTGGTTGCTACCACAGTCCAGGCCTGTGCATGTGTCGTGGGACACTGGCAAGCGTGTGGCAGCCCTTCCTTAGCTGGAGCCGCACATGGAGCTCTGTTCATGAGCAGCATGGCAGGTGTGCACAGCTTGTACTCTGTGTGAGAGTGTACACTGAGCACAGCTCGGCCAGCAGTCTCCCCCCACCCACCCCGGAATCTGCTGTGCAGAAATGCTAAGACCAGTGTGATAAACGGCCCTTTGAGGGGGCCCTCTGAATGGCGGGAGTGCCCTCTTGGCAGCACAACTGTGTCTGCACAGGATTCGAGTGACCATCGTGGGGGTGCTGTGAGGCCTCCCTGTGCCACAGCCTCCCTGTGGGCACAGCCCCCCTGCCCCCGTGGCCTCCCAGTGCTCCTGCCTCCCTGCATGCACCAGATTTGAGGACCTCACAGGTTCTCCCAGTCACAGCCCTGCAGTAGCTTAGCTTAGGTGACCATCCCTCCTCCCCTCACTGTCTTCTCCACTTCCCTGTTTCTCTTCTCGACACAGGCCATGGAGCTCCACAGACAAGGGGACCGAGATCAAGTCAACGGCAGTAGCCTTTCCGTGCTCAGCGATGTGTCCCTGGCTGCCTCCCTGGCCTACACGGGTGGGGAAGGAAACCGAGCGCAGGCCTCGTACTGTCTGCACAGGAACACGCCGTCTGTCCTTAGCCCAGCACCTCCAGGGACCGATCATGGGGTGGCCCCGGGGGAAGCAGGAACTCTGCAGGCTAGCATGAGGGGGGCCACAGTTGGGGGCACAGTCAGCAGGCCTGTTGGCAACACTGTGGACGGTTCAGACGCAGGACCCTCCGTTTGGGCCAATCCCAATGAAGGCAGCACAAGCAAACCAGGTGGACACCAGGCGCTCTCGCCGGTCCAGACCAAAGCCCCAAGGACGAGTAAAGACAAGGAGAGAATGCCCACCGAAAGGCTTTACTTTCTTAGCAGGATATGGGAAAACACATCATTCCTGAAGTCACAGGGAACCCTGTGGGGAGACAAAAGGGAGAATCAGGGCAGTCTCAAGGAGCCAGGGTGTGGTTCCCTGCTGCAGGAGTACATAAGCCTCAGCCTCACCCAGAAGGGGTCCAGGTGGGTGGTCCGACTTCCCTTACCTCCTGTTTAGAGAGAGCCATGTTTCCATTTTCAGAGGAGGGGAACACTATCTTCACCACCCCCACTGAGGACCGTGCCCTCCAGTAGAAGGGGTTGCACACTGTTTCACTCACCCTTCACACTTGCTGCAGACCATTGCACATGCTGAACCCTGAGTGGCGCAGGCAACGAGCAGGGCAGACAGAAAGGGGTGGTGTGAGCGTGATAGGGTTGGGCTCTGAGGACAGGGATGTGTTTGGCCCCTCAGGAAGGAAGCTGAAAGGCATGCTTCTTACCTGGTCGGTGCTGGTCCTGTATGCATACACCTGATCCTCACAACAAGAAGCAGTACTCCTATTGAGCTTGGTTTTGCAGAGGAAGGAGCTGCGGGCTCTGAGGCCAGGAGTGATTTGGACAAAGATACACTCACAGGTTACTGTACAGTGTCTTTCTTGCACCTGACCTGTGTTTTTCCTCAGCACTTGGGGATGATTCTGATCACTCATTTCAAAGGCAAAAATGTGTACTCGTAAAAAAAAAAAATCAAGACTTGTCGAAAAATTGGCAAACAATAGTACAGTTTCCATAGATTTCTCCTCCAGCTCCCTCTCATAGTAAATGTCAGACACGTAATAGTGACTCAGATAAACACTTGGATTGCAGTGGCATTTTGTTTCCAGGATCCCACACTGCATTTACTGGTTATTTCTTTGCAAAAACCTAGTTTCCCCTAGTTGTTTGCCACCCCATTTTTAACGTTCATAAGTGGATTTTGTCTGTACCCGTTATGCTTGTGGAATTTGCCTAATGAATTTATGTTTCCCTGATTGCCTCTGTCTCTATTAATTGGAATCCACTGTTAGGAAGAAGTATGCTTTCTCCCTCATTTATGTTTTTATTCCATTATTTATTTATGACATGGATATTTATTGTATGGGTTATAATCAGCTTTTCTTTTTGTGCTTTGATTATTCTAACTAAGATCAGTGCAAACTCCTTTATGTTGTCTGCTGAGTTGCTTTGACAAGCCCCATCTTTTCTTTGAGCATTTCTGGCACATCCAGATGTTCAAAAGTCATATTTTTCCCATTCCAGCTCTGTAATCAACTGCTTCCCCAGGGAGTCCCAGCTCTTTTTATTGGAAAATGGCATTTATGTAACTAAATGTTGTCACTCCGTGGTACTTGTTGTGACTAGGTTTGTTCTGTTTTGTTTTGCAGGTTATCTCAAAAATTGAGGAGGAGCTTGTCTAGGACGAGGTCAGATAGGGTGCCATAATCCAGGGGTTGGTTTCCTTGTCCCAACCCCTCTTGTGCAGCTTCTCCTGGTCTCCGAGGCAACACACGTTAGCCATTCATGGAACTCAAGGATATCAACTAGAATGGCTCTCAGATGTCAACACTATTCACTCACCCACTTCAAAGATAGGGAAACATAATTTTCTCAAAGTGGGTCAATTTATTCCTTTCTTGAAACAATTAAATGCCTAGTACATGCCCCGTGGTAATACCTGGTATATATGAACAGTTGGGCAGAGTGGGAGTACATGCCCAGATGCAGTCTCACAGTGTGGAGACCACTGGGGGAGTGCAGGACTCTCACAGCTCAGGGTAATTGGACAGGAAATGCAGGGGGAGGATCTGCTCAGGTAGTCATGGGACATGACCTACAGAGATGTAGGGCACAAAGGGACCTGTCCACACCTGTGCTTAGAATGGCCACTGCCCGAGTACCTATGGGAAAACTGGAATCAGAGAAACCCACTGGGACTCTGGCCATGTAGGGGAGAGATAGATGATAAAAGGCCTGAACAACAGGCACATAGAGGGGACATGAGCATAGACCCCAGAGAACATGTGAATGATTAAATGAGTAAGGGATGATCAAGAATATGAAATGACACATTTTCTCTCAGGCACGGAGATGGTGGTGCTGTTCATACATGTGGGGGGCATAAAGAAGGATGAGCAAATACAGTATTAGTTAACTAACTTGGCCTTTGTGTTTCAAGGTGTTCCAGTTTGATAAGACAGTATCTGATCATTCGTCATTTTCTTTTAAGATTTACGTATTTCTTTTAGAGCAAGCAGGGAAGGGCAGAGAAAGAGGGAGAGAGAGAACCCTAAGCAGATTCTCCACAGAGCATGGAACCTGACGGTTCTCTGATCTCATGACCCTGAGAGTAGGACCTGAGCTAAAACCAAGAGTTGGATGCTTAACCAATGGAACCACCCAGATACCCCTGATTCATTATTTTTTAAGTAAACAGTGACTTTGTGCCTACTGTGTGTCCGTTTCTTTGCTCTGGACAGGGTAGGGTGAGTGGGGAGTACAGCCTGGTGAACCAAAGCCATAGGGGGTGTGCAGTCTTTGTAGGGAGATGAGCTGTGTTAAGGGTAGAAAGACTGTAGCTTAGGGCAGAATATGAGCGATACTTTTCCAGTACCACAGCTTAAGGGAAAAGAGGGAACATCCCAGAGACAGTCACTGGTCGAGTTTGGCTGCAATGCAGCATGGCCATGAAGGAGATGGTAAGATTGTGAAATAGGTGGGTCCATATTGCCACACCTGTCAAATACCACACTTAGAAGTTTGTACTGGCTTGGGGGCCTTTTGGTTTTGTTTTTTTTGTGTGTGTGTTCATTTGTTTTTGGCAACAAATGATATGATCAGTAGGCTTTTGAACCAGAATCCATGAGTGAATTAAGTGAGGGTCAAAATTAAGAATCTCTTTTTCCTCATTGTCTGTGGGATACCTTCATGGTATCATCCTTATTCATTTCCAGGATCCTGAAATTGAGCTCTTCATATGGTTTTCTGTTCAGACCTTCAAGCTCTCCAAAATGCACAGACTGCATTACGAGTGTCTGAAAGTCAAAGTTTCAGTGAAACAGGCTCTTTCTAATAAATGATGAAGCCCACAGTAGGTCAGGTAGGAGCAGAGTGGAGGAGGGTAGTGGAGGAGGCTCTCATGCAGTCAGCAGAGTGTGCTGAGGACATCACTGGTACCCTAGCATCTGTGACCAGAGAGGCCATCTATAGCTGTGGAAGACCATTACAAGAGACTGGTCATAGGGAGCAAGCTACTTCCGGAGAGCTTCCTTTTTGCGTTGAATAAGAGGAGCTGTCTTGCAGTCAGCAGAGTGTGCTGAGGACATCACCAGTACCCTGGCATCTGTGGTCAAGGAGGCCATCTATAGCTGTGGAAGACCATTATAAGAGACTGGTCATGGGGAGCAAGCTACTTCTGGAGAGCCTCCTTTTTGCATTGAATAAATAAGACTTGCCTTTTCACAATAAAACACTATTGTTTCTTTCATTTACATGTTCTATGGAAATGACCTCAGAAGATTTTGTGACATCAGGTAAGCTGTAGCCTGAGACCCCAGCTTCCTTCCCAGCTCTGCTCACACCTTTGCTCAATGGAGCCAATGGGAGTGGTGCCTCTTGCCTTAAGCCCTGTCTGCCTTTGGTTCCTTGGGCTATCCTCAAAGTCATATTCTGTTGGCTGGGAGGCACTCCATTTCTCCATCCTCGTTCCCTTCTCTCTGAAGGTCAACCATCAGAGATGTTACATCCATTAGACTAAGGAGGGAATGGGACTTGTGTCCACTCGGGATATTCATGGGCGGGGGAGGAAGATAACAGCTATATCTTTCAGTAAGAAGAAAAATGACCATCTCAAGTGAGCAACTTCACATCCAGGTCAATACCCTGAGGAAACTCCTACTTGTGTTGCAGAAGAAAACTGAGAATTCTGGAACAAAGCACAGGAAATAGCTCCCATGTTCATCAAATGAAGAATTGATAAGTTAGAGTATATACGTACAGGGAGTTACTGCACCATATGGGCAGCTACGCACATTGGCAGGCATGAATCGCACTGTGGAATAAAAGAAACAAGTCAAAAGTGAGAATTTCATTTACAGAATGGCTTGAAAATGAGAGAAAACGAGATATGACTGCATATTTCATTGTTTCTCTTGAGAAAGTTATCTCTGTGGTGCAAAAGAGGCATCTTGGGAAATATACATGAGAGACCCAACAATGCTGGAAATCGTCCTGTTTCATAAATAAGGTTTTGGATAGACAAATACCTAATTTTCGAATTTAACCTTTCTGAAAGGATGATCCCTAAGTGATAATGGTTATCATTGCCTTAGAATATAAATGATTTATTTTAGCAGCCTTGGTTTTCATGTAGTTACAAAAGTAATATGTGTCAAAAATTAGACTGAAGGATAACTTTTAATGAGTATGGAATACAAATCAGTAACAAATCATTTTATTAGTTGGCAACATTTTTTTCTTTGTTATGATGCATAAAATAATATCTTTTGAACTGATAGTATTATCCTTCAAGTGAAATACTGATTTTTGCTTTAATCTATACATGTGTGATACGTATATATACTTTATTGCATATATGATATACTTTATGGTAAAGAATCTGTTGTCTGTCTTCCTACCTTCATCTGTGTACAGATACAGATACCTTTAATTTAGGACCATGGGGCTGGGAAAAATGAGGGATTGTGGCAGAGACTACTAGTTCACTACTCATTGTCCACTCTTACTTTCCGTACTAATGACCTTAATTTAATTGGGAACAACACCCTCCACCCCCACAATAGCCTTGGCTTATTACTACCTGAGGACAATTAGAGAAGGATGCATAATTTATTAATATTACTGGTAGATATACCACTTTGTTGAGATGAATCTCTTCATTTTCCATGACGTTTTGAAGTCATATTTTAATGACCTATATTAACTTTTTTTTTGAGATGTTACGATTTTTGATTTCCTTTTATTTGTCAGACACTGTGGCATTATATTCTGGTTAATGGAGTGATATGGGACTACAGATCTTGAATACATCCTATGGATAAAGCTGATTGTTGAGTTTTTATATGACCTGGATGGGTTCACCTGTAGGTCCTACCTGCCCCCTGTGAGTTTTGCTTTGCACATCAATGCGATTTTAAAATATTTCTGGTGTGGTTGTTGTCTATCCCACACAGGCATCCGTGTGGACGGTTTGGAGTCTCTGTGGCAGTTTAATGCACACTTTTGTCTTCAAAAATTTGGATATACTCTTTACTTTTAGATTCAGGCATCTGCAGCCTGGATTGGAGCCTAGTTTATATACAAATTCATGGGATTGCTTATGTGTCTCAGCTATGTCTGCAACATTTTTATGTTCCAAGGGGGTCTTTTCCTGGTCTTCTTACTAGTCATTGGGACTTAGTTACCTTGCTCTGATGGGCACTTCCCACAACTGTGTCTGTCTCCCTGAATGACAGACCAACAGGAATGCTTGTTTCCCATATGATGGGGATCAGAGAGTCTGTCGTTGAAGAGAAGTGTTCTGCTTGGATCCCATTTTATGTGCAGTGTGGGACTGGTGCTACAGGATCGCCTGGGCTCTGGGACAGAACAGAAAAAAGAGAGAAAGAATTTCCACCACGCACTGTGACCCGAAAAGTACTGTGTTTGACTTCTCGGTACAGAAGTACATAGCTTCTCTTAGACTTCTGTCTGTTAGTTGTCCATGTGAAGTTCTGGGCTTCAGGCTTCTTTTGAGTACAGGCTAAGAGAAACCAGAAGATTAAAATAATAAAAATAAAAACAAAAAATAATAATAAAAAGCAAATATGTTTGTTAGGTGGTACTTCAATACATATTTTCCTTAAGCATTTCATTGTGTATCTACAAAATAAATACAATTTATAAAACCAGTGTGACAATTTTATTGCCAATAAAGTTAACAGTCATTCCTTAATATTCCAGTAACTACTTAAATTTTCTTAATCATCTCATGGTATTTTCAGTAGGTTCATGGTAAATAAGATCAAAACTGGATCAGTGCCTTTTATTTAGCTTATATTTCACTTAATTTTATGGTAAAACATGTATTTGTAAATAATCTATGAAAAATGGAGAAAACTATATTCTGCTATTGCTTTGTGCAGTATTTTCTAAGTATCAGAATTTTGTGTAAATCTACAGTATCCTCACTGACTTTCATCTTTGTACTCTTACTGATTGATAGAGATTAGAATATTTGGCTGTAATCATAGATTTGTCTGTTTTCCCTTCCAGTTCCATCAGTTTTTAGTTTTTTTTTTTCCTGTTTCATTTTGTTTTACCTCCATGTATTTTGAAGCTTGTCTATTTGATGCATAAACATTAAGGATTGCTCTCTTTTTTGGGATAAATTTTTCCTTTGATGATTTAAAATGGCCTTGTTTTGTTTCCTAAATTCCACATATGAGTGAAATCATAGTAGTTGTCTTTCTCTGGCTAACTTATTTTGGTTTTCCTAATATTCTCTAGTTCCATCCATGTTCTTGCAAATGGCAGGATTTCATTCTTTTTTAATGACTGAGTAATATTCCACTTCTTTATCCATTCATTAGTTGATGGGCTCTTTGACTGTTGTAGATAATGCTGTCATAAAGGTCATTTTTTTATTCTTCGGTTAAATACCTAATAGTGTATTTCCTGTATCACAGGGTAGTTCTACTTTTAAATTTTTGATGAAACTCTGTACTTCTACAGTGGATGTACCAGGTTGCCTTTCCTCCAGCTGTTAAAGAAGTTTCCCCTTTGGAGAACATCTTTTAAAATTTCTTGTATTTCAGGTGTGATGAATTATTTTAGCATTTGTATGACAGAATAGATCTCTATATTTGCATCTGTTTGTGCTAAGTTTTGCTAGATCAAGAATTCCATATATATTTTTAAAAATTTAGTACTTTAAAGAAAATACTATTTTTCACTTGCACTATTTCCATTGAAATTTCACTCATATGGAATTTAGGAAACAAAATGAGCAAAGGGGAAAACTATTGAGACAAATTAGAAACCAGACTCTGAATTGTAGAGAACAAACTGATGGTTACCAGAGAGAAGGGGTGGTTGATGGGCTAAGTAGATAATGGGACTTAAGGAGTTGACTTGTGATGAGTATTGGGTGTTGCATGGAAGTGTTGAATCACTGTACGAAACACCTGAAACTAATAAAACATTGTATGTTGACTAACTGAATTTAAAGCAAGAATTGAAAAAAAAATAATGCTTTTTCCTTCAATTTAATTTAATAACACAAAATCCTATTACAGTATTAGTGGTTTCTAAATGTAACCATATACTTATCTTCACCTCTGTGTTCTATACTTTGATATGTTTTCATGTCACTGAATATTGTCCTTTATTTCATTCTGAAGAAATCCCTCAGCATTTCTTACAAGGCAGCATTTCTTACAAGTTCACCTAGCGGTGAACTTACCTCAACTTTTGTTCATGAAATTTTTTATTTGCCTTTTGTATCTAAAGGATAACTTTGCCAGACAGAGCAGTTTTGTCTCGAAATTGATTTCTTTCAACATTTTGAATATGCCATTCAATTTCAACCATTCAATTCAACTCTTGCCATTAGGCAACCTTTCAGTTCAACCCTTGCCATTAAGGTTTCTTCCAAGAAATCCACTGATAGCCTCAGGGGTTTCAATATATTTTTCTCTGGCTGCTTTTAGGATTTTTTTTCATTGATATTTGTCTGTTTCATCATTTTATGTCTTAGAGAAGGTTGTTTTGAATTGATATAATAAGATGGTCTATTAGTTTTGTGAACCTGGGTGTCCAATTGTCTTCACAAGTTTTATAAGCTCTCAGAAATAATACATATATTTTTAAAGATTTTATTTATTTATTTGACAGAGATCACATGTAGGCAGAGAGAGAGGGGGAAGTTCCCCCTCTCGGAATGCGAGTTCCATTCCAGGCTCAATCCAAGGACCCTGGGATCACCATCTGAGCTGAAGGCAGAGGCTTTAACCCACTGTGCCACCCAGGCACCCCACTAATACATATTTTTAAGTAAAACAAAATACAAAATAATACATATTTTTTAAAAATATTTATTTTATAAGTAGGCAGAGAGAGAGAGAGACAGGAGGAAGCAGGCTCCCTCCTGAGCAGAGAGCCCGATGTGGGACTCGATCCCAGGACCCTGAGATCATGACCTGAGCTGAAGGCAGAGCCCTTAACCCACTGAGCCACTGTGCCCCCCAAATAATAAATTTTTTTAATTAATTTATTTATTTTTATTTGCTTATTTACAGCATAACAGTGTTCATTGGTCTGGCATCACACCCAGTGCTCCATGCAGTACGTGCCCTCCCTATTACCCACCACCTGGTTCCTCAACCTCCCACCACACCCCACCCCCTCCCGCCGCCCCTTCATAACCCTCTGGTTGTTTTTCAGAGTCCACAGTCTCTCATGGTTCATCTCCCCTTCCAGTTTCCCTCAACTCCCTCTCCTCTCCATCTCCCCATGTCCTCCATGTTATTTGTTATGCTCCACAAATAAGTGAGACCATATGATACTTGACTCTCTCTGCTTGACTTATTTCGCTCAGCATAATTTCTTCCAGTCCTGTCCATGTTGCTACAAAAGTTGGGTATTCGTCCTTTCTGATGGAGGCATAATACTCCATTGTGTATATGGACCACATCTTCCTTATCCATTCATCCGTTGAAGGGCATCTTGGTTCTTTCCACAGTTTGGCGACCGTGGCCATTGCTGCAATAAACATTGGGGTACAGATGGCCCTTCTTTTCACTACATCTGTATCTTTGGGGTAAATACCCAGCAGTGCAATTGCAGGGTCATAGGGAAGCTCTATTTTTAATTTCTTCAGGAATCTCCACACTGTTCTCCAAAGTGGCTGCACTAACTTGCATTCCCACCAACAGTGTAAGAGGGTTCCCCTTTCTCCACATCCTCTCCAGCACACGTTGTTTCCTGTCTTGCTAATTTTGGCCATTCTAACTGGTGTTAGGTGGTATCTCAATGTTGTTTTAATTTGAATCTCCCTGATGGCTAGTGATGATGAACATTTTTTCATGTGTCTGATAGCCATTTGTATGTCTTCGATGGAGAAGTGTCTATTCATATCTTCTGCCCATTTTTTGATATGATTATCTGTTTTGTGTGTGTTGAGTTTGAGAAGTTCTTTGTAGATCCTGGATATCAACCTTTTGTCTGTACTGTCATTTGCAAATATCTTCTCCCATTCCGTGGGTTGCCTCTTTGTTTTGTTGACGGTTTCCTTTGCTGTGCAGAAGCTTTTGATCTTGATGAAGTCCCAAAAGTTCATTTTTGCTTTTGTTTCCTTGGCCTTTGGAGACTTATCTTGAAAGAAGTTGCTGTGGCTGATATCGAAGAGGTTACTGCCTATGTTCTCCTCTAGGATTCTGATAGATTCCTGTCTCACGTTGAGGTCTTTTATCCATTTCGAGTTTATCTTTGTGAATGGTGTAAGAGAATGGTCGAGTTTCATTCTTCTACATATCGCTGTCCAGTTTTCCCAGCACCATTTATTGAAGAGACTGTCTTTTTTCCATTGAATATTTTTTCCTGTTTTGTCGAAGATTATTTGACCATAGAGTTGAGGGTCCATATCTGGGCTCTCCACTCTGTTCCACTGGTCTATGTGTCTGTTTTTATGCCAGTACCACGCTGTCTTGGTGATCACAGCTTTGTAGTAAAGCTTGAAATCGGGTAACGTGATGCCACCAGTTTTGTTTTTGTTTTTCAACATTTCCTTAGCAATTCGGGGTCTCTTCTGACTCCATACAAATTTTAGGATTATTTGCTAAAGCTCTTTGAAAAATATCGGTGGAATTTTGATCGGAATGGCATTAAAAGTATAGATTGCTCTAGGCAGTATAGACATTTTAACAATGTTTATTCTTCCAATCCAAGAGCATGGAACAGTCTTCCATCTTTTTGTGTCTTCTTCAATTTCTTTCATGAGTGTTCTGTAGTTCCTCGAGTACAGGTCCTTTACGTCTTTGGTTAGGTTTATGCCCAGGTATCTTATGGTTCTTGGTGCTATAGTAAATGGAATCGATTCTCTAATTTCCCTTTCTGTATTTTCATTGTTGGTGTATAAGAAAGCCACTGATTTCTGTACATTGACTTTGTATCCTGCCACGTTACTGAATTGCTGTATGAGTTCTAGTAGTTTGGGGGTGGAGTCTTTGGGGTTTTCCATATAAAGAATCATGTCATCTGCGAAGAGAGAGAGTTTGACTTCTTCCTTGCCAATTTGGATACCTTTGATTTCTCTTTGTTGTCTGATTGCCGTTGCTAGAACTTCTAATACTATGTTGAACAAGAGTGGTGAGAGTGGGCATCCTTGTCGTGTTCCTGATCTCAACGGGAAGGCTGCAAGCTTTTTCCCATTGAGGATGATATTTGCTGTGGGTCTTTCATAGATAGATTTTATGAAGTTCAGGAATGTTCCCTCTATCCCTATACTTTGAAGCGTTTTCATCAGGAACGGATGCTGGATTTTGTCAAATGCTTTTTCTGCATCAATTGAGAGGACCATGTGGTTCTTCTCTCTTCTCTTATTGATGTGTTCTATCACACTGATTGATTTGCGAATGTTGAACCAACCTTGCAACCCAGGGATGAATCCCACCTGGTCATGGTGGATCATCTTTTGAATGTGCTGCTGGATCCTGTTTGCTAGGATCTTGTTGAGAATCTTTGCATCCATATTCATCAGTGATATTGGTTGGAAATTCTCCTTTTTGGTAGGGTCTTTGCCTGGTTTGGGGATCTGGGTAATGCTGGCTTCATAAAAAGAGTCTGGAAGTTTTCCTTCTGCTTCAGTTTTTTGGAACAGCTTCAGGAGAATTGGTGTTATTTCTTCTTTGAAAGTTTGGTAGAATTCCCCAGGGAATCCGTCAGGTCCTGGGCTCTTGTTTTTTGGGAGGTTTTTGATCACTGCTTCAATCTCATTACTAGATATCGGTCTATTCAGGTTGTCAATTTCTTCCTGGTTCAATTTTGGGAGTTTGTAGCTTTCCAGGAATGCATCCATTTCATCTAGGTTGCTTAGCTTATTGGCATATAACTGTTGGTAATAATTTCTGATGATTGTTTCTATTTCCTTGGTGTTAGTTGTGATCTCTCCCTTTTCATTCATAATTTTATTAATTTGGGCTTTCTCTCTTTTCTTTTGGATTATTGTGGCCAATGGTTTATCGATCTTATTGATTCTTTCAAAAAACCAGCTTCTAGTTTCATTAATATGTTCTACTGTATCTCTCGTTTCTACCTCATTGATCTCTGCTCTAATCTTGATTATTTCCCTTCTTGCATGTGGAGTTGGTTTGATTTGTTGTTGATTCTCCAGTTCTTTAAGGTGTAGAGACAGCTGGTGTATTCTGGATTTTTCAATGTTTTTGAGGGAGGCTTGGATGGCTATGTATTTCCCCCTTAGAACCGCCTTTGCTGTATCCCATAGGTTTTGGACCGAGGTGTCTTCATTCTCATTGGTTTCCATGAATTGTTTAAGTTCGTCTTTGATCTCCTGGTTGATCCAAGCATTCTTAAGCAAGGTGGTCTTTAGCTTCCAGGTGTTTGAGTTCCTTCTGAACTTTTCCTTGTGATTGAGCTCCAGTTTCAAAGCATTGTGATCAGAGAATATGCAGGGAATAATGTCAGTCTTTTGGTATCGGTTGAGTCCTGCTTTGTGACCCAGTATGTGGTCTATTCTGGAGAAGGTTCCATGTGCACTTGAGAAGAATGAGTATTCTGTTGTTTTAGGGTGGAATGTTCTGTATATGTCTATGAGGTCCATCTGGTCCAATGTTTCATTCAATGCTCTTATTTCTTTATTAATTTTCTGCTTCGGTGATCTGTCTATTTCTGAGAGAGGCGTATTAAGATCTCCTACTATTATTGTATTCATATCAATATGGCTCTTTATCTTGATTAATAGTTTTCTTACGTAATTGGGTGCTCCCATATTGGGGGCATAGATATTCACAATTGTTAGATCGTCTTGGCGGATAGTCCCTTTAAGAATTATGTAGTGTCCTTCTGTATCTCTGACTACAGTCCTTAGTTTAAAATCTAATTTATCTGATATGAGAATTGCTACTCCGGCCTTCTTTTGAGGCCCATTGGCATGAAAGATGCTTCTCCATCCCTTCACTTTCAGTCTGGGTGTATCCTTAGGTTCAAAATGGGTCTCTTGTAGACAACATATGGATGGGTCCTGTCGTTTTATCCAATCTGCAACCCTGTGTCGTTTTATGGGCGCATTTAGGCCATTCACATTGAGAGTGATTATTGAGAGATAGGTTTTTATTGACATCGTGTTGCCTTTGAAGTCTTTCTGTCTATAGATTGTTTCTATATTTCTGTTCAATGATATTCTTAGGATTTTTTCTCTTTTATAGGACCCCCCCTTAATATTTCCTGCAGTGTCGGCCTGGTGGTTGCATAGTCTTTTAAGCCTTGCTGGTCCTGGAAACTCTTTATCTCTCCATCCATTTTAAATGTCAGTCTTGCTGGATAGAGTATTCTTGGTTGCATGTTCTTCTCATTTAGTACTCTGAATATATTTTGCCAGCCCTTCCTGGCTTGCCAGGTCTCTGTGGAAAGGTCTGACGTTATTCTAATGGGCTTTCCTCTGTATGTAAGAAGCTTCTTTGTCCTAGCTGATTTTAAGAGGGTCTCTCTTGAAACATAATTCCTCATTCTAACTATAAGGTGCCGTGAGGACTTTCGAGAATCTAAAATCTTGGGAGGAGATCTTTCTGCCTCTAGTACATGAACATTGTTTCCATTCGTGAGATTGGGAAAATTTTCATAGACAACTTCTTCCACTATATCTTCTAGACTTCTTTCTTTTTCTTCCCCTTCAGGGATTCCAATAATTCTGACGTTGGAACGTTTCATGGCATCGTTTATTTCCCTGATTCTGTTTTCATGGCTTCTGAGCTGTTTGCTCCAGGCTTCCTCCTGATCCTTTCTCTCTATCTGTTTGTCCTCCAGATCACTAATTCTATCTTCTGTCTCAGTTACCCTAGCTTTTAGAGAATTTAGATTGGACTGGAACTCATTGAGAGCATTTTGAACATCATCCCTGGTGGCTTTCAGTTCTGCCCTAACATTGTGAACATCATCCCTGGTGGCTTTCATTTCTGCCCTAATCAATTCTGTTTGGTCATCCATGGCTTTCTCCAACCTAGCTATTGCCTGGATAATTGTTAGTCTGAATTCCTTTTCTGACATATTGTCTATGTCGATAGCCATTAGTTCTGTTGCAGAAGGCCCATCCTCTGTATTTTTCTTCTGTTGGGTATTCCTCCTCCTAGTCATTTTGGTAAGAGATGACTAAACAGATGCAGCTGGACTTATCGATTGTGGTGCAGTCAATGTGCACCCTGGAACGCTTCTGTGCAATCAGGATTCCCCACCCAAATGAGAGAAAAAAGAAAAGAAAAAGAAATAGAGAAGAAGAAAGAAAAAAAAAAGGGGGAAAGAAAAAAGGAAGAAAAAAAGAGAGAGAGAGAGAGAGATGGGAAAAAAAGGGAAGATACAAGAGAAGGCTCAGCCCAAATGGGCCACAAGGTAAGATTTGTGGAGTATACAAACAAAAACAGACAGACAAAAAGAGTGATAAAAGTATATGACAAGAGAAAAAAATATGTATATATAAGCAAAAAAAAGGGAAAAACCTCCTCAGAAAGAACCCCAAGTATAAGATTTATATATTGTCAGGACAGATACAAATTCACAGAAACACTGACAGAAGGAAAAATTGGGAGAATGGTTATAGATTCTCAGTGTGGGTGAGGAAGGTTATTTTGATTCTTCCTGAAGGTATCCTGATGTTTTTGTTAAGGGACTCAACTTTCCTAAGTTACAGGGGGATTAGAAACTGGTTTGCCTATAGGGGTAGCATTGATTGGGGAAAGGGGGTTACCTTGAAGTTTAACTCTATATGTATAGTAGAAAATAAAAATTAAAAAAAGAATAAACTAGACTAAACTAAGTTAAAATTAAAAAAATAGAAAAACAAAAGAAAAACACGGGTGTATGTATCAAAAAGTTCAGGTTAGAAGGTTATTAAAGAATTTGATGTACTGGACATCTCAGTGTGATGGTAAATAGGTTAAAAAATTATCTGTATGTATAAAAAAAAGAACCAGAATATTGGTAAAGAGTTAAAAATAAAAGTTGTATTTATGAAGTAGTGGTGGTTGTTCTCTTGTAGTCTTTTTTTTTTTTTTTTTTTTTTTCCTTCCTTCCCGGTTGGTTTTCTGGGGGAGGGGCCTGCCACGTGGGTTTTCAGACAATGATGTTCCCTGAGTTAGGTCCTCCCACTCCCCTCAAGGGGGTGAGCTCTTTTTTTTTCAGGAAACTTTTTTTTTTTTCAGTCTTTTGTTCTCTGGGTGTTTTTATGTTCTTTCATCTGCTTTCTCTCGCCTTGACAGCTTTTGATGGTTTTTGGAGGTTTAGAGGAGAGCAAACAGCACCCCAACCTCCCTCTCAGAGAGAAGCCTCAGACTGTTTTTGCAAAAGCTGCTGGCAGAGTTGGTTCTGGGTCACTGTCCCTGGGGATGCAGGAGCTCCTCGTTGTGCCCAAAACCAGGGCAGCTGTGGCTGTCTAGGCAGCTCCAGACCGCCAGAGATGTTCCGAGCAGAGATCCCGCACTGAGATTTTCCCGCTGTCCCGGGCTGGGAATGTC
The DNA here is from genome assembly GCF_922984935.1 of Meles meles. Lineage (NCBI taxonomy): Eukaryota > Metazoa > Chordata > Mammalia > Carnivora > Mustelidae > Meles > Meles meles. The sequence goes on from NC_060068.1 coordinate 5,139,924, forward strand.
TGGTTTTTCCTGCTGCCCGAGCTCCAGGCTAGCGCCTATGAGCACCTATCCCAAGGGAGGGTGTGGGATGCGCGCGTTTCAGGATTGCCGTCAGGGCAGGCTCCCAGCCCCTCACGGGAGACAGACCCCACTCGTTCTCAGGCGCGCTGGCGTTCAGGTGCACTCGTGGCTCAGGGACCGAGACCTGATTTCTCCGCCGCACTCTCTCTGGCTCCGCACCAGGGGAGGCTGTCCTGGGTCCGGGGACTTAGGTCCCTGACCCTAACTGCCCAGGTTCCCACTATTACCCCCCCCCACCGCGATCCTTTGCTGTTTGTTTTTTGAGTGCTTTCAACCAGACTCCAAGTTAATGCTGGTCCCCAGACGCAGAGCACTCTCGTGTTGGGGTGTTACTTTCCAATCGGTCACCTCTGGTGGCTCCCTCCCCCTTTTGTTTATCTTCGGATATCAGTCCGATGCTCCCAGTCTGCTTTACCTGCCACTGGCGTCTTCTGCTCCAGTAGAGATCCAGACGTGTATAATTCTGATCTCAGGCTGATTTCATGGGTGGTCGGAGTTCTTTGGTAGGTAATCAGCTCACTTTAGGGTACAGGTTGAAATGGTGCCTCCTCCTACTTCCCCGCCATCTTCCAAATAATACATTTTTAAGTAAATTTCTGCCCCTTTCTGTTCTCCTTCTGGAATTCCAGTGATTCTGTTTGTATATTTTCTTTTTTTTTTTAAAGATTTTATTTATTTATTAGAGAGTGAGCGAGCGAGCGAGAGAGTGAGCACAGGCAGACAGAGTAGTAGGCAGAGTCAGAGGGCAAAGCAGGCTCCCCGCCGAGCAAGGAGCCCCATGTGGGACTCGATCCCAGGACGCCGGGATCATGACCTGAGCTAAAGGCAGCCGCTTAACCATTTTCTTTGTAAGTGTTCCATACATCTATAGTCTTTCTCCACTCCAATTCTCTATTTATCTATTTTTTCTATTTATGTATTTATTGTTAGTTTTCTCTTGATTGGGTTATTTCCAAGTTCCTATTCTGTAGCTCACTAATTCTGTCTTCCATTTGGTATTCTTTGCTTTTGGTGCTGTTTATTGCTTGTTCATTCCATTTACTAAAATCTTCAGCTGCATAATTTCTGTTCCTCTTTTATGAATTCCATTTCATTGTAAAAGTACTATACTTCCATATATTGTTTCCCTGATATCATTCAATTATCTTTTTGCTTTCTTGTGGCTCTTGAGTTCCCTCAGAATGGGTTTTCTTCCCGCAAGTTTGATGTATTTAGAGAAAGAGAGCATGGGAGGGGTGCACTGGAGGGAGAGTCTTAAGCATCCCCTGCACTGAGGGCTGAGTCCCACATGGGGCTCAATCTCAAGACACTGACATCACGACCTGAGCCAAAACCAAGAGTCAGATGCTCCACCAACTATGTAGGTGCCCCTCAAAACAGCTATTTCAAATTCTGTATCTGTCAAACAGCTACATTTTCTGTCTTTGAGTTCAACTATTTGAGGCTCAGTGTTAGCTTTGGGCATTGGCAGGTTTCCTTGATTCTTCATGTACCTTGCAGCTGTTTGTTTGTTTTCATTTTTGTTTTTCCTTTGAAGGAGCAGACACCTTCTCGGTACTTTCCTGGGCGGTGGGATGCACTGTTGGTCCTGCTAGATGTTGGCTTTCTCTGACTTTCTATGGATGGACTGTGCCACACTTCTTGCTTCCCCTTGTGGTAGAATTGGTAAGCATTTTATGTCTTTTCTGGTTGTTCACCAACCTGGTATCTGGAAAGCTCTCCTTTTTCCACAGTGTAGTTTGTGGTTTCTAACCTCCTACAGAGCCTGGTATGATGTTCCTGAAGCTCCTTCTCACTACTGCACTCAGAAGCACATAGAGGGAGGGAGCGGGCCTCAGAATGAAGGAAGGTGTGTGTGTACACATGGGGCATTGAGCGGACTGGCAGGCCTGAGGAGGCCTGAAGTTCACTGAGGGCCTGGGGATCCACACAGGAAGTTGACTTAAAGGCCCTCCCTGCCCAGGATCCTCACATGAGGGTCACTCAGAGGCCCTTCCCGCCAAGGATCCTCACAGGAGGGTCACTGAGAGGCTCTTCCCCTGAGGATCCTCACAGGAATATCACTCCCAGGACCTACATCAGCTTCCTCCCTAGGATCCTCACGCGAGAGTAAGTCAGGGGCTTGGGTATCAGCTTCCCTCTGAGGAGCCCAGTAAGCAGGAACTGTGTCCCTTTAATGTCCTTCAACATTCTTACCTGCATCTTTCTTTATGTCCTCCCTCCTTCCAGTCACCTCCACGCCTGGTCTCCGTGCCTTGGGTATTGCAGGACAGAAGCAGTTTTCTGGACCACTGTCCCACACAGCGGGGGATCCAGGACCCACCCTCACTGTGGGAAAGGTCATTTGTGTCTGGTTCAGCCTCATACCATGCTCTTGGAGGAAAGGACAGTCCTAGAGAAATTTCTCTTATGCTGTCTAGTGTACTCAAGCTCACTCCCTCAGAACTCTCTCATCTCGTCTCAGAAGGCTGGACTTCTGCAGAGTCTCTTTCATTAGAGGTAGCCTGCCTGAGTCAATGTTTCCTGGGTTTTTCCCTGACTGCAGCCCAGACTAAGGTCGGCCCTCCGATTACCATGTGCAAAGTGGATGGGACTCCTCAAGGGTCCCTGCATCCCTGCATCCCACAGATCCCCAGGTGGCACTCTTGTGGACAAAGTCCTACTTCATTGTTAAAAATGGGGACAGAGATAGTGATGTTAGCAGCCATTCTCTAAATGTAGGATTTCTATGGGCAAATTTTCCTAGATTATCCTCCATGTTACTTATTGATAGTTCTGCTGAGTGTAGAATTCCTGATTGACCAGTTTTTCTGTCAGCACTTGAAAAAGGTGCCACTTTCTTCTCACTTACATGGTTTTAGATGAAAAATCCACTTTGATTCAAATGTGCTTTCCTGTATAGGATTTTTTCCCCTTATCATTGGTTTTTAGAACTTTTATGATGTTATGTGTTGGCATGGATTTCTTTTGGTTATTCCTATTTGAGATTCTTTCTTTCCTTCCTTCCTCTTTCTTTCTTTCTTTCTTGTCCATAAGTTTATGGCCTTCACTAAATTTGGGGACTTTTTAGCAATGATTTCAGTCCAATATTCTGTGTCCTCTTCTTTTAGTACCTCAGTAATGCCAATTTTATGAACTTAATTTTTGTGACACAGATCCCTGAGCTCTGCTCATTTTATCTTTTGCTCTATTTTCTCTCTGTTATTTAGATTGAGTAAATCCTATTGATGGGCCATAATGTTCACTAGTCTTAAGTCATGATTCTACTGGACATAATTATAGTTTTATTTCAGCTATTGTTGTTTATGCCATAATTCTTTTTTTAGACATAAAAATAAATTTTATTTTTTATTATATTAGTCACCATACAGTACCTTGATTTTTTTTTATTTAGTGTTCCAGGATTCATTGTTTACCTATAACACCCCGTGCTCCATGCAATATATGTCCTCCTTAATATCCATCACCCAGCTAACCCATTCCCTGATCTCCCTCCCCTCTAAAACCCTCAATTTGTTTTTTGCAGTCCATAGTGTCTCATGGTTTGTCTCCCCCTCTGATTTACCCCCCTTCACTTTTCTCTTCCTTCTCCTAATGTCCTCCATGCTATTCCTTATGTTGCACAGATAAGTGAAACCATATGATAATTGACTTTCTCTGCTTGACTTATTTCACTTAGCATAGTCTTGTTGTAATTCTTTGGTTCTTTTTATAATGTCCATTTCCTTATTGAAGTTCACTTTTTACATTTTATAGTTATTTATAATTTGTTGTTGGCATGTTTTTGTAATCCCTGATTTATAATACCTGCAGATAATTCCAACAGCTGATCCATCTTAGTATTAAAACTGGTTGATTGATTTCTCATTTCTTTGATTTTCCTTGTTCTTGATATGAGTGATTTACAAGTGTATACTAGGATTTTGGGTTTATGCTAGAACCTATTTTAGTCTTCTAGCTACTTATACCTTATTAAAGTTTAGCATCTGAAACATATTTTGGATTCCTGCCATTATCACTTGGTGATATTACATGATTTTTGAGGGATTCTGAACTTATATAATGGAGATTATTCTGCTTATCTGATCTGCACCTACTCAGTGCTTATGAGCTTTTCACCCTATCTCTCTCTTGGTATGACTGAAGGAGAGAAATCCTGACCTGTATTCCCCTCTGCTACTAGATATAGGGCAGGAGACACAGGGTCTAGGTGGACAGTTGAGAGACCCTAGTCCTAGTTCATGGCTGGTGCTTGGTGAAATGCCATGGAATCCCTTGCCTGGATCATATTCTGTTGCTAGATGGAGATACAGGCATATGTGGGTCTGGATAGCACTCTGCCTTTGAGTGCAGAGCCTAAGACACTAGTGCCTTACTGTTTTTTTTTTGTCACTGGATGTAGACGAGCATGTTGTCAGGTCAAACATCTGGAAAGGAAATATAGGCAAGAAGAGGGGTCCACCTGTTGCCTCTTGGTATGGGTGGGTGATTAGGTCAGCCAGGCCTGGTTCTGCAGTTACCACTGTTGTTGCAAATTGGGCCTGTTTCTATAAGGTTTGGGAGTGGTTTAACCTCACAAGCTGAGCCACAAACTGATGATGGCAGATGAACCCAAAGACTCCCACAAGTTAAGTTCTAAGTTCTAAGTTAAGTTATGCTAAATTCTATGGTCAGTTGACTCTTCCAATCTACAATGGGCTAAGCCCTGTGCTATCATGGTTGACTTTCTCATGCATCTGTGAGTTGACTTTAAACTCTGATCTGTTCTGAGCCTGGCTGGAGCAGCATTTCTGTGGAAACATTGTTATTCATTTCTCCAGTTATCTTTGGGTCCAGCAGGCTTACCTGTAGTCGTTTATAACAATGATCGATGCACAAAAGTGAGAAAGTCCACTTGCATGAGTAATTTCCCAGTCTCTGCATAATTTCCACTAACTTCCAGTCATCCCACATCGGTCACATGGCTTAGCCCAGGGAAGAAAATCTGGCTCAACAAAGTGGAAGTCAAATATATTTTTAAAGATGTGGACTTAATGAAAAAATATTGAAAAACAATGGGTGTAGTTCTAATGATAAAGTTAAGATATGTGGTCATGAAATGAGTAATTGCTTTATAATATTTTATAAAACTTGTCATTATTTCTCAGAAACTTCCAGTGGATGTCTTATTTAAGAAAAATATACAAGTAAGGATTAATTTCAGGACACTCTAACAGGTGGATCTATGAAATATAGTTTTTGTATTGCTTTATAATCTGAGAACAGTTAATATTACAATCAGGTCATATATTGATCTAAAAGGAAAGATAGAAGGAAGGGGGTTGCTTGTAAAATGTATGTATGTTGTATTTTGTTCCTTGGAGTTGGAGGGTCATTTGTTTTCTTGCCAGATATCAAGGAATTAGCATAGTACCAAACATTCAATTACTGTTAGTAATTTCCTCAGAAAAATGAACTGAGAACTATGCATTGGGTAAAAGGATCAATCCCTTACCAAAAACTACAGTTTCTTGAAGTTTTCAAGAAAACTTTCATTTTATTGCAGAACATGATTTTCAGGACAATAAATTCCATAGGGTAACAACCTGACCTTTTCAGTATTGGAAATAGGAACTGAATCTTAGTTATCGTTGAAATATTTACCTATATTACACAAACTAATGTCAATAAAAGCTCATGCAGTGAACATAGAATATGAAGGCCAAGCCATGCTTTCTTGGGTATTTTGGACCACAGATTCACCTGTTCTTAGTTATTGACTTGGACAACTAAGTCAGCATATTAAAGTAGATGAGTCCACAATGGGTTTATTTGGATGAGGAAAAAGAGGAGTTAGGAAACTGCTGCCATGATTTAGGGCAATTAAAATTAAGTAATGGAAGTAATATTGACCCAGTTGATAGGTGCTGAATACGAATATTTCTGGCACTGCATTTCAAGTCATGATGCTCACTGCCTTAGACAGACACAGTAGCAGAGAAAGAGACTCCAAGCCTGGGAGTCTGGTGTTCTGGATTGCCATCTCAGCTCTGTCACTTTGGTGACACAGTGATCTGTGAATGCCTCCAGTTTTCTCACACATAAAATGAAGGATTGGGTTTGATAAAGGATTTAATTCAACAAAAATAGAGTATCTTTTATGCTCTACTGATAAAAGAGTTTATTGATGTATGAAATTGATAAATTATTGATTACCTTTGGGGAGCTCATCTTTTACCTTTTTGATTCTGTGATGAGTAGATGGACTTTGTTTTACTGCTTATTCAGTCTCTGGGTGGTAAAGACTGCAAATTGAAGTTCTGCTCTGAGAGAATATTCTTTGGTTTCATCTTAGTGGATGCCAACCACAGAAGGCGTGGTCCAGGATTGGTGAAAAAGCAATGTTTTGGCCCATGACACTTGAGAAGAATGTGTGTTCTACTGCTTTTGAATAGTCTGTTCATGGTCATAAGGCCTATTTGTTTTATACTGTTCAATTCCAGTGGTTTTTTGCTGATTTTCTACCTAGATAGTCTACTCGTTGTTCATGGTAGAATATTGTTTTCTACTTCTCCCTTAAGATCTGAGAGTATTTGCGTAAAGTCTTTCAGTGATTTGGTGTTGAGCACTGAACGTATTTGAAATTGCTAAATCTTTTTGATGTTATTTATCATTATATAATGCCTTCCTTTCCCATTATTCTTTTTGGCTGCAAGTCTATTTTGTCTGACATAAGTATGGCTAGGCCTACATACTTTGGTTTCCCTTTGCTCCCTTTCTATCCTTTAGTTTGAGACTATGTGTGTCTGTAGAGCTGAAGTCCCTCTTCTGTAGGCAGCTTATAACTGAGTTTTTTTTTAATCCATCCAGCTACTGTGCCTTTGATTGGTGAGTTGAATACATTCGCAGTTGGAGTGATTATTGATATATAAGGACTTAACTACTCCCATTTCATCTTGAGCCTTCTGGTTATTTTATATCTCCATTGCCTTTTCCCTGCTTCTTGGTAAGTCTCCCTTTTTAATGCTTCATGTTTCTGCTCTGCTGTAGATGTTTGCTTTGTGGAAACCATGAGGTTTACATGAAACCTCTAATAGTAACTGGTTTGTATTCACCTATAAAGGTTCCCACCTTGTACTCCTCTAGTTTTATCTTTTGAAGTTACACATTAGCTCTTTTCCTGTTGTGAATTGGTTACCAAATTTACTAGCTAGAGTCATTTTTCATATTTTTCCTTTAATTTGCATTCTATAATTATTTCACACACTATTCTAAAATGGAATTTGTTTTCAAATTCTAATTGTCCATTCATCACTGTAATCAGTTTGTGCTACTTTTCCCTTTGTACTTCAGCTTGAAGAACTCCTGCCAATATTTCTTATAAGGTGTGTCTAAAGGTGGTAAACTCTTTCCGCTTTTGTTTGTCTAGGAAAAGCTTTACTCCTTTTTTATATCTAAAGGATAACTGCCAGGTAGGGTATTCTTGGATTGCAATTTCTATTGTACAATACTTTGAATATGCAATTCCAGGCTCTCTTGGCCTGTAGAACTTCTATGGAGAAATTTCCTCATAGCCTAACAGTGGTTCCTTTGTAATTACTTGATTCCCTTTGTAATTACTTGATTCTCTGCCAATGATTTCATTTAAAATTCTTTGTCATTGACTTTTGAGAGGGCGTTTTTTGTTTGTTTGTTTGTTCTTTTGTATAATTGACACACAGTATTACATTGTTTTCAGGGGTACAGTATAGTGATTCAACAAGTTTATAAGTTATGTTATGCTTATCACAAGTATAACTATCATCTCCTATCATACATCATTATTGAAAGACCATTGATTATATTCCTCATGCTGTACTTTTTATTGCCGTGACTTATTCGTTCCATGAGTAGAAGCCTGTCTCTCCCTCCGGCCTTCACTCATTGGCCCCTTAAAATCTTCCTTTGCCAGGGGTGTCTGGGTGGCTCTGTCAGTTAAGCTGCTGTCTTCAGCTCAGGTCATGATCCCAGGGTCCTGGGACTGGGTCCTGCATTGGGCTTCCTTGCTTGGCAGGGAGACTGCTTCTCTCTCTGCCTCTGCTTGCCACTCTGCCTGCTTGTGCGTGCTCTCTCTCTATGACAAACAAACAAATAAATAAAAAAACTTAAAAAAAAAAACCCTCCTTTGCCAACCATCAGTTCTTTGTGTTTGTGGGTCTCATTATGCTTTTCATTTGCTTATTCTTTTGCTTTTTTAAAAATTTTTTAAGATTCAACACTCCTGTGTCTAATGGACAACCAAGTGTCCATTGATAGACGAATGGATAAAGAAGATGTGGCATATATATATAAATATAATGGAATATTACTCAGCCATAAAAATAATGTCTTGCAATTTATGACGATATGTATTGACCTAAGGAGTGTTATGCTAAGATGAATAAGCCAGGCAGAGAAAAATAACATATAGCTTTTGACAGTTTAAATAATACTTCTTAGAAAAGGTCTTCTGCATTGACATAATATGGTGTTCTATTAGCTTCTTGGAGGTGTATGTCCAGTCTTTTCCCAGTTTGGGAAATTCCTGTCTTTTCTTTCCCTTGAGTAAATTCTCTGCCTCCTCTGTTTCTCATTCTTCTTGGGTACGCACAATTATTTAATTTGTTTTTTCAAGTTTTTATTTAAGTTCCATTAGCTAACATATAGTGCAATATTCATTTCAGGAGTAGAATTTAGTGATTCATTACTTGAGTATAGGAGGTACCCTCCTTGATATCCGTGATTCTTGTGTTGGCTTTATAATTAAATATGATAACTACTGCAGAGTTTCTTCACCTCTTTTAAATGTAGGTCTCTCCTCTTCTATTTGCATTATTTAAATCCTCTCTTCCAGATCACTTTTCTGTCTCCCATCTGATATGCTCAGACTAATGGCAGGAATCATGTTCTTTCTCTTGTCAGTGTCTGCCTTTTTCCTTTTCCTTGTGTCCTTGTCACAGAGGTCTCTTCTCAGAAATCTTGGTATTGCTGAACAGAAAAGGGACCTCCAACTGCAGCCCGCACAGCTGGGCAGACGTTCACTTACCACTTTAATTTTCCACCTGTGATGCTGCTGCCATTGCTGCTGCCTGCACCAGCAACACTACCACTGGTGCCACTGCGACTGGTGAGCTCTTTGACATATTTCTTTCCTCTCTCTCTCTTTTCCTTCTCACCCTATTGGAAGTAGAGAGGGACTTTTCTCAGATGTTTAGTATTGGAATGTGGTTGAACTCCTGAAGGTACATCTCACAAAATTTTGGTCCCATTCCTAAGACAAAGTGTCCTTAGAGTTAATAAACTGTCTGCATTAACCCTCCAGCAACCAATCCATTACCATTTTAGCCCTCCCTACCCAGACTGGTTCCCATGGTGGTTTCCACTTTTGAGCCTCTGGTCTGGTAAGTTATAACTTTACATATTTGCCTGTCTATTTCTTCTGTCTAGGGGGCAATAGCTTGCCCTATGTCCACTTTTTTCTGGATTAGAGAATCTTGTTGATTTTCCCGTCTGTTCAGCTTTTTACTTAGTGTTAGCAAGCAGCGGTCACTTCTAAACTTCTTATGTACAACTGGAAAACAGAAGTCATTTCCTCAGTTAATTTTTGAAATTAAATAATTTTTAACTTTAATTAGCTATTTATATACCAAATCTCATCCAACAAACATTGAGGTAATCAGTACCTTTCAGGAGAATGTTGAGAAATTCTAAATTAAATGATATCCAAATTTTCCCTTTTTCCAAAATGGAAAGCTTGTGTGCTTTTCCTTTTCTCTATCTTATATCACATTTGGCATGTTTATTTTTCTTTTTCTGCAGTGGCTCAATGGTACCACAAATTCTGTTCCTTAACTTTTCATCTGCTTCCATCTGGAAACTAGGTTAATAAGGATGCACTATTGTATTTGGAAAAAAAGATTCTTACAGGATGCCTGGGTGGTTAAATTGGTTAAGTGCATCCCTGCTCAGGGAGATCCTGCTTCTCCCTCTGCCTGCCCCTCCCTGCTTGCATTCTCTTTATCTCTGATGAATAAATAATTAAAATCTTTTTAAAAAGCCTCTTAGGTAATTCCCTATTGAATTCAAATTAAAAGAGGCCAAAGGTTGGGGTTGCATGTGGAAAATTATTTTGTTGAGTTGTTGACCTCTCTTTTCATTAAATTGATAAGGCTTATGGGAATGAGAAACAGATGCTTCTCTCCATTAATTCCCAAGACTCAAGAACATGGCATGTAGTAAACACATTTTTCAAGTGTTCTTAGTCTGTGACCCCAAAATGAGCCCTCTAAAAATGCTTTGTAGAGAAGCTACAGCACACAGGCCAATGAAAAACTACAAAGGGATTGAAGCGAAAGGGATAGGAAAATTCACAGCATTTGCATATATCTCCATGAAACTTGCTTGCCCCTGTAGAGCAGTTGAAACTGGGAGGAACCTCCCATATCAAAATCCCTCCCCTGGGATTAAAACAAAGAGAGGACTATATAGTCAATATTCTCTTTGTCTGGGGGAGTCCAGGGACTTGTTTCTGTATAGCTTCACTAAGAGTGCTCATGGGGCCCGGAGCAGAATTTGAAAGCCACTAGAACCACTTTAATAGCTACAATTCTACAAGTGGACAACAGGGGTAATGAGAAATCAGAAACAGTGCAGAAGCTTTTTATCTTGACGGAGTTCCAAAAGTTCATTTTCACTTTTGATTCCTTTGCCTTTGGAGACATGTCTTGAAAGAAGTTGCTGTGGCCGATGTCAAAGAGGTTACTGCCTATGCTCTCCTCTAGGATATTGATGGACTCCTATCTCACGTTGAGGACTTTCATCCATTTTGAGTTTATCTTTGTTTATGTATGGTGTAAGAGAATGGTCAAGTTTCATTCCTCTGCACATAGCTCTCTAATTTTCCCAGCACATTAACTGAAGAGACTGTCTTTTTTCCACTGGGTATTTTTTCCCTACTTTGTTGAAAATTATTTGATCATAGAGTTGCAATTCAATATAGACTCTCTACTCTGTTCCATTGGTCTGTGTGTCTGTTTCTGGGCCATTACCATGCTGTCTTGGTGATCACAGCTTTGTAGTAAAGCTTTAAATCAGGCAACATGATTCACCCAGTCTTCTGTTTCTTTTTCAACATTTCCTTGGTGATTCATGTCTTTTCTGGTTCCATACAAATTTTAGAATTCTTTGTTCCAGCTCTTTGAAAAATGTGAGTAGAAATTTGATGAGGTTGGTTTTGAAAGTATGGATTGCTCTGGACAACATAGACATTTTCACAACGTTTATTCTTTTGATCCATGAGTGCATGTTTTTCCATCTTTTTGTGTCCGCACAGCCAAGAAGCTTCTGCACAGCAAAGGAAACAGTCAACCTAACAAAGAAGCAACCTATGGGAAGGGAGAAGATATTTGCAATGACATTACAGATAAAGGGCTAGTATCTAAGATTTATAAAGAACTTCTGAAACTCAACACCCAAAAAACAAGTAAGTAAAAAATGGGAAGAAGACATGAACAGACACTTCTCCAAAGAAGACACACGAATGGCTAACAGAGACAGGAAAAAACATCCGTCATCATTAGCCATCAGGGAGATTCAAATCAAAACCACACTGGGATACAACCTTATACCAGTCAGAGTGGCTAAAATTAACAAGACAGGAAACAACAATTGTTGGTGAGGATGTGGAGATGAAGGGAACCTTCTTATACTCTTGGTGGGAATGCAAGCTGATGCAGCCACTCTGGAAAACAGTATGGCGGTTCCACAAGATGTTAAAAATAAAGCTACACTATGACCTAGGAATTCCACTACTAGGTATCTTTGCCCAGAGATACAGATGTGAAAGGAAAGGGCACATGCCTCCCAATGTTCATAGCAGTAATGTCCACATTAGCCAAATTGTGAAGGAGCTGAGATGCCCTTCAACAGATGAATGGATAAAGAAGATGTATTTTATATATACAATGGGATATTACTCAGCCATTAGAAAGAAAGAATACGGGGCACCTGGGTGGCTCAGTGGGTTAAGCCGCTGCCTTCAGCTCAGGTCATGATCTCAGGGTCCTGGGATTGAGTCCCACATCAGGGGGTCTCTTCTCAGCAGGGAGCCTGCTTCCCTCTCTCTCTCTCTCTCTCTGCCTGCCTCTCTATCTACTTTGGATCTCTCTCTGTCAAATAAATAAAATAAAATCTTTAAAAAAAAAAAGAAAGAAAGAATACCCACCCATTGCACTGACATGGGCAGAACTGGAGAGGATTATTAAGTGAAATAACTCAAGAACAGAAAGACAATTCTATGGTCTCACTTATACATGGAACATAAGGAATAACATAGAGGACATTAGGAGAAGGAAGGGAAAAATGAAGGGGGGGTGAGAGTGGACGATGAACCATGAGAGACTATGGACACCAGGAAACAAACTGAGGGTTTTAGAGGGGAGGCAGGTAGGGGGATGGGTTAAGCCCAAGATGGGTATTAAGGGGGATGCATATTGCATGGAGCACTGGGTGTTACATGCAAACAATGAATCATGGAACACTACATAAAACACTAATGAAGTACTGAATCATGGAACATTGCATCAAACGCTAATGACTAACATGGCATAACCAAGAAAAATCAGAAAATTTCAGTAGATGAGATAAATGGTTGTTTATTCAAATGCCCAAATCTTACTAACATGACAATACATAAAAGAAACAGAAACAAGGCCCCCCATAGGAGCAGAATAATACTACATACACCAAACCTATAGAAAAGCATATTTATAATATTTCTGAAAAAGCATTTAAAGTATTCTTCATAAAGATTCTCAATGAACTAGGGGCGCCTTGGTGGCTCAGTGGATTAAGCCACTGCCTTCAGCTCAGGTCATGATCTCAGGGTCCTGGGATCGAGGCCCGCATCCGGCTCTCTGCTCCACAGGGAGTCTGCTTCCTCCTCTCTCTCTGCCTGCCTCTCTGCCTACTTGTGATCTCTCTCTCTGTCAAATAAATAAATAAAATCTTAAAAAAAAAAAGATTCTCAATGAACTAAAGGGGAGCACATCTAGGTAAACATATCAGGAAAATATTACATGAGCAGATTGAGAATATCAACTAAGGGATAGATACTATAAAAAAGGACCAAAATAATTCTGAAGCTGAAAAATAAACTGAGCTGAAAGTACCCATAAAGATAGGACATTTGAAATCTTTGAGTCAGAGAAAGAAAAATATACGCTTTCAATTATATGTGGAATTGAAGAAACAAATGAGCAAACTAACAAACAAACAAAACAAAGCAAACAAACAAAAAGAAAAACACAGAAACCAACCAAGAAACAGACACTTAAATCTAGAGAACAAACTGATGGTTGGGGGATGGGTAGAACAGGTCATGGGAATTAGGGAGTACCTCTGTGATGAGCACTGCGTATTGTAGAAAGTGTTGAATCACTAAATTGTACACGTGCAACTAATATTACACTCTATGTTAACCAACTGTAATATAAATAAAAACTAAAACAAAATTTTATTACCATAACCAATACATCTAGGATTTTTCCTATGTTCTGGAAGTTTAATAGTTTTTCATATTTAGGTCTATGGTCCATTTTAAGAAAAATTTTAAAGGATTTTATTTATTGATTTGATAGAGTGAGACACAGGGAGAAGAAATGCAAGCAAGGCTGGGGAAGAGGGAGAAGCAGACCCTCCGCTGAGCAGGGATGCTGATGCAGAGCTAGATCCTAGGACTCTGGGATCATTACTGGAGCCAAAGGCCTGGTACTCCTTAAGTAAATTTTTTAAATGGGGTAAAGTCAGTGTCTAGAACATTTTTTTTTCTTTTGCATGCTGATGTCCAGTTGTTACAACACCATTTGTTAAAATATTATCTTTTCTCCAATGTACTGTCTTTGTCCAAGATTGGTTGATTATATTATATATTTATTATGTGTTTTTAAGAACCTATCTCTGATCTATTTTCTTCCAAAGGTCTATTTAGGTCTATTTAGTTCATTTGCAAATACTATGTTGTCTTGATCGACAAATATTTATAGGAAGTCTTGAATTCAGGTAGCACTAGTATTCCAACTTAGTTCCTTTGATAATTTTCTAATCATATGATTTTGTTTTATAGTTCTTGAGTTGTACAATTTCTTTATATATTCCAGATATCATCTCTTTATGTTTTTGAAATATTTGTTTTTCAAATATTTTCTATCATTCCATAGTTTGCCTATTCACCCTGGGAGTTTTCTTTCCTGTGAGGAAAAATTCTAGCCTTATGTTTTCTCACTTGTCTATTTTTGCTTTTTTTTTCCTTGCTCTTTTTGGTGTCATATCCAAGCAATTTTTTATTAACATATAATGTATTATTTGTTTCAGGGGTAAAGGTCTGTGATTCATCAGTCTTACACAATTCACAAGGCTCACCATAGTACATACCCTCCCCTATGTCCATTACCAAGTCACCCCATCCATACCACCCTCCTCTACTCCAGCAACCCTTTGTTTGTTTCCTGAGATTGAGTTGTCTCCCTTTCTGTTTTTGCCCTGTTTTGTTTTCCCTTCATTCCCTTTCTTGTTTCTCAAATTCCGCATATCAGTGAGATCATATGATAATTGCCTTTCTCTGACTTATTCCGGTTAGCATAATACGCTCTAGTTCCATCCACCTTGTTGTAAATGGCAAGATTTTGTTTTTGATCACTGTGTAGTATTCCACTGTGTGTGTGTGTATCACATCTTCTTTATTCATTCATTTGTTGATGGACATCTAGGTTCTTTCCATAATTTCACTATTGCTGATATTGCTGCTATAAACATTTGGGTGCATGTGCCCCTTCGGATCACTACCTTTGTATCTTTAGGGTAAATAACCAGTAGTGCAATTGCTGGGTTATGGGGTAGCTCTATTTTTAAATTTTTGAGGAACTTCTTTTTTTTTTATTCGTTTATTTGTTTATTTACAGCATAACGGTGTTCATTGTTTTGGCATCACACCCAGTGCTCCATGCAGTACGAGCCCTCCCCATTACCCACCACCTGGTCCTCAACCTCCCACCCTCCCCCGCCCCTTCAAAACCCTCTGGTTGTCCATAGTCTCTCATGGTTCATCTCCCCTTCCAGTTTCCCTCAACTCCCTCTCCTCTCCATCTCCCCATGTCCTCCATGTTATTTGTTATGCTCCACAAATAAGTGAGACCATATGATACTTGACTCTCTCTGCTTGACTTATTTTGCTCAGCATAATCTCTTCCAGTCCCATCCATGTTGCTACAAAAGTTGGGTATTCATCCTTTCTGATGGAGGCGTAATACTCCATTGTGTATATGGACCACATCTTCCTTATCCATTCATCCGTTGAAGGGCATCTTGGTTCTTTTGAACTTTTGGGACTTCATCAAGATCAAAAGCTTCTGCACAGCAAAGGTATTTACCCCAAAGATACAGATGTAGTGAAAAGAAGGGCCATCTGTACCCCAATGTTCATAGCAGCAATGGCCACAGTCGCCAAACTGTGGAAAGAGCCATGATGCCCTTCAACGGATGAATGGATAAAGAAGATGTGCTCCATATATATAGTGGAATATCGCATCTCCATCAGAATGGATGAATACCCAACTTTTGTATCAACTTGGATGGGACTGGAAGAGATTATCCTGAGTGAAATGAGTCAAAGAGAGAAAGTCAATTATCATATGGTTTCACTTACTCGTGGAGCATAAGGAATAACATGGAGAACATTAGGAAAAGAAAAGGAAAAGTGAACTGACAATATTTTTGAAATTACTTGTTTCTCATGAAAAAATAATTTCTGTGAATTGTAGAATTCCTAGAAACAATGATGGATCACAGTTTATGTTAGTCTAAACATTTAATCTGGAGTGATTTCTTTACTTATAAGTTATTATGACTGTCCTTTCAAATAGTGAAAAATAATGCAACCTATGTTATTCCAAGTTCATTATTTTGTAGTACCTTAAAATCACCTCTTTTTAAATTTATTATTTTTTAATTAACATATAATGTATTATTAACCCCAGGTGTACAATCTGTGATTCACCACATTTACAAACTTCACAGTACCCTCCATAGTATATACCCACCCCATTGTGCATAAGAGAACCACCCTCTCCCTCCCAAACCACGCCCCCCAGGCCACCCTCAGTTTGTTTTGTGTGATTAAGAGTGTCTTATGGTTTCTCTCTCTCCTGATCCCATCTTATTTCATTTATTCTTTTCCTACTCCCAAACACCCTACATTGCATCTCCACTTCCTCATATCAGGGAGATCATGATAGTTGTCTTTCTCAGATTGAGTTATTTTGGTAAACATAATACTCTCTAGTTCCATCCACATTATCTCAAATGGCAAGATTTCATTTCTTTTGATGGCTGCATAGTATTCCATTGTATATGTATACCACATCTTCTTTGTCCATTCATCTGTTGATGGACACCTAGGTTTTTCCATAGTTTGGCTATTGTGGACATTGCTACTATAAACATTCGTGTGCACATGCCCCTTCAGTCACTACATTTGTATCTTTAGGATAAATACCCAGTAGTGCCATTGCTGGGTCATAGGGCAGCTCTATTTTTAACTTTTTGAGGAACCATCATGGTGTTTTTCACAGTGGTTGCACCATCTTGCATTCCCACCAACAGTGCAGGAGGGTTCCCCTTTCTCCACATCTTTGCCAGCATCTGTCATTTCCTGACTTGTTAATTCTAGCCATTCTGACTGGTGTGAGGTGATAACTCATTGTGGTTTTGATTTGTATTTCCCTGATGCTGAGTGATGTGGAGCACTTTTTCATGTGTCTGTTGGCCATCTGGATGTCTTCTTTTTAGAAACGTCTGTTCAAGTCCACTGCCCATTTCTTGATTGGATTATTTATTCTTTGGGTGTTGAATTTGATAAATTCTTTATGGATTTTGGATATTAGCCCTTTATCTGATATTTATCTGATATTTGCAAATATCTTCTCCCATTCTGTTAGTTGTCTTTTGGTTTTGTTAACTGTTTCCTTTGCTGTGCAAAACCTTTTGATCTTGATGAAGTCCCAATAGTTCATTTTTGCCCTTGCGCAGGAATTCAGTAAAGTGTTAGGATATAAAATCAATGCACAGAAATCAGTTGCATTCCTTTACGCCAACAACAAGACAGAATAAATAGAAATTAGGGAGTCAATCCCATTTACATTTGCACCCAAAACCATAAGATACCTAGGAATAAACCTAACCAAAGAGGCAAAAATTCTATACTCAGAAAACTATAAAGTACTCATGAAAGAAATGGAGGAAGACACAAAGAAATGGAAAACTGTTCCATGCTCATGGATTGGAAGAAAAAATATTGTGAAAATGTCTATGCTACTGAAAGAAATCTACACATTTATTGCAATCCCTTTCAAAATCCAATCAATTTTTTTTTCAAATAAATGGAACAAATAATCACAAAATTTATATAGAACAAGAAAAGACCTCAAGTAGCCAGAGGAATATTGAAAAAGAAAGCCAAAGTTGGTGGCATCACGATTACAGACTTCAAGCTCTATTACAAAGTTGTCATCATCAAGACAGTATGGTACTGGCACAAAAACAGACACATAGATCATTGGAACAGAGTAGAGAGTGAAGAAATAGACCCTCAGCTCTATGGTCAACTAGTCTTTGAAAAAGCAGGAAAGAATGTCCAATAGAATAAAGACAGTCTCTTCAACAAATGGTGTTGGGTAAATTGGACAGCCACATGCAGAAAAATGAAACTGGACCATTTCCTTATACCACACATGAAAATAGACTCAGAATGAAGGACATCAATGTGAAAAAGGAATCCATCAAAATCCTTGAAGAGAACACGGGCAGCAACCTCTTCGACCTCAGCTGCAGCAACTTCTTCCTAGGAACATTGCCAAAGTCAAGGGAAGCAAGGGTTAAAAAAAAAAAGCCCTCTTGTTATAAATTCTTTTATGTCTGGGATGCCTGGGTGGCTCAGTTTATTATGTGGCTGCCTTCAGCTCAGGTCACGATACCAGTGTCCTGGGACCCAGTCCCACATTGGGCTCCTTGCTTGGCAGGCAGCCTGCTTCTCCCTCTGCCTCTGCCTGCCACTCTGTCTGCCTGTGCTCTCTCTCTCTCTCTCTCTCTCTAACAAATAAATAAATAAAATCTTTAAAAAAATTATGTCCAACTTCATTAGCTGAAGTAATTCCCTACAGTGTAATAAAGCTATGAACATATCAAGGCAGAAACACCTAATACCAGCTCTGTTTGAATTCAAATCACTAGATTGTAGTGTATTTTTCAAAGATATTATGTATTTATTTTTGTCAATGGAAGAGTAACAGACACACAGAGAGAGAGAGTGTAAGCTCACAAGCAGGGGGAGTGGATGTCAGAGGGAAAAAGACTCCCTGCCTGAGCAAGGTGCCAGATGTGGAAATTGATCCCAGGACCCTTGAATCATGACCTGAGCTGAAGGCAGACACTAAACTGACTGAGCCCGCCAAGCACCCCTAGGACGTTATTTTTAAAACACTGGAGTTACGAAAACAAATGGAAACAATGATAATGTGTGTGTGTGTGTGTGTGTGTGTGTGTGTGTGTGTGTGTGTGTGTGTGTCTGCCTCTCAATATGTGTGTATATATTACAAATGTATGTACACATTTTCAGATCTATGTGCATTACTCCTCAGTAAACCTGGATATGGCTTAGGAAGTTATCTATGGTCACCTGAATCTCTTCCTTTTGCCAGAATAGTAACTTTTAGATACATGACAAAATCTTTTTTTCACCATATGAAGATATATTTGTTGCAAAAGTATTATTTTTCAGATCTTAAAGCTCTTGAATTTGTCGATATCCCTACACATTTTTTGAAGGCATCACTCAGGGATTCTTTGACTTTCTCATTTCGAAGGCTGTAGATGAATGGGTTCAGCATTGGTGTTACAATGGTATTCAGCACTGTGGCAAATTTGTTAACATCCATCACATTTTCCTTTTTTGGACGGACATAGATAAAGATCGAGCTTCCATAATAAAGTGTCACTACAGTGATATGTGAAACACAAGTGGAGAAAGCTTTCTGTCGTCCCTGGGCAGAGGGAATTCTAAGGATAGTAACAATAATGTACATGTAAGACACTCCTGTCAGGAGCAAAGAGCCCAAGAGCAACACAGCAGAGGAAATAAAGTCAGCCACCTCAGCCAGAGAGATGTCTGCACAGACCAGCTTTAGCACTGGACCACTGTCACAAAAAAAGTGATTGATTATATTTGGCCCACAAAAGGGAAGAGGACCAGTTAAGATTGATGGCACTAAAATTGACAATAATGCACCCACATAAGATCCTAGAAGCAAGAATATGCATGTCTGTTTATTCATGATGATGGCATACCTCAGTGGGTTGCAAATGGCAATATATCGATCAAAAGACATGACGGCCAAGATGAAGAATTCTGTGGATCCCAGAAAGAAGTAGAAGAAAGACTGAGTAAGACATCCCACAAAGGATATTGTCTTGGTTAAGGAAAATGTGTTAGCTAGCATCTTAGGTACCACTGTGGAGGTGATGGCAACTTCAAGGAAAGAAAGATTGGCTACAAAGAAATACATGGGTGAATGCAGACGGTAGTCACCACACACCAAAATGATGATCATGGTGTTGCCAATCAGAGATGTCATGTACATGAGCAGGAAGGCAGAAAAAAGAAGAATTTCTATTTCTTTCTCATTCTGAAACCCCAGAAGAATGAACTCAGTGACTCTGGTCTTGTTTCTGTGATCCATAATGTTGCCACTTCCACCTGACATAATAAAAAAGATATGTTCATGGTTGGTCTTTGAAACTCAACATTAGACGTACCCTATCTGTAGCTATCAGTCATGTTTCTCTTTGTGGAGGAATGATAATGGAAAAAATTAAACAAATTATATTTTCCCCATATATAAATAAGTCCTGAGATGAAGTATGAAGGATAGTTCTACAGTAATATTGTGAAAAGTGCTCTATTGAAAGACCAGTGATGCTCCCCTCTGTGTAGGGACTCCAAGACTGAAGTTAGCTCTGCATGTGAACAGATGAGTAGTGTGCCCTTTGATATAGATATAACACAGTGACCTTAATTAATTCAGATGTAAAGGCATTCATTCAGAGTGCTGGCAGTGTTGCAGTCAAGTCTAATTCTATCTTAATATATGTGTACAGAATAGCTTTAAAAAGCTATTTTATTTTCATTGGAAGAAAAAGTATTAAAAAGAACAACAAAAAAGACAACAACAACAAATATATACACAATCAGTAATAGGTTCATGACTCCTGAGTTGCAGGTTCTAACGTCTGTTACAGTTAAATTGACCAGTAAGGAAAATAAAGTCAGTCTCATGTAATCACTCTATAGAATCACATTTCATAGTGAATAAGACGTTCAGGGGTCATTTAAGAGAAAAAATAATCAAAATATGACTTTATCACTGTGATTAAATTTATCTTAAAATTCAAACACAGAAAACATTAGGGAAGAAGGAGAAAATAATTGATGTTTTTGAATTTGACTAAGAGAAGCAGCAAAGCCTAATTTTTTACAGTTCATACTGCAAATCAAAACTAAAAAGGACAGAGAAAACAGCACCACTCATGGAGAGGAGATTGTTGTTGTTTTAATTAATTAATTAATTAATTAATTAAGTTTCTTTTTTTTGTTAAATAAAATTTAGAATTAGGGAGTGATTTCAAATTTCAGGTTACAGGAAACACAAATTTCTTACTTATTGGTGTTGGAAATGCTAATTTAATTAAAAATGTCTATTGCTGCTCTTCAATAGATGTGATGGATGAATGTTGTAGAGATTAGCTAAAATTTATATCATTGAAGGGTCAAAATTGGAAATAAGGCAAGATCTTGTGTCTTTTAATTTAGGCTTGGTCATTTTTTTCTGACCAAAAATATTTAGTTTTTTCTTTTGATGACTTTTATTCTTATTTATTTACTTAACAATGAGGAAGCAAGTGAGAATTTATTCAGATAAATTTCTGAATTTTATGTATTATTCATTTTATGATAGAAGAGAAAAAATTGGATTAATTTTGGGAGTTTGCACTGTGATTCTTTATAATGACTATTCCTGATTTAATAACACAAATTCTGCAGTTTAGTTAATAGGTACTAGATTTCTTAATGTGATGATATATTATGAAGGGCCACAGTTTACTTTCCTTTAATCACAGATGGGAAAGGAAATATTAATTGATTTGGTGGGAAAATATAATTGTGGAGTAAGGTGTTTTATTTGTGAGTCTTTCCTGTAATCTGCTAAATAATTGGTTTGATCATGGACAATTAATGGATGCCTTGAGAGCACTAGTAGTATAAGATAAACACTAAAGTCCCAAGTTGGGACAATAACAATCCTTTCAATCAATTCCAAAATTTTACATGTTATCAGTTAGTGAGAAATGGAGGGGAAAGAGAGACCATCAGTTGAAAGAATAGAATATTATCAATTCTTTGCTTACCTGCTGGAACCTCAGAATTCTTATGAACATGCAAGTGCATGGTTTCAGAGTATTCCTACTTTATAACTGCATGGTTTGGGTGTCATCCATGATTGGAATCACCTCTATGGACTGCATTCTCCTGATAGTCTCAGAATGTTAAGAAACAAGGTCACAGGAGTATATGACTATGGTTATAGGACACTGTATAAGGACTCTGTGTAGGAATGAATGAATCAATACTATGGTGTGCCAATGATCACATGTACAGATTATTGTAATATAAAAACAGAAGGGAAGCCCGAGTTCATTATTTCTGCTTCTCTAGGGACATAGCTTCTACTGAAACAACACTCCAGAGAATAATTTATGACAATTCTAATTAAAATAAGTTTCTCAAATTAGAAAAGAACTTGTAAACACAACTTTTTTCCACTTTTTTTTAAATTAATTAATTTATTTTTTCAGCGTAACAGTATTCATTGTTTTTGCACAACACCCAGTGCTCCACTAGAGCAATGGATGCCCTCCATATTACCCACCACCTGGTTCCCCCAACCTCCCACCCCTGCCCCTTCAAAACCCTCGGGTTGTTTTTCAGAGTCCATAGTCTCTTATGGTTCACCTCCCCTTCCAATTTCCCTCAGCTTCCTTCTCCTCTCCATCTCCCAATGTCCTCCATGTTATTTGTTATCCTCCACAAATAAGTGAAACCATATGATACTTGACACTCTCTGCTTGACTTATTTCACTCAGAATAATCACATTCCAGTCCCGTCCATGTTGCTACTAAAGTTGGGTATTCATGCTTTCTTGTTTTATTTTTTTTTCTAAACATATAATGTATTTTTATCCCCAGGGGAACAGGCCTGTGATTCATCAGGTTTACACACTTCATAGCACTCATGATAGCACATACCCTCCCCAATGTCCATAACCCCCTCCCCCTCTCCCAATACCACCTCCCCCCAGCAACCCTCTGTTTTGTGAGATTAAGAGTCATTTATGGTTTGTCTCCCTCCCAGTCCCATCTTGTTTCATTTTTAAAAATTTCTTTTCAGTGTAACAGTATTCATTGCTTTTGCACCACACCCGGTGCTCCATGCAATACATGCCCTCCCTATTACCCACCACCTGGTTCCCCAACCTCCCAACCCCCATCCCTTCAAAACCCTCAGCTTGTTTTTCAGAGTCCATAGTCTCTCATGGTTCATCTCCCCTTCCAGTTTCCCTCAGCTCCCTCTCCTCTCCATCTCCCCATGCCCTCCATGTTCTTTGTTATGCTCCACAAATAAGTGAAACCATATGATACTTGACTCTCTCTGCTTGGCTTATTTCACTCAGCATAATCTCTTCCAGTCCCGTCCATGTTGCTACAAAAGTTGGGTATTCATCCTTTCTGATGGAGGCATAATACTCCATTGTGTATATGGACCACATCTTCCTTATCCATTCATCCTTTGAAGGGCATCTTGGTTCTTTCACAGTTTGGCGACCATGGCCATTGCTGCTATAAACATTGGGGTACAGATGGCCCTTCTTTTCACTACATCTGTATCTTTGGGGTAAATACTCAGCAGTGCAATTGCAGGGTCATAGGGAAGCTCTATTTTTAATTTCTTGAGGAATCTCCACACTGTTCTCCAAAGAAGACCTTGTAAATACAACTTCTGTAAGAAATAGATTGAGACTAAAAATCAAAAAGAAATCAGCAAAATCATTGAAAATGCTATTGACAGGAATCAGTCCTTTAATTGCAGTATAATTTCATGGGATGTGTTTTCATCTTCATCTTCATCACCATCATCATCATCATCATCTTCATCACCATCACCACCATATACATTTGTTTAATACTCACTTTGTATTAGGGATTCTTCTAAAACGGGCAGTTTTTTTTAACTTTACAAAAACTGTAGGAAATAGATCATTATTGATATCAAAATGATTATTGATTATCAAACTGAGCTGTGGTAACTACCTCATATAGTTAGTAAACATATATATATGTAAATACACATATATGTGTATATATAAATATGTATGAAAATTATAAAATATGAATATCTAAAATACATTTTTTTTTTCAAAAAAGATATTACCAACACTTATTTACTGGATGTACTTTGATTCACTGGGAAAACATATATGATCCATGCCATCAGAAGCCTATAAACTAGTCAAGAGTGAGAGAAAACATGCATAAGAAATAAAGTTGCATACTTTTATGTAGTAAACAAAAATATAATTGGGACATATAACAATCGAATGTATAGAAATGCAACTGATGTCTGTGCATTGATTTATATCGTGACACTACTGAATTCCTGTATGAGTTCTCTCAGTTCTGGAGTGGAGACTTTTGAGTTTTCCACATGAAGTATCATATCTGCAAAAGTGAGTTTGACTTCTTCTTTGCCAGTTGGGATGGCTTTTATATACACCAAAGGCAAGAGAGAATAAAGAGAAATTAAGGGGTTGGTGTCATTTACTATTGCACACAAAACCATAGGATACCTAGCAAAAATCTAACCAAAGAATATGTACTCAGAAAACTCTGAAGTATTCATGAAAGAAATTGAGAAAGACACAAAGAAATGGAAAGATGATCCATGCTCATGGACTGGAAGAACAAATATTGTGAAAAAGACTATGATACCAAAAGCAATCTACACATTTAATGTAATCCTTGTCAAAATACCACCCAATTTTTCAAAGAAATGGAACAAATAATCACAAAATTTATATGGAATTAGAAAGACTATGGGTAGCCAGAAGAATGTTGAAAAAGAAAGCCAAAGTTGGTGACATCACAATTCCAGACTTCAGGCTCTATTACAAAGCTGTAATCAATAAGACAGTATGGTACTGGCACAAAAATGGACACATAAATCAATGGAACAGAATAGAGAACCCAGAAATAGACCATCTACTCTATGGTCAACTAGTCTTTGACAAAGCAGGAATTAATGTTTATTGGAAAAAAGACAGTCTCTTCAACAAATGGTGTTGGGAAAATTTGACGGGCACATGCAGAAGAATAAAACTGGACCATTTTTTCTTACACCACACACACAAAAATAGACTCATATGGATGAAAGCCTTCCATGTGCAACAGGAATCCATCAAAATCCTTGAGGAGATCACAGGCAACAACCTCTTTGATCTCAGCCACAGCAAATTATTCCGAGAAACATCACCAAAGGCAAGGGAAGCAAGGGCAAAAAAATGAACTATTGGGACTTCATCAAGATCAAAAGATTTTGCACAGCAAAGGAAACAGTCAATAAAACCAAAAGACAACTGACAGAATGGGAGAAGATATTCACAAATGACATATTAGATAAAGGATATTTAGATATCCAAAATGTCTAAAGAACTTCTCAAACTCAACACCCAAATAACAAATCATCCAATCAGGAAATGGGTAGAAGACATGCACATTTCTGCAAAGAAGACATCCAGATGGCCAACAGACACATGAAAAAGTGCTCCACATACTCAGCATCAGGGAAATACAAATCAAAACCACAGTGAGATATCACCTCACACCAGTCAGAATGGCTAAAATTAACAAGTCAGGAAATGACAGATGCTGGCGTGGAGGCAGAGAAAGGGGAACTCTACTATACTGTTGGTGGGAATGAAAGCTGGTGCAGCCACTCTGGAAAACAGCATGGAGGCTCCTCACAAAGTTGAAAATAGAGCTACCCTATGACCCAGCAATCACACTACTGGGTATTTACCCTAAGGCTACAAATGTAGTGATCCAAAGGGACATGTGCACCCCAATGTTTATAGCAGCAATGTCCCCAATAGTCAAACTATGAAAAGAGCCTAGATTTCTATCAACAGATCAATGCATATTGAAGATATGAGATACATACATATATATGTATATATATGCATATGCATATATCTATACACATATGATGCATATATGAATATGCAGCCATCAAAAAACAAAACCTTGCCATTTACAATGATGTGGATGGAGCTAAAGGGTATTATGCTAAGCTAAATAAGTCAGAGAAAGGCAATTATCATATGATTTCACTGATATGAGGAATTTGAGAAACAAGAAAGAGGATTACAGGAGGAATGGTGTCTTGCCTGCACGACAAACAGCAAGGGGAAAAGAAAGGGGAAAAAGAGGGAGAGTCCTGGGGGAAAGGGAATGCGAAGAACATGCGAGGGACACCAGGCTGATTGACACAAGTGACAAAGTTCTTTATTAAGCACATACTCTTATAATCTGTTTCATAAGTGATTACTGTAGCATATTTCTGTTTCATAAGTGATTACCACAGCATTTTTGCGCAAAGATGAGACATGTCTCATGTACAGGATGTGTCAGTCATAATTATAGAAAATGCAGCTGCAGGGTAGACCACAAGGTCCGCTTTCGGAATGACAGCGGAACATGGGAGAATAATCTTAAGGCAAACAACAGGGCCTTAACGAGCCCAGGGGATTAGCCATGAGTGCCCTCTGACCGAGGACCAGGGAGCCTTTGCTACCATCTGCTCAACTCGCTCTAGGAGAGCCGCTCACAACATCTCCCCCTTTTTGTTTTAATTGCCAAAAATGTAGGTGGGCATTAACACGTTGCAAGAAATGTTTCCATACATTGTAGAAACAACACCATATAGCAAATAAAATTTCTAGCAAGATTATTAGTCCCAGAAGATACCAAAAGGTATGTTGCAGCATGTTACCTGGGTTAAAACCCTACATAGTATGCAGTATAGAACGAGCAAGGTGAGAGGGGTTAGCAATGTCAAGGTGGGCATGCCCAATGGCAGATATACTCTTTTGGAGTTCAAGAAGGTCAAGGCTAACATTTGCATCATGCCATATGCCTTTAAGATGATTTTGGATTTTGGGCCAAGAATAATTTGTCGCTGGTAACGGTGTGACACAAATATGTTGAAATGCACCATGACATATTAAAGACATTTGTGTTTTTAATATTGATAGTTGCGAACCTAAGAACTCCACTGCTTCCTCTAGACCATCTAAGCGGGCTAGGATTTTTTGGTCTATATTTTGTTGTATATGTAGAGCAGCCGAAACATTTTTTGGACAGGTGATTAACATGGGTAGCAGTATGGATGGTATTACTGAGGGCCACAGTAGAAACTGTGGCTGAGGCAATTAGAGATATCAGAGCAGTAACACCAGCTATAGCAAGCCCAATAAATCTCTTAGGTCTATGCAAATGGTTTTCTAATTCAACAGCGAATTGATAGCCATAATTAGCATACCAGGGGCCTTCGATTTCAACAGGGAGAAGAACAAAAGGTGGTTGCATCACCAAAAACACATGTACAGGGGATTGGGGCCAACTCATAGCATCTATAGGGATACAATTGGTTAGTCTGCACCTAGGACAATGGATATCATACATGATTGTACCATTAACCCTCACGGATGCAACAACCCTTACCCCCACGACTAGCAGAAATGGACGCGGGACACAAGCACGTAGTGTTAGTTGGCCCGATACAAGATCTTGGTTTCGCATGGGCCCCATGGCAGCGACGAGTTTCTAAAGTTCAGGATGAAACATACCCTGGGGGGTGGACAGCATAGACCCAGGGAGCTGACCAAAATTTACTTCTCGAGGTCCAGTCGGATGCAAAGGAATATGGGGGATGTTTAATTCTTCTTCCTTTCTTTTCGACCAGTCTGTAAGAGGAAAGTCGATGCCAGTGGGAGCAAGGAGTAATGGTTCCTCCTGGACACACTCAGTCCACAAACTGTCGGATCTCTTCCAGGCATAGGTAGTTGCACAAGGGGGATGTCCCAGGGGACGCATTCCGAATTTCTGAGTGATGACTGGGGTCGTGGGCACAACTTCGAGAATACTCCAGGGCATGGTAGGTCCCTTTGGCGTGTGGGGGACGTACCCGGTAGTGCCAGGATCCCTAAATAAAGCTCGAGAATATTTAGCAGTGGATACATATCGGTAAGTGGGGTTATCATCGGTAAAGAACTGGAAGCAAATGGGGGGGTGGTGGCTCGAGCTTGCCAATCAAAAGGGCGAGCCACCGTTTCTCCGACATTATAATCATTAAGGCCTCCAAATCCCCAAGTGAAATTAATTCACGCCAAAATTCGAGGTGTGGGATCATTCCAGGTAACAGGTTGAACAAGAGGGGGATCAGGGAGATAAGCCCAATAAGGGGCAGCTTCTGTGTTTGCGGTAATCAACGCTATAAAAGCCAGAAAGAGCATAGAAGGGGTGCATGGTTGATTCTGTTCCTTTAAAAGGAATACTGCCTTTGTTGACATGGCCTTAATTTGGCCCCAAGATAACATGGACTGGGGGGGAGACCGTATAAGGCACGTTGCAAGGGAGTGACACCTATGGCAGAAAAGGTCAGAGCTTGTTCGTCCTGAGCAGAACGAATAACTGGACATACCTTTCGGGGAGCAGGCAAGGGTGGCCTACTAGGAGGGGGCAATTTGAAACGTTGTTTCTTCCATTGGGCATTATGTTCGGGATCTGATGTGGGAGGTGTCCTTTTAGGGGGGGAAAGGGTTAATCCTTCCAAGGGAATATTACCAAGGTCGTCCTCTCCCTTATCCAAAAAGGAACGTAAGGGCTGAGGAGACGAGGAAAGGTTAAAAACGTCATTATTATTATCATCATCTAGATACACATCATCATCCCCAAACTCATCCCCTCCTGATAGAACATTTGGAGGAGGGGGAGGAAAATCATCTGTAGGATGCCCTAAATGGGACCCTGATCGAGAAGAGTCAGAAGATATTGACATAGGGGACCCCCGATATAAGGGGGGAGTCGGTTCTATATAATCAGGCTCTTCAGATAAATATTCATCCGCCTGAGTAGGGGCTAAACTGCCCGCAGGCGAGCCAGGTTTTGGAGAAACTAAGACTATACTATGAGAAGGGTCCAACAAATCACGAATGACAGACCAGGTAGCCATGGTCCGAGGGGGCACCGCGTCAGCACCCCTAGCAAAAATTTTTTTCTTAATCTCC
This sequence comes from Meles meles, assembly GCF_922984935.1. Lineage (NCBI taxonomy): Eukaryota > Metazoa > Chordata > Mammalia > Carnivora > Mustelidae > Meles > Meles meles. Next base: position 5,168,487 of record NC_060068.1, read on the forward strand.
TGTCCGACGCGGCGCCAATGTTTAAGGTCTATATTCCCTTCCTTAGGGAACCAGGGACAAAAATCATGTATCACTTTAAAAAGTCCCTCAAGTTCCTTTTTGGAGATTTTTGACCCCCTTTCTCTGAGGAGAGTCTGCAAAGTTTGCATGAAATAAGTGGACTCCGCTGATTGCGAAAGTCCCATTTTACTCGCGGCGTCCCGGGCCAACCAGGTTCCCTTACCTGAATCGAAAGCAGCACCTCGTTCCCAAGACGTCCCTGTTCGGGCGCCACTTGTCGTGCCCACACGACAAACAGCAAGGGGAAAAGAAAGGGGAAAAAGAGGGAGAGTCCCGGGGGAAAGGGAATGCGAAGAACACGTGAGGGACACCAGGCCGATTGACACAAGTGACAAAGTTCTTTATTAAGCACATACTCTTATAATCTGTTTCATAAGTGATTACCATAGCATATTTCTGTTTCATAAGTGATTACCACAGCATTTTTGCGCAAAGATGAGACATGTCTCATGTATAGGATGTGTCAGTCATAATTATAGAAAATGCAGCTGCAGGGTAGACCACAAGGTCCGCTTTCGGAATGACAGCAGAACATGGGAGAATAATCTTAAGGCAAACAACAGGGCCTTAACGAGCCCAGGGGATTAGCCATGAGTGCCCTCCGACCGAGGACCAGGGAGCCTTTGCTACCACCTGCTCAACTCGCTCTAGGAGAGCCGCTCACAACAGAATGGAGGGAAAACAAACAGGACAAAACCAGAGAGGGAGACAAACCTGAAGAGACTCAATCTCAGGAAACAAAGGGTTGCTAGAGTAGAAGAGGGTGGTATGGATGGGGTGACTGGGTAATGGACATATGGGAGGGTATGTGCTATGGTGAGCCCTGTGAATTGTGTAAGACTGATGAATCACAGACCTATACCCCTGGAAAAAATAATACATTATATGTTAATAAAAATTGCTTGGATATGATACCAAAAAGAACAAGAAAAAAAAATAGACAAGTGCAAAAACATAAGGCTAGAATTTTTCTTCACAGGAAAGAAAACACCCAGGGTGAAAAGGCAAACTATGGAATGATAGAAAATATTTGAATAACAAATATTTGCAAAATATAAGGAGACAATATCCAGAATACATAAAGAAACTGTACAACTCAAGAATTATAAAACAAAATCATATGATTAGAAAATTATCAAAGGAACTAAGTTGGAAAACTAGTGCTACCTGAATTCAAGACTTCCTATAAATCTTTGTTGATCAAGACAACATGGTATTTGCAGAATAACTAAATAAACCTTTGGAAGAAAATACAGAGATCAGAAGTAGGTTCTTAAAAACACATAATAAATATGTAATATAGTCAACCAATCTTTGACAAAGACAGTGCATTGGGGCAAGATAATATTTTAACAAATGGTGCTATAAAAACTGAACATCTGCATGCAAAAGAAAAAAAAGTTCTAGACACTGACTTTACCCCGTTTAAAATATTTACTTAAAGGGCACCTGGGTGGCTCCATTGTTTGGCATCTGCCTTTGGTTGAAGTCGTGATCCCAGGGTGCTGGGATTGAGCCCCTCATCAGGCTCTCTGCTCAGCAGAGTGTCTGCTTCTCCCTCTTCCCCAGCCCTGCTTGCATTCCCTCTCTTGCTATGTCTTGCTCTATCAAATCAATAAATAACTTCCTTTAAAAATTTACTTAAAATGGACCCTAGATTAAATATGGAAAACTATTAAACTTCCAGAACATATGAAAAACCCTAGATGCTATTGATTATGGTAATGAAATTTTATTTTAGTTTTGGTTTTTATTTAAATTATAGTTGGTTAACATAGAGTGTAATATTAGTTGCACATATACAATTTAGTGATTCAACACTTTCTACAATACCCAGTGCTCATCACATGTGCACTCCCTAATTCCCATGACCTGTTTTACCCATCTTCCCAACGATCACTTTGTTCTCTAGATTTAAGTGTCTGATTCTTGGTTGGTCTCTGTCTGTGTTATTTTTTGTTTTGTGTTGTTTGTTTGTTAGTTTGCTCGATTGTTTCTTCACTTCCCCATATGATTGAAATCATATGATATTTTTCTTTCTCTGAGTCAAAGAATTCAAGTAACCTGTCTTTATGGACACTTTCAGTTTAGTTTATTTTTCAGCTTCAGAATTAGTTTGGTCCTTTTCTTATAGTTTCTATCTCTTAGTTGATATTATCATTTTTATCATGCAATATTTTCCTGATGTGTTTACCTGGATGTGCTCACTTTTAGTTTTTTGAGAGTCTTTATGAAGAATAATTTATTCTTTGTCAGAAATACTATAAATATGAATTTCAATTGGCCTGGTAAATGTAGTATTATTCTGCTCCTTTGAGGGGCCTTGTTTCTGTTCCTTTTATGTATTGTGATCCATTAATGAGATTTGGTCATTTGAATAAACAAGACCACCATTTATCTCAGCTAGTGAAACCTTTTCTGATTTTTTTTTTATTATGCCAGGTTAATCACCATAGAGTACTTCATTAGTGTTTGATGTAGTGTTCCATGATTCATTGTTTGCATGTAACACCCAGTGCTCCATGCAATATGCATCCCCCTTAATACCCATCATGGGCCTAACCCATCCCCCTACCTCCCTCCCCTCTAAAACTCTCAGTTTGTTTCCTGGTGTCCATAGTCTCTCATGGTTCATCTCCCACTCTTACATCCCCCTTCATTTTTCCCTTCACTCTCCTAATGTCCTCTATGCTATTCCTTATGTTCCATGTATAAGTGAGACCATAGAATTGTCTTTCTGTTCTTGAGTTATTTCACTTAACATAATCCCCTCCAGTTCTGCCCATGTCAGTGCAATGGGTGGGTATTCTTTATTTCTAATGGCTGAGTAATATCCCATTGTATATATAAAATACATATTCTTTATCCATTCATCTGTTGAAGGGCATCTCAGCTCCTTCACAATTTGGCTAATATGGACATTACTGCTATGAACATTGGGAGGCATGTGCCCTTTCCTTTCACATCTGTATCTCTGGGCAAAGATACCTGTAGTGGAATTGCTGGGTCATAGTGTAGCTTTATTTTTAACATATTGAGGAACCTCATACTGCCTTCCAGAGTGGCTGCATCAGCTTGCATTCCCACCAAGAGTATAAGAGAGTTCCCTTTGTCTCCACATACTCGCCAACAATTGTTGTTTCCTGTCTTGTTAATTTTAGCCACTCTGACTGGTATAAGGTTGTAACCCAGTGTGGTTTTGACTTTAATCTCCCTGACAACTAATGATGTTGAACGGTTTTTCCTGTCTCCATTAGCCATTTATGTGTCTTCTTTGGAGAATTGTCTGTTCATGTCTTCTGCCCATTTTTTACTTACTTGTTTTTGGGGTGTTGAGTTCGAGAAGTTCTTTATAAATGTTAGATACCAGCCTTTTATCTGTAATGTCATTGCAAATATCTTCTCCCTTCCCATGGGTTGCTTCTTTGCTTGGTTGGCTGTTTGATTTGCTGTGCAGAAGCTTCTTGGCTGTGCGGACACAAAAAGATGGAAAAACATCCCATGCTCATGGATTGGAAGAATAAACATTGTAAAAATGTCTATGCTGTACAGAGTAATCTATACTTTCAACACCAACCTCATCAAATATCCACTGGCATTTTTCAAAGAACTGGAACAAAGAATTCTAAAATTTGTATGGAACCAGAAAATACCAGAATTACCAAGGAAATGTTGAGAAAGAAAAACAAAGCTGGGGGCATCACGTTGCCTGATTTCAAGCTTCACTACAAATCTGTAATGACCAAGACAACATGGCACTGGTACAAAAACAGACACATAGACCAGTAGAACAGAGTAGAGAGTCCAGATATGGACCCACAACTCTATGGTTAAAGAAAGTTTGACAAATCAGGAAAAAATATCCAGTGGAAAAAAGACAGTCTTGTCAATAAATGGTGCTGGGAAAATTGGACAGCTATGTGTAAAAGAATGAATCTCAACTATTCTCTTAGACTGTATACAAAGATAAACTTGAAATGGATAAAAGACCTTTCCGTGAGGCAGGAATGGTTAATAATTATTTTAATGTACTGTTGGATTCAGTTTGGTAGCATTTTGGTGAGAATTTTCTCATCCATATTAATCAGGGATATTAGCCTATAGTTTTCCTTTTTAGTGGAGTCTATCTGAATTTGGAATGAGGGTAATCCTGACATCATAGAATGAATTTGGAAGTTTTCTTTCCTTCTCTCTTTTCTGGAAGAGTTTGAGAAAGGTATGAACTTCTATTAAATGTTTAGGAGATGGAAAAAAATGTTTGGAAGATGGTTTCTCAATGTGGTTTTGATTTGAATCTCCCTGATGGCTAGTGAAGACGAGCATTTTTTCATGTGTCTGTTAACCATTTGCATGTCTTCTTTGGAGAAGTGCCTGTTCATGTCTTCTGCCCATTTTTTTGACTTGATCATTTTATTTATTTATTTTTTTGAGTGTGGAGTTTGAGGAGTTCTTTATAGATCTTAGATATCAGCCCTTTGTCTGTAGTGTCATTTGAGAATATCTTCTCCCATTCTGTGGGTTGCCTCTTTGTCTTGTTGACAGTTTCCTTTGCTGTGCACAAGCATTTGATCTTGATGAAGTCCCAGAAGTTCATTTTTGTTTTTGTTTCCTTTGCCTTTGGAACCATGTCTTGAAAGAACTTGCTATGGCTGATTTCAAAGAGGTTGCTGCCTATGTTCTCCTCTAGTATTTTGATAGATTCCTGCCTCATGGAGGTCTTTTATCCATTTCAAGTTTATCTTTGTATATGGTGTAAAGAATGGTCAAGTTTCATTCTTCTATACATAGCTGCCCAATTTTCCCAGCACCATTTATTGGAGAGATTATCTTTATTCCACTGGATATTTTTTCCTGCTTTGTCCAAGATTAGTTGACCAAAGAGTTGTGGGTCCATATCTGGACTCTGTACTCTGTTCCACTGGTCTATTTGTTTTTGTGCCAGTCCCATGCTGTCTTGGTGATAAGAGCTTTGTAGTAATGTTTGAAATCAGGCAACATGATGCCAGCTACTTTGGAAAACAGTGTGGAGCTTCCTTAAGAAGTTAAAAATAGAGTTGCCCTGTGACCCCGCATTTTCACTAGTGGGTATTTACCCCATAGTTACAGATATAGTGAGAAGAAAGGCCATATGTACCCTCACTGTTCATAGCAACAATGGCCACAATTGTTAAACTGTGGAAAAAGCTGAGATTCCCTTCAACAGACAAATGGATAAAGAAGATGTGGTCCATATATACAATGGAGTGTTACATCTCCATCAGAAAGGATAAATGCCCAACTTTTGTTTCAACATGGACGGGACTGGAGGAGATTATGCTGAGTGAAAAAAGTCAAGCAGAGAGATTCAATTATCATATGGTTTCACTTACTTGTGCAGTATAAGGAATAACATGGAGAACATTAGGAGAAAGAAAGGAAAAGTGAATTGAGGCAAATCACAGGGGGAGATGAAGCATGAGAGACTGTGGACTCTGAGGAAAATAAAAACTAAGGGTTTCGGAGGGAAAGGGATGGGGGTTGTGTGAACCTGGTGATGCATATTAATGAGGGCATGTATTGCATGGAGCACTGGGTGTGGTGTATAAACAATGAATCTTGGAAACTGGAAAAAAAAAAAGTATGGAAGAATTCCCCTTGCGAAGCCATCTGGCCTTTGGCTATTGTTTCTTGGATGATTTTTTATTATGATTTAACTACCTTCCTGGTTATCAGTCCATTCAAGTCTATTACTTTCTGTTTCAGTTTTGGTAAATCATATGTTTCTAGGAATTAATCAATTTCTTCCAGATTGTCAAATTTTTTGGCAGATAGTTATATGGTGTTCTCTTAAAATTGTTTATATTTCCACGGTAGTATTATTTCTTCTCTCTTTATTTTTATTTATTTTTGATATATCTAGCTAGCAGTTTATCAATTTTATTAATTTTTCAAAAACCTTCTCGTAGGTCTATTGATCTGTTATATATTTTTTAAAAATTTCTATATCATTAATTCTACTCAACAATTTCTTATTTCTGTTTTGCTTCCTTTAGGTTTTATCTGTTGTTTTTCTAATTCCTTTAGGTATAAGGTTAGGTTGGTTATTTGAGGTTTTTCTTGTTTCTTCAGGTTCACCTGTGTTGCTGTGCATTTCCCTCCTAGGATTGCTTTTGCTGCATCCCAAATATTTTGGACAATTTTGTTTCCATCTTCATTTGTTTCCATGTATTTTTTTTAAAGATTTTATTTATTTATTTGACAGAGAGAGAGAGATCACAAGTAGGCAGAGAGGCAGGCAGAGAGAGAGGAGGAAGCAGGCTCCCTGCAGAGCAGAGAGCCCGATGCGGGGCTCGATCCCAGGACCCTGAGATCATGACCTGAGCTGAAGGCAGTGGCTTAATCCACTGAGCCACCCAGGCGCCCCTGTTTCCATGTATTTTTTAAACTCTTCTTTGATATGCTAGTTGATCCACTCATTCTTTAGTAGCATGTTCTATATCTTCCATGTATTTGTGACTGACTTTAAGATTCATAGCATTTTGGACAGAAAACATGTGTTATGTAATTGCAGTGTTTTGTACTTGTTATAGCCCAACTGTGACCTAGTATATGAACTGTTACGGAGGATGTTCCATATGCACTACAAAGAAGCTATATTCTTCTATTTAGAAGAAGGTGTCTCCTCCTGCAAATGTTCTGAATATATCCATTAAATTCATCTAGCCCAGAATGTGAATAGACATCATTTTCTTATTGATTTTCTGCTTAGATGATCTGCCCACTGGTGTAAGTGGGGTATAAATGTCCCCTACTATTATTGTACTATTATCAATAAGTGCCTTTATGTTTGTTATTGTTTTATGTATTTGGCTGCTCCCATGTTAGGGGCATAAATATTTACAATTGTTAGATACTCTTGATGGATTGTGCTCTTTATTTTGATAGAGTGCCCTTCCTTCTTCTCTTGCTACAGTGTTTGGTTGATTGATTGATTGATTTTTATGATTTTATTTATTTGACAGAGAGAGACACAGCAAGAGAGGGAACACAATCAGGGGGAGTGGGAGAAGGAGAAACAGGCTCCTGGTGGGGCAGGGAGCCCAATGTAGGGATTGATCCCAGGACCTTGATATCATGACCAGAGCTGTTGGCAGACGCTCAACGACTGAACCACCCAGTAGCCCACAGTCTTTGATTTAAAATCTAGTTTATCTGATATGAATATTGCTACTTCGCTTCTTTTGACTTCCATTTCCGTGATACATGCTTCTTGATCTGCTCTCTTTAAATCTGCAGTTGTCTTTAAATCTAAATGAGTCCATTTAGGCAACATATAGATTGGTCTTGTATTTTTTTTAATCCATTCTAATATCCTATGTTCTTTTTATTGGACCATTTAGTCTATTTACATTCAAAGTAATCATTGATATATGTGTATTTAGTGATATTTTATTATTTGTTTTGTCAATGTTTCTGGAGTTTCCCCTGTTCCTGTCTAGTTTTTGTCACGTTTGGTCTTTATTTGAAACTCAGAGGGCCCTCTTTAATATTTCTTTCAGGACTGGGTTGGTGGTCACAAACTCCTTTAATTTTTGTTTCTTTGGGAAACTCTTTATCTCTCCTTCTGTTCTGAATCGTAACCTTGAGGGGTAATATATTGACTGTAGATTTTTCTCATTCAGCACATTGAATAAATCATGCCACTCTTTAATGGCTTTCCAAGTTTCTGTAGAGAGATTTGCAGCTAGCCTTACTTCCCCAGATTATGGAATTTTCAACTACTATTTCCTCAAATAAACCTTCTGTCCTCTTTGCTCTTTCTTCTTCTGGAATTTGTATGTACAAATGTTATTATGTTTGATGGAGTCACTGAGTTCCAACATCTATTATTGGATTCATAGTTCTTTTTTTCTTTCTTTGGCTCAGCTTCATTATTTTTATTATTATTTTGTATTCTATATCATTTATTCATTGTTTTTTCTCCTTCTAACCTCCCAATCATTACATCCAATCTGTTTTGAATGCCAGTTGTATTTTCATTACTGATTGATTTCTTTTTTTTTTAATTTTTATTTTTGTTTTAAATTTTATCTCTATTGTAAGGATCTCCCTGATGTCTACCATTGTTCTTGGAGGCCTGGTGAGTATCTTGTGACTGTTGCTTTAAATTCTCCATCAGGCAAACTACTTGAATCTATTTCAGTTAGATGTCTGGTCATGACCATTTCTTGTTCTTTTAGTATGCACTCATCCATCTTGGCATTTGTCAGTCTCTACCTTCTTCTTTCTGTTAGAAAAACCTGTTATGTTTCCTGCTTCTGAGGGTAATGGCTATATGAAGAGGTCATATAAGTGTCTAGGACCTAGCACTTCAGGGAGTGTCTCCATTGTGTGCTGTCAACACTCTGCTCCTATATTTTAGCTGCTCTATCCTTCAGGCCAGTCATCTGCAGGGGCTCTCATTACCTGCAGTTACCAGTGTTTGGTCCTTGGCAAGAATGTGTTGAGTTATAACTAGGTATACTCTGGTCAGCTTTTTCAGTGATACCTGATGCCACTCCCACTAGAACTGAAGCCTTTCAGAACTCACTGGTTGGGAAACATGGTGTGTGCACAAGTTTTGCCTGGTCTTCTGGGGAAGGGATTCACTGCCTGGGGACTTAGGTACACTTGCCTGAGTAAAGCAGTAGCAACAGAAAGCAGATGGTGGGACTTGGTGTAAGCCAGTGTTGGCACTGTGCTTTCTAATGAAGATGCTTTATGCTAGTGAGTGCAAGGAGAAAATGGTATCAATCTGCTCCTTCGTTTCTGGAAAGGGGTCCCTGTTGTTGTTGCTACTCTCGGGGAAGCACTCCCAGATGAGTGACTAATACCCCTGAGCATCTCAAACATTTTTCAGATCGCAGTTTCCATGTCTTCTGTCGCTGGGTTGCTTGCCTGCCTGGAGCAAAGCAGTGTGCTTTGGGCTCTATGCCAGCCACTGACACAGAAGTGCGAAACTTAGGGAAATGCTGTGACTGTGTGCTCTGGGTTCTGTGGGAGGGTCTTGCCACACTGGGTCTGAGAGAGATTTGACAAAGAAGGACATTAATGCCAGAGCTCAAGGGTATAGGTGTTGGAACAATCAGTTTAGGCAGCCAGGGTTGGGGCAAGAAGCCCCCATGAGGTGTCTCTGCACCTACTCTGAAGGCTGTGGAAAAGAAATGGGACCAGCAGGGTCTTTTGCCTTGGCAAGCTGTCTCTGTGAATGTACCCTATCACAGAAGCACTCCAATAAGAGCAAACCCTCTCTCCCTCATGGGCCTTAGGCATTCTTTAGATCATGCTGTATACCCCGGGGTTACTTGCCTGCCTTTTTTCCAGTAGTAGGGCAGAACACTCAGGGCTCTATCCCAGCCAAGCTCTTTGACCTTTAAAATTCCAGTCTTTGAGACCACTGGTTATAAAAAAAAATCATAAAAATCAACTTCTTTCATTTTCTCAACCAATGGTTTTGGGAAAGCTTTCTCCTTGTACATTTGCCTGTGTGCCTCCCTCTCCTGCCTTTCTCTGTGACAGGGATCCCTCCCTTATGCATCACCTGTGATCAGTTTTTGCCCCAAACCATATCTCCTCACATCCTACTCTACTGGATGTGTCATCTTTTCTCCCTCAATTTCCTGGGTATTCAGAAGGATTTGATAGCAATCTAAGTGTGTTCTAGAGATAAGACAAGCTTAAGGGCCTCCCATTACCCTGCATTTTTGGTTCTCCACAAATCTTCCTAATATATTTATCAAATGAAATGTAGGTCATGCACTCCAACTGATTGGATAAGATTGACATGAACATGGTATAAAGATCAGATATGAAGAACATTAATAAAAAGATAAATACAAGTGAATACATAAATAAACATATTCATAACCAAATTTAATAATATTTCAAACTGAAAATATGCAACAATGTTCTGTTGGTTTCAATTTAGGAGCATAGTTCACTATTGGATTTTTTAAAAATTTACACTCAATTAGCCAAAATATAGTACATCATTAGTGTACATCATTTCACATGTAGTGTTCAATAATTTATCAATTGTATATAACACCCAGTGCTCACCACAAATGCCCATCACCAATTTACCCCATCCCCTCACCCACCTCGCCTCCAGAAATCCTCAGTTTGTTTCCTATAATTTAGAGTCTCTTGTGGTTTTTCTCCCTGATGACTTCCCATTCAGTTTTCCCTCCATTCCCCTATGATCCTCTGAGCTGTTTCTTATAATCCACATGTGAATGAAACCATAGATAATTGTCTTCACCTGGTTGATTTCTTTTGCTAAGCGTAACACACTCCAGTTCCATCCACATTAGTGTAAATGGTAAGTATTCAACCCTTCTTTTTTTTTAATATTTTATTTATTTGACAGACAGAGATCACAAATAGGCAGAGACACAGACAGAGAGAGAGGGAAGCAGGCTCCCCGCTGAGCAGAGAACCGGATGCGGGGCTCGATCCCAGGACCCTGGGACCATGACCTGAGCCGAAAGCAGAGGCTTTAGCCCACTGAGCCACCCAGGTACCCCAGTATTCAACCCTTCTGATGGATGAGTAAAATTTTCATATATATATACACATATTCTACATACACGCACATATGTGTGTGTGTGTGTGTGTGTGTGTGTATACACACATATATATTCTACATCTTTTTTATCCATTCATCTGGTGATGGACAACTTTTATTTTCAGAGTTTTTCATTACATTATAACTCAACCAGTATAATTTCCAACATTAATAGAACACATTAGAGCAGCGTGGGTGGTCTTAAAAATGAATTAAAATATTCAAAATAAACTTAACCTTCTTGAACAGGAAAATTTTTAATTTGATAAAGTTAAAATAAATAAACCCTGCAAAAAACTGTACACTGGATTTTGTACACTTGAAATTTGTACACTTTAAACTTGATTTCGAAACTTGAAAAGTTTCTTTGGAATTAAGAATAGAAGAAAAAAATAGCTATTCATTATCATCAGTTCTACTCAAAATCAATGTAGAGTGGATAATCTAGCCAGAGCAGAAGAAAGAATATAAAATAATAAAATAAAAGAAAAGAAACAAGCAGAAAACCTATAAAATGTGTTAACAAAGGAATTATGAATTCCAGATTAAATTGTTATAATATCTTCCTACTCATGGAAATAATAGAAAGCCACAGAAGTTCCCTTTCTATGATGTTACTGACTGTGATTCTTCCCTCAGTATATTTTTCTATATCACATTTGATCATAAATGAGACAGATAAATAATCATAGTGTATTTCATGGAAAAGCTTTCTTTAATCTGGAAAAGTTTTCTTTAATCTTTAATTTAAAAATATTGAAAATACTTAAAAATATTACATGCACCAGTGACCCTGTATCACCCCTATTTCATCACCGGTTGTTCGTTTTTTAAAATTGTATTTATTTATTTGACACAGAGAAAGAGCACAAGTAGGCAGAGTGGCAGACAGAGGGAGAGGTAGAAGTAGGTTCTCCGTTGGGCAGGGAGCCTGATGTGAGGCTTGATTCCAGGATCATGACATGATCTGGAGGCAGTTGCTTAATCAACTGAGCCACCCAGGCATCCCCTAGACTCTTAATTTCAGGAAACAAACTGAAGTCAACTGGAGTGGAGGGATGTGTGTGGGATGGGGTGCCCAGGTGATGGACACTGGGAAGTTCATGTGCCTATGGTGAGTGGTGCAAACTGTGTAAAACTGATAAACCACAGACCTGTACCCCTGAAAAAACCACACACCACATGTTAATGAAAAAAGAAAAGAAAAAGAAAAAGAAGTGATCCAAAGGGGCACGTGCACCTGAATGTTTATAGCAGCAATGTCCGTAATTGCCAAACTATGGAAAAAACCTAGATGTCCATCAACAGATGAATGGATAAAGAAGATGTCACACACACACACACACACACAGACACACACACACACACGAATACTATGCAGCCATCAAAAATGAAATCTTGCCATTTGGAACAATGTGGATGGAACTAGAGGGTATTATGCTCAGCAAAATAAGTCAATAAGAGAAAGACTGTTATCTTATGATCTATCTGATATGAAGAATTTGAGAAGCATGGTGGGGGGTTGTGGGGAGAAGGGAGGGAAAAATTAAACAGTTGGGAAAAGGGAAGGAGACAAACCATAAGATACTCTCAGTCTCCAGAAACAAACTGAGAGCTGCTGGGGTGGGGGGGGGGGGGAAGAGGCGGTGGCTGGGTGGTGGACTTGGGGGAAGTGCACTTTTGTTTTTTTGATAATAGCCATCCTAACAGGAATGAGATGGTATCTAACTGTGATTTTAATGTGCATTAATTTGATTTGCACTAGTCCTCATGATTATTGATGTTGAGCACCTTTCTTATGCCTGTATATATTCTTTGAGAAATGTTTATTATGGTAATTTACCCACGTTTAAATCAGTTTAATTTGGGTTTGCTTGTTTCTGCTGTCATTCATGTATATATATTCATATGTATATACATATGCGTGTGTGTGTGTGTATATATATATATATATACACACTTTTTTCCTTATATATATTGAATATGATACATACTTCCTTATATATACTGAATATTAATTCTCTTCGTATGTGGTTTGCAATTTTTTCCCTCTAGGTTGCTTTTTCATGCCGTTTGTATGCTATTGCTATAAAGAAGCTTTTTAGTTTGATGCTATCATACTTGTCCATTTTTGCTTTTATTGTCTTTGTTTTTGGCATCATATCTGAAAAGTCTTTGCAAAGTCAATATCAAGATACATCTGGGAAACAATTTGAAGTTACCGCAATATATTAAACACATAATGAACTTATGATCCAGAAATCCCACTTTTAGGTATACCTCCAAAGGAAATAAAATCAGTATATTTTTTTAAAAATTTTTTAAAGATTTTATTTATTTATTTGACAGACAGAGATCACAAGCAGGCAGAGAGAAAGAAGGAAGCAGGCTTCCCACCGAGCAGAGAGCCTTGTTGAGAGATTTCCTTGTTTACACATCAATTGTTTAATAGAATGTTGTATAACCCCCATGTCTTTGTGTTTTTTCCCATATTCTTTCTTCTGGTTGACTTCTAGTTTCAAAGTGCTGTTATCAGAAAAGGTGCTGATAGGATTTAAAGGTTCTATATGTGTTGAGGCCTGCTTTAGGGCCTCAAATGTAATCTATTCAGAAGAATGTTCCAAGTGCACTTGAGAAAATGTGTATTCTACTGTTTGAGAATGAAATGTTCTGAATATATTATCTGTTAAGTCCATCCACTCCAGTGTCATTCAAAGCCTGTCATTCAAAAGCTTGCTAATTTTCTGTTTAGAGGATTTAATCCATTGATGTAAGTAGGATGCTCACATCCCCTAGTAGTAATGTATTATTATTGATTAGTTCCTCTGTTTGTTATTAACCCTCTTATATAATTGGGTTTTCCAATATTGGGTGCATAAGTATTTACAATTGTTAGGTATTCTTATTGGACAATCCCCTTTACTATGATGTGTGCCTTTTTTCCCATTATGTTCAGTTAGCTACTGTATAATACATAATTAGTACTTGATGCAGTGTTCAGTGATTCATTAGTTAAGTATAACACCCAGTTCTCATCACAGCACATGCCTTCCTCAATAGAGCTACCCTATGAATCATCAATTACACTAGGCTATTTACCACAAAGATCAAACATAATGAAAAGAAGGGGTACATGCACGCTTATGTTCATAGTAGTGAGGTCCATAATAGCCCAGCTGTGGAAGGGGTTGAGATGTCTTTCAACAGATAAATGGATAAAGAATATGTGGTTCATACATTCAATGCAACATTATTTAGCCAGAAATGATGAGTACCCACCATTTGCATAGACATGGATGGAACTGGAAGGGATTATGTTAAACGAAGTAAGTCAAACAGAGAAAGATAACTATCATATGGTTTCACTCATATGTGGAACATTAACAATAGCACAGAGGACCACAAGGGAAGGGAGGGAAATACAAAGGGGGGAGAAATCAGAGAGGGAGATGAACAATGAGAAACTATGGACCCTGAGAAACAGTCTGGAGAAGGGGTAACAGGGTAATGGGTATTGCCCTTCTTTGTGTCTTCTTTCAGTCTTTTTTTGAAATGTGGCTTGTCTGATATAAGTATTGCTACTCTTGCATTCTTTCGAATTCCCTTTGCATGATAAATGTTTCTCCATCTCTTGCTTTTGATCTGAAAGTGTCTTAGCTCTAAAATGAGTCTCTTGCAGGCAACATATAGATGTCTTTTTTTTATCCATTCCAACTGCTTATATTTTTTCACTGAAGCATTCAGTTAATTTACCTTCAAAGTAATTTTTGATTGATATGTATTATTATCAATTATCAATTATTTATTTACTTTTTTATTATGCACTTATTTCAATTTATTTTTATTTTATTTATTTATTTATTATTTTGCTGTTGTTTCTAGAGATTTTCTCTGATCCTTTAAGGCCTGTGTCACTTTTGGTCTCTCAAAGACTCTCCTTTAATATTTCTTACAGGGCTTTTTTAGAAGTCACATGCTTGTTTAGTTTTTGTTTATCTGGGAAACTCTATCTTTCTTTCTATTCTGAATGATGGCCTTGCTGGCGAGAGTACTAATGGCTGCAGTTCTTCCCAATTAGCATGATGAATATATCATGTCACTTTCTTCTGGCTTGCCAAGTTTCTGTGGAGAAATCTTCAGCTAGACTTATAGGTTTCCTTTGTAAGTTATGACATCTTTTGTCTTGTGGCTTTTAAGATTTTTTGTTTATCACTATATTTTGCAAGTTTAACTACAATATATATTAGCATTAACTTGTTTTTGTTGGTTTTGATGAGATTTCTATGCTCCTTCCAGATTTGGATGTCTGTTTCTTTTCCCCATAGTAGGAAGTTTTTAGGTATTCTTTCCTTAAATAAATTTTCTACTCCTTTTTCTCTCTCTTGTTCTTCTGGGACTCCTATATTATTATGTTTGATGGAGTCATAGAGTTCCCCAAATCTGTCCTCTATTTCATAATTCTTTTTTTTTTCTTCTGTTTAGCTTCATTACTTTCCTTTAGTTCATCTTTTAAATCACTAATTGCTCTGCTGCTTCTTCTAGCTTGCTGTTCATTATGTCAAGAGTATTTCTAATCTCATTTAATGTGAATTTCATTTTGGATTGATTTTTTTAAACTCTTTCATCTATATAGTAAAGATCTCACTGATGTCTTCCATTCTTTTCTCAAGAACAGTAAGAATCCTTAGGATTGTTGCCCTACATTCTCCATCAGTCATATTAGTTGTATCTGTTTGGCTTTAATCTCTGGCTGTGGAGTTATCTGGTTCTTTCACTTGCAATAACTTCCTCCATCTTGGCATTTTGTCTAAGTTTCTGTCTTCTTCTGTTTATTAAATAGTTAGTTATATCTTCTGCTCCTGAAATTAATGGCTTTATGAAAAAGAAATCATTTAGTGCCCAGGGTCTGGCCCTTCAGGGACTATCTCCATTGAATACTGCATGCACCCTGCTTCTGTGGTTTAGCTCCACGTTTTATGCGTGTGTGTGCGTGTGTTGTGTGTGTATACAACATTATATATATATATATATATATATATATATAATATATACATACATACACATACATATGCACATACATAATATATATAATATATGTATGTATGTATATATATATATATATACACACACATATATGTATATATATATAATGTTTTTATTTAAATTCCAGGTAGAGAACATACCATGTAATATTAGTTTCAGGTATACAACTTAGTAATTCAAGAAGTATGTAAATACCCAGTACTCATTACAACAAGTACACTCCTTAATTCCTATCAGCTATTTAACACATGCTCCCTACTCCCCTCCCTTCTGGTAACCATCAGTTTGTTCTGTAGAATTGAGAGACTATTTCCTGGAGTTCCTTTCTCTTTTTATCCCCATATGAAATTTAAAAAAAACTTATACATTTTTTATTATGACAATTTTTCTAATTTTTAGATTTTTAAAAAAATTAATTGTGCTGTATTAGTCAACATTCAATACATCATTAGTTTTTGATGTAGTGTTCCATGATGCATTATTTGAGTATAAAAATCAGTACTCCACGCAATATACGCCCTCCTTCATACCCATCACCAGGCTCACCCACCCCCCACGATCCCTTCTAAAACCCTCAGTTTGTTTTGTGGAGTCCATAGTCTTTCATAGTTCATCTCCCCGTTTGAGCCCCTCTTCATTTTTACCCTTCCTTCTCCTAATGTCCTCCATGGTATTCCTTATGTTCCACATATAAGTGAGACCATATGAGAATTATCCACCTTTACACAGTTTGGAGATTGTGGACATTGTTGCTATGAACATTGGGATGCACATGGCCCTTCTTTTCACTACATTTGTATCTTTGGAGTAAATAACCAGTAGTGCAATTGCCAGGTCATAGAGCAGATCTATTTTTAATTTTTTGAGAACCCTCTGCAATGTTTTCCAAAGTGGCTGTACCAATTTGCATTCTCACCAACAGTGTAAGAGGGTTCCTACATCCTCTCCAAAATTTGTCGTTTCTTGTCTTCTTGATTTTTGCCATTCTAACTGGTGTAAGGTGTTATTTCAATGTATTTTTTATTTGAATCTCCCTGATGGCTAATGATGATGAGCATTTCTTTTCATGTGTCTGTTAACTATTTGTATGTCTTCCATGGAGAAGTGTCTGTTCATATCTTCTGTTCTTTCTTTCTTTCTTTCTTTCATTCTTTTTTTTTTTTAACTTGATTATCTTTTTTGGGGGGGTATTGAGTTTGAAAAGTTTTTTATAGATCTTGAGTATCAGCCCTTTGCCTCTAGTGTCATTTGCAAATATCTACTCCCGTTCCATGGGTTACCTCTTTGTTTTATTGACTGTTTCCTTTGCTGTGCTGAAATTTTTTTCAATGGGACAGAATAGAGAGCCCAGATATAGACTCTCAAATCTATGGTTAAATAATATTTGACAAAGCAGGAAAAAAAAGATCTAATGGAAGAAAAGACAGTATCTTCAATAAATGGTGCTGGGAAAATTGGACAGCTATGTACAGAAAAATGAAACTGGACCATTATCTTACACCATACACAAAGATAAACTCTAAATGCACGAAAGACCTCAATGTGAGACAGGAATCCATCAAAATCCTGTGGATAACATAGGCAGTAACCTCTTTGATATCAGTTATAACAACTTCTTTCAAGGCACATCCCCAAAGGCAAGGGAACCAAAAGCAAAAAAATGAGCTTTTGGGACTTCATCAACATATACATTTTTGAAATTATGTGTCACATTCTACAAAATTAACCACTTCTGTTTTACTGAGATAGACTTCAGTTTGAGATATAAGTCAATTTGGAAATAATTAACATTTTATAGTATTATTTTACTGGTTAGGAATACCTCAAGGATTATATTTTTTCCTGATTGGGATGCTGTGAATATTTTCTTGTATTTAATATTTTCATTTTCTATATTTTTACAAAACATGCCATTTAAAAAATTTTGTTTCTAAGTATTATTGGTATTTAATCAAACTGTTAATTGGTTATTAACTTGGTTTATTTTTAATTTTTATTTAAACTTAATTAAATTATCATATACTGTTTATTAGTTTCAGAGGTAGAATTTAGTGATTCATCAGTTACACACAACACCCAGTTCTCATTACATCAAGTGCCCTCTTTAATGCCCATCTCTCAGTTACTCCATCCCTCCAGGCACCTTACCTCAAGCAATTCTGTTTGTTTCCTAAGGGTTAAGAGTCTTTTATGGTTTGCATCCTTCTCTGTTTTCATCTTGTTTTATTTTTCTTTCCTTTCTTATATGTTCATCTGTTCTCTTTCTTAAATTCCACATGTTAGTAAATCATATGTTATTTGACTTTTTCTGACTGACTTGTTTCAATTAGCATACTATCCTCTAGTTTTATCAAGATTATTTCAAATGACAAGACTTAATTCTTCTTGATGGCTGAGTTATATATCTCATATATTCTTTATGAATTCATCTGTTGATGGGCCTCTGGCCTCTTTCCATATTGTGGATATTGCTGCTATAAACATTAGAGTTCATGTGCCTCTTCACATCACTATGTTTGTATCCTTGGGATAAATACCTAGTTGTGTATTACTGGGTTGAAGGGTAGTTCTATTTTCGACTTCCTGAGGAACCTCCATACTGTTTTCCAGAATGGCTGCCCCAGTTTGCATTCCCACTTACAGTGTATGAGCATTCCTCCTTTTCTGCATCCTTGCCAACATCTGTGTTTTCCTGAGTTGTTAATTTTTGCCATTCTGATTGGTGTGCGGTTGTATCTCATTGTAGTTTTCATTTGTATTTACCTGATGCTGAGTGATATGGACCACTTTTCCATGTGTCTGTTGTGTCTGTTGGCCATTTTTATGTCTTCTTTAGAGAAATGTCTGTTCATATCTTCTGCCCATTTCTTAACTAGGTTTTTTTTTTTGGGTGGGGGTGAGTTTGATAGTTTCTTTGTAGATGTTGGATACTAGCCCTATATCTGATAAGATATATATACTTGGCTTATTTTATAAATTATAACTTCATAACTTGTTTTTATAACCTATCCTTTATATGTGAGTTATTTTGAATTGTCTGTATCCACATGCATATCATATATATGAAGGGCAATTTTGGTTCCTCTTTGTCTACACTTGCATTGTAGGGTATTTTTTAAGTTTTATTAAGCTATAATTAACAAATTAAAATTGTTTATACTTATAGTCTGCAATTATGTATATATATATATACAAATATGAATACATGCACTTCTATATATGTACATATATATATAAATATCTATGAAAATCAATGTAATTAACATAGCCATCACCTCACATAGTTACCTTTTTCTGTCCTTTCTTTTGTGGTGAGAACATTGAAGATATGTTTACTAAACTAATTTCCAGTATAGATTATTATTAACTATTTACCATGCTGTACATTACATCCTCAAAGCAGTCGTCATGCATAACAGAAACTTTGTATCCTTTAACCGATATTTGACTTCTCCTTATCTTCTCATATTCTCAGAACATCACAATCACTATTTTATATGATGCTTTGATAAATTTCACCACTTTAGATTTCACATATAAATGTGATTTTACCATATTCGTCTTTCTGGGTCTGGCTTATTTCACTTAGAATAACGTCTTCCAGATTCATCCATGTTGTCATAAATTTTATGATTTCCTTGATTTTAAAGGTTAATCTATATTAAAGGCTAATCTATCTGTATCTATATATCTATATTTGTATCTTTTTGTATCTTTTGTTTCTTTACCTAATCTATCAGAATGCCCTTAATTTATCCACCTATTCATGGACAATTAAGTTCTTTCCACAACTTAGCTCTTGTGAATAATGCTCCAGGAAATATGGTAATGGCAATATTTCTTTAAGATACTGATTTTAGGGTTACCTGGGTAACTCAGTGGGTTAAACCCTCTGCCTTTGGCTCCTGATCCCATGATCCCAGGGTCCTGGGATCAAATAGAATAGAAAGCCCAGAAAGGAACTCATGATTATATTGTCAATTAAACTTTAAGAAAGGAAGAAAGAATACCCAGGGAGCAAAACAGTCTCTTCAGCAAATTGTGTTGGGATGATTGAACAGAAACATGAAAAGAACGTGAAATGAAACTGGACCATTTTATTACACCATGCCAAAAAAATAAACTTGAAAAGGATGGAAAACACAAGGACCATAGCCACATCTTAGTAGATATGTCTCCTGAGACAAGGTAAACTAGTAAAAATTAACTATTGAGCCTTCATCAAAAGAAAAACCTTCACAGCAAAGAAAAAAAAAAAAAAGCTCAACAAAACTAAAAGTTGACCTATCAAATTGGAGAATAT
Organism: Meles meles; assembly: GCF_922984935.1. NCBI lineage: Eukaryota > Metazoa > Chordata > Mammalia > Carnivora > Mustelidae > Meles > Meles meles. Next base: position 5,188,478 of record NC_060068.1, read on the forward strand.
ATTTGGAAGTGACATATCTGATAAAGTGTTAGTACCTTAAATATATAATGAGGTTTTAAGGCCCAATTCCCCCCAAAAAACAATCCACTTGAAAAATGGGCAGATGACACAAATAGACATTTTTTCAAAGAAGATATATAGAGAGCCTACATGAAGATACATGAAGACATGCTCAACATCACTAATCATCGGGGAAGTACAAATCAAAACTACAGTGATGGGGTTTCTGGGTGGCTCATTTAGTTAAATGTGTGTCTTTGGCTCAGGTCATGATCCCAAGGTCCTGGGATCAAGCTCTGAATTGGGAACCCTGCTCAAAAGGCAGTCTGCTTCTCCCTCTGCCCTACCCCCAATCCGTGCTCCCCCACCCAAATAAAATCTTAAAAGGAAATAGAGCAAAACTACAGTGAGATATCACCTCACAACTGCCAGAATAGCTAAAATTAACAAAACAAGAACAATAGGGTTGATGAGAATGTGGAAAAAAGGGACTTCTCTTACATGTTTGGTGGGAATGCAAATGGTACAGCCACTGTAGAGAACAGCATGTAGTTTCCTCAAAAATCGAAAATAGAACTTTCTTACGATCCAGCTATCACACTACTAAGTATCTACACTAAGAATGCAAAAATGCTAAGACAAAGGGACACATGCGCCCAATGTTTATAGCAGAATTATTTACATTAGCAAATTTTTGGAAGAAGTTCTAGTGTCCATCCGTAGATGAGTGGACAAAAAAGTTGTGGTATATATACACAATATGATATTATTCAGCCATGAAAAGAATGAAGTCTCTCCATATGCAATGACACGGGTGGAAATTAAAAGTATTATGTTAAAGCTAATAAGTCAGTCAGAGAAAGACAAATATGATATTATTTTCACTCACATGTGGAATTTAAGAAAAAAAACAGCAAAGAAAGAAAAAGACTGAGAGAGAAAAAACAAGCAACAGACTCTTTACTATAGAGAAGAGACTGATGGCTACCAGAGGGGAGGTTGGTGGGGAGATGGGATAAGAAGGTGATGGGGATTAAGGAGTGTTCCTGTTGTTTTGAGTACAGGGTTTTGTACAGAAGTGTTGAAACATTATGTTGTACACTGGAAACTAATATTACATTGTATATTCCAGTAACTGGGATTTAAGTAAAAACTTTAAGAATGTTTATGAAATGGAGGTGGTCATATATACTTACCTCAGCATAGGGTGAAATAGGTATACTGTATTTGAAGATTCGTAACAAAGTCTTGCTGCTTATAGCCGTATTGTTTTTGTGCTACTGTGAATTAATATGCCATCTTCCAGAAACACACCCCTACACAGTTGATGGAACAGTGAATATGCATTCATATTGAAGGACAATATACAATCTTTCCACTATGTGGTAGTCAGACAATTATGTATTTACATAGATACAATGAAATCATCTCTCTTATTTCAAAATCAAAAATTTATTCTATATATTATAGAGCTAAGTGTGAAACATAAACCAATAATTTTTTTGGAAGATTATAATAAAATATTTTATTAACATGATCAAAAAGAATTTATAATTATGGAATAAATAAGATGTATTTAAAATACTTAAAATTTAATTTTATTAAAATAAGGAATGTTATTTATAAAAGACATCAATGAGAGAAAAAAATAAAGCTACACAATAGGAAACATTATAATCACTAAACAATTCATTCAACAATGTATAGACCTACTTAAAGCCAATGAGTTAAAAGACATTTAAGCAACAGTGAAATCAATACAATATATCATGCATTTCACAAAAGATGATGAAAAGTGATGTTCAGTGTCAATATTAAGAAACCATGCAAATATTAACAATAGTAAAATATATAAAGTACACGTTTTCCTAAAATCAAACTCCAAAAAATCCATATCCTGGAAAACGTAAAGCAAAGACAATACTAATATATGAATTGGTACTCCAGCTTTGAGATGTGAAATTAATTAGCAAATTCTCATGTATGCATATAGAATATGTGTATATGCTTAGGTGTATATGTGCTTATATGTGTATATGTGCTTAGGTGTGGAAAAAATACAAGACTCCATTTATAATGTACTTATAATATTTGCATTTAATTATTATCAATATGCATTAACTATATAATATAAGAGAGACAAGATGGCGGGGAAGTGGGAGGAAGCACTATTTCAACCAGTACCCTAAAGTGAGCTGATTCCCTACCAAAGAACTCCGATCACCCATGAAATCAGCCTGAGAGCAGAATTACACACGTCTGGATCTCTACGGGAGCAGAAGATGCCAGTGGGCCCGTAAAGCTAAGTGGGAATGTCGGACTGATATCGGAAGATAAACAAAAGGGGGAGGGAGCCACCAGAGGTGACCGATTGGAAAGTAATGCCCCAATACAAGAGTGCCCTGTGATTGGGGACCAGCATTAACTTGGAGTCTGGTTGAAAGCACTCAAAAAAAGCCAACGATCGTGGGGGGAAATTGTAGGAATCAGGGTGGATAGGGACAGGGGCTTAAGTCCCCGGACACAGGACAGCCTCCCCTGACACAGAGCCAGAGAGAGTGCAGTGGAGAAACCAGGTCTTGGTCCCTGAACTGCCAGCGTGCTGGAGAACGCATGGGGTCCAGTTCTTGTGAGGTGCTGGAAGCCTCGTCAGATGGCAGAAAGGCAGCCCAGCACTTGCTCTTAGACCCACGCCGCACCATCAGAGCCTGAGAAGCATGCACCCCACACCCTCCCCTGGGAGAGTGCACACAGGCACCAACCGGCAGCTCTCAGACCCAGAAAGACCAGGAACTCCCGGCCCAGGATAGAGGGAAAATCTCAGTGTGCAATCGCTGCTTGGAACCTCTCTGATGGTCTGGAGCTGCCCAGACAGAAGCCACTGCCATGGTTTTGGATACAAGCAGGAGATCCAGCATCCCCAGGGACAGCAACACAGAATTCACTCTGCCAGTGGCCAAGGGGGAATTTATGCGCTCTCCAACACCCACAGGGAAGCAGGCTGAGGCTTATCTCTGAGAGGGAGGTCGGGTGCAGTTTGCTTTCCTCTAAACCTCCAAAAACCATCAAAAGCTGTCAAGGCAAGAGAAAACAGATGAACAAACATAAAAACCTCCAGAGAACAAAAGCTTGAAAAAACCAGTTTCCTCAGAAAACACCCCCTTGAGGGGGGTGGGAGGACTTATCTCAGGGAACATCCTTGACTGAAAACCCACGTGGCAGGCCCCTACCCCAGAAAACCATCCAGGAAAGAAAAAAAAAAAAAAAAGATGACAAGAGAACAACCACCACTACTTCATAGATACAAATTTTATTTTTAACTTGTTCCCCTTAATCTGGTTCAATTTTTTTAATATAGATAATTTTTAAAACTATTTTACCATTAGAGTGAGATGTCCAGTATATCAAATTCCATAATAACCTTCTAACCTGAACTTTTTGATACATGCACCCGTGTTTTTCTTTTGATTTTCTATTTTTAATTTTTTTAAAATTTAGTTTAGTTTAGTCTAGTTTGTCCTTTTTTATTTTTAATTTCTAATATTCATATAGAGTTAAACTTCAGGGTAATCACCTTTCCCCAATCAATATTACCCCTATAGGTAAACCAATTTTTAATTCCTCTTTACCTTAGGAAAGTTGAGTCCTTTAACAAAGATATCAAGATACATCCAGGAAGAATCAAAATAACCTTCCTCGCCCACACTGAGAATTTATAACCACTCTCCCAACTTTTTCTTCTGCCAGTGTTTCTTTGTATTTGTGTTTGTCCTAATAGTATACAAATCTTATACTTGGGGTACTTTTTGATGAGGTTCTTCCCTTCTTTGCATATATATATATTTTTTTCTCGTCATATACTTTTATCAGTCATTTTGTTTGTCTTTTTTTTTTTTGTATACTTCATAAATCTTATCTTGGGGCCCATTTGGGATGAGCCTTCTATTTAAGCTTCCCGTTTTTTCCTTTCTCTCTCTTTCTCTCTCTCTTTTTTTACTTTTTCTTGTTCTTTTCCTTTTTCTCTCATTTGGGTGGAGATCCTGATTGCAGAAGCGTTCCAGGGTACACCTTGACTGCACCACAGTCGATACATCCAGCTACATCCGTTCTGTCATCTCTCACCAAAATGACTAGGATGAGGAATGCCCAACAGAAGAAAAATACAGAGTATTTGCCTTCTGCAACAGAGCTAATGGCTATCGACATAGACAATATGTTGGAAAAGGAATTCAGGCTAACAATTATCCAGGCAATAACTAGGTTGGAGAAAGCCATGGATGACCAAACAGAATTGATTAGGGTAGAATGGAAAGCCACCACGAATGAGGTTCACAATGTTAGGCAGAACTGAAAGCCACCAGGGATGATGTTCCCAATGTTAGGGTAGAAATGAAAGTCACCAGGGATGATGTTCAAAATACTCTCAATGAGTTCCAATGTAATCTAAATTCTCTAAAAACTAGGGTAACTGGGACAGAAGATAAAATTAGTGATCTGGAGGACAAACAAAAAGAGAGAAAGGATCAGGAGGAAGCATGGAACAAAGAGCTCAGAAGCCACGAAAACAGAATCAGGCAAATAAATGATGCCACGAAATGTTCCAACATCAGAATTATTGGAATCCCTGAAGGGGAGGAGAAAGAAAGAAATCTAGAAGATATAGTGGAACAAGGTGTCCATGAAAATTTTACCAATCTCACGAATGGAACCAGCGTTCATGTACTAGAGGCAGAACAGTTTTCCCCCAAGCTAATAGATTCTCAAAAGTCCTCGAGACACCTAAGAGTAAGAATGAAAAATTATAACTGTAGGCAGACCCTCTTGAAATCAGCTAGGACAAAGTAGATATTTACATACAGAAGAAATCCCATTAGAACAACGTCAGACCTGTCCACAGAAAGCAGGCAACGCACAAACGACTGGCAAAATATATTCAGGGCACTAAATGAGAAGAACATGCAACCAAGAATACTCTATCCAGCAAGACTGACATTCAAAATGGATGGAGATATAAAGAGTTTCCAAGACCGGCAAGACTTAAAAGACTATGAAACCACCAAGCCAACATGGCAGGAAATATTAAGTGGGGCTCTAGAAAAGAGAAAAAATCCTAAGAATATCATTGAATCTAAATACAGAGAAAATCTACAGAAAGAACGACTTCAAAGGTAACACGATGTCAATAAAAACATATCTATCAATAATCACTCTCAATGTGAATGGCCTAAATGCACCCATAAAATGACACAGGGTTGCAGATTAGATAACACAAGAGGACCCATCCATATGTTGTCTACAAGAGACACATTTTGAAGCTAAGGATACACCCAGACTGAAAGTGAGGGGAGGGAGAAGCATCTTTCATGCCAATGGGGCTCAAAAGAAGGTCAGGATAGCAATTCTCATATCAGATAAATTAGATTTTAAACTAAAGACTGTAGTCAGAGATACAGAAGGACACTTCATCATTGTTAAAGGGACTATCCACCAGGATGATCTACAATTGTAAATATCTATGCCCCTGATATGGGAGCAGCCAATTACATAAGAAATCTATTAATCAAGATAAAGAGTCATATTGATATGAATACATTAATAGTAGGAGATCTAAACACTTCACTCACAGTAATAGACAGATCATCGAAGCAGAAAATCAATAAAGAAACAAAAGCACTTAATGGAACTTTGGAGAAGATGGACCTTATAGATATGTACAGAACATTCCACCCTAAAACAACAGAATACTCATTCTTCTCAAGTACACAAGGCAAATATCATCCTCAATCGGAAAAAGCTTGCAGCCTTCCCGTTGAGATCAGGAACACGACAAGGATGCCCACTCTCACCACTCTTGTTCAACATAGTATTAGAAGTCCTAGCA